>NC_086172.1:88254180-91064180 GCF_023053635.1 Elgaria multicarinata webbii
CTAGCTATTTACAAAACAAGTGTGTTTAGAAAACCCTCTGGAGGATCTGTAAAAAAGACAATAACGTGATAAAATGATGCATAACATTTTAATGTGGAAAACAGAACTGTTATTCTTGCATTTTTCAGTGCTTTGCTGTTTATTTTTGCCTACTATCCTTTAAATGACTGAGCATCATTTTCTGCAGGCACAATCTTCTGTATAGTGTCAACAGGCGTCTGACTGTGGAAAAGATAAATCTGTTTCCCCATTTACTTCTGTTTCTTAAGATTAATAAAAAAAATTAAGCAAGTTCCAACTTTGGCAGCTGTTGTTTTTATTCACACATTTTTACTGCTCTGATACCCAGAAAAGATTATGTGCGCTTCAAATGGATGTTTCTTCTTCCTTACTGCAAGGTGCAATATAGTGCTTAAGCTACCTTACTTTCAAGCAGCACGTGAAAATTATTTATTATGGGTTTAATCAAGCAGCACGTGAAAATTATTTATTATGGGTTTAATCCAGACTTAGGCATGCTGAAATAAATGGGACTTGTTAGATATTTTTATACCACTCTTCAATCATATTCCTTGGTCAAGAAAGAATGAACAATTAAAATGTAAATACAAATAAGACACAATAAATTAAAAGGCTGAAATATCACAAAAGCAGCATAAAACAAGAATAAAGCAAGAATAAAGTGGTATCTTAAAAAGCTTGGGGAAATTAATATGTTTTTGCCCTGTGCGGAAAAGACAATTAGGTGGGTGCCAGATGAGCTTTTCTGAGGAGAGTGTTTTATAATTGGGGCACCACCACTGAGAAATAGCCACCCACCTTATGTTAGATGGCGGTGTGACGACCACCCTTCCCTGGGTTTACTCTGGACCACTCTTATTCTTTCTGGAACCCAAAGGACCCAGCTCAGGTGCCTTTGTCAGGGGTTTGGGATGCTAAAGCTGTCCCTGTGGCGCACCTACTTCTGTTTAGGGCCCACAGCTATACAGATCCGCATCTTCGCCCCATACTTCTCCCTTCCGCTGCCACCATAGATCAACCTGTACCTTTCCCCAGGTAACCCAATGACCACACCAGATGTGAATGAATGTAATTTATTAACAAGAAGTTAATGCAAGTTTAAAAGCTTAATGGTTTCTCTCAGTTCACAAGCATATGGTTTCAAAGTACAATGCGTAAGTTTGAGATGGTAATTTGGTAATTTCACTTCAACGTTTCAAATGTAACTTTTTAAGTTCTACCTACTCTACCCCTTCCAATAATAATAATAATAATAATAATAATAATAATAATAATAATAATAATAATTCTTACCTGCCTCTCCCTTTGGATTGAGGCGGGGAACATTAGTACAGGAATCAACACATCTTAAAAAATCTTGATTTTACATTGATCTGGGTAGGCCTGCCGGAAAAGGCTAGTCTTCAAAACTACACTATACTCCTTCCCACACTCTAATCCACTAAAACAACATGCAGACCCTTCCTATCTCTATCCCCAAACTATCTCTCATATATTCCCTCTCATATACTCATATTATACTTTCTCTCCTGACAGCAGAATATATATTCTCCACAGTACCCTGACTCCTCCCATTCTCTCACAGCCAATCCAGACGCTCCACTCAAACATCCAATCAGCACTCTCCTTCCATCCAGCACTCACTCCCCCTCTATGGCTTCATACTTACCATTCTGCTACACACACATAGTGAGTACCTTCTTTAAACATTCTTATTAACTAATAAACCTTTATATTAAATTTAACATCATAGCCATATGCAGTAAAACATCACAGGTGTCATGTCTAATCATACTGCCCCTGTTTTGGGAGATGGGGTTTCAGGTAATCAATCAGAATCAGAACTAGAAGACGCAGTGCCAGACAACAGCCAGACCATACCAGTGGGGGAGGAAGCTCTCATGGGAGATTCCTCAGCTGGAAATCAGCCCACTCCAGAGCTTATCTCCTCAAGGCCAAATCCTACACCCTCAGAGGGAAACGAGGGAGCTTCCGGGGGTGAGCATTCTGAAACGCTAACTGATGCTAGAATCCACCAGAAGCTCAAAACGCACAGCGCGTAAAGTGGCTGTGAGAAAGTCAGAGAGATTGCACCAGAACCTACCACCGCACTAGGCCCTTTGAAGTACCTTTGAAGTACGGGCATTTGAGAAGTAACCTCTCTCTCTCTCTCTCTTGAAGGGACAATTGTCTTGCTTAGTTTGCATATTAATTGCTTAGGGCTTCATTCTCTATTCAGTTTAAAGAGACGTTTATTGCTTAAACGTCAAATAATTTGTAGATTATTTAGCAAGCCTCATCATTTGCCTCCCATTGAAAGTACGAGGGCTTGGAAGGGACACGACAACAGGTGGGGTCACTTGTGGGGACTCTCCACTGCAGATCTTGCAGTAGGGGTTGTGGGGTGGGTATGAAGTCACCCCCCACCATGCCACATGCCAGGTTGGTACGGCACTGCAACCTGTACTGCATTGCAGTTGTGCAACTCACATGCATCGGGATATGAAAAGAACCAGCGACAAGTTCTTTCGCCCTGAAACCATGTGAACCTGACCACTAAGTATAACCTGGGCCAGATCTACACCAAGCAGGATAAAACACTTTGAAAACATTTTGAAAACTGTACATAGAGCGTGTCCTGGACCCCAACAGTTGTCAAAACTGTTATAAACCATTTTAAAGCAGTAGTGTAGATCCTGCCCTAGATTCCTAAACTCAATTGATTTCCCTTGGCTTTTCTGTGACATTCCTTCTTCCTGTCAGACAACTGCACTAGGTAAAAATAGCACACGATATGGCTGTAAAGATCAAAAGTCCATTTGTGTAACTTTCTGCATTTCATACCCCACCAAACAACCCTCTTCTCTTCCCTAATGCAATCAGGTTCCTGAAAGACCATCCAACAGCTGCTTGGCAGGATAGGGAGCCAATGTTGTTGGGAAAGAAGCCATGTGAGGGCAGACGTTCACATGTGCCCTCCTCCCCAGCCTAATCACGTTCCCGATAGCCTACCAAACAGGAGGATACTCCCAACATAACGTTTTAACTTGGGAGAGTGTCATTACCTTTGAATACTGAAAGTACGGAAATCACACTGAATTTTTAGAATTAATTCCAAGTTCCATCCAACGTCCGCCTAGCAGTGACTATAAGAAAACAGGGACAGTGAAAACAATAATACATTTATTAGAACCCAGAAATCACAAAGCCTTGTGCACTGCCCCTTTCTTTGGCAGAGGATACAAAATGGGCATTCTTCTTGGAAACATCAAAGCCACAAATGATGCTGTGTTCTGACATCCAGTATTGCTGCAAGTTGGAGGGTGTTTTTTATGGAGCTACAGCCACAATGCATCCCTTGTGGCCCTGCTGTTTGCTCACAACCAACAGCGTTGTTAATCAACATTAATTAAGCTCTTCTGATTTTCTCAGCTGGCATGGCTGTCTGGTGACAGTAGCAAACCTTCAATCTGAAAAACATGATGCTGACATTCAGTCTTGGACTAAGCAAGTCGTTTATATTGCTCCTTCAATATAAAGAGAGAGGATGTGTGCATTTTTACTTAGGTCATAGAGAAATATGTGGAGTTGCTCCTGGCTGTAAAAGGGCATCTACACTATATTATATGAGGCTATGCCTGAACTCTACAGCAAGGGATATTGCTCTCTCTCTTTTGCCACTATGGTGAGCAATACTGCTGAAATCCTGAATCATATTATTCTTCCCTTTTCTTCCAAAAAGAATATAACTGCTACTATTTTGAGCTGATTCTCTGCATTTTCATGTTATTTTCAGCAAAGAAGTATAAAACCCATCAAAGGTATTTAATGAAGAAATCAAACTTCTCCCCACAGGCTTTGTTTTAAAATACAAGGTTTATTATTTTTATAAAAGTCATTTAGACACCAAGGATGCTAAAATATGCAACATATCTGTATGATCAGCTTTTGTATGGAGGATTGGGAGATGGCCAATGTAACAACAATTTTTAAAAAGGGATCAGGGTTCAGAAATTACAGGCTGGTTAGTTTAAAATCTGTTCTGGGTAAATTGGTTGAAAACATTATTAAAGATAAAATTAGTAAGCATATAGAAGGCCAAGCTCTGCTGGAAAAGAATCAACATGGCTTCCATGTAGTACTGTCTGACTATCTTTTCAGAGTTCTTTGAGAGTGTCAAAAAACATGTAGACAGATGATCTGGTAGTCATTGTTTACTTGAACTTACAGAAGGCTTTTGAGGAAGTCCCTCATCAATGACTCCTGAGCAAACTTAGCAGTCATGGTATAAGAAAAGAGGTCCTCTTATGGATCAAATAACTGGTTAAAGAACAGAGAATAGGAATAAATGTTAAATTCTCTCAATGGAGGGAAGATCCTACAAGAATCTGTATTGGAACAAATGCTTTTCAACTTGTTCATAAATTATATGGAATTAGGAGTGAGCAGTGAAGTGGCTAATTTTGCTAATAACACCAAAATATTTAGGGTGGTTAAAATAAAAGGGAATTGTGAGGTTCTCCAAACTGGGAGAACAGGCTTCTAAATGGCAAATGTGGTTCAATAAAAGCAAGTGTAAAGTGATGCACATTGGGACAAAAAATCCCAACTTCAATATAACATGGGATCTGAGCTAGTGGAGACCAACCAAGAAAAAGATCTTGGGATTGTAGTGGCCAGCTCGATTAAAATGTCAACCCAGCATGCAGCTGCTGTAAAAACAAAGAAGAAGGGGGGAGGCAAACTCCATGTTAGAAATAATTAGAAAAGGAATTGAGAATAAAATTGCCAATATTATATTGACTTTATACAAATTATTATTATATTTATTTATTTATTTATTTATTTATTTATTTATATAGCACCATCAATGTACAAATCTATGTTGAGACCACTCTTAGAATACTGTGTACAGTTCTGGTCACCATGCCTAAAAAAGATGGAAAATTTGTAGATGGAAAAAGTACAGAAAATGAGCATCTTCACTATGAGGGAAGGTTATAACAGCTGGGATTGTTCGGCTTGGAAAAAAGAGGTAAAAGGAGACATGATAGAGGTATACAAAATTATGCATGCTGTGGAGAATGTGAATAGGGAGACATTTTTCTTCCTCTCTCATAATACTAGAACCCAGAGTCATTTCATGAAGCTGAGATTCAGGACAGATAAAAGGAAGTACTTCTTCACACACTGCATAGCCAAAACTATGGAATTCACTACCACAAGATGTAGTGATGGCCACCAATATGAATGGCTTTAGTGGTTGGATAAATTCCTGCGGGAAAAGGTTATCAGTGGCTACTAGTCCTGATGACTATGTGCTGCCTCCAGTATCAGAGGCAGTAAGCCTATGTACATCAGTTGCTGGGGATCATGGGCAGGAGGGTTCTGTTGCATTCATGTCCTGCTTGTGGGTTCCTGATTGGAACAGAATCTGGTCCAGCTGGGAACAGAATGCTGGACTAGATTGACCTTTGGTATGATCCAGCATAGCTTTTAAAACCTGACCATTTCAGCCTGAACACACCCTAAATGAACTTCTGTACTCATGGTTAATAGGACAAAAAAATACCAAGATTACCAATTATGCTTCAGGGCATGAGCAGATTTCATACTTCAGCTGCCAAACATTCACTCACACAGATGCTCTGAGGACTTTTCCTGCCAATTTAAATCTATTAGAACTTTGACAGACGCAGGGCAGAAGGCAACCCAAGCCATTACTGTCTTCCAGTAAAGGAATCCTTTTCATTTTAGTTTGATAACATTTAAAAGTGAACAGAAGAATTTGAGGTAACACAGAGGTAACGAATGCAGTGTCACTTTTGGAATGTAGTTGACCGAAGAAGCCATTTTTGTCTTTAGGACAGCAAGTTAAGGGTACTATCACCTCTTGCTAAGGTTAGAAATAGTAAGCATTTACACATTTAAAAGAAATTTGCTGGCCACATAGAACTTTGCCTTTTATTGTAAAGATTAAAGTTCCTTACCCAACAACATTTCTGAGCTGGGAGCAAAATGGAATCAAGACGCGAAGGACAGAACACGTGATATCTTCTGTGAGGGCAGATGTTACTGTATATCCCTGTGAGAACAAATACTTGGTTCTGAAGTACATAGTTTTTGTGTCTCATATTTAAATGTTTTCCCCCTGCTCCCTCCACTCCGTGCGTTCATGAGTCTCCCCTCTCATCTGCTCTCCCTCTTCCCCCTCCCCCCTCTCTCCCCACTTCATTGCCACTGCCTTACATTCTGTAAGTAGAGGAGCTCACTGAAGAACTGCGCTGGCTGGAAAAGTGGCCAGCATGGCTCTTCAGAGAACTGGGCAGGCCCAAATGCCAGGCTCGGAAGGGCAATTCCTTAGAGCCAGGCATTGTGGGAGGAGGGGTGTCCCTGGAGATTGCCTGTACTGTGTTCAATCTACAGGGACACCCTGCCTCCCCAGTGTCTGACTCTAAGGAAGGACCCCTCAGAGCCAGGCATTTGGGCATAGCCACCTCTTTTCCAGCCAATGTGGTTCTTCAGAGAGCTGGGCTGCCTGCTGGCTTGCTCTGAGAGGATTCACAGAGGGGGCAGTGGCAATGGGACAGGAAGGTAGGGGGTGGAAGACACAGGTGGGGTGGCAGTGGCAGCAAAGGGAGGGAGTGCGGCAGCAGTAGGTTCTGCAAGGGGGGAAGAGGGCAAAATTTGCTGCTGCTCCTCCCCTTCTGCCACCTGAGGCAGGAGATTCATCTTATCCCATGAGAGGCTGGCCCTGACAGTCATGATGGCTAACAAATGTTGTTTCTTGAAAATTGGTCCAGAACAGATTCAAAATCCATCTGTCATCAAAATGATATCTCGTCACTAATGGCCATGCTAGCTGGGAACTGTAGGAATTAGTCTAACACATCAGGGGGGAATTACGCTGGGGAAGGCTGGACTAGCTTCTATCTCAGCTTTCCCCAATCTAGTACACCGCAGATATTATGTATGTACTACAATCCCAGATTTCTGAGCAATGGTTATGTTGGCTAGGGCTGATGGGAATTGAAATCCTGTTCTATAAGATAATACCCCAGAGCGGGGAGAAAGCAGGCATATGAATTACTCTTGCGGACAATGCTGCCCATTGGAATACAGAAATACAACTTATGGCTTCTATAAAAATTACCTCCTTTGCCACTGTGCTCGTGTCCCATGTTAAAATCAAAACTGTAATTATATACAACAGATGGCAAACTCTTTTTGCTAAAGGAAGGCAACAAAGCCATTTATGGACCATCTGCATTCCATTGCTATCAATCAATCCTGACATGATACTGTGTCATCCACTGGAACCACTTCAGGCTCAATTGGAGCAAAACAAACTGCTTAAGGATCAGAGCACAGAGTGAGAAATAATTTTCTGCCTATGCACTGAGTTTCTAATCACAAGGAAACTTTCGAGGGCTCTTAGCACTGTAATGTGGAATGGGTGGTTTCAGGGATATTTCACCACAGTGAAGCTTTGCATCTATTTCACTTAATTCAGCTAGTCTTGTTGAATTACCAAATGTAATAATGATGCCACCAAAGACATGCCTTTACCAAGAAGTGCACACGGACAACTTCAGGAATTTACATGAGTGGAATCTTATTGATGAATGTCTTACTTCTCAAAGCTCCAAAGTGAAGCTTGTCAAAGCAGAAATGATTGAGGCTGTCCCATGTAAGTGGATAGCTCACACTAGTTTCACTATGTGATTGCATACTTAAGTATGTGATCCTGTGATATTTTTTTTGAAGTCCCTTACTAGTGTGAACTGTCCCAAAGACTGGAGACACGAGAGACAATTTAATTTACCCATCCAATTTGCTGCATTGTTTTTCTATACTTTTAGTAAAAAAAAGTTCACAAGCTACTGAAAAGAGGCAAGTGTTTTCATTAATAGTTTTAAAACGCAATCCTGATTTAATTTTAGATCCTACCAACAATTGTCATTAACAATGAAAATGGTAAACACGGGTTGTTATTGAAAAGATAAACTAATGTTGTAGCAACATCTCAAAAGTCACTGCTTTCTGGAGAGTAAATTCATTTTGCAGCCTGATTCTAATCAAGCTGACACAGAACACCTTATTTCAATGGACCTTACTTTCCAATTTGCAGTCTTAATCACCCCATTACCAAATCTTCCACAATCAAAAATGTGAAAAAGTGAAAAATCCTTCCCAGGCTTCATGTTAAGATGGAAAGCTACTTAGAGTACATGGTGTGATAATTTTGCAGAACTCCGCAGATAAATGGGAAAAAAACAAAAATAGTGTGGTCTGTCACTCCAGCTCATTAATAGCAAAACATTTTGGTGAGTGAATTTTAAAGCAGTGGGATTATATATTTTTTTAACTTCCACAAGGCTGGCTGCAGAAGCTGTATAAAATTGTCTAATTATTACCGAGTAGCAATGATTGTGTAATTTTAATACCACTTTGTTGAGTACAGGTTTCTCTACAGCGTTCAATTATTTGCTCTCAAAACAACTTTTTACCACAGATCACTATTATTCCTGCAGTATTACTTAACCACACTGTGACTTAATTGTATTTGTGACTGAGAGCAGGTTCAAAGATTTCCCTGGTTCAAGTGCAACAGTATAGCTACTGGATCATGCTGGTTCAATTTGAGTCATTCGATCCTTCAAACTATCATTGCATTATGGATATTCCATCAATATAATCAAATGGAAAATAATCATGGAAGTATTTGTAGCTTGGGACATTCTGAATTTGAGTACAAAATATGCTATGCTAAAATTGTCTACTTTTCATTGAATACAACCCCCAACCTCTGAAGCTTTCATGTGGAGAAGCATAATGCCTCCAGGAAAAGACGACACTTTTACATGGTTTGGTATACATTTATTAAATTAGATAGAATGGGAAAAAAGACTTTATAATGCTAGAGACAAATGTCTGGACCTCAATACAGTAAAAAAACAATGTCTTCAGAATTATTACAGCAAAACATCCTCTATACAGTATTACAGGTCAGCCAATACAAGCAATAATATCTGTGATGGGAAACACTTAGAACCATCAGCACACACTCAAACAGCTGTAGAGAAGAAGGTGGCAAGCATCTAGCTAGATAAAAATATTCCTGGATTTAACCACTCACAGACCCTTGGCAGGTTTGAACTTCAGCAGAGTTCCACAGCAGCTTCTGGGCTGTGGAGGAAAGCTGTAAGAGATGCACAAAGCTGAACACGGTGTTCTGTAAAATGGAGCATATGAGAAACAGTATTAAGACTTGTGCGCTGCACAGCATTTAGTTTAAGTGACCGGTGACTAGCTCAGTTCAGTTCTGCACATGACTAACTTCTACCCTGATTTTATTCACACTTATTTGGAGGCTGATTTTATTGCAATCCGCAGGGATTACTTCCAAATACATGTTTGTAGGATTAGGGTACATCCAAGGAGCTATCAAGAAAAGATATGCTTGCAGAACTGTAAAAATGCTTGCAATTGCCCTTTTTATTTTAATGACAAATACACTGTAAGTAATACACTGTAAGTGAAAGCTGGATATTAATTTAATAAAGGATTGTGTATTGTCATTTTTCTGCATTATGACAGAGGAAAATGTTAATAGCGAATTTTACCATATTTACTGTTGATGATCTACAAAGGTTCTCTCCTCTCTACTGTACATAAAAAGCAGCTTAATAACCACTACTAGAACCTCTCAAGCTATACACAGGCCTCAGTTCCTGGGAACTTCCAGAAACTGAATTTAGTCTTAACATTCCCATTTTCCATCCCAACCTTGATTGTGAAAGTGCATTCTCAACTGTTTTCAATGGATTGGATCCAGCCAAAACCTCCAGTGGACAGAAGTGCTCCTTCTGTCAAGTCAAAGACTTTTGATCCAGATGAACAGGAAAGGAAGTGATTGCTTTCCTGCTCTGGAAATTTTCCCTGTCCTCTGCAGTCGCCCATGTTCCCCAAAACACTGCTCTGCAAGTTTGTGGGACCCTCCAGAATAATGGGGGAGGTTGTGCTAGGGATGGCAAAGGGAGGGAGAAATGAGCAAAAAATGCCTTCTCCCTTTTCTGCCAGTGAAAACATTCTGAGTTGAACTCTGTTCATGGATGCTCTCACAAGCACAATAAAACTCTGGATTCAATCTAATGTGTTTACAATTCAGCTCCAAAAGCATCTAGCATACTATTTTATGCCATCCCTAAAGTATAGGCAACCTTTTCAAACCATCCCCACTGACTTTTTCAGAGTAAGTTCCAAAATCTAGAAGTGCATGTACACTTTCTGTAAATTATGCAGCCCACACTGCAGATTTTTTGAAAGAACAAATTATTTTTCCAGACTTTTGAGTAATTTCTGAGTAATATTACTGTTAAAGATATTAGCTCACAAATGACACAGAAATTAACTGTGCTCTGATGCTACTGAGAAATGTCTGACATTAACAGTAAACTAAGTCCTGTAGAGTATGGAAAAAGGAATGAAGCTAATTTTCTGATAGAGACTTCTTCTAAAGAATGTTGCAAAAAATTTAAACACATTGCAGTATACTGTATCCATCAATTTAAAAACAACAGAAGGAGGAGGGAGCAGAGGATGGAATTGGTGCTCACAAATACAGTCTGCTAAAAAAAAATAAGAAGAAGGAAGCAAGACAGTCAATTTAACCAACATTCAATAGAACGAAAACACACATTTTTGGTACAGTATTTAAAATTTCCCCACCTTTACTTTAGTAATTAAAAAAATAAATATTTTAACTATACCTGGCTGTGCCAGGAGAATTCATGGTGATATGATGAATTTTAGTGAATATTTTCTAATGGTTGAGGGAGAGGAGCAAAAAGGAAAAAAATATATAAAGAACAGGGAACATGATATCTTTTCTTTCAAAGCAAAAAAAATGAAGAAAAAGACAGCCAAATTAAAAGTCTGTATTGTATTCAAACACATGAGGAAGTATAAAGTATGGCTAGCAATTATAGAATGAACTTTAAAATGTTTAAAACCATCAAAAAGCCAAACTGCACATTATAAGAAAAATGTGCATATTAAAGTGCATTAATCTGCTTTTTTCAAACAAACAAGAAATAAACTAATTAAACATATACCATTTGCCATCACCTAAAGTTCAACAGGTATAACAATACACAATGAATATGTACAAATCTTCTCTTCCGATATATTGGGATTGTATTTTAAAGTTTGGTTTGTCTCATTTGTTAAATGGATTCTTTCATATGCCTCAGGGTGGATGGAATTATGCTCAACTGATACCCAATAAATCATTACAGTGTAAATTCTACTGAAAAGTTATGCCTTGAAAGTAAATTTCTTCACTAAAAGGGTAAAAATAGGTTTCTTCCATACAGGTGAATGAAGCGGTTTTCTTCTCAAAGCATTATTACTGTTATGACAAACTGATCCACAAGGAAGTCTATCAAATTGTGATGCCGAATTTCCAAGGTACGTCTGTTTAAATCTTTTTGAATGTCTCACAAATGCAAAAGTAAAAACAGTGCAAACGCAAAAGCACATTAACATGTTCCCCTGCCATATGATGCTGTTTCCTGAGAAAGTAGTAATGGCAGATTTCAGAAGTACAGCAACACATCAGAGCAGTTGCCTCTAAACAAAGGAAAACATTGCATTGGTGCCCAATTAACAGGTCGACCAAGGGGATCTCTCATTAGAATGAATGGAAAAGTTACAGGAAAGCCAGTTTGTCTACACTATGAAGCATTACAAATTGCTGCAAAGTTCAGATATCACTGAACAAGCTGTGTAATCAATTTCTGTCTCTCACTGAGTCATTTATTAAGACAGACCAAAATCATTTTTAATAAAAGCACTCTATAGAACAGAAGTCCCCCCCGTCCCCATCATCCCTCAACCTATACTTCCTCCCCCTGATCCTATAGTGCATAGTGTTGAAACTGTGTGTGTGTGTTTTCCAAAATGAGGGAAGAAAGGGGGGGAAGCAGCATAGATACCCTAACTCCACCTCTCAAACAGAAATGTAGCCATACACGGCAGAATTGATATTCATAAAAATGACTGAAGTTTCTATAGATCATATGTAAAAACAAATGTGCAAATGTCCCAAAAATCACCACCAACGAAAAGGGAACACAATCTCTCACATAGGATGCTTTTTCAGGAAGTTCTTCGTCTAGCTAAATCCCTGGCTTGGCAAATCAAAAGTAATGGTAACAATGAAGATGGGGAATGTGCAGAAGGATCTATGATTCCTCTGCGATTTGAAGCAGGGAATTGATAGCAGCATCCTTGTTTCCTCTCTGGGCTTCTAGTACGGAACGGATTACTTCTCTGTCCATGTTGGGGAACATGTCCTGGATCGATTTTAGATCCTCTTCATTACACACATGCTGAGGGTTGACTGCAGGAGGTGGAATTGCCACAGGTACCATGCCTGGATTGCAAACGGCAGGCATTCCTAGAAAAAGAGACAGACAGTTGAGGAAGACTTGCAAGTGTTTAAGCCTAACATACCAAAATCAAACATTAGTTCAAAGTGTGTCATGGATAAAATCTTCCTTTTAACATTTGCTGTGTTCTAGGTGTAAAAGCACAGCTAACCAAGAACAAAGGAAGCTAATCAAATACCACAAGAACTGTAGATGGTATTTCAGAAAATTGGGATTGTATCCAACTGTGTTCTTCACACCAGCAGAATTGACACTGTTGGTGGATAGAATGGATTCCCTATCCTCTGCAACCCCAAATCTACTCCAGATGATTTGGGGACCCTACAGAGCAATTTGGGGTACATAAGAGAGAAGTGAAGGGGACATCTTTTGCATGAGCATAAGTTTACTCACTTCACAATGGATGGAACCCTTAGTTATTTACATGGCTGGAAAACCCAAAGCATTCAAAAATTGGTTATAGTGCCAATAACTATAACATTTAGCCCTGTGCAGTACTGGAGCTTACATATATAATACTGTCTCCTAAATATTTAATGTGCTATTAATATAAAATATTCTTCCAACCTTGATAATTTACTTGTAATCAATGGAAACAATCTGCCAGATTAAAGACTATATAATAGTATCAATTATCAATTGCTGCAACAGAAAGAAGCCAACCTCTGTGTGTGTAGGCAGCACAAGAGGTCATGCTACTGCCTTGTCAGGTTGTATGCTCATCCATTATTCTTCTGCCTCTTTTCATTGATCTTTAAAAAGGAACTGCGTGTATCCAGCCTCCCATGGTGATTAAACAGAATTACCTCAGGTACTTGGACCCTATAGGGATCTGGCCATGGCCAGCGTCCCACTTTGCTAAACTGAAAGGACAAGCAAGAGAATTCATTCCTGCTGCCACTTCTCTTGGGCTTCTGGTCCAAGGGAAGCAATGATGGTGCCAGATGGGAATGGAAAGAATAGAAGGTACAAAGAAAGGAGCACAGGACAAACAGCTCCCTGTTTTCAGAGGTGGATTTAAACTGCCTGTTTCTGAGTACCAGTAGGAATTCTCATCTCACCTTGGGAGATGGATTTTACAATTCTCATTACTGAAGTGTTAATAATGTCAATGGAGCTACAAGGTTCTTAATGTTTCCACTAATTATTACTGCATTAAAAAGCATTAGGGTTTCCTGGTGCCCTGATGTTCAAAACAATAAACCCAAAAAACAAAACAATATTTTTTTTACCTGAAATCAAATATGTGATTTTATGTATTTGTTTTTATTAATTTGGTGCATGCCCCTAACACTACATAGATTAGGGAGAGGAGCTGTAGTCATCATGAAAATTAGTTCAGAGAAACTTGCAGTTACAGAAAATGTCCTGGTTCAGTATTCTGATTAGAAAAATAGGTTGCAATCCAGATAGTCACAAAGCCCATACCAAACTCAGCAGATTATTCTGTGATGCCGGCCAAAGTTGGTTAAGTCTCTAGATAGTTGTGCAGAATTGCAAGATTGTGATTACAGACTTTTCCAAGAAAGCTCCCCAAGTGGACAACAGAAGCATGATCTAGCTCTTTGAGAGCAACTCTGGATGTGACACATTTACTCTTCCAAAACTGTCTAGGGATTTACAGAATGATTGTTAAAAAGCATAAAAATTCACAACTCAGTACTTATAAACATTTGTTGGGTTAATTTTAAGGAAAGTATGCTCATATTTGTTACATCTCTCATTCTGTGTGAGACTAACAGCTACAAATAATCAGAAAATCAATGTTGCCAGTTAAGGAGAAGTAATATTAAAACATATTTTTCATCATGACAGTCACTTCAGTCATTTACCAAATACACTACCTGAATTAAAACAGAGAAATGCTAGTACTGAATAATCAAATTTTAATTGTACAGAATTGATCATGGTCTGTTATTTCCTGCTTACAAAGGGTGTATTTCCAATTCTTTAAAGAAGGCTTGGTCTCAAATGTACCAGCATGGCTGCAACAAGAAGCACTGAGGCATAAGCAATAGCATTTAATGTAATGTACATGTAACAATGGCAATGTGTTTGACAGTGCACATTTGCTATTTATGAACAAGCACTGCAAAAAAGGTAGCAAATAAATTAAGACAACTTCAACAGAAAATATCATAGAATTTGAAAAAATATTCTAGTACAGTCAAGTGCCTTCATAGCTTAGTACCCTACCCTACAACTGCCCCACCCCCACAAAACACACACACTAATTCCCTAGGAAAAACAAAACTATGAATATTTTATCTGTGGAGCATTTTCTAATGCCACAGACAGGAGAAGAAAAAACTAAGTTTCATTAGTATGTCTGTATCTCACTTAAAATGCTGTTTCTTCATGTTGTTTTTCTTTAGAGATTTTCTTCTGCCAAGACTAGTTCTTATGATGGATGCTAGAGACTTTGCATAGCCAGATAAAAATGCTAACAGTTGCATTATTTCACAATGTCCTCCTCTCCTTTCCCTCCCCACATTACACTCTGCCTGCTTCCAAATCTTGAATGCTGACATTTTTAATGAATGAGCAAGCAGCATTTCCTCAAGACACTTGACTGGACATTTTATACTGCAGTTATCAGTGAGGATGTCACAATACACATTTTCAAATGGTGTCGGATAATGTGTTGCACTAAAAGTCACTTCCAACATTACAAAAGAGAAGGGAAAGATACATCTGAAATGCTGCTACTGTAACATGGCAAATGGGATTTGTGAATCTCCCCTGCTGTGAGAGCCAGATGGCTACAGAGCAGATACACTGAGTAGGGAAAAACAAGTCCCAAATTAGAGTAGCAGTGGCCCTGAGAAAAGTTTTAAAAGTAGTGGTTTTAAGAAAGAAATTAGCAGGATTTCCACTCAAGTTGATAGAAACTAATCTTTTAGTGGAACACATTACCATCTGTCTGCACTTCAGATCACAACTTATATTAATTATTCTCCAAATGGGCATTAAGTGTCTAGCAGCAGATTCACATCTATAAATCTCTCTAGATGACTTGAAAAACCCAAATTAATAAGACTTCCAAGCTGAGTATGACTGCACAGCATTTGATCAAAAGTGAAGCTGCAAGCAGACGACAACATCCAACTAATTAACAACAGGATGGTTTGTTGAGAGGTTACTAAAGAACCTACCTTATTCTGGAGAAAAAATTGCACTCCCCAAACTTACTTCTGATTATTTCTAATTATTAGAATGTTCTGTGCTTTAGCACAACCACCTTCCTCAGCATAGAAATCCAGAACCAATGCAAAATGTTTGCAAGCGGAAACAGTGTAAGCATGTGTGACACGAGCCATGTTCACAGTTTTAACTAGCTGCCAGTTTGGTATGGAAGCAACGATAGCTCAGGGGTGCTTATGCTGCTTGAATACTCTGTGGCAATACTATGCCTGCTCCTGAAAAGCCTTTTCTGCTGCACAGACATAAGGGCACCCTCAGAAGTAACACAGGGCAACTCCTGCATATAAAAAGTGCACTGAAACACAACGCCAGGTTTTGTTTGGCGTGGCTTTTCTTTTCAGATAATGTACAAAAGGGACTGGACATACAAATATCTGCAGCTACTTTGTACTAGATCATGAAATGTCTGTTTAGTTGACTACATCCTTCCCTGAGAATATGAAAAGGAACTTTCCTGCACTAAACTCCCTCTCTAAGGCTGGCCATGAGAAGGAAATATCTACTATCATTTATTTAAAGGATTATTTGCACCGTGTGTCCTCCAATAGCAGGTATCTTTTGCCTGAAAGTGGCAACGCTAACATCTTCATCCCTTCACACTCAAAAGCTAGTGTTATATACAGGTTGTGACCCCTTCCCTCACCCTAACCATAGCATGTGTAGGTCAAATTCATTTTAAAAAAACTTCAGGAGCTGGTGTTATAATTTCAACTATAAGCCATATCTTTTATTAAAAGCAATTAAAAGCAACCAATTTCATCATAAAAATTGTTCAGAGATAAATCTATCAAATGATGGAACAGTAAATGACTGTGGAAAGAAAACACCCCATACTACAAGTGAAGACACACGGGTTAATTTTGCAGTCCAGAAATCGATGATGACTACTACATACACTCATGCTAAGTCAAGAACACCAGAGTGGGTAGAGGGAAGAATCAGGGAGGCAAGTAGATGAATAAACAGAAATTCCGTTCAATTGTGATATCACTTATCCAAGGAACCTGCACATTTTCTAGTACAGCTTTATTTCCCATTCAAATCAAATAGGCTAAAACACATAATTCTGAGATGTTGTGTATTGTGACATCCACTTGCAATGTCCTGTATTGCAAAACATACTGCATACAAATAAAAAGCAGTTTGCATGACCTCATGCAGAATTCTTGTTCCAGTGGAATGGGATGCAAAAAGAATTAAGACAACTTACCCAGAGCAAAGTATTCAAGCCCTGAGAACAGATGAAAGTGTGGGAAAGAAATAAGACATGGAAAACAGATATTATTCTACTTTATTCTAGGAAATGTCCTCCATGGAAGAAAGCTGGGTAAAATTCTGATCTTAAATTCCATGATTTTGCCTGTCAGTTCAAATAGCCACAGGTACTACTACGAACATTTTGTTAAACACATCTAGCAGTCCACACTTCCCAGTGTCAAGTAATGCCTCTCTTCCCAAGTATAAATATTGTATTGCCCTAAACATTGCACTCCTCTTCATCCTCACACCATCAGTGTCCCTTCCATCCCTTTTCCTGCTACTTATAAGATACTTTCTCATATTCAGCTAATCAGATAACTTTGGTCTACGGTTGTCCTATACAATCTACCCTTGTGCACCTGCATTTCTTGATTCTATTTTCCCCTTCCTACTTTTGCCTTTCCTGTTTCAGTAATATCTTTATCAAAAATGTGATTGTCTGAAAAGGCTTTCTTAAGCATGTTCCACTGAACATGACTGGAAGCCTCCATGTGATCAGGAACTCTGTCATATTAGGGTTCCTCATTGTGCTGAGGCTTCTAAGCACATTAAGCTGAACACACTTAGAAACCCTTTTCAGACCTTTGCACTAAATGAGCAAATGTCTGTAGAGGAGCCCAGACACCTAAGGACACTGGTGGCTAGGCTTGCATGTGCAGCTCTGCCTCCTACTTCAGAAGATAAAAGCAGTTCATAGGAAACCATCTCCATTATGATTATCCAAGAACAAGACTACTTAGGTTTTTCATACCAGCTTAGAAGAAACTTCTTTAACTGTCTACAAATTCTCTAATAAAAAAGTAACAAAATACATCTCAATTTAGAGATCTCTTGCAAGATCATGGCAACATCTAGTGTCCAGCCTCTTTACTGCAGAACTTAAAAGGATGGGCTTATCCTTTAAAAACTCCTATTAACAGAA
Organism: Elgaria multicarinata webbii; assembly: GCF_023053635.1. Classification (NCBI taxonomy): domain Eukaryota; kingdom Metazoa; phylum Chordata; class Lepidosauria; order Squamata; family Anguidae; genus Elgaria; species Elgaria multicarinata. Next base: position 88,272,043 of record NC_086172.1, read on the forward strand.
ATTATACAGCTAAATTGACAAAACCTTTGAAAACCATAGATCAGAGGCACCATAGATCAGAGAGAGAGAGATGACCTTTCCTGTTCCAGAAACAAGTGGTTTCTTTCATTTCTGGGGTTGCTCTAGGAAGCACTAGCCTTCTGTTGCGTCAGTGGATACAGCCCCAAATTCCTGTGTAAGTTACAGACATTTTTCAATGCTTTTCTAAAGTTTAACTAAATATCCAAATACATTGCTAGTCCTTAATATTGTGAATGGATGAGACTCTTTCTGTCCAAATACACTTTCTTTTGTTTACTACTAGTAGATGTGATTTCTATTTCCAAGATGCATGAGCTTAATCAGAATATAGTTTAGCAGTTTGCAGCTCTTCCTCTTTCTAGCACTGGACGTATTTTAAATTTTGCTTGTACAAAGTAAAAGCATTTATACTTTTGAAGCTACAACCTTATGTGCTCTCACCTGGAATAGGTTCCATTAATGAGAGTGGATTTTATGGCTTCGTCAACATGCATAGGATTATACTTGAATTGTCTTAATTTTGTAAACCGCCCAAAGATCTTTGGCTATTGAGTGGTATTAGAAATGCATTAAATAAACAAATAAATAAATACTCTGCAAATTTCTTAAACATGCCAAATAGTACAATTTTATAAGCTAAGGTATAAATGATGTATTTTGCATTATTAAAGCAGAAAATAAATTTACATTTGATCAGGAAGTAAGACGTGTATGTGGTAGAGCTTTCCCATGACCTAAAAATTTGTGGAAATTTAAAATCTCTACTCAAGCTAACACTCCATGCAACTGATAGAGCAGCCTTTTGCCCACAAAAGCTTATGCCATAATAAATGAGACAGTCTTTAAGGTGTCACAAGGCTTTTTGTTCCTCTTACTAAGAACCAGTTAGTAATGGACCTTTTCCTCAGATATGGACTGCGTTATCATTCACTTAGACAAGAAATCCAGAGAAAGGATATCAGTGGTGTATCAGCTAAATGAAGATCACAGAGCTATTGACAAACAGGACATCTGGACCTCATTTATAACAAACAAACTATTGAGACTCTGTGGACATGATTAACTAACCTGCTGGTGATAATGTAATATTTATACATTCACTGCAGAAACGCTACACAAAGAGACAGCCATGAAGGCATATTACACACTGGTTTCCTGTTTGGCTGAGGGTAATTTCATCTTGCTATACTGTAAAGTTGTATCTTTCCTTTTTATAATAGAACTGAGAACTGCTAAATGGAAGGAAGAAGGGAGACATCTGGGGCACTACATAAGATTTCAAAGCCTTTTTTTTAAAGTACTAGTTGCAAGAGCTGAAACCTCCCTTTGAAAACAAGTACCATGAACAAGTTATTTCCTCCTAGAGATCCATTGCTTGACACTGTACTAATCATTTAAAGGGACATATTTTTAAGCTAGAGTGACAATTATGAATGAGTAAGAGTTATTTCTATGTAAGAACCAGATGTCATCAGATTATCTCAGTTTGTGTTGCCAAAATCCACCACCCCCTCCAAAGACTGTGCAGGGGCAGATGTCTACCTGGTGATGTCACAGAGACATCTGGAGCAGTCTCATTTCCTGATAAGGGGTACCGAAATGAGAGGCAGCACTTCATGCACCTTTTGGGGGATAGTTATCACTGCTCCCGTCAGCTGGGTGGCTGATCCAGAAGCTAGGATCTCTGGGACGCCCTTTGGTTTCGGAGTGGGAATGGCACTCTCCAGTAGAAAATTATGTGAAGTTGTGTTCCTTTTGACTTACTGAGTCAACCTACTAACAAATCCACTTGAGGAACAGCTCTGGTCAAGTCAAGAACAGAATGAAAAATGAGGTTCTAAGCAAGAAATGGGAAATTGTCTCTAATTTCCTCCTTGGAGGAAACCTGTGAAGTGAACTGTCATACTGCACAGGTCAAATGTGCTATGAGAACGAAGAGAAGGGCCACATAAAATGCAAACAGAGACCAAATACAGCTGAGGGGCCACTAGCTCATTATCTCTGGTTTAAGTGAAGAAAGTAATTGATAAGGCTTTCTGCTAGGTGAAGCAACAAAAAGTTGAACAGATGGCAATTGCAGCAGTGATACTTTAACGAATGGAAAATATGTGTGATAGATATATGAATGTAATATGCCAACATGCCACCACATACACACAAAGGTGAACTAGAGTGTACACACACATTAAATTAATACAAAAAACAAGAAGGTCAACACTAAGCTAACAAAGTCCTGCAGCACCCGGGGGAATGATTTGTGGCATAAGCCCTGCTAAATTTTAATTTATCATCAAATTTGATTCTATTAAATTTGGGCTCCTTTCATATTACAGGTGCTAAATCAGCACAACTAAAAATATAGTATTACTAATGTGAATTGGTTATCTTGTATACACTTGGGCTCTGCAGATCTACTGCAGTCCTTTGAACCCGCACGTTTCTTTCTGTAATGTGTGTATAGATACCTGCCAACTGAAGATAACATTTCATCCATCTGACAGAGTGAGTTCTAATGCACACAAATCTATGCCTCAATAAATCTGATCACCTTTAAGGTACCACAGCACTTAGTTCTTTTTGAACAAACCAAATAATACTGAGTTGAGATATCCCCTATTCTCAGTCCATACTCAATGCTGAATAGAAAGTACTCATTCTTATAATGTACTATTTATTCTTTTATAGAGTAGCACTGGAAAAGTATAGGGAATACATAATGGGGAGAGATTTGCAGGTTAAAGTCACCAGAGCCTATGTACAATAATTTCTGAAGAACAATACTATAAACTCTTTCCTATTGTGGCACTAGCCCTGATCCAACATGGTAGCCTGATAGCTTTACAAAAAGGACAGAACAGAGGGAAATCTTTGAGGAACCTGTTCACTCAGCTTTCTTATGTCCTAATTGCAACCCCTTAGGCCAAGAGAAATTAACAAATACTGAAAATGACTAGTTCAAGCACCCGATTAGTCAATTTCACTGCTAAAGGAGGAAGAAGTTTTGAATGGTGGGGCACTGGTGAAAGCAAGAAGTCTTTCACTGGTCAAAATAATCCATGTACATGTGCAAACATGGAGCTACGTGGGGAAACTGCAGGCACAGTGAAAAGGAAGTTTTCATGAACTCAAGCAAATAGGAGGACAATTACATTAAAATATACATACTTCTATTGCAGCAATGCTGGTTACACTGGTCGGAGGAACTTTTGACTTTTAATAAGCGCTGTCTGAAGCACTATGTAAACCTATGACACCAGTTTGGACAGATAGCAGAGCAAAACCAGGAGAGAAATGTAGTGTACAATATGCACCAGATAGTGGCTGGTTTGACCCAATGCCACAGGCAGTTTTAGGCTTGTATGCTCCTCCCCTTTCCCAGTTCTGTCATGAAGGCGGAGTTCAGAAGCTTTCACTTATGTTTTGGCTTTTCTGCAGCTTGTCATGTCATCTAAACCGAGACAAGCTGTTGTTAATGTTAACTATGTTTTATGGAAAATAACTCATGGTTTGAAGTTTCTGATTTCCTCCTTGAACTAGCACCAGAGGGGAGCATATGAGCCCAGGGATCACTGAGGCTCATTCTTGTAAACACTATGTCATGGCTTTGTGTTACACCTATTGTGATAGCTAGAGAAACACTGCATCTAGGTCCTTGAAAATCTGTAAACAGCTTGAGTATTATTACTCTATTAGCCCTTAAATTATACTTCCATAATAAACATATGATTTTAAAATGTGGGTACTTCAGAGAACAGAGCTCATCTCTACCTCTGTTTATAATTAGTATTTTTGAAGAGATTTATTTTTCAGTGCTCACATTAAAAAGAGAAAGATGAGGTAACATACCTGTTATAGGCACATATCCAACTCCTTGTTGATACACGGTGGGCATCAGGACCACTGGCTGGGGCTGCATCATCATAGCAGCTGGTAAGGACTGGACATCAAAGAAAATGCATGTTACAAAACCTATTCTAGGAACAAAAACTAAGCAGCAGGAAAATGTATTTTTACAAAATTTTCCAAGATCTGCCAGTTACTGCATAGTAAGTACAGCAGCAAGTAACATTTTGGCACCAGTCAATATGTGTCACCATTTCTCAGAAAAAAAATTAACTTCGAGTGCTCCTAAATTAATTAACATTTCAAAAGAATGATTATAACCCACGAATAGACAGCTCCATTTCCTCAAATGAAGCTAAGTTTTTGTGATGAACTGTAGGAAATTTTAGGCACCCTTTCACTTTAGAGAGTATAAAACAGAAAGAATACAGAGCCTACAGAATGATTCCTGTGGGCTGGATTCAGAAATGCAGGAGCAGAAGAAATTCTGGCAGTGACACTGCTCTGTGAACTATTGCACAAGAACTAGCAGAAGAGCTTGTGCTACACTGTGCAAGACCTTCTGTAAGAAATTGAACAATGCCTTGCGCAAATGGAAGCAGTCTTCCGGACTTCAGTTCTCCTTTCTTGCAAAAGGATCTTGGACTAAGTCAGAAAAAGCCTTTCTGGGTGCCAAAAAAAAAGAAGAAAAAAAAAAAGCACTTATGGAGGGACACTTCTGGATACAACCATCACTTCTGGAAACCATCTGCATGGTTTCTTCTCATAATGAGAGAGAGAGAGGAAGGGCATAAGCATTGAAATAAATAAGCTTTATTTACAATTTTTTTCAGACTTCATATTCTGAACATGCCCTAAAAATAATGTGTATGATCCAGAGGGATTGCACATGTAGCATCTGCACACATATATTGGCACTATGTTTATATTACACTGGTCCACACTCATCTGCCTTGGCTCTCAATTTGTTTCTGGGCTCAGTCCAGTGTACTGGTTTTGACTCCAAACTCTACAAGTTCTTAAGTCCTACAAGGGTTGAGAACTTGTTACCTAATGGAACACCTGTCCTATATGTACCTGCCCATATCTTAAGGACATCCACGGAAGACCTTCTTCAAGTGTACCTCATTTTGAGGCTCTGAGATTGGAAACAAGACAGCACTCTTTCAGTGGTGGCCCCACAGCTCTGGAATGCTCCCCCAAAGGAAGCTCACCTCATGCACCCATACTGCTATCTGCTTTGAACCAGACTGATTTTCCTGTTCTCCCAGGCTTTTTAAAGCTTGTAAAGTATTGTAAAATATTTTTGAATTTTTGTCCCTGCAGTACGGTTTTACCTCTTATACTTTATAGTGTATTTTATCATGTGTTGACTCATTTATTAGTTTTATGTTGTTGATTTTACTTGTATTGTAAACACCTAGATAAATTTCTTTCATAAAGCATTAACTAAATAAATCTAAGGGTTTGCTGTTCTCAAAGATGCCTTTTATCAGCTGCCCTCATAGAAACCTGTTTTTTTAAAAAAAAAATCCCATGAGCTTCAGAAGTAATTTGGAGATTTGGTGCAAGAACACTTTAAAGAAAAACTGCCATCGTTGATTTTTCTCAAATCCAAAAATGCTTTCTAAATTTAGGGAAATTTAACAAGTAATTTGGAGATTCTAAAAAGAGATCTACAAAAAGTCTGCATACCCTCCTGGACCATGCCCTATGAATTCAGGGACGCTGCTGGTTCATAGGTCGAATTAAATAGGTTCATAATTCCCAAATGTGAAACAAGCCTAGACTTTGATCCAACACCAACCAAGCCTTTCCCCCTCTCATTTCCTCATCAAACGTATCAGCTTCTGCACAAAAGTAACTAGTTGTCACATGGCTTACCGTATATGACATGACCAGATTAATCATTCCTTCTTTGTCATCTCCCTGCCTTCCACTTAGGCTATACCATTCATCTTCTACTTTTCCTTGTTTCAATGATTCAGGAACAGTAATGTGCGTCCAAGCAATGCGATCATCCATTGAAAATGCTCGCTGAAGAGTAATAAAAATATTTAGGTCATTGAATCCAGAAATTCACAACTTTTCAAATATAAGGAAAATATCTTAAAAGGACAGAATACAGTACTGTGCAAAGGTCTTAGGCCACTCTGAGAAGCCATTTATCTGAGCCTTGAGGAGAGGTTTAAGAAACCTGTGTTCTTCTAGCCATCTCACAAGATGTCTGGAAAACTTTTTGGAAAACACAAGGAATTTCTGTTACTTTTTAATTGTATTAATGTTTTTGTATTTATTCTGATGTTATATAGTGTTTTCAAAAGCGAATTAACTTTATGCCCAGAAAAATAACTTTAAACATAATTTTCTTGGGCGGGCTAAGACTTTTGCACAATACTGTAAGTATCACTGTAGCAGTTTTAAATTTTTGCCACTTTAAAGGTAATACATTGGAGTCAAGCAACATTCACATAAAATCAAAGTGCCTTCAGTGTAGTTTACTCTAATTTGTTCCTCAGAAGACAACTAATTTTCCTTTCAGGGAGTAAGTTAGGTCTAATCCATAAATGATAACATCTCTCTTTATGAATAGACCTAACTTACTCCCTGGAAGGAAAATTAGTTGTCTTCTGAGGAACAGATTAGAGGAACACAGTACACCAAGATTTACTGAAATGTAACAACTTTGATATGAACTGGAAAGCAACTTCTGAAGATTCCCTCAAAGGTGGTGGATTTAATATAAAAGTAAACACTTACTATAGGAGAATTCTTTCTATTAGCATTGTAAGTTGCAGAAGCAGCTGTGCCAACATTACTATCTAGAGGAGGCCTGGTGGCCTTGAACCCAAGTGATCTGACATTTACCCATTCACTTTAGAGGCATGAAAATATAATGGAGCTTGGGGTTCAGAGTTTCTGACAAAAAAAATTAACAGAAGTTAAAAGTCTCACCTGTATGCAAGTTTCACCTTCATACAGGAGACAAGTAGTCCTCTAAAGCAGGGATGGGTAGAAAGTAGATCTCCAGATATGTTGAACTTCAACTTCCAGCATTCCTGAGCATTGTCCATGCTAGTAGGGGCTTCTGAGAGTTGAAGTCCCAAAGCTCTGGAGATCTACTTTCTGCCCAAGCCTGCTCTAAAGTGCATCCCATTGTGAACCGTAGCCACAAACATATGATGGAGAAATGACCAAAAAGTCTTTTGCTTATTAAAAAAATGTTTAGAAATTAAAATATTTTTATTCTCATAATGGAATTTCACTTCGATAATGACAGACCTTGGAAAATAGCATTCAACACCATATTTTTTTTAAAAAAAATATTTACAGCAACCTAAAAACTGTATGCAATCACCTAACAATATTATTGTTAAACTACAGGAGTTTAATGTCATTCCAAATCTTACTGATCCTCTCTCCTGAGCCCAAGAAGATATGAAATAATTACATGTTCAGAAAAGTAGAAGAAAAGGTGGGGGATAAAATGCAGCAGTAAAGAGATTTGGGAGTTAATCTACTTCATGCTGCTGCAAGCAAACAACCAAATTCATATAGGGAATAAGTGATACAATAGTGTGTAAACTTTCTAACAGTCCCTACTACTCTTATTCTGATTTCCCTGATGCAGGACCATTATAAACCAAAGGAATGAAAGGCAATGGTTCAATAAATATTTGTTCTTGTATGTGTTTGTGTGCGTTCTTTTTGAAAGGACCCTATCTTGTTGGCCTTTATATTTTGCCTAGGATGGATCCAGACTAAGTTAGTTGAACTTTTTACCCACTGAAATCAGTAGGATAATTCACGACTAAATTTGTTCCACCCACCTCAATGGAAATAAGTTTAATTACCTTCATCTAGATCTGACCCAATGTTCATTAGAGAAACAGAAGAACATCCTAGCAAAAGATGATTGCCTTTTGGAGGCCTCTACCACAAAATGCAGTGATGACCACCAACTTGTATGGCTTCAAGAAAGAATTAGACAAATTCATGGAAGATAAGGCTATCAATGGCTACTAATCATGCTACCCCCAGTTTCAGAGGCAGTATGCTTCTGTATACCAGTTGTTAGGGAACACAAGCAACAGGGTGCTATTACATTCATATCCTATTTGTAGACTCCCCATAGACAGCTGGTTGGTCAGTGCATGAACAAGAAGGATGGACTAGCTAAGCCTTTGATCTGATTTGGCATGACTCTTCTTACATTCTTACCAAGGATCAGAATCCCAAATTTGCATTAAAAGTTAGCTTTGAGAGGAAGAAAGTTCAGCTTAAAAGACTGCAGAGTCCAAAACTCAGTAAGAGTTGCTTCACATTTGGGTACAATTTGGAATGGCTTATGTGAAGCAACTCTGATTGGCCACTATGTGAACAAAATGATAGATTACATCAGACTTTGGTCTGATCCAGCAGAGCTCTTCTTAGGTTCTTAAAATCATTCTAGTAAAATCTTCACCTCTTTTTCACTGAAGAAATCATATGACAATGCTTAAGAAATTACAGGATGTCACAAAGTAGAACCTTTTCTTTGCCTACCATGTCAGTGAAATGTAACGCAGAATCCAACGCTGTCAAATTACTGATGTCATGCTAGTGCAAACCAATGTTAGCGCAATATCATTTGCAACTGCTAGCCAAAGGGGAAAAGCAGTGATTTGTTGTGAAAAATTCATCAGTTGACCACACCACCAAAATTTTCTGCTGAATTTCACAAAAGCAAATCACTGCTTCTCCCTTTTCCTAACAAGTGCTAATGATGTTGCATTGCCATGTATTTACGTTAGTACATAATTAGTACTACTGCTATGACAGTGTTCAATAATGTCCATAGCCTTAGAGATTTGCCAGCATGAGGATGAAGGGCTTCCTGATTTGTAGGGGTGGGGGGATCTAACTTTTGTATATGAGCAAAGAAGATAGAAGCCTGAAGAATTGTCATGCCTAGGAAAAATGTATCTTTTTGTACTGCTAATGTGGAGGATATTAATAGCAACTGCAAAGGGAAGTAAGTTTTTCTTTAACCTTGAGGGACTTTGGTTGGTGTTGGGGAAATAACATTGTGCTTTGATATATGTTTAAAGTCTTCTTTAATCTGCTCACTTATTCTCATTTACAGAAAAAGTTGTTAGCTTAATGACAATTGTCTTTGCTGTGAGTTCAGTTGGGGGGAGGCTGTTAAAACAGCTGCTACAAGTTGAATATGAAGTGGCTCTAAGCAAGATACAGCAAAAAGGTTCCGAGATGACAAGCCCGACTGCCCAGGGCAAGAAGCAAAAATGATGCAGCAGGAAGAGTCTCTTTAGGATGAACTGAAACCAAACAGTAGTTGTGCCCAAAAGGCATTCTTCAGCCCTAAGCCAATCTTAAATCAAGTACACACACACACACACACACACACAGAGCTCTGACCTCATCAAATATTTCAAGATAGAAAGAATCCACCCCAGGAGGAACAGTGCATTGAATAACTTTGTTCCATCGGGGATTTTTGGCTCCATTATGAGCTGTAGGTGTTTCATAAACTGCATAGCCAAGTCGTATTCTGCAGTATGGATCCATGCGTGTCATGCCGTAGTTCTTTGCCAATTTTGCCTAAGGAAACACAGACACAAAAGGAATTAATCACTTTGATATTACTTTTTCATTCATTTTCTATACTGAAATCTCAATGTCTTTCAGTTGTAATCAACATATTAATGGTTGTATCAACCAATGAGAACCATAATTTTATAAACGAAGTTGGTTAGAGTAAAAATTACAATCAGGGCTTTCTGCCAAGTGATTTACACTAGCTCAATGTAAGCCCACTGTCTTCATAAGGAAAGGAACCTCTCGTGCAAAGCACTTGAGTCATTACTGACTCCTAGAGGGACGCCTGCTTTTGCTGATGTTTTCTTGGCAGACTTTGAAGCGGGGTGGTTTGTCATTGCCTTCCCCAGTCGTGGCTACCTTTCCCCCAGCTAGCTGGGTACTCATTTTACCGATCTCGGAAGGATGGAAGGCTGAGTTGGCCTGAGCCGGCTGCCTGAGAACCAGCTTCCACTGGGATCGAACTCAGGCCGTGGGGAGAGTTTTGGCTGCAGTACCTGCCGCTTACCACTCTGCGCCACATAAAGGGCTGCATATATACCCACACAGCTGCATGTGTACGTCTTAATTCATAAAGCTTTGAGGTAACTATTGTTTAGACTTACATCTTGTGTGTGGTCCTATCAGTGACAAAACTGAGAGCATGGGAGTTGAATATATTTAAAACAAATATTGAAAACAATATTTATTGTTTTATACTGTATGCTTTTTTATCTGTACGCTGCTCTGAGATCTTAATGATATAGGGCAGGATATAAATGTTTTAAATAAATAAATAAAATAAAATATAAAACACTTTACACAGAGTGATCAGCACATGAACAGCTAAAAGCCATGCCCAAACTTAAAAGGACTCACAAACCAAAATGTCTTTCCAAAAAAAGGGCAAAATTCAAGGTGAATAATAGTAACGAAATATCAAGTCACTACTAATAAAATGTTCACTTTTCTTTCCTTGAAGATCTAGGGTTGGGGCACTGTGGGTCAGCATCAGAGTAAATATTCTCTATGCAGATGTAACTAGGGTATACAGGGATCTATCTGGTCTCAAACAATATACAGGTTAAGTAACACTGAAATATAGGAATGCTTTCAGTAGCTTTGCGGTTAAAGATGACCTCCTCGGCTTAGTCATGTCACTAGAATGGGTGCTCACATATAGTGGGATGGTGGGCGAAGATTCTGCAGCTTCCTATCTCCACAAATTTGAGCAACGTTTAATCTTTATTCCTAGCAATGACTCCACCACTCCATGCCTCTTTCAAAGCTCAGAACTAATGGGGTTGGGGTGGAAGAAAGATAGCAAGTCTACAGCTTGACCACTACTCAATTTTCGGGAATGGCTCTTCCAGCTGGGTCCCAAGAAATTCTCTCTAAAAGAGCTGAGAGGGTTCCAAGACCTGCTCTCCCTCCTCTTTCCAACTGGTAGCTCATCTTCCAATGCTCCAGCTGGCAGACCATCAGCAGGGCCACAGCTCTACCTCGTTTGCCTGTTCAGAGGTAGGGGCAAGGTGGATATAAGTTGTTAGTTGTACTGCCACATATTTTCAAAGAAAAACATAAGCATTATATTTAAATACTTTATCAGAATATAAAATGACCATTACAAAAAAGATTGTCATATAGTCATTTTCTTTAATTCTTACATATAGTAACTTGGCATTTTTTCTGTAATCTACTAGTAATTGATTTTAGGGCTCACTGGGTATATTAAAAAACTATGGGAGCACATTCTGCATTTCTTTTCAAGGCATAAGTAGAGCAAAAGAACATCACTCTAGATAATGTGTCCCCAAAATCTTTTGAAATTCCTGCATTTAACATTTTTTTCAATTACAATATATTTAACCTATTATTCCAAATCAACCACAGCCCTACTAAACTTTTCATGTTCATGAGAGGCTTACTATAATGATGTTCTAAATACATGTTTAGAATAAACATGTAAGGGATAGATTCCTTACAGCTATTCCCTCTTCTGGTTCCTACCCCAACCGGATAGTTCCTGGCGGCCATATCAGCTTGCTCTCGGGTCTGGTGGTGCTGCTGCTGAACGCCAGGTCAGTCCAGAATAAAATCTCCCTCATCCATGATTTGATTGTGGATGAGGGGGCTGACCTGGTATGCATCACTGAGACCTGGGTGGGTGAACTGGGTGGGGTTGCTCTCACCCAGCTCTGCCCTCCTGGGTACTCGGTGCAGCACCAGCACAGACTCGAGGGCCGGGGAGGGGGGGTTGCCGTGGTCTATAGGAATACAATCTCCCTCTCTAGGCTTCCTGTTCAGTCGAGTGCTGGTCTGGAGTGTTTGTACTGTGTGTTGGGTACTCGAGACAGATTAGGGATTCTGCTGGTGTACCGTCCACCCCGCTGCCCAACAGTCTCCCTGCCTGAGCTGACGGAGGTTGTCTCGGACCTGGTGTTGAGGACCCCCAGGATGGTGGTTCTGGGGGATCTCAACTTCCATGCCGAGGCTGCTGTATCCGGAGCGGCTCAGGACTTCATGGCTGCCATGACAACCATGGGGCTGTCTCAACATGTCATCGGCCCAACACATGCAAAGGGACACACGCTTGATCTGGTTTTCTCGACTGGACAGGAGGATGGTGATCTGGAAGTGGGGGAACTAACATCTACCCCCTTGTCATGGTCGGATCACTTCCTACTGAGGTTTAGACTCTCGGCGGCCTTTCCCCTCTGCAAGGGTGGGGGGCCTATTAAAATGGTCCGCCCCCGGAGGCTAATGGACTCCGATGGATTCCAGAGGGCTCTGGGGGATTTTCCTGCTGATTTGGCCGGTGCTCCTGTCGAAGCCCAGGTCGCTCTGTGGAATGCAGAGATGACTCGGGCGGTTGACACGATCGCGCCCAAGCGTCCTCTCCCTCTGAGCAGAGCCCGGTCAGCTCCTTGGTATCCATCTGAGCTGAGGGCGATGAAGCAAGAGGGGAGACGGCTAGAACGCAGGTGGAGGAAAACTCGTGCTGGGTTTGATCGAACACGGGCTAGAGCTCACTATCGAGCCTACTCTGTGGCGGTGAGGGTGGCAAAGAGGCAGTTCTTTTCCACCAGCATTGCGTCTTCTCGGTGTCGTCCGGCGGAGCTTTTCCGAGTGGTTCGTGGCCTGTTACACTCTGGGCCAGGGCGTGAGATAGTTGAACCCTCGGTAGCACGCTGTGACGAGTTTGCACGGCACTTTGAAGATAAAGTCGCTCAGATTCGTCATGAATTGGACACCACACTTAATGCAGCACCACTAGTAGAGGCGTTCAGAGCGCCGTCCGGCTCAGTTTTATTGGATGAGTTTCAGTTATTGAGGCCCGAGGATGTGGACAAGGTGCTTGGCCAAGTCCGGTCGACCACCTGTGTGCTTGACCCTTGCCCCTCGTGGCTCATTACATCAAATAAGGAGGGGATCGCCGGCTGGGTCCAGGAGGTTGTAAATGCCTCCTTGAGAGAGGGAGTGGTGCCGGCCTCTTTAAAAGAGGCGGTAATTAGACCACTCCTGAAGAAGCCTAATCTGGACCCGGAAGATGTTAACAACTACAGGCCGGTGGCTAATATCCCTTTCCTGGGCAAGGTGCTTGAGCGGGGGGTTGCAGGACAACTCCAGGCACTCTTGAATGAAACGGATTATCTAGATCCATTTCAATCGGGTTTCAGGCCTGGTTTTGGAACGGAAACTGCCTTGGTCGCCCTGTGGGATGACCTCTGTCAGGAGAGAGACAGGGGGAGTGCGACCCTGTTGGTTCTCCTGGACCTCTCAGCGGCCTTCGATACCATCGACCATGGTATCCTTCTGGATAGGTTGTCTGAACTGGGAGTTGGAGGTACTGCGTTGCAGTGGTTCCGCTCCTACTTGGATGGCCGATTCCAGAAGGTGGTGCTGGGGGATTATTGCTCTGTGCCGTGGCTCCTAAGCCATGGGGTTCCGCAGGGCTCTATTTTATCCCCTATGCTGTTTAACATATACATGAAGCCGCTGGGGGAGGTTATCCGGAGATGTGGACTGAGGTGTCATCAATATGCGGATGACACCCAGCTCTACCTTTCCTTTTCATCAAACCCAGGTGAGGCAGTAACTGTTCTGAACCAGTGCCTGGGCACGGTAATGGACTGGATGAGGGCTAACAAACTGAGACTCAATCCAGACAAGACGGAGGTACTGTTAGCGGGTGGTTCATTTGTCCGGCGAGGTGATGTTTGCCCTGTCCTGGACGGGGTTGCACTCTCCCTAAAGGATCGGGTCCGTAGTTTGGGGGTGCTCTTCGATCCAGAACTGTCACTTGAGGCACAGGTGAACTCAGTGGCAAAGAGCACCTTTTATCAGCTTAGGCTGATATACCAACTGCGCCCTTATCTGGACAGTGATAGCCTAGCTACAGTTATCCATGCTCTGATAACCTCTCGTTTGGATTACTGCAATGCGTTATACGTGGGGCTGCCTTTGAAAACGGTCCGGAAGCTTCAGCTGGTACAAAACAGGGCAGCCCGTTTACTAACAGGGACTGGCTGGCGAGATCACATTACGCCAGTCCTTTTACAACTTCATTGGCTGCCAGTCCAGGTCCGGGCCCGATTCAAAGTGCTGGTATTGACATTTAAAGCCCTAAACGGTTTGGGGCCAGGTTATTTGAAGGAACGCCTCCTCCCATATGTACCTACCCGGACCTTAAGATCATCTACAGGGGCCCTTCTCCGTGAGCCCCTGCCAAAGGAAGTGAGGCAGGTGGCTACTAGGAGGAGGGCTTTCTCCGCTGTGGCACCCCGGTTGTGGAATGAGCTCCCCAGAGAGGTCCGCCTGGCGCCTACACTGTACTCCTTTCGTCGCCAGCTGAAGACCTTTTTATTCACTCAGTATTTTAACACTTAATTTTAACTTAAATTTAAATTATACTGTTTTAACTCTGTATTTTAACCTTATATCAATTTTGCTGCGTGGTTTTATCCTGGTTGTGCTTTTTATATTATATTTTGTATTTGTATTTTTAACTTGTTGGTTGTTTTATGATGATTTTAATTTTTGTGAACCGCCCAGAGAGCTTCGGCTATTGGGCGGTATAAAAATGTAATAAATAAATAAATAAATAAATAAAATAAATAAAATGTTATGTTTAGGTACAAAGTTTCATTTAAAAACCACCATTGAAATTTTAAGTGCCCAAAGTTGGAAGATTAAAAACCTACCAATGAGGAACACATGTTCACTCAATTCCTATACACTGCCTTCACAGTAGATACTGATGAATGGTTTCAGGGGGTGATTATGCTACTTTGAAGTTATGCAATTCTGAACATAAATAGCACTTTGTACTGTGTGGAATTTGTTTCACTCTGTAAGATCAACACAAAGTGCTTATTAGCTAAGAAGTAGTGATAATCTGTTAAAGCTACTGCACAATGACCATGGCAATACTGTCTTCAGCACAACAAGCCACACTTCTAAACATGTGGCACATTTAAATATGTATTTTCAAAATACCTGCACTACAGTGATGCTCAGTCTCCCAACAGTACCCATTGCTCCTCCGTATTGTAACTGTTGAGCTGCTTGAGCATCCAGTTGGATCTGCTGCTGTTGTTGTGTTGGGGTGATGCGAAGGAAATCCTGAGGAAGTTCACCAATATACACCTTTAAAAGAAACATAGGTCAGTGAAATAATCTTTTTTGACCCACTTTGCATTCTCCCATTTACTCCTTTTAAATATAATTTAAAAAATCTTTATCTCTCAGACATATCATATAGCTTTAATCCCCTTCCAATCCAGTTTTCTAGCATTCCCACTCTACTTTCCAGCCCTCCCTCAACTGTCAAGAAATAGGCCATATATGGCTATTTTAGATTTATGCAATGGAAACCTCATGAAAATTCTTAAAAATAAAAAAGCTAAAGCAGACATGCGGCAGTGCATGGCGCAGTGCCATGCTTGGCACACTGGAGGTTCCATGAAAAGAACTTAGTGTTGCTTAGCAGCAGAAAGATGTGATACAGCTGCCATTGAAACATATTATTCATGAAGCAGCTGAAATGCTTCAGGCCCATTCAGCCCAATGTCCAACTGCTGCTCCTCGGAGGTAAGTCCTGTGAGTCAGGGAGCGAGGTGGCAGCAGGTAGAAGTGAGCAGGGGGAGTGGTGGGAAGCAACTGGGGGAGGAGCGGGGGGGAGCCTGGGAGGGGGTGCCCGAGCAATGAAGTTCTCGTGCGCAGATGCTATGTGTAGGTCAAGCTAGTTAACTATACTTCTTTAAGATCCCAAGAAGGGCAAAAAAGAGGGAAATTTAGCTTGTAGTGCTCTTGTTTATAGAAAATAAAGCCCACATAACATATTTATGACTTCTATGATTCTGATTATTCTGAAAATTCTGATTGAAGAATAGGTTTGACTGCCATAGGCTAAAGTGGTCACATGACCATCTTTACATAACTAAAAGGTAAAAAACTATGCCAATTATCATTCCACAATGAAAAATCTGCTAGAAAAGGCTACTTTAACGTTCTACCAACCCTGCTCAACAGGAAATGAGGTAATATGTTGGTGATTCTAACACAAGACAACAGTAACAGCGAGAGCTATAGCCTAGAGTGTTCAGTCTTGCCAATCTTGCAAATACATGTCTTCATAAGTAGAATCATTCCAGGAAATATAAAGGCCTTGGGCTACCGTTTTTGAAGATGGCATAGAGCTACTCAAATTCTCTAAGATAATATCTTTCATGTGTAGGAGTTAACATAAAATTTAATTAGCAGCAGCAACAGCTCCTGAGTAAGAGCCTCAGGAGCTCAGTAAGATTAAATGTAGCTACTCAAGACGGAAATGCACTGAGGAAGGTTCAAGAGGAAGAATACTGTAGGCCTATATGCTGCCTGATAAATGACTAGCTTAGTGCTCCTTCATCAGTATCTCTGTTGAACATGAAAGCAAATCAATTTGTTGTGGATTCTGGATTGTAAATTCTTCCTGACTTTAAGAGAAAACATTTCCCTGTAAAAACTTAAAATGCAGTATTATTTTCTTCCCAGTATTCAACTTCCCCATGACAACTATAACCCCAACACTAAACAAATTAAAAGTTAGTGGTTTTTCAGAAGTCTGTTCACACAACATGGAAGTTTCACACACCCCAATACCTATATCCAGCATTCCTTTCCTTGCCTCCAGAAAACTGTGTGAAAAGTTAAGGCTTCACCTAAACATATGTATTTAATTTGAAATGTGCTACCCAAATGATTCTCAGAACATATATCAATAAAAATAAGTTTAAAATAAAATCATAAAAAGTACTATACTGTACTGCAACCACCTTAAGCAGTAGAGTTAACCCAAATGTAGAAGGCCTGGGGTGGGGTGGGGGGGAATAGCTTCACTTGGTGCTGAAATCACCTCAAGCGCTGCACCACACTCACTTCATGTCCCAAGGTAGTAGGACCTGAAGGCCCAAGACACATCTTAAGTCCTAGGCAGGCTTGTGTGGGAGAAATCAGTCCTTATGGCTTTCAGGCCTCAAGCCATTTTAAGGTTTAAAAATTAAAATCCAAACTTTGAATTATGGTTAGAAACAGACCAGAGCCAATGTACTTTTATAACTAGGCTAGACATGATCCATTATCTCAGGTTCCAGCCAGCATTATCCTTTGTTGCTTTCCTAATAGCAAGATCCAGAACATCTTGCCTCAGTCTCCTACCAGCAGGGTTTAACAATCTTGCTTGCCCCTCTGCCATGGCGAGGGGAGTGAGATGAGCCTGAGGCTTCCACCAAACCTGGACCTCCAGAGAAAATGGGATGAACCCCTCAACTCCCCCAATGCTCAGCTGAAATCTGGGATTTGTTTTGGCTCTGAAATAAATTCATCCCTGTGTGAATGAAGCTGTCCCAGAATGGTTTTTGTGGATTCTAGCATATCCTTACGAAAATTTCAGAGTTAGAACACCACATTTTCTAAACAGCTGCTGGCATTGTAGTGCAAGAAAAGATCTATTCTGATTAAGCCCTGTAAAAAGACACAGTTCTTATCTAACCTTCGTAGCATACAAAAATGGTCAGCTTAATTGAGTTTGTACAAGTTACCCTATATCATTATTTGTTCTGCAAAAAAATCAATGAAATTTAAGATTTGCTTATGTTACTCACCTTCAGTTCATTTTCAGAGCTGACAGGAGCAACTAACTTACTCGAGCTGTATTGCACAATCATTAATCAGTATGCAATACAGAAAACTTGTATTTATGCTCGAGATCCAAACCTGAAGCAAGCTCAACAGTTTTATATGTGAGGCAGGGATACATTACAACACAAATTACAGGTTTTAACATCACAGCTACCAATGATGTGCTCAACAAACCAGAAACCTTAAGAAAAACTGCTTTCCTCAGTAACAATGAACAAGCTAGCCAACATGTCTGGGAAACTTGTTTCTACATACTCTGGAGGTGCTGTTTGTTCACAACTATGGCCTTTGGCAGCTGCACCACAAAACTGTAATGAATTCAAGATCTTCAATGTTGACTAGAAATGAGCATGACAGTCAAAATGACTTTACTACAGATCATTACTAATGGAAATGTATAAAAATGAATTCAAAAACAGCCAGAATAAATATAAAATGAAAACATGGGAATTCTCTGAAAGTCCAAATTGAATATATATTGGAGGTTCAAAAAGCAGGTGTACTGAAGTGGCTAAGAGACTGATCTATGAATTAGGAAGTCTCCTGTTTGAATTTTGCATCTGCCCAACAACTCAGCAAGAATACAATCCCATACATATTGACCTGGAAATAAGTCCAATTGAATTCCATGAGGCTTAGTTCTGAGTTATATATAGGATGCACTGCAAATAGCCTTACAACAAGCCCTCTCAGCCTCTGATACTGCCTTATCTTAGACATTTTTTGTTTTGTTTTTTGCAATGATTACCTCAAAATTAGGTGTATTTCCAACATTATGCAATTAGTATCATGTTAGATTAAAATATGTGATTATTTCCTTTACAATCTTCTCATTTTTGCATTAATGCACAAAAGTAAGTTTGAACACCATAGTAGCTTTGATTATAACTGTCTTAGTTGTGATTTTTTTTTATTTTCGGGGTAGGCAACAAATTTAGGATACAACCCCAAAATCCTTTAAAAAAACCCAAAACTACCTGTCTTTACTTTCTGCATAACTCCACAAAACAAAGGTAATATCAGAAGATGAGTAGTATCATTCTTAGGACCATTTTAGCCAAGAAAATAAAAATAAAAAATAACTTGGATCTTAACCTTAATTAGGCTAAAGAGGCTACTGGGGTTTGTGGGGGGGGGATTGCTCAAAAACACACCAACCTCTGCCTGATTTGGGTTGACTCCACCCTTCCCAGCAGCTTCCCCCCACACACACACATCATGGACACACAGCCCCATTCTACATTGCTCAGCAGGGCTGAACCTCTGGAGAGACTTTTTGGAAGGTACAAATTGCTGTAGGAAGGAGAATTGGGCAGGAACATTTTCTTCCATGAACTTTCTTAAATTAGCTTTTAAATTAGCTTATCTTCAAATCCAAGCCATACATACACAGTGTGTCTGTGTACATGTATGTATTATATATTACACACACAAACGAGAGAGAAAAGTCCGCAGCTGTTATACATTTGTTGCCAAATATCACATTTTTCCTACACTCAAACCATAATACTTTTTATGTTAGAAAGTATATTTATCACATTGAGTACTATGGGCATGTAAATGTAACAAGGACAAATAACCCCTCCCACACTTACATGCCTCCACAATTTTCTAAAATTACATTGCATTTATGCAGTCTTTTGAGACTGAGCGCTCTCTTACTGTATTCACTGAGCGCAATAGTACTCATAGTAATGGGTTTTTCTGAAGTTCTGGATATCAGCATGATACTCTGCTTCTTACAATAAAAAAAAGCTGTTCAGACCATGTTTCCCCACTTTCTACTTAGGGCATATCTCTCTCCCTTTTTAAAAGCAATCACCACAACAGAGCATTGGAGATTGTATATAATGCAACTGTCCGGCAATGCACAATGACAAAACTGGAAAAGCAGACTTTACAGTTTTTTTCAGATAACGCCTCCATATGAAGTGTACATGGCTCTCTGAAAGGCACAACACCCAGCAGACTAGAAATCTCCCTGCACCTGAATTCTTAGCTCACACTGAACTGCAAAGCAGGCAGAAACTCCCACATGACAATGTGCAAGACTCATACTACTTTTGCAAGTTCAAAATCCCAGGATAAAATCCTCTGGCACATACAGAGAATGTGGGTCAGTTTCAAGCACAAATAATGGGCTGGTTTGCACAACCTAACAGCCCACTGTAGCTTACTTAAGTCATGGTGGGCTGCAGCACATGCTGGTGGCCATTTTGAATATTCAGTGACCAGGCATAGCTTGTCATGTGGTGTAAGCTCAGGCGGCGTGGGGGTTGTGTGGTTGTGAATAACCCACAGCTTGGGATATTTTGATCGTGTGAACCAACTCAATGGCCAAGCCAAAACTTCTGAATGCAATTGAATTAATACTTCACCCAAGGGAAAGAAGACTGGAAGCATGCGCTCCTTCCCCTACTCCCCTCATTATAGAAAACTAACTCACAAGCTCAGGAAAATATCACAATCCAAATAAATACAGATCTCACAGTTCATTAAATATCAGCATCAACACACACTGAGAACAATGGATTTATAGAAAAAATATTTGCTTGGAGGCCTATGTCACCTTTACCTAACTTGGTGCCTTCCAGATGTCCTATCATCCCCTAGCAACATGACCAAAGCTATGGATGAAGGAAGTTGTAGTCCAACACATCTGGAGGGAATCAGGTTGCAGAAGGCTGGCCTATGTTATGCACCAACTCTAAAGATTCTTGGATGGAGACTGGCTGTAGTAAGTATTGGTAAAACAAGGTATATGGGAGTATATTTTCAAATTAAAATTATCCCAATACTACACTATAGTGGTCATTTAGCCATGATGAATAGTAAAAAAGAATCTTTCAATTAGAATTAGTATCTAGAGCTCTAAAACTGCAATCTATTTTGGATGTTTCATATCAGACGGCTTAAATACAGGTTTTTTCTTTTCCAAATTCTATAATTACTGTAATTGTAAAGAATTAGGACTGGGAAACTTTCAAATGTCTCAAAATCTTATTTGTTGCATTAGGATATCTGCAATACATGCAATGGGATTGCAAAACATGCAATCCCATGCCACTCTAGATAAGTAATGTGGAAGCCACAAACCTGAACAAGTATTTAAAGCACAGATCAAAAGGCCACTTTGCACAATGCATACCTAAAGATCAGTTTTGTATGTTAGTTACAGCCAGTTCATGAAACTGCAAAGTTTGACTATTCAATTTCAGCTGCAAATGCAGCAGTTATTTAAATATAGAAGGAAAAAATAAGAAAATAAAAATAAAAGGGGGAAATACGAGTGCTTTTCCACTGACAGAAGACTTCCATCAAGCAGAATAGGGCAATTGCAGCTTCATAAATATGCTTGAAGGAAGATTTGGAGTGTGAGGGGACAGCAGCGGTAAAGTTCTGCCTCCAGAGTTGAAGTCTGTTTGCACAACATTGAACGTAACCAAAAGTCTACTGACTAGGGCACTTCCCTTTTTTCCAAAAATAACCCTCCTTATAGGTGTCCCTCACACACCGATGCAGGTGGTTTTTGCTGTTGTTTGCTTGGTTTTTGTTTTTGTTTTGCAATTTAAATAAAATCCAGATGCAAGTGGAAAGTCCTTACAGACAGCATACTAAGAAAGAATATAGCAAACGTGCTTAATTTGCAAACATACTATATTCTTTCACAATCAGTTGCCAAAGTAGATTACTTCTACAAAGTGATGACAAAAACTCTTATGAGGGTGAAGTAAGAATGGTTATGGGAATCCATCATTGAAAGAAATATGGTTTCTCTATCACACCATAGGAGAAACAGAACGAAGACCTGAAACACACCGCAGCAAACCCTGAGGTCTCCTTGGGAGTGTGCAGGGCTGTCATGAGGCCCTTGGCCAAGCACACTTGCACAAAGATACCATTTATGTGAACAAGTGCCGGTGGGTCAATACTCGACACATACTCTTTGCAATTTCCATAATGCTAGCAGCTCCTAAAGGGCTGCCATTATTGCAGAAATGGTGGTGTATGTCCAGCTAATATGGGAATGTACCAGTCCACTCAGACAGCACCTTACAGAAGCTTGGAATAACTGTACACCCAAAGGCATTCCAACATACTACTGAGTCCAAATATTACGTGTCTTTGAATTATGTAAATATTCTTTTGAATCACAGTACTGCCTTTGTATTTCAAATGCATTAGTTACATAAAGAAAAAGCCCTATGGCAATGTCTAGAATGACATTTTGTATTACCTTTTTGACATCGTAGAAGCTTTGTAGATTAAGACATTTTCCCTGCACATGAATAGTTACAACAGTTTTAGCAGTGTAGCCAACCCCAGAAAATGCAAAATATACCCCTAGGAGAATTACAACTGTTAGTGGCTGTTATTGTTTATTTTTAACTATTTAATTTCTGGACTTTAACAACTACCATTAAAATCTTTCTAAAACTGGAAGCTGAAATTCTCTTTCCAGTGGCTGACTTAGAACAAGCAGCATAACAATTTGATACGACAGACAATAAAACAATTCCTTTGCTCCCTGCTAGAAACTAAACTACTGCAGAACTAAGGGATGTGAGCAATGATGCTTTACAAATCACAAGGGTATCAACAAGAAATTCACAACAGATTTCCATTACCAAAACAGAAAACAATTTCTATAGCACTATACTAAGCACTCTTAATGTCAAATACCAGAGGTGGATAACTGTAATGTCCTGAGCGCAGCACTCATACTGTAGTCAGGAAAATCCTATCTAATTAGTATATTCAATGTTGTATGCTAATACATGTATAGTATAGACCTTTATTTACCAAACATTAATACCCAAAGAACAAAGAGGGTTTTTTCTGCATTGAAAACTATAAACATACTTTATTTTACATAACCCAATAAACTCCAAAGGTACACAGACATCCTCTTCCCCTTTGCCCAATTAGTCATCACTGGGAAGTGGTAAAGCTTCTGGGATTCTCCAACACTTATGGTTGTAGACAACAGTCCTATGCAGGCATTTGTCTTCACATGAGTGGAACTTAAGTATGGAGGGGATATGGATGTGCACATAACCCACCCCCCAATGCCCCTGCATGCCTGGCTGCCTTCTGAACAGGAAAAGATTTCCGAAGGCTCATGTAAGCACATTCAGCTGAATGTGCTTAGAGTTCCCACACCCAGGATTGCACGACGATCTAGAAAACAGCCGAATGGTGGGAGGTAGGGCTTACATGTACACCCACATCTCCCTTCTCTAACTTCTGTTCATTTTCTAAATTACAAATGAAAAGTTGCCTCTGTCACTGTCCTCTTTCCCCTATCTTCTGCATCTATCCAAGAAAAGAGAAAACAGAAGGTTTACACCAGGGATCCCTAATCCTTTGGGGGTCTATGGACACTTTTGTAAATATGAGAAAGTGTTGTGGCTATCATCACAAAATCACTCCCATGAGCAGACATGGCCATTCACAAAAAATTGTTACTACAACAAAACACTCATTTCACAGAAATCAAAGTGGTAAGGCTCAAAAACAAATCACCTGCCTAAGAACCTGAGTATAAGACACAGTTTGTGCCCTTGAGCAAATTACTCCTTTGAAACCAGTTTCCTGCTTCCACTGAACATCCATTTCACAGAAGGCAAGCAAATTTCCACCCAAATCACCTCTAAATTCCTTTAAAATTTATTTCTCCCAATTAATAGGAAGAGCACATCCAAATCAATTTCACCTAACCCACCTAGATTATGAATCCAAATTCCTGTTCAATTAACTGTCAATCCACTCATTTTCCCTGTCAGCCAAATGACATCACTCCCAAAAAAATCTCGCACACATGCACATTGTTGTTGTTGTTAATAATAATAATTCCTTTTATATCGCACCTATCTATAAAATTATTTATTTATTTATTTATTTATTTATTTATATAGCACCATCAATGTACATGGTGCTGTACAGAGTAAAACAATAAAATAGCAAAACCCTGCCACATAGGCTTACATTCTAATAAAATCATAATAAAACAATAAGAAGGGGAAGAGAATGCACCAAACAGGCACAGGGTAGAGTAAAACTAACAGTATAAAAGTCAGAACAAAATACCCTAGACAGCATACAAAGTTAAAACAATTTAACCAAGGTAAAAACAATCAATATAATACCATAGATAGCATAAAAATGTTAAAAGCAATTTTAAAAGATAAAACAATCAATAAAACCATAGAGCATAGAAGCAATATATAATGGTCAGCAATATGATTTTAAAAATATGATTCTACCAGAATAATAGAGTCTTTAATGCCTGCTTAAAGACATTCAAAGAAATCAGCAGGCGCATATCAACTGTCAGGTCATTTCACAGCTGAGGGGCAGCAAAGGAAAAGATCTTCTGCCATGTGACTGCCAATCTCACATTAAGCAGTCGCAGCAGATGACCCTCCAAGGACCTTAAGTGGCAGGCTGGAACATAGGGGCAGTGTGACCCCATCCAGAACTGGTTGCCATACCTCAATACATGAACTAGGACCCTTCAAGAAGAGCACCTCTGTCTTCCCTGGATTCAACTTCAGTTCATTCTCCCTCATCCAGCCCAGTACACACTTCAGCAATCATTCAGAGGTGCCCTACCTCCCATGGATGAATGTATTATGGAAAAATAGATTTGGGTGTCATCAGCCTACTATTAACACCCAGCCCCAAATCTCCTGATGATCTCTCCCAGCAGTTTCATGTAGATATTAAACAATATCGGGGATAGGATGGAGCCCTGGGGGACTCCACATAATAGCTTCTTTTTCAAGGCATAACTATTCCTGCGTGACACCATCTGGGACTGTCCTGCGAGGAAAGAGAAGAACTATGCAAAGCAGTGCCCCTAGCTATCAACACCCTCGGGAGGTCAAGTAGGATAACATGGTTGATGGTATTGAATGCTGCTGATAAGTCCAAATGAATCAATAGGGATGCACTCCCCCTATTGATTCCCAGGTGAAGATTATCCAACAGGGTGACCAAGATAGTCTCAACTCAGTATTCCACTCTGAAGCCTGTTTGAAATGGATCCAGATAATCAGTTTCAGCAAAGATTGCTTGGAGTTGAATGGCTACCGCTCTCTCATTACCTTGCCCCAAAATGGTAAATTACTCGCTCGCCTATAATTACTGAAGTCCAGGGAATCAAGGAAGGGCTTCTTCAAAAGCAGTCTGAAGACTGCTTCTTTCAGACATGATGGGAACTTCTCTTCCCTTAGGGGGGCATTAATAATATTCAGCAAGAATTGTAGTCCCTCCCTAGACTACAAACCAGGATGGGAAAGGGTCAAGAGGGAAAGTTGTCCTTCTGACCAGCTAATGCATGTTCACAAATATAAAAATGAAAGTGAAGAAATGCTTCTGCAGCTTCTTGCAAGGGTATGTTCCCAAGTGTGTTCCTTTTTATATGAATGAACATTTCATACAAGTCAACAGTAATCCTATTTCTGCAATATCCATACCTAGCGCGGAACACTAGAAATTACTACTTTAAACAATTGTAGACACATGCACGCTAAACATTTATGGCAATCTAGTGAGGCAAGCTAATGT
Source organism: Elgaria multicarinata webbii (assembly GCF_023053635.1). Lineage (NCBI taxonomy): Eukaryota > Metazoa > Chordata > Lepidosauria > Squamata > Anguidae > Elgaria > Elgaria multicarinata. Next base: position 88,297,240 of record NC_086172.1, read on the forward strand.
ATGTTTCCAAGATACTATTTGGCCATAAAACCATCAAAACATCAATCTGACAAGTCAAGCCTGAAAGAGAAGTCAACCTATTCTAAAGCAATTCTAAAAAACACATTTGCAGTATACTCCCATTTTTTGTATAACAGCCAATACTTTTTTTCTTCTACTGCAGCAAGTAATTAAATCACTGTGGTTCTGCTTTTTGGAAGTGTTCTGTCTTTTTCGTAATGCATTAGATAATCTAACCGAAAAACAGATAAGTAAGTACTTCTCAAGTATAATTCATGTCAGAAATATAAATGCTAAACAGCCCAAAATGCAAAGGACTTATACATGCCTGTTATGACAGCCAGTGTACTTACTAGAATCCATCCCATGCCCCAATGGAAACATTGTATTTTAATAAGTTTTTTTTTTTAAAAAAAATTGTGAGATACAATATGACAAACAGTTCTTGCCATTCTTCCAAAGTGACCCCTTCATCTCTGATCCCACAGGTTGGGTTCACACAGGTGTTTTCCAAGACTGGATGATTTCCTGCACTTACCAGAGGTGAAGATTGCCTTACGTTTTTTCAGGGATTAATCATGCACAGAGTTTCCTTGACATCTTGCATTTGGCAAGTTTGGTTTTTGAGTCAACAAGGTGCACTGCAACTGCACCTACTGAACATTTTCGCAAGCCTGGAATCTATCACAAGGTGACTACAATGAGTCACCTCACTGGGAAATACAGCATGTAATCATGAAGTCATATAATAAACTTTAGTAGTTGTACTTTGAAATTAATATTCAGTGTGTGGCTGATAAAAAGGACAAGTGACCAGTGACAATTAATACTCATACCGTAGATGCACTATTGATTTTAAAAATAGCCATTATAATTCAAACTATCACACATCACATCGAGACTCCCAAACTGCACAAACTCAAATTCTATACATACATATTAGAGTTCTTGAAGAATTTACAAAGGGCAGCAAGCACTACAGGTCCACTTTAAAAACAAACACCTCCTGCCCACAGGATTATACCCTTATCCCCAGTTCTAAACAGCCAATACTTTTTCACCCAAATCTTCAGTGCAATTCATCTATATGCTCTATATTTCACATTTATTATACAGAGTACAAAAAGTATGGGGGTACCAGAGCAGTATGTAAATTAGAATCTAGATAGCTACCTCACCAACAGTGATCTGGTAAAGAAAGTGGCTTGGCAACAATGTCAATATTCACTTGATGCCTAGCCATGACTGGTTATTGGATGTGGATAAGGCAACTGGAGTTGAATTAAGAATCAGCAATGCTATTAGGTATAATTAGGTCAGTGTAATAGAGCTTATGTCTAGTAAACATGTATATGATTGCACTGCATGAGATATAGGACACCTATTTTAATAGGGATAAGCCTTCTCCTAGCTTGATCCCAAGACTGTAGGCCTACACATGTCTGCATTTCACACCTCAAGCTTTAATGTGTTGAAGCTTTCTCACTCACTCCAACAGATAAGGAGTTTGCAACTTTGTATCTGACATAGAAATGGCAACTATCATTCATGCCTTTGCAACAGAAGGAATGAACTACTACATAGAGATATGATGGGCTGATCTTAATCAATATTTGCAAGGTCCCGCTAATGCAGCACTGAGTGGGGTGAGGAGAGGAACGTGCTAAGAGCATATTCCATTGGAGCTCCAAGATTCTGCACTGGGTTCCTTTTGTGTTGTTGTAAGTCAAAGATACTAATTTAGAACTTTAAGGCTTTAACAGTATGGGCACAATATACTACAAAGTACCTGCTCATCTATATCCACTCATGAACTCCAATATCTATCAATACCATCTGTGAACCAAGTCAGGCTAGATAGGACATAAGCAGTAGCAATACTAGTCGTGATCCATGTCAATGGGACCTGCATCTCCTGGAGACTTGCTAACTGCAAGTGTGGCAAGACCCTTTTGCATTAGCTTTCCAGAACCAATGTTAAAACTGGTAAAGAGTTGGGGATGATTAGCAATTTAATTTTCTATTTCCTTTTTCAAGGTCTATGGAATGGGCAGGCATGTATATTTAATTAGCCTATTCAAACCACTATTTTTGTTCTTGTAATACAATACTATTATAAACTTGGACTCAGCTTGTAATTTGAATAATTATTCATTCCCCTGCAGTGTGGACTTGGTAGTGCTATCATAAGCATATACTCATATATACCACTAAGTTGAACAGAATTTACTCCATAGCAGGGATCTTCTGGGCTGTAGACTGGGTCATCTAGAACAGGGATGGGGAGAAAGCAGATCTCCAGACTTTTTCTGGCCTTCAATTCCCAGCATTCCTGACTACTGGCTAAGTTGGCAAGGGCTTCTAAGAATTGAAGGCCACCTCTTGATCTAGAACACAGTGGGCAACACTCTGGAGATAACTACATATTTTTTAAAAAATATTTACACCTTGCTTTTCCTCCTGTGAGGTGAAGGTCACTAACAGAAATCATTTATTTGACAATTAAGAGCATCCGTAAAATTGAAAACTAAACCCACTAAACATTACCACACCAGAATAGCAACAGATCACTACAACAGCAGTGAAAATATTTAAAGTACTCAAAACATAGATTAAAGGACCATATTAAAAATTATATATTAAATGCCTTCCTAAAAAAAAAGCTCTTCACCAGCTTATGGAAGGTTATTATTGAAGACATGAGATGGGCCTCACCTGAATGGAGTTTCAGTATCTAGGTGCAGTCATTATATCTGTGTCCTGGGTTATCATATTAAATTTTAGTCAATGTGTGGTAAAAGGTTGTAGAGTTTCACTTAAAAGAAAAAAAAAGAAAAAAGAAATCCCATGTACCTTTCATATAATGGGCGTCATCAGACGAGTGTTTTATTACACGCTTGTTGCTGGGCAATCACAGATTTTCACGGGTCCCTCTCACAACGATGACGTCTGCATCCTGTGCACCTCCCACCCCTTATTGCCTTCTTCACATGGCAAAAAACAGCCCAGTAAGTCCGAGTTATTTTTTGAGATGGAAGTTGCCACTATCTCCTGCTGTGTGCAGGAGAAGCAGCATGATCAAAATGGCCCACTGAATGGGCCACGTGCATGTTGTTTACTTCTTCTTTTGAAAGAGGAAGTAATGAGGGACAAATGTGTGGGCGCAGAAGTGACAGTAAAGAAAACTGATTCCCCCCCCCCCCCGTGATGACACTCAATAAAGCTTATATTATTATTAATGCATCTCTCAGGGAGGGGAGTTTTCCACCATGTTTAAAAGAAGCAGTGGTACGGCCACTTCTCAAAAAGCCCTCCCTGGACCCCCTGGACCTTAATAATTATAGACCAGTATCAAATCTTCCATTTTTGGGCAAGGTGATTGAGAGGGCAGTTGCCTTCCAACTCCAAGCAGTCTTGGATGATACAGATTTTCTAGACCCATTTCAAACTGGCTTTAGGGCAGGATACGGAGTTGAGACAGCTATGGTCGCCTTAGTGGATGATCTCCGCATGAGCATTGACAGGGGGAGTGTGTCCCTGCTGGTACTTTTGGACCTTTCAGCAGCTTTCGATACCATCGACCATGGTATCCTTCTGGAACGCCTGAGGGCTTTGGGAATCGGGGGCACTGTGCTCCAGTGGTTCCGGTCCTACCTCTCAGGTAGATTCCAGATGGTGATGCTGGGGGATAGTTGCTCCTCAAAAAAGGAGCTGTTGTATGGCGTACCACAAGGTGCCATCCTATCCCCAATGCTGTTTAACATCTACATGAAACCGCTGGGAGAGATCATCCGGAGGCATGGGGCGGGGTGCTATCAGTATGCTGATGACACCCAAATATATTTCTCTATGCCTTCAGTAACAGCATCAGCTAAGGACAGTGTGTCTCCTCTGAATGAATGCTTGGAGGCAGTAATGGGCTGGATGAGGAAAAACAAACTGAAGCTGAATCCAGACAAAACAGAGGTGCTTGCTGTCAAGGGCTCTGACCTAGGTTTGGAGGTGTGTCAGCCAGTTCTGGATGGGGCTACACTCCCCCTGAAAGACTGTGTTCGCAGTTTGGGGGTGCTCCTGGATCCGTCACTCCAAATGACAGCCCAGATAGATGCGACGGCCAGGAGTGCCTACTATCAGCTTCGGCTGATACGCCAGCTGCGCCCCTTCTTAGAGTCAGAAGACCTAAAGACAGTAGTGCACGCGCTGGTAACCTCAAGGCTTGACTTCTGCAATGCGCTCTACATAGGGCTACCATTGTACCTAGTTCGGAAACTTCAACTAGTTCAAAATATGGCAGCCAGGTTGGTCACCAGTACACCTAGGGGTGACCACATTACACCAACATTAAAATCACTCCACTGGCTGCCAATTAGTTTCCGGGCAAAGTACAAAGTGTTGGTCATTACCTTTAAAGCCCTAAATGGTTTGGGTCCAGGTTACTTGCGGGATCGCCTTCTCCCATATAGTCCGCCCCGCACACTCAGGTCCTCTGGGGTGAACTTACTTCAGTCAGCTAAAACTAGGCTGACATCAGTTTCCCAGAGGACCTTTTCTTCTGTCGCCCCCAGATTGTGGAATGGCCTGCCGGAGGAGATTCGTAAAATTAACTCTATGTGTGATTTTAAGGCAGCTTTAAAGACTAGCCTTTTCCGGCAGGCCTATCCAGATCAATGTTAAATCATGAATTTTTAAGATGTATTGATTCCTGTTCTAATGTTGTTCCCCGCCTCGATCTAAAAGGAGAGGCGGGTAAGAAATACATTTATTATTATTATTATTATTATTATTATTATTATATTACATTTCATGCACAGTCTGGAAAGGCAACAGATCACTGCCAATCAGCTTCTTCATTCAGGAAGCACAGCTCTTCACCAGCCTTCCGTGAACTGATAGTATGTTGTCTATCACAGCATAGTATCTGCAGAACCCCTTCTGTTCCAATTATTAGATTCTGACCATCAAATTAAATATAGTGTCTAAACTAGTGTGGGAAAACAAATGGCCCTTGAAAATGCAGGTTGGTCATCTCTATCTAGAGCTATTTGCTGCCAACGTCTCTGGCAGTTACCTGTTTGTTGAGGGTGAACAGAGTGAGCTGATCTGTGGGGGTGGGTAGGGGTAGATATGCTGCTAGGTAGCGGGACCTGCCTTAGGGAAGTAAGTGGTCTATGCTCTTTTTACCCATTCTAATTCAATGACTGGGTTCATACAACATGACAACCCATACTCAAGGTTGTTGTTGAGTTATAGAGCCCAGTCGGCTAACAAACCATGGTTTGCTAATCACAAACAACCTATGAAAAGAACCCATGGTTTGTGGTTGAATTCTGAAGTGTTGAGTTGTTTGTGGTTAACCATGGTTTGTTAGCGCAGCTGGGTACACACAAAAACAACCCAAAATTCAACAATAAGCCATGGTTCAACAACAACTCACTCAACCCATGTAAAGCCGAAGTATGGGTCATCATGTTGTATAAATCTAGCCAATGACTGTGAACTGAAATTGTTCAAAAATAGAACCTTTACTGCTCAGTTCTTGACACCACATTTGAATGACTACTGTTGACCACTCTGGCAAACAGCATAACGTAGGTGATCCACAGACACACTATAGCAACAAATAAGTTTTTATATTTTTTTAAAAAACCAATTCTTTCGGTTTCAAATGAAAAAGAACAAGCAAGAAAGCAGAGTACACATTTTAAAATAAATAAAGACGATGAAAATTCAAAAAAATATGGCGAGAGTGGCACTGATAAAATTTTGGAATTCCATATAAACTGTTGGATGGCCATATCTGGAAGCATGCTTTAAATATATTCCCCTAGGGCAGGAAAAACCTCAACTTTGTAATTTGGATACATTACAACTCTATAAACAGCTTTCTAAAACATAAGCGGAACTGGCCATTAAACAGAAAGGCAGGCCACTCAAATATATATTAGCTGGTTTTAGGTGACTGTCAGAACAAGAAAGAAGCTTTCTTGTGCAAGGTAATTCCATGTATTGTTTTAAAAATGAGAAATGTATCTTAACATTATTAGAAAAATCACCCTACATCTTTCTGTGTTTTTTTGCATGGAAAAAAATTAATCCATTTAAGAGTATACTTCTACAAAAATGTTTAAACTAAAAGCTGCTCTAGCATTACTAAACTGATTATTAGGCTATGTTCATACATAAGGGCCCCCTCCTTCCTGTTTCCTCCTGTGCATGGTCACAAGGAGAAAATTTGAAGCTTCTGTTTTACATTAGTTGCAGTTTAGCTGGTCATCTGTACCCAAATCTGTGGTTAATCTGAACTATGATTAGTTAAAAGAAGCCATCATCAACTATGTTTGAAGGTGAGTTGCTTCAACCATAGTTAACCACAGTTGTCCAGGCTTTGAGAACAAAAACTGAACCAACAGTTTCCAATCTCCTCTTCGTGAGTACACCTGAGGAGAAGGCAGGGGGAACATGTGTTTACTTACAATGGTTTAGTTAACTCTGAACAAGGCCTATAAATCACAGGAAGTTGCCTTATATTATCAGACATAGCAACAGATTTCCAGAGTTCCAAGCACAGTCTGTCTTTCTCATCACCTGCTATCCAAACCCTTTAAATGGGGATGCCAGGGATTGAACCTAGAACTTTCTGCACACAAAACATGTGACTGTAATTCTACCTCCAAGTTTAAAGGATCTATTTATTAATACTAAAGATCTGGGAACCACCACAAGATAAATTATTTCTAAATGACAAACACTAAACGTGTTGCACGATATACCAAATACAACTAGTTACAAAAACAAAGCATGAGCTAATTTCGATAGCCCATAAGTCCTCACAATTCAAAAGCCTGCATATTTTTACCAGCTTAGTTCAACTACAAAAACAAACGAAAAATGTTGTCTAATGCAAATATATTCTTCATACAGTTAAAGAAGTACTTGTTTTGGCACTATGCTAAAAGACAGAATGTTTATGCATCTCAAGACTTCCTCTGCACCAAAAATCAATCAAGATATGAAAAGATTGACTGGGTTCGCAACATCACCGTAGCCTATTGTGGCTTACTTAAGTCATAAAGGGTTACAGTGCATTCAAGCAGTTAACAATCCAGGATGTGCCAAGGTAGAAGGGAGGGTGACATTGAGGTGCCCCATAACAGTTGTCATGGGTAGGGGAAGGTATGGTATGATGGGAAAGAAATGTCATTGAAGTTGTGAGGGATCCAGGTGGCTACAAGCCATTCCCCCTTCTGACCCCCTCCACCTGGCTCCTGGTGGACTGGCTACTGCACCCTCTGGCCTAGCGGTGGGTTGCTGAATGCCAGGTCAGTCTGTAACAAGATCTCAATCATCCACAACATAAGAGAGCAGTCCTGGCTTGCATTACAGAGACCTGGGTGGGTGAGCTGGGTGGTGCAGATATGACCCAGCTTTGCCCACATGGTTATTTGGTGCAGCACCACCCCAGGCTGGAGGACCAGGAGGGTGGGGGGAAGTTGCCGTGATCCATAAAAAATCAATCTCACTCACCAGGAAACCTGTCCACCCTGGGAGGGCCTATATCTTCTGCTGGGCCAAAGAGACAGATTGGGGATACTATTGGTGTACCACCCACCCTGTTACCCCATGGATTCCCTGACCAAGCTGGCTGAGGCACTCTCGGATGTGGTGCTGGAAAATCCTAGGAATTTGGTGCTGGGAGATTTCAACATTCACGCTGAGGCTACCTTAACAGGACCAGCTCGGGACTTCATGTCCTCCATGATAACCATGGGGCTGTCTCAATTTGTCACCGGCCCAACACATTGGAGAAGGCATACCCTTGACTTGGTCTTTGCCTCAGGGTGTGAGGAGGGTGGTCTGGATATTGGGGGGATGGAAATTACCCCATTGTCATGGTCAGACCACATCCCGGTGAAATTTGGTCTCACGGAGTCAGTCACTCCCTGCAGAAGTGGGGACCCATTAAGATGGTCTGCCCCCAGAGACTTATGGAATCCGAGTGATTCCTAAATGCTCTGGGGGAATTTTCAGTAGCCAATTATGGCTTGGAGGAGGGCCAACAAATTGAAGCTGAATCCCAGTAAGACAGAGTCTTTGTGGGGTGGTGGTTGCTAGGCCCAGGAATTGGGGTGTTTGCCTGTTCAGGATGGGGTTGCACTCCCTCTGAAGGAGCAGGTCCATAGTTTGGGCGTGCTCCTGGATCCATCTTTGTCACTGGAGGCCCAGGTGATGTCAGTGGCCCAGAGTGCCCATTATCAACTTCGGTCGGTATGCCAACTATGCCCATTCCTGGATAAGGATAGCCTTGCCACAGTCATTCATGCACTGGTAACCTCATGACTAGACTACTGTAATGTGCTCTATGTGGAGCTACTCATGTGTGTGGTTTGGAAGCTGCAGCTAGTGCAAATTGCAGCAGCTAGGGTGCTCACGGGGACACTTAGCTCTGCTCATATAAAACCTGTATTAAAAGAACTGCACTGGCTGCCTGTCAGCTACCAAGCCACATACAAGGCTATGCTGCTATCCTACAATGCCCTAAACAACTTGGGACCAGCATGCCTAGCAGATCCCCTTCCCTTATATATACCTGGATGAAAACTATGATGCTCAGAGAAGGCCCTACTGGCCATTCCAAAATGAACAGAATGCTGCCATGAAGAACTGCGGGAGTGGGCCTTCTCTGTAGCAGCACCCACACTCTGGAAAACCCTCCCTTGTGCAGTTCAGGAAGCAGAAAACATAACATCTTTTAAATGCCTCCTGAAGTCATACCTTTTTACACAAGCTTTCCCTGGTTTTTAGTGTAGCTGGTTTTATATTGCCTTTTTAAGGTTTCAGATTTATACTTGTTATATTTTATGGTTTTTAATTGTGCACTGCCCAGAGAGCTTCAACTGATGGGAAGTATAAAAATGTAATAAATAAATAATAAAATCACCATAGCCTATTGTGGCTTATTTAAGTCACGGAGGGTTACAGTGCATTCTAGTAGTTAACCCTCAAACAACCCCTAATGCCTGGGTTCAGACAACACAGCAAACCATGACAACTACCCCACTGGGGACTGAATATTCAAAACGGCCACTGGGATGCACCACAACCCACCCTGACTTATATATAAGTCACAGTGGGCTGCAGTGATTGTGCGAACCTGGTCATTATCTCTACAAGAGCTTAACATTTTTAAAATCTAATATGAGGGAATATGCAATTTAAGCAGACTAAATACTATGGGGCTTGGTGGGGACAGAAAATACAGGGCATGTAAGTCTCCTATTCAAAGCAAAGATGGCAAGAATAAACTAAATTCAAAGATTATTTTGGCTCTAGGCATAAACTATACTGAAATCCAATGGGGGGAAAAATACCATGAAAACTATCATGGTACATTTGAGGAAATACCACTGAAGAAACACCACTGGGGATTAAACACAATTTAAGTAAAAACAGTATCATATAAAAACAAGATTTCAGCAAAACAGATGATAGCCCTCTAGCATTTTATATCAGCTTAAACATTTTTCTAGTTGAAATTCCCCAGATGCTTATGGGCCCAAAAGTGGAAGTTCTCCAATGGATTTCCAAGGGCCAAATTTCACACTACTTTTAACACACAGGTCTGACACCTTTACACATAGGCCCACAATGTAGCCACAACAAAACAAAACCCATAGACATTTCCAATTCCAAGGATCAATATCAGATATCTAGTTGCCAAAATAGCAAAATTGCTGGAAATTTTCCAACCAGACATATTTATTTGAAAGACCTGCAGCCACAGGAAACTGCCTATCAATTGCATTCACCAAAGGCCCTTCCCTGGGTACCCTACCATCAGATGTTAGGTAAGGACTTTATACTGTTAGTTTTACCCTACCCTGTACCTGCTTACCCTACCCTGTGCCTGTTGGCATTCTCTTCCCCTCCTTATTGTTTTACTATGATTTTATTAGATTGTAAGCCTATGTGGCAGGGCCTTGCTATTTACTGTTTTACTCTGTACAGCACCATGTACATTGATGGTGCTATATAAATAAATAAATAAATAAATAATAATAATAATAAGTGGCTACCAGAAAAAAAAAGTCTTTTTGTGATGGCATCCTGGCTTTTGAATATTCTTCCATGGGTACTCAAGTTTTATTGTTTTATTAGCAATTGTTTTTATTATTTGAATTTCAAATGGTTTTGTAGTGGAGGTGTGTGTGCGCTTTTAGTAAAGACAGGCTATATTTTTTAAAGAAATATTTGTGCGTGATGATGTCTATCTTTCAAGACAGAGGAAGAACAATATCAATATGTAGACCTTACAATAAAACTTCAGGAAACAGTTCTACCTCTGATACACGTATCTGAAGAAATAGAATGTTTTCTATGCAACAAAACCTATGTATCCCTGCATGTACAAGAACGTTAAAAAAGAATTTGGACTTTTACACGAAGCCCTCCTCGCTGCTAAAACAGCATGTAGGCTCTACTAAGATTTCCTCATCTCTTTTATGCAAAGGACCAAAAACATGATTTCCACATACCGCATGTTTCCTTTTTACAGGCACCTACCCCACCCCGCACCCCGTGGGCGGCTCTTTTATCTTTTGCTCGCACATTATACTGCAATACCCGAACGGAGAACTGCTGACATGAGAAATGAAGGGAAGTAATTTTCCGCGTTCAAAATGGGGTTTGGAGTTATTTTGGCCTGACCGTTCCTCATGTTCCTCCCCCTGCCCGTGACTTACCAGACGTGCTTAAGGCCGAGGGCGAGGAAAAGAATGAGCAACGGTGACTTGAGGGATCTTTACGGATGTGTCATATGGAGTGACGAGAAGGGGGGCAAAGGGAAGCAGAAACACACATGGCTCGTCCCTCCCTCCATCTACGAAGGGCCCGAGCATGTAGGGGAAAGGGGGGAATCACTCTCAATCCACGCACGCACTCCCAAGCCATGGGCCTAACCCGGGTGGGCGCCTCCCCCGCTCTTATCCCACCCTCGGAGAAAGTGCCGACGGCGGGATCACCACTCTGGCCCACTCGCAGGACGGGGAGTGGGACGGCGAACCGGGGGGTGGGCGTCCTCTGCCATACCAGCAGCCAATACTCACCGGGCCCCGCTGAGTGCTCACAGTGGTCGCCATGGCACCTCCCTCAGGCCCCTCCGCCGCTGACCGTTCCTCGATCCGACGCCGCGAAGTCAGCTGATTCCCCCCACCTCTCGCCTCACTGTCTGGCCACGCCCACCGCTATTCTGCACAGCGCGTGCGCCGGAGAATCTCCCTCCTTAGCAGCCGACCCCGCTGTACGTACCGCTACGCAGCCATGCGCATGCGGCAACCACAGGAGATTCCGAAACGCCGTTCCATCCTCATCCCCTACCACCTTGCGCTGTTCACGTTGGGATTCCCTGTAATTGCTGCGTAACGGCGCGCGCATGCGCGGGAGGTGTGTTTTTCGAATGTTACGGTTGACAGGCAGGGACGGTTAGGAGCTTTCAAACGTTTCGCCTTGTTTATCGTTCGTAACATCACTAGACCAAGGAAAAGCACCGCTGCTTCCTCACAGAGTAGTGGGTCACTGACCGAGACCGCGCGGGTGGTCTCTGCTGAATCATTGACGTAGCCGCGCCCCGTGCCTTCTGATTGGCTGGCTGAGCGGGAGTGGGCGTGCCGCCGTCACTTCTCATCATCATACTTCGTGAGGCCTGCGCGGGTTTTGTGTGCGTGTTTTAGCTGCTGATGTTCCTGCTTGCCGCCTTTTCCCGCGGCTGGTTGCATCGGAGGTGCTTTTGAACCCCTCCCCTTCCTCTCCAGTTACCTGGTCAGGTGACGCGGGGCACAGGGAAAGCGCTCGCCCGAACAAACGTTTCCCCCGCGTTGTGTCACGTTTGAATGCTCTTAACCTCGCATGCTGATCTGTTTGCCTGTTATGCTACAATGCCAGCGAAGGGCTACACGTGCAGCGCCAACTAAAAATGTGCCATTTTCCTATTTAAAACAAAATAAAAATCCTTCGAAATAGAACACGAAGGCAGCAGAGAGGTAGAAAATGTCTCCCTGATATGCTAGTTGTTTTAGTTGTGGAGAGTTCTTGTTGTTTTATTATTTTAATAAGGGGGAAGCACTAAAAGTGGGCATACTCCACCTACCGTCTGAAGTGGTGTAGTCAAGAATTCTTCCACCTCACTTTCCTGCCTGTATAGTTCTGACGAAAAAAAGTAAAACAGGAATGCGTGCCACACTCACAAGCCAGGATTGTTGTGATATGTTAACCAAGCCTCTCTCCAAATCCATAATCAAATCAGCTCTCGTCCTTCTATACTCACTGGCCTCTAAAAAGCAAGTGTCCACTGAAGCAAGGTGTGCCCACAGAATAACAGATATATGAGGAATGGATCCTCAGGAATCATCTAAATATTTTTTACATGGAACACCTAAAATCAAATGTTAAGTCACACTTTACACCCTTATCTATGGAGTGCACCATAAAAATCAGCATAGATCCAGCATGTTGCACCAGCTTTAATCAGAAGCAGGTTCCTCGTGATTCTTGAACACAAGTTCCATCGTGCAGTCACAATATATATAAACCTGTCTGAGCCATGAGATCTAATGCATCTTCATGGCTTTTGGAGGCATGCCCACCATCTAATTACAGCTCACATTCACCTGCAAGTAATCCAATACAAGTAGGGATCTACAGAATTTGTTAGATCCTTTCTGACTGTGTCAGGTGTTCCATTTTGTCATCCAGTCATTAGCCTGGGTTTGTTTTTGTATGTTTCTGTGGTTTTAAATTGCATGTTTTTGTGATTTTAAAATTTTGTATATTGTTTTTAAGTGTTTTTATCCTATGTACAACGCCCAGAGAGCCTTGGCTATGGGGTGGTATACAAATGTAAATAATAATAATAATAATAATAATAATAGGATTATTTTCGATGAGAATTATCTTGCACTTATTCAAATAAGTATTTTTCAAGTAGAAATCATGAGGATCCCTGCCTCAAATCCATGTTTTTGTATTGTGGCCACATCCACAAATGGTATATTTGGAAGAAGAAAGACCAAGGGGACAGGAGCAGGCCGAGGAAACATCAGGGCCTGCTCCTGTTGGACTCTTCCCCCACCCCCACAGGGCAAACTGCCATCTTGGCCCTGTGAGGAAGAAGAAGGACCGAGGGGACAGGAGCAGGCCGAGGAAACATCAGGGCCTGCTCCTGTTGGACTCTTCCCCCACCTCCACAGGGCAAACTGCCATCTTAGCCCTGTGGGGAAGAAGAAAGACCGAGGGGACAGGAGCAGGCCGAGGAAACATCGGGGCCTGCTCCTGTTGGACTCTTCCCCCACCTCCACAGGGCAAACTGCCATCTTGGCCCTGTGGGGAAGAAGAAAGACTGAGGGGACAGGAGCAGGCCAAGGAAACATCGGGGCCTGCTCCTGTTGGACTCTTTCCCCACCCCCACAGGGCAATCTGCCATCTTGGCCCTGTGGGGAAGAAGAAGGACCGAGGGGACAGGAGCAGGCCGAGGAAACATCGGGGCCTGCTCCTGTTGGACTCCCCTCCTTCAGGAGCAGGACAATCCCATCAGCCCTTTTCCCAGTCCACTTAATTTCTCTCTCTCTTTACCACTTCCCTCCTGAACTCCTTTTCCTTGTGTGTCATGTCTTTATTAGACTGTAAGCCTGAGGGCAGGGACTGTCTTTTTTGCTAAGTGTAAGCCGCTCCGAGAGCCTTTTTTGGCTGAGGAGCGGGGTATAAATATGATAAATAAATAAATATATCCTGGATTTTTCTGGTGCGGTCCATGGAAGCAGATATGCTCTGTGATTTGATTGTGCTTTGAGGTATTTTCCATGTAAAAATCACGAGAATCCCTGCCTTGGTTCCATGTTTTTGTGATGCGGCAGCACCCACAATTGGCTGATCTGTGGTTTTTCTGATTTAACCTATGGAGGCAGATGTGCTCTGTCATTGGATGGTGGTTTTGCGGGTGTCCCCTTTAAAAATTATATGAAATCATGAGGATCCCTTTTTTATTTCATGGATCCTTGTTTTACCCAGGCCCTAGATCTGCATCTAATGTGCTGCTAGTATTCTAATGTTACACAGTAATGAGCCAGTGCACGTGTGCAGTCCTATGCTTGTCTGTGGTTCAATGGGACTTATTCCCAAATTATTGTGCAGGATTGCAGCATCAGCCTATTTATGTATTTATAAAGTTTGTATACTGCTCCACATCCAAAGATTTTGGAGCAGTGAATAGCAGAATAAAATCACCATGTGAAAATAATTAATATTTTTTAAAAGAAATAAAATTAATATTTTTAAAAAAGGTATAGCAATGTTTTCAGGAGGAGCCAGGAGCAATACAACATTGGTGCCTGCCTGACCTCCAAAGACAGAGAATTCCATAGAAAGGGGGCCACCGCACTGAAGGCTCTTCTCCTATTAAGGTGATAGGGCTTGTAGAAAATGTGAGCACCTGTGTTGCATCTATTTTGACCTTCTGCCAACAGACAGCCACAGATAAGAATCGTTGCCACTTGGTCAGGTGCCTGTTGGCTTGGCTACTTAATAAGATTTGTGACACCTTGCTTACCTACGTCTCAGCTTCACCTGAGATGCCCACAAGCTACCTGACAGGACTATGTACGCCACTAGCACACAGGACTACTTCAATCTCCATTGTGCTGATGACTTGTGTGAGGGTTTTGGCCTACTGCTGCTGCTCCTGTCTCCCCTTTATTCTTTAGGATCCACAGCTCTACAGCCCTGCAACTTAACCCTCAGTTTCTTATTCTGCTGCTACTATTAATTGTTCTCTCTTCCGTCACTCCTCCACAGACCACACCAGTTGTTCTTAAATGTAATTTGAATTTATTAACATAAGTGCATGTACATAAGCTTATTGATTTTTTCAGTTGAAATACGTATGGTTACAAGGTTGTAAGCATATTGGTTTCTGTCAGTTCTTTCTTACAAGGTTCTGCTCTAGAATTTAATCCTACACTTCTCTCATATAATCATCTACTTCACTTCTACCCTTCACAGAATTCTAAACTACACCGTTACTCTCTATCTCTCATACTATATATAGATACATTTTTCTAGCTCCTCCCACTCACACAGCCAATCAGCACTCCCCCGCCAACCATCCAATCAGCACTCAGGCATTCAACCCTCCTTTACAAATTTTAAGTATATTGAGGTTTATGCATAATATAAACTATAACTTGACAAATATTTACATTTCTGGCATATAAAGTAGCAGAACATCACAGTATTCATCTCAAGTTCCCTTCTCAAACATTCAATGCTTGTGCTTAGTTTTCCAACGATCTGTCTTCCAGATCATTGTTTAATCTTTGGGGATTTTTAGAAACCTATTCTTGAGGAAAGCTCAAAAGAAATGAAGCTTGGGGAGTGTCTGCAAGAGATTTGTGTTCCTGCACCCCACTTTGAATAGAACCTGTATGTTTGGACAAAGATTTAACCAGTAGTGCATACGAGAACTGGCTTATTGGGTGTCAGGGAATATTCCTTTCCCTCGTTTCCTGTATGTGTCAGCCAGTTGTTTCTTACAGAGGAAAACACACTTCTGCTATCACTATAAGTGTGTTTAGAACCTCGGTACAGAACCTCAGGACTGGGGTTCCATTCCAGCCCTGTGGATTCCTCAGAAGGCCACATCCCCATTCTCCTCCTGAGCACCAATTACTTGGTGGTTTCACATTCTAAAAGGTTGGAATGCTTCTCCTAAAGTGTGTGTGTGTGGGGGGGTCTCTTTGAATTCAATTTCAGAGAAGCTCTCAGGGGCCACATTCCAGTGGGCCCAAAATATATTCACCCCCCCCCCAGCATATTTTACTTTAAAGCTTTTACTGCCAATAATTAAACCTCAGTAGAGCCATTACAGCCTTCTAGCATGGGGGGGGGGGGGAACTGCAGAAAAACTGAGAAACCTCCAAAACAATCAGTGGTTGCGGGAAAGGTGTGTGGCCATCTGCAGAACCCAGGCCTGAGGTTCCTCAACCCTGTCCTTACTGGCAGTAAGAGCTTTAAGCTAAAATAATTTTGTAAATTTTGCCCCTGCCTCTTTTGCCTGTGTCCCTGCCCACCACTGAAATGTGGGGCCGTGAAAGATTTTTCAAAATGAAATTTGGCTCTCAAGCTGAAGAGGTTCTACATCTAGAACAAATGGCATTTAACTCAAGTTTAGCCATCTTTTTGAACGATTAGCATCTGACCTCCTCTAGCCTCTTGTGTAATTCCAGTCTCTTCAACAGAACAAAGACAACTTTAATATTAAATCCGAATGTTGTTCTGGGAGATAAAATCGGATCATTTCAAAGCCTATTTAAATAATGTAGCTGTTTCCTGCTGCTAAGATCTGCAGCATTAATTTAGTCATTAATTAAAATTCATGCTGTAGATCCCAACAGCTGGAAATAGAATAGTGCAATTAAGAGCTTTCGAAATTTGTAATGGATTCTTTTATGCACCATTGTAATACATGTATGATGGGAAGTTGCATCAGTGTTATGGTTGTGCTGGTTCCAAGACATTGATATGTTTTGATGTATTTAATAGGGCGGTGAAACATAGCATCCACCAGGTTCTAGTGGGGCAACTAAAGAAGAGAAGTCTCCAGGTGTCAGCAACAAAACTGAATTTAATTCATGCAACTGGGTATGAAAAAAGAGTTTATGTAGCCAAATGATTCTTTACTGAGATTCCCTTGGTTTTTGAGCCCCAACCTGGGACAGGAAAGAATTGTGTCAGAGTAGCTTTGCTTCAGTGGGCAGCAAAACTGTTTTTGGCATGATGATGGTTATCTAAGAATCTTCCAGATATTTCTGCAGGGTATATACTTGTTTTAGAGGGAATTTGCTGTATCTTTGTGCCAAGGGCTTGGAGTAGATTTCATCTCCTTTTGTGTGTGTGTGGGGGGGTGGAATTTCAAGGGTTAGTACTGGTGGTGAGTCTGGCAAGGTATTCAAGGCAGAAAACAAAACCCCCAAAATACATCAGAATATAGTTCTCTCCGACCCATTGAAGGTCTCTTCAGAAGCTAATGGCATGAGCTCTCCATCCTGGGTGTCTTCTGATCACACAATTCATAAGTAGCCCTGGGGAAGGTGAGGGAGGGACTGCTCAACAGTCCTCTTAGGTCATTGATGGTCCTTTTGGGAGCTGATGATATGAGATCCCTGGCCTGGGCTACTTCTCTTTAAATTAGTATGGTAAAGCATTAAATTGACCAGAACAAAGAGAATAACATGGCACTAGATCAAAGGCAGAAGTGGTAAATAACTAAGTAAAACTAATTTTGTTAGTTAGGTTGCCTGTCTTTATGGCAAGTCTTTTGTGCTTTCAAGAGCTCTATGAAAAGCAGAAATTCAACAGGTACGACATTACCGTCATGAAAACGAGGTAATGAGGAAAGCTTCATATACTGATTTTTTGTTCATTGAACAGTTGTTGAGGACCAAAGAACTCTGCCAGTAAAAGCAGGGATAACCATTGGCAGTTGTCATCCAAAAGTGTAAAACATCACCTATTGATTTATCTTTCTATCCTTAGCACATGGCGTGAGATATGCAAATCTTCAAATCCACCCAGATCAGATCTTAAGTATTTAAAAGAATAAACATATATTTAACAGATCAACATTCAGAACAAACAATAACTGATAAATAATAATAATGGTTCTAAAAACATAACACCACATCTCTGCTTTCATTAACTTCTTTCTTTCCCTTCTCATTCACAACCTGACTGATTCTACCCACTGACTAACTTAACTGACTCTGGCCTCCAGTTCCTCTCACTGGGGCTGTTCACACAACATGCTAACCCACACTTGGGTTAACATGTTGTCTGAACCCAGGACATTTTCCACAGTGTGGCTTATTAACCACGCTGAACAACCCAAAAACAACCCATCGGTTTTCAAGGTGGCTTGTTTGGGAAAAATAAGTCATACAGCATGGTTAATGAGTTACCCTGTAGAAAATGTCCTGAGTTCGTTCATGGTTCAACGAACAACCACAATTCAACAACAACTCCCACTCTCAACCATTGAGTGTAGGTTAGTGTGTTGTGCAAGCCCTGTCAATGTCTCTAAATCCCAACTTAACTCACTCCCTGATCTCTCCATCACTGCCACTGTCTTCTAACCTAGTTTCTCCAACTGCCACTAACTCCACCCAACATTACATTCTAATCTCAATTGTCAATCATTCCTCCATCCATTCTCCTGCTACAACATGTATAGGAGTGCACTGTTAATGGATGAAAAATAGTCAGTACAGATATCTCCTAAAATACTTAGTGTATCTCATTCCCTGAACTCAGCAAAGCAATAACCCAATCAAACCTGTATTAAAAGTTGAACAGGGCTAAGTTTTTATTTCTACAGGCTATATTCTGAGTATAGTCCTGTCCATGTGAACCATATTGTTCCAGTGCAATCTAGTGGACTTGTTTGCATCAGCCCAATTAAAACAGAAATCCCTTCCAGTATTCAGAATGCTATATTTCCTGGATTATTACCTACAGTGGGAGCAATCTAATCATATTTGAATAGTCTAAAGTAAAATTCAGTGCATCTGTATTTTTCCCTTTGAACATGCATCTGTGTGATTTATGTGAAGCTACTAGGCTTTTTACAAAGCTAAATATTAAAAATGTAAACCAATTTTTAAAATTATTTAAATATAGCTTGATTAGTTGTTTACTCTATGAAGCTAAGTTGTTTACTCTTAAAGTTTAGAAAAGTTTCTGCATGTTCAGATATAGGTCATCCTTTTATTTATTGCAGAGCTTTTTTCCATACTGAGAGGAGAAAAGTAAAAACGTAAAAAAGTGAATATGCTTATTGGGTTATTTGACACATTTCAACCAAAACAATGCAAATATTCAGCTCATTAAAAAGGTAACAGTGATGACTACAAGAAGATTGCCTACCAGCAATGAACTCCGTTTTTAACAAATAAAATGTAAAGTTTCAAAGCTCCATCTGACGAGCGTTTTATTGCACTCTCGTTACTGGGCACTCATGGAGTTTGCTCAGGTCCCTCACATGACGTCGTCTGCCTCCCACCCCTTCTGGCCTTCCTTGCACGACAAAAAACAACAACACCCTTATTAAGTCCTATGTTTCTTTAAACTCGTAATTGCTGCTCTCTCCTGCTGTGTGCAGGAGAAGCCGTAACCAAAAACAAGAGTTAAAGTAAGTAACTATATTTACAAGATTATGTTAAAATATTATACTATATATGGAATATTGGGCCTAATTTGGGCTCCACGGTTTTCAGTGTTCTTTTCCCCACCCTCACTACAGTATGCCTAATTTGTTTTCCCATGTTTTAAATTTTTCAGGGGTCACTGAAGAAGACACCTCTGTCGAAACACGTTTGACTTGTTTTTACCATATCGTTTTTATAAAAATTTTTATGTTTATATGTGGATATTCTATGGTGGTTAGTAGTTTATATGTAAGTTTACTGTCTTTTCCAGACGTTAACTGTTAGGGATATGATCTTGTAAATATAGTTACTTACCTTAACTCTTGTTTTTGGTTACTAGATTGTTTTGGTTAAGGTTTATACCCTTTTCGTATATAGTGCAGGAGAAGCAGTACCATTAGAACAGCAGACTCAATGGGCCTCGTGCTTGTTGTGTACTTACTCTTTTGAAAAGAGGAAGTAATGAAGGAACAAATACACAAAAGTAGGGAGCATGTTAAGCCCTGATGTGATGGAGCTTTCAGAGTCATCATCATAATTACATTCTGGAGAGGGAGTTGCTTATTTTAGCTTAGATTAGATGAATTGGGAGTGAAAAAAGCCCACACATTATTAACAGTAATGTTCGTGCCAGTATATAAATTCACATTTCCAACTCAATCCCACACAAAATAGCATCAACAAAAAACCAGGATACCCCATGCTACTTATACATGCTATCTTGGTGCCTTTTGGTCACTGAAAGTGGGTGAAGCCATAACTTTAAACACTTTCAGAATTGGGGGAACCTGCCTGTTTTGCTGCTCTTCCTGGTAATATTTAGTAGAATGTGGATGGTGATGTCACCATATTGTATCTTTCCCTAGCCTTTCTATCACCAGACGGTGATACGAGGAGGTAGGTGCAGGTCAATGAAGTGTAATGACATCATGCCTTACTTTGTGTTGTGCTAGCCATTATCTGAAAGATGGAGATGCGGAGTGTGTACATCTAATTCAGCTTCAAGCTAAACCTTCTAAAATTTCTGTCTTCTACACAGCTATTAAAAATGTAGAAGCCCTGTCCTCTTTTGCTTCTGGCCCTGCTAAGAAAGGCACAAAGGCCTTTCTTAACATGGCACTATTAACACGAGGCAAGTAGAAAATTACTCATCTGGGAATAAAAAATAACAAAGAAATCTATGGCCCCTCAAAGACTTGAGCATATATAGCAAGAAATTCCAGATGGTGATGAAGTACGATCTTGACTATGAAAGTTCATACCATCGTAAGTGTGTTAGCCTTTTACATATCTGGGTGCTCTTCTTCTTTCTGTTTCTGCTTCTGTGCCCTTAACAGCAGCCATTCATTGAAATGAAACAGGCCAAGCTTTCCCTATAACTATCACGCCTACTTAAATTCCTTGTGTCAGGCTTCCGCATAGGGCAGAAGAGGAGGACCAATAAAATAAAGTGGCAACTCTAAAAGTACCTGACACGTTTGTTGTTTTCACAACTGTGCTGCTTTTCTGAGATATGCACCCTAATAACATATGGGATTGGAAAAAGAGAGACCCCCGCCTGTGCTATTTGCCTATCTCCAGGGTGTCTGGATCACATTTATAAAGATCTTTAAGAAAGTTTGTCTCTTACACTTTCTTCTCCCTCCTGATTTGCCACGATATAATAATTATCCCTGTTGAAGAAATTGGCTCTGCACCTATCAAATAAACACATTCCCTGTCCACCCACCCAGTCTCTGCAGCTTTAATGTCCTCTTTAAAGCTAATATAAAGAGCAAAAATCACCATTGCCACCTGCTGAGCAATTCAGTGAACTGCAAGTAGTCTATAAAAGGGAATGCCAGGTGTTACTATATTTTCCCAAGTGGAATATCACTAGAAGTAGAAGCCACTGGTGTACAAAGGCAACTGATGAATTCATACTAAATCTGGTAATTAAAGTGAAAATTGAAGCCTTGGGAAAGACAAGGGAGCAGAAGTCTTAAAACATTGCTATTGGCAACATATGGGTGTAATTTTAAAACATAGGTTGGAGAAGCAGTTAAGGCATCTAAAAAGGCTATAAATTAAATTTATTTTCTAATAAAATTTAATATGCCAACTATCCTCCATCTCCCCTCCCCCTGTAATATAATACATAATTTTACATTTTTAACATAATTTGTATTCCCAAACAATGGATGATGGTGTGTGCAGTAATAGAAATGCATCCCTATTTTAATCCAAGAATATGTTTATCTGACTTTCTGATCATAAATACTCCATATGAATGTTTCAGCATTAAAATGAGCCCAGTCCTCCAGGACACAAGCTACTCTCTTAAGTCCTGGGGAAACCAAGCACTTTGAGGGGGGTGAGGCAAGATCTTGGTGGCACATCATCTCACAAGTCAGAGTGAAGCCAAGTCTGTTGACAAAAATCAGTGCAATGCTTGATAGGGGGCATCTCTCCCAAAGCATGTTGAAAAATATATGATGACCATTGTTCACAGAGCAGTATTTTCTGTGGAAGTAAAACCTCAAGCGCTATCTGAGAACTGGGCTGTAATCCTGTACACACTTATTTGGGATTAAGCCCCACTGAATGTCCATATAATGAAAAAAAGTATACATTGTCATCTTATGAGAAAAATCTCAATTCTGTATTGCTGCAATTACACTTGTTTAGAAGTAGATCAGAAGTGACTTCCATATAAAGGTGTTTTAAGAGTGAGGCATAAGGCTCTGATTCACTGGTTTCAGCACAGCTTGATTTAGCTAGCAGTACACTAAACAGCTTTGGAGTAACCATTTACTAGCATGCATTTGCAAAATCCAGTTTCCTACAGAAGAAGGTGGATCATTCTTTTAGCTCAACCTTGCCAGCAGAGAAGACTCTACTATAGTTTGACCCTAGGCTGGGCAGTTTTAGGCTCTACTGTTTAGACCCTATAGGCTAGCTGTTAAGCAACAAAATCTAACAATATATACTGCTACAATACAGTTATATACACAATTCAAAGGTGCAATCCTATGCATGTCTGGCTGGGGAGTGCTGGAGTTGCAGGACTTGTGCATAGGTTTGTGCCCTAAAGGTATTACAACTTTAAGCAAATTAATTGGGCTTGAGGATACATTCCTCAATTTTACTCAGTTATGGCATCAATAATTAATCTTCCTGAGATGGCTCAATGACATCTAATTTATCCAGCATGAACACCACCTTCCAGATAAATTTGAACTTGATATTCAAGGTGCTTCAAATCCTCCTCCTGTCGTTCAGCTCCTCTAGCTCTTGAGCATTCTTCTCGAATCAACAATACAAGTTAATGGGGGGGGAGTATCCTTTACATTTGACACTAATGAACACAATTGGATTCAATTCATAGGACTAGTGTAATCCCTCCTTATGGATGTCAATACCATAAACTATTTTGTGAGAAGGTAAATATTACATTTAACAGCCTTTAATAATATAGCCTCAATAGCTCAATTTTTCCTCAAATGATTCCACTCATTGTAATAACAACAACATTGATACCCCACTGAAGGAATACTTCAAGGAGCTAGAGCTCCCAGAGATCTACAATGTCAAGGAACAATGGAATCCGTTACCTAGGGAGGTCATGGGCTCTCCCACACTAGAGGCATTCAAGAGGCAGCTGGACAACCATCTGTCAGGGATGCTTTAGGGTGGATTCCTGCATTGAGCAGAGGGTTGGACTCGATGGCCTTGTAGGCCCCTTCCAACTCTAGTATTCTATGATTCTAAGTTCAAGTCATTTTGAGACTATGAATATTTAGACTATGTACTACGGGGTCTATGTAACTACCATAGGTCATGCTGGCTCTCTAGGCATGAGGATTTATTTATTTTGTATGGAAGAGCTTTCATTCATTTGAGCTTTCACCCTGAAATCTGAAGTGGTACATCCAAAGAAAGATTTACATTCTCATCTGTTCTTTGCAAAACAAGGCTATAGTCATGTTGCAGTAAGATTTTGCAATTCACAGTCAGACTTCCCCTGGATCCAGAAGCACAGTGCAATGAGGATGCTGATCAAATCCTGCACATGTGGAAAGGATGGTCCTTGCTGGATTTGAGTGATTGTAGTTACTTTTCACCTCCAAGAATTTTTCCGCAACTACCTGCATTAGAAATTAAATCTGCGCTTGTTCTAGTAATAGCAAGACCAGAGACAAATACATCACTAGTACCCCATTACTGATTATTACATTGTTACTTTAGTTCAAATGGCAGCATTCTGTTCATGCTGGTGGGCTGTGCTATGTCCTTATATCTAATGGTCTGAAACAAAAGAGGGAGAACCCAAAGAATGGCTGCTTTCCTTTATTGAGCCATTACAGTCAAGTCCATGAGACAAGGGATAATAAATATGAGCCAAGGAACAATAAATATAAAGCAAGAATGGGGGGGGTGGGGTACCTCTGCTTGCTTTGCCAAAAAATTAAATCCCAAGCACAGTGTTGTAACACAGACATTAGACTAAGCAGCACAGGTCCCTCCCTCTCTCTTGCCACCTAATTCTGTACCACACCATCATAGTTATTGATTGAACAAGATTAATACTGGCTAAACTGGTGTTCTGACAATTGCTGGGGTCTGTAGCTGAAGAGTGGAGAGCACTGCCAAAGAGTTAATAACTGGCCATTCTTCAGTCATTCAGCACTTGGAATAGCTTCTCAAAGGGAGAAAAGAGACTTCTATTGGTTTCAACACCTGGTTGAGCAGCTCAATAGGGACAAAATTGAACGTTAGAGCAGAATCATTATTTATTTCATGGCTACATCTTCATCGGATGGTTGGTCGGTCTGAAAATGAAAGTTATTTCAATGTGAATCAAGTTCACACAAGCATTTCGGAAGGCTTCCCTGGGCAGGAAGGAGAGGGAGGGCAGGGGGCTCTTTAAACATAATTTCAGGTGTTTCCAGCCGAACAGATTAGAGGGCTTTGTTTCCATTTTAGCATGTTTATGACATGCTGGGTTAATGGAAACAGTGACAAGACAACATTCCCCCATCCTCTGTTTGTAAGATACAGCATTTTCCAGGCTGAGCAATAGAAAAAATTCGCTCTGCTTAAAGTAATGGCTACCATTAGTGTATTGTGGGGTTTATGGAGGCTAAAGATCAGTTGTGCAAAGACAGATATAAGATAATTATGTTGCAAGCACATTCAAATATTGATGCATTTCTTTTTTTTTAGAATGCCATATTGATTTTTTTCATATTCTTTTAAAGGGTTTATATTATGTTTGATAATGACACGTTTCATGGTTTTAATTTTTATAACCTGCCCAGATAAGGAAATGAATAAATATTCACATCTTAGAAATTCCTAACTTGGCTTAATTATGGTAATGAACAAACACAAGAATCAAGATGGCAAAAACAGTGTTTGTCAGAATGAACCAATTGCTATGTAATTGGGACCTTAATCTTACACTAAGGACTCGGACCTTGTTACGACTTTTACTTCCTCTAGATAGTCACGTGTTTTCAATATTATTTTATGGAGTGGAAGCTTGGACACTTAAGAAGAACAATTTATGGAAAACAATCTTTCAAAATGTGGCTATATTGATGTATGTTGAAGTATGTTTTTAGTATGTTTTTAGGAAGTTTTAACAATGTTTATCATGTTTTGATTAATATTTTTTGTATTTTATACCTGTTGTTGTTCCCCGCCTCAATCAAGATGGAGAAGCGGCTTAGAAATTATTATTATTATTCCGTGAACTGTCCAAATAACAAATGAGGATGTACTACATAGAGTAAACAAATAAACAGAATAAATAAATACCATTAAAAGAAGAAAATTGCAATATCTTGGTCATATTATTCGAGGAGAAAAATACACCATACTCCAACTTATTATACAAGGGAAAATTGAAGGAAAAAGATCAGTGGGAAGAAGACTAACATCATGATTAAAGAACTTGGAGGACTGATATAGTTGTACTTCTATACAATTATTTAGAGCAGTGGCATCAAAAACAAAAATAGCTGTAATGATAGCTAACCTCCAATGGAAGAAGGCACCTTAAGAAGAAGCCTTCCTTTATAAGTAGAAAAACAGAAAGTGGCTAATACAAGAAGTACAAGATATAAATGGGTCAAAACAGGAGGCTCCCAATTTCTCTCCTCTTCCTCTTCCATCAATACAGCATCCATTCTGTAAAATGGTCATGTTGGCTAGGGATGAAGGGAGTTGTAGTCTCCTACATCTGGAAGGCATCTGGTTGGGGAAGGCTGCTGTCCAAGGGCCTAAATGTCTTCCTTGCCCCACGGTGGCTGCATGGTGCTGCTGCATCAGTTATATGATGCAGCCACTGCGGGGCTTTTCCCCGAAGCTCCACTGTAAAAACATTGGGGTAACCCTGATTTTTCCCTTGGAAATGAGGTCACCACAATCCCTCCGCCATGTGACCTTGCTCTGGCATCAATATGATGCATTCTTGGGCAGATGGTGACTGGTGATTATTATTATTATTATTTATTTATATAGCACCATCAATGCACATGATTGCTCGTCAGAAGCTGGGAAGTGGGTGGAGGGTGGGCTCCAGTGCCTGGATGACTGCCGGAAAATCCCGCGCTCCTTCCTGACATGGAGATTTCCCACCTCCACCCTGCAGCAGTGATACCATGGGTTTTCAGCGGTGCTGTGAAGACAGGCCCTGAAATAGGTGGCTCCTAATGGCTTGTGTTCTGGGTGTGGAAAGGCTCAGTCCCAGTACGTCAAGGGAAGTTGTTGCCATGCCTTCTTCTACTGCCAGATGATAATCCAAAAGAAAAAAGATTAAATGGTGTGGACAGAGCTTGTGGGGCAATACTTGGTGAAGACAGGTATGCATGATAACTGAAATAAGATTAAACATTATTGGAGAAGCAGGGTGACCATGGAACTCATAGTAAATACCTAGCCTTAACCATTATCTTGCACTAGCATTCAGTTTGTTGCCTGTGACCACAAGTCATCTTCAGATGCCACAAGCATCTTCACTACCACAAGGATAGAGCTACACACCCACACAAATCTTCAAACAACTGAAAAAATAGAAGAGCGCAGGAAGTTTAAGGAAATTATGGAATGCAAATGTAGGAAGGAAAACATGCTGCTTATCAGAAATTACATTATAAACCATATCCAATAGATTCCTGAGGCATTTATACAGTCACAATTGATACCACATATATAAAAGGTCCAGATAGGACTAGGAGGAGTGTCACATTTTCTGAGGTCCAAATTATCATGTTTGGAGTGTGCAGCAAATGCAATATCCCTCAAACAATTTTTTAATCAACCTTACTCTTCGAATGGGAGATGTTTCTTTCCAAAACATTGTTAGAAGGGTCCTTAAATGCACTTGCAATAAATGTGGCTCACTAATAATCAAACTTTTAAACTTCCTTTTGAACTGGCCATCTGAATCTTTCTAGTAGGATGTTGATAAACTTTCTAGGGATGAAAGAGGTAGCAACACAGTACTAGACAAAAGCAAGTGGTTTCCTTTATTAAGCAGGTAATGTTACAGTCAAATCCCTTTATATGCACAAGTGACATTTGGACCATGGTTTATGACGTTATGGACACATATGGTATGTGCTCCTCCCTTGCCCAACCCCTCCACTGGCTTTGGTGAGGAAATCTGTCACTTTCATTAAGTCAAAGCTCCTGATACATCAGAAATGGGGAAATTTGGCTTAATGTTGTTTAGCAAGGCAGGATAATAAGCTAGAAACATCTAAATATGGCCATAGCTTTTGATGTTCCATATAAAAGCTCCAGATAACATATCCAGATCAGCCTGTCTGGAACACTGAAAATGAGTAGATTTAAACAGGGGAATAGGACATGAGTGCACACATAAAGCCTGTCCCAAACATCCTTGTATGCCCAGCTGTGTAATATATCTTGGCTTGTTTAGCACTAAGTTCTGAAAAGAGTACGACACACATGTTCAACTGAATTTATCCAGATTAACCCTGCCTTATCAGAGTTCCTCATCATGTGAGCTTTGTAAGTACATTCAGCTGAACATACAAACATTTTTCAGAACATTACTCAAAACTCACAATGATCTGTA
Organism: Elgaria multicarinata webbii; assembly: GCF_023053635.1. NCBI lineage: Eukaryota > Metazoa > Chordata > Lepidosauria > Squamata > Anguidae > Elgaria > Elgaria multicarinata. The sequence continues at coordinate 88,324,576 of NC_086172.1, forward strand.
AAACAGGCTCATGGGATGTTGGGGAGCAGGGCTTCTGTGTACACTGATGTCCCCTTCCTGGTTTAGGTCTACTTGTGTTGCAGATGAATGTCTGCATAGACCTACAATTTGGCCTGGTTCAAACATAACAATAAACCATGATTGGTTGTTATGTGCATGAGCTTTCATGAATCTTGGACTTGCATGCTTCCTCTTCCTTTTGCTTCCTCAATGTACATTAAAAGGGGATTTAAAGTGTCTGCTTTTACATAAAATAACCACAGTTTCCTGTTGCATGTGAGCTCTGAGAACTGGGGTTTATTCTAACTCTGGTTAGTTAACAAGATATTAAACCTTGCCTTATCCTGGTTTGTTTTACATCACAGCCTTATATGGTGGTTTGCCTGAGCAGTGTCTCCAAACACATTCCAGAAGTTCTTTCTTTCTTGACATTTCAAAATGGAGTAGGCTGCATGTTACCCAGGTACTGCCTGATCAACTGGTTGCTGAAAAGTGCTGCCTCTATGGAGGACTTCTGTTGCCAGCAAGAAATCTGACATATTTTCTTGTCCTCTTAAAATTGTAAACACTTTCCTGCTGTAGGTTCTCAGGATACAGCAGGGCAGTCAGTAAATAAATAAATAAATAAATAAATCCTTTAGAAACTATTCTTTTGGTGATTTTATGGCATTTAAATGGAGGGTAATTCCATAGCCTGGTTCTCATTAACTCTGTAAAAAAAAATTCTCTCTCCCAAGAAAAGTCAACATCATTATTCTTTTGACTCCGGTTCATTACAAGTAGTCTTTGCTTTTATGCAGTGAAACTGTGTTTATCCTCTATAATTTAGCTAATCCTTTCCTTTCCCTGCAGTAACAGGATAGACATGCAAATCAGCTCCCATCAATTTCATCTGTGAAGAGGAAAGCCAGGCAGTGTTGGTGCGGGGCGTGGGGGGGGGGGAGGGATGCTGCCACTTGAATGTCATACATTCCCCCATTGGGTACTTCATTTTTATAGCTATTAGTTTTTATAATTAACAGTGAATATTAAAGAGATTTTAAGATAATAGCATCTCCCAATAGTAATATTCAGCAGGTTTCTTCCCACTCCACCCCCAAAATATCCCCTCTCTTTCTCTCTCTCCTTCCACCTCACTATTTTTGGTGCTTGAGTGCCTTCAAGCAAATCATTATTTTCCGTTAGATGTTTAATCACAAACCTTGCAAGGAAATTTTCTGTTTTTCATGCTGTACTCAGTGCAGAACTAACTTCATTACCACATTGACACGCTACTACATTTGTCAGCCCTAAAACCCTGTCATCTTAAAGACCCCAGTCTAAAAATTCTCCTTGGAAAAGATTTTCTTTTAAATGATACAGTACTGAATAATTGGTCTGAAGTACCCGTTTTCCTACTTCCAGCTTACTATGAGGCCATTCCTGCTGGATATGGCAGGTTGTTGGGGGTTGGTGATGGGAAGGCTTTTGAAGAGGAGGCTCTAGTTTCGAAGGAAGCTCAAGATGGTGTCCCTTACTAGTGGCAGGTGTAGGTAAATTTGCAGGTATTTTCTAAGCCACAGGTTGGTTGGTTTTTTAGCTAGTGTGAGTGAGATCAATAACACCAATTTCAGCAATGCATTGTTTGTTAGCTGAACCAACATGCTGTTCTTTGTGTACCCACTGGTTGTCTACTGGCATGGGATGCCACAACACTATGAAGGCCTCAGTCCTATGTGTGGCAATTAATGGAAGAAAACCTTTCAGATGCTTAGGCACTAGAATAAATTCCCAGAAGCCAGACCCCAGTTTCTTGATGCATGCTGTTTTCAGGCATGGTGGGGAATGGTCTTCATTAGTAGGTAGCTAGACAAGCAAGAGCCCAATTTATATGAATATATTGTTCACTGAATCTTATCTAATAGTATGGCTACAGGGCTGTTCCTAGATAACACCTTTGCATGGGTCTCTACAGCATGCCCAGATCTTCAGTCCATGTTGGTCTCATGCACATCTGTGCTACGAGTGGGATTCCTACGTGAAAGGGAACTGCAGACTCATCAGGACTGGAGGCAGGCTCTAGAAGTTCAGTTTTTGACAGAGATCAATTTGGCCTGACCTGGTGGTTGGCATCAGTATTTCTTATTTGTGCTGTGGGAATGATAATACACACTGTGAAGTAGCTACATTATGGTTTTTGTGGCACCAGGTGAAGGTTTTGAACAACTGTTTTTGGGGCTTTTAGTACTCTGTTCTGTTGCTGGTTTAAATTTGGTTTTATGATGTTGCAATGGTTTTACTCTTTGATACTGGTTTTACCTTGGTTTTATTTTTATTTTTTGTTTGAATGTTTCTACCATATGTTTTTAATATATTGTACATCGTCCAGAGAATTTTGGTAATTGGGTGGCTTAAAAGTACAGTAAATAAATAAATGCTGTCAACCTCTGAGGTGCAGAGCAGCACAATATTGCAGCACAATATTGCTGGTAGTGAACTTTGCACACATAGGACTGAGGCCTTCATAGTGTTGTGGCCCAAACGTTATGAAGATGCTTTCCAGGTTTCAACACACCTTTATTTTGTTAGAAGGGATTTATGTTGCAATGGGAAAAGATGCACCTCTGCCAAGGAGCAGCTTTCTGACACTTGCTGGGTGTGCCAGCTCTTTTATTAGCAAGTTCTGGTCATGCAGACATGAAACAACTGAGCATGTGCAAAGTACGCTGATGACTCAATAGCATTTTTTTTTAATGAGCAGTTCAACTCCAGTACCCAACATGGCTTCTCCTATGCCAAGATAAAGCTATGGCCACCACAATAGGCCAAACTACCTAAGATGTTAATTGCGCAATAGGACTTGTATTTGAAAGTTTAAATAGTAGTCAGAGGGGGAGACCAACAGTAATAGTGTAAGGGGTGGGTGGGAGAGAGTTTAACCATTTCCCCTCCTGCCATGGCTCCAAAAATCAAACAAACCCTCATAGTCTGAAGCTGTTATTTGCATTAGGAGGCTAATAGAAACTTCCTTTCTGATGCAGGAAGGAGATCTTCATAAGGACTATGGCAGAGGTGAAAGTGTTAAACTTGCCCTTTCAGCCCTCTGTGATTTCATGGCTGCAGGCACTCTGACATTACATCACGTTTGGCCCAACAAAGTGCATTGCCTTACTGTGCACATGGGTGTGAAAAAAGTAGAAGCGAGTATATGAACTTTTGCACAAACAACTGTTTAACTAATTTATTTGCCTTTCCCACCTCTATAAGTATGCTGGCTAGAGAAAATATTCTTAAAAGCAATACTACTCACTTCCAGCTTTTATTCTGAATTAATAACATTCAGACATGTATACTAATAGCCTGAAATGAAAATGCTATAAGATGCTTTCTGTGAAATCACTCTGCAGGTTTCTTTATGCTTTTCCATGTGCTTCCTGACCAGTAGATAAATGCTGTATAAATATATTGGGGAATGCAGATGCAGACCAATAAATTCACGTATGTAAAAATATCTACAATTGTACAGGAAACCAGACTATATGATATCAAATACATACAATAAGAGTCATATTGTATGTATTTGATGTCTTATTAAATGTATTTGATGTCATATAGTCTCGTTTCCTGTACAATTGTAGATATTTTTACATACGTGAATTTATTGGTCTGCATCTGCATTCCCCAAAATATTTATACAGCATTTATCTACTGGTGAGACTCCATTACTTTTACCAGGTCCTCCCACTCACTCCTGCTTTTTCGTGAGGATTCCTCTGTTTCAGCACTTTCCATGTTCTTCAGCATTTGTTCGAGATATCCATAAAAGGGTGCATGCCAGAGGAGAAGGTATTTTGGTACATCCATATGCTTTGGGCGGACGGGGGTTGGGATTCAGGAACTGGCTTCATTTTGTCTGCAATGACTTAATTTTCACATCTGTATGAATTGCTCCCAAACTAAACTACATACATAAGAAGTAGTACATTAAGGAAAAAACCCTGCATCTTTCCATACATTAAGGAAAAAACCCTGCATCTTTACCAGGCTTTCTTCTTCTAGGGTCTTTCCACAGTTACTACAGCGACCAACAGCAACGAAGTGAAAACTTCCCCTCTGGGTAATGCTCCATGAAGTTCAATGAAACAGTACCATCTAGTGGCTGTATTATAACACAACGTTAACTTTACACACTGGGGATATCCCATGCTATCCTGTGATAATTTTAAATAGAGCATAATCTCTAATCTTTTTAAAGCAAGATTTCCAGGGGAAGGTGTGGGAGACATTCATGGAGGTTGACAGCGTCATGTAAAGGACCCACAAATGTCCGTGAGTGTGCAATAAATAGCTCCTGTAGAGAAGCTCCATGTGTTTATCTTGTCCTTCTTTCTATACTAGTGACCATGACAACATCATATGGCAATGAATTTTACAGATTGATTAGGCATTTTAATCTGAAGACATACTTTTCATGTTTTTCTTTTTTCTTGTTTACTTCTTTGTCTGTTGTGGGGGGGGGGCATCTTCTCATAATCACATTATGCTTGGAAGAAAAACCAGTAAGTAGGGGAGGGGAATATTTTTCTTTTCATTTTGGGATTCCCCCACCTGTTTGTTGTTGCTAAAAAACCAAGGCATACTTTGGTCCACAGAAGCAAAGCAACAGAATATGTTGTGTGCCCCCCCCACCCCGCCCTTGTTAAGATTTTATTTTCTGTGTCTTGTTTGCTCGGTTTACAGTTTATCTACAAGCCTCTGCCTGGCAGGCTTTGTGCCTCTGCTTTACACATAAATGTCAGAGATCATTCTGATGCTTCAGCTTAGCTACCACTTGGCTGGCTGCCATGTTGATCTTAAGGATTTTTATTTGCCTATTGCAAAATGTGATTTGTTTATTTCAGTTGGTTTTAAATGGGCACATGTCCTCTCAAACTCACATAAAAATACATTTTGCTTAGCTTGCTTAATGCAGATATAGAACATCTAAGCCAAATTCCGCAGTGAAAACACTGATTCACCAATCCAAGCAAACTTTCTAACTTTTCTTCCTACATCCATGGGAAAATCTAAAGCTTCCACAACTGACTTGCCTTTCACAGACCAAGAGAAGAGATTAATTCCAGGGTTGAATCTCATGGGCTTCTGAACACCTATGATGATTTTCAGAACAAGTATACTGTTACATTATGTGATGAAATCATTATATAAACCATGGCCTTGCTACTGAGTCATTAGTAAATGATTAGTAAATCATTATATAAGCCAAGGCATCGCTAGTGAGTCATAATGGCCAAGCATGAGTTGCTGTGACTCAGGACACCTCTGATTGAAATTTCACCTCTGCCATCATGTAGACTGCAGTCATAAACAGACTTACCTGGAAGTATGTCCCATTGAACTCAATGGGACATAATTCTGAGTAAACACATAAAGGATTGCACTGTAAGTGGCCTTACCAAGTCATTATGCTCCAACCCACCACTTGCAGTATGAGGATAATAATACTGACCAACATTAGCAGATTGTTGTATGGATTTTTGAATAACTTTATGCATAGAGCTTTGAAATCTGTAAAGGACTATATAAATTCTAAATATATTGTTGAAATATTTTCATAACCTATTCCAAAAGTCTCCTGCTGAACCCCTCCAAACATGGTTTTAATTGTTTTATTTTGTAAATTATGGTAAGTATATTTATTTCATATTTGTGACCCATTTTGCCTCTGCTACTTTTCTGGATAGGCCTTAAAGGTATGGACCTAAGTAAAGACCAGAGCAGCTGATATGTGCTTTAGCTCTTCAGTGTGCAAAACCTAATTAATATATTCAGATTTTACCAACCTACCTCTCTGGATCAATAAATATTGGAAGAATGAAATAATCACTTCTCCTATTATTTATTTTATTTTATTTTAAATTATTTTTAAGCTGCCTTTAAGTATAGAACCCTCTCAAGATAGTGCATACATTTTTTAAAAAATACAAAAATATGTTTAGGGGTGCTGCTGGATATGTCCCTGTCAGTGGAGGTCCAGGTGACCTCAGTGGCCCGGGGTGTCCATTATGAACTTTGGTTGATGTGCCAACTATGCCCATTCCTGAAGACCGTTCCTAGTCAAGGTGATTCATGAACTAGTAACCTCATGTTTAGACTACTATAATGCACTCTATACATTACAGTAGGAAGCTGCAGCTAGTGCAGAATGCAGCAGTTAGGATGCTCAGTGGAGCACCTTGCTATACACATATTACACCTATGTTAAAAGAATAGCACTGGCTGCCTATTAGCTACTGAACCACATTCAAGGTTTTCTTATTGACATTCAAAACCCAACTCAGGACCAAGACACTTGGCTGACTGCCTTTCCCTATACAAACCAAATAGACCCCTAAGATCTTCCGAGGAGCCCTTATTGGTTGTTGCATGACCAACAGCATGCCATCGGGTAACAGAACATAAATGGTCTTCTCAGTAGTGGCACCCACCCACTGGAACACTCTCATGTAATTCGAGAGGCGGAAACATATGAGCATCAAACAACTCTTGAAAATGAATTTCTTCACTCAGGTTTTCCCTAACTTGTAATCAGTCGTGACACTACTCTCTTTCATTGCTTTGTTGTAATGTTTTTAAGGCATTTATAGTTTTATACTGTTTTTTCTATTGAATCACGTGTATTTTTATGTAAACTACTTAGAAATCCTGGGTTATCAAGCGGTATAGAAGCAGCTTAAATAAAAGTAAATAATATGTAAATACAAATAGGCAATAAATAAATATACAACAAAATACTATAAAAGCACTATAAAAACAACACCAATAAAACTTGCAGCCCACAGTCTATACGAAAGCCAGCAAAAACAAGTGGCTCTTCAGAGCCTTCCTAAAGACCTCCAAAGAAGGGGTCTGATGAACCCCTAATGGAAGCTAATTGCAGAGGTTCAGGGCTACCACTGTGAAAAGTAGGCAAAACTGATCCACACCCATCTGGAACAGTTTGGGAGGGGGTTGTCTGTTGCGACAGAGTGGAGCCAGGAAGGAAACAATTAGGCAGTCCAGGCACATGGACTGCCTCATGAGCCAGGGGCAGAGCAAAGGTATAAAGGCTTGCCCCTTGCGTTCTTCAGGCCTCTTTCGATTTCGGCCCCACCCTCCCTCCCTATATTCTGGTATGGGAATTAAATCCCGGTCGCCTTGTTTTCAAGGGGCTGAGTAGGAATTTTCCCTGTCATCTAGTGATGCTCAGGTTTTCGCCTACTCCATACTGGATTTGATTCTTAGAAATGGAGGATAAAGAAGTTAATCTTTAAAGGCAGGGTTGTGTGGAAATTGGGGGAAGTAAGAGTAGGGACAGTGAGCACTCCGGCACCTTTATGGTGAAGGGCAAGTCAGAGGCCCTGCTCCTTGAGGGCTTTGCAGCTTTCGTGTCAGGAAATGGTTTGCATTTGGAGATTTTCTTGTCTCATCTACTCGACTATGCAGACAGAGTGGGGATGATGTGGGTCGGTCTCACCAAACACTCAAGTGTGCTGGAAAGGGGATGGGAAACTCGACCCGTTTCCAGCATAGTGGCTCGCCCTGAGGGGGCAGGCTAGAGCCTGCAGCTAAACAAATTGATTACCGCATGTTCACGCTCAGACCCATGGAGGGTAGCACACCCATGAATAAATAAAGAGGCCCTAATTTTACCCAAGGATCTGGTGTCTGTGTTTTATTTCTGGTATTCCACTCTGCTCACAAATGAGAAGCGCTTCTGTTAATTGACAACCCCATATAACTTCAAGAATTATAAACCAGAGAGCTTTATTTCAGTACTTGGGGAAAATGGTCTCAGAATGAACTTTACTACTTTAGAGTATGGTTGCAATCCTATGCACACTTATATGAGAATAAATCCAATTGAACCCAGTGGGACTTACTTCTGAGTATACCTACAAAGTATTGCTTTTTCTGGCTGCAATTCTATGCACATTTACTAGGATTCAAGGGTACTTATTTCTAAGTAAACTTACATAAGATTGTACTGTAACATTGCAATCATATTCATGTTTACTTGGAAGTAAGTGCAGTCTCCAACTGGGTGTAACTGTCAACATAGATTACATTATGCTAGCGTAAATGATTCCAGTGCAATGCCACAATAGCATTAGCCAGTATGCAGATTTCCTCAGGAAATTGGGACACCAGTTAATGCCATTGGCATTGTGCTAGAGTAGTTTACGTTAGCGGTTGCACCCTGTTGGATACTGTCCTAAGTCCCACTGTGTTCAATGGTGCATATTGTTTGTATTTTATGCCTTTTATGGTTATAAATTTTGTATATTTGTTTTAATGTTCGCTGTTTTTAACTTTTGTAAACCACCCAGAGAGCTTCGGCTATCAGGCGGTATATAAATGTAAATAATAATAATAATAATAATAATAATAATAATAATAATAATAATACAGTACAATCCTACATTTAGATCTACTCAGAGGTAAGTCCCATTGAATACTCCCAGGTAAATGTTATCCTCACGACAACCCTGTGAGGTAGGTTAAGCTGAGAATCAGTGACTGTTGCAAAATTACCCGCTGAGCTTCATGGATCTTCTAGGCCAACACTCTAGGCCAACACTCTAATCACTACACCACACTGTCTCTCCACTGACATGGGATGTAATACGAATAATTAATTGTGCCTTCTGTAAAGAAACATACTTTGCTCAAATTCTTAATTTATGTTAACATAATAGTTAAGGAAATTAGGGTGAGACGTTTGAAGATTTTTGTTTAAAAGAAAATTATTATTCTAAAATGCATCTTGGTTCTATAGTGGCACTAAAGTAAGCCCAAGCGTTCCTAAAAGGTTGAAAGGTAATTCCTAAAATGGCAATAGACCTTTATTTTTCCAGGTAAGGTACGGAGAAACAAGTTGTGTCAGTTCCGCAAGGTCATGGTCATTCAACAGCAGAAAAAGGCTGTCGGCTATGACTTTACTGTTGAAGAAGTAGGCATATGATAATAGTAAAGCTGTGCAAAGTCCAAAGCAAAGCAATAGTATGAGAAAAAACTTTAAAAGCTCCCAGAAATAATGCATGAATTTGGATTGCTTAGACCATATGAGCAAGACTTCCATGGTTGGGGCTTCATCATCCTCAGTCGACACTGGAATAGTCTGGGCATACATGTTGTCCTCTACAGGCAGTATTAATATTTCGGCCCCTGAACATTTTGATTGTTCTTTTAGGTTCCACTTGCCCCTCATCTGAGCTTCCCTGGTATTTGGACTCTGTTCCACAGAGTCTCTTAACTGGCAACGTATGACTGTTTCTGGTTCAGAATATTTTCCTCCATTTTTTAACATGGTGCCTTTTTCTTTGCTTGCTTTATTGTCTGTATGTAGAGAAAGCCTTGAGGAATTTCCCTTAATTTCCATGTTGAGGTGTTCATTGATTTTTGTCAAGCTCTTGATATGGCTTTCTAATTTTTTAATCGTTTCCTCTTTCTGCTTTATCATCTCCATAACTGTATCCACTTCTGTATCCAGTTCTTCCATGCACTTCTTGAGGCCATTTGATTTGTCTTTTAGACTTCTATTCATGTCCTTTATAGCTGTCTTTTCTTTTGTCAACATCTTATTTGTGGCATTTGTTTTTTGTAGCTATTTCACTGGCATTATGTTCTTGACTAGGAGAATTCTCCATTTATGAACGGTGGGTTCCTCCTTAAGGAATATTGTGGAAACAATGAGAAGAGTAAGACATTCTTTCAGAATTTTCATCTTCTTAGACTTCGACATCATTCTGATGTCATAATCCCATGATTACCGAACACTATACATTTGTAGTTCTCAAAGTATTTCGCAAAGGGAATATATGGGAAATACAATAGTAACCATAAGATGAGAGATCAAATTATTCTATCAATCTGAAATCAACAAACAGGTTTAGAAAACCTTAGTTGTGGTTTCTGATAGAATAATTATTCAGGCGTGGGGCCTCTTGATGAGGGGTTTGCCCCGGGTGGATCCGCAGTGGTGGCAGGTCATTTATATGACACAGATGCCAACCAGAGGCATTCCCCCGAAGCTCCGGTTTAAAAAAGTTGGGGACTTACCACGACTTTTTTCTCTTGGAGTGAGGCGACAATGGCATCTGCCATCTGTCGCCTTGCTCCAGTGTGTCTGGGCAGATGGTGAACCCTGATTGGTCACCATCTGCCCAAACAGGGGGGAGGGGGTGGGCCAGCGAACCAAATGGCTGCTGGCCCACCTCTGCACTTCTTCAAGCTTCATCACATCTACTTCCACCCACCCACCCCCACTTTCAGTCTGCAGTTTTTCCCTCCGTTTTGTTAGCGAGTCTAGTGCCGGGCACTTCCATATCTGTGCATTATTGTGCTATTTCAGCACATAGATCTTTTCACCTGTTTTGCTACTGTGCCAGCAAAATCTCCTGCCCTGCCCACTACATTCTTCTTTCCCTTGAAGTTATTTTTTAAATATAGTTTTAATATTTTTTTATTTCTGCATAAATACAATAGTAGGGCAGCCTGAAATGGCAATTATGGTAACACAATACACTATGCTTTCCCCTAAGATCATATTAAACAATATAAGTGAAGAGAAAGTATTACAATTAGCTTTTGGAGAAGTTTGTGGTCATTGTTGGCATGGCAATGGGAAGCCAACATTGTTATGGTCAGGAAACCTAGATATGCCTACTCAGGATTAAGAACCATAGAGTTGAATGGGGCCAAGTTTGGGCACCAGTGGTGGCAGCCTCACTCACCTTCTCCACGGGATGTTTGGGTGCCCTCTCTCACTCCCCCTTCACAGTTGAGTGGAGAACTGCTCCGCCCTCCTCTTTTGTCAGTGAGGCCACCCTTCGATGCACACGCCCCCAACAAAAAACGGGACAGTCTGATGTAGTGCAAGGACAGCAAAGTCCAGGATGGAGGAGCGGCTTCATTGCACATGGAGGGGGGAAAACAGACTTTCCCCACTCCAAAATAAGATGGAAAAGGGAGGGGAAGAGGCAAAATGAGCACAGGACAAGGACGATGTCATGTGAGTACCGCGCTGCAAAAATGCATACCAGGCATGACAAGAGTGCGATAAATCACTGGTGTGATGGAGTTCTCCAGCATGGGGAGAAGACCCCAAATGCTTTTTAAAAGATGGGGACGTGAGGAGGTGTGGACGCCTCAGTGCACAGGAGCGGTTTCCTCCTCCAAAGTAAAGGAAACTAAACAAAACAAAACCCCAGGGATGTTGCAACCCCCCACACTCGCTCCTTCGCGCGTGGATAACGTGAAGGAGTGCAAATGGTTTGGGGGCTTGTGGTGCAAAAGTGGCATTGTCAAGAAGCAGCCATAACTAATTTTTGGCATGGCAGTGATAGTGAAACGACACCATAGTTGAAAAATAGTTTACATTTAGTGAAGACAAGAAGTTCACAAGGGGTACAACAAAGTTGACTGAGCATAAAGGTAGGCCAAGTTCACTTTTGAAAATTAAAATTAAGGTATGTTGGGGCGGGGGGGGAATCTGAAATATTTTGACAGATTTGTGGCAGAAAGATGTCTTTTAGTCCCATAGGGAAAATATTATTTATTTTAGCTGTAGCTGAACTCTGAGTGTCATAGGCAGATAACTCTAGAGATGGTTGGGTTTTTTTTACTTAACAAACCAACACACTCCCTCTCCAAGAGGTTCATTCTTCACACATACACACCCTTCACTTTCATGGCTTCTGTGGAACCTGATAAGGGTATGCCCCAGCTTTAATGTGCTGTTTATTGCAGAAATCCTTTACAGTCAGTCCTAGAGGCCCATAGAGGCTCCCATATTAATCGTCAACATTTACAGAAATCTGAGTACTGGGTTGACTGTGAGCCACCTCAAATCAGGCACTTTATGCTCTACAATAAACTTTCTAGATTAAGTTTATCTATGGAATGCAGTGTGACTTATTTTTTTGTTTGTATGTTTGCTCCCAAATGAACTTCATATAAAAGAAGTGGGGGGGAGGAGGAAAACATTTAAAGATGTTAAGACAGGAATATATCATACCATTCAGCAAACTGAATGTAGGCATTACCCTCTGCAGCAACTTAATTTCACAGTATTTCTTAGCCGCTAAGTCAAGGAGTTGTCTTAGTGCCGGCTTAGTCTTTACAGTCCTGTTCCTGTTCCAGTAACCTTAGTTCCTTGCTCTGAAAATCTTGACTTCTTGTTCCACTTTCCCTAAACATCCTTGACACCAAAAGTAGCTGCACTCTCTCAGAGAGAAGAGAGAGACAGGGTGTGGGGGAGTGGTGTCTGATCAGAATAAATTTGAACAAGACATGATACGTTTCTTTGAATTGCAATATGTGTATTGCCTAAATGAATTTAGGAACTAAAGTCTATTAATTCTGGGTTATTTTCTTCTTATCATCATCTTATTTAAAGCCAATTAGAGGGGTATACATTATTACAGAACTAGCAAGAAAATGGTTCCAAAGGATCTTTCCTGTCACTACAGATTCTTCTTGCTCCTGTTATATAATCTCCTCCTTCTGGATGACTTGTTCTTCTTCCATTTTATGCTGTTCTAGCATGAAATTACAAAGCCCGTGCTGCAAATTAGTTCCCTGTAGGGACATCGGGTGCATCAAATAAAGCCAGTTCTGACTGGCTTCAAAAACTTGCCCTGAATAAATGCTTCCTGAAGAGTTCCTATCATCCCAAGAGCACTTTGAGGAAAACGGGAAGAGAAGGCGTTCTGAGGTTATGAGTATCAGTTCAGTTTTGTTTCATGGCTCTTGGGATTTCTGATTTCACTTCTGAGGAAAGCCCGAAAATCTTCCAGAAGGAATGTAAAAGTGTTTTCACACATGAAGGTTAAAACACACGAAGGTTAAAACATGAAGGTCAAAACAGGTTTTGCCTAAAGCAATGTGTAATACAAATATAAACCAGAAAGTACATTTTAATTACAAGTGCCTTTTTTCCACTTTATCAACAATGACTCGGTCACATAATTAATGAGAGAGAGAGAAAGAGAGGCTCAAAGGCAATTTCAGATGCTCATATGAAAACAAACTATAAGAGACCAATTTATCTGGGCTGACATTTGAGGTGGCTTGAGTTAGATCAGGAGAGAGTTATTCCTGACTAGAAGTGTAAAAATTAACGCAGCACAAGAAATCTATTATCACCATTAATCCATTAACAGTTAACAGAGGCATTTCATTTTAAAACATTAATTCTACTTATTTATTGAAGTAACATTATTTTACTGAAAAAGTGCTAGTTTTTCATCATGTCCCAGTGTGTAGGCTCAACGAGAAACCTCTGGAGCTGTGGTCTTCAAATGCTATTCTGGGGTAACCTAGGATTTCTTGGAAGCTTAACTGGAGTCCCTCAGTGAGATCAGCAGTAATTGACCAGCTTCTCTGAAAGACATCTTGTCCACCACTACTAATTGTCCCTTCTAAACAGGCCCAAGGCTACAATGAGACAGGCTGAGACTTCCGCCTCAGGAACCAGACTAGGTAGGGATAGTGCCTTGAAGGAAAGTCACATGACCCTCTCACAACACCCAGCAAGGGAAGGAAGGAAAATGCACAGCATTCAACCCCTCATTGAGAAGATTGGATTCACTTCTCGCCACCTTAATCTCCTGCAAAGCACAATGGACAGATGGGTTGTCATCCTCCCACTGAATGCACAGAAGCTGCAGTGTCTGCTTCCTATTTTCTGGATGGCAGGCTCAGCGCATCATGAGAAGAAGTTAAAAACTCTGTCACGGTTTAGTACCCACAGCCACATCCATAATCCTCAGGGTTTGAACAGGTGCCTGAAAAAAACCTCTGATAGAATCATAGCATTGGAGGGATCTTGTAGGCCATCTAGTCCAACCTCCTGCTCAATGCGGGAAATCCAGAGGTATGGCATTCCTGACAGATGGCTCTCCAGTCTCTGCTTGAAAAGCTGTGGTGAAGGAGAACCCCTCCCTCTAGGTAACTGGCTCTATTGTTTAACTGCTCTTACCATTTCTCCTCTTGTTCAGCTAAAATTTACCCTCCTGAAACTTAAGCTACACCTACCTTCTGATGCAACAGAGAAGAAGTCTTTGCCCTCTTCTATGTGATAACCTTTCAGGTATTTGAAGAGTATTATCATATCCCCCTCATTCTCCTCTTCATCAGGCTAAACATACCAAATTCGTTCAGCCTTTCCACATAGGACTTAGTTTCCATACCACTGACCTTGTTGTCCTTCTCTGAACTTGTTCCAATTCATCTACAAACTTTTCTACATGAGGCATTTATTGTGCGCTCATGATTATTTACAGGTTCTTTAGACAATGATGTGATCCTCCAGTTTTGCTTCTCTTCTTTAAAAACACTTTCCTGGGGGTGGGGTTAGAGCAGGGGAAGTGGGTATTATTTCTGAAAGCGAAAGAAAATATATTTCCCTACTTATGTGATTGCAATATTCTGCTATAGCACAGTGCCACCTACAGGTCATGTAGCAGTAAAGGAGGAAAGGAACACCTCTTTGTGGAGAGCTGAGATTTTATTGATTGATTGATTACATTTTTATACCGCCCAATAGCCGGAGCTCTCTGGGCGGTCTCAATTCTGCCACGAAACTGGGCGATCTCAATTCTGCCACGAAACTGGGCGATCTCAATTCTGCCACGAAACTGAAAGTAGATACAGTGATTAACAGTCTCATGTAGAAAAGTTCTTCATCCTTCTTAAAGTGTGGTACCCAGAGCTGGGCACAGTATGGGAAGACATCTTGTCCACTACTATCAATTTTCTCCACTTTCCCTCTATCCACAAATGAGCCCCAACAGTGAGCCCCAACAGCAGGGCTTAGATTGTTTTTGCCTGCTTTGGTTCACATGCTCAAACAGCCAAGGATGCTCTTTGTGTGTTGTTGGAGTAAATGTGAGCTCTCCTCTAACATGCTTATAAGGTGATATGGGATATGCACTCTCTACATACGTAGGGCCTATATTGTGTTTTATTAGTTTTACCCCACTTTGGGATTATTTCACTCAAGCTCTATAGGAGTGCATGTTGGTCCAGTTCATGTGATTCTTCTCCATGAAGAAAGGGGGGAGGGGAGAGATTGTAAGTATGTCCTTATGTATGTCATGTTAGCTTATGTGCTTGTTGGAGTTGGCAAAATGCACTCTCTCCTCCGCCACTCAGAGAGTCTACTCAGGTGGGCGATGGTGTGAACCGGCCCTCACAGATGCTCAGTATGGCAAGAGTGTGAAAGCCCCTGAGCCGTATTACCTGAACACCTGTTCAGGAGGTAGGAAGGGAAAGACATCATGGTTAATAATGAAGGGAAAAGGAGTTTCCCTTCATCTTGAAACACAAGAGGGAAAAGGTACAGCATGAAAGAATGACTAATGCCCCAAACTGGAAAGGTAATGTGTCCTCTAAGGGACTGTCAATGAAAGGTAAAAACCCTGTAAACTGGCATCTTCTCAGGCATCTTGCCAGGGATAGAAGCTATTAGCTGGGCCTCTCTGCCCCACCACACCCCACTAAACAATCTGAACATGCTAAACCAAATTAATCCGTTGAGTTAGTAGGGTTTAGACACAGAGGTGATTGGAGCCTGCTTTCTTCACGGGAGTATTTCATTCATGTAAAGGGAGCTGCGGAAATGCAAAGCAAATAAGAGTTCAAAAATGTATCCACCCTGAGGCTCTTGCCCACAAATGGGCCTTCTGAGTGACAAATTAGATCAGGATCTGTCCCTGAGTTAATTTCATGCTTCTCTTGCCTTGGACTGATAAGCAAAAGAGAAAAAGCAAGAAAAAACTGTGTTAATCAGCCCAAGAAGCTTAAATGCAATTTGGCAATGGATGATTGCTGCTGATTATGTGTATGTTGTGTGTCATAAAGGAATGCTTAAGCTTCACAATATATAGAAGTATATTTCAGCTGTAATGATTAGTAGCCAAACAGCATTTTTGAATCTTCAATCAAAAAAGCAGGTAACCTTAAGATCTCTCTCTCTCCCTCTCTCAAATTAGTTCCAAAGCTTCCCCACATCTGCTCAAAGAGCAGCAGGAGGGAGTATCAAACAGAAAATCTTGTACTTCTGTGTTGGCTTTTTAAAAATCACATTCAGCATTTGACCCAGGCTATCAGAAAGCAATTAAAAGGTTCTGTTTCAGCTCCCCTATCCTGCTCTGATTCACACTCATTTTTCCCTTGCCTGGTAGCATACTCTGCTGCTTTTTCATAAGCTCACTACAAATACATAATAGATTCATTTTCTTCTTTCAGTGGAGTGGTATTAAGCGCAGCCTTTTGAGTTCTATCTGCATTTGGTCATCTTTGCAATAAACATATCCTTTAAAAGCCCAGTGTTAGAATGTTTTTAGAATGTCTGTAATTACTTTTAATTTACTGACAACTTTCCTCTCACCACTTTGGCTATTCATACTGCTAATGCTGATAATAGCTTCTATGTGTCTCCACTCGACCTATTGTAGACCTTCTCCCTGCTGTCTCCTTCAGAGGGAGAGAAAGCACGATATGGGAGCCACTGCCTTATATTGCAATTCTACACAGGTGTCGTATGTGTATAAATTCCACAATCGCATGGCGGGGCAGATCACACCTGCCTCCTATTCAAACACTGAGCTCCATCAGACGAGCATTTTATTGCACACTTGTTGCTGGACACTCACGGATGTCCGCAGGCCCCTCTCATGACATGTGCCTCCCGCCCCTTCTGGCCTTCCTCACGCCACAAAAATATTTTTAAAAATGAAAGTCTTGCTGTGTGCAGGATAAACAGCATGATCAGAACAGACCACTGAATAGGCCAAATGCACATTGTTTACTTCCTCTCTCTCTCTCTCATGGGGCACTACACTCTATTGGAACGAAAGAACCATTAGCAATGAAAATACCTGCTAACACTGTGCTTTAAACAATTGTGCAAGCCAAGCACTGGCAGGAGACTTTGCACAAACTCTTGCACAAGCAGAGCAACAGTTTTGGATTTAATTTCACTTTTCTCATGCAAAGTCCCAGAGCAACCCTCCTTCTGCATGCAGTAGGGTGACCATATGACTGGATTTGTCCAGGATTTTGATGACAAATCCGGGAGGGGTGGGGAAATTCGGATTTTCCAAAGAGCAGCTCTAATGGGACTTAACAAAAATGCTTATAACTTTGTCATTTTTAAAGATAAAGATATGAAACTTGGCACGATGGTAGCTCTTAGGAAAGGCTTTAGTCATACCAAATTTGAAACAGATCTGTTCATCCATTGATTTTTTAGGAATTTTTTAAAAATTGAGGTTTTAAAATTATTTTTAAAATAGTCATTTTTAAAGATAAAGAGATGAAACTTCGCACCATGATAGGATGTAGGTAGAGCTTTAGCTACACCAAATTTGAAACAGATCTGTTCATCCATTGATTTTTAAGGAATTTTTAAAAATTGAGGTTTTAAAATTATTATTTTTAAACCATCATTTTTAAAGATAAAGAGCTGAAAGTTGGCAGCATGATAGATTTTACGTAGAACTTTAGCCATACCAAATTTGAAAGACATCTGTTCATCCATTGATTTTTAGGAATTTTTTAAAAATTTGAGGATTTAATTTTTTTAAAAAATGTTATTTTTAAAGATAAAGAGGTGAAACTTGGCACCATGATTGCTCTTAACAAGGACTTTAGCTTTGCCAAGTTTGAAACAGATCCGTCCATCCATTGAGTTTTAGGATTTTTAAAAAAGTTTGAGGTTTTAAAATTATTTTTAAATGACATTTTTAAAGATAAAGGGCAGAAAGTTGGCACCATGAGAGCTCTTAAGGAGAGATTTAGCCATGCCAAGTTTCATTCAGATCTGTTCATCCATTTTTTTAAGGATTTTTTTAAAAGTTCAAAGTTTTAAAATTATTGTGTTTTAAAACTGCTGGAGCCATATCCTTCAAACTCAGGTTGTCAAACCTCCTCTTTGGGGTGTTGCACATTGAGCAGTTTCAGCCCTTGGCATTAAGGGGATCTCCAGTCTTTAGGTAAGAAGTCTTGGGCAAGCAGGGCACCTTTCCTGTTGCAGATTTGGTGGGCAGTCGTGTACCTGGAGCTCAGCAGAGGCAAGGCATCCACAAATCAAAATGACATCGAATCTCTCACTTGTTCTTTATTTCAGTGATTTTAACATTAAGATGTTATGTAGAACAGATTTGTCTTAAATGTGTGTTGTAAAATCAGACACGTGACCAAGGCTATGTTCGAGTGTCCCCTTGGTGCTGGACATGCCCCCTTGGGGGCCAGCCATGTTGTCCTCCTTTTTGGCTTCCAAAATATGGTCACCCTAATAACTCCATAACACCTATGATCTTAATACTATCTTGAAAGTGAGTTTAAGTGGGATTTCTTTCAAAGTGGGGGAGGGTTTTGGATAAGAAAATAACTTGCCCAGCACAGTTTCATCTGAAGGAGCCCTGTCCCCCCCTGAGAATCCTCTCCTAGGCAAGGAGTGCCTGAACTCTGGCCCCAAGGGGAACAACTCTCATCTTGGGAGGGACTGATAGGATTTGAGGGCCAACATTATCTGAAGGGCCATAGGCTCCCCAGACCTGATCTGTGGTGACACGGCCCTCTTTTTTACTCGCCAGGGAAAACGGTCTACCTGGCAGCTTCTTTTGCAAACTGCTTAATCTTGCTCTTTTGGAAGGCTGGGCTAGTTCTAGTGTTTTATAAAGCTATTTTTAATTCTACCAGTTGACACTTTTATTGACGTAATTTATGTTTTCTTCATATTAATTTCATACGCCTTTGCCTGAGCCATTCTGTTAGGCATGTGGCTCAAAATACCAAATAAAATGTTGAAAACAACCTCAACGAACTTCCTGACCTGAAGGAAATGAATGGCTACATTGGAGCTAATCGCCCATCCCCCAAAGGTGCATCATGGTATGTGAAGCTGTAGTCTAACAGGGGTTCTCAGGTCCAGGCCCTGCTGTAATGCAGTGTCCTTGGGAAAATCCATTTCACCCCTACTTATTGTGAAGACTGCAGCTAAGCTCAAAGGGAATAGGACATTCTGAAGGGTGGGGATGGTGGAAGATGTCAGCATGCCAGCTAATAAACAATGTACCAACATGGCCTACTTGTGAGCCCTGTACCACTACCCTGGGATTATCTAGTGTCAGTTTTCACATTGGGAGCAGACGGCTGGCTGTGGCAAAAAGGGCAAGCCAGAGACTACCCTCTGTATTTTCTGACAGCAGGCTTTCCTTCTCCCTTCCCAGGCCAAGGACATGACAGACAATCTTGCAGCAGCATATCTCCTCCCTGGACATAATTTTAACTGATGTTGCTCTGCCCAAGGTAAGTGAAATAGTAATAAAAGAAGTCTTAATAGAATGTCTAAAGCTAAAGGGAGGGAAGCAATGAGGGAAATGAATAACCTGAGTGTTGCAGAACAAACCCAATTTTGCATCCCTGCCAACCACACCTTTGAAGTTGGACCACATTTAGCTAATCCCCTTTGAAGCATCTCATCTCTCTTCAGTAACACCTACATTCTTGGTGATAAGATGAAAGCATACGTGGGCTATATTTTTGTCTATTGAAGGGGTAGAATAACGTGACACATCAAGGCAACAACCTTCTGCTCCAGCCATCCTTGCTTCATTATCATTATTTATTACATTTCTCTACTGCCCCATAGTCAAAGCTTTCTGGGTGGTTTACATAAAATTAAAAACATACAATTTAAAACCATAAAAACATGCAGCATACACAACATACATTTGAAACCATAAAAACATGCAGCATACACAACATTAAACCCCCCCCCCCAATAAATATGCTTCTTCTGCCTTTATGCAATTCCAATGTGAGGTGGCTGCCCTCTGCCATCCCCGTTTGTACCCGAAAGGAAGCCTAGGCAGGTACAATTGAATTGGCTCACCTTTGTTGGCACCTTCTCCATAAAACTCCACATACATTGATATATCAGCAATCCCCAACCTGGTACCCTCCTAATGTTTTCAACTTCAACTCCCATCAGCCCTTGCCAGCACAGCCAATGGTCAGAAATGCTGGGGATCATAGTCCAAAACCTCTGAAGGGCACTAGGTTGGGAAAGGTTGTGCTCTATAAACTAGTGATAGGAAGATGTGCCTCAGGTGAAATTGTTGTTTTCCTGTATTCGCTCAAACAAGAGTTCTAATTTAATATGAAATCTCATTCAATGTGTCTGGGCTTTTCACCTTGGAGGTTTCCTCACACTCAGCTACATTTCCAGGAAGGATCCATCACAATGCCCCATCATTAAGCCACCTTCTATTAGGTCATCATTGCTAAGCTGAGACGTCCTCATGAAGGGGACTCTGGCTATGTGCAACACAGTTCTAAGTCAGCCATGTGCTGATTGCCTTGGCAGCCTTCCCAACGTACAACTTGAAGCAGCAAATGGACATTTGGAAGCAAGCAAAACACATAAACATACAACCCAGAGCTATGAGTATCTTCTTTACTGAACTACTTAATGAATTCCATAGTGGTCCCCAAAAGTTCCATTGGGCTCCCTCAACCATTTTATTTTGTAGGGACAATTTCCTTACTGGCCCCATTTCAGAACTCATGGCTCCAAGGGCTTTGGCCATAATGTTACCCAGTTCTTCTAGGGCTGAGGATAATTTTAAAATATCCATGTGATTGGCACCTGCCTCATAAAAGGGAACAGCTCCTTTGAGGTACATTTCTATTATTGCTCCTCCATTAGCATTGAGATAATTGTGAATCTGGGGAGCAGGCAAGGATTTCAGGGTTCTCCCAGAGGAGGAAATATATGAAAGGGAACACAGGCCAGGGTCACTGCACGGAAGCATTTTGTGGACACTCTCTCTGCATTGCCAAAAAGTTCCAGCTGCATATGCATAGACAAATATAATCTGCACATTGGTCAGACTGTCTTGGAAGGAAACTGCCGGACTCCTGCTTTTCCCTTGGCTCATCTGAGCATATATTTGGGTACTATTAGCATATGGGGAGGGTACCCACTTGTGCTAGAGGGTAAAAAGTTTTCGTTACTTGGGGCCTACATCCAGGAGACGTTTTCCCCATCCCACTCATGACTGGCCAGGACTGAAAATATGGGTAGGCCACTTTTGGCATCTTTGGGCATGTGAGAACAGACCCAGTAGTGGGTCTTGTTCTGAGTCTTGTTCTATCTGCTTTACTTGATGGAGGAAAGTTTTGCCTTAGTAGAAGGAACTCACAGGGGTTACAAATGGGAAGACTAATAGGATTTCTCTTTTCATGAGAATTCTATCAACAGAATTATAGTAACAATAATAATGACTGTGAAAAGCAAACACACGAAGTAAGGCCAGCGTGGCTGAACCCATGAATAACTAGTTTCTAAACCAGTTTTCACTGAGGGCAAATCCTGTCAGTTCATTCTCTTCAACTTCACTTTGAGGTCTCCCGAGGGGTTAGCAGTCCATCTGGTGGTCATGAGAAAGCCATCCGCAACTGCAGTCAGTTTTTTCTGGGCTGGGCAGCCTGCATCGCTCCGTTGGGAATCGCTGTCTCTGTCCCTTGGTGTCATCTTTTGACTGGCGTTGGCAGTCACTCTTTTGCAGTGTGAGAAGTAGACCCAGCTGTTGTAGCCCTCACACTTATGGCATTGATTACCATAACAGCGGCGTTGGTCGCAAGAAGCACCTGATACGGACTTTTCCACCTCGGTTGCAGGACGTTCTTCCTTTGAAACAATTTGATGTAGATCCAATCTCCAGGCTCTAGTAGTTGATGCAATCTCTTGACTACCTGTGAATGAGAAGCTTGAACACACTTCATTAGGTTCTTGCAATAGTCAGACAGCAGTTCATCTATTAGCTCAGTCTGGCAAACCACTCCGTATATGGCTCAAAATACCCAGAAGGTAAGGGTTTTCCTCTCCTCTGAAACATGGTGTGTCCTTATATCCTCAATATTCCCTTTTCTTAAATGCAAAAAGAGATTTCATTAAATTCCAAGACCCCCAGGTGATCAGGCTGGAAGTTGGGATTTCATGAAGAGGAATCAGGAAACTCAAACCAGCCTCCAAAGGAGGAAAAGGCCACATCATGCCTTGCAACAAGGTCACAATACGTTTAGGGTATCAAAACATGCTCTATGGGGTGAGTAATAAACTTTACATTCTTTACTTACAGAGGCGGTCAGGTCCACTTTCCTGTTTTGCTTGGTCTCACAGAATTCCTGGGTTGGGATTTGAGCGTGCTCCAGACCCACGGTTCCACCCGAAGGGGAGGCCAAGCCAACAGGGATTTTAAAAGGTCCCTTACCTTGGTGCGCGCTGGGATGGTGGTCCCCAAAGGGCTTCTACCGATCTGGTCCTGACGAGCCTTGTCAACTCCCAGACAAGGAATCCAGGTATTGTCATGGATTTCCAAGGCACTGACAAAGACATTAGCAACAGTATTCGTTTCGGCAGCAAAAATTTTATACTACAGAGTAAAGAAACTCCGTTTGCGTGACTCTTTTCTGGAAGAATTAACTAAATACTTTATGAACTCATCCTTCAGGATTAGAAGCTGCAGTGCAGGAGGATGGTCCATATGGATTGTTGAGGGTCAAGGAGTCAGCAGGGCCGAGAGAAGCAAGGCGACATCTTGATGTTAACTTACAGTTGACTGCAACAGAGATCTGGTTCCAGCTGGACTGATTTATGCCTAGTCCTTAAGAAGCAAAGCACGCTAATTAAGTCAGCATGTTACTTTCAAAGGAGGCGCAAAGCTATGGCTTCTTCCTTCTCTACCATTCACATCTGAACCTATGGCATCTGTACAGATGAAGCATCTCTGGGTCTGCTTCCTGCACACAGGGACATCAGAGAACAACATTGGAGGAGCCAAACTGTTCTTCCAAACTTTCTGTTGAGTGCTGTCAGCTGGACCATGAGATCTCTTGCCTGATGGGCATCAAGGTAGGTTTAGGTCCCTAACATCCCAATGAATGGGATGCTATAAGTCCCTGGCATCCCAATGAATGGGACACTAGTTGTGTCTAACCCAGTTTTAAGTCTGCCAGCCCTTTAACGGGTGGCCGGGTAGCTAAAAGTCCCCGACATCCCAATGAATGGAACACTACCTGTGTCTAACACAATTTTAAGTACACCAGCCCTTTAACGGGTGGCCAGGTAGCTGTAAGTCCCTGGTATCCCAATGAATGGGATACCAGCTGTGTCTAACAGAGTTTTTAGTTCACAAGCCCTTTAAAAGTTGGAAGAGTAGCTATAAGTGACTGGGATAGCAACGAATGGGATACTAGCTGTGTCTAACACAGTTTCACATCCACCAGCCACTTAACGTGTGGCAGCGTAGCTATACGTCCCAGGCATCCCAACGAATGGGACACTAGCTATGGCTAACATAGTTTTTAAGTCCGCCAAACCTTTAATGGGTGGCAGGGTAGCTATAAGTCCCTGGGATCCCTATGAATGGGATCCTAGCTGGGTCTAACACAGTTTTAAATCCACCAGCCCTTTAACGAGTGGCAGGGTAGCTATAAGTCCCTGGCATCCCAATGAATGGGATACTAGCTGTGTCTGACACAGTTTTTAGTCCACCAGTCCTTTAACGGGTGGCAGGGTAGCTATAAGTCCCTGGGATCCCAATGATGGGGACACTAGCTGTGTCTAACACAGTTTAATGTCCACCAATCCTTTAATGGGTGGCAGGGTAGCTACAAGTCTCTGGCATTTCAATGAATGAGACACTAGATGTGTCTAACACAGTTTAAAGACAGCTAGTCCGTTAATGGGTGGCAGTGAAGCTATAAGGCTCTGGCATCTCAATGAATGGGATACTAGCTGTGTCTAACACAGTTTTAAATCCACCAGCCCTTTAACGGGAGGCAGGGTAGCTTTAAGTCTCTGGGGTACTAGCTGTGTCTAAGAAAGTTTAATGTCCGCCAACCCTTTAACGGGTGGCAGTGTAGCTATTAGTCCCTGGGAACCCAATGAATGGGATAATAGCTGTGTCTAACACAGTTTTTAATCCACCTGCCCTTTAACAGGTGGCAGGATAGCTATAAGTCCCTGGCGTCCCAGTGAATGGGACACTACCTGTGTCTAAAACAGTTTTAAATCAGCCAGCCCTTTAACAGGTGGCAGGGTAGCTATAAGTCTCAGGCATCTAAATAAAGGGGACACTAGCTGTGTCTAACACAGTTTTAAATCAGCCAGCCCTTTAACAGGTGGCAGGGTAGCTATAAGTACCTGGTATCCCAATGAAGGGGATACTATCTGTGTCTAACACAGTTTTAAGTCAGCCAGTCCTTTAATGGGTGGCAGTGTAGCTATAAGTCTCTGGCATCTCAATGAATGGGATACTAGCTGTGTCTAACACAGTTTAAAGTCAGCCAGTCCTTTAATGGGTGGCAGTGAAGCTATAAGGCTCTGGCATCTCAATGAATAATTGAGATAATAGCTGTGTCTAACACAGTTTTAAATCCACCAGCCCTTTAACGGGTGGCAGGGTAGCTTTAAGTCTCTGGGGTACTAGCTGTGTCTAAGAAAGTTTAATGTCTGCCAACCCTTTAACAGGTGGCACGGTAGCTATAAGTCCCTGGGATCCCAATGACAGGGACAGTATCTGTGTCTAATAGCTGTGTCTAACACAGTTTTTAATCCACCATCCGTTTAACGGGTGGCAGGGTAGCTATTACTCACTGGCATCCCAATGAATGGGATAAGTCCCCGGTGTACTAGCTGTGTCTAACACAGTTTAATGTCCGCCAGCCCTTTAACAGGTGGTAGGGTAGCTAAAGTCCAGGGGATCCCAATGAATGGTGTACTAGCTGTGTCTAACACAGTTTTAAATCCACCAGCAAATTAATGGCTGTTATTGTAGCTTTAAGTGTCTAGGGTACTAGCTGTGTCTAACACAGTTTTTAGTCCACCAGTCCTTTAACGGGTGGCAGGGTAGCTATGAGTCCCAGGGATCCCAATGACAGGGACACTACCTGTGCCTAACACAGTTTTTAGTCCACCAGCCCTTTAACGGGTGGCAGGGTAGCTTTAAATCTCTGGGGTGCTAGCTGTGTCTAACAAAGTTTAATGTCCGCCAACCCTTTAACGGGTGGCAGGGTAGCTATAAGTCCCTGGTATCCCAATGAAGGGGATACTATCTGTGTCTAACACAGTTTTTAGTCTGCCAGCCCTTTGATGGACGTCAGTGTGGCTATGTCCCTGGGATCCCAATGAATGGGATACTAGCTGTGTATAACACAGTTTTAAGTCAGCCACTCCTTTAATGGGTGGCAGTGTAGCTTTAAGTCCCTGGTATCTCAGTGAATGGGATACTAGCTGTGTCTAACACAGTTTAATGTCCGCCAACCCTTTTAGTCCACCAGTCCTTTAACGGGTGGCAGGGTAGCTTTAAGTCCCTGGGATCTCAGTGAATGGGATACTAGCTGTGTCTAACACAGTTTAATGTCCGCCAACCCTTTAACCGGTGGCAGGGTAGCTTTAGGTCTCTGGGGTACTAGCTGTGTCTAACACAGTTTAATGTCCGCCAACCCTTTAACGGGTGGCAGTGTAGCTATACGTCCGTGGGATCCCAATGAATGGGACACTAGCTTTGTATAACACAGTTTTAAATCCACCAGCCCTTTAATAGGTGGCAGGGTAGCTTTAAGTCCCCGGTGTACTAGCTGTGTCTAACACAGTTTAATGTCCGCCAGCCCTTTAACAGGTGGTAGGGTAGCTAAAGTCCAGGGGATCCCAATGAATGGTGTACTAGCTGTGTCTAACACAGTTTTAAATCCACCAGCAAATTAATGGCTGTTATTGTAGCTTTAAGTGTCTGGGGTACTAGCTGTGTCCAACACAGTTTAAAGTCAGCCAGCCCTTTAACAGGTGGCAGGGTAGCTATAAGTCCCTGGCATCCCAATGAATGGGATACTAGCTGTGTCTGACACAGTTTTTAGTCCAACAGTCCTTTAACGGGTGGCAGGGTAGCTATAAGTCCCTGGTATCCCAATGAAGGGGATACTATCTGTGTCTAACACAGTTTTTAGTCTGCCAGCCCTTTGATGGACGGCAGTGTGGCTATGTCCCTGGGATCCCAATGAATGGGATACTAGCTGTGTATAACATACTTTTAAGTCAGCCACTCCTTTAATGGGTGGCAGTGTAGCTATAAGTCTCTGGCATCTCAATGAATGGGATACTAGCTGTGTCTAACACAGTTTTTAAGCCACCAGCCCTTTAACGGGTGGCAGGGTAGCTTTAAGTCTCTGGGGTACTAGCTGTGTCTAACAAAGTTTAATGTCCACCAGCCCTTTAACAGGTGGCAGGGTAGCTATAAGTCCCTGGGATCCCAATAAATGGGATACTAGCTGTGTTTAACACAGTTTTTAGTCCACCAGTCCTTTAACGGGTGGCAGGGTTGCTTTAAGTCACTGGGGTACTAGCTGTGTCTAACGCAGTTTAATGTCCACCAACCCTTTAACGGGTGGCAGGGTAATTATAAGTCCCTGGGATCCCAATGACAGGGACAGTATCTGTATCTAACACAGTTTAATGTCCGCCGACCCTTTAATGGGTGGCAGGTTAGCTATTAGTCCCTGGGATCCCAATGAACGGGATACTAGCTGTGTCTAACACAGTTTTAAATCCACCAGCCCTTTAACAGGTGGCAGGGTAGCTTTAAGTCCCTGGTGTACTAGCTGTGTCTAACACAGTTTTAAGTCAGCCAGCCCTTTAACATGTGGCAGGGTAGCTCTATGTCCCTGGTATCCCAATGAAGGGGATACTATCTGTGTCTAACACAGTTTTTAGTCTGCCAGCCCTTTGATGGGCGGCAGTGTGGCTATGTCCCTGGGATCCCAATGAATGGGATACTAGCTGTGTATAACACAGTTTTAAGTCAGCCACTCCTTTAATGGGTGGCAGTGTAGCTATAAGTCTCTGGCATCTCAATGAATGGGATACTAGCTGTGTCTAACACAGTTTTTAAGCCACCAGCCCTTTAACGGGTGGCAGGGTAGCTTTAAGTCTCTGGGGTACTAGCTGTGTCTAACAAAGTTTAATGTCCACCAGCCCTTTAACAGGTGGCAGGGTAGCTATAAGTCCCTGGGATCCCAATAAATGGGATACTAGCTGTGTCTAACACAGTTTTTAGTCCACCAGTCCTTTAACGGGTGGCAGGGTAGCTTTAAGTCTCTGGGGTACTAGCTGTGTCTAATGCAGTTTAATGTCCACCAACCCTTTAACGGGTGGCAGGGTGATTATAAGTCCCTGGGATCCCAATGAAAGGGACAGTATCTGTGTCTAACACAGTTTAATGTCCGCCGACCCTTTAATGGGTGGCAGGTTAGCTATTAGTCCCTGGGATCCCAATGAACGGGATACTAGCTGTGTCTAACACAGTTTTAAATCCACCAGCCCTTTAACAGGTGGCAGGGTAGCTTTAAGTCCCTGGTGTACTAGCTGTGTCTAACACAGTTTTAAGTCAGCCAGCCCTTTAACATGTGGCAGGGTAGCTCTATGTCCCTGGTATCCCAATGAAGGGGATACTATCTGTGTCTAACACAGTTTTTAGTCTGCCAGCCCTTTGATGGGCGGCAGTGTGGCTATGTCCCTGGGATCCCAATGAATGGGATACTAGCTGTGTATAACACAGTTTTAAGTCAGCCACTCCTTTAATGGGTGGCAGTGTAGCTATAAGTCTCTGGCATCTCAATGAATGGGATACTAGCTGTGTCTAACACAGTTTTTAAGCCACCAGCCCTTTAACGGGTGGCAGGGTAGCTTTAAGTCTCTGGGGTACTAGCTGTGTCTAACAAAGTTTAATGTCCACCAGCCCTTTAACAGGTGGCAGGGTAGCTATAAGTCCCTGGGATCCCAATAAATGGGATACTAGCTGTGTCTAACACAGTTTTTAGTCCACCAGTCCTTTAACGGGTGGCAGGGTAGCTTTAAGTCTCTGGGGTACTAGCTGTGTCTAACGCAGTTTAATGTCCACCAACCCTTTAACGGGTGGCAGGGTAATTATAAGTCCCTGGGATCCCAATGACAGGGACAGTATCTGTGTCTAACACAGTTTAATGTCCGCCGACCCTTTAATGGGTGGCAGGTTAGCTATTAGTCCCTGGAATCTCAGTGAACGGGAGACTACCTGTGTATAACACAGTTTTAAATCCACCAGCCTTTTAATGGTGGCAGGGTAGCTTTACGTCCCTGGGATCTCAGTGAATGGGACACTAGCTGTGTATAACACAGTTTTAAATCCACCAGCCCTTTAATAGGTGGCAGGGTAGCTTTAAGTCCCCGGTGTACTAGCTGTGTCTAACACAGTTTAATGTCCGCCAGCCCTTTAACAGGTGGTAGGGTAGCTAAAGTCCAGGGGATCCCAATGAATGGTGTACTAGCTGTGTCTAACACAGTTTTAAATCAACCAGCAAATTAATGGCTGTTATTGTAGCTTTAAGTCTCTAGGGTACTAGCTGTGTCCAACACAGTTTAAAGTCAGCCAGCCCTTTAACGGGTGGCAGGGTAGCTATAAGTCCCTGGCATCCCAATGAATGGGATACTAGCTGTGTCTGACACAGTTTTTAGTCCAACAGTCCTTTAACAGGTGGCAGGGTAGCTATAAGTCCCTCGGATCCCAATGACGGGGACACTAGCTGTGTCTAACACAGTTTAATGTCCGCCAACCCTTTAACAGGTGGTAGGGTAGCTAAAGTCCAGGGGATCCCAATGAATGGTGTACTAGCTGTGTCTAACACAGTTTTAAATCCTCCAGCAAATTAATGGCTGTTATTGTAGCTTTAAGTCTCTAGGGTACTAGCTGTGTCCAACACAGTTTAAAGTCAGCCAGCCCTTTAACGGGTGGCAGGGTAGCTATAAGTCTCTGGCATCTCAATGCATGGGACACTAGCTGTGTCTAACACAGTTATAAGTCAGCCAGCCCTTTAACAGGTGGCAGGGTAGCTATAAGTCCCTGGTATCCCAATGAAGGGGATACTATCTGTGTCTAACACAGTTTTAAGTCAGCCAGTCCTTTAATAGGTGGCAGGGTAGCTATAAGTCCTTGGGATCCCAATGAATGGGATACTAGCTGTGTCTAACACAGTTTTTAGTCCACCAGTCCTTTAACGGGTGGCAGGGTAGCTTTAAGTCTCTGGGGTACTAGCTGTGTCTAACACAGTTTAATGTCCGCCAACCCTTTAACGGGTGGCAGGGTAACTATAAGTCCCTGGGATCCCAATGAATGGAATACTAGCTGGGTCTAACACAGTTATAAATCCACCAGCCCTTTAACGGGTGGCAGGGTAGCTATAAGTCCCTGGCATCCCAATGAATGGGATACTAGCTGTGCCTGACACAGTTTAATGTCCGCCAATCCTATAACGGGTGGCAGGGTAGCTATAAGTCTCTGGCATCTCAATGCATGGGACACTAGCTGTGTCTAACACAGTTTTAAGTCCGCCAGCCCTTTAACAGGTGGCAGGGTAGCTATAAGTCCCTGGGATCCCAATGAAGGGGATACTATCTGTGTCTAACACAGTTTTAAGTCAGCCAGTCATTTAATGGGTGGCAGTGTAGCTATAAGTCTCTGGCATCTCAATGAATGAGACACTAGCTGTGTCTAACACAGTTTAAAGTCAGCCAGTCCTTTAATGGGTGGCAGTGAAGCTATAAGGCTCTGGCATCTCAATGAATGGGATACTAGCTGTGTCTAACACAGTTTTTAATCCACCAGCCCTTTAACGGGTGGCAGGGTAGCTTTAAGTCTCTGGGGTACTAGCTGTGTCTAACAAAGTTTAATGTCCACCAACCCTTTAACGGGTGGCAGGGTAGCTCTAAGTCTCTGGGATCCCAATGAATGGGATACTAGCAGTGTCTAACACAGTTTTAAATCCACCAGCCCTTTAACGGGTGGCATGTTAGCTATTAGTCCCTGGGATCCCAATGAATGGGATAATAGCTGTGTCTAACTTAGTTTTTAATCCACCAGCCCTTTATTAGGTGGCAGGGTAGCTATAAGTCCCTGGCATCCCAGTGAATGGGACACTACCTACAGTTTTAAATCCACCAGCTCTTTAATGGGTGGCAAGGTAGCTTTAACTCCCTAGGATCCCAATGAATGGGATACTAGCTGAGTCTAACACAGTTTTAAATCAGCCAGCCCTTTAACAGCTGGCAGGGTAGCTATAAGTCCCTGGGATCCCAATGAATGGAATACTAGCTGTGTCTAACACAGTTTTTAGTCCACCAGTCCTTTAACGGGTGGCAGGGTAGCTTTAAGTCTCTGGGGTACTAGCTGTGTCTAACACAGTTTAATGTCCGCCAACCCTTTAACGGGTGGCAGGGTAGCTAATAGTCCCTGGAATCCCAGTGAACGGGAGACTACCTGTGTATAACACAGTTTCAAATCCACCAGCCTTTTAATGGTGGCAGGGTAGCTATAAGTCCCTGGGATCCCAATGAATGTGAAAATAGCTGTGTCTAACACAGTTTTTAATCCACCATCCGTTTAACGGGTGGCAGGGTAGCTATTAGTCCCTGGCATCCCAATGAATGGGATACTAGCTGTGTCTAACACAGTTTTTAGTCCACCAGTCCTTTAACGGGTGGCAGGGTAGCTATGAGTCCCTGGGATGCCAATGAAAGGGACACTACCTGTGTCTAACACAGTTTTTAGTCCACCAGCCCTTTAACGGGTGGCAGGGTAGCTTTAAGTCTCTGGGGTGCTAGCTGTGTCTAACAAAGTTTAATGTCCGAAAACCCTTTAACGGGTGGCAGGGTAGCTATAAGTCCCTGGGATCCCAATGAATAGGATACTAGCTGTGTCTAACACAATTTTAAATCCACCATCCCTTCAACGGGTGGCAGGGTAACTATAAGTCCCTGGTGTACTAGCTGCGTCTAACACAGTTTAATGTCCGCCAGCCCTTTAACAGGTGGCAGGGTAGCTAAAAGGCCCTGGGATCCCAATGAATGGGATAATAGCTGTGTCTAACACAGTTTTAAATACACCAGCCTTTTAATGGTGGCAGGGTAGCTATAAGTTTCTGGGATCCCAATGAATGGGATACTAGCTGTGTCTGACACAATTTAATGTCCGCCAATCCTTTAACGGGTGGCAGGGTAGCTATCAGTCTCTGGCATCTCAATGCATGGGACACTAGCTTTGTCTAACACAGTTTTAAGTCAGCCAGCCCTTTAACAGGTGGCAGGGTAGCTATAAGTCTCTGGCATCTCAATGAATGAGACACTACCTGTGTCTAACACAGTATAAAGTCAGCCAGTCCTTTAATGGATGGCAGTGAAGCTATAACACTCTGGCATCTCAATGAATGGGATACTAGCTGTGTCTAACACAGTTTTTAATCCACCAACTCTTTAATGGGTGGCAGGGTAGCTTTAAGTCTCTGGGGTACTAGCTGTGTCTAACAAAGTTTAATGTCCACCAACCCTTTAACGGGTGGCAGGGTAGCTATTAGTCCCTGGGATCCCAATGAATGGGATAATAGCTGTGTCTAACACAGTTTTTAACCCACCAGCCCTTTAACAGGTGGCAGGGTAGCTATAAGTCCCTGGCATCCCAGTGAATGGGACACTACCTGTGTCTAACTCAGTTTTTAATCCACCAGCCCTTTAGCAGGTGTCAGGGTAGCTGTAAGTCCCTGGCATCCCAGTGAATGGGACACTACCTGTGTCTAACACAGTTTTAAATCCACCAGCTCTTTAATGGCTGGCAAGGTGGCTTTAACTCCATAGGATCCCAATGAATGAGATACTAGCTGAGTCTAACACAGTTTTAAATCAGCCAGCCCTTTAACGGGTGGCAGGGTAGCTTTAAGTCTCTGGGGTACTAGCTGTGTCTAACACAGTTTAATGTCCTCCAACCCTTTAACGGGTGGCAGGGTAACTATAAGTCCCTGGGATCCCAATGAATGGAATACTAGCTGGGACTAAGGCAGTTTTAAATCCACCAGCCCTTTAACGGGTGGCAGAGTAGCTATAAGTCCCTGGCATCCCAATGAATGGGATACTAGCTGTGCCTGACACAGTTTAATGTCCGCCAATCCTTTAACGGGTGGCAGGGTAGCTATAAGTCTCTGGCATCTCAATGCATGGGACACTAGCTGTGTCTAACACAGTTTTAAGTCAGCCAGCCCTTTAACAGGTGGCATGGTAGCTATTAGTCCCTGGGATCCCAATGAATGGGATAATAGCTGTGTCTAACATAGTTTTTAATCCACCATCCGTTTAACGGGTGGCAGGGTCGCTATTAGTCCC
Source organism: Elgaria multicarinata webbii (assembly GCF_023053635.1). Taxonomy (NCBI): domain Eukaryota; kingdom Metazoa; phylum Chordata; class Lepidosauria; order Squamata; family Anguidae; genus Elgaria; species Elgaria multicarinata. Next base: position 88,356,851 of record NC_086172.1, read on the forward strand.
TGGCATCCCAATGAATGGGTTACTAGCTGTGTCTAACAGTTTTTAGTCCACCAGTCCTTTAACGGGTGGCAGGGTAGCTTTAAGTCTCTGGGGTACTAGCTGTGTCTAACACAGTTTAATGTCCGCCAACCCTTTAACGGGTGACAGGGTAACTATAAGTCCCTGGGATCCCAATGAATGGAATACTAGCTGGGTCTAACACAGTTTTAAATCCACCAGCCCTTTAACGGGTGGCAGGGTAGCTATAAGTCCCTGGCATCCCAATGAATGGGATACTAGCTGTGCCTGACACAGTTTTAAGTCAGCCAGTCATTTAATGGGTGGCAGTGTAGCTATAAGTCTCTGGTATCTCAATGAATGAGACACTAGCTGTGTCTAACACATTTTAAAGTCAGCCAGTCCTTTAATGGGTGGCAGTGAAGCTATAAGGCTCTGTCATCTCAATGAATGGGATACTAGCAGTGTCTAACACAGTTTTAAATCCACCAGCCCTTTAACGGGTGGCATGGTAGCTATTAGTCCCTGGGATCCCAATGAATGGGATACTATCTGTGTCTAACACAGTTTTAAGTCAGCCAGACCTTTAATGGGTGGCAGTGTAGCTATAAGTCTCTGGCATCTCAATGAATGAGACACTAGCTGTGTCTAACACATTTTAAAGTCAGCCAGTCCTTTAATGGGTGGCAGTGAAGCTATAAGGATCTGGCATCTCAATGAATGGGATACTAGCTGTGTCTAACACAGTTTTTAATCCACCAGCCCTTTAACGGGTGGCAGGGTAGCATTAAGTCTCTGGCGTACTAGCTGTGTCTAACAAAGTTTAATGTCCACCAACCCTTTAACAGGTGGCAGGGTAGCTATAAGTCTCTGGGATCCCAATGAATGGGATACTAGCAGTGTCTAACACAGTTTTAAATCCACCAGCCCTTTAACGGGTGGCATGGTAGCTATTAGTCCCTGGGATCCCAATGAATGGGATACTAGCTGTGTCTGACACAGTTTTTAATTCACCAGCCCTTTAACGGGTGGCAGGGTAGCTATAAGTCTCTGGCATCTCAATGCATGGGACACTAGCTGTGTCTAACACAGTTTTAAGTCAGCCAGCCCTTTAACAGGTGGCAGGGTAGCTATAAGTCCCTGGTATCCCAATGAAGTGGATACTATCTGTGTCTAACACAGTTTTAAGTCAGCCAGTCATTTAATGGGTGGCAGTGTAGCTATAAGTCTCTGGCATCTCAATGAATGAGACACTAGCTGTGTCTAACACAGTTTAAAGTCAGCCAGTCCTTTAATGGGTGGCAGTGAAGCTATAAGGCTCTGGCATCTCAATGAATGGGATACTAGCTGTGTCTAACACAGTTTTTAATCCACCAGCCCTTTAACGGGTGGCAGGGTAGCTTTAAGTCTCTGGCGTACTAGCTGTATCTAACAAAGTTTAATGTCCACCAACCCTTTAACAGGTGGCAGGGTAGCTCTAAGTCTCTGGGATCCCAATGAATGGGATACTAGCAGTATCTAACACTGTTTTAAATCCACCAGCCCTTTAACGGGTGGCATGGTAGCTATTAGTCCCTGGGATCCCAATGAATGGGATAATAGCTGTGTCTAACACAGTTTTTAATCCACCATCCGTTTAACGGGTGGCAGGGTAGCTATTAGTCCCTGGCATCCCAATGAATGGGATACTAGCTCTGGCTAACACAGTTTTTAGTCCACCAGTCCTTTAACGGGTGGCAGGGTAGCTTTAAGTCGCTGGGATCCCAATGAATGGAATACTAGCTGGGTCTAACACAGTTTTAAATCCACCAGCCCTTTAACGGGTGGCAGGGTAGCTATAAGTCCCTGGCATCCCAATGAATGGGATACTAGCTGTGTCTGACACAGTTTAATGTCCGCCAATCCTTTAACGGGTGGCAGGGTAGCTATAAGTCTCTGGGGTACTAGCTGTGTCTAACACAGTTTAATGTCCGCCAACCCTTTAACGGGTGGGAGGGTAGCTAATAGTCCCTGGAATCCCAGTGAACGGGAGACTACCTGTGTATAACACAGTTTTAAATCCACCAGCCTTTTAATGGTGGCAGGGTAGCTATAAGTCCCTGGGATCCCAATGAATGTGATAATAGCTGTGTCTAACACAGTTTTTAATCCACCATCCATTTAACGGGTGGCAGGGTAGCTATTAGTCCCTGGCATCCCAATGAATGGGATACTACCTGTGTCTAACACAGTTTTAAATCCACCAGCTCTTTAATGGCTGGCAAGGTGGCTTTAACTCCCTAGGATCCCAATGAATGAGATACTAGCTGAGTCTAACACAGTTTTAAATCAGCCAGCCCTTTAACGGGTGGCAGGGTAACTATAAGTCCCTGGGATCCCAATGAATGGAATACTAGCTGGGACTAAGACAGTTTTAAATCCACCAGCCCTTTAACGGGTGGCAGAGTAGCTATAAGTCCCTGGCATCCCAATGAATGGGATACTAGCTGTGCCTGACACAGTTTAATGTCCGCCAATCCTTTAACGGGTGGCAGGGTAGCTATAAGTCTCTGGCATCTCAATGCATGGGACACTAGCTGTGTCTAACACAGTTTTTAACCCACCAGCCCTTTAACAGGTGGCAGGGTAGCTATAAGTCCCTGGCATCCCAGTGAATGGGACACTACCTGTGTCTAACTCAGTTTTTAATCCACCAGCCCTTTAGCAGGTGTCAGGGTAGCTGTAAGTCCCTGGCATCCCAGTGAATGGGACACTACCTGTGTCTAACACAGTTTTAAATCCACCAGCTCTTTAATGGCTGGCAAGGTGGCTTTAACTCCATAGGATCCCAATGAATGAGATACTAGCTGAGTCTAACACAGTTTTAAATCAGCCAGCCCTTTAACGGGTGGCAGGGTAGCTTTAAGTCTCTGGGGTACTAGCTGTGTCTAACACAGTTTAATGTCCTCCAACCCTTTAACGGGTGGCAGGGTAACTATAAGTCCCTGGGATCCCAATGAATGGAATACTAGCTGGGACTAAGGCAGTTTTAAATCCACCAGCCCTTTAACGGGTGGCAGGGTAGCTATAAGTCTCTGGCATCTCAATGCATGGGACACTAGCTGTGTCTAACACAGTTTTAAGTCAGCCAGCCCTTTAACAGGTGGCATGGTAGCTATTAGTCCCTGGGATCCCAATGAATGGGATAATAGCTGTGTCTAACACAGTTTTTAGTCCACCAGTCCTTTAACGGGTGGCAGGGTAGCTTTAAGTCTCTGGGGTACTAGCTGTGTCTAACACAGTTTAATGTCCGCCAACCCTTTAACGGGTGACAGGGTAACTATAAGTCCCTGGGATCCCAATGAATGGAATACTAGCTGGGTCTAACACAGTTTTAAATCCACCAGCCCTTTAACGGGTGGCAGGGTAGCTATAAGTCCCTGGCATCCCAATGAATGGGATACTAGCTGTGCCTGACACAGTTTTAAGTCAGCCAGTCATTTAATGGGTGGCAGTGTAGCTATAAGTCTCTGGTATCTCAATGAATGAGACACTAGCTGTGTCTAACACATTTTAAAGTCAGCCAGTCCTTTAATGGGTGGCAGTGAAGCTATAAGGCTCTGTCATCTCAATGAATGGGATACTAGCAGTGTCTAACACAGTTTTAAATCCACCAGCCCTTTAACGGGTGGCATGGTAGCTATTAGTCCCTGGGATCCCAATGAATGGGATACTAGCTGTGTCTGACACAGTTTTTAATTCACCAGCCCTTTAACGGGTGGCAGGGTAGCTATAAGTCTCTGGCATCTCAATGCATGGGACACTAGCTGTGTCTAACACAGTTTTAAGTCAGCCAGCCCTTTAACAGGTGGCAGGGTAGCTATAAGTCCCTGGTATCCCAATGAAGTGGATACTATCTGTGTCTAACACAGTTTTAAGTCAGCCAGTCCTTTAATGGGTGGCAGCGTAGCTATAAGTCTCTGGCATCTCAATGAATGAGACACTAGCTGTGTCTAACACAGTTTAAAGTCAGCCAGTCCTTTAATGGGTGGCAGTGAAGCTATAAGGCTCTGGCATCTCAATGAATGGGATACTAGCTGTGTCTAACACAGTTTTTAATCCACCAGCCCTTTAACGGGTGGCAGGGTAGCATTAAGTCTCTGGCGTACTAGCTGTGTCTAACAAAGTTTAATGTCCACCAACCCTTTAACAGGTGGCAGGGTAGCTATAAGTCTCTGGGGTACTAGCTGTGTCTAACACAGTTTAATGTCCGCCAACCCTTTAACGGGTGGGAGGGTAGCTAATAGTCCCTGGAATCCCAGTGAACGGGAGACTACCTGTGTATAACACAGTTTTAAATCCACCAGCCTTTTAATGGTGGCAGGGTAGCTATAAGTCCCTGGGATCCCAATGAATGTGATAATAGCTGTGTCTAACACAGTTTTTAATCCACCATCCGTTTAACGGGTGGCAGGGTAGCTATTAGTCCCTGGCATCCCAATGAATGGGATACTACCTGTGTCTAACACAGTTTTAAATCCACCAGCTCTTTAATGGCTGGCAAGGTGGCTTTAACTCCCTAGGATCCCAATGAATGAGATACTAGCTGAGTCTAACACAGTTTTAAATCAGCCAGCCCTTTAACGGGTGGCAGGGTAACTATAAGTCCCTGGGATCCCAATGAATGGAATACTAGCTGGGACTAAGACAGTTTTAAATCCACCAGCCCTTTAACGGGTGGCAGAGTAGCTATAAGTCCCTGGCATCCCAATGAATGGGATACTAGCTGTGCCTGACACAGTTTAATGTCCGCCAATCCTTTAACGGGTGGCAGGGTAGCTATAAGTCTCTGGCATCTCAATGCATGGGACACTAGCTGTGTCTAACACAGTTTTTAACCCACCAGCCCTTTAACAGGTGGCAGGGTAGCTATAAGTCCCTGGCATCCCAGTGAATGGGACACTACCTGTGTCTAACTCAGTTTTTAATCCACCAGCCCTTTAGCAGGTGTCAGGGTAGCTGTAAGTCCCTGGCATCCCAGTGAATGGGACACTACCTGTGTCTAACACAGTTTTAAATCCACCAGCTCTTTAATGGCTGGCAAGGTGGCTTTAACTCCATAGGATCCCAATGAATGAGATACTAGCTGAGTCTAACACAGTTTTAAATCAGCCAGCCCTTTAACGGGTGGCAGGGTAGCTTTAAGTCTCTGGGGTACTAGCTGTGTCTAACACAGTTTAATGTCCTCCAACCCTTTAACGGGTGGCAGGGTAACTATAAGTCCCTGGGATCCCAATGAATGGAATACTAGCTGGGACTAAGGCAGTTTTAAATCCACCAGCCCTTTAACGGGTGGCAGAGTAGCTATAAGTCCCTGGCATCCCAATGAATGGGATACTAGCTGTGCCTGACACAGTTTAATGTCCGCCAATCCTTTAACGGGTGGCAGGGTAGCTATAAGTCTCTGGCATCTCAATGCATGGGACACTAGCTGTGTCTAACACAGTTTTAAGTCAGCCAGCCCTTTAACAGGTGGCATGGTAGCTATTAGTCCCTGGGATCCCAATGAATGGGATAATAGCTGTGTCTAACACAGTTTTTAGTCCACCAGTCCTTTAACGGGTGGCAGGGTAGCTTTAAGTCTCTGGGGTACTAGCTGTGTCTAACACAGTTTAATGTCCGCCAACCCTTTAACGGGTGACAGGGTAACTATAAGTCCCTGGGATCCCAATGAATGGAATACTAGCTGGGTCTAACACAGTTTTAAATCCACCAGCCCTTTAACGGGTGGCAGGGTAGCTATAAGTCCCTGGCATCCCAATGAATGGGATACTAGCTGTGCCTGACACAGTTTTAAGTCAGCCAGTCATTTAATGGGTGGCAGTGTAGCTATAAGTCTCTGGTATCTCAATGAATGAGACACTAGCTGTGTCTAACACATTTTAAAGTCAGCCAGTCCTTTAATGGGTGGCAGTGAAGCTATAAGGCTCTGTCATCTCAATGAATGGGATACTAGCAGTGTCTAACACAGTTTTAAATCCACCAGCCCTTTAACGGGTGGCATGGTAGCTATTAGTCCCTGGGATCCCAATGAATGGGATACTAGCTGTGTCTGACACAGTTTTTAATTCACCAGCCCTTTAACGGGTGGCAGGGTAGCTATAAGTCTCTGGCATCTCAATGCATGGGACACTAGCTGTGTCTAACACAGTTTTAAGTCAGCCAGCCCTTTAACAGGTGGCAGGGTAGCTATAAGTCCCTGGTATCCCAATGAAGTGGATACTATCTGTGTCTAACACAGTTTTAAGTCAGCCAGTCCTTTAATGGGTGGCAGTGTAGCTATAAGTCTCTGGCATCTCAATGAATGAGACACTAGCTGTGTCTAACACAGTTTAAAGTCAGCCAGTCCTTTAATGGGTGGCAGTGAAGCTATAAGGCTCTGGCATCTCAATGAATGGGATACTAGCTGTGTCTAACACAGTTTTTAATCCACCAGCCCTTTAACGGGTGGCAGGGTAGCATTAAGTCTCTGGCGTACTAGCTGTGTCTAACAAAGTTTAATGTCCACCAACCCTTTAACAGGTGGCAGGGTAGCTATAAGTCTCTGGGATCCCAATGAATGGGATACTAGCAGTGTCTAACACAGTTTTAAATCCAACAGCCCTTTAACGGGTGGCATGGTAGCTATTAGTCCCTGGGATCCCAATGAATGGGATACTAGCTGTGTCTGACACAGTTTTTAATTCACCAGCCCTTTAACGGGTGGCAGGGTAGCTATAAGTCTCTGGCATCTCAATGCATGGGACACTAGCTGTGTCTAACACAGTTTTAAGTCAGCCAGCCCTTTAACAGGTGGCAGGGTAGCTATAAGTCCCTGGTATCCCAATGAAGTGGATACTATCTGTGTCTAACACAGTTTTAAGTCAGCCAGTCATTTAATGGGTGGCAGTGTAGCTATAAGTCTCTGGCATCTCAATGAATGAGACACTAGCTGTGTCTAACACAGTTTAAAGTCAGCCAGTCCTTTAATGGGTGGCAGTGAAGCTATAAGGCTCTGGCATCTCAATGAATGGGATACTAGCTGTGTCTAACACAGTTTTTAATCCACCAGCCCTTTAACGGGTGGCAGGGTAGCTTTAAGTCTCTGGCGTACTAGCTGTATCTAACAAAGTTTAATGTCCACCAACCCTTTAACAGGTGGCAGGGTAGCTCTAAGTCTCTGGGATCCCAATGAATGGGATACTAGCAGTGTCTAACACTGTTTTAAATCCACCAGCCCTTTAACGGGTGGCATGGTAGCTATTAGTCCCTGGGATCCCAATGAATGGGATAATAGCTGTGTCTAACACAGTTTTTAATCCACCATCCGTTTAACGGGTGGCAGGGTAGCTATTAGTCCCTGGCATCCCAATGAATGGGATACTAGCTGTGTCTAACACAGTTTTTAGTCCACCAGTCCTTTAACGGGTGGCAGGGTAGCTTTAAGTCGCTGGGATCCCAATGAATGGAATACTAGCTGGGTCTAACACAGTTTTAAATCCACCAGCCCTTTAACGGGTGGCAGGGTAGCTATAAGTCCCTGGCATCCCAATGAATGGGATACTAGCTGTGTCTGACACAGTTTAATGTCCGCCAATCCTTTAACGGGTGGCAGGGTAGCTATAAGTCTCTGGGGTACTAGCTGTGTCTAACACAGTTTAATGTCCGCCAACCCTTTAACGGGTGGGAGGGTAGCTAATAGTCCCTGGAATCCCAGTGAACGGGAGACTACCTGTGTATAACACAGTTTTAAATCCACCAGCCTTTTAATGGTGGCAGGGTAGCTATAAGTCCCTGGGATCCCAATGAATGTGATAATAGCTGTGTCTAACACAGTTTTTAATCCACCATCCGTTTAACGGGTGGCAGGGTAGCTATTAGTCCCTGGCATCCCAATGAATGGGATACTACCTGTGTCTAACACAGTTTTAAATCCACCAGCTCTTTAATGGCTGGCAAGGTGGCTTTAACTCCCTAGGATCCCAATGAATGAGATACTAGCTGAGTCTAACACAGTTTTAAATCAGCCAGCCCTTTAACGGGTGGCAGGGTAACTATAAGTCCCTGGGATCCCAATGAATGGAATACTAGCTGGGACTAAGACAGTTTTAAATCCACCAGCCCTTTAACGGGTGGCAGAGTAGCTATAAGTCCCTGGCATCCCAATGAATGGGATACTAGCTGTGCCTGACACAGTTTAATGTCCGCCAATCCTTTAACGGGTGGCAGGGTAGCTATAAGTCTCTGGCATCTCAATGCATGGGACACTAGCTGTGTCTAACACAGTTTTAAGTCAGCCAGCCCTTTAACAGGTGGCATGGTAGCTATTAGTCCCTGGGATCCCAATGAATGGGATAATAGCTGTGTCTAACATAGTTTTTAATCCACCATCCGTTTAACGGGTGGCAGGGTCGCTATTAGTCCCTGGCATCCCAATGAATGGGTTACTAGCTGTGTCTAACAGTTTTTAGTCCACCAGTCCTTTAACGGGTGGCAGGGTAGCTTTAAGTCTCTGGGGTACTAGCTGTGTCTAACACAGTTTAATGTCCGCCAACCCTTTAACGGGTGGCAGGGTAACTATAAGTCCCTGGGATCCCAATGAATGGAATACTAGCTGGGTCTAACACAGTTTTAAATCCACCAGCCCTTTAACGGGTGGCAGGGTAGCTATAAGTCCCTGGCATCCCAATGAATGGGATACTAGCTGTGCCTGACACAGTTTTAAGTCAGCCAGTCATTTAATGGGTGGCAGTGTAGCTATAAGTCTCTGGTATCTCAATGAATGAGACACTAGCTGTGTCTAACACATTTTAAAGTCAGCCAGTCCTTTAATGGGTGGCAGTGAAGCTATAAGGCTCTGTCATCTCAATGAATGGGATACTAGCAGTGTCTAACACAGTTTTAAATCCACCAGCCCTTTAACGGGTGGCATGGTAGCTATTAGTCCCTGGGATCCCAATGAATGGGATACTAGCTGTGTCTGACACAGTTTTTAATTCACCAGCCCTTTAACGGGTGGCAGGGTAGCTATAAGTCTCTGGCATCTCAATGCATGGGACACTAGCTGTGTCTAACACAGTTTTAAGTCAGCCAGCCCTTTAACAGGTGGCAGGGTAGCTATAAGTCCCTGGTATCCCAATGAAGTGGATACTATCTGTGTCTAACACAGTTTTAAGTCAGCCAGTCCTTTAATGGGTGGCAGTGTAGCTATAAGTCTCTGGCATCTCAATGAATGAGACACTAGCTGTGTCTAACACAGTTTAAAGTCAGCCAGTCCTTTAATGGGTGGCAGTGAAGCTATAAGGCTCCGGCATCTCAATGAATGGGATACTAGCTGTGTCTAACACAGTTTTTAATCCACCAGCCCTTTAACGGGTGGCAGGGTAGCATTAAGTCTCTGGCGTACTAGCTGTGTCTAACAAAGTTTAATGTCCACCAACCCTTTAACAGGTGGCAGGGTAGCTATAAGTCTCTGGGATCCCAATGAATGGGATACTAGCAGTGTCTAACACAGTTTTAAATCCAACAGCCCTTTAACGGGTGGCATGGTAGCTATTAGTCCCTGGGATCCCAATGAATGGGATACTAGCTGTATCTGACACAGTTTTTAATTCACCAGCCCTTTAACGGGTGGCAGGGTAGCTATAAGTCTCTGGCATCTCAATGCATGGGACACTAGCTGTGTCTAACACAGTTTTAAGTCAGCCAGCCCTTTAACAGGTGGCAGGGTAGCTATAAGTCCCTGGTATCCCAATGAAGTGGATACTATCTGTGTCTAACACAGTTTTAAGTCAGCCAGTCATTTAATGGGTGGCAGTGTAGCTATAAGTCTCTGGCATCTCAATGAATGAGACACTAGCTGTGTCTAACACAGTTTAAAGTCAGCCAGTCCTTTAATGGGTGGCAGTGAAGCTATAAGGCTCTGGCATCTCAATGAATGGGATACTAGCTGTGTCTAACACAGTTTTTAATCCACCAGCCCTTTAACGGGTGGCAGGGTAGCTTTAAGTCTCTGGCGTACTAGCTGTATCTAACAAAGTTTAATGTCCACCAACCCTTTAACAGGTGGCAGGGTAGCTCTAAGTCTCTGGGATCCCAATGAATGGGATACTAGCAGTGTCTAACACTGTTTTAAATCCACCAGCCCTTTAACGGGTGGCATGGTAGCTATTAGTCCCTGGGATCCCAATGAATGGGATAATAGCTGTGTCTAACACAGTTTTTAATCCACCATCCGTTTAACGGGTGGCAGGGTAGCTATTAGTCCCTGGCATCCCAATGAATGGGATACTAGCTGTGTCTAACACAGTTTTTAGTCCACCAGTCCTTTAACGGGTGGCAGGGTAGCTTTAAGTCGCTGGGATCCCAATGAATGGAATACTAGCTGGGTCTAACACAGTTTTAAATCCACCAGCCCTTTAACGGGTGGCAGGGTAGCTATAAGTCCCTGGCATCCCAATGAATGGGATACTAGCTGTGTCTGACACAGTTTAATGTCCGCCAATCCTTTAACGGGTGGCAGGGTAGCTATAAGTCTCTGGGGTACTAGCTGTGTCTAACACAGTTTAATGTCCGCCAACCCTTTAACGGGTGGGAGGGTAGCTAATAATCCCTGGAATCCCAGTGAACGGGAGACTACCTGTGTATAACACAGTTTTAAATCCACCAGCCTTTTAATGGTGGCAGGGTAGCTATAAGTCCCTGGGATCCCAATGAATGTGATAATAGCTGTGTCTAACACAGTTTTTAATCCACCATCCGTTTAACGGGTGGCAGGGTAGCTATTAGTCCCTGGCATCCCAATGAATGGGATACTACCTGTGTCTAACACAGTTTAATGTCCGCCAACCCTTTAACAGGTGGCAGGGTAGCTATAAGTCCCTGGGATCCCAATGAATGGAATACTAGCTGGGTCTAACACAGTTTTAAATCCACCAGCCCTTTAACGGGTGGCAGGGTAGCTATAAGTCCCTGGCATCCCAATGAATGGGATACTAGCTGTGTCTGACACAGTTTTTAGTCCAACAGTCCTTTAACGGGTGGCAGGGTAGCTATAAGTCCCTGGGATCCCAATGACGGGGACACTAGCTGTGTCTAACACAGTTTAATGTCCGCCAATCCTTTAACGGGTGGCAGGGTAGCTATAAGTCTCTGGCATCTCAATGCATTGGACACTAGCTGTGTCTAACACAGTTTTAAGTCAGCCAGCCCTTTAACAGGTGGCAGAGTAGCAATAAGTCCCTGGTATCCCAATGAAGGGGATACTTTCTGTGTCTAACACAGTTTTAAATCAGCCAGTCCTTTAATGGGTGGCAGGGTAGCTTTAAGTCTCTGGGGTACTAGCTGTGTCTAACAAAGTTTAATGTCCACCAACCCTTTAACGGGTGGCAGGGTAGCTATAAGTCTCTGGGATCCCAATGAATGGGATACTAGCAGTGTCTAACACAGTTTTAAATCAGCCAGCCCTTTAACAGGTGGCAGGGTAGCTATAAGACCCTGGCATCCCAGTGAATGGGACACTACCTGTGATTAACTCAGTATTTAATCCACCAGCCCTTTAGCAGGTGGCAGGGTAGCTGTGAGTCCCTGGCATCCCAGTGAATGGGACACTACCTGTGTCTAACACAGTTTTAAATCCACCACCTCTTTAATGGGTGGCAAGGTAGCTTTAACTCCCTAGGATCCCAATGAATGGGATACTAGCTGAGTCTAACACAGTTTTAAATCAGCCAGCCCTTTAACAGGTGGCAGGGTAGCTATAAGTCCCTGGGATCCCAATGAATGGGATACTAGCTGTGTCTAACACAGTTTTTAGTCCACCAGTCCTTTAACGGGTGGCAGGGTAGCTTTAAGTCTCTGCGGTACTAGCTGTGTCTAACACAGTTTAATGTCCATCAACCCTTTAACGGGTGGCAGGGTAACTATAAGTCCCTGGGATCCCAATGACAGGGACAGTATCTGTGTCTAACACAGTTTTTAGTCCACCAGTCCTTTAACAGGTGGCAGGGTAGCTATGAGTCCCTGGGATCCCAATGACAGGGACACTACCTGTGTCTAACACAGTTTTTAGTCCACCAGCCCTTTAACGGGTGGCAGGGTAGCTTTAAGTTTCTGGGGTGCTAGCTGTGTCTAACACAGTTTAATGTCCGCCAGCCCTTTAACAGGTGGCAGCGTAGCTACAAGTCCCTGGGATCCCAATGAATGGGATAATAGCTGTGTCTAACACAATTTTCAATCCACCAGCCCTTTAATGGCTGGCATGGTAGCTTTAAGTCTCTGGGTTACTAGCTGTGTCTAACACAGTTTTAGGTCAGCCAGCCCTTTAACATGTGGCAGGGTAGCTCTATGTCCCTGGTATCCCAATGAATGGGATACTAGCTGTGTATAACACAGTTTTAAGTCAGCCACTCCTTTAATGGTTGGCAGTGTAGCTATAAGTCTCTGGCATCTCAATGAACAGGATACTAGCTGTGTCTGACACAGTTTTTAGTCCACCAGCCCTTTAATAGGTGGCAAGGTAGCTATAAGTCGCTGGGGTACTAGCTGTGTCTAACAAAGTTTAATGTCCGCCAACCCTTTAACGGGTGGCAGGGTAGCTATAAGTCCCTGGGATCCCAATGAATGGAATACTAGCTGGGTCTAACACAGTTTTAAATCCACCAGCCCTTTAACGGGTGGCAGGGTAGCTATAAGTCCCTGGCATCCCAATGAATGTGATACTAGCTGTGTCTGACACAGTTTTTAGTCCACCAGTCCTTTAACGGGTGGCAGGGTAGCTATAAGTCCCTGGGATCCCAATGACGGGGACACTAGCTGTATCTAACAGAGTTTAATGTCCGCCAATCCTTTAACGGGTGGCAGGGTAGCTATAAGTCTCTGGCATCTCTATGAATGAGACACTAGCTGTGTCTAACACAGTTTTTAATCCACCAGCCCTTTAACGGGTGGCAGGGTAGCTTTAAGTCTCTGGGGTACTAGCTGTGTCTAACAAAGTTTAATGTCCACCAACCCTTTAACGGGTGGCAGGGTAGCTATAAGTCCCTGGCATCCCAGTGAAAGGGACACTACCTGTGTCTAACACAGTTTTTAGTCCACCAGCCCTTTAACAGGTGGTAGGGTAGCTATAAGTCCCTGGCATCCCAGTGAATGGGACACTACCTGTGTCTAACACAGTTTTTAATCCACCAGCCCTTTACCAGGTGGCAGGGTAGCTGTAAGTCCCTGGCATCCCAGTGAATGGGACACTACCTGTGTCTAACACAGTTTTAAATCCACCAGCTCTTTAATGGGTGGCAAGGTAGCTTTAACTCCCTAGGATCCCAATGAATGGGATACTAGCTGTGTCTAACACAGTTTTTAGTCCACCAGTCCTTTAACGGGTTGCAGCGTAGCTATAAGTCCCTGGGATCCCAATGAATGGAATACTAGCTGTGTCTAACACAGTTTTAAATCCACCAGCCCTTTAACGGGTGGCAGGGTAGCTTTAAGTCCCTGGTGTACTAGCTGTGTCTAACACAGTTTAACGTCCGCCAGCCCTTTAACAGGTGGCAGGGTAGCTACAAGTCCCTGGGATCCCAATGAATGGGATAATAGCTGTGTCTAACACAGTTTTCAATCCACCAGCCCTTTAATGGCTGGCATGGTAGCTTTAAGTCTCTGGGTTACTAGCTGTGTCTAACACAGTTTTAGGTCAGCCAGCCCTTTAACATGTGGCAGGGTAGCTCTATGTCCCTGGTATCCCAATGAATGGGATACTAGCTGTGTATAACACAGTTTTAAGTCAGCCACTCCTTTAATGGTTGGCAGTGTAGCTATAAGTCTCTGGCATCTCAATGAACAGGATACTAGCTGTGTCTAACACAGTTTTTAATCCACCAGCCCTTTAATAGGTGGCAAGGTAGCTATAAGTCGCTGGGGTACTAGCTGTGTCTAACAAAGTTTAATGTCCGCCAACCCTTTAACGGGTGGCAGGGTAGCTATAAGTCCCTGGGATCCCAATGAATGGAATACTAGCTGGGTCTAACAGTTTTAAATCCACCAGCCCTTTAACGGATGGCAGGGTAGCTATAAGTCCCTGGCATCCCAATGAATGGGATACTAGCTGTGTCTGACACAGTTTTTAGTCCACCAGTCCTTTAACGGGTGGCAGGGTAGCTATAAGTCCCTGGGATCCCAATGACGGGGACACTAGCTGTATCTAACACAGTTTAATGTCCGCCAATCCTTTAACGGGTGGCAGGGTAGCTATAAGTCTCTGGCATCTCAATGAATGAGACACTAGCTGTGTCTAACACAGTTTTTAATCCACCAGCCCTTTAACGGGTGGCAGGGTAGCTTTAAGTCTCTGGGGTACTAGCTGTGTCTAACAAAGTTTAATGTCCACCAACCCTTTAACGGGTGGCAGGGTAGCTATAAGTCTCTGGCATCTCAATGCATGGGACACTAGCTGTGTCTTACACAGTTTTTAGTCCACCAGCCCTTTAACAGGTGGCAGGGTAGCTATAAGTCCCTGGCATCCCAGTGAATGGGACACTACCTGTGTCTAACACAGTTTTTAATCCACCAGCCCTTTACCAGGTGGCAGGGTAGCTGTAAGTCCCTGGCATCCCAGTGAATGGGACACTACCTGTGTCTAACACAGTTTTAAATCCACCAGCTCTTTAATGGGTGGCAAGGTAGCTTTAACTCCCTAGGATCCCAATGAATGGGATACTAGCTGAGTCTAACACAGTTTTAAATCAGCCAGCCCTTTAACAGGTGGCTGGGTAGCTATAAGTCCCTGGGATCCCAATAAATGGGATACTAGCTGTGTCTAACACAGTTTTTAGTCCACCAGTCCTTTAACGGGTGGCAGGGTAGCTTTAAGTCCCTGGTGTACTAGCTGTGTCTAACACAGTTTAACGTCCGCCAGCCCTTTAACAGGTGGCAGGGTAGCTACAAGTCCCTGGGATCCCAATGAATGGGATAATAGCTGTGTCTAACACAGTTTTAAATCCACCAGCCCTTTAATGGCTGGCATGGTAGATTTAAGTCTCTGGGTTACTAGCTGTGTCTAACACAGTTTTAAGTCAGCCAGCCCTTTAACATGTGGTAGGGTAGCTCTATGTCCCTGGTATCCCAATGAATGGGATACTAGCTGTGTATAACACAGTTTTAAGTCAGCCACTCCTTTAATGGTAGGCAGTGTAGCTATAAGTCTCTGGCATCTCAATGAACGCGATACTAGCTGTGTCTAACACAGTTTTTAATCCACCAGCCCTTTAACAGGTGGCAGGGTAGCTTTAAGTCGCTGGGGTACTTGCTGTGTCTAACAAAGTTTAATGTCCGCCAACCCTTTAACGGGTGGCAGGGTAGCTATAAGTCCCTGGGATCCCAATGAATGGAATACTAGCTGGGTCTAACACAGTTTTAATTCCACCAGCCCTTTAACGGGTGGCAGGGTAGCTATAAGTCCCTGGGATCCCAATGAATGGAATACTAGCTGGGTCTAACACAGTTTTAAATCCACCAGCCCTTTAACGGGTGGCAAGGTAGCTTTAACTCCCTAGGATCCCAATGAATGGGATACTAGCTGAGTCTAACACAGTTTTAAATCAGCCAGCCCTTTAACAGGTGGCTGGGTAGCTATAAGTCCCTGGGATCCCAATAAATGGGATACTAGCTGTGTCTAACACAGTTTTTAGTCCACCAGTCCTTTAACGGGTTGCAGCGTAGCTATAAGTCCCTGGGATCCCAATGAATGGAATACTAGCTGTGTCTAACACAGTTTTAAATCCACCAGCCCTTTAACGGGTGGCAGGGTAGCTTTAAGTCCCTGGTGTACTAGCTGTGTCTAACACAGTTTAACGTCCGCCAGCCCTTTAACAGGTGGCAGGGTAGCTACAAGTCCCTGGGATCCCAATGAATGGGATAATAGCTGTGTCTAACACAGTTTTAAATCCACCAGCCCTTTAATGGCTGGCATGGTAGATTTAAGTCTCTGGGTTACTAGCTGTGTCTAACACAGTTTTAAGCCAGCCAGCCCTTTAACATGTGGTAGGGTAGCTCTATGTCCCTGGTATCCCAATGAATGGGATACTAGCTGTGTATAACACAGTTTTAAGTCAGCCACTCCTTTAATGGTTGGCAGTGTAGCTATAAGTCTCTGGCATCTCAATGAACGGGATACTAGCTGTGTCTAACACAGTTTTTAATCCACCAGCCCTTTAACAGGTGGCAGGGTAGCTTTAAGTCGCTGGGGTACTTGCTGTGTCTAACAAAGTTTAATGTCCGCCAACCCTTTAACGGGTGGCAGGGTAGCTATAAGTCCCTGGGATCCCAATGAATGGAATACTAGCTGGGTCTAACACAGTTTTAAATCCACCAGCCCTTTAACGGGTGGCAGGGTAGCTATAAGTCCCTGGGATCCCAATGAATGGAATACTAGCTGGGTCTAACACAGTTTTAAATCCACCAGCCCTTTAACGGGTGGCAGGGTAGCTAAAAGTCCCTGGCATCCCAATGAATGGGATACTAGCTGTGTCTGACACAGTTTTTAGTCCACCAGTCCTTTAACGGGTGGCAGGGTAGCTATAAGTCCCTGGGATCCCAATGACGCTGACACTAGCTGTATCTAACACAGTTTTAAGTGCGCCAGTCCTTTAACGGGTGGCAGTGAAGCTATAAGGCTCTGGCATTTCAATGAATGGGATACTAGCTGTGTGTAATACAGTTTTTAATCCACCAGCCCTTTAACGGGTGGCAGGGTAGCTTTAAGTCTCTGGGGTACTAACTGTGTCTAACAAAGTTTAATATCCACCAACCCTTTAACGGGTGGCAGGGTAGCTATAAGTCTCTGGGATCCCAATGAATGGGATACTAGCAGTGTCTAACACAGTTTTTAATCCAACAGCCCTTTAACAGGTGGCAGGGTAGCTATAAGTCCCTGGCATCCCAGTGAATGGTACACTACCTGTGTCTAACACAGTTTTAAATCCACCAGCTCTTTAATGGGTGGCAAGGTAGCTTTAACTCCCTAGGATCCCAATGAATGGGAAACTAGCTGAGTCTAACACAGTTTAATGTCCACCAGTCCTTTAACAGGTGGCAGGGTAGCTATAAGTCCCTGGTATCCCAATAAATGGGATACTAGCTGTGTCTAGCACAGTTTAATGTCCGCCAACCCTTTAACGGGTGGCAGGGTAACTATAAGTCCCTGGGATCCCAATGACAGGGACAGTATCTGTGTCTAACACAGTTTAATGTCCACCGACCCTTTAATGGGTGGCAGGGTGGCTATTAGTCCCTGGAATCACAGTGAACGGGAGACTACCTGTGTATAACACAGTTTTAAGCCAGCCAGCCCTTTAACAGGTGGCAGGGTAGCTTTAATTCTCTGGAGTACTAGCTGTGTCTAACACTGTTTAAGGTCCGCCAACCCTTTAACGGGTGGCAGGGTAGCTTTAGGTCCCCGGTGTACTAGCTGTGTCTAACACAGTTTAATGTCCGCCAGCCCTTTAACAGGTGGTAGGGTAGCTACAAGTCAAGGGGATCCCAATGAATGGTGTACTAGCTGTGTCTAACACAGTTTTAAATCCACCAGCAATTTAATGGCTGTTATGGTAGCTTTAAGTCTCTGGGGTACTAGCTGTGTCTAACACAGTTTTAAGTCAGCCAGCCCTTTAACGTGTGGCAGGGTAGCTATAAGTCCCTGGCATCCCAATGAATGGGATACTAGCTGTGTCTGACACAGTTTTTAGTCCACCAGTCCTTTAACGGGTGGCAGGGTAGCTATAAGTCCCTGAGATCCTAATGACGGGAACACTAGCTGTGTCTAACACAGTTTAATGTCCACCAATCCTTTAACGGGTGGCAGGGTAGCTATAAGTCTCTGGCATCTCAATGCATGGGACACTAGCTGTGTCTAACACAGTTTTAAGTCAGCCAGCCCTTTAACAGGTGGCAGGGTAGCTATAATTCCCTGGTATCCCAATGAAGGGGATACTATCTGTGTCTAAAACAGTTTTACATCAGCCAGTCATTTAATGGGTGGCAGTGTAGCTATAAGTCTCTGGCATCTCAATGAATGAGACACTAGCTGTGTCTAACACAGTTTAAAGTCAGCCAGTACTTTAATGGGTGGCAGTGAAGCTATAAGGCTCTGGCATCTCAATGAATGGGATACTAGCTGTGTCTAACACAGTTTTAAATCCACCAGCTCCTTAATGGGTGGCACGGTAGCTTTAACTCCCTAGGATCCCAATGAATGGGATACTAGCTGAGTCTAACACAGTTTTAAATCAGCCAGCCCTTTAACAGGTGGCAGGGTAGCTTTAAGTCCCTGGGGTACTAGCTGTGTCTAACAAAGTTTAATGTCCGCCAACCCTTTAACGGGTGGCAGGGCAGCTATAAATCCCTGGGATCCCAATGAATGTGATAATAGCTGAGTCTAACACAGTTTTTATCCACCATCCCTTTAATGGGTGGCAGGGTAGCTATAAGTCCCTGGGATGACAATGAACAGGGAAGTAGCTTTGTCTAACACAGTTTTTAATCCACCAGCCCTTTAACGGGTGGCGGGGTAGCTATTAGTCCCTGGCATCCCAATGAATGGGATACTAGCTGTGTTTAAAACATTTTTTCATCCACCAGTCCTTTAACGGGTGGCAGGGTAGCTATAAATCCCTGGGATCCCAATGACAGGGACACTAATTGTGTCTAACACAGTTTTTAGTCCACCAGCCCTTTAACAGGTGGCAGGGTAGCTATTAGTCCCTGGAATCCCAATGAATGGCATACTAGCTGTGTCTAACACAGTTTTAAGTCAGCCAGTCCTTTAAAGGGTGGCAGGGTAGCTATTAGTCCTTGGAATCCCAATGAACGGGATACTAGCTGTGTCTAACACAGTTTTAAATCCACCACCCTTTAACGGGTGGCAGGGTAGCTATAAGTCCCTGGGATCCCAATGAATGTTATACTAGCTGTGTCTAACACAGTTTTAAGTCAGCCAGCTCTTTAATGGGTGGCAGGGTAGCTTTAAGTCTCTGGGGTACTAGCTGTGTCTAACACAGTTTTAAGTCCGCCAACCCTTTAACGGGCAGCAGTGTAGCTTTAACTCCATGGGATCCCAATGAATGGGATACTAGCTGTGTCTGAAACAGTTTTTAATTCACCAGCCCTTTAACGGGTGGCAGGGTAGCTATAAGTCCCTGGGATCCCAATGAATGGGAAGCTATCTGTGTCTAACACAGTTTTAAATCCACCAGGCCTTTAATGGGTGGCAGGGTAGCTTTAAGTCCCTGGGATCCCAATGAATGGGATACTAGCTATGTCTAACACAGTTTTTAGTCCACCAGCCCTTTAATGGGTGGCAGTGTAGCTATAAGTCTCTGGCATCTCAATGAATGGGACGCGAGCTGTGTCTAACAGTTTTTAGTCAGCCAGTCCTTTAACGGGTGGCAGGGTAGCTATAAGTCCCTGGGTTCCCAATGAATCGGATAATAGCTGTGTCTAACACAGTTTTAAGTCAGCCAGCCCTTTAACAAGTGTCAGGGTTGCTTTAAGTTTCTGGTGTACTAGCTGTGTCTAACACAGTTTAATGTCCGCCAACCCTTTAACGGGTGGCAGGGTAGCTATAAGTCCCTGGGTTCCCAATGAATCGGATAATAGCTGTGTCTAACACAGTTTTAAGTCAGCCAGCCCTTTAACAAGTGTCAGGGTTGCTTTAAGTTTCTGGTGTACTAGCTGTGTCTAACACAGTTTAATGTCCGCCAACCCTTTAACGGGTGGCAGGGTAGCTATAAGTCTCTGGGATCCCTATGAATGGAATACTAGCTTTGTCTAACACAGTTTTTAATCCACCAGCCCTTTAACGTGTGGCAGGGTAGCTTTAAGTCCCTGGGGTACTTGCTGTGTCTAACACAGTTTAATGTCTGCCAACCCTTTAACAGGTGGCAGGGTAGCTATAAGTCCCTGGGATCCCATGAATGAGATACTAGCTGTGTCTAACACAGTTTTTAGTTACCTTTAACGGGTGGCAGGGTAACTTTAAGTAACTGGCATCCCAATGAATGGGATGTTTGCTGTGTTTGTTTTTATGGTTCTATTTTCACACGCCTATAAATTATACTCTCACCTTGTGAAAAGTGAATTCATAATTCGTTTGTACACTTACCTGGGAGAAAGCTAGTAAGCAACTTAATGTTTTAAAAGGTAGCACAAGCAAGGTCTTACAACTAAGTTCTTTGGACAATTAAGAACAACTGTTAAAAACATATTACACATTATTAATTATAATGCTAATTGCCAAAAGTTGAAAGTACGCAGAAAGTTTAAACATAAGGAGATGGTACAATGTATTATGTTAAGTAACTCTGACAGAAACTTATTGAACATTTGAGAGTATTAAGAGGCAAAAAGAAAAATGACACTTTTGTAACAGAATGCCGGTGTTTTATTATACGCACAAACGAAATGAAAGCACCCACACGATTTTGAAATGTCTTTAATAGGTTATCATTACTATAGTTTCTCAGGAGAAAACATTAAAATACACAGTAATAAACTGACAGCCTTCCTTTTGATTTGGGACAAATCCTCTCATTAGTTAATTATATTTTAAATCTGCCTAAGAACTAATGTTAAATTTGTACTGTGTATTTATAGTGTTGGACTCTATAGTTGGACTTTATTTCTTTTTTAAAATAGTATTTGCAATTTACTACTTACTCCTTGCATGCTGATATTTAAGTTTTATATTTGCAAATAAATTAAAATAAAATGCAATCCACAGCAATTCGAACTACGAAATATATTATGATGTAAAATGCAAAAGCACAATTATAAAGCCAGGAAGTAATCTTGGTGAGGGTTTTTTAACCCTATCACTGCTAGCCAGTTTCCCTCTAAATCACCATCCCCCAACCTGGCACCCTCCCATTTCACAGTTAAAGACATTGGGATTTACTTCTAATTAAATACACGTAGAGGTGTGTGATAAAACCCTAAAAATGACACAAACCAACTCCCACAACTGATCTCTCTGGGCAGTTCACAACAATTCAGAGCACAAAATGCATCATCAAATGAAATTCAATCCACAATTCAATCCACAAAATGCATCAACAAACAAAATGCAGTATTAAATGCGAAAGCACCATTAGAAAGCCATGAAGGAGTCTTGGTAAGGTGTGTTTAACCCTGTCACGGCCAGCCGTTCTTCCTCTACACCATCCTTCCCCAACCTGGCGTCCTCCCATTTCACAGTCAAAGATCTTGGCCTTGTTCAGTAAACACCCAACACCTTAAACCACAGTGGTTAATGCTTTTTTGTTAACAAAAAACCCTTAACCACCATGGTTTAAGGTGCCTTCTGAACAGGGCCATTGGGATTTACTTCTGATTAAACACACAAAAGATTGTGTGATAAATGCTAAAGAATGACACAAACCAACCCTCAAACCACAAAATACGTGACGAAGTAAAATGCAACTCCCAACAATTCAAACCACAAAACATGTTATAAAATCAAATCCCAGGCACTTACCTTTCTTTGAAGCAAGCTGATCAAGCAGATAGACAAGCTGGGGAAGAGAAGTGAAAATGTACAATTACGTACAAGAACAAAACACACACAATAAGACTAAAAAAAGGTAAAACTTACTAATTGCAATATCCAAAGAGACACCTTAGTTTTCAGGTGTCCCTCAAGCAGAAGCTGCATTTCAATAGGGATTCTTTGCTCATTTGCCATTCAGTACAGCCAGGAGGAGAAGGCCAGTACAGCTAGCTCAGATAAGCCATGACAGGCAAGGGTCAAGGGAAAATGTGGTGGGTTGAACCGATGCTAGTGTCTTGTCCACATCCTAGGCTCCAAAAACTGGGATTGATCCCACAAAACAGGATAAGACCATGCACTGGACACCTCAACAGACACTGAATCAATAGTGGCATTTGAGCCAGTGTGAAGGTGAGCAATTTTATCCTCAATGTGTCTTGCAAACTCATCACAGTGAGCCCTCGAGGGTTCTAGTATTGAATTGGGTGGGTTAGATGCAAGTAATACCTGAACCACTCTGAACAGCTTAGCTAGACAACAGCTTGATGCAATGGAGGCAGCAAAGTAAGCCTTCTTTGCTGCCTTCACCACCATGCAGAAGACATGATAATACACTCTTATGCATGTTCGGTCACCTTCATGATTAGTCTTACGCCACTTACACTCCAGCCATCTTCTGACCTGTTCCATTGCCCTGATCTCCCCAGTAAACCACGGCACCTTCCAAGTCCTACAGTGTTGAAAAGGGCACTCAGGAGTGATTGGGTCAATGGTCCTTCGCAGTGCATCCTTCCTTAGTATGACAAGGGCCTTGACAGAATCGCTGGCTCTGGCTACTGAAAATTCTCTCAAAGCATTCAGGAACCACTCGGATTTCATAAGTCTCTGGGGACAGACCATCTTAATGGGTCCCCCACCCTTGCAGGGAGGGACTGCCAGTGGCAGCACCAGAAAGGAAACTCGGGGGGGGGGGGCACAGAAGGGGCAAAGTATATTTCTAGGTGAGCGGGCTGTGTCTCACATAAGTTCTCTGAAATAAAAATAATGGTATATTCTCACACTAAAACTGCTATCCTAACCATATATTCTGAAGTCATATATTGATTAATTTACACAGTAGGTGTTTGTTTTTAATCTAGCATGTATGAGCCAAATTCTAATTACAGTAAGTAGAAAAGCTTTCAAACAAGTTAAGAGTCACTTTACAAACACTTTCTTGACATACAGATTAGACAGACAGAACACTTTCTTTAGGAAACAGTTATTTTTGAACCAGTACAGGGTAGACTCCTAGTGTAAGGAAAGTAAGAGCAAACTGAGGCAAGATCTACACCAAGCAGGATATGACACTTTGAAAAATGGTTTGAAAACTGTACATGTAGTGTGTCCTGGGCCCCAACAGTTGTCACTACTGTTATAAACCATTTTAAACTGGGGAGAGGTAATGGGGGGGGGTACCACAGGGCTCAGTCCTTTACCCCGTGCTCTTCAACATTTTTATTTATGACTTGGATGAAGAGGTGCAGGGAATGCTTATTAAATTTGCAATTGACACAAAATTGGGTGGGATAGCTAATACCCTGGAAGACAGAAAAAACTTCAAAGTGATCTTGACAGGCTGGAGCAGAAAGAAATTTAATACGGATAAATGCCAAGTTCTACACC
Source organism: Elgaria multicarinata webbii (assembly GCF_023053635.1). Taxonomy (NCBI): domain Eukaryota; kingdom Metazoa; phylum Chordata; class Lepidosauria; order Squamata; family Anguidae; genus Elgaria; species Elgaria multicarinata. The sequence continues at coordinate 88,380,066 of NC_086172.1, forward strand.
TGGGAAAAAGAAACCAAATGCACAGTTACAAGATGGGGGATACTTGGCTCAGCAATACTACAAGCGAGAAGGATCTTGGAATTGTTGTAGATCACAAGCTGAATATGAGCCAACAGTGTGATGTGGCTGCAAGAAAGGCAAATGCTATTTTGGGATACATTAATAGAAGTATAGTGTCCAAATCATGCGAGGTACTGGTTCCCCTCTATTTGGCACTGGTTAGGGCTCATCTTGAGTATTGTGTCCAGATCTGGGCACCACACTTCAAGAAGGATGCAGACAAGCTGGAGGAGGTTCAGAGGAGGGCAATGAGGATGATCAGGGGTCTGGAAACAAAGCCCTATGAGGAGAGAATGAAAGAATTGGACATGTTTAGCCTGGAGAAGAGAAGACTGAGGGGAGACAGAATAGTACTCTTCAGATACTTGAAAGGATGTCACACAGAGGAGGGCCAGGATCTCTTCTCAATCCTCCCAGAGTGTAGGACATGGAATAATGGGCTCAAGTTACAGGAAGCCAGATTCCAGCTGGACATCAGGAAAAACTTCCTGTTAGAGCAGTACAACTATGGAATCAATTACCTAGGGAGGTTGTGGGCTCTCCCACAATAGAGGCATTCAAGAGGCAGCTGGACAGCCATCTGTCAGGTATGCTTTGAGGTGGATTCCTGCATTGAGCACGGGGTTGGACTCAATGTCCTTAGAGGCCTTTCCAACTCTACTATTCTATGTTTCTATGAAAGCAGTAGTGTAGATCCTGCCTGAGACACCTGGGCCCTGTACAGCTAGGAAACCCAATGCATGTTGTTCTGTATCTAACTTACAGCCATCTTTGGCCAGGGCTGCCTGAAGACATTTTGCTGCCCGAAGTGGAATAGCAAATGACTTGATTCCCCCCCCCCCCTCAAAAAAGTCACAGTGCACAAGCCAGTCAAGTCATTTTGGCACTTGAGGCCAGTTGACAACAGCTTATTATGCCTTAATAAAGTTGTGAGTCTTCACGATGTCACAGGACACTTTATAGCTTTTGAAACCAAAAGAAGAAGAGTTCCCTATACTTCTCTTAACATCTGTTCACCTTTCTCTAGCAAGTGCAAACCCCTGCCAAGGAGGACTATACCACAACCTGGCCTTGTGGATCATATAACTAGCAGGTACAGTCCAGAAAGATATTTTGAGAGCCAAGGAAACCCAGACACAAGCAATTCAAGCCAAACCACACTACATACCCACATATTATCTTGCCCCTAGCCCAAACGTTGCTGCTCACATCCCTTTTTGCTGCATTGCCACTTCTGTCTCTTTAACCCAGAAAAGGGGCCTGGGCAGCTTGGAAGAAGCAACAGGTAAAGAAGGCCTCTGGCACTCCATTGAATATGGCAGAAGCCAGTCCACCCACTCCTCCCCTTGCCAGGACCCTCACTGTCTATAATGGCAAAGTGTAGTAATTGGCTGGGCACCTCTTTCTGCATAATCAGGTAGTAGCTTACAATGGTGGTGTTAAGCAATTTTAGATACTTATAGGCCCCTTTATGTCTTAAAATGTATCACTTCAGTTCAAATGGCAGATATACCTTCCACACTGACAGCTGCTACATTCCTGATACTAGAGCAATTATTTCAATCAAAAAATCGATCAAAAGTTTACTGGCTAAGTCTTCAGGCCATTTCACACACAATAAACATGTGTTAAAAACAAACAATACATGAATCTTAAAACATTACTTTTAAAAAGTCTATAATTAAGGTTATACAATATTTTAAAAGATCAAAGTACATGCTCCTATTAAGGCCCCACAAGATTTAGAAGCGGATACATGGCTCATTTAAAACACACACATGTACGTATGTACGTGTGTGTGTGTGTGTGTGTGTGTTTCAACACATGTGAGGAGTTTCACATTTTAAACTCATTTAAGGTGCAACCCTATGCATGCTTGGAAAGAAAAAAAGTCCTACAATTCTCAGTATACCCTAGCCAGCATACCCTAAGAGTTGAAGGACTTTTTTCTGTCTAAACATGCATAAAATTGTGACTTTAACTCATCATGCCACACTAGCATGAATATAGAAATCAAATAGGATTTCCTTTTGCAGTGGAACATGCTTACTTAGGAGTAAGCACCATTTTGTTATAGGAAAGGATATGTTTTTAATTAAAAAAACCTAATAAAACCCCAATCTGTTACTTGGTACAGAGTTTTCTCATGGAAAACCTATCTGGTTCACTGTTGCAATTATTTGATTGAGACTAAAATACAGTTACACATGAATGAAGGAGTGGGGCACTAATTTTAAGGGCACTAACCATTACCGTACTTATTATTTTCTTTAAATATGGTTAAACATCCCACAATTATCTTGCTATTCTATTTCTACAATGCCGTCATCGGTATCCTTTTCTCTTGTCTTTACTTCACCCCCCCTTCTTTTTCAGGCTGACTCTTATGCACATTTACCTCAGAGTAAGTCCTACTGATCTCAGTGGGGCTTACTTCTGTGTAGACATACTTAGGATTGTGCTGCAACTCTGTTTTTAAGGTGAAACAAGATACACACCTACCATGTTTACCAAAAGAACAGCTTGAAAAAAGGGGGTTAGACACCCTAAAATTAGCAAGGGCAGATAAGAATTGTTTTAGCAAACATTCTGAAAAAAGTGCTGCTGATGAGTCCTCCTTAACCCTCCCTCCTTTCTCTCTCAGTCTTGCTGGAGTCCAGACTTGGGTGGAGGGGAGAGAGAAAGAGCTAAGGAGAGAACACTCAAACATACAGCTTCTCTCTCTTTGGTCAGCAACTGTCGCGAGAGGTCAGACAGAGCAGCTCATAGCAAGGAGCGGCTGGGTGGGGGAGTGAGCGGAAGAGCGAGTGAAGGCAGCGGCTGGGCCAGTGAGAAAGATGTCCTTGGCCTTCCTTTGCAGGAGCGGGATGGGGAGAGCAGCTGAATTTGCCACTCTTTACTGCTCCACTGCAACTGGGGTGACAAGCTCTTTGTTTGGGGGGAGCATTTGCCCCCACTCCTGCCACTGTGTGAGACCAAATTTCACCAGGAAGTAGTCTGACCATGACAATGGGGTAATTTCCATTCCCCACAAAATCCAGACCACCCCATCACACCCTGAGGCAAAGACCGAGTCAAGGGTATGCCCTGCCCTGTGTGTCGGGCCTGCGACAAATGGAGACAGCCCCACAGTTGCCATGGAGAATATGAAATCCTGAGCTGATCCTGTTAAGGCAGCCTCAACGTGAATATTGAAATCCCCCAGGACCAAGGCCCTAGGATTTCCCAAGACCACATCCGAGAGCTCCTCAGGCAGCTCAGTCAGGGAACCCATTGGGTAGCAGGGTGGGTGGTACACCAATAGTATCCCTAATCTGTCTCTTTGGCCCAGCACAAGGTACAGGCCCTCATAGCCTATCCAAGGGCGTAGGGGATCTCCTGGTGAGCAAGATTTAACTTTTATGGATCATGGCAACTCCCAACCCTGGCCCTCAAGCCTGGATTAGGTCTGCACTAAATAACCAGATGGGCAAAGCTGGGTCATGTCTGCACCATAGGGTGACCATACAGAAAGGACGACAGGGCTTCTGTATTTTTAACTGTTACATAGAAAAGGGAATTTAAGCAGGTGTCATTTGTATGCATGCAGCACCTGGTGAAATTCCCTCTTCATCATAACAGCTAAAGCTGCATGAGCCCTGCCCTTTTGTATCTGATAATAATAAAAGTATTTATTTCTTACCCACCTCTCCATTTTGATTGAGGCGGGGAACAACAGTATAGCTCCTGCAGCTTTAACTGTTGTGATGAAGAGGAAATTTCACCAGGTGCTGCATGCATAAAACAGCACCTGCTGAAATTGCCCTTTCAATACAAATGTTAAAGATACAGGATCCCTGTCCTCTTTTCCAAATGGTCACCCTGCTGCACTGCCCAGCTCACTGAACCATGTCTCAGTGATGAGTGAGGTCTTGTTGAAAGCTGACCTGGCATTCACCACCAGCACCACAACCAGAATAGCTGTTTCCACAAGCATACTGCTGTTTTTATGCTTATGTTTTTAAATTTTGTATATATGTTTTTAATGTTTACTGTTTTTAACTTTAGTAAACTGCCCAGAGAGCTTCGGCTATGGGGCAGTATATAAATGCAATATATAAACCAAGCCAGAGGGTTCAGTAGCCAGTCCACCAGGAACCTGGGGTGGGGGTGGGGATCTGATCAGAAAGGGCCATGGCTTGTAGCCATCTAGCTCCCCCACAGCTTTGATAACATTTCCTCCCCATTGTGCCAGACCTTCCCTTATCCATGACAACTGCTATGGCAGCACCCTCTACCTCCATCTTACCCTCCCTTCTATCCTGGCACATCCTGGTTTGTAAAAATCCCTACCCCCGAATTGAGAGAGACAGAGAGAGAGAGAGAGAGAGAGAGAGAGAGAGAGAGAAAATGAATAAGAAAAGTGAGAAAGAAGGGGGAGAGAAATGCCCAGCTTGCCCCCAAGATGGCAGCTTGCCCCACATTTGGGGGCAAGGCACCACTTGGGAACAAGCCAGGCAAGCCCCCCTCCCCATAGGTTTGGATGTTTATGAGCCTCTTCCAGGTGAGGCTCTGGCCCAGTCCATCCACCACACAGTCCCCAGCAACAACCCCTTACCAGCAAAGCTGCAGATTGAAACAGTCCAGGTAAGCAGGCTGGCCACCAAGCAGAGCTTGGAGAAGCAAGAAGGCACTCTTGCTGGCAGGTAAAGCAGCTAAGGCAGAGGATGAGGTGTTGTGTGGCCCAATCAGCCCCATGCTGCCAGTTGGGCCCTTGTGCTGCTGGAAGGAAGGAAGGAAAGCCACGGCAGGGCTGGTTCTTTCATGAGCCTTTTCCAGCTGAGGCTCTGGCCCAATCCAGCCACCACACAGTCTCCAGCAGAAAACTTTTACTAGCAGGCTGTTGATTGAAACAGTCCAGGTAAGCAGGCCAGCCACCAAATAGAGCTTGGAGAAGCAAAAAGGCGCTGTTGCTATCAGGTAAAATGCAGCTGAGGCAGAGGGCTGGTTGTTTTTTGTGTGGCCCAGTAAGCCTCATGCTGCCAGTTGGTCCCTTGTGCTGCTCCCAGAAAAGAAGCCCATGGCAGGGCTGGTTCTTTTATCAGCCACTTCCAGGTGAGTCTCTGGCCTAATCCAGTCACCACAGTCCCCGATGGCAAATCCTTACCAGCAAAGCTGCAGATTGAAACAGTCCAGGCCAAGCGAGAAGGCACTCTTACTAGCAGGTAAAACACAGTTGAGACAGAAGGCTCATTGCTTCGTGTGTCCCAATTACCCCCATAGTGCCACTTGGGCCTTTGCACTGCTCTCAGGAAGGACGGAAAGCCATGAGAGAACTGGTTCTTTTTTTGAGTTTCTCCCCTATGCAAACTCTCTACCTAACTAAGGAACTGGCAATACTGAGAGATTATATGCACTGTGGCTCTGTAGCTGCAGCTGAATTGAGTCTGGCTCATTAGTATTCACAGGTGGTTCTTCCTTCTCTTGAGTAGACCCCTCTAGTCTTCGCCCTTTTGCTCCTGAGTAGGAATTTTCAGCCTTGAGCTTTTCGGTGTTCTGTAATGTGACAAGGTGGCATATATATATATATATATATATATATATAGTTGTGGGGGAACTGGTTCTTCCAAAGCTGATTTTCTCCTGCAAAGTAGGTGCATTACTACTGAACAACAGCACCAGTCCTCAATCCCCTTTAACTCTGCTTATGGGAAGGAGGGGGGAATGGACCCCTTCCCCTTCTGTAGCTGAAGACTCTAGACTGGGGGAACCCATGGCTTTTTTTCCTTTCAGTTAATTTTACTGTGAGGGAGCAGTGCATCTAATGGGTGATTTGTGGCAGAGGTTTTTCTTGAAAAGGGACATGGAAGTTTGGAGGTGGGGTGGGTGCCTGAGAGTGAGGAGAGAGATTAAGGACTGAACTGTGGAATGAGGCGGGGGAGAGAGTAAAAATCCCAGACATGAGGGAATACTGATATTTACTTTGGGGTTTTTGAGATTGCTTGGTGACAATTCTGTCTGAAGGACTTGAGAAACATGGCTGCTGCTGCAAGCTTCTTAATGACTTTTTACCTCAGGCCAAATTCCCTAAACCTTCACCCTCAGCAGGTACACCCACAACCAGGTCCACCTCTTGGGTACAGTCTTCCTCTCACCCCTAATGTTTGTTACACTGCAGTCAGCTGTTACTAATTGCATTCTGATTTCTTTGTCTGGGAACTGCTCTGTTAGGAGTTAAGGAGTTGCTCCTTTTGTTTGGGTGGGGGGATTTTTCTTCAGCATTGCTACCACCTATGTGGTTTCTTATTTACAGCAAATGCCTATAGAAACACTCAACTGGAAGTACCATCAGTTTTGAAGAGTCCAAGCGTCCCCACTGCCCAGAGGCATGGGGCCATGATGCTGAAATTGCTGGGTGCCTTTACCACCACCTGGGGGGGAGGTGCCACACTGCTGCTGAAATCACTGAGCCTCTCCTCCCAGAGGAAAGCTCCTGCTGAGACCACTAGGCTTCTTGCCTGCCAGTTGTATTGAAAGGGGAATTTCCACAGGTGTCATTTGTATGCATGCAGCACCTGGTGAAATTCCCTCTTCATCGCAACAATAAAAGCTGCAGGAGCCCTGCCCTCTTTTGTATCTGGTCACGCTAGGCACAGAATTAATTTTTAAACTTAATTTGTGTTTCAGGTAGACACTTCCTGCAGTTGGAAGCTCTACCTTTAAAGTAGACTATTTATTAGGAAGCAAAATCTGATTAACAAATACAAGGAGTTATTTACTAGACTTTAGCACCATTTCAAGAGACAAAGGCAGGATCTACACTACTGCTTTAAAGCACTTTATAACAGTTTTGACAACTGTTGGGGCCCAGGACGCACCCCATATACAGTTTTCAAAACATTTTCAAAGTGCTTTAAAGCACTTTAAAGCAGTAGTGTTTCTTGAGAATGTTCTTTCTGTGCTACACAGCATTCCGTGACAGGCTTTATACTTGTAATTTCTACTTCTAAACATGCCACAGGATTTTGTTTACAATTTGGCATGGCAGAAACTTTAGACTGGGTTTGCTCACTCGAACTGGGGGATCTTTAAAAACTGGCCCTTTCATGGACTCACTTGGCTTAGGAAGTGAAGCCTCAACTTCTCTGGCTGAGGGGAAATTTCCCTTGTGCATTTCTGGGAGAGGTTTCTTTGGCAGTTAAGAGTATTGCCTCCTCCAGTGGCGAGGGTTTTAAGGAGATTTCTGTTTGCTGCTTTGGGAAGTCTCTTTCTGACACTTTAGATTCTCCCTCTGGCAACAATTGTGCACCTGCACTGCCTATACTTACTTTTGCTGTTGGCTGGGCTAAGTATCCTGGTTCCCACTGTACCCCTGTCAGGGGGGCATCCTCTGAGCATTACACTGAAGCTTCTTGTTCACTTGAGGATGTCCATGGGGGAACCGGGCATCCCTATACTGCTGCACATGCTTCTCTCAAGACCTGCCTTTGCTCAGGAGTCCAGGAGTTGGCATCAGTGATTGGTGCTGCCTTTGCTCTATTAATAATGCCCAAACCTTATACAAGAGTACAGTTGGCTGCTTGTCATTCATGTCTTCCCCTAAAGAACTGAGTTCATTCCATAGGGGAAAAAGTTTGAATGGATCTATTTTCATTTCTGGGGGAGCCTGTTTTGAAACTCCCTGCCTACTGCTTCCACTCAGCAGGCTTTGCTGACCAGGGCCCTTGGTAACTGGCACGAGGTTGGGGACCCCTGCCTTGCTTGGGTTTGACTGAGGAATGGACTCCAGTAGGCAGAAGTTACAGCCTACAATGGCTCCAAGCGTGTCTTTTTTTCCCCTGGGAGGATTTCTTTAAGTTACCAGAGGTCATTAGCAGTTTGGAGGCTTGCAAAAACCTGACTGTGTGAAGCCAAATATTGAAAACACTCAACTTTTCTTTTTAGATGCCAGCACCGCACAGCAAGGAGCTAAATCAAAGTGCACCCATGACTTGAGTGTACAAATACTAACGTTTTTGTAGGGTGACCATATGAAAAAGAGGGCAGGACTTTGGTATCTTATAGGGTGACTGTGTGAACAGAAGGACAGGGCTCCTGTACCTTTAACAGTTGTACAGAAGAGAATTTCAGCAAGTGTCATTTGTATGCAAGCCACACCTGCTGAAATTCCTTCTTCATCACAACAGTTAAAGCTGCAGGTGCTATAATAGAGTGACCAGATACAAAACAGGGGAGGAATTTCACCAGCTGCTGCGTGTGTACAAATGACACCTTCTGAATTCTCCTTTTCAATACAATTGTTAAAGATACAGAAGCCCTCTACTAGTTTTCACATGGTCACCCTATCTCAAGGGGTATCTTAAAACATCATTTGAGGATGTGTGCATCTGCCTCTTTACCACTTTTGAGAAAGCTCAGCTTAGCCGTGATCACTTTGGGTCTGATTTTGTGAATTCAGAGCTATTTCACCATCCCTTAAAGCCTTTCCTTTCACAGGTCAAACCTCCCCGCCCCCTCGATGTTGCCTTTCCCCTTTTGTTTGTCAGAGTTTGGTATGACCACAATGCCCTTTGCAAGATTGTGGGCCTGTTCAGAAGGCACCTTAAACCCTGCTGGTTAAGGTCTTTTGTTAAGCAAAAGGCCATGTTTGGGTGGGCACGCCCCCTTGGAAGTGGCCATGTTGTCCTCCTTTTTGGTTTCCAAAATATGGTCACCCTAGCATGCAGAAGGGCACCTTTGAATCCAATGAACTACTTCCTATCCTTACCTAGCATGTTTATAAATGTTTACATGTTTTGAGATTTTGATGGCTATGAAAAAAATACTACCATTTTGAATGACTGAGCCCATATGAAAGAAAGTAAAATGCAGCAATGGGATGGGGTGGAATCTAATCAAATTATTTTGCAGACATTGCCTAGTAAACAGAAATATATGAAAACTAAATGCATTTGTTCAGCTATGTGTCTCCTAAATACCTGTCACTTCTCTTAAAGCATCAGGCTCAAGTGTAAAGTAAAATGGAAGATGGCCTATTTTTCTAGAAGTTAATGTTCATTATATTCAGCTACCACAGCACTGACGTGGTGGTGGAATGGTTTATGGACTGGAGCATAAAAGCACTGATGTATCGAGGTTTACTCAAGTGCCCAGGGCATTGGTTCAGCACAGTAAATACTGGTAAGTTGCCCTGAGGATTGCTGTTCCTCATATTGATCATCACTATAGTAAATGGGAGGTTTGAAGTTTAGCACAGCCATCCAAGAACTCCAGTGCCCAAAGTGTTATTTTCCCTGGGCCTGGTACAAACTTGTAAATGCCCACTCCCAATTCCTTGTCTGTTCTGAAAAACTTAGGTTTCCTCCGTTTCAGATACTTGCTTTTCTGTTGTGTGCAGGTGCTCAGAGTGCTCACGCTCACTGCTGCCACTGCATTGGTGAGGGCAGGGCAGGGAAATGCAGTGGGAACTCTGAGCACAGAACAGAAAAGCAAGGATCTTAAACAGAGGGAACTGTTGATTGGATTCAGGGTTAGGGCTTTCCACAAAAGTCATTTATCATGCACTTGTCATCCCCTACTCATGGTTGTTTATGGGTTCTTTAGATGAGGTTGTGACCCTCCAGTTTTGCTTTTGTGTCTAAAGAGCACTTTTGACAAGTTTTTTTGTTTTTTGGTAGAGAAGGGGAAATGTGTTTTTTAATTGTAAATGGGAAAGAAAACACTTCTTTCACTTGTATATTTCCACTATTTTGCTATATCACAGTGCAGGAAAGGAAATTCTGTTCATGTAGTGCTCAAATCTCGATCTTGGGACAAAACTGAAAGTAGATATGGCCGATTAACAACCTCATGTAGAAAAGCTCTTAGTCAGAATCCTATCTACCAATGAGGAAGTAGGGGCAGACATGCTGGGCTTTCCATTGACTTCAGTAGGAATGTCTTAACTTATGCCATTGTTACTCATGTTAACCCCCAAACTCTGGAAACAATGGACATTGAGCAGGGCTTGCCTTTATATCATAGATCAGGTTTTACTAATAAGTGATGCAAAAAGGCATTTATTTATTTATTTGATTTGTACCCCAACTTTCTACCAAAAATTGCATTCAAGGTGGCTTACAATCACTAATAAAACTTGAAAAAGCAGTTATAAGCAAATATATTAAAACTCAATTACAAACAAAACAAAGTTATCATCGCAAGCATATGTGAAAAGAGAAAAAGATATACTATTAGGTTTTACTAGTTCCATAGCATCATCCAGGAATGCCCCACCTATAGAATGGCTCCCAAATGTATTGTGCTTTCTCTCAAGAAGATGAGTTGGCTTTTATGAGTATTGATTCTTTGGGAGTAGTAATCCAAAATCCTGAGGTCTTCTTAGCCATATATATTGTTCACCTCTGTTTCTTAAAATGCATTTCCAAAACGTTATCAATCTGTTTTAACACAGTGTCTTCTTCATCTACAGTTTAGGTAGGATGGAATGTACCTAAATATCTCTTTCTGATATGTTCTTTCAGGCATGGCATACATATTTCAGCTTTCATTTTGCTTTTATATCCATAATTTATGTTGGTCAGAGTGCTCTTTTGGCACAAAATCATAGTGTAACTATGCTATCAGCTGATACCACTATCCCTTATGTTCATTCCTTACAATAGTTTATTTTTCTGGTGCTCATCTGCAGTGCACTAGTTATTGTTTGTATTGTTGAATTGTTTTTGACTTGTGCTGGACGAATATTGCTGGTATAAGTGGTAGAAACATATAATATGTTGGTGCAGCAATATTATTATGCCAATGTAATCAAGTATACTGGCAAAAATCTACTGTCCCAGTATATCTTTGTGATCTACTGATATAAGAGGAATTATTATTATTTATTTATTGCATTTATATCTCACCCTTCCTCCAAGCAGCTTATAGTTCTCCCTTCCCCTGTTTTATCCTCACAACAATTCTGTGCGGTACAGTAAGCTGAGAGATAGTGACGAGCCTAAAATTACGCAGTAGGCTTCATGGCTGAGTGGGGTTTTGAACTTGAGTCTCCTCAGTCCTATTCCGACAGGGGTTGGCAAGCTGATGCCATCCAGAAGTGTGGACTACAATTCCCATCAGTGCCAGCCAGCATGGCCAATGGTCAGGGATTTGAAAGTTATTGTCCAGAACATCTGGAGGGCACCAGGTTGCCTATCACTATTCTAACCAGTCCACAACACTGGCATTCAAGGGTCCAACTACATACAGTATTATATGGGAAACCTATGATTTGAACTTTTAGCTTTTTAAAAAGACTTAAAGCACCTATGGGACTGAGGTAAGGAACAGAGCCTTAAACATTTCCTCTGTGGCATACCTTGATCAAAATTGGACACACACCCTGCTACAGTTAGACCTGCTGGAGTGGGGAGACAGTTGTAATCAGGAAACTGCCTGGGAAGAATGAGTTAGCTACCCTTCTCACAGCACTGTTGCCTTGATCCAGTTCTCTCTCTCTCTCTCTCTCTCTCTCTCTCTCTCTCTCTCTCTCTCTCTCTCTCTCTCTCACTCACACACACACACACACACATTGCTTTTAATCCTTTAAAAAAGCATCATGAGATTTGATTGTGGAACTCACACATAGCATGTCATTTAGCACTTAGCAGTAATCTTATCCTCATCCACCCCAAAGTATAACTCCGTACCAGTTGCTGGGAATCATGAGAGGGAGGGTGACATTGAGCACATGTCCTACTCATGGACTTCCCACCAGCACCTGGTTGGCCACAGTGTAAACAGATGGACAGACTAGTTAGGCCTTTAGTCTGATTCAGCATGGCTCTTCTTATATGTTAGGATTGGGTCACACCTTACATTCTAGACCCAAACAGCTCACTTAGATTAGCTTCTATGCAGAATGCCCCAGTTTGTGTTAGCATTCTGTGTTAACTACCATGCATTTATTAAGGCACTGCACTCAGCATCAGCAACTTAATTGTCTTTAGTATTGCTGCTGTCACATGCTTGAAGGCGAATGATTAATAAAACACAATTATTTACATTGTAATGTCAGCATTTCAATTAAACTGAAAATGCAGTTCATTTGCCTCTTGCCATGGGGTTGATTTTGTTTTCAACAAAAAATTAAGGCCAGCTCTTAAAATCAATCTTTTTTCCTCCCAGTCTTAATTGCAGGTTAGGAGAGACGGATCTCTTGTCATCTTTACAAATCATTGGCACCACTGATGACAAATGGCTTCAGCAGGAGGGACTTCGCACTCTTGAGTTTTCTCAGCCCAGTGAAATGTTTCACATCGGACCCAGTGAAATAATTCACAAGTTATCCTGGCATCGCTAAGGCAGGATCTACACTACTGCTTAAAACAGTTTATAACAGTAGTGACAACAGTTGAAGCCCACGACACGCTCCGTACACAGTCTTCAAAGCGTTTTCAAAGTGTTATATCCTGTTTAGTGTAGATCTGGCCTCTTCATTTATTTTTTAGAACATTATTTAGCAGTTATTGTAAGCGAGAGGAGAAGTATAAAAATGTAATAAAAAAATAAATAAGTTTTAATATTGTCACAGTGCACCTCCAACTGAAGGCTTAACTACACATCACTTTAAAATGTAAATGTTTTGTTTGCAGCTTCAGTGTTTCGTTTTGAAAAAGATTTAATACTAAATGTGCCTCCTCCAACAGGATGGGGAGGTTTAACCCTTTCCTCCTCCACTGTGATCCTAACTAAAAACAAGTTTCCTGCACTGCCTTCAAATTGGGATCCCAAACACTTATACTAAAGTAAAACAAAAAGTTAGGATGTCTTCTTAGCGTAGCATGTAGTTTAGGCCTAGATTCCTGGAATTTGTCAGACAAGCATAAAAATTGCACAGCTCCCTGGGCTGCCCCTGGTAGGCTAGGTCAGGGACTTCCTTGTAATCTAGGATGACCATATGAAAAGTAGGACAGGGCTCCTATATCTTTAACAGTTGTATTGAAAAGGAAATTTCAGCAGGTGTCATTTGTATATATGGGGAACCTGGTGAAATTTCCTCTTCATCACAACAGTTAAAGCTGCAGGTGCCCTGCCCTCTTTTAAATCTGGTCACTCTAGTATAGCTCCTGCACTTTAACTGTAGTAATGTAGAGGGAATTTCACCAGGTTCTGCATATATACAAATGACATCTTCTGAAATTTCCTTTTCAATACCACTGTTAAAGATACAGGAGCCCTGTCCTCCTTTTCATATGGTCACCCTATGTTATCTGTAGCCTTAAATACTAGGTTTTTGAGTGTTTTTGTTCACAAGTGTCCAGAACTTGGACAAGAAATAGATGAAATTTCAAGGGGGCAGTTGAAAGCCTAATAGTAAGATAGAGTGTGTTTCTTCTTCTCTTTTTACAATAACAAAAACAAAAATAAAGCTAAAAAGTCACAGTTCTAGTACATACTGTATATTTAAATGGAAATTCTTTTTTCTTTCTTTTCATTTTTCTCCTGCACAGAATTCATTTAATGTGATATCTGATGCAGTGCCAGCTCCAGGTTGTTGAGAGCCTTTGGGTAAGACACAATTATGGGGTTCCTCCCTCAATAAGTTTACCTTCTCACCACTGTTGTCACCACCTGCTGTTGCTGTTCATCCTCTTTCTCATCATTGTTAATGCTTGCTTGACAGGCAGGCAGCCAGTGAGCAAATAGGAAGTGGCATCTATTACTTACTCTTTATTATCACCAGTGCTGTCTGGGCATAAGTGAAAGACAGATGGACAAATAGGTTGCAATGCTGAAGAGGAAGAGCAAGTCCAGAGGGCTCTTGTAAGTGGGCCCCTGTGGGGGGGGGGGGTGAGCCCTCGGCGCATGCCTGATCACGGCCACCCTTGACACCGGCCCTGATGTGATGGTGGATATTCTTCTAATCTGAAACATATACTAAACTTTAATTTAAACATAAACAAACAATTTCATTACATGGTATGAGTACACTTATCTTCCACTCCACAGACTTTTCTCTGAAGGAGGAATGTTGGAAAAAGTCTTAAGATCCATATTTCATTAAACAAGTAAATACAGAAATGGTTATACTAAAAATGCATGGAATATTAAGCTCCATTTTATATGAATATAAACATTATTAGGTTTTGATATATCCCATTATCAATCAGTTGGGTATACAGAACTTTGCTTATTTTATGCCCAATTGCTTTTGCCACAGTTCCAACTTCCTTCATATATCAATTCTTCTCAGGGTATTCATGGGGAAAATCAACCACAGTACAGCTAGATTCACTTTTCCATCATAATACTCGGTGTGTGTTGCCTGTTTATAATATATGCAATCTAAATGGGTCTTTGTAGCTTGCATGGATTTGCTGTTTGTATCTACTTGTTTACTAAATGACCATATTACAATATTTATTTTCCTTCTGCACTTATTTTCCATCTGCAGCAGTGTCCAACTTCTGATATTCCCAGCAAAAGCATTGAATCACCCATAAAAGTGTACATACACACCTTCCTAATCATCTTATCCTGCTCTCTCAAACTCCTCCGCAGTAACCTGAAACTTTTGCCAAGTAGACCCACTACTTGATCCAGCCAGTGCTATCTATTGGAAGATATTTTCCATACATGGATGAGAAACACAATACTTAGCATATTCAGCCATGATACATCTGTCAGGATCCAATTCCAGTGAACATCCTCTTTATGAACCAGTCATACAAAAATACATGTAGTGTAGAATGCTGCACCTCCAGATATGTTGGGCCAATTTGGTTAGGGAATCTGAATTCTTGTAACTATTTTCAAAACAGGGTTGGGAATTTGGACGAACATTGCTGTTCCCCTCTGTTCTGTCCCCAATATTTTCTACCTTTTACCTTCATCACCACCACTTCTGTAGGTACCATCATTCTGTAGAAATACAGAAAGCAAGCTGATTCCTGTAGGGTGGATTCACAAGTTACAATTGGCCACTTTCTTTATTTTCAGTTCTCACAAGAATTCTACTGGCTTCAACAGTGTCAAAATAAAAAGCAGCTGTCATGATGAGGGGAGCCAAAATGTATTTCCTTGAATATGGAAGTTGCAAAGTGCTGGGGTATAATCATGACTTTAAGAAAGCTGTTCATTATCTAAGGTCTCATCTACACCAGCAGGATATTCCACTATGAAAGCAGTATATAAAAGGCAGGAGCCACACTACTGCTTTATAGTAGTATTGAAGTGCACTGCAGGATCTATGCTACTGCTTTATAGTGGTACTGAAGTGCACTGACAACTCTTGGGGCCCATTGACACATCTACACCAAGCAGGATATAACACTAAGAAAGTGGTATAAAAGCAGTATATGATATGTGTCAGTGGGCCCCAACAGTTGTCAGTGCACTTCAATACTGCTATAAAGCAGTAGTGTGACTCCTGCCTTTTATATACCATTCATATTGCTTTCATAGTGCAATATCCTGCTTGGTGTAGATGAGCCCTAAGTCTGCCATGTTACGTACCTCAGTATCAAGAGATATTACAAAATATACCGGGGAATCTAGGAAATAACTAGGCATATCTACCCTTTAGTGCTACCCATTTAATACAACCTAAAAACTGATCATGGCTTCACCTCAAAAGACCTTTAGGAACTGTAGTAAGTTGAGCAACTGGACATTTTCTGTTAAAGATATCAAATCCTCTCCATTCATGGATTCTCTCTTCCAAGAATTCCCCAGGGAAGAGAGAATGTCTAGTAAATCAGTTGGACAGGGCAATCCTTTTGTTAGTTTGAAGCATGCTGACATTCAGAGTTCTCTGATATTGGGAAGGTAAGAGCTGCAGATCTTTCCATGTCTTGAAAAAATATGAGAGAGTAATGTACTAGGTTCAAGACTTTTCTTATTTGCTTATGAGACATCCCAGTGCTTTTCAGTCATGCAGTGGCAAACTGTAAAAAGTGTATTGATATTCCCATTAATGGAAAAGTGGAAACACTAATATGAACTTCAAATTTATTCCAATTCTTATTGTGAGCCACAACCTGGGGACTTATGACTCTCTGGTTGACATACCACTATATATTCTCTTTACAAAGGAACACCTTTTCCTCATTCTGCTAATCCCAAACCTGAAATTTTCCATGATATAGAGTACATGGTCATTCTTCTCCAAGTCTTGCCTATTTTATGGCTTAGCTTCAATTACCAGGGCATGACAGACTGAAAAAACCCTTAAAGAAATATGTGACCATGCTTGAGAAGGCATAAGTCTTCTGCAAATGAAAAGTTGTTTATCATTTCTTTCTGATTTCCTTCACTTATTCTGGCCCTCTGGGTGTATCTTTGCATTGAACTTAATTTCCAATAAAGCAACACCACCACCTACAGCTCAAACACCAAACTGTCCACCAAATATTCAGTATCCTCTGTTAAAGATGCACTAAAACATTTTAAAATAAATAAAAAGAGATGTTTACTTTATTCTATTGTTAGTCTAGGAGCTTACAAAGAGACAGGATTCAAATACTAGGAAACTCTGCTCTGTTTTGGTTAACTCACAGTTACTTCAACCAGCTAAGCCCCAATCCACTGTATGACACTGGAGGAGAGGTCCCCAAGGAGAGATTCTGGAAAGAATCTTGCACCAGCATCACAAATGAAGGAGGAAACCGTGATTGTTGTGAAGCTTCAGCAACCCCCAGTTACTAACAGGATTTTGCTGGTGTTCCATTTGTTCTTGGGAACAGTGGTTGCAGGTGGGGCAAGGGAGCACTTGGGGCATGGCACAGCCAATCCCCTGGCCTAGCCAACCCTTTCAGAAGATCTCTGAGCAGAGCAGACACAGATGGAAGGCAGTTGTGAAGAGAGCTGCAGCACATTCTCTACCTCAACAGAAGCAAGATGCTGCAGCAGAAGTTCACCAGAAGCCAGGAGAGGCCAAAAGGGACCACCCTCACACCTTTGCAGGAGACAGAAAAGCAACATCTTAAGGTGACACCACATACATTCATCTTGTGGCATTGAGGCCTCTAGCTAGACTTGGGAGACTTGACAACTAAGTGAATGGAGAACCAACCTCACATTTCCATCCTTAAAAACATTTAAGGTCCTTTTAGGCACAAGTTTGAGGAGGTTGAGTGGGAGGGTGTGGCCACTGTATTAAATAGCACAGAATGAGCACCAACTATATTTAAAGAAGAGAGTTAAGGTAGTTCCACTGATTGAATCTGAGTTTATTATAGAGGAATAAAGATTAGAGAAATCTGTATGTAAGTAGTTTTAAAACTTTATCCCCCACCCCACACACTCTAACTGAGAAATCGGTGTTGCTCCATATGAGCATGAATATAGTCCATTTAGCAAGTCCTCCAATATTCTGTCTCAAATTGTGGCAGTCCCTGATGCTTCTGAGGTTAGTAGGGTGGGAGAGCTGCCAACTGGTAAGTGTGAAAAATCTTTTTCACTGAGTGCAAGTCAAAAATCACTGTGTTCCAACTACAGGCAGCTCATTGCTTGTTTTTATATTGTTATCGAAAGTGAACACCATCAGTTTTCATTCCACCACGCTGGATAAATGGTTTCATTGTCCAATTTTCCATTGACAGTAGACACAGGGAAATTAGCCCATTGATCAGATGAGTGGATTTTTTCAGCAATACTCTGTGGGTGAATACAACAATCCCCAGAGGTGTGTATGGATTCACTTCATTAGAGTGAAGTTGGGCCACAGTAAATACTGACTTGCTTTTGGAGAAAAATGCTTCCCTTGCAAGATCTTGCTGCTCCCCTCAATCCTTGGAGGTATTAGGGACGGCTACAGTTAGACACAGGATATTGGGTTGTGTGGAGTTGTGTCCCAGTAACATTTATTTATGCATTTATTTAAATATTCCTCAAGCCACACTTCATCCTTACAGATAGCAGGGTCCTGTACAAAGGCCACAGAAAACAAAACAGTGACCAAAATTAGTCACACAATATTATATATATAGAGGCAGCAGGACAAGGTAGATGGGTTATACTCATGCTCATATCCTGACATATTTGGGACATCTTGCTGCCTTCTTTGTGTATACTGATCTGTAAAAGGCTGAAAGGTGGATGGTTTTGCTTTACAGCATGAGGCCAAAATAGCTGAGCTTTTGTTACCTTCCTACTCTGTGATTCTGTAATCATCTGAACATGTATTTGTAAACTTTGACCACAGCTAGACCTAAGGTTTATCCTGGGATCATCCAGGGTTCGCCCCTGCCTGAGCACTGGATCCCCTGTGTGTCACCTAGATGAACAGGTTTGACTCCTGGATGATCCAGGGATAAACCTTAGGTCTAGCTATGGCCTTTGTGTAACCCAAATGAGTTCACCAGAATTAAGGCTTTTTAATTGTGAACTGCCTAGAGAGCCTCAGCTATTGGGCAGTATAAAAATGTAATAAATAAATAAAAGGTGAAGTTAATAACTGTTCGCCAATATACAAATAATATTCAAAGTTTCAAAATTGATAGACCTTCAGATTTGGATAAAATAGAGTTACATTTCAACAAGGTAAATTCAGCTCCATTATATTTAATTAATGTAAGTATTTGGCAAAATTAAAGTTCACATTCAATCTTAAACAACCAAAGGCGGTTGAAACTTACTGATCTAGTAAAATAATAATAATAATAATAATAATAATAATAATAATAATAATAATAATTGGCCTGCTGCAGGTATCAACCAACCAATAATGAGTTGGAGGATTATTATAGTGCATCCACTGCTATTGCATTGGATACTGAATTGTTGAAAACATGCTTCTCAAACAGAATTAGGACACCAGTCAGCAGGTTTAAGAACATGTTGAAAATATGTTTGTAAAATCAAGGCTGCATAAGAGCTGGAAAGAGACTGATGTGGAACAGGGAGTACATGAGTTAGGCAGCTATATGCCAAGAGTGGTGGCAATGGGGTGGGAGGTTACAGAATTTAGAAGAGAACAATTTCATAAAAGTTTTAAACAAGTATTGAATTAATGAATGTCTAATATTGTGTATGTTCAGTGCCCTTCATGTAAAAAGCCTGCACTTCATATTCTCCAAGTGAAGGAAAATTAACAATTGGGGGAAATATTTTGTTTCAGCTATTTCTTAAGCCAGTTTTGATCATGTTCTTATTAACAACAGAGTGTGATCACTGATGGTTGATGTTACTTATCTCTGTGATGCCCTACTGGGTTTTTGCTGACAAAATAAATAAATGAATGCAAATACAGTTTTAAGACATGCCAGTTGCTGGACCAAAATGGGTTAGTCAAATCACAATATCTTGTTAGAACCAAACTACAAGGCAGCTTTTCAGGCTGAACTACTGAAAGCCACTGATCCATTGGGGACCAGCTTCTCATTTTCTTTGTCCTCCAGTGAGGAATGAGATTGTTTTCAGTCATCAGTGCTGGATGCTGTCAGCTTAGTGCTGGGTTGCAGCCTTTCATATGCCAATGGTGGATCAGTAGCACACAGTCATTAATAGGTGGAAGCAGGAAGAAGCTTAACTTAAACTACAGTAAAAACAAAGAGCAAGTGGCATTGGCTTTGGAGTGATATCTAGACACTGTGCAAAGGAAGGTATGGAAGTGTGATATCTGACAAAGGCTACATTGTCTTTGGCTACATGGTTTGACAGTAGCTTTCTGTTCTTCAGTGATTCACCTGAAATTGATGGCTGAACACAGAAAGACCATTATCAAGACCTTGCAACTGGCTGCTACCCATTTCTGATTGTGGTTGGGAGAAGAAATAAGAGCCTTCTCCCTTCTACCCCAAAGAAGGGCAATGGAGATTTGCTATATTAACCGTTGTTGGGAAGAGGTGGAATTATCCCCACAACACAAATCCACCCTCTTATACATTCTGATTACATCCTAACCACCACCACCACCACCAGCAGCCTGGAAGATGGATGTTAGATTACCTTGTTCTAAAGGACAATAAAGACAAATTGGGCACTATTTATACACAAACCAAGTAGGTTGCTTTGTCCAGATTATTGCAGAAAAACAAACTAGATGCTCCATGCCAGAACAGCCGTCAATGATGAGACAGGTAGAGCATATTCAGAACATGTGGTACAAGAAATCTAGTTATCCATGCGACATACTATTGGGGAAACCAAACTAAAACACCTTACTTCCTCCAGCAACAAGTAAGGGTTGTAACACTAGATATCCTTACCTTGGGAGACAATATTTGACCTGAAATTTGGTAATTATTGAGACCCTGAAAGCCACCAAAATGGAGAATTTTGTAAAACGAAAAGCTTTCAGTTGCCCCAAGAAGGGGTGATATCCACTAGCTTAGATATCTTTTGAAAAGGATTACGTACATTCATAGAAGACAAATCTATCAGTAACTAACAGGTATGATAGATGAAGACAGAGCCTCCATATTCCAGCACATATGCTGCTGATTGCCAGATCTCGGGGAACAAAGGACAATAGTCTTCATCGCTCCTTTATTCTCAGCTCCTTAGGGGAATCTGGAGTGGCAACAATAGTAGACTATGTAGAACTTTGGACTAATCCAGAAAGGGTGATCCTTGTGTCCAATTACTTTCACCAAAGGAAACATCTCTCTAAACCTTCTAAATGAAGTTCCAACTTCATTGTCTGGAAGAAAATTTTAGGGAAACTCATGCTGTGACTCCACCCCCCCCAAAAGGTCCATGATTGAGGCTGAATTCATATGTTACTCTCGCAGCATGGTTATCGTTTCCCTATGGTAGGATTCCAAGCTACACAAGTATTATTCAGTTTAAGAAATGATGTGAACACACAGATGATGTGGGAAATAACTCTATGTGTCATGAACCCAACATTGAAAAGCAGGCAGGATTCTGGCATGGAAGAAGAACCAACTGGGTGAGGAAGGCTAATGGTGAAAGCTGCAGAGGTGCTGAACCCAGAACCCTACACCAAGCCTATCAGGCAGGAATCCAGGGGTGTCCTAGGACCTCTGGAGATAGCATCCCTGAGACAGATTCCTCCAAAGAACTGCCCTTCTTTACACTATGGGCATCACGCTCCCCAGTGCCTGGATATCAACATAGGGAATGCACAAGACAGGAGCTGACTGAAAGGAGATGGAGTGCTAGGCACTGGGCCAGAGGACTAATCCTTCAAGGTTTTCTGCTCTTCACGAAGGGAGTGGAACCTGGCAGGGCTAGTCTAGCCTATGGCGCTGCTAAGACAAAAACTATTTGGAACATTCGCTCGATGTATGTATATAAGTGAATAGTATAATTTTAAAAAAGTCATTCTGAAGCAGGAGTAGATGTTAAGTTGGACCCAAATAAAATATTTAGGTGTTACTTATTATTACTGCTTGTCCATACAAGGTTTGATACTTTTAACCCAGATTGCACAATGTCATCAAAATTCCTGGCTTAACCACTCCATTAGGAGAAAAGTCCTCAGTTGAGCTTCAGATCATATTAGAGGAGCCTTCTCTAACCTGATGCCTTGCAGATGCTTGGGTCTTCCAACTCTCATCAGCTCCAGGCAGCATTGTCAATGGTCAGGAATGTTGGAAGTTGCAGTCCAAAATATCTGAAGGGCACCAGGTTTGGAAAGGCTGTGTTAGAGCAACAAGCACTGATGTGATTTATTTAAGTATTTCAATTATATTCCCAGGGCAGTACACCCACATCCACGAAAGAAGAAAAGAAAACTTCCACTGTGAACCACATGTCTCATAAGATTCCTATATCCAAACATTTATCCAGTCTTGAGATGGTAGCAGCCATGGTGCTGTAGTAACACACGTACTGGGCCTGAGAGATAGATTAGAATGAGCCATACCATATCCTTCAGAAATGTATCCACTGTGGCTTTAAGAAAATGAAATTCATCACTCATAATTAGTTGATTGGAAAAGCAAACTCCTCACACACTGTACCAAAGTCAAGGAACATCAAACTAACTCTAGTCTGGGGTATTGCACTTTTCACAGAATCAACAATCAACAGTATTTTCAAGCAGATGGAAACCTATTTGGCAAGCATTGCACGCTGCTCTTTATTGACCTCCATCAGGCCCTTGACCAGGTGCAGCAAGCAACTGATGGGATACGAAAAGGCAAATCAGTGTTTCTGTAGAGATGGCATGATTGACATATGGGGCTGCCCAGTGGAGCAGGAAGTGAAGATGTATCAAAATAATATGGTTTCCCATATGTCCTTGCACTCAACAAGACTGAGTACTGTGACCATCAGTGGTAATTGAATGTCATCTAATGAGTATGTTTTCAGAGGCTATGATTGCGTTACAATGGCCATCATTTTTAGTGAGGTGTTCTAGTAGATGCTATCAAAGGACCATGTGTATCATTGTGATTGCCAGCCTTGAAAATCCATGTTTCTGATCAGTAATAATAAGCAGCTTCCTAATCCAGGCTACAACATGAGTAATTCCTGCTGACCATACTTCAAGGGGGCTGAAAATATAAGGTGTTTAGACAATAGTAACCAAAGAACATGTGGGAAAGCAAGTATGGCCCAGCATGATAGTGATAGAACTCACAGTGGGAGTTCTGCAGAGAATCCAGAATATCTCACTAACTGCAAAAATATAGTTTAAGAGCCAGTTATATAGCAACTGTACATATACCTGTGAAGGTCAAATATTGATAGAATGAAGCCTGTCCGCTTGACATGCATTTGTTATACCAAAAAGAAGAAAAGAAAAAAAGATACAATACATGAATACCAAACTGAGTATGTAATCATATTATGTGACCATATACATATGTAGCATGACAAGATTGATACAGTACTAGATGCAGAATAGTTATTATTAAAACAAGCAAAAGCATCTGGGTAAAGATTGGTCCAAGCAGAACCGCTTTTTGTAAGAAGACTATGTTGTCGTTTTGGGGCTGCTACAAAGATGTGAATGAAACATGGTACATTATTAAATGCATTTCACCATCAGACTTAATGGTAAATAACAGCTATGTATAAAAGCCTTGGAATACCTTGGAAGGCCTGATTGATTTGTGAAAGGCTGAAGTTAAGGGTTGCTCAATTTTGAAATTCTAGGTATTGGATACCTAAAATAATAATTTACCTTCAGTTATATATATTACTTGTGATATACAGAGTATTGATGCCTATATTATACAAATACTACAAGATATTTATGCTGACCGCATGATTGCCGCCATTACTGAAATGTGATTGATAGATGGCTCTGACTGGGTGCAGCTACATGAATACACTTTTTTTCATCAAAGTATCTGAGCAGCCTGCAAAGAAAACCAAATAGAAATGTGAGGATATGAGGCATCTTGTATCTTCTGAAGAGTCACCATGTGCGACTGGAATATGATTGAGTCTAATCAGATCTAATGGCTGCTATTGTGTAGCTGGTTGCTGCTGCAGGTTAGAGTGACGAAATGGCATTACAGAACTGTAATCAGATGCTTAAAACATGTCACATAGCCATACATATTTATAGATTACTTGCTTTGGAGGGTGGGGGAACAAAACTACAAATCTCTGCCACTTGAGATGCAGAGTTATCATTCTTAGGACTTATTTACATTATCAGTTATCCTGGATAGCAAACACTGTTTTTACAGAAACCGCTTGTTTACATGTTCAAAAAGGAAGGGCCAAAACAGACATTACTTTAAATCTGTATTTAGCATCTACATCTCCCCCCTCTAGAGTTGGGACAAGGGCCCCAATCTGAATCTTAAAATCCCCTATCCCCACACTAAAGCCTCAATCATATCAATGGCTTGCACCTACTGATTCTGTACCTTTGGCTTGGCTTTTGTTTTCAGAAAAAGTTATGTGCCTTTGGCTTGCGCAGCTGGGGTATAAGGGTGCAATCATCCTACGCATGTTGAGACAGAATAAAGTTCTGGTTGGGGAATGCTGAGAGTTGTAGCATTTTTACTGTCTAAAACAGGATTGCAATAATTCATAATAGTTACTCAGTTTAAAGAGCCAGTGAGCTGGCCAGGGATAAAGATAACAGTGGCTAGTACCTCGAAAAAGTGACGGTGCTCAAGTCCTCCCCACACCCAAGCCACTGTTTCTATGCCGTTCCTTGGTTTTATCCATCCAAAGCTTTTTCTACAAGCTTCTCTTCCACTCTGCCCATAGATGAACTTCCTATCAGATTCTCCCTCCTGATGGTGGTGGGGAATGGGATAAGTGATATGTGTATGAATGGAGGTGTGAAGAGTTTAATGTGCATGTGTGAAGAATACAAAATATTACCAAACTAAAACATTCAGTTAGGCCAACATTAACTCCTTAAAACTGGCTCTATATCTGGCCCAGCAAAATCCTTTCACATCTCACATCCTTGCTAGCCCCTCCCCCATTCCTATTTCTAGTCACCTCACAGGTGAGTACTCACCCCAGCATTGCAACCTCTGTTTCCCCATTTCCAGCTTAAAGGAGAAGCCACAAAATATCCAATCTAATCCCACTCCATCAAGGTGCCAGCCAGCTAGTCTGTGTCTTCACCATCTGCTCCTCCTCCTACCTGATCATGAATGGCACAAGAGCCAGTGCAGGACTCAGGTATCATCCACAGGTATAGTCAGGGAGTAGACCCTGGTAACCCTCATTAGCACAACTGTACTGGCACTGGAGCTTCAGAATCCATGAGCTCCTCATTTGCGCAATGATTTTTTTTATTGATTTTGCTGATGTTTTGGGGGGCATGATGGCAGCTGGATCTCCCCAGCCCTTATTTTTATTCCCCTTAAGATGGTGGCTTGGCATGCTATGCACTCTGCATAAGAACCACCAGTGGTTACAGCCACCCCTGCTGTATGGGATCTAAAACTTGGGCAGAGGGGCTATTATCCTCTCAAACTGGTGCTCCTGAGGTTGGTTGAGAAAGACTGGGAAGGACTGTTCCCAAAGCATATCTCCTCCAATGTGTGCCTTTCCAGTTCTGGCAGTGGTAATGCTTAGAGTGCAGGATCATGCTGTGAAATTTCACGAGCTTCCATTTCTCAGCAGTCTGTGCTTATGTAAGGACATGACTAATAATTTGTTACCTACTCCTTTTTAAAAACCAACCTGCAGTTTAGAGAAAGAAGAAATCTAGACTGCGACACTAGAGGAGTATTTAAAAGATGTACAGCACAATTCTAAACATGTATACTCAAAAGTAAGTTCTAATAAGTTCAATAGGAATTACTCCCTAGCAGCTGTGTGTAGGATTGAGGCTGTAGTGCTGTCATTGAAAAGTGTTGGGTTTTTGAAGGGTGCGCATGAGTAACTCTACACTCATGAGCAACTTGAGTTCAATGAGACTATTAACCTAAGTTACTCAGGCGCATAGCCATTTGTAGGATTGGAAACATAATTAGACAAGCACATAAAGGTAACAAGGTACATTTGCACAACATGTTGCTATAATAATGGTCATTGGAAATGACTGAAATAGATGGCATAATCACAAATATCAACAGGCCTTTCAGCCAGAATCAAGCCAGAGGTCTTTGATGAGCAATTATCTGAGGGCTGCCAATAAATTTTTAAAGGGGTCTTAGACCTAATACATTCACTTAGCTTTCACTCATTTTCTGAAATGGATTCAGACTCTAACTGCCAAATTAACCAGAGGTTTTAGCCCACCATGTGCTGCATAAGTATTGAAGACATCCTAGTTTATCCAAGCCATTTGTATACTGACGCAGATATGTTAATAGTTCCCGAGCAGGGAGAAACAACTGATGTATTATTTTCTAGTGCCATAAAGAAACAAAAGGAACCCTAGCCGTGTTTAATCTATGACCCCAGCCCCTTTCACACACAAGTACAACTGCTCAGGAGTAACTTCCCCATCCCATGCAACTAAGTATGTGCAGAGAGAGAGAGAGAGAGAAGGGATGGGCAACTTTTGGCCCTCTAAAAGTTTTGGCCTGGGGGAAGCGGGAGTCCACCCAAGGCAGAAACTTGTAATTTGTATCTGAACTGATATGGAGTGTGTGAGTGTGTGTGTGTGTGTGTGTGTGTGTGTGTGGAGAGAGAGAGAGAGAGAGAGTAACATTTGACCTCTGTAACCAAAAGTACTAAAAATACAATATTTAAAAAATGTTTTGGTCTACAACTCCCATCAGCCCTTGCTAGGAAAGCCAGTGGTGAGGGATGATTGGGAGTGGTAGGCCAAAACATTTGGCGAGCCACAAGTTGCCCAACTCTAGTTCCTGGAAATGGTGGAACAGGGGTGTTTATGAACATAAGTTATGAGCCTGGTTTGCCTTCCCCTTTTTGTATGTATGCCTGTAAACATTAGCTCCCTTCATGCAACAAAAGGAGTAGCAAGGCCTTGCAAACTAGCCCTGCTCCTGAGGTCATGTGCTCCCCCCTCCCTAGCACTCCCCGCTGCCATTTAGGCTTTGTGAAGGGAAAGCCTATGCTCTTAGGCCTTTATGCCCATAAACTTCCACAAGTGCTGGAACCCTGGTTGCTATTAATGCTTGAAGGGGACTATTGCAACCTTGCAGTGTGCAAAAAGGAACAGTAGATGGTGATCTCTGTGTTACCTAGGCAACAAAATGACTGGCATGGGGAGTAGCTGAGGTAAAAGAATTGTGTGGTAAAGAGGATATGCAGCCGCATGAATGAGACTAGGGTTTTATGTAGAATACACCCTAGTGGGAGGATGCTGGAGAGGACACAGAAAACAGTAAGCAGCTACAAAGAGTCACGGAAGACTGTGTTAGGACACCTGAGTGAATATATACTATGAAGCTCTGTGTCTGGAGAACAAGAGCTGAACTCAAGTGTGGCAACAGTGCTGAGGACATCTCCTCCAGGCGTGGCCAGTCAATTCATAGAAGTAAGAAATAGCTAAATATTTTACACTTGTGGGAAGATCCCTCTGGTCATGTGGGAAGAAAGACATAGGCATATTATTAGTACAGTTTGTTGTTGCTGTTGATTTATTTATTTATTTATTGCATCTCTAAACTTCCCAATAGCCAAAGCTCTCTCTCTCAGTTTTGTCTGTTTGTTTATGGCCACTTTCTTTGTGGTTTTAGCGTTTTACACATAAAAAGAATGGCAGCTTCCCTTCACTGTCACTATATAATTCTGGTGCTGGCATTTGAGGAGCAGGGTGGGGGAGGAGGAAGTGCCTCATTTCTGAGTCTACAGTCATTGTACTGCAAGTCAGAAAGGACTATCTCTCCAGAATAAAGAGCAATAGTATTTATCATTTTAAAAAATCCTGCACTCCTTTAGCAGCGGTTCCAAGGACAGCCCTATCATCAGGCAGGGTGAAATGACTTACCTCAGTGTCAGGTCTTAAGGTACCAATTACCGTATTTCTTCGATTCTAAGATGCACTTTTTCCCCATATAAACATCTCTAAAAATGGGGTGCGTCTTAAGAATTGTGGGTGCGATTATTATTCTTAGAATCAAAGCTTTTTTCTGTTGGTGGTACTGAAATTAGTGTGCGTCTTACAATCGATGGTGTCTTACAATTGAAGAAATACGGTAGTTGTGTGATTTTATTCCCTTCATAGCACGGGGAGGGGACAGCACGGGGACTGCCTCAACATGTCATTGGCCCAACGCATGTAGCAGGGCATGCTCTTGATCTGGTTTTCACAACTGGACATGGAGATGGTGATCTGAAAGTGGGGGACTTTACATCAGTCCCTTTGTCGTGGTCAGATCACTGCTTGCTGAGGTTTAGACTTACAGCAGCTTTTCCCCTCTGCAAGGGTGGGGGACCTATTAAGATGGATCTAGATGGTTTCCAAAGGGCTCTGGGGAGTTTTCTGGCTGATAGAGCCCTTTGGAAACCATCCGGATCCATTCGTCTCTGGGGGCGGACCATCTTAATATGTCCCTCACCCTTGCAAAGGGGAAAAGCTGCTGTAAGTCTAAACCTCAGCAAGCAGTGATCTGACCATGACAAAAGGACTGATGTGAGGTCCCCCACTTTCAGATCACCATCTCCATGTCCAGTTGTGAAAACCAGGTCAAGAGTATGCCTTGCTACATGCAATGGGCTGATGACATGTTGGGACAGTCCCATGGTTGTCATGGAGACCATGAAATCTTGAGCTGCCCCAGATAAGATACCCTCAGCATGAATGTTGACAGCCCCCGGAACCAAAACTGCCTTGAACCATCTTTAACTGGTGGTGTGGTCTTGGTTCATATCTCTAGGTGCCCATGCTAAATTCAAATACAGTTTAGTCAGTTGCAAAACAATGAAAAATTTGCACAATAAATATATATATCCAAAATTAGGGGTGTGGGAGCCTGTGTTTTATTTTATACTTTTAATCAAAATGGGATAGGTGCTCAGTTAGTGTTGATCAGTACAGTTTTGTGAAAGACAATTTACTGCACTAGTTAAAAAAACAAACACCCCTCTTATGGATCATAATTTTGGATGTTCAGCAAAAGGTGCAACCTTTTACTAAGAATAATTAAGCATGACTAAAAATGATCAAGAATTAATAAGAATACTATTACTGTCATCATCATCAATATGTATATACCACTTCTCATTTGAAACAAGTAAAAATTTATTTATTTATTACATTTTTATACCGCCCAATAACTGAAGCTCTCTGGGCGGTTCACAAAGATTAAAACCATAATAAAACTACCAACAGGTTAAAAACGCAAATACAAAGTACAGTATCAAAAGCACAACCAGGATAAAACCACGCAGCAAAATTGATATAAGATTAAAATACAGAGTTAGAACAGTAAAATTTAAATTTAAGTTAAAATTAAGTGTTAAAATACTGAGAGAATAAAAAGGTCAAAAACAAAGAACAGCTAACAAAACAAACCATATAAACACATATACACACAATAGTAGTATGGCCATCTTAAGATTATTGACAGAGTGTTCAAAGAGGTTGAAGTGTTTCCCCAGGGCTTTTTTTAATATTGCCTTTTTGATGGCAGGTTTATCAGTTTATTCTTTTGCATAAAGACTGGCCTGTTTGCCCTATATAGAATGCAGTAAGGCATTGATGGTAATTGATGGCATACATTTCACTAGAAGATAAGCAGATATATGAACCCCTGGTATTGTGGATGGCATTCTCAGGGGCACTTTCATGTATTTTTTAAATCCAGAAGTCAACCCTAAGACTGAAAGTGGAAAGGTTAATGCTGGTACAAATCTATCCCAGGCTGAGGTTGTTCAAGCATCACCCTGGGGATGTCAGCAGTTGTGTGCATTATAATAGGATAGGAGTTGTGCTAGAAGAGAGATTATAGGGCAACCTTCCCCAAATTGGGTGTCCTCTAGACATATTGGGCTGCAATGCCCATCATTCCCAGTTAGCATGGCCATTGCAGTTGTGGTCCAACACATCTGGAGGTCATGAGATTGGGAAAGGCTTCCTTAGGCACAGCATGGGTAGATGTTTGGCTTCCTTTTCCCACCAAAGTATATGGTAGTATGACCTGTTGAATTACTACCTGTCATACAGGTATGAAAGAGGGTGCTGTTTCAATTCCAAAAGGCTGAACACAGCTGGGCTGGGAAATCTTGAAGGGAGTGGGGAACTCTGCAAGTCAATTGTGTGGAACTTGTCTTAGGAAAGGATCGTATGACAATTGTCCAGGGGATGTTTTTAGAACAGCTAATCTCAGGATTTCAGTCATTCTGGGCTTCTATCTGTACATTTGGAAGCTCAAGCTATGACTTAGCTTTTAAACCATGGTTAGCACAAAAATGTTTTTTTATGACATTGAATTGAGCAAACATCTTCTTGCCCGAGACCACATGATTATCTTCATAGATACAAAGACATCTTAACACATATCCCCCCCCCCCACCTACTCACATCTATCACCACACTGGTCGCTAAAGCTGGTGACAGTAGTTGACTACAGATCACTGCTTGGCAAGTGACAGCTGCTTGTAAACTCACTACATATATCTGCAACCATATGACAAGCTGTCATATGTAGTGTCTAGACATAAAGTGATGTGGATTTTACATTTCTACAACAGAGAGATTCAAGTAGCAAGGTTGTGGCAAAACTAACCTCATCACAAGTCTTGCCACTACAGGTGTCTGGCTCCCTGACATCGTGATAATCATTCCATAGTGAATTTGCAAGCACCCACTAAAAGGCCAAATATGAGGATATTTGGTTGTGTGTTCTTGTAGCTACCTCATTTTCCATTAACAGATATATTCACATCTGTGCTTGGATTTACATGTGATTTGTTCCCTGGTAGATGGGTTAGACTCAATTTTCCTTCTGTGTGGAATGAGAGTAATTGGGGTGGGTGGGAACCAGTGAAGCACCTCTTACATGAACTCTGCCAACTGATGTCTTACAAGTTATGACTCTGTCTGGAGTTGCCTAATGTCAGCATGTATGATTTACCTGGTGAGATTGTCACTTTGACCTGCAACAACAAAATACAACATTGTTGGCTTTCATGTTATAAAAATGATGCATAATACTCCCATCTGGAAGTCAGAATAAACACTTTACATACCTCTTTGTCAGTTCTATAAATGATTGCAGTTAATCGATGCTATAAAACTTTCCTTAGGGCCCTGATATTCGGGCTTTGCACCTGAGAAAGCAGCTTGAGTCTGACATTTTAAATACTGATAGTGTTATCGAATGGCATAACTCAGGCTTTGAGAATTGGTGGAAAAAGCACATGGTGTGCAAAACAAATGTCAAGTTTAGTGTATTTAAATACACTTTCTGGAACAATCTGCAAAGAAGCAGCATATTCACAAACATAAATATGGTATTACTTTTATCTGCAGAAGTTTTAACCAGAGGTCTAGATAACCCATTAATATTAACAGATATTAGATGCAGGCATTGAAAATGCTATAAAACCAGAAATCCTTTGGGACACATTTTCAACCACAAATATTATGGACTTGTCAAACTCAAACCCAATATTTCTTCCTAGCTAATTTTCTGATTGGAAAATATCAACTTGCCTGGTTTCAGAGGCTATGCAGTGTATATTTTATTCTTAATTAAAACTACATTTTACAGAACAGATCTTTAATGGCATTGGCTACAAATCACTGAAGAGGTAAAACTCTTGACAGCTACAGTCAGCAAGTATATAGTAGAGTAGCTGCATTTTTATGTTACTAGTGTGCAAGGCAATCACAAATAGTAGGGCCACACTCTGATGTTGTGCCCTGCACTTGCCCCATTCCCTTGTT
The DNA here is from genome assembly GCF_023053635.1 of Elgaria multicarinata webbii. Classification (NCBI taxonomy): domain Eukaryota; kingdom Metazoa; phylum Chordata; class Lepidosauria; order Squamata; family Anguidae; genus Elgaria; species Elgaria multicarinata. Next base: position 88,411,291 of record NC_086172.1, read on the forward strand.
GAGCTTTTATATTGTATTTTATATCATGGTTTTATACTGTTGTTTTATACTTTGAATGGTTTTAATTTTTGTGAACCGCCCAGAGAGCTCCAGCTATTGGGCAGTATAGAAATGTAATAAATAAATAAATAATATTAAACTCATGGATGTTTGTCTATGTGTAAGGACCTGTTCACTCATAATGCTCTACATGAGTGGGGATCCAAATTGCATGGAGAATCTACCTGTCATAAGATGATCACACAAAGATGTCCCTTTATGTATGTCTCTGCTGAATATATGGATGGCAAAAGGATAAGGCCACTGAATGTCCAGTATCAAGGATGGGGCCAAAGGCCTGCTGTCTGTTGTATCTGTGATTTTACTCTATGTGAATAATATGGGGAAAGGGCTAGTGATGTGCTCAGGAAGCATTTGATTCTCTGAATAAATTTATGCCTTCAAATGTTGTCATGAATGTCCATGCCCTCCCCTAAAGGGTCTTAATACTGTAGTTAAATGAAATAGTTGCACAATTGAAGGGGGAAAAGGCAGGATGATATAATTTCCTTACCAGAGATTCATACTAAGGAGGGATGTATCTGACAACTCTTATTTTTTTTGCTTCTGGCACGAATTCCAACAACAAAGGAATTGTAATTTATATCAAATCAACAGTACAATGGTCAGTGGTAATCATAATGGTAAAGAAGGCCATTTTGTCATGGTAAAAAATATTTAGGTACAAATATAATAATTTTTGTAAACATTTATGCATCAAATAATAACCAAAATGATTTTTAGGATTGTTTGATTAAACAATTGTTGAGTTGATGAAAGGGATTTTATATTGGAAGAGATTTTACTAATGTAATGGATTCAGTATTGAATTTGGGAAATTTGCCAAAAAATGTTCAAGTGAGAACAGACATTTGGAGACATTTCAATTACAATACTATGAATTATATCTGTTACTAGGAATGTCAAGAAATCCCCAACAGAACCAAATAAGTTTGGATTTTTATTAATTTGACCCGTGGATTCCACAGCTGACTGGCTTTTCCCCTGTTGGGTGGAATTTATGGACTAGCGGATCATTTTCCTAATCTTCAGGAATTTTACATAAATTTTGTAATAGAAAAATATGCAAAAATATGAAAAACTGGCCAAAATGCTCATTTCCCCAAAGCCTAAAGCATAAAAAATCATATTGGGGGGGGGGGATTTATGCATTTGCACATGTGGAAATTTGTGCAAATTTGGAATCTGAAAAACATGATTCTGTCAATAAGTGGATGATGGAGTGGAAGGCGCCAGACAATCTGTGAAACACAGACGGAATGGATTTTGCACAGTCTATACATCCCTGTTACCCTATTCCAAAGAAAAGGTAAAATTAAAAGTACCTCAGAAATTAGGTAATGGATAACAGTTAGTATCAGACCATGCATATATATTAGATGTGTACACCGACCCAGATTTGACTTGGACTTGGCACTTTGTAAAATGGTCTATTCTACTCAGACCAATTCGAAGGCCGTCTGCTTTGACTGAACCTGAGCCATGATTTGTGAATCTGGGGCTTCGTGTCTCCCATTGACTATCGTGGGAAATAATATTTTTTTTAGAAAAAGCAGCTATAACTATCTGAATTTGATATCTGCAGACATAGTGCCCCCTTTGGAAGGGTTTATGTATGCCAAATGTGAGAAAAATAGGTGCAGGGATTTTTGCTGTTATGTGGTTTTATATTTTAGGTGTGGTTGGTCTTAAAGGGAAATGCCAATAACTTTTTTATTTCTTGGCAGAACATATGAAATTTGCAGGACTGGTTGCCCCTTCTGAGGGGATTGAGCCTGCCAAGTTTCAGAAGAATAGGCACAGGTTTTTTTTTATGAATGAGCAGCCTTGCCATTTTGAAGGTATCCCAAAGAGGACACACTTATCCTCCTATGTTCCTTGCCGACCATCGTTCTGAAAATGATAGACAGCCTAGAAGTGGTCCTAAGTAAGAAACCTGCAAAGTTTTGGAAGGATTGGTGCAGCAGTTCATTGGGAAGGGGAGTTCTCAAACTTTGGAGATGGGGTGATTTCCTTCCCCTGGCCTCCCCCACATCCATTTTGGGGGTAATTTGTTTGAAAATAGCACATATCTGGGGTCTCCAATATGTCCATAGGCACCTGTCTTGGCACCTGCCAGGCTCCCTGCCCATCCTGATTTTTATTTTATATTTAAATATTGTCTTAAAAATGTAAAAGTTTTTTTTAACTGTGAAACTGGCCTTCTTAGAAAATAAAAATGTTAGCTGGCTGCAGCCCAGCACTTTGTTTTGAAGCATGCCCAGCTGCCTAGTAAAAAGAAAAGGGTAAGCCGGGATGGTAGAGTGTTCTTGGGAGATAGAGGGAGGTGGCAGGGAGCATCCTGGGGCTAGAGGGGAGTAATGAGCAAAGGGGTGTTTTGCCTATGCAGTGTGTGTGTTTTGTCTGTTTTTGTTTTTCTGTGTGGCCTGTGTGTTACCTGGCTTTTTTGTTTGCTTTATTATAGTGTGTTCTTTGCCTGGGGTGTGCTTGTGCGACTTGCCAGGTTTGTGTCTGTGTATATGATGTGTGTTTTACCTAGTGTGGGGGTGTGAATGCATGGGTGTGCAAGATGTGTATCTTTGAGCATCATCAGTCTGCTTTCTGTGAATTGGAACAGTTGTGCTTTGGGGGCAAATATTTGATTTAACGTTCCCTGGGCCTTAGGAAAACAAAGTATCTTTCAAAACCTATAGGATATTTCAAATGGTTTGCAGAATTATGAGTTAGTACAAAGGTGGGACTTGCAGTTTTACAGCAAGAGAGCCAGTGTGGTGTAGTGGTTAGAGTGTTGGACTGGGAATCGGGAGAACCGGCTTCTAGTCCCCACTCGGCCACGGAAGCTCACTGGGTGACTTTGGGCCAGTCACAGACTCGCAGCCCAACCTATCTCCCAGGGTTGCTGTTGTAAGGATAAAATGGAGAGGAGGAGGATTATGTATGCTGCCTTGGGTTCCTTGGAGGAAAAAAGGCAGGATATAAATGAAATAAATAAATAAATAAATAAATAAAGTGTTTACACACATAGTGATAGAGGATTTTTACTGAAGCCAGTGAAGACATAACTGTAGGAAAGTTATCATTGGCATCTCTATAAGCCACTGTTTAACTTGGCTACTGGAGAGACAGATTTACTGAAAAACATTTTTGGGGAGAATGACAGCCATCTGTCAGGGATGCTTTGAGGTGGATTCCTGCATTGAGCAGGGGGTTGGACTCGATGGCCTTATAGGCCCCTTCTAACTCTACTATTCTATGATCCTATGATCCAGAGAACTTTTTAAGGAAAAAAATTGAGCATGAAATTGGCTCATCTCCTTCCATTACATTTGTTGGATAATTACCTGAAATGGTAAGAGTCAATGGTCTGCATAAGGTTGTCAGAGCACGATTCCCTGTTCAGTATGCAGCAGCTACATGTCCTGATTGGATGAATCAAGAGATGCAGTTACACAGTTCAGTGGGACCCAGAGCATTGTAATGTTACACATAGGCATCCACAATGGCTATGGATGCAGAAGACAGCTTCTGTTTGTAAATCTCTCTGTGGATAAGACTCATATCTGTAAAAGCAATCTTTAAGCTCAATCAAACTGTGTTGATACATTGCTAGGCATCTGCCCAACATGGGAACTGACCACAAAGGTATGCATTCCTTGGCCATTGGAGAATGAGATGATACAGGAAAAAACACAAAAATGGGGTTGTCCTAGCATCGTGTCCCCAATGATAAGATCAAATGCAGGCAGCGATGGTAAATTCCTGTTTATTCAAACAATTTCTAGAACATCAAAACATTTGGATAAATAAGGCTTCAAATAATTGAGGGAATTATTGTGTAAGTGCTTCACACCAGGGGACATAACCTAGATTCAAATAAGAGTGAGTAGTGAGTTTCAGATCAAAGGGGAGCTGATAATGGGGTTTTGGCTCTGTGTGGGGGAAAATACTGAATAAAGAGTTGTGTGATTATGAAGGGATCAAGAAGTACCAAAGCATTTTTTCATCATGCTAAGGAAAATAGGCCAAAAGCTCTTGCATCAATAATCCAAACAGCAGAACACTGATCAAAATTATAAATAAGTCAATTCTCAGAAGTTTTCATTATTAGTAAACTTGCTGTTTAGACTGTCATCAGTCAGACAGAAACAAAAGTATGAACAGAAACCAGACTTTGGAGAAATCCCACTCATAGCATCATTTCCCATTTCAGTAAATATCATTATATTTAATATCTCATATATCTGGACAACAAATGTGCAGAGCAATTCTCTACACATATTACAGCAGGACTGAAAATATGCAACACGTTATGCTCCTCACAACAGAGAGAGACTTACTTCTGAGTAAACAGACCTCATAAGTAAGCACAGGGTTGCGGAGCACTTCTTTCCAGTTTGCTGTTTTAGACTTTTAAAAAAAAGCTTCTGAGTGACCACACTATTAAAAGTCAGTTCTATATATGTTTACTCAGAAGTAAGCCTCTCTCTGTTCAATGGGGTTTACTCAAAGGTAAGCATGCATCTGATTTTAGTATGACTTGGATGTAAATGCAGTTGAAATCAATGGGATTTACTCTTGAGTAGGGGAACCAGCAGATCTATAGTTTATGAACTTGGAGATGCACAGCTTCACATGATCAAAGGAAAGGAAAGGAAAAGTGATCCTTCACATTGGTGGACTATGAGGAAAATGGTTTAAGAAGGTGAAATTAAAAATTCTTTAAAAAATCAAGGGATGAACCAATCTGATTCAAACTTGGCATGCTGAAAGCTCTACTTAAGAGCTACCACTGTGTCAATTTTGATCTCTTTAGCTTTAAAAATGAGGGAGCTGCAGGCAAGGAAGGTGCATTTTCCACATTTCTTTTAAGGTGAAAATGGCTACCAGGAGTAAGAACATAGAGTTAAATGGGACCGTTCTCCATCCCCCTTCACGGTTGAGTGGAGAACCACCCCGCCCTCCTCTTTTGTTAGTGAGACCACCCTTAGACACACACACCCCAACAAAGAACAGGATGGTCGGATAGAATGCAATCACAGCAATACACGGAAGGGAGAAGTGCATTTATTTTGCAGGGGAAAATAATCCAGACTTTTCCCAACTCAAAAAAGAAACAAAAGATGGAGGTGAAGAGGTGAAATGAGTGCAAGACGTGGACGACGTCATGTGAGTACCGGGCTGCAAAACTGCATACCAGGCATGGCGAGTGTGCAATAAATCGCTGGTGTGATGGAGCTCCAGAGTTAGTTCTTCACACATTCCTATACATCACTGGATGTCATGTTGTTATTGCACAGTTGCTGACTAGCAATTTATTTATTTAATTTAAACATATATATCCTGCCTTTCCTCATTCAATGAAGACAGTTCACAACATCAATTAAAGCAAATTATAAACAAATCCATAGAGTAAAACAAATTCAACTAAATATAAACTAAATGGTGCAAATGGCTCTTTTGGAAAACATTGTGTCTGAGATGATACAAAGTTATCTATAGATGGCTCTCTCACACATGCAAATCATTACTGGATGTTGCAGTTATCGACAGATGAACATCCGTGTATGAATCAGGCCTCCATGATATCCAGTTGAATATGTGAATTCTGTTGAAAACTATTGTGTTTGAGGTGAGATGATACCTCTTGCTGTGGTGTTTGAACTGGAGTATGTGTTGTGCTTTGCTGTCACATAGGCAAATAATTACTTGATGTGATGAATTGGAAATAAATGTGGAAAGTAGCAAAAGGGAGGTATGTGTTTTGTACTGCAGGGAACATCCACATTTGGAAACCAAATTGCTTTTTATATCATATCAATAATATCAGCTTTTATACATTGATGTAGTTCTACTGATAATGCTGGGACTGTTGTTCTGATTTATGCGACTTTAGGATTTGATGGGCTGAAGTGACTGACTGATGGCCTGGTTAAAAGGAATTGTCACCTTTTGGGTATTTTAATATACTCAGTTCTCTAACAAGCTGACCAGTTACTGAGACATCGTTGCCCTGTTTTAGTATAAGGACTGTGTGTTTTGCACAAAATGATAAATGCTGATTATGTGTTTTGTAAACCCCATAAGAACAAATTTTGTCACTAATAAGTGACTAACTTGTTAATTTTGTCACTAACAAGATGGATAACATCTTATCCATGCCTGTTCAAAAGTAAGTCCCAGTGAGTTCAATGGGACTTTCTCCCAAGTAAATGTGCATAAGATTGCAGTCTTAGGCCACAGCTAAACCTAAGGTTTATCCTGGGATCATCCAGGGTTCGCCCCTGCCTGAGCACTGGATCCCCTGTGTGTCACCTAGATGAACAGGTTTGACCTCTGGATGATCCAGGGATAAACCTTAGGTTTAGCTATGGCCTTAATTTTCAAATGTACATGCATTACATTTCTGCCTAAAGCTAAAGAAATAAAACAAGTGAATTACAAAATATCTATATAAAATCTTTACCAAATATTATAGGGCTAGGCACATTTCTTTCCATGCAGCTGATATGTTCTATCAGAACCTACTCCAGGTTTGACAGGATCAGGCCTTCCATCGAGAAACTCCATAAGGAAGCTATTCTAAAATGCCATAACCAATGTAACTGGGTTGAACTACAGGAGGTGATCATTTTACCTCTCCTGAACCAAAAGGGAAATAAAAATTATCATTAGCACTCAGCAAGATGATACGGACAACCTGTTTTTCAAGTGGTTACCTGCATACCGTAGTAGGTTATTACTTTGCTTAAAAGTTGGAAGATGTCACAGACGGCCACAGCCAGAAAAGTAATATTGGAGGGGTAGCCTGCTGTACTAAAGCCATGGATAAATTTTCCTTTATTCAAGGGACCTAAAAAAAAAAATCTTCCATTTTTTGGAGTTATCTGATGGACCATATTTATTTTATTTATTTTAACGAAAACATTTGGTTGAATCTAATGGTGTTGTTCTACTAGTGGAAGAGAAACCGCTGGCGGAATGGATTTTCCTTTCCCCTTGCAACCCCCCTAAAAAGATTGGGGGATGCATGTGAGGGATTGCAGAGGCGAGGTGAGGACTGAGTGGACATGCTTGCATGACACTGAATCCAACTCTTTGTATCCTACCATAAGAAGTTGTCAGGGTTTGCCCTCTCCTGCTGTGCTGAGAAAGAGTTGGTTTGAACAGCTGCAGATGGGGCAGCCTGATCAGATAAAATGGAAGCCCGCATGACCACAGGCCAGTCTAGTTATTAAGAAGGGATACAGTCCACGGATACAGTTGTGAACACCTGGGGTGGGGAGGCATGGAGCTCCATCACACATACTTTTTTTTCCTGGTATGCAGCCGCGATTTTGACTTCCGTTTCATGTGTTTATGTGGGTGAATGGTTTGAAGGGGGAATGTAAAAAATGCATAAAAAATCAACCAATGAAGGGATCTTGTTCAAACTTGGCATGCCTGAAGTCCTACTTAAGAGCTAACATGGTGCCAAGTTTCATCTCTTTGTCTTTGTCTTCCACATGGAGGCAATAAACCAGACTTTCTTCACTCTAGGAAAACACAGAAAATGGAGGGGAAGAGGCAGGAGAACTGCAGGACAGGCACGATGTCATGTGAGTACCCTGCTCCAAAGCAGCAAACCAGGCATGACAAGAGTGCGATAAAACGCTGGTGTGATGGAGCCCATGGATAAAAAGATGAAGACAGAAAGAGATGAGGGGGAATGGAGAGAGGAGAAAAGAAAAGTGGTGGGGAGTGGAGTTGAGAGAAGGAGAGGAAGCAAGAAGAGATGAAAGAGGAGGAGGCAAAAATTGAGAAAGAAGAAAACTATGAGTGGGAAGGGGAGAAGGAGAGTGTTTTGTAAAAGAAAAGGCAAATATATGAGGGGAAGAAGGAAACAGGAAGAGATATACTTATCTAGGTCCAAAGTCCTACTGCATCTTGTCAGGATGTAATTTGCAGGAAGAGGCCCCCAGTATAGATAAACCTGGGGGTTAAATAAATGATGTCACTCAGATTTTGGGGATCCAGGAGAAGAATTTTCAGGTGGCTTTATGTTGGAGTCCTAGAAAAGGTAAAATGACAGTGTTATAACTTGGCTAAGCTAAATAAACTTTTGGCAAGCACTTCCCAGGCTGGACCTATGGCCATGCTGGCTGGGGTTGATAGGAGCTAAAGTCCAAAATATCTGAAGCATGTGAGGTTAGCTGTCTTAGCTTCTGAGCAGAACGCATTGACCAGAAGGTGTTGATATGCTACTCCCTTATGACCTATGCACAGCTGCCTTTTGATCTTAAAAGATCTATACGGCAAAAAAAAAAAAAAAAGGAAATCCATAATACAAAAATAAATAATAAAAACTAAGATAAAAACATAGCAAAATGAACAGCAGAGCAAAACAGAAAATTAATTATATTCAGAAACTAATTCCAGAAACTGGAATAAGCTATGAGAATAACAAACCCAGAAAACCCAAAAGGCTCTCTGAAAAAGCAATGTCTTAGATCAGCATCTAAAGATCAACAGGCAGGGGTGGAATGAATCTGCCTCAGGAGAGAGTTCCAAAACCTTGGTGCTGAAGTTCCTGTCCCATGTTGCCTTCCATTGTAACTGCAACTGTGTAGGAACATGGGACTAAGGCTCCAGAGAAAGCAAAGTACAGGCACACCATATGGGACAAGGCATGGCATCCTAGGCAGGATCTACACTACTGCTTTAAAATAGTTTATAACAACTATTGGGGCCCAGGACACACTCCATATATAGTTTTCAATCCATTTTCAAAGTGTCATATCCTGCTTGGTGTAAATCTGGCCCTAGACTATATTTCAGGTTAGGAAACAGTTTTCTCCTCCAGTATACTGAGATCATCTAAGGAGGTTGTTTGTTGCTGTTTTATCTAGTCTGTGCTACTGCTCACCTGCTTTACCTATTTGGAAATACTTTCTAATATGCTTTCTTAACACTGCTTTTGATATATTGTAAAGTATAAGATGCAATTTCTTTGAGCTGCTTGAGTATAGACAGCAGGATGGAGATGGACAGATTGATATTAAAGTTCCCTTTTCATTACTAGAGTTTTGTAATTCTAGAAGTATTACTTTAAACCACATGAGTAATCCCATTGTCTTCATCAGAACTTCTCCCCATCTGTTTTCCTCCTGCCCAAGGTCCAATAAGAAAAAGCAAGTCCCACCAAGAGAAAATTAGCTTGGGAATTTTGGTTTCAGGGAGAAAGCGCATGGCCGGAATGAGCATTCAGTACCCACCTCTGGCACCCTTCACTTTAAAACTCTTTTTATACCTGTTTAGTACAACCTACATTCTAACAAATGGGTTATGCTTTCGTCATGTCTGTCATCATATCTAGTTAGACGTTAAGTGAATTAGTTACCATGTTTTTTTAATAGTTTGTTCCCCCAACAACATTATGACATTTACACATGTTCATTTTAAGGGCACCATCCCAAACATCTTGTCACTGAAATAAAAAGCAAAAATCCCTTGGAATTTGTTATAAACCAACTTTGCTTTGATAACAGACCCCTCATTACAGGATTTTCTTCCCATATATTTTACTGTTTCTCTCCCCTTTTGGTTTCCCGTGTGTGTGTGAGAGTGTGTGTGTGTGTGTGTGAGAGAGAGAGAGGGAGAGATTTTTTTAAATGCCAGAACCTCAGCATTACTTGCAATATATAGGTTTGGGAAGCTGAACTGCAGGTTTTTGGTTGCTTTGGTGCAACTGATACAAAATCTGTATCTCTTGTTTCAGCTATCTATGCGTGTAAAGTTTAAAACAGGGTAGAGTTTTGAATTCTGATTAACTACCAACCTTATCAGGAGACAAATCCCCTCGCAGTTTTATTGCTGTTGCCATTGGTTATGATGCTCTGTAGAAGGCAGAGACAGCAACTGCCGCTGATACAGATGGAAAAGAAAAGGTAGTGGATAGAGGCGGAGGGGGGGCGAGCCAGGCTGAGGTGTTGTCAGGGATTGGCTGCCTCTAATGTCAGTCGGAGCTGCGGGCCCCAGCTCTTCCGCTGCTCCAGCTCCAGCTCTCCCTGAACAGCTCCTAGAGAGAATTAAGGCGTGCGGAGTGCTGATGACCAGCACCATGCTTCTTAAGCTTGGATCTTAGATTTCCCCCCTCCCTGACTAAACACTGACTAATAATTGCTCCTGGGCATCAGCTTCCTAGGCAAACGGAGTGAAGGGGGGGAAAGAGGAAGAGTGAATCTTCAGCCAAGTGGACTAAGATCAGCAAAAGTGTCAGAGAGAGAAAAAGAGAGACAGACTGGGAGCTTTGCTTGCACAGCGGCAAAGTGGGAATTTAAAGAACTGCAGTGAAAAAGAGCCCGGAGATTCCCCAACCACAACACAAGGCATAACCTCGCAGAATTACAGAGCCAGGTAGAAATGACATCAACTGGCAAAGAAGGCAGCGGAGCTCAGCACGCACAATATGTTGGACCCTACCGCTTGGAGAAAACCCTGGGCAAAGGACAGACAGGTTGGTCCTTTCGCAGCAGCAACCCTAGGGATAACGTAGCAGTTGCTGAGATTTCGGAGATGGGAGAGTCTAGGCTCTTTGGTCATTCCTTGTCTTTTGCTGTAGCATCAGATAATAGATGGTTTGGGGTGTGTGTGTGTGTGTGTGAGAGAGAGAGAGAGAGAGAGAGAATTTTTTTGTTTTGTTTTTTGTTATTTAAATCTTGTTTTAACAAGCCCAGGTTGCTTTGTGTGTATCACTCCTGGAAAGGGGTGGTGTTCTGATGACAGTCAAAGTGCATGCGGGGAGGGGCTGATTGAATGGAGTGGGGTGGGGGAGAGGAAAGATGCTCAGCTGCTGGCAAATTTTGTGTGGATTCAGTGCACCACGTTCATTTCCGTTTTTAAAACTAGATTTCTATTGAATTGAGATGCACATAGTGGATAGTGAAGAGGAGGAAGCTGGGAGTCACCAGCAGTGCTTTATGACATCATGATTGAAAAGGGTGTAGTCCTTAAGGTGCAGTTGGTGGAGGTGCGGTGCGGGGGGGGGGAGAAAATGTGCAGTGCAATCTATGGCACCATTGGTTATTTGGAAAGCATCCCTGACACTATCAAAATGGGAAAAGTCATCAGAAGCAAAAACAACAAACAACAAAATCCTATGGCTGTATTATTTTGTTTTAATCTCACTATATGTCTTTATAACTAATTTAAGATTTACTGTTCTGCAATCAGCTGCCAGAGGTTTGTTGTTGTTGTTGTTGTTGTTGTTGTTGTTGTTGCCTGAAGGGAACAATGGCAAGAAATACTAAAAGGAGTATATGTAGTGCAGGGCATTAGCAGGGAGCAGGTGCTTTTGCCCTACGTGACATAATTAGATCCCCTCAATGCATTCAAGGTTTGGACTCGCTGGTTGCCTCTGTTAGTAGATTCACTTCAAGGGCAGGAGAACAGTAATTGGAAAGAAGGGACCATTGCAAAAACAAATAAAACAACAACTGTCAACTCTCTGTCTGCCAATCTTTCCTGATTTTTACTCCCTTTTTGATAACAGGTGCAGTACACAAGCTTGTCTGGCCACTAGATTTCACTGGGTGACCCCAGAAGTGGATTTGAGTGTCTCCAGCTTAACATTTTTAAGGAAAGGCGGGGTATATACACACACACACCAAATAGGTCTTCTGTGGGGCTTGTGGGTGTTAAGCATTGATCATTATGGTGGGACAATAAAACATGGTGCATTGTGTCTTGATATAGATATATATAGATATATATAGATATATATATATACACACACACACACACACACACACACACACTCACACACACACACACACAGCAGAGCTTTGCCCATCTGTTGTCTAAAGGATTTAATAGGCGTTTCCATCTCCAGCTGCTGCCTCTGTTCTGCTTGTTTTCTTGCCGCCCTGCATGGCAGCAGCTCTGCAGTCCCCGCAATTTTCTTAGGGACTGAGTTGAAATCGAGATCTTTCTCTGAAAGGGGCCAAGCTTTTCTGCAATGATTGATTACAAAGCCCCCCCCTCTTTTTCATCCTCCTCCTCAAGCCCCATAGCAACCGCTTGTAGATTGGAATGGTTAGGAAAATGGCATTGCTTTAAAATGGAACACGACTTTTATTTGTTTTATTCTCCTCCTCCCCATACTGCAGTAGCTCAGTGCATCTGTTCACCTTTATTCTTCTCTATGCTGAGTAAAAAATTTTTTAAAAAAATCTTCCTCTCACCAACCTGATTCACTGTGAAATATATCTTGACATGAAGAAGGAGCCAGGAAAATAAAACTCTTTCTGGAATGATTGCAGTATCATGGTGTGCCAATAATAAAAATACTGAATGCTGTATTCAGAGGTGATCTCTTGCCATGTACTATTGGTTGGTAACCATATAAGAGGCCCTAGATCTACATATTCAGCTTTATTCTCATCATTATGGTTTTTGCCTTGTGCCACCGGAGATCTCCCACTCTGCCCAACACCCCTCCACAAAAAGTATGTTAATTGCAAATAAGAGCTACATTACCTATTTTTTCCAGACTGATCCTATGCATTTTCTTAGATGTAAGTCCGACTGAGTTCAGCTGGACATACAGCTAAGTAAGTGAACATAAGATTGCAGGCTTTGGGTCCTAACCACACAGTGGGTATTTTGCTCCTTCAGGGTTAGCTGCAATTTCCCCTCCTCCTCCCTTGCTAATCTTCCTATCTTCCTCCTAAGTGATTAGAGAGCGAGAGAGATTTGGTGGGGAGGGCAGGATAAGTGCATGTTTGTTCAGAGGTTTGCTACTGTCTGGCTTTCTAGCTCTTTGAGGAACTAAACTAGAGCAAAGATCGTTCATTATGATTTTACATCTAATTATAGATGGGCCTCTGCTCTTTTCATTCATGTATACCCATATGTACACACAATGCGGTGATATAGAGATAAATTCTAAAAGCCTAAACAATAGCTACCAGATTTTGGCTGCAGTTATATGCATGCTTACTTGGGAGCAAGTCCTGTTGAACTCAATGAGATTTTCTTCTGAGCAAACATGCATAGGAGTGGAATATTTGTTTTCTTTCTTCCAAAACTACTCTTGCTATTCTTGAGAGTGATGAACATGGGTGTTCTCATTCCTAATCAGATTTTGAAAGATTCAGGCCCTTTCTACACTAGAGGATTATCCAAGCAAAATAGAGGGATCATCCCTGCCTGCTCCTAGGATCCCCTGTGTGTCATTTGCATGCACAGGGATGATCCGGGGACAATCCCGGGAAAAAGGCAGGTGTAGAAACAGCCTCAGAGTTATAAATCCTAGCAATTGGTTGTGCACAGCATTTCTATATTTCTTAGAAGGAGCTAGTAAGCTTTTGGTAGGGGAGTATTTGAAAATCCAGTTCTTGGAGGCTCTGTTACCTTGTTATGCTCAAGTGGCAGGTAATTCAGTAAAGTTGTATGGACATTCTTCAACTATAGTGGTGCTGTGATGAATCAGGTCATAGCATTGCATGAAGGCAAGATGAGGAATGGGCAGTGCTTACTGCCTCTTTGAAAGATAATTTGGTGAAATGTAACACAAGCCAGAAGATACCCTGAAGATATCCTTATCCTGAATCTTCATAACTTTTCGTATCCCCCATTCTAGAAGAAACCTTGATTCCAAAAGTATTTCTGCTATGATTTCCAGCTCTGTGAACTATTGCAGAAACCTTTCAGGAGTGCCCACCTGCTTTTCTCAATATATTTGAAAATCAAAGGAGAAGAAATTGGGAAGGCAAGTGCTGGCCATTGCTCGGCAACTTTGCAAAGGTTGCAGTGAAAGGTGAACTTTCAGTGCCACCTGAACTTTGAAAAGCTTTCTTCAGTCTCTCAGTAGCTAAATGTTGGTGTTCTTAATGAGTGTAAAACAAGGAATGTTTACAGATGAGACCCTGCTGTGTTTGTCCTATCAGTGGAAGCTGGTGACATCTGGTCCTGGGTATGCAAAACTGACCTGGCAAAACATACTCAGGATGCATTTCAAAGGTCTGGATGATGACTGTGCTGATTCTCATTCAAAGCAGGGGAAGCAAAGCTTGTCCTGAGGAGCCTCCAGAGCTGGCACATCAGGCTTGCTGAAAATGATTGATGTCACAAAGGGAGGATTATGGCCTCCTGGTTTCAAAAGCAAGAAGGGGGCACTGAGCAAAAGGCTGAAAAACATTTGCATACAGCCTTTCCATAATATGGGTAGTGTGGCAGGAGCTGGGGGAAGAAATTCTTAATAATGGAGTGTAAGAATTCCATGCATGTATAATTAAATTAGACTGCTGTAGTAAGACAATTGCCCATTTGTTATTGTATAAGGCAGAGTTCAAAGGGGTTCTACTATTGTTTCCTAAAATTGGACTTGTAGAATGTATATTCTGTGTGTGTGCGGTGGGGGGGGGAGTGGGGAGATGCATGAAGTAGTGTTATAATCTAATGATCATATTTGTAAAATTGTATTATGAGGAAACATCTTTGAAAATTCTGACACCAAATTGCATATAAAAGGATGAGGATGCGATGGTTTATATTGCACTGAATTACACTATAGTATAGTTAATTATGGGAAGTTTGCACTGTAATTAACAGTAATGAACAAAAAGGATGTGGTTTTGTGTTTACAATAACACACCAGGAAACATTTGCTCTTAGATCAGATGTGAAGACAAAAGCACCAAAATTCCGATTTATTATTCCAATGAATAATAATTTCCTATGTGCAGTTTTGCATGAAAAAAGCATTTCATATATTTCAACCCTTCATACAATTTTGTTTAAAGCGATTAATAGTTCCGCATTTTCACCTTACTAATCTCTACATTCCTGTTTGAAAGACTACCCCTCCCAAATGTTAAAATAATAGTATGTCTGGTTGTGAAGCCCATTAATGTCATGTTTTGTCATATTGCACTTGTTTAGTTGTTAGCAGCACACCTAGCCTAAACATTTCTGTGCTAGTAATACTAGCATAGGGCTGAGTTGTACACCATGTTGCTTTAGTTGTTATTAATTGGGGTCCTGTTGATGAACTAATGACTTTCCTTGCCTGTTGGCTGCCTTTTTTTTTTTTTTTTTTAAACCTTCTCAGATATTGGTGGCATTTTAAAAACTTCTTAATACAATCCAGATTTTAAACTCACTTAACAGCAAATTCCATTGAGGCTAATGTCAATTTATTGCAAGTAAAGGCACTTATATTCACAGGGCCAGCTTTACCATGGAACAAAGGGAAGTTGTTACTTTGGGCAACTGTTTCCCTATAAACCAATATGAGTCTGGTTTCAGGACTTGTGATGGAATGGAAGCTGTTTTAGGGCTTTGCTAGACCTACCTTGGAATCCGTGCAGCAGGAGGGCCGAGCCCGTGCTATAAGTAGCGCAGGCCGTCGCCCCTGTCCACACGTAAGATGTGACAGGCTGCAGGAAGGACCCGTTGTGGCCGCCATTTTTTTTTAGTTTTAAAGGGCCATGTGCGCAGGAGCGCACCAAAGATAAAGGTAAGGGTTTTTTTTTAAAAAAAGGGTTCCTCGCTCCCCCCTGGCTCTGATGTCCCCCCTCTTCCCATGGCTCCATTTCCCCCCATCTCCTCCTGGCTCCGTTTCCCTCCCGCCCACGATCTCCGTTTCCCCCCTGCCCACGATCCCCCACCCGCGATCTCCGTTTCCCCCCTGCCCACGATCTCCATTTCCCCCCACCCACGATCTCCATTTTCCCCCCATGCCCCCTGGCTCCAATTCCCCCCCATCCACCCTGGCTCCAATTCCCCCCATCCCCCCTGGCTCGGATTCCCCCCATCTCCCCCTGGCTCGGATTCCCCCCCATTCCCCCTGGCTCCGATTCCCCCTATCTCCCCCTGGCTCGGGTTCCCCCCCATCTCCCCACCCTGCCCTGATGGCCGCAGCGCTCCTCTGGAGCCCTGCATGCCGTCCGCCGCTTTTCCTGGCTACTTGCGAGTACTGCAGTAGCTGGGAAAAGCGGCGGAACAGGCTACACGCCCGCGGTCTTGGGCTCAGCCCGAGACCACAGGAAACACCAAGCCACAAGTGGTGCCAGTTACCCCAGGGCCAGGGAGGTTTGACCCCTGCCTAAGCCCGGGATCCCCTGTGCGTCATCTGGACGCATAGGGATGAGCCCGGGCCTCGCACTGGGCTAACCCCTCGTCTAGCAAAGACCTTAGTCATGCAGGAGGATGAACACTGTTGAGGGTTAAACAGCAAGTGTGTGACTCTATTGATTCTTCTGGGCCCCTTAGTGGTTTTCATCAACCGTGATATCCTACTGTGATGTATGACTGGATTGGGAATAGGAGCTACTGCTTTGAGTTGTTTCATTTCTGTGTTTCAGGATGATGCAAGGTGAGGTGCTGGGGATAACTGAGTCCCTGAAAGGCATGGGGGTAATTGTCCAGGCTTGGAGGGGATCACATCAACATTGACAAACAATGTATTCTGACTAAGAAGAAAAAAAGGGGAAGCTAACATTGTCCCATGGCTCTCAGAGCCTTAACATAATGCTGAGAACAATTATTCGCTCCATGAAAACTGTCCTGCATGGTAGCTACATGGTATATAACATCTTTGTGAAACTGTTTGGAGAGGATGTGAGAGGTTTTTCAGTAAGGTCTAAGTATGTTGATGACACCCAGTTATTACTCTGATCCCATTGTGACAATGAGATCCCTGAATGAGTGCTTGGTTAGTGATTGGTTGGATAAGGACTAGCAAATTGAAACTTAGCCCATATAAAATGGAGAAGTTGATGGTGGGTAATCTGGAATTAGCAGCATATCCTTGGTGGGGTTACATACCCCCTGAAGAAGTAGATTCACAGTTTGGGGCTTCTACTGGAACACTTAATAGTTGATGCTCTGATGACAGCTGTGGACAGGAGTGAGTTTTCCCAGCTATGCTTGATGTGGAGGATTTTGCCTCTGTGATACATGCCAACTTTTATGATGGTCAGCTGAAATATACTTGTGGCTGCTGTGAAGAATGTTTAGAATTTGCAATGGTGAAAATATGGGTGTAATGCTCTTGACACTTTCAGACTGGTCCTTCTTTTCTGAGCCTTATGAAATCTGATTTGCTCTTGATTTCATAAGTATTGAAAAGATTACTTTAAGTTCTGATTGAGTTTTGGACGCTGATTATGAAATACACCAGTTAGGTGGATTTGATTGATTGTATGGATGAGCATTCACTTGTGTGAGCCCACATCTGAAATGTAAAGTAGAACAATCTAGAAATAGTTTTACCTCTTCATCTACTGTTTGAGAACAAGGCCTCAGTCTGAAAGGGGGGCATAGGAAGCTAAGCAGCTTTGCAGACATATGTTATTTTATTTATTTTTTATTTATTTATCATATTTATACCCCGCTCCTCAGCCAAAAAAGGCTCTCGGAGCGGCTTACACTTAGCAAAAAAGACAAAAAATGTTAGGATTTGCCTCTCCAGGATGTCTGTGAATCTTGACATAACTGGTTTCATTTACATAGTGTTCTTCATGATACTGCATGTATACTATAAAAATTCATATTATAGAATTTTGCAGTCCGGAATTAGGTTTGTAGACCAACAATGACTACCAGGACCTGAAGCTTCTTATACTGAAGTAGGAGGTGTGGTTATTCCTTCCAAGTTAAAGCTTGGGCAGAGCATCATGATGTTTTAGTGGCTCCTAATGCTGTTCAAGGGTGGGCAACATTTTTTGGCCTACAACGGGCATCAGTCCTAGCAAGCATAGCCAATGGTGAGAGATCCTGGGAATTGTAGACCAAATCATCTGAAGCATTGCAAGTTGCCATGCAGTAGAGGAGCTGCAGTTGGGCTGATCTTTAATTAGACTCTCTTGGGCCATCCTGTTACTCCTTAAGACTTAATTGAGTCTCTGAGCTTACTGAGTCTCATGAGCTGCATTGGGCTAGGAAGATTTGTGGGTGTGATGGGCCTCACCATACTCTGCAACTTGCTTTTTCATAAATGTATTCCTTCAAACATTGAAAATTAAAATCAGCCCTTGAAAAGTCCTTATATATGGATTTGAAAACCACACTGGCTTTCACTGTATCTATGTAGAATAACTAACTTAACTATCGAAATCAGAATTCATATGTGTTTCAAGAGGACATTTTAAGAAGGAAACCATTCCTTCTGAAGTTTAGGCATTTTTAGAGATACTCAGGCCAGATTCAAAGAAATGCTCAGGAGTCAGAGCTCCAATTAATAGAAACAAGAGATAAGGGGAAAGTATTAAACATAATGCATAAGCAGCACACAAAACACACTAGTCTTTTATTGGAGCAAGTACTCAGGCTACTTTGATACACACAGATCGCTTTTTTGTTAGATTATTGGATGAGAGGGGTTATATTTATATATTTATATACCTAAATCTTAGACATCACCAGGGTTACAGAAATAGCCATGCAATAGATATAGTTTTCACACTGTTAATTTTACAGCTTTGCTCTGTGTATTCCTATTCTATTTAGCCAGTTCTTTATTGGCTATCACTTAAACAAATGTGATCACAAACTAAAGTGGATCATAACGTGACTGATAGTGTGATAATTGTAGTTTTCACATGTTTACATACCCTAACACCACATACATAACCCGAAATAGGAACTGACCCTAGTGTCACAATTGCTGAGAAGGCTGTACGTTAGGATGAGAAGAAAAGACAGACAAATTAAAAACATTTATCAACAGGATGTATGGCTGCTTTACACTAAAGTTTTAAAGTTCCACTTGAAGAACTATTGCTACGTTTTCATTGTGCTCTTGCCCTTATTTTTTGTATTGTAACAGCCTCATCTGCTGCCTCATAAAATGGTGATCTGAACTATTTCTCAAAATTAAATATTAGTTGCAATATTGTAATCTGAAATGTTGCTGAGAACTTCCATCATTCCCTCTATTTCTGATTCAAGCCTTCCTATGGTCATGGAACTGTAGCCAAAATGGAATTACCCACATACAAGAGGGAGGTATCAGCAGCCCTGGGGTAAACCTGAGGTTGGTAGATGCCCAAACAATCTTTAGAATAATTCCTAAGTGCCTGGGGTCGGGGGAAGGACACAAAGCAGCCCATTAGGATTCAATGGAACAGAATGTTGACTGACCGAATGGGAAAAGTAGGTGGGAGGGGAAATGGAATGGGAGTAGCTGGAAAGAGAGGAGGGAAGAAGAGACACATTAATAACAAAAGTATATAATAAATTATTTAATTCCTTCTAAAGGTAATTTCCTGTTTCACACTGACCCTGTTTAGATGACTCACTAAGTCAGGATGGTTAAGCACTTTATGCTAAAATTATGGCTTAACGTGTCATGTGACCCATGACTAAACATAACATGTGAATCATTCCTAGTAAATACACTCACTAACCATTTGCTGCAAAAAGGTTAGCAGCCTAACCATGGCTTAGCATGTTGTCTGAATGGGCCCACTGTGAAGCGCTTTTTAGATGTCCCCAAAAAAGGAAGTGAGTGCTGCCCATAATCATCAGTGGAGATTTTTTTTAATGTAGCTGGGATTGGACAGTGAGTCCCCAAAAATCCCCAAATGGAGGGGGAGGACCCAACATGCCCAATGAGAACTGAGCATTCTCTTTGGGCACAGAATGCTGACTGACTGTTGGGGAATAAAGACAAGAAAACTGGGGTGGAGTAGGGTGTGTGGAATGAAACAGCTGAGACTCTGAATATTTTGTTGCAGGGGTTCACTTGTGAAATCTAATGGCAATGTAATTATTCTGTAAATGAAACAGATTGAAGTGGCAAAATGTTGTTGATAGTACTGAAATTTGAAACAGAGGAAAGAGAAATGAGGTTGCTACTCAATGAATGGAAGGATAGATGAGAAGGATAAATCTTATGAAATTGATCCAAGAAAGTCACAGGAGAATTTTAAACTGATCCCAGAATTGTTGATGGAAAGCTAAGGTGATGTCGTCATTAGCCAGAAACAATATGTAAAAGCTGGTTGAAATGGTATATTATCAACGGAAAGAGAAGTGAGGATAGTAACTTTAGTAGGACATTGTCAGGACCAGAATGGTTATACCTGAGAGTATCCTCTCCAGCCCGGGGTCCCTGAGGTCATTTCTGGATCTGGCATCTGGCTGACAATATGGATCCTGAAATGCAGCAGGCAAAACATACTGTTCTGTTGTGTAGGCAAGAGCAAAGACCAGACTACTTGTATTTATCCTTTTTTCACACTCCTACTAGACGTGACTGTACCTCTGAGCAATATTATGGAAATGGCAGCTGTATTTGTGGACACAAGTGTTTTGTAGCACTCATTCTATGCCTTTTTGATAAACAGAAGTGACATGAACTCAGCTTTAAATTGGCTTCTCTGGGAAAAATAACTTTTTTTTCATTCCAGACAAATTGTTATATGGTGTTATTGCATACTCCCTTGTGGACTGATGGATTATAAACAATTCTGAAACCCCTTAACATATAGATTTTAAAAATAAAGGTTGGTTTTGGTTTTTTTTAAAAAAGGAAAACCCATAACCCTATGCTTGTATTTGTGCATGCACAACGTTCTGTTGTGGGCAGGTTTTTCAGTCATTTCCTAAAGACATTGAATTCCAGTCTACTGCCTAGGAGCCTGTGTGGTTTCTCTTTTTTGCTTCTAATTGGTTTGGCCACACAAGGCAACATATTTCTATCCTAAAAGAATCATGATGGGAGTTCTTCTCCCCCAGCAAAGTGACTCATAATTCCTGATAATTTGTGCTATGAAGTTAATATCTCTTTCTTATATGGAACATTGAGAACCAGATGTTGATTTCCTCCATGTTATTTATAATCTGAGTTTATCTAGCACATTTCCTCCCCTTGATTCTAGTGTATTTCTTTTCGCTGATGAATTCTATGCTTCCTCATTATTGGTTTCTTATCCGGTGTGACATTGTCCTTTCACTTGCTCAGTTAAGTGTTGGGGTGATTCCTATACAGGGGTGAAAGGATGGTTCATGAGAAAATACTGGCACAATGTCTTTCTCAGCTCCGATGCCTGTACCGAGAGAAAGATGGGGAGAGACTCCACTTGGGCCTCCTGCAAGAGCTAAAAATAGCAGATTCTCTTAAAGTTATATACACAGAAACAACCCCTGTAGCCCTTAATAAATTAAACTGCTGCTGTAATCAACTTCAAGCTCTATCTGTATTTCCCTAAAAACATCAACACACCAGAAGACTGGATAATGGTACTGGACTACACTGCAGAGTTGTTTTACACTACTCTAACCCCTGCCCTCCCAGAGAATAACAACACTGGGCTATTTTACAGCATTTTATAACCCACATTTTTTCAGTCACAGCCCTCTCTCCTGCTATATGGATATAATAATGATGAACTTTATGTGCACACGTTATCAAGCTTTTTTAAAAAAGTTTATAAACTTAGAAAAAATATTAATAAGATCTCATTTAGAAAGTTCACAAACTCCTGTCTTTGCTGCTATCTTTTTTTACTACTGCCCAAACTCAGCTACACTAAACTCCTGGATAGCTAAATATGTGCACACGATGTCAGGCTATTTTTTTAATGTTTATAAACTCAGGATTTTTTTTTTTTAATAAAACCTGAGTTAGAAAATTCAAGAACTCTTTGCTGCTACATTTTTTGTAGTACTGTCCAAGCTCAGCTGCACTAAACTCCTGGATATCTAAATTGTATTTTAAGAGATTGCAATTACTTTCTAATTGGGAAGACCCCCAAAAGGCTTAATGCAACTAGAAGGGTTAACACATCCAGATAGTTGATGTGTTAATCATTGTGATGACTTCAGTCATTGGCTAAAAGCAGTAAAAGACAGGAGCAGGCTAGTTTCTCACAAAACAAATGGGCAGAATACTGGCTGCACATTTTGCTTTGTATCGTGGGTTCTACAACAGCTAGAGACTTGCTTTTTAAAAACAACAACAAGAAAACTGAGACTCTGAAGATTATGACTGCACCCCCTTGCCCCTTCCAGCAGACACAGTGGAGACTGGTTCAGTGGGGCTGTGAAGCCATTCTGAGTTTCAGTCAGAACCAGCTAGAATTCTAAAGGAGCTATCCAGGGTACTGAACCCTACCCCCTAAATAGGTTCAACACTTTGGACAGCCCCTTTAGAGTACTGACTGATTCAGCCTCCACTGAGAGACACCCATATCCTGTTCAAAGAGGAAAGTGGGGCCTTGAATTGTGGCCCCACTTAACTTTTCCAACAAAATGATTCGGTCTGTCAAAGCTGACTGCATCAAACCATCTGGGCATCTGTGTGGACCGGATGCAACATGGATGAACAGGTACAGCCCTGGTTCTGGGAGGATTGTTTAAGTCTATGAAATGATTCCTAGCTCAGTGAAGCACAAGCTTTGTATGCACATGGCTCAGTCCTTGAGACTGGAATTTCTAGTTAAAATGCTGAGAAAGAAGTCTAACTGAGGCTTTAGGCTGAGCTACTGTCAGTTGGAACAGACAATACTTTATAAATTCATATATGTTCATTTTTGTTCTATTCATAGGACCCAATCCAGCAAAGCGATCCATTCGTAAATGCTTATTCCTATACGCAGCCTTTGTTGGATTGGGTAACTAAACTGATTTATTTTCACTTTGTGCCAGTAAATCTTCAGCAGTAAGCAAAGGGTCACAAAAATGAACAATTAATATTTAACATAAACATTTATTCATATCAATATTCATCAAATGTTTAGAGTGTTTTTTATTATAGGTCTCCCTGTATTGACTTGGTTATGAATCTTTGGTTAGTGACTTTAACATCATGAATAATTGGTACATGATTTAACTGTAATGGTGAGATGTGACAGTTTTATATATTTTTCTTTTCAACTATGTATTTAAACACCCAAACTATTATGAGAGAAATTCATGTCTGTGCCTTGCCTAAGACCCATGAATCACATATGTGTATCTTAGAAATAGTCTCAAGTGAGACGTATCTACTTCACAGAATGTGTGCTAGCATATATGTTGTGATGTATTTCTCCTTTAATGAATAGGCAATATAACTGGAACTAGCCACAAAGATGCTGTTACATTGCTTGTCCTGTAAGAACACAAGAAGAGCCATGCTGGATCAGACCAAGAGTCCTTATCTTTCATCATCCTGTTCACACAATGGCCAACCAGCCACCTGTGGTAATTGCACAAGTAGGACAGGAGTGCAATAGCACCCTCCTGGTTGCATAACCCAGCAACTGGTGTGCATAGGCATACTGCCTTCTATACTGGAGGTAGCATATTGCCATCGAGACTAGTAGGCATTAATAGCATTATCCTTCATGAATTTGTCTAATTCCCCTTTAAAGCCACTCAAATTGGTGGCCATCATTACATCTTGTGGAAGTGAATTTTATAGTTTGACAATGTGCTGTGTGAAGAAATACTTCCTTTTATCTTTTCCTGACTCTCCCACCAGTCAGCTTCATGGGATGACCCTGGGTTCTAGTATTATGAGGAAGGGAGAAAAATCTCTCCCTATCCACATTCTCCACACCATGCATAATTTTGTGCACCTCTATCATATTCCTCCTTACTTACCTTTTTTCTAAGTTAAATAGTGTCAAATGTTGTAAACCTTTCCAAATAGGGGAGTTGCTCCAGCCCCTTGGTAAAATCAGTTGCCCTTTTCTGCACTTTTCCCAACTCTACAATATCCTTTTTGAAGTGCAGTGAATGAAACTGTACACAGAATTCCAGGTGTGGTTGCATCATATGGCCACCTCACGGCTCACTTGCTCAAACATGGCCACCTCATGGCTCACTCCTAATTCTGCATCATTTATGAGCAAGTTGAAAAGCATTGGTCCCAATACAGATTACACCCCTCCATTGGGATAATTTACCATTTCCTCCTACTCTGTGCTTTTTGTTCTTTAACCATTTTTCTGATACATAAGAGGACCTCTCCTCTTTTTCTACAACTGTTGTTTGCTCAGGAGACTTTAGCGAGAGACTTTGTCAAAAGCCTTTGGAGTTCGAAGTCCAAGTAAACAAAGTTCCTAGCATCCTACTACTTCCAAATAGATAGAAAGGCATGAATTTGGCTGGTGGGGATTGTGGTAGTAATTAATCAGTGGATTGACAATGAAGGAGCCTGAGACAAACATACATCACAGTTAATAATTAGTAGCTGACCCTGGAAAATATGGCTGTTAACAACTCTATCTTAGGGTTTTAATATTTTCAGAAAGAAATTGGCTTGGTGAGCGGAAAAGATTTCTAAAAAAAACTGGGCAACCACCCTGCACATTGTATATTTGTGCTTCACACAGCATGCTAGGATTGTAGGTATGACTGCATTTTCAATTAAGTGTTTTACTTTTTATTTATTTAACTTTTCAGAGGTTAGTAGAAAACTATTTTCAGACATCCATTTAGTAAATGCGCTTCTAGCTGCCTGCACAATTTATCAACAACGGCCTCCCTATCTCCTGAGGCTCTGGCCATTTTTAACACTAGAGTTTTGCAGTACAAGCTTTCATGGGAGTAAAAAATGAATGTGTGTTTTTGTGTGCATTTCATACTGTTATACAAAACCATTTAAGAGACATTGGTTCTGTAGGTTCACTTCGACATGTCCATGAAAGCTCACATAAACCCAATTGTCCATCTGCTTAGTTAAAATAGTTTTTGACTGGCAAATAGGATGAGAGAGGCTCAGAAACAACCTATATGTAGACTTTGAAAACCCTAAAAAAGTACGTTTCCTAATATGGTAGGTAACTAATGAGAATTTTGTAGCGTGAACCAATATTAGTGGAACCTTCCTGCCTGCACTTAGATTTGTAATTTAAATGGAGTACATACATGAATCAAAATACACGTTCTATTATGCCATTACATTACTCTATTGTTGGCTAGGCCAGTAAATGAGTACCAGGACCAATACAGTGGTAATTCTGGCCAGCAGTATGCTGATAAAAATGAAGGTGAGTTTGCCATAATTTTGTGGCCAGATGTTTGTAGTAATTCTCAGAATCTTTTCTTCCAGATGTGATTGATATTACACACACACACACACACACACACACACACACACACACACCAAAAGCTCATAAAGAAATGAAGACTATACAGTTGCCATAGAATTTTCTACCATCCAGCAATGTTGGGAACTTGAAACAATCTGTCTTCTCTTTTGATTTAGTGGCGGCAGTGTTTGTCAAAATAAGTTCTGGTACATATATAATGTAACTCATTGTTAAGGAGTTATATTATATATGTACATATTGTATATATATATATGTTTCAGAACCACAGCCAATAGGAAATGTGGTTCTAATTACAAAGTACCTCTAATACTTTTTTTTGTTACCTAAAACCTCTTCTCCAATATACACAAAACACAATTATATCTTTAAAGCAACAACATCAAGAGCTTTCCAATCATATAATTTCTTATAGTCACTTAAGGTTCCTTAAAACCAAATTATGAATGGTCCTTACCAACTGCATGATTTATGATCGATGGCACAAGTTTCCAATTGTAAATCGCCCAGAGAGCTTTGCATATGGGGTGGTATATCATCATCATCATCATCATCATCATCATCATCATCATCATCATCATCATCTGTTTTAAGGTCATCAGTCCACAGAAATGTGCAAATGGCAGTATATGAGGGATACCACAAATTATGCACAAATTATTCCAGCAATAGTGCACACTGGGCAAGAGCACTGCATGCGCCTGCTAAATGCGCAATATCCCACATCCCTCTCTTGCCTGGAGGGTGCTTGCTTCTAGCATATGCAGAGGCATGTATGCCTGCAGCTAGGCAGAGTCAAAAGTTAAACTACCTGGTTCCAATCATCAAGTGACAATGATGGCTGGAACCACTGCAGCCCCACCTATTACTCCCCACAATCACCCTCCTACCTTTTAGGCCCTTTATGCCCCACAGTTTGTTCTCTGTTTAGGAATAGAGGGGGTCTGTTCCTTGAGTATGGGCTGTGATTAGCCCAGGACCTGAGTGCATTTTCACTTCTAGTTATCCATATAGGAAAGCAGCATTGTGATAAGGGGAACTAACTGCCTGACTCTGCCCTATGAGAAATGTCTTATGTTGCCCTCTCTACTGGGTAAGTTGCCCTCTTTTAGTGCTCAGTAACAGGCCCTTAATTTCACTCTCATTCTTTGTTTCCTCTTCAAGTTATTGCACTTTCCTGCTATTCTCCTTAGGATAGTGTCATCTCATTGAACTAGAAAATGGTGCAGTGTGCCAGATCCATTACTCTCAAGTGTTTGTGTTTTCCTGAAGGGAGAGGGGCTGTAGAGAGTCACATTTGGCTACTTATACACTTGTTGCCTCTTACAGCAGGGGTAATGTTAAAGGCTTAAGAAAGTACTAAGAACTCTTGATATCATCATAGTTCTATAGTGCTATCCTTCGTCATCCCATTTAAGTCAGTGACAAGCTGAGAGATGTGAACTGCATTACTTTTCATTATATCACCTATACAGCAGTACAGACCAATTTGTCACCAGTGTAAATATATTGCAGATGTTTAAAATGTATACTATTAAAGAGGCAACAGAGTCCAGTTGATAACGCCTTGGTTGGAGAATTAAATTTTTGTTATTATTATTTTTGACTCTTCCACTGAATCGATTCCGAGACTGCAGGAAAAGTTGGGATTAAAGCCGTCCCGGTTATCCCAGGGAAAGGGAGGGATCATCCCTCCCTGCCCCCGGAATCCCCTGTGTGTCATGTGGATGCACAGGGATGATCCTGGGGCAATTCCCAGGATAAGCCCTCGTGTAGACATGCCCTATGTTTTGTCTGGAAAGGTGAGTTAGCAAACCAAGGTTAGATCTACAGTAATGCTTTTTATTGGTATTAAAGTGCACTCATAACTGTTGGATCACATTACATATTCTGTATACCACTTTCCTAGTGTTATTTCCTGCTTTTTATTCCATATTATCTAAAATACCACAGCAGATGCCATTGTGTGTGCTACAGGGTATAAATGTGCAAGAGGGATATTGCGTCACCATGATGGGATCGTATCGATATGACACAAGGTGTAGATCTAGCCTAGGACAAAGTTCCAGTCAAAGTCAGCTGTTCAACTGGACAAGGGAGTGTCCATACCCTCTACACATTAGAGTGGGACCTCCTGAAATTGTAAATGCCCAACCTTCCTTTGGTTTCTAATCTAATCAAAGTAACACTGTATGCAAGAGATATGTTAACCTCCACATAAAGCCTAGACAACCTCCTTTGGTAAGCATGAACAAGACAATCATTTGTCTTCTGTGTGACTGGAAATCATTATCCCAGGACCACCCTATTCTTTTGTGAGTCTTTGTAGTCAAAGGCTATAATTGCCTGAGCTCTAGGAGTCTCCTGAACCTTCTGTGTGACCTTTGTTAATTTTGCTGGCAGATGTTCTGCCTAAGATGTTGCAGCTAGGTGCCCTTTTTTGCATGTCTGAAAACCCTTAAACTTTAAGGGATTCCAGAAAACGGTCTTGCTGAGATAAATGTAGCCTGACTTAGGAGCTGTCTATATGCTCCGAAAGCCCCATGGTGTGTGTGTGGTGGCATTGTGTCAGTTATATGACGCAGCAGCCTCCTCAAAGCCACTGCGAGGCTTTCTGCAAAGCTATGCATTTAAAAAGTTGGGGAAAACACAGCTCTTCTGCCATCTATGCTCACTCCAGCATCAATACAGAACCATTCCCATGCAGAAGGTGACCCTTGATAGGTCACTGGAAACCTGGGCAGAAGGCAGGGGACCAGGCTGGCGAACTGCATGGCCCTCAGAAACCCCACACCCTCCATCTGCATTGGGATTAGCCACCACCACTTCACAGTATAGAAAGCACAGAGTTTTGTTTAATGTGGCACTAACCCGGCACTGAATAGGCAGCCCCTTAACTTGGAACCCTGGGTCTGAGTGCTTTTTTTCTGCACTTCCTTTCCAGTGGACTCCAACCAATAAAGTTTAGTAGCTGTTAAGGGAAGTCTCTTCTTTTTACTCTCTTTTTGGTTTTATCCTAATGCTAGGTTTCTGGGCCACTTCTACTAGACATATAGCAGCCTATTCTCTAACAGAATAAAGCCAGAATCACAGTGGAAAATGGTTCTCCTACCATACTGGAGGTAAATTTCCATAAATAATTTGTGTTCCAGTAGGACTTATTCCCTGAACGTAAAAACAAATTTTGAAGATGTATATAGACCAACCCAGGCTGGTGCCCTTCAGATGTTTTGGACTACAACTCCCAGACCATTAGCCATGGTGCCTGGGGCTGATGTCCAAAACATCTGTAGAACACCAGAATGGGGAAAACAAGTGCAGACACATGTTCTAAATAAGTATGGTAAAACAAATTTTGTGCCTATGCCTTTCAACTACTCTATACTCACAGTTTTCTTGCTAACAAAGCTTTACAATAGGCTTACAGTTTTTATAGAAATGCTCTGTAGCATGTACCTTGATGACTTTCCAGAGAAAGTGAGTTCCAAACTGAATAAGCACTGACCACTGAGACCATCTCTCTGTGTAATCTTGTCTGAATTTGGGGTATGGATGGCAGAGCCAAAGATGAAGTCATAAATTGCAATGGAACATACATGTAAGGGCTTGAGTAGGCAGGTTTATGCTGGCTGGGATTAACCTGCTCTGGAATAATTTGCCTTTTTTTTAGTTTACAGTATTTTATCAGTGGATAGGTATTTTATTTATTTATTTATTCCATTTTTATACCGCCCAATAGCCGAAGCTCTCTGGCCGGTTTAAATACTGTTGGCTTTATTGAGTGGTTGTTTTAATCATTGTTATCCTCATGGAGGGCATGTGAGAAAGCAAAAGGCTTTCCCACTAATACAATATGTGAGGAACTGGCTCTTTTTAACCCTGGCTGATTGTATATTCCTATGACAAATGGGAGTCTCAAGTGGCACATTCTTCCCTTGTTTCTCACTTTTGCCATAAAGTATTGCTAATGGGCTTGGAGCATTACCAAGTTTCTGGTGCCCTTGCTGGCAGTGCTTCTAGAACCTGGGGGAAGTTCAAAGCTTGCGTTTGATTTTTAATGTTTGTTTGTTGAAACTACATTTGTTTGTTGAAACTACAAGGACGTTTTGGGACTGAATGAGAATGCAGGTCTAGGGCTTCAATTTCATTGAAGTATGCCCTTTTAGCTGCTGCCCAATGAATATGGGGAACAGGATTGGTTCTAGAATACAGCAGTTTGAAGCAATCGCACAGCTACTATCGATAGCAAGAAACAACTTGCCATCTTTCAGCCGTGCTGTTCCTTAATTTGACAAGTCTTTTATGCAGGGGCCAGGAGGAGCATCTGATGGGGAGCCCAGTGGGATTCCCTTGTCACTATGGGATTCCTGAACTGATCTCTCAGACTGGATTTCCATCTGTCACAAAATGCTGGAACAGAGCAAGGGAAGCAAGAATCTGTTCTCAATGTTTGTAGAATTAAATCCTGCCATAGAGTGACCAGAAGGAAAAAAAGGTGATAGTTGCCCTGTTTTCTGTGTGCTGCCATTTGGGTACACTGGCCCTGGCATTGCCACAAGAAGGCATCTCCTAGAGAAGGCCACTAAGCAACAACAGGAACTCTGTGTGTGTGTGTGTGTGTGTGTGTGTGTGTGTGCGTGTGTGTGTGTGTGTGTTCCTTAGGCATGCCTGCGTAATAATGCTCACATGAAGACAAAGCACAGTATTATATTCAGGCTTGGTAATGACACACTTTGTAACCCAGTTAAATACAGACATTTGTTTAGATAGAAAGGGCATGGCCATGAGCTGTGCAATTTTTGAGAAGCTTTATGCTTTGTAGATCCTAGCTGCTGAAAACTGGATTTCTTTTCCTTGATTTTTGAAGTTGACTTTGAAAAAAACTCAACCAAAAACTAAACAAACAACAACAAAAACAATACTGGACCATATTATCTGAAACAATTAAAGTGGCTTCATTTAAACTAATGGTGATTTACAGCAGTTGAGAATCTAGCCCATGTTTTCTTCTTCTATCATGTTTTGTTAGTATGTTCTATAGCTTTTCTAGGAACACATCTGTTACCTGATCAAGCACACCAAATTGACAAGGAACATATCTGAATGGTGATGTGCAGAAATCTACCAGAAGGGATTGCTCTCAATGATTGGAAAACTATATTTCTGGCCTGAAACTATTGGGGTTCTTCTGGGAAAGTAGCTATCAACATCTGCCTGGGATGTTTGCAGGGGTTGCAGAGGCAATGAGGAAAACAAGGCATGTGCTGTTGAGGCATCAAAGTCATCTCCTATTTTTTTTTATTTATTTATTTAAGGATTTTTATGCCACCATTCAGCCAAAAAAGGCTCTCATGGCGGCTTACAAAAGTATTTCTTGACATATCTCCTACCTGTCAGCATGACTGTAGTATGTGTCAGTCACAGAGCAGGTGCCAGACTCCAGTGGGCCCATGGCATAGTGGTGTCGATAGGCCCATATACACACCCTGCCGCTGCCACAGCCCCCTGCCCACCCACCACTGCAGCCACCTTTGCACTTGCCTGCCTGCTGCTAATGCTGCTGAAACCCCATACCCAACCCTAACACCCTGTTGGAGCTGCCAGCCAAGCCACCTAACCCCCCTCCATCCTCCCTTATTTTATTCTTTTCCTATTACAGAAGACACTCCCAGTAGGTAAACAAAGGAAAACATTTCATCATATATTGATTTATAAATACAAATAATAATAATAATAATAATAATAATAATAATAATGATGAAGAGTTATAAACATAATCAAACTCATACCAGTTAAATTGCCCCTAAAAGTAAATAAGATCATGCTGAATTCTCAACTTTATCATTACAATATGAAATAGACTCCATTTTTCTATAAAGAAATTATTTTCGGATCATATTTTTCTGATTCTAATCATATTAGTGAATTTCATCATTGAGGCCATATCCCCTCCATTTTAAAAAATCTGATGCGGTGGTGGTGGCTCCTCCTCACCTGGCTGTCTCTATTGGCAAAGCACTGTAGCACCTGGCTGGCCAAGGACAAGCCCCAAGTCCTTTTTATACTGTTTTTAGTAGCAGCGATCTGAACCAATTGAATGCTGCCTTTTTGGTGGAAAGGACAACCATTGAGGCGAGACACCCTCATTGGCCATGTTCCCCTCAAAGGCAGTATCTGATTGGTTCACATCGCTGCTTCTCAAAATATAACTTAAAAATATTATCTTTTAAAATGGGGCGCCATGGGGCCTTCAAACTCAGTCATGAGGAGGTGGAGGGGGCAGTGGCAGGATCGGGGGCAAGGGCATAGATGGGGCCTTTTGAGCACTGGGCAACTGTTTGCTCATGCCAAACCCTGATGCCAGGTCTGGCCAGTCGAAAGGAGACAGGACAATTATGTCACTCCTTGGATGGGAGCATGGCTTCTGCCCCAAGTAGTTAAGTGGGCTACAGCAACAAGATTCATCTACTTTATCCTCATAAAACACAAACAGGATTTCAGAAACCCCTTCTGAGTTGTACAATGAGGTTGCATCATAAGCAATTTTTGGCCTAAGGTGGTAGTTTTGAAACTGTGGATGCTGGAATCTCTTTACTTAGCACGCACACGTCTTGTGCTTTTTCCATAGGCCAGGGACAGGAAGGGATTTTCCCCCCAGCTCCTTCATCTGTTATGTTTTATGGAGCTGTGATTGTTCTCAAATGAGGATATCCACTTAAAATAAGGGACACCTGCCAACTCTATTGCTTTCTCTTTTCTGGCAACTTTTCTCATTTCATAAACCGAGATTCCCTTCTTATTGTGGCCCTGATGATTTCAAAGATATTGCTCTGGTTTTAATCTGAGAGGATAATTTAGCCTTGTTATTTCCGGTTTTGATTCTTGCTGAGGTCAGATGCAAGCCTATGGCAGAGTTTAGCAATGAACACTCCAGGGTTGGATCAGATTTCCTCTGCAGTGAAGGTTAGACAGAATTAAGGGCATATCATCAACTGATGCATAGCAATTCACTGCAGGCTTACAAGAGAGATACTAGGTGTGACCAAGCTCCATTAAAATCATCAAGAGTTTTGCCATTGATTTCAACAGGAAGTGGATTGTGTCCTCTATGCTTTACAAATTAGTAAGGAAGGTCTTCCACTTTTGCCAAACTTGTACATGTTATTAAGTTGCTCTTTCCATAACAAATGTTTCAGTAAAGAAGACTAGATGTGTGATAGGTGATGAGTGGATGAGTGTCAGATGCACCAGCCTTGGAGCAAATGGTTTAGTCATAGTAACTCAGGTAGTTGTTAAGAACAGAAGAACTGCCATGCTGGATCAGACCAAGAGTCCATGTAGTCCAGCACTCTGTTCACACAGTGGCCAACTAACCGTCAGCCAGGGACCAACAAAGCAGGACATGGTGCAAAAGCACCCTCCCTCCCATGTTCCCCAACTGGTACACACAGGCTTACTAACTCGAATACTGGTGATAGCTATTACAAGGTGTAAGAGTCGTGTCATAGATTAGAGAAATAATGCTTTTCAGACAAATATTGTCTCCCAAAGCAGCTCACGGCAATGAAAAAAATGGCCATGACATTAGGCTTACATATTAAAAACACAAGACACATAAGTGAAGGTCAGTGGTGAGAAAAAGCAGAGGAGGGAAATCAGTTTGACTATGTCAGTACAAAGTGACAAGTTATAAACAGTCATATATAGCTAGTTGGGGCTAGGCTGAGCTTCCCTTTCTGGTGATCTTGCATGGATAGAGATATGGCAATTGACACCACAGCCCTTGTTCCAGAGTGTGCTTCCCTTCAGTTCTGCAGTCTAAAGACTACTGGCAGTTGGTGTCAAATGTTCTTTCTGAAAAGGTAGGGAAAAGAGCAAGCTCTCTGGAGCTGCTCCTTTGGCTGATGAATTCAGCCAAGTTGGTTTTCTCCTTTCCATTATGTTCTTCCATGATGTTCTTAGTGGGTGCAGCCTCCCAGTGGCCCAAGTTCCCCTGGCCGATGGATGGGGCCAAAGTATGCTTTGCTTTGGTTCTGCAGTCTAAAGGCTATATATGCAACTGTAACCAAAGATATTCCTTTCTTTCTGGCCATCTTGCTACCTCTTTCCCTCAACTTGTCTATATGGTCATTTCTATAGAGAATGGGAAATGTTGACAGCACAACTCTCAAGGGCAGCCTATGTTTTAAAATGAAAGTCATTTTAGCCATTATATAAACTAGAAGAAACAATGTTGATGTTCCTCATTTGACAATCCTAGGCCCTGCTGATTTCCATCTTCTCTTTCCTTAGGGACATTTGTCCCTGAATTCTCAACAAAATGTCACTAACTAAGCTAAGTTTATATGATGTGGTATGTTCTGCCTATGAAGGATTTATATGTCAGACATTGTTATTTATATTGCTATAAAGCTCACAGAATTCTATCACACTGTTTTAAAGATGTAAAGTGGTCATTTTCTTACAGAGAAAATTATTTCTATTTTGTGGGGATGGGTGAAGAGCCTTGGGGGAACACTTTTTTTTTTAGGGGCCACTGGGATTTTTTAAAAATGCTTTTCAATTGTTAATCTGATGTCTTCACAAAGACTGAGGATACAAACAAATCTAGATTGATAAATGCATCCATTTGAAACAGCAGCAAAGGTATGTGGCAAGACAACACCAACCAAACCTTGATTCAGTCAGCTTTGTTTCCCAAAATAGTTGCTGTGAAAGGGTAGGAGGATGGAAGGAGGTGGCAATGTAAGTAGGTTGTTATTAAAAGGCTAACAGAATAATTAACATAGCAGGCATTTCTCAAGAAGGGGTTGTTGGGGATTTGAGAACTTAAGAATTATGTCTCTGTTAGAGAGGTTGATCTTAAAATATTGATAACCAACAAAGGGCCTGACAGTATGCTGGGCTATAAATATAATCAAACTCTTGATGATTCTGTTGGTTCTTGATTTCCTCTTTTCTTGTCCTGTCTCTTTTTATGTCATTTACTGACATGCTTTGATGTCACAGTAGGCCCAAGTTGGCCGGTGAGACATGGCCCTTTTACCTGCCATTAACTTAGCTGCTCTGAGAACAGGTATGAGATGGCTACCTTTGTCCTAGGGAGTTATTGAAGACCTTCACACAAAGGTGAGAAATTTAGTATTTTATCTGTGGAATTACACAATAAACTTTAGAACGACACCATGTAGGTTCAGCTCAATTACCAGAAAGCCTTTTGCCAGAAATGAGCAGGTGACACTCACGGCTTATAAAATAGAATAACCTAATTTCTCTGTCAGCACACATGGGTAGGCTTCTACAACTCACCTTGGCTAAGGCCAGTACAAACCAGAGCTAATGTCTAGGTTCCACAAGAAAATGTAATGGAGCCAGTTCTTGAGTAAATTGGAGCTTTTTTGCTTTGCCATCACCTTTCTGAAGTGTACCTTTTTACTGCTTCTGGCACATTATGGTGTGCTGTTAGCCTTGCCTTTTGATTGGGGGAGCCTCCGGACAGAGGGCTCTTAGCCCTAGCAATTTTAAGACGTTGTGCAGCTGTTCCATCTTTTTCTCCTTAATGGTTTTTCTGTGTTAAGGAAAGAGAGGGAAGAAACATAAAGAAAACATGGGTCATGAGTAGAAGACTATATCAAGACCCTCTCCTCTCCTGGTAAACATCTCTGAATGAGGCAGGTCAAAGGCATCATAAAACTTCATCTGGAAGCACTCTGGGACTCTCATTGCATTTTGATTCCTTCCAATCCTATGATTCCCTGAAGAGAAATGGAGGCCTAATGGTAATGCTGTAGTTCCACACTGTGGTGCATGCCAGTCCAGTCCCTAGATTATGGAGGAAGGTTACAGAATCTCAGCATGGGTGACATTAGGGGTGTGCGTCTGCCTCAGACAAAGCCTAAATCCAAAACCAAAGCAGGATGCTCCTGAAGTCTCAGGTCCACCTTGGAGAATCAAAGGATGGTCTCAATCTCTATATTAAAAATTGACACCAAATTAGTTAAGGTTGTTAAAACACAAAGGAGTTGTGAAGAGCTCCAAATGGATCTGTCCAAGCTGGGAGAGTGGGCAATCAAATGGCAGATGCAGCTCAATATAAGCAAGTGTAAGGTGATGCCCGTTGGGGCAAAAAAACCAACTTCAAGTATAACCTAATGGGATCTGAGCTGGTTGTGACCGAACAAGAATGAGATCTTGGAGTTGTGGTGGACAGCTTGATGAAAATGTCAACCCTGTGTGCGGCCGCTGTAAAGAACATGAACTCCATGTTAGGCATTATAAGAAAAGGAATTGAGAATAAAACGGCCAGTATCATACTGCCTTTATACAAATCTATTGTGCGACCACACTTAGAATAATGTGTACAGTTCTGATTGCCATATCTAAAAAAAGTTATTATGGAACTGGAAAAAGTGCAAATAAGGGAGATTAAAATGGAGCATCACCCCTACGAGAAAAGGTTACAACAAATGGGATTGTTTAGCTTGTAAAAAAGGAGCCCATGATAGAGATGTACAAAATTATGCATGGTGTGGAGAATGTGGATAGGGAGACATTTTTCTCCCTCTCTCAAATGAAGCTGATTGGTGGGAGATTCAGGACAAATAAGAGGAAGTTCTTCTAGACGCAGTGCATAATTAAATTATGGAACTCACTACCACAAGATGTAGTGATGGGCACCAATTTGGATGGTTTTAAAAGGGGGTTGGATAAATTCCTGGAGGAGAAAGCTATCAATGGCTGATGGTTGTGTGCAACTTCCAGTA
Organism: Elgaria multicarinata webbii; assembly: GCF_023053635.1. Lineage (NCBI taxonomy): Eukaryota > Metazoa > Chordata > Lepidosauria > Squamata > Anguidae > Elgaria > Elgaria multicarinata. The sequence goes on from NC_086172.1 coordinate 88,447,136, forward strand.
TTCAAGGCAGTAGGCCTGTGTGCACCAGTTGCTGGGGAACATGGGTTATAGGGTGTTGTTGCACCATGTCCCTGGTCGACAGCTGGTTGGCCACTGTGTGAGCAGAGTTCTGGACTAGATGGACCCTTGGTCTGATCCAGCATCAGGGCACTTCTTATGTTGTTATGATCAATATTACCTGTATGAATGTTAATATTAATACAATCTCTGATATCCTTATCTTTACGTTAATTGAGGGTAAAGTCGTAGAGACTTAGGGCGTAAAAAATTCAACACTGGGGGTGTAATCTAATTTTTTCTCTTTTAAATTTTCTGATGTTTTGCTGTTATTAATCAGAAGTAGCCCCTGAAAATGTATCTTTACACAGTTTCATCAATATATACGCTTGATCCATGGATGTATACAAAAGAGGGCAATTTCAATTGATTTTACAGAGGACAGGATAAGGTATGAGGTGGGAGGCAATTCCTTAAGTATGCAGAACCCAAGCCATTTCATCTATTTTGAGGGGAATCAGTTGCATGGGTTGCTTGGCCACTGGCCTTGGCCCTAGGAAAGACATTAATTCCTACTTCTGTTTCTGTAGTGTCTCTTTGGTGTAAACTGAGAGTATATGCATTGAAGTGACACAAATGCACAAAGGCTAGTGAAAGCAAAGATTCAGGCTATACATATGATTGAAGGGTTAGAGTGTTTGAAAACTGGAGCAGTACATATATATTTTGCAGGAGAACTGGAAGAAAGCATCTAACTCCTTTTTCTAGTATGATGCACTTACCCTGCTAAGTACTATAGATAACTGACTATTAGTTTCAGTTTCTTGTAGGTGTGTGTGTGTGTAAATATGTATGTATGTATATGTGCATGCATGTATGTATATGTAGACATCACACACATGAGTACATTGGAGGAGGAAACAAAATGTTTACTGGCTTTTAATGGATAAATGTAAGATCAAATTATTGCAGTCAGACAGTGATATGAGAACATAATTATACAACATAGTCTCTTGGACAGATTTGTTTAATAGGATGGTATTGTGAAAGTAGAGATGAAAAGCAGAGGCTAAAACATTTCTTCTTGACATATTAAATGCATGTTAAGATTTGATAAGAAAATAAGACGAGACTGCTGGATCACACCCTCCTGCTCATGTTCTCCAGTAACTAATGCACATAGGTATACTGCTGCTGATAATAAAGGAAATACATAGCCATCATGACTAGCAGCCATTGATAGCCTTAACCTTCATGAATTTGTCTAATCCTTTTAAAAATCCAACCAAGATGGTGACCATGGCCCTTTCTACAACTAAGGATTATCCCAGGAAAATGGAGGAATCATCCCTGCCTGCTCCTGGGATCCCCTGTGTGTCATTTGCATGCACAGGGATGATCCCTGGAAAAAAAGCAGGTGTAGAAATGGCCTATCACTACATATTGTGGTAGCAAATTCTAAAGTTTAACTATGTGCTGCATATGGTTGAAACCTTATCATCATCTACCATTTCTAGAGCTGTAATAATCTGGATATATCAGTTTTAGTCTTCAGTCCTGTGCAGTCTGATGTTTTAAGAAAGAAACCAATTTTGAATGGTAAGGATGAGGACTGCAGAGGGTAAAGATAAGAATAATCTTCCAGTTGAGAATCATTCCTCACCCCACACTTCGAAAATTCTGAAACAAAGCTTTTCCTTAATGTTCCAAAATCAGAATTTAGACTGGGAACATGCCTGAGGAATTAAAGCCCCAAACTGCTTCCCTCCCCCCCCCCCACTTCCCCCACCATCATTTGCTTTGCTTCCCTGGGAAATTATAATGACCTAAATGAGGAATTATAATGGAAATGTCCCCTAACCATGACTGCAACAGCACCAACTTAATGTTCAATCAACTCTCCTTCTTTATGTGTGATAGTCATTCCTTTGAACTGCAGATTTCCCTCCATTTTGCATAATCTTGTAACCTCTGAAATGTTTTCATTTTTTAAAAAAATTGGGGAAATGTGTGTGTGTGGCTTTATGTTTCCCCCTCCTCTTTTCCTCTCATACCTGAACAACTGTGATAACTTGGCCTCCCTGACATTTGCCCTGATAGGAAGCAATGAGTACCATACACCTGCTCTCTTTTCAGTCTTTCACATTTTTGTAATATGAATGGGTTCATTTGCAAACCACACGTCTTTGATCATTGACCTCACACCATGACATGGGTGTCCTAGTCCTTTTGGTCCCTTTGATGGAGAGGAATGGTAGATTTTATTTTTGTACCAATAATTGCACCAATTTTAACACTGTCAGTGTCTTTTTCCTCCTGCCCCAATAGCCTTGGAACTCCATTTCATTTCAATGAAATCACTGCTACTCTGCAGTTGTGTAAACAGGACTCTGTTGCAAGGCTAATTATCTTTTCATTGTGCAGTTGTGAGAACTGTTGAACTGAAATAATTCAATTCATTTCCATGCAAGATTGTTGGGGAAATTATGAAATATTTAGCAAGCTGTGGATTAATGGCTGGCAATTTCTTGGTTATTAGCAGTTAATTAAAATATATAATAAAGTACAATGATATATCAGACTCTCATTATTTTCATTGCATTCTGAAAAATCCTACACACAAAGTTCCCTGCACTCAGTTACAAATGCCCCTTGCATTAAAACAATGGAATCTAGTAAAACATAAGGCAGACAGATTTTTTTTAAAAAAGTTATAAACTTGTGGGTGGGTGGGTATACACAATGGTATACACAACTCTAGTCAGTTACCACTAACTTAGTAGTTTGCTTGTCCTTCTTATGAAGTATGCCAGGTGTTCTTCATTTTCTAGGCCAAATCCTTTAGGGCGCAATCCTATGCATGTTTAGACAGAAAACGTTCTACAACTTTAATGGATAATATAGATTATATATGCACATGTGTGAGAGAAGTTCTTGTTGGAAATAAATTAATTTTTAACTCCTGGCAGAAAGTAATTATTGTTGTTACACTGGATATATACTTAAATCACCAAAAAGCATTTTAAGTGTTTAAGATTATGAAGATGACTAATAGCTCTCTTTAAATTTCCTTTTACTTTGCTTTCATAAAGAAAAAAATATGCCTCTGGTGCCTGTGGTAGCAAAAAACGATTTGGGTTCCAAACTGTCACAGCGTCATGACATGCCTTTCCTCACCAATCCCAGCAGCTATGAAGCTTTTATTCCACTGACCAACACTGATGGGTCGGTGAAAAAGATTTGTGTTACCTCTTTATTCTTTGATTTTTCTCTTTCCCTGTGGCTCTTTTTGAAGCTGGGTATGGCCAACTCTCTTGGAAGCCTTGTGAAATAAAAGAGCTTTCGGTATGATGAGGCCAATGAATCCTCATGCTCTAGGAGACTGCTTGTTTAAGATCAAGGGAGCTGCATTTTCATTTTGAACTACATTTCAAAAAGATTCTGTTGAGCACCCCAGTCTATGTAATGCTGTAGCTTCTAATTATGTTATAATTTGCAACAGCACAACTTGTATTCCTGTTTGTGACTATCTTTGTAATTTGTGGGCATTAGAAAAGTGATTAATGACTTGTGGTGAACTGAAGCAGAATTGTAGAATTGGACTGGATCTGGAGGACATTTAGACCAGACCTTTGCACAGGAAGAGACTCAACTATCCACTGATATTATTAGCCATATTGACCAGCTTATGGTGATCTACAAAAGAACAGGAAGGATCCAATGATGATATGGCAGAGATGCGTGAAAGGTCAAGGGCCAGATCTACACCAAGCAGGATATGACACTTTGAAAACGGTTTGAAAACTGTATATGGAGTGTGTCCTGGGCCCCAACAGTTGTCACTATTGTTATAAACATTTCTAAAGCAGTAGTGTAGATCCTGCCAAGCATACACATTTGGTAACTGACATGAATTGTCTACATAAATGAGCAATGTAAAATCAGAGGATAATACTCATATAAGAATTGTCTTGCTCGATCAGAATGCAAGTCTATCTAGTCTAGTACTCTAGTTTCAACATCAATCAGTTCACAAGCAGGGCAAGTAAGTGGTGGCAATCCCCTGTTCATTACAGCATCTGATATTCAGAAATATACTGCTGTTCTACATGGGACTTGTATGTCTTTAACATGGCTAATAGCTGCTGAGAGAGATTCTTCATGAATTTGAGGCTTTCCAAGCCTTTTTAAGGCTATCTTAAGCTACTGGTTAATTATGCATTTTGGTTATTTATGCATTTTGGTAAACTTTTTCCCATTTCTGTGAGCAGAGGGCATCACAAAGTGGGCAAATTCCCTTTCAGTGCTTCAAGCTAAGCTGTAAGTATCCTCCTCCAAATTACCGTGCTTATCTGAGTAGACCATGTTAGCAGCTAAATGTGCAAACTGGGTCTGATTTACATCATATTAACTGTTCATATGTTTAGTGTACAAGACCAAGTGGCTTAAAGCATCCCAAGCCTTACACTCCAAAGGTAAAGTCCTACTCATGTCCTACTTCTGGGCATCCCTGAGTCAGCTGGTCAACCACTGTGTGCACAGAATGTGGGACTAGATAGGCCTTTGGTCTGATTCACCATGGCTCTTATTATGTTCTTGAAATGTAACTGTATCTGCTCACCCACTCAGGCAATCCAGTTTTAGGATAAAATTCCTTCCTGGATTTAAATGAAGCAAACACATTGTGATCATGAATACAGGATGTCTTCCCTTAGCATATTCAAGAGAAAGTTTGCCCAATGTCTTCAGCAGCATCCTATCTTATCCAATCCTCCATCTCTGATGCCTCAGCAAAACAGAGGTAAATCAGATTCTTTCATAGCCCGAATAAGGCAATTAGAGAGGATCTAGCTTACAATTCATTTTATAACTTGAATTACATAGGTTAGACCTGAAATAACTTTTACGTCTTAGAAATTTTGATAACCTAAAACCAGTCAAGTAGTTGATTATCTTACTGTAGAAAGCAGAAGGTAAGGAGGAAATGAAGGTCACTGGTTCAATTTCTTACTGGAATTAAGTCCTTGAAAATAAGGATAATCCTTCATTTGAAGTTGACTCACTTGGTTACCTCACTGTAACTCTTTGCACTAGGCTCTGCAGTTTTAAAAAATGTATTTTCCTAGACTGTGATGGATCTCTCTCTCTCATTTATCCATTAATAACCTGTTGTACTGGTAGCCGCATAGAATTGAAAGGTGGATGCTATCATTATATATATATATATATATATATATATATATATATATATATCTCCTTAAGTTGATTTTACTGTGAATGGAATGGAGAAAGTTGTTTTCATTACAAATCCTAACTGATCTCAGTGACAAAGTACCATATCTCTTGGACCAATAAGCCCTATTAAACTCAGTGAGACTTTCCTCTGAGTAGATATGCATAGGGATTGCAATGTAAAAAAAATATACTGAGAACAAACAATGAGAATTCAACACTAATGGAATTCTGTCTCAACATCAGACTGCCAACTACCCAACAATAGTTCAGCATCTTTCTGTAACAGTTTACTGAGTCATCAATCCATCTACAACTGCAGCTAGACATATTCAAAATAGGAATACTGAACAGTAGATCTGCTCATCATAACATTTCAAAATAATTAGCAAGAACTCTCCATGAAAAGTACTGTTACAGCTAGAAAAGTGCAGTGTAACTTCGTGGGTGATGGATTAGAAGATCCACCCTTCAGAGGCGACTGTAAGCTTAGTGGCCCATCTGATAAGGACTGGAGGCTAAGGAAGAGATGGATAACCATATATCATGATCTCTTTCTTTGTTTTTTCAGTGTCCAATTCTTCTCTTTATTTGGTCAGTAACAAGCCTATCAAAGGTTATTGTGGTAAACAATCTTGGAGGGGTGACCAAAGCCCATTCTGAGATTTAGAGCAATATATCTTTCTGTCTTTCTTTGCACTAGTGTGTGTGTGTTGTGCTTGGCTTATGCACGTAAGTTAGGGTTTTAATTAATTGGTCACTCCTGTCTCAAAGAAGTGGGTGATACCATTTAGATAAATTCATATCTGTTGCCATAAGTTCCATAGCATGGCAACAGAATAAAAAATAAAATAAAATCATTTTTCATGGTATTTATCACCTGTAGCTTTTTTAGGAGATAAAGTTTCAGATGAAGATTTATAAATATACAAATTGTAACCCCCTTAAGTATAGGTTTTACTATCATTTAATTTATCTTCATGTTTTCTTTGCTTATTAAATAAAATGATACTTGTGTATTTCTCAGAGTAGTCAACTGTTAATTTACTGCCAAACATGAGCAGTTCATGTGACAATGTTTTTTCCTGTAGTGTATTACTTCGTATTTTTCAATAGCAAACTTCATCTTCTGTGGTGTTGCCCAGCTACCTAACTCTGTTATGCCCCTATCTTGAGTGTTTAAGTGGCACTTAGGTGATATACTGGACTTGTGTTGGCCTGCAGCACTTGGGTAAATTTCACCCTTTAGGAGATGACGCACCCTGTCAGATTAATCACAGATGTACTGTGAATTTTCTTGGGCTTATAGGAAGGAATCAGTTTTCTTCTATAAATAACCCTTTCAAACCTGTACTAAACCTTGGTTACACATATCACATGTGCATCAACCTGATGGGCTGGTTTATAGAAGGGAATAAACAAGCTTGATGTTTGGACCTGAAATACTGAATAGTATACCAACTTAAGATGGCTGACAAGCATATTTGAGAATTACTTATTGTGTTTATCTTTTATAGCCATACCTGATTCTTTCTTTGATGATTATAAGATGACAAATAATATCATTAAAACAGACCCTTGACTTCGTCATTTTTTTCTCTGTAGATGTTCCAATAATTTGACTCCATCTATCTCCCCTTACTAGTACTTTGAAATTATAGCAGTCTTGTTTGCTGTTTGACATAGTTTGGCAATTTCCATAGGTAAAGCTGAATATAGTCTAGAGAGGTCTTCCTAATCTTGCAGCTTGTCTCCTGCATCAGCAAGACATATGAACTCTTTCCCCATCTGCAGTATTGATAGGTCTATTTATTTAGTGCCATCCCTTTATAGCAGGGGTGGGCAACTTCTGGTCCTCCAGCTGTTGTTGGACTTCAACTCCCATCAGCCCAAGCCACCATAGCCAAAGTTGAGGGATAATGGGAGTTGTAGTCCATCAATATCTGGAGGTTGCTGATCTTTGTTTTACAGAATAATATAAGCAAAAATGCCAGAACAGGTTCCTGAGTTTGCATTCAATATTTTGACATTGAGTGAGATAACAGAATGGGAGGGAAGAGAGAAAGGAGAGTGGAAGGTCATGAGGGGTGGATATGAGCAAGTACAGATATGGCACTAGGAGGATTTGTTATGAAGTGCTTTTAGTTTTCTAATGCAAGAGCTAGGCATTCTTAGAGGCGGGACAAAGTAGATATGACACTGGGGAAGCATAAATGCATTTCTAGTGTTGTGTGTAAACGTGAGGTGGTTCTTGCTAAAGCAGTAATAAAGAAAGGCCATTTTGGATCCAGGTTTTGGTGAAGGGAGGCAGAAAGGTGTTTCCCCCCCAATCCTTTTCCCCACACTAGATGACCAATGCAAATCATGCCCTGGAGTTGTGATTAGTCATGGAGGGGAAAACAGAGCCACCTATTGTGCTTGTATATTTTCCCTTCCACAGTTAATAGCAGCTGGGGGGGGGGGAGCAATTTGGATACAGGGATAGTATCTCCTTACTCAACCATGGCCTCAATCCAAAGCCAACTGTGGAACCTTTTAGTATAACAAAGACAGAGATACATTTATGCATCTGTACTTTGGTCCTTATTTTTAAGAATCAAGATTACAGCATTGTGCACAATTAGTCGTATCAAAGTCAAGATTTTTTTAGCATGCATAACTGAGGACATAATTTCAATTTTACAAATAACTGATACATCATGAGAATCTGATGGTGTCATATATCTGTCCCTCCTTAAGAAGCTCCAAGGAAGCTAACGATTTTTGAAAACAAAGCTTATGGTTGTCATTGTATTATGAATTTATCAAAAATGAGAGAAAAGTCTTAAGACAGATCCCCATGTTGACAAATTTGGCATTTAAAGATCTATGCTGTCATATTGTGCCTTCTCAGGTAGAATATATGCATACAGGGTTAAATCTGAGCCAGGACTCAGTCCTTAATCCTGTGTTCAATTGTAGGCCTTCGATGAACAATACATCTATTTCACTCTTACACTGCAATCCTGTTCATGTCTATTCTAAAGTTCTGAGTTCACTGGGACTTCTTCCCAGGTAAATGTGTATAGGAATGCAGCCTTAAATAGCCATCACTAGCCCTGATATGTTTAGGATTAGAATAGAGACAGGGCTGCCAAGGCTGCTAGTAGGAGGAAAGCTTAAGCCTCGGTATCTCTATTTTAGAAATCAAGTAGTCTGTGTAAAGTAGCTGTGTGCTTTTCCATGAGCGAAACAATTGACAGTGTGCCTATTTGCTTTTGCTCCATGTTTGTTTCTGCTTCATAAGACTTTGTAAGAAAACATGTTCCACTATAGGAGAATAGTCGGGAAGCATAGTTCTCTGTGCCCCCTTTTTTATATAAAGTTGATGCATGGGCAGTATAACCCTAAGAGGTCCCCTTCAGTTCATTTTAGAGAGTATACTTGACTTCATTACCACTGCTAGCAGAGACACCAATGTCAACACCTTGGAAATATATTGCAGAGAGAGGTGCATTCAGTGACCTGCATAAGATTCTGGGTTTGGTCCTGGCAATTTCAGTAAGAAGGATCTCAGGTAGCAGGTGATGGGAAAGCCTGAGAGTTTGGAGACTGCTGCCAGTGTAGGTAGTACTGAGCTAGTTGGACCAATGGTCTAGCTTGGTATAAGGCAACTTCATGTGTTCATATCTTTCCCCTCAAGGCAGCAGTTGCACTGAAACAAAGGAATGCGGCCATGGAATCATTGGATGTGGTGATTCTCCATTCTGTTTCCTAAAAAAAAAGTATCAGCCCAGGAAAAAACACATATTTTAAAAAGAGGAAAATGTGAACAGATGGAAGATTTTGTTTTCATCCCCCTCAAGTTGAATATATATATATATATATATATATATATATATATATAGTAGCTCTAGTATGAAAGAGACGATGATGCGGTCAGTGATCACTGATTGCTGTGAAATCAGCAAACCTTGTCCAGCTGTTTAGGGAATGGTTGTCTTATCATGGAAATTACACTGCTATAAATACAGCTAGATGTATTAGAAAGAGATGTACTGGTATCTGAGTGGGCTCAAATGGACATAGAAGCACAGCAACCATTTTGCTTAGAAATCTATCTGTATAGTCTGTGTTTCCTTTCACAGACAAATTTGTCTTCTGTTTTTCCCCTTAAAGTTGACCATCAGTAATTTGATTTTGTTAGGCTTAACAACAATAGCAGGGCATAAGTTCAATATCACATTTCTGCTCATGTTCCCCAACAATTGACATACACAGACATATTACCTCTGATACTAGAAGGTAATATATACAGCCTTCCAAACTAGTAAGCATTGGTAGATATAGCCTCCATGAATTTATCTAATCCCCTTGTAAAGTTATCCAAGTGGATGGCCACCACTACATCTTCTATTACTGAATTCCATAGTTTAACTATGTGCCGTATGAAAAAGTACTTCCTTTTATCTGTCCTGGATCTCCCGCCATTTAGCTTGATGGGATAACTCCAGGTCCTAGAATTATGAGAAACTGAAAAACTTCTCCTATCCACTTTCTCCATATTATGCATAATTTGATACATATCTATCATGACTTCCCTTACTCATTTTTTTTTCTAAGCTAGACAGCCCCAAATGTTGTAATCTTTTTTGACTGTGGAGTTGCTCCAGCCCCTTGATCATTTTTGTTGGTAGCTCTGGGGTGGGCAATGTGATGCCGTGTCGTCCATGACTTTTCCTTTGGACTGTCCCTTTGACTACTTAGCATGATGCTGCCATTGTGCGTGGCCTATTTTCTAGCTAGATATACCTGGGGGGGAAACCTTTATAGTGTTAAGGCATGTCATTGGTGCACATGCACACAATCAAATGCACATGTATTCAACTGTGTACGTGTGTATTCAAATCTTGCACTTAAAGACTCAATGTACCAAGAGGAGGTTACCCTTTTGGCTTGTACCATCAGCTTATTGGATTAACACTATGACCCTGTTCAGATGACACACTAAATCATGGGGGTTAAGCATTTTTAGCTAAACATTATGGTTTGGTGTGTCATGTGAACCATGACTTAGCATGTCATATGGACAATTCCTAAGCATGGTGGCTACATAACCACAGTTTAAACACACTCACTTATCATTTGTTGCAAAAGGGTTAGCGGCTAACCATGGCTTAGGGTGTTGTCTAAACAGGCCCATTAAAGAGGAGAAGAAGAACAGAGGGAAGGGCTCAGTGAAATGGAATAGTTTATAAGCTCAGAGGAGGTGATGTGCTTCACATTGAATGAGGGACTGGGAGGATACTAGAGAATTAGACAGGCACGCAGGAGACCTAATCACAATGGGACAAGCTTGAATTATGTTGATGTATAGTTGCAAGTTGCTGCAAGTTGGAGTGCTGGGACAGAGAAGAAAACAAAGCAAATGAATCAAAGTAGAGAAATTACCTCTCCTATAGTGATGTAGAAAATTGGGTTCTTCTGAGGGTACTGATGAATCAAGAGCCCTTCCTGAGTACCAGGCCACCAGGGTTGCTTGAGTTGTCTTTGAAGTGGAACTGGGCAGCAGAGCCCTGAACATGTTCCCTTAGATCCCTAACTACACCGAAGGCAAAATAAGAACAACAAGGGGAGAAACTGGAGAAGAAGGAAAAGAGGGAGAAGCAAATCTAGCTAGAAATAGAAGGATGACAATGGAACTCAACTGAAACCTATGAATACCTTCTTCTAAAACCTTAGTTTCTGTGGTAAAATGTAACCATCTGTCAAAAGAAGACAGCTAGTGTATGCCACTGCTGACTTCCTTTGTGCTGCTTGCATAAGCTTTTCCCTTGCATATATTTGCAAACAGGAGAAAATTCCTAGAGTCAAAGCAGAGATACTGAGGTAGCAGACATACTGAACTCTTTGGTAACAGTGCGTATATTTTTTTGGAACGTGCATTGCTTAAACCCATCTAGCACATTGAGGTAATAGTTATGCAGCAATATAAAAAATGGATATCTCTGTGTTTTAGTTTTATCTAGTAAATATCTCCATTTCATATGATTTGCAATGGGAACTGCTAGTACTTTTTATAAATGGTTTTAAAAATAGTCCCATATCGGTTCAGTCTAAAGTAGTCTAAAGTAGCACTGGGCGAATTATGATCGATTGCCCTTCCCCCTCATTCCAGCAGGTGTACGCATTAAAGGGCACATTTGTACATAGAACATAGAAATTACACACACAGGCCTAAGCCCCTTTCTTAGCTGATCTTGCACTTGAAGTGCTGACCTAAAAACAGGACCTTAGCATTGTGTACATGGCTTGATGGGGGTTTATGCCACCATGATTTGTTGTACTGCATTTTCTCCCATGCTGTTCCTGACCTCATAGAAGTAACCTTTTTGCTCAATTTTCTACCACAGGAAGTCATATGCCGGCTGGGAAAATTATTCTTTCTCTAGCTAGTGAAAGGAACTATCCAGCATCTCTCATGCTAAAGTTATTAAAGCAGTGGTAAAAATAAAATAATAAAAAAACCTAAATTGTTTTTTTAAAATGTTGCCTTTCAGCCATAACAATACTTCTCACTTCTTCCAGATTTATCTCTACATGATTTGTACACCTGTATTTGAACTGGTCATTGGCTGTGTACAAAGCACAACATTGTTTGCAGCTTGATCCTTGGAAGTCAGCATGACACAAGTTAACTTGCGACTTTCCTCTTCACTACACTGCAAGCTATTGATTTTATGAATGGGTGAGATGTGCGGAAAGTCCATCATCCTCAGAGGGATTGTCATGCCATGATGTGACATGCTTTGAGGCATCAAAATATAGCTTCAGAATATAAACTTGTGTCAAATCAGTGTTGCAATCAGGAAAAGCTATTGTGGAGGCAGAGGAAGAAGGGAAAAGGGGCAGAGCTTGGCACATTTGCTTAAAGAAGCAAGCATTTTATTCATATGCCTTTCACAGTTTACATTTTCAATTTGTCTGACCTTCATTTTGGAGCACAGTGTCTTCTGATGCCTGCAAAACTATGGAAGGAAATATTTGCCTTTAAAAAAAGAAATTCAAATTAATGACACACAAAATTGCCTGACTTTTGTGGTTGATTTTCATGAGCCAGCTATAAAAAAGAGCCATCAAAGAGAGAAAAAAGTTAATTCAAAATGCCACAAAGCAGCCTTTAAAAGCTCCACTGATATCTCTCTGACAATCTCATAAATGTCTGCAACTCATTTGGAAAAGCTGGACTGAATCAGACTGTCATCACTCCTGACTATGAATAGTGCCATTTTTAACTGTAATACTCTTTTGCTTGCTTGTTTTACCATCTGCTTTCAATTGCCAGCCTCTGAAGCCTAGTCTCATACAGATGTCCACTTTTTACAACAGTTTTAATATCAATGACAGGTCACAAATGGCACTACCTTTAGTGTAGGGACCACAGCTATTCTTAGCAGTAGCTGCAGGTATTATGATATGCTGGGGTGTCTTCCTTCACCAATGCTAAGGGAATAGCTGCATATACACCATGTTTATAGGGCCAAGGAGGTTCTCATGACAGCTTCCTTATAGCTTCTTCTCATGATATTCTGGTAAACCCTAGATGGAGGAACACATGATATGGTTCCTTCTTATACAAGCATTGTTGGGCTCTCCAGGGAGGGTAATGTTTGTGCAGATTGATATAATTCCTTTTGTCTGGACCACATAGTTTTTTTATATGGACTTTCCTGAAGTGATTTTCTAAAGGACCTAAAGGGAAATGGTTCCTTCTTCTTCTTCTTCTTCTTCTTCTTCTTCTTCTTCTTCTTCTTCTTCTTATTTATTTATTTATTTATTTATTTATTTATTTATATAGCACCATCGATGTACATGGTGCTGTACAGATTACACAGTAAATAGCAAGACCCTGCCGCATAGGCTTACAATCTAATAAAGTTGTAGTAAACAATAAGGAGGGAAAGAGAATGCAAACAGGCACAAGGAAGTGTAAACAGGCACTGGGTAGGGTGAAGCTAAACAGTATAGATTCCTATAATAGTATGTTACATATTAAAAGTTACACAGAGTGTTTCTTGGAGAATAGAACACTTTCTTGGAGTGTTTCTTGTAGATCTGCCTATTTCAGGAATCCGACCAAGGATTGTGACTGAGGCCCAGGACCTGGGTGTTATTCTTGACCAGTCCCTAACTATGTCATCACAGGTGGGGGCGGTGGTTCGGAGTTGCTTTTATCAACTCCATGTGCTCCGCTAAGTTCGCCCCTTTCTGTCAGAGGCTGATCTTACCACCGCAGTCCAGACCCTGGTTCTTTCCAGACTGGACTATTGCAATTTGTTGTATCCAACGCCTACAGGCTGTACAAAATGCAGCAGCCAGGTTGGTCAAGGGGCTCCCGAAGTGGTCTTCTATCACTTTGGTGCTTCAAGAGCTCCATTGGCTGCCTGTGGCTGCTAGGGTGCGCTACAAGGTTTTGTTGACCATGTATAAAGCCCTGCATTGCTTGGGACCTGGTTACCTGAGCACTCGCCTTTCTCCTGTGTCTCACCATTGGCAGACTCGCTCTCAGGAGCAGGGTGCCCTGATGGTCCCCCGCTACAAATTGGAATGTGCCGGGGCTTTTTCAGTGGCTGGCCCCCGGTTATGGAACAATGTGCCACTGGAGATTAGACAGGCTCCCACTTTCAATTGCTTCAAACGCCTTTGTAAGGCGTTTTTATTTTCACAAGAGCCTGGGGAGGGGGTGGTTTAAATTGGGGGTCGAGGGCTTTTAATGGTTTGAGGGTGAGGGTTTTAATGGAATTGTTTTAATGTGGGTTGAGGGTTTTAATGGAATTGTTTTATATGTTACTGTAAAGCGCCTCGATGCCAGAAATGGTGAGGCGGCACTATAAAAATGCTTTGAATAAATAAATTAAATAAATAAATAAATAGCCTATTATATAGCTCTTCAACAGCTATAACAATGCAGTTAGACGTTCCCTAAAGTAACTTGAAGTGCAATCCTATGCTTGTTTCCTTGAAAGTAAATCCCATCGAGCTGAATGGATCTTACTCCCTAATACGCATCTTTTGGATTGCAGTCTTAATGAGTGAAAACTCATATAGAATCATAAAATAGTAGAGTTGGAAGGGGCCTACAAGGCCATCGAGTCCAACCCCCTGCTCAATGCATGAATCCACCTTAAAGCATCCCTGACAGATGGTTGTCCAGCTGCCTCTTGAATGCCTCTAGTACAGGAGAGCCCACGACATCCCTAGGTAACTGGTTCCATTGTCATACTGCTCTGGTAAAAAAAAAAAAGCACAAAGCCTCATGTTTAGTTTAGCACTCCTCTCACAGATGTAAGGCTGCACAATATAAGGCAGGGTTACTTTGTGAATGAAAGAAAAATTATCACTACTGTGGTACATACGCAAATGGGTGTTGCCATATTTGTTTATCTGGTGCAAGCATGGTAACAGTCAAAATGATGGTGAGGGCCAAAGACAGTTAAAGGAGGTAAGGGTGGCAGGGGGCAGGGGGGATCCAAGTAGGAAGAGCATCAACATGGAAGTGAGGAAAGGAGCAATAGCAATAATGGCAGCAGGAGACAGGAGCACCGACTGACAGCAGAGGTAAATATGACAATTCTTTTAATGCTGTCCTATTCCAAAAGGCTTCCTTGATATAAATTGCCATGTTTGACTCATCCTCAGCATTGTGATAGGCAGGTGCCTGGCACTGTGGTTCCTACCTACTGCTCTAAAATGTAAGGAGCAAAGGATAGTTATCATATGAGAGAGTGGAATTATGTACTATGGGATTTCTCTTTGTTTTGACTTGGGTTACATTTGCTTGCAAAGAGGTTACAGCTGAGGGAGGAAAAGCCTCATCGTGCTTCAAAGTGTCTGACAAACTGTCATTCTAAATAGTTAAAGGTAGCATTGGAAAGAATAACCCTACAAGTTCAGTGTCATTCAGCCAACTGGGTGAGAAACAATTTCTGTCAGTACTTTGCCAAATACCCCTTGCTCCATTAAGAAGACTAAACTCCTCCTATTTTTCTTAGGCTTGACAAGTGGCTGAATGTACACGTTTATTTTGTTTCTTAGCTCATTCATAGCATGGGCTTCTAGATATTTTCAATGACATGCATCACATTGGCATGAAACAAGTATCACAATGTGTTACTGTGGAAAGGAAATAGACATGTTTTGCCACCTCCTTAACTAATATCTTGATTTATATCAGGGCTTCTCAACCTCAAAATGTGGGACAGAAGCCCAAATGTGGGACAGTGAAGGACGACAAAAGATGTTCAAAATAACAGACACAGTGAGTGTTGCGAGTGGAGAAGGAAGCATGGAATAAAGACACGGACACCAGAGTTTGGAATAAACTAGGGCCTCTTTATTTAACAATAAGGGATATTCAACCCCTCTTGCATCTGCATGTGAAAAGTGCGGGAATCTATATGTCCTTACCTTATTAGATTGTAAGCCTATGCGGCAGGGCCTTGCTATTTACTGTTTTACTCTGTACAGCACCATGTACATTGATGGTGCTATATAAATAAATAATAATAATAATAATACCTGAGACAACTTTCCTGGCATTTTGGACAATCCAATCTCGTAAGCCAGGAGTCAGGTAAACCCGGCCCCTCTCTTATACAACACTTTGAGAGTGTGGGGAGACCACCCCACATCATCCCCACTCAAAGCTGTAGAACTCTGAGTAGATGAGGCAGGAGGATCTCCAAAGGCATACCATATCCTTACACTGGAACCGTAAAATTTGCGAGAAGCAGGAGCTCTGGACATGCCAATCACCAGAAGGTGCCAGAGTGGTCACCGTCCCTATTCTGCTATATAAAATTCCCGCACATCCCTCCAACAAATCAACCTATTTATCCCCCCACCTAATAAAATCTCCAGTATGAAGTAGGCAAAAACCTTCCCACCAACAATGGGAAGGAAAAATTCCTACTCAGTCCACCCCTCAAAGGGAGCAACTGGCTAAGTCCCATACTAGAAAAAAGGGGAGGGAGGATGGGAGCCAAAAAAACAGAGAGGCCACGAACTGGGTGGGACTGGCCTTTATAGGCTTGGCCCCCTCCCCTGACTCACATGGCCCACGTGTGCCTTCACGTGGCCACGTGTGCCTACACATGAGGCCTTTATTCCCCTCCTCCCCACCGCAACTGCCAATTCCCCCACTCAAGCCATACCAGCTGAGCGGGGGTAATGGGCATCATGAAATGTTTTGTAAACAAAGTGAGCTGATATATTATGTAGGCTTGGGGTCTTTGTGTGAGATGAGGAAGTCAGAGACAACATAAATAATCAGAATCATATGGTGCAGGTGCTCAAGACGACTACTTCAGAATACAGTTGCTGATGGGCTTTAGTGTGTGAATACCCCCTCGCACATAAAACCTCTCTAGATCAGCTTTCTCCAGACAGGTACTTTCCAGATGCTTTGGGCTATGCCTCCCACCATTCCCAGCCAACATGGCCATTGACTAGAGAGCTAAGCTAGAACCTTTGAGCCTTATGTGCTAGTTTTTATCTGTTTGATTGTTGCAAGATTTGTATACTGCACAAATGTTAAATGCCCTTCAATGGGTTTCCATAATAAAAACAGACAGCAGCAGTAACATAATCAAACAACAACATGAATAATCAACATAAAACTATCAAAATAATACAATATAAAACATTTGAAAAACGTTAAGGAGCCAGTAATAAAATTAATTAAAATTACATACCAGGTGTTTTTCAAACTTGTAATCCTCTCTCCCCCATTCTGAATTGGATTAGTTTAGGAAGTTGTACTTTGTGATCCTGCTGATCATATGGATCAGTTCTTAATCTGCATTCCATGAGGATATTATAAAATTGATTTTATGGAACAGGAATGTTCTGTGATAAGGCACCTTTTCCTCCTGTTGCCTCCTCTACTGAAAGTATAAGACAGTTGGGGAGGCCAAACTAGATCTGATGCTGGCAGATCTGACTTTTAGAGTAAAACAGGTGAACAGTTGTGGCAGGCTGAATCCTCCTCCCACCCATAACCTCCCTCCCTGCAACTTGTCTTTCCAGGCCCTTTTATCTAAGTTGTCCTAGGGCTATTGCTTCAACTTGCACTGCTTTCCCTGTTGATCCATTTGAGGAAAGCTACTGAGCAAACTCTTTAGTATTGGTTTGGTGGGTGCCATAATGGTCTTCACTTCATAGCCATTTTCTGTGAAGTCAGCTCTTAAATATTTGTCTGTATCTGAAACAGTTCCTCATAGAACTCACACATGCAAATACACTGTAAGAAAGGTGGGGGTGGGGGGTTTCAAGTCTTTCCAAAATTAAAGTAATGCATAGCAATGATCAGCACTGCACCTGTTGGCATGTATTTTCTTCCTGTTTTGGGGTGGGTGGGTGGACTGCAGCATCCTCAGGATTGTGTGGAAAGACGTGTACTCAACCATACAGCAACCACCTCCTGTTTGAGTGGTTTGCATATTGCAAGAAAGTGGGGAGAGGAAGCACGAGTGAACTCCAGCTAATCTCTTTTGGCAGCTTCCACATCTGCATGCTTCCTGCATCTAGAGTTTGTGTATTTCACTATAGGGATGATTTCCCTTCCACACATTGGGCCTGTTCAGACAACATGCTAAGGATGATTTCCCCTTCACATATTGGGCCTGTTCAGACAACATGCTAAGCTATGGTTAGGCCGCTAATCCTTTTGCAGCAAATGATTAGGAGCATGTTTAAACAGTGGTTATGTAGCCTAGGGTGACCACATGACCGGATTTGCCCGGATTTGTCCGGGTTTTTGATGGCAAATCCGGGAGCAGCTCTAATGGGAATTAACAAAAATGCTTATAACTCTGTCATTTTTTTAAGATAAAGACATGAAACTTGGCACAATGGTAGCTCTTAGGAAGGGCTTTAGTGATACCAAATTTGAAACAGATACAGTCATCCATTGATTTTTTTAGGAATTTTTTAAAAATTGAGGTTTTAAAATTATTATTTTTAAAATCGTCATTTTTAAAGATAAAGAGATGAAACTTTGCACCATGAAAGGATTTAGGTAGAGCTTTAGCCACACCAAATTTGAAACAGATCCGTTCATCCATTGATTTTTTAGGAATTTTTTTAAAAATTGAGGTTTTAAAATTATTATTTTTAAAATCATCATTTTTAAAGATAAAGAGATGAAACTTTGTACCATGATAGCATTTAGGTAGAGCTTTAGCCACACCAAACTTGAAACAGATCTGTTCATCCATTGATTTTTTAGGAATTTTTTAAAAAATTAGGTTTTAAAATTATTATTTTTAAACTGTCATTTTTAAAGATAAAGAGCTGAAAGTTGGCACCATGAAAGCTTTTAGGTAGAGCTTTAGCTGTACCAAATTTGAAACAGATCTGGGGGCAGTAGCAAACCCTGTTAACAACAACAGCAGCTTGCAATGAGTGAAGATACAGTCAGAAAAGATATTTGAGGGAAGGGGAGAATGTAACACACAGAGTATAGCAAAAGCTTCAAAGTACAGCAAAACCTACAAAAGTAGGAGTGAGTGAAGTTAATTTCATATACATTGAATCTCTCACTTGTTCTTTATTCCAGTGATTTTAACATTAAGATGTTATGTAGAACACATTTGTCTTAAATGTGTGCTGTAAAATCAGACATGTGACCAAGGCTATGTTTGGGTGGGCACGCCCCCTTGATACTGGACACGCCCCCTTGGGGCGACCATGTTGTCCTCCTTTTTGGTTTCCAAAATATGGTCACCCTAGCCACCATGGTTAGGAATGGTTCACATGACATGCTTAGTCATGATTCACACAACACGCTAAGCCATAATGTTTAGCTCAAAATTCTTAACCACCATGGCTTAGTGTTTCCTCTGAACAGGGTCATTGTGTCAGAAATTTTAAAAGAGGAAGTAGAATTCATTCAAAGAAATAGGATTCACTTCCCATCACCCGTTTCTTCATTAAGTGTGTTGTTGCTGTGAGAGTATTGTTCTGGGACTTGGGAAATCTGGGTTCTATTCCCCTGTCACAGACACTCAGCCCGACCTACTTCACAGGGCTATTGTAAGGATAAAATGAAGAGAAGAAGGAGGGTGGGTGTATGCCACCCTTTCCTCTTTATTATTATTATTATTTATTTATTTATTTATTTATTTATATAGCACCATCAATGTACATGGTGCTGTACAGAGTAAAACAGTAAATAGCAAGACCAGGCCGCATAGGCTTACATTCTAATAAAATCATAATAAAACAATAAGGAAGGGAAGAGAAAGCAAACAGGCACTGGGTAGGGTAAAATTTTTGGAGGAAAGGCGAAATATAAGTATAGCAAATAAATAAATAAATAAGCAAACAAACACAAGTTGGATGACCCTGTGCACCTTTTATTTGTTGCTTTCTCATTGCTTCAGCAGGTGAGGGTCTAGTGGGAGTGCCTGTAAGGACATGGCTGATGATGTTGTCAGGGTGAGGTGGATGGCTGTTGCCTTGGTGAATCTTCATCTTTGCTCCATGATGCAACATGGAGATTTCGGTGTGGAGGGTGGCCATTATTTACATGAAGAAGGGCTTCAACATTCTCCTGCCATGCACTTCCCCCACCAGCATTGGCTTTGAGGAAGCTACATTTTTATGTACCCACAACTCCACTGAAGAGTGTGGCCATTTTGGGGTAGATTGTTTGTGCGGCGAAATAAATGAAATTGTCAGTTTATTTTCTGCTAGCAGTGGTGGTGGTCTTTTAATTTTCACTTTTAATTTTTGTTGTTTTTGTTTTTACAGTTGTTAGCTTCCTTAAAGGTCCCAATTGAAGGTGATTTTTGTGCAATTCATGGTGCCCGAACAGATGTTGGGGCCAAAAAAGTTGTGCACCCCTACTATAGTTTGTCATATTTTTAAACAATTTTTTAAAATGCCTCCTTCCTCTTACCAGTACCAGTGTCACAATTTTACTAACCCTTCCTCGTCTCCTTGCTCAGTGAGTTACTTTAAGAACAGACCTTTATGTTGTGTGTGTGTGTTATGGAGTTGGACCCTTCATAGTCATGCTTTCTCTGTAGGAAATCTATAATGCATCCCTATAAGTGTGTCTGTGTTCAGAGGTAGGGCATTGTAAATATAATTTGGTTTTCCCCAGATGCAGCATTTAGTGAAAGTATTTTCCTAGTAGATGACAAAGTCTTTTTTTCTTTTTCTTTTAATAATTCTACTGGAAACATGGTGACATTTGAAAATGGAAAGACTTGTCAGAGACTTGACTTTGTGCAGATAGAAAATATATTTTCTGATTGTAAGGGTGGGAGAGTGTTGGGCAAAGCTGCTGTGCTGGGCAGATAAGAGAGGGGTTAGATGCTGGTTTATCTATAAAGAGATGGAGGGCTCTCTTCTTTGGATTTATAGTGCATTGAGTTTAAACAAAAAAAAATCCTATGGGATTTATGGATAATCATAAAGTGGCTTAGATAAAATATCTCCTGACAAAATTTTATGGCGAGATATATGCTATATATAAATAGACATAAAACATATTTCTGCATGTACGTGCCTTTGTGAATTAAAGGTCCTTTTACTATACCAGTGAAGGACACGTCAAATGGCTTTCATGAGGACTCAATGTTGGTGTGTCAAGGGTGGGATCATGAAAAGCTTCAAAAGATTTTAGCACTCTATAATTGGTTAAGGTGTTCAATGTTTTTTGAAACCACTGGTTACAGTACATTCTTCAAGACCCATGCTTCCCATCCAGGGCTGCAGCTCGGTAATTTTAGACCATGGATGTTGTGGTCCTATGGAGTTCAGGGGAGCTCCTTTAGATAGCCGTGTTTATTATATCAGTTACGAAACACACAGCTAATGTTTCTCTTCCCCCACAACCATCATTCCATACTTTAAAACTGCTTCTACTGTATATTCTTTATACGTTGAAGAAATAGCAGAACTGTTTGCCATCCTTGATTTAATAATAATAATAATAATAATAATAATAATAATAATCTGAGCATGTGCAGTTTTGCATTTTAAACTTACTTAAATCATAGCACCATCATGACTACAGGATTAAAATGGAGTTCGCTTCTGCTGCCCTCATTATCAGCTGCCATGCTCTGTGTGCTCGTTTGGCCTCCCCTGGTCTGTGGCTTTCTGATCGAGGTCCAGCCCTAGCTACACCCCACTGTCCCCATCTTCAAGTACAGAAATGTTTAAATCTTCTATATTTGTTATATGTGTGATAATAAAAGATACAGCCTTGGTCGCCCTGTATGATGACCTACGTCGGGACAAAGACAGGGAGAGTGTGACTCTGTTGATTCTCCTTGATCTCTCAGCGGCTTTCGATACCATCGACCATGGTATCCTTCTGGAATGTCTGGCTGAGTTGGGAGTGGGAGGCACTGCATTGCAGTGGTTCCACTCCTACTTGGTGGGTCGGCTCCAGAAGGTGGTGCTTGGGGAACATTGCTCAGCCCCGTGGACTCTCCAGTATGGGGTTCCGCAGGGGTCAGTCTTGTCCCCCATGCTGTTTAACATGTACATGAAACCGTTGGGTGCGGTCATTCGGAGTTTTGGAGTGCATTGTCATCAGTATGCTGATGACATGCAGCTCTACTTCTCCTTTTCATCTTCATCAGGTGGGGCTGTGGATGTGCTAAACTGGCGCCTGGCTGCGACAATGGACTGGATGAGGGCTAATAAACTGAAACTCAATCCAGACAAGACTGAGATGCTGTTGGTAGGTGGTTCTTCTGACTGGATGGGGGGTGTTATACAGCGGCCAGATTGATAACTGGAACAAGGAGGTTCGAACATATAACACCAATTCTGGCCCGCTTGCATTGGCTGCCTACATGTTTCTGAGACCAATTCAAGGTGCTGCTTTTAACCTATAAAGCTCTACATGGCTTGGGACCACAATACCTGATGGAACGCCTCTCCCGACATGAACCTATCCGCACACTGCACTCAACATCTAAGGTTCTCCTCCGAGTGCCTACTCCGAGGGAAGCTTGGAGGATGGCAACAAGGGAGAAGGACTTTTCGGTGGTGGCCCCCCGACTGTTGAATGATCTCCCCGATGAGGCTCGCCTGGCGCCAACACTTCCTCTTCTCCCAGGCAAACAAAACAACAACAAAAAACAAAAAAACAAAAACAAAAAACAAACGCTAAGTTTGTTTTTTAAGGACCCCCAGAACTGTTGTTTTTAAATGGATTCTGTTGTTTTTATACTGTTGTTCTTATGTTTTAAATTTTGTGTACTTTTAATGTTTACTGTTTTTAACTTTTGTAAACCGCCCAGAGAGCTTCGGCTATGGGGCAGTATATAAATGTAACAAATAAAATAAATAAATAAATAAATGCAGTTTTGGAAGAAGCTGCAGGGATCATGGTCTTTTCAAGTTCTGTTTTAATTACCCTTTTGAAGGAATCTTACTTCTCAGACTATAGTGTATTTGCTATTAGAGAAAGACACAGCCTGATCTTCTTCTTTTTCTTTTTCTTTGGTTACTAAGATGTGAGCAAAGTAAAGGCTTGTACTACCTCTGTAGCGAAGTCAGCATGCTATGACAGGCAAAGTCACCAAGCTCTCATCGGATTGCCATTTGAACACATAACAGCCTTCAGTACAGGGATTTGTCGACTTAGCCTCGTGCTAAGACTAGGCAATCAGGACTGATCCACAAGAATGTTGCTGACGTAACAACAACAATGACATTGGATGGTGTTTTTTGTTTCAGTTTTGTTCAGCTGAATTCCAAAGTCCACCGTGGCAGCAGTGGATGAGGATTCAGCATGAGGGTTCCAGTGGCAATCCAAGGGGACAATGCATCTCCTTTTCTCTAGCATTGGGACTGCTAAGCTAATGTACTGCTTCCTCATTGCCCCTGCTTTCTGTCATCCTCTGCACTTTCCCCCTACTCCCCCAAAAGCAATTCTTGGTATAGCTGCACATTGCTGAGGACAAATCCTTTTGGATGTAGCTGAGATGGTACTTGTGACTTTGCTGCATTGTGCAGTGTTAATAAATCATACCCACCCCATCCCCCATTATCCTATCACACTGCTGCATTAGGTGTTAGTGTTACTACCTTAGTTTAAGAAAGGATGGAAAAAGCATCATGATTCCCTACAGTCTGCTCTGTTTGTTCCTTGGGGCCCCACTTGTCAAAACAGTGGGATTCATATGTTGCCAACAGCTGAAAGACCAAGCTGTGGCCAGATGGGCTCAAGGGGAGGGGGACAAAGCAGAGCCGTCTGTTTTGAGAGGCACATCATGGCTATTCTATTCTAGAGAAGAGTGGATAGACAGAGGAGGGAGAGAATGAAAGAGGGCTGTATATGAGATAAACAGCCTGTAGCCTGAACACCTATAACATATGGTAGATGAGAGTTGTTAAGAGCTAAGAATCTAGCAGCTTGCTAACAGGCAGGCCATGAGCCTTTAAACTTGTGTAAGCAGTGTGTAATTCAATAGGAATCTGCAGGAACACTCTCAGCCATATGTACACAGAAAAGTTTTCAAACAAAACTGCACCCCCACCCCCATGTATGTGAGTTTGGATGAGTCATTCCATTCATACACTTTTTAGATCAAAGTTGTTTTGTATCTGAATGGGAAAGTGGGGGCAGGGGATTTCAAGGATTTCCTTCTTCCTATATTTTTTTTTTGTTACACTGTAAAGCATATTTTGAGAGTCAGGACTGATTCATAAACCTAATCCCTAGGTGTATGCATCTCTTGTTAACTTTAATCATGAAAGATATTTCAGCCCTCCTGCTCAATCTACACTGGCTTTTGGCATGCCATAACAAAGGCTCAAAATATGAGGTGGTGCATTAAAAGCTCATTCCTTTTGAACTCAGTGTGCAGCAGCAAGCACTTGCTTGTAAGGTGGCCACTTTTGCATCACAAAAAAGAGGACAGAATAGGATTCAAATTTGCATAACATTTGCATATGCAGATCTATTTATATAGGTGCAAATTTTATCTGTACACTACCCTGAGATCCCAATGATATAGAGCGGGATACAAATGTTTTAATAAAATAACAATAAAAAATCCTATTATCTAAATAGAAATACAGGACATCTCACCACTGTGGAGAAGCCTGGCTTGTTGTCCTGTGTGCCTGCTCGGTCTGCTGTCCAGGTGCTAATGGCTGATGGACAACTAAAAGGGCCCTGCTCTCCCTCTTTATGTTTTTTTTACTTTTAAACCAGGCTTCAACTTCAAACAGATTATTATTATTATTATTATTATTATTATTATTATTATTATTAATAATAATAATAATATAGCACCAACAATGTACTTGGTGCTGTACAGAATCTATATATATATAACTGCTCCTCCAAGCCAGTTATAGTTTTTTCCCTCTGGTGCCATCTAGGGACGTTCCTCGGAACTGCGGCCTTCTAGGGAAGTTCCAAGTTCTGAGAAATAGCTTTTGCCCTCTGGTGCCATCTAGCAACGTTTCTCGGAACTGCGGCCTTCTAGGGAAGTTCCAAGTTCCGAGAAAGATAACTACCAGGAGCTCCTGGCCTAGCAGATGGGCCAAAACCCACTCTCAGTAAGTAATTTGTCTCATGAGGGTAAATTTGATAGAAGGCTAACCTCCTCACCAGTTATAAAAATGTTAGCAAGGCTTTTACTTTAACGTTGTGGCAATGTCCAGAGTCCGATGGTCTGAGGACATAAAGTTAAAAATTATTGATGGGAAAGAACAGGGGAAGTTGGTTGAAAATGTTACAAAAGTGTATACCAAAAATATTGTATTCAAAGAAGTAGTAACAAAATAAATACACCTGTCGTAAGACTGGCTTTTTTGCTAGTATACAAATAAAACAGCAATACCCTGCCTAGAGGCTTACAGTCTAAAATCACATTAAAACATATGAAGGGGGGAAGGGGTTAAACAAACAGAAATAAGGGAATGATCATAGCAATGAGAACAGTAAATCAGGATAAAATAGCAAAAGCTATGGAAAACAGATGAGTTTTCAAATGTGTTTTAAAATCTAAGATGGAACTTGTAGTTCGTAGATGCTCTGGAAGAGCATTCCAAGCAAACGGGGCAGCCAAAGAGAACGGGCAAAGCCGTTCTATCTCTTCGGTGGGAGAGCAACATAGCATTTGAAGAACGGAGGATACGAGGGGGATGGTAGAGTGAAATGAGAGAGGAGAGATAAGAAAGCGCAAGACCATGACACGATTTAAAAGTCAGCAAAAGAAGCTTATATTGAACTCTATATGGAATGGGAAGCCAATGAAAAAATTTCAACAAAGGAGAAACATGGTCAAAGCGACAAGCCAAGAAAATAACAGAGGACAACATATTAGAAATAGATAGATAAATAGATAGATTATATCTATCTATCTTTGAGACAGATAGATTGTTCCTGAAAATCCGACTCGGCACTCGGATCAGATAGATAGATATAATTGTATTTGTTTTGGCATGTTGTTAGCTACTTTGGGCGTCCTTTTGGAAGAAAAATCAGGATACAAACATTGAATTGAATGAATGGTGAAGGGTCCCCTTCTCTTGCTACATCTCTGCTCTTTATGGCATAAGGACTCAGTTACAGGCATTTGCTTGTCACATGTAGTTAGCCCTTTTGTCCCCTTCTGGTTCAATTTGCAGTGTTTGGAAGAACTGTTAAATTGTCCCATTTTCTTTTCATTCGCTTTCTTTGATTGTTGTAATTACAAGACAGACTTTGTTTAATAAGTAACTGATACTTAATAACAAGTAACTTGGTTTAGAAAGTAATTGATAATTATGAAAAAAGAGAGGTGGTTAATTATGGTGCTTTCGTGGGATGGAAATGACAACAATTAAGGTAATGATGTAGATTAGCATCTCACTGCCTGAAGAAATAGAGTAATGCTGCAAGAAGGCTAGACAGAGATATTATTTTCTGGTATCTTTAAGCATATTCTAGCTGCCTTTAAGCAATCCTGACCTGCTGACCTTCCTCAATAGGTGCTCTTCATGGGGAATGGACAGGGTGAGATGAAAGCAGCCCTAGACCATTGTTTTCATGATGATATACTTTATATGAAACACTCTGGACATCCTTTGGGGGAAACATATATTCACAGAAGTACATCACCTACAGTGGGGCTCACTAAAGTCAGTGGAGTAGTTTCAACACTGTCACTGGCTTGGTTGCCCTTCTAGTCCCTGGATACCTGCTGGTGACATTGATCTGAAGAGAGATGGAAGCAATGGTGTGTTTGTGTGCATGCTGATTCATAGATCTTTCGGACAGGCTGGCTGAGACGCTGCTGTATGTGTCGCCTTGAGGTGATCTGTATATGCAGAGATACCGTGGGATCTTTGCTGCTTAGAAAGAACATGTGGAAAATAAATTTAAAATTGCCACCAAAATAATTCAAACATTTGAAACACCCCTCAATCACAAGATAATAAATTATCTCAGCCTGCATTTCACTCATTCCTTGGTGATGCCTTTGCAGTTCCCCACTTCATAGGGGTGTAATGGAGCTTAGTTCATTAATAAGTGAAAAGCTTTTGCAATATTCCAACACAGGGTTTTTATTTCTGTAATGGAAGGAGACACTTGCTTTTCATTTTAAAAGGTTTTTAAATGCTCGCCTGTATGCTTTAATATTAGGTTGTCCCTTTCCCGCTTTCTATTCTCCCAGCTTCTAATGCTGCCAGCCAAGCATATTCTAATGTCACCACATCCTTTCTTCGACAATCTGAGACTTTTCATGCTTTGAAGAGGCTGGCAGCTATTAATGGCAATCTAACAATGTTTATGTCAGTTTCAGCTCTAAAGGTGAAGGCTTGCAACATCTGCTGCAGTAGCAAATATATCTTCCTTTCTATTCATGTATTTGTGGCATGTTTCAAAAGTAATTAGCTAAAGCAGACAGGGACCCCCATTGTTTTAGAAGGAATCAATACTTTGTATGGAAATCAAACCACAAGTGGAGCTTTTCAAAATTTGTGGCAGCTATCACTGAGAAAGGTTGATGGGAGTAATTTTAATGCATATGGTGGACATTTCTACATGGGGTACACACTTCCTATGTCCTTTTGTTATATTTATGATTATTATTGATTAAAAATAGAAGCAATAACATTTACTTAGTTTTTCTTAGCAATAGTTTTCTAAGTGCCATGCAAATGCTCCATATTGTAACACACATTTTGTACGTGTTCATGGATGCAGCCTATATATATCTATGCTATTCACATATTTTCATGGAACCCAGGTTTTACTCTGAAAATCACTATCATGAAAAAATAGCTTCCTCTTATTAATAATTTTAATATATATTTCCAGGCTGCCTAAGTATTTTAGGAGTGCTTAGAAATAGGATAATATCCAGCTAAAGGTAAAGATATTTTAAGGCCTATGTTTTTTTCTAATGGAAAAATTAAATATGTGATTTGATCTCCCTCATTCAAATCAATGGGGCTTAAATAAATATAACCTTGCTTGGTCTATGCCCAAAGTAGTTCATTACATTGGTAAATTGCATACATTTGCATTGTGAAATGCATTTGTAATTCCTGTATGATAGGTAGTAAAACTGGCAATTAAGTGGCATCTCTAGGAATGGATTGTATGGATATATGGGAACATATGGAAGATCTATAATAGTGTCTGAGGATTTTGATCCAAAGCCCATAGTAGTCTCCCATTTCTCTTATAAGCGTCACCTAAGATTTTTCAACCATCAGTGGCTAGATGTTTTGCAAATAATCCCAGTCTCCTCATCCCTATGCCTTAAAATAAAAAATGCTTATTTTCAAAGACGCTTCTTTGCCCCTTCACAAGCACTTCTTTATAACTCTTCCATTTCCAAACCAATTTAATATAGCAGAGAACATACTTGAGATGTGTAAAAGCAATATAAAAACATTCTAATAACTTGGTTATTTGATCCACCTCTGCAGATGGAAGCAAGACCATATTTGGAGTACACAATAGAAATCAGATGGATTGCTTATAGCTGATGTCTTTGTGTAATACTGTCTCTTGATCTTTTAAGGTTATGCAAGAAGTGGTAATAAACAAAACAAAACAAAACAAAACAAAAAAAACAACCTGAGGTACACACCTATTTTCTTTTCCAAATGCATTTATCTGCCTCTATCATTTTGTTTGAATTTTGTTTGTATTAAAAGAAATCTTGAACATCACACAGTCAAGTAATATCTAGTCCTGCCTGATATACTTCGTGAATTTGCGGGTGGGTGGGTGGGATTGATCCATTAGCAAAATACCTTCACTTCCAACAAACATGTAACAAAGAACTTAATCCCCATTCAAACGTTCTCTCAGCAGGGCACCACTGAAAATTGACTGCATGTGATTGTGCTTCAAGTGGCTGTGAAAACATTTGAATCCATTTCATAAGTGGGTTCCTAGGATTGTATGGAAAGTACTTTTGCTAGTGCTTCACCTCCTTGGAGGCCAGGGTCACTGACTGGTATGGGTACTTTATGTAAATCCTATGTCAGAAAGGAATTAAAATGTTCTCCCAGTTACTTGAAGCCTTAGCCATACAGAAAACATTTTTTGGCATTTGGCATGGTTGTTGACAAGAAATGAAAATATTGTAATCAGGTCTCAATTTTTTCAGTTTGATACATATAGCTTAGAAATTTGTGGTGTGTCCACCCAATATCACTCGTCTTATCTAAACACTCCCCCCCCTTGAAATTTCTTTATTCATTTCCAAAACTGGAACCTTGAAAGTATATTTGAAATTTAATTTTAGGTGAAATTTGGTGGCAAAATAGTAACACTCTAGGTAGTATCATAAAGCTGGAAGTGAACTGAAGAGCATCTAATTCAATTCAATTCTGTGCTCATGTAAAATCTTTTATTCTACATGACACATTAATTCACACTCTCTAGATTATAATATAGTATGTGTACACAAGCAAGCAGAACTATCTGCAGTCTTAGGAATTATGAACAATATACTCCATTAAAATGTTTTATATGGGTCTACTAAAGAGCTAATTTCTTTCAAGAGGATAGGTGATATTCTAGATTACATAACTATGTTTTCCCTTTAAGAAAAAAACACTTCTTTATTGAGAGGATGGCAATGTGAGCTAAAGTGGGACCCTATAATTCTGTTCTGCTAAAGGCATGAACAAAGTGATTAGATAAGAAACCAGTGCCAGTTAGATTTAAACCAGAAATCTAACAAACTAGATTATAGATGCTAGGAAGCATGACCTACTGTTTACACACTGAGTCTTACTTTTCTGTTCTGGTCAATAAGTTTAAAAAATAGGCACTTAGTTCCTTAATCAATTAGAATTTGCTTAACAGCAAAGAGCATGAACAGGAGTTGTAACATGAATACAATGGGTCTTAGATGTACAGACATATATAGTTTATAAGGAATTAAAATTATACATGCTGAGGTACAAATACTTATGTTGAATATCAGGCATTTCCATAATCATAATGCATAAGTAAAGTAAAAATAATGATAAAATAATATTTATAAAATACTCCTATGTCTAAAATAATAAGTCACTCCTTTGTCTAAAATACTTATATATATGGGGGGGGGGGGGAATCCACTGTTGTTTTTGAGAAAGACAAAGGATATTTCAAAGTTCCCAAACCATCTGCACTCCTCTTAGAAGGATGCAAACACCTCCCCCACCCCCACTGTAGTAGCCCAAACTGCACCATGTGGAGGAAGCCTCTGTGTGACATTAATCTGGAGCAGCTTTCCACAACCTTCAGTTGTGTTGGACTACAATTTCCAGAATTCCCCTTACAGCATGACAGAGTTGTAGTTCAACACATCTGGACAGCACCAGGCTGGGGAAGGCTGATCTTTAGTGATCTGCCACATCGTGCTTTGCAAATGTGGATCTCCAATAGTATTGTTAAAGTCATATTTTCCTCATGGCCGGACATCTGCAAATAGTGGATTGGCTGCTGATCTTCGCTTAACTTGCAGACGCCCCCACCCCCATCAGTTAATTTGCCTCTTGCTGCTAAGGGAGATAGAAATAAGCAGATACACGTATACATGATTATAAAAACAAATGGAGCACTGGCACCACTGACCTAAAAGAACAACATAGAGAGAAATGTCATCAAGGGCATTACAGTGGGTAATTAAGTTATGCAGTTAATGAACAATCATTCACCTCTGTTTCTCCTAGTTTAATGCATTCACAGTAATTGACTGGTAGGTAATAAACCCAGATAGAATGGTAAATAGGTCCCTGCCAAGGAGCTTATGAATTAAAATTTAGCATAGTTTTTAAAAGCATTGCATTTTCTATGTACTGGGAAGCCTTGGCAGCACTGCCATAATTGCATAAGAGCACATTCCCATTATAAAATTAATAATTAGTACTTTCTCCTACTATTACTTTAGTGTAGGTCCTCAAGATATATAGATATAGATATAGATATATATCTTAATATGGATAGGAAGTTTTCTTAATTCATAAAAATGGAAGTAAACAGCAACCATTGCAGTTGCAATGCTGAAAACATCAGCTATGGTGATTGTCAAAATTGTATAGCTGTGAATTCCAAACTTCTTTGTGACAGTTACAGAATCCTTTTCAGTGCTACCTTTTTTTCAGTGGCATATATTAAGATCTGTCTCTATCCTAAAATAGTAATAATAAAAAAACACTTTTCACAACTCAATAACCAGTGTGGGAAGCTTTGACTGGGATTCAGAGATTTGTGTGTGTCCAAGCATATGCTGAGGTATACTCCAATTTTTACTTTCAATTGCAGCCACCCATATTGCATTGCTGCATTGAAGAGTCTTCTGATTTTGGAAAGAGCTTGTCATGAAACACAAGGGACTGCAATGGGAAGAGGTGCCTGAGAAGCCGCCCCCCCCCCATCCCTCCCCAGTATATGTCTCATCTGTAGTCCACAATATTCAGTGAGGCTGTGCAACTTGATGAACATTTAAAGGAATCACATTATGTGATTCCAGGAGGTGGTTGACTGAAATCACTACCTACAAAGTGCTGAATTCTTACTTCTAAGTAGCACTACCAAAGGCCAGAACTCAGCAATCTCATTAACAAAATTGCAATAAGAAAAAAGACTAAGTGACAGCATTATCTTTCCGTCATAAACATAAGTGTGACTAGACAGGGTTAGGAAGCAGTTGAAATTTTGTCTTTGGAAAGCGTGCATTTTCTTTTGTCTTAGAACCTTGAAATGAGCTCCATATATGATTGCATAAAGCTTTCCTTCCACTCTTTTTGTCCATTCCCTTGACACCTTATTGAAGATGAAAGGTGATTGGCAGTCTGGTGAAGCAAGGCAGGATTCAGCAATTCATCTTCATGGCACTCTATGTGTTTGATTACCTAAAGTTCCCAGGATAGCTCAGGGATACAGAATGCAATATTGGGGCTGCTCCTATAGTTCTCAGCAATCTTGGGAGACAGAAAGAAAGAAAGAAAGAAAGAAAAGAAGAGCGAGAAGAAGGGGTGGGAAGAGAAAAAGCTTAAATCCTGAATACTATTTGGGAAGTGGGAAAAGATAAGACAGCAAGAGGATGGAATTTGATTGCTTAGGGTTTGTTATACAAATGTGCTGGAGGAAATCACTCTTGCTTTTCAGGTACACATTAGCATTAACTGAATCAGTTCTGCTGTAATTCTGCTGCTGGAAATCAACTGGTGCTTGTATTGCTCTTGCTCTTGTGAATGGCAACATCTGAATCCGTTTGAGTGATGACCATGCAGCATGGTTTAGTCCTATGAGTCAGAGCCAATATTTAATTCCCCACCACCACCACGGAAATGTTAATTGTACATGAATTTTATATACTCCATTCCCCCAGGTACTCAAATAAATTATGTGTCATGTAGAACTGCACAAAGTTGCTGAACATGCACCAGAGATATGTCACTGTTACTGTGGATTAGTAATGCTTACAGATTATACTGTGCTATATACTACCTTTAAAGCCCTACATGGGCCATAGCTAGATGGGGCGAAATCCCAGGATCGTCCCTATGCGTTCAGATGATGCACAGGGGATCCCGGGATCAGGGAGGTATGATCCCTCCCTTGCCCTGGGATCTCGCCCTCCCCTTTAGGCCCGGTTTTTCCGCGGTCTCGGGGCATGTGGCCGGGCGCTGCAGTTTGTCCCAGCTCCTCACAATTCCTCACAAGGAGGTGGGACCTGTGCACAGGGAGCAGCACTCCTCAGGAGCACTGCACCTGTCAGTGCTAGTGGGGGGGGAGCGGGGGAAGTAATTTTTTTTTAAAAAAAAATAACTTACCTTTTGCGCACGAGCGTTCATGTGCTGCTGGCCCTTTAACTGTAAAAAAAATGGCGAGTGTGACGCCTCTCCATCAGAGGTCACCGCGCACCATGTGTAAACAGAGGGGGATCTTGCGATAAAACCATCGCAACATCTTCACCCCTCCATCGCGAACTAAGAGGTAGGTCTAGCTAAAGCCATGGTTTGAGTCCAGGTTATCTGCAGGATTGCCTTCTCCCCACACACTCAGGTCCTCTGGGAAGGGTCTACTCCAGTCAGCCACAACTAGGCTGACAATTGTTACCCAGAGGACCTTTTCTTCTGCTGCCCCCAGACTGTGGAATGGCCTGCCGGAGGAGATCCATCGGCTTAATACTTTCTCTGAGTTTAAGAAAGCCATAAAGACTAGTCTCTTCGGACAGGCCTACCCCGATGAATTTTAAACCTAAGAACTTTAAAGATGTTGTGATTATTTTAATATTGTATTGGCTTTATATGCTCTTTTAACCAGTTTTATGTATTATATTGTATTTAATGTTCCCCACATTGATCCAGAGGGAGAAGTGGTTAATATATTATTATTATTATTATTATTATTATTATTATTATTATTATTATTATTATTATTATTATTATTTGATCTCACCTGAATCATATTTGTTCAGTTGACAATCTGATTATAGCACTTTAATATTAATCCAATCCCAGAAGAGCTGGAGCTCTCTCTCTCTCTCTCTATTGCAAAAGTTCTCCACAAGATGGTTCTTAGAGCTGGATAACTTGACCATAGCCCTCAGGACCAAATATGTGTGTTCATGTAACTTTCTGCAGCCTTTGCCAGTAATGGTTCACAAATAGCTGGAAGTTCTGTGGTTTGTTTCTCAGGTTCTGCAAACACCTCCTACGTGTATGTGTGGCTCTCTTCTGCACAGTCCTTAGGATCTTATTCCTATTTTGCTTTAGATATAGGAATAAGATCTTCTAGTCTCCTGCCTGTCAACATTTAATACACCTCTTTTATTTTGATCAAGACAAAGTTAACAATCATGGACTGTCCTGAGGGGATAGTGTTAGCACCAGCATGCCCAAACACTCAGGTGTTTGGGCATATACATCGGATTTTACTTGGAATCAAAGATGTTGTTTGCAGAAGACTGCATTCTCCGAGGAGGCGGTCCAGGACTATATCAATTCAGACTACAATTGATAGGCCCCACCCTTATGAACTGTCCTGAGCTTCTGCCAGCACTATTCCCTTCCCATCTGAAGCGCTATCATTAGATAGACAAACAACAACCATCAAGCGAAAAATACAGGGTGGAAGAATGGAGAGGCAAAGATTGCTCCTGTTGCATTGTATGATCAGAAGCTTCCAGTCATTGAGGGTGCAATTGATAGGATTGCTCCCTAAATTTTACTTTTATCCGACCCTTAGTTGCCCTCTCCAATTTTCAAGGACAATGAAACAGAATTGGGGTAAGAATTTAAGACCAAGGCAATGGGACAAGATGACACCAATGGGTCCATTTGGTAAATACAGTAGTTGCAATTGCAATGGGTTGTATCAAATGTAGTCCTACTTAAAGTAGACCCATTGAAATGAATGGGACTTAAGTTAGACTAACATTGGATAAAACCCAGCGAGTGTAGAGTGTGTGAATGTGTGTGCTCCCTTTTGACTTCCAAAATGTTGGTCATAATCTTTAAGTTGTTAATGTAGATTTATATAGAGAGCAATCCTATTGCACCCTTAATTGTATATATCAGGGGAACACAACAACACAAGAAGGCACATCTTGCTGCAGTGATCATGCCACAATCAACTCTATAGATTACTGAAATCCATGGGAGTGCTTTTCAAGAGTGTAGTGCAAAATTTCTGGTGTGTGCTTTGTTGACCATATTACACCAGCATTGCATCAACTGCCAGTTATTTTCCTGTCATAATTCAGGGTGCTCTTCCTTACCTATATAGCCATAAATGGCTTAAGGACAGGGTATCAACAAGACTGTCTCCTCCCACATGAATCTGCCCAAAGTTTAAGATCTGCTTCATTGGCCCTCCTGTTTGTCCCACCACCGAGAGTCTATGTTAGTGGACACACAAGACAGTGTCTCCTCTAATTTTGGGACTCTCTTCCTAATGAGCCCCTTCTTTGTTTTTAGGTCATCTGTCAATTTTGTTGTTGTTGTTTCACTTGCCTTTTGAATGATTTTAAAAGTATTAGCCCTGTTCTTTGTTTTTAAAATTGCTTCTCTCTTACTCTTAATCTTTCTGTGTGTGAACTTCTAAAGTTTGGGGGACTTTTCTGGGCTGAAAGGTTACTCAGAAATAATGGTATGGATAATAAAACAAATTCTTAGAAGCTATTTTATAAGAACCAAGGGGGAAATGTTTCTCAGATGAAAGCATCTGCCTGTGGGAAGATTTTAAATGTGTCCGGAATTCATCGATCTTTTGGAAATGCTGCCCCAATCCATCCCCTCTTCAGCCTGAAACATCAGTAGCAGAAATGAACATGATGTACATGTGTAGATTTGAAGGGGAAAATGCTCTCAGTTGCTCTTCATTTCCAGAAAGAAAGTGTGAAATTCCTCCTGTTTTGCCATGACCAGTCCATGAA
The DNA here is from genome assembly GCF_023053635.1 of Elgaria multicarinata webbii. NCBI lineage: Eukaryota > Metazoa > Chordata > Lepidosauria > Squamata > Anguidae > Elgaria > Elgaria multicarinata. The sequence continues at coordinate 88,482,268 of NC_086172.1, forward strand.
ATTGCTGATCATTTTCTTTAGTTTACTGAAGGTCCCAATTATAAGATCAGGCTCAGGAACTGAGAACTCTGGCTGGCATGGAAATTTAGTTTGGGGATGATTTGCTCAGGTGTGTCTGTATGCCTTGCAGGGTGCTAAAGCTACTTTTATAGTTAATATTAAGGTTTCGTCTGAAGTAAGAAACCCATTGGCCTTTTGCCGTTTTCCCTACAAATGAGTAATCTAAGCCCATGGCACCCTGCTGACCCTCTTGCAGCTCTGCATGCTTGTGTAATCCCTGATCACAGGACCAATGCACAGTTCTACTTGTGTGAAACACCTTCTTTATTTTCTAATAGGAAGGGCAGAGGGAAAATGAGCAAGCAATTTAAAGCTAACTTCATATTCACAACATAGAGATGCTTTGGATATTTCACAGGGATAACAATAGCTTTTGTGCATCAACGTTTAGTACTTGTAATGTAATTTACAAAGGGGGAACTCTGGCATATCTCCCTCAGCTACAATTCTCACCTCTGGCAATGGGAGAAATGCATGAATTCCCCTTTTGGACATTACGGTGGCAGTGCAAAAAGCAGATGCATAAGTCAGTGTTGTCTGCACTAGTTCTCCTATTCCATAGAATTGGATCTCCCATTCCATAGAATCCTAAGCAACTCCATATTCCCATTTCTTAAAAATGCATGCTGATTATTGAGCAGCCCTAATTTGTATTCCTTGTTTTATTTTACAAAAGGGGATTTGAAAGTCTTATGCTATACATTCACACCCTTCAATATGTTTTGTGGTTATCTATTTCCTTTAGTAATAAATACATATTATTTTATATTAACTAACACAGATTCTGGAGAAGCAGCACCAAGTGCCATGCAAAGATAAACGTTTTTAAGTGAAGACAGTAGCAAGTTCATTTAGCATCTGAGGGTTCCTCCTGAGATCTGCAACTTTCCCCCACTTTGTATAATGCAAAAATATATGATACATCTTGGCTGACATTTTAGGAACATAGGAAGCTGCCTTATATCTGGTTAAACTGATTCACACGTAATGACAACTCATCAGTTTTAAAAACCCAATGGATTGTCATACATGAGCGGCTGAGAGTGGGCATGCTGCCTGCAGCATACTCACCTCTTCCACTTTTACTGCATAGCCTACAATCAGCTCCTTTGTAGATTGTGAAGCATGACATGTGAACCAAGACCACTGGGTTGTTTAGGGGTTAAACAAACCAATGGTTAACCCATGGTTTGTTGTTGAGTTAACCACTCAGTTCCTTACTCCCTTAGTTCTTTAGCCCCTCACCAACCCAGTTTTTTGGATTCAGATGTCACACTCCACAACCTACAAAGGAGTTGATCGTGGTTGTAGAGTAAAAGCAGAAGAGGCATGTGTGCTGCAGGTAGCACACCTGCTCTCAGCCACTTATGCATGGCAACCTGTTGGTTTTTAAAATGACAGGTAGTCATTACATGCAATCAGGGTCTGTTTATCCATTTAGTCCAGTATTGTCTATTCTGACAGGTAAAAATCCTCCCCTTTATATCTACACATGTACATCATGTTCATTTTTACTGCTAATGTTTCAGGCCAAAGATGGATGATTATGGGCAGAGGATTTCTACGTCACCTGCTACCTGATCATTTTAGTTGGAGATGCCAGGAATTGAACTTGGGACCTTCTGCATGCAAAGCATGTACTACAGACTTATGGTCCATGCGCTAAAGAAAGAAGGGGTAAAGAAAGGCTTATATGGAAACTCTCAAATGCTAACCAAGTGCCTTGCCATGTGAGGTAATTCCCCACTGTTTATGGTCCTTCAAGTAGTCTGGATTTCCCCACGTTTTGTAGGCAACTGTGTCTTTAACAGCTGCATAAGAGCTAAAAGTTCTACAGGCAATTATTTTTCCAACTTCTAGATGTGTGATGGGGAAAATAGCGCACAGCTATTAAAGGCACAGTACTCCTTCCATAGGGAAAAATGGATCACAGTGCCAGCCAATAATGGAGCTGGTATTTTTGCTAGGAAGGTAGAAGAAGAGAGATTGTGACCATGAGACCATGGGCAATTGTTGGGTTAACTACTCTGGCTTGCTCAAGCAACTCAGACTTTCCACGTTCAGACATTACAAAACCGAAAAAGGAAGTGGTGTGCTCAGGCATTTCCACTCACCCTCACCAGTTCATTGGTTAAACAATCCAGGAATTGGGTGTGGATCTGCGAACCAGATCCTTCAGTATGCTATGACAAGACCTTGGTCTAGGTCTGTTGTTCTGTGATTATGATGATTACTGTGCCCCCCCCCCCAAAATAGTTCCAGTACTGTTTTGCTTGCCCAAAACCATGCTACTGCATTTCTTTTGGCATGAGATTGTACAAGTGGTGCTACAGAAAAGGATTGTTCCCAAGGTTCTCCAAATGCTGTGCTGGATTGTTCCCAAGGCTCTCAGGATTCCTCACTCTGTCCTTGTCTAAGCTGCTTGCAAAGGGCTTCTGCATTATTTAAGAGCTTTCCTTACGCAACAATGCTGATGGTTCCCTTTGTTCCAGAATATCACAAAAACAATACAAAAGTAGCAGTTTAAGATTATGTTCTTACTTCTTAAATTTTATTGGGGAAATCTTGGTGAGGCACCTAAATTTTTCCTGTCATGTAGACTGATACCATGTATGTTTATTCAGAAGCAAGTCCTGCTGAGCTTAATAGTTTTTATTCTTTAGTCAGATGAGGTAGTTGCAAAGTGAAATGTTTAACCCTTCTGGTGCTTACCAATGTATCTATAAGTTTCATTAAATGGAATACAGTGTACCCTGAAACATTACTGTGAGTGCATATTCAGTTTTGTTTAGATCACAACACAATCACAATGAATTCCAAGGGCTACATATCCTTGTTTTGAGATGTGAGGTGTGAATGCAAAGGAAGAATGTTTGGTTTGTGTATAGATTTTAGGGCACATACAAACAAACACTCCATTTTCCTATCATGCACACATAAATACACACACATCTAGACTGGATTCAGACATCATGATAACCCACCATGGTTTAAATAAGCCATGATGGCTTATTTAGTTCCTCATTGGTTATTGTGTCATCTATCAGTTGTTGTTATTGTTTTATCCCATGATGGCTTATTTGACCAAAATAACAGTTTGATAACCCATGGTCTGCAAAACCAGTTACTTTACCCATCATGGTTATCGTTCTGTGTGGCAATCACAGTGGGTTATTTTGGTTGCCTACAAAGTCTCTTGGCAAGAGAGGTCAAAACTGCTGCCCCTGCTCTCCTCAGCCAGCAGATCTCTGTTTCCATGTTTTGCCTAGCAATTGATGGCGCTCATAGCCCACCCTAACTCTTCCCCCATCAATGCACTCTGCAACCTCCTCAAGTATCACACACTATATTGGTCAGGTGGTGGCAGCTGCGCAAAGTTGTCATTTTGCTTGTGTGCATCCTTGCCAGGGAATGCTGTGTATGAAGTTTTTGGTGAAACAACACCACTGCTTGGGCGGGAAGGCTGCAGCAGGACAGGAGGCAGGGGTATGACTCAGATTAAGCACAGTGCCTTGATAAACTACATATAGTATTTGGCTGATCATGTGGGTCATAACAGTAGCCCATTATGGCTTAAAGTGACATCCTAATCCTCTCATATTCTCTTCCTCCCTTCTCTTCTTCACTGCATGCACACTCTTCTTCAGGATCCCTCCAAAATACTCTCTCTCTGGATCACCCATAAATCCTTTTTCTCTCCTTGCACACATGCAGCCCCAATAATGATAATAGTGATGATGATGATGATGATGATGATGATGATGATGATGATAATAATAATAATAATTTATTTCTTAACCACCTCTCCAATTGAACTGTGGCGGGGAACAACAGCAAACATAAAATACATAAAATACTAATTAAAAACATAGTATACACTGTTTAAAAGCATCCTAAAAGCATCCTAAAGGTATCCTAAAATTCTACTGGATAGGCCATCCATTCAGACATACAAGTACACAACCCTCTTTAACCCCTGCAGCTTGCTCCCTCAGCCTCCTGGCTTCCCACTGCTTTCCCTGGCCCCTCTTCCACTGGCTTTCTGCTCTGCTGGCTTCCTTGACTTTTCCTGCATATTTTCCAACCCCCTGGTGACTTACCAGCGCCCTTTGTGGTCTTCCCACTGCTCTTTTTAACACCCACAATTTAGGAGGCAGCAGCTACAGGGGGCTTTCCCTCCTAACTGGGCACGCTGGAGGAAAATGTCAGCCTGCAAGCTGGCTGGCGGCCATCTTCATTGCCAAAGAATGTCACTGAACCCATAATGGGGGTGTGGGCTAACAAGCTGGATACAAATGATTTCATAAATCAATAGTTAAGCACTAAGTAGCTCCTCCCCCTGCGACATTCTCCTACTCAAACTGGAAGCCTCTGTAGCTGCTTTTCACCTTTAAAACGTTAAGAAACTATCCACACATTTCACATCATGTAATATTTAGTTTGACCCTCTGAACTTGAAGAGCATGGGCGTTTTTACATGTAACTACCTTCTATCCAGGATACATCACTTATATGTACTACTAATGTGGGATGGAAAGCAGGCAAGGAACATTTCGGAATCAAATTTATATTCCCATTTCTAGCCTGTGTAGGTTTCACATTTCAGAAATGCGGGAAATGCAAAAAACAATTTAGCCATCCCTTGTGAAAATAGCCTACGACTATGGCAGAATACGGTCTGTGCCACAGGGATAAGGCTGACTCACACCCATGTGTATGACACAGGAAATTCTATGCTGCAAGAGAACAAAAGGAAAGGTGTTTGTAGAGAGGAAAAACAGTGTTGCTATCTTTACTGTTTATACAGTTTTCATCTGAGGTGAAGCTATTTTTAACTTAGTAGTGGGTGAAAAAAAAGTGAAATGATTTCACATGTAGCAGCTTAATTTCAGCCCAGTGAGAATTGTTCTATATATAACATTATTATTGTGGCTGTTTTGTAAGCAAAGGCACCTCACCTGAATTCTCCTACTAAGCCCTTTTATTTTCACTACAGGTGCAGGGAAGTCACTTTGTTAAGAGTGAAATGTGAAGTTTGGAATAATGCATGTTTAAATTAAAAATTTCAGCATCTGGGTTTGCAGAAACAAAAACGTGTTAATCTCTGAAGTTTTCAAGATCAGTAAAGGCAAAATAATCAACAGGTGTCCTTTGTCAAGGAGTAAATATAAACCACTGTGGGGTTAAAGGCCTTTGGATTTGTTGACTTGGTGTATGCCAGGCAGAGGTTTCCTGGGAATGCTGAGGTTCCTCAGAACCTTATTAAGGGCTCCCTAACGAGAACATTGGTAATAGAAAACAAGCTGGTGAAAGTCTGTCTACCATTCCCAATCAAATAGGTACATTCTAGGGCTCACTTCTCACAGATGCCAGGTCAATCAGGCCTAGGTAGTGCCACACCCTAACTCAGCTTTCCCCAACCTAGAGCCCTCCAGATGCGTTGGACTGCTATGTATTGGACTGCATTGGACATGCTGGCTGGGAATTATGAGAGTTGGAGTCCAACACTTTTGGAGGGCCCCAGGTTGGTGACATTGGCCCTAACTAAACACATACCCTATAATAGCCATCCCCAACCTGGGGCCCGCCAGATGTTTTGAACTCCAACTTCCATCTTCCCCAACCAGCATGGCCAATAGTCAGGGATATGGCAAGTTGTAATACCCTATTTCTTCGATTCTAAGACACACTTTTTCCCATATAAACATCTCTAAAAACGGGGTGTGTCTTAGAATCGTGGGTGTGTCTTAGGGGTGTTTTTTTCTGTTGGTGGTACTGAAATTAGTGTGCATCTTACAATCGATGACGTCTTACAATCGAAGAAATACGGTATGTATAGGGCACCAGGCTGGGTGAGGATGTTTTAGAATGTGGCACAGGGTCTTCTCAGGACTTAATTTGTGCCGGGCTCATTCCTGGCATTTGCTTTCAGTGCCAAGGTTCAGTTCTGGAATATATGAAGAAAGAACAGGTTGATCTGTGATCTGTTTTTTTTTAATCTTCTATGTTGTTGGTGATTTGTTGGACATCCAGCTCCAAAGTTGGGAGGAAGGCTGAGGATTATTTGACAATTGTGTGGCCAAGGCAACTGGAGAGTCATGGCTATGTAAAGCCAAATGGGAAAGCCAGTCCACCCCCTGGCCCACCTCTGCAGCTTCAAATTTGGTAGGAATGATTGCCACTCATTTTTTTCCCATCTATTACATTTCTATACCACCCAATAGTCAAAGCTCTCTGCCCAGAGCAGGAAAGGTGGGGAAGAGAGAGTTGGATAGAGGACTAGCCCTGCTATTCGGCAAAGTGACTGCCTCAGGGAGCTGGCTTTGGGTGTCATGAAAGGATAGCAAATTGTTAGCAATTCAAATTCTTATTCTTCACAGGGTGAGGCACCGGTGGGATTTTCTTCCTCAGGTGCCGAAATTACATGTTCTGAGTTGGCACTGTCCCCCTTGACTGAAGAGGGCACCATTTGCTATCCCACCTCAGGCATAAAATGTCTGGGGCTGGCCCTGGTTGGATGTCACTGACTTTGAGATGCCTTCAAGCATCAACCAATGCTTACATTCCCCACTGGCCCTTCCCTTAGGAAAGGCTGGTGGGGATGGTGTTGGGTGCCACTGCTTGAAAGCAGTCAGCAGAGTGGCTTCAAGCAGTGGTTCCCAACTAGCTATTCTCTCCAGAGTCTTTTCCTTTGGGAAAAGCCAGTGAGGGGATATTCCAAACACCTTCAACTAGTGTCCAGTTGGCCACTCTTTCCACCAGCCCTTCCCTTATGCCATTGGGCAGGGGGTATTCGGTGCCGTTGCTTGAGGACATTTTCAAATATAAGTGCCCAAGCTGGGACACTCTCTACCAGCCCGTCCCTTGGGAAATTCTTAACGCATTAATGCACCAACTGTATGATTCATCCTGATGTGGCAAAATGCACTTCCTGTCCAATACTGTGGTCTGATGAATATATGTGCTGGCCATCCTTGGGCAAGTTTCAGATTGCTATCCATTTCCCATTTAACATCTGGACACTTTCTGACCTGGTTTGCATGGCATGACAGTCCATAGTTGCTTAGTGTGTCATCTGAACCCAAACCATTGGGTTGTTTAGGGGATAAATTATCCAGCAATTAACCCATGATTTGTTCTTCTGTTAACCTTTGGGTTGTTTAACCCCTAAATAACTCAGCAGTTTGGGTACTGATGTCAAGGAATCAATTGTAGGTTGCTGAGTAAAAGTTGAAATGGTGGGCGTGCTGCAGGCAGAGCACCCAGTCTCTCATGCTCATCCTTAACATGGGTTGCTTAACTCATGTGCTGTCATGATGTGCAAACTGGCCCAGTGAGTCATATAGTTCATTTTCTATTGACTGTCAAATATATGGACTATGTAGCCTGTAATACTACATCTTCATTTTTTAGCAACACATTGTAAACTAAGCATAACTTGTAGTTTGGACCTCTGTCTTGTAGTTGCCATTCCGTTGTACCCAACTGCTAGTATACCTCTGGAAAGATGTTAGATTCTAGACTGCTGGAACATTTCTACCCCTGTCTTAAATGTTATCTGACAAATGGCATAGTGGGAGAAAAATCCACTTTGGAGCACTTCCAGTTCTCTCATGGATCCTTACATTATTGTGGAGTAAATGCATAATCCTTCCAATTTCTTGTTAAGGCCTTCAGAGAGGTGACTGAAACAACTAGCTGGTCTTCTTTCCCCTGTAATTCCCTCTTTACCCCTGAAAATGAAGCTTGGACTTTACATAAATAGCTATAAATACTGTTGAGTGTCTGATAAGGGGATTTTTCCATCCATGCTGAGCTCCTGTGGTATCATGCATCATTTCCATTATCTTGTGTGAAATGCTTATTGGAATTTCTGTCATTAACATTTCCCATATACATTATCTGTAATGCATAATGGATTGTGTGTCTGAATGAAAGAAAATATCACATACAGACAGTGAGTGCCTTGTACGTTATAAGTATCGAGGTCTGTAATGTTATGATCTCATTATGTTGAGAGAATATGTGTCTAATATGGTTTTACACACTATGGAATTTGAGTTCTATCCTTCTCTTCCTCCCGCATTTTTTTTACAAAGGTTTTGTACAATCACTCTCCCTACTTTCAGAGTGGGTCCCCTGTGTGTGGTAGCATTGGAGAAGAATATAGGAAGAGGCCAAGGTTCCTGCATACCAAATAGACTATGATGTTCTTTCTTTCTTTTTAATTACACACACACACACACACACACACACACACACACACACACACAAAGAATTCTGCAGGATGGTGCTATATAAATAAATAATAATAATAATAGTGTGCTGTTTTCATAATGCCAGTATATCCTGGCAGCAGAGAGCACTGCAGGCACTTAAGAATCTAGTGCCTTAATTTGCTTTCTGCCCCCCTCTTCTCTCCCAATCCCCTTTTCTTTTGTATTGTGTCTTTTAGACTGTAAGCCTGCAGGTAGGGACTGTCTCATTTCTTAACTTTATAAACTGGTCTGGAAGCCTTTTTGGTGGAAGAGCATGATAAAAAAAAAAGTATAAATAAATAAGCCCACACATAGGAGACAGTCTCTTCAGTCCATAGCTGGCGGGGGAATTTTGGGAATTGCAGGAGTTTTTTATGCCTAAACGTGCATAGGATTGTATACTAAATAAACAATCATATAATAATAGGAGCCTTACCCAGAGTGATGCCACTAAGTTGGGAAGTTCTTAGAAGTTGAAAGCTCACTTTTCACTTGGCTAGTCTGAACTAAGGGTTGCATCAAATTTTCATCATTTTCAAGCTGAAAATCGTGCTGTTGGGGGATGCAAACCTGTCCCTCAGACCTTTGTTCCTTTCATCTTTTTAACATGCCTCTTCACAACCCCAGAAACTGCATCCTCACCAAGGCAATGGGCCTCTACCTAACGCCTCAGTCAGCCTGGCTTTGCCTGGTCCGCATCCTTCCCAAGGGGGGAAGGGTAGGGCAAACCAAATTACCTCCCCAACTGAGGCACCGGGTGGAGGAGCTCCAGCCAGCACTTTGGCAAGGGGCTTGATGACCTCAGTGAGTGTGGCCCTGTCCACTGATGACATCTGGCCCAGACACAGCTGCGTGAGGTTCGTTTGCCCTCTCTTGAACCAATTTCAGTTCCCCACCCCTGGCATAAACTATAGTATGCTCAGAGCAGCTCATAGGAACAAGCACTAGGATCCTAGTATCAACATGGACATTTACGTGGTACCTTTGCACCAATGATGGGCTATTACCTCAACCGTTTAGCCAGTCCTGTAGCAGCTATTGATGCTGCTATACTTGCTATTGCTGAAGCATAACTGCACTATGCTTGGTGTTGTTAAATGTTGCTATTTCCATTTCCTTATGACTATATTTTTCTAGATGCCAGTTGATAAAACAATCCTTTTATTTCATAAATATGTTTATTTTATATAATTTGTAAATTCTTTGGAAATAATAAATGTTTATATAATTGCCATTTAATTGCTGCCATTAAATTAGTGTCCTATTTCCTTTAGGATGTATACTGCAGGGAGATTAGAGAGATTAAGAATAGCTTTCTTTCTTAATTCTGGAAATATCTTAGAAAGTGTTCCTGGAAATGTAATTCTAATTTACAGGATCTTGTTTGTTTCCCAAAATGTGTAACAAAAACATTCTTAATATGACTTGTGGAAGAAACATGTTTCTTTCCGGATAAAAATTGCTAGTGAATACAATTTGCTATATGGAAGAAGAGGGGAGCTCGAAACAGTTACTGATAAAAGAATAAATCTTGTTTTTAAAGGAACATGTTTACTGTGCAGTGATTGATCCCATCTCTGTTGCATAGGCAAATGCATTTAGGAGGTGACTGATAATGAAATAGAACTGGTCTCCTGAGTGGAGATAATCATGGTCTTTATACGCTTCTTAATGGATAAACCTGTTCTAAGTGAATAAATATATACAGGTCCTATAGAACTCTGTAACTAAAAAAAATACCATGTTAATGACTTTAACATTAATGACTTTATATTTATATCACACTTTTCATGAAAAAAAGAAAGAAATCTAACACCTTTGCAGCCTAATATAATTGATGGGATGTTTGACTGCTTGAAGATGATGGTCTCTTTAAAATAAACCATGGAGAGTGTAACTGTGGCCAAAAACATTAGAAATGGCTGATGGAAAACCCTATTAAAGACCTATTGAAATGAATGGGAAATGTACAAGAACAGGAAGCAAAGCAGTTCTTCACAATTAACTCTGACCTTGGAGTTGAATTGTCTGTAGCTCAAAATGGCATGAAAAAGTCTTGTTGACTAGTATGCACATTCAGGGTACTTCTAGACAGAGATGTTTATGGTAATCACACTGATTCAACAAGATCTGATCCCATTTGGTATTACTGGTGCTGGGAAAAACAATAATCTAGAAACAACTCGAGTTTTCAAATGAATCTTTGTATATCATGTGAGCAATCTTCAGAAATATGTTGTATTCCAGGTTATAAGACATCCGAAGTATTGCTTGTCAATGCTGATCTTAAATTTATTGTCTAAGCTTGAGTAAATCTATCCATTTGCATATTGATACATTTTTCTTTATCATCACAACTTCCCCAACATAAGTGTTGTACAGCAAATTGCTCCATAGAATCCCTTCTTCTGGAACGCTTCCTGACAGAGGACTCCCAGCACTACCAATCAACATACATTGTGCAGCTATTTTGTCTTTCCCTCCTTAATGTTTTTTTTTTTTTCTGGTGAAAATGACAGAAGAAGCTGTGGGGAAACATGGGAGGGTTGACCCTTGTAAAATTCTGTGAATATGGCAGGGCGATTGCGCAATAAAAGCCTCAACTGGAAGTGCCCTGGAAAAAAGCAATTACCCTGTAAGCATTCTTTAAAACAAATCAATGGTGATAAAATGCATAGATTGGGGCATTCCATGTGTCTTTTCAATGGTATTATTAGTTATTATTATTTATTACATTTATATACCGCCCCATAGCCAAAGCTCTCTGGGCGGTTTACAGAAGTTAAAAACAGTGAACATATTATATATATATATATATATATATATATATATATATATATATATAATAAAAAGCATAAAATACAAACAAAAACAGACAATATCCATTTAAAAACAACTATTCTGGGGTATGGAATTATTGTGAATTTTTTAACATTAGCAATGGTACTAATATCAGCCTAAATGTTAAAGCATCTAGGCCAGTATCAAATTTAATCCTACTGCTAACATAAATTACATTGCACTAGCGTCATTGACCTCTAGTGCAATACCAAAGGGTTTTTGCTGGTGCATCAGGTTTTCTGAGGAAACCCAGTGCACCAGCAAACACTACTGGCAAACAGTAGAGCAAGTGTTTGCTCTACTAGACTAGAGCAAACATGTTGACAAACACTACCAGCAAACACGAGAGGTCACTTACACCTGCGTAATGTAATTTACGGTAGTGGGAGTTCCGAATTGGATACTGCCCATGGTCAAATGAATTTCCTAACTGTGGAAGAAATTTATCTATCTGAATCAAATTTTATGTGCAGACTTTATCTCCAAATAGAGTTGCTCCTCAATCTTGGGTGGAGAAGACTTTCAGAAGGGGCATCCAATGCAGTACAACAAAGCGTCAGCTGGAAAATAAAATCAGGAATATTTCTGTGATCAAGTGAAACACCTTGGCCTGTGCATGTCCTTCATTACTCTCAGCCTATGTTAGCAGCAGGTATGCATTGGTGCAAAAGATTCCTGCACTTGCATACCCAATAAGCATTACTAGGTTTAATACTAATATATTTTTATTTATTTATGTATTACATTTATATACCACCCCATAGCTGAAGCTCTCTGGGCGGTTTATATCTTATTTCCTTTCTAAACCACCACCCTAAATTTATTTATTTATTTATTTATTCGTTACATTTATATACCACCCTATAGCCAAAGCTCTCTGGTGCAGTACAAGCACAGTCTTCTTAAAAGGTCTTTGCCTGAAAAGTACTTGTAGAATCTAAATTAGAAAAATGGAAGGAATACAGAAGCTGAAAATGCATTTATACTAACAATAAAAGCTTCTTAAAGGGGAAATAACTTCTGTAGAAAATATGATACTGAAGAGCTACATGGAAAAGTGGAGCGAGCCCATAAAGCAGCTTCAGAATCAGCCATGTAGCTGAAGCTCCTCAATTCTGTAGAGAATATGGGCCAAGTCCATTCTCCGTAGATCAGTTCCTTGATGGCCCACTGTGTATTAGGATATCTGCCATGGAGTCTATAAAAGAGAAATTATTCTTCCTCTCCCTGTTTTCACAAGGAAGTGAGTTATGTTTGCTGCCAGTGTTAGGATTAAACACTGACATCTATGGAATTAAAGAAGATATTTCACATAACACACACCGGAGACATATACGACTAGCTGCACTCTGAAAAGGGTTGCTCCCTTGACATGGCACAATCCAAAGATTGATTCAGATGTCCTAAAGATTGAATTAAAAACACCTCTGGCCTTGTGGGAGAGCAGTGTAAAGAAAGCTTGACTTGTTAAAAGGACACTGGCATAGCAACCTGAAGGCATGAGTGAAAAGGAGCAAGAAAATGGAATAACTGCAGAGTAATAAGAGAAGATATGCCTCACTTCCATATATTTATACCACACTAATTAAAACCCATATTTGAAAGTATCCCTACAGTGAGCAAGCAGTGTTCTTTAAGGGCAAAACTACGTGTGATGCAAGAGATCCATGCACAGATATCCCAGGGTCTTATCACTATCATAAAGATGTATCCGGGCAGGTGTGTGTTTGCGATTTAAATGAGGGCCATGATACAGAAGAAAATGGGCTCACCCTTTCTCCTCATACTGATTCTCTATTGCAAATCCCCACCCTCACCCCTGCATTTGCTATTAACCTTGGAAAAGGAAAATATATAGGTACTCATATTGTATATTTCTCCTCAGTGGCTAATAACAACTCCAGGTTGGATTTAAAACGGGATCAGCAAAAGATTAAAAGGGTTAAGCCCTCCTCTGCGCATGCCTTGGCACCCCAGTCCAGATCTAAATCCAATTGGGTTTAATGAGATGTACCTTCAAATCTGTGGGCATAGGATTGCGGCTTCATCCACTGACATCCGCAGTCCTAAACAAATGACTCTAGAGTAATCCTACTGTAGCCAATGTGACCCCAGATTAAATGGCCTGGTGATTAAATTAGTGCTTTGAAATGTGTTGTTTAAATTAATCAATAGTTAAAAATATAACACATTAAAATCCTCTTTGAAAGCTTGAGTATAACTGGAATGTAATTCTCACTCCTGCTCTGCATTATCAACATGTTGAGAGGCAGCTTGCTTGCTAGTAGATTGCTAAATATATTTATATATCTGAGACACATTTTCCCCCAGTACCTTCCCTCTTCTGGTAATTAAAGATGGTGATTAGAATATCTATTATATTGCACTGAAATCTCCCTTTAAGAGTATTATAGCGGCGCAATTTCACTCCAGTAGTCGAGGTTGCTCACAATTTCCTGTAAAATGGGGAAAGAACGCTTTTTATCCTGGGAACCATAAAAGGTAGAGAAGAACTGAAAATTGCATTGTAAAATTTATAGAATGATTGAATAGGTTGAATTACTTGTTAAGAGATAGTTTCTAGCCGTTTTTTAGCTGTAGCCTTATAAAAAGTCCTTTAATTTTTTCCCTTTCTTTTTGTATTTTGTCATATATGACTTTCTCGTCATTCTCATAACCCCATTGCCAAGGGGTGGGGATGCAATGAATTATTTTTGTGGCATAAACATTTGTTGTGTAAGAAACGCAGCAACCTCTATAACATAACATAAAGGAGCTGATCATAATTCTGCAAAGATTCAGGAAGCAGAAGCCCCACTAACGATGCGGGATTTTAGCTTGATGTGGTGAAATCCACTGAAGACCTTTTTGCTTGCATCTTTGGTCATACACGAGAAAACCACTGAGATAGAACTGGGCACAAGGGGCCTCTCAAAATTCTCCACCCTATTTTTGGATAGAGAAATAGTGTGTGTGTGGGGGGGGACAATTTCACTGAATTTCTCTAGGGGAAGGAGAAATTCTCAAACAATTTCTCACAGGTAGGCATCACCATTGGCAAGGGCTGTAGAACAGCTTCTTCTTTTTTTTTTTTACTAAGGGTGTTCTTTTCTTTTTTCTTTTTGCACTGCCACTGTAAAAGACCCTTCTCTAGGGTTTTCCAAATGTTACATTTCTCACAAGTAATTGTGGATACTCAGGAGTGATTGTGGATAATGCAGGTGCTGGCAACACCACTCCTTCTTTGAAAGCCCTGCAGCAAGTGTGAGGTGGGGTGGGCAGTGTTGCATCCAGCTCCATGGAAAAGGTGGACCATACACTGTGCCAAAATCTGTCCTCCAATTTCCTGAAAGTTTTCTTCCTCCACTTTTTTGCTTATTTTCAGGGCATTTTATAATTATTTTGAATTTGAGTTGGTGGAATTTTTGACCCTAACTATTTTTCTATCTCACTATTGCTCTGCAGTCTCCCAGGATGCCTGTACTTCCTGATCTGAAAAGGACCTATGGGAGGAATAAATTCATTATGTCTTCCCCTGGGCAGGAAGAGCAGGAACCCAAGGAAGCTATAGGCTATCAGAGAAATGATTGGACCGTGAAAGACAGGACACTCCTCAGACATCTCATAAATAAGGCAACCAGAACCCTGAACCAAACCCATAAGAATTTATCCAAGAATTGTTCTTCCTTGAATTTCTTTTCTGTCAAATTGTATGAGAATGATCGAAATTTTCTTGGGAGAAATTTTTGGCACAGCACCAGTATATTTTGATGGAAAGCCCCTGAGGGCCAGATGGAGCCCCTGGCTAATTTTTCTCAGTCCAAGTTAAATTAAATGATGTGCAATTCCTATCAAATCCCTGCCAATGCAGGAAATCCACTGTTAGAGCATCCAACCCCTGCTTAAAAATCTCTAACAAGGACAGTTCTCACATTGTGCACATTCTCACATTGTGCTTATTTGAAAACGTGGATATGAAGTTTTTAAATTCCTGGTTTAAATCATTGTGCATTTCATGCAGAGTATCTTCAATTGGATTAATTATGCATCATGCTGACTATGCAAAATAGAGACATATCTCTAAGACAGGGTTAGGCAACCTGTTGCCCCCCAGACTACAGCTCCTATAATCCCTGACAATAAGTCATGATGGTTTGGGGTTATGGGAGTTGTCATCCAAAACATCTCTAGGGCACCAGGTTGCCTACCCCTGCTCTAAGCTTTATGTAATTTTGCCTAATTGCAGCACACTGCAATTAGTTTTGCCTAATTGCAGCACACTGCCTGTGCATTATTACAGTCCATAGTACTATGTACATCCAATCACTACTTTTTTTCTTCATGGACTTGGTAAAAAATATTCCATTCCTATAGCACATATCCACAACAAGAAATACATGGGTTTTTTATTTCAGAAGTGGAAAATCATGGATGATTGCAGTGATCCCTAGGGCTAATGGGATATCATGTATTTAGAATTCTTAAGCAATTGTTCTGCCTTCTTTCATGTGCAAAGTCCTGTCTGCTCCCATTTGCCAAAATCTTCCTAGTGTCAGTCCACAGAAACAGGGTTGGAAATGGAGCACAAGTTGTCTAGTCTAATTCCAACAGGCAAAACTCACCCAAGTGCTAGCCAGTCTTTTTGAAGTTGGGGGACACTTGATCAAGGAGTAGAGAAGCTCTTGTCATACTTCCTTATGCAGTTCCTGTGAGATATAAAGAAAATTGTATGCCTTAATAAATCACTTTGTTGTGATTTATTAATTTACCCGTGGCGGCTGTTTCATTGTGCTGGGTACTTGTGGGTGCCATTTTTGCATGGCAACCAGCTTACTGTGACTTGTGTTTTTGTTTCATGTTATGGTACCAATCAACTTGTCTCAACTTGATAGATCAGAGAATTGGTGTTAGACAAAAACAAACAAACAAACCCTGCTGTTGGGATCCCCTCCCACTTTTGTGAACAGAGATTTCCACAGCACCTAGAAATCAGAGGTTATTGAAAAGAAACCACTTCCTCAAATTTGGGTATATGTTGCTTTTTCCAGATCAAGAAGAAACACCTTAAATTGCAAGGGTCAGTTGTCCTGAGTTCATTCATCTTAATGATTTCCCATAAGAACTTTTGTATAAAAATACATACAATTATTGAAAAAAGGTAAATTAACCCATGGTGGGCTGCCATGTTGTGTGAACCAGGTCATTGTCTAATACCTCTGGGAGAGAGGACTGTGTTTGTATCAATAATTAGTCCTTGGGTCACAGTGGAAGTCTCAGCCTTCTGACTCCATACAGGACCTGGACTCAAAACTTCTAAATCACTAGGTGTGGGGTGTTAACCCAACATTAAACAAAATGAAGGCTCATAGAACATTCTGGAGTATAGGGCTTAAATCAGGCCAACACAATAAATAAATAAATAAATAAATTATTACCTGCCTCTCCCTCTGGATCAAGGTGGGGAACAACACTAAATAAAATATAATACACAATTAAATTCCTTGCATTTCCATTAAAGTTAGGACAATTATCAAATGTTTACATTAAAAAAATACAATATCCACCATACTGCACTGAATACCAGCCAGAATGCTGTGTTTGCATCATTTGATGCTTCAAAGTCATGCGTGACATAGGATTTGCCATAACGGGTCAGGGCTGTGTCTTGATGGTGTCGTGTCTGTAGCCTGAGGCCTCGAACTCCCGCATTGGCACTCCTTCCCGTTATCTGCACGGGAAGGAGCGCAAGTGCAGGTTTTGTGTGAAGGAGCTGCTGCTGCTGCCTCACACCAATGCACCCAAGCCAGTGCGCACCACCCAACACTGCATGGGCGCTTGGGGGGGAGCCTTTTTTGTTTCTTTCTTTTTTTCACCTGTAAATGCGAATTTTCGCAGTTACAGATAAATGAAAAAACAATGGGGGTGGGGAGGAACAGGGCATTCCGGCTCTGCACATCCACCCACCCTTTTAGTTTTTTATTTTATTTTATTTTTCTAAACGATTGTCCGCAGAGGCACGGAGGTGGTCCAGCGACCGTTTGGCTCACTATCCACCCTCTTCCTTGTCCAGCCTGTGGTGACCAATCAGGGTTCGCCATTGCCTGTGGCACACCTCCGCAGCAGCTCTGGAGCAAGGCGACAGACGGCAGATGCTGTCATCGCCTCGTTGCAAGCAAAAAAAAAAAGTCAGAGGAAGTGCCTGACTTTTTAAATGCGGAGCTTTGGGGGTTTAACCCTGGATGGCTTTGTGATGGTGGCTGTGTCATATAGATGACCTGCCGCCACTCTGAATCCACCCCGGGCCAAATCTCTTGTCAAGATGGACCAGGACATTTAGCCCATTACAATAATATATGTTATCTTTGAATACTTTGTTGAAGGCATCATTGCTTAATCTTGCCCAGATGCTTCTCAGGGGGATTGTTTTATATGGCTATTTTTTTTCCTTAGCACGCAAGCCATACTTGTTAGTGGTTAATACATGTAAGCTAGATATTTTATTAGGGTGGAGGTGGTCATATGGGGTTCTTATTGATCATTTTTTCACATTCCAGTCATTTATTTATTTATTTATTTATTTATCACATTTATACTCCGCTCCTCAGCCAAAAAAGGCTCTCGGAGCGGCTTACGCTTAGCAAAAAAGACAGTCCCTGCCCTCAGGCTTACAGTCTAATAAAGACATGACACACAAGGAACAGGAGTTCAGGAGGGAGGGGGGAGGAGAGAGAGAGAGAGAGAGAGTCCAACAGGAGCAGGCCATGATGTTTCTTCTGCCTGCTCCTGTCCCCTTGCACTTTCTTCTTCCCCACAGGGCCATTGAAAAAGTGAAGCAATAATAAACTCTGTCTCTCTCTGTGTGTATGTGTGTGTGCGTGTGTGTGTGCAGCTTGTTTTCTTTACTTCTGCTGTGACTTGGACACAGTTGTAACTTGTTTTTTTTTTAGATATGTGAAGTACAGTAGAGGGTGGAAAATATCAGTGCAAGAAAAATGATACAGAATTACATCAGCAAGGAGTTTCAACTAAAGCTGCTACTTTCTGTGACACTTCCAATGGCTTTAAGTATTTCTCTTTTCAATTTTTCCTCATTTTTCAGTTGCTTTATTAGACATGAAGATGTCCTCAGCTAAGAGTAAGTGTGAGCTACCCCAAGTTAGATATATTGAGTTCCATTTATTTAAATGGGAGAGGCCTAATTTTGGCTGGATCATATCCAATAAGTTAAAACAATCTCCTATTGGAAAATCCTTAATAAAGACTGAATTTTGCATAATACAGCAAAATTCAGTACTTCACACCAATGCTTTATGTTTATTTGCATCTTAATGACCATATATATTATATTCTAATTGGAACTGTTCAGAAGATAGCTGGTTTGTGTCACACAATTAAGCTACCATGCACAGTTCTTTTTCATTACGTGATCAACAATAGTTGTTAATTTTTTTTTAATGGAAAGCTTATCACGTGATACTTGGTATACAGCACACAATCAGAGAAGGTGAAGTTTATCCTGTGATAAGCATGACTACTCGGTGGAATGTGACAATTATTCTTTTCCCCAACAAACATTCATTTATTCATGTGGTGAAACTCAAGTAGATGGCTTCATCATCATCATTATTATTATTATTATTATTATTATTATTATTTGTATCCCATATTTTTCCAAATACTGGGACTCAAGGCGGCCTTACAAATTGAAACATGCAGTACTGATGCTCGAGACATTATCCAAACACAGCTCAGAAGATTAATCCAGTGAAGTTTATAGTGGTACCTTAGTCCAATCAAGCACCAGAACCTTGGAAATTTCTTCTGTAGCTCAGATTAAAATGCAAGCCAGAGAGGAATTTAATATAAGATAAGAAGAACCCTGCTGAATCAGATCAAAGGCCTATCTAGTCCAACATGCTGTTTCCCACTGTGGCCAGCCAGTTGCCTAGGGGAAGCCCACAAGGACATAAAGGTATTAAGCATTCTGTCTGCCTCTAGCTCTCATCTGCTCTGTCATCCATCCATTTCTCATGGTGTCTTCATGACAAAATAGTCTTCCCAGCTTTAAAGTTAAATCCATTTAAAGTTTGCTTACTTAGAAATGAGTCCCATTGAAATAAATGGTATTTACTTGCAAATAAATATGCAGAAGACTAGGATGTAAGATGGAATAGACACAAGTGAGCCCTTTAGATTAAAGGAAATCACACTTGCTTACTCTCGCTTTGTTTCCTGATTCTCTTCTGCATTTGAAATGAGCTGAATTACATGGGAGAAGAGCAGTGACCAAGTGGTCTGTAAATTAAAACTTCCAATCTCTCACTGTTCTGAACCAGTGCCTGGGCACAGTAATGGACTGGATGAGGGCTAACAAACTGAGACTCAATCCAGACAAGACGGAGGTACTGTTAGCGGGTGGTTCATCTGTCCAGCGAGGTGATGTTTGCTCTGTCCTGGACGGGGTTGCACTTTCCCTAAAGGATCGGGTCCGTAGTTTGGGGGTGTTCTTGGATCCATAACTGTCACTTGAGGCACAGGTGAACTCAGCGGCAAAGAGCACCTTTTATCAGCTTAGGTTGATATACCAACTACACCCTTATCTGGACAGAGATAGCCTAGCTACAGTTATCCATGCTCTGATAACCTCTCGTTTGGATTACTGCAATGCGTTATAAGTGGGGCTGCCTTTGAAAACGGTCTGGAAACTTCAACTGGTACAAAACAGGGCAGCCCATTTACTAACAGGTACTGGCTAGCGAGATCATATCACGCCAGTCCTTCTATAACTTCATTGTCTGCCAGTCCAGGTCCGAGCCCGATTCAAAGTGCTGGTATTAACATTCAAAGCCCTAAACTATTGCTTTTAAATTATATATTGTTTTAACTTGGATCATGGTTTAATTTGTTTTTAACTGTATATATTTATTGTTTTATACTGTATGTTTTTATCTGTACACCGCCCTGAGATTTATTTATTTAAAATACTTATATCCTGCCCTATGTCACTAAAATAAATAAATAAATAAACGGTTTGGGGCCAGGTTATTTGAAGGAATGCCTCCTCCCATATGTGCCTGCCTGGACCTTAAGATCATCCACGGGGGTCCTTCTCTGTGAGCCCCTGCAGAAGGAAGTGAGGCAGGTGGCTACTAGGAGGAGGCCTTCTCTGCTGTGGCACCCCGGTTGTGGAACAAGCTCCCCAGAGAGGTTCGCTTGGCACCTACATTGTTTTCTTTCCATCGCCAGCTGAAGACCTTTTTATTTTCTCAGTATTTTAACACCTAATTTAACTTAAATTTAAACTTTGCTGTTTTAATCTCATATTTTGACCTATATTAATTTTTGCTGTGTGGTTTTATTCTGGTTGTGCTTTTTATATTGTATTTCTTATGTGTGTTTTAAGTTTGTTGGTTGTTTTTATGCTCTTCATGGTTTTTAATTTTTGTGAACCGCCCAGAGAGCTTCGGCTATTGGGCGGTATAAAAATGTAATAAATAACTAACTAAATAACTAAATATAGTTCAATGGAATGGTGCCCCCTACTGGGTGTTTTGTAGTGCAACTTTGACTGCACATGGCAAGAAATCCCAATATATTTCAGAAGAATTGGGTGTTCCCAAGGTTTATTTTTAAGCAGAATAATGGAGGGAAGGAGCGGGAGATGAGAAAGAGGCTCACAATGTCATCAAAATGAACTGCAAACTTCTGCGAGTGGCCAGTGACAAGAGTGCTATAAAACTCTCCTTTAAAGAAGGTCTGAAGTTAATCTAAGCTGACCAAATATTGCCATACCTCCATGTCCACAAAATTAGGTAATTGGCATACAAAGAGAAAAGGTGAGTGGAGTGACCTAGAACTTGTATATGGGAGAAAAATCTTAGTGCTTGGTAGAGGTGCAATTTTGAACAAAAACCTCACTTTGCATAAAACACTGGCTTTATAGGGAGATGCTTAAAAGACTCATAACCAGCACTTGTCAGATTTGTATATGGTGGTACTGCTAAACTAGCTGTAATCTAGCAGTCACTTTACTCTTGTACGTATAGATTCTGTGGTGCTCAGCTGTGCATGGAACTGCAACACAAACTAACATTCATATTTGTGACTTAAAACCTGATGCTTCAGCAGAAGTTGTATCAACTACTTTTTCATATATTGGGGGGGGGGCACATGCTTTGATTCATGTGGCCCTGCTTTCTCCTTTTTTATTTTTAATTGTACAATTAATATTTTACTAACGTTTACAATTTTTGTCTAAAAATACACTTAGTCCAACTAAATAACCCTTTTGTTAATGACTGGGAGAGAGGTTATTCTTTGAGTGTCTTATACAAAAATAGTCACCACTGAATCTGCCTTCTGAAAGGAATGTGCCAGGTGAGGCAGTGAATGTCATAAATTGGTGCCTAAGCAGAGTAATGTGTTGGATAAGGGCCACCAAATTGGAACTCAACCCAGACAAGATGGTGGTACTGTTAGCAGGTGTTTCATCTGCCTGGCTGAGTGGTGTTCAACCTAGAGGGGGTTGCACTCTCCATAGAAGATCAGGCAGACAACTTGGGTATGCTCCTGGATCCATGATGGCCACTTGAGGCCCAGGTGTCCACCTTTTATTTGTTTAGGTTGATATACATTCTCTCAAAGAGAAAACCTCTCATGCAGGGTGCATGAATCTTGCGGGATATATGAAATGACCATTGGTTCTGAGGAAAAGTCACATTTTAGTCAAGCATGCTTGGTCTAATAAACCCTCTGGAGTGCTTTAATAAAAGCACCTCTTGAGATTTACCCCACTTGGTCAGGTTGGGGAAATGTAACCCTCAGAACTGAAGGTGAAATTGAGTCCAGGAATATGAGTGTAAGGGAAGGGAGTGAATTTTAGTATGAATATTGGTAGAGGAACTCATTTCACTGCTGTGCTTTGGTGTACTTGGCACAATAATTGCCTTCCTTCTTACGATAGATTAGTTGTTACTGTGGCTAGTACAGTGCAGGGAAGGAGAGAACACTATCCTACCCCTTTGTTTTACCTGTAGTCACTAGTCACACACAGAGAGAGATTGTTCTCTTCCTGTCTCTGAAATGGTATTTTTTTTCTTCAGTTTTTATTTGTTTGCTTTGGGGTTGTGGAGATATATAATTTTCCAGTAGATGGAGATTGCTTCTCTTCTCCCAGGGCTTGCTCAGGGTCAGTAACGACTTCTGCAAGAACGATTTATTGACTTCTCCACTCTGGCCAGAATTAAAACTGTCACCATAGGGCCTGTAATCCCTAGACAGTAACATTGCCTTCTCAGTCAGTCGGAGGGAATGGCTGCTTTGGTTACAGAGCAATTAACAAGCTTATTTCATGGTGGATGACTGAGGAGTAGGGGGAAGGGTCACGTATGAGAGGAAGAACAAAGTCAATTGCTGAACTGAATTATTTCCCCCCCATCCTCCATGTATGCTTCACCTTTTTCATACTTTCCCCATGTGGTTTGCATTTCTTTTGCATGTAATGAAGCATGAGTGATATAGTGTGGGTTGGTATGTATTTATGACTGGAAAACTCGTCTCATATCCGACAAGGCACGTCATAGAGAACATCTTCGTTCCTATGGGGTGGCAATACGTGCAGCGAAGAAAGCTTTCTTCTCTGACCGCATTGCGTCTGCGAATTCACGTCCAGCAGAACTGTTTAGGGTGGTGAGGGGTCTAACTCGGGCACCTCCTCCCCTGAACCCAGTTTTAGAGCCTTCGGTAGTTCGCTGTGATGCATTTAATGATCATTTCACAGATAAAATCTCTCGGATAAGAGCCAATTTAGATGCCGTCGTTATAACAGAAGCTGAAGCTGAAGTGTCCAGCAACTTTGTGAGTAGGATTACACTGGATCAGTTTCAGTTGGTGAGTACTGATGATGTGGACAAGCTGCTTGGACGAGTAAGGAGGACAACTTGTCCTCTCGATCCCTGTCCTTCTTGGCTGGTCACCCAGGGAGGAGATGCAGTTAGACTACAACTACAACATATTATTAATGCATCTCTCAGGGAGGGGAGTTTTCCACCATGTTTAAAAGAAGCAGTGGTACGGCCACTTCTCAAAAAGCCCTCCCTGGACCCCCTGGACCTTAATAATTATAGACCAGTATCAAATCTTCCATTTTTGGGCAAGGTGATTGAGAGGGCAGTTGCCTTCCAACTCCAAGCAGTCTTGGATGATACAGATTTTCTAGACCCATTTCAAACTGGCTTTAGGGCAGGATACGGAGTTGAGACAGCTATGGTCGCCTTAGTGGATGATCTCCGCATGAGCATTGACAGGGGGAGTGTGTCCCTGCTGGTACTTTTGGACCTTTCAGCAGCTTTCGATACCATCGACCATGGTATCCTTCTGGAACGCCTGAGGGCTTTGGGAATCGGGGGCACTGTGCTCCAGTGGTTCCGGTCCTACCTCTCAGGTAGATTCCAGATGGTGATGCTGGGGGATAGTTGCTCCTCAAAAAAGGAGCTGTTGTATGGCGTACCACAAGGTGCCATCCTATCCCCAATGCTGTTTAACATCTACATGAAACCGCTGGGAGAGATCATCCGGAGGCATGGGGCGGGGTGCTATCAGTATGCTGATGACACCCAAATATATTTCTCTATGCCTTCAGTAACAGCATCAGCTAAGGACAGTGTGTCTCCTCTGAATGAATGCTTGGAGGCAGTAATGGGCTGGATGAGGAAAAACAAACTGAAGCTGAATCCAGACAAAACAGAGGTGCTTGCTATCAAGGGCTCTGACCTAGGTTTGGAGGTGTGTCAGCCAGTTCTGGATGGGGCTACACTCCCCCTGAAAGACTGTGTTCGCAGTTTGGGGGTGCTCCTGGATCCGTCACTCCAAATGACAGCCCAGATAGATGCGACGGCCAGGAGTGCCTACTATCAGCTTCGGCTGATACGCCAGCTGCGCCCCTTCTTAGAGTCAGAAGACCTAAAGACAGTAGTGCACGCGCTGGTAACCTCAAGGCTTGACTTCTGCAATGCGCTCTACATAGGGCTACCATTGTACCTAGTTCGGAAACTTCAACTAGTTCAAAATATGGCAGCCAGGTTGGTCACCAGTACACCTAGGGGTGACCACATTACACCAACATTAAAATCACTCCACTGGCTGCCAATTAGTTTCCGGGCAAAGTACAAAGTGTTGGTCATTACCTTTAAAGCCCTAAATGGTTTGGGTCCAGGTTACTTGCGGGATCGCCTTCTCCCATATAGTCCGCCCCGCACACTCAGGTCCTCTGGGGTGAACTTACTTCAGTCAGCTAAAACTAGGCTGACATCAGTTTCCCAGAGGACCTTTTCTTCTGTCGCCCCCAGATTGTGGAATGGCCTGCCGGAGGAGATTCGTAAAATTAACTCTATGTGTGATTTTAAGGCAGCTTTAAAGACTAGCCTTTTCCGGCAGGCCTATCCAGATCAATGTTAAATCATGAATTTTTAAGATGTATTGATTCCTGTTCTAATGTTGTTCCCCGCCTCGATCTAAAAGGAGAGGCGGGTAAGAAATACATTTATTATTATTATTATTATTATTATTAAATATGATCAAAAAATTCAAATATTTCTGGGCAGAAATTTTGTTTGTCAATATTGCTGTTATTGTTACTTTACAGTTGGCTAATGTATTCCTACAATGCCTTTTTAATGCAGGCATCAGTTTACTTCTTGCTGCCAAATAGAATTTCTCTTCATGAAAATCTCTGTGGATATTAAAGGAATTATTTTTAGGACCACTGAAATGAGGTCGACCTATTTTGTTTTGATTCTGATCTTACTGTTTTAGAAGCAACCCCTTCCTTGAATTCTTAGATATACAAGAATGTCTTTGAATCAGGAACCAAATCATAAAACTGATCCATTAGTTTCTCCGAGGTCCTAGATGTTATGCTGGGGACGTGAGGGAAGGCATACCTGTTTGCTCTGATTACATCCAGGTCTCTGCTGATTGATCTTATGACTATTTATTTATTTATTATTTATTTATTTATTACATTTTTATACCGCCCAATAGCCGAAGCTCTCTGGGCGGTTCACAAAAATTAAAACCATCATAAAACAACCAACAAGATAAAAATACAGTATGTCAAAGGTTACATGCACATAGCAAAAAACATCTATTCCTCTGACACAAGGGGTTCAGAAAGTTGTTGCCCATGCTATTTATTTATTTATTTATTACATTTTTATACCGCCCAATAGCCGAAGCTCTCTGGGCGGTACACAAAAATTAAAACCATAATGAAACAACCAACTGTCTAAAAACACAAATACAAAATACAGTATAAAAAGCACAACCAGGATAAAACCACGCAGCAGAAATTGATATAAGATTAAAATACAGAATTAGAACAGTAAAATTTAAATTTAAGTTAAAATTAAGTGTTAAAATACTGAGAGAATAAAAAGGTCTTCAGCTGGCAACGAAAGGAGTACAGTGTAGGCACCAGGCGGACCTCTCTGGGGAGCTCATTCCTCTGAGAAACAAGGGGTTTAACTTAGGGTGACCATATGAAAAGGAGGACAGGGCTCCTATATCTTTAACAGTTGCATAGAAAGGGGAATTTCAGCAGATGTCATTTGTATGCATGCAGTGCCTAGTGAAATTCCCTCTTCATCACAACAGTTAAAGCTACAGGAGCCCTGCCTTCTTTTGTATCTGGTCAAGGGCTCCTGCTAAAAAAATATTTTGGCATAAAATTGTGTGAACTATTCTCCACTTCATCAAATGCTTTCTCCAGAGGATATTCTTCCTTATTTTGTGGGGAGCGGGGTGTTACAAAATATTGGCCAAAATAAATACCACCTCTCTGCAGTTGTAGTATCAACAAAACTTGACTTCCTGCAGCTGCTATTAGCTCCAGGAGGGAAGCTCTCTTGGGTATCCCCATCCATGCACACCTCAGTCCAGAACTTGCTTGTTTCTCACCCACCCCATCCGCAACTACTTAAATTTTAAAAATGATGGCATTGATTGTTTAGACACAGTGAACATCACAGTTTATACCCACAGCTACCCATTTAAATATATGAAAAGCAAGCAATAAGAAATCCTTCAAAATCCTCAAACCCAAGAATACAATTAGTGGGCAGGTGTAAATTCCTTGGTAAATCTAAATTATCTTTCAAGTTACCACAGGCTTTAAATTCTGGAATTTATTACACAACACAGAACATTCACTATGACACCCCTCTTTCCAGGGAATCGTGGGAATATTTTTGCAAGTAGTGAGCCAGAGAGCCTAGACCGATGCCACAACATAGGAGCAAAACCACGGCTTGCCATGATTCATGCTCAGATCCAATGGCTATTACACAAATGAGGAAGGAAATAAAATGCCAAAATGCATATTTAATTTGGGATAAAACTGCTTACTTTCCTTATTAAGGAGCTTTTGGCTCAGGCAAAATTCTATTAACTGGCATATCAGTGGGCACTTCAGCCCTAGTACTTCAACTCAACTGTGTTGTGGGTCAGGTTGTAACTGAATCATTGAGTTCCCATTGGAAACTGTCAATTTATTCTTTATTGATTTAGATTGCAATAAACATAATATTAATTGCAAAAAGGAGGAGGTCTGGCATAGTAAATTAGAACATGGAGTAAAAAACATTTGTCTCATTGAAATACCAAATTGTTATTGAATTGAATCACAGTATTGAATTGTGCTAATTTAAAAATATTGAGCTGAGGCATAAAGGAAGGCTAATAAAAAAAAATCAAATAAAATCAACTGGTGCAATCCAAATTAGAAATGAGAGCCTAATTTTGCTTCAATAAGATAGGAAACATGCACTTAAAACTACTGGGAGGCTTTGTAACACTAGTTTTGTGTTCTGGGGCACAGGTATGTTTTGTAATCTGAAAAGAATAAAAAAGTTAAATATACCTTTTCTCTAGCTCAACAAGACATGTTTAAGCCAAAGTTTTGTAGCTGAACAGTAAATAGGCAGAATTGTAGTTCAGGTGAAGTCAAAAGGTGTTTGACTGTTCTGAAGCTAATTTTCACACACATATACACCGTGAAACTTTGTATGAGCACAGTGTAATGTTTAAATGAAGGTCTTATTATAAACTTAAGCTTAACTACAGGTCACTTAACTTTTTGTTAAGTTTAGCAATGTATGTTAGCTGCCTTGAGATCCCTTTATGAGAGGTAAAGTGACATTGATATTTTAAAAATAAAGTAAACAAACATAACTTTGAGAGGAAATATCACTAAATCATAATCTGCAAGACATTATTCTTCCAAAGGGCATTTTATACTCAAAAAGTCCAAACATTTAACACAAAATACTTTCCAAATGGGGGAATGGATTACTAGTTCTTTATAAGGTTTTAAACCTGTATTTCTCAAACTGGGGCCAGGCCTCCCTAAGAAGATGCTTAGAAAGGTTTCTTGCTTTTCCCCTAGAGTTATCTAGAAGAGTTTCAGGATATTCTTTGATTAGCTAAAGAGGCCAGTGCCATCACAGTTTCTATCTGCAAAACAAGGTGGGCTCCCATCCTTTTAAAAATCGATGAAATCAGGAATCCTTCCCTTGTCAGTAGATAGGTCAGTAGATAACTCTGTCCATAATAAATAACAACCATGGTTGTTTCTATAGAAGCCTCTGGTGTGATTCAGGCTGTGAATTTTGCCTCCTGCTTACAGATTCAAAGAAAAAAGGCACACACTGCTCCAGGTTTAAATGGGTTGTGACTTTCTACTCACTTTCATTCTTGCTAAAGGTGATCTCAAGGTACAACATTTGCATTGGAATATAATACATACGAAATGTTCCAGGATTTAGAATTGACTCTGGGGCTTTGAGCCCTGCTCCTTACTTCAGTCAAGATCAGCTTTTAACAAGCAAGGGATAGTAAAATTAGAAATTAAAAAAGGCAACATGCTTATTGCTCACTGTCAGATAACTGAAAGCCTAGAAATGGTCTGTTTTAGAGCTTTGTTAGTTTGACTTTAAATAATGAATTAAACTGAGGAGCTAGTTTTGTATGAGTTATATCAAGTCAAGGAATGGATTTTGTTTGCAGTGCGATGTAATGTAAATATCCAGTGGATGTAATGAAGCCATGGAAAACGATAGCCATTCAATGAGGTTCATCCCACGTACACTTTTGTTCTGGTTTACCCTCGAATTATCCCATTTTGGTTATATAGTGCTTATATAGCATATGAAAACTTGTAAACTTACACCTCTGCTGTAGTGCGTTGTGGAGATCCGTTGAGGTTCACTCACACATGTTTTTATCCCCACCCCCCAGATCTTTGTACCTCCTCCTACTGCTTATTGGTTGTTTGAAGTGGGGACAACTAACCCTCTGACAACAGGGATTGGGATTTGCTTCTCTTGTTACTGAACACCAAAGTAGAACGTTATGTAAGACTGCAGTCAACTCTTTTGCACGCTTACTCAGTAAATAAATCCCATTGAGTTCAATGGAATGCATTTCCAAATTAGAGCCCCTCGGATTGCAGTCTTAATTTTTGCAACTTTAAAAAGGAAAAAAAATGGGGTGGGTGGCTGGGGTGGGGAAGCAAAGCGAGGTAGGAAGTGGCCATCTCAACTCCCAGTGTACAGAGAAGGAGACTTCAAACGCAGCGCTAGGACCTCCAATGACAGAGAAATTTAGAGGAAAATCACAGTTAGTGAGAGGATTAAGCCATCTTTTCCCATGTGGAGGCTCCCAATAAAAACTGGACCCCCCCATTGTTAAAGAAAAGGAAAAGGTGGGGAGATGCAGGATCCCCCCATGGAGAATGTTTCCTCTCTGCTTCCCCCTGTTTGTGTCTCCTGCCATCCCCCACTCAGCTTCACATGCTCAAAGGAATGGAAGTACCATCTGTGTCCTTCCCCCACCAACTCCCATTCAAATAAGAACAAGAGCAACACATGTTGTTAGGGAGACGAATCAATAAGGGAAGAGACACACAGCCTGTGTCTGTGATGTTAGGAGGAGCCCCACCCCCATGGAAAGCAAGGAGGGGTAGCGGAACAGGGCAGAGTAGGATGGAAAAGGACACACACACACACACACACACACACACAGGGATTCAGAAGCAGCCAAAGGACTTCACTTGAAACTGACAAGACATTTTGGGTGAAACTGACCAGCCTTGTATTGCTTTGAATAGCCCTCTTATGGACCTAGGACCAGTGGAAAACTATAAACTGCAAGGGTATAAGGGGGGGATTAAAAAAATCATATATAATTAATGGATAAAACAATCTGATTAAAATTTGATGTACTGAAAGGCTTCCTTAAGACCTCCCACTGTGCCAATTTGGATCTCTTTATCTTTAAAAATGAGGGTGCTGCTGGCAAGGAGGGTGCATTTTCCACATGCTTTGAAGCAAAGTCTCCATTAAAAACACACAGAGATAAAGAGACTTTTCCCCCCCTCCACCTTCCTTTCCTCCCTCACAATCTTGTATATATGTAGGTGAGGGTTGCTGCTGCTGCTTTTTGCTTGTTAAACTGAGGATTAGTTGGTCCTGTTTCCCCCGCAAGGAGAGAATGGGGGATTTTGGAAGCAGGCGAAGAAAAGGTTTTCAATTGGCACACCCCTCTCTTTCATCAGCAATATCCCCCTTTGAAACCATGCCCACAAAACAGTGCAATGAAATGATGTTTGAAAATACATGTTAAAGTTTGAGCGATGTGCTTTTACATGACCGGAAGAACCAGACTTTCCGTGCACCAAAATATTTCGCGATGAGGGGCAGAAGAACCGCAATCACAGCAGGACATAGTCTACGTCATTGGAGTCCTTCGCAGGGAAAGCAGACTATAACGTCTGCATCATTTGAGTCCATTGCATAGAATTCGCTGCAGCAGCACAATATAAGGCTGGTGGGATGAAACCTAATTACTGTACCGTGTAAGGCACACATGGATGGAAGTGTTGTTGTTCCATTCTCTATAGACCATCATGCATTAGCTTGCAGACATAGATGGAAGAAGAATGAGTGTGCTGGATTAATTTGAAGTTATGGTTGCAAAATAGGTTTGTTTTCTCTTTAATACTCTAGGGAACTGTAGTATCACATTGTTTCCTTTGAACTCTCAGAGATAGAAGTGCAACAATTATTACATTTCTTTAGACTTTTTATTAGCAAATCCTTTTAAATCATTTTATTTGGAAGTGGTTGTTTTTTAAAAAAATTACCATTGCAGTTTTTAAAAGGTTTGATAATTGAAACAGCCTGTATACGCCGTGTATACGGTATTTGTCAACTGTTTGGCTACCCAAATACCATTAATATTAATTATTTTTATTTACTTTATGTATTGATATTCTGCCTTTTAGAACTTTTCATTGTGAGGCAGCTTACAGAAATTAATACACAATAAATAAAAGCAACAAATAAAAGCAACAAATAAATAAAAGCATTATTAACAAGAAATGGATGTCCCACTCCCTTTGCTTTTGATAATCATGTAATGGAAATTGATTATGAAAAGCACATGGGTTTCATTTTTCTCTTTCCCCCCTGTAATTTAATGTTTTTTAAGAGTAAATTTCTGTCAAAACTTTGTATGGTGCAATTGCTATTTCGCTGTGTGCAGCTCCTCTTGGATTTCAGCCACAGATTCTTGTTATAGTCCATAGGAGTCTATGGGAATTACCATTAAGTAAGTGTGCAAATATCACAGTGCAAATATCAATCTCAGAATATCTGTAAGTTCCATCCGACGAGCATTTTATTGCACGCTCATTACTGGGCACTCACGGAGTTTGCTCAGGTCCCTCACATGACGTTGTCTGCCTCCCGTGCGCCTTCCGCCCCTTCTGGCTTTCCTTGTGCAGCAACAACAAAAAACTCATTAAGTCCGATGTGTTTTTTTAAAACTCGGAATCACTGCTCTCTCCTGCTGTGTGCAGGAGAAGCAGCACCATTAGAGCAGCAGACTCAATGGGCCTCATGCTCGTTGTGTACTTCCTCTTTTGAAAAGAGGAAGTAACTGAGGTAGGGAGCGTGTTAACCCCTGGTGTGATGGAGTTATATGAAAGAAACATACAGTGCAATCAGTGGTCATCTATGGAACAGATATACGATTAGTAATACATAAGGATAGATTTCCCCAACTTAGTGCCCTCCAGGTGAGTAAGTTTGAATGCAACTCCCATAACTCCTAGCCAGCATGGCTAATGGGAATTGCAGTCCAACACACCTGGAAAACAGTAGATTGGGGAAGACTGCAACATGCTAACTCTGATATCGTCTTTACATTGTCCCCAACCAGTATGGGAGCAATCGTGGAGCAACCGTCCCAGAAAAGGTAAATATAAGAGGTCTTAAAGTCAATCAAATACACTGGAGGTTTTTGAAGATTTTACAGTGGATATATACAAGGCCAGGTATTTTAAGTTTCAAATTAATCTTTTGTGGATCTCTTCCAAAGCAAAAGTCAGACAGTGGAAATTCTGAGGATGACATTGGTGCACTTTGGATGGAGTTTTTGATCCATGTTTTAGCATTCATGATTTTTCTCTCATCCAGTGAGTTAATAAATGGAAAAGGTAGGAGGGTTTTTAACTTGATATTTTTATTCTCTGTGGTGGTAGATGGTGTCATGGAGTCTCAATTACTGACAAGCACCTAATCCCAGGAGAACAAGGTGAGCTGCTAGGCAAGGTTAGGAAATTTAGTGTGGGGAAAATGTAGGAGCTGGGAAGAGGTTCTAAGGCACAAGTGTCACACTTGGCACTCTTTTTAATGAGCTGTAACTGTGAGGACTGTCAGAACTGTCAGGGCACTAAAGAACCCTTCCTGCTGTTATTGACAGCCAAGATGAAGGGGGGAGGTGGGGGAAAGATTCTAGTCATTTTGGAAAGAAGAAGGGGGAAATTCGGAGAAGACTTGTTCCCTACTCCCACCCCTTATAACGGATATCCCTTCACGAAATCTGTGGGATCACCTTTATAACCAGCTATACCCATCTCTTCATTGGGTCACAGGTATCAGGCAATGTGTATATTTATAGGTATATGATTATCTATCTATCTATCTACCTATCTATGATTTTTTTCAGCAGAACTCTGAACTATTTTTAGGTAAGTCTCCTATTTCCAGAGCAGGGATCAGGCAAAAGGCAACATCTTAACAGTGCAATTCATAGGAAAACTAGACCCAAGGCAACATAGCAGACAAGGAGCAGGCAGGATGAAAATCAGAGTTCAGTTGAGAAGCACATACCAGGAATCTGTGAAGGCAAAGGGAGCTGGATTCAGGAAGATCTGGTCAACATTGGCTGGGTTCACACATAACGCTAAGCCACCGTGGGCCATGTTTGAGAGTGATTCATGGTGGATTAGCATGTCATGAGGTAGGGTGAAATCCCCACCCATAATTGGTAAAGCATCCACTGCAGTGGGGTAAGGGCCCCTGGGATGGCTTACCATGTTGTGTGATAGGGGTTCCATGGTTAAATCCATGCATTCTATGGAAGGAAGCAGCCAATCATCCACAACTTCTATTGGTTGCCAATTATATAGTTGCTATCATATAGCAACAGCTGGAGTGGCCTGTCCCACTGCAGCAGCTATGATAAGCAGTGGTAGGACAACACAGAAACTATGGAGCAGGGAAGGGTAAATAAACCACTGAATACTGCATGATTGTCAGCCATGTGAGGGGCACACACATCAAGGTTTGCCTTCCCTGTTTCCCCTGCCACCATGGGAGAAAGAATGTATTTGGAGGAATATGTTTAGAAGCCTTATAAGCGTCATGCCAAAGGTAGCATTATTTGAAATGTTAACATTTTATTATAACAGCCTTTTCTCCTAGATTGTAGAACAGAAACTCACTCTTGTTTCTCACATTAGTGTGCACTGATCAAATAATAAATAATTTAGTAAGCAGGATCCAAGTTTGGCAAAAGCTTTAGCATATAACCTGTACTCAACTGAAGTATATAACATAGCAGTACAGATTCTGGTTGGAACTAGTGGGTGATATTTCAGTGTAAATTAATAATAATGGTATCAATGGTATTAAATACTAGGCTCAATTGGGTGAAAGATAAAATACTCCAGGGATTTGGGATACATTGTTTTCAATATGCAGATGATATGCAGCTTCATTTCTCCTCTTCTTCTGCTACCAAGGAAGCTCTTGATGTTCTGAACTGGTGTCTGGAGGCAGTAATAAAATGGATAAGAGTTAATACACTGAAGCTTAATCTAGACAAGAGAGTTTCTCCTGGTCAGAAGGGGGATGAATGCTGGATAAGGATTCAGCTTGTTTTTGTTGGGGTAGTACTCCCTTGAAGAATCAGGTTCACAGTTTGGGGATATTCCTAGACATGACCTTGCAACCGGATGTACATGTGGCAATCAGGAGTGCCTTTGAACAGCTTAGTCTGGTGCACCAACTACACACACATTCCTAGGGATATCAGATCTGGCTACAATAACATGCTTTAGTTACATGTAGGGTGGACTATTGCAATGTGCTCTAAATAAGGTTACCTTTGAAGAGTCTTTGCAAACTTAAATTGGTCTAGAACAGGAGTGGGCAGCTCCATGAGGTGTGGGGGGCATTTTTTGCCCCTCTGCATCCCTGTCTGTAGGCTGCCCTTGCCCTGTGGGAACCAAAAATTGGGGTGAAAATTTTAAAAAAAATCATGGCCAGAACTGCTACAGAATCCCCAAAGGGTAAAAGTAGCTTCCAAACAAGCTGACTTTGGCCCTTTTAATGCTCTGTAATAGCTGCTGACGCCATTTTGTTTGTGAAAAAAATATTTTTGGTCCCCATGAATTTTGAGGGTGGGGGGGCATACTCGGGGGCTGCGTTGGTTGCAAGGATGTTGGATTACCTTAGACCCCATTCTGCAGCAATTGCACTAGCTACCAATTTGTTTCTGGGCAGAATTCCAAGTGTTGGTAATTTTATTTGATATTTGTTTTGACCAGCTGAGTCAGTCTCCACTTTCTAATTTTTGCTGTTCTGTAATGCAGTTTTACTATAAGTTTGTGACATTTTAACTGTTGTAAATGGAGTAATATGTAGGCATTAGAACAGGGATGGGGAGCCCCTTTCAGCCCAAGGGCTGAATTCAATTTTGGAGAAGCTCTTCAGGTCCACATTCCAGTGGTGAGTGGGGCCAAAGGCAAAAGGGCTGTGGCCAAAAATACAAAAAATATATACCAGCATACTGTAGTTTAAAGCTCTTGCTTAACTAAGCCTTAGGAGAAGCATTCCAAACTTTTAGAATGGGGAAAAAACTGCACAAAAGCCAGATAAACACCAGTTTATTAGTGATTGGGAGAAAGGAGAGTAAGTAGCCTTCTGGGGAACCCCAGTGGGCTGGATTTGGTCCCTGGGCCTGAGGTTCCCCACCCCTGTATTAGAAGGACAGAATATAAATTTTCAAAATAAATAAACTTGCTTAGCTATGGACTCTGACACCACAACCTATGCCTTTGTACTCAGAAGGTAGTCCCACTAAGTTCATAGTTTCCCTGGTAACTATGCATAGGATTGCAGCCCAAATATCCTTTTTGTATGACCTCTGTTTGACTGGTATTCTAATATTACTTGAACTAGGTGCCACATTCCTTTCTTTCCGAATACTTTGAGTTATTATTAAAGGGACAGAAAATATGGCAGACTCTTTGTACAGTAGTTAATTATCTCTGTGTATTCACTTGGCATAATTAGCTCTGCTTTCAAGATTAAAAGAATTTGGAATTCGCTAGCCAGAAATGGAATGACGAGAGGTTAAGGTTAAGGTATGGAGATTAAAAGGATAGAGAAATTATCAGAACCTTAAAACAACACCTTTGATCTTGCCCATAAGACACCATCCCTCTGGATCCTTAAGTAACTACTCCATACAATCTTTGATACTTCTTCATTACTAGAAGAGATGAAAACTCACGTTAAAATAAGAAAGCTAAACATTCTTTGGGAAGCACGACAACAAATCTAGCCCAGAATGTAGAATAAGATTGTTTTTGTTCTTCACAGGTTTTGTTCTGTACAACAACAAATGCTTTCAATTGACATGACATATAGTGAATCTTATGATACATGGAATTAGGCCTGAATATTATGCTAAGTACGTTATACCAAAGGGCTTTAACCATACCCATGGAGGAAATACATGGATGGAAGGCTTTATGCATACCTTAGGGATATGTGAAATCCTCCTGAGAATACTTCTTTTTTATTATTATTAATATTTTTTATTTTCTACAATACTTAAACATACACATTACATTCACATAAAAACAACAACATACTACATAATGTTCAATCTTGAATACAAGATATCTTATCTTAATAACATAATCAATAAAACCTACAAGTGCACCCCCCCACCCGGGATCTCATTCCTGATTCCAAAATCTCATACTTTCTTCTGCTGGTGGTTTCCCACTTCCCTTAGAAAACACAAATATTAGGAACTGTTTCCAGATTCCTTCAAAATCATTTGTTTTAGCTATACCTCTCCTCCGTTTAATATTACAAGTCAATTTATCATTAATAGCTATATCCCATACTTCTTTATACCTTTATATTTGAGTTTCCCTAGAAACTCCTGGAATATTTTGCCTAAGGAGCCAACAAATATATTTTGAATTTTACTTTATACAAAACTTAGGTAGCATTTCTAATTTACCTGTAGAAATACGAGAACAGACATGAAACAGTCCACCAAGAACAAAGCATTATTTGTTAAATACTGGAACAAATTCATTAATTATCAAGAAAGCTCTTCTTAGGCCGCTCTTCTAGACAATCTTATGGGCAGGCAAATGAAATGGGTATGTACCGTGAGAAGCGTTTTGAAAGGTTTTGGTGCAGCCAATTACCCAGAAGAATGAGCAAGTTGCCTTTTTGTTTAAACTAGTTTGCCTATTCAAACATTTCTAGCTGCATGCAAACTTCGCTGCTGCCTATGCATGTGGCTGTATAAGACTGTGGCAGTAGCTTTTTCACAATACCTTGGAGATTAATATAACCTTGGAGGTTAATGTAATTTGACGTTGGTGTTTAAGATACATAATTTGTCTCTACATTGCTAGCATAACCTCTGCCTATGTGAGTTCTATGGGGCTTAATTGGAATAAAACCTGCAAAGGTACGAATTGAATAAATATTTCTTTAGTTACAGCAATTGCTTATAACACTTGCTTGTAAGTCTGCAGTGAGCCGGTCCCAATGTTCTTCTGATTCCACAAGGTGCTGGGCAGTTACTCTTTTGCAGGTAACTTTAATTCCAAACAACAGCACAGCAGCAAACAGCAATTTATAAATTGTGGTTCGAAGGTCATAGCCTTGCAATAACAATATAAAGAAACAAATATCAGAAATACAAAAATAAGTTCCCCATCCCCTTGCAATTCAGCCACACACACATAGTGCATTTTACCTGATACGAAGTAATAAGAACCCATAACGATTAGTCAGTTCTCCAGTATTCTGCTCCAGAACAGGCTGATTCTTTTCCTCCTAGCTGTCACCTGTATTATGACTCTGCCCCTATTGGGCTAAACCAGCCAGCTGATGGGCTTATTGTTCTTTTTATTATTTAACAGAAGGGGCAGAGTGACACATAAATCACAAATGTAGGGGTGCATGTATGCAGGTGCCTCTTCCTTTAATCCACCATTCCATGGCACTCTTTGAAATGCCACTGTTGTAACCCAGTACTGGACAAGATAGGCCTTTGCTCTGACCCAACAGAGCTCATCTTATGTAGTGTAGAAATGGGAAATATTGTTTTTAATCTTGGAAACAATACAAATAGGAAGAATAAATAAAATGCCGAGGTATTCTGCTGTGTAGTTCAAGTGATTCCTGTGGTGTAAACCTTTCTTTGGAGGTAAATCCGATGTGATTGACTATCAGCTATTCTTAGTGCTACAGGACCTATACAGGCAGGAATGACCTATGTATGTCTTGTGTCAGCATAACTGTTTAGACTCATTGGGATAAACTCGACTAACGCATTGTGCTGGCAGGCTGATTTGGTCATTAAATCTCTAGCATCTTGTATGGGTTTCATTTCTTCTGTCGCTAGTATGGCCTTTCCTTTTATACCCTGAAGCCATAATCATAAACCTCTTGTGAAGGAATCATCGAGGCTAAAGTATTACTGAGATTCAGCTGGCTTGAGCTGCAAAACAGTGTCTTTAGCTCACAAATGGCTGGCAAACCTTGATACTCTTTGGTTCTAATCCTCCAGATATGTCCTCTTTAAATCAATCCACAGTCGGCACTTTCCCTTGAGACCAGGTAAAATTGTTTGTTTCTCTTTGTTTTGTTAAGGATAATCTCTCTCTCTCTCCTGACTATATTTTCACCTTCAATGAGGGAATATCTGGGAAAATTTAAGTGGCATACTCAATAGATAATTAATCCACATAAGCAATACCCTTTAACCAGTCACAACTGGAGTAGTTAGAGGGGTTAAGGGTACATTTCCCCTGCCTTTTGCAGTATGTAATTATGAATGCAGTGAAGATTAGGAGTATGGAAACTGACAATTTGCAATTGTTCTGAATTAATATGGAGTTAAAAAAAAAGGGTGTGAGAATAGTTTTATAATCTTGGGAGGAAGCTGGAGGTGAATTATCATATGTAATAGAAATACTGTATGTGCATGCATCCCAGAGTTGTTCTCGTACCAGAGCAATTGTGGGTAAAGGTGGCTACTTTCAAAGGTTTAAATAAATCCCAGGGCAGGTCTGTGGCAGTTCTCAAAGCTGACTATAAACTGGTTAATATGAATTGTAGCAATTTCTGTTTTTTTTTTTTTAATTTCAGGAGATACTTTACCTCAATGACACCTTGCATATTTTTCAGATGGTGGTAGTAGTAGTAGTAGTAGTAGTACAGTAGCAGCTTGAAGGCCCAGCAAAGTATAGGAACTTTTCTGTGCTAACTTTAAATGCTCTACATATCTACGATGAATTTTGTTCTATCTTCTTCCCCAGTGTACATACATTCTGCGTTGTATTAGCCTAGAAGAAGCATACTCAATTTGGAAAATACAGTAGCTTCACATGTGATGCTGATAAGAGAATAACTCCTGTGTTGGTATGGCTGATTTTTAAGCTTGCATACTTGGAAAATAAATTTGTTGCACCTGCATGTCTTGGTAATCTAAAGAACATTATTGGCTTTCTTATCTCTGAAATGGCAGAGGTCCACTTAGAATTCATTGAAACAACTACTTCCTTCCACATACAGAAACATAAACAGCCAGACACCGGCATACGTTCAGTGTATTCATTCTCAGCGCCCTGCCTGATGCATTGTGATGTTTCATTTCCAGCACAAATCAAGAGGCTCTCATTCAGCCATTAGGGGAGGGGAAACACTTTAACATACGTTTTAATCATTTATTTTTGTATAGTAAACACGATCTCATTATGAAGAGCTTTCTCTCAAACAATTATCTGTTTTCTCTTCAGTGTTTTGGACTGCATCATTTGGCTAGCTGCCTTCCCAAGCAGAGTCACTTGCAATATGAAGTGCTGAGCACTGTCTTCCTGTCACAGTGAAATGGAGGATGCAGAAAATAGATGTGGTTCATAATCTTCTGTTTTTCTGTGTGAAAGGAATGGACCAGCAACAAAGGATTCCCTGCTGCTTGTTCCATACCCTAACCAGCCATCTTCTGTTTGCTGAAACAAGAACAGATGCTGGACAGCCAGGGCATTGACATTCCTGCTGCTGCACAGTAATAAAGTATGGTGTGAATCATTTGAAGAGGTGTTCAGAAATCCTCACCTTCTTCCCTAACAGGAGCTGCATAAGGCTGCAATTGTATGTTGACTGATTTGGGAGTAATGCCTGTTGAAGACAGTGAGACTTACCTACAGGTAAACATGCGTAGGATCAGTCTGTGAATTAAGTATGCCAGATGGATTTGGACTTTGTTAATCCTTGGGTCATGCTGATTGTAGTTATGGCACTATATGAAGAACTCATCAGCTTGTGTAACTCTGTTCTTACCATAAGTACAGTCCCTTTGAAAACAAACTTTGGAGACCAGAGTATGGCGCTGGATAAATCCACGATTTATCCATGGATAAATCTCCATGGAAAAGGAGAGAGGGGAGCAGAGCAGGGGGAGTTAGAGGCTTACCAAACTAAACAGTGGTCTTTACATTTAGCAATTACATTCTTGGAAATGGAATAGGAAGACAGAATTGCCCTTTGCCATTTCCAGTGCTATTTCTTTACCTTGTGAGAGACTGAACAACTCTTATCTTACTCTGTACATCTGGAACTGCATCGATCTGCTCTTTTGCCTGCTCCATTAGACATATGGCTTAATATTTGAAGGCTGTTCCTTTGTTGGTCTATTCCAATCCACTAGCCCTTGGAAGGCAAACTTTCTCTTCAGAAGCAATATTTCCTCTCTCTCTCTCTCTCTCTCTCTCTCTCTCTCTCTCTCTCTCTCTCTCTCTCTCTCTCTCTCTAATACATCTTGTTCATGGCCAAGGCTAGTTTATATCCATATCTATGTGTCTATATCCTGTTTCATCCAATTTGCTTTATACAACTCAATCAAAATAGTTCAAAGTGAAATGGAAGAAAGGTAGTCACATGCCTAAACCGTGGGTTTAGAGCCTCAGGCCCAGGGGCCAAATCTGGCCATCCTAGAGTCCTAATCTGGCCCTCTGGGGTTTTCCCAGATGATCATGCCCCCTCCACCCAACTGCCAATTGTTTGGTGGCTTCCTGATTTTTGTGCAGTTTTTTCCTCATTCTAAAAGGTTGAAATGCCTCTCCCAGGGTTTAGTTACTTGCAATAAGAGCTTTAAAATAAATATGCTAGTATTTGGGGGATTTGGGCTCCACCTAATTGTGCCTTCAGTTCTACCACCCATTTTACCTTCAGCCCTGCCCACCACTGGAATGCCACCCTGGAAAGCTTCTCCAAAATGGAATTCATCCCTCAGAATGAAAGATATTCTGCACCTCTGGCATAATCCCATGCTCTCTGGCTCTTGAGGAAGGGATTTTGAAAAGCAACACTGATGTAAACCAGAGGATTTCTAGCATTGATGGCCATAAGAATGGTTACACATTGACATGGTTCACACATAACTCAAGGTTTGCCTGGCAAATAATTGAACAACCCAGATTGTTTTCTCAATCCATGGGTTGTTTGTTTCCCTCCTCCTTGTCCTGCTTCCTTCCTGTATCCCAAATGACTTTGCAGCATTGAGCTGGCGGTGACCAAACAAGAAAGAGATCTTGGGATTGTGGTGGACAGCTCAATGAAAATGTCCACCCAGTGTGCGGCTACTGTAAAAAAGGCAAACTCCATATTAGGCATTGTAAGAAAAGTATTTGAGAATAAAACTGCCAGTGTCATACTGCCTTTATACAAATCTATGGTGCGACCACATTAGAATACTGTGTACAGTTCTAGTCACCACACCTAAAAAAGGATATTATGGAGCTGGAAAAAGTGCAGAAAAGGGCAACTAAAATGATTAAGGGGCTGGAGCATCTCTCCTATGAGGGAAGGTTACATCAACTGGGATTATTTAGTTTGGAAAAAAGAAGGCTAAGGGGAGACGTGATAGAGGTGTACAAAATTATGCCTAGTATGGAGAATGTGGTTAGGGAGACATTTTTCTCCCTCTCAAAATAGTAGAACCAGGGGACATCCCCTGAAGCTCATTGGTGGGAGATCAAGGACAAATAAAAAGTACTTCTTCACACAGCGCATAGTTAAATTATGGAACTCACTACCACAGGATGTAGTGATGGCCACCAATTTGGATGGCTTTCAAAGGGGGTTGGATAAATTCCTGAAGGTGAAGGTTATCAATGGCTACTAGCCCTGATAGTTGTGTGCTATCTCCAGTATTCAAGGCAGTAAGCCTGTGTGCACCAGTTGCTGGGGAACATGGGTGGGAGGGTGCTGTTGCACCATGTCCTGCTGGTCCCTGGCTGATGGCTGGTTGGCCACTGTGTGAACAGAGTGCTGGACTAGATGGACCCTTGGTCTGATCCAGCGTGGCTCTTCTTATGTTCTTACTGGCACGTAGAGCAGCTGGGTACCCCTGCCATTTCTAGAGATACTCCCACATCTTTTGTCTTGTTTGAGAAGGCATATTTTAATTGAGGGAACATTAGATTAGAGGCTCCTCTATTTTGCTGAGGGGTGGTGCAGGCAAACTATAGAGCCTCATAATCCTTCAGTGGGTTGGGAGGATCAGTCAGAGACCAATTTGTCTGTGCTTTTTATCATGGGCTAGGGAGCCTGGGACCCTAATATGGGGAGGAGGTGTCAAACATCAGCCAAATGTCAGAACAGGTGTGCCACATGGCTCCACATATGCCTGCCCATAA
Source organism: Elgaria multicarinata webbii (assembly GCF_023053635.1). Classification (NCBI taxonomy): domain Eukaryota; kingdom Metazoa; phylum Chordata; class Lepidosauria; order Squamata; family Anguidae; genus Elgaria; species Elgaria multicarinata. The sequence continues at coordinate 88,523,791 of NC_086172.1, forward strand.
ACTAAGATTTTTGATGATTATTATTTTTCTCTTATTAATTTCCATATTACATCAATCCATAAATACAAATAATGATAGCAAAGACTTGTAAACATAATCAGACTTATTCTAATTAATTTCCCCCTAATAGTAAATACACTGTCCGCTTTTCCCCATTTCCTCTGGTACACTAGAACTTCCCCAGTAAGTTTTGATAAGATGCTGTTGGGTGGTGTGGAGTTATGACTAATAAAGTTTGCTATGGAATAATTTAGTGGGTATGTTTGTTTTTAGGGTCTGACACATGCAATCTTTGCGACATATGAATTGGAAAGGAATTTTCCTTTACGTCAGATTGACTGGCAATTCTGCAATTCTCCCCCTTCCCCCCGCAGCAGGCACCTAGAGCTATTTGCTCTGCAAGCAACATTGTACACCTGCTCTCTGCTTGTGGTACACTGTATTCCAAAATGTGAAAGACTGTTCTATCTTTGGGATGCACTGACAAGTGGGCAGATGGCCCTGTCTCATAGTATTCAGGAGAATCAGGTCCATGACCTAAAACTGCAACACCTTCTGAAAAATTTCTGTATATTGCTGTTTTTGCTGTTTGGCAAAACACAAATCTCTGCTGCTGGTAAATGTTAGAAGAAAGGTTGTTCATGCCATTTTACATCCACTAGCATTTATTCAATGATTTTAAATCTTGAACAGTGTTGTCAATCCCTCAGTATAATGAAAATCAGATATCTGTATCCATCCAGTAGATCTTACTTCGTAAGCGTTTCCTTGTTCCAGCAACATAGATGATATGGGGGAAGAGTAATAAACCATTCCGTATCAGGGCTCACGAAAGGTGGTGAATTAAAATGCATTAGAAAAAAATATTACTCCAATGCTTTCTTTAAATCATTATTAAAATAACAGAGCTTTGTGAAGCTAAAAATATTCAGCCCAGTGTGTGTGCCTGAATAGCCATGCTGTGGAGAGAAAAAGACCTGCAGGTTATTTGTATGAATGTACTGCATTTCTTATGTCTCAAATTGCTTTTTGTCTAAACCAGCACAGCAAATGTGAAAGGAGGAGGCAGGCAGAGAAGGAACTCCATGCCCTTTCTCTTTAAGACCTGCTGTGCGTGGCATGGCAGCCGACACAAAGTGCTTCCACAACCAACCACTCATGCAATTTGTGACGTAATTTGCTACACAAATAATTTCCTCCCCCACCCCTGGCATTTCCCCCCTGTCTGCTATGCCAGATGAATGGGGCAGATAATGGGCTGTTGTTCACTGCTCTTCTGAATAATATTCCACCATTGTCTTAAAGCCTCATAGGAGTGAACTTAACACACTGCGCTTTGTTGAAACAAAAGGACTTGTTCTGCATGTCACCAACTAGACTGCAATGGGAAATGCTAATTTTTGATAGCTCTGCAAGTCTTTGAGTATGAGCCTGGAGCCACTGTGGTAAATATTACAACCACAGCGTCACTGCATCCAGGCCGTTTTCTTTTAAGTGCTGGACAAGCAGCCTCTTTCACAGGGACATAAATTTTTGTGCCTAGTCATTTCAGCTGGTTGCATCATGCAGGCAGGTTTTGAATGTCTTCAGAGTAACCATGGTAACTGAGGGCCTTTTAAATTTGCTGAAGGAGAATGAATTCCTCCCCCAAAACTCTAAATGAAACGGAGTCATAAAAAGACACGTACAAGCCAAATGCTTCACTGATGTAAAGAGCAGTAGCTCTAGGATTTCAGCAGCAATAGCACGTATTTATATCCGCTGAGGGATCTCTCTAAGTATTGGGACCAAATTTAGATAGGGTGGATGTGAGATAACTTGCTACTGAAGCTAGATCAGGATCACACCTATTTATGCATAAATAATTCTTACCTTTTTATGTGTGAATGCTGCTGGGTAGACTGTTTCCTATCCCCATTTATATGTACACCCATGACAGAATAGCACTGTGAGTTGCAATGGTTTAAATGGGTCAGTACCCTGCTCTGACAGGATGGCCTGGTTCGCACTTAATGGTAAGCTGGGGTGTTGAACAGCTTTTGGTCTGGTGACTGGATTGCTGCCCCCAAATCCCACGTGGATGGGAAGAGATTAGGGGTGGGGCACATCTGTGACATCAGTGGTAAACCTTTGCCCTCTGAATAGGGTGACCATATGAAAAGGAGGACAGGGCTCCTGTATCTTTAACAGTTGTATTGAAAAAGGAATTTCAGCAGGTGTCATTTGTATATATGGAGAACCTGGTGAAATTTCCTCTTCATCACTACAGTTAAAGCTACAGGTGCCCTGCCCTCTTTTAAATCTGGTCACTCTAGTATAGCGCCTGCACTTTAACTGTAGTAATGTAGAGGGAATTTCACCAAGTTCTCCATATATACAAATGACACCTGCTGAAATTCCCTTTTCTATGCAACTGTTAAAGATACAGGAGCCCTGTCCTCCTTTTCATATGGTCACCCTACCTCTGAAGCTATTGGGTCCCTGGCAATGGCATCGACTAGTGCTCCTACAGGTAATGCCTCAGTCACGGAGCCCTTTCCATTCCATCCAGGCTTTCCTTAACTGGGGAAAGTGTGGGTGGAATGAAACCAGCTCATATTTGATGGCACAGAAGTATTACTGTGTGTTCAAAATGCACAATAGTATTCTAAGGCCTGGCCCTACTATTGAATATACCTCTGTAGTCATTGTCCATTGGTGTTGTGAGCTGACCAAGGAGGCTGCAAAGCTGCGGTGTGTTACAGAATTAATTGGAAAAGAAGTGAGATTAAGAACACATGGAACTTAAAGGCAGTTGGGTCACTATTTATTTATTTATTTGATAGTTTATTTAAAAACACGTACACTCTACCTTATCTCCGAGGAGTTATAGGTGTCCACCTACAGTCTTGTTTCAATTGGCATGACTCTGGTCATGTAATATTTAGGAGAAATGACTTCTAATGGCATTATAATTGACTACCAACGTTGCAGAATAGTTCCTGCTTAGCTTACTTTAGCACAGGAAAATATTATTGCTACATTGGTACAAGTTTTTAGGTCATTTCAGATGGGCCTTTCATGCACTTACTCTATGGGAGGGGGGAGTGAGGCCATGTCTGCTGGCCTCACACTGACATGGCCTGCTCTCCTTGGCCGCAACCACAGACATCTGCACATTCAGAACAGTCTATGCATAGGCTCCCCTCTGCTCTGCAGATGTTGTGTTAACTGCATGGATGTCAGGATGGTGGGCCTGCAGGCAAGGCCATCCTCCTTTATTCATGCATAGAGTAAATGTGTGGAGGACTGATCTGATCATGGCTTGTGTGCGTGTGTGCTGAATCTAGAATACTAAGGTGCCAAATGATGGTTAATGGCATGTAAATTGTAATCATCAAGTGTTTATTTGTCTGTGCCATAGACCATAGCAAAATGTAATCTGTACAGCTTCAGATACAAATCGGAAGTTGCTATAGAAATTAGAGAACCTGCATTTTCCTAATCAGCCACTTTCAGCTGTCACCTTTCCATTGTGATCTGTCCCAGTTTTTGGCACTGGGCAAACTCAGTGCTTTGTTACTATGTGGGAGGCCCAAAATCCTTTATCCTTCATCTGTTAGTATATTGATTAATTTCAGACTCTTGCTTACATTGATTTAATTTAAACTTAGCCATATCAGTAGTAAAAGCCAACAAATCTTTCCCCCCCTTCTCTCCCAACTGCCTCCTATCCAGTTTAGTTCAGAACAGTTTCACTATTCCTATCTTCAACATAATAACATCACTATTAAATGGATAAATATTAATATAAATATTCTAAATAAATAAATAAATAAATAAACAGGCTATTTTAACATTAAAAAGACTCATTGTTCATAGAAAGAGGAAGTCGCCTGCCAAGCTGAAGCCCACACTATGTGCCCTGATGGCCCTTTTAGGACAAGAAAAGCTGCTTCCAATGGGGATTATCAGGGGGGATCCGCACGTCATACCCAAAGCACTTCTATGCGACCCCAGTGCACCCCGAAAACGATAGTCTAACTTGCCTGTAAAAGAAACAAGGAAGAAATGTCCTTGCTGGCGCCGGTGCTGCCAGCGCCACCCACCTCCCTCCTCGCCAACCGGCGAGGAGAGCTCAGCGGAAGAAAGCGGGGTGGAGAGCGGAAGAAGCTCTCCACCCCACCTTCTTTCACCGAGCTCTCCTCGCCAGCCGGCGAGGAGGGAGGTGGGTGGCGCCGGCGGTGCTGGCGCCGGCAAGGACGTTTCTTCCTCGTTTCTTTTACAGGCAGGTTAGACTATCGTTTTCGGGGTGCACTGGGGTCGCATAGAAGCGCTTTGGGTACGACGTGCGGATCCCCCCCTGGAGCTGAGACGTTTTGAGGGAGGGGGGATTTAACCCCCTTTTTGCCCACCATTTTCCAACTCCACATTGCCACCCCCATGCAGCTCTTCCCCATGTATAGTTTCAAATGTATGTTTACTGTCAGAGACAGTGTGGCTGCTGAAAGCTCAGGATTATGACATAGTGGCCTGGTTCAGACAACACGCTAAACCATGCTGCTTAACCACAAAATGGTTAATGGAATTCATTGACCTTAATGCATTCCATTAATCATTTTGTGGTTAAGCAGCATGGTTTAGCGTGTTGTCTGAACCAGGCCCATAGCAACATCCCATCTAATACTGACCTTTGAGTACATATTCATGGTGGAGCTGTATTATTTTATCTAGCCCATCTCCCAGCCTCAATAAGTCTGGGGGCAAATGTGGTCTCCTCGGGCTTTAAGGTGCTGCTGGTGAATGCCAGCTCAGCCAGTGGAAAGGCAAAGGGCATCAGTGATTTCATCCAGGAAGAATATATTACCTCACCTCATCTGTATAACTGAAACTTGGTTGAAGGAAGGATGGTCCACATCTGTCCACTAGGTTATCAAGTACAACACCCAGCTGATTTCGGAGGGGGGCAGAGTGACCTTGGTCTATAAGGGTACCACCTCCTTGGTCAGATGCGACATCCAGTGAACCATTTTTGGATGTTTGCACCTGGTGTTGGAGCCTTGATATAGCATGCAGATTCTGTTGGTGTACCATCTATCCTGCATCCTAACAATTTCCCAGCCTGAGCTGCAAGAGGTAATTTCAGAGGCGGTGCTGAAGACTCCAAGACTTGTGGTCTTGTGGGACGTACACACTAAGGTTCCCTAGTTTAGAGCAGCTCAGGATTTCATGGCTGTTACGACAACCATGGACCTGTCTCAATATCTACCCCAAATTGAATTTGGGTTTCTGTACTGGTTTAAGGGACGATGATGTCGGGGAGCTAAAAATAGCATCATTATCATGGGCTGATCATTATCTGATCAAGTTTGGCCTAGTGGCCACTCTTAGCCCTTGCAGGGGTGGTGTACCAGTTTTTAGTGAGAAACCATTTTAGGCTTATTCCATAGAAATGGTGATGGTGAAGCAATTACTTCTTTGCCAGAATTGCGTCTGTAAAATGTTGGCGAGTGGAACATTTCTGAGTGCTGAAAAGCCTGCTCTGTAGGATCAGGAAAGCAGATGATGTGTCCAATGTGCATTGCCTTTTACAGACAGAATTCCACCATGGGACACAAGTCAGGGGTCCCGCAGACAAATGACCCTCTAACAAGTGGTGAGAGGACTTCAGCAAGCAGCTGCTGCTCCTCTTCCTCCTCCTCTACCACCACTACCACCTTCTGATTCAAGAAGTAACAAGAAGTATCACAGCAGCCAGCCAGACACTGCAACCCAGCAGCATGTCATTTTATTTGGAAGGTTTTTTCTCTCTCCTTGCTTAACTTACAAGGAAGTCTCAAAACCTTATGAGGTGGGTGTCCTCCCCCTCGTCTTCCTCCTGCCAGCTCAATGCTAAAAAGCTGGTAGAGGCTACATCCCTGTGGCATGCCATTTTAATTGAAAGTTTCTCCCCCTTGCTTAACTTTGAGTAGCAGGGAGGTGAACCAATCAGACACTGCCTTGGGGGGATATGGCCAATGAGGGCACAGGAGCAGTGAAAAGGCAGTCTAGGTTGTATCCTTTTAGGTTGCCAAGCCTGGGTAGGACTGGGGAAGCATGGTATTAAGGTGGTTCCAGTTCTTTCTGGAGGGACATACCCAGAATATGGTTCTGGGGGTACTCCTGTTCCACCACATTTTGGGTGCTTCATCTTGAACTCCATGCTTTTTAATATCTATGTTAAGCCACTGCGAGAAGTCATCACGAGCTTTGGGCTAAAGTGTCATCAATATACAGATGAACATACAACTTTACCACTCATTTCCACCTATAAATCACAGGGAAGTTGAAGACGTCTTGAACAGGTGTCTGAATGAGGTCAAACAAGCCGAAGTTTAATCCAAATAAGATGGAGGAAATGTGAGTGGGGAAACCTGCTGATCTAGATGAGGTATGTGAGACTGATGTTGAGTGTAGTTGCATGCCTCTTGAAGGACAACTTGGGGGTTCTCTTGATTTATGGAAGTACAGTTGGTGTCAGCTTCTGGGAGTGCCATTATCAGCTTTAGCTGAATCGCTACCTGCTTTACCACCTGGAGAAAGTGGACCTTGCTATAGTAATTCATGCCTTAGCTACATCCAGATTAGACTACTGTAACACACTCCTGTCCAGGACTACCTTTGAAAGTGGTTCAGAAGCTTCAGCTGTTGCAGAATGCAGCTGCATTGGTTGCCAATGCATTTCTGGGCCCAGTTTAAAAACTGGTGATCATCTTTAAAGCCCTGAGCAGCATGTGGCTAGGTTCAGGGCCGGTGCCAGACTATTTTGTGCCCTAGGCAAGGCGAGCTCTGGGCATGGGCAGGGAGGGGGGCTACCTCATGGTGGTGTGTGTGAGGGAGTGTCACTTGCTCTATCCCAAAGCTTTTCGGAGATGCAGCCCTGCCCCTTATTCTGAGGGGCAGCCCGTGGGTGCCACTTCTTCCATGCCTCCCTGAGGGCCACCCCCCCAGCTCTGAAAAGGCAGCCCGTCTGAGCCCCCTTTGGGGCACAGCAGCAAGGTCGGGCACACTGCTTCTGCCCCGACCGTGTGGCTGCTCCTGCGCCTCTGCGCACCCTGCGAGGAGGGGCTGCGAACGAGCCCTGGCTGGCTGGCTGGGGAGGATGGTCTCTGCTCCACAGTCTCTGCTCGGTCTCTAGCGGCTGCAGCCCCCAACAGGAAAGGCGGCGCGCCGGGTCTGCGGCTGCTCTGTGAGGGCTGCCTGTCTCTGTGTCCTCCTCGCCCACCTCTTTGGCCCACAGAGCCTTCGGCTGTCCCCCGGCCCGCTACTCTTCCGTCTCCTCCAAGGGTTTTGCAACAAGCAACCCCCACCCCCCACGGGCAGTGGAAACGAGGAATGCCTCTCCGGGGCCTCTGATGGCAGCTGCAGGAAAAGGCTGGCCACATGGGGGCACACGCAAGCCAAGCCCCCACCACTCAAAACCTCCGACCCCAGGAGTGGGGAGAGGGGGCAGTCTGCACTCCTCTGATGTCTGTGCCCTAGGTGGCTGCCTAGATGGCCTTAATGGTAGCTCCGGCCCTGGCTAGGTTATTTGAAGAACTGCCTGTGCCTATATAAACCTGCTCAGGCCCTAAGTTTGCAAAGGAGGCCATGCTCATGTGCCCACCAGTAAGAACTATTAGTTTGGTGGCCACAAGAGATAAGCCTTTTCTGTGGTTGCCTCATCCTTGTGAAATACCCTACCACAGCATTTGAAAAGCCCATTTACAACTCTTCTCTGAGTGTTTTTAAGAGGGCTTTAAAGACTTGAATCTTCTAGTTTGGTTTGAAATGAAAGGATGCTGATCTTTATTTTATAAACTGCCATTTTTTCTGTTGCTGTATTGTTGTTCTTAAAAGTTTTTTAAAAATTGTTTTAGTTAATTACATTCTATATTTTATTGTTTTATATTTTTTATCTTGTTAACCACATCAAAGAGGTTTTGCATCTAAAGGCAGGATAAAACTCTTTGACATAAATAAATAAATAAATAACTCTTTTGGCTAAGATCCAAAGCAGCCATTTATGTGCATGAAAGGAAACTGCATATGAGCCAGAGTTTTCTTCAGTTTATCACTGCTGCACCTTTCTCAATGGATGACGCAAGCTGCTGTTCAGTTTAAAGTGGAGGAGGGGGGACTTGCTTCATTGGATGTGGGCTAGCCATGCCAGAAAGAAAGAAAGAAAGAAAGAAAGAAAGAAAGAAAGATAAAAGAAAAATCCTAGCTATACATTAGATATCACATGCACATGTAAATGCTTCCTTTGAAGCACAGCTGCCATCATTTTTGAGTTTGCAGTATTTGGACATCATCCAGACAAGTTAAGCACTTTAAAGTTTCATAGATTTAAATAAGAAAGTTAAACATGTATTTAGACCTCTTCCATTGATGTCAGCTGTGATGCAGCGGCATAATTTTAGATCCTTATGAGGTGAGCGTGGGGAGGGGGTTTCAGACAGTTATGTGTATTACTAACATTTTTCTTTCTCTTTCCCGCCTAGCCATTGCTTTACCATGCTACTTCTGCATTTGTGATATGTTAGAGTGAACAAAGAAAACTGTTTGCTAACTCTGATTAGAAAAGAATAAATAATTTGAGTATGTGCATTTCCACATTTTAAACTCACTTAAATCATAGCACTATTATGCCTACAGATGTAAAATGGGGTTTGCTTCTGCTGCCCGGATGTTAAAAAGTAATCGTACCTCTAATTTTTATAAATTGTATAACTATTTGGCCTAATACTATGTCGGAGGACTGTCATACCTGCAGTGTTTCTGTTGATACTGTTATTGGGGACCTTGTCTTTTTTTGTTTTGTAGGGTCTTGGACTATAACCAAGGTTCAGCCCTAGCTGCACCACTAAAAGTGCTTAACTCTAGCTGACTTTTGCCCTTATCTTCATAATTATCACAGTTTTCTTATGAGGTAGGCCATTGTAAAATTCCCATTTTACAGATAGAGAAATAAGGCTGAAAGAGAATAATGTCTAAGTCGTGCACTATGAGTTGATGCCAAAGTCAGATTTAGCACTTGAAGTCCTAGGTGAAAATTCAGCAGCCTATTCAATGGCCCAAATGTGAGTAAACACATGTCCTTAAGACTTAGGAATATAAGTACTGCTTTGCTGGCTCAGACTGCTGGTGCATTACCCAGCCAAATGCCTTTAGAAACTCAGAAGCAGAGCATGAAAGTGATAGTCATTCCTGGTTATTTGTCCCTGACATCTAGAATTCTGAAGAGATACAGCCTCTGTACATAGAAGTTCTATTTACCTATAGCCACTAATAGACCTAGGACAGCTGCATGAATGAAATTACAAAGTCGCTCAAATCTGGGATGTATTTAGAGTGAGATTCATAAAGCTTTGAGATTATGATTGAACAGAGGAATGTTAATGGAGGACATGCCACAGCAGTAAGTGATAAATGGCACCCAGGATCTCATATCAAAAACAATATTTTGAAGTGTGAGGCTTAGCCTGTCCTTGGGTGTGAACATCACTAATGGCTATATAGATTTTTTTAACTTTTTGTAAACTGGTGCATTGCATAGAACCCAGAAAGTTTAAGTATGGATTTGCATTTTTGATAGTTTCTAGTATTTGTCAGGTTATGAAACACTCTACAGATATGCCATAAAAGCTTGATCTACTGCCTATTGCCAAATCCTCATATTTATTTTTAAAATCTGCTTGGCATGCTTTAAGCAACAGATATAGAAATTTTAGACTAGTTGAAAACTGAGGATTTGGGGGAAGATTATAATCATATGGATGGAAAGGACTAAATGGTTATCTAGACCAACTAGGATAATTATTAAACATGATCTCAACAAAGTGGAAAAGCAAAACTAAATAAATCTAGAACACAAGCCAAAGATTTGCCCTTAAGAGCAAATATGTCCAGATGTTTCAAGCAAGCTCAATTGAACATTGTGCCTTTTAAAGAGGGGTACTTGAAGAGAATGCAAGAGTTGTCATTTGCTATTTCCTCTTGAATTAGACCAACTCAGCCATTTACTGTGCCAAGTCTGCTTACCTGGCTTCCATCCAAAATTCATCTCATGCAGGATTTTCTCACTTTTCCTCTGCAAGCCCATCACACTTTCTGACCCATCAGTCACTCCCAACTCCTTCTTTTAGATGCCTTCTGTCACTGTACATACAAGTCCTGCAGTCAGATGGTCTTCCTACTTGCTCTTGTTGTTGATTTCAGTGCCACGATAATCATCAATAGCTCCTGTGCTGAATTTGTGCTGAACTAAAATACTCAGGATCCAGGGCATGCCGGAGGGAGCGAAGCTCCCTTGTACTGAATTACAAGAAAACAGAAGTGACATGCTTAAAACTGGGCTTTGAATTTGCAGGTTAAAGAGAGAACACTGCTTGGCATTGAACTTCTCAGTCAAACTGTGCTTTGTTTTGTCTTTCTTTTGTTTTTTTCTTGATTCACTTTCTTTGCTTAACTGTCTATATTGTCTATAATACAAGGTTTCTTTAAGATCAGGAACATTTACAGATCTTAACTTTTTGGGAAGGTCCATAGCTCAGTGGTAGAACACATGCTTTGTTTTGCTTTGCAGGTGAAATGTGCCAGGTTCAATCCTTGGCATCTCCAGGTAGGGCTGGGAAAGACTCTGGTCTGAAACCCTGGTAGAAGCAATGCTAGTCAGCTTTGACAGTACTGAGCTAGATCAACCAATGGCTTAACTCTGCATAAGGCTGCTTCCATATGTTCCTACTGAAACAATAAGGCCACGGTACATGGGGATCACATGACTGACTTGAGTGTTCTTTCTTGATTCTGCGCCCCCTCCCCAGCAAAGTTTGACACAGATCTGCAGTTTACCATATTGTCTTATCTGTTTTCAGCGACAGATGCTTCTCTTTTTGTGGACTTTATTTATTTATTTGTTTGTTTAATGGATTTATATACCACTGACCATATTTGAAAATATCTCTAAGTGATTTATAAGAAAATGAAATACATTGTGATATACATTAAAATACAATTAAAATGCATAATTGCTAAAACATTTATATAAAACATTAATAAAAGCAATAAAACAATATTATTATGTAATTACAAGCAAACAAACTGGGTAGCACGTTCACAAAGGAAAGGTCTGGGTAAAGAAATGGATCTTTAATTGGCACCTAAACCATGGTGCAGTTGGCATCTCCCAGTTACCCATGGGGAGGCCATTCCATAAGGTGGGTGACACCATGGAGAAGGCCCGCATCCTGGTTGCTGTGAGAAGGAAATTTGCAGGTTGTAGTTCAATCAGCAAGCTCTCCTCCGACGATCTTAATGATTGCACAGGTCTGTACTGAGGAAGGCAGTCTGCCAGGTTACCTGGTCCCAAGCTGTTCAGGGCTTTATATGCCAACAGCAAGACCTTGTATGTGGCTCGGTTAGGTAATAATAGCCAGTGCAGTTGCTCTAACCTCAGTGTTACTATGTGCACGGTCAAGCACTCTAATCAATTTCCTAGCTGTCACATTCTGCACCAGCTGTAGCTTTCAGACCAAGCACGATGGTAGCCCAACATAAAGAGCATTACAGTAATCAAAATGTGAAACAATAAACTTGCTTATACAACAGACAGCAAGCATCTTTCATATACCACATGTATTTCAGCATTCAAATAGCGGTTCACATTTACACTTTTTGCACCTGATATTGGCAGTGATTTACAACCCTATTAACGCTTAGCAACTCTGGATCCAGGGAATAATAGTTGGACATCTGCATTTGCCCCGGTGAGGCTGTCATAGATGTTCCATCTTCACCCAACCAGATGGTAGTGAACTGTTCAATGTGTGTTGTGCTTTTTCCCCTTGTTGTCTCATAATGCTCTTTAAATGAATTCACTGTCAATTGACACTCCAGTGAGGATGGGCCAGAGCTACATTGTAATGAAGCACTTTTAAATGGCAGGATAAGAGACAGGACTTAAGACTGCAGTCCTATCCACACTCTTCTGGGGGGAAAAACCCTATTAAACACAGTGAGATTTACTTCCAGGTAAACATGCATAATATTCCACTGCCAATGTCCATAACATGGAGAATAGACTGCATTGTTTTGGGACTGGGAGCTATAATAAAAGCTATATTTAGATCAAATTCAAAGATGAGATATGAGTGTACGTGGGAAAACCACTCAAGTTTTATATTTCTGACCTTGATGCATCAGTTCCCACTGCTGACCAGGCAGACTGCTTTTTAAACTTAAAAATGGCTTGTATGTTTGGCAGTGAGAACAGCTGCAGAAAAAATGTGAGTATAAACTTCTGGCTGGGTGCATGTTTCCCTCTTGTGTGTAGTTCAGTTATTTATGTAATTATTTATTTATTTTATTTATTTACAGCATTTCTATACTGCTCCACATCCAGATAGATTCTAGAGCAGTGAACAATACTGACAGGATAAAAGTATAAAAACACCATGTTAAACAGAGATCTGATAAAACCATGGCTGGTCACTCAAGGAAGACTTCCTGAAATAACAATGCTTTCACACAATGTTGGTGCCTGTCTGGTTTCCAAAGGCAGGGAGTTTTAGTGTTGTATGGACGTTGGTTGGCCATATAACTTTTGTCTGTTGACTTCTCTTGGAGATGAGGGAGGGTACTTCAGCCACCCGAGTTACCCCTTCCTCCCTTTCATTTGGATCCAGGTTTGTTCCAAGTCTCTCCTTTTTGGTTTCAATCTATCTATAGTCAGGGCTGGGTGTCAGCAAAACCTTGAGCCATCAGAATAAGTCGCTCAAATTCCTACATTGTGCATTTCATATCTCCACCCACCTCCAGCCATTCTCATCCTCCTGAGCCAGTGCTCCAGCAATAGTGACAATACTTGCTTGGTGCTGGTCTGGTCTGGCTGGCTGTCTTGCCTAGTTCCCTTTCTCATGAACTGATACAAAAATAATCCTGTTTGATGGCATCCAAAGTTACACACACACACCCCTAATTTTTGTGAAGCTTTTCAAAATGCTTATAGCTTCCTTTAAAATTTCACATTCTGGGCCTACTGCCTTGACTATTCTATTCTCTTCCTGTCCCACTCTCCACTATTCTTTTTCAATCCTTTGCTCCTCCCTCCCCCCCCCATCTTTGTTATTTGTGGTTTGTTGTAAGTCTTCTCAGAACTGACATATCTGTCTTGTTCAGTGCCTAACAGATGAACGGTGCTAAATAAACATAGTTGTAATAATCTGTGAAAGTTGGAAGTCTTAACAAGACAAATTTTGTCCATGCCTTCCTAAGCCGTACTCATGCAAGTGAGAAATAGCACAGATCTCAGCTGTGAAAATATTGCTCTAGGATGAAAAGGACAAGGAATTATAATGGTGAGGAGGGAGAAAAAAGGCAAAATAGACTTGGGATCATGACTTTATATCTACGGTTGGAGTAACATTCATATAATCTACTATGTTCAATTATTCATTATGTTAAATAGATTTACAGTAACTGAAGAAAGACAGGAGCCAGGATGGAGTACGTGGAACCACTGTGAGCTGCAGTGTACAGGAATTGAACTCCTTATGGGGACAATTATGCTTTCCTGCTTAATGGAGATCTTATCAAAAGTGCTGTGGATATGATCTGCGTGTAACCCAGAGATGCCTCTGATTATTCTCCTATTTATATATAGGCCCTTTGGTATGAGAAATGGGGCGGATAAATATTTAAGGAGGCAGAACAAGACACTGTTGAAATCATTACATGTGCTGATCTTTTGCGCCAAGAACCCAAAAACACACAAGGGGAAAGCAAAGAGGTTGTGTTGTAAATGTGGTGAAATGCCCAAGAATTAAGATGTGTTGCATCGATGCACTTGCTTGACAGGAAATGATTACTCCAGTCTTATTGATTGGTTTCAGCACTACCTGTGCTGCCTTCCCTGAAGGACTAGCCAATCATCCTAGGAAACTCCTAGCCCTTCTCTTAATCCAGACAATGGCCTGAACAGCTTTGCATTAGTATTCACAGCTCCTATAGGCTGAGAGGAATTAAGCGAGGAAGATGTCAGCGGAGGGCAGGAAGGGACCCCTCTCTGTCAAGCGAAAGTGCTACAAAGGCCTTTGGACAGCATAGCTATGCTGCAAGGGGGCTCAGGTGGGTGGTAGAGGAGAGCTGTTTCCTAGAATCAGTGCTAGAAATCTTAGCACAGCAGCTCATACAATCAAGAGGTAAAAAATCTGCTTATATGTCTACATTTTTTAACACACACAATCCTTACAGAGCAGAGCAGACCACAGTCAACATAATACTATATTTGCTGCTATGGGGTGAAAGTACAAACCATAATGCTTTTTCAGACGTGCAGCCTTTTGCTTTAATTGCCCTTTGTAATCTTTTCTGCTTCTGTTTAAATACATAAACTCAGAGGTATAAGTGGCTGTATCCAACGTCATGGGTGGGCAGAAGGTGGATCTGAATCTATTGGTAAATGTATGGGTGATTTACAGCTGATTGGCAAGGATTTCTGACTCTCAGTTGTTTAACAACAGCAGCAGAGCAACTCACCACCACCACCTTAAATTATACTGCAGAAATTAAAGTTCTGGGGGTTACCAAACTTGATCTTGTGCATGGAAGCATTGTGAGTGGTGTTCAGTTCAGGTACTTGAAACAAATTGACAAATTCTTTTGCACAAGACTCTGATGGATCTTGGGGATCTAGTCAAAAACAAAGTAGATCCCGCTAACCTGAGGTCTGCCCACCACTGTCCAAGGAGACCAAAATATTTCTGAATAGTCCCTTTTAGAATGTCAGATTTACATAATTAGTATAATAAGGAGCATTATATGCAAATTAAGTTGCCCAGATTTGGGGACTGGAATATGGCAACCTTAAGCATAAAATAATGAATGGGTATAAATGTTTTTTGTTTGTTTTGTTTGTTTGTTGATATTCACAATTAAAAAAAAGTGTGCCCATTCATTACATTATGCTTACGGTTGCCATATTCCAGACCTCTAATCTGGGCAACAATTTGCATATAATGCTCTTTATTATACTAATTGAAAAGGAAAGGAAAGGAACCTCTCGTGCAAGCATGGAGTCATTACTGACTCTTGGAGGGATGCAAGCTTTCGCTGACATTTTCTTGGCAGGCCTTATAGCGGGGTGGTTTGCCGTTGCCTTCCCTGGCCATTATTACCTTTCCCCCAGCTAACTGGGTAATCATTTTACTGACCTCGGGAGGATGGGAGGCTGAGTCGACCCAAGCCAGCTGCCTGAAACTGGCTTCCACTGGGATCGAACTCAGGCCGTGGGGAGAGTTTCAGCTGCAGAAACTGCTGCTTTACCACTCTGCGCCAGTTGGTTGGGAAAGGATGAAGCAACTGTACCCATGCTGCCTTCCCACTCAGCCATTTCAAAGTTGGTTTACAGCAGGGATGGGGAACATGTAGTACTCCAGGTATTGTTGGACTACAATTCCCATCATCCCTGACTATTGGCCAAGCTGGCTAGGGCTGAGTACAACAATGTCTGGAAACCGCAGATTCCTTACCTCTGCTTTATAGGAAATAAATAAATTGTTGGGCTTCCTTATATATTTCTGTATGTAATGTAGTAGCCTCAAAGGATAAATAAAATTAAGTTAATTATATATAGTAAGAACTCTAAGGCTGCAGTCCTATGCACACTTTCCTGAGAGAAAGTCTTACTTAAGTAGGCCTTCATTCTGAGTAAATATGCAAAGGATTGCACTTAGTCTAATAAAGTAACCCTGATTTCACTTGCATATGTTGCAGTACCCGCCATACTCTGTCCTTTTACTTATGCATGGAAATTCTTTACTACATTCCTCAATGTATGAAGTTTGGTGCTCTCTCTGTTTTGTCTAACTTAACACTTTTAGGTGGCATTTTTAATCTCTGATTGATACCACTGTAAAAAATAATAAATTAGGCTGTTTAAAAACCTGAGGGGAGAGAATCACTTTTTTTATATGAAATAAGATCCTGAACTCCTGTTTTGTCACTACCTTTTGTTTTTGGTTAGACACACTTAGCCCGATCATGGCTACACTAAAATCCTGGATTTCCTTAATTATTTCCTGTGTGGCAGCAATCACTTCTTTAACAAGAAAACCCTAAAAAAGGGGTTCAAAATGAACCAGGAAGTTCAGTCTCTAGACAATTCTCTCTCTCTCCTTCTAGTCTGTGTCCATAAGTGTCAATCATAGCTATGACTTCCACTTATTGACTAAAAACGCTGAACGACAGCAGGAGGATAATTTTTCTCAAAATGAATGGGCAGAATGATCCCTACACATTTTGTGCAATAGCTTGGATTCTACAAGGCCTAGAGACTGTTATTTAAAATCTGGGGCTGGTTAATCCTGCAAATGGGAACTGGGTGACACAGCTAGAATCCAGGTAAAACCTGGAAAACAAAGCAGTATGGCAACCCTTCTTCTGCTTGGAATAGACTGTCCAATTTGGCCTGTTTAAGCTGTTGAAGGGCAGTTGTGGCATATATGACAGCGTCCTTGATATTACAACTGAAGTTATGGCATTGGTTGTGTAGATGGAGGGACCAAGCCAACAATGGGGCCTGCTGTGAGGCATGGTTCCTTGATCCTAGTTTGATTATCTGCTGCTGAGTATAGAAACAGCCCTGAGAATATGTATCAAACAGTGTTTCGGTTCTTGAGTCCCAAACACATCCTCCTTGTTTGTGAATTACCAGGTACATGTCGCAAGTTTCCTTTGTAATTCTGTGCTGCCTTTGGCATCATTCGCTCTCTTAATCCCCAGTTTGTGACATTGCCAATCATTCTCCACAGTAACAGACACTGATGTCACAATCCAAGAGATTATTACCTCTAAATAAAAAGTCTGGAAGGTAGAAAAGAGGAGAGGGGAGGGGTTTTTCATTAGCACATAAGTTTTAAGTTTTAATTGGTTGACTGACAGAGGGAAAAGATAAAACTCCAGTGATAGGCAGAACTAGCTGTTTAACATGTAATTTTGACTGTTCTGTAAAAATTGCCCATCATTTCCATTTGTATCCATTAGTTTTGAGCAGCCCTGGGTATCTCCTGATTCTTAGAAAGCCATAAAATCCCACGATTGTAACTTCAAACCAAATGGATTTGTGAAAAGTTAGACTGAAGAATCTTCCACGTGAAAAGAGGAACGGTATTATAATGTATACCTTTCCTCCGATCTCAGTAATTTATATAAACATTCTCATTTACCTTCCGCGTGGTTATGAGCCAAAGTTCCATGTGTGTGTGTGTCCATGTGTTCATAATGTTAACTTCTACTGTAGTACACCTTTTTAATTCCAATCCACTCATTTAATTTTATCAATGTTTCCTTAAATGTCTGAGATCAGGAAGATTTTCAATGGCATGACAACATCTAGAGTCTCAGTACTGACCTCAGTAATTTGTTATAACTGGAGAAAATGTGGGTTTTCCAGCAAGGTCATATTGGGGACAATCTGCTTATATAATATTTGATAAAGGAAATGTGGGCTCCAGGATTCCTCAGTAATGAGTTCTGCCGACTTCTTAAATGCAAAAATGTGCTGGCTTGGAAGCTAAGGTAAAATTCAGTTAAGGAAGTTCATGGAAGGAAAATTTCATAGAATCATTTAACAGTAGAGTTGGAAGGAGCCTATAAGGCCATCGAGTCCAACCCCCTGCTCAATGCAGGAATCCACCTTAAAGCATCCCTGACAGATGGCTGTCCAGCTGCCTCTTGAATGCCTCTAATGTGGGAGAGCCCACGGCCTCCCTAGGTAATTCGTTCCATTGTCGTACTGCTCTAACAGTCAGGAAGTTTTTCCCGATTTCCTGTGTTCTCTCCATTTCTAGCTGCTTATGCCTTCCAGAAAGCCTGTCTGGAGGGCCATGGGCCCCTCCTGAACAACATGGGATGGGATTGGGGGCTGATAGAGGAGGGGAGAATTTCCCAAAATCTGGCTTGGATACTAAGATTTTAATTTAAGAAAGTTCACAGAAATAGTTTCTCTCAGGAACTTCATTACACATTGTTCTGGAGTGGGTCCTGCCCAGCTGGAGAAGCTTTTCGGGGGTACAGGTGGCTACAGAAGAGAGAGGAGGGGATATGAAACTTTCCTTCTGTGAACTTCCTTAAGTTAACCTATTTTAGGATCTGTCAGCAGGTGTTTTTAAAACCTGGCATTGTGTCTTCAAAAATGAAACTCTGGGGGGAAATAGTGTGTGTGTGGGGGGGAGGAAAATTAGTAATGGCTGCAAGTCTAGACCTAGTGGACTGAATCAGCAACATATTTGCCTAATTCAACAAAGCTTTACATGAGTTAGGGACAGGCTTTAAGCATTGTGCTTGCATTTCACAAATTATGCAAAATTATGGCTGTCTTATTGACTGATGCAGAGGTTCAATTTAATTCACATCAGTGCAATAGAAATTTCATTAAACATGCAAAAGTTTTACTGATTTTATGAATGAGGTATAAAATATGAAGAATGTAAACATATAGACTGGTACTCATATGGTTCCTTGATCAAAACTCTAGCATGTGGGAATATTCCATATGCTTTGGAGAAAGGTATTCCACTGGGATTAGAGAATGATCTGTGGGACTATAAACAATTCAGCCTGTCATTAAAAGTGAGGATGCTTTTTAATCTGCTGACTGGTGATAAACACTAGCAAAAATTACTAAAGGGCACAGATCCTTGACAGTCAACACTTTAAAAACAAATGAACCATTAGAACTGGCTATATGAGCCTTGCATGGAGACATTTTTATATCTATGCTGCCTATTTTCATTTATTCTGCTTCATGACATAATTTGTTGAAGGGGTGTTTTAATCTGAATTAAGATTTGGGTTCTTTTTATGTCTTCAGTTTTCTGAGTGTAGAGGAGAAATGATAGAATCAATGGGATTGGTGGGGTTATAGTGTTGGAAAGAGTTCATTTGAAGGCAGTGTTCTACCTAAACTCATAACTTGGTATTGCATTTGTAATTAAGAGTTAATTAATGTAAAGCAAGCAATAGAAAAGGATTTATTGATTCATGCCAATGCCACCCAGCTCCTCGTATCTTTTGGATGTGGGTGATGTTTTCCCTCATATGAGTTAACTTGTTAACAGTTGAATGGCAGCACTATGCACCAGCTGAAGTAGGGTAGCCATGTGTCCTCTTTTACGGAGGACAGTCCTCTAGTTAAAGAACTGTCCAGTATAAAGAACCATCATAAGAACATAAGAAGAGCCATGCTGGATCAGCCCAAGGGTCCATCTAGTCCAGCACTCTGTTCACACAGTAGCCAACCAGCTGTTGACTAGGAATCCACAAGCAGGGCATGGGTGCAACAGCACCCTCCCACCCATCTTCCCCAGCAACTGGTGAATATAGGCTTACTGACTCTGATACTGAAGGTGATACATAACCATCAGGAATAGCAGCCATTGATAGCTTTTTCCTCCAGGAATTTATCCAATCCTCTTTTAAAGCCATCCAAATTTGTGGCCATCACTACATCTTGTGGTAGTGAATTCCATAGTTTAACTATGCACTGTGTGAAGAACTGCTTCTTTCTATCTGTCCTGAATCTCCCACCAATCTTCTTTATGGGATGACCCCAGGTTCTAATATTATGAGAAAGGGAGAATAATGTTTCCCTATCTACATTCTCTACAGCATACATAATTTTGTACACCTCTATCATGTCTCCCTTTACCCTCCTTTTTTCAAGCTAAACAATCCCTGCTGTTGTAACCTTCCCTCATTAGGGGAGACGCTTTGCCCCTTGGTCATTTTAGTTGCCCTTTTCTGCATTTTTTTCCAACTCAGAAGGAAGAGCTGGGCTTTGAAGTTGCCCATCAACAGCACCTGGAGAGCAGACTGAGCAGGGCAGACAGGACACCTGCTCACAGTCTTCCACACTATAGTTCTGTATTTCTAATTAAATTATAATTATTTCTAAATGTGCATCTATACATATAACTTAGCATATGCAAATTTTATCTTAATTGGTGCCCTCTTTTGTACTCTTTTTTTGGTGATGCACATTCTCTTTTTTTGCAATTAACAAGTGACCATCATAAGCTGAAACTTCCAAACTGTCTTTAGGGGTAGCAACACACACACACACACACACACACACACAGAGAGAGAGAGAGAGAGAGAGAGAGAGAGAGAGAGAGAGAGAGAGAATCTTTGGCAGAGGAGATTGGCTAATGCTTTTGTTTGTGAATGCTCAGGAGAAATGACAAATCTGTAGAAAATCTAGACTGATCTATTGGCATTGCAGCATGTATCATGTATTTGTCTTCCAAGTAACTGATTATTCTCTCTTGTTAGGTATCATGGGGCCAAAAGGGGGAGGGGGAGAGAATCAAATCATTTTGCTCAAGTTTCCCGCTACCCATAGCAATCATACTATTTTTAGCTCTGATTCTCAGCAGTATGTAGATAACTGATGTGCTGGTCCAAAGTGTTTTCGTTTATTTTTGACAGTATTTGTAGAAAGTGGTGATGATGGAGTTATTTGACTGTCAATTAGTTCTTCCCATTTTGGCTTATGTGACAATTACCACATTATGTAGTATCTCTCTAGTTTGTACAAAACACCTCAACTCAACCCAAAAAGAAGAGAGAGAGAGAGAGAGAGGAGAAGGAGAAAGATTTCTCAAAGGCTTCACAGCATAAAAAACATTTTATATAACAACCTCTGCAAATAACATTTGGGTGGTGCCAAAAGTTCAAAAAACATGAGTCACTCTGAGTCATGATCTTGGGTGAAATCCAGAAAAAAATATAGACAAATATGTCCCAGTAAAATCAATGGCAACTGTGCAGGTAAATGTTTTACTTATGCTCATTGGAAATTAGGCACACCTGACCTTTTCTTGATTGCACACATTGATGTTATACCTCTTTAAACACATAGATCTTAGGACACAGGTATCTGAAGTAATGCCTGCCCCCAAACCAACCTGCCCATACAATTAAGGTAATCTTTGGAGCCACTCATCTGGGTCTTCCTGCCATCTGAAGTAAGATAGTGGCAAAAAAGTATTATTGGTAATGCTCCATTTGAGGAATTCCTTCCCCCAGAGAGGCCCACTTGGTGCCAACATTCCTATTGTCCGGCATCATGTAAAGATGCTTTTATTATCCTAGGCTTTTAAATGTTGGTAATGTAATTTTGTTTTTAACATGTTCTTGGCATATTTTATGTTTGTATTTTATTTTGGTAAACCACCCTGTAAGCTCCACTGAAGAGTGGTACAATATAAATCTTTTAAATGAAATAAATGTGTTTTTGACCTTTATACACCTTTGCATTCCATTGCCATTAGAGTTGCTGAGAAGTAGCACCCCAAATAAGAAATTCAATATCCCTAACATTTTTATAATTGAAATTCCAAGAAAACACTGAAATGCTGCAAAATCCTAAAAATATGAGAGTTAGAAACACATTATTTTTATTATTATTATTTATTTATATAGCACCATCAGTGTACATGGTGCTGTACAGAGTAATGATAGTGCTCCACATGAGCACTTGTGCAACTCTGTGCATTAGTAACACCCATGGAATTCAATGGAGCATACTCCCAAATAAGTGTTTATAGCATTGCAGCCTTTTGGGCCAATTATATGGTTTTTTCCCATTCAAGAATTTCCAGCTGCCATAGGAATGTATTTGTATGGTGAAATGTTAATGTGTGAACCAGCTGATCATGGAAGTTGCAAGCAGCAATTCCTGTGTTTGTAGTGTCTGGAAAATGTCTGTTACAATCATGGGAATTGGCAACAACCATATCTGTGATTTGATTTCCTAACTCACTATTTAAGTTTATTCTTAAAAGCATGAACCCAAGGAAGGACTGAATACTAGCGTGAAGAAAAAACATAGTATATAAACTATCCCTATGTGATTATTACACTTGTTCCTATGCAGTAGAAAAGAGAATGATAGGGATTCTAGAAGACAGCAGAAGGTATCTATCATGTATCTGCTATGCTTCTTTTACAAATGTTCTTTAGCCCACATGGCACACCATCTTTGAACTAATTCATAAAACCATGATTCTTTTTCACAGACATAGGGCTCGTCTACACCAAGCAGGATATTCCACTATGAAAGCGGTATGAAAGCGGTATATAAAAGGCAGGAGCCATACTACTGCTTTATAGTGGTATTGAAGTGTACTGCAGGATCTACACTACTGCTTTATAGTGGTACTGAAGTGCACTGACAATTGTTGGGGCTCACGATACATCTTCACCAAGCAGGATATAACACTATGAAAGTGGTATATAATATGTGTCAATGGGCCCCAACAGTTCTCAGTGCACTTCAATACCATTATAAAGCAGTAGTGTGGCTCCTGCCTTTCACATACTGCTTTCATAGTGGAATATCCCGCTTAGTGTAGATGAGCCCACAGTCCCAGAAATGATTGAGCTGGCCTGTATGTGCCGGAGTTGTTGCAGTGTTGTTGTTAGTGGTTTGTTTGTTTTTGTTTGTTTCTTTGTTGCTATTTATATATCCATTGATTAAAAAGGATTTCAAGTTATTCTTGTCAAAGCAAGTTTCATTTTGTGCACACAAACTGTCATAATGATGTAATATTGCTAGCCTTACACTCACCCTTCAAACTATTTTACTCTGTTCTCTTACTCTTGCTCATTTTATCCACTATTTGAATGTTGCAGTTGTTACACATGAAACTTGATTGATAGCTGTAAATAGTTTGCTTTCATTATTATTGGGATTTGTGGGTTCCATTGGAATAATACATTACGATGTTTTTATATCCAGATGTATTGGCATTGACTACAGATTGCATGTACTGGAGACAGGCAGGGTTTTGATAATAAAACTAAGTTAATTTGATAACCCTAGTAAGCCCCAAGTTCTACTCAAGTGTGGTTTAACTAAGTTCAAGTTAATGCTTAGCTGAATTAATTCCTAGGCTTACTCATATCGAGCTACTAGTAAATAGAAATAAGGCTTTCCACTGGGAGACTTTGAGTAGTTTTACTAACTGGGTTTAATTGCACCAGATTAATTATCAGGCCCAAGTTCTTGTGCATTTCTTGTTCTGTGTATAGCACTGAAACAGTTCATTGAGCTGCATGATTGCCTCTCTCCTGAGCCAGGAGTACAGATCCGTAGAAGGTGTCACATCTAGCTAGAGATGCTGTATGAGAAAGATAATCAGCAGGTTATCTTTCCCATTCACTTTACATGAAAACTTCAAGATGATTTTTTTTAAAAAAATCTTTATTTTGTTTTAAAGTTTTCTTTGCATGGCTAATTGCAGGCGTAAATGTGTATGGGTGGAAATAAAGAGATGACCAGAATGTATGGTTTCAAATCTGGGCCACATTTATTAAGATCTGCGAAGGAACCTCTAGGCGGCCCTAACTACGCCAACAACTAACAGGCGTTTAACGGGCGAAACATTCTAAATCTGATGAGTGGCGTCTGCGTGATCGCCACCCATAGGCCTACCCCTTTTGAGGAGGGGAGGCCTTTGCACATTTTGGCCCTGTTCAGATGGAACTCCAGGGGAGGGGACGGTAAAAACTCACATTCCTATGAGTTCTAGGGTAAGAGTACATTGGTGAATGTATGGGTCTTTATTCAGATTACACTGGCCTCAGGTCTGTCCCCATAGCAGATTCAGGAAACTGCACGCTGTGGATGAGTGGCATGTTCCACAGATTGGAAGGTGCCACCATTGGTGTATATTCTATCCATGCAGATATGTCCCTCTCTTTTATCAGGTAACACTTCCTCATTTTCCATGGTGCTAAAGTATCAAAGAATGTGGGAAGATCTCATGCGGATCTGACTCTAATAAAATCTATCCCAACTAAAGTGAAGCAGCTAGGCCCCCCTCCCTCCAG
This sequence comes from Elgaria multicarinata webbii, assembly GCF_023053635.1. NCBI lineage: Eukaryota > Metazoa > Chordata > Lepidosauria > Squamata > Anguidae > Elgaria > Elgaria multicarinata. The sequence continues at coordinate 88,547,683 of NC_086172.1, forward strand.
ACAACTGGCATAGCTAATCAAAGATGGGGGTAATACAATCATTATACAAATGTGTATATGTGTTTTTAATAGCAGAATTTCAGATGGAAAAAATTGGGTGCAATGTATTTGTTGCATCTCTCATTTGTGCTCTCTGTATGCATGAGGCTGAAGTTCTGTGTGCTTAGGATTAGTGGTTTTAACAAACATGTTCTCTCTAGAGGTCTGTTATCTTACACAAGCAGCTTGCCGTCTGCTTTGTGTGGCTGCAGGAAATTCATCCTTTGCAGCAGTGCAACCACGTTTTTTTTTAAATGGTGTGAAGCGGGAGAGAGAATGGATGAGCCTCTTAGTCACAATGAGAGCAGAAACAGGCCAATATGAAAGTTGTGGAGGCGGGGGAGTGGAAATTGTCTCATATATAATCTGCTTTAATTACTAATGGTCATCACCTTTGTGCTGTTTGGCTATTCCATTTTTATTCACAGAGGTCTAGGGGCAGTATTGAATGAACAGGCATTGCTACTTTCCAAAGCCCGAATCAGAATAGGTTTGGGCCTCTCACACTCTGAAAGTAATTTTCATTTTAATCATTTTCCTGCGCCTCCAAACCACACAAACATGTTTTGACTTTCTCAATCTGTGAGCACTGAACAGGTTAAAAATAGAAATGAGCTAAAAGCCTGGTTTTTCTTTGCCTGAAAAATCCACTGATGCAGGGTGAAATTAAAGGCTATAAATAGTGCCTGTCCCTTCAGCTCCATCGTGCAAGCCTCGGCTGTGTGCTAGGATTAGAAGAAGACAGAATGGATTTCTGTGTGGCGTCAACAAGAGCCAAGGATTATGCCCACTGTGCACATTGTATTGTTCAGTTCTCACAGGCCCTTGTGGGGAAATTAAATCCTTTCTGATGCCAAAGGTGCAAGCAGCAGAGGCAGCTTTGAGCAGGACACGTGCATTGCAAAGCAATCTTGCACAGTGAAACTTCGCATCTTACGGTGGAGCCATGGTGTTCCCACAGCTGCACTTCCATGCAGGCAGGCAGCAGCATAGCCTGGATCACAGGAGGGTTCTGGGTTTTCCTTGCTCTGAGCTGTGGCTGGTATCATCAGTGATGTTCATTACTGCAGAAATGTTTTGAAGTCACTGTGGTGCTGGAGGAAAAACAATGTTTTTTTTCTCCCTCAATAATTATTTGTCTGATAACTATCATGGACACTGGTGTTGAGACGTCTTCATTGAGTTAACAGCCCCACAGAGTTGACTGCTGATAGAAACACATGATCTCTAGGATTCTGTGTTTTGTTTATAAGGGAATATTCAAGGTTGATGTGACTTTACCTGTTAGGGATTTGTCTGCAGGTGCGTGTGTGCAGGCATGCATTTCATCCCACTATCTGCATAGCAGCAGCTGTATCTGTTTCATCCTTAAGTGCATCTCCCAAAGTGATTTGAAAAAAAGGACCAGTGTACATTTCTTTTCACTATGTGCTGAATAGGGACATTGTCTTTTGGAACTATTGATTTTTGCTAAGCATCTTATGAAGAGCATCCTCGTATTTTGGTGATTTAACGAAGGAACTAAGGGGTTTCGGTGTTACTGCAGGTACAAAGTTGACGTCATCATGACTAGTAGCTTTGCTTATACAGCAAAGACAACAAAGTAGTAGCTTATTGAGGCTGGAAAACTATTGGGAGAGAAAAGGGTGCATTATGTTTGGATATACAGATAGCATTAAATAAAATAGTTTGAGGAGAATGCTAAATTCACTTTTAAATTGTATTTTTAATACAATTGCATTTGTATGTTCTGCAAATTACAACCTTAGAATTTAGGCACGAAGGTTTAAAAACAAAGGAGCCTTAACTCAGTAGCAGACGCACATGCTTTGCATGTAAAAGGTTCAAAGTTTGGTCCCTGGAGTCTTCCAAGTACCTCGCCTGCACAAATCACATTGAAATGCACAGTGTTTACAGAAGAGCAATGGAGCACAAATACTTATTTCAATGAGGCTTTCCCTATAACAGTCACCAGTGTATACCATTTTGACACTCTGTGCAGACATGATCATGTAATTAGCATGTTATAGAATTAGTGATGGGAAATATCAGTGAGGATCCACAAAACTATACAAACTAGTTCTCATTGGATTGTAGACTTTTAAGATTAAATTGGGGGACAGTTTGATCTGCAAAACATTTGCTTCAGCAGTTCTTATAAGATCCAGTTGACTTCTACAAACAAATTTGGAACTGTTAGACTTGCAAATTATTGCCTTCCTTAAATATTGTTTATATGGGGGGGGGGGGAATCTAATTAACAATAGCTTTAATTCTATGTATGTTTGCATATGGATATCTTATTAAAGAGAATAGAATAGATTATATTTGTGTGTATTAGATTTGTCTGGATATATTCTGATATGGTCCTGAGGGTAGTTCTGAGAATAACATATGATATGGTACATTGGTGTGCTGTTCAAAGGTTGTGGGGGTGGGTGGGTAGGGAAAAATTCCACTGAATACGCAAAAGCTCGTAGTTCAACCCAAGTTTAGTCTTTATATCATACCTCTAATATATAATTTTATTTAAAATTACACAGGTAAAAAGCCTTTGCTGTCCAAACAAACAGGACTTTGCTAGCAATATGGCTAAGGTATTTGGCCCCATACTTGAAAGTTTAAAAAAGGAAGTCCTAAGAAAAGTCTTGGCTCATAATTGCAGTATTTCCTTAAGTTCAGCAAACACAGACTGCTAAATCAAATATATCCATCCTACAATAAATTATTGTAGCCAGTTCTATACAAACACACCCACATTTATTTATTTATTTATTTTATTTTATTACATTTATATACCGCCCCACAGCCGAAGCTCTCTGGGCGGTTTACAACAATTAAGAATAGTAACCATTAAAAGTATACAAAAATTTAAAAAACATAAAAACAGTATAAAAACAACAGTATCCATTTAAAAACAACATAAAAGACATGTATATTGGTTTTTCTGTAAACAGAGAGAAGGTAGAGTGCATCTTGAAGGAACAACTGAGGCAAAGGAGTAGTTTTTGGTTCTTTCTTTTTATGTCAAAGTATTATGGAACAGACGGTATCTTTAAAACATTAACGCATGTTCAACCAATGCAGAGCTGGGTGGTTCAGTTTGCAGAGAACATGTAATAATATCTTTGATGTATGAATATCCCATTCACTTTAAATGTTTATGAGTTGTGAAACAATCATGCATTGCTTCTCATAACAGGCCTGATCAGTGAGATCCTATATCTCATGAATACTCCCAACTACACATAAATACAAGCACAGCATTAGCATGGCAATAACAAGAATTTCTCTGACTCTCTCCAAAGGCTAGATAGGCTTAAGGGGAAGGTTCTAATGATCAGCTGATTAAGAGAATATGCCATTCCCCTTTGAAAGTTTTTCAGATCTTACTACTCCTCATTTACAGCTAGGGTGTCACCAGTGGCTGTTATGCCTTCCTTTTCCTTTATCATCTGGTCTTCCCTCTTTCCTGTGTTTGGCTGAGTGTTTGGCAATGGCATAACAATTACTTTACGGGGTCCTGCCTTCAAAGGCTTTCCTCAGGCACTTCTTACTGGATCCTGGCAGGGAACTAGCTGCCTCTGAGCTAACATTTGTGTGTTCTAATTCATCCTTTCTATCCCCCTTTAGATTGGAACTCCACAGGTTTGGTTCATATGGGCAAACGGAGAATTCACTCTTGCTCATTTCAATAAAATGAAGCCAAAGGTTTAGAAGCTTTTAAGGGGGAATTCTTGGCCTTTTTGCGGATTGTAAAGACATGCTTATTTTTCTGCACATCTACAGGGTATAAACTTTCATTTAAACTCAGAATAAATTCTTACTGACTTTACAGAGAGAGAAGCCAGGAAGGATAAAAGCATGACTGAGCTGGCAAAAGGTATATTGTTAAAATGGCTAAGTGTATAAGTTCTGGAAAGCAGATTAATTATTAAAGGAATATTGCTTCTTTTTGAAGAAATCAATATATCAGTAGAGTGCATTCTTATGGATATAGCTAACTGTTATGTAATCTTTTTAATGGTTACATTAATATTTGTTTAGATGTTCTTGTTTGGCATGTTAGACTAGGATTTCTCATTCTTCAGAGGTTTACTCTCTCACTATTTGTGCTTGGGAAAAAACTAAATGGTGATACTGTTCAGACTGCTGGATTACCATCCTTTGTCAGGCTGAATATTAGTGAACAGTCAAGGGTGAACAGTTGATATTCTCTCCATGGGCACTGATTAGGGCATGTTTTGCTTCAATTGGCAATTTGCAGGGTAGGGCCCGAAACTGTAGCTCTGCAGGAGTGTGTGTGTGTGTGTGTGTGTGTGTGTGTGTGTGTGTGTGTGTGTAAAGAAAGAAAGCTGTTATCAGGGTTAAGTTTTTTAAAAAATTAAAAATGGATGACAGAAGCAGAGAGAGAGATTTAAGTTTAACTGGCTGAAGTGGAAGCAGACTGGCAACTATTTGGGGTCTTCACAGCTCTTTGGGAATGTGATGTAGGATTAGTGGTTTTGCTGCCTGTTTTGTAGGTGTCTGCTTGCTTCCAAATTCTAGTAGGTTCTGCTTGCATATTTTTAAACAAAACGAATAGAAGAAAGACATCTTAAGTCTCAGGTGCATTGTAATACAAAGGAAACCAGATCCTGTAGTTCTACCTCTGAACTTCTCACTGCTTGAGGAAGTGAGGAGTGCTTAACAACATAACCTGCACCATAGCTGACAATAAAAGAGCTGTGTTGCCATTTAAAGGCAGCAGTAAAACTAGAAGACCATGAATGATTTACATCATTAGAACTGCATCCTATCAATTCCTTTTTTTACATGTAGTAAGGGCTAACAAAATAAAACAATGTATTCTAGCAAGATGTATCAAGCAAAATGAATTAAATATGGATTTAGGAGTCCTAGATTGCAGAGAGAAAAGAGAAAGAAAATGGTTCTGCTCTTTTTAAGACATGTGACTCTAGGAAAAACTGGAAGGAAAGAGCCTGCAGGCTTGCTTTCCTCTTGTTATCATATATTAGCAAGAGGGGACAGGCCATATCACATCTCAGTTGTGCATTTATTATATGTATAAGACCCCCAGGGCAGAATCTGCACTAGACAACTTTAAGAGCTGACTTCTAATCTGCATATGACAACCCTTCTCCAAATCTGCCCTATACTGGTCCTGCCCCACCTAATCTTCAAATGGAGAGGATAACTGTGCCAGAACTGAAAGTGCAGTTTACTTGTTTCCAAGAAGATACAAATTCATTCTAATGTGTATGTGTTTTCACACTACTAACACTGATTGGGCTACATATATTTGTTGCTTGGTCAGTGCACTTCTGGTTTGAAAAACACCCATACTGCACTTTATAGTAAGCCCAGCTTTTCCTACATTGAGATTATTGACTCTCTGGAACTATCTGAAGTCTGGGGACTAGGCTAGGCACTGTCAGTTAGACAGTATTTCAGATCTTTCAGCTTGAGTATTGCGTCCAGTTCTGGGCACCACACTTCAAGAAGAATGCAGACAAGCTGGAGCGTCTTCAGAGGAGGGCAACAAGGATGATCAGGGGTCTGGAAACAAAGCCCTATGAAGAGAGACTGAAAGAACTGGGCATGTTTAGCCTGGAGAAAAAAAGATTGAGGGGAGGCATGACAGCACTCTTCAAATACTTGAAAGGTTGTCACACAGAAGAGGGCCAGGATCTCTTCTCGATCATCCCAGAGCGCAGGACACGAAATAATGGGCTCAAGTTACAGGAAGCCAGATTCCGGCTGGACATCAGGAAAAACTTCCTGACTGTTAGAGCAGTATGACAATGGAACCAGTTACCTAGGGAGGTCATGGGCTCTCCCACACTAGAGGCCTTCAAGAGACAGTGGACAACCACCTGTCAGGTATGCTTTAAGGTGGATTCCTGCATTGAGCAGGGGGTTGGACTTGATGGCCTTGTAGGACCCTTCCAACTCTACTATTCTATGATTCTATGATCTTTGCAACCATAGATATTTTATCTTAGAGATGTCAAGCATTGAACATGTAACCATCTAAATGCAAAACATATGTTTCTCCCCTGCAAAAGAGCCTCTCCCTATAACCCCACCATCCTCTCAAACCTGACTGCTGCTAAGTAGTAATGAACTCATAATTCTTCAGGCAGAGGTCTTTCACAGCACTGCTCTCTGCGATCCTTTGTGGACATGTCTGCAATTCGAGATTCTTCCTGCTGCCACTATGAACGGTGCAGCCTGCAGAGGAGGATGAGAAAAGTAAAGTTTTCTTTCTTCATGCAAAAATTCCATTCCAGTTTTTACCTACAAAGGTATTTTCCCCCCACCCCCAAAAATAGAGCTCTGTGTGTGTGTGCGTGCTCGTTGGGGGGGGATAGTAATATGTGAAGCATCCCTCAGTATGAAGCAGTGTTGTATATCTTCTGTCTGGCTCTGTGCATCATTAATTAGAACAGTTGAAACAAGGGCCAGTTGAAACTCCTTTGCTTCAGTGGATTTAATTGATTTGATATTTGAATTCTATCCAAAGATGTTTCCAGACAGACAGCTACTAGCACTACCAATAGAAAGGCAACATGCAGCTATTCCATCTTTTCTTCTTTAATGATTTTTTTTTTTATGGTAAAATGGAAAAGATGGGGAAAGTGGCGGGACAACACAGAAGTGCTACAAATGGATGACCATATCTGGAAATACCCATAGTTACAAAATAAGTTTCTGAAGGTCTTTGTGTGCTATGAATATGAAATGTTGACTCTAGAGCTGGAAGCAGATCTCAACCTTACAGAAATTACTAGCCCACAAAAAGTTTAACAAGTCCGCCAGTCCAAACATAACTGTTTTTTCATCATTTGTGGCCTAAAAGCAAGAGTTGAGGTGCGGGGAGGCGGATATGTTTGTTTGGCCACCTGGAGGCAATTAATACTTGCCGCAGGTGACCAAGCAAGTGGGTACAAATCTAGTTGAATGAGCATTATTGTTCCTCTAATGCATATGCAGCTTCTGCTGCTCTCTGGTTTAGGGACATACTCAGTGAAGCAGATGATCATTACCATGAGATCAGTCCTCTTCCTCCATAAGGGAAAGTAATAATACACTGAAAATTCATACAGTCTTTTCTAAAAAATATCCAAGCCAGCACTTGAAAAGTTTACACAGAAATTCCTATTCTCACCTGTCTCTTTTTCTGTTATCCATTACTTAAAGTAGGGTGACCATATGAAAAGGAGGACAGGGGCTCCTGTATCTTTAACAGTTGTATTGAAAAGGGAATTTCAGCAGGTGTCATTTGTATATATGGAGAACCTGGGGAAATTCCTTCTTCATCACAGCAGTTAAAGCTGCAAGAGCTATACTAGAGTGACCAGATTTAAAAGAGGGCAGGGCACCTGCAGCTTTAACTGTTGTTATGAAGCGGAAATTTCACCAGGTTCCCCATATATACAAATAACACCTACTAAAATTCCCTTTTCTATGCAACTGTTAAAGATACAGGAGCCCTGTCCTCCTTTCCTTAAAGAAGATATCACCATATATACTCTTATGAGAGATTGTTTGGGGAAACAGTAAAAACATGAGCCATGAGTTGGATGCCCTCTCTTCAGATCTAGCTCAGCCATGGACTTAGTCAGTGGCATTAAGCAAAACACTGCTCTCCACTCTCATCTGCAACAGGGGAATAATTATACTGGCCAACCTTAATGTTGTTGTTTTTTGCAAGGATTACTGAAATAAAGTAAGTGATAAATAAATACTGAGACTGTCATTACATGAGACTCGAAATATATATAATTAGAGTAGAAAGAGATACTACTGTGCCTAGACATCCATTCATTCAGACAAACAGATGGAAGAGTACAAACAGTTCTCAGAGAGCAGGAAATAAGGACATGCCTACAACTTGATTTGAGTGCCAAAGAAATAGTGTGAAATAAGTCATAGAGGGGAACCCACTGTGACAGATTTGTAAGTATCAGAAAATCAAAAATGCATTGGATAATTAGCATAGGGCCCTTCAGTTTCATGCATCGTAATTTACACACTTTTTTAAAAAGATCAAGGGAACAAAACATAAGCTCCCTTAAGTGAAGAAAACATAAGCTGCCTTATGCTGAGTCAGATCATTGTTTCATCTAGATCAGTATTGTCTACACTGTCTGGCTGCTGTTCTCCAGGGTTTCAGAGAGGAGTCTTTCCCAGCCCTACCCAAAGATGCCAGGGATTGAACCTGGGACCTTTTGTGTGCAGCACATATGTACTACCACTGAGCTTCAGCCCCTTAAGTGCTTAGGTATAGGGTGATTGTTTCTTGTTCAAATTGGAGAATAAATGTGCAGATGAATTTTACCAGTCTGAACTCAAGAAGAGCTGTTGCTGGTGTGATTCTTGTCATGGGAAATGAAACACAGGTGCATTATTGTGAGTAAAATTGGAACACGAGAAATGGAAAATGCTATTTATTTGCCCTTGCCAATTCATATCCCATCTTTTGGCCTCAAGGTGGCTCACAAGATATACATTAAAAACAATATACAATCAACGAATCAAACAACCAAACTAAGAATGAGCAACCAATTGTTGCAGACGGGGAAGAACTAATCAAACCAAAAGTGCTCTGAAACAAAATTGTGTAACGCTAACAAATTGGGTAAAGCCACTAGGAATAGGGTGTTCCACAAACTGGGTGCCACAAGTGAAAAGCACCTGTCCATTGTCCCAACCAAGCTCACATGTGATGGCAATGGCCCAGGGGATGCAAAGCGATTATGGTGGGCCGGCATGCTGATGTAGGAAGAAGACAGTTCCTCATGTATCCTAGTCCCATACCATGTAAAGTTTTCTAGATAAAAGCCAACACTTTGAATAATTCTCAGAAACAAACCGGAAGCCAATGTAGATTGAATTTATAAGAGTTATAGGACCCATACAAAATCCTAACAGTTACATTTTATACTAGTTAGAGGCCTTAGCTAGACCGGGCTTTATCACCGGGTGAACCCTGGGATCATCCCTGTGCGTCCACATGACGCACAGGGGATCCTGGGATCAGGCAGGAATCATCCCTCCCTTGCCCCGGGATAGAGTCCTACACTTTGGGCCCGCTTTTTCCATGGTCTTGGGCTGAGCCCGAGACCACGGAATGTGTGGCCTGTTGCCGCGGTTTGACCCAGTTCCGCACGATTCCTCGCCGGGAGCCGCATAATTTTTTTAAAAACCTACCTTTAGTGCACGAGCATTCATGCACTCCGTCTTCTTTAAAAATAAAAAATGGTGGGCACAATGCCTCTCTTCCTGAGGTTGTCACGCCTTACGTGTAAACGGAGGAGGGATCTCGCATTAATCGCAATGCGAGATCTTTCCTCCTCCGTCGCGGACTATCAGGTAGGTCTAGCTATGGCCAGAGTTTCTGAATTATTTTTAGAGTCAGATCCACTCAGTAATATATGCACAAGCTATGTGTGATGGTGGCAAAATATGCTTTTTCCAAATTATGCAGTTGGCTCACGAAATTTTGCTAAATTGTGCAAAGGTGATGCTGCTAGTGCCACAGCAGCTAGATTATCCAGGAGTAAAGCCAGGTCCAGGAGCACTCCCAAACTGTGAGCATGATACAAAAGGGAGTTCAACTAGGGTGACCATATGAAAAGGAGGGCGGGGCTCTTGTATCTTTAACAGTTGCATAGAAAAGGGGATTTCAGCAGGTGTCATTTGTATATATGGAAAAGCTGGTGAAAATTCCCTCTTCGTCACAACAGTTAAAGCTGCAGGAGCTATACTAGAGTGACCAGATTTAAAAGAGCAGGGCACCTGCAGCTTTAACTGTTGTGATGAAGAGGGAATTTCCCCAGGTTCCCCATATATACAAATGACACCTGCTGAAATTCCCTTTTCAATACAACTGTTAAAGATACAGGAGCCCCGTCCTCCTTTTCATATGGTCACCCTAGTTCAACACTGAGCAGAACATGCTTTACACCTAACCCCAAATATGTTCTTCTGTACCTCAATATTGTCTGGATTAAGTCTTAGCTTGTTTTCACACAATCAGTCTATAACTGTACTGAAGCATTGGTTTTAGGATCTCCTACAACCTCCTTGGACTCAGATGGAAAGAGGAGACAAAGAGAAAGAGTTGGTTGTCATCAGCCTATTGATGACACTATGCACCAAATCTCTCCAAGTGGTTTCTTGTAGATATTAAATAGCACAGGAGACAAGATGGAACCTTCCCTAGATAGGATCAGGGCCATATAAAATGGTGTCCCCCTCATCCCACGTACAGAAGAATACCATGGTTAATGTTTGGGCTTGCTAGCCAAAATTATCTGCTAGCCAGAGAGAGTAGTGTAAAAGTGCCTCTGAGTGCATGCAAAGTACCTTTCCCTTTATGCCATGCAGTTGCAGGCTGCACCTCCCAGAAAATGAAGATGGTCTAGCAGCACAATTAGCAGTGTTGCTCAGAGTTCTTGGGCACCTTTCAAATGAAGTAAATAACTACATTGTTCCCATAAGCCTGAGTCCCATGCAAATCTTTTCCTAAAAACTAAACATTGCCACCACTTCTTTGGCAAGTTACAATTAGAGAACACACACAACTTATATTAAAAAAAAACTAGTCCTGTTTTATTTTTTATTTATTGTATTTATTTCCTGCCTTTTTTCCTCCAAGGAACCCAAGGCGGTGTGCATAATCCTCCCCCTCTCCATTTTATCTACATAACAACCTTGTGAAGCAGGTTGGGCTAAGAGTCTGTGGCTGGCCCAAAGTCACCTAGTGAGCTTACATGACCCAGTGGGGACTAGAACCTACATCTCCCGAATCCCAGTCCAACACTCTAACCACTGCACCACACTGGCTCTCATTATTATTTATTTATTTATTTATTACATTTCTATACCGCCCAATAGCCAGAGCTCTCTGGGCGGTTCACAAAAATTAAAAACAAAGTATAAAACAACAGTATAAAAAACTCTCATGAGTTTTCCAAAGTCTCATGCCGCAGCACTACACAATTAAAATACTCCCCTTTCTCCAGCTCTCTGACTCCCTAGGCAAATACTCTGTTCTTTGTGCCCAGTGTAACAAAAGGCCTAATTTGAGCTAGAGCCAAGCCCAGCAAGCCTCTGCTTTTGAAACTCAGGTTAAGAAGGTTAAATGGAGAATTTGTCTAAACTGCCATAAGGCACCTTCCTATGTTCATTGTTCCCCTGCTCCCTTAATTTTTCTGTATCTCTTTGCAGGTCTCTTAGTTGAATGGGTTATTTCTAACCCACCTAATCCAAATGGTTCAGGCAAAATATAACATTTCGGGTACATTAAAAGAATCCTGGCCAATCATGTGGTGTCATACAAAGTAGGGGAGAAAGAGAATAGGGTTGGTTGGCTTTAAGGATTAAAATGAGACGTTGCTGTGTATCTTCTCCCATGTGATTTCACAATCACAGGTATTTCCTTTGGGGGGTTAGCAGTCACCAGAAGAATGCATCACCAGGTCCTCCCAGGTTATTGATTGACCAATCAATAACCTGGGAGGACCAGGTGATGTATCCTTCCAGTGAATTCTCTGCTGCCACATTAACATAATGCTGAGTCAGCCTGCAATATGTAAAAATGTAATCTTCAGTATCTATGCTGACTATATTCTTAGTTCAGAAGCCTTTTTTGGAAAAATCGGGGTGGGGGAAGTTGGTCCATCACAGCCTCTAAAAAGAGTGCTCCTCTTCAGGGTTTTATTCATGCAGCCATGGCCTTTTTAAGATGTTATAAACTGTATGGGGCTCAAGCAGGTCAATTCACTCCTCTGTTTTTCTTTCCCATTCCATGGCTTCTGGAGAGCATTGAACATGCTCAATACTTAATGGGTTGTTTTTTGGGAAGAGTTGCTCCTCGTTTTCGATGTTTCATACTTCTGCATACCGCAGTGTTCACCCCAGCATCGTGTTACCTTCTCCTTGTTTCCCAGTGGCTCCATTTGACTGCAGTTGTTGGCAATCAGCCACCTAAGCTTCCCATCACAGGGAAAAAGTGGGACCTACAACAAAATGTTGCAGTAATATTCCCCACCATCTAAGTGAGCGCTTCTGTTCATGACTCCAGATGCAGCAGGAACCTTGTAAATGCTGTTCAGATGCCTGTTAACGTGAGTTTTAGGGGTGGGGAAATGATGGACACCATTGTTATTTTCTTCCCCTGCTGTGCTATATGATGTTAGAGGACTGCCAGCCCAGCCCCAAGTCTAAATATTTGGGAGGGGGGACGATGCAGTTCTGGAGATGGGAAAGGGATATCTACAACCTTAATCCTCCCACTCCAGGATATTTACCAGAAGTTATCAGGGGTTTGAGTAAGTCAATTCCTCCCCATTCCTCTGCCCTTCATCTTCCTTTCTTCCCCTTTCTTCAACTCCCACATAAATGTTCTATGTCTTAAGCTGCTCTAAGCCACATTTATTTATAAATAATAAATAATCTGCCTGACCTGGCTTCTTTATACCCTTTTATCTCCCTTTCTCTTTGGGCTATCAACATTCAGTAAGTTCATAGGTTCCTACAAGATAGCTTTTAGGGTTGTTTTCGAAGTCAGTTTCTTTTAATTATGTACTTCTGCATACCTCCAAGTATTTAGGAGCCACTGCCTAATTTTTAGGTGGCCCCATTTCACTTCCAAATGGATAGTCAATCATCCAAGTTCTATGTCAGACGGAACAAATGGAATCTGCAAGAAAACATTGTAATGGGAGGGCTGCTCTTCAGGGTTCCAGCCAGCTATGCCCTTTTTCAGAATTCTCCATTCCCTCTCCCAGATTTTAGTGATTACCCCAGCGGAAACTCAGCACTCGGTGTCCATTAAGCATGCTCAGTTCTCATTGGGCTGGTTTTATTTGTGAGGTGGGGTACAGCTTGGGTTTCCCCACTAAATATTTTGTTGTGCTTCTGCAAACCTTAGGGTTCCACTGGGTATGCAATCAATCAATCAAGGTCCAAGACCAGCACAACATTAATTCAACAACAACAACCATACAAAGTAGTACAGATCCTTAGTTCCCATCTCCCAGAGATTTAACAGTCCTCTGAGGTTAATAGGTTATGACGTGTCCTCATAGCCAAGTGGCAGAATTTAGCAACCTTATAGGTAACTGAGGGGTTTCTATTGGCAAGGAGGAACTGGTATAAAATTCATCGGTGTTACCTGGAAAGTCCTGTAGTAGAGGATGGATTAAGCCTGACCGGGCCTCTGAGTAGAACGAGCAGTATAAAAGCACATGAGCCACTGGGTATGCTAATACCGCACCCTTGTTTTTCAATGATCCAGTTTGAGTGCAATCCTGTTGGTACATTTCAGTTGAGTGATGATGATTGAGAGCTTCTCTACATGAGTGATTTATTGCATGCTCATGATTGGCCACTCCCAGAAGTTTGTGGATCCTTTACATGATGTTGTCAACCTCCAGGATGTCTCCTGCACTTTTCCCTGGTACTCTTGTTTTAAATAACCCCTTGAGATAATGCAGTATTTAAAATAATCACAGATTAATTCTGCCACTAGATGATGCTGTTTCATTGAACTTTATGGATCATTGCCCAGAGGGGAAGTTTTAAATTAGAAACTACATGTTCGCTGTCTGGCAGCCAATGAAGCAGGAAAAGGACTGGCGTAATGTGATCTCGCTGGCCAGTCCCTGTTAGTAACCTTGCTGCCCTATTTTGTACCAGCTGAAGCTTCCGGACCGTTTTCAAAGGCAGCCCCACGTATAACGCATTGCAGTAATCCAAGCGAGAGGTTATCAGAGCATGGATAACTGTAGCTAGGCTATCTCTGTCCAGATAAGGGCGTAGTTGGTATGTAAGCTGATAAAAGGTGCTCTTTGCCACTGAGTTCACCTGTGCTTCAAGTGACAGTTCTGGATCCAAGAGCACCCCCAAACTACAAACCCGATCCTTTAGGGAGAGTGCAACCCCGTCCAGGACAGGGCAAACATCACCTCGCCGGACAGATGAACCACCCGCTAACAGTACCTCCGTCTTGTCTGGATTGAGTCTCAGTTTGTTAGCTCTCATCCAGTCCATTACTGTACCCAGGCACTGGTTCAGAACAGTCACTGCCTCACCTGGGTTTGATGAAAAGGAAAGGTAGAGCTGGGTATCATCCGCATATTGATGACACCTCAGTCCACATCTCCGGATAACCTCCCCCAGCGGCTTCATGTATATGTTAAACAGCATAGGGGATGTTGACGTTCAGATGTTGTCGTTCATTATTTATTAATTTTTTAAAAATGATACCAGGCCTTTCTACCTGCTAAATAGCTTTCATCCTTCAACTCTTATTTTTATCATACTAAGCAAATATGTTTGACTTGCAGATGGAGCTTGTTAATTTGATTATCTAATGTGAGTTTGAATTCACACCTTTGTAACCCAGTGGGTTAAAGTGTAAACCTTGACTAATATTAAAGATCATGGACTCAACAATTTTAAATGAAATGAATCAGTCAGTTTATTGATTACATAATGCTTAAAAATACTATCTTCATATGGAAGATAATATTAAGAACTTCTATCATTACTGATAACATTCTTAGAAATTAGTATGAACAGCATGAGAATGGCATAAAAATGCAATCAATTACACAACAAAAATGGTATTGAAACGTTTTCGATGATGCCATAAAAACTATAGTGTAATGGGTTTAAAATAATTAATGAAATATTTGCTAGTACACATGGCAATTAAGTGCTATGCATATGTGCAGCAATGCAGAAGAGCCTTACAGCATATTAGTTTCCAAATAGATAAAATACCTGTTGCTTTTCTAAAAACCCATTGAACTGAAGCATACAATTCCTTCTCCCAGTCCACTCTTTTGCACAGGACCATGAAGTTGTTAAACACTAAAAATTGATTAATCTGTACACAGATTAAAATCATGAGACTGTGTTCCCACAAGTTTACAATTTAAGAGACCCAACACAAAATTACAAAAGGGAAGAGGTGGGAAGAGGAAAACAAATTAACTCAGGCACCAATCCTTAAAGTAACTATTACTATAATGACAAGCTTGAATGCAAACAGGTCAAGGAAAGGAGAAGCAAAATGGCAGCTGGTTTCTCAGCCAAGCTGATGGAGTGGGTCTACTCTCCCATTTCTTCCTCAGCTGCAGTTAGGTGGAATACTTGCTGATAGACAGTGCAAGACCTTCATTGATTTCAAAGGGCTTTGATTAGAAAAAATCCTCAATAAGTTATGCAGACCATCTTTCCTCTACTGCTCTGCAGGTAATCCGTATACTGTATGTCGCTTTTTTCTTAAATGTTTTGAGGGTTGGGTGATTGGGGTTTGTTTGTTTTTTAGATTATTGTACTAATGGACCATAACCTGAGGACCATTATTGTGTCATTTCACTCCATCAGCTGGTTAGTATTTTATCTCTATGGAATTATGTACCAAATAGGCTCGATGACTTTGGGTTAAAGTTCTCCACAAGATCTCATGCAGATTTTTTGTTTGTGATCAGGATGCACTTAAAGACATGGACCCCAAACTAATTTTACACCCTGCCAGTTTGAGTTTGCGTTTGCTGAGGTTGTTTAATTTGAAGCCAGGAGGGCTCAAAAATGACTGGAACAGATCCACAAAGTATTCAAATAATTAATAGAGGCATCGTGTGTAAAATGTAGGGTAGATGGTGTAAAAATGTGTTTAACATGCATACTCTCTCTCCCCCCTCCTCCTTGGGTACAATCCAGCCCAAGTTGAAATGGTGAGACAATGTGTGTTTGTGTTACCTTGTCAGTGCTGTCACACGTACAGTTAAGATCTCTACTTCACATGTTTCTGTGACATGTAACCTAAATTCAGGGAGCATGGGGAGGAAGCAGCTGTGATAACATGTTGTCATTGCTTTTACTAACAGAACACGATGCTTCCTATCTTTCCCCATCCACATATGGGGGAAGTGGTGCAGATAGGGCCCTGGGATTGGTTACAATCTAGAGAAATCACAAAGCAGATGGATATTGAGCAGATAAGCATTAATCTGCCCTGGGAGAGGATTAATCAGGTGAAAGATGGCTCTGTGTGTGTATGCATGGTGAGTGGGGGAGGAGATGGCAGGCAGCTGGTTCTCCTGTCATCACTTCAGGTCCTGATTTTCTAATTCTTGTTTTTGTACTGTGATGTGAAAGAAGTCTGCTGAAGCTTTAGTTGTCTTATTTCCATTGACCATCAAATGCCTGGCAAAAGGGAAAGCATGGTACATTTTACAGAGATATCTATTTATTTGGCTTGTAAAAGGTTTAAAGTAACTCTGTGTTCACATTCCACTCTCACTGAATGAAAAACTGTAATACATATATATGTTCCTTTTTGCTCTTAGCTAGTTTCGCTTTGGTTTTCAAGTCTGTGCTTTTGTTCGTCCAAACAAACACTGGCATTGCACTGTAGTGGTACTCAACACCCTTAAACCATATTTTATCTATGGGCCAATATTTTCTGGCTTTAGTTAATTAACATCATTTTAATTTAAGGTAGTTAGAGAATTTATTTCTAAGTAGTTACTGGATGCCCTGGTTCACACGTGCACACAAATTCACATGTGTATGCATTTACTAAACGAACCTGGAAATGTAGGGATCTTCTGCAAAGGCATGGTGTTCACATGGTAAATCTTAACTGAATGGGGTAATTAACTACAAAACACTGACAGTTGAAACACAGAAGTTTTATTTTACCACAAATGCTTAAAAAAGGACTGATTAGTGCACCAGCCCACTAGAACTGGCAGACTATTCCTAATAGTAGTGCTAGAGCAAGAAGAGAGATGGGGAGTTAAGGTTCACCAAATAAGCAGCAGGAAGGGCACCAAGGAATGGTGAAACAAGTCTTGGGGAGCTATATGCAACAGGGGCTCTTTGAGTGGCAAAGGGTGGGTCACAAGAGAGGCTGAATTGATAGATTTCAAATTATTTCAGGAGCAAGAAGAGAAAATACAGTTGTAGTGGGCATTTTGACTTTGTTTCAGAGGAAGGGGAACACAAAGGACTGTACTTCCCAGTTGGCCATGGGCATGGTCAGGGCAAGGCTAAAACAAAGGATGCAATAGTTTGCCTGTGGGGACTGAATAGGGACCCTGCAAAGTTTCCTGACTTCTTGATTGAATGACTAGTTTAGAATGGCTAAACTCATGTTTCTGGGACACAATTTAGAGGTCCTTAGAACAAAGGAGACAATGGGGGAATAGCGAGGTGGTAATTTAACCTGCTGATCTACCTGCAGATTAGGATACTTCACAATTGGCTCATCTTATCTACCAAGGCTTTAGATTGGCCAATTTAAAGTTACCCCTTTAGGCTGCTTGGCCAAGGAGATCAGGATGGGGTTTGCATTTAGCTGGACTTCCCATAGTTTGCATACTGCAGAAGGGTAACCACATTGATTAAGTTACAGCAGAGGATACATAGGGTCAATAAACTGCAATTACAGTAAACACAGTAGCCTAGTAATCTGCCATCAGGATTCTCTTCCTTCTGGCTGCCATGGGACTCTTGCCCATACAAAAGGCATATTAGACAAGGTGCTAGGGTGATGCCAGCACAAACACAACATACCTATCTATAAGCCATCATGGCTGAGCTTCTTAGTAACAAACCACAGTAGCCTCAGTTCAGAGAAAGTTAGTAGGTACATCTAACCCCCACTGAAATGAGTGGGGTTTGCTTAGACAGATCTGTGTTTATCAAGATCAGGGGTGGGAAACTTGTTTGTTTGTTTCCTGAGGGCCACATTTCCTCAGGAATAATCTGTGAGGGAGCACATGACAGCAGTACTGGGCAGAGACATCCCGGCTGAGTTCGGATGACACGCTAATCAATGGTTAACTTCTGTTTTGTTCTTATTACCCTGTTGATTAGCATGTGGTCCAAACTCAGCCCCCTTGTCTGTCTGTCATCCTCTTGTCCCTCCCTCCCTGCCCAGTGGGGTGCTGGATGGGAGAACAGATCACTCTTGCCAGAGATCTGAATTGACCCTTTGCAGAGAACTTTTCAAATTAACCCCAACTCTGATCTAGATTATTCATATTGTGGTGTGAATAATCTTAAAGTGACTTCACTGTGGTGGTGCCTTGGTAGTTAGGCAGGCATTTGTATGTACCTGGAGTTTACATTCTGTGAAAACACACATAAGGGCAGTTATTAAAGTCAGTTACAATAAAGAACATGTAGGCCATGAACTTCAAGCTTACTAGTTGCTAATAGCTCACACATTAGCATCAGGATCCTTTTGCACCTGGCTGTCTTCAATCTTTTTGTTCAAACAGCCTACCAGAACGATCTAGATATTTAAAAGGAGGTGCTAGGGTGATGCTTGCAAAAATAACATGTAAAAGCCAGCAAGGCTGAGTATGCAAGTCAAAACAAACACATCAGGGTCAAAGCTTCTCAGGGCTCAATTTGAGAAGTACCTATTTTTAGTAACTCGGCTCAACCCTGAAAATTGTGCATTAGTTAAGAAAGTGCCTCTGCCCTTCTGAGCCTGGTCAAAGTGTCTTGCCTTCATTGCTGAGTAATAACAGCATATCTGCTAACCAGCTAGGACTGGGAGTGGGCAAGTTTTTCAAGTCAGAGGGCATGGAGTCCAGGTACTTCTCCCTTCCAGTTAACCTTTGCTTGTGCTTTTTGTTCATATAACTGTTACTGATAATTGTATTGAACAATTCAGCTTGATATGAATTATGAGCCAGTTGGGAGGATCTTCTTTTCCAGAATGCTACAGGCAAAGAATATTTTCTAAATATAGTGAGGTGACCTCAACAAAAATCCAGCCTTTGCTGCAGCGTGTGTGTGGCTGCCTTTGTATAATTTCTACCCAGTTGTCATTGTGTATCCCTTTTGATTATTTTCTACCCCATTCAGTGACCTACATATGTTTAGAATGTTGGGTGCTGTCCTTTATTACGGAATGTGTTGAGTTGCTTTTAGTGATCTGTCAATACAGCCAGAATCTCTAGCAGTATCTGTCACAGACTGGGAGAATTTGGGAACACTGGAGCTACCTATATTGGAGCAGGCTGTGTTTTTCTGTACTGCTTGGGGCCTTAGTTCTGACAGCCCTATGTTGACATCCCTTATAAGATGAACGGGACACTTTCACTCTGTAATTGCATGCCATGGGCCAGATTTTCAAAGAGGCCAGAGAATGACCTGTCCTTTTATGCACTGAATATTCCTTTTTTGAGTATGCAGATTAATCCAATGAATAAGCCATACAGAATCCAGTTATAAACGATGTCCTTTGAAGGAACATTTTTAAAATAAAAATGCATAGGATTTCATAGCAGGTATATAATTTTAACAGTTTATATATGTCCTTGAATTGGCTTCTATGTACACATTATTGTAATCTTTATGAATATCCATTGTAAGAAATTGTACATGCAAGATTATATGTTTCTGAAGCCAGGATGATTATCCTGCATTACAGAAAGATAAAGATTATTGTCAACGTAGAAGAGCAAGCGAATAAGAGATTAAAAGCATCATATCTCCTTATTTTATAATATGTTTGTTCACTCCCACAGTGTTTTGAATAACTTTCATCTCCATTTGGTATGTGTAGGTCAGAGTTAACTGTGTTTGCAGTATTTCACTATAAGAAATAACAGAAAACCTTTGACATTTTACTGTACCTGCAGAAGCTCTCCTAGTGGTCCTTTACTCTCCTCACTGTCCTCTAGGCTCTAGACTCTCATAATGTTTCACCTCTCTCCTATCCCACCACTTTTAATGTTGTTGGCTTAGGAAATTTAAAGTTTCATGTGCTTTGGTACACTGAGTTGTCACTGCCCCTCTGGTTACCATTGTGACATCAGTTGGCCCTGATCTCACGAAGAGGAAGGGCAGTTTATAGCAAAGGGGAACTTGATTACTGCAATCTGTTGTATGTAGGACTGCCCTTGAAGATGAGTCAGAATGTTCACCCAGTGCAGAATGTGGTTGCCAGGATTGTAACTAACTGGTACAGCTAAGTGGAGTCATACGACACCACTTCTAAAAGAGTTGTAGTGACTGCCTATACACTTCTGAGTCTAATTGAAGGTAGTGGTGCTTACCTTTAAAGCCCTAAAGGGCTTAGGATCCAAATATCTGAAGGAGCACCTCTCCTATATCAGCTTCCTCTTAAGATCTTCCAATTAGGCTCTTCTCCAAGTACCATCGGTACGTTATTTGACAACAAGGGAGAGAGTCTTCTTTGTGGTGGTGCCCTGATTGTGGAACAGCCTCTCCATTGAGGTGTGTCATTTTAAGCTGGTTTATTAAACCAGCTTTGATGTGAGCTGTCTATATTTATACCTTTTTATTGCTGTAGTTGGTTGTCTTGTTTTTACTGTACATCATGTTTAGGATTTTAATACATGTTGTATATCACTCTGGCATTGTAAAATGAAAGGCAGTATAAAACTATTTTTAATAAATAAAACTTTGGGGAACTTTGAATTCTATTAACAGCTTCTATTAAATCAAGACTGCAATCCTATACATGCTTACATGCGAGTAAGTCGCATTCAACTCTGTGATTTACTTGCCAATACCATATAAGTATTTGTTCATATGCCATTGACTTTCAAATAATATCTTGTTAGTAGAGATTGCTTAAGCCCTTTTAGAAACTTTCATGGAAATCTGGGCAACAATTGCTGCTTGTATGTGAGATTGACTAGCTTGTGTTCATACAAAGGCATAAGCTTTTAAATGGTCAGTCTCTCGGTCAGGGAATTCTACATGAATTGAGTGCTCAGATATTTATAATGAGGCCACTGCTTACTTAAAGTGAATAAACACATTTCCAAGGATAAATTTGCAGTTTCTATTTTCCTATCTACCTGATGTTTTCTCTGAAAAGGTTGTGTATTCATGTAGTGGAGCTTTAATGTTGTGGCAGATATGCTTAAATTATATTATTTAATTTGCTTGATAGCTATCATTTCCTTTTGTTGTTCTATATATTTCATCTCAAAACTGAACATTATCTCTTTGTTAATTTATGTTGGTCAGTTGTTGATTGTTTTCCTCAATTCATTTTCCTTTTGTATCCAGTTGAAAAAGTCAATAAAAAGAATCATCTTTTGAAAAAGATATGGTATTTTCAATACCAATAGATAATCAGGTCAGTAAAATATATCATTTTATCTATTTTGTCTCTTCATATTTAACTGGTGAAATTCAGACACAGGTGTGTGTGTTTTTATTTCTATTAATCCATTTGCACCTAGGGCAAAAACAAATGACTGCTGTCAGTTTGCCAACTTCATTTGTGGGTGGTGAAAAGAGGGCAGCCATTTGAGTGGAAAGTAAGCTTTCTGTGGTAGCTTCTGTGGTAGTCCTCTTTTCTTCGCCTCCCCCCTTTTGTGTTTAGTAGGTAGTCTAGTGTCATTCCCATGATCACTCTGAGAAAGAAAGAAGATTGCAGGAGCTACTGCTTCCATGCTGCTAAAGCTGTCAGCAACTTTTAAGGTGTGGGGTGTATAGGGAGGAAACCCTCTTGCCACCAAGGCAAACTCTGCCCCCTTCCATCCCCCATAAAATGATGCAGACTAAAATGGTTCTTTAACCCATTTCAGGGTTCATCTGAAATGCCCTCTCAAAAGGTGGAGGGGTAAAAGGGGCCTGGACCTAGATGCAGCACAGCTCAGAATTTTTTCTTCATGTTATCATATACTGTTCAGCTGGCAAAAGCAAACCTGGACTTAGTGTTTCTGTGTTATTCAAGCAGAAGGATTCAGATAAAAAGAATTCAGATAAAATATTGGGTCATATGCAGGTTCTCCCTTTCCCACCCATCCCCATGTGCATTTGATGGAGAGAAAAGGTTAATACAGTGAGTCACCTATAGTTCTTTTTTCAATTAGACTGGGTGTTGTTTGGGTATGAGTTTGATTTAACTCGTGATCTTCAATTTTGATATGTTATTATTCTTACCAGTTTTCTGTAAGAGAAGCATGGTGATAGTGACTGTATGTGAAAAAGATACATTTCCCTTTCTTCATGTTTGTAGCTTTTGGGCAGTATCCAATGGTGTCATAGCACTGGCAGAATTCCACCCACTCTTTCTGTAACACAAGCAATTGCCCTTTATGCTTGTGCAACAGGTTGAACAAGAGTTATCCATAATGGATTATGCAAATGTAAACTGCTTGTACAACTGCGCTTGTGCAAATGTAACTTTAATTGGATTCTCCTCTTGTGTATAGTTCGGAACCTAGTGTCCGCTAGTGCAACATCATTTGCGCTAACGGAATGACACAGTTGGATCCTACCCACTGAGCATCCGAATGTTCGTTTCCAGGTTTCCTGTGGTCAAACAGTTTGCTTTAGTTTGAAGTGACACATGAGTTGGAGAAATATATACTTCTGAGACATCAGGTTATTAAAACTAAGGGTCATGCTGGGAAAATAAATTGCCACCAGCATGTATTCAAGTAGAAATATTTGTTAACTTGCCTACAGCTATGGATTTCTCCACTTTTACAATAAGAGATACTTTCATTTCTCTTTCACCATGATCAGCTTTTTGTAAGTCTCTAATTTTGACTTCTTGCCCATAGCAGCAGCCATTTATGCCTCTTTTCCTGGGTGTAGAGTCCAATATGAATTAATCTCAGCCTGTAATTCCAAGAAATAGTAAGGAGTAGAGGAAAAAGGCTTCTTGCACAAGGAAATGTTAACAAGTCATAAAACCGGAAATTCACCAAAGCAGCCACCTATTGAATAGCTTTACCCAAATCATGCTGACAAGACTGGAGTAGGCTTAGATCAGTTCAAAAATAGCTCATTTCTGGCCTGTAAGATGGCTCTTCAGGCAAAATGAGGCACCCTAAAACAAGGCTGTGTTTTCTTGGGACAGAAAGGGGGCTCCCTAAGTATGTAGAAATATGCAAGTTTGTAAATGAAAATAAATAAAGCAACAACTCCAAAACAGTCTGAGAAGGACCTATGACCTTGCAGAACACATACAATTGTGATAGTCTGTAGTTGAGAGCAGTGCAAACATAGAATGCTGAGAAAGAAAATTTTAGCGTGGGTGTGTGGGGCCAGGGAGAAGAATAAATGGACCTACTGAAGCTACTGAAAGTAAGTACCCTGGAGGGGAGGGATTATTGTTGCAGGGGACGTGTGCCATAAGATTAAAAGTCTTTTCTCCCTGTACTATACAGGGATGTCTCTGAAGCGAGAAAAGGACATGTTTTGCATTTCCGACTATGCCTCCCCTACCCATCCCCACAACTACATAATAATAAACTGTTCAGGTTTGGGCCTGGCAGCCACCTTAACCTAAGCTCTCTAGTACTACATATCATATCAGCTACCCTAAGGATGTACGTATTTTGTAAAATCTGTTTTGTCTGTATTTCATGGATTGTCAGTTCCCCTTTGGTCTATTGTGTGCTCATTGGCAGAATTGGTTTTTCCCCCAATTTCCTTAATTGTGCAAATTCAAACCTGTGCAAATTCACACTTGCAAAAATGCACAAATTCCCTTAAAATACACATTTTCATGCTTTGGTCCATGGGGGAAATGTGCATTTTTGGTTGGTGTTTATTTTTTTATTTTTTTCCACAATTCAATTTGCATAAAATTTTGGAAAGTTTTTTTTAAAAAAAGGTCCACAAGTCCACGGAATCTGTACAACCCAGGAAAAGCTGGTCCATTGTGGAACCCTAAGGTTAGATTCATAGAAATCCAAATTCATTAGATTCGATTGTGGATTTCTCCAACATTCCCTAAGCTACCCTAACCTTTCGCCATTCCAAAACTAATTCTTGCACCACCCCCAGCCCATGACACACCTGAACTGGATTACAATACTCTAGTTCTAGGCTAACTGGAGCCTTGAACAGAAGCACTTCTGTTTGGGGGGTGGGTGGGGATACGCTGCAATATTTTTGTTGAAGGGCCTCACTTTTTACTTCTGAATCTTAACTTTTCCCCTTAGATTTTGCCTCCTTGTCCGTTTCACAAATTCTAGTGGTAACGAATTGTTTGTTTATTGAAGGTCCATAATCATACACCGTTTTGAGAGGGCTTTACCCTTAAAGCCATCCTAAAAATAATTTTAAATAAATAGGCTATTCAGCAAGAAAATGTTCGCAAGACTTTAGCTTACAGGAAATCATATACAAATCCCCTTGTTAAATTGCAGCAATTAGAGTGGTTCTAGATGAGGCTTTTATTGCCCCGTCACCTTGCTTCATTCACGGAATTGGACAGTGGGGGGAGGTAAATGTTGTCATCTTCCACTTGTAGCCCTCCAAGGTTTTCCCACTGCTTCTTCCATTCTCTTTACTTACCATGGAAAATCAGTTAACTAAGAAAAGGTGGAATAGCTGCAAAATGCCTTTTGATCATTAGGGGCACTTCCACACGTCGTTCTCCAGGCGCTTCCATCCGCCCCCAGTGCACCCCGAAAACGATCGTGTAACTTGCCTGTAAAAGAGACGAGGAAGAAGCGTCCTTGCCGGCGCCACCCAACTCCCTCCTCGCCGGCCGGCTCGGAGAGCTCGGCAGAAGAAGGCGGGATGGAGAGCGGCTCTCCACCCCGCCTTCTTCCGCCAAGCTCTCCGTCCCGGCCGGCGAGGAGGGAGTTGGGTGGCGCCGGCAAGGATTCTTCTTCCTCGTCTTTTACAGGCAAGTTACACAATCGTTTTTGGGGTGCACTGGGGGCAGATGGAAGCGCCCTGAGAACGACGTGTGGAAGAGCCCTAGCACTAGAAACCCTCCATCTGGAAGCACTGTTTAAGCTTGGAAGAGTTCAGCCACTGGTCCCTTAAACTGGCAACTTATGAAAAAGGCAGGGCAATTGGGGAAAACTTTACATGTCTTTTAATACATATTTTCTAACATAGATTTAGGAAAGTAATTTGAATGGATGCAAATATTCCAATACCTGTAGACAGGTGTATGCTATCTGTTGCAGAAGAGCACAGGAAGTTTAAAAAGTTGCCTTCCAGCATTTACTCCCTGTAGTCTTCCTGCTGGCACAAAATCTGTCGCACTGTCAAACATCTTGTTCTGATTGTAAATGCATGTGGGCAGAGTCTGATGCACAGCTATTACAATACTTTGGAAAACATGAGCCCCATTAATTGAATAAGGCCTCGCTTCAGTCAGACATGTTCCAATGTCCCAAGATATTTTATCAAATATATGCTGGGATTACTGTGAGTTGAATGGAAAATATACAGCATTATCAGTGAATGTTAACATTCACATAAAGACATGGAGAATGTTCAGAAGTGTGCAGCATAAACAGAGAACTGTGTATATTGCCCAGTTAATATGCAATATGGAGGCTATGTATATTGTCCAGACAAAAGATGAAAACCTCTGGTTATCCTGTAAATGACCCATAAGGGGACTGTGAAGAAAAGAAACTATTCAGTCATTTTGTGTTTGTTCTTAGTTATAAAATTGTTGCTTTTCATTTAGGTATTTGATTATTTGGTGTATAGCGGCTATTCTTGCTAGGAGATCAAAGGGCTGTAGAAGTGCAACAGGTCAGCCCAGGAAACTGAAATCTAAGGTGGTGGGGGCAAAAGAAACCTACTTAGTGTGGGTGCCAAAAACTTAGCAGATGTTTTCTGCCCTTCTGATTGGTTAGGAATGGACGGGGGATTCAGAACAGTGCATATAAATGATGCTGGCAGACAAGCAGACAGGCAGTTGAAGAGCTAGAAATGAGAAGTTCTTCTATACCCATGAGGAAGAACTTCCAACTGCTATCACAGCCGTGCCTGTATGCCTGTTGAGCATGCGTTGCTGCATTCTGCACAACATCTGTGTTTCTTGTGGGGATGTGTTACTTGACCACCCTGACCTGCCTAGACCGGGTTCCGAGAGCAATGTCATGGATGGGAGCGGCAGGGCACCCTTTTCATGCCCCCAGAATCCAACTCAACGGGCAGCACGGGCTGTGGTGATGACGGTGCGCAAAAATATTAGGGAGGGGATATGGGCACACTACCCCCAGTTGTGCCAGGTGTGACTTAAGTGGATTGCTTCCTGAGTAAGAGGGCCTCTCCTTCTAGTTCTTCCCTTCCTGTGATGAGGTGCCACACTGTGAGAATCCCTAAAAGTTGTGCTTTAGCCATAGCTTTTTCCAAGTACAAAGGTGGCCTGTCTTCCTCATGAATATGCCAGCCCTTTCCTATTCTGAAATGGCCGTGAGCCCATTTATGTAGCAGCTGAGCAATAAAATGTTTCCAATGATTCCAGTGCTGTCAATAATGCTAGTGTTGAGGGAAAGGGACGATTCGGCTTGTGTTGGGGATAATGGGGAGCAGGAAGGTGGCTCTGAGCAGTGGCGGGGGAAAGAAGGGGGTGCATGAGGCTGGGTCGCCCATGTGCACTTGCAGACTAGTCATTTGGGTTGTGTTGGGGACGATGAGGAGTCGGGCAGAATCGGGGGATGTCGGAGCAGCTACGTGGCTGGCCAGCGCGGCAAAAAGGCTCATAGCTGATACGGTATGCACAGAACAGGGAGAGGGAGATTTTGGGGCACCTGGACTAATGGGCTCAAGTTACAGGAAGCCAGATTCGAGCTGGACATCAGGAAAAACTTCCTGTCTGTTAGAGCAGTATGACAATGGAACCAATTACCTAGCTGGACAACCACCTGTCAGGGATGCTTTAAGGTGGATTCCTGCATTAAGCAGGGGGTTGGACTCGAAGGCCTTATAGGCCCCTACCCACTCTTCTATTCTATGATTCTATGAAGCCTAGTAGCCGAACTGTGGGAGACACGCATGAGGGGATGGAGGCCCCTTGGACAGCAGCACACCACTTGGCCACAGTTCCCAGTAGTGATCGGAGAGTGGGAGGGCCTCCCACAGCTGTGGCGAAGCCAATGGGGTATGAGCAGTTTCATTTCCTGTTTGGCGATGGCCGCCATCATGGATTTTGCACTGCAGTGGCTGCTGTAATAGCATCGGGAGGCCTGAGGGAGGGCAGAGAGAGGGCGCCTCTCATCATTGTTTCTCTCATTAAAAAAAACCAAACCAATTCAGCACAGTTATACACCTAGAGAGACTTCAAAGGATGCCTGTGTCTTTAAACGTGGCTATGTGAGTGTGTGTGTTTTCCTGACAAAATCTAGGTATGGCTGAATGGTCATAAGGAAAATCCTTCTGCTTTGACACCTTCCTGCTCCGTTTAGCTCTTGTAATAATGTCAGGATGAAGTTACTAGGAGGGAAATTAGAAATTTGATACAAGGACATTCGAGGGTTTTGGAAGTCTGTTTTCCCCTAGGAGTGCTTGATCGGAACTTTAAAAAGACTTTCCTAAGAATGAGAGCTCTCCATCAGTCTCTCTGTGTGGTTTTTTCCCTCCTTGATTTTTTAAATGTAATTATTTCTGGTTTTCTCTCTTCTCACTGTTGGAAATGTCACATTGTTTAGTTATCAGCGCGCTCACTTGGAGAAGTTTATTAAATGTGATGTGGAGTTTCTGACATAACAGTAGCTGAAAAGCAAAATGAATTTCATGGCTGGGTTGGTAAAATGTGCCTTTTTGTATGGGTGGATTTAATTGGACAGTTTCTTATTTAGCAAAATTGCTCCCCAAAAGGCATAGAGTG
Organism: Elgaria multicarinata webbii; assembly: GCF_023053635.1. Lineage (NCBI taxonomy): Eukaryota > Metazoa > Chordata > Lepidosauria > Squamata > Anguidae > Elgaria > Elgaria multicarinata. Next base: position 88,575,350 of record NC_086172.1, read on the forward strand.
GGTGGGCAGATGGTGACAGTCAGTGAACAGAGGGAAAAGAATATCTGGCTGAGTGACTATATGGGCTAAGTGCAAAGCAACCGGAGAACACCCTGGTTTGCTTGAAAAGACTTGCTAATGCCTATGTGCATGTATTTAGCATACCTATGGCATGTTGGATGTTTTAATTGTGATGTTGCATTTCTTGTGTGGGGGATATCAAAATGACTCCCTGAAACAAGGGCCCTTTCTACACCTAAGGATTATCCCAGGCAAATGGAGGGATCGTCCCTGCCTGCTCCCGGGATCCCCTGTGTGTCATTTGCATGCACAGGGATGATCCCTGGACGATCCCTGGAAATAAGGCAGGTGTTGAAACGGCCAAGGAGGCTGCTCATGTTCCCTGAAAGTGTGTGACATGGATCGCTTGCCTGAGTCATTGACAGGTGCTGCTCAGAAATTTCCTTACTAGATTGCATCTGCTGTCTGTGTGTGGCACATTGATTGCCTTGATTGCATAGGTTGATCTGTAGATAGGGCTAGTGAGCAGATGGTGCTGCCTTGCAGCAGGACAATGGTTGGGATTGTCTTTTTTCCCTTTCTTATTATATGGCCTTACGATGTTCATCATGTTCCTGCTTCTTCCACTTCGGTCAGCAAAAGGAGGTGCCCGGATACATGAAATATATTACAACATTTGAGACAGCATAGAGTCTACTTGAGACCAATGTTCTTCTTGACCACAGGCAACATGATGAAACACAACATTCAGTAGGCTGTAGGCTAATTTTAATTTCAGCCACAAACGTTTGCATATATATTCAAACTCTGTAGTTTTTGAATGACTTCACTGTGTCTAAGAGGTAAATTCTGGTTGCTTGTTAGGGGGAAAGAGGCTTACTATAAGAGCCTTATTGTAAGAATATTTATTTAATATTCTTACAATAAGAATATTTATTCATCCTTGATTAATTTTAGAGAAAATCCAGAATAGTGGGGAGAATGTATTTATTTAAACTTGTGTATGTCACCTTTCTGGAGGTGGCATACAAATGTTTTAAATAAATACACTCTCACCCTACACTCCCACCCATATATACATACACACCAAACACACACATCCTTCAGCACATGCAAGGATAAGGAGGTTTAAAGCTTCCCTACCTGCCTGCTGAGAACTATGGATCTTAGGACCCAGGAATGTCCAGCAAGATGGGCCAAGTTTAGCAGCTGTTTGGTGGGAAATAGCTGTTTTCTCAAAGAAGAAATGCACTCCATAAAAATACAAAGAGGAAATATAAATGAGCAACTTCATTAATAAAAGAATGAATTTTGCAAAATGGCACAGGGAGGTGGGGACTTGTGATGCTATTCATTTAGTGGTGATTGTTAGGATGACCATATGGAAAGGAGAACAGGGCTCCTGTCCTGTATCTTTAACAGTTGTATAGAAAAGAGAATTTCAGCAGTTGTCATTTGTATTCATGCAAAACCAGGATACATTCCCTCTTCATCACAATGGTTAAAGCTGCAGGAGCCCTGCCCTCTTTTGTATCTGGCCACTCTAGTAAAGCTCCTGCAGCTTTAACTGTTGTTATGAAGAGTGAATGCATACCAGGTGCTGCATGCATAGCAGGTGCTGCATGCATACAAATGACACCTGCTAAAATTCCCTGTCCTCCTTTTTATATTGTCACCCTAATACTAGCATGGTAGTCTTCCTCATTCTGAAGGCTGTGTGTGTCACCCTAGTACTAATGCGTGTGCATGAGTATCTGGTTAAGAGATAAACCCCTTTTTCTAGGGGACGTGCCCTGGCTGTCATCAGTTGAGATTTTCTATACAGAGAGAACATCTTCTGGAGAAAAATTGTTTAGTTATTGCAGCCATGCTTTGCATTGTGACTACAGTAGATAGAACTGCCCTGAAAGTTGAGGTAATATCTTCTAATACAAATCCAATGAGCAATTAAGAAATTAAGAGTGGTCATGTATTGCATTAAAAAAGACATTGCTTAATCCTAGTTTAGGGAGGCCATTTTCCTCTTTCACCACTCTTATTATATGTGATGCTGCATTACAAGAAAAGAGAAAGAGGCTGATGCAGAGAATGGTTTTTGCTTTAATGGAGAGGCCAACCCTGTCAAGATTAGACTGGAGCATGAAAAGGCATGACTGCTGTGGATTTGGATCAATGGCATGCTGAGGCCTGTGTCTACTTATGTGCATGTCTGAACTTTCTAGTCAGGAATCGTTTCTCTCAAGAAGCTGCACGCTGAACCGTGCTGAAAAAGATTTCATAATGGCAAAGTTCTCTACAGCTCAAATGGCTGATTGAATTGCTGTTGCTATGGAATGCCCGCAAATAATCACACCCATTGGATAGAAGAAGGAAAAAAGTTACAGCTTCTTCTGTTGCAGTTTCGAAGGTGTCTGGACTGGGTGAATGTCAACACACTAAGAGGTTCATCAGAAGAGTGTTTTATTGCATGCTTGCTACTGCCCACTTACAAATGTGTGTGCTTCCTTTAGACTACGACATCCATTTCCTGCATGCCTCCCACTCCTTCCTCTCATTTTTCCATAGCAAAATAAACCCCTTTTAATCTGTCTTTATTTTTAAGTGGAATGTGCCCCAATCTCCTGCTGTGTGCAGGACAAGAGGCATGATAAAAACAGCCTCTGAATGGTCCACGTGGTATTTGTTACTTCCTCTTTCCCCTCAGGGAAGAATGAGGAAGTAATAAAGGACAAAGCGGGGGCCCTGTGTGATGATGTTCATTAAGCTAAAACTATGTAAAGATTGTTCCTTATATCATATATTAATTCAACTGTTTATTTCACTCACTCTGTTAAATCAAGTTGTAAGAAACTTGCAAAAATTATTTGCTGCAGCCATTTCTTTTGTCTGCCCCAATCATGCATAAAGCAGATGGGATAAGACATTTAAAGAGCAAATAGATTGTATGGGTGAGAGGAGGTGAACTGTAGGTATTGCCAGAACGCCTCCCCACCCCACCCAAACTGGGCTCCAATAACAGAAGAAATTGGCAAGAAAAGAACCTGGTGGCAGTGACAGGGGAGATGGACTGGGGTGATGAAATCCACATGAGGAGGGAGTGTTCAGCTCCACTCACCCATATACCCTTATGCTCTTAAAATTGGCATGACCCCTGCTTCATATGTGATTGGAGTAGGTTTCAACAAATGGCTCTGCTGCTGTGTCTAGTTTAAACCTCCAACTCCTGAAAACAAATATCTGAAATAAATGTTGTGAAATTTTGCATGTAGATGACAGAAGTTTGTTTTCATGATTTTATAGGCTAAACTTTGTACTAATAGGTCAGCCACTTGAACCTAAGTGCTTTTCCGCACAAGGCTTTTATCCTGCAATCAAGATTGGTTACTCACAGAGGTTTGCAGGTCCTTTGCATGATGTCGTCAAACCCTCCATGCTTTGTGACCATTTCCGCAGCTTTATTTGTAGCCAGGATATTGATCTATTTTAAACATCATGATTTGAATCTCAAACATGCAAACATGGAGTTGTGCTGTAACCATAGCACCATTTAGTAGCTATATAATAAAACTGATCAAACTTGAAGATAAAGAAAAACCCCGGATAAAAAGGGTCAAAGTGTTTTTAAAGAGACATTGCTAAGTATGTTAATCTGAGAGTCAGACCCCTTGAACTATGGCCTGTTTAGGAGCAGACTGTAAGAAAAAAAGTGGTGGTGTGGGGATAAGAGCCAAAGTGGAGGTGAAGAAGGGTTTCAGTGTAAGGGGTGAATGGCAAGAAAGGAATTTTAAGGAAGGGTTATCTTGAAGGTTTAAGCTAACTAAAAGCAAACTGAAAATCACCCCAATTTTGTTTAGCCTATTTTATGTTACACTCTCATTGGCTACTAGATCAGCCAAGCTGCTAAGCCAGTATTTGACTCTAGGGGAAAAGTCATTTTTTTCAGAGTTCCTGCATACTTAAGAGCTCTAGAAAATTAGGATTCTGTATATTCCCAAGAAGCAAATATTAAGACCCTAGGGATGTGATTCAGATTTATTTTATTTTTTAAAGGGGATGTATCCAGTATGAAATTGACATTTACGTCAACTTCACACCACAAATATAGTACTTAATTCAAGAACACTTTTGAAAATATGTGAGTTATAGTGATTCCTGGTTCACTCTGATTTGGTTGATATTTAAAACAAACAAAAATGTCATTGCAACAGGGGAACTTACACACACACACACACACGCCACATATGTACTGGTTCAGCATTGATTGGGCCATATCCCATAAAATGAATTTATTGTTGAGAAAGAAAGGTTGGGAGAGAGGCAGATCTGTCTCCTTATTATGCCATTCCTACCTCTGGGCAGCTTTTCCTGTTGGTCTCCCCTTGTGCATGGCTTTCATCTGCCCTTGCACACTCACTCATAATCCCTCCCAAAATGCTTTCATCCTATTCCTCTCCTGTCCATATTGATTTCCCCCCTATGCCTTTTGTGGATCCTCAAACTCAAAACTGCTTTCCCCCACCTTGCTTTAACACATGCTTTGCTCCACCTCACGACATTTTGCCTCCCTGCTCTGCTGTTACTTCTCTATTCCAGTACCGCCCCCTACAATAATAAATGCCTAAAAATAACTGGGCAGAGTTGGACAAGAAGCAGGAGATCAGCAGTTTCCTTCATGTCTGTAGCATTGCAGTAGTGAATGGGTGTCATCCTGGCAGTTGCACAGCAATGCCTATCCTATCCGGAGTTCCAAGGCTGGGAGGGAGGCTGAGGTTTGTTTAGTTGCTTCTTTGCTGCAGCTCCCTGAAGGCTTTGGCCATGGAGGGACCAAATTGACAAGGTCCCTACCTATCTTTCCTTTGGGGAAGGTTGAGGGGGCCTCCTTTTGGCCACCCAGAGGCCAAAGTGGTGCCTCGGAAACCTCATATCAGGGAAACCAAATTGGCAAGCACCCCGTGAGCCTTTTCTGCAGGGAAGGCTGGTGAAATGGTTCCTTGGTTGCTTCAAGGCTGAGTCCACACTTGGTGTGCCACACTTTAGCCTCAGGATGACCAGTCGCCTGCTAGCCTTTTCTGCAAGGAAGGCTGCCAGGGCACTGCCACACAAAACCAAATAAGGTCCTGTCAGACACAAATTTTTCTTGGCTAGCAAGGCCAACTAAAAATGTTGGAGTCCTGGACACCATATAGAATTTACAATACTTGATTAATGAGGAGAGCACAAATAGGCAGGGAGAAATCTCGCAATGTCCCAAAACCTAGAGTCAATCCAATAAAATTGATAGGCAATAAATTTAAGCCAAAATTTGAGCCTTCCTTTCTTGCAGTGCTGCTACTTAATGCCAGGTCGGTTCCTAACAAGACCACTCTCATCCATGATTTAATCATGGATGAGAAGGCTGACCTGGCATGCATTACTGAAACTTGGGTTGGTGAGCTGGGTGGGGTTGATCTGACCCAGCTCTGTCCACCTGAGTACTCAGTGCAGCACCAACACAGATTGGAGGGCCAAGGTGGGGGGAGTCACTGTGATTCATAGTTCTTCCATCTCTATCACCAGCAAACCATTCCATCTTAGAGCAGGCCTTGAGTGGTTGCACCTGGTGTTGGGCCATAGAGTCAGATTGGGGGTACTGCTGTTTTACCACCCATCCTGCTTCCCAGAATCCTCCCTGACCATGCTGCTGGAGGTATTATTATTATTATTATTATTATTATTATTATTATTATTATTATTTATTTATTTATATAGCACCATCAATGTACATGGTGCTGTACAGAGTAAAACAGTAAATAGCAAGACCCTGCCGCATAGGCTTACAATCTAATAAAATCATAGTAAAACAATTAGGAGGGGAAGAGAATGCAAACAGGTACAGGGTAGGGTAAGCAGGCACAGGGTAGGGTAAAACTAACAGTAGAAAGTAACAGTAGAAGTCTGCACAACATCAAGTTTTAAAAGCTTTAGGAAAAAGAAAAGTTTTTAGTTGAGCTTTAAAAGCTGCGGTTGAACTTGTAGTTCTCAAATGTTCTGGAAGAGCGTTCCAGGCATAAGGGGCAGCAGACGAAAATGGACAAAGCCGAGCAAGGGAAGTAGAGGCCCTTGGGCAGGCGAGAAACATAGCATCAGAGGAGCGAAGAGCACGAGCGGGGCAATAGTGTGAGATGAGAGAGGAGAGATAGGAAGGAGCTAGACCGTGAAAAGCTTTGAAGGTTAACAGGAGAAGTTTATATTGGATTCTGAAGTGAATTGGAAGCCAATGAAGAGATTTCAGAAGCGGAGTAACATGGTCGGAGCGGCGAGCCAAGAAGATGATCTTTGCGGCAGAGTGGTGAACAGAAACCAACGGACTGATGTGAGAAGAAGGAAGGCCAGAGAGAAGAAGGTTGCAGTAGTCCAACCGTGAAATAACCAGTGCATGAACAAGCGTCTTGGCAGAAGAGACAGACAAAAATGATCGAATCCTGGTAATATTATACAGGAAAAATCGACAAGATTTAGCTACTGCCTCAATATGAGGAATAAAGGAGAGCGAGGAGTCGAAGATAAAGCCAAGGCTACGAGCTTCCTTGACCGGAGTAAGTGTAACATCATTGACAGTAAGAGAGAATGAGAGATGAGGAGAGTCTCATGTGTGGTGCTGGAGGAACCCAGCATGGTGGTTCTGGGCAACTTCAACTTCCATGCTGAGGCCATCTCTGGATCTCTAGCTCAGGACTTCATGGCCTCCATGACAACCATGGGGCTGTCTCAGCTTGTCACCGACCCAACACATAAAGCATGGCATACCCTTGATTTGGTTTTTGCTCCAAGCTGTGAGATCGGTAGTCTGAAGATTGTGGGGAGGGGTCCAAGTAACCCCATTGTCATGGTCGGACCATTTCCTGGTGAGATTTGAACTCACATTGTTACTCCCCTCCTGCAAGGGGGGACCCATTTGGATGGTCTACCCCGAAAGACTGTTGGAACCCAATGGATTCCTGAATGCTCTTGGGAATTTTCCAGTGGATAATGCTGGTGATCCAGCCAAGTCCCTAGCCTCACTGTGGAACAGTGAGATGCAGAGGGCAATCAACTTGATTGCACCTGACTGCCCTCTCCAGCCCTGTAGAGCCCATTCTGCTCCTTAGTATACTATGGAGCTGCAGTTAATGAAGCAGGCTGGACGTTGGGTAGAGCAGAAATGGCGTAAGACTTGAAGTGAAGATGACCGAGCGTGCTCTAGAGAGCGCATAATCATGCCTATTGCATGGCAGTGTGGGCAGCAGCAAAGAAGGCTTATTTTGCTACCTCCATTGCATCCTCTAGTAGCCGTCCAGCGGAGCTCTTCTGGGTGGTCTGGGGCCCTGGTCCCATAGAAGACCCGCTGTGACCGTTTTGTATCGCACTTTGAGGACAAAATCATTTGTCTCCGCAGCGAGCTTGATGCTGTTGTTACAGCTAAGGTTGAGGTGTCTGATGCCACCATCTGCCTGATTTTGTGGGATCAGTTCCAGTTATTGTGCCTGATGATGTGGACAAGGTGCTTGCAGCAATACGACCAACCACTTGCCCTCTTGATCCCTGTCCCTCCTGGCTTATAAAGGCAAGCCGAGGGTGTTTGACCGGATGGTTCCAGGGGGTAATAAATGCTTCCCTTCGGAAAGGGGTGGTCCCTGCTGTCCTTAAGGAGGCAGTAGAAACCCATCTTGGACCTGATCGTACTAGACAACTTCCGCCCAGTTGCAAACACCCCCTTTTTAGGGAAGGTACTTGAGAGGGTTGTGGCAGAGCAACTGCAGGCTCTCTTGGATGATACTGATTATCTAGACCCATTCCAATCTGGGTTTTGATCTGGTTACGGGACTGAATCAGCCTTGGTTGCCCTGATGGATGACCTTTATCAAGAGAGGGAAAAGGGGAGTGCAACCTTGTTAATTCTGCTTGATCTCTCATCAGCTTTTGATACCTTTAACCATGGTATCCTCCTAGATCGACTCTGTGGGATGGGCATAGGAGGCACTGCGCTACAGTACTTCTGGTCCTACCTACGGGGTCGTTTTCATAGAGTAACATTGGGTAACCGTTCCTTGGCCCCTTGGCAATTGAGCTATCTTGTCCCCAGTGTTATTTAACATCTATATGAAGCTGCTGGAAGCAGTCATTAAGGGATTTGGAGCTAAATGCCATCAATATGCTAATGATATGCAGCTCTAACTCCCTGTGACAACTGAATCAGATGAGGCTGTGCAGGTCCTGGACTGGTGCCTACAGTCAGTAATGGGCTGAATGTGGGCCAATAAACTGAAACTAAATCCTGGCAAGACAGAAGCCCTGTGGGTGAGTGGTTCCCGAGCCTGTGAGATAGGCTCATTGCCTGTTCTGGATGGGATTGCACTCCCTTTGAAAGATCAGGTTCATAGTTTGGGGGTACTCTTAGATCCGTCTCTGTCGCTGGAAGCTCAAGTGGCCGCGGTGGCTCAGAGTGCCTTTTACCAGCTTCGACTGGCTCGCCAGCTACGGCCTCTCCTGGTCAGGGATAGCTTGGCTACGGTGGTACAGGCATTGGTAACCTCAAGATTCGATTACTGCAATATGCTCTATGTGGGGCTGCCCTTAATGCTGCTCTGAAAGCTGGAACTAGTGCAGAATGCTGCAGCTCAGCTATTGTCTGGAGCTGCCCCTTTCCAGCATGTAACTCCGCTGCTGAGGGAACTGCACTGGATGCCTATTCACTACCAGGCCAGGTTTAAGGTTCTTGTACTAATGTACAAAGCCCTAAACAACTTGGGACCAGGATACCTGAGAGCACGCCTTCTCCCCCATCAACCTGCCCGGTTACTGAGGTCATCCGAGGGCATGCTCCTGGTGGTTCCACATAGACCCGTCCTCTGATTGAAGTCTACCAGATGAAGAGCCTTCAGCTGGTAGCCCCCCTCCTGCCTCTAGAGGTCAGGCAGGCACCAACTTTGTATTCCATTCAGTGCCTCCTGAAAACATCGTTCTGGGAAGCTTTTCCTTGATAACCAGCCACGGTTCACTTTGCATTTTGCTTCTTTTAAAAATCTATTTTTAATGTGCTCTTATTCTGTTTTAATTTTATTTTATGTTGTACACTGCTCCAAAATTTTGAATGGAGAGTGGTAAATAAAGCATACTACACATTTTGTAAGCGTTGGATGGTTGATAGGATAAACAGCTTTTATAAGGATTAAATCAATATAGGCTATACATTCCAGGACACAGAAGAGAAACACATATGTAGCAGGCGATGTTTTGAAAGATCTCTCTACAGCTGAATGGCAGAATGGGCAAGCATTTCTTTCATTTAAAACAGCCTTGACTATTCAGCTTGGTGATCAACAACAGTAAAAGTAGTCAAAATAAACTCTGCCTTCATAAGTGCTTCTCCCCTGACCTGGCTGTAAGGGCTGGCTGTAAAAGTGGATTGGACAAACTCATGGAAGTTAAAGCTATCAATGGTTACTAGTCCTGATGGCAATATGCTACCTCCAGTAGCAGAGACAGTTTACCTATATATTCCAGTTGCTGGGGAACATGGAGCAGGAGGGTGCTGTTTGTGGGTTTCCCGTGAGCAGCTAGTCGGCCACTGTGTGAACAGAATGCTGGACTAGACGGACCCTTAGTCTGATCCAGTGTGACTCTCCTAATGTTCTTACATCTAGGCTTCCAGCCATCAATGATCAGTCTATCAGTGGCTATGAACAGTGGTGCAGTTAGGTAATATTAGACTCTGGACCTAATAGTCTTATTAGGCAGTGTGCTATTTAGATGGTAATGTGAATTACTTGGCTTCAAAATGTGGTAAGCAAGCCCTGCTGCACTTGAGGGCCTCCTGCCCATTCTTCAGAGTGGGGCCATGGACCTCTGCCCCAAAGTCATGCCCTAAATGCACATATCTATGAGCTGTGATAGTAAAAAATGCAGCCTCCATGTTCAGACAAAATGCTTTGCTTGTAATTTCTAGGTATCATCCTGATGGCCACACTGCACACTGTGGAATCATGGGTCTGACCTGTAATCACAACTTCTTATCTTATGACAGGCATGATATTTTGTTGAATGCTCAGACCATGCAACTCAGAGGCTTGTATTTATGTCCAAGAGGTTGCTGTGAAAGGCTCTTCATTCCCCATTTCAAAACCTGTCCTACAATCTACACTGAGAGTTTAGTAGAACCCTGTTTTTGTTTGGGATGAATCAAGCACAGTAGAAAAAAGCTCCCCAGAAAGCTTAGGAGAGGAAACTCCCTAGAAAGCTTAGAAAGAAGAAAATAGCACCCTATGATGCATGACAAATGGCTACTGCTTGTATGAGAAAAGTCTAAAGTGATTTTGGCTAATTAAGTGTGAGAGCAGAACAATTCCTATTTCCATCCAGTCTTTCCACATCAATGCTCTGTTTTCAATTTTCAACTGCAGGTTATCCCATAAAACAGCATCAGTGTGAGAGAAGAGAAGGAATTTAAATGTCCTGAAGAGCGTGGCATATAAAATTCTGTCAGATAATATTATAGGAGCTAGCAATTGTTATGTGTCCCAACTGGCCAAAAAGAGTAAACCAGTTTCTCTTGTACTGTCAAGCAAAAAAAGATAGCTTGTCTACATGGCTCCTTGGGGGTGGTCATTGCTTCCCTGAGAGATAGTATGGTCTCTCCTGAAGAATTCTAATACAGACCCATGTATTTAAATAACCAATGCCCTATGTCAAGCCTGCTTTATTTGATGAAGCTTGTTCATGTGTGTAGTAGTACCTCCACTCTTCGTGTTTCTAGATGAAACTGATTACTTTGATCCATTTTAGTCTGGCTTCTGGCCCAGGTTTTGGAACTGAAACCATCCTGGTGGATGATCTCTGATAGCAAAGTGTGTGTGTGTGTGTGTGTGTGTGTGTGTGTGTGTGTGTGTGTGTGTGTGTTTTATTATCCTAGATGCCTTAACAGCATTTGATACCATTGACCATGAGATCCTGGTGGAATGCTTTGTAAAGATGGGAATATGAGGCCGTCAATCTGAAGTGGGTTTTTCACCTGTTCTGAATCAAGTTGTACTCCCTGTGAATTCAGGTATGCATTTTGGATTGCTCCTTGATTCGGCACATTACCTCTATAACCACATAGCAGCAGCTTGTCCTCTAGCTGTGGCATTCCCCTCCCCTATCCTGCCCCAAATGGAGCTGGCCTTAGTCATCCATGCCCTGTTATAACCAGACTGGAGTGCTGCAGTTCTTTCTACATGACGCTGATTTTAAAAAAAATACTTCAGAAACTGCAGTTGTTCTAAAATGCAGCTGCCAGAATACTGAATGGAATCTGACAATTGGAGTACATAAGTCCAATCTCTAGAGAAAGAATGCTCACATATACTGTAAGACACAGAGGCCTTTTTGGCCTGTGGGCCCAAACCTTTAGAATATCCACCCTGGGAAGATCTGTCATGTTCCTTCTCTTCCAGTATTTTGATGGGATGTAGAAACTTAGTTATTCAAACAGCCACTTAGGGTGCAATCCCATGCACACTTACCTGAGAATGTCCCATTGAACTCAATGGGGTTTACTGACAAGTAGATATGTATAGAATTGCACAGTTAATGCTTCTTCTTACGTTGCTTTTTTTTTTTTTTAAAAGTGTATGCTTGTAAGAGGTCTGTTACACTCCAATGCTGCTACTTTGATTTTTTTTTTAATTGTAGATTTTTTTCTTATTTGTGAATGTTTTTTTATTGACGTTGTTCTTGTAAGCTGCTTTGGAAGTAGCTTTATTACAGAAAAGTTGGGACAACAACAACAACAACACAAAATGGAAATAATGATAATTATTCCTGTGTGGAGAGGCATGAGGGTAGAAAAACAAGAATTATCAGTGTGGCTCATCCTAAGGCAAGACTAAACCAAAATCTTGAGCTTGACAAAAGAGCATCGATAGTCTGAAATATCCTGGCCTTGTGTTTCCATAGGAACTAAATGTAAAGTAATTACTGTTTGATACAGGACTATTCTGGAACATTCTAAACAGAGAGAACTGATCAGAGAGGGGGGTTAGGAGACACAGTGCAGTAGGGAGGGAAAGAAGCACCACCAAACCGAAGAAAAAAGGGGGAGAGCAAAGCTCTAGTGCTATAAATCTTTATTTTTATTCTTAAATTAGTTCTTCAACATACTCAATGCATTTTGGACATTGTCCTTCATCAGGAGCTACATATGAAACAAAACTGCCAATTAGAAACACATTAAGTTGAAAATAAAACATAAAACAGTTCAGGATTAAATGTATAAAACAAGTATAACTGTCAATTACATACACATTTTTTTAAAAAATAAAATGTTAGATAGTTTTAGATTAAACAATGGACAACCCCATATGAAATAGTGAATCAACTTTTTACAAAACTTTGCTGACATCCCACGATTAGAAACAAAACATCTATCCATTAGCCTGAAATGACAACAAATGAACTGACCTGAAAAAAGAAATGGAGGAGAAAAACACTAGACTGTAGTTTTGCAAATCCAAGTAAAATAGTCAAAACAATGATAAATTATAAAATAAACTCTTAGCCAAGTATCTGTTGTTTCTCAAAAACTCTCCTCCTGCTGCTCTGCAGCCAAGGTTAGTTGGAAGCAATTTAAGAGATCTCGGTTTCCCAGTTTCTAAAATACCTGAGACAAGAAGTTCTAAAATGGAAGAATTACCATATTTCATCATAATAGTTCTATAGATTCTCAGTGGGGCATCATTGAATAAGTAGGTGAAGTCTTTGCTCCTGGTATTTGAACTCATTGGCCCCCTTGACCAGAATAGATGTCGAGCATAATACCTGTCATTTCTGTCTACTCAATTTAGGCTTCCATATTGTACCTTTGTACCTCAACTTTGCGAAGAGTTTGTTGCAGTAGTTGTGAAAACAAACCATTGATTTGTGGGTCTTTCATGCTAGAATGTTTGTTCAACCTGCTGGATCAATAAGCAGAGGTCACAGGGACTCTGTAAATATCATTCTTTATCCTGTTGCAGAAGAAATAATTTAAGCCATAAAAAATCTCATTACTATGTGTATTCCGCTGTGGAGGAAGGAAGACATATTTGCCCCTGGGAAATGACCGTAGCCAGCCTTTGCTGGCCAGATATTAAATGTTAGGGAATGCAGAACATTATTGCCTCTATACCTTCAGTGTGTGTGTGTGTGTGCGCGCCTGCACTCCAGTTTATCACCCTTCTTTCTCTATATTTCTGTCTGAATCTATATATTCAGTTTCAGCATAGAATGAAGCACACTTAAACTACTGAAATCAATGTTTTAAAGTGTGCTGGACTGTAGCCCCATCTGTTCTTGTGCTTCCCATTCCATGAGGAAACCCATGACTGCTCACCTAATTACATACAAAAATGTTTATCCTCTCTCTCTATGTATGTATAGTATATTTTACACACACATACACACACACACACAAATATTTAAAATCATATAAGACCTACATAATAAAATATCACCAGAAAACTCTATACTACATAATATGATCAATCACAAATGCCTTCTTTAAAAAAAATTTAACAGTGTTTATAAAATATGGAAAAATAAAAAAAACAAAAATTGTTGGAACTGCCCAAGTGTAGCATTGCTGTTGTGTTTCAGTCTGTAGCAATTAGCACCTCACTGATGAGGTGCAAATTATATCATACCACTTTCCTCTATTCCTTGTTAATCTGAACTCTTGCCATTCTTTTTTTTTAAAAATAAAATAAACCTGTTCTCTCACTCCAGAAAGCCTATCAAAATATTTTATGCATTTTACTTTACACCAGGCTTCCCAAAGTGAGTGCTTTCAGCAGAAATCCATACAGTTTGGCTATAATTCTGCTATGCTAGTAACAAAAGAGATAGTGGTGGTTTCATTTGTTTACTTGGTTCAGAAGGAAAATTCTGCTTCTGTATATCATGTTTGCTAGATTAAAGAGTGGAAACTGGAAGAAGAACTAACCAGAAAATTAAGGACAGGAGAAATAAGAAACCTGATCCACTGAGGAAACAACGCTAAGGTTCATGAAAGCCAGTCACAGTTCTAGTATAACATATTTTCTTACCCCATCAGATTTCTTTAACAGCAATGCTTTCAGGTAAACATTTTTTTCTGTACCCTGCCATATTTCAATACTGACAAAAGAGTTTCTGAAGTCCAGGCCATCAAATGTCTTCTCCATTTTTGACAAGATTCATTAGCCTGGAGACAGCTAAGCAATTCTGATGGGGGTAATGTTCCCTGATGGCCTGGCATCAGATTCTTGTATCTATCAGAATTCATCTCCACTCCGCCACTTGCCAATTCCTGCATGTGAAGCTGGGCACACTGAAACAATTCTGATGGGGTAAAGTATCCTTATGTACTAATCTCTGCTATCGCAACTGTTGCTCCAACTACATGGGATGGGAAACATCTGGTCCGCAGGCTGGATACAACCTTAGGAGTTCCCCATCCAGTGCTTGCCCTCAAACCAAAACCAAGCTAAGCCTCCTCAACATCCAGGACTGCAGATACTACTTCAATTACAACACATAGAAAGTCTCCTTCCCCTCCCCTCAGATGCGTTCTGTTTCAGTCCAGTCACATGCATGACATCACCTAACTCCTTTTGCTGTTTTGGGATAGAGATACCTTTTTCTGAAAGGATGGACAAGGTAAAGGGCACTGACTACACAGGAAGAGACTGAGCGTGCTCTTTTCATGCCAGCTCTACAAATCACACCCCTGCAGATTTCCCTTAATAAATGCAACTGCATCACTCCCTCTTTGTATTTCAGACCCATTTGGGTGCAAAATAGGAAATAGAACAGAATCTGTCCCTCTTTTACAGAATTTAGATGTATCTTGTCCATGTTTTGTTTAGAATAATAAAATCTGATAGGAAATGTGAACAGGAAAAAGACACCTGGCTTCATTTGTAGTACTGAGCATGCTCTGGCTGGCTCTAAGTCTTCTCTAATCCTGATCGACACCCATGTTTCTAATTAATTCCCCCTCCATTTTCTACTCCTCTCTCTTTGTGACTCACCATTGAATCTAAATTCTTGCCATTGCAACATGGTCTTTATATTTTTCTCCTGTGTCCTGTGAATGGGCCTACTCTACATCAATCTCCTGCTTCACTTGGTTCAGACAGCTCTAACTTTGGAACAGCATTTTGGCCCATATGTTTCCCCAAAGCCCGAAAAAGGTTATGCTTAAGGCTGTAACAGCATCTTGTGAAAACAATGACCCTTCAGTGCAATCATATTTCATCCTTTTTTATTATTTTGGAAGTAACCCTGGACTTTCCAGTCTACAGAAGCAACCCTGGATACTCTGCCAGACTTTATCTTCTCATTTCTTCAGCCATAACGGATATAAAAATTATAAAGCTTAAGTGACAACTGATAATTCTCATAATTGATCAAATTGATTCCCCCCTCCCTCAAAAGATGCAGTGCCCCTCTCATCCCTAATTGGGAATCTGCGACCACAAACAGTATAGGTTCTTGGCAGAGTAACCTAAGAGTATGCTAATGATGAAAGTAATTATATTTAATATTTATATAACAATTTCAGTTCGCAGACCTCAGATTTCCTTAAAAATATGAAAGCATTAAAACAAAGGAGTCGAAGCAGAATAAATCAGTGTTAGAGGGACTGATCATTATTTCATAGGGTGAGACTTAAAATCCCCCTTAGTGTTTCTGATATGGTTTTTTTTTTTAAAAAAAAAATGCCATAGTTATGTGCTCATTAGACTTCATATTTTTGTAGATATTGGTGAAACGATACCTGCTTCAGTAAAGTCTGAGTGCGCTGAACTGTATTCTGTTGCCTGTATTATCTATATTAGCCCATCCTGTATGTAAAGTTTCCCCCAAAGTTAATTTCTGGTTGTTTGCTTTGGCACCGTTTTTGCTGTTCCCTGCCTGTTAGTAATGTTTGGACAGCTTGAGAAGCTAGATCTTGTTTGGATGCAATAATCCCCTCTGAAAGTGGCTACACACTTTACATAGCAAACGTGTTTGCTGCAAGTACACTTGTGCTTCCCACAGCAAACGTGCATGTACAGCGGACACGTGTCCTTAGTGAGCCTAACAACACTGTACCTACAGCAAACAGGATAGCTGAGTAAAGTGTGGACATGCTTATTCAGGGCAAGGGTGGATCACCCAGTTCCAGGCAGGCTGCCGTTTAATCGGCTCCAGGAAGACCCCTTACTTGTGCTCTTGCTTTTGTATCCCTCCTCCGTGTTCTCAAAGGCAAAGCTTCCCCCAGATTTCCTTCTCTCTTTTTAGGTGTGTGCATCTGTGTTTGATTTACAGCACAGATGCTGTGAATTATTGCAAAGAGGGTTGTAGATTTCCACCAGGCTAATTAAAGGTTTGTTATTTTATTTCAGCCATCTCAGAGGTAAATGACTCCACTGTAGCTCAGAAAGAGATGTTGCTAATTTTGGACGCCTCTGGTACCTCCCCCCTTCTCCTGAGTAGTTAGTGTTGACATAGCAACAGCTTATACTGGCTTGTACGTGTATCCATCCGTATGTAGGCATATCTCAGTGATGGAGATGCAGCGAAAGAAATTCAGTAAGATGTCAGAAGTGCTGCTGCAGGAATCTCAGAATTTCAATGCTCCTTGCAGATGAAAGGCTTAACTTTCTAATTAATGGAAGAAGCTTCTTCACTGCATATGCATTCTCATGATGAATTGATATTAAGAAATGTTTGGGCTGATTCTTAGAGAAACACGGCTTTATACAAATTACTAGAAACACTGTAGGGAAAGTCTTTAAAGTGATTAGTGCTTTTTAATGAAGCTTGGTGGTACATGCAAAAGGAATGCCTTGGCGATTGCCTGAAAGTGAGTCCTATTGGAAGAATACCATAGAAACATCTATTGTCTCATTCTCCAAATTAGGGGTAGCTAATTTGAGGGATATGGTTACGTATTGGAGAGTCCCAATCAAGAAAGTAGGATTTCAATCTGTTGGTATGACTTCAATTTGTCTCCCACTTTTTCTAGCATCACTCTATTGCGGGACGGACGCAAGAAATAAGACACGACACAAACGTTGGATTTAAACTGGGCCACTTTTTATTCAAGATCTGCAAAGGGGTTACCGTATCGGGCATCCAGTCTGGCCTGCTTACAGACCTTTCTATGTAACGAGCGAGCTTTCTTGGCCAGGGGGTGGCGCTGTGCTTTTCGCCCTCCCCTCCTGGCCGTCCCCTTATGGGGTAGGGAGGCCTTCCCTTGTCACCCCCAACCCATGCCTGCCCTCAGGCTCAAGGTGGGTGAGATAGGTCAGCCTCAGAGGTGGTCCTTATCCCCCAGCCCGGCCACAAGGCTCAACACTGGGAGCCCTCGGGAATCACCTATCACTAGAACAGTGCCTATGAATGCTCGCCATTCCAATCCCTCTGGATGCCCTTTCCTACCTGCCACGGGGGGTGTCAAGCCACAAGGGAAGAGGGTCTGTGAGGGGTAAGTGGCCTGCTTTTGGCTAGGTTGAAACCCCGCCCCGCCCAGTGGCGCGAAATCCAGCCCAATCTAAGATGGGCACGTCTCTACCTTGCCCCGCCCGCAAATCCCTCCCTACGCCCAGGCCATGCCGGGCGTGGCAGAATGGGCATTGTGGTATGTCTGGTAGGAGATGGCTGTTGCACACCACTATTTCACCCTGGCATATTACCAGTCCTGTGATGCAGCAATACATGTTGCCACCAGGGAATGCAATAAAATCATACAAGGGATTAAGACCATTTCTTTCACAGACCAGTTTGGAACTGGTGAATAAAATGCTGCATGGGCATACTATGCAGCATTTTCTTTTTGATCTATTCTCTCATAATGCCAGTTTCTTTTGTTTGTGCCTCACAGTGCACAAACCTTTCTGACTTCACCACCACAGGTGTCCTTCAACCTCAATTTCCCAGGTACACCTTTTTTTTCTCTCTTTCACCCACTAGATATCTCTGCATTGCTTCTCTATTACTCTCCCTTTTTTTCTTTCTGCACTTCATAATTCTCACTCTTCTTCTACAGCCCTATATGTTTCCCCCTTTCTCCCTTTAGTTTCCTTTGTTTTAATGAGTGATAAAAGGATGGGCAGCTCATCAGAACCCCCTACTTCCCAACTAGGCATTGCTTGTGCAGCCACACCTTTGCTGTGTCCGACAGGTTGCAGTTTATGGAAAACCTACAATGACTCAAAGCCCTTGCAGAATTGACCATGCTCCATCCATAGCACTACTCCTTTTACTGTCCCTAGCCTGCAGGCTATTCATAACAGGAGTATGAAGGGTGCCAAGCCATAGAGAATAGCAGAGAGAAAGCTGTGGGAGGTGGTTTTTTACTGTGAATGGGGTGGCCAGGGAGGGAAGAGTTCTCGCACAACCTACAGACTAGCGCTCTGTGCATGGAAAGGAAAGAATTGGGTTCTAAATCTATATGACCCCATTCAGAAGACACCTTAAACCATGGCTTTAACCACAGTGGTTAAGCCAGAAAGCCAGGCTGTGTTCAGAAGACACCTTAAACAAAACATGGCTTTAACCATGGTGAATAGAGCAAAAGGCCTTATTCACTGTGGTTAAAGCCATGGTTTAAGGTGTCTTCTGAACACGGCCAGGCTTTCTGGCTTAACCACTGTGGTTAAAGCCATGGCTTAAGGGGTCTTCTGAATGGGCCAAGGAGGTTACAGGGAGCACACAACTCCTTCACTGGGTACAGGTCACTGGGTACAGGTCTGTTTCAAGACAGAATTCAAAGTGCTGCTTATGTCCTATAAAGCCCTATAGGGCTTGGGACCAGACTACCTGAAGGACCACTACCTCCCATATGAGGGAGGAGATTCCTAAGATCTTCTGGAGAGGGCCTTCTTTCGAGACTCCTTCCTTCAGAGGTGCCTTTGATGCTGACCATAGCTGCTCCCAGGCAATGGAACTCCCTCCCAAGGGAGGCTAGGTTTGCAAACTCTTTGATGTTCTTCTGCTGGCAGGCAGAGACTGCTTTATTTAAGAAGGTCTTTAACCTGTAAGTAGGTCTGGTGGGCTGGGTGAAGCTTTTGATAATATTTTTTCTGTAATTGTTTTTATTGCATTTTAATGCATTATTTTAATCAATTTTAAATAAATACATATTGTGTTGGTGTTGATTTACCCTGGTATAACTTCAATAACACTAGCCCTTGTGGCAGCATTGGATACTGCCTATATCTGTCATTTTTATTTCCCAGATGTTTGTCTAGCCTTTGAAAACACACACACACACACACACACACACACACCCTTTCCAGGTATATCCACTTTTATACTAGAACTTGATTTTACTGATACAGAGTTTCTAGAATACTGAGGGCATTAGGCCAGAATTTGAGCTGATATGTGATGTACGGAGGTGCAACTCAAGTTGTGGTCATGATTAAGCCTCCACAGTCACTAAGTGCATGCCTGGCCATAGCACTGTGATTCCCTGCTGCCAGCCAAGAGAGCATCTGAAGGATGTGTGAAGGATGGCAGGCTTCCAGCTATTCCAGTGCTTCCGGACAATGTGCTATTAAACTGAGTGCATCCAGTCATCGAAAGAACATACCCCCTTAGGAGCAGAATGCAGAAATGTTTTGTAGTGAGCTATTTATATAATAGAAATATACCTGTGACCATGCAATGTTTTTGAAACCCAACAATCACTGTTACTCTTCTATCAAATATGTGACAGGATAGAGTACTGTAGAAATTGTTCATTCTCAACACTATATGGTGGTTTCTTTTCACATATTCTGGGTAAAAATAAAATTCTGAAGGAAATCCATACAGGCAATTGATACCAAAGCATTTGCCAGGTTGCTCAGTCAAATATATAAATATTGACCTACAATGGCCTGCCTATATTTTACTCAACCTGTGATTCTCACTATACTCATACAAAACTATAAGGTTGAAACGCACCTAAAGATCATCTAGTCAATTTCAAGGCCAGATATAGAATCATAGAATAGTAGAGTTGGAAGGGGCCTATAAGGCCATCGAGTCCAATTCCCTGCTCAATGCAGGAATCCATCTCAAAGCATACCAATAGAAATTATATGCACTAACCTAAATCTGCATCTTCTGTTGCTCTCCTGTGGATTTACCCTCATGGTCTAAAATGAAAAGTGCAACAAATGGAGAGTAGGACTGAAATGATGCAGAGTGAAGGCACTTATGTGGCCAATGTAGATAGACCAGGCTACATAATACAAAAGAACATAGCAGTCAGTTCAGTCCCACATGCAAGAGAATCCCACCTGCTTCTCAGGTGAATCTTTTCTTAGGGTCAGTTCACATTGTTGGCCATGAATGCAGAAAACAGGTGTGTTTGCCTTGACTTCAAGGATCCTGCTTAACTGTTGATCATGTGAAGGTTATTTCAAGTGATTTGGCCTGTGCAGATTACGGTGAATGTGGTGCAGTTTATATCCACAGGTATAGCCCTACTTCAAAAGAGGGTTGGTTGGTTGTAGAAATATGACCTACATATGGAGTTGTCATACATGTAGAATTGATAATGTCATTCAGCAAGCTGTGGGAGCTTGTCCATCCGTTCATGCATGTGTCCCTGAGTGCTTCTGCCACACTGAGATACAGGATGTTGAATCAGGTAGGTTTAGGATAGAACCAATGGTAACTTTAAACCAGAGATCGCAAGCTGAATATGAGCCAACAGTGCACAATGGCTGCAAGAAAGGCAAATGCTATTTTGGGCTGCATTAATAGAAGTATAGCTTCCAAATCACGTGAGGTACTGGTTCCTCTCTATTCAGCCCTGGTTAGGCCTCATCTAGAGTATTATGTCCAGTTCTGGGCTCCACAATTCAAGAAGGATGCAGACAAGCTGGAGCGTGTTCAGAAGAGGGCAACCAGGATGATCAGGGGTCTAGAAACAAAGCCCTATGAAGAGAGACTGAAAGAACTGGGCATGTTTAGCCTGGAGAAGAGAAGATTGAGGGGAGACATGATAGCACTCTTCAAATACTTAAAAGGTTGTCACACAGAGGAGGGCCAGGATCTCTTCTCGATCCTCCCAGAGTGCAGGACACGGAATAACGGGCTCAAGTTAAAGGAAGCCAGATTCTGGCTGGACATCAGGAAAAACTTCCTGACTGTTAGAGCGGTATGACAATGGAACCAGTTACCTAGGGAGGTTGTGGGCTCTCCCACACTAGAGGCCTTCAAGAGGCACCTGGACAACCATCTGTCAGGGATGCTTTAGGGTGGATTCCTGCATTGAGCAGGGGATTGGGCTCGATGGCCTTGTAGGCCCCTTCCAACTCTGCTATTCTATGATTCTATGAGAGGAGAAAAAAATCAGATAGGAGAGGGGGAAGGAAAAACTCTTCTTATCCCTAACTCAGAGGGGCACCAGAATAAAACTAATAAGAATTTTTAATGTTTTTTTCCTTTCCTATGAAACCAGTAATAGAAAGTTTTTTAAAAAATGTTGCATAAGTATGTTACATTTCCATCAGAACTTATCTAAAGCTGTGGTTGTACACTATTTACCTCAAAGGAGAAATGTATGGGCTTTACTTTGGAGCAATGCATTTAGAATCAGGGTGTCCATTTATAGCAGTTAGGTTGAATAATAATGACCCCACTCCCCTTGAATATATTACAGTGCAATCCTACCCCTTCTTGTCCTCTTTTTTAGTAGGTTAAAGAACCCCAGCATTTTAAAGTCTCTTTTCATATATAAGAATGAATAATCTTCCTAATTGCTAAGAAGCAGCAATGTCAGTTTCTTGCAGCTTCACCTGCAGCCCTCCATGCCACTTTCCACACAGTTTTAAAGGGCTCCCAACTATCTGGAGCAGACTTAGAGGTGGGGGGGTGGAGATGGAGTGGGAGAGTGAATTGTCAAAAAAGAAAATGGCCTCCCTCCCCATTGTGCTGACAGGAGCTTCCATTAAATCAAAGAGCCTACTGAAAATGAAGGAACAGTTGGGTACAACCTTATGATGTACACCTGCAATGTACAATGTAGCTGAGTGTTGCTAAAAACTTTGGGGCAAGGCTGTTGAAAAATCCACTCATTGTTTTCTAGTAAATGAATGAAAATATTAATCTGTGCCATAAAATTCTGGCGTTTCAGCTTCATACATACTTTTAATATTGTTTGTCGTGTTTCATTGAATTTACTTTAAAAAGGAAGAAAGTCAGTGAAATATCTTTCTCTGCCCAGCCATTATATGTATGCCATATATGGGATTCTGAAGTGAGAGGGGAAGTGGAGACAGAAAAAACGAGTCGTGTGGCTTGCCTTATAGTTCAGTGCTAGAATCATGAAGGGCAATGCAAACATGATTTAATTGGGCTAATTGTCCTCCCTCTTGCTCTGCGTGTGTGTACGTCTCAAGATGCACTCTACTCAGAATATGCTCCTTAATACAGCATTAGTAAATGGGGATTGTGGCATGAGATCTTGGGGGAAGAGTGCCTGGTTCAGAGAAGAAACCAATTAGGTTGCTAATGATCAGGAGCTTAAGCAGGAAAAAAATGTAGAGCCCGATGGCAGGCAATGTGAGAAGAAACTCGGCTTAGAAAGAGCAATTCACCCCCTGACCTCACGTTGCACAGGCGTGTGAATTGAACGTGCCAGTTCTCAAAGATGACCTGAGATGGTCCCGTCCTCCAGGCTACTGGTAGAAAGATTGAGCTCAAATGTGCTTCTGGATCTTAAATGGTTTGTGTACAGCCTTCAGGTTTGTTGTGAGATGCCTCTTTTCTAAGGTTGTTTTGATGCATAATAATAATAAAAGGACCTGGAAGGAAATACTAGTGTGACATATTCTACTGACATAAGTTTAGGGTTCCATCCCTGCCCAAGGAATAAGGAGAAGGAGGAAACAAAGTTCTTGTCTATGAATGACTACTTCCTTTTTCCTTCCTCCTTTCCTTCACTTCTGCTGCATTGGTGCTTGGCGTGTTTCAGAAAGCACAGTAGCTTCCTCCCTCTCCCAGCCAGGGATGCTTCTAGGCGGAGGGCTCCTAGCAGTGCCAATAAGAAGGCATTGTGCAGCTATTCCATCTTTACTTTCTAAACAGATTATCTGTGGTAAGAGAAAAGACAGGAGAAGTGGTGCGAAAACCCAGGAGGGTTACAAGTTGAAGGTGATGATGTCTCTAAAATTCTATGAATAAGGCAGGGTGAGGGTACCATCAAAGCCACATCTGGAAGCACCCCTGGTACCTTGGAATTTTCATCCTGTAGCTGATTAGTTTGCATTAGTTATCAGTACTGGGCATCACTAATAGAACAAATTTCTAACTTGGGACTCCCTCTCTCAGACAATTTAAAGCATGATATTGGCTTGCTTGGGCCTATTTTGTCCCTTACTCTCTGATCTGCTGGATGAGTATTAACGTCATGCAGTAAACAGACTTCACTTTGTCTTGTTTACACTTTGTCTTGTTTTCACTATAATTGAGTTTGAGAACTCTTGTTACACTACTGCAACCTGGACTTTGGTAACTTAGTGCTTTACACTACTGCAACCTGGACCTTTCTCTCTTGTTTTTGTTATTAGATTTTTGTGTATTAGATTTTTTCAGTTTCCAATGCGATGCAAGCAGCAAACCCTTCCCCCCTCCTGCCCCTCTGCCCTCATTTTCTCCCCATTAATTCCTCCCCATCTTCATATTGCCCTGTATTTAAAGAGAAAGGTTTCATATCTATAAATAAAATTATTAAGCAAAGATTGGATACGGTAATAACTACTTCTTAAAAAGTAAAGATTTATATCTAGCACTTCTCTTTGCTGGCATGCATTGGTTTTGTGGTGCATCACATTACTTCACATATAATTCAAGAAAACTTCCCTGTATTAATTGGAATTTATTTTCTTTTAGTAATTTCGTGTAATATACCTTACATGGGCAACCAATAGTTCCATAATCCAACTGTATATATTTGTGGGTTTATTTGCTTTCCAGTGTTGTCAAATAATATGGTTAGTATGGCCTTACTAAACCATGTAGTATGCCCCTCTGCTACATCTTAGTTGCCCAGAACGTATCTCACTAAGGTATCGGCATCTTTTACATTGAGTAAAATTTCCAGGACCATGTCTGTTTCTAAACCTGCCTTTTTCCCCGGGATCCTCCTGGGATCCTCCCTGTGCGTCCAAATGACACACAGCGGATCCTGGGAGCAGGCAAGGACGATCCCTCCATTTTCCTGGGATAATCCTTAGGTGTAGAAAGGGCCCATGTTGATCCTGGTTAGGACCCCAATTCAGAAAGTCAGGACTATTAGCAAACTCCATAACATATGCATTACATTAACTTGTGGACTGTTACACTTCCAACACTTATTATCCTGTGAGATGCCCAGATGTTTGAACGTTCTGGTTTCCATTGTGTCCTGTGCAATATCTTTTGCTGTATAAGCTGCGGCCTGAGATCTATGTTAGATGGTTTGACAGATTTTAAAGCTACTTTCCAATAGGAAGGCTTCTATTTCGTTTCTAGCTCAGTATTTTATTTAATCCTCTGGGATCCAAGTCCAGAGCAAGGGTATCTTGAGCCAAGCCATACAGGAATTTGTTGGTTTTAGTTAAGTGGCATCTTAGGTAGCCAATGCATCTTGGCTGAATTTGTTTGTGATACTATGCTAACGTTACAGCCACAGAAGCTGTGATAAGAAATAAACGCCTTTGTCAGCCTAACTTTTTCGCATTACCTTTCTGTTGGCTATCAAGATTTGTGGATTGACCCACATATCAAGTTGAATACATGCAAATGGGTCGAATTGAAGCTGGTTGGCTATTGGTTTCCAGTGACTCGTATTGTGGGAATGCAATGTCCAGGATATCTAAAGTAAACGGAGCCTAGTGCAGCCCAGCTTCTGTTTATTGTTACTTCCAGTTTCAGTTTTGTATTTTCTGGCAAGAAAACACAATGTTCCTTAGCTAAGCAGTGATTGTGAATAGAATATTTGCTTTCACTTCAAGGAGAGCTCTCTATGAAGCCACACTTGCATAATTTCTCTGTACCCTCTAACACTCATGTCCATGTAAGGTAGGGTGACCAACTGTCAGGATTTCCCCGGATTTGTCCTGGTTTTTGTTCTTTCCATGGTGTCAGGGGGGATTTTCTATAATTTTCAATAATGTCCTGGAATGACACACCTTCCTCTTTAAGGCTGCCATTAGCATGGCAGGAGGGAATGACATGCTTTCTTGAGGCACATCATTCCCCCACCCCGAGCTCCAATTGAGGTCTTAAAAGGGAAAGTGGGTCATTCGTGGACATTATAGAAAAGGCCCCAATTGGAGTGGATGGTGGTGGTGCAGAATGAAATCCTTTCCCCTCCTCCACTCCAATCGGGTTCTTTAAGGTGGCGGGGGAATAACGTACTTTCTGCAGGACTCAGAAAGCTGCTTCTCCCCACACACACTAGGTGTCCTCTTTTTTGGTTTCCCAAATATGGTCACCCTAATGTAAGGAAACAACAGCAACACACACTTTTGGTATGCTGGAAAAATGCAAAGGGAGCTCTTCTAAATCTCTGTCTCTGGGAATGAGATGAATTCTTTTGTTGGTCTTTTACTTTTGAATCCAATAGGATTGATTGTATTAATTATTAGCTGGAATACGGTTAATAACATAAGAACATAAAAAGAGCTGAATCAGACCGAAGGCCTATTTAGTTTGCCATTCTCTTCACACAGTGGCCAACCAGCTGCCTGTGGGAAACCCACAAGTAGGACATAAGTGCAATGGCACCCTCCCACTTGTGTTCCCCAACAACTGCTGTACAGAGCTATACTGCTATTCATTCTGGAGGTAATATATAGCCACCATGACTAGTAGCCATTGATAGCTCTATCCTTCATGAATTTCTCTAATCCCCTTTTAAAGCCATCCAAGTTTAAAGCCATCCAAGCAGTGAATTCCTTAGTTTAACTATGTGCTATATGAAGAAATACTTCCTTTTATTTATCCTGAATCTCCCACCAATCATCTTCATGGGATAATCTTGGGTTCTAGTATTATGAGTGAGGGAGAAATTTGTCCACACTTTCCCTACACATGCATAATTTTGTAATTCCCAAAGCAGACAAGGCCTTAAGTCTTGTATATATGCTGTATCATTCCTCATTGCAGAGCTCTTACTGAAATTTGCATTTTAAGACTCTTGGTAATCTTCAGAGATGTTGTATAGACACCTTCAAGGATGTTTGAGATCTCTGTAGGCCAGGGTTGTGCAAACTTTTCATCCCTGAGGACTACATCCAGTGTCAGATGCAGGGCCAAGGCCTGCAGATGTGTGCAAACATGCGCGCACACACACACACACACACACACAAAGAGAGAGAGAGAGAGAGAGAGAGAGAGAGAGAGCAGACACATATATACCTACCCACACAGACAACCAATGGTGGTTTAAATAGTTGATGGTTGGTTATTTAACCCTCCATGTGTTATCATGTTGTATGGTGGGAGTTTTTTAACCAATTGTTGGTTATTTGGCCAAAATAACTAACACAAATAACCCATGCTGTGCAGAGTTGGCTATGGACTACTGTTGTTTATCATGTTGTGTGGAGGGCACCATTGGTTATTTCCTCAGCCACCGTTGGTTATTTGTCAACCTCAGAGTCACAAGAACTGTCTCTGCAGAGGCCACCAGTGAGGGAGGAAGCAGCAGCCAGGCACCTCTCCACTGTGCCTGGGTCCAGCTCCAGCTGAGAGCCCCCTCCCTCCTGCTGCCAACTGTCTCTGCAGAGGCCACCAGTGAGGGAGGAAGCAGCAGCCAGGCCCCTCTCCACCGTGCCTGGGTCCAGCTCCAGCTGAGAGCCCCCTCCCTCTTGCTACCAACTGTCTCTGGAGAGGCCACCAGTGAGGGAGGAAGCAGCAGCCAGGCCCCTCTCCACCGTGCCTGGGTCCAGCTCCAGCTGAGAGCCCCCTCCCTCTTGCTACCAACTGTCTCTGGAGAGGCCACCAGTGAGGGAGGAAGCAGCAGCCAGGCCCCTCTCCACCGTGCCTGGGTCCAGCTCCAGCTGAGAGCCCCCTCCCTCCTGCTACCAACTGTCTCTGGAGAGGCCACCAGTGAGGGAGGAAGCAGCAGCCAGGCACCTCTCCACCGTGCCTGGGTCCAGCTCCAGCTGAGAGCCCCTCCCTCCTGCTACCCAATGTCTCTGGAGAGGCCACCAGTGAGGGAGGAAGCAGCAGCCAGGCCCCTCTCCACCGTGCCTGGGTCCAGCTCCAGCTGAGAGCCCCCTCCCTCCTGCTACCAACTGTCTCTGGAGAGGCCACCAGTGAGGGAGGAAGCAGCAGCCAGGTATTTCTCCACCGTGCCTGGGTCCAGCTCCAGCTGAGAGCCCCCTCCCTCCTGCTGCCAACTGTCTCTGGAGAGGCCACCAGTGAGGGAGGAAGCAGCAGCCAGGCCCCTCTCCACCGTGCCTGGGTCCAGCTCCAGCTGAGAGCCCCCTCCCTCTTGCTACCAACTGTCTCTGGAGAGGCCACCAGTGAGGGAGGAAGCAGCAGCCAGGCCCCTCTCCACCGTGCCTGGGTCCAGCTCCAGCTGAGAGCCCCCTCCCTCCTGCTACCAACTGTCTCTGGAGAGGCCACCAGTGAGGGAGGAAGCAACAGCCAGGCACCTCTCCACCGTGCCTGGGTCCAGCTCCAGCTGAGAGCCCCTCCCTCCTGCTACCCAATGTCTCTGGAGAGGCCACCAGTGAGGGAGGAAGCAGCAGCCAGGCACCTCTCCACCGTGCCTGGGTCCAGCTCCAGCTGAGAGCCCCCTCCCTCCTGCTACCAACTGTCTCTGGAGAGGCCACCAGTGAGGGAGGAAGCAGCAGCCAGGCACCTCTCCACCGTGCCTGGGTCCAGCTCCAGCTGAGAGCCCCCTCCCTCCTGCTGTCAACTGTAACTGCTGAACTTTGCAACTAAGATTGTAGTGCCTGAATTTGCTTTCCTTTCCCCCCCCCCCTCCCAATCCCTTTTCCTTTTGTGTCATGTCTTTTAGATTGTAAGCCTGTGGGCAGGGACTGTCAAGAAATACTTTTGTAAGCCGCCATGAGAGCCTTTTTTGGCTGAATGGCGGCATAAAAATCCTTAAATAAATAAATAAATAAATAAGGCAAGAATAGTCAAAGTGGCAGCTGTCGCTCTAGTCCAGCTGGAAGGATATATTTTTTTGGCAGCAATGGCTGATGGGATATTAGCAGGAAGACTGAGGGGGATGAGAGAGCCAACTCAACGTGGACTAATAGTTAACTCAACACTGATCCTAATCCACACCACAGTTGATTATTTATTTATTGCATTTTTATACTGCCCAATAGCCAAAGCTCTCTGGGTGGTTCACAAAAAATAAACCATTCAAAGTATAAAACAAACAGTAAAAAACATGATATAAAATACAATATAAAAGCACAACCAGGATAAAATCAGCAGCAGCGCAGAAATACAAATTTAAAACAGCAAAGTTAAAATTAAATTTATAGACTGTTAAAATGCTGATAGACTAAAAATAAATGTATAGACTGTTAAAATGCTGAGAGAATAAAAAATTAATTTATAGACTATTAAAATGCTGAGAGAATAAAAATTCACCTGGCGTCTGAAAGAATATAGTGTAGGTACCAGGTGAACCTCCTTAGGGAGCTCATTATTATTATGTTGTGTGGGTAGTACCCCCTAGATAAACAACTGTCAAGTTCATTATTACCCCACTGTTGACTATCGTGTTGTCCGAACACAGCCGCACTCGTCTCACACACATGCACTCTTCCACCTCTCCAAAGACACATGCATATTTCCCCAATCTGTTGTTTTCTTTTTTAAAAAACAAACACTTAAAATTAAATAAAAATTTAGCTGCTTTGGGAGCAGCTGTCACAGGCTCTATAGTTCCTGCTGAAGAAGACTTGTTCCTAGAGTGTCCTCCCAGAAATGGGAAATCCTCTGTGCAATGGGGGAATATGATTTGCAATTGGAAAGAGAGAGGTGAGTTGTGGATTACTAGTGGCCACCCATGGCCTGCTCGCCCCTGCTGTATTCTATTCTCACTTTCGTGTAATATCTACGCAATGTGTTGTGTATCTTTGAGGAAACTTCTTCCAGTCCCTACTGGATTTTTGGCAAGGATAAGGCCGTGCCACCTATATGAAATTATACGTTGAAGCATGGATTCCCATACATTTAATTAAGGCAGCTACTGAAGGGGCGCTCAACATCGTATGGTTCCATCCATGACATTTACTTTACCAAAAGAGCAGACAAGCAGCAGGTAGCAGTGAAACAAAGTATTTATTGGGAAACAGTAACAAAGCAGGTGTCTCCTGAGACCGTACCCTAGTCTGACACGGATGAACCAGGAAATGGTCCCTTTATGAACATCCTCCTCCTTCCAGTGTAATCATCAGGGTATTGGAGGGCCTGCCATTTCCAGAAATGCAGTTTGGCAGGGCTGACCTGGACCTCAGCACCTCTCTCACTCACATACTCTCTTTTAGGACTCTCTGGCTCTTCTCCCCACCACCACTACCACTTCCCCCTTTTCCTTCTTTCATACCCAGTCTTGCCTTCCTGTCTCTGTCTCTGCATCTCACCTTCCTTTTCTTCTCCCTTTTAGTTGGGAACACTGGGCTTTATTTCTGGTGTTGGGGACTCTAGCCTGTTAAGCATCACCTGCCAAGTTAACTCCTGTTTTCCTCTGGGCCTAGTAAACTGGCTTCCCATTTCGGCTTCCTCTTCTTGCTGATAGCCCCTCTGGAGTTTATTCTGCCCCTCTTTGGGTCACAATGCCCAACATCAAATATTGCCGCACCCCTTTGCCTCCACTGCTTGTTTGATCCCAGCTGCCCATTGGTTGAGTGCATGACTTGTGAACCATGGATTCCAAACACAAACTCATCAGCTATGTATGATTGGCCCAGCGAGGAGGAACTCGGACTGTTTTGATGTCTTCCTGGAACTGCAAAAACTGAGTGGTCATCCAGAGTAAGGCAGGCCACAGTACCCGGCTGGTGGGCCGTGTTCATCTTGATGAGGTAGATGTTTTTCATCCCTGCCCTGGCAGATTGTGACGCTGATGGGCTGCTCACCCTGCTTATGCGTGCGCTATGTTAATGCTCTGCAATCATGTAGCCCAGAGAGTTACTTACAAGTTACAGTCCAATCCTATGAGTCACCACACGGAGGCATTTATTTTTATTTAAAAATTTAAAGGAATAAAAATAAGGCAGAGCCTATTGGGAGATTCTGTGATGCATTTTCTATGCATGCTGGAGAATTAAAAACATCTTCAGGCCTCACTAATGATGTTGATAGCAAGTGTATTCTTTTGATGTCTTTGAAAACATCAAAGAAACGGTCTAGGAAGGCTCTTGTTTTTGAGACTCGAAACCCCTGACAAAAAAAGAACTTCAGCTTGATTTTAATAGGTATCGATATTTCATTAAACTGAGCTGTATGTTTTTAGAGAGGGCAGCTGGGCCTTGAGAGGATGGAACAAAGGCTGCCAGGAGTTTTGATATCCTTATGAGTGGGCCTTTGTCAGTATCCAGGGTTGAAAACTCTTGAAATGCTCCAGATTGTTTTCTATTCATTTCATCAGAGACTGCAATAATGTTTAACTCTCCTTTTATGCCCCTGAGGTGAGTGGCATTACTGGAGAATATCCAGACCAAAGCACTGGCGTGTTTTGTTTTGTTTTTAAATGCCGTATTTTGTTATTTTATGAATTGTTGTAAACTGCCTAGAGAGCTTCAGCTATTGGGCTGTATAGAAATGAACCAAAATACCACCACCACCACTACTACTACTACACTGGAGATTTACCTTTTGTTTGTTCTTTCCAGTCAGGAGCTCTAACCTTTTTGTCTGCCCCTGTTAGGTTAGAAACTGGACTGTGATGACTGTCACATTAAACAGGCTGCCTGAATTGTGAAATGTTTGATCCTGAAGACTTTTTGAAGCCCCAGACCAAACACTAATAACCATTTTACCGATACAGGCTAATGTGAGATAATGGCCCTGTTTGGATGTAATGGCGGCATTCAGCACCAATTTGTGGGTTAATTAACCCATAAATTGTGGAGCTCAGTGCTGCTTCTGGTTGCCAACAATGACTTATGAATGCAACATTCATAGGTCCCCCCCCACCCCCGTGATGTCTGAACCCGGCACTTGGGATTGTTTGTGGGTTGAACAACCTCAGCTTAACTCACACATACATTAATTAATTAATTAATTAACCCAGGAATTGCTGCTGAACACTGCCATTACATCCGAACAGGGTCAATGTGGTCTAGTAGGAGGTTTTGCCACTGAGAATGTTTAAGAGTCCTTCTTTATCTCTCCAGAAACGTATACCTCAAACAGTGGATTCCTAATCCTGCTGGCAGTTATTCTATTTTTTCTCCCTCTTCTTTCCAAGACATTGGGGTCCAATCTTGCATAATTGTACACAGTGCAGCAGGTGTTGTTTAGAATTGCACATGTATCTGAACAACAATGAGGGAAAGTATTTTATATACATTATTTTCTAAAGTTGTGTAAACTGTTTTGCAAGGTAGCAGTTACATGGTTTATGTATTTATTTAATAATATTTATGAATTGCTTTCATTAGAGACATTTCTAAATAATGTACAAAAACAAGAGGACAAAATTGCCTTCCTTGGAATGCCTATTGGGAAAAGTATATTTTCAACTGTGAACCGCCCAGAGAGCTTCAGCTATTGGGCGGTATAAAAACGTAATAAATAAATAAATAAATAAATAAACTGGTGCTGAAAACCCACAAAGCTGGCATCTACCTAATTTGTAGAGATATGTAATATGTAGCTGGGAATCTAGTGTTTATGTACAAGAAACATGAAGAAAGTGAAATTAAAGCTGTTTGTTGGGTTATTTACTACAAAATTCATAATGCAAACATCAACGTGGTCCCAGAAGACAATTTTACCTATCTGCATAGGATAAGGAGGACCTGTGACTATGGCTCAGAGTCAGACATTCCCCTCTCTCCAATGATATGCTGCTGCCTGCTTCTTTGTTTAATAGTAGAGATGAAACCAGTTTCAGGTATTTGGAGGAGGGAGATGCAACAAGACAAATTTGACTTGTGGCTTGCTTGCTAAGTATGGGTATCCTTGATCTAGACATTCTTCATCAGGTTTAGTTATTCAAAGCGTAATAATGCCTTTTATATTAACATTTATGTCTTTAGTACCAGCACTTGAAGCAGAAGTTAGAAGCTTGCTTCCGGTATTGTAAAGGCTTGGGGACAATTTTTATGTTATATCAATAGTGTGGTTGCCAAACTCCCATCTTTATTCCATGGTTCCCAATCTATTTCATGCTGGTTCACAAACAAGAAAGGTGTATCCAAAATGATATGCTTTTTATACTGTAT
This sequence comes from Elgaria multicarinata webbii, assembly GCF_023053635.1. NCBI lineage: Eukaryota > Metazoa > Chordata > Lepidosauria > Squamata > Anguidae > Elgaria > Elgaria multicarinata. Next base: position 88,607,761 of record NC_086172.1, read on the forward strand.
TTTGTAATTGTGTTTTTAACCTGTTGGTTGTTTTATTGTGGTTTTAATTTTTGTGAACCGCCCAGAGAGCTTCGGCTATTGGGCGGTATAAAAATGTAATAAATAAATAAATAAATAAATATGGAGGCCACACTTGCCAGAGGTCAGACATTGGTCCTCTAAAAAGTGCTCTCTTACTTGTTCAATGGTTTTTAATCTGTATGACCAATGTGGTAGTGTGGTTAAATGCATGGCTTCATCAGACAGACAGGTCATGAAAATCAGGGCCAATTCACATGTGACACAGGAAATCTGTGATTGCATCTCCCACTTTTACATTTAATTTTTACTTTCAAATAGGTGCTGGCAGTGCTCAACTTGATGGGACCAGTGGCTGAAGTGTGAGAATCAACCCCGTGATTTTATTTTGACTTAATGGGGGATAGTGTAGATGCTTGCATCTTGACCCCTGTAAAGGGTTGACTTGCTGTCTTGTGTGATGTGACTTCAGCAGAGTTGGCATTTAGTACCTTAGTCCTAAATACATTAGTCAGAGTCATATGAGACTTGTGCACAGTTTTTGCTTTGGTTCTGTTTTGGTTCAGTGCTCTTTCTTCTCCGGCCCACCGAACACCAAACTGTATTTTAAACCTTTCCCAAATTAGGATGTGGTGCTGTGGTAGAGGTGAACTGGAAATGAAACAAAAAGAAAATAAAGGTGTACTAGATTCATATGCATATAAATCAGAAATTTTGTTGGATGAAATCCATTATGTGGAAATGTGTGTATGACTTCAATTCATTGTTGGTTTATTCTGGCTCTCCTGGATATAACAAAAAAGAACTATAACAAGAACATTTCAAGGCTCTTGCCTAGTTTGGACAGGAACTGAAAATGTTAGTAAACCTGAAAAAGCAAAGGTAACCATGTTGACTCATGGGGTGGGGGGAACCAAAATCCATATTAGGGCAATACTTTTATTAGGCCGAACAAAATATCACAAAATATTATGTAAGCTTTTAGGTTCTCCAGAACTCTTAATCAAGCTAGAAGGCATTTTAAATCATTGCACTGTGGCTAGGTTTTATTTGGTTACTATTTTTATACTGTAGTTTTACACTTTTAAATTTTAATATTGTATTTTATTGCCTTCTATTTTAGGGTTTTAATTCTTGTGAACCATCCAGAGAGCTTCTGCTATTAGGCAGTATAGAAATGAAATGAAATAAATAAATAAACAAAGGGGGTGCGTGGGAGGGGGTTGGCTGCTGCTGAAGCTGTGGAACCTGCATTTAGTCATAATCTTAAAATGGAAAATGGGAGGGGGTAGGAAACATTCAAATTGGGCTCTACTACGTGCTATGCAGGTTTCTAGTTGCACCTAAGACTGCTGGAATGATAAAGAAGCATGCAATAGTTTCTGAAAATATAAGCTGTTACTTGAATCTGTCTCCATCTTTAGGTGAAACATATTGGATCCTTGGTCAGTAGAAAACAGAAGCAGAGTACAACTAGACAGTTATTATATAAACAAAGCTGGATATTATTTTTAGATGGCATCATAGCTAAGGGGAAAAAAAGGAAATAAAGGCCAAGTTGGGTAACTTTACCTAGTAGCTGGAAGGAATGTATTCGCAGATAATAAAGTCCTATCTTTAGTTAATATAAAATCTTTCTCCAGTTTAGGATCCCATTCTTGTATGGCTGAATTTGATATTCTCCAAGTCACACAAAAAGCAAAGGTAGTCATGGAGGCCCATAAAAATAATCCAAAAACCATAGGCCGATCAAATGTCACAAAAGGCAAAATCTGCATGGTGCTGTAAACTAAAAAGAGGTTAATAGTGAAAAGGTGTAAACAATAAATAACATCTGATAAAATGACGAAACCTGAGGGTAGTTTTTTGCGAATGTGCACATGAGCAAATGATATGGGAACTAGCTTAGAATGCAAACATCCTGCTGTTTTCTTGTATTGTGTCACTGTAACAAGGCCTTTAAAGGTGTCTATACAAAGACATAATAGAATAACTTTCATTATTCCCCACCAGGTAAAGCTGTATCACTCCAACAGACTTTCAGAACTTAGTGCTGGAAAATGCATTTAGCCATCTTGTCAATCTCTAACCAATCTGAGATGATTTGCTATGGTATATTTCCTGGCATGCCGAAGCAGTTCTCTTAGTCTGGGTGAAATGTTATCATCGTGCCTGACACTGTACCTGCCAGCATTGGATTTGATGTCAGCTTTCAAATTCCTAGGGTGTCCTGCATTGCAGCATGATCCTGAGATTTTAAGAACAATCAGTTTAGAAAAAGAAAGTGGGTTTGGCTTGCTGTACAAGACAGAGAGAAGTTTTATAATCTCGCATGAATAGAATAAGCAGTTTACGTTCAGTTTATTGGATTTCTTCGCTACCTGGTTTTCAAGGCCCGGGGCATCATTAGGATGCTCCTTTGGCCCTTGTAATGACATTACAACAGAACATTGGGCTAGAGGCAGATTCTTATACAGAACCTAAGCTGTTTGAGGTTTCATTGGTTGAACACAGCACCAGGAGTTGTACCTAGAATACTGAAGGAAACCAATGCAGATTCCCAAGGAGGGATAGCATGCTCCTTGTCAGCCCCACTCCATCAGGAGATTGGATTGCTGTGTTCTGGGTCAGCATTAGCATCCCAATATTCTTCAAGAACAATTGTTTACAGTTTGTTAGGCACTAACCTCAAGGTTATGAAGATATGTATGGTAGCTGTGTGGACAGCTCAGCATCCCTTGCAGACTTTATCTAATCATACTGTCGTGCAGAACTTTTAACGATACGTTATTCATGTGGCTCTAAGCTTTCTAGGGCAGAAACATAAAACTCTGTCATTCTACCTGTTTATAAAATACCATGTGCTTTGTTGTTGTTGTTGTTGTCTTTTGAGTAAATAAAGAGAGGGAATTCAACATCAAGAGAGGTTTCAATGATGGATGCTAAGGATCAGTCAGTATTCTACATTTGCTTTAGAGAAGTGAGAATGTGATTTCAGACAGCTGTTTCATATTGCAAATCTGTTTGGATCAGTGGAGTGTTGAGTTTGTAGTTGGATTCCCCTTTCATATACTTTGATATCTTCAGACTTTTTCCTTCGGTTTAAATGTCAGCCCATCGGCAGCGCAAAGGAAGGCTGAGCAACACTCAGTATAGAAGAATCATAGTCATGGCTGGAAACCTAAAGGATGGTGAGGCATGACATCTATAGATGGGTTTCACTGAAGAGAAACAGAGGAGCGAAAACAAAACAAATTGCTGGCTAGCAGCCTCAGGCAGTGGTCCAGTCAACAAACTTGAATTAACTGTCCTCTTACCTCCTTTCATAAAGGCAGCCTCTACTAAACCTGTGAGTAAAGAGTTCATAGCACTGACTAATTCAATTTCCCTGAAACTATTATTCAATTTACTACTAAATTAATTATCTGGTTTGTATCTCCCCCTTTCTTTCAAGGGATTCAGGATAGTCTAAATGTAGACTATCCTGTTTATTGTATGTATTTCCCTTCTGGGAGAATGCACTGCCTCCTTTTTAGTTTCCTTTGTGGTTGGATGAATCTTTTACATATCATATATGTGTTTCTATGTAAGCATGTGGTTAGCTGCATGATTCAGATCATTGGAAGTGGGCTATCATGACTCAAGTCCAAGGTTTGCTATTGACTTGCATACAGTCCCGAAGCAAATAGTGTTTTCTTTGTGTTGATTCTTGACTTGTACACTTAGAATAAAAATGACCTAACTCAGTCTATCAGCCCAATGATTGTGAACCACTTTGTACATTTAATGAGTTCTCTAAATGATTAGTAATAATCTATAGTGAGTGCAACTAGTTACTATTAAGAACATAAGAACATCAGAAGAGCCCTGCTGGATAAGACCAAGGGTCCATCTTGTCCAGCATTCTGTTCACACAGCGGCCGACCAGCTGTCAACAGAAAACCCACAAGCAGGACATGAGTGCAACAGCACTCTTCCATCCATGTTCCCCAGCAGCTGGTGTACATAGGCATACTACTCTGATACTACTTGTAAGAGTGTAAAGCATCAACAGTTTGCTGATATGAACCCTTTACTTTTATTTTTGTTATTATTATTTTATATTCAAAGTATTTAAACAGGCTACATAACTGAGCCAATTTAATGGACAGACTATTGGGCTTGGACCCAGCTGATATATTATTTCATACCTCTATCAATTCTTTATACTTTGGATGAGCAATTTCAGGCTAATTTCCCCTGAACTGATCTGGGGCAGATCTATGAACTCAACTTTCTATATTTAGCAGCTCATACTCCCACACATTTCCCCCTTCATGACCTTTCTTTATGTCCAAAGGAATAAAGCTCTCATTGGATCTCATGCAGATTACCGCAGCCTCTTAGAACACTGGTCTTGTCAAATTTCAGCTTCCTCCCATCTCTGTATGTTTAGAACTATCTATATCTATCTATTTCTTATTTTAGCGTACATAAAAATACATTTAAAATATTGTAAAATGTTTATTTTAATTCATGGTAGCATCTTCTTTCTTTTTACTGTTTATACCTATGTTCACTGCTTCAGAATCTTTTTTAGATACTGAATAAATAAATAAACAAACAAACAAACAAACAAACCACTCTCTGGCTATCTACAGTGGGGGTGATGACACATGGCAGGGAAAGAGGCAGCTGGACAAGCATCTGTCGGGGATGCTTTAGGGTGGATTCCTGCATTGAGCAGGGGGTTGGACTCAATGGACTTGTAGGCCCCTTCCAACTCTGCTATTCTATGATTCTATGAACAGGACAGCAGCTTCCTCCCCTGGCAACCACTGAGTAAGGCTCCCCCGTCCGGCTGCCAGAGTCCCCAGTTCAAGTTCACTAGCCATTTATACAAACTAGATCTCATTACCAACACAAGAGTTGGCAGCAACCTTCTTCTCCATATTTTGTACAGACAACAAGATAGTGACCAACAAATGGCATCTCAAGTATCCCTTTCTAGAACTATTCAAGTCTTTGAGTTGGAAACAACCTAGTTCAGGGGTCCTTACCATGAAAGTGGTGCCCACAAAGCTCTCCCCACCCCATCCCCTTTTAAGGAAAACATTGGAGATTGTTAGTGCAGACTTCTTTCTTTCTCTCCCTTTCTAGACTCTAGCATTGCTCTTTCTCTCCCCTCTACACCTTTGCCTTGCTATTTCCCCTCCCTCTCAGCCTCTAGCCTTGCTATCTCTCCACCATCTGTGTAGCTGACTTTTGACTAGCCAGGTCCCCACACCAGTGACTAATCACATCCACCATGAGAACCATTTTTTGGTGGCACCCACAGCAGTTTCTCAAATTGCCAAATATGTCTACAGGTCAAAAAAGATTGGGGACCCCTGACCCAGTTTATTCTAATTTTGTGAGCCCCCTGTGGCAATAATCATATTTTGCATTTCCACTTCTCTCCCTCCTCGCTTTTGGCATTTGGGATGAGTCAGTAACTTGTGACTCTCCAGTTGTTTTGGCCTACAATTCCTAAGATCCCTTACTACCTGCTATGCTGCCTAGTGCTGATCAGAGTTGTAGGCCAAATCATCAGGATGGGCACAATTTGCCCACCTCTGTTGTAAATACTTTAGAGTAATGGCCCTTTCTCTCTTGTCTTTTCTTATAACAACTAGCACATGGATGCTCTCTGAGGATGATTGCTTTGATTGGCACCTGTTGAACTATGAGTAATAGCACTAGGCTTGATATAATGAATCATTTTAGCCCATACAGGTGATGAAACTTCTCTTCGTGGGGACTCTGTCAGTGTGAACTTGCTGTGATAGTAATAAAAAGAGATCAACAGTGTGGTGGTCCTGGGGAATCAAGTAAATGACAACTTTCAGAGCTTCAGTGCACCAGAAATAGTGTCAGTCTATTTCAGTGGGGTTGCACTTGACTCCAGAACATACCATGGTTCAACAGTTGTAATGGATGGCAAAAGGGAAAGTTTGACTTTTGACAGACAGGCAGCCTACTGGGTGTTTAAAATCTGCTTTTGGGCTTACATGGATGCAGACTGCCTTTTTTTTCTTTTTTTATTCCATTTATGTGGAAAAAAAATAATACTGTTTTGAAGTTTTTTGTAGTTTTCTATGTCAGGGAAAACAAGACATTGAGTGTTGTACAGACTCACATATCTTTTAGTCAAATGAGCACATGTCTTTGCTGATCCATTTTGTTGATCCTCTGTAGGACTCATCACTATAATCTCCAAGTATCTTCACTTAAAAGGTTTTAGGCTTCAAAATAACACTATAGGTCACAATAGTATTGTGCAGATAGCTATTAATGTGTTAATGGCACCACAATGGGACATTTAAGGGCCACAGTTGCATGACACAGTTGTGAATTGAAAACATCCAGGCAGAATTCACCATGTTTGCCCTACCGTGGAACTGAATCATAGTTCCACCATCCTTTATCACATCACTCCCCATCCCACTTTCAGTAGCTATGTACTAAATGTGTTACATGCTTGGTATATAGTGATGCAGTCACTCATCCTATGTTACTGAACATTGCACAGGTCTACTCAACTTAAATTCTTAAAATGTGCAGAAAAAAATTGTAGGTAGCTGCTTGACTTTATAGGAACTATTTGACCAGTAGCAGGCAAACTCTCTTGATTCAGAATTGGCTCAGTACTTACAAGAGTTTGTGGTGAGCATTCAGAAACAAATCATCATTTTTTCAAGAGTTCTTTCCCAGCTAGTAGTTTTGGCCACTTGGATATTCGACTCCTCCACACACATGTGGTATCAAAGTAATAAAATAGTTGAGCAAGAGAATAACTTAACGTTAAGAAACATTTGTGTGCATGCCTAACCAGTCAGCTGTCTTTGGGCACCTGTTCTGTTGAATGCTAGCTGCTCAGGTACAGAATTAGTTTCCCAAACAGAGATTGTTTTTGCAAAAATGGTGCTCAATTTATAATATGAGAAAGCATTACATTTGTATTCCAAAATGTAATTACAAACTTTGGCAACATCGCAAATTTCAACTCTATAGTCTTAATCATGAAGCCACACTATGCAACATTAACGTCTCTTCAGCAGGATGCCACTATCAATACCAAATGCCACCATGGGCATTTTTTTTTTATGGAAAGCTGTTATTAATGTAACAAATTAATAAATAATAAATACATTTCCATACTGGATCACCAATAATAATAATCTTAAACAAGATCTATCCAGTTTGTACTATTGTTGAGGTAATTGATTAAATCCATTGATGTGTTATAGATTTGGGGTTCTGCTGATGAAGATGAATCTTGAGTAATGCTAAGTGTAACTTCATGAGCAAGACAACATACCTGTAATGAGCACATAGACTGGTGGCTCTGTTGTATTAGGAGTCTATCCTCATGGGTCAAATGGGTTTACCCTACTGTTTGTAATAACAATACAATTAACAACTATTATAGATTATGCTTAAAACCATCATAGATACTCCATATATTAGATAACTTAATGGAATGTCATATAGCTGTGTATTAGCCCCTTTTAGTGTCATTGGTTGCATTCACACATAATGATAAGGCAGAACTGTGGAAAATTCTGACTTAGTACTCATAAGCAGCATGCTAGTTGCCAGGAGACAAAAGTGTGAGATTATAAAACAACCCAGAATTTGTAGTTGGTTCCAGTTCCTGGCTTATTTGGGAACGACAAACCAGGCATCCCAATTCAGACATAATATTACTTTTATCTCTTGGTTAGTTTCTAATTATTTCATCCACTCCTGCTGGTAGGAGGAGCCAAGCGGTAGTGATTGGGCAGTGTGCTTCTCATTAACAGCTTTCTCTGGAATTATGGCTTAGCATTCTTTGCAAATGTGATCACTATTCTCTACTAGTTTTCATATATGTTTCACATTTCACAGCATTATTATTATTATTATTATTATTATTATTATTATTATTATTATTACCGAGTGACAATATGTGTCAGTCCTATTTTAGCTTAATATATAACTCTTCCATATTTTTTTCTTAAATGTTTCACATGGCAATGTTACCACATGAATGGTCTCCAGCGTTGCAGTTTTATCATTTTGAGGCCAAATTATGCACATATTCCTTTTTCTCTGGATATACTTGTCTACATTCCAGTCCGGATCTATTTTATTTTTGTAGTGGACATTTGTCTTGAGTGAGGTGATGCCACATTTTGTTTCTATTTTTTTATTATTATTATTTAGCGGACATCAATCAGTTGCCAAAGTGAAACACTCAAAAAGCTGTTTTAGGTGCCTTTTGAAAAGCAGATTTGAAGCTAGTTATGTGTTGGTTTTGATCATTTAAGGCAATGCAGAGACACTGCTGTTATTGTGTTTAGATTATACTCCATGTGTACATAAATAACCTTTAGGCCTACTTTTTAAAGGGTGAGTTTGAATGGTACACTTGTCTGACAGTTATCACACGTGTAAACCCCCTGAATAATGCCAAGTTGCTTGCCTATGAATGGAGTACTTTAGGTTTCTCAGTCTAATTCTAGACTGATAAGGAAGCATGTTTTGTGCATCAAACACTGTCCTTTAGTAGGGAAACTGGGACTGCAGCAAAAAGCTGCTCACCTACAGCTTTGCTTGTGAAGCCTGCATCCCCTCCCAAACCTAAGACATGATGAGTGTCAATTGTCATCTGTTAGGCATTTTGTACATGAGGCAGGAGCAATGCACACACACTCTGAATGTTATGTGCATTTTCTTCCCTTTTAACAGCTTTTTGCAATAGCGGTAGACCCCAATCCACAGGCAGCGACAAGTATCTGCATTTTGATCGCTTTCACTGGATCAGGTCAATTATGTATTCGGGAGTATCCAGGCATTTGTGGGATTGATCTCCTGACTGGAAAATATAGTATCTAAACTGTGTGTGCGCGTGTGTGTGTGTATTTATACCCTGCTTCTTAGGACTCCAAGAACAGCCTACAGATAAGTTCAAACAGTAAAAGATAAAAATCCATATAAGTACCCAAGCATAGCAGAGAGCAAGAGAGCATTTAAACAACATAAAAACGATAGAACAGAAAGATTAAAAGATCTGTAGTGCCTGGGTAAGGATAAAGTTTTCCATCCTGCCTGCATATCCTGATTGATTGATTAATTGATTAAAATATTTATATACCCCTTTTCTCTCCATAGTCAAAGTGGTTTACAAACATACAAATATAAAATAGGTAAAAATATAACAATGAAATATAATCTATTAGAAATAACTAATCACAGATTATTATGTACCATGAAAAGTAAAATGAGTATTTAAGTTCTTGCTTCTAAGGGCACACAACTACTTGAGATGATGGAAGCAAAGGTGGTGGGATTTACATCAGGGCCACAGGACCGGGGGAGTGGGTTAACCCTTCCTCTTGAGCCATTTTTCTGGATAAACATTCCTGCATAAACATTCAAAAAATTAAATTATTGTTAACAAGCCATAGTGAAAATGCGGCTTAGTGAAACATAAAATACTGCATGACATGAATTGTTGTATGCTTAAAAATGCACACAGTGAGCTTTAAATGACATAAGTGCAATTATTGTGGAGGGGGGCAAGTCTGATGGGGCAAAGGAAAATCTAAGCAGAGCTATGTGCTGTTTCAGGTCTGTGGGGATCAATTTCTTTGGCAGCTACTAACCACTTCTTTGTCTCTGCACGGAAAAAAAGGCAGGTCCCAAGTTGTAGAGAGGATGACCAGGACAGGAAGGAGGGGTGGGGGTGGGGGGCTCTGGGATTTGTGTTTCAATAATGTAATATTTTGGTTCATTTAATTTTTTTTCCAAAAAATAGAATAAAACCAAGATCCTAAATGTATATTTACTTAGGTGCACATTCCACTGATTTCAGTAGAACCTATTTCCAGGTATGGGACTTAGATCTCACCCTAAGAAATTAAGCAGAGGCCACAAAACACTGTGAATTGCTTTTAATTGCTTTGGTTGCAAATGCTACAAAACTGTGCCTGATCTGTTGGCGTTAGTTCATTTTCTCATCCTTCAGTTGCCCGTAAGGTTTGGAATTGCACCAGCTGCCTAGCACAACAAATTGTCAGAGGCCCAAGGCTACTAGCTCCTCAGACCAGAGGAAAAATTACGGTGCAAATGTGTTAGAGATGTAGCCTTAAGCTATGAAATATTTATTCCTGCAACATTTTTATTTATTTAGTAATTCTGACTGAAGTTCTGTTTTATCTTTGGCAGTATATCAAAAAATCACCCTTTCTAAGCAAACAAATTCTGCTTCATGGAGAAATGTTTAAGGTGACAAATGGGTTAGATTTTTTCCTTACAACTTGGATCTCTGGAATAAAGGAGAATTAGCTTGTGAGTTCATGAGTATTTGAATATTTACACAGGTGGGATCTGAAACTGAACAGAGCATCTGTTAATACTTGAATTCAATACTTGAATTTAAAATAGTTCAGTGTCAGAGGTGGAAGAAATGGAGGAAGGACAAAGCTTCAAATTCTGCACTTGTCTTTGGTCCAAATAAGTTTTCTTCTTTGTAATTATGTATGTTAAAGATAGAAAGCATTCCATTTAGCTTCTGAAGACCTGTCTGAAGCTTAGTGAATGGTACAATTTAAAAACCTGGGGATTAGGTAATTGTGCTTCTAGAATATATAGCCATTCACCTGGGAAGAATATAAAATGCTTTGTTGTTGTGCTGTGCTGTGCTGTGCTGTGGACATTGAGGGCAGAGAAGGCCTTTCTTCATGTCAGCCTGCTTCTATTTTTCAATTTTGTTCCTCCCCAAATACATATTTCCACAATTTCCAGACTTGGGTTTGAGTATTTGTAGGTAATGTTGCGCTTTAGGGACAGATTGGGGAATTTGTTGGTGTATTGCCCAGCCTGCAGCCCAACCTTCTTCCTATTTAAGCTGTCAGAGGTGGCTTCAAATCTAGCATTGAGGCTCCCAGGACTATTGTCTTGGGTGACTTCATGATCCATGCTGAGGCTGCATGATAATGAACTGCTCAGAACTTCATGGATATCATGCCAACCACCGAGAGCATCTGGATTAAAATAAATGGGACAAGGAATAAAAGGAGCATGATGGTCAGAGTCTACTACCGACCACCCAATCAAGAAAAAGAGAAGAATGAAACTTTTGAAAAGCAAATTGCCAGTGTTTCAAGGAAGTCTGATGTAGTAGTGATGGGAGACTTCAATTACCCCAGTATCTGTTGGGCGATACATTGTGCCAAAAGTGGCCTTTCCAAGAAATTCTTGACCTGTGTGGCTGATAACTTTTTCCTACAGAAAGGAAGGAAGTAGAGAATAAGCTATCCTTGACTTGATACTGACCAACAGGGATGGCTAAGTGGATAAAGTGGCAATTACGGGAACTCTGGGGGAAAGTGACCACGTCATTCTTAACTTCTTGATTTTAAAGGAAGCAAAAGCCGAGTGTAGCCATATACGTACTCTGGATTTTAGGGAAGCTGATTTTAATAAACTCAGAACTATGATAAGTAAGGTCCCATGGCAAGTGGCCCTAATGAGGAAAGGAGTCCAAGATTGATGGAAGTTTTTTTAAGAAGGAAATTTTAAAGGCACAATTACAAACAATTCCAACAAGGAAAAAAAGATAGAAGACAACAGAAGAAACCAATATGGCTCCACAAAATGCTTAGAGATGACCTCAAAACAAAAAAGGACACATATAGGAAATAGAAGGAAGGCTAGGCTACAGAAGAAGAGTACAGACAGGTAGTACAGAAGTGCAGGAATGGCATCAGGAAAGCTAAAGCTGAGAATGAACTGAGGCTAGCAAGGAATGCTAAAAGTTTGAAATTGATAAACAAATGGCCAAGGAACATCTAATTTCTTTGAATGAGTTCAGATCTCCAAGGCCCGATGAACTGCATCCCAGAGTAATAAAGGAGCTGGCAAAAGAACTCTCAGAATCACTGACTATTATCTTTGTGAAATCAAGGAACACGAGTGAAGTACTGGATGACTGTTGTCCCTATCTTCAAAAAGCACAAAAAGGAGGAACCTGGGAACTATAGACCAGTTATTCTGACATCAATCCCTGGGAAATTTTTGGAACAGATTACAAAAAAGTCAGTCTGTAAACACTTTAGAAACAATGCAGTGATTACTAGAAGCTAGCATGGATTTTTCAAGAACAAATCCTACCAGACTAATCTGACCTCATTATTTGATCAGGTAACCTCCCCTGTGGACTGTGGGAATGCTGCGGACATAAAATATCTTGACTTCAGCAAAGCTTTTGACCAAGTGTTCCATGACATTCTGATCAGCAAACTAGCTAAAAGTGGGCTAGATGGAACAACTATTAGGTAGATCCACATTTGGCTACAGAATTGAACTCAAAGAGTGATTATCAACGGTACGTTCTCGAACTGGAGGAAGGTAATTTGTGGGGTACTGCAGGGCTCAGTCTTGGGCCCAGTGCTCTTCAACATTTTTATTAATGGTTTGGATGAGGTGGTGCAAGGAATGCTTATCAAATTTGCAGATGACCCAAAATTGGGTGGGATAGCTAATACCCTGGAAGTCAGAAACAAACTTCAATGTGATCTTGATAGGCTAGAGCGCTGGGCTGAAAACAATAGAATGAAATTTAATAGGGATAAATGCCAAGTTCTACATCTAGGAAAAAGAAACCAAATGCACAGTTACAAGATGGGGGATACTTGGCTCAGCAATACTACAAATGAGAAGGATCTTGGAATTGTTGTAGATCACAAGCTGAATATGGGCCAACAGTGTGATGTGGCTACAAAAAAAGAAAGAAAAGCAAATGCTATTTTGGGATGCATTAATAGAAGTTTAGCTTCCAAATCGCGCAAGTACTGGTTCCTCTCTATTCGGCACTGGTTAGGCCTCTTCTTGAGTATTGTGTCCAGTTCAGACAAACTGGAGCATGTTCAGAGGAGTGCAATGAGGATGATCAAGAGTCTGGAACAAAGCCCTATGAGGAGAGACTGAAAGAACTGGCCATCTTTAGCCTTGAGAAGAGAAGGCTGAAGGGAGATATGATAGCACTTGAAAGGTTGTCACACAGAGGAAGTCTAGGATCTCTTCTTAATCATCCCAAAGTGCAGGACACGGAGTAATGGGCTCAAGTTACAGAAAGCCAGATTCCAGCTAGACATCAGGAAAAACTTTCTGACTGTTAGAGTAGTACAACAATGGAACCAATTACCGAGGGAGGCAGTGGGCTCTCCCACACTAGAGGCTTTCAAAATGCAGCTGGACAGCCTTCTGTCAGGAATGCTTTAAGGTAGATTCCTGCATTGAGCAGGGGTTTGGACAATGGCCTTATAGTCTCCTTCCAACTCTACTATTCTATGATTCTATGTGACTGTCCCAATATGTCAGCAATTCTGCACATGTGGCTAGTCATGCACTGGATTTGCTGTTTGCAACTGGAGGTGTGGGGAGCATTGTGGCAGCGATTTCTTTCTTCAAGATTGGGCATCCTATTAAGATGGTCTGCCATGGAGGCTGAAAGATTCCTTGAAGACCTTGGGGAGTTTCCCGTTGGCATAATTGCTGCTCCTGTCAAGGCACTAGCCAGTTCGTAGAATGCTGACTCAGACAATTGATATGAGCGCTTCTAAGCATCCTCTCCCAAGATGCAGTGCTCATTTGGCTCCATGGTTCACCAGGGAGCTTGAAGTGGGCTGGAAGGTGGCTAGAACAGAAATGGCAGAAAACTCATAGTAAGTAGGACTGAACACAAGCGAGATCCTATTATTGAGCCTTCCCTGTGGTGGTGATGTTGGTGAAGAAGCAGTGCTTCTCCGCCAACATTGTGTCCTTGGAGTGTTGTCCAGCAGAGGTATTTCAAGTGCTATTTCACTCTGGCCTATGTAATTCAACACAGATGCCTGGGAGGTCCACTCATATCCATTATGACTTAGGAACAATTCAGTCAGTAAATGTGCCCAGGGCACCATATCTGGTCCAACTGTTGCAGCCTGAGCTCCAAAATCTTTCCCCACTCCCTCCATAGTTAGATGTGATACATTCATAGTTGTGCCTGGCAATTTCAATCATTCCCATATGTATGAGCAAGATGGGGAAATGTTCAGGAGTCTTGATAAGTCTTGGCAACTCGGAGGGGCCCTAGCTCAGTGTGATAGAGAACATGGTTTGCATGCAGAAGGTCCCAGGTTTGATCCCTGGGTTCTCCAGGTAGGGTAAGGAAAAGAATCCTACCTGAAACTCTGGGAAGTCACTGCCATTCAGGGTTGACAATACTGGGCTAGGTGGATCAATGGTTTGACTCAGTATAAGGCAGCTTCCTATGTTCCTATATTCCTAACTGCCCATTTCATCCTGTAGTCACATACTGGGGAGACTTCACAAGTTAACAAATCTGGTCTTGGTGTAGAGTGTGGAATGGCAAGAAGCTCAAGCCCCAGTGAGGCTTGCAGAAATCTCTAGTAATGTTCAGCAGAGGCTACTGAGAATTTTTGCCACAATCCACTTACTCACATATCCTCAACCGTTTTAAGCATTTAAACAGTCAGCAGGGCCAGTGCCAGACTATTTTGCATCCTAGGCAAGGTGAGCTACTGGCACCCCCCCTCCCCCAATTGCCAACTTTGATTTTTAAGAACAGATGTTTTGTAGAAAAAATAAAAAGCACAAAAGTTGAAACATAAGAACATAAGAAGTGCCCTGATGCTGGATCAGACCAAGGGTCCATCTAGCAGCACACAGTGGCCAACCAGCCATCGGCCAGGGATGAAGAAGCAGGACATGGTGAAACAGCACCCTCCCACCCATGTTCCCCAGCAACTGGTGCACACAGGCTTATTGCCTTGAATACTAGAAATAGCACACAACCATCAGGGCTAGTAGCCATTGATATATCCTTTATCTCCAAGGAATTTATCCAACCCACTTTTGAAGCCATCCAGATTGGTGGCCATCAGTACATCTTGCGGTAGTGAGTTCCATAATTTAACTATGCGCTGTGTGAAGAAGTCCTTCCTTTTATTTGTCCTGGATCTCACACCAATCAGTTTCATGGGATGACCCCGGGTTCTAGTATTTTGAGAGAGGGAGAAAAGTGTCTCCCTGCCCACATTCTCCATACCATGGATCATTTTGTACACCTTTATCATGTCTCCCCTTAGCCTCCTTTTTTCCAAGCTAAACAATCCTAGTTGATGTAAACTTCCTTCGTAGGGGAGATGCTCCAGACCCTTAATCATTTTAGTTGCTCTTCTCTGCACTTTTGGCAGGAAAAATACCAGGGGAGCGGGCATTTTCTTAGTGGTGCCTACCTCTCCTTGAACACCTTAGAAGGGAAAAGGGGGGCTCTACATTTCCCTCCTACCCCATCCCCCTCCTTAAAAACAGAAAGGGTCATGGTGATATTCCCTCACTCGCAAGAAAAGAATCTAACTCCTCAATGTCTTGCTCCCGGGGAGGCCGACATGGGCACAGGGTGTCGGGCAGTGCCAGTCCCTTCGCTTTCGATCTCCGAGGGGGGGCATTTCCTTGGGAGCAAGTCCCCCAGACCGGGACAGCCTCTACTCCCAAGGAGACCAGCCTAAGCGTAGATGGCAAGTGTCCTCCACCATCTTGTTTCTTGCGCACGCAGGGTGCCTTATGTGTGTCTCTCCTCTTCCTCCTCCTCAGATCGGGTCCAGTGAGCTCCCCTCCCTCCTGAGGAGGCGGAGGCGGCACCGTGCAGCCAGCCAAGTGTCCGCCCCGCGAGGCCCCCTCTCCGGCCGCACCAGGCCCTTTGCTTCCAATCTCTGGGGGGGGGTTCCTCAGGAGCAAGCCCCCCAGACCTGGATGGCCCTTGCTCCCAAGGAGACCAGCCCAGGCGCAGACGGCAAGTGTCCCCTCCGCCATCCTGTATCTTGCGCACTGTGCCTTACTCACGTCTCTCCTCTTCCTCCTCGTCGGATCGGGTCCAGTGAGTTCCCCTCCCTCCCGAGGAGGCGGAGCCGTGCAGCCAGCCAGCAGGGCGTCCGCCCCGCGAGGCCCCCTCTCCGGCCGGCCGGTGCGTGCGAAGGGGGCCGGGCTGGTGAGACTCCCGCTGGTCCCATGGAAGCGCATACACACACACAGAGCGCCCCTCTGAGATCTGCTGCTCTAGGCCGCTGCCTTAGTCCCTATATGGACGCGCTAGCCCTGCCAGTCAGTCACTCTACTTCAAAAATCTCACTTATTTCTGTGATGGGATCCAATCTACACAATGTATGCATTCTTTTTCATCTGTAGCAAAGGTGCACAACCTATGGCTCATGGGCCACAGAACCCCAAGCTCTCTTGTGCAGCTCCCCAGACACTGGCAACTCACATCTGTCTCTTTGCCATTGCAAATCACCATTTCCCCTCCCCCACCCCATTGTACTGAATCTTAATGCTTCCGGGAGGATATTCTAGTAGTAACAGTGTTTCTATGGCAGATACTTTAGATCCCTATGAGAGCAACTCCCAGAGTGGCTTTTTAAGAAAACCAAGAGCAGTGGAGGCTGAGGAAGTGTGTGTGTGTGTCAGGGTGGGGAAACAGTCTATGTGTCTGTGAAATGGAGAAAGCATGTGTAGGGGAAGAGCATGTGCAAGTGTGTGTGTGTGTGTGTGTGTGTGTGTGTGTGTGTGTGTGTAGAGGGGATGGGTTGTGTGTGTATGTGTGCCGTGTGCACACACCTCTCCAGCCCCACATCCTACACCAGATATGTTCCCTGGGGACGAAAAGATTGCACACCTGATCTACGTATTGGTTTTTTCCACTCCATTCTGGCATTGGTATCCCCATACCCCAAAAATCCAAATCACTAGTTGGGACAGTTATCAGGTTATCTCAGGCTTTCCACAGAGGTGAAAGAATAAGAACACATTCTAGGCTTCTTGTTGTCTAGGTGTTGGCTTCATAAAAGTGGGAGTATGTGTGGGATCCCATAACAAGTTGTGGTATTGTCACAGATTAGTCCTGTGCTACACTCTTTCTCCTTTTGGGAAACGCTTCTCCTAAACTACTGGTCTGTATGCAGTGCCATATATGAATTCTACACCTGTGGAGCACCAACTCTGGAATCATTCTAGAGCTATAGCTAAGCAGCTGGTGGTAAGTTCTGTGTCCTGGAAGTATGAGAAGCTCTTGTGCAGACATCCAGGGCTTCAAGATCCAGCCCTTTCTGCTCAGAAAAGGATGAAGAAGAGTGAAAGGGACTAAACAAAGGAAGAAGGGCAGGTGCTCACAATTAAATAGATGCATTTGAAGGGGAACTCAAAAGGCCCGTGAACACCCCACTGAGTTGTTCATATGCTTATGTGAAATCTTCCCCGTTTCCCCCCAGCTGCTGTGTGACGAAAGGTGGTAGGAAGCTGACAGGATGAATTATGGTTCTCTCCCCCTCCCCCCTCCCCTTGCCTCCATATGAAGGAGTGACACATTTAGCCTCCCTTGTTGATGCTTCTGTAGGTAAAATGAATGATGGGGCCTTCTGCATCCTTTATCAGGTCTAGCCTGTCTCAGGGGTCAGACACAGCTGCTATGATGTTGGAGTTCTATTTTGGCTTTAATGCCAAATATAAACCATGTGCATTTCTCTGTCTAAAGACCCCAGGCTGCTTTGAATATGGAGCTCATCTCCTTAGGGGAAGGGGAAGGGGATGGGGAGGAAGGGGGAGGGAAGACAAAAAAAACCTGCACAGAATTGCTGATCAGGCTGCGTCTTGTGTCCTCCCAGTCTGCAGATGGCTTCTTGCTGGTTTGTAAGCCTATCAAAGAAAAACACCTTCTTTGTCAAGCTGATGGAAAGTACTTTATGCTTTAGTTGAATGCTCTAGAGAGAGGATGTTGGCTTGAACATTTTAAAGATTATTGCAGAAGTCCAATTAAGCTGGGAGCTCTCCTGTGAGAAATGATCATTCACAGGACTAAAGCTACTAACAAAATATGTTCCCCCCCTCTTAATCTACCTTGAGTAGAATCCATTGTCCATCAATTGACAGCAGATTATGACATTTGGAACAGGTCAGCGCAATTCAATTTCCTTTGCTTGATGCCTGTTTTACAATCCTCATAATTTACTTATTGTTTCATGTGTGGTAAGTCTGTTTGAACAGCATAGGTCCATAACCCTGCCAGACAAAGGGCTCCATCACACGTAATTCCCCCACCCTGCTTTGCCACCGCGTTTTTTACCTCCAATGCTCTTTTGCTCGTTTGTTCTTCCACTCCACCCTCCCCTTCTCTTTCTTCCTCCAGTTCATTGGTTAGTCCTTCCCCCCTTTTAACAAGACAGGTCCTGTCAGCTGAATACTTCAACCAGACCGCCTTTCTGCCTGGCAAAAATGGAACGACCCTATAGTCTGGCTCTTTGGGGGCACCGAAGGAGTACAATCCTGTCTCTGCAGAGATTTGGGCATTGTACATTTTTTAAAAAAAATGCTTTTGAGCCTGGGATGCAAGGTTTGGGTTTTATATTGAGGCTTGGAGCCAGCTGCTGGGAGAGATTGCTTTTCCCTGCTAGGACCTGATGCAATCCATTCAAGCCAACAGCAAGGCTCTCATCATAGCGCACACCCCCAACAAAGGAAAACATGCTTAGGGAAAATAATCCAGATTTTAGGCGTTCTAGGAAAAGACAGAAAAGGCTGGGGAAGAGGTGGGCTGTCAGCAGGACAGGCACGGTGTCATGTGAGTACCATGCTGCAAGTCTGCACACCAGGCATGGCAAGAGTGCACTAAATCGCTGGTATGATGGAGCTCAAAGAGGAAAATAGAAGAGTGATATAGTAAAAAGGAGAAAGGTCTTAATTCCTCAAAAGGGTCTATATTTTTAAGGGGAAATCTGAGAAAAATGTGAATTTCTTACTTTTTTTGCTGAAGAGAAGTATGTGTTTTCAAATTAATTAAGAATGCTAATTGTTCTATATATATTCATTGTACACACACACACACACACACACTTTCCCCTTAAGATTAAGATGCTGAAGATACTGCAACAGTTCCACTTATATTAATAAGGAATGGGCTGCTCACTTTCATTTTCTATAACATGTGTTAGAAACCTTTGTGTGTGCTATAAATCTTTACGACATGGAGTAATACTCTTTTCAAATTAATTGATATTCTAGACTTAGTCTGCTCACAGACAAATTGATTGATTGATTGATTGATTGGTTGCATTTATATCCTGCCTTTTTCCTCCAAAGAACCCAAACCAGCGTACATAATCCTCCTCTTCTGCATTCTATCCTCACAACAACAGCCCTATGAGGTAGGTTGAGCTAAGAGTCTGTCACTGACCCAAAGTCACCCAGTTTGCTTCTGTGGCTGAGTGGGGACTAAAACCTGGATCTCATAGAAGAAACATTTTGGGCTCGGGAAGTTTGCAACTTTTGGGCATTACCTTAGATCAGCAGTGGGGATTGTGTGGCCTGCCAGATGTTGTTGGAGTGTAATACCCATCAGACCTAGCCAGCATAACCAATGGTGATGGATTATGGAAGATGAAGTCCAATAACATCTGGTAGGCCACATGTTCCCCATCCCTGCCTCAGATTATAAAATAGCAAACAAGAATTTACACTTGATCATTTTCACTGTCTTCTTGTGCACTGATGATTTGGTTAAATAAATCCTATATATTACAAAATCTATAGCATTTTTAATATTTTTATTTATAAAGTTTGAATAATCTGCAGGCCATAAAAATAAATGCACCAAATTGTTCATTAAGAAAGGGAGGAAACACAATTAATCAAGATTTTACAGAAATAGACAAATACTCAGTTTGTTTCAAAATATTTGAATATTTCCAGCATTATAGAATGTTTGACAGCTGAAAGGGAAAGTAAAACCAAAAGGGGCAATAAAAGTATTACATAGCCACTGTGCAGGCCTAGCTACTGGAAGAGCCTTGTTTATAAACAAATAGTGTGTGCTAACTTCTGTTTGGTCTCAGTGTAGGCTCAGGTTTTAGATTTTATAGCTAATAAAACTAAAGTTCAGAAATAATTCATCCCAAGTTTGAACATTCTGCTTTTCATTTAGTTTGAAAACAAAACAAAACCCCCAATTGTGGGGTTCCCCAGAGGCTGTTGGTTGGCCATTGTATAAACAGAATATTGGACTAGATGGACCTTTGTTCTGATCAAGCATGGCTCCTCCTATGTTATAATAAAAGTAAACATGAATTAAACTCAGCAGTGTCAACATCATAAGATTATTTACATTATGAAATATCACAAATAGCTAATGCTGTCCACTGCTCACCCAATTATTGGTCTTGATTGATTATTTATATCACCTAACTGACAAATTTCCCTGAGGGAATCATAATATAATCATGAATAATCATAAAGAGTAGTGAGTGGCTTACTTCCAAATTTTTAGCATGGAACTCTAGTATCTCATTAAACAATAGGACTACATGTATGATACCTTCTCCCCCACCCCAATCTGGTCCACCATATGGAAGGGAGCAAGTACATACTTGCCCTCCCCAACTACCTGCCCACTTCTTTGATTCCAGCCTATGCATATATAATCCAATGCATGTAGAACAAAATTGCAATCAATAACTGGATTTTTTTCCTGTGGAATTGATCATATGATTTTGGCCTGTGTACAGTATGTTGTATTCACATAGGCTGTATTTGGACATTCGGTCCCACAGGGATGGCAGAGAATATACACTGGCTGGGTAGGAGGAATGGGGGAGGGACACACACACACATAGAGTCCCTTCCATGCAATGGGCTGGCACAGAAAAAGGGTATCATCCAGTCCAGCCCAGTACTACGTGTACTATATTCCTCCTTAAATGAGGTTGCATAAAAGTTTTACCATGCCCCCATCTTAGTCATTGTATCATTTCTTCTCTTCTATTATTAGAGCATGCCTCCTTTTTATTTATTTTTTTATGTTGCATGTACCTACCCTTTTACCAAGCTATCATTCCAGCATTTTCTCTCTCTTTTGTGTTCTCTTATAAACAACGTTATGATTGTTTATTTATTATTGATATTTTATATGCCTTCAGTAAAAATTCCCAGGATGATTTACATAAGAAAACAACAACCCCAAAAATGATTTGAACAAATCTGAACAAACATAAAGACACAAAAACTAGAAGTCAACAAAATCTCAAAAGCCAGATAAAAATAATAATTGGGACTAAAATTATGTCTAAAAGTTTATATATGTATATATTGATAGACTGAGTATTGATATAATCTTGGCCCAAAGAACTGTGCCCTAGCCCAGAGGGTCTGTCCAAAGGAAAACATGCCAAGAATGCAGCAATATATATATGCATGTATGAGTACCGAGGACCAAATTCTAATGAACCAATGGCTCTTAGCTGATGTTGTTTTGAATGTATATTCTCATTTAGCAAAAGAGAGTTGAAGCTGATGAAGGGCTTAACAAAAGAGTTTAAGGATCTATGGCTTTTTGTCAGTCACCAGCTGTCGTGTGGTGTACTAATAACTCTGCAAGAAATACCTGCCAAATGGCAATGGTGAGTTCTGGCTCAGCACACTCCATTAACATCCACTGCAGTTACTTCTTGGTATCTGCATGGATGTCTGTTGTCCTTGGTGCTGAAATTTAGATGGTGTGTTGTTTCCAGCTGTGGGGGGGGCGGAGAATCCAAAGCCAAATGAAAGCTGATCTCCTGATAAACATAGCAGTAGGACTATTTGGGCAATGTGCACCATCAGCATTAATCACAACAATAGAAATTCCATTATCCATCCATATCTCATGATTATTTGAGGAACAAAGTAGGCAAGACATCAGGAGATTTGTGATTGGATCTTTTGCAGTGGAATTGGGTTTTTATTGTTGTTTTGTTTAGTTCAAAACTCTCATCTGGGAGGAGGGGAGGAAAAAAATCAGCAGAGCAGTGCTGGGGAAGGCAGTGTTTAAGCTTTTCCTCTCTGCACTATTTCCCCACTTTCAATTTCCCCTACCCAAATCTGCCATTCTCTCTACAGTCAAATAGCAACACGTGTTTTGGGAGGTGGGCTGGGGAGAAATAAAAAAATTAAGTGTATTTCAGAATTTGTTATCTGAAACTGTTTGTTCTATGTAGGTTTAAATTTGCCTTCTCTCTGAGATGGTCTGTCTGTCTGTGTGCGAGAAGGCCGCTATGCATTCTGTAACATTCAGTCCTCCTGATTCCTTCAAGGCAAGTTCCCTAATGCTAGCTGTCACCACATGATCAGGCAGGTGCCTTTGGCTTCTGCGCACAAGAGGACATGATGTTCTGTGGGGTGTGCGCGTGTGTATTCTGTGTTTCCAGCGCATGTATTTTCCCTTTCTGAATGCTGTCCCTTAGGTCCATGATCTGAATTTGTATTGCATCCGGCTAAGTAGTAAACGACAGCATAGAATGTCAGTCAATGCTTTCCCTATGTTAACCAATGAAAAGCAATTAGTCAACAGCTGCTCTGCAATTAAACAGAAAACTGACTGAAATCTATCATTGAAATCTCGGCAGGAAATGCTAGACCTTGCAAAGTACATGTTCCCATCAGAGCTTTGGGTGGCTTACTGAGGGATTGAATACTGACAGCAACAAACTGGTTTGGGACATCCAGTTCCATATGCTACACAATACAGTTCAGCTTCTTCAGTCCTGGAGTTCTCTCAGGACAGGAGTAAACTTACTTTAACCATTAAGGCATAAGAAGCTACTTGAAGTGATTCTGTCACTTCCCTCCCATACATATTTTGCTAAAGGTCCTGTTGGGTCTTTAAGATCTTCATTCCTGTTTGCAGTCTGTTTCTCTGTCACCTAAAGTATTCTAGTCCTTGTTTTGGTTTGTGCCAAAATTACCAAATAGTTTGCTTTATACCCCTATTATTCTCATGAAAAGGTGAATAAAAAGACTTAAATGTGCTGCATGAGATGATAATGTCCATAACAGTTATGAAACATAAGGGAAGTGTTGAATGCCATTTTAAAACCAGTATGAAAATAGTTGCATAGTAGTGCATAGATGCACCTGTGGGTGGATTATAGCAGATCCTCTCTCGCTTGCATTCTGAGAAAAGCCAGCTGCATTGCTTCAGGCTTCCCACGTAGTCGGGTTCTCACTCTCCAGACTGGTGATCTAAAACTGAATCACCTATGTATTTTACATACACAATCATTAGCACTTAATTTATAATGTGGATGTTGTTGTTTTTAATTATTTGTTATGTTCATATCACACCTTTCTTTTGAATTTAGCATACATAGGGTTCCCTGAGACAGACACTTTCAAGACTTGAGGCCTAGACCTGGTTAGTTCAGGATGGTTACTGCAATGCATGCTTTCCGCCCATACCTTGGTCTCAAGCCAGCTGTCCTGGAATATCTCTCACACAGTTTGATCCCTCATGTAGTTGCTGGCAGTGGTTATGGTATGGCAAGGAAGAGAGATTACCCTTTCTGCAAAAGTACCCCCCTCCTAAAAAAAGACAGTTCCTTGTTACCGAACATCCTCATTCAAATGTATGCAAATTCATGTTTGTACATGCTTACATAATAAACCCAGAAAGGTAGGGCTTGTTTTGCAGAAGGATGGTTCACACAGAATAGATTTTACCCTGTATTTTGACAAAATGGAGGTATTAGCTCAACAGTTGAATCATAGACGTTTTATTTTGCCATATATGTTTACAGAAGGAAAACAATTGATTTATAAACCATCCCTCTAGCACTGGACTGGCAGACTATTACTAATAGTGATAGAGCAAGAAAAGATAGAGGTAAGGAGTTATGATTAGGGGTGTGCTCCGCTCCGTTTCGGACCATTCCAAAGCTTCGGAGCCAGGTGAGTGTGGAGGGGGGCTTACCTGGCGCCGGCGCCACCATGGTCCGTGCAGCAATGGTGGCGGAGCCAGGTAAGTAGGGGATGGGGCAGGGGGCTTACCTGGCTCCATCGTCTGCCGCTGACACAGTCTGTGCGGTGGCTCCGAATGCCGCCCATGCCTAAGGCCAGAAATAGGCCACGGACTGTGGCAGCGATGGTGGCGGAGCCAGGTAAGGGGGGAGGGGGGCTTATTCAGAAGCCATTTTGTCCCCCCTTCCCTACTTACCTGCCTCTGCCATCTGCCACGGACGCAGGTAAGTGGGGAAGGGGGGCAAAATGCCATCCAAATATCGATCCGGACCTGCAGATCTCACTCCGGATCCAGTTCCGGAGTGGATTGGCGGAGGTCTGGATCGTCCTGAACCGGTTCAGGCCTGATCCGGAAGGTCCGGATTGGGATCCAAAGTGGTTCGGGGGGGGGGCGTGCACAGCCATAGTTATGATTCACCAAATAAGGAGTAATGAGGGCACCATGGAAATGATAAGACAGGGCTTCAAGAGCTAAATACAACAGGGCAATGTTAAGTATCAGTGGCAAAGGGTGGGCTACACATGGGGTGAAACTGATAAATTTGGGAAACAATCCTATGGTTCCTATACAGCATTTGAGGGTCCCTAGGATTGTTTGGATTCCCATAAGTAAGTTATGGGAATCCAAAGCTGGGAATCTGAACTAACTAACTCTCTCTCTCTCTCTCTCTCTCTCTCTCACACACACACACACACACACACACACACACACACACACGGTGCAGAAAGAATCATGACAGCTGCCCTCCGAGGTGGTTAATGTAACCTTGGAAGTTGAAGAAAGGGGGTGTTTTGGTGGGCAGAGAGGGGAGAAAACTGGAGAGGCCATGATATGAGCTATCCCGAGGCCTCTGCTGCCTCCTTCCCTCCTCCTCTGAGGTGCTTTTTCTAGACAGGCAAAAAGCCCATCTAGCAAAAATGCAGGGTGGGAGGATGGGAAGTGAAGATTGCCTTGGCCACTCCTCCTGCTCTGCATAGGATGACCATACAATCATCACAATAGGGCTGCACCTCAAAGACATTTCAGGAGAAAAAGAGCAAAAATAGTTGCAAAGCAAATAAATGGCCCTTGTTTCAGAAAACATAATTGTACTTTCTGGTTGGTCACAATCACTTGGAAATCTACCATGTGCATGGTCTGTCCTGGCCTTAACCAGTTGTTAGACACACAGGGGTGAGGGTAACCACCTCAATCCACAACCCATTATGGTCTTCAGTCCCACTCAGGCCAAGTTGATATAGGAAATGATGGGGATCACAGAGCCCCGAAAAAAGGTGTGGAACACAGTTTAAAAAATAGACTTTTCAGTGTAAAGCCCTGGAGCAAAATCCCTCCTTGGAACCTGACTGATTTGAGGAAAATAAGAAACATGAAGAGAAGTGAGGGAACTTAGGGGAAGGAGGCAAGGAAGCTATCTAAATGTATGGAGTTGTACTTGGCTTGAATCTTTGCTGAAATAGATGTTTCTATTGCAAACATCTATTTCAAGATGCATTGCTGCATTGCAAAATGCAGCAATGGCCAGTTCATAATGTGTGCAGCTTGGGTATACAAGGCAATAGATATATCTAGGCACACAAGGCAGTGAAGTAGTTCAAGTGAGGGGAGAGGAACTGTGATCCTGGACAGGCATCAGAGTAGGAGAAGGAGAGTGCTAAGAAGGATAATAAGGAATGGAGTGTGAACTTGGAGCTCTGTCACCCAGAGTGTGTCCGTGATTGTG
Source organism: Elgaria multicarinata webbii (assembly GCF_023053635.1). Lineage (NCBI taxonomy): Eukaryota > Metazoa > Chordata > Lepidosauria > Squamata > Anguidae > Elgaria > Elgaria multicarinata. The sequence continues at coordinate 88,633,386 of NC_086172.1, forward strand.
CCTATGATAAAAATGCACACTGGGTGGCAAGTCCCAAGGGTAGTTATAGTTTTCAAGTGGAAGCACAGAGAGATGATGACTTTGGGCAGATTCAAGATGAACTTAAACAAACGAATCAATAGCTTGACTCTGATGGAGACCTTCATGGGTTGCTGGTGGAGGCCTGGTGGTCAGTATTAACTGTACATGCCAGTCAGCTGTAATCCCATCACTTACTTCAAAGAGAGACAGCTGTAAGGGAAAGGCGGGGGAGAATAAACAAAAGCAACTTGCCTGGAGTTACTTTCCAGGCTTCTCTTCCTGTATCCTGCTTTTATTTAATAAAGCTTCCTGTTTTTATTGCCCCATGAAACTAAACAGTCTCAACCAGAACTTAAATCAAAACTACCTTCTTCTGACAATCCAGTCCTCTGTCTTCTTATTGCACTCTAAGACCATAAGAAGAGCCCTGCTGGATTAGACCAAGGGTCCATCTAGTCCAGCACTCTGTTCACACAGTGGCCAACCAGCTGTTGACCAGGGACCCACAAGCAGGACACAGTGCAACATCACCCTTCCACATTCAACATTATCTGTTGCAATGCCTTATATATACATCCCCTAGACAAAAAAATCTCAATTACATTCGTTATCTTTCTGACTGATCTTCCCTTGAGCAAATCTGTATATTGCTGGCTGGCAATAATGTATTTATTACTGATCTGGTTGCAAAATTCGCCTTAGCTGCAAGTAAGTTGAGAGCTTGGCACCAAGACTCCCAATAAGTTTCATAATGGAGAGCTGGAGATTTGTTCTGGTATATGTACTGATCTAGTTCCCCACTCGCGAATTCTTAATGTATGTTAATGTGATTTTTACCTTTATATTCCATTTGTGTTCATTATTTTCATTTTACTTTATATTATCCATTTTTAACCTACTTATTTATTTTAGCTTATCTCTTTACTTGTTTTTATTATGTCGAATTGTGATGGCTTATCGCTTTTAGCAATAAAGATTTCATTCATTCATTGATTCAGACCCTTCCACCCATGTTCCCCAGCTTGCTGCGTCTGATACTGGAGGTAGCACATAGCCATCAGGACTAGTAGCCACTGATAGCCTTCTTCTCCAGGCATTTATCCAGTCCCCTTTTAAAGCCATCCAAATTGGTGTCCATCACTACATCTTGTGGTAGCGAGTTCCATAATTTAACTATGCACTGTGTCTAGAAGTACTTCCTTTTATCTGTCCTGAATCCCCCACCAATCAGCTTCATGGGATGACCCCAGGTTCTAGTATTACGGGAGAGGGAGGAAAATGTCTCCCTATCCACATTCTCCACACCATACATAATTTTATACACTGCTATCATGTCTCTCATCAGCTTACTTTTTCCCAAGCTGAACAATCTCAGCTGTTGTAACCTTTCCTCATAGGAGAGATGCTCCAGCCCCTTGATCATTTTAGTTGCCCTTTTCTGCCCTTTAGTCCAAGCCCCTGGCAATCGTCTGTCCTGGAGTGAAATTTAGGCCAGTTTCCCTGTCTGCTCTACTTCCAATCCTGCTGGGGTCCACCGATCTCAGAACAGGAACCGGGAGCATTGGGTTAGGCCACCTCTTTCTTTAGCCTTCCAAGAGCTATTGCTCCTGCTGTCTTTCACCTCTGTTGCTCAGTCTCTTCAGGGCCAGATCTACATCTCGTGTCATATCAATTCAATCCCATCACTTTAATATGGATAACAAGTGCTAGTGTAGTTCTAGACCTGGTGTCTTCTCACTCTTTGGTAAGCGGAACAAAACTTTATCCTGTTTGACCTCATCCTCATTCATTAGCCCTGGCATTTCTACAGCTGTCCTGCCCATGACAGGAGCACAGTTTCTGGCTAAGTGAAGGTCTATTTTGTCAGCACAATGATTTATTCTTTGACCTCTTACTCTCCTCTTGGGGCGGTTCTGGGCTTTGTATGGGGAAGTCTCTGACTCTATTTTTTGCCCTTATCTGAGGATTCCAAGCTTTGTCTACCTCTGGAGGGCAACTCCTTTTAACTCATTCAGGGTACAGAACATACATGTCATGACCTTCAATTACAATAGAGAGAGTCAGGCTGCAATACTACTATCAGGATCCTCTTACTCCTAACTGTCATGAGATTCTCATCGATGCAGCCTTTCCCAGAACAAAATACATATTTAGACAAGTTGCTAGGGTGATGCCAACGCAATTACAAAATATAAACTTGCACATGTACAAGAGCCATCGGGGCTGAACTTCTCAGTAACATCCTTCTTAAGATGTGGCATGGGAGAAGAATTCCAGCACCATACAACAGCTTCTGAAATAAATTTGGGAGCAATACTAATTAAAATTTACGAACGGAAGGCAGTTTCTATATTCTAGCTGTGAGAGGAATCTGGTCTTAAAGCTTTCTTGGGAAGGAGGAACAACCATCCTCTTTACTAAGTAAATTCTGTTTTGTATTTTGATATAGGGTTGTTGTTCTGTTAGGCTCATTTGCCTCTAGCAGCTGTTTGGTGGGCAGAAATTCAGCCAGTAAATTGCTGCTTTTCTGACAGGTAAAGCTAAACTAGTTGAATTTCTGTCTGGCATGCAGCTCTTAAATTCACAGTATCCCTATCAGAAAAAGTGGTATTGGGGACTGGGAGTCGTCCGCCTTTCACAAGAGATGTCTATAGAGGCATGTCTATTTCACCCTTATTTCATGTACTATGGTTTCATGTTCTTGACAATGAAAACAGTTTTCAAGGTTCAGATGTGTCTCCAGCTAAGCCTACATTTCCTTTAAATTAAAGTTTTGGTGTACAAAATAATGACAATCCTGAGAAAATTTTAAACTAACCTTTCCCAACCTTGGGTCCCTGGGTATTGTTGGATTACAGCTATTATCACTCACTGCCAGAATGACCTTTTGCATTTCTTTATGAGGTATTCTTAGGTTTTTAAGGATGTGCTTTGAGTTTCATTTAGTTCACTTTTCCAGAGATCAGACTTATTTGTACTTAGAATAGAGCCATTGAAATAATGGGGCAAGGAATCATGCTTAATCATACCATTAATTGTACTATTAATTCTCCAACTATGATTGTCTGGATCCAACTCATAATTTCTAAAAAGTTTTTTTTTTAAGCATCCACTAAAATAACAGCGTTCATGTAAAAATAGAACATAAAGTACCAAAATAGACTACACATTGCAAAGATGCTATCTGGGCCAGCTTTACGTAATGAATTTGTCTATACAAAATATAATTCATGCATTGGGAAAGTTTGCACCATAATATAGTTATCAATACAGTTACCATTTTGGGGGTAAGCTAAAATGACCCATGTGTCAGTTTCCCAATAAATGCCCAGACTAAAAAAGACACTGTTTCCAACATTCACGCATACTTGCTTCACTTCCTCTCCCTCCTGTCTACATTCATTCATTTATTTATTCTCCTGTGGGAGACAATAACATATGAGCAAGCAACCCCCAGCTGTAAGCTGACTTAAATGGCTTGCTGATGGAGAAGACAACATATCTTAATATATTTTAGCCATTAATGAGAAATGCTGAGGTTTTTCAGTGTGGGTACATATTGCTGCTGACAGGCACATAGTTCTGATCTACAAGAAATGTATGTCCTTTCCTGTACCCAGGCCTAGGTTTGAATCCAGGTTTTATGTCTCCACAGAACCTAGTCCTTCAACCTTCCAGTGTGAGCATTTAATTCCATCTTTGTAAATGTCATCCAGTGCCTGCATTATTATTCCTCATATTGACACTTCCCTTCTGAAATTTATGACATGAAGACAGAATTCTGTCATGTGGAAGAAATTCTCTTTTATCCTTGAATAACAAAGAAGTGACTGCTCATTTGTGTCATTTTTCCTTCGCTCACTCCTCCATCTACCTTTTGCTTACTCATTCTATCATTCCATTATAGCTTGGAGCTTTGGCATTTCCTTCTCAAAAGTTGATGTAGGCACTCGGAACTTGATCTAGAAGTTGCTCATCTTCCTGAAATTCACCTACACCTTTCCTGGAGAAAATAAATCTTAACTGATATTTTTATAGATCTAGGAAGGATATTTAAGTTACTGGTCTGCAACTCTGAGACTAAGGTTTAGTTCCTGACGGGCTGACTTCATGGCTAAAGTTGGGCAGGTTTCTGGCAGCCCAGTGTCTAAACTTTAGAGATGGAGCTGTCAGCCATTTGTCCAACAGTTTATTTCAACAGGGTTTGCCCCTAAAGTACCCGTTAGAATCTGTTGAAGTGAACTGTGTTTATCCTGTAGAATGCTTTAAAGATTGATGTGTAGGGTTCTGTGCTTTAGAGCCATTTTACCTACTTGGTGCTTTCTGTAATGCTCTAAAATTAACTTACCATCTACCATCACTGTTGAATACTAGGAGAGTGCATTCATTTTGCAACAAATAAATTGAATGGAATGCCCCCCCCACACTCTCTTCTCATGCACGCACACACACGTCTCTCAATGAATGCAAAGAGGAATTATTTTCTTTTTTTTTTTTTTTTTTTTATAATAATTTTTTATTCATTTTCAACACTATATAAACATAGATAAACATTTCCAAAATATAACTAAAACAAACACAATAAGAAAAAAAAATACATCAAATATCTGCTGCATACATATTGAATAATTGTTGAGTACAAATATCAAAAACTATTACATATGCCTTATCACACTACAACATCTTCATTCTTAACATAAAAGTGCACCCCCCACCTCGGGATCATTCTTGAGTCCAAAATCTAATCATTTCTTCTGCTGGTGGTTTCCCACTTCCCTTAGTAAACACGAACACTAGGAACTGTTTCCAAATTCCTTCGAACTCATTTATTTTAGTTACGCCTTTTCTCCACTTAATATTGCATGTCAGTTTATCATTAATGGCTATATCCCATACTACTTTATACCATTCCTCAATAGAATATTCCCCTTGGATCTTCCAGTTCCTAGCTATCATCAATCGTGCTGCAACCAACAAACTCGATATCAACTCTATAGTTCCTTTTCCACACTTTATATCTTCAAATAGTGACAGCAATGCTATTTTTGGTGTTTGTTCTATTTTCATTCCCACTATTTCTTCAATTTCTGAAAACACCATCTTCCATAATCTTTGTACATATTTGCATTGCCACCACATATGTAAATACGTTCCTTTTTCCCCACATCCTCTCCAACAATTTGCTGAATGTTGATCACTTATCTTATTCAATCTAACCGGGGTTAGGTACCACCTCCATAAAATTTTAAAATAATTCTCCTTTATTCTTACTGATAAACTTCTCAACACTCTTTGTTTCCATAGTCCCTCCCAGCTCTGTCGCCCTATTTGTATCTTCAAATCTGATTCCCAAATCATTTTCTCTGTATTCTCTCTAAACTCCTTCTCTAACAATATTTTATATATTTCACTCATTAATCCTTTTGAAACTATACTACCTCCTTTTCCTTTCTCCTTACTTACTACTAATTCTTCAAACCTCGTCATCTTTCTACACATTCTATTATCTTTAATCCACTTTTTATTCCATTGTTCTAATTGACCATATTCTAGCCAAGATAGCTTCTTCTCCTTTAACAATTTTTCCATATCTTCTCTTGTTTTAATATCTCTTACCCAATCCTTTAATTTTATTTTATTTTTCTCTTTTAATATTTTACATAATCTGCCCTTTAGATCCTCTGGGAAATTCTTTAACATTATTATCGGTGCTAAGGGAGAGTTGCTCGGAAGCAGCTTCCCTTTAAATTTACTCCAAATTTCCCATTGAGTCCTCAGGAGTGGATTATCTATACTTCCAACCCACTTTCTTCCTCCATCTTTAAAAAAAACATTCTCCAGATTCATCTCTACCTTACTTATGATTTTTTCTTCCATCCAATATAAATCTCCTACTCCCATAATTGCTTCTACAACATGTCTTAATCTATTTGCTACGTAGTATAATTTTATGTTTGGGAGACCCATTCCCCCCTTTTTTTGGCTTAGGTACCAATTATTTTTATTCACTCTTGCTCTCTTTTCTCCATTACAATATTTATTAATAATATTTTGCCAACTTTTTATCTCGGTTTCTGATATTTTTATAGGTAGCATCCTAAATACAAAATTAATTTTAGCTAATATCTTCATTTTTATCAAAGCTATTCTCCCAAACCAAGATAAATTTAATCTTTTATATTTTTCCAATTTCTCTAGTACCTCCTTCTTTAACCTCGTTAAATTTTCCCTTTCTAAATTCTCTAGATTTTTTGTAATTTTAATTCCCAAATATTTAATCTCGTTCTTAACTTTCAATTCCATTCCCTTAAATTCCCAATCCTTTTCTTCCTTCTTAGTATAGTTAAACAACATCATCTCTGATTTAGACCAATTTATTTTTAACCCTGTAATTTCCTCAAATTCCCTCAACTGATATTTAATTCTTTCTAATTTTCTTAATAGATTCTTAATGGTCAATAAAGTATCATCCGCAAACATGTTTAGCTTTATTTCCCTTACCTCTCCAATTCCTTCTAATTCTTTATCCTCCCTTAGTGCCTTCGCCAAAACTTCCATAACCATTACAAAAAGGACCGGCGAGAGCGGACATCCTTGTCTTGTTCCTCTGGCTAGTCGTATCTTTTCAGTAAGTCCGTCATTTACCACCACTACCGCCGTATTATGGGAATATAGCTGTTCTATTACATTTTTAAATTTATTTCCAAATCCCAATTTATCTATAATACTCTTTAGTGCCTGCCAGCTCACACAATCAAAAGCTTTAAAAATATCTAATGCCATAATACCTGCCTTAATATTTGCTTTTTTTATTACATTTATTACATTTAAAACTCTACCCACTAAATTATGCATATGTCTTCCTACCACAAACCCACATTGATCTGCTCCTATATATTCTGCCAAAAATTTATTTAGTCGTTTGGCCATAATAGATGTAAAAATTTTAGCATCCTGATTTATTAAAGAAATAGGTCTATAAGAATCGGGATTAGTCAAATCTTTATCTGGTTTTGGGATCAGAATTATCACTGAATGTTCCCATGATTCAGGTATCTTCTCGCCTGATAATATCCTATTATAAAGTTCCATTAATTTTGGAACTAAACAATCTTTGAAGACCTTATAATATTCTGGACCCAAACCATCTGCTCCTGGTGATTTACCCACTTTTAACTTATCAATAACCTCTTCAACTTCTCTTTGAGTTATTACTGACTCCATTAACTCCTTATATTCTGATTTTATTTCCTTCTTTATAAACCTTCCAATATACTCCTCCACCTTTTCTTGTTGAATTTCTTTACCCTTGTACAATTCCTGATAAAATTCCTGAAAAATTTTTATTTTAGCTTTCATTGCATGACAATAATTCCCTCGGCTATCTTTCAACGTTTCTATCCCATTCCTCCCTTTTTCTTTTTGTGTGAGCTTGGCAAGCAACCTCGAGTTCTTATCACTGTTTTCAAAATATTCCCTTTCCATATACATTAAATTCTTTTGAATCTCTTCTATATTTAAGTTTTCTAATTGTTTCTTCTTAGCTTGTATTTCCACTAATTTATATTTATCTTTACTTCGCCAATATCTTTCCTCCAAGTTTTTAATTTCTATCTCTAACTTTTCCTGTTCTGCACGTTGTTGTCTTTTTAAACTACATGTTTCTCTAATACAGATTCCTCTTGCTACAGCCTTCATGGTGTCCCAAATGACTGACCCAGCTGTTCCTCCTTTTTCATTAATTTCCCATGACTCCGACAGTTCCTTCCGAATTTTATCTACTATTTTATTGTATTTCAATATCTTTGTGTTCAACTTCCATCTATATGCCTCTTTATAATCTTTCTTAACTGTAAATTCTAAACTTAACAAGGCATGATCAGTTACTTTTATTACCCCCACTTCCATTTTACAAATCCTCGTTGCAAAGTCTTTTGAAACAAATATATGATCTATCCTGGAGTATGTATGATGAACTGGGGAAAAGTATGAGAATCCAGGCCTATTCCCGTTAAGTAAGCGCCACGAATCTAAATAATCATTTTCTTTTACTAATTTATTCAATATAGTCATATTGTTCCTCTTTTCAGCATTAGTGGGATTTGACCTGTCTCTTTTATTATCCATAACCATATTAAAATCCCCAGCTAATATAGCATACCCCTCCTTAAATTCTTCTATTTCTTTAAACAACTTTATAAAAAACTCTCTATGCCTCTCATTTGGGGCATAAACATTAATCAAAGTATAGACCTTTCCCTCAATTTTACCTTTTAACATAAGATATCTACCCTTATCATCCTTTTTTACCTCTTCTAATGTAAACCCACTTTTTTTTGAAATCAAAGTGGCCACTCCATTTTTTTTTGATGTCCCTAATGACTTTTCATAATAGGCTAGCCACTTTAATTTTATCATATTCGAATTCTCGGAGCCTTGGTGTGTCTCTTGGATCATTATAATATCTGATCCCTCTTTATTAAGCATTTGTTCTATTCTCTTCCTTTTCACGACTGCCCCTAAACCTTTAACATTGAGTGTTGATACCTTTATCTTTTTATCCATAATCACCCTTTTGAAATCTCTTCCGATCCCTTGTGCTCAGCAGTTCAAACTTGCTTACATAAAAACACAAACTCCATACATAAAACCCCCACCCTCCTACCCCAATCCCTCCTCCCCTACCTTCCCCCCCTCCCCACCCCCCCACTCTAATCCCCCCCCATATCCCCGTGAGTCTAGTACTCCAGCCATCTACTTTAAAGGGGGAGGGGGGAGGCAGTGCTGTGCCTGGCCGGCAGGTTTCTATATTAGCATTTTTATTTGCAATTATCTCCAAACATAATTAACAATTCTCTTACTCTCCAGATGTCCCAGCCTCATTCCCTCCCCCACCCACTCCAGCCCCATCTGCTTCCCCATCCAGACCCAGCCTCTTCAGCAAATCTTTACCTTAATTCAATGAGGTTACTCTGTGTTCCCTCCTCCCATATGTAAATCTTAAAACAACCGGGTAACCCCATGCATAAGGAATTTTATTCTTCATTAATGTTTCCATTATTGGTTTAAGACTACGTCTCCAATTTAATGTGCGTTGAGAAAGATCATTGTAAATTTGCACTGGTTTGCCTTTATATTATATCTGATTCTTAAATCTCAATTCTTTCATAATTTGCTCTTTTTTATAATAATTACCAAATTTCACCAAAATGTCTCTTGCCCCTTTGTGGTTTTGCCCCCCCACACGATGGGCTCGATCCGGATCCAATCCGTCTATTGATATATCAGGCATCAGCTCCTTGAACCAGTTCACGATGATTTCTCTAAGATCTTCTCCCTGCGACTCCTTTAGCTGCTTTATTCAAAAAGTAGATCTACTAGATTAATCTTCCAAGGCAGTCGATCACAGTACCCATTCTTTAAATTGTATATTAGTTGATTTCTCAAAAGCCTCTTATTTCTTCTGGTCCAAATCCGCTTTAGCCTCTATCTTTTTGATCTTATCCGAATTTTCCGCCTTTTTATCCGCTAAATACACAATTGATGTCTAAATTCACTCATATGCTGATCCATTTTTTTAAAATATAACAATGTTATTTTCAGCTATAATGGCCCTGATCTCCATCAACGAGGGAGGGTTACTACCACTTTCTCCTCCTTCAGTCATATTTTTTTCTTTATTTGGTATTGTATCCAAAGGGACTGGGTCTTTATCTTCCTCCTCTTGCTCAACTCCAGGGGCTGTCCTTTCCAGGAGGGAGAGGTATGCCAAATTATGATTTGAAAGTTCCTTTTTTTATGATTTGAAGGTTTCTTTTTTTTTTTCTTATTTTTTTTTTCTTTTTCTTTTTTTGTATATTAAGCTTTGCCCAACTTTTGATCTTTCTTTTAACGTTAGGCATGGGACTCTTCTGGGTAGGGCATAAATCTTAGAGTGTAACTCGCTTCCTTAGCAACTTATGCTGGCTTCTCTGTTATATATCAAACACTTTTTCCTTCTTCATGAGGGGGGGGGGAATATCCAGTTCACAACAGCATTCACTAGAGGGGATCAGTTTAATCATTCGCAGCCTCTCAGCTTCCCACATCTCCCTCACCGAATGCCGAATGCAGCTTCTTCCACCTTCTCTCCCCCCCTTCTCACCACGCCAATAAATTCAATCAACAGCTTCCACCTTACAAAGCCAGCATTTCAATCGTTCCCATGTGAGATAAGAATGAAAGGTTATAACACAAATCAATGTCCAGCAAGCATAAATTCCTTCTTTTTAAACTGCGTCAGTGTTTGCTCTTTAACTTTCGGTTTCGATAGTGTTGCCGTTTAAACAGACATTGTATTAAACATCAATCATCTCACCTCCCTTCTTCAAATCTCTACTTTTCCAGCTCCTGTGACTTTTATAATCATTTTCTGTCGTTTGCTCAAAGATTTATGCCCATTAGAAGAGAGATAATTGCTTTTTCCGGCAAACGCCGCTTAGAGCCTCAGAAGAAACCCGCCATTGCTCAGGCGGCCAGCTCCGCCCCCCAGAGGAATTATTTTCAAGGAACCCATTCGTATCTGTTTATGTTATTCAGAAGTGGTGTTGTGTGGTTACCTGTCTTCAACAGAGGAAGGAGCTAAAGTGCTGGCAACAGGAGCAGGTATCAGTGGCTGCACCTGGCAGATGCCATTTTGTTTTTTCCAGAATGCCCTGACATGGTATTACTCTGGGGGGTTTGGAATAGCAGCCTCCACAATTCCCTTCCCAAATGCTCTGGAATGATAATGTAAAGGAGTGGCTGCTGATGGTGTTCTCCACTGCTACTCTGTGGGTGAGGCAAAAAAAATGTTGTTGTTTTTTTAAATGATCTTTAAAAAGGCTGCATAAAAGTGGCAAAATATAGCAAAATGGAATAATTTATAGCATCATCATTATCACAGGCATAGTGTGTGCCTAGCTTTGTGTATTTCACATAGCTTTGTGAAATACTCTCTACAGTGCACATAAATAGTTCTACAGGAACCATGTTAGTCTCTAGCTTCATTTGCTTTAGCCCTAAGGAATGCTGCTGTGCTCCTGCTTGTTCTGCTGTGCAAGCGGGACCCATTGCTCTCACAACAGAGAGCTAGTGGTTCAAAAAGCAATCCAGAAACAAGTGGAAATGCTGTTTCCAGATTGGGACAGATCAGCGGATCTTCATTCTGTGTTCAAATTGAAGTTGCTGGATAATACCTAGGTGTTGATTCCCTACCTCCCACCCCAAATGTAATCTCAGTGAAACCAGATTTAGGAAGCAAAAGGTAGTTGAGTCTTGAAATATTCCCATGAAGTCCCAAAATAGTCAATAAAAGCCAGAAAACATATTTTAAGGTCAAATAAACATAACACTGTATTTTTATTGTGAAAATGATGTGAAATGAGATAAATAATCAAATAGCAGATAGTGACCAGTGAAAAGTAATTTAGAGTTTTAATAGTCTTTCCATTTTAATAACGCAATGTTATGGTAGCAGCAGAAGGTAATTTTCAAAATATGAAGTTTTCTCAAACATGTGATTATTACTTCATGGGTTTTATGGATTGAAAATGGGTAGTTAAATATTAGATTACAAATAAAGCAGTGTAATAAGCAAACCCTATTATTATTATTATTATTATTAATTTATATAGCACCATCAGTGTACATGATGCTGTACATAGTAGAAGAATAAAACAGCAACACCCTGCCACATAGGCTTAAATTCTAATAAAATCATAATAAAACAATAAGAAAGGGAAGAGAATGCACCAAATAGGCACAGGGGACAATAAAACTTAACAGTGTGAAAGTAAGAACAAAGTCAATTTCTAAAAGCTGTAGAAAAAAGGAAAGTTTTCAATTGAACTTTTAAAAACAGTAATTGAACTCGTGATCCGCACCTCTGAAAGGACTTACTATTCCTACCCTCATCTTTAGGACTCAAACTAAGCAAAAGTATATATGTGGTTGACAGCAAGTTGGCTGCCAGTGAAATCAACACAGTTATTTACACATACCCTGCAACCCACAAGAGAACTTTTGCAGAGGAAGGGGAGAAAAACACTCTCAGTATTTTGTTATATATAAGCAATTAAAATAAATGATTATATTTTGGGCAAAACAGCTTGCTTGTTCCTGTCATGGAAAAGAGACTTGTCAATGTTCAAACAGGGCTTAGACCTGAATGTGTTAATATGTGTTGTTATGTATATGTTATTATTTCTTGAAATGAGATCCCTTGAGACGGAAAAAAAACATTTACTATTGCTAAAGCAGGAAAGATTTCCAGCTCATTGTTATGATGAGGACTGATCTGCATGCTGTAAACATGAAAGGGAGACACCTCAATACAGAATTGGAAATGTCGTAGTGAACATCTTTCAGCTTGCTTGCACTGGGCTGAGAACCTGTTTGTTTCTTACATACAAGCTGGTAAAGTAGAAGCATGACTGACTAGTAGGTCTTCTTTCTTCACTTGTACTTTAATGTATAAAGTAGAATTTCTGCATTTGGAGCCAGAAGACAGGCAGGTGGGGCTGTGGCTCAGGTTCCATGAATACTTTGGGGAGTCCAATCAATCCTGGGCCTGCCATTGTTGAACAACCAATAGTCCTATTTCTGAGCGCTTGGAAGAGCAGTGTGGGATGGCGCTTACTGTCACAGAAGAACAAAACATCCGACAGAAGAGATTACACCCTTTGCTGTTAAGACTGTGCTGTTTTAAAGTCTTATGCACTAGTAAAACATATTTGAGTTTCTCTGGGCATTTGCCTGGGAAATTGTTTGGCATGTATTAGGGCAGAGAATGGAGGAAAGGTGTGTGTGGGGGGGGGTCTCAATCTCCAGTATTAGACCACCCTTCAGTCACCCCATTGATTCTCACAGATCTGTTTGGGTTTGGCTATAAATATATCTTTTGAATGGGTAATAACTAGATTCTGGCCTTGTCTCTGTGTCTACCATGTCTAGGATATTTTCTTCTGCTTCCTTCCATTTGACCAGCTTTCTTATCTTCCTACTTGCCAGCCTCCCTTTCTGCTTAATAGTTCATCTAATTTCTGTTGCAACGTTCTTTAGACATGTTCATGCTGCTGAACCAGGGGGTCTGTTTTGGCTGGCCATGGTGTAGTCCTAGAAAGGAAAGAGATTCTCTTATTTCTTGGGTTTTGTAGGCTCACAAAAGTAGTATTGTATTTTTGTTCACTCTCTACCGTTCTTTGAAGGCACTCAGAAGGAGTGAAAAGGACTTCCTAAGGCCTACCTTAGCCTTCTTCAGAATCTGACATAGCAATGCATTTCATCTGTTTTTTGGCAATTTTCTTGTTTTCATGCTTGTGGTAGTAAAAATGGGAAATGTATGGGTAGTGTCAGCTGAAAGCTCAGATACAAGAGTGAGGAGGCTGCTGTTGGACGTGCGTGAGCAAATTTTATTAATTCTGTAAGTATTTGGAGAATGGCTAACACAGTTACCACCTGAAATTCAGAGGAGGGCAACCAGGATGATCAGGGGTCTGGAAACAAAGCCCTATGAAGAGAGACTGAAAGAACTGGGCATGTTTAGCCTGGAGAAGAGAAGATTGAGGGGAGACATGATAGCACTCTTCAAATACTTAAAAGGTTGTCACACAGAGGAGGGCCAGGATCTCTTCTCGATCTTCCCAGAGTGCAGGACACGGAATAATGGGCTCAAGTTAAAGGAAGCCAGATTCCAGCTGGACATCAGGAAAAACTTCCTGACTGTTAGAGCAGTACGACAATGGAATCAGTTACCTAGGGAGGTTGTGGGCTCTCCCACACTAGAGGCCTTCAAAGAGGCAGCTGGACAACCATCTGTCAGGGATGCTTTAGGGTGGATTCCTGCATTGAGTAGGGGGTTGGACTCGATGGCCTTGTAGGCCCCTTCCAACTCTGCTATTCTATGATTCTATGAAATAATTTGTAATTAAAGGATATATAACCTGAAACCTTCAGTCACTAATTGTTATACTGGAGTGTAATTGGTCCTCTTCAGGATGGCACTTAAGAAATTACTTTCTCCATCTAGACTTGAAATTTCTTTCAGAGAGAATTTAGGTTGCCCCTGTGCTGGTACACATTGTATGGTCAGCTAAATACTTTTTTTTTTAGCAGGCATTTGCTGTATTTTGTGGAATATTTTATCTGGTAACTTTGATATATGTGGTCTGGCTTTTATGTTTTTTGTGTACATTGCTTTTTAAGCTCATCCAGTTGCCTTAGAATTGTTATAGATGAATAAAAACTTTGATTTTGTGTGCAAATAGGGGGGAAATGAGCTTGAAGCATCTCTGTGGGCCAGTGATGTAGCCATGGTTGTGCAAGTTCTAAAGCAGCATTCTGCATTCACATTCCAAGAAACTAGCAATGGGCCAAGGGAAATGAATGGATTTTCTTCTTAAGGGAAATGTACTTTGGTTTGGGAGTGGGGGCAGGGTTGCAGACAGGAATCCTCAGACTGGTAGACCGTCATTATTTCTAGTAACCAGCAAGGCTCATTTTGGTTGTTTTTTTGTTCCACAGAAGCAAAAAATGTCTGCTGCCCAGCAAGGTCTTAAAACAACAACATTGGAGGAGCTGTGTAAAACCCCTCCACATCCAACCCATGCTGTGTCCTAGCACAAAAATGCATCCCTCTGGTACCACTTTTGAAAAACGCAATGTCTTTGTTGCCAGCATCTTTTAAAAAAATAAGAATCCCTGTTTGTCACGAGAATTACATTTCTGGTTGCCACTGGTAACACTGTGACCATATTTGTAGACCCCTGGGATAGAAGAATGAGGGACATCATGACACATCCATCAAATGACAGAATGGGTAGCAAGTGGTTGAAGAAGTAGTAGAAAGTGTAATGAAGCCCCAAAATAAATAAATTATAGGATGTGATTATAGTGAGGGGTCATGAGAAAATGAGCTAGTGTCAACATAACCTCAGCATTTCCATTTTCTTCCATCACCATGCAACATGTCACTGTTTACACTCTTTGTGTACTTGTAACTGATTTAGATTCAGGTAACTGAAGATTATGAAATTGCAAGGTGCATTTAATAGTCAGGTATCTAATAGGAAAGTGTAATGAAAGTTCATGTGTTGCTGAACTTTCTATTCTTGTATTATTAGTTGCAATGACATAGGGAGAAAATAATAGAAAACTTAGCAGGAGCTTTCCAATGCCTGTCAGTTGCTTTTACAAAATATTTTTTAAAAATAAACAGATTGATATCATTGTAAAAGTAGGCTGTAATCCTATACACAGTTACCTGGGAGTAAATCCCAATGAACTCAATGGGGTTTACATCTGAGTAGGCATATAGAGGATTGCACTGCTAATGTAGATGGCCTCCATTCCTTCTTCCCAACTTCATTCCCTTGGGAGAGCAGCAGTCCTCCATAAAGTTTTCATTCCAAAGTATTCCAACTTGAAATCATAGGATGAATTTATAGAACATATTTTTAAGTTTGCATGCAGGATGTTCAAGCAATTGACCTAGTGGTTCTCACATTATTATGTGCCGTGCCTTGCATCATCATGTACCAGTACATGTGATCCTTTGGATAATGACAGATCATGATAGATAAGGAGCTTTTTTACTCAAACACCATAGGATGAAAAAACTGACAGTGGTGGCTCAGCTATTTTAGTGAACGTTCTTAAATTTGGCAAAATTCCATGATCCTTCAAGGAAAAAAAAGTATTCCCCAAAACCTCTGATTTTCTACCAAGCAATTAAATTATCAAAATATCACATATTTATTTTATTTATTATTTTGCTGTCCTTCCAACATGGCTGAAGCTGTATATTTCTTTCAGATTCAGAAATCTTTCAAAAATATACCTTTGTTAAGGACTTATTTTTTTAAACAATGTCTTGCTGATTCACATTTGGACCATTTATTTATTTATTTATTGCATTTTTAAACCACCCAATAATAGTGGGCCTTACAATGGCAAAGGCCTCCTTACCCTTTCCTATAATAATTTCAAGCCGTGCAATTCTGATGCTTGACTCTTTCCCCTTAATTGAGAACGGAAAGAAATGAAGCATAATAATAAGCACAGCAAATAATGTATCCCTTGGAAATTCCCATCTTTTCCTTGGGTGACTGCTGGAGTACTTCTCAAATGGAGATATTAATTTATTGCTGTATGCGGCATGATGCCATCTAAAACAGGAGGTCAGAGTTCAAGTTCTTTCCTATTTCCAGGGAAATGCAATTAAGAGTCTATCACAAACCAGACAGAGCAGGAGAGACAACAGGACCACCTGCTGTGGCAGATTATGTGCCCTCTATTGAAGAGTGAGATGGTGACAGCAGCGTTCAGCATCACCTGTGAAGGGAAGGAGGAGGACTGAAGGCACCCAGCAGAGCTGACTTGCTATACATTTCTGGTGTAAAAGTCCAGCAATTTGTTGCATTAAATTGTACAACAATGCAGCTTAGTCCATCAAAGGCGTGTATATGGCTCTGATTCCCTTTCTGAGCCTAAATACATAAACTGGATGGGGGAGAAGAAATGCAGTTGTGCTGACATCAGGAGTGTTGTCCATTTTTACACTCAAAGAACTAGAGAAAAGACTTCAGTAGAAAATAAAGTATGGGGTGGGGAGAAGCTGTGAAAGAGAATAGAGTTTAAAGGGCCTGATAGCTGACAGATTCAAGAAAACAATCTTTAGATGCCATCTGAAAGGAGTAGCACATGCCAGAACTAGGCATTATGGAAGATGCATGACTACAACTAAGAAATCAGTCGTTCTCTGTGTTCTGCTTCTCATCCCCTAAACACATGACATGGAGTCATCATCACTTTATTGGCTGCCTCTTGCAGGGGCAGGGAAACCCGAGCACAATGATACAGCGTTTTATATTACCAGACATTACTGAAAAGAGAGAAGGAGACATGGAGTTTCGGTTTACAGCAGCAGCTACACATCTTCTATATTGTCTAGGTCTGGCAATGTATGTGTGTCAAATAACTTGCAGTTCTGGTCTTTTATTAACAGAAAGACATCAAACGAGATTGATAGTGGACCTCCGCCCCTGTCATCTTTAGGTCTTGGTGTGGTAGACTAGAAATATCATGGACCGTTTTCCAGTCCAGACAGTAACTGACATTCACAAACCCTTGTATGCTAAGAATTAAGTACAGGCTGTGAGGAAAATCTGTTCTAAAATAGAATATTGTTTAAGTTGCAATTCTATACATACTTACCTAGTTATAATCCCTATTGAACTCAATGGGGCTTATTTCTGAGTAGACCTGCATAGGATTGCACTACTAGTTCTATTTATATCCAACCCATTATTATTATTTAAAAAAAAATCTATTGCACCCTTTGTATGCTCCAATCCTAAATGCATAGAAGTAGGTTCCCATTCATTTCAATGGGAGTTCTATGTAAGTAGCCATAGAAGAGTGTGCCAAAGCCAAATCAACATCCTTTAACTGGCAAGTGAAGACCAGAGAAATCTCACAGTGACAGCCTAGCCCAAAATTACATCATTCCAATAAAACAACACTATAAGGTTATTTTGATTATTCCAGCTCTGAGTCAATAAATGAGTCCCATAATATTTTATAAGGGACTGTTATTGGCCCTTTTCCATGCCAGCCAGTGTCCTGTTCCTCAGTCCTTGTGGGCTGAAGTAGTTAAAACTATTGATGAACCTCAGCGTTGATTGGATAGTCAGTTAAACAGTAACTGAAGCATGCAGGAGTGTTGTACCTCCAATATATACATTCAAGGCTAGCACATCAGAGAGAATACACCTCCCATTCTTCCTTTTGTATTTGCCTTCCTTGTACAAATGGAATTGTCATTTAGTGAGTTTTTTTCAAACTGGCATTCCCCCCACATGAACATCTGAGATGGTACAGGTTGTACTACACGCCCAATTGAAAGTTTCAATCAGCTCTAACGCAAGAGAGCACAAATTTCTTCAAAAACAGGCCAGAGTAGATTGTGCTTCAGAGAAGATAGATTCTGTGTTTACATCTTTGGCCCATAACTTTAATGAGTTCAGTACTTTGCCTTTCTGCAATACACATTTTGCTGCTTATAAAACTTCAAGCACTCTTTTGTGGCTTGGCAGGTGTAAGACAATGTTTTGTTTTTTTAAAGTGCGAGTCAAATAGGACTTGCTTAAGTATGGGCATGAAATGTGTCACACTGCATCAGCCTCTGTAGAAAGTGACACTACAGAATTGCGTAGGGATACTTACTCAGTGACTCGCATGTCATGTTTGCCTGGCTAACTTGTCAAAACTAGTTTTCACTACCCCCTGCCCTGCAGCGCCAGCCTAGCTCATGAAAACTGGGTGTTCATTGTCTTTCTGCTCCAGACATCATTCCAAACGGCAGACAAACGAGTGGAGAGGCAGGTGGTCTTCTCTAGTACCACCTCATTCATGGATTGTCAGGAGCTAGCAGATATGCCTGTCTGTTTGATTAAATTAGGAGCATGTTTATACATTGATTATTGGGGGTGGCGTTAGCTACTGTGCCCTTTGAGACATATACAGAGGGTGTTAGCTCATACTGATTTCCAAATAGTCTATATAGGTTAAAAGAATGACTAGAACCAGCTTGGGTTGGGCATTTTTAATGGCTGACTTTTGGCTAAGACTATTAGAAATGCCTAGACCAAGGGTCCAGCTACTCCAGCATTTCTTTACCAAGAGTAGCCAGCCAGATGTCTCTGGAAAACTTAAAAGCAGAATGAATGTGATGGTCTTCCCTTGTTATTTGCCCTCTGCATTTGATATGCAGAAATATACTGCCCCTGCTCATGGGGGCTCTGTTTACCTATCACGGCTAGATGTACACTCCATGCTGTTGGTGCAAGGTAACCTTCAGAAAAATAGGGACACTTTCCAGGTCTTACAGCTCTCTACAAGGAGGCAAGGCAGATGCTGGGAAAACCCAGCTATTTTAAGAACAAAAAGGCAAAATTCTAATACCCCTTTCTTCTGGCTTTTCTGGTGGGTTATGTACTGTCATTTGTATAAAATGTTCCTAAGGCAGTTAATATGGTCTTGAGATAAAGAGGCCATATTAGTTCTTCTAAGAAATTCTATCATTCTTTCCGAACGTCTCCTGTTATTGCCTACAAAGTTGTAGTATATAATGGCTGATTCCATAATAAAACCACCCCACTTAATTATTCTCTAGTTAAACCAAGAAATTTGTGGGCTCATTGCTTGCTGTTGGAATCAGTCCATAAAATGAAGTAACGGGAATAATATTGTTTGTCTCAACTTTTGAATGGTTGTCAATGAATTCCTCATGTGACCGATATCGCACTCTTAATATGCTATATATCTATGACCACTCCATTCTGCAGAGGAATTCTTCTGCACAATGGAGTGGTCATATTCTTCTGGTGCAATAGTTAGAGACCTGGGTTCAAGTCCCCACTCAGCCGTGAAGCTCACTTGATGAGTTTGATGGGATATAAATGTAACAAAAAAAATGTTAAAAATTGGGTCTCTCTTGTGGACCTTCAAAGGCATTCCTAGGCTACACCAATAATACTCACATTATAACATAGAAAAAGAAAGATTGATGCAGTTCTAAGATCATGCATTATGACCCCCTTCTGTGAGACAGAAACTTCCATTTGCTACTCTCTGATAGATGCGACTTCACAATTCATATCCCAATTTGGCACAAGCAGAGAGCAGATACATTACAGAAACTTCTCACGTGACCTCAATGAGCCATAGCTAAAGCTTCAGAACGTACATAACTGACTTCAATGGGGGTATCATTGGAGAAAACTACAATGTTGGTAATATTATCTGAGCAGTCTGAGAATTGTGAGTAGATCTCAGTAGCAAATAAACTGGAGCAAACATGATTCGCCCAGACATTCAGCAAACAGGGCAAGATGTTAAGGTCACTGAGTAAATTATTCAATGTGAATAATTCTCTCAGCTCAATTTCTGACCCACTGACTATATGATAACATCTGATTTCTGGGTCAAATAGTCATCTGCATACAATGTAGGAAGGCAAAGCCAGCATCTACAATTTTTTGGTTGGTTTTCTTCCCTTGTCTGTTTGTCTGTCATATGTCCCTGTAATTTTCTGTCTGAAGAATAACAACAACTACATTCAAATTGACTAAGACAGGGTTATGTGGCTCAAATGTTTTGCAGTACTGCTGAAGGAGAGTTGAAGGGTTTGTTTTTAAAGTTGATGTTAGAGTTAAATGACCTTGTAACCTAAAATAGAAGAGGCTTTTCAAATGCGGAAGATGGAACTGCAGCTTGATTTAGGGGCAAAAGGCCTTTCATGTGACACATTTACTTTTTGCCAGGCCACTAGTCCACCAAAGATGCATTTTCTTGCCCATTCTAATATTTCATAGGTTCATGGAAGAAAACCAGAACAATGCTAAATAAGGAAACATGCAAACAGTAAACCCTTTCAAACACATTTTAGAATATACTCTGGTACGCAAGGATTTCCAAATAGTCAGAAGGGAAGGAAGGAAGGAATTTGGAAACATAGGGAAAAGAAAAGGAAACATTTTTGAACCTGAGTGTATTGATATTATTCTGTTAGATGCAGCACATCCCCTATCTGCCGTTTAAGATACTTGAGGTGCTTCAGTAGGTCTATGTATTCATTAATTTGTAGGGGTGTGATCCGCTTCACTTAGAATCGGAGAAGCAACAGCGAATTGGGGTGATCCACCTCCTCCTGAGGCGAAGGAGAAGCGAATCGGGGGGGGGGGGCTGGAGAAGCATGGTGAAGAGAGGCGACCATAAGTGGAGCGCTCCTCTTTTCGCGGAGCGCTCCGCCCGCCATTTTGGATTTTTTCACCCATAGAATTGCATTGCAGAAAAGATTAGTGGATAACTTTTTTGTTTTTCAAGCTAACTATTTGAAACTCACTGTGCTTAGAGAGTCGTGGGTGGGGGTCATTTTGAGTCTATTTTCAGCACTCTGCGTGGTGCGGTTTGCTTGCTATGGTTTTTTTAAAGATGGGGGGATAGCGGGAGAGGTACCTTTTTGAAGTGCTGAGAGGCAGATTCAACTCCCAGTCATGATCACCTGATGAAGCATCCTCCAATCCCAAAGTTGGAGGGGGGGGGATAGGCAAAACGGGATACTTAGTAACTTGGGATACTGGGAAACTTCTCTTTCTTAGTCTCTGAATGGACTTTTCCCCATGTTTTTTTAAACAGTAGCCCCACCAAATGCACAAACACAACCTGAAATCATATACTAAGCAAATAAATAACAAATAGGAAACACAGCACTGCTACCCACCCTAACCTTGGTGAACAACTGAATAGATGTGGTGCAAGGGGATGAGGTCCTCTAGGGCATGTGGACGTGCCCAGTGCACACACTCCTGCTCTTGGAGGGTCATCCGAACACTCCAAAGATTAAACAATCAAGAACTTCTAGAAGCTAATGCCTGTCATGAGCTGAAGTGGCAGGTTGCTTCTTAAAGACTGGTACTTACTTAGGGCCAGTCAAACTGGCATATCCCCCTCCCCCTGGGCACATCCACTTTCCTCTTACTAGTAAAAGACAGACATAGCCTTTTTTTAAAAAATCTTCTTGTTGTTTATTCAGCAACACTGCTGCTTTTAATTCCACCCCTCCTTTGTTTATTTATTTATTTATTACATATTTATACACCCCATAGCCCAAGCTTTCCTGGCTTTTCCTCTTCGGTGAAGTCAGGCAGGTTTTGATTGTGGTTCAACTCCTTGTTGTTGTTGTTGTTGTTGTTGTTGTTGTTGTTGTTGTTGTTGTTATTGTTATTCCTATTAATAAGTACTGCTATTATTAACATTATTATTTTGTTGTTTAGTAATGGCTGTGATCACAATGCAGTCAATCAACTCTGAACCAAGGATCACAAAGCTTTACTCTTATCCTCCTAGCCTCCTAGTTATGGGATGCAAAAGAAAAGGCATCTCTCTGTGCTGCTCCCGCCTCACAGGGATGGTTTGCATTACTGGCTTTGAAACTATCCTTGGCTCATTTCCTTGTGCCCCCAGAAATGTCTGCTCCATGCCTGCCTTCCCACCTCCGCCTGGGTGCTGTTGTTTTGGGGTATCTGCTGGGACTGACTTCCCCATAGATCTTTGGCATAGTCATACATCTCTGCCTGCCTCTCTGCCCGCCTGGTGCCTGGGAGCTGTACTACATGATGGGCTTTGTGGTTCAACCACACAAGCCTCTGGCTTGCTTGCTCTCAGTGCTGCCTGTCCTCCTTTGTGCCCACCTCGCAGGGATGGTTTGCATTACTGCTGGCTTTGAAACAATCCTTGGCTCACTTCCTTGTGCCCCCAGAAATTTCTGCTCCATGCCTGCCTGGCTGCCTTCCCTCCTCCCCCTGGGTGCTGCTGTAGTGGGGCATCTGCCGGGACTGACTCCCCCATAGATCTATGGCATCTCTGCCTGCCTCTTTGCCCGCCTGGTGCCTGGGAGCTGTACTACATGATGGGCTTTGTGGTTCAACCCCACAAGCCTCCGGCATGCTTGCTCCCAGTGCTGCCTGTCCTCCTTTGTGCCCGCCTCGCAGGGATGGTTTGTGTGTGTCTTGCTTTGACTCAGGATAAGTCCTTCCTGCGCTCACTTAGACTTTTTGAAGATCCAAATTTTTCAAGTGTGGAAGAAGATTCATATATAGGTTTATCTACTCCCCAATTCATGGCATGTTGGGATTTCCTTTGAAATGGCCATGAATAAAGCCCATTGAGCTGTCTGCAGGTTCCCTAAGATACTGGGGTGTCTGATTTTCAAAAATCCCCCCAAAATCAGGGGAAGCTTGGATTTGCTTGAGGCTTGGCATCCATGTGTATACGTGCATCAGGTGTCATGGTGCCTAATTTGATGTTTCCAACGTAAAAATTGATGGAGTTCTAGCATGGGACTTGAATTGGGGTGAGTTAAAAGGTTAAACCTCTGCCAAAAATCAGGGGATGATGGGATTTGCTTGAAACTTGCCATGAATGTGGATCTAGATGGCATCTGTGAGGGTGCCTGCTTCAATGTTTTTATCTGTCAAAATGTCAGATTAAATCCCATATCTGAAAATGGGGTGTCCGATTTTCAAAAATTCCAGAAGGATATGTTAAAGAACTGTTTCTTTTTCTATATTATTGTCTTTTCTTTTCCTCATCCCCTGTCCCTTCATCCTTGTATTCTGTTGCCATTTGACTGCCTGAGAAATTATAGCTGCATTGTCTCTTTTTGAGTCATCTTCTGCTTATCAACTGAACTGTTGTTTGGACTAGTTTAAGGTAATATGTATATTTGGGGATTGGGGGATAGATGGATTAGCTTGTTCCCAGGAGAGGCTCTGGGAATGAAGTGAAGTCCTTGTGACATTTCAGGGGGAAATCCTCATTCTGCCTTGGCCTATAAGAATTGGTGCTGAAACAATTGATATTTGGGTCCCTGTTTTATCAAGGAAAAGGAAGCCACTTTAATTTCTTGATAGGATTTACTAGCTTGTTTTGTTTCCCCCCACTTATAAGATACTTGAATTGGTTATGGAGACATCTATATAATGTGAGGAAAAGGGAGGGCTTGTATCAGAAGATGAGTACTGTAACACAAATTTAAATGGTTTTACATTACTATGTAGGACCAGTATAGACAATTATCACAGGAAATAAGTAATTATTATTAGATTCCGCCTTTTCCCTAGTACTGGGACTCAAGGCGGTTTATAAGATTAAAACATGTAGAATTAAAACATGTAAATATAAATCTACAAAAGCTAAGACAGCATTAAAACCACAGTAAAATTAAAAACATTTTTTTAACAATTTAAAACCAGTAACAAATTTTAAAAAATAAAAATAAAAATAAACTCCAATACATTAACACAGGTCCAGAGTATTTCCAGAAGCAAAAACAAAAAGGGTTTTGCCTGCCTTGGAAAGTGTAACACAAAATGAACCAGTCTAGCTTCCCTGGGAAGGGAGTTCCAGAGCCTTGGAGCAGCCACTGAGAAGGCCCTCTCCCATGTACCCATCAGGTGTGCCTGTGATGTTGGTGGGACTGAGACAAAGGCCTCCCCAGAAGATCTCAGAGCATGGGTAGGCTCATATGGGAGAATACAATCTTTCAGATAACCTGGACCCAAATAGAAAAAAAAAACATAAGAAGCAACTATAACTATTTGCTGTAGTAGTAGGTATAACTATTATTAAGTAGATGTAGGTCTAACTATTACTCACAAGTGCGAAAACAAGGAAAACCCCGTAGGGAAGTAAAAAATAGCCAAAGGCAAGGGCGGAACCAATTTCTAAGGGTCATTGCAGTTATAAAGCCCTGAGGAAGAATGCAACCGCGTTCGAAACACGTAGGCACCTGGCACTTTAATAAACCTTTTATTAATAATATTATTGTAGAAGATTACTTGGTTCCACCCTTGCCTTTGGCTATTTTTTACTCTTCTAACTATTACTTAGCAGAATTTCACCTCCTTATCTAACCCTAAAGTAATGGGTTGAAAGGCAATCTTTTCTTTTTCTTTTTTCTTTTTTTTGTGCAACAGGAACAATTTACCCCATAGTCTCTTTCCTCTACAGTAGCCCTAGCCCTATTTTGCACTAGTAATATGTTCACGTTATGTACAGAATTGGGGTGGATGGGTGATAGCCTTGCTGCCGTTGAAGAAACTTGTATTCTTCTCTGTAGGGAGACCTAGGTCCCAATACAGGATAGGATGAATGTGATGATCTAGGAAAAGGAGTTGTTGTGACCTTTTGGAGTTCTGCCTTTCTCCCTTGGTTTTCTGTTCAATAGAACCCTCATTTTGAGAGTATTTATCATGTGTTGTCCCGTTATATAAAATCTCTCAAGGTGATAAAGGAAGAGGGATAACAACTAGAGAAAAACTCAGGATAAATCTGACAAAATATAGACTGGAACCTATTTTAAACCTTACTCTGTGAGGTTTATTTATTTATTACATTTTTATACCGCCCAATAGCCGAAGCTTTCTGGGCGGTTCACAACATTAAAACATTCACCAGTGTTTTATCTGCATAGCTGGCCTCCCTTCAGATGCTGATTATATATGATACTCCCCTTAACCAGCCTTAGGGAATGAATTTTAGGAGATGAAGGGGAACAGGAGGCATCTGCTTCTAAGATGCTTTATGCTTCACCCCCTAGTCTTGCTTTTTCCAACAGTTTATGCGGTATGACAAGTGAGTTCACGGCTTTGGCACTTTTTCTGACCCAAACATTTTTGGCAAGTGAAGCTGAAGCATGAGTCACCACAGCATGGTTGGATGGTTGGATAAGGCAATGCCTACTGAACCGAAGGACTCCAGGTAATGCTATTAGCCAGCACATTTGTTTTGAATCAAGGTCACGGTAACACATTTGAGATATCTTCCTTTAACCAAGAAATTGATTAAAATAAATAAATAAATAAATAAATTGACTCAAGCTCCTTCCATTTTGATAAAAACTACTTTTATACCAGGCAAAATCATGCAAAACCTAGCTGTGTCCTCTATGCCCATGTGCACAGTAGAATCCTTGATACTAAAATGCTGGATTGGCCTATTTGCTACTGCTATGGTTTCATTTTATACCTTTAATATTTTGCTAATTGTTGTTACTGATACTCCGTTTCGACCGAATACGCAGGTGTACAGCAGGATTATGCACATGCAGTGCAGTGGAGGCATTGAGCTGGCTTCCCCATACTTTGAGGGACTTAAATTGGATCCCACCCCCTCCAAATCAGATAGGATCCAAACATTACTTATGTGAAAGTAGACATCCTTTTAATTTGCTAGAAGTGAATTAGCAATTATTGAGGGCCTAGATCCAATAAGGAGACTTACTGATTTAAAAAGCAACTTACATTTTTAAACAACTAGTATTAATTGTGTCGATACATATGAAAACAATAGTGTAAAAATGTAGTTTTGAGCTTTGATCGTTACATTGCAAACAAAATCACTGCCTATTAAAATTGTGGTAGCCTGCACTTTCCAGATGACGTTGAACAAATCTGAACATTACTAGGGACGTCTGCATGAAGTCCTGTTGACACAGTAATCTTTGAACTTGTGCCTACTTGTGTGCCTGAATGTTGACTCCAGAAAAAAGGAGGAAATGGTATAAATAATTGTCTAAGGGCTGCAAGCTGTGACATCAAAATACCAAAGTAGACAATGGTGACACTTTGGAGGTTTGCTCACTTGTGAAATTAACTAAGATCCACTGTGACAACTTGTACTTCTGAAGGCTTGTTTTGGACATAGTTGATTTTTCTGTTGAGTGCCTAAATCCAGTTGGTTTATTTATTTATTAAATTTATATACTGCCCCATAGCTGAAGCTCTCTGGGCAGTTTACAAAAGTTAAAAGTTGACTTTAGGAACTCAAGCAAGAGGTATGCACAAAGAAGTTCTAAATCTAATATTTTTATAGGTTCAGGACTAACAATCCCCAGATTATGATTGTGAGCTCATGACAAATCTGTCCAAGGAGAAGAGGCTTGGTAAGGTTGAACTATTTGGCAAAAACAGTTAAAGACCTTTGCCAAAAACTTATCATAATCAAATGCTCTAGTTGTGAATGACCCCTTGGTTCTGACAGTTAGATTCTTTTCCATTTTGTTTTTGTTAACTTGGTTTTCAAGTTTAGATTCAAGTCCTGCCTCTGACATAGATTTATTATGTTAATTTGGTCAAGTTGCTTTGCCTCAGTCCTGTCTGTTTTCTGTTTGTGTCGTAAGTAGAATTGTTAGCATTAGGAAAAGTTGTGTGTAAATATAGTAAGTAAATAATTTATTTATTTATTTATTTATTACATTTTTATACCGCCCAATAGCCGAAGCTCTCTATAAATAAATAAATAAATAAATAAATAAATAAATAAATAAAATAAATATTAGTATTATTTATCTGGAAAAACCTGTGTAAATCGCACTTTACAAAAGGTTAGACAGATCCCCTACCTCAAAGGGCTTAGAATTTAAAAATAGAAACAAGTGAAAAACAGAAAAAGGATTGGGAATAGGGTGGCCGCATGAATCGTCAAAAAAGTGGACATGCATTGTCAAAAACAGAGGACACATTTGCATATGGTATTTTATATCCATAGATACAAATTTAGAAATAATTATTATAGTTTAGCTAGAAATCTCATATACCTCACCATACTATGAACCACTGTGGCCAGCTTACCTTTGTACCTGCCTGCTGAGCCTGCTGTCCAGGTGCAAACTGATGGTGGGCAACAATAGTTATGGTTCGTTATCTTTAAACTGGAATTGGACAAGACAGCCCTTCAAATAGAGGACCCCTTCAAACAGAGGACAGTCCTCTGGCAGCCTTTTAAATGGAGGGTGGTCCTCTATAAAAGAGGTTACCTGGCCACCCTAGAAAATGGTGATAGGGGAAGAATATGCAATTATTTTAGTTTACATACTTTGGCTTAGTTATAATAGGGTATGGGGGTTTGGAGTTTTGTAAAGGGAGATGTGACATGATTTGGCGATAGATTTAATGGCGGGGGGCAAAGGAGAGGGGTGGTCGGCAAAAAGCAAACTAAGGTGTCATGCCAATTCAACTGGGAGGATGGTGACATTGTCAATCGATAAGAGAGTGAATGAGGAATGGAGAGCTTGGGAGGAAACATTAGAAGTTTGGTTTCTGACATATTAAGCCTGAGATTATGATGAAGATGGGAATATCAGAGGGGCACTTGGAGCTGCAGGATTGGAGGCAGGGAGATGGTCCTGGAGCAGAGAGGGAGTGTTAGATGTCACCAATATATAGGTAGTACTGAAAGCCATGGGATGAGGTGAGGTTACTCCATATAGAGAGCATGGGATCCAAATTTATGCTGGATCAATTGCACTGAGGGAAATGGATTTCCCCACCCCCTTCTTCCCATAGTAGCCTCTCCAGCCCCAGAAAATGCTACACAGAGTGTCAGGAGTCTGAATGAATGAGAGTCTGAATCAGTGAGCTGTGGTGTGTGTTGGAAGGGGATCTCCAAAAATTGGGTAGAGGAACTTTGCTGGGGCAGAGCTATTCCTCTCATGGAAGACAGATCCTAGATCCAACTTGGAGAGAATAGCAGAGAGTCAAGTGCACAGCCCTGAGTGACCCCAACACACACACACACACACACACACACACACACACACGCACACACACAGAGAGAGAGAGAGAATATGCAAATATTTCCCCTGAAAAAGACACTATTGTTTTGCAGCTTGTCTAGAATACATTTGTACAGTGGGAACACTGCAGGCCTAATACATGGGGATGCAGTGAAGATAAACAAGGCAGAGATTGTGAGCATCTCAAACCCTATATAAATAGTAACAATACATTTTAATAAATTATTTAAATATACATGGTCAAATTTCTGATAGCGCTATATTGACACTTTCGTCAAGTTGTGCTGTATGTACCTTTGATTATATTCCTAACCAGTATCCTGAATCTGTTTTTTTTTTTAAATTGTTGAGAATGTGGCTTATCAACAATCTCTGTCTGTCACAGAAAGAACCCTTTACTGGTAACATTGACCTGTGTGCAGCAGACTCATCCTCATTTGCCTAATCTGGTTTGCTTTATTTGTGCAATCTTTTATTTCTGTTCGCTATGCACGTGCACTGTATCCCTTTGCAAATGCCTTAAAGGCTCAAATGAATCCAGTAGAGGATTCCAGTCCTTAAAGAGTGATACCTGTTTTGCATGAGAGGCTGACATACTTTTAATGGGTTTCAAAGTAAATGTCAAGTTAGTCAGTTCATTGAGCGAAAGGGAGCTTATTTCCAATTGCAGATTCCATTGTTATATAGGAATAGTGTATATCCAAGTTTAGCCCCTGGGTGTCTCCTTGGGATCAGCTTCTTGGCATAATTTTATCCACTTAGGAGCTATTGACTCATAAAGCAGTATGACAACACTTGTTTCTATCCCAAAGTTGGTTCCTGTTTTTTTTTAAAAAAAATGTTTTGCAGTCCGGGCCTGAGCATTTTTATGTGCAAGTATGTCCCACAGAGCTCAAGAGACTAAAATCTTCTGTGGGATCCCCCCTCCAGTTTAGACTGGGTATTAAGGGAGGGGATATATCCCCCCCACATATTTCATCATCTTAACCTCCCCCACCCAAGGTGCTATTAACCATGGAGGGGGTGATAGGTACCAATTGCAGAACATTTCCTGAGTGCCTCGTATTCCTTTGAGAAGAAAGGCCACTGAATTGCAGGTAAATTCAGTATAGCCACCTTGGGAAAAGTTCAGAAGGGCGGGATATAAATCCTTAAAATAAATACAAGAAATAAAGAATTGGCCCAGCCTGGTTTTGTTGCAGTTTCAGTAACAGAGGCCTGCCAGCAAGTGGATGTAAGTATATACAGTTGTCATTGAAGGCTAATGTCAGGAGGATAGCTTGGGTAAAGCAGTTGTGTAAGAGGAAGAGCATTAACTTTCCAGGGAAACTAATAATAAGGATGTCAAGCTTGTGAGGAGGTGATCTAATTTTTTCCCCACTTAGAAGTGAACCACAATTCTTTCCTATATACTAATAGCGAAGTCATTCTTTGGACAGGTTTGCATGACACGACAACCCACCAAGTGATTAAGCCACACAGCATGGATTGTAGAGCACCATGTACATTGATGGTGCTATATAAAGTAATAATAATAATAATAATAATAATAATAATAATAATAATAATAGTTCATGGAACATCCCATGGTGTGCTCACTGAGGGTTGTTCTCCCCCTCGGTCCTTCTGCCAGCATCCCAAATGCCCTTCACGGCAGAACCATCTTGTCTGCCTGTCACATATGCCTCCCTGTGCTGATCGTGGTTTCTTGTGATTTCTTGGCTTTTTAAACATATGTTTTAGGTCCCAGAAGTGTGTGCAAGTGGGACTATGATATTTTTCTGGCCCAAGACATGTACGCAAATATGTTTGTTTTTTTGCAGGGGAGATCAGTCTTTCCGAGGTGCACAAGTGTACACTTATATGGCTGTCCAATATGTGTAGTCTTGCCTTATCAATATCCTTGTATGTTTTAGTTGTCAAAGGCAACAAAGTGCAATATGAAACATACAAGGAAATTAATGTGATGCATACAGGCTAATTTGCACATTGTTGACAATGTCAGGTCAGGAAGGGGGACAAGTTGCTTACTTAGCAAAGATTTTAAGTTTGAACTGGCACTTGTGGGTGCCCTGCTTCTATTCCCCACACTTCCTCAAGTCTCCAGAAAGTCTTTACAAGAAAGATCTAGGGTACACTCACTTTTTGCAGCTCCTGTTTGCAATAATTGTGGCAGCAACTGCTTTGAGTGGAGCCACAAAAAGCACCCCCCCCCGAAACATACAAGAATATTGATAATGCAAGGCTACACATATTGGACAGCTGTAAATGCACTCTTGAGCACCTCTGAAAGACTGATAGAAAATAAAATAAAATTACGAACACATTTGCACAGATTTCTGGGACCAAAACACACACAAATGAGTTGGTGAACAAGTGTTTGGGCACCAGTGGAGGGCTGTCACTGGCAAGGGAAGCTTGATGCAGCATGGATGCAATTGCAACTGTGATTGGGGGGAGCAGCGGGGTGGGTGGGTTGCCGCTCTTGTGAAGCATTTCTTTACCAGAATCCTGCAAACCATGATGGGTTGGCTCTGCCGGGTTTGTATGACATGCCAGCCCATCATGGGTTGAACGACCTCAAGAACAAGCCATGGGTTGTGAGGGTGGCTGGTTGCTGAAAAATGCCAACGTGCAGGAAGCGATTATTATTATTATTATTATTATTATTATTATTATTATTATTATTTATTGCATTTGTATATCGCCCCATAGCTGAAGCTCTCTGGGCAGTTTACATTAGATAAAAACATTTAAAAACAATATATAAAAATTACAAACCACAAAAGCATACAATATACACATACATTTAAAAACAACTGTAACAACATTTAAAAAACTATGTGCCTAAAAAAACAGACCTGGGCTAATTGCATATTGCTAAATGCCTGGGAGAAGAGAAAAGTCTTGACCTGGTGCAAAAAGATAACAATGTCGGCGCCAGGTGGGCCTCATCAGGGAGATTGTTCCACAATTGGGGGGCCACCACAGAGAAGGCCCTCTCTCTTGTTGCCATCCTCTGAGCTTCCCTTGGAGTAGGCACCAGGAGGAGGACCTTAGATGTTGAACGTAGTGTACGGGTAGGTTCATGTCAGGAGAGGCGTTCCATCAGGTATTGTGGTCCCAAGCCATGTAAGGCTTATAGGTTAAAACCAGGACCTTGAATCAGGTTCAGAAATGTATAGGCAGCCAATGCAAGTGGGCCAGAGTTGGTCTTATATGCTCAAAACGTCTGGTCCCTGTTATCAATCTGGCCGCTGCATTTTGCACAAGCTGCAGCTTCCGAGCTGTCAGATGACATAACAACCCACCGCTGCGTGTGTCATGTGAACCCAGTCACTATCTGTGGGCCCCTTTTAGCCAAATAGGCACCATCCACACAGAAGAGGGGGATATCAGCAAGCTTGGAGGAACCCCAGGGTTGCAAAGGTGAACCATCCAGAGAGCTTTGGCTATTGGGTGGCATAAAAACAAACAAATGAAAATTAAGAACAACCTCCCCACCCCAAGTAAGTGAGAAGGTTCAGCAGGCCCGAAATATTCAGCAGGCTCAGAATGGTGACTGTGGTTAATGGTTTCCAGAGCATCTGTTACTGCCATTTTTTCCTCTTGGAATGAAGCATTCACTAATTATGAAGTAGTTCCTTAAGACCTAAGAGGCTTCTTGTTGTAAGGAGATGGGAAAGAGACTATAAAAACAACCTGTCTGAAATTCTTGATTGCAGAAAATGCCACTGTCTCTTCAAACCTGAGTCTTGCTTTCCTGTCAGACCATGTTTTCTTAAAGGGAGCTCATTCCCCTGGAGCCAGCCAAGCTCAAGTGATGTAAGAAGACTTGAAGATGTACTGGGAGAAGAGTGCAAGGGGGCAGAGCCCTGTCTTCACATTGACACAGATAATTGAGTTATTGAGTAGTTAGTATAAAAGTTAACGGCTGCTTGAGAGAGATGTCACACAGCACTGAGGCTGTTGTGAAATTAATTATCCCTCTGGTAGCATGTAGACTTGCCAGCTCCCCCCAGCCACCCACACCCCAAGTTAATGTGCCTAATGCCAGCTGGCACCAATTTCAGCATCTCTCGAATCTCTGCACTTTCCAGCAGTGCTGACATGTATAAAAACTGATCGGGCAAAGAAGATGGAATCCATTGGTACTGTGTTAACGATAACAGTCGGACAACTAATTAATTGTGATTATTTGCATAGCACCATTGGTATTTCTAAGGGTCATTGCTACTTTAAACATGCCATCTGCTACTTTAAGTCTAGGGTTTTCAGAGAAGACTAAGGAAATTTGACACCTAATTCCCTTAGGCCCATTTGGAATTCCCAGCTATAAATCCCATGGGTTGGTGATGATGCAGAGCCATCTGTCTTCCTGTAGTAACCATGCATGAGACACACTGCATCTTTTCAGCACTTGTCAGTCAAGACCCCAAGGGTCTTCCTCTAGCACACTGCTGTGAATTCAGACTCATGTTCAGCCTTTGGCTACTCCTTTCCTCCTCCTCATTAGGAACGCTAACACAGAGATTCCTGCTTCTCTGTCTGACAAGAGTGAAATGTGTCTCGCCTTTTAAAAATATTTGACCGATCCTTTTCTACCTATTAATTGCATTCTCACAGAAGGACCACAAAAAAAGTTGAGAAGTGTTGCAATGATGGGATTAAAACATAGAATCATAGAATAGTATATTTGGAAGGGGCCTATAAGGCCATTGAGTCCAATCCCCTGCTCAATGCAGGAATCCACCCTAAAGCATACCTGACAGATGGTATGCAAGTGCATGTGTGGACTCTTAAGTCATTTGAGAGTTTGTGTGTATCACTGTCGAAGTATCTAGCTCAAGCTTTCGGAAGAAGAATGTAAGAAGGACCCTGCTGGCTCAGACCAAAGGAAAATCTATTCTAAAACCCTGGTTCCCCACAGTGGCAACCAGATTTTCCCAGGAGAGTCCATGAGCAGGGCACATTGTCTACTTTCGATATGCCCCATTTGTTGCCTGCTTCCCCCCCCCCCAAAAGTCAATATAAATGCTGATGTTGAGGTTGAATACCATGCATCTGGTTCCCTTGTAGTTGAAGTGAAGCCCTTGTCTTTTGTAGATGCACAGCTTGTCCCAAGATATCCCCGAGCCTAACAAATCTAAAACTTTCCTCCTATCTCTACTGTGATCTCATCAAAAGTGAAACCTTGTAGAACAGCTTGTCTAGCTATAGTAGGCTACACTTCTGAATACGCTGCTTCTGGACTTCCACAACCTTTCTAGCAATCTAGAAGAATCTCCAGAGGTGCAAAAAAAATTCCCCAATATTGTTGTGCACCACTCCTCCTCTGGACTCTCTACTAATTGGTCTACACGGTACACAATGATT
Organism: Elgaria multicarinata webbii; assembly: GCF_023053635.1. Lineage (NCBI taxonomy): Eukaryota > Metazoa > Chordata > Lepidosauria > Squamata > Anguidae > Elgaria > Elgaria multicarinata. The sequence goes on from NC_086172.1 coordinate 88,666,939, forward strand.
GCATCCTTTACAACTAGTAGGCAAGTTCCCCTGAAATCAACATGTCCATCACAAAATCAGCGAATGATTTTCCAAAGTTTTGAATCTCCCACTATTTCATCAGCGAATGAAATTGTTTTGCTCTTCCTCCTAAGAGATTGTTTTGCTCATCCTTCATGGTAGATCTCACATCTCACTATGTGGAGTGTGCAGTGGTAAATTTTGAAATGCAGGCACTCGTCATGACAATCCCCATGGCCACACCACCAAAAATGTAGGCAGTTATCCACAAAGTAATTCTAGCTGTTTTCATCTCCACTAGGAGCAAGTCTCTTGTAAAGCTAATGGGTCTTAGGCAGTTTCTACACCAGCCTTTTTTCCTGGGATTGTCTCTGGGTACTGCCTGTGTGTCCAAATGACACACAGGGACTCCCGGGGGCAGAGTGGACGGGCACAAGTTTTTCCAGGGATAAAGAACTGTCCCGAGACCGTGGGAGGTGTGAGCGCCCACCCCGCCTGGTGCCCACTTACGTAAGCACGGCACCAGAAACAGGCACAGAGCCACCCCGCATGGCTCCATGCCCATCAGGGGAGAGGGGGCTGCATTTTCACCATCTATGAGATGGCGCGAGGGGGGAAGGGCTGCGATTTCAGGGGGGTTAAAAATACCTTTTAGATGAAGTGGGGCCTCGCTCTTGCATGACCAGCCCCACTGCTTAAAAAAGAAAAGAAAAGTGGCACTCACGACGCCCCTGTTTCCTCCCGGGATGTCACGTGCCGTGTGGGTATGCTAGGGGAGGCTCTTGCAATCAGGATATTGTGAGAGCTGCCCCGCTCCCTCCCAGAATGCCGGGAGGTGCAGAAAGAGCCTTAAATGATAACTGAAGACCAAGCCACCCCAAATAGTCTGCATTACAACAGGGAACCATCTATTGTGGCTGGGAAAATTCATTTAACCCCAGCTACTATGAGAATTGCAGCTAAACAAAGACAGACAACAGGGATCCTGAGGGGGTGGGGGAGCGCAGGTGATGTCAGCATCCCTGCTAAGCCCGGCAAGACCTGGCTCCATTACACCATTGGGAGGGAGGGTGCATTCAGAAGGAATGTTCTCTGATGAGAATGATGTAAGTCTCAGTTTGCTAACTTTACATCTCAAAACACAAATATGACCATTAGGGCTTCTGTGTACCACTCTTTGCCATGCTGTATGCTGTGCGTAGGCCATGTGCAACTGAATACAATTTGCCCAGGACACTCAATAAAGAAGGCTTGTGTGCATAGTATATGATGCATAACCCCAGGGCCATCTTCATCTTCTATTACAGAGATTCATATCCTTGCTTCCATAAGAAGTGTTACAATTTCTTCCCTGCCTTCTCCATGGTCAGAAGGTGGATTGGGTTTTAATGATTTCCTCATGGGACATCAATTCATTACTTTCCTGTTGTTCCACCTCTGCTAGTTTGGCTGCAAAATGGAGGGGCGATAACATACTCCAGCCTTGCCAGGTCATTCCCTTACTACCCATCTGTTCTGAACAGATGTCAGTTGGCTTGTGTGCTCTGTGCCTGACATTGTAGCTCAAGGCGTTTCTGATCTTATCCTAGGAAGTAGTTATTCTGGGATAGCGAGGACCTACCCTGAGCTTCTGAAATGTACAGCCATTCATACTCTGTGAAAAGTTTCTAGTTGAGGGACTGAGTCTTTTAATGTCTTTCAATACGACCAGCACACTCTCTGTGCTGTAATTAATAGCAGTAGCAGCAGTCATCACTACTGTCACCTTCAATAAGGGAGAAAAGAAATCTAAATAAAGAAATTCTAATTCTCAAGAAAGGATGTGAATTCTGAATGCTCACTTAACTTATTGGACTACACTGTATTTCTCCCTAAGTTTGCTGGAGGAGGAGGAGGAGGAGGAGGAGGTAGACTGTCAAGAAAGAAGCATGGCTTTCTGCCCAGTCGTGCCCAACAAATGCCAGCCTCTAATACTGACTCTTGCTTGCTGTCTGAAAGAGAACTTCTCAATTTTCTGATTTTTCTATGTACTCGACTAATTACTCTGAGATACAAATAGCATCTTTGAAGCATGTCCATGAAATATATAATTAAGTATCTTGTGTTCGATCACACTGTTAGACAGTTAATTGAAAATCACATTGTATCTACATAATGAGTCAAATAATATATGCGTCTGAGCCCTGATAAAATGTCTCATCCCCTAGTACACTTTCTCCCTTTAATTACTATGATGGTGACTGGCGGGAGATGGCCACGTACTGGGATGCTCTTGATCTGCAAATCCAGGGCACATGTAGTTGCTGTTATGGTGTCTCATAGGTTTCAATAAAGGATAGAACTGCAGGATGGGTAATTTCCTCCAGCAGAGTTTTGCTCAGATCTGTTAAAGTAGGCCAGAACCTGCTAGCTTGTTTTGCCTCCAAAGAATAATAAGTGGTTAGGGAGGGGCCGTAGCTCATATCTAGCTTTGCATGTATAAGGTGGTCCCGGGTTCACTGTTGGATGTCTCTGCTTAAGTGATCTCTGCTAGAAGAAATGTTCTCTGACTAGAACAGAATAGAGAGCGTTGGAGCTTGTAAAGTCCCTAGCTCTCATCTCACCCATGAAATTACTAGGCAAACCAGTATTCTCTCAGCCTCACTCCCCCTGCCCCAACATGCAGTGGCCTGCTTAACAGGGATGTTGTAAGAAGTACAGAGATGATGTATGTGAGGTGCTTTGAATGTTCAACTTGTGTAATTCTACATTTAAGAGGCTACAAGTAAGCCTGGTTGAATAATGAGAGACTTGCTTCTGAATAAACATGCAATGGATTGTACTGTAAGTATTATTACTAGAAGGCTCATCAGTCTTACAGTATACAGCAGCTCCTTATATGCTCATCACCTGCTGTAAAGGCTTTAGTAATTAATGAGGGCGCATTGATAGAAGAGGGATGCTTTCACTACAGAAATATTTTCTGCATTCTCCTTTTCATTGACAAATAGGGATCACATTCAAGGATTTGATCCTTGTAGAATTATTTGCATCTGCCAGCTTTGTGTCTCTACAATTGACTGCACTGAGAATGTTTTCCTGAAGGATGCTCAAGCTCCTATCAATAGCCCATGACAAATGCAGGCTCTTCACTTTAGGATGTGCCTTATTTCTGCTGAATGTGAGAACAGGAATAGCTGTACTGCATACATAAAACCCTCTGTTTTAACCTCCCTCTTTAATTGGGGGCATCTCCTATGCCCTCCATTGCTTCCAACCACTTGGGCTTGCCGCTATGTTCCATCCCATTTCTGCATTAAACTGTGAATGTTTAAAATATAAATATGCACAAAAGTAGCATTTAAATATGTATTTTCTCTCATTCTGAAACAATTTTGATAGGTCTTTTGAGATGAGAAGTGTGTCAGAACCTTTGTTGAAGTGTAAAGGATCGCTAGATTCTGAACTGTATATTTGTCCAGGAGCTGCAGATTATGTCAATTAGGATGCAATCCTATGCATTTTCAAACAGAAAAAGTCCTGCAGTTCTCAGCATTCCCCAGCCAACATGACTGTCTGGGGAATGCTGGTTGCTGTAGGAATTATTTCGGTCTAAACATGCATAGGATTGCACCCTTAATAACAAAATTCACCAAGATAGAATTCCTCGATGATGCCTAGATGCATTTCAGTCTGGGTAAAAATTCAGATTCAGTTCGGTCATCTTAATTAACTATGATACAATGGCTGAGATAGGTAAAATATTTTGCTGTTAACCCCCAAATTGCATGGCTATACTTTTTATATCAGGTTTCCTTGTACTGATGTAGATTCTTGAGACATGTTTGCACCTTCTCTTTCCAGTCTTACAAAGATGATGTCACAAATGGACAGTGGATCAAATAGATCTTCTCAAAACATAACTAAGGCAGGATCTACACTCCTACTTTAAAATGGTTTATAACAGTAGTGACTACTGTTGGGGTCCCCGACACAATGCATATACAGTTTTCAAACCATTTTCAAAGTGCCATATCCTGCTTGGTGTAGATCAGGCCCAGGATGAATACTGTCAAATTCATTTCTGTTTTCAGTTTACCCTATGAATACTAGTATTTTCAGGCAGATGATAATATGTATTTGGAGACATAGCTCCCAAAAGTGTAGATTTGCCCAAACTACTTAAAGTAAGGTGGTCCTGGTTAAATGTAGTCCACTGAAATATGCCATTTCATTTCTATAGTAGCAGTCCATTTTGGAGGCGGTGGTGGTCAGGTGCTTCCCCACTATATCCCACTACAGGGTGGCCCTCTAGAAAAGGTAGTAGCTGGCTAGAGCTTTAATCATCTTTATTTTGAGCTAGCCAATTATGTGTGGGGAGAAAAAGCATAATCAAGTGGCAATCTGCATTTTGCAACACCAGGGATTAACAAATGGACAGCAGAGGCCCCTTTTGAGCTATAAGGGAAGCTGCATAGCATGCATTGGGTGTTCGTGGGTGGGTGGGTGTAGGATGAGGGAAATGATAAATGATTTAAACAATCAAACTACCCACCCAAACTATAACACAAAACTAGCCTGCACCTGATCAGCTACCAGAAACCGATATTTCTGCCTACCCTGCTCCAGCAGTTGAATCAATTTAACAGACTACACATCCATATATTTGCTAGGATGGGGGAGTGGATTACTACTGGAGTTGAGGCAGAGAAGAAAGAAAAGAGATTCTCTGTTATGGCTTTTAATATTCTCCTTTTCCCCACCCTACTCCCGCCCTGTCCCACCCCATGTTGCTCCTACAATCCAGCATTCATTCTCCCTGCCTGGAGGCTATTGTCATATCTATTTTTTTATGGAACATAAATTTTCCAACCATTCACTGAGTTGATATAGTCTTTGTATGTGTGTGTGTGTGTGATTCTCTCTCACTCTCACACTCTCTCTCACACACACACATGGGGTAGGAGGAATTGTTGTTAGTTAACATTGGTGTAGTTCTGGAAGGAATCTTAGCTTGAACTGGAATTGTATATTTACATCCGATCATGTTGAGTGCAGAATTTGTCCAAGTATATGATAGGAATAATGGTCCATTACCCAGGGATTCCTCATATAGCTGTTAGGTCTGTAATTGAAAATAAGCTATTGCTGGGTTCATTTGCCTTTATTGTTGCATTAATGGAGGCTTTAAAGTTCATTGTATTACATCTTTATGCTGGATTGGGTCCAGTGCTAGCTTTGCTGTTCTTTAGTTGGACACTTAGGGCTAGGGAGTTCCAAGTTGAAACCTCTGTTCAGCCATAGAGTTCATTGGATGACTTTGGACCTGTCAGATGACCTACTGACTTTTATACTAACTGCCTGTTTGGTGCATTCTCTTACCCTCCTTATTGCTTTATTATGATTTTATTAGAATGTAAGCCTATGCGGCAGGGTCTTGCTATTTATTGTTTTACTCTGTACAGCACCATGTACATTAATGGTGCTATATAAATAATAATAATAATAATAATAATAATAATAATAATAATAATAATAATAATAATACTGAGGGGTCACACCCTTCTTGTACTCCCAGTTTGGACAGTAGTTTGATGAATGAAAGGTCTTCCAGGCTTTGCACTGACTTCTTATTTAAGAATTAAGCAGTGGATTGAAAAGATTCCTATACTCTTTCTTTTCTTTAAATAATGAAACGTGTTTTCAGTTTTCAATAAGAAGCACTCAATCTTTGTACGATAATTTTTTGTCTCTTTTTAGTGGACCTCATAGTATTAGCATTTTATATTTAATATGCACACTGGACTGTGCACTTTGCTTACTTTTCAAAGCACAACTACAGTGGCTGTTTCTGGGAGGAAACATAATTTGGGAATATGTATAACCAGTGCAGGGATTGAATAGGAAAGGGTGTGTATATATTTACGCACACCCCTCCTGTGTTTCATATGCTGATGCAAACTATCAACGCATGCAAATCAGACCAAACATGCCACAAGCAGTAGGGGGGAGCTTAGTGCAAATGAGGGGGAGGGATAGGGGAGGAATTGTCTATCTTCACCCCTCCATCTGGCAGCTTGGAGAACCCCTGGTAACAGGGCTGGGAATATGTATGGAGCATCCCTGGTAACAGGGCTGGGAAACCTTTAAAAGACTGGGGTGCTGTTTTCAATCACATAGACCAGTGGTTCCCAAAGTGGGTGGTACCGCCCCCTTGGGGGCGATGGGATTCCATAGGGGGGTGCTAAGAGGCAAAGGGGTGGCAGGGGGGCACTCGAGGTGGTCTTTTCCGAGAACCACCTCTCCAGAAGGTCTTAAAACCCAGGGACATTTTTATGGGAGAAGGTAGTTTGGTCCCAAGCCACATAGGGGAAGAATCCACACATGTATTAATACCGATTAAGAAGAGTCCTTTTAATGGTGAATTGAAATGTTTAATTAAATAAACTAAAAAAATGTAATTGGATTTTCAATAAATATTCAATTGTTACTGTTTTGAATTTTATTGTTATTATCTTCCTTAGTGGGTCGTTGAAAACCGCTATTCTGAATAATGATTTTTATAGGGTAGGGTAGGGGGCACTGGGCATGAGTTTGTGGAACCAAGGGGGCGTTTTCCTGAAAAAGTTTGGGAACCACTGACATAGACAATACTGGGCTAGATAGAAGGCAGTTCCATATATAGTGTGGTGGCTTTTCTGCATCACAGATATGTCACTGACCAGCTGGAAGCCATTCTGTTAGACATGACAATCCATACCTATGTTACTTACTACAGTTTCTCTTCTGTAATTACTGTTATTTTTGTTGAATATTTTATGTACATAGAAAGAGCAGGAATACATACTCCTTCCTGATAGAAGGCAATGCCCCAGTTAGTAGAGCCTATTCTCTTGGAAGTGTTGAGTGGGGGTGGGAGGAAGCTTCACTGATGCAGGACTAACTGAATGTTCACACCCTGCACACACCTTGATGGTTGCATGGTTATGTAACTGAACATCAGAAGCATGGCTTTGTATGCACACATTGGCCTAGTCTTTTTTCTTTTCCTTTTTTTCTTTTTGTCTTCAAAAGGAAAGACTAGCATTCTTCTTTTACTTTATTTTGCAGTGCTTCCTCTGTAGATGTTGTTACATTGCCTTTTTTAAATAAAGGATAGCATTTAAATAATGAGGGAGCAACCAGGCCTTTGCTTGCCATAAAGATGTATTGAATTGACCCTTTGCTTTTTTTTCTCTATGGAGGGAGCATAGTGAGCCAGGATCAGTGCATTTTGTACAACATGAGCTGATAGTTTTTATTCTCCCCACTGATGACAATTATAAATGCCTTTAATCTATGCTGTGACCCAAATTGTTACTCCATATATATATATATATATATATATATATATATATATATGGGGAAAGATTTTTAACGTGCCTTTTTTCTTCTGGTTCATTAAAGTGATAATAGTCTAATTATTCTGAACTTTAGTCTTCTCTCTCTCTCTCTCTCTCTCTCTCTCTCTCTCTCTCTCCCTTTCTTGTAGTACACTAGAGTTCAGGTTTTCAATTGTTCCCATCAGCCCTGAAGCTGTTTTGTCTTGGAGCTCAAGTGTAACAATATAATTTCATTTGGTACCTCTTATTCTTTGTATTGCAGAGAATCCAGAGATGGGGGAAAGGAGAAACCATTTCTGTAGTTAGGTTATATGGGCTTTGGATTCACAACTGCCTGGGTGTACAATGTGAATGATACCTTCTGTCTCTGAAGGGATTTCCACCCCGCAATACATCACCTCCTCTCAGGGAGAGGAGCAGGATGTGAATCTTTGCCTTTTCCAGAAAGATGGTCTCATCAAGGTGTCTGATCAAGGGGCAAGATGAAGTCATAACTGGCAAAGCAAACACAGGTCACTTCTAACAGACAGTCTAGGGAGATAAGGCAGGTGCCAAGAGAGAAGTAACTAGAGAGGCTGAAGTACAAGGAAGAGAAGGCAGGGACCACATTAGAACTGAAGCTTGTAGACTGCGCTCAATAGGTGCTTTTTTGTACAGATGTAGGACCAAACTAAACAATATGAAAAGCATGCAGTTGTGATCCATGTATCCTGGTTTTGAAAAAGAAATAGCCAGCACAGATATTGACTGGGTTTGGATGACACAATAGTCAACGGTTGATTAAATAGTCAACCGTTGCTTAAATGCTCAACCATTGACTATTGTGTCATCTGGCAAGGCTTTTCCACACTATGGTTGGTTATTTCCACAAAATAACCAATGCAAATAATCAATGGTGTGCGGAGTTGTCTATCTGCACCACATGACACAATAATCAATGGTGAAATACATGCCTATAGAGTTGTAAGGCAAGAGCAGCAGAAATCCCTGCCACTCTTGCTTAGCAGGGCTATATAGGCATGTGTCAGCTGTCATGGGAAGCAAGTGGGGAGCTGCCTCCCCACATGCTTCTCAGAATGTGCATGTCCTGTCCCCGGTTGGGGTCCCATGATCAGAAGCGCCCATGCACTTCCAGGGACATGCACATCCCGTCCCTGGATGGGGCGCTGAGAACGGGGATTGCTGTGTGTAAGCATCTCTCCTGCGGCTATCCAGATGCTTGCACCCTGTCCTCCCTGTTCTCAAGCTGCAGGAGAGATCGTTACGTCCCCTGTCACCATTCTCCCCAAAGTGATGGACAATGGGAAAATAGGGACGTGAGCCACAGGAGATATCCTTGCACCCCATCCTTGTTTTCCATCACTTTGGGGAGAATGGGGATGGGGACGCAAAGATCTCTCCTGAGGCTTGAGAACAGGGAGGGCAGGGCACAAGCATCTTGACAGCCACAGGACAGATACTTGCACCCCACCCACCCTGTTATCATGCCCCACCCAGAGATGGAACATGCACGTCCCTGGGAGTGTATTGGGCGCCGCGGTAGTGCCCCACCCAGGCACAGCACATCTCATGAGATTCCCCCTTTGTGCCGTGTCCTGACAGTGACGAGATTTGGCACGAAGAGGGATTCTCATGAGAACCAGCACCACTATTCACACTATTCAGTGTGGAGAGCAGAGAGGGAGTGGAGGTGGGCAATAGTCAACCTTGTGTTAATAGTCAACTCCACGAATGACTATTTAGGGGTTACTCCCAACACAACATGGTAATAGTCATCTGTTGAGTTGACTATTAACACATGGTTGACTCCTGTGTCACAGCCTGTGTGTGTGTGTGCTAAACCTTCCCTCCTGCACCACTGTCCAGTTAACAAGCACCCTTTCTCTAAAGTGTGCCCAGGCACACTCTAATGTCTCAAGCACTAAGCGCTGAACTGAGGGGGCCATTGAGTAGGGATCCAGAGGGGAATCCAGATGCAGCAGAAACAGTCCTCCAGTTGCCCTCCAGTTGCTGCAGTGCTGCTGCCCCTACAATGCACTGTTGCTCCCAGCAGCAGGAGTGAAAAAGAATCACTGCTGGAAGCCTCACTGTCATGAACCACACTTCAAAGAGGCCAGGACGAGAGCCTCCGAAGGCTAATATCGCCTCATAAGCCCCTCCTCAAGCCAGTGTCACCACAAAGCCCCACCAATGCTGGGGCTTCAGGAGCGTCTCCTCACTCCCACCCACCCCCATCTGCAACAGCCCTCCCACGATCAGGCAAGCTGAACATGGGGTAGGGTATCCGTATCTACAGTGTTTAATAAATGAATGAATAAAAATAATGTCCGTTGTGATTGAGTATTCACTAAATGTTCGCCTTTAAAAAAAATTTAAAATAAAATTACCTGGGTGCACACGAAATGTGCTGTGCATGCCTATGCAGAGAACTCTTGCAAACTGGCAATTCTATATGCAGAGAACTCTTGCAAACTGGCAATTCTATATGCAGAGAACTCTTGCAAACTGGCAATTCTATATGCAGAGAACTCTTGCAAACTGGCAATTTTAAGGTGAACCAATAGGTAGGCAAGTGAAACTGCACAAAGCACAATACTGTGCTGACCTCACAGGGAAGTAATGATAACATTATAGGCAGATAACTCCAGCACAAATACCAAAGATCAGGATGGTTTTGTTGTCTTTACAGTCATAAAACATTCTCCCATTTATTTGTATTAGGCCAAGATATGAATTTCAGAGCCTGCTCTAAAAGACCACAAAATTTCTGGAACCTTCTTAACCCAAGGTTATGATTACAAATTAATCCTCCCTTCCTCTACTTAAGGGCTCAGGCACATATCTCCTACATTGCTCAATAGTTAATCCATCTCTGCATTGAAGTTAAAGAGCATCACTGTGCTAAATTCTGTGAGTTGGATTTTGAGACACACCAGTCAAGTGTTGCATCTTTCAACACCCAGGAGCCTGCTCGGAAATGTGGAATGCTGAGTTTAACCCAAGATTCTTTACTTGGACATTTTTGTATTTTACTCAGATGCCGTTGCAGTGACTCCATATGTCCCCCCTGGGTGATTACTGACAACCAGCATCTCTGCAGCTGGTGAAAATCCTGTTAGTGCTCCATCAGTGAGGATTAAGAGGGGTCAGAGGGCACTGCAGGCTATCTCAGCAGTGAGTGAATCGGTGTTAAGTATTAAGTGGTGGGCCTGTTCTTGCAAAGGATTCAGCTACTGATGTCCTTATTAAAATGTGTTGTGACCAAAACCATCAAGTAATTCCTACCTGTATGGAGATAATGTCTTACAGATATACCTATTTGTGTTCTAATAATCAGAAGGCAAGATCTGTATTTGAACAAATGTTTTAACCTTCCTGGGCTTGAGAGATAACCAAGGGTTATAACATGATTACAAACTTTCCCCTTTAAACTGTGCCACTGAATTCTCCATTTACTTGTTTATAAAATGGGATCAATTGTTCTGTGCACTTTCAAAACCAATCTTTTGCATTATTACTTTTTAAAAATATGTTTTTAGTAAAGTAACATTGGATTCAGTTAGACCCTAATTAATATGAAGTGTGTCTGTGTGGAGGGGGGATAAAACACTGCATATTCAACATACTGAGGAATCTAAAGCTGAAACCATGTTTGGCATAGAGGGAGTAGAACCTTCTCTATATGATTGGGAGGCCTGTCTTATTAGGGTTCCCAATCACATGATGGAGAGTTCTGATCACATTCAAGTAGAAATCTCCTTCCGATCTTGCTGCTCGATGCAACAAGGTTAGAAATAGACAGGGTGGGTTCAGCATGCTCGGGGACATGTATGGGACCCATGCCCCCTACAGGGATTACAGATACCCATTTTGGGCATAATGCCTGAATAGGACTTACTGTATATGAAACCAACATGGTGAACACTCTCATTTAACAACGTAACAGCTATGTTATATTAATAGTGAAGGGGATGTTAATCATTAAAGATTATGATTTTTCAGATGCTGGGTTGAAGGGGAAAATGCATAAGTTCTAAAAAGTATAGGAGATCATTTATGAGCCCCCCATATTGTCCCTGTATATTTCTACCTTTGTTTGATAAACAATAATACAATGTCATCTTTTATATTGATTTGGAACTATTATCAAATACAAATATTTTTTACATTAAGATTAAATGGGATCTATTTGATAGATTAAATGGGATCTAATATCTGTATTTCATTAATATATTTTTCCAAGAAGTTCAAGATGACATACATTGTCCTTCCATTTAATAATAATAATAATAATAATAATAATAATAATAATAATAATAATAATCTGTCAATCAGCTCTGAGTCCTCAGGTTCGGGAAGTCATTAAATTTAAATAAATGCATACATAAATAAAAATATAATCAATTTCTAGCTGATAAGAAACTCAACAATCCAAGACAAGAGAGACCAATACTCATTTTCAAAAATAGCCTGGTTTATACTGAGAATGTTTAAACATGGTAACAGTCCTATTTGCATTGTGCAGCATGCCCTCCTATTTGCATTGTCCATTTTCTCCTACATTCCATAAAGAATATAAAATATATCCAAATTTAAAAATATAATCACCATCCCCATACCACTGAAGTAATTTAGTTGGTGTCTCAGACATCACATTCATCCAGTCTTAGGCACATGACTACTTAATACTGTTTATTTCATCCCAAAAATGTGGATAGAGGGCTAAGAATGAGACCAAAATGACTTGTCTAAGGCCTTCAGCTGAGCTCATAGCTGAAATAGGTTTGAACTTGGGACTTCCAGCTCATAGTATTAGCTCTGTACATGTCCATTTCTTGTTCCCGTTCAATCTCTGCTCATGTCAACGTGTTCATCTGACTTCTAAGATAATAAAAAGTAAAAAATAATTGTTAATATGAATAGGGGCCAGAGGGTTGTGTCTTGGATGTCAATGTGGAATATCTGGATTTGTATCCTGCCACGAAAAGAGATAGGATTGAGCAATTCACCATTCCTTAGCCTCAGTTCCCCGCTCGTAAAATGGGAGAACATTTTAGTGACTGATCTCACACTAGAATAAACAAGACAAAGCTTCTAAAATACTTTTCACTTTCAACACAGTTTGAAAATAATTCACAATCCTAATAACTACCTATTTTAAAATATTAACAGTTTTGGGGGGACAAAGAGCAAGTTTAGAAATATATTTTCACATAGTTCTAAAATAAGTTATATTGGCCTGGAATCACATGTATGTTGTGTCCATAGAAATATTATTCATCCATTTTTATTTATTCAGCTTGTTTTCAGGGCCGCTTAAGGGAGATTTATATTATAATTAAAATGAATGAGGTTAGGCAATGATTAATATCACTTGGTATTCAGATTCAATAGGTGACTTGTAAAATCTTAGACTTTCTGTTAGTCAACAATAATTTAAAATTGGTAGGTTTAAAAATGCCCCCTTCCCTTGATTTAAACCCCAAATACTATTTTTATAAACTTTTAATAATCATGATGAAAACATTTCTAGTCTACTGTAGTACATGATTTCTCTCTGTGTAATGTTATTCTTGAGAGAGAAATCATAGAGTAGAGCAGCTTAGAATGGAAAAAGGCCATTTGTGCTCTATAGTTTTTGTCTTAAAAATAACATTATTGAGAGAGTAATCATGAGTGAGATGGGCTAGTAGCCACCTCTCTTCTCTAAGTACAGTGAGTCCAGGGGGTGGGTGGAGGGGAGGGAGATTTAACCATTACCTCCCATAACATCCTGCTGAAGCTCCCCTAGTAAGGGGAGTCTGTGTGTGTGTGTGTGTGTGTGTGTGTGTGTGTGTGTGTGTGTGGGAGGGAGGGAGGGACAGACAGACAGACAGACAAAGAAAGGCTATGTGTGTGTTTGTGTATTTTTCTCTGTGAGTATGGTGAATGCGAGGAGGAGATTCAGGCTCTGCTGACAGTTAGTATGCAGCCACCAAACTACCATCAAGTACCACATGCAAAACTAGGGGGAAGGTTGCCCACCCCTGCTCTAGTTGCTTCTGTCACTCAGAAGGGCCAGCCTTCTCAGACAGCATGGTGAGACCCTCACCTCAGGTGGTCAGTTTGGAGGGGTGTGGATTATTCGCCTGCCACTGCCACCCCCAGTCACTCACTCTGAGGTGGGGCTCCCTCAGAGTGCAGCATTTGGTGGTTGGGCACTCAAGAGTGCCCCCTCTGTCTGCTCTCCAACTTGCAGCAGAGGAAAGTAGCTATCTGAAGTGGCTGCCCTGATGCCTCACTCTGATGAATCCTCACTGCAAGGCATCAGGACAGGTGGTTCCTCTAGAGAGCCCGTCTGGCCCAAATGCCTCACTTTGATTGGCTTGTTTCTCAGAGTGAGACATTGCAGGAAAGTGGCCCTTGAGATGGCCTACAGGACTCACATTGTCGGACATCTTGTGGCCTCCTGGTTATATATAAATGTTCTTCTTCTCCAGCACAGGTGAGAGATTAACATAGGCTGCATTAGTAAACAGATGTATCTGAAGAGGCTATGTAATAGAAATGATGTAATAGAAGCAGTTGGTGCAGTATTGTGTACTGGTTTGTTGGCCTAAACAACTATGACATATACCATAAAATGTTACCTATTGTTGCCAGGTATGGCCCTACCATTAGGCAGAGTGAGCCAGTTGCTTCAGGCACTAGATGCGGAAAAGCTGCAGCAAGGTGTAGGAGGAGAGAGCTGTGCGCCATGTGGCCTGCTGTGCACCCACTAAACTAGCCTGCTGCCTTCAGCCATGCTGGGGGGTTGCTGTCCATAGCCTGCTTTGAAGAAAGATTCCATTGTTGATCCAGTCAGCAATTTTTGTATACCACATAGGTGGGGGCACCGTCTCATCATTCACCTCAGGCCTTGTTTATTGCTCTGCCATTTGAGGCTTTGTCTAAAGTTTTTCAAACTTTCTGTAGTTATCATTGCTAGATGTAGAATCAGCTTTACTTTTCATATTAGCTCATAATTATTGCCTTGCCTTCTATAAACTCTTCCTCATTGTCAAAGACCTCTAATATATGGTCTGACTTGTGGCTATGATGGCAGCTCCATTTGCATTTACGCTGGAGCACTACACAGATGTGGACCATATGCAAAACTTGAGGACTGACACTGTGCTAGCCACCATGGTCATCTTTATCAAACTGAAGCTAATGTAATATTGGTGCCAATGATTGCATCAACATCTTCCGGGGAAATATAAAGTACAAATTAGTAATGTGCTATGGCAAATCCCCAAAATGGAGAAGAAAGTTAGGTTGGATCTGTCTGCATGAAAACACCACAAAGATGGAACTGAAGGTGGACGGGGGAGGGGAGTAAGTAGCAAATAAAGTAAACTGGATTGAAACATCAATTAAAAGAAAATACGATGCGTAATCTCTTCCCTGCTGTCTCTCCCTCCCATGATGTTTCTTCTTTGCACCGCATCAATCCTCCTCAGTAGTTCACTGGACCAAGGCAGGCCAGCATGGCTCGTTACCCAGATGCTACCTAATTACACTTGCATGTTTCTGAAAGATACCTTACTAAGGATAGACAGGGCTCCGCTGTGTCTCCTATCACCTCTCTGGTACCTGAGAGAATGAATTAATGAGGCCTGAAAAACTCCCCTACAGATGGACTTTGATTTTGCAATTCTTTAGTGAGTGGCGGTGGGAGGATAGGAGTTGGTCACAGAGCTTGCTTCTGTGTCTAAGGTAGGATCTGCAGTTTCTTTCACATATTCTACAGCTGGAACAATCTGAATTAACAGTTGCATTTTCTCCAGACTCCTCCAAATCAGTAAAAAAGAAAGAAAAGGGGGGGGGAGGCAATTTGCATTGTGGCAGTGACAAAAATAATCTGTAATGTTTAGTCAATTTATTTAATGAGAGAATGGAACTACATTCTGCTTTTACAATCCATTCCTAGAGATGTTTTAAGCCAGTGTCTCTGACCATTATGGTTTTGGTAGCTCCCCAAGTCTTTTGTACGAGAAAGGAAATTAGATCTAAAAATCAAATGCAGCTACTAAAGGTTTCAGCCTTTGGCAAACCTCAAGAAATGTATCTCTGTTTTCTATCTGGTGAAAGTAAGAACAATTTAGTAACAGCATAAGTGTTCCATTAAATTGTCTTTTAAAAACATAGATAGCCATGTTGATCCATGAGAAAAAAATACAAAATTCATGGCTCAGCAATACCTTTATTAAAACCAGCCAAAATTCCACAACAATGTGCAAGCATATTTTCATGGAATTTTGGTTGGTTCTAATAATGGTATTGCCAAGCTGTGGATTTTGGATTACATTTTCTGTCTCTTTTCCCTGTGGAAGCACTGAACATGGTTGAGTATATGTGTGAGTTTGTGTAATCGGTCCAGTAAAACTGCATTAAATTAGAAATACAAACAATGGTTTATAGCCATGTGCCTCTGCTCTATTCATCTGGTACAAAACCTTTCCAAGAAATATTGAGACAAGAAAGATACTAAGAGGTAAATCAATAGAGTTGATCACAGCTCTGTATATTTTTATCCTGCTGAGCTCAGAGAACAATCCTACTATCAACTCCATGGCATGAAGTGTGAAACCAGAGCTTCAGGAGGTAAATCCTGCTGCTGTAGTGTTTGGTCTCATTATGCTGGGAACCTGGAAGTTTAAACAACTGTCCCCGGTTAGTGTTTCTCAAATACTTCAGCCTTGGGATACCCTTCTCTCTTTTCTGGAGATGTTCACAATGCCTCACCAAACCATACTTTATCTACTTCCCAGGGTCTGTTACAGAACAAATTCTAGTGATCCATAGTAAATTCCCTGTCAATATATGTGAGGCGGCATGTTCCTGTCATACCGACTCCTTTGCTTTCACTTGCCTTGTCAATCATAGTGCATGGCTGCTCTGACAATGGCCCTCTTAGCGGCAATGTGAATCCTATGCCATTGTTTTGCAACTAATGGCTATACGTTGTCAGGAGGAGCAATACAAGAGTGTAGTGGGGATGAATGACCAAGAATAGGGCTCAGACAGATGAAACTCCTGTAATGATTTTTATTTTTATTTTTTTCTTTGTTTTTATTGTGAATATTAACAAAATAGAACATAAAATACATTGTGAAAACATACATTACGTATACAGGTTTATCGTCGATTTCCATAATGTATACTGTTCTTTAAAAAGGGGGGGGGAGTTATACAAGAAAAGCAGACCAGATATCTGTGTATTTATCCACTTGCAAGTTGCGACTATATAACACCCATTCAAAAGCTGATAATAACATTAAGTCCTCAATCCATTGCATTATGGGAGGTGTGAATTTGTCCTTCCAATGTGATAGTATAAGTCTTTTGGCATAAGACTGTAAAGATGCATGAAGTTCAAGGGAGGGAGGGAGCAAATTTCCCCTCCATCAGGAGAGGTTTGCTGTTGTAGAAGGCCACATTGTAATGTTCTGGCCATAATAGCTCTCCTCCTCTCAAGCCCATTCCTCTTTTCCTGCCTGGAGTGCTTTACACTGCAGGCAAGTGTGAAGTACGGTTCTTGTTTCAGTTAGTTATCGCAATACGAATTTTAGTATTATCAGTTTGCTTTTTGTGTGAGGCTGTTTTGGCCCAATTGAGGTAAGTATCTCAAGTTGCTCTTAGCCAAGCAGTGAGAAACTAAAATCTTGTTGATCTGTGGCTCAGTTTTCTGGGATGGAAAGTTTGCTGCATAAGGAGATAGTCCTATGCATCTTTAGCTAGGAAAAAACAGTCCTACAATGCTGGGAGTTGTAGGACTTTTTTCTGGGGCATACATAGGATTGTGCCCTTAGTGTTCATGACTTGCAGTGGAGCAGGGGGAATTAATTGAAGGGCCCTTCATCCCACTAACCCTATTCATCTATCTTTTTTGTCGAAACCAGAGTGTGAATGTTGGCATCCAAGCAGAATTCCAGTGGAGCTTCCAAACTCTGGCTTGGATGCAACTGTAATTACAGCTGATTCAGCTTAAAAACAGTTTGTACAGAATTCCTGAGAACAGCTCCCCAACACCATGTTAGCGTTTATAAGCCCATGGCTAAAATTATCTCATTAAAGAGTGAGGTAGATCTATCCACTTCCATTAAGATTTAAAGAAATGTGGCCATTCCCTATGTGCAATTAGACATAGACACCGTATATTTTGGGTATCACTTGATACCAGGCTGTACTTGTATGGGTAATAATTAGAGGTAACAATTGCTATGAACAAACAAACATTTACTCGGCGGGAGGACAAAAGTAGTTAACCATAATTAGTGGTTTCCATAAACAAGATGCTTCATCTCAAGAGTACAGTGACTTCAGATAAGAAAACAGGAGGAACTGTATCCCAAAGTGGGATAAATAAATGGGGAACTAGGTAAACAAAAGCAGCCTCTCAAAGCGTACTTTTGGTCCAGAATATTTCTTCCCCAAATTGTATTCCACAGACAATATTGGTAGAAAGCATGTTTAGCTTTTACATCAGATTTTAATATTCTTTATGCATAGTTCTTTATAAGGATTAATCAATTAATCCTCAGAGAATCCCTGTGAGACAGGTAAGTAAATATTATTATCCTTATTTTACAGCCTGAAAAGCTTTAAGTCATTAAGTGCTGAAATGTTGCTTCTTGTTAGCACAAATCTGGAGTGACTCTATTTTCAGAAAGTGTTCCCTGTAGTGACACAAGGCTTACTTCAGCCATCTGTGACTTGTACTACTACTTGACAGCCTTGCATTTGCTGTCTGATAACAGTACACCAGCCCCTAAACTCTTGCTCCCCAAAATATAAAGTGGCTTTCTAGGGACTATCAACATGGCTGTCAATCAGCTGTTATGGGGCTTTCAAATAACAAAAGGGCACTAGGGATTATTATTATTATTATTATTATTATCATCATCATCATCAATATTTATATACCATCCAATTATCTAACACAGATTCCACAGCTGTGAGCATAGGTATAAACAGTAAAAGAAAAGAGATTCAAAAAAGCAAATTAAAAAGAATTATTTTAAAAAGAAAGGAGCCAGAAAAACAGTGGCTAGTCAGTTGAGAAAGGCTTCTCAAAGCGGTATTGTTTTCAGGTGGTGCTGGAAGCAGCCTAGTGTTGGCACTTGCCTGACCTCCAGGGGCAGAGATTTCCACAGAGAAGGGGCCACAGGATTTACCCAGTTCACACTTTCCAGATAGAACCTGAACTTGAATGCAATCTGCAGTCAAAATCCACATGTTTCTAAACCTCCAGTGTGATTCACAGACCCAAAGAAATGCATTCAGCACCATGCATACATTTGAAAAAGAACTTTGGTGAGTTCAAGTTTTGCTGATTCACATAGCCCTAACTGAGGACACCTGTATTGGTAAACTCACATTTAGTTTGTTTCTTTTTTCTTTTCTTTTTTTCTTTTTTTTTTTGGTGAAACTCCATTTGGGCCACAATTGGCTTGGGTACAGAGGAGAGACCTGATCAATATGAAAGGGTAGAAACATTACATCCATATTTTCTTTCATATGATTGGTAAATAATCGGAAAAGAATAAAAAATGAGTATTGTTTATTGATTGTAAAAATAAATAAATCATCTTTGAACATTTGCCTTCTGAGGTTGCATTCTAATGGGGGGAAGGCTTAAATGTGTTTCATGCACAATATATTATTTTGGGAAGTAAATAAAACAAAAGATATGCCCCTAAGCACACTTAGCTGGTAGTAAGTCCCATGAGTAAATGTGTAGACGATCAGACTGGTATCTCCGGTATGTATTCCCTCCAAATAGTGGCCTATATCTTTTTAATTGTCTATGTTCAGCGAAGTTGACTTATCCCCTGTAGAATTTGTCAGTGAACTATTAGAATATGCAGCACACAGAAACTTCTTCCTGCTATTCTTGTTCTCATGTCAGTCTTTTCTTCATATCATCTTGGGGTTTCTTGCTTGCTTTTGGTAGAAAAGAGCAGTGTGCTTTCATCAGTTTTCAGTTCAGGGCTTTTAATTAAAAATGAAAAGACGATGTTAGCTCCCCTCCCTATGTGCCCCTTTTCTTCCTTGACCTGAAATTATAGGGCTCTGCTCCTAGTGAAGCTCAGCGTTTGAGATCAAAGGAAACTTGTCAAATAGTCTAATGTCGGCATAGCAGAATCTGTGGCAGTCTGTCTCCCAGCCACTGGATATCTAAGCAGTAAACCTCCTGGGTATGTGGGGGATGAAATGGTAAACAACTTGTAAACACAAGAGAAATAGCATCAGAAAGGTGATTTTGGTCGGCTTGTATAATAATCTGCACTTACATTTTACCATAGTTTTGTTACAACCAGATTTCTAATAATGCTAATCATTTGTAAACTAGGTCACTCAGAGCAGTTTACATGGGACTTAGGATAACTTTAGGATAACGGTATCATTCTCTTAGATATTTCTTTTGAATGCTTATATCTTGACTCCTTGACCCTGCAATAGAACAGCTGGTGGGTAGCTACCATGGTATTGCTTATCATGAATTGCACCATCTACCAACAGTGTCTCCACCTTGTAGGGCTGGGACCCATTCAAATAACATGTTTCTCTTTCAGAGGATTATTTTCATGTGGATTTCTATAAAAACACCAACAGAGTTTGTCTAAAACCAGAGCTTTCCTCCATTTCATTCCCACATCACATGGAATGGAAATCCAATCAAAGGAAATGTTATTAAGAATGATCCCCAAATAGGAAAAATGTATTGTGTGGAGAGGACCTCCAATTAAAAAGACGAGATGGGTGACAAAAGAAGCTGTCATTGTTTGTCATTGTGCTTTGTGTGATTTGTACTCTTTTGGTGGTGGTGGGGAGAATCTTTGAGATAACATAAAAGGTTATTATCAGAGAAAATTTCATCAAAGACAATTTCTTATAAAATATAACCTTCCGATTCTTTATATTGGCTTTGAAAAGCTGGAATTGTTTGACAGCTTTACAAGTCTCATAGAGACCAATGTTGAGATTTCCCTGCTCTTGATAGACCAAGACTGCACGTTGAGCAGGGAAAGACAATGGAGTAGTTGGCCTCCAGTCCAGGGGCTGTCCTTTTAAGGCTCTGCACTACACACCAATAAAGGCAAAGATGACAGACGAGAGGTATAGTCAGGCTCAGAGCATAAAAGGGCTCAGCTGAGGCTGAGCTCTCCTAGGAACAAGTTGCCTGTTGCCTGTGCGCTGTCCTGGGTCCTGAAAACCAACTTTCCCAATCGTTGTGCACGCACATAATGATTCTATTTAGTATTTAGGAATTACATGGTAATGCTATAGAAAGTGTGATCCAGACAGTGCATTTGTTAGTATTATTTTTAAAGCAGCAACAACCAGGGAAATGTTAAGATAAAAAAAAACTTACCCTATTTCTTCGATTCTAAGACGCACCTTTTTTCCCCATATAAACATCTCTAAAAATGGGGTGCGTCTTAGAATCGCGGGTGTATCTTAGGGTATTTTTTTCTGTTGGTGGTACTGAAATTAGTGTGCATCTTACAATCGATGGTGTCTTACAATCGAAGAAATACAGTAACTTTAAAAGAATATAAGGGTCTTACATGTAAGGGTCTTACACTCATCTATCAAGAAGCATGGAAATTGGCTCTTTTAAAAATGAATTAATTAAATCTTCAATTAATTGTATCTCCCCATTTTTGGTGTATAAGTAAAAAAAGAAACCAAAGGATGTTTTGATTATAGAATTTTGTTGTGGTGGAGAGGAGAGACAAAATCCTCACCCCATCTTCCGGTGCGTTTAGGCTTATCCCTGTCCAAAGGAGCAACAAATTTACAAAGAGGTCAAGTGTGCTTTAAAAATATAGCCTTAGGGGTCTGATTCTGGTTCTGATTCTGATTCTGGTTTAAGGCCACAACTGCTAGAATTCCAGTGTCACCACAGCCATAGCAGCAGCTACCATTGCCATTCCTGTGCCAGCAACAATTGCTGTGGTGTGGTGACAGCTTTGTGGATAGCCCGGCAGAATACTATCTTCAGGGCCTTGCAGGCAGTAGTGTCAAAGGAAAGTTGACCCAACCCTTCATGGCCTTTCAAGGGTTTCAGGGATGGGTTTTTTCCCCAGCTGGGGGCAGATTGGGTCTAGCTGGCTCTGCTTGGCTTGGTGCATTATTTGCTAAAAAATGCTCATCTCCCCTTCACACGTCAGATCCACTCCAGAGGACCCCCTACCTTTCAGGTCAAAGTTGGAGGTTGTGTGCAGCAGGGAGGGGTAATTCAATCCACTGGTGGTATCCATTCCACTGGCAGATGGTCATTGTCAAAAACACTTTAGGATAAAACTGCCCTTTAATAGCAGTAATAAAAGCATTCTCCTCTTTTCAGTTTTTGTCTGTCTGACAATTTGATGGTTGATGGTAGTACTTTCCTTTTTCTTTTTCAGTACGTACACACACAGTAGGACAGTGATGCTCACGGAGTCCAGTGTGCTCTTCTCTAATTGCCTTGGACACCTGCCTATCCAAGATGACACCATCTTGATCCAAGGACTTATTATGTCTTTTCAAGATATACATCTGGGGAGACAGGAGAGATGTAAATTTTATAGATTTTTTTTTAAGTGTCCAAGAAAGGAATATCCGTCTTGATTTGCGAGTAACCAAGTTTAAATTCTGATTTTGTGACTTAAGGGAATAGCAATCCAATTGAGTAGTTCAGGAAGAAAAGTGGTAATATAGATTAGTGCTTTGTAACCTTAAAAACCTTCTCCACATCTTGTGCTCTGAAGAATGCTGTTGTGCAATGTTGTACAATTTTGCTCATAAAGAAAACTGAGATCAGAGAGAATGTGAATGTAAAAAAAGAAAAGAAAAATGATCCTCTACACACATTTAAAGCAGTCAGGCACTCATTTAGTGACCAGCCAAAGATAAATGCAGGGGCATCCCTGCAGCTGTTGTGAGGCATGAAGTTTGGTGTTTACCAGCAATACTACTGGTAATGTGAGAAGCTAGCATTTAGGTATGGGAATGAAGTCTGGCTTATCACCTCCACAGGATGCTGTGGGTTGCCATGGGCCATGGGCTGGCTTTTGCTTTTTAATAGAATGACAGATTGAACTCAGTCGGATTTTTCCCCCCAAATAAAGATGCATAGGACCTATAAAATACTGTAGGCTTTTAATATGATATGGTAACATTGTTACCTACTGCAAGCTTTTAGGTTATATCTTCAAATAATTGAAACAAACTAGTCTTCTAGTGGGTCAAAGGGAAAGGGAAAGAGAATCACCCTGTTTAGCCCACAGCTGCATAAGCTGTGAGAAATGCCAAGGATGGTGCTTGGATATTTCTGTTGCTGCAGGACCTGTTTTAAATGTGTTCATTATTCACCTCTGTGAAAAAGAAGGGCTAACAGAATTTTTTTTTACATATAAATATCCAAGATGGTTGAATAAGATGCTAGCAGTAGGAAGCATATAGCTGAATATGCCGCTAACCAACTCTCTCTCTCTCTTTCTCTCTGTCTCTGTTTCTTCTGCAGGGCTTGTGAAGTTGGGGGTTCACTGTGTAACATGTCAAAAGGTCGCTATAAAAATTGTCAACAGAGAGAAGCTCAGTGAGTCGGTGCTAATGAAGGTAATTTTCTAATGGGAGATCTGGAAAAAAAGAGAAAAGTTCTTGGCTCAGTGGCTTCTGTTCCATGCAAAATTAATATCTTTAATTATGTTTAACAAACATCCCTGTCAGTGCTAGGATTGTGCTTTGCATAATAATAATAATACTAATAATTCAAAGATTGGGGTAGGGAAAGTGGAATTAAAGAGGGGTATGTGTATACATATGCTTTAATTAAGAACAAAAATTAGCGTCCAGTTGTGGCACAGTAAGGTGGAGAATGTAGTGGGAATTTTCATCATTACAGGTGATGGAGACGTCTGGGTCTATCCTCACTTTAGGATGCTCTGAAACTATACTTTGGATCTGTGAGAGGCTTTCAGATTAGGCAAGACATAGTCCAGGCTTAATGACACTGAAAGGCTCCTTCATGTCCCTGTTTATAATATTACACTGATAATCTATAGTAGGGATGGCTGGAATAGACATTTAATTACATGAATGTTAATGAAATATTTTTGATGACGCCATAAGTCTGCCTTCACTGGAGTGTGCTGTTCTTGTCAGTTTGTGATTTGTTTGTTTTTTGCTTTGCTTTGTTACTCATTGCTAGCAAATCCATGTCAAAAAGATAGGATGGGTTATAAGAAACTTTTTTTTTTTTTGCAATGCCTTTAAGAAGCACCCTTTTCTTTATACTATTCAATATAGCACTTCCCCCCTCCCTTTTCTTACAGCCACTGAAGTCCAGTCCAAGTAGCAGAATAGTGAGGAGTTTGTTTTCCTCCTATGTTGCTTGGAAGTTGGACTGCTGCTTGCCTGCATGGATATCCTTGCCCAAATGGCAACTAAGTCCATTTTTTTTCATTGCATTGATGCATAGTGGAAATATCATTAATTCACATATAAATGAAACATTACTAATGAATTCTTTGCAGTCCATTGGAGTTGTTGAAAATAGGCATCGCTTAATCAATACATTTTTATTACATTCCTAAATACTTGAAAATATTTGAATTTTCAGAGGAGAAGGAGAGTTTTTTTTGTCTGCTTCTCTGTCTTCCGATACTACATTTCCTAGATCCTGTCAAAAGGCCTGTATTTATTAAGAGATTAATAATTTCATTGTAAAAGTTTTTTGTTTGGCATGGAATGTGTAGTTTTGTGAACTCTTATAGCTTTCAGCTTGGACAGAAAATGAGAAACTCACAGTGCTCGTGTTCAAGTAATATTTCCATTTACTTATATTAATAGAAATGTATTGGTAGCAATGGAGGTTTTGTTTCACATATGTTTTATGTTGGAAGTAACAATTTTAAGACATAAGGATAAAATGAGGAAAAGACATACGTGCAGCCCAAGCTTCTTGAAGAAAGGGGGGATACAAAATAAATAGTAAATATACAAGGTCAAAGCTAGATGTTCTGGGGTTTATTAATGTTGCCTGTGCAGAAAATATCAAGTGGTTAGAGAACATCCCCACCCCTCAGCCTCTGTAATGTCTGGTAGAATTTACTCTGGGTCCTGGCATCGTAATACAGAGTGTTTCATCCCACCCATCCAGTGTCTTGCCAGTGGCAGATGCAGCAGTGAAGAAAAACTCAGCTTATTACAGAGCTGGAAAAGGTTAAGAAAAGGACAACCAAAATGCTTAGGGGACTGGAGGTGGAGCACCTTTCTTATGAGGAAAAGCTACAACATTTGCATGTTTTTAGTTTAGCAAAAAAGGCAAGAAAGGACAGAAATGATAGAGGTTTATAAAATATGTGTGGAGAAAATGGATAGAAAGAAGTGTGTGTGTGTGTGTGTGTGTGTGTGTGTGTGTGTGTCTGAGATTCTCTCTCATAATAGTAGAACTCAGGACCATGCAGTGAAACTGATTGGCAGGCACTTCGGGACAGAGAAAGGAAATCACATTTTCTGTACACAGTGTATATTTAATTTCATGTAATTGGCTGCCACAAGATGCATTGATGACCAATAGCTTAGATGGCTTTGCAAGGACATTAATGGCTACTACTGATGGCTATTCAATCTCCAGCTTCAGATGTAGTGTGTTACTGAATGCCAGTTGCTGTTGGGGAATGTAAACAGCATGCCCTGCTTGTGAATCTCCTGGTTGTCCAGGGTAGGAAGCAAGACAATGGGCTAGATTAATGGTCTGATCCCACAGAGCTCTTCTTAGGTTTTTATCCTCATAATGATGCTTAGACATGAAATACGTTCTACTAGATGTTTTCAGTGGCAGCTGAATTTTTTTGCAACATATAGTTCTGCTCTAAATCGTGCCTCATTAGTTTGGTTTATCCTCTACTTTATCTCGCCTTATATGCATCTGTCTACCAGCTTCTCAGTGAATGTCACTGCATTTGATAAACTGGAGTGTTACCTATGAAAGTTCACTGCACAATAAATCAGTTAGTCTAAAGGGGCAGAGCACGTTTTGATAAGTTTTGCTGAAATGTGTGATAGAAGTAGCTTGAAGTGTCATCAATATGCAGATGATGCTCAATTCTGTCTCTCTTTTTCACCAAATTCAGGTGAGGCAGTGGAAGTGCTAAATCAGTACCTGGATGCACTAATGAACTGGCTGAGGGGCAATAAATCAAAGCTCAATGCAGACAAGATGGACATACTACAATTGGGTGGTTTGTCTTCCTGGCTATTTGTATTCAAACTGTTCTGGAAGGCATTGCACTCTCCCTAAAGGACCAAGTTCGGAGTTTGGGGATGTACTTTGATCTGCCTTTGTCACTAGACACACAGATGGTCCTTTTCACTTGGAGTGCCTACCTGGGCCCTACTTTGCTTGATCCACCCAGTCCCTGATAACCTCACTTTTGGATTACTATACAGAAGGTTGCCTTTGAAAACGAATATGGTTGCAAAATTGCCAGTTGATAATATGTGATGAAACCATATTATGGCAATGCTTTCTCATCACCACTGACTTCCAGTCTGTGTCTGGGCCCAAGTTAATATGCATGTTTTAATTGTTATAGCTTTTGTGGCTTGAGACCAGGGTACCCGAAGGATTGCCCGTCTCCAAATGTACCTACCTGGTCTTTGAGGTCTTCAACAATGACCCTTTTCTGGGTGTCCCATGTGAAGTAAGGTACCATGTGAGGTGTATCAGGTAGATACTGGAGAAAAAGCTTTTTCAGTAGTGGCACTCCAATAATGGAATGCTCTCCCCAGAGGGGCTTGCTTGGTGCCTACATTGTCATTTTGGCATCATTTTGGGAGATCCTCTGAAAATGCATATGAATTACCCCTTAGCCTTGTATGTTAACTACAGCCATTTACCTAGTTTACAAGGATGTGGCTTTCCAGGAAGCCTATCGATGTGCAACATGACAGAGCCAAGTCCTCTGAGTGAGTTGCCTCTGCTGCATTTGTTTGCCTTTATCAGTACCTACCCTTGTTTTCCTCTCTTCCATTCAACCTCTCTTTCTAGGTTTTTTGTTTTGTTTTCATGCAGCCAAAGCTTTTTTTATTTTGTATATTGAGGAAACTGGCCTTTTCTCTGCAGCTGTTCTTCATTTGAGCTGTGCAGAATTGAGAGGCATTTGGTAAAGTGCTTTCTAATCATAACGTAATACTATCAATATTTCTGGAGAGAATAATTCAGAATTGAAGCAGCTGGTCTCAATTAACAGAACTGCTGCTGTGGAGATGATGCACGGGCAGGCGTGGTGGAGAATGAAACGGCAATAAATGTGTCATTTGAGCTGGCATTGCCCTATCCAAGGGACTGGATTGTGGGTGGATTGCTAAGTGTAGGCATATGGATTATTTTCAGAGTGTCCACTTGGGCTTCCTAGGCTGCTAAATCAGGCACATTTTGCACTGCTTATACTTTTCAGATGATTTTGATTATATCTAAGAAGCTAGCACCCTATAACACCAGAGTAGCACAATTGGCTAAAGGTGTGATTCTGGTCCTATAGTCAAGTGCTGATAGGGCTACAGCTTACCAGGCATTAAAGATAATTGTTGTCCTGGAATAAGAGTCTTATTTTGATTGGAATTATTTCTATGGTACTAGAGTTCTGTAAAAACACTGTTTGAGCCCAGTTCACCTATACCCAAAACTGCCAGGAAGAAGAGTAGGCATGTATTCCAGCTGCACCTACTTAATGAAGAAAGTATACATTTTCTTAGTATGCCAACCATTTGCTGCTCCAGTACCTATTTCTACCAGCACAATGGATCGTGCCACTGATTACAGGAACAACTATGATCAAAGAGAAACAATTTGGGCCACTTCATGTCTTTCCTGAAGTTCAGGAACAGCTGTAATATGCTTAACCAAATTCAGTGGGCACATCTCTGGTTTCATGCGTTCTCAAATACTGCTGCTCAGAAAACAATGTTTCAGGTTTTCTCAAGGATCACTGAAGGATACTTTGGCTACTACATTGAACTCTTGAAGTAAAATGTGTTTTGTTTTCATGCTTCCATTGTATCACGCAAAGGCATAACTTGCACATCTTCGCCCTGGTCAAATGCAAAAGTTCTACAGGCATTTGGAATGTCTATCTCCCCATAAGGGTGATGACATGGTTTCCTATTAAGATGCTACACTGGAAGTGCAAATGAAAGCTGTCTATGAGGAACTGGTCCCTGGAAATTATCTAAAAAGGCTGCTTTCATAATCACATAAGAGCAGCCCTATTAGATCAGACTAAAAGCCCAGAATCTGTTGCCAATAATGACTGCCCAGATTTTTCTGGGAAGCATAATAGTGGGGCATAAAGGCACCAGCCCTCCCCTGTTTTATATCCCTGGTATCTGGGGGGGGCTTCCACACACAGTCTTCGGGGCACCCCGAAAGCGCTTCAGGGCGCCCTGAAACTCCTAGTGTAGCTACCTGGTCAGAAGAGATGGAGGAAGAGGCGGTGGCAGCAGCGAAAAGTTCCCAGGGCTCGGTGGCTTCCTTGCCGCTGAGACCAACTCCCCGCCGGCCTCCTGCTGCCGGCGAAAGAGCCACCCGGAGATTTCATTTCTCTGTCATAGCTTGTAGGAATTGAGCAGACCATCTCCATTTATCTGATCCCTTTTAAAAAAGATCATTCTCATCACCACATCTTGTGGTAGTAAATCATACATAGATTAATATGTTGAGAACCACAGTATTAGAATATAAAAATATATCAAATGACTTTAAGATCATGAGAGCAAAAGAGTGTGTTGGGTGGGGAATCCCCACAACCACACAAAATCATTCTACTGCTAATGATGACATACTCAGAAAACCAATCTTTGGAACACAGGAGCAAATCCTTTTGCATGTTTTAACAACAACTTCAATAGTAATAATTCACACAAAAGCATTCCTTCTGGGCCGTTTTGTTTCAGCAACAACTCCCATTGCACAGAGAATCAAGTGACTTAAGATCATGAGTGCAAAAGTGTTGGGTGGGAGAGGATCCACACAGCCAAACATCATCATCATCACCATCATCATCATCATTATCATCATGAATATCAGAGCAACACAGAAAAGCAGACTTTGGAACACAGAAGCAAGTTTTGAGAGCATCCCATTCATTGCATTGAGCACTGTGTTGCATTACGTTCCTAGGGAAAGCGTCAAGCCTGAGACAATTTTTTCCAAAAAATTAGGAGCTATTCTGTGTGACTCCAAACCAGATAATTTCTAAACTAAACTCCACAAGGCACCTGGACAGCTGTTAAATAAATGAGCATGGGCTGCAAAGACAAAACAGAGTATTTAAACACATTTTGTCAACAACAAGCACAAGTACACTGACTACAAATCATGAGATGTCTTTGGAAATGTTATTTTAGTGTCACACAAAATCAAACATGATCTGACTTGGACCGGCTCTATTTTTCAACATACGCCCCCCACACACACACACACTGGGGGCTCATCTACACCAAGCAAGATATTCCACTATGAAAGTGGTATTCAAAAGGCAGGAGCCACACCAAGCAGCATATAGCAGTATGAAAGCAGTATATAGAATATCTCAATGGGCCCCAACAGTTGTCAGTGCACTTCAGTACCACTATAAAGCAGCAGTGTGGCTCCTGCCTTTTATATACCTCTTTCATAGTGGAATATCCTGCTTGGTGTAGATGAGCCCTGGGTCAGGCTATTTCCAGTCCCAACTTCATTTATGTTTCTGATGGTATTCATTTTGTACAATGACCACAATGACTATTTTTGGTCATCATAGAAGCTCTTCCTTGAACGTACAATTTGATAAATATAAAAGGAAAGGGGATGAGAACAGAAGAGGAAATAAGCAAATTTGGGTACCAATTTTAGCATAAAGAATTATGATTGATCCTTCAGCAGTTCCTTCAAACCACAAAATTAATCTTTTTCTTTTTCTTTCTTGCTTGCACTAAATGCTGCCATCTGCAAACCCTGTTCATAACCCCCCTCTCTCTGTCTCTCTCACCCCTCCCTCTCTCTCACATCCACACATTCCCACTCATGCTCCCCTGTTCGAGCTGGCTTTGTCTGTTGGAGGAACAGCTTCTCTTTTGCCCTGCCTTGCCCTCCCCAGCAGGAAAGGCAAGAGATGCTCCCCCTGCCAGCCAGCCTTTCCACAAGGTCTCTGATTGGCTGGGTTGGCTCAAGAAACTAGCCAATGAGCCAGCCAGTATATTCAGCTCTGTTGAGCCTGGGTGATCTTGCATCACCAGAACGAATACCTCATTTGTAAAACGAGGGATGGATCTGGCAAACAACCTGAGTTTTTGTTTTTTACATCCTGTCAGCAGGAGGGAAATGCAAGGAAAGGCTTTGCACATGTGCATTGAGCAAAATGAAGATGCCACTGCCAAACCAGGAGTTCCTTCCTATCCTGGAGCCTCAGTGCAGCAGGCACCATAGCCACCGCTGCCATCACAGGTGGCAGCATGCAAATAGGTTTTTAATTTATTTTTATTTACATTTGTTGATGGGAGGGGGGAGTGGCAGGGCAGGGCAGCAAACCCCAGCCCTTTGATTAGGACTGCCACTCTCTCAAATGAAAAAGCAAACACAGATATCTGTCAGTCTGTGATTAAAACCAGCAAGCTGAATTGCTTATGTTGCATGATTATTTGATTGATTGATTGTCAGTACGCTGTCATATTGCTGCTGACCTAGGAGACTCAAAACAGCATTGGAGGAAATAAAATTACTATAAATAAACAAACCACACCCAAACTATCAGACCTCTACCTTTCCTCAGGTCATTTCTGCTTTCTTACTGAGCCATGAATGCATTCATACATAGAGCCCACTATTTTTGGCTTCATCTGTTGTCTTAGTACCAATTTTAAGCTTTTCCTTTCCTCTAGCGGAGAGGAGATTAGAAGTGCATGCATGTCTCTATTGTGTATTTGAGTGATCATAGATAGTGAACAAACTGTGGAAATGTTTGACACTCATCAAAGAACTCGAATGCACAAAACATGCATCTCCCCCCAACCCCATGACCCTCCAATAAGAACCCCTTTAGCTCAGAAGAACTTCAGGAGGGAGAATCCTGCCCTTTTGAATTCAAAGAGACAAAAAGCATGTATTTGTGTATGTAGGGCCCATTCTCCCCCTGATACTCTCCTGCTTTATGAAGCTTGGGGACCAGGGTTCTATTATTGGCTGTAAAAGACCGTTTTAAATCTGGAACTTACAAGTGGCACTAGAAGCTTGCTTGCTTGCTTGCTTGTTTGTCATATGCTCGAGCATTTAAAGAAGTTGGATAATTGTCCTTTCCCCACAATTTCCACCCACAACTTCTTGCACTTCAAATTATTCTTCAGAGGAGAGATTAAACAAGAATCATGAACACATGCTGTACCTGTTGAAAGAGCAAAGTTGTCAACAAGCCTAGGACATCTCACTCTAAATTTAACATGATGGATGAGTTGATTGCGTTGATCAAATTTCAGGACTGATTTGACCTAAACCCCAGACTTCTCATTTTCTACACAATGAGAGTTGGACATTGTCCTTTAGATAGCCACATGCTGGAAGGGAATGGATTCTGGCAGCCTCCCTTCAGGTGCCACTGAGACCCTTCAGTGAGTGCATCATGGTTGGACTTTCCTCTTAGGCCTGTGAACACCTGATTTAAAAGCAGCACATGATGATCCGACATAGAAAAATTCATTCCATTCAGACATAGAATTCCAAAATTATAGATCCATGTCAGTTCAAAGAATAGTTCAAAGGATGATTGCTAACTAATTAACGCACTGAACATTTGTTCCAGGATTTCAAGTTCAGAGAGATTTAAAAGGCATTGTTTTTCCCTTGTCTCTGGCATGGGTACTCTTTGTCTGATCTTTTAAAAATCTGCCAAGTATGATGCCCTTGAGGAGCACAATAAAGCTTGCATATTTCTTGCCACTTGATTACAGAACTCCAGGGTTAAAGGCGGCAAAGTTTAGTTTGGTCTGTAATTGAAAGTAATGTGATGTTTATTGGATAGTAATTGCCCCTCAAATGTGAACCTTTTTACAAATCTTCACAATATTCGACAGGCATTGTGCTCTGAGGGAATAGTCTAAAACCTGCACACTTCATTCAATTTAGATTTAAAATGTCAACCTTATTGGTGGCAGAACAGAGGGTGGGTTTCCCCAAGAAAATAATGGTTTCTGGAAAAAGAATTGAGATTTTAAAATGAATGAATGAGTTCTGAATAAAATAAATATGAATGAGCATTTTAGAAAAGAAATAAAATAATTTTATATCCAAAGAATGAAATTTTCTTCCAGTATCCATAGTTAGTCCTAATCATTCACACAGGTTTTGCTTATCAGACTAGACATGCCTTTCATCATGTCCAGTCTATGAATGGGACCCTCCTGTCTTAATTTCTTGCCTGTCTGTGTACAAACGGGGTGATGTGTTCTTGTGAGAGTCTAGCCTTCAGTATTCATCTGGGGCTTTAGGCTCCAAAATTGAAGGTACATTTTGGGTTGGATTAGTTTTACTTATCAAAGGCAAGACTGCTGTACTTTCAAGTGGCTGCCATGCCTAGAATCTGAATGCTGACATCTGTTGAGAGTTGACATCTGTTCAGTACTTCAAGCTTGTAAACAGATTTGAGAAACTGTCTTGGACTCATCTTCCAATCCAACACATTATCTGTGAGCAGATTTCAATAGAAAGCCAAGCAAAAAGCAGCAAACATTTAAGAGGTTCATGCATATCTTTCCTCTTCTTCCAGTATAAGCATCTTGGCTGATTCCAAATGAAATCAACATGGTGGGCTTAATTTATATTATTGCCGTTGTTGTTTCATTGTTTTGGAGCAGAATTTGTTGATAGCACGAGCATTGTGAGTTTGTTGAATAATGTACAAAAAAGTTCACTGACATGTGGTTTTCATGGGGGATATGAGGATTTGTGTGCACATTTAATACATATTATTTATTTTAATTTATTAATTGTATTTCTTAGCTGCTTTTCAAAACTGTGGTCTTCTCAAGGTGGCTTATAATACTAAAAAAATCATTATAAGCAGCCTATTAAAATGAAATCCAATTTCAAATATCTTACAAGTCACTGTTACAGGCATATTGTCGATTTTTATTTGTTTGAGAATGATGTTCTCCCATGCTCTGTATCTGCCCACTTTGTGCAAGTAGTTAAGAACATAGCAAGCTGCCTAATACTGAGCCAGACCATTGGTCCATCTAATTCAGCTTTGCCTACAGTGACTGGCAATGGCTCTCCAGGTTTTCAGATAGGGGTATGTCCCATTCCTACCTTGAAATGCCAGGGACCAAACCTGGGACATTCTTCATGCAAAGCATATGCTGTACCACTGAGGTTAGTCCGTGCCCTAGTTATTAATAGGATAGTAGAACCCCCCTCTGCCATATTTTACAGTTGTCAGGGGGTGGGGTACCTATGGGAATGGCACTATCTCTTTCCTAATCTAAGGACCATGATAGAGTTGGATGAGGAGGAGTTCTCTCTTCAGTCATACATAACTCTATGGGATATTAGAATACATATCTCTATACTAAAGTGGAAAAACCAAACTCAGGGAAATCCTGATTCCACCAATTTGGTAAGTGGTGCAGAGCAAGTGGTTAACTTTTTTTCTCACTTTTCTATAAATTGGATCATGTCATAATTTGCTTTCCTTTTCTCCCCTTCTTTTGTACTGGCTCCATGGGGCTGTCTATATGCACCAAAAGCCCTGGGGTGGCTGCACAGCGGCACTGCATAGATTATACAGCGCAGCAGCCACCTCGCAGCCATCGTGGGGCTTTCCCGTGAAGCTATTGAAGCAAAAAGGTCAGGGACTTACCCCCATTATTTTCTCCAGAGCAAAGTGAGTATGGCTCATCCGCCACCTATCCTGGTTCCAGAGGCCTGGCAGAGGTGTGGCGGGCAGATGGTGACCCGGGCAGAGGGCAGGGGGCCTGCTTTTGGTAGTTGTGAGTTGGGTAATAGAAGTTGTATTGTGCTGTTTCCATAAAACAGAGATGGCAAGGGGGCAGTTCTAAAACATCCCTAAAAGAATTCTGCCTTGTCCTTACAGAGACAATTACCATGAATCCCAGCTAAATGATGGTGCTAGTAGTTTTCTCAGTGAGGAAAAGGGAGAAGTTCATTTCACATGAGAGTAGGGATGGATTATACTAGATAAACTGGTGCCAAGGGAGGCAGCAGGGCTGGTTCACCAAACTCTCTAACATTGGGAGCGAAAGCTATTTTTAAATGCCCTTTTTATTCCCTCTGAAATTTCCTTCCAAAACACTCGGAAATAAATCCCCTTTTGTAATGTTCTCATCCCTTTTTCTTTGATGAATTTTCTCTCCACCCTCCTACTCTCTCAGCTGTTCCTGAATTTCCTTCCTAAATCTCTTCTGTCCTTTGTTAACCTCCCAATGCCCCCTCACTGCCCAGCCATGGCAGCACTGAAAAAGAAAAAAATGGAGTGAAATCACTGCATATCAGTTTTGTCCATTTCTTTCCCTTTTAAATCAGACCCCTGAGTTTTAAAGGAAGTGCCCATCCTATAGTCTGTCCTTTTGGACGTGGCCTTTCAGGAAAGCATTTAGGAGTCTCCACATTTTTATGTTTATTTTTTATTTTTACCAATAAGAGGTTTTGCACTTTAACAGATAATTGACAGACAGAAATCAATAAGTGAAGCCTTTCCTACAATGAAGCTGAGGTGGTGTAAAATGCTTGTTAGGCAACTGATACATGTACGGAGGCTTTTGCCCACAAAAAGGTGGGAAATATAGCTGAAGAAAAAGTCTCAGTTACATAGAGAACCCCAAGTTAGAACCGCATTTGCCAGAGCATGGCCAGAGAGCCCTATTGTATGACCTCAACTTAATGATGGTTTGGTTTCTCCCATCTCAGGGAATAAGGGGGAATGAAGCCAATCATTAGCATGACTGAACCTCTGCTTTTCTCACTTGTCCAGGGATGCAAGAAGCGTGAGGGTAACAGGTTTCACTCATGGTGTGTGTGGCTTCTGTGACCGTCACCTGGCACTGTGATTACTTGGGAATTAAAGAGTTTCAGAACCACTGATGTAGAAGAATATAAAGAGCAAAATGTCAAGCATTGGAAGCTTAGAAAATACTACCATAACGGGCAAGGCTATATAAACAGTAGAATTTAGTTTTAATCTTTTGCTTTATTTTGTTTTTGTAAACCTCTTTGAGGGCCCTTTTTAGGGCCAAAAAGCCATATAAAATGATTTTATAAATTAGAAAACATAAGTGTTTTCTAATTTATCTCCCCCTTTTAAGGCCCAGATGTCATTATAAAATAAGACTCTAGCTTTTAAGAATGTTAAGAGCAGCTTGGAAATGTATGAGTTGAATCTCCTGAAATGTCATAAACTCAAAGGTTTCCACAGGTCAGTATTAGCAAGTGCGGTCTCAGGAAGTATTGAACCTGAGTCTTTCTGGGATGTAGGAAGGAGCTGAGGGCTGCAGTTCTATCCCCACTGGGTACAAGTGCTATTGAACTCAGTGAGGCTTACTTCTGATTAGATATGTAGAGGATTGCACTGTTACTCCTTTGGTCATCACCTTAGGATGTGTTATTGTTGTTGTCTTTAACATTTCCATGGTGTTTAGTACATATTAGATGCATAATAAAAAAAAATGGTAATCTTTGATACAGACTAGATGGTAGTTTGAATTTATTTTATGAGTATAATGAGAAATTTAACTCTCCCCCCGCCCCTGGGGAAGTAGCAAATTAATCACTACTGCTAAATATTGACTCTGTTGTAGCAAGTGAGCAGACAGCAGGAGTGGACAACTTGTGGCCATCCAATTATTTTGGCTTACATCTCCCATTAGTCCTATGCAACATAGCCGATGGTGGGAGTTGTATGCCAAAACATCTGGAGGGCCTCAAGTTGCCCGCCCCTGGGAGAGACAACATCAGCAGGACAAAGAAATAGAAGTGCTTCTGATCCATATTCAGTAGCCTAAGTAGGTGGATTTGTTTTCAGTGATCTATTCATGAGGTTGGTAGGTTAACTCTTGTCTCGACCAGTAGGGCCAAAGACATCCAAAATACTCTGAGTATCTGAACTTTGGAAAAATTAGAATGATGTAAACATAGAGTTGTGAATTCAAGGGGTTTATGTATTGGACAACTGACTGGATGCAAAGGTCCATAGGAATCAAATAATAGGGGTTCTTCTGTATAATGAAATGTCAAAGGATTACTAAAAGCATGACATTGAATTCAGAATTTATCAAGGCGCTGATCCACAACACACCCGTTAGAGTTGCACATCTTTGACTATTTGAATTAAGTTAAACAACCCACTGTTGGATGATGAATGTTACTGCTGCACAACGTCATTCTGCTTTCTTTAATTTATTTTGTTATTGTACACTTCTGTGGATAAAAATGCTTGCATAAAAAACTGGGCCAAATCACTCTTCATTGTAAGCAGACATAATTTGCACGGATATCGGCGTGTTTCTTTAGTCAAACTTACACCATATCTGCATCAGCCCCTTGCTTTTCTGTCCCTAGTGTGTGATAGAAAGCCTTTAGATGGACTGGTACACTAGCTATAAGAGAATGTTTATTCACCCGCTGGTGGTTTTGCTCCACCCGCTGTATGCATTTTCTAAAACATAATATCCTGCTTCTTAAGCAGAAGATTTGATCTTGTGCTTTTTTTGTTTGTTCCATTCATTTTAAAGCAATTTCCAGAGGGAATATTTGTGCATCTGGAGACTGTTAACCTTAGAAAATGAAACTTCATTACAGTAACATCAAGTGGCTGATTTCAACTGCTCAAAGCCAGTTTGATTCATTATGGTAAACATTACTTTGCTTCTGGGCACCTCCCTCTCAGGCTGTGCCACTGTGATGCAGGGAGAATGCAGAGAGCGCTGTGGTTTCTTGACATATCAGCCAAAGCACTGTAGGGTACAGATAGCGAAGGGGAGCAACATTATTCTTAAAGTTGCCCCCTGTTTTCCCCAAGACCAAGTGGATCTCTTTGTAATAAGTGGGTGGGAAAAGTTTCCCAACATTACATTTTCTGTGAACTGATAAGCTGTGCTTCAAAATGACTGAGTTATAAATGCCCTTGGAGAAAGTGCATAATGGGAGTTATTTGTACTGCCATGGCTGCTAAAAATTGCACAGCAGTGTAAAACATGACTAGCTCACCACTCAACAGCAGTGAGTTGCACTGAGGGCCTTCCATGGTGTGCTTATATACCTCAAAATTAATTCATTCTGCCTGAGCAGATGGAGGCTGGTGGTGTGGTGAGAATACAATGTGGGGACAGCAATCGCTCTAATAAGTAAGGGGATATTGTGTGCATTCAGGTAATACCACGGTTTACTAAGCCAAGATGTGAATAACCCTTTTGCCTGCACATGCAGTGCCTTTGTTTCTGCCTTTACAGCATGAGTAATCAAACCAAGAAGCTTCTAATTCACCATAGTTTCAAGTTTTATCAAAACCAGGAAAGTATGGACCAGTTCGAATATCATTTTTTGTGATAGGAATGAGCCAGAACCTCCAGCTTGCACACTCCTCCTTCCCCTCCTCCTCCTCCAGCATGGCTGTGAGGAGGAGATTGAAAGCTTTCATTCCCATTGTCATTAACTGCAGTTTAGTTGAATTGTGATTAATTTTAATTATGGTTTGTTGAACAAGTCAGCTTTATAATCCATGGCTTAAAGTTAGCTTGTTTCAAACAAACTGTGGACATGTTCAAACAACATGCTAAGCCATGGCCAGGCCGCTAACCCTTTTGCAGGAAATGGTTAATGAGTGTGTTTAAATTGCATTTATGTAGCCACCACGGTTAGGAATGGTTCACATGACATGCTAAGTCATGGTTCACATGACACGTTAAGCCATAATATTTAGCTCAAAATGCTTAACTACCGTGGCTTAGTGTGTTGTCTGAACCGAGTTAGTAGTTAAGATTAACCACAGTTTTTCTGGTTCAAAGGAAATGACAAACTGCAGATAATGTGGAAGCAAAAGAGGAATATGCAAGTCCGAAGCTTACTGCAGCATGTTCACATCATAATAAACCTTGGTTAATCTAGGGTGACCATATTTGGGAAACCAAAAAAGAGGACACCTAGTGTGTGTGTGGGGAAGCAGCTTTCTGAGTCCTGCAGAAAGTACGTTATTCCCCCGCCACCTTAAAGAACCCGATTGGAGTGGAGGAGGGGAAAGGATTTCATTCTGCACCACCACCATCCACTCCAATTGGGGCCTTTTCTATAATGTCCACGAATGGCCCACTTTCCCCTTTAAGACATCAATTGGAGCTCGGGGTGAGGGAATGATGTGCCTCAAGAACGCATGTCATTCCCTCCTGCCATGCTAATGGCAGCCTTAAAGAGGAAGGTGTGTCATTCCAGGACATTATTGAAAATTATAGAAAATCCCCCCTGACACCACGGAAAGAACAAAAACCAGGACAAATCCGGGGAAATCCTGACAGTTGGTCACCCTAGTTAATCAGAAGCAGCTCTATGATTGTCAGCTTTGGAACAAGCCAGGACTGTGCTTTAATGCCATGGATTGTTCTGAAACTGGTAACCAATTTCCTGTTCAGATGAAACAGGAAACTATGGCTAATTAAAAGCTTCCTGGTTTGCTTATGCCACGAAGAGGGAAGTGACAGGGAGTGCATGGGCAAAAACCATGTTCAAAGCTCGGCTTAGTAAAACAAGATCTGAAATGGGCCTGTATGTCATACAGAAAACGATTACTTCAAGTTATTGCTGCTAAAGGTGGTTCTACAAGCTATTGAATCATAAGGTGTACTTACTTTTTCACACATGGCTTCTCCATTTTGGCTTTATTTCTGTTAAATAAATCATGACACGGTGTAATATGTCATGCGTTGTTGTTCATCTGAGGTTGTATTTACCTAATTTTTAGACCTGCTAAGGAACAGATGATTGTTATTATGTCCTGATATGTAAAATCACACAATTCCAAGAGGGTGTACTTTCTTTTTCACACAACTGTATATTCTCAAGTTTGCACTCTGTTTTCCTCTTGCCCCCAATTAACCAGATCTTGACACATGCATAGCTTTGTGGAGTCATCCACATATAATTATAGGCAAAGGCTAAATTCTTATTTGCAAAGCATGATTTATTTTTGATCTGCACTTTAGTTGAAGCCATTTTTAGACAATTTTCAGACACACTGTTTTGGAAGCTCATGGATTTGGGGGTCAATAACTTGCACTCATATTAAGTAGTTAACTCCCTTCATGTTTCCTGATGGTGGCATTGATACGCTGACCAGGAGTCTGTGTAGGAGAGATTGCGTTTCCAGAGTGATATTTTGTAGCTGCACCTTGTTTTGGAGCAGAGCAGAAATTTGGGCAGGCTTGCCAACAACCTGACCACAGCCTGATGGAAGAACATGTATGCGTGCTGGTACTCAGTTGGGAGGAGTCTAGAAACCAGCAATGGACAACTGTTCCATTTGCTTCGAGGAGCAGTTGACACAGCAATAACACAACAGGCTGTGTACTCACTATCTCCCCCACCAGCTTTATTGGTGTTAGACGTCAGTGCTCCAGTAACTGAGGTGCCAATCTTTTAAAAAAAATAAAAATTGTGCAATCTATCACATTACAAACTTCGTTTTCACATGAAAATGTTGATTTGGGTGAACACTCCCATCAAAGAATACTGTAATACCAGAAATAGTTTACGCATGCACTTCAGATGAAATGGAGAGGTCTTTTGAAATCCAACGTTATTTTCCCCAAATACAAACTTTATAAGAAATCCAGCTATGAGTGTTAACAAGTACTCATGCAAGAAAAGCAGGAGGTAGGGGGTCACTCCTTATCCTCTTTGAAATGGGCCTGACATACAGGATCTTGTTTTACTAAGCCAAGCTTTGAACATGGTTTTTGCCCATGCACTCCCCGTCACTTCCCTCCTTGTGGCATAAGCAAACCAGGAAGCTTTTAATTAGCCGTAGTTCCCTACAGCTCTCACCTTTATTATATTACAAGTTCTCCCTCTCTCCTTTCATTGCCTCTGAGTGCCTTTGCACTTCCATGCGCTGCACTAGGGTAGAGGCTTGTGCTTTGGGCAAGGTCCTCAGTTAGTGTAAATGAGCATAAATATAGAAAACGTGTTGATGAAAATCAATAAAGCTATTTCGCATGGGTATCAGCAGCTGAAGAAATTGAGTGCCGTGTATTTAACGAAATGGAGCTCAAGAGTCTACTTTAAGGGGGGGGGGATACTATAGTTCTTCCCTGTTGCCTGCAGGAGGATGCCATTGCACTCATGTCCTAATGGTGGGTTTCCGACAGGCAGCTGGTTGGCCGCTGTGTGAACATAATGCTGGACGAGATGGAACCCTTAGTCTGATCCAGCATAGCTCTTCTTTTGTTCCAATGAGTTGTTTTTGCTCTTTAAATCCCTAAATAGTTTGGGATCAAAATATCTAATTGGCCACCTTTACCCCGTTTTGGAAGTATGATGGGTGGGGAAGAAGCAATGGGCCTTTTCTGCAGTGACTCCCAGGTTTTGGGATTCATTGCCTTAGGAAGTTCTCCTGGGTCCCTTTCTACTTGTTTTGAGATGCTATAGTTTCAATAAGTATTTACCCAAGCGGCATCTGAAAGACTTCCTTGAGCAACTTATTCTTTTCTTTTTAGTATTATAGCAGTTACTTTATTAATTTTGGTGTTTTTTCCCTTCTATGTTATTATTGTGGTATTGGTAAGAATAATATTTAGGGATGCTGCAAGAATCAAAGAGGGGCACTCATAAAAGCAAATACCCCTGCTCAATTTCTTACGAGGGTAGGTGCTGGTTGAGCAGGGCCCGCTCAATGTGTGTCTAGTGTTCCAACTGCTATCTTTGTTGCTGCTGCCTCCTCCTTCTCCTGACACTCAAATGGCTCATCAAACTTACCTGGGCAGGTGAATGGAAAGACAACAGTAGCAAAAGGGGTGGTCTAGCTTTTTGATAGAGCATTCACTGGGATCTGTAGTACCAGTCCAGTACTTGGCAGGAAAGGATGCTCCCCTGAGGAATGGATACATCTGCCTTCACCTACTGCTTCTCTCTTCTCCTTCCCCAGGTAAGTTTGATAGGTCCTTTGTGGGGGGAGCAGAGGAATGGGGACGTGGTAGCAGCAAAGGCTTCAAAAGCCCACAAGTATGTAGTCAGCTGTCACTAGGAGTATGCAGAAAGGATTGAGCCACCTTCAGAGGGAGCACAGGGATACAACTTGGTTTAGAGAATCTACCCTGTGGTGGAACAAGACCAAGATTTACAGTAGTAGCAGCAGTAGATTTCATTGGTTCATTGGAATAAAGCACACTGTGAGTGGAAAATGTTTTTCAATTTAAGAGAAGGACACTCTTCATTTGTGATAACCACCATTGTCAAAGTATTCCATAGTATTACCTTTGTTTAGGCAGTTCTTGCTTTGCAGTACATAATTGCAAGAAGAAGGAATAGGGAGAAAAATCATTCTCTGGTTCATCAAACTGGAAGAATGTTAGTTTGCCCTCCGATATGCCTCATGTCAGTTTGCTTGCACCAAGTGAAGGTGAGATGAAAAGTCTGACAGGTGTTCTTGGACCCTTTTATCATGCTACCTGAGCTGAGTATTTAGACATTTTCCAGAGGGTGGGTGCCGCTACAAAGAAGGCCGCCATCAAGGTTCTTCATGTCGATATCCTCTTCATGTCGGGATAGGGCCTCCTATGAAGATCGTAAATGTCACCTGGGTATATAAGGGAAGGCAGTCTGCTAGGTATCCTGGTCCCAAGTTGTTCAGGGCTTTGTAAGATAATAGCATAAACTTGTACATGGCTCAGTAGCTAACAGGCAGCCAGTGCATTTCTTTTAACACTGTTTTTATGTGGGCAAAGCTAGGTGTCCCTGTGAGCACCCTAACTGCTGCATTCTCTACAAGCTGCAGCTTCTGAACTACATACATGGGTAGCTCCACATAGAGCACATTACCGTGGTCTAATCGTGAGGTTACCAGTGCAGAATGACCATGGCTAGGTTATCCCTGTCCAGGAATGGGCGTGGCTGGCGTACCAACCAAAGTTGATAATGGGTGCTCTGGGCCACCGAGGCCACCTGGGTCTCCAGTGACAAAGATGGGTCCAGGAGCACCCTCAAACTGTGGACGTGCTCCTTTAGAGGGACTGCAACCCCATCCAGAACAGGCAAACACCCCAGTTCCTCGACCTGGGAACCACCAACCCACAAGGTCTCTGTCTTATCAGGATTCAGCCTCAGTTTATTGGCCCTCATCCAAACCATAACTCTATCTAGGCACCAGTTCAGAACGTGCACAGCCTCTCCCAATTCAAATGTTACAGAGAAATGGAGCTGCACTACCAGTGCAATAATAGTTGCACCGGCTCTGCAGGGAAAGCCAAAGTAAAAAAGGAACCAAATAAGTTTTATTTTTTAATCTAGTTGCACTAAGCTGACTTATTACCATTTTTTCCTCACTTATTTCCAAAATACAAATCCTGTTTACACAGGCCTTTGTCTGAAGGGTGTTCAAATATACCAAACAGCAAGAGTCAGAATGGTCCAGGGAATATTGGAGCCATTTTAATTTGGGTTTAGGAACCATATGAGGATGAAACTGCATAGTAATCTGAAATTACAGTTCTGCAATGCAGCAGTGTAGGAAGCAAGAGAAGGAGAGGGAGAGAGAGAGAAAACAGGCAACATTTAGGGGAACTGTGTATTTGGGTCAACTGAGTCCTAAAGCAGAATTTCTGTGCAGTCTCTTCAACCCACTTTCATACATTATTGAGAAAGATGCCAAGCCTTAAAGAAACCAGGGCAATTATTAATAAGCAAGACATTTTTAATATGGTATTATGCCTGTGTTTCACTACTTTGTGGCCACTATTTCAAAAGCCACTTATGTCAAGGGTTACTCTTGAGTTTATTGTGATCTGGATAAGGCTGTGAGAAATTATTTCTTTGAGGTTTTTCAGTGCAGATTCCAGTGTGTTTTGGTTGCAATTATTTGTAGCATTTGTGATGTTCTGGAAGGGGAAAACTTAACTGGTAGCACAAGAGAGAACCAGTATACTACAGAGGAAAATGATATTTGTGAAAAGATAGGATCTTGTGGTGTAATTGTTTTATCATGACGTACTGCCTGTGGAAGTCAGATGGGGCAGGAAGATGGCATGCATAGGATGCTTTCTGCTGCTAGCTCTGATAAAAACAATAGGCATATACAGTACACTGGCAATTGTCTTTTCTTCAGCCAAGGTTCTCTCTCTCCACCACTAAGTCTCTTCTTCAGTCTCTGTGCTGCTACCTCATGTAGAATAGCTTCAACTATGCTTTGTTGCTGGATTCTGACTTCCTAGGCTTGCTAAGCCACTGGTCTGAAGACTGGTAGCTCATTACAGTGCTGGCACTTGGCATAGACTGGCCTTTGCCTTTATTTCTTTTTTCTCCTGAAGTCTTTCAACCAAGCCAAAAGAAACTAACTGTTGTTCCAAATCACCATTTTTGCAGTGCAAACACTCAATGTTAGCAAGCTTGGCCTTGCCAAGTGTGCTCAATTGCCTTTTGCGGCTCTTTTCCTTCCTTTTTGACACCTGCGGAGGGTTTTCGGTGGTTTCCATTACCGAATAGAAAGCTGTAAGAGGAGAGTGCAAGACCTGTACTAAACTGCTGTCCTGTCACTTCTTAGCAGTAATGAATATTTTTTAAAAAATATATATATGTTAAATGGTATATACATCCAATAAATAAATAAATAAATGATGAATAAGATCCAGTTCACACAACTAAATTGTCCATTTCAATAGCTCAGAACTCATGTGAGAACTCTAGTCAACCCATGTTTGTTTGTTTGTTTACTTATAAAATCTCTAAGCCAACTTTCAGTTGTACACTTAGTGCACTACCATACAGTAAAACACTAAAACTCATTTTTAAAAAGACAAACAGCAACCAAACATTAAAACTAAAAAGTAAAATACAGCAACATACTTTTTAGAAGCCTTTATAAAGTAGAAATATGCTGTGCCGGTACCTGGTGGATCTCCCATGGAGAAGTATGAATGTCTGGTTGTGACCAGAGACCTAAGACCATTCAGATGCTCAAATGGGTGGAGGCTTTTCCATGTCCTCACCATGCTGAAACAGAAATATTAATTGGCCTGAAGTCTTTAGTGTTGAGTGCTAACTCTGATGTACAATTGCATCATCACAATGTGTTGTGTGTCCGTCCAAATGTTGTTCCGGTACAAGGATCAGATGAAGGCAATTCACATGCATCATCCTAATGTGAACACAGGTACTTCAAATACAAACAGTACCTCGAACACCCTAGTAAAGTAATTTTAATGGGAGTGCAGTTGATGGCAGTAGAGCAGAATGGATTTCCCTTTCCTTAGCACCTTAGAACAAGCTACTATGTGTTCCATCACAGCTATTCACATTTATAAGATCTGGGAACTGGTCTAACAGTTGAGTAACTCTGGAAGAATGTGTGAATCCAAAGTACCACCATAATATCTAATAGGAGGTGGCAGAAGAATAATGGATTTTGTTATCTTGCAGATTGTGTGTCATATTATACTCTGCCCCAAGGTCAAGGGAAGACAAATGGAATCGTCTTTTCATTCCAAAG
This sequence comes from Elgaria multicarinata webbii, assembly GCF_023053635.1. Lineage (NCBI taxonomy): Eukaryota > Metazoa > Chordata > Lepidosauria > Squamata > Anguidae > Elgaria > Elgaria multicarinata. The sequence continues at coordinate 88,711,046 of NC_086172.1, forward strand.
CTTCCAGATTTGGTGGAATTGTATTACAACTAAGTAATTTCAGACTCATCCAGTATACTTCTGCAACCAAGCACCAACCGTGCACACTCACCAGCTCATCTGGTTGAGATGCAAAGTAAAAATAGAGTTGCATATCATCAATGCACTCCAAAACATAGATGACCTCACTCAGTGGTTTTGTGTCGATATTAAGCAACATTGGGGATAAGGTAGAATTCTACAGGACCCTGAACAGAAGGGGGCAGGGGAAATCCCCAAACACCACCTTCTGGAAACAACAATGCATGTAATGAGTGGAACCACTGCAATGCAGCAATGCAGTACTAACCAAACTTCAGAAGGATACCATGGATGGTGGCACTGAAAACTACTGAAAGATCAAGAAGGATTAACAGGGTTGTGGTTGGCAGCCAAGGTGGTTTCAGTGTCAAAACCAGGCCTAAACCCAAATTGAAATGGATCTAGAAAATGTCTCATTTAAGAGTGCCAGGATTTGGTTGGCCATCACTCACCAAACACCTTGTCCAGGAGGGGCACATTTGCCACTAGCCTATAGTTGTTAAAAAAAATTGGATCCAAGGAGGAATGGTTGTCTCCTTTAAGAAAGTTGGAATCACTCCCTCTCTTTATGAAGAAGTTGCTATCTCCTGGACTCAGCCATCCCCTCTGAGATAGATGTAAGAAGTGATGAGGGGCGAGGGGCAAAGGGCAAAGGGCAAGCAAGTATACACATGTCAAGCTCTCAATCCTCAATCCCTCCACACTGACAATAATTCAACAAAACAAGACCAGATAGCACTCTGGACAGGGCTCATGGGTTAAGATGCAACAGCTGAACCATAAGATGGCCTATGACATCTCCACTGAAGGGATCTTTACTTGTAAGGGGGAAAAAGAAGAGGAAAGAACTTTAGAGAAAACGTTTATTAGCACAAATGGTGTAATAAGCATGAGACAAGAAGCCATTTCCAGTTAATGATTCCGAAGTGCATGTTTCCCAATTTTCCTGCCCCCCCCCCAGGCATGAAATGACTTTTAAACATTACAAAATTAAAGGGTGGTCTGTCGTAGTGTGAGGACTGGTCTCTTGCTTAAGTGCTTGTTTGTTTAAAGCACACTATCTGGAATTACCATTTAATAAGCACCAGTGGTGTGCTAGGTGTTGTACAGAAAATAGAAGTCACATATTCCTGTCCCAGAACCCTTATCGGAAGACAAGCATGGTAGCTGAAGTGCAATGGTAGGGATATGGGGTCCCTGTGGAAGATGTGAGCATTGAGAGGGGAAATTAAAGGAAGAGTTGGGTTGAAAGAAAGTGTTGGATACATACAGGATATGGGGAGAGGATGAACATGTTATTGGCACAAGGAGTGCCAAGAAAAAACTCATTCAAGCAGGAGCCACTTTGACTCCAGGCACTGCCACCGAGACCACCTGGGGGCTTTTCCTTGGCTGTGGGGACCTCTCTCCTGTCCCCTCTTCAGTCAAGCAGTGACACTGTGCCTTTTCAGCCCTCTCATCCCCCTCCCTCTCCATATTATCCAAGAAAGGTCTCATCACCCAGTCGCCAAGTCACCAGGCAGGCAAATTCCAACAGACTCACTTGGTCCGTGGATTGGGAATGGATCTTTTTCTCTTTACTGAGAGACTGTTCTGCTCTACTCAGTGATGCAAACTCTCCCAGCCCAGGTCCACATTTCTCTCTCTCTCTCTCTCTCTCTCTCTCTGTCTGTCTGTCTTTCTGTCTGTCTTACCTATGCATTCAGTTTCCTCTCCACCTCCAGCACTAGTCTACCCACCCCTGAAGCCTCCTCCAGTAGCCAAGATCACACTACTTGGCCCACCAGAGGGAGAGGCACACTTGAGGTGATCGGGAGCCGCCTGTGGTCCTCGGGCCTTGCAGACAAGAATGCTGGGCTAGGTGAACAATTTCTGTGTGTCTATACCAAGTGGCTATTTATAGCCCAGTATATTTTTTGCCACATTATTCCTTGGTTATGGCTTATATTTAACTGGAACAGGAGTTGGTAGTCCCCATCTAAAGCAACAATCAGTCTGTTATCGCAGTCAACATCTTCTCCGTCTTTGTATCTGCCCTTCACTCCTCCCTTCTCTGTGGTCACTGCACACTAGCATAAAGGGACTGAAATGCAACACTGATTTGAGCCTGCAGACTGTAACAGCAGGACAAGGGCCAGCACTTGTATGTGACCTGCCTCTGATTAAAAGCAAGTGTGTGTTTTCCGTAGCAAACTGAGCTTGACATCCTCAAAGTTTTCCCCTCCTTTCCCTTATCATTCTTATTAATTTTAATTTTTCCCTAGCTTTCCTGTTGAAAATGAATTCTTAATGACTGCTGTTGCTGTTTAAAAATATTTAGAATTCCCTCCATAATGTTTCCTCTAGATTAAACTGAAAATAGATGGTGGCATGCAATTTTCATACCAATCTTAAATTTCTATTATCCATTTGTACATGTTGTTTAAAATTATTTCTTCCTCTCCCTGCTTACCTGTTTAATCTGACTTTCCAGAACATGCAATGTCTTGATAGCTTAGTTACTGCATTTATTTTATTTCTTTTTAATCTGGGCTGTGTTTAAATTATATTGTACATTAATGCCATATCTAACATGGTTCCCCCTTCCCTGAACAATGAGAAGACCAGAGGGAATCCTACAAGGTTAAGGTTCCTTGTGATGAAAGAGTTGTGATGTGGTAGTTAGAGTGCTGGACTTTGCCTGGGGAGACCAGTGTTCAAACCTCCACTCAGCTATGAAGTTCAAGGGGAGATCTTAGGCCAGTCATTCTCCTTCCCTATCTCCCTCCCTATCCCTAATCTACCTCACAGGGTTGTTGTGAGGATGCGGCATAACCCACATCTCTGTATGCCACCCTGAGTTCAATGCCAGAATGCTAGAATATAAATTATAATATCTAATTCATTTGTAATTGTGTTTTTGAATATATTTTTAATTATTCAAAAATATTCATCCCTCATTTTAGAAGCAAGTGACTCCTAAAAGCAGGTGGCATACCCACTAATCTTTTACCAGATTCCCAACTGAACAGTCCCCAAGGCTGTCCTTAGGTCAGCTAAATTCATATTGCATGCACTCTTTCTCTCTTTGGGGCAATCAAAGTATATATTATATGCAAATGCATGTCATGAAGCCCGAACTTTTTTCATTAAAAATGAAAAGCAACTTTGGGAGGCTGGGATTTTCAGTGGAAGAGGGGAGGGGAAGAGGGTGCTTAACACTTCCCCACCCTGCAGTTTCTCTGCTCAGAAGTGCCCTTCCTGAGCTGCTTTTGTGCTCACAGGGTTCCAAATATATGAACATGCCAAGATATTCTCCCACAGGATTCCACATGCTTGTGCACACATCTGGAGCCGACTGTGGGAGGGGCAGCTGAGGGAGATGTTTGAGCTGGAAAATGGCCAGCAGCAGAGAAAATTACTAACATTTTAATTATTTTCCCCGCCCCACCCCCATGACTCCTCTGCTGAAAGTCTCAGACTTCTGGGACTGTTTTTCATTTCTTGCCTTTCTGTACTCTGTCCAAATTTAAATTGCAAATTGCTTCTAGTTGTCTCTCTGTCCCTTTCCCAAACTCTAATAGTGTCACATTCTGAAGGCTCAAACGATTGAGCAACACTCATCTCTTTGGTTAAGTTGCTGATCACCTATCTGGTGGATTAGGCACACTTATCATCAAGACAGTCAATCCCATAATGTATGTAAAGGCTGCAATCCTACTCTCCCACCTATGGAGATCACCAGCATTGTTTCTATGGAGTCTAGTACAGACTTCACATGTCACCTTGGTTCCTGGCACATTGTAGCCAGAGCATTCACCTCCTGTGCCCTCTAGTACCTCCTATTCAGCAAGGATACAGGAGCCATGCTCCAAATGGCTTACCTCTGAGCCCTGGATTGACTTTGCCAAAAGGGGCTGCAGCCCCCAAGTCCCAGCTAAAGGGAACACCAAATTGGGAATTTAGGAGCTGCACAAGCAGTCTAGTTTGTGAGAAGCAGGAGAACTGTGATGGGTTGCAGTCCAAAGGCTCATAGTCATGCGCAAAGGGTGTACTGGGTGTGCCCAGGCACACCCTAATGTCTCAAGCAATAAGCACTGAATTGAGGGGGTCATTAAGTAGGGATCCAGAGGAGGATCCAGATGCAGCAGGAACAGTCCTCCAGCTGCCCTCCAGCTGCTCCTACAGTGTACTGTTGCTCCCAGCAGCAGGAGTGAAAAAGAATCACTGCTGCAAGCCTCTATGTCATGAACCACGCTTCAAAGAGGCCAGGAGGAGGGGCCCAAAGGCTAATATTACCTTGTAAGCTCCTCCTCCAGCTAGTGTCAACACAAAGTCCCACCAATGCTGGGGCTTGAAGAGTCTCCTCATTCCACCCACCCACCGCCCCTCCCATGGACATGCAAGCCGAATGCAGCGTAGTGCATCAATGTCTACAGTGTTAAATAAATAAATGAATAAAAATAATGTCCTTTATGACTGATCATTCAATAACTGATTGCCTTTTAGTAAAATCCCTGGGTGCACACCCTAATGAAATGTGCTGCACATGCCTATTGTCAAGGCTACAAGCCACACACTCACTTGGAAGAGTATGCTTCACAGAATTCAGTGAGTCTTACTTCTGAATAAACATGCATAAAAATGAGTCCGCAAGAAACTTGTGTTTGAAGGGGGGGCATTGCTGTTTTGCTCCAACAGATACATCTCCACCCTGTGCATGTTTACTTGGAAATAAGTCCCACTGAGTTCAGGATGTTTGCTCTCCAGTAAGTGTAGATAAGTTTCCAGGCTACACCTCTGGGATTTATATTTAGCATAATTTCTTTTTCCTCTTTCACCATCACCTCCAGTTAGGAGTCTTAGCAGCTAACAACATTTTAAAATGTTAAAGGCACAATCCAGCCAACATAGCACTTTGGACTTGTGTTGACTTCAGTTGGATTAATGTCATAGCTGAAATAAAGCTACAATCTCCTAAACACACTTTCCAGAGAGGGAAGACCTCCTGTTCCACTGAAAGGGACTTACGTCTGAATGAATATGATTGGGATCTGACTCTAAGGCTGCAATCCTAGGTCAGCAATGCCCCACCACTTTTGCCTTTTCCATGGGTATGGGAATTGCACTGTTGCAATGGGGATTCTAGCACTATATTAAGTGATACATGGGACTACGTTTTCAATTCTGTTTTCTGCTAATCATGCAAGAGGACTGTCTCAGAAGTGCCAAAGAGCCCTAATATGAAAGGAACCCTGTACTCCAGCCTTCCCCAACCTAGTGCCTCCAAATATGTAGGACTGCAACAATGGCTATGCTGTCTGGGGATAATGGGAGTTGTAATCCAACATATCTGGAGGGCACCAGCTTGGAGAGAAGGCTGCTCTACTACAGTGAATTGCACTGCACTTTGCTTTCCTTGGGCACAACAAGCAGGATTGTGGTCAAAAGCATCTGTCAAAAGCACCCTAAAGCATCTGTCGGGATGCTTTTGGGTGGATTCCTGCATTGAGCAGGGGGTTGGACTCGATGGCCTTGTAGGCCCCTTCCAACTCTGCTGTTCTGTGATTCTATGAAAGTTATTTTTTAATGAACTAGCATACCTTCAACAGAATATCTTAGAATGATCTTACCCTTGGCTTATGTTGCACCAAGGTTTACTAGGTTTACTATGATGAAAGCTGTTAGCCTGCTTTTGTGCCAGAATACTACTCTGGAACTTGTAAAGGAATAATAAAAAAGAGAGTGCTACTAAGAATGTTGATGTGCATTTTTCTCAAACCCAGAACCTAAGACATTAGTAGCACAGTTTTCAGGTAACATAGACTAGAGCCTTTAGACAGACTAGAGCCTGGGAATTTCTCTTTTTAGAACTCAGATACTAAAATAAGCCTTTTCCTTGTGTTGCTTTTTATTTTATTTCTTTGCATTTCATGCTTACTTGCCATTGCTGGAAGCTGTTTTTGTCAGGTTCTGCTCTTGCGAAAGTCTTGAATTGCAAGCATTGCTACATAGATTCAAATAAGGGTACTACATTCAGAAATTCCCATCCATTTAATGTCAGTGTACAGAAAGCCTGAATGTGCCAATGTGCTTTCATTGCTGCAAATGCAGGAAAAACCTTGCATGTACTTCAGTTGTCTTTAGCCATAAGGCTATCAGCCATAGTTCATAAAACAATAACAAAAGATACAGAGGCACAGCAATTTGAGATGGAAAATGAAATTAGATAGTTTAGCCCATCCTCTTGTGAATTCAGTATGTTTCCCTTAGGAATCAGACCACGGGACCAACTTCATTGGTGCTTATACATCAGTTGACTTAGCAGAGTCACTGCAGCCTGTACTGCCATAACAGTCCATTAGAAATTAAACTGACAAAGTGGGAATCCAGGTATCAGCAAAGTTAGTTCCCCACTGTCCTTCAGAGGAATCCCTGCAGCAAGAGAGAAACTAATGAATCAGAAAGGTGTTCTAAGTGCTGGATATTCAGAAGGCCAAATTAAGAGATCAGCAGTCATGTGAATATTATAGAATACAAACTGGTGATGATGTCGGTGTGATCATTGACGGAAAAGCTGGTTGCTTGATACTTACATACTGTGTTATCATGATGAGGCCTTGTTTTCTATAGGGAGGAGGAGCATTTTTCAGGGGGAACATTCAAACATACATCCTTCCCACTCACTGCCTGAAGTATAGCTTGGTGATATGTCCTACTTTACAGAGGAGAGCCTTCTCAATGCCTGTCTTCATACAACATGATAGTCAACGGCGGGATAATAATCAGTTCGACAGTTGTTTATCTAGGGCGGGCTCTCCACATAACATCATAATAATCAACCATGATGTGGATTAGGGATCAGTGTTGAGTTGACTATTAGTCCACGCTGAGTTGACTCACTCATCCCCCACCTTCTCTCTCCCCTCAGTCCTCCCACTAGTATCCCATCAGCCATTGCTGCAGAAAGTCTCTCCTGCTGTCTGGACTAGAGCGGCAGCCACTGCTTTGACCGCTCTTGCCTTGCGATTCTGTGGCTGACAAAACAGCCAATGGTGGCTGAGGAAATTACCAATGGTACCCTCCACACAACACGATAGCCAATGATGGTTCAAATAGCCAACTCTGCACTGCGTTGGTTATTTCAGCCAAATAACCAACCGTTTGTTAAAAAGAAAACTCCCTCCACACATCGTGTTGCCTGAACCTAGTCACTGAAGGGCTATCAGAGGACAGTCCTCTATTTGAAGGCATCTATGGACAACCATCTGTCAGGGATGCTTTAAGGTAGATTCCTGCAATGAGCAGGGGGTTGGACTCGATGGCCTTATAGGTCCCTTCCAACTCTACTATTCTATGATTCTATGATTCTATTTGAAGGGTTGTCCAATCCAAGTCCAGTTTAAAGATAAAGAGCCATCCAAAGGGGAAGCAGGGGCCGTGAAACTGCTCATCAACAGTTAGCAGACTGAGCAGGTGCCCACGTCACCTGGTCACAGCCTTCTCCCTTATGGAGAGATGCATTGTACTGTTTAAATTATGGTAATTGTTTCTACATTTACATCCATACATTTATATTAGCATATGCAAATCTGTGTCATGTTTTGACCTCTTTTGGGGTAGGGGTCGGTGGGAATGCATAACTGGCCAGCCTAGTGAGGGGAACATTGCTTGGAACCGATTCCTGCTAATGATTAACTAACACCCAAACAAGCAGGGATTTGAGACAGTGGCAATGTCTAAGTTACATTTCTATCTTTGAAAAAAAAGTAGTCCAGTGAACAGGGATGTGGGGGCAAACAATACCAACTGGTTTGTGACCCTATTCAGACGACACACTAAGCCATGGTGTTTAAGCATTTTGAGCTAAATATTATGGCTTAGCATGTCATCTGAACCATGACTTAGCATGTCATGTGAACCATTCCTAACCGTGGTGGCTACATAACCATGGTTTAAACATGCTCACTAACCATTTGCTGCAAAAGGGTTAGCGGCCTCTGTGTGTGTGTGTGTGTGTGTGTGTGTGTGTGTGTGTATGGAGGGGGTGGGTATTGATAAAAAAGCAGCATTTACCTTTTAGAAGAAAATTTGACCACTTGCTGCTCTGCCAGTGACTTCTAGTGGCTTAAACCATTTGTCGCCTCCTGCTTCAGGTCCGTACTCATAAAACAGTATTCGTTTCTTTGCAGAATAAAATCCTAGCAAGACAGTGAGCAATTTTAATACTACATCGATGAAGGGAGAGCATGTTGATGCCGTTGATTGACTGGCTGCCTGTCTGAATCTGAAGGCTTTAATTTTCAAAGCAGTTGTGTTTCTCACTTCCTTACTTCGTTCTCTCCCCCTTGCAGCCAACTGGTTCAGCTTTCTGACATGTGAGAGATAAATGGAAACATTTTAATTTTTTAATGATTTGCTGGGATTTTCTGGAGCGGGGAAATATCGATATTAATGAAAGGAAGTTTTTGTATCAAAAAGGTTGAAACAGTTCCTAATGGGAACTGACAATTATTTTCCTGGTAGCACAGGGTGTAATTCCCAATCTGAGCTGCTCTAGGAGCCTTCATCTGCTTTTTTTGCTATGTGCTGGCTGGTATCTCATTTCCCGGACTTATTTTTGCCTGTATCAGCACAGCTGTAATTTGCACCCACTGCTGTGCTAGGCCATAAATCATTGCAGATGGCTACTTGATCTAAGTTACTGTGTGAATTCTCAATGTGCTACCCCAGGCTCTTCCTGTCGTCACCCAGCTTGCAGTCACGCAGCATAATAAATGTACCTCTCTCTTCTTGTCCATGAGGTTTTCCTTGCTGATTTCCTTCTCCATCTCAGCGATTTGTAAACTGGTTTTCGAGCTCTCTGTGCAATAGGATCTTCTGCCTGATTGGCTGGCAGTGATGTCATATACAATCCCCTAATATCATGTTTTCTCTATTATAATAATTTGTCTTGTTTGATGTCGATGTGACGAGGATTTAGTCTTGGGCTTTATGCTGCATCCTAATGTACTCTGTATTCACTGAAGCAGAAATGACAGCTGGACAAGGTCCTTCAGCTCATCCCATCGGTTTCAGGCAGAATTGCAGTGCCTATGAACATGAAAATTGCTTTGCTTGAACAAACCAAAGGTTCATCTAGACCAGTATTCAGCAGTAGCCAGTCTGATGTTTCTGGGAAACATACAGGCACAGCATGATGGCAAAGGCCCTCGCCTGTTGTTTGTCCCAGCACCTTGCACACGGAAGGTATAGTGCTTCTGAATAAGGAGGTTCCAAGAATTGGTTCTGTGATTCTAAAAATCCATAGCAAAGATGCTAACCTAAATATTAATTTACAAGATGAACAAGAGCTTGCTACCTAAATATGAAAAAAGCTATACAAAGTCTGCAAAAGGGGTGAGGAAACGCAAATTTATATAGGATTAATGCTCCGAACTGGAACAAAAGCTGCCCCCCTCAGTCCTGCTTCTTAACATGCAACAGATCATTAAAAATAGATACAAGCCAGCGACAGCAGTAGAAGAATTGCCACTGATGTTTGTTGTCATTTTTAAAGAACACAAAACTGAGAGGGTGAGGAGTGTGACAGGCAATGAATGAGCAGCAGATTGAGAAATATAAATGAAACAAACATAAGGGAGAATGGAAAGAATATAAAAGGGGCAAATAACCAAGTAGTCCAATGGAAAGAGCAACGTGGTGAGCCAGGAGCAGCTTGACAGTGCAGGCAACCCTAGTCTGCCAGTTCACACCACGCTGGGAAAGGCGCATGAGTACAGTGCCTATGTGCTGCTTCCCCATGCCTTTTCTTTTGCTTCATTAGATGGCCTTTGAGAGTACTTGGGGACACAGGAAATGTGAAGAAAGTGTCAAGCCTTGGGGGGCACTTCCTTGGTTCACGCAAGGACGCCCTAACGGCACTTTGCCCGGAGTAGCTAAAAAACCATTTGACCTTGCAATGAAGGCCGGATGGGACATACATGAAATGCGGGATGGGATATATGTCATTTGGAAATACAAGGATGGATGCAAATTAAAGTAAATGATAACACCAAAGCAGTTCACTACTTTCACATAAATTGACCACAACGAGCGCAGTAACCCACATCATAAGGCACTAGAGTTGCCATGTGAATTGACACTAAAGTTCTCTCCAACCCATCTGAATCATGTGCCCTGTAGGCCTCCTTCATTATAGGGACATGCCTGCCTTTCCCTTCCCATTTCCTAGCACTTACGAAACTGTACCAGTTAAAGCATACTCTTTGAGAAAATACACACACACACACACACACACACACACACACACACACACTTTATTTATTTATTTATTTTGGGGATACTTATTGAACTCTTTACCACAAATGCATTCAGAGCAGCTTACAATAAAATTATAAAATCACAAACGGAAACTATGAGGCATCAACAAATCAGAAAATAAGACACAGCAGAGCAACACAGTGTATCAACAGTACTATGTAAAACATCTAAATGGTTTTGGCAAATAAAAAGGAAGAGTGGCCACTAAGGACTTTCAAATAAACAAATTGGAGGGGGCAGTCCTCAAGCTAGCACCCCTGTTGCTAAGATGTTTTATACTACTAGATGATAGAAGTATGAAATCTGATTGTTAGCGTCTTTTTTTAAAGGAAATTAATATTTTGTAGCAGGAGATCCAAGTGTCTTTTCTACTGCTGGCATTTCAGTTGTAGGCATCCAGCACCCAAACTGAGGTTTGTGTTGGTTAATGTAATTCTTCCCCAGCTCATACATTTACTAGTGCCAGTATTCCTATGTGCAATATGATTATGTGACTGCCACGAGCAACTATTATATAGTGTTCTGATGGAACTGAAGACAAGAGACATAGCTCTCCTCACTTCCATTCTTTTAAAAGTGGTAGTCCAAATAGCCCTACATTATACCCATTACCCAGAAATGGAAATGTGTACAAGTAGAGTGGGCAGGGCCTTAAAATCATACAAAAGATGTCTCAGCCTCAATAATCAGCTGGAGACTCAGGCCTGTGTCCTAAGAACTCCAACTGTGGTTTTGAGATTAAATTTAAATATTGACATTACTTAAAACTGAAGAACACCAATATCTTAGGAAGAGCAAAATAGGGGTGTCTTTTTTCCTTCCTTCTAGATCCTAAGTCTGATCATTGCAGTTAGAAGCTACAAGTTATTCTCAAAACCCATTTGCACAATCTCTCTTCCCAGCGCTTGGATTCAGCACAATATTCTTAAGACTTCGGCATCTCTCAGCTACTCTGTTTCACTGTAGGGCTCATAATCTGCTTAGCTGACTAGTTTTTTTTTTAAATGATATAGGCCTAGAGGAAAAATAAGAAATAATTGGTTTCCCTGTTCTGTCCTCCTCAAAATTTGCTAAACTGCAGAGTGAAGAGTTGTTTGCTCTTCTCTGTCCTCACTAAGCAGATGTTAAAGAAAGTTTGAGCATCAGCCTTCCAAATACATTGGCCTAATAAAGACCTTTAGAAGCAGCAGCAGCTGTAGCTGTGATTGGTTATCCTGAGTTAAGACCACAAAGCTCATCTGAACTTTGGATTTGTTTATCCAATCAGGAGTAAAGCAGGTGAAACAAGCAAGAAAAGAGCTCAAGCATGATCAAGAGGTCTTTGCTTAATCGACCACAATCAGGTGTTAAGTGTAGTTTGGTTAGGAATTAAGCACTTAGTAAAAAAAAGCTGAGGAGGAGTCAAAGGAGTCAGGTAGGTGGAGCTTTTGCTATTAAAATCAGCCCCTCATTCCTCTTGTCTAGTTTGTCTCTAATCACATGGAAAAAATGAGAAATAATGCATCCTGAGCTTTCATGATGGAGTGGGATAAACAAAATGAATAAATAAACATAAGATAATGCTTTCTCTTTCTTCATGCACTTTGGAGTTAGCACAAAACATGCCATGCAACTTTATTTCTTAAAGAGAGAGTATTACTGCCCTCTGTAATGGGTAGTGTATTTTCTCCTGTTCTTTTCATTGCATGCATGCAATCATTTTATAAACAGGGATTCCCTTTTAATAAAGGAAATGTTCATTAGAGATGGCAAGAGATCCCAGACATTCTGACTCTTGAGACCTGATTAGTGGATTTGGATTCTTGAATATAGCGATACTGGCCTTTGCATATCGTTTTGACTATGTGGGTGGAACAGCAGATACATTTCTTTTTTCCTTCTTGAGAAGAAGGGAGAAATGGCTGATTTGTGGTACCTGAGATTTTGTGAGTATTCATTAGGAGGCTGGGGGATGAATAACCTTCTTTGTTTCAGCAAAAATCAGTGGAAAGGGGCTGACACTAGGTTGTGTAAAGTAGCCCTCCCAGCTTGCGAATACATTTTATACTTCCATGTTGTTTCTCCCAATGATTGTGATGAGGCAGTTCTAAGAAGAAAAGGCTGCCTGCTACAAAGCTCCATCCGATGGGCGTTTTATTGCACGCTTGTTACTGGGCGCTCACGGAGTTTGCTCAGGTCCCTCACATGACGTCGTCTGCCTCCCATGCACCTTCCACTCCTTCTGGCCTTCCTTGCGTGATAAAAAATAAAACCTCGTTAAGTCCGATGTATTTTTAAACTCAGAATTGCTGCTCTCTCCTGCTGTGTGCAGGAGAAGCAGCACCATTAGAACAGTGGACTCAATGAGCCTCGTGCTCATTGTGTACTTCCTTTTTTGGAAAGTACTTCCTCTTTTGGAAAGAGGAAGTAACTGAGGAATGTAAACACCAGCAGAGAAGCAGCGGTAGGGAGTGTGTGTGTCCCGTCCCCCAAGTGAGATGGAGCTTACAGTCATCTAGAGGAAAGGAAACAGGGTGATATTGACTCTTGCTTTTAACGACGCTTCAGCCTGCAGTAAACATTTTTTCATTTTCCTTATGGCAGTTTTTATTCTCAGAATGATAAACAGCACACACACACACTCATGGTTTAAGTAGACAGTTCACACAACACAACATAACATTGTTTGGTGTGCATTTTTGTGATGCTTTTGCTACCTACCTACCTACCTCACTGTCATGAATCAAGTGTGTAGCTGTGCTATACACTGCCATCTCTTCTTTGTGTGAACTGAGGTCAGCTAGGCAGAAGGAAAATACTGATATTTGTAACAGGAAGTATTCTCTCCCCCCCCCTCATTTGGATTGAGGAAGGTATATCTGTAAGCAGGGTGTACAGTGCTGCCTGTCCAAGCCTCTGGTGCATACTTATAAATCATTCTCATTAAAGTGATCACTTACAGGCATTGTCTGTCACTTAGTGCAGCTGTTTGTCTCCTACATGATCATTCCCACACTAGCTCAGCCCTCATTATGGCTGCCTCCTCTTAGCTCTTCTCCTCCCCCTCTGCCCACATACCTTGATAACTTTCTTGCTTTGTGTCAGTTATATTTAAGGGTCAACGAAAAGGCTGCTCTGGTCCTGGGGGTGCTGTGTACCATGTGTGTCAAGATCAGAGGGTCCTCAGTACAGTTGTTCGGGGCAAAGGACTGAGTGATTAGTAGTATCTAGGATCTAATGCTGCCCAAGCTACCAACTGTCTGACTGTGTGCCTGGGGCAAGACACTTGACCCCTGTGCACCTCAGTCAACCCAGCTGGAAAATTGGTTAAAAAGCAGAAACCTTGCTGAAAACTGATGCTATATGTCAGCTGAGCTCTCCTCGGGAAATGTGGCAAAAAGGTGGGTGCATGACACTTGGGGCTTACGTGTCATGCAAGAGATTTGGCTTCGGTCTCCCTTGGGCTCTGCGCCTAGGAACACAGAGATATTGCTACCATCCTTCCCCCGAGACATCCAGGAGCTTTTGTGCTATCATGCAACAGCTTTATCTCCTGGGGAAATGGGGTTTCATTGGCGTCACAACCACTAAGGAATTCTGGCGTGTCTCAGCAGTGCAAAGCTTTGTTCTTGTCATGTTCTTTAAGGTCTGTGCAATGATTCTGAGAGTCATGCTGAGATCCACTCAATCAGACCTTCTGCCAAAGGCATGTGGAGAAAGAAACCCAAGAAGCAAAATAATATACAGGATGCCAAGATGTCTCTCTGAATCTATCCAGGAAATAGATGAGATTGTGATAAAGCTTGGTGCAGGGCAATCTCGACATAGCTTTACCAGTGCTGTCCCAGACTGGTGCTTCCCACCTGGTAGTTCCTTCCCGTATTAATTTGCAGTGCTTCTCAGTTCCAAACTCCGCACACAGATTACCAAGATGCCTCAATTTTGACCTCCATGCTTACTTAGGATTTTGCAATATACAGACTCAGCTCTGTCCATAGGAACTTTTAGGGGAACTGGCATGCCAGTCCTATGGATTTGCTCGAGCTGTGGTGACAGAGGTACAGCGCAGAGCTGGGCACCTTTGTGTGTCTGTTACAGATTTGGAAAGGAGGATGAATTTCCTTATGAGCAGACCCTGTTCTTTACAAGGATTCCCCCTCCCCCCTGCAAAATGACTGATAGATTGCCACTAGTCAGGTTGAACCTACTAATACCCCCTAGTCTGTCCAGCTGCTTGGGGAGATTCTGAGTCTTATTAGCAAGGACCCCAGCCCAAGGACATAAAAAGGAAGGTGCTTTGGATTGTCTTGCACAGAGCCCAAACACGGAGAACTTAACAAAAACCATTGTAAATCCAAAGAACACAAGCAGTAGGTTTGCAACCTTGTAGTCTTTCATGCGGGAAGAGTTTTATGAGAATTTCCATTTAAAACTGTGCAGCCAAATATCAAAATATATAAAAAGGAGTTTATTGGGGCAGGATGGGAGGGGAAAAACAGGGGAAGGCACAGAATTTCAAATAAAATCAGCAGTCAATCTAACTTAGCAAGTTGCATGCTGCTGAGTAGAGTCTTGGCTTTCAGAGCATATGCAGAGTTCATTGCAGAGAAAATGTCCTGAGAATGAGCATCTTGGCCACCAATTATATGTTATTAGAAAGGCAATGAAGACTAAGAAAACTCTCTCTTGTATGGGAACATGGCTTCAGTAGAAGCTCACACCCCAGCGGAGGGTGACTGTTTTGCCCAATAGTATTGTAGAAGTATGATACTGTTCATTTTTTACGTCAGTGGCGTGGCCAGCAAATGAGAACATTACCTAGCAACTGGACCCATCTTCACAATGACTGTAAACTTACATCTAAAAAGAGCCAGCCAGTTTGAACTGGTTAGTCTATTGTAAAAATGAATGAGTTGTCCCCTTTATTGCTGCCATGACTTTCCCAATGAATCTTAGAAGCCATTGCTTCTACACAGCAACTCATGTAATCAAGCCACAAGATACAAGCAGTGCATACAGGTGTTTCTTGGTGTATTGTTCACAGAATATGAATTTGCATTCTTTTTGTATAACAGAAGGCATATTTTGCCTCTTTCAACAGTGCAAAAAGATGTGTGTGTTTTTCTTCGTTGCACCTTTGTACTCTGTAGTGGTGTTCTGCAATCAGATGTGTGACAGTAGATGAATCTTCCAAATGTTGGCAGTCCTTAAATAGACGTTGAAGTATGAAAGCAAGCAAAAACTCTTGGCTGTCACCTTTTTGTAACTAAAATAGGGTGTTTCCTATCCTCAATAATGAGACAGACTCATATATCAGAGACCTATCCTGTGTCCTTGTATTAAAATTAGGAATGGCACTTTTCTTAACATGAATGATGTATTCAATCTGAAGACAACCCATGGCACAGAAAATACATAAGTGAGCCTCACTAAACCATCATTTGCGGTGTTATGAAATATAATTAATGTGGTCATACAAACATCTTCTCAGCACAAAAAAGTTATACAATTTTGAAATAGGCATTTCTTATTTTATTTTGTTTTTAAAAAATGTCGAATGTGGCATTTACCAACACTTTAGAATTTATCAAAAATTCAGGAGAGTGTAACTGAAGCAGTGGGAAGAACTGCAGAAAGGGACAATATTTCTGGTTGATTAGTAGAGGTTGCAGTTTCTAGTGCATGTAGTTTATGCATTATTATTGGCATATTATGTGACTTCTTTATAAGATAGTGTTTCCTCTACAGGTTGATATTTCATTCATTTCATTTATTACATTTCTATACCACCCAATAGCTGAACCCGATATAACTGTTCAAAGATTCACTTTTTAAAAAACCAACCCAACCACATGACCTGGCATTCATTCCTTAAAAACTTTAACAAAACAGCGAAGTAATTAAAGAGATGGTCACAATTTCTGCTAGTCCCATCCAAATACTCCCTGCAACTTGGGTGGCATTCTTTCCCATGTCATGCCACAGGGGTTTGCATAACGGATGGTCCTATGTACACCACCGAAAAAAACATTAATCATCAGCCAAGGTCAGAAAGACAGGAATGCAGAGTGGTACAGTATGCACATACTGAACAAGGACTACATCTGCCCTTCCTTTTTTCATGGTCCATCAAGCTCTGGTACCTTGCATGGTTTCCAGAGTCTACCCACCTGCCTCCTCGCTGAATTTTTGAGATCTTTGATTTCAGAGGCAGGTGTCTTATCTCCTTGGTTAATGCTCTTTGTAAGTTGACAAAGTGCCAAACTATCTAATTATGGACCAGCACGCGTGCTGCTGCTGACCAGCAAGCTGCGTACGTCTTAAGTATTATTGTGCCCATTTTGTTTGGATTGGCACTTTCTTGTCCACCAGTGACAAGGCATACAGGGTTTGTAGTGGTGTGTGTGTGTGTGTGTGTGTGTGTGTGTGTGTGTGTGTGTGTGTGTGTAAACCATATTAAATCATGAAGCAACATCACCTCAGGCCAACTGCAGAAATCCCCCATGGAGAACATAGGCATCGGAGGTGTTGGTTTTAAGTGCCATCATTAACGCCTCCTGCAAAGGAAAAGCTTCTGAGCACTGGTGACCCCAGAGAAGTCACCCTTTTGGAATCCAGGCAGGACTGCAGCAGGCATTATTAATCCAATAAGACAGCTGCTGCCAATTAGATATAGGAGGGTTATTTATCTCAGGGGCGCCTGGTGAGGGATGGGATGGGAGGGGGTGTTGTCTCTTCTTACCTGCCTTTCAGACCTCAATTTACTCAGCATGTTCGAAACAGAGAAATACATAGATTTTCATCTGAAACGTGTTTTTTCTTTTTTTAAAAAATGCTTTGTTCGTGTTTTTTGTCCAGCAGCCGCTGCTGCCAAATATATCAGCTGAAGAGGTCATTTGTTACATACATTAAATAAGCGTAGAGCTGGCCATAACATCAAAATGCTGCTGTGGTCCAGTGAAAGGAATGGAAGCACAGGGGTTGCACAGTAAGAAACAGTCCTAGGCCTACACTTCTGTACAGCCCATACTAGCAAACATAACATTTGCTGAAGTATGGCGGATGTGAGGATGTGGGAATTTGTAGGGAAGAATCTTTGGGAGGAATATTGAACCCACAGAGCCTTCCCTGCAAATGCCTGCCACACCATTTCTCCCCACAGCTGGGCTTTTCTTAGACACAGGGTGGGAAAAGCATTATAAATACTACCTGGCCAGCATGTTTGGGGGCGGATCAGTGAGTGCAGAAAGGGGTAAGCACTTCTCAATTCTGCCCTGCAGTTGCCCCTGTGCCCCAAGCTCTGCATTACCATTACAAGGCATGCACAGGATTGGGAGGCCAATGTAATGTGAACTTCTTCCCTAAGAAAATGTTTGAAAGACAGAGCACAGGAGGGAAGGGAAGGGAAGGAAGGGAGCGTGAAATAGCTTGGCCCAGGTCACACAGCACGTCAGTAGCAGAGCTGACACCTCATTTCAGTGTAAAAGTCACCACAGCAGGTTTGTTGTTTGTCCCTACCAGGTAATCCATGCAGGTGTCTTGCCTCCGAATCCCATAGAGCCTCTTTCCCCAAACAGAGGACATGCTTCTGTCTCTCAGCATCCCAGTCCCATCTCTTCCTCCCTCTAGCATCTACTGCCTGATTGCCATCATATGGCACCATTTATTCTTCAGCTTCCCTCTCTGTGAGTCTTCCTACAAGTCTCCCAGTGTATCCGGTGTGTTTTTCTCTCAGTCTCTCTTAACATCTTCAGTGGCAGCACTTACTCTGATGGCTACTGTCTGCTTAGATGTTCCAAGATCTTCAGTCCTTGATGCCCCAGTGTGACTGGCAAAGAACGACCTATTTGAATGTGTTTGCTTCCCTTTCTTTGACAGTCACTTTGAACACATATAAAAACGTCAATTGGAGGATCAACAGTTGATAAAAGTTATGTTTCCCAGCTTTCCCAAAGCCTGCTATTGGCAGATGGGGACTATTGCTACTTTAAAAATAGACACTGCCTTTTCAGAGAAAGGGCATAGGAGGAGAATTATATAAACACCTGATGCCTGCTGGGAGCTGTATTTGAGCTATCTGTCAACTGATGTTCCAGGCTTACCCATCCACTGGGGACCTTGGTGCTGCCAGCTCAATGACAACAGGCTGCAAACTGAGAAGAGGATGGAGGTGCCCAGAGTCCCTCTCCCCTGCCAGCTTAGGCTATGTGGCCTTCAACTGGATGTTGAGACTATTAAACAGTGCAACTCAGTGTTGCCTTGAAACAGCTCTTGCTTCTCTATGTCATGTGATGTTTCTGTAGGCTTTGCAATAGCTCACCTTTAGGAATCTAATATAAGACTGATTCCACACATTGCCAGTCCAGAATTCTTAGAAAGCTTCAGGGGTCTCTGTTGAGCAATGTTGATGTATTTACATCCACAAAGGATTGGGTGCAAATAAGGTCCAGCCCGAAGTCTGATCTAGTTGAGCTAACACATTTCTCACATTCGAAACCAGTGCTGCACAGACTTTTAACACACAAGAACAGGGATAAGCTAACCAGCTTTCATACTGTTCTCACACTTTTGCAGGGAAGTTACTATGTCTGACTAACATAAACAGGAGCTTAGAAAGCTAATGCCAAAGCTTTCCAAGCTCACATTCTCTCCCTTAATGTTTAATATCTTGGTAGCACTACCAAGTGGGTTGGGGCTTATGTGTGTCTAGGCCAGGGATTCTGAGTCCACAAAGCAAAATAACTATGAAAAATGTATTTAGAAAACAAAAGTCATATATTGTGGTACATAAGAAAATGAAATAAACATTCAAATGCATTATAAACACTCATTGTGCTTTGAAATGCCAAAATTGGGATCAATGTTTTTTTTGTTTACCATTATCATAATATTTATTTCGTTTCTATACCACCCCGTAGCTGAAACTCCCTGGGAAATTTATAGCTATTCATAAAAACAACAACAGCATTACAAAAAATAACATTATGATAAAAACAGACTAACAAATTTGTAACATATAAAATTTAAAACTTTTTAAATGGCTTATAATTTTTATAAACAATTTTTTCAATAATAGACCTGTTCAAGACAGCAGACATAAATGACCCATAATATGCCATTAAGTCATATATGCTATTAAATGCCTGGTAGTAGAAGGCAGTCTTAATCTGATGCCGAAAAGATGACAATGTTGGTACCAGGTGGGCCTCAATGGGGAACTCATTTCATATTCGAGGGGCCACCACTGTTGCCAACCCTTTTTGCCATATTCCAAGTCTTCCTTGAAGGTGGCAGTTGGAAGAAGGCCTCAGATGTTGAATGTAGTGTCAATGTACATTCTGCTCAGGATAGGCAGTCTGCCAGATATTATGGACCCAAACTGTGTACTTGGGAGGTACAATAAGTTAAAATATTACCAGTCCATGCTTGAATCAAAGTGATCACTCTCAGGGAGACAAGGGCCATTTTAAATAGCACAGATAATACAGCTTGTGACCATAATGTATAAATTAGCCAGAAGTTCCCATTTTAAGGAGAAAGGGCCCTCTTAGATATGCTGTAAACTACCATGCCTATGTGATTTAGAATATAGAGAGTTCAAATGTTTCCCATTAAGAAATAGTAGTGATGGGTAAAACCCACCTCTTAAATCTCTGCCTATCATACAGCTATTAAAAGACACAGGACAGTGGTGTGGGTGTGATGTGGCAACTGTAATTACAAATAATTCAGCTAAACTTTTAGAGAGAAATCATGAGATATGGAACATTCCACCCACCCACCCCAGCATCACACCTGTGCACCACCACCACTCTCAATGCCAACACCACGAGTTCACTTGTTGATGGTACTTACAGATGCATGATGATATAGTAGAGTCACATGGGCTGGACATGTAGCAAAAGGACATGTATCCTAAATTTGCATGTATGCTAGTATGGAGCTTTGGCTATGGGGCGGCATATAAATGTAATAAATAAATAAATAAATAAATAAATAGGCCTACCAAAATACATCCACACCAGCATCCAGAAAGCAGTCATACTTAAAATATGCTCAATTGTCAGGAAATTCCTGAATCTGTAAAAGACAGCATGACTTGGCAATGCCTATCATGTCCGTCTAGAAAAAATACCATGAGAAAGAAATAATAATAATAAAAGACAGTGATTCAATAGCGCTTCCCACAGGTTCATTACTTTTGGTTTATGCTTCTTCCATCCAGACTTCGTTATGGGCACAAAATGACTTAGCTTCAATCCATCAAAATAGCCCCCTTCTGGCAAGCATGAACAAACAATCAGGTAGAAAGCGAGTCAAAAAAGTGACAGCTTGGGAAAAAGTGCTTGTCAGGGCTGCAGAAAGTTGGTGGACGATTGGCACAGTATCACTGTTCTGTGGGTGCTTGTGGGGGCAGTTAAGGAGGAGTTTGGAACAGCCTCATCCTCTGCAATGGGATCAGTGCAGCACAAGGGTTGGTTGTTATTGGCAGGGCAGGTAATCATTACTGTGTTTTAGCCATGTTTGCAGTGGGGCTGTGTAGCACACTGCAAATTAGCTTTCTGCTGCTCTTTTTAAAAACTGTCTGCATAATGTGTCCATTGAAAGAAGGACTGACATCTGATTAAAGACATCATAGTTAATCAGTTAATTAATTGGTTAGATCTGTATTGCATTTGCAAATGAAGAAAACAATACTTTTGAAGAGAGAAAAAACGCATGCTTTGTCTTAGATTATGATGTCCACATAGCAGGCATCATCTTAGAAGAGGTATTCCCTTTCGTATGACTTGCTACCCACAATTAGATTGCCAAACTGATGAAAACTCTTATTAATCAGAATGAATTTTATTTTTAATTATGATTTTAATTACGATGTTTTCTTTCTCTGTGTTTAAATTGTTTTTAACCGTTATCATATGTAACTGTTTTAATTGTCTTATGTTGTCACAACCTATGGTTATATTATAAACTATATTACTAGAAATCTATTATAGTAAATAGCAGTAATTAGTGAAATTGTGGGGTACCCATCCAGAGTGCGGGGCAGTGACATTTATTCCCCTTCTTTCTCCTCTCCCTCTCTGACATCCTTCCTTGGGGTAAACCTGCTTCACTTGATAGTGAATATTTTATGCAGTACTGAGCATTTTCCAAACTGTGGTGTCCTAGTTTTTCTACCTCCAGCCCCAAAGCAATGTTTTACATTATGATGCTTTCTTTGCAAGGAGGAGGAGGAGAGAGAAGAGGCTGCAGTTTTGCAAAACTGTAACAAGCACATGCAGCTCTGCTCCCTTTGCTTGGGTAGGAAATCCTATCCCCAGCCATCTCCAACTTCTAGATTACTTGGTTAGAAAGAAAGTTGATTCTGTGCCGAGAATGAGGGGCATAAAATCATGCTTGGCTCAGCTTGCACATATAAATACAAAACGTTCATTTGAAAAGTTAGTCGTCTGAAAAGTCACCACCACCTCCAGTCACACACACTCCTTGTAACGAAGGATTAATAAATCAGTGCATTTATATCAACATATAAAATCCAGTCTTTGGCCACTTGTTACATTTCCTAAAAGGAGAGAATTTAACAAATGTTTGAAAAGACAGGTCTGGAAATCCAAATTTACAAGTGGCTTGAATAGGGATCTTGGGTCATGACAACAATTTGCAACCCCTTAGCTGGCTTTAAGTAATGCATGCAGGTGAGCTTGGTTTTGGGCATGAAAGCTGTGTGTCATAATTGACTGCCACTGTGATATTGAAGGCGTAGCTGTAACTGCACATGTTAACCTTGCTTCCATCAGTGTCCTGTGCAATGTAAATCTTGCAAATGTATTCCTACACTGCACAATCCTTATACCGCTGCACATCAAGATCATAGAGCTGAGCAATTGTTGTTGGCTCAATGACATGGGTCAATATACCTTTCCTGGTGCAATCCTATGCAACATGGGAGATGTAGGGCTATTTTTTGTCTAAACTTACATGCGATTGCCTCCTAAGATGGTGCATAGATGAGTCATCCCCAAGTTTGTCTGCATTCCATTCGTCCCTGTTCCCTGTTTGCCCATCACTGTCCCATAAAACATCTTAATGCAAGCCAGCAACCTCACATTAAATGATAATTATGATCATCCCTACCATTAGTTTATTATATATATATATATATATATATATATATATATATATATATATAATCACCACAGAGAGGTTTCCATTTGATACCATTGCTAGAGATGGCCTTGGACAACTTTAGGAATAATAAAGATTTAATATAACTTTGTACTGCCAACATGTCCTGGGACTGGTTACAATGGTACACCAATACAGTGGTTAGGACTGGCCTTAGTATTTTCACTACCCAAGGTTAAGATAGTCTCCTATGTCCAAACATGATTGGCCACCTTGTTCTTACAGTGGCTGCACAAGCAGCACCTCCAAAATGGGTGCCATGTGCATTGTATGGTACTTCCTGGTGTCCATCTGGGAGGTGCTTCTACAGTAGCCATTTATGAATCGCCAAAACTGAAGACAAAAGAGGACACTGATTTGGGTAAAATGTGTGTAGGCTAATTTATATGTATAGGTGCAAATTTAGAAATTATTATAACTTAAATAGAAATATTTTAAAATTTGTGAACCGCCCAGAGAGCTCCAGCTATTGGGCGGTATAGAAATGTAATAAATAAATAAATAAATAAATACAGTACATCTCAGCACAGTGACCTTTGTCAAAAGCTGAGCCTGTTGTTCAACCGAGGTCTTCCTTTTGATGGGTTTTTAATGGGATTTGGATTGGACAGCCCTTCAAATATAGGACACCTTCAAAATAGAGGACCATCCTCTGACAGTCTTTCAAATAGAGAACTGTCCTCTGTAAAAGAGGATACATGGCCACCTTAGGTGCTTCCCCTCCCATACTCCCACACACATTTCCATTGCTGCAAAAGCCAGTCAGTTAGCACATAGGGGCAAGATATTTGGGACAACATTTATCTAGAGTCTCTATAAAACACAGTCTAAAGCTTCTATGTTCTCCTTTAACCAATATACATTTGTAAGGCGATCATCTGTAAAGGAAGACAGGACTCTTGTGCCTCTTATTATTGTATAGATTAGCTAAAACATTTCTGGTACTGCTTTTCATGTGGGTGAGAAAAGCTATACTAGCTGTAACTCCCTCTTCTATTAAACTATTAAAGATCCAGGAGCCTTGTTCTTCCATCACCCTATTCTTCCATGAAGAGATAGTATTTCACCTGCTTTATAATCCCACCGTTGGCTACTCGTTGAAATGTTTTTGTTGTGAAGGCATTATACACAAAGTGGTGGCTGCCTCTTCAGAAGACCATACCACCACTACATTCCTCCTCTGGGAAGCCTACCCCCCACCCTTGAAATAAATAGGCAGAAATAAATAGGAGGATGACAGAGGGGCTGCCCCCTGGAATGTGCAGCGCACTTGAGGGCTCTGGGCCAAGGGTCCCATAAGCCTTTTTTTGTTCTTCCTTATGCATCAGTGCCAGAATGACTGCCCATGTTCTTACTCTGCTTACGTTCCTTATGTGAGAGATGGTGCAAAGGTGGGAGTGAAGAGATGCATCTGACGATTGTAGCATTCCAGAAATGGCAGGGGGAGATACCAGGGATGGGCAGTGGGTGTACACCGTAAAGGCTGCTATAGAAGTTGAATAGGAGAGATAGGCAGGAGAGAGCCAGAGCTGGAGATTTGTGTTGTGAGGGGTGACAAGGACCAGATCAGGCTTTGTTTCCTGGAGGTTATGAGAGGTTACAGAGCTAGGAGGCAAATTTATTGAGCTTGGAAAGGGACTTAGTGAAAACCGCTGACCTCTGTGATGAGAGTTGGCCCTCTCTAGGCCAAAGTTGAGGCTGGGAGATATTTAGCTCTATCAAGGATTTCAGAAATGCTAATTTGGCTTAGAGGGGCCATATCAGGAAGGACGTTTTCACACATTTCTGTAGAAAGTATCAGAAAAAGTTGGGGTGACTAGTATGAAAGAAGGCAGGCCTCCTGCACCATTTAAGAGAGGGAATTTCAGAACATGCAGCTGCAGTTGCTGACATTCCCTTCTGCATTGTACACAAGTATTAAAAGTATAGTAATCCTGCACTTTTTTGCCTGCATCACCATCCTGATTTATATTCACTAATGTAACTAGAATTGCAGAGTCTGCACCACTGTCTTAAGATGGTTTTACTACAAGTTTAGAAGTTTTGTTAAATTGTCATACAAGTAGTTCATTTGTTTTTTAAAAAACAAGTGAACAGTTTTTAAAAAACAAGTGAACGGTGGACAAATTTTCTTTCGCTCTTTTTGTTGTTTTTTAATTGTATTTATTAATGCACTATTTTATAGTGGAAAGGTGGGATACAAGTCTTCTATATGAAGAACGAAATAATACCTTAACTGTCCTCTGAATGCCTAAATCAAACTCTCTCTTAAAGTGATCCCTGAGCTGCAGGGATCACTTTTAAGGTTTACATGGAATATATAGTAGATTAACAAATCATAAAGATTGTGCTTTTAAGTGGAGCTCTAAGGCATCTCTTATTGAAGGAAGTCTAACCCCTGGATTCTGCGTAGTGGTGTGCACTGTTCCAATCGCCATTTGCCTGCGGGATCAGCATGGGAGGTGTACCGTATGCATCTTTGGTGGAGCTAGCTGGCACAGCATTTGCCCATGCTACAGGATTTTTGCAACTTCTGATGTGGCTGTGCCTCTCACTGTGAGCATGGAAGGCATCTTTAGTTGACACAGGTGCAAAACATGTAGTCAACGTAAATAAATAATGGTGTTTAGCTAACTTTGTGTACTCACTGTAGTGCATAGGGATTCCCTCAATCAGCAAACACTGTAAGCATATGGTAGCTTGGCCATCACTACCAGTTTAGTGTGTTTGCCAATACGTCTTAGCTAATGTGATTCGAACACACCCTTTATGGTGTGTTCATTTGATGCCAATGGAAGATATAATTTCATTTCTCTATTTACAGTAACTTAGAAGCAGGATCTTCACTAGTGCTTTATAACGGTATTGAAGTGCATTGACAACAGTTGGGGCCCAAGGCACATTCCATATGCTGTTTTCAAACTGCTTTCAACATGTTATATCCTGCTTGGTGTAGATCTGGCCCAAGTTGGCTTTGGTCAAAGATTTTATTCCCTATCTGTAGTCACAGGGTTACCACTTACGGGTCAATCAATTCCCACGTTCATTTCTACATTCACTTTGTCATTGTAGAATACTGTTCTTCTGTTCACACCAATAAGGAGCCTGGGTCAATGAGGCAGGAAAGAGTCAGGGTCAAGTATTTCGTGTTGAAAAGTTATGTCCTTGCTGTGACTGTTATTCCTTCCTGTCACTATCTCTGGTAGGAGTGGGCAACTTTGGGGAGTCGAGGGCCCACTTTTTCACACCCTACAATAGGCTGCACTTCTGCCACTCTGAACTTGTGGCATTGCCATGCTGCCAAAATTTCCTGATGCAGTGTCAGACAAAACTTCTGTGTTATGCTGCCACATTTTGGTACTGTGGCAGTGAGGGCAGCAGCTGAAGCCTGGGAGGGGTGAATGTTGCCCAGCCCTGAACTATGGCATTTTATTTTCTGATTTATCCACTCGATTCCCCCATTTTAACTTCTGTGCCACTGCCACTAGCACTGTTCTTGCCCCGCTGCCCACTGGGCAGTTGCAAAACCAGCGGTGGGGAACCTGGGCCCTCCAGATGTTGTTGGGCTCCATGTCCAATCAGCACCAGCAAGCACAGTCAAAGTTCAGAGAAAATAGGAGTTGTAGTCCAATAACATTAGTTCCCTGCCCCTGTGCAAGACTTTTTGTGAGTCCAGCAGAGGGACATATATCAAGTTCAGTGGCTTTGCGTGTGCTTTTCTTCCTTCATTTTTCCTCTTCTTCACCCTGGAGGTTCTGACAGTGGTAATGAAGGAATTTCAGGCAAAAAGCAAGTGGAGAAAAAAGCTGACAATGAGTGAGGAAGGGAGAAAGTGCTACAATAATTGTAGGGGGATAGTGTAGGGTCTTGTTTAAGGGCACCATTCCACATCTCCCAAATCTGCCTTCCCAAGGAAGATGGTGCTCCTTTTTTGCCAAGGAAGCTTTTTCAGCCAGTGTCACATGTGTAGGTGTTTGGGCTGTTTCTCAGCCTATGTTTCCTGCTGGAGGTCACCGGAGCTTTTCTTCATGTGTTGGCCTGTTCATTTCCTTTACCTTTCCTCACCTTTCCTCAATATCACCAGCCTGGAGTTCTCCTTGGGGTGCATCTGCATCAAGGACTTAGGCTGTACTCTTATGCACACTTCCCTTGGAATAAGGCCTGAGTGGCCTCTATGGTAGCACTGGCCCTGACAGTGGGACTTAGTTCTGAGTAAACCTGCATAGGAAGTTTCTAAAGTTTTTAATAGTCATGCCTTGGAAGTTGTAGTTTGGGGAAGGATCTCTATTAGAGAATTCTCATCACCCTCACCCAACTACAATTCCCAGGAATGGTTAAACTGATATAAAAGCAATATATGTTAATATATAGCTAGCCCAGAGTTTTTGAGAGGTTAAAACAGAGATTTCCTTTTCCTCCTTGTGCTCATTGCAATTTAGTTTTTGACTCAGAAATACAATTTTAAAATGTTTCTAGGTGAAAGGATGTGACTGTCAGACCAGTTTGAAATCTATCACTTCTCATTTGCAAAGTTAAGCACTGTCTGCCCCCACTCCTGACATCCTTGGACAAACAAAATATTGTCTGAGTCCTTCTGAAAAGGATTCAGCATGCTCATCCAAATCAGAGGTAGCTGCCATGGGAATACAACCTTTCCCTTTATTTGTAGCATAGGTTTCACAGCAGCATCGGAAGTGAGGCTGCGACTCATGCGTATTATGAATTATGAGCATAACTCAAAAACCCTCTGCAACATTTACATTATTGCCCTTTGGGGGGGGGGGTAAATGCAGTGTGGTGTGCACTGACCTGCAATCACACACAATGATGCACACGTAGCATAAGTTGCAGCTAACAGTTTCGCTCTTCTAAAAACTAGAATGGTTGTAGAAAGCTGGGACTATAATTAATAATGCTCTTGGCATTTCATTTTGAGTCTTTCCTCAGCTGGAGTGAGTGGACGGAAGCCCCCCTTAAACTTCCCGTGCAATGGGGGTGGGGCTAGCTGTTTCAGGTCCTAAGAAATGTGCTCCACTTCCTAAATGTTACAAAACAGCAGTTCAGCGGAGGACATGCTGGCACTTAAGGAAACTGCAGCTAAAGCAAGGCAGCCCATTCAATCCATTTATCAAGGTGCTCCTATTTCTCCACTTAAAGAACAAACAATGATCAAGCAAAACAAAGGGGGCACAATTTAGAGCCTTTTATGAATTTCGAGTAACAACAAAGCTAATCAGGCAAACCTGATAACCTCTTGTTTTAGTCTGAGGCTGTTGTGCTGTGCGCAGTTAGGCTGCTTATATCCCAATGAATTCAATGGGATTTTAGCAGCCTAACCATGCACAAGATTTTAGCCCAAAGCTTCATATCTCGTGTATGGTTCTCCCTGCCGAGTAACATTGGCATTGCATTACTTGGGATTGTGATCTGCCATCCATAGCAGCATTGTGTAGCAAGGCAACTTTTGAGTAGACTCCCAGATGTATCAGTGTGCACTAGGTTCTTGTTAGAAGCCTGAGGCTGGGCTTTGGGGTTTAAAAAAAGCTAACTTCAGGCATGTCTACACCTAAGGGTGTAGAGGGAGGGAGGGGCATAGACTTACCTGCTTCCACGATCCCCCCCCCCCAGCATCCAAACAGCAGCGTGCCATCCCAGAAGGGAAGAGGGAGGTTGCGGCCGCCATTCTTTTTAAACGGGAGACAGAGCGCGATTGCGCTCCACCAAAAAGTATGTTTTAAAAAATCACACACACACACACACACAAACCCGCTTTCCCCCCCCACCACCACCACCATGGGCATGGAGCCTCCTTGTACAGCTCAGTGCCCATTTTCAGAGCCCCACTACTCGCAGGAAGGAAAGGAAGAAGCAGGAGTGGCAGCCACACTGCCCGTGGTCCGCGGGATGCTCCAGGACTGCAGGAAACATTGGGTTTTCCACAGTTCCCAATATCCCGTGGAAAACCTGTGGCTGCCCCTGCTTGCCCCGGGGATTCCCTGTGCATCATATGGACGCACAGGGACCCACATGAGACCAGCACAGATTTAATGGCTGGTGTAGACATGCCCTTGAGCTGTGTTATTTCCCTCTGGAGAAGTGGGAAAGAGATGGCAAACGAAAAATCCCTCCACCTAGAGTTGGTCCACACTAGGCTTTTAGATTGCTAGATTTAGGATGCAATCCTATGCATGTTTAGACAGAAAAAACTCCTATAACTCTCAGCATTTCCTAGCCAGCATGGGGGGAGTGCACTGCCAGGGGAAGTTTTAGGGTGAGGTGGGGCTGTGAGTGCCATCAGTTGCTAGGCTGTTCATGAAAACAGAGATTTGCTGGTGGAGGAGAGCAGTGGCAACAGTTTTGACCATTCTTGCCAAGCAACTCTGTAGGCAACCAAAATAACCCACTGTGATTACCATACAACACGATAACCCATAATTAACCAACTTTGCCGACCATGGATTATCAGAGTGGGGTATTTTGGCCAAGTAACACCTGACAGATGACACAATAACCCATGGTGGGTGGAATAATCCATCATGGGTTATTTATCCTATCATGGGTTACTGTGATGTCTGAACCCAGTCAGAGTTCAAATAACAGAATAACTTTATTTACTTATTCATTTATTTATTTATTTATTTATTTATTGCATTTATATACCGCCTCATAGCCGAATCTCTCTGGGCGGTTTACAAATTATCATAGGACAGTTAATGACTTTGTAATTATTATTATTATCTTTAGTGGATGTTACAAATACTTACGTGGATTTAGTACCTCCAGAGTCTTAAACATATTTTTTGGGAGTGATACACTAATCTGAATAGTAAATTTTAAGTCTTACCTGTATTTCCAATTTTATCTTTGCACAAGATACCTTGCACAGTTGAGCAGTTTTTCATTAATTTGCAAAGCATTTGTGCTCAAGCAAGATGTTTTAAATAACTAACTATTACAGTTGTTTTAAAAGGTTCATAATAAAAGAAATCGCATATTGCAAAGAATGAAGTTGAAGAGATTTGGGGCGGGGGTGGGGGGGAGGTGGAAAGCAAACTACAAGCCAGGAGTTAGAATTCCAAAAGCAGCAGTAGAGAGATATCAGCCCTAATAGCAGGAGTCACCCATCGAAAGATGTGGGTTTGTTGCAGATCTGAGAATGTGATGGCAATGTGTTCTTAAGGCTTAAAAAAAGTCAAGCAAAGCCCCATTTCATTATGGTTTGTGGGGGCTCAAACTTGAAACAAATCATTTTGTTTCTTTTTTTATAATTATGGGCTCAAATTCCATAATTTATAATAAGCACAAGTCCTACATCTATGACTTGGTTTCTACTGTGCCAGGGGTCAGAAGCCAAAGAACTACTTTAGGTGCTCCCAAGAGCTTGTGTCTCCAGTGGGATTACTTGGTGTTCTCTTTGAACAACAGCCCCCATGCCATATTGCAAACTGCTTTTAGAACTCCCCTGCTATTCAAGAAACACATTCCAAAAGTCCTGCTGGGCTTGTGGAGCTAATCATGACTGCAGACTCTGCACTGTGGGATCATATAAATAAATGGAATAACTTCTAATTAAAATGTCCAGAACTGTAGTTCTTGGGTTCATAAGATATTCCAGGGTGGCCCTTTTGTGAACAGGTTGGTGCCCCAGACTATAGGTTTAGGTTATTCCATAGTTATAAAATATATCCTGTCTTTCAAGAGGAAGTATCTATCCACCATTATTATCCTAACTTTTCCATCACAATCTTCCCTTCTTGCTTCATTTTGATTGCCTCCAGAGTCAGTGGCACAGGGTTTTACAGAGAGTGCACCAGCAGCAGCCCCATTCCTCAGTTATGAATGAAATACATTTTGATTCCTGGAGATCTTTGCTTATTTCACTTTCCTGCTTGTCTGTAAGCATTAAAGTCAGTTTCCAGTTTTTGCTGTTTACTGTCATGGGCCTTGAGATTCATGTTAGTAGACATGTGGCAATATAATTTGAGAATAGTTAGGTACATGTCTATTTCAGTGCTGAACCATGTCCAGGTTTTTCCAAAGGTGTGTCGTTGCATTTACCATTCCTAAACTATATGCAGCCTGCCTCTTTCATCATGTGCCTTAAGACCCAAGTTGTGTGTGTGTGGCGGGGGGGAGGACTTGCATGTGACATGGTCCGCAAAAGGTGGATTTAGAGTTGTTAGCTTGGTTAGCTCAAAAGGTAGCTTGGCAGAAAATCCCGTCCATACACCTCTAGATGTACTTGCCAGCCTTGATATCACACTGCTTTTGCATACCTTTTTGTAAAGGCAGATTTATACTTTATTCACCCTTCAGTCTTGGCATACTCTGGGCTGAATTTTCTTTCTTTCTTAAATTTATATCTGCTAAAAATGTTGTTCAAGGCAGCCCTTTTACAAGCCATTTCAAATTTAGCCACTTCTAGTGCTTTTCAGAAAACTTGCATTCTAAGGATGAATTTTCACATAGAAGAAGAATGTAGGTTATACATGTTGTGAAGGCAAGGGCTTCCTCATGGTGTATATAACGTTTAATGTGAACCAGACCTTACAAGATGCTTGCATGAAATGTCCACCATGAAAAAGGGTCCAGTGCTCAGTTCGCAAGATCTCTGTGGAATGCCCTCCCCTTGGAGGCCCGATTGGCGCCAACATTGATTGCATTTCGACGCCAAGTAAAAACATGGCTTTTTAACAAAGCCTTTGATGGTTAAACTCACTGGCACACTGTTTTAACTGCATCTATTGCTTTCAAATTTTAGATTGTAAGCCTATGCGGCAGGGTCTTGCTATTTACTGTGTAATCTGTACAGCACCATGTACATTGATGGTGCTATATAAATAAATAATAATAAATAATAATAATAAATTATATATTGTTTTAACTTGGATTATGGTTTAATTTGTTTTTAACTGTGTATATATTTATTGTTTTATACTGTATGTTTGTATCTGTACGCCGCCCTGAGATCTTAGTGATATAGGGCAGGATATAGATATTTTAAATAAATAAATTAAATAAATAAATTTTTGTTGCTTCTCTGGCTTCCCTTGCTTTGTTTCAAATGTTAACATGAGTATTCCTGATCAAATAAGACTGGGATAAAGGGTGCTTAGAGGAGTGTCCAAATCTGGAATGAATCTGTTCCTGTCTGGCAAGATTGCTTTTGCCATTAGTTTACAGTATTGCTTCCCATTAGGATAACCGCCAGCAGAAGAAACGATTAGGTTTTGGACTCAGGAATGATCCCGAGTTGGGGGGTGCACTTTTATGTTAAGAATGATGATGTTGTAGTATGATAAGGTATAGGTAATAGTTATGCAACATATGTACTCAACATTTATTCAATATGTATGCAGCAGTTGTTTGATGTTTTTCTGTTTTTCTTTCGGTTATTATTATTATTATGGTAATGTTTTATGTATGTTTATACAGTGTAGAAAATAAATAAAAATTATATATATAAAAAAAAGGATAACATGTCCTTAGACAGCAGTCTTAGTGCTGTCCTTCTCTGCATCATGGAGTCTGCCATGATTATGGGTTTTTCTACATGAGGTTTTTAAGCCACACCTTTACTGAGGCTTCTGCTTTCAGATTCTTTGCAAGATTAAGATAGGCACCTTTGCATGTGTTTCACACACCAGGTTTCTCTCTCTCTCTATTCCTTTCTATATGTTCCATTATTCAACAAATAGATGGTGGTGTGATAGGGTGGAATTGGGCAATTGCATTAACTTTCTATAACGCCTTTCAGAAAAAAATAGACTTTCCTTGTTTGGGGGGGGAGTGCAATATCGGTTGCAGAGCACTGGAGGATAACGACATCATGTAAATGACCCACAAACCACCATCAGTGAGGAATCATGAGAACACAATAAAAGCTTTGTGTAGAAAGGCTCTTTGTATTAGTGTACTAGGTTTTGGTGCTAGGAGATGGAAGGTGAACACCAGAACATAAATGAAAGATGACTGAGTAACTTACTTACCCCCAAGTAAGTCAAATCCAGAATATGTGGATGGCACTCTAGTTTGTAGTAAGGCGGCATCCCTCCCACCACCTTACTGCAGCTTAATGTTTAATGAGAGGGGAGAGGCAGCAGTAAAACTCTGGAGATGCAGACCACAGTGTATGTCATAGCCAAGCCCATTTGCCCTGCTGTTTCCTGTCTAGGCATGCCACTTCCACCTTTCTGTGCTATGCCTGTCCATGACTTACCCTGTAGTTTTGATGGAGTCATTAAAGACCCTCAGATGTCAGTGTGCTTGTGCAGGTGACTGGAACTCTGACATACTGGTATGCTGCCATGACAGGCCCACCCAAGCTAGGCTACAGGAGGAAGTGTAGCTGAATGGTAGAGCACCTGCTTGGCTTGCAAGAAGTCCAGGTTTAATCCCTAGCATCTCCATGAAGGGCTGGAAGATTCCTGCCTAAAACCCTGGAGAGCTGCTGCCAGTCAGTGTCGACAATACTGGGCTTGCTGGACTAATGATCTGATTCAGTATGAAGCAGCTTCCTACGTTCCTAGTAGTTGTAGCTAAAATGCACCAGAAAGATTTACAACAACCATCATACAAAACTGCAATGGTAGTTCCCAGCGCTTGTGATAATAGTTAACTTGTCTATATTCCCTGTTTTACTTCAAAGGTTGTAGCTGCCTGTCCAAGAGTTCCTTGGGAAGTGAACTTCTGAATGTCACCTTGATCTGTGCCTTCTTTGCCTTATAATGTCTAGGGGCAACCCATCATCACAATATTTTCTTCCTGTGCAACACATCCCCTGTAGTCCCATGCGGCCACCCTCAGTTCAATACAATGCATATACTCTGATAATAACTGGAGTAACTACATCTCTACTGGGCCATAAAACTGGTCCAATATTGCCAACTGGAGCCATTTTCTTACACTGTCATAATAGTTGATGGTTGCCCTGCAGCCCATCTCCTGGAACCATAAAGCATTAAAGCTTTTCTTTCCCAGTTAAGAAAACTGACTAATTATATTTCTGCTAGCCCTTTAGAGACTTGCCTTGGAGATTTGTCTGAGGTTTCTCTGAATAGTTTCATGCTACAGGGAGGTGGGGGAGGGCTGGAGGAAGAAACCAAATATATTCTGTGTTAATCTAAGGATGTTTGGGCCAGAATAGTAGTTTCAAAGAATCCTTCTCATGATTATTTAATGGTTGGGGATAGTATTGCTTCTTGCTGGTGATGCATGTTTACAGATACATGGATGAAAGAGAACATGTCTTGGAAGAAGCAAAGTGTACAAGTCACAGGGGTGATCTAACATAACCCTATAAGACCTGGGGATCTAAATTCAGATGTAATGCAATGGACTTAGATTGTATTTCACCAGCTGATTTCTGTTCCAGAACTTGAGTATCAGCCTCTGCAGAACTCTTCTGCCTTAATCTTTATCCTCAACAAACCTACCTGTGCTAGGGCTTTAAAAAATTTCTGCTCCCTTATTATGAACTAATTTGTCATGGTTGCTATTACATATGGAGATATATTGTGTGTGACTGGATGGGGCACTTTTCTAACCTGAACCCTATAATTCTTCAGTGTCTCTCTGTTGTAGGGTTCTGAGATACTCTCTGAACAGAAAGACTTTTCCTTTTCCTTTAAGATCCTTTTATGTTGCTGTCTAGTAGGCATCCTGATCTGCATTCCTATGGAAACTCACTATACCATCTTGTTCTGTCCTACGTCCCTGTAATTACTGTTACTTCCTCCACCAATTTTGTACAGTGACACAAAGTAAGTGAAATCCCTTTTAAAGGCAATGTTAGGGAAGAGGGCGAGGGATCTTTGTACAGCCTTGAAGTGATAATATCCTTAGTTTCTAGGTGGTAATAGCAGCAGCTGGATCCCAAATGATTAATGAGCATATGCTCTGTGTGTGAGTGAAAATGTGCAGGCACGATACGCATCTAGCTATGGGGACCCTCCAGGGAGAGGTGGGTTGCTCCAGTATAGCAGGGGCTGTGGGCGGCTTAGGGAAAGCTGACTGCACAGAAGGTAGCAGCTCTTAATGATGCCGATGTCTTTATCATCACAGCAGTACTGGTGGCTCCCGTGTGAAGATATCTTGCACCCCCGCAATGCTCTGTTCAACAAAGGAGCCAAGATGCCCAGCTTGACCCCATGATGCTTGGTGGGTTTTGGAGCAAAGTGTGTGGGGGGGAAGCCAACTGTGTTAAAAAGAAAAACTAGGGTGCCAAACCAAGGCAAGTGAAAATGGGAAAATATTTCAGCCTTAGGTACAAAGACAACAGAGATGCCCTTTTAACCCATTGGCAGCTACAGTCTACTCCCACAGCTTCACTGCAGCAAAATTTGTCGGAATATGAATCTCGATTCCATTTAAAATGAAGGTGTTTCTGATTCTGTGTATCTGTGGGAACAAATCCTTGGCTTATCATATACTTCACAGTAGGATTGGTTGTGTAATTGATTTCCCATCCAGTGTGATATTGTAAACCTTCTGAGACCACATTTTATTTTCTTGTTGCAAACTGGGATGAAAAATTATGGCCTCAGAATTTCCTGTTGAAGTGGTAAATGTAGAGTAGGGTTGCCAGCTTATTTTCTGGCATGACTCCAGTGCCTTTAACGGCTGTGTGACACACAGAAATTTAGCAGACACTGTTTCCCCTCCTCCTTTTCCTTCATCCTCATGTTGGAAAAAGTTTCTAAAAGCTGATATATTTTAGTGTATCATGTACCTTTTATAGCACAGAAACCTCACCAGAGGGGGTGGAAATGGCAGTTAGAATACAATCTCAGATGATGATGATGATGATGATGATGATGATGATGATGATGATGATTTGGAAAGGGCCAAAATAAAAATATTCTCTTAGGACGTGGGTTAAAAATGATGGTAAGCATTTTGTGTTGTGCCTTAGAATCATAATGTTGAAAGGGACACGGCTCCCCACCCCCATCCCTGGAGCCTTCAAGCATTGTACAAGATACCTAAAGGTTCACATCATTTGTGCTTTGAAAAATGTCTATGGCAGCTCTTTGTTCATGGCAAAAAGCTACTTTTTAAAACTTGTTTTCCAGAAGCAGAGTCTACAGTTTAGACCCACTTGGTGAAGTGTTGGTGAACAATTTCACATTGAGCAGGCAGCCAGCATGAGCCATTAGGGAGTGGCCACTATGATAAGGTGACCATATGAAAAGGAGGACAGGGCTCTTGTACATTTAACAGTTGTGTAGAAGAGGGAATTTCAGCAGGTGTCATTTGTATGCATGCAGCACTTGGTGAAATTCCCTCTTCACCACAACAGTTAAAGAGGCAGGAGCCCTGCGCTCTTTTGTATCTGGTCACGCTAGGCAGAGCTCCTGCTGCTTTTAACTGTTGTGAGGAAGAGGGAATTTCACCAGGTGCTGCATGCATACAAATGGCACCTGCTGAAATTTCCTTTTCAATACAACAAATTTCCTTTTCATGTGGTCACCCTACACTATGAGCAAGACCACTCCCAACTAGAAGTGTGACAAAAAGGTAGATGTTGTTTGTGTTCTCACCAGTCCTGGATTGGGAGACAGGCAGATCAAAGGAACAGAGTGGATTAAGTACCAAGAACCCAGTGGTAGGAGAAAGGAATATTGGGGAAAACAGTGTCTAAATATTAGCACTGGGGGCCAAGGCAACAAAATGCAGAGACACAGATTTAAATCCCTGCTTTGTCATGAAGCTCACTGAATTGCCTTGGCTATACTGCTGTTGTCTTTCAACATTACCAGCTTCACAGTGTTGTTATGAAGATTGAAACAAATGTGCCGACAAAACCATATGGATATTTCAGCACCTTTTGGGTGGGAAATGGGGATAATATTATAGTGCTTCTAACATATTATAGGTCTTGTACCAGTGAGCTTGATGATATCTTTCTGCACTTTCTGTTGTAAAAAAAATGGCTGCAGAATTCATCATGAGTGAATGTGATGAAGTTCATCATGACAGAAACCCACCCAGCACTGAACAATAAAACACATGTATAACTTGCAGTGCCCCTTAAGTATAAATCAACACCAAACTGTATGGATTATTCACAAACAGAAGTATTCTAAGAATTACTCATGAACAGAAATAGGACTATGACAGACTAGGCAGCTGGCATTTCTCTATCTAAATAGCAGTATCTGTAGAATTAGCCCATGATTTCCCTTTTTGGTATAGAATGAAGGACTCAATCTAAACACACTTGCTGGAGAGCAAGTCTCGTTGATTGTGCTGCAAGATAGCCAACAAAGCAATAAAAGTGCCTTAGATTTGCTTAACTATTACATAGGATGGGGTGCTAATTATGGGTTAATACAAAGAAACAAAGAGACCGTTAGGGTCGTTACTGTGACCAAAGCTTCTCTTGAGCTTTGAAAAACAGAACTAACTTTGATCAGGGAGCAAAAACAATCACTCCCAACTGTATAGGTGGAGTGCAAGTGTGACCTGCCTGCCCTCTGCACCTGGGATGCACAGATTCATTGCCACCTGTCACTCTGCCACATCTTTTTGAATAGAAAGCAGCGAGACTTGTAAAACTGTTGGAGACTGGGAGACTTGTACATCTTGTTCTAGGCAAAAACAAACAAACTGGGGGTGGGCAGCAGACTTCTATAGAAGCTGTGTAAATCTGGAAGCATCTGAAGGAGTTGCCCCAAGCTACCTTTTCTCCACTTTGCAAAATGCAGCTTCAAAAGAGAGAAATTCTCTTCAGGGAAGAGAAGAGTTTGGACAGTGTGTGTGCACACCCAGGACCACTTAAAAAGCCATAAACACCATTGACTAGGGCGGTGTGTGTGTGCTCTCTGTGGCTTCGCCTGTACATTCCTCCTAGAAGTCATATCTGCTTGATATTGATTGCCTGGCAGAATGTCACCAATGCCCTCACTAATGAGAAGGATGTGTGGGTAGTGGTATGAGGGAGAAACAAAGGAGTCTAAATAACCTGAAAGCAAAATGATCTTTTCCGGCTGCTTTGATCACTCAGCTCCCTGCCAGGTAGGATCCGGGCTGGCAATAGCGCTGATGGGATGATTTGATGCTGCCGCTGTTCTGACTGCCTCTACAAGGCAGCAGACGACGATGTCTTCACTGAGGGGGTCTGGGAAGTTTGTTGTCATTGCCTTTGTCACACAGTGAGCCTGAGGTGGTGTTGGGCTGAGCGCAGACAGCATTTCTGCTGTCAACACAGAGGCAGATTTTGTGATATAATATTTTGCCTTTCTTTCTGCCAATGTATGTGTGCTTGCTTTTCTCTGCTGTCTCATACTGTGCAGCCTGAGTCGCATACAATGACAGCCAATGAAAGGTTTGGGTGTAAATAAAGCTATTTCTCCCTGCCTATGTACTGTTGCATGGGGCTGTATAGTCATGCAAAGGTCTTGGGGCGGGGGTGGGGAATGGTGTGTGTGTGTGTGTGTGTGTGTGTGTGTGTGTGTGTGTGTGTGTATATGTGTATGAGAGAGAGAGAGAGAGAGAGAGTATAGACATGCATGAGTTTGCATGCAGTCCATAGCCCAATAGGTGAAGTTCACTTGTATTGGTCCTCTGCCTCCAATTGTTGTCCGCAATGCAGATAGCAGTGATTGTCTGGGCACTTTTAACTTAAGTCAATAATGTTCTGTGGTGCCAATTAGAACAGCATTGGCATTTTGATTCTCTGGGTAAATGAACCCATACCTCTAAATATTGGAGCTCCGAGCCTTCATTCATTCCCAACATAGAGCTACACTAGCTAGTTCCATACATCCGGGCTTTGCAGCTTGTATCCTCTGAACACTCTGTGAGCCATCGTCCCTGGGTTCCTTTGCAGCAAAGGGATGTCGTTGGTCTCATGTCCTCTGAATATTCCATCCATGCCCTTCTGCTGCTGTCAGTGTGGTCTCTTGCTCCTTGCCTCCTTATAGCACTGGCACAGTACAGGTACCATTCCATGTAGACTGCAAACTTAGGCTGCCCTCTGCAAATGTCTGTCAATAAAGGCAGTGCTGACTCCTATCACCAGCATATCTCATTATGGAGACTCTCTATTTAGCTTGTCGCCAGCAAAAGTATTATTATTATTATTATTATTATTATTATTATTATTATTATTATTATTTATATAGCACCATCAATGTACATGGTGCTGTACAGAGTAAAACAGTAAATAGCAAGACCCTGCCACATAGGCTTACATTCTAATAAAATCATAATAAAACAATAAGGAGGGGAAGAGAATGCAAACAGGCACAGGGTAGGGTAAACAGGCACTGGGTAGGGTAAAACTAACAGTATAAAGTCAGAACAAAATCAAGATTTAAAAGCTTTAGGAAAAAGAAAAGTTTTTAGCTGAGCTTTAAAAGCTGCGGTTGAACTTGTAGTTCTCAAATGTTCTGGAAGAGCGTTCCAGGCATAAGGGGCAGCAGAAGAAAATGGACGAAGCCGAGCAAGGGAAGTAGAGACCCTTGGGCAGGCGAGAAACATGGCATCAGAGGAGCGAAGAGCACGAGAGGGGCAATAGTGTGAGATGAGAGAGGAGAGATAGGAAGGAGCTAGACAGTGAAAACTTTGTAGGTTAACAGGAGAAGTTTATATTGGATTCTGAAGTGAATTGGAACCAATGAAGAGATTTCAGAAGTGGAGTTACATGGTCAGAGCGGCGAGCCAAGAAGATGATCTTAGCAGCAGAGTGGTGAACAGAAACCAACGGACTGATGTGAGAAGAAGGAAGGCCAGTGAGAAGAAGGTTGCAGTAGTCCAACCGAGAAATAACCAATGCATGAACAAGAGTCTTGGCAGAAGAGACAGACAAAAATGATCGAATCCTGGCAATATTATACAGGAAAAAAACGACAGGATTTAGCTACTGCCTCAATATGAGGAATAAAGGAGAGTGAGGAATCAAATATAAAGCCAAGACTACGAGCTTCCTTGACTGGAGTAAGTGTATTGACAGTAAGAGAGAATGAGAGATGAGGAGAAGGTTTAGGAGGAAAAACAAGCAATTCAGTCTTTGCCATATTAAGTTTCAAACGACGATGAAGCAACAAAGCTGAGATATCTGAAAGACATGCCGAGATACGATCGTGAACATCAGGAGAAAGATCCGGAGATGAAAGATATAATTGTGTATCATCGGCATACAGATGATATTGGAGGCCATGAGATTGAATAAGATTACCCAAGGGCAACATGTATAAAGAAAACAACAGTGGACCAAGCACCGAGCCTTGCAGAACCCCTACTGAAAGGGGAAAAGAAGAAGACGAGCTGCCATTAGCCAACACGCTGAAAGAGCGACCTGTTAGATAGGAGGCAAACCAGTTATAGACAGAGCCACAAAGTCCAAGGTCATGAAGGGAGTCTAAAAGAAGATCATGATCAACCGTGTCAAAGGCTGCAGTTAGATCAAGGAGAATAAGAACGGAATAATGGCCTTTAGACTTGGCAGTAAGAAGATCA
Source organism: Elgaria multicarinata webbii (assembly GCF_023053635.1). Lineage (NCBI taxonomy): Eukaryota > Metazoa > Chordata > Lepidosauria > Squamata > Anguidae > Elgaria > Elgaria multicarinata. Next base: position 88,751,039 of record NC_086172.1, read on the forward strand.
TTGGTAATCTTAGTAAGGGCTGTCTCAGTGGAATGCAAAGGACGGAATCCAGATTGAAAAGGATCCAGAGCAGAGTTACTAGAAAGAAAATCAAGACAACGAGAGTAGACCACACGCTCCAGGATCTTTGAAACAAATTAGTAAGGTATTAGTAAGAGGTGATGAGATTAATTGCTAAAGAGACTGCAGTGGTGTGTGTGCACAATGTATTGCTCAAATATATATGAGTTAAGTTTTCCTCCCTCCATTTTTCCTAGAGTTATTACTGTTGGATTAAGCAACAGCCATTAGTTCAAACCCCCTGTATGCAGGGGGAAATACCTGGTTGAAAAGCAACTGCAGGTGCAACCCTATACATGTTTAGAAAGAAAGAAAAAGTCCTACAACTCCCAGCATCCCCCATCCAGCCATTCTGGCTGGGGAATTCTGGGAGTTGTAGGACTTTTTTCCTTCCTAAACATGCGTAGGATTGCACCCTGAATGGTTTATGCATGTAGGGAGTTGGGTCATGGTTTTGTTTTCACTTTTGCCTAATACTTTGCCTGCTTTACTTTTCAGAAGAAGATGCCTGTTAATGTTAAGTAAAGATCCTGTGTAAAGCTTTCATCTGGCTTCTCTTTCAAGTGTGGTCAGACAAAACTTACCGTATTCTGCAACACTTGCAGTTACTCTGCCAGGTAGTTTCCGCATCTGTATGAATAGCTCAATGAGTGTGAACCTAGTATTGCTTCTGGAGAAGTCAAACGAAGAAATGGGATATGTTGCAGGTTTGGGTAACTCTGCCAGTTATAACCAAGTTTGTTGAAGCCCCACTTGGGAAGAGGGGTATGGCTAGGTCAGCCTGGCTTCATCAATCATAGGAGTGCACTTGGCATGGCTTCAGCTGACGCCTTCTCTTTCCTTCCCCCTCATCCCCCACACTCATAGCAGAAGGAGAGAGAAAAGTGCAGACTTGACTTTTTGATTGTGTGTGTGCTGTCCTTTGACGTTTCTCAGAGGCCCTGGATAATGGTACATGGTACTGCTGTTTGCGTTGTACAATGTCACTGATCCTCCTGAGTACTGAAGTTTTGTTCCAACAGCATATACCTCTTATTAATGGAAGGAGAATGAAGGGGGGAAAGGCCTGGCTGTGGGTGCGTCTGTCAGTATCAGACTGAGGTATTTCAAACATTCTATCTTCCTAGAGTGCTGAAAGGCTGAGAACACCGTTTTCCACTTTCCCAAGCTTCCCATTGTTATAGAGTTACAAAGGGGGTATAGGGCCACTGGTTAAAAGAAGAAGAAGGGGGGAATGTTTTCTGCAGTGGAACTGTTTTTAACAGTTGTTAACAGTTGTTAACCACCTTTGGCATATTTTAAAGAAAAGCAGGGTATAAAGGTAGTAAAATACATACATACACACACACACACACACACACACACACACACACAAACACATAAAAAGTAGGCACCAGAATATACCAGGCCAGAGATACTAATGGGACACATTTATAAAAAATCTACCCAAATGGTATTCCATATCTATGTAAAGCTTTCTTTCTTTTGGATTGTTTCTTTGACCAAGGAGTAGGATGCAATGTCAGATAGACCATTCAAGCCAATGGTGTTTTATGTAATTACCATATTTCTTCAATTCTAAGATGCACTTTTTTCCCATATAAACATCTCTAAAAATGGGGTGCATCTTAGAATCGTGGGTTTGTCTTAGGTTTTTTTTTTTCCTGTTGGTGGTACTGAAATTAGTGTGCGTCTTACAATCGAAGAAATACGGTAGAAGGCTATCTCCTGCCTCTCAACAGTGGTTTGGCAAACAGAATGATGTGAGTGGTCAAACAGCATGAAAAAGAAGAAGATTTCTGGTGGAATGGAACTAGAAGCAATTGCTGTTCCAGCTTGGGCCAAAAGTCTCTAGTTTTGATGAGGTCTGACTGAGGTTGGGAAGATAAGCAAAGGAAGGATAAAAATATACTTGGAGATAGATCTGGGGCAGTATCCAATGGGGATCAGCCACTCGTGGCCAGTGCTGCCCATTTTGTTGTGCGGGGGTACCTTGTGTCAAATTACTATGATCCCATCATAGTAATGCTATATCCCTCTTGCACATTCATACCTCACAGGACACACAATGACATTTGTTGCAGTGTATGTGGAATAAAAAGCAGGAAATAACACTATGAAAGCAGTATATGGAATGTGTAATGTGTAATCAGTGCACTTCAATTCTGCTATAAAGCAGTAGTGTATTTCTAGCCAGTGATTTAGTGTTTCCGGGGGTGGGGGGCAACCTGAAATGAACAGAAGCACTTGTTTCTGGAACAGAGCTAGTCATCAAAACTCACATAAGGGAGCTCCACCAACCTGTTCCCTCCCAGAAGTGAGAGCTTTTGCTCCTTTCGGAGCTTACCTCCGGAAGTGGTAAATCACTGTGTGCTGTTTGTGCAATGGAATTGGCAGGGCTGGCTGCACATGAAATGGAAGCGACAGCGCACACAAGGCAGGATTGGATACTGCCCTGGGTTCCAACTCCAGAGGGGCTAATTCTGCTGTGTGCTGTCAGGGAGCTGCAGATCAGATGGTTGATTTCCGATGTACCATTGGACAGCAGATCATCCTGTGTGCTGAATGAATAAATCCACTTGTTGTCCACTTTCATCACTGCTGACTGCATGTAGCCCAGACACTATTTATGCTGGAGGTAGATGCTGTACAGGGACATGTTGTTTCTCTGATTGGTGGCTAAAACGGAAACTGTTGAATGCAACGTTGCATTATGTAGCAATCATGACAGCTGTGTAAGCAGAGTTAGAAACGCCAACTTAAAACACACACACACACACACACACATTATTTGTTATAATAAAATTGCATCTTTAGATAGAGGAGTCATCTTTGACAGTGATAAAACTTTTTATGTTGTTAGATTTTCCTTATTCCAAAATATCAGAGACAAGCATCACAGGTCTAAAGAATAAGCGAAGAAACCCCTTACTGAAGATCACCTTTTTTCTCTGCTTTCCAATCTTGAGGGTCAACATGCATTTGATGAGTCATTTAATCACCCCAAACATATCTTGAAACTTTCACAGATCCCCAGCATGGGGGCAAAGAGCCATCTCATGGGTAGTGGTGGTAGGGAGAAATGACCGTATAAATTCACCACAAGCATGGGAAGGTGAGGCATTTACACTACTTTGAGATAATACCTGGAATTACAAGGATTAATATAGGCAAAAAATGTGAATGGCCAGATTAATAGTATTTTTTCCCAGTAACAGCTTGAGGGCCTAGTGGTTACATTAGGTGCCATGTGAGTTGGCCATGAACTGCAGTGGGGAGCTCTTGCAACTTGTTTGGGGATGTGGAATCTATGGTTTTGCTAGAAACCAGAGAAAGACACAGGAACTGTGTGCAGGGCCATCTTTAGGGGTCGGTGAGCTAAGAGGTTGCCCAAGATACCAAGCTGAAGGTGGGGGTGCCAAGCTGAGCTCAGTGGCTGTGTTTTTTTAATGTACTGTCTGCAGTGAGCTAGGGTGGCAAAAAGCAAGTGTCTCTAACCTTTCTTTCAAAGTTCTACAGGTTCTTTGAGTACTATCTACAAAAATGACCTTCCTTTCAATTACCTTTAAAGTAGGTTTCTTTTTCAATTTCTACTTTGATTTCCTTTGCACTAGGGACGAATCAGTGGAAGACGCTTTATTTTGAGGCAGTGTTACTGAGCTCTTAGCGCTTCAGATACTGTAAACACTCTAAGCACTATATAAATAATAATAAAATAAAGCCGTCAGCTGGATACCTTTTTATTTATATCATCTTATTTTTAAAAAATAAAAATAATGGGTATTTTAAAATAAAGACTGCTTACCAGAAGATATGAATTGCTACAAAACAAAATATTATAAGTAAAACCTGTGATGGTTCTGCTGTGTGACATAGTGCACTGCCATTGCTCAGAATATGGCTTTCCAAACTTTGGTTTGTGCATACTGTAGCACAGTGGCTGAGAGATCAAGGTTTTGAGAATTGTCATTCTTACTGGACATCACACCTGTACCAGGCCCCATAAATCCTCTGGGTGGTCCTGCAAACAGACTATGGGGTATGTGTGTCACCATTTGCGCTGGGCACTATTTATCCAATGGCCAGCCCTGGATGTGTCGGGTGGTGGAGGAAAAGCAGTTTATCCCTCAAAGCATGGACAAATTTGAAAAATTTCAAACTAACTTCTGCACTTCTGGAATGATTGGAAATGGAATCTTGTTTTTCTTTTCCACTGTTTCTTCCTTGAGTTGTGGGCAGCTTCTAACTTTCTGCCCTTCAAGGAAGAGGGAGTGGGGAGTGTGTAACAGGCAGAAACAATAAGGTAACACTAGTTTCCTTTTTCACCCATATATCTAGCACATATATGCATTACGTCTTTCTGAAATTAAGACAGTCACAAATAATGAGGAAAAGAAATGTAAAAGAAATGCAATGTCCGTATGAAATAGACAGGCAGACATGCTACGGCATTTGCCACTTATAATCGTCTGATGGCTTTTGCAGATTGTGCTGAGAGTCAGGAAATGGGAAAGTGCTGTGCTTTTCACTGACATCCATTTGTGTGAAATGAGCTTAAAGCAAAGGGAAGCTGATCCTCCTGGAGGGAAAGGGATCGGAGTGGAGACATAAGATTTTGCACTGTTCCTGCTAAGGGCAATGTTGCCCTTGCACTGGTCTCTGTCATTAGCAGAGTCAGTGAAGCATCCTACTAGCTAATCAGCTCCCTGCTTAGATCCTAAAAACCTTTAATTGGTACCTGCAAGGTCACAAACCAAGTGATATGTCTTTGGATCCCCTTTAAATTCATTTCAGAGCTCTTCCTCCAGCACAAATACTTCTGCCATGACCTGCACAAAAGATTCTTGCAGGAAAAGGGGTGCATCAGATGAATCAGGGATCCTCTCTTGAGGCCCGGGGTTTGTGTAGCAGATGGATGTGTCTTTTTAACGTTATGCAAATGTCACTCCATGATTCCTGTTTACTGCAGGCTTCCGAAGCCTCTCTCCAGCCTAACAGTTTGAGGCTTGGCTTGCTCTCTGATAATTGTATCTGCATTAAAGCAGTCAGCCCTGCAGGACTCTCCCTCCTCTTGTCCTTCCCAGCTTGGAAGCAGACAGCAGTATGTGGGTTTCCTAGTGCAAGGAAGCGTAAAAGTGATACCAAATGCTGGCAAAGGTTAGGGGAAGAAGGCAGTGGTGTTTCGTATATTTAAGGTCTATTTCGTTTTGTTTTGGAGGCTGGCTGCCCATGGATTGCTGATGATACAGATTGCCACTTTGTTGGCCTAACCAATCCATTGACAGAATTACCTCAGGCTTTGTCCAACCTATAATCAGTCACTAGTATTCCCTGGAAATGTGAAACCATGTTCTTAGGCAAACATTTGCTGCTGAAGAGATAATTTAGGAATCATGTCTGCACTTTAAGCTTTTGATAGAACTACTCTACTTAACAGTGTCTCTGTAATGTTTCCATATAATGGGGAAAGAGTTACACCAGCATTGTATCATTTCCACAGCAATCTGGGTAGAGATCTTGTCATTATCCTTGGCTTTCAGTGTTTAATTCAGTTACACCAGATAGCAATAATAAATACAGACAGGCATTTCATTTGAGAGTAGCAAAGACAAAGGCAGGTGAAATTTATTATCCTCGTGTTGTTCTTGCAATTTTAGCTGAGTCTGATTTCCCCTGTTCCCAGGTAGTACAAGCCAGAGTTGATAACTGTTACAATTTTACCAAATATCTCATGTCACCAATGGGGAATGTAAGTCATAGAGAAATCATTGACTTGTCGAAGGTCACAAAGAAAGTAGAGGCCAATTCTGCAATGGAAGCACTGTTTCTGAATGCTCTGCTATAGTCACTGAACATGCTAGTTGTAAATCGGTTTTTCAGGACTACGTTATGCAAAACAGAGGCTGTTTTCACACATGAGACCTTTTAGCAGTGGAAAAATAAGACCAACTTCTTAAAGCATTAAAAAAAAAAATACAAGTTGTTTAAAAAAAACTGGGTGAATAAAATGTTATTTAGCTCCACATACCCTAATAACCACTCCCAACGGCTTCATATAGATGTTAAATAACACTGGGGACAAAATGGTGCCCTGTAGCACCCCATAGCTCAATTGGCAAGGGGCTGAGGAGTGCTACTCTCTGAAAATGATCCCGTAGGGACCGGAACCACTGTAGCACAGTGCCTCTGATGCCCATGCCACGGAGTCGATTCAGGAGGATACCATGGCCGATGGTATCAAAAGCTGATGAGAGATTGAGCAGGATTAACAGGGATGCACTACCCCTGTCCCTCTCTCAATAAAGGTCATCCATCAGGGCAACCAAGGCTGATTCAGTCCCATAAGCAGATCAAAACCCAGACTGGAATGGGTCTAGATAATCAGTATCCTCCAAGAGTGCCTGCAGTTGCTCTGCCACAACCCTCTCAAGTACTTTCTTTATAAAGGGGGTGTTTACAACTGTGCGGTGGTTGTCTAGTACCATCGGGTCCAGGGAGGGCTTCTTCAGGAGTGGTCGCACTACTGCCTCCTTAAGGACAGCAGGGACCACCGATTCCTGGAGGGAAGCATTTATTACCACCTGGATCCACCCAGTCAAACCCCTTCAGCTTGCTTTTATAAGCCAGGAGGGACAGGGATCGAGAGGGCAAGTGGTTGGTCGCATTGCTGCAAGCACTTTGTCCACATCATAAGGCCACAATAAATGGAACTGATCCCACAAAATTGGGCAGATGGTGGCATCAGACACCCCAACTGGAGCTGCACTAACAACAGCATCAAGCTCGCTGCAGGGAGAAGCAATTTTGTCCTCAAAGTGCATTGCAAAAAGATCACAGCGGGTCCTCGACAGGGCCAGGGCCCCATTTGCTGGGGAGGGTGGGAGACCACCCGGACGAGCTCTGCTGAACAGCTACTCAAGGATGCGATGGAGGCAGCAAAATAAGCCTTGTTTGCTGCCTGCACCACCACACAATAGGCATGATTATGCGCTCTAGAGCATGCTCGGTCATCTTCACTTTGAGTCTTACACCATTTGTGCTCTAGCCAACGTCCAGCCTGTTTCATTGTCTGCAGCTCCCTAGTATATCAAGGAGCAGAGCGGGCTCTGCAGGACTGGAGAGGGTACTCTGCATCTCACTGTTCTACGGTGAGGCTAGGGCCTCAGCTGGATCACCAGCATTATCCACTGGAAAATCCCCAAAAGCATTCAGGAACCCATTGGATTCCATCAGTCTCTTGAGGTGGACCATCCAAATGGGTCCCCCCTTGCAGGAAATGGTTTGACCATGACAATGGGGTTACTTGGAAACCGCCCCCCCCCCCCCATCTTCAGAGTACCCATCTCATAACTTGGAGCAAAAACCAAATCAAGGGTATGCTCTGTTTCATGTGTTGGACTGATGACAAACTGAGACAGCTCTATGATTGTCATGGAGGCCATAAAATCCCAAGCTGGAGCTCCAGAAACAGCTTCAGTGTGAAAGTTAAAGTTGTGCAGAACCACTGTCCTGGGTTCCTCCAACACCACACTTGAGACTGCCTCTGCCAGCTCGGTCAGGGTGGATGCTGGGCAGCAGGGTGGATGGTACACCAGCAGCATCCTCAATCTGTCTCTGTGGCCCAACACCAGGTGCAACCCCTCAAGGCCTGCTCCAGGGTGGAGTGGTTTCCTGCTGATAGAGATGGAAGATCTATGAATCACAGTGACTCCCCCACCCCGGCCCTCCAATCTATGTTGGTGCTTCACTGAGTTCCCAGATGGGCAGAGCTGAGTCAGGTCAACCCCACCCAGCTCACCCACCCAAGTCTCAGTAATGCATGCCAGGTCAGCCCTCTCATCCATGTTTCTTGGCACTTTATTAGAGTGGTCTTATTGTGGACTGACCTGGCATTAAAAAGCAGCACCGCAAGGAAGGAGGGCTCAGTGGATGAGCTACCAGGTGAATAATAATAATAATAATAATAATAATAATAATAATAATAATAATAATAATAATTCATTTCTTTCTTGCCTCTCCACTTGGATCGAGGCGGGTAACAACAGTGAATATAAAACACATTAAAACTGATTAAAAACATAGCATACATGAATAAAACATCCTAAAAACATTCTAAAATTTTACTGGATAGGCCTGCCAGAATAGATCAGTCTTTACATGAGAGCTAGAGGAGGGGAGTAGAAAGGGGACAGCGTGTAGACACCTATAACCCATTCTACATTGATGTCCCAACCCCTTCCTCCTGCCAAATCACTGGAATAGTGGCACCCTCTCCATGTGTCCCCGCATCAGGGTTTCTCAAGAACATCCTTACCTACACCACCTATGCACTCACAACACTCACTCACCATTCAAACCCACTCTCAACCATACAAAAACAACACAATCACAATTCTCACTTGTGGAAACCTGCCAACAAATGGAAATCATGCTACAACCAACGAAGTAATAAAGCGCTTATTTCCATACAATCACCTTCCCTTTGTACCTGCTCATTCTGCTTCCACCTGGAGTGTGACCACACTTCTCCCCCTGGCTCTCACCCAGGAGAAACCCCTGCTTCAACTACCACAGTCTCTCACCCTGGGCAGATGAAACAGCTTTAATATGTGAAGCCCCCAACCTCTGTCTCTCACTCAGGGAGGGTAAGGTGTAACTATAACTACTCCCAAGAGATCTCTGCTCTCACTATTATGGATGCTATCATTCAATCAACTCTTGTAAGTTCTTTCTTAATGTACCTGATGGTAGTCAGGGCTCTAGTAGAGTTTTCATACTTCCCATGACCGAACTGTTGGTCAGATACTTTTTTCTGCAAGTATGGATATGTGTTCAGTGATCATGTGATTTGGTTAATTACTTTACACTACATAAAGGGGTAATTTTAATCAAACCTAGTTTGATTACCTAGAACTCTATAAAGTGCCAAGAACCATAAACTTAGAGATTTTTTCCTGCAGAATGCCTGTGAATGTTCCCCACTAGAATGGTCTTTTCTGACAATTGTATTAATGAAGGTCACATTGTTTTGCATTAAACTGTAGATCAAGATCTGTCCTTTTGCAGATTTTATTTATAATGTTCATTGTTTTGTTTTAATATGAAATTTTCTAGTCCCTGTTTTGAAAAGAGAATTGTACTAGAACGGGCTAGGTATAACTTAAAAACTCAGAATTCTGAAGTCAAATACAAATTGGTTGTATAATGTTTTTATTAACAAAAAATCATTCTTTTTTTTGTAGTAGAATGAAGAGACTTGATGATTTGTAACCTTCACAAATGATAGGGTAGCTTGTATAAATTAAAATGTGCAGGTCTTAGTATAAGACACAGTGTTGCAGAAAGTGAACATTTGCTATGTTATCTATTTTTTCTTGCTTTTTAAAGGAAATCAGAAAATACTGTAACCAAGGTCTTTGTCTGAGCAATTTAAGCCATAAATCTCTGTTTTTGTGTGCTGTTCATCTTAGGCTTTTGGACAGTAACTAAGAAGTACCCTAAGAGAGCACCAGCATCACATCACTCATTTAGGTTGGACACGTTGCCAGAGCCATCAGCAGCAGGAGTTTTTCAAAAGCAATGAATCTTCAGTGTGCTGAGGCTTTTCTGGACAAACAAACAAAAAGAAAACCCCTGATTTTATTCTTAGTGTGAGTGTAGCACTAGCCAAGTGCCAGTGCCAGTGGTGCTCTAAGAAGTCTTCACCACAATGTTTGAGATGATGGGAACTAGCCTTGCTGTTGTGGCGATGGCCTGATTACTTTTGTAAAAATTTGGAATGTTGTATATTCCAGTGCTGGAGAAAGGAAATGCACATATGCCAGGCTCATTTCCCTCATGCCACTGTGTATACACCAGGGCCATAAGTGAATCAGCTCTGATATTTATGCTTCCTCCTCTCTCTCTCTCTCTCTCTCTCTCTCTCTCTCTCTCCCCTCTCTTTGTTGATGTTGACCCAATGACTCTTCCATTAAAACTAGCATGATACTGGATTTGGATGTGAGAAATTCAGGTTCAAAACTCCCATCAGTCATGAAATTCTCTATGTGGTCTTGAGCAAGTAATTGTCTCATAGTTTAACCTCATTCAAAGAGTTATTGTGAAGATAAAATTAGATGATCTCATGAACAGGGTACAAATGTGAAAAATAAGTAAACAAGTTCTCTGTCAGGTTATGACACTTCCTCATGCCCTTTTTATCGCTACTGGCTGCCTACTCAAATGACATTGTGACTATCAAGAGCTTGTCCCAAACATATGAATTACTTTCAGGGGGGCTTCTAGATGAACATATATCAAATCTATTCAAGAGCGAAGTAAGTTCTTTAACTTGGGCAAAAAAACACCTGGTGCTAAAGTCTGAAGTAGCAGTTCAGCTGTAGGTAAGCAGCACACAATCAACTCTCCTCTGAACTCAACTGACTTTGGAGAGTGAGTAGAAAGTAGGGGTCTGCATCAATGACAAGATTTGCTTCAGACTCCAATTTGGCAATTTGGAAAACAGCCTGATATAGTAGAAAGAATGCATTTGAGCTAAGCTGCCGTAGGACATAAGGAAGGTATTGCAGCTTGACAGCAGTCTGTCACTATTATTTTGATAAATTACATTGCAATTGGGCAGATCCTTTTTTTTTCCTGAGGAGCTAGCTTAGGGACAGATGGGAGAATTGGTTCCAGGAAAAAGAAATGCAACTAGTTCTCCTGAAAGCAACTTTGTCTGGTCAAGTATTTGATTAGGATTGTACAGGTATGAGAGGATATCTTAAGTAATAAAGTACGTGGGCTCATACATAGTAAGAAAAAAGAATATGCCTGTTAGCAGTAGAACTGTAGCTGCATCTATATTTCAAACATTTGGCTACTACATCTTACTGGAATTATTTGCTGATGTTATACAACTGATACCTGGAAATGATCAACAATCGATCTTTTGTCAGTAAAGTTGTGAAGCCTACTTCCTTCGGGGAATCCTACAGTGATTTAAATACTGCAATATGATCATATGGATTAAGCATTAGAGTTCGAAGGATAAACTTTAGTTTCATTTCCATGGACGTTTTAAGCAACCTTGGGAAAGTTAGTATCAGCTCCTATTTTAGGATTAGGGAATTACAGAAATCTAATTCAATTTCATAGGATTGTAGTATGTATGAATGGGATATGGACATGTAGCCAATTTGCCTTGAGATTTGGCTAATAGGGTGAATAATAAACCTATAGGTTTTATAGGACCTGGGGTAACCCAGATCCAAAAATGTACTTTAGCTGTGACACAGTGCAAACAATGATTTGAGCTACAGCCAAAATAACATCCTAACCTTCACAAATAGAATAGAGATATCTGGCTCTGGCCAGGTTAAATTTCTTAACTTGGTCCTTATTATTAGAAATTTGATGTGCAGGGTTGCACCTGCTTTCCTGTGTTTCTGGTTTTGGCCACAAGGATAGTGTATAACAGGGCTGTCTGTGAGTCTGCCTAACTTTTTCCAGTTCCAAGCCAATTGCCCTTGCACAACCACCTATGTCAGAACATGCCAGGATGCAGCAATTAGTATAGCAGGACCAGTAGCAGCTCCTAAACTGGGCTTGGAGTTTGGTTCTCCTTATGCTATATTATTTGCTGCCTTTGAGAGCCAAGTGTGAAATCTGGTGGGTTCCCTTCTCAGTTCATCAGGCCATGTGATCAGGGCATTAGCAGTTCATTATTGCATAAGTGTACCTTCCCATGTGGCCTGTGAGTTCATCCACAGCTGTTCTAGTTATGAAACAGAATGAATGAGATTCTTGCTGATTTCACAAGTGCAGAATTAATTAGGGCTCCTGATTCAGCAGAGAAGAGTGTCAAAGCAGTTTGTGGATGATTTTTCCTCCATTCTAAATGTTAGAAAATTGTTAAAAGGGTTCTAGTATCATATTGTTGGGTTTCACTCAGAATTTGAATGTCAGTGAGATTAAATGAATCAAGTTTGTTTAAGAGTAGATGAGCACACTTGGAGGAATGACTTATCCTTAAGACTTCAGAAATACAGCTTTCCATAACATGACTGTGAGTCTCAGGACAAATCCGCTCATCACACAGTTCATAATTTATGTACAGGCATTCTGGGGACTGGTTTGCTGGCCAAGTGTTAGGGAATTCTTGATTTCTGAAAGTTCTGATGTTTCAGTCTATGGCTGCAAAAAGTATGGTTTGTTGTAATGTTCACACACTGCAGCAAGCCTTGAACTTGCACACTCCCCCTTCTTTTCCTTCATGTGAGAGGAGAGTGCCTTTGAAGCTTCTGTTCATGCTTTTTTACAAGTGCAATTTCTTATTTTGTCTGATTATGGCAAACTGTCATTTGTACAAACTATAGTTAATTAATAAACCAGGATATCAACTGCCTGAATGCAGCCTTAGACTGTCCTCCACTGAATAGCTGTCTCAACTGCCAAACTGTGAATTGATGCCTAACCTGGGAGTTGTGGGCTGTTAGCAGAAGCACAATCCCCGCTATTGCAAAACTTTGTGCAATATACTACGATTTGTACCAGAAGTGCAATATGGGAACTATACTTGCATTTCAGACTGGGAGCATGGGAGATTATCTAAGACAATCCCAGACAATAACATCTGTGTGCCAGACATTTGGATTCCTGAATGCCATTGTGGATGTTTGTTTTTAAAATTTATTTTAAGGATAAAATAAATATGATCACTGTTGTTGTAGAACACCCATGCATGTGCCTTTTTGCCGAATGAAGTTAATACTTCATACCTTAATGCCTCCTTTGTTGTCTCTAGTCCATCAAAGCTTATGCCATGATAAATTTGTTAGTTTTTATGTTACCACAAGATTCTTGGTTGTTTTTGCTACAACAGACGATATGACTACCCCTCTAGAAATTATGTATTTGTGTAAACCTATGCATATCTGACTGGAAGTTAATATAAATAGTAATAACAAATAAACCTATATTATCAGTATTATTGCTAGGTTCTGCCATTTTCTGAATAATGGATCTGCTTTCCTTGCTACATGATCACTAAAACAGAGGGATATCAATTAAAGTTGCTGGAGATGGGGTTGGATGTAATGGGTGAAGAACTATGTGCAGTCTAAGACACAGATTCTAATCATTCTTTCTATTTGTTTTTTCTTTTCCAGGTGGAGCGGGAAATAGCCATCTTGAAGTTGATAGAACACCCCCACGTTTTAAAGCTGCATGATGTTTATGAAAATAAAAAATATTTGTAGGTATTATTCATTGCCATGGGGGAGGGTGGAAATGTTGTGGGGAAAGTGCATTGAGCATCCTTAACATGGGGAACCAACACATGGTTTCTACCCATCAGGTGCTCAGATACATAACATTTCTTTTTCTTGAGGTTTACCTTTTTTTTCATTTCTAGCAAGATTTTAACAACGTTTTCTCCCCACATCCCCTTAATGTGATAGCCTAGGTAGAGGTGCAGAAGTGAAATTTGTATTATGGTATTGGTGTTAGTTCTATAGGATTTTAAACATCAAAAACATTTTACAACCTGGGGATAGGAGGGGGACCACTGGGTAGTGTGAAACAGGTTAGTGTGTGGCTTTTTCAAGGCCACTCAGTGAGCCCATAGCTGCAGTTGGATATGGGTCACCCAAATTTGAATAACCAATCAATTAATAAAATGCTTAGTCATTAGAATCCTCTAGAATTTGAATTAGACTATGTTTCTCTTAATAAAGAGTAATTTAAAATCCCAAAGTCAGTTAAAATATTCAAAAGTTTTGTTGGTTTCCTCCCCACCCCAAGTCAATGTTCTCCCTCTGCTGACTTCAGAAATAATGTACTAATATAGTTTATCCCCTGAGTATTGCCACCTTGAGTCAGTGAGTCAGGATCATGGATAGAGTTCCTTCGAGTTTATTAGAAGCCAAAAAGATTGAATTTGTTGCCAGACAAGTCATATTAATCTTAACTCAATTGTGTCTTGCAGGGAGGGGTGGTTATTTTAAAATGGAAAAAGGCATACATAGAATGAAACAAAATGTTATTTTTTAAAGTTTCTAACTGCATTGCAACCCATTGAGTTTGTCTATTTTAAATTAAACCTTTACTGGAGGTAGCCCTTTTAATGTCACATCTCTGTAGGGTATAATCGCTGAACCAAGGAAAGAGTGTTGAATGGATGTAATAATCCCACACGGACCATACAACTGAAGCAATGAATTCTTATCCAATAAGATTGTTACAACAGTTCAAGGGTTAGTTTAGTGGAAGCAGTTGTAATTTCCTTTGGTGTGAGTAATTCTCTTCAGTAGTGAACTGTGGCTACCAAAAACCTTTAGTTTTTCTCCATTTTTCTTTCTTTACAGTTGTGTATGTGTACACGGTACACACACACGGACACAAGGACAGAAATATTCACTGAAGTGTAGTCCTTAAGAGAGGCTGATAGTAATGGACTAACTATTCCTTCTTTAGTACATTAATTGACTATTGTGAAATCATTATGGTGTTTCTCTTCCTGCAGGAAGCTGTTAGTTCTAGGGATGATAAACTGAGGCCTATGAGGGAGGTGGGTGCTTCACAGTAGAAAAGAAAAGAGCTGATGTCAGACCAGGAATTAAAAGTATATAATTGTCTCTCTTCCAACCCACTGGTTTGACCTTGAGATTCAATGAAGCTACACTATTTTTATATAATTAGCTTAGCACCTAGTTACTTTTTAAACAGGCATGATCATTATGTTATATAATTTCTATTTTTATAGATTTGCATATTTTACATGAATTGAGGTATGCAGATGCGCTTTGGTAGGTTGATAAAGTATTCAAAATCTTAGCCAAAGGCTCAGTTCAGACACACGTTAGTCAATGCAGTGTGAAAACGCCACTGAATGGTTGAGTTGTTAGGGGGCACTTCCCCCACAACATGTTCTAAATCCACCATTGTGTGGTTGTGGGCTACTGTGGAGTTGAGTAAAATCCATCGTGACAATTGATTGACAGTTCCTCCACCCTCTTTCCTCCCCTGGTCCTTCCGATGGTATTTCATCAGACATTGCTGCAACAAAACAATCCCAGCGGCTCTTCTAGGGCACGTCTACACCATAGGGTGTAGAGGGACGGAGGGGGGAGGAATGTGGACTTACCAGCTTCTGCAATCCTCCCCCAGCGTCTAGATAGTCACACGACATCCTGGAAGGATGTCATGGGCACCTTTTTTTTTCAATGAGGGAGAAGGATCGCAGTTGCACTCCTCCACAAAAAGGTAAAAATAAAATAATAACACCCACGCCTGTTCCATACCCCCCATGGGCACGGACTGCCACCGTGCAGCTCCGTGCCCATTTCAAGTGCCCCACTACTCATGTATGACCCGGGAGCAGTGGCCACACAGCCTGTACTCCACAGGATGGTCCCGGGACCACGGAAAAATTGGATTTTCCGCAGTTCCCTATATCCTGGGGAAAGTCCTTCCTCATCCCGGGTTTCCCCCAGGATCCCCCGTGCATCATGTGGATGCACAGGGACAATCCAAAGACTACCCCGGGATATAGGGCTGGCGTAGACATGCCCCTAGAGTGGCATTCCATCCTTTCGCTGTTCTTGCTTCAGAACTCTGTAGCCATTGGGAAAAGTCAACTCAATGCATCGGCAAACTCCACTGAGCCTGCCACACAACATGCAACACAACAGTTGTTCAGGAACACTCCTCTGCAAAGCGTTGATATTCTGCATGGAGTGTTGCGTGGAGTTTTCCCACCAGACAACACATTTCTCAACAGTGGTAAAAACTCCACTGTGGAGTTCTAAAACCACCATTGACAAACATGTTGTCTGAAGTGAGCCAATTACTAAGGTTTATCTAAGCTAAAAACATTGGCCCTTATTACCTGAAATATTATTTGATACATCTGTATCTTACTTTTCCTACTAGGAGGTCAAAGAGTATCGTTTTAGAGCACAATCCCATGCATGTCTACTCAGAATAAATCCTTTAAAATTGTATGAGATTTACAGGTACGTGTATCCATGAATGCAACCTTAGGGTGCAGCTATTCCATCTTTTCCTATTTAACATATTTTTTTGTGGAAAGAAAAAAGATGGAACAAAGAGTGGGAAAAGACAGAAGATTTACAAGTGGAAGGAAATTCCCTAAATAAGGCAGCATGATTGCACAATAAATGCCTAGTCTGAAAGCATCCTTTGCCTCACAGTCAAAACAACCCCATAAAACAAGTTATGCTGAGTGATAGTGGCTAAGCACAAATTTGAATCAAGATTTTCCACAACACTGTAGCTAATGAGCTACATTGGCTATGATGCAAGATGCATCTGTAAAAGTAGGCTCTACTTTAGAAAAGCTGATGCAGCTATTAATCTTTTTATTATTATAATGTCACAGGACTTTTTGATATGTTTCTACAGAACAGCCTGATCCTATGAAGAATTACACTGGCATAGAATGAGGCAGTAACAGTAGCCATCTGGGATTTATCATTGTGTGATATTTGTTTCTCACTACTTATATTTTAGGAGAGGGGAGATTTTCTCTGATTATGCCCATCCTGCTTGTTATGTGCCATTAGGATGTTGCTTGTTCATCCCTGGCCGATGGCTGGTTGGCCACTGTGTGAACAGAGTGCTGGACTAGATGGACCCTTGGTCTGATCCAGCATGACACTTCTTACGTTCTTAATCCCGAGAAAGTTGTAGCCAGAGACTAGAAAAAGAAAAGAAAAATCCATACATTATGAAATTATTTTAAAAGGTGGGTTTTGGTCAAGCTGTCAATTACTTTTGAAAATATTAGACTTCAGTTCCAGATTTTATTTCTATCAACACTACTTAATGTTTCTGTAAATCTAATGGAGCTCCAAGCCTCAGTTGATCCATCTGCATGATGGAGTTAATAAAATGTATCTGAGAGACATATATCCTGGGATCCTCAAATGAATGATTGTTGTTGTCAAACTGTTAAAAGTTAGCTGTTATGATTAATGATGATAATTTAAAGAAAATTATACAGATTTTGTGCTAAATGTCATTGTTCATTATTAAAACAAGCTGTTGAGATTGGCAATATAGAAAGCTAATTAATCAATTAATGGGGTTTAGATAATCAACAGTGTGGGATCATGCTTTGATAGCATGTAAAGTTCAGGGATGGGAGGAGTAATGCTGTTACTAGCAAGTATAAGATAGCACAACCTTCCCTTCCTCATCCTCATTACAAATTAGTCTCAGGTTACTGCATCACCTTTCCATCAAACTTCATGTCTTGATAGCAATGTTGGTGGCACAGTTTCTTAGGCATATTATGAATTATGGTTGATATTTCAGATGCCAAAGACTAATCACAGAACAGCGCTGGGGAATATTTCCTCGATAAATGTTAATTTCACAAATCATGTTTGACTTTTGGTTTATTATTTAATTTGTGACGAGGGGCTTTGGTTGAGTAGATTCCTAATGCAGTCATGAATCAAATCCTTTTTCCACAGTTTATTTAAGGCTGAAAACGCATTTGGTGGTGATGGGAATTAAAAATTTAGCAGCCTAGCTAAACTAATGTGACATTCTGTCCTTCCTTCCAATATTAGAGAGGTTAAGTTGGCTAAGAGGTGATATATGCACTCCCATCAGTTCTGGGATGTACTGGTTCAGACTACATGTGAGGCAATCATGAGGTAAATGTTTCCCCACACAAAAAGCAAGAACAGGCAACAAGAAGGGCTACCTACACATCAAAAACTAGCATGCAAGGGAGAAGGGTTTGGTCTAGTCCTCTCTGTGATCTGCAGGTAGTTTTTATCTGTGGTTATATTCAAACATGAGATTCCCCACCTAGAGTCGAACTGATGTGGTTCAGAAAAAGCTGCCCCGTGTGATTCTGCTGCATGCATAGATCACCTCTAATAGTTTTATCACACCAGCGTTATACTGTGCAATCACTGCGAATTGCATGCAAAGGACTCCGAAGTTTTCCATCTTATAATCTGCTTTTATTGTGAAGAACTCCCATGCTTCCTGCTTTAACTGTGCTATAAAAGCAAAAAACTCTCCATATTTTGATACTAGTTTTCGAGCGTATCATCTGAGCAGCCACTGGGGTGCAGGAGCAGGATTTGAAGAAAAATTAAACAAATGCTTACATCTGTGTAACCTTTAAAGATAAAGACATCAAAATTGGCACAGTAATAGATATTAAGGAGAGCTTTAAGCATACCAAATTTGAATCGGATTGGGTCATCCATTGATTTTTTATGATTTTTTTACATTTCCCCCCTTAAACACATTTCTTGGTATGCAAAGGATCTTGCCGCCTGGTAGCAACAACAACAACAACGCCGACAGCTTAGCGCTGTAGGGATAATTTGAGGGAAACAGGTATGTGGGATGAAGCTCTAAGTCTCATGACTTGCAGTGTTCCTCCAGCATGTAGATTTACTCCATTAAACTAAGTGGCAGCTGAATAATGTGCCAAGATTTTTGGCAAACCCACAGCAAAGTACCATCTACTTTTTGTGGGGTGGCATATAAATGGAAACCAAGGATTCATGAATATGCTGGGGAATCATCTCTATGAAATAGTGATATATTATTCTAATTTTCCAGCAAGGAACTAAAGTATAAGGAGGCAAACAGAAGCCCAATTCTGACATGAGAAGTGCAGTGTGGTTGCTAACTGAAAAAACACCCACCTTGGTGTGATGGGGATACACAGTGCTGCAGTACAGGACCAACATCTTTTGAAAGGTCTCCATACCAGCACTAATATGGAATGTCTCATGTGATCCCCCTGAAATATGCATTCTGGATATAACTGTTACTGAGTCCTGTGCATTTCAGCAGGGGCAAGCAATGGGCTGAGGCAGACAACAAACCTGCTTGCATGAAAGTGGTTTTTTTCTTGTCTGAACAGGTTCCTAGCTTAGGGTTCTCTGACGAGCTGATCTTGCAGTTTTGCATACCATTGTTTCACTCATTGAGAAGGTTTGGAGTGGCGCGTGAAGCTCATGATGAACAAATTGGATAGACCATTTAGGGATTGATCAGGGTAACATTATCAATAGGGCTGTGCATGGTTCTCCCGATTTGCCTCGGAGGCTGTTTCGGAGCCCCTAAAAATGGCCCTGATTCGCCTTGGGGTGCTTCAAGGGTTGCCCACCTCACCTTGACACCAAAGCTGAGGCGAGATTTTGGGGGCCTAAGGCAACTCAGCCTTGCGGATCCCTGGGTGCTGGCCACTCAGCCGGCACCCAGGAAAGCCAGGAGCAAGTCCAGGTAGGAGTCCATTGGACTCCCAACTCCGTGCTCTCTCCCTCGTCCCCCCAACCCAGAGCTGCTGCCACTGGGACTTACCCACTCACCTGCTGCCACCACATCACCACTACCACATCACCACCATCGCATTGCCCCATCTCTTCCACCATTGCCCCATCGCCACCACGATCAGAAAATGCGGTGTCCTGAGAGCCAGGCTGCGATTTCAAGATATTGCGGGGGCTCTGTTTTAGTACATCTATGGCCGCAAACTACGGTGGTCCTAAAGGGCCATTTTCCCTTTACGGCCAGAGTAGTATGCGGCCCAGAGACCCCATGATACCTTGAATTCGCGGCCTGGCTTTCAGAAGGAAGCCATGTTTTCCTGGTCACGGCAGTGATGCAGTTGAGGTACCAGCGATGCAACGGTGGTAGCAGGTGAGTGGGGAGAGGGAAGTGAGTCCATTGCCATCTGAAGTAGCCTGAGGCATCCCGAAGCTTCGGTACCAATCTGCTTTGGCCTTGAGCCACCTTGGATCACCCCAGAACCTATTCAGAACTGAGGTGAGACAGGCCTAATCAGCCCACCTCGCCTTGGTTTCGGGGATTCAGCCCAAGCAGTGCACACCCCTAATTATCAAAGTGATGGCCTGGAAAGCAAAAGCAACGCAAGTTCATGATAAGTCATGGTGTAGATGAAAACAAGCCCATCTCCAGTAAACAAACCAAAAACGATGTAAGCTAAAAGTCACAAACATTTTTGGATTGCTAGAGGTGCCCAAATAATTGGCCAATGGAGCAAAGAAATGTACTCATCTGGAAAGGGCACTGGCCGATGAAGTGTGTCTTGGAGCTTTCTGTTTGTCTGTCCTGCACCAGACATCCCTCTGGCTGGATTCTGCTAAACACTGCAAGCAACTATATGAATCTTTTTTAGTGTTTAGGCATGCACGACTACACACTATAAATAACAGACAAAGTACCATTCAACAAGCCTTTCATCCCCAATAAATCAAAGTCTCAAGTGGTTCTACAACACAAAAACACACCTCCTTAGCTCCATCCTACATATTCCTAGCAGCCTTTTTTAAAAGACACGCATGCACATATACAAATTCCCTACAAATAAGCAGTGGATGGTTAAAATTATATATATATATATATATATATATATATATATATATATATATATCACCGCCACACATGTATTCATTTTTCTGCCAGGGGAAAGGAGGAAAAAAACATTTTTTAAATGAAGAGGTCTTGGCTCAGTCCCAAATTAGGGTTTAAAAATTCATGCCTGCCATAAGAATTTATATAGCTCTTGAATAATTTATATGCTGCACCAATAACAAGGAGCTTAATATCTAATAGAGATTATTTAATCAATAGAAAATGGCACAGCAAAAAAAAAAGTTATCAAAGAATTGTAACATGTCATTCTGGGCTGAGCAGTTTTTAACTCTGTGGTATGTAGAAAAGGATTGAGATTTTTCTTTTTTTCTAAAGAAGATGTAGGCCTTTTGTTTTCCTGTAACTCTTTTCTTTGATGCCCTTCCATTCTGAACTAACCAGATCCCTGGCTGTGTACAGCTACAGCTGTGAAATATACTGAGTTTCCTAATTGCTGGCTGAATCGATAGAAAGGAGTGCTTCATGTCTAAATTTATTGAGAATTCTGAGGAGGGAAAAGCTGCTCTTACGTGAGTAGTTGATCTCTGAGTTGTGTCGCTGGTTTCACTCAGGTCATTGCAGTCATGATGTTGGCTGCTGTGTTTATCTCCATGGCCATTTTTTGTTTCCTAATAATGTAAGATACTAGGAAATTTAAAATCATGGGATTTTTCGACTGTTTTTTATCCTCCTCCTACCTGACTGCAGTGTGCCCTGGAAGGTGTTGTTTGCAGTGAACAACAGTTTTTTTTTGGGGGGGGGGCAAACAGCAGCCAGGAGGAAGTAGGGCTTTCCTAAGACATTTTGCTGCCTGTGGTGAAGGACAGGATGGCTCGGCCCCCGCTGCATTCTGCGTTCAGAAATAGGCTGGACAGGCCATTGAGTCTTTCTTCAAAACTAGTGACAGCAGGACAGCATTCATCACCACACCTGAGAGCAGCCAGCTAGCTTAGGGGGCACACTGGGCACACTACATGGCACATATTGCCGGACTCTGTCCTCCAATGCCTTTCACTCTAGTGACCAGATATAAAAAAAGGCAGGGCTCCTGCAGCTTTTAACTGTTGTGAGGAAGAGGGAATTTCACCAGGTGCTGCATGCATACTAATGGCACCTGCTGAAATTCCCTCTTCTACACAACTGTTAAAGATACAAGAGCCCTGTCCTCCTTTTCATATGGTCACCCTACTGCTTTTTCTCCAAAATAAAATTGGCCAGATTAAAGCATGCTTTCCATAACCATGCAATGTATAGCTTAAGTCCTGAGAGTCACAATTCGTCAGGCATTTTCTGATATGTTTTAATAGGGTCTAGAATATTTCTTTCAGGTCTGTTGCTAATCACTTTTTACCATTTTAATAAATAAAAGGATGTGTGCACTGTTGCTAACTTGTTATGAATGAAAGGGAGAGGATAGATTTCAATGCCTTGTAGTTAATACCTCAGGACTGCTGTGGCACTGACACCATTGGTGCAGGCATTATGCTGACATTTGTTCTAAGTTGGGTTCACCTTCTTATTTTCCCACAGTCCCTCAGAAGAGGGGGATATTTTTCTGAATCCCGCATAAACCAAGAAGGGGAAAGTTAAGTGATAAGCTGGTATGCCTGCTGGGATCTACAGAATAGTTCATTGTCTGTTGAGAACTAAAGATTCACTGAGAACTCTGTAGAATTTGGGAGGCATAAACATGGAATAAGACTTTCAGCTCCTAGAGTTTGCCTCCTTCCTGATGTCTCCAGAGAATTCTTTAGTACAAAATGTAGCTATCACAGTGCTGCTGTGTTGTTATACCTTTTTTAAAGATCAGCTCAGAGTTTCAGGGATGTGGGCATATCTAGTCTTGCTGCTTATCGCAGCCGCTAGTCTTTCTGATATGATGATATCTAGAGAGGCCATTTGAGGTTAGGAGCTTGTTAGCTGTGATGAGAGGAGCAGGTGAATTTGGGACACAGGTACGGAAGTGAAAAAGCAAATAGACTAAAATAAATAAAACATTTTCGGAAGAATCACTTGGTTGCTTCAATCTCTCCATTTTTCTTTGAAAAATCTTCCTATTAAACAATTTGTTTCTTTCCCTATAAACAGTAGAATCTCACTTCCTTTAAGCTGTGAGCCCCTGTCTGATGTGTGTAAAAAGGGTCCTTCCCTGCAGAAGTTAATGACGTATGCCTGGATGCTAGTCAGCTTGTCCCTGTGCACACTTTGATTGAATAACAACACCATGCCTGAATAGGGCTTGACTTGATTGTGCTCTGCTGTCCTACTTCCAGGTGCACGCAGATTACCCCATCCAATAAAGGTGGCACAGCAGAATCCTGTGGTACCCCACAGCATAACTTAATTTCGGTACTTGCATTTTCAGTTAACAAGCATCTGACTATGTAATACTGACTGGGAAAGTGTGTGGTTGCAATACTACTCTAATTATATCTGTTGAACACAGTGGGATTTGCTTCCGAATAAACATGCATAGGATTGCACTGCACCTGTGTGCATTTCTGTGTGTGCTTGTTTTTCCTAGGGAGGGAGAGGTTGGCCTTGTTTCCTGTGCAGTCAAGATACCACTGTTGGCTGCACAGGGGAGCTTGCCCATTGTATAGCAATGGTGACTTCTTAGGAAGGTTCACCTTGCACAGTTTGGGTGGGAGTTTTTTCTTGTTTGAATACAGCAAGATCTACATTACAGAGAGAAATGGACTGGCAAAGATATGTCAGATTAGCAAGGGTATTGAATAATCCTTTGAGTTTTGCAACATGGATAATTAAAATATGCATACATATGTGACCTCAGCAGAGACTTCTAAGATCATTGCAATAAACTTGTAGTTAATAGCTCTAACTAGAAGTATTTGTAAAAATTTGTAATATTCCCATTCCAAGGTTGGATTGAGCTTGACTCACGTGCTCCTAGTATATGAGCACAGAGCATGAGTTGGGCACTAAAGTAAGGTTGTTTAATGAAAGCCATCTGGTAGAAACAATCTTAAAGGTAATTTATTGAATGCAAAAGAATAGCTTCTGTTAGTGTCTCTGGTGCATTAGTAATTTAAGACTGGGGTATTTGGGATGTCGAATTACTCACATAATATCCTTTGTGTACCATCTCTTGCACCCTGAAGATTGCTTAGCAAACAAGCCTGCCACTCTCCTCATGTTAGCAGAGCTGTTAGTACAGAATGCATTGTGTCTGTGCTCTTACATTGCTTGACGAGATACAAGCACCAATCTTTTAAATAAGTCTTTCTCCATTTGTTTCCATTACTGTCTCTGATATTTCTGAGCTGTAAACAAAAATAATTCACCCTGTAAATTATCTCTGCCCCTCCATTTGTTTTACTTTTCACCCAAGATGTTGACAGTATGCATTGAGGCAAAAAATTTTTATAAGAGAAAGTTGCTAAAATTAAATTCCTATGCTACTCCTGCTGTGAATGACAAAAATGCTGAGCATCTAATTTTCTGAACATGTACATTTGAAACCTATGTAAAGGAGGGTGTCTATCTGCATTTTTGCACATTCTTATAAAGTTAGTAGTATTGTATCTAAATTTATATTATACCTTCAACCTCCATACAGCTTTGTACTGTCTGTTTATTCTGTCCAGAACATCAGCTGCCCACAACAGAAAGTTATCTGAGTCCCTAATTAAAAAGCCAATTCTGGACATGTCATTAGATTTGCCAGATGTCACTAGACCCTAAATTTGACAATAATGTCTTCCCTACAGATTTTTATGACAGAAAAATTAAGAAAATACCATGCTGTCCAAGCCAAAGTATGATATTTTCAGGTCAACCTCATACTGAGGGGATTATAAAGAACAAGGGCTTAATCCAAAAATCTTGTGGCACTTTTATTATGTATGTATTTATGTATTTATTTATTTATTTATTTATTTATTATGTTTTTATACCGCCCAATAGCCGTAGCTATTTAGTACATTTATTTCCCTCCTTTTTTACTCTTCCAAGGAACCAAAGGTGACTTACATAGTCCTCCTTCTCTCCATTTTATCCTCACAACAACCTTGTGAGATAAATTAGGCTGAAAGTCAGTGATTGGCCTAAAGTCACCCCATGAACTTCATGGCCAAGTTGGGACTAGAACCTGGATCTCTAACCGCTATACTACACTGTCATGCCATCTTGGACAAGAATCCCAACTCCAGACAGCGGCAGAAGTACCACCTCTGTATAAACACAATAAGGTGGTTGTCAGACAGCAGATGTTAAGAGGCAGAGAGTGGGCAGAGCTGTATGTTCCACACAGCCTGTCCTATTCCCCCTGAGGTAGTCTGCCTCTTTCAGGTAAAGTGGAGGTCATTCCCTGACACCAGTGTTGAAGTAAAATTCAACTGCCAGTATGGTTGGCCTTTGCACATTGAATGAGCCCGATCTTGGGGTTTTTTTTACCTCAGGCAGCAAAAGTAATATTCAAACAAAAAGTAAGTAAGAAGGTAGAATTAAATAGAGGGTTAAGACATAAATTTGAAAGACAAGTATATAAATTGGTAAGACAAGAATGCTAGAACTTTTGTTAACAGAATGCCTGTTTGTGAGGAAAACTAGTCACAGTGTTCCTCATGCTTTTTAAGCAGACAGAGCCACACCCCTTGAAATCTTTCACAGTTCAATATTCTCCTGAAAGGTTGTTCTAAAACTGAGCTAATAATTTAGAGGCAAGACAATGGTTCAGGTGTGTGTGTGAGGGGGGGTGGGTGTTACCTCAGAGTGTAGTGCAAATATTCTGCATTCATAGAGTCTCAAGTTTTAGTCCCTGCTGTCTCTAGTCAAAAGCTAGCAGACCTTGGTGAGCTGGCAACAGACAGAACCAGTGGAGGCTGGGGGTTCTGATTTCAGTGGTGCTGTGGATCCATTCTGGGTTTTAGTCAGAACCTGTCAGAACTCTAAAGGAGCTATCCAAAGTGCCAAACCCTATCCCCAAAATAGTTTCTACACCTTGGCTAGTTCCTTTAGAGTTCTGACAGGTTCTGACTAAAACCCAGATTGGATTCACAGCCCCATCGAAATCAGACCCACCAGCCTCCACTGGTCAGAACAGACAATATTAGGCTAGGCAGTCCAATAATCTACATCAGTTTAAGGCAGCTTTAATATTCAATGTTGTCCCCCTATTTCTTTTTATTATTTATTGTATTATGTGTCACAGCCATTATACAAACACTTGAAAATACTTCTAAGAACATAAAATATTTTTTCTTAAATGACTGCAAACTTCCTTATCAAAACAAACAAACAAACACAGTGCTATCCTGTGCATATTTACTTCTAAGTAAGTTTTATGGGGCTCATTCAAAGCGTATAGGCAAAGGACAACAGTGCACACAAATCTCCATTATTTGCATGGACCTGATTCTTCTTTAAAAGCCATCTGGGGTCCCTACATAGCACCTCAGGGGCCATAGGATTGTTCTGAGGCCATAGACAGAATTCCAATCTCCGATGTTGGAGACCCCCTCTTGGCTCTGCCCAGCCACTGTGGAGCTTTCTGCAGTGGCTTCCTCTACAAGGTTGGAACTCCGACCTTGTACAGGGATGGGATTGTTATTTGGGCGTGTGTGCAGGTGAGTGGGGAGGGAGTGACTGAGGCTCTGAGGGATCCTAATCCCTCCCAGATGCCAGTCATACCACAATTCCCCGGAAACATTTAAGTGCACTCAAGGGTGCATTTAAATGTTTCCCTCCCATTGCTGGTAATGGGAGGGAATGATTTTTCTTACATTCATGGGTGGAAGAAAAATACTGAAAGCCCCACCTCCCTCTGACTTCTGCCCTGTGGGCAGCGCCGGTGCCAGATTATTTTGCGCCCTAGGCAGGCGCGCCGTACTGAAGCCGCCCCCTTGTGCCCGCTCCTGGCTTGGAAGCCAGGATGCTGGGGTTGGGGGGCGGGGCTGTGGCTTCAGAATGGTGCACCCAGGCACACCATACTGAAGCCGCGCCCGCGCCCGGCTTCTAAGCCAGGATGCTGGGGTTGGGGGGGCAGGGCGGAGGCTTTGAAGCAGCACACCTGGAAGTGGATTCCGGGCGCACCGTCCTGAAGCTGCTGTCCCGCCCCCCAACCCCAAGGTCCTGGCTTTGAAGCCAGGAGTGGGCGCTGGCTTCGAAGCCAGGACGCTGGGGTTGGGGGGTAGCCGGGGCAGCAGCTTTGGAATAGCGCGCCCGGAAGCCGCTCTAGGAGAGCAGCTTCCGGGTGTGCCATTCTGCACCCTCCTTTGCTTGGCGCTCTAGGCCGCCACCTGAGCTGCCTCTATGGCAGCGCCGGCTCTGCCTGTGGGCAAGAGCTGACAGGGCATCAGATGGAGTGGAGCCTCCAATCTCAGATGCTCCGCTCTGAGACAGAATTGCCCTGTAATTCAATGTTTCATGAAATGAAGTGATTTACTGTCACTCTTCTTTAAGTTCTACATAACTTTTAATTTTTTGAATTAGAATCAGCTTGCGCCATTGGTGTTTGTTTGTTTGTTTGTTTTTAACATTCTTCAACATCCCAACAAAAAATAAAACAAAATCTTGCAGTCACTATCACATTAAAGACTGTCACTACATTTTCTTTCTTTCTTCTTTACAATGTCTCTTGTGAAAGTCAATATACCAATGTCTCCAAATTTACAGCATAAACAACAACTTTTTGGAACAGCTGAAAGTGAAACAAACCAGCTGCAAATATTTTGTTACATTGCGTGATCATACCAGTCTATAATTTAGTTTTAAAAACCTACCCCGGTTGGTTTTTCCCCTCCCTCCCGTCTGTTACTGTGATTTTAGATTGTAAGCCATATGGCAGATTGTCTTGTTTTGTTTTATTCTGTGCAGCGCCATGAACATTGATGGCGCTTTATAAATAAATATTATTATTATTATTAATAATAATTGTTATTTCTAAATTTAGAAGTGTGAAAATCATTCCCTTCCTCCCCCCCCACTCCCAATGTGATCATTTTTAGTCATGTTCATTAATTTTTCCTGCAAATGTGGTTTCAGCAAGGAATGTCATTTAGTAATGTGATGACATTGCATATGGAGTATAAATGTGCATCAATATTCATGCCACCTATGTTATTTTAGAAGATCATATCTAGATTGCTGTCCATCGTCTTTTTAAGTCTAAATTTCTCCCTAAGCATTGGAGATCAATCAATAAAGACATTGAGAGCAATGAAGTCATCCAATTTTTTAAAGACTGTATTTCAGAAGATCTAAGAACTCCAGGAATTCACTTGCTAACAAACCAGCTAAAAAAGTGCAAGGGCACCAGTTTTCACATTCTCTCACTTTGAAGTCTGTGTAAATGTCTGTCCATGTATAAGCATGTATTTTGAAACATCCACTTGATCACATTTAAACAAATACCTGTTTCTTCTCTTATTTTAGATATTTGGTGCTAGAACATGTGTCTGGTGGAGAGCTCTTTGACTATCTTGTAAAGAAAGGAAGATTAACGCCAAAAGAAGCCAGGAAATTTTTCCGACAGATCATCTCCGCTTTAGATTTCTGCCATAGTCATTCAATCTGGTGAGTACAGCAGTTTAAGGCACATGACGTAGTAGTGGGGGCCTGCAACAAAATGTGACAGTGTATCCTCCTCACCCCCTAATAGGAAGTTAGGACAATTCACTCTTTCCTCCCCTCCCACCCATTTCCCATTTTCCTTTCTGGATAGATACTCAACATTTGACGGTTCCTGGATGCTACTGAGCATGCTCAGTCCTCAGTGGGCTGCTTTGCAGGGACAGGTTGCCCCCGTGAGCATTTTAAAAAATAATAATTTTGCACTTCTATATACTTTAGGATTCACTCAAGCATGCTGATACCACCCTCTTTGTTTCTCAGTGGAACCATTTTGCCTCCAATCTTGTCATCATTCAACCACCTGAGTTCACTATTAGAGGGAATGATAATATGTGACGCTTACGGCAGAAGTTTATATAGCAGATCAGCCCCTCGATTCTTGAAAGCTCCTGGGCATTTTACAGGCCATTAGCTAGTCAATGGTAAGGGTTTGGAATCCATTGCACCATGTGTAGGCAGCTGCCAGCCCATATTTCCACCGTGCTATTATAGTCACACACATGTTCATGCTGAAGGCTGTCCATGGCCTTTCTTTGGCTACATTTTGTAAAATGCAGTCTGCTGAGTGTTTCATATCTGATTATTGTTGTACGCTAAACCCTTTTTTGCATGGTGAGCTTGAAGACAGGGAGCACCTACTGTCACATTCATTTACAGTGAATGCTTTAACGAGGAATATCAAAGCCCAGTGGGACTACTGGCTTAATTTATAAGGGTCTTGGGGGCACTTGCCAATAAATAAGAATAATATGTGTCATATTGAGCCTTCTCCCTGAAGAAACCTGGGACAATTACCAATTCAACAAACTCATTTTATGGCATCCTTGGGTTATAGAAAACCTTCTGGTATTTGGCAGCCTTGCCTAGACCCCTTCTGGGCATTTGATTCACTGTTGCCTTTAATTTCCTTTCCAGTAGGGAGTAATTTGCTTTATCAGTCTGATATTGATACTCACTTGGATGATTTAACTGTTGAGTATAGTTTAACCTGTAACTTGCAAGCCATGTTTTAAATTGAACCAGTTTCCACTTACTGATTTAACAAGTTTGAGTAATTTTTAAATTACACTGAAATTGAGTTTTTGCCACCAGTTGGAATGCAAGGTTTCTGTATAGCTACTGACCCATAACAGTACACATTTCTCAGTACTGCTGTTTCTTAAGCTTTGATTGGCAGATAATTGTGATTTACATAATGGATGTAAGGATGTTTCTCAGTACAGTTGGCATTAAATTGCCTTCAGTCTTATAGGCTAAAGACTACAGTGAGATGAAAAGTGTTGCATAACCACTGTGTTGATATATTTTAATAAGTGTGCAATGATTATAGAGACTATCTTTGCTTGACTGATTGCAGCCTGTTCTCCCTATAACAAATAGTTGAGCTTCATTATCTTACCGGCAGTCTCCTATATGCATGGATTACATCTTTCTTTTGATAAGGAAAGAAGGGAAATGTAGATTAGATATAACACATGTATACAGATCAGTGTTGAGTAAAACTTGATCTTTGGAACAAACCTGTGTGGATCTTTATTTAGAAGTAAGTCCTAAGGTGGGGCTTATTCTCAAGTAGGTATGGAGGAGAAATTCATTTGTTCCAGATATTTATATGATTTTACTCAATTCATACTTCCAAAACTTATATGCAAACTAGAATGCACTTCTGTACTGAAATCCATACTTTTCAGAATTTTGAAATGTAGTTTGACACTGAAAAGATATGCAAAAGAATGTGTATATTAATATGTACAAAAATACATTGTTAAGCAAGAACCACTTTTCCTATTGTGCACACTAGGAAAAGTGCATACAAAAATGTGTAAATTATGAGAAATGTTCATGAAACTATATGAATTTTTGTGCAGACATTTTCTTTGTCGATTTTGCAAAGCAATGCCAAAACAAACTCAGTCAGGAAAATGAGAAACTGGGTGAAACTAAAATGGAGAGAATTACCTGTGCCAAATTAAGGTGCATAGGATAGAAGCATTAATCTGCAGTTCAGCTGCAGTGTCTACAGTAGGGGCAGGGGGAAACAGGTAATCTCTTTATATAGTTTTGAAAGTTTTGCTTGACCAGAGAATAGTTTTTTACCCAAACTTAAAAGTATACAAATTTGAGCAGGGACAGAAATAACGCAACCTGGCTGAGCTGGCATCACAGTTCTCCTCTCTGTGCTCAACTGATCTTTCCCTATGCCTTGTGCTCCTCTAATGCCTTGGTCTGCTCCATCTACCCATGTGAAATTATTTTCCATCAGGTTTGTATTTGGTTGCATGGCTGTTTAACCATTTGTATAAATCTGCAGGACACATTTTGTACAATTGCATATTTCTCCATGAGGTAGGGGGGCAGAGGGATAAAAAAAGACAATTGTTTGGTTGTTTCAGACAGAGAAATAATGTATAGAGAAAGCATGCGAGGGCAGACCTTTTCTGGTTTGGGATATCATGTTGCTTGTTGAACACAAAGTTGATTCCAATGAGGCAGCAAGTAGTGGTGGCCTTACAATCTAGAGGCAATGTATGCATTGTGAACCAACACACACAGCTTTTGAGTTGTGCTAAGCTACAAGTGTAGAAAAGCTCACTGAAAAGACTGGTGACAGGATATGGGGTTGACTGAATGCCAAGTCCAGAGAAAATAGGCAAGTAGCACAGATGGGTTTATAACAGTCAACAGAGCACAAGGGAGAGCTGACAGAAATCAATAACTGCTTGAGGGCCCAATCTGAAACTCATTAATTTTAATGAAGAGAGTCCCACTTACTTTGGTAGCCACTGGATCAGGCCGAGAGATTTTTTTCTTATTAAACTATATGACCAAACTCATAAGTCCTTTGGACTGATACTTCATCAGTCCAGCAGACAGTTACAGTTTCACAGTTAACAAAATGCCTGCAGGTTATTGCTTACATGATCAAAGATGCCTTATTTTAATAGGCTGTGGTTTTATTTGGGTTGTTTTGTTTTGCTTGGCAGAATCTATGTAATTGGTGCTGGGATACTGGAGGATGCTCAGGATGTTTCTATAGGGTGGTACTGTGTAGTTGAAAGTGTGGTGCTGTCTGATCTTGAATACTCAAGGCAAATCTCACTGCAATCCACCCTCTTTTGAAAAGGTTCAATCACTTCTTAATATGGTCTTGTTTTAATTTACCATTCATAATAATAACAACAACAACAACAACAACAACAACAACAACAACTATTATTTTCGTTTCTATACTGCTCCACCCACCTCTCTGGGTGGTTTACACATTGTTTCTATAGAACTCTTGATAAGCAATGCAGTGGTGGCTGGTGCCCCCTGTGGCTGCTGGTGCTGTGGGCTGCATGGCAATTTAGAACAGGGCCCCTGCCTCAAATGGGCAAAGTCAATTCTTACCATATAACACCTAAACACATATTCAAACAAGGGACCATTCACATCCCATTCTCACACACAATCACAAACCATACACACACACACACACACACACACACACACACCATTCTCTCATCTCTCTGTCATCTCTCTCTCTCACACACACAAACACACACACACACACACACACACACACACCCTTTGCAGAAGGGTGTAAATGATGTGGAGATCAACGGTGAAGAGCTCCCTCTTTATTCCCATCATGGTGCACTGAACCTCATTTAAGTTCATTTAAACCTCTTTGCCCAGGCGTCACAGTGAAGATGTCTCCATAGCTCAGCTGTGATTACTGATCAGAGATAAGAGGTGTTACCTTGCTGACTGCTGGAGAAATAGACTTGGCAGGACTCCTGCCCACCCATATCTCCCCTTACTCACCTGGATCTGGGTTCGTCTTCAGACAACAGCTGTTTTTCTTCATCCTCCGACTACCTGCAGCCTGTTGAGGTAGGGATACTGGAGGATCCCAACATCCAACCACCACCACCACCTCACTAGCCTCTTCCACCACCTCTCTACAATTCAGGCTTCTGAGCCAATCATCCTAGTGGATTCCCAATTTCCAAAAAGAAATGCTGGGTCCTGAGCAACTGCAGGAGTCTAGGCCCATATTTGGAAGTCATGGAAGTCATGGAGAGTGGTCTTCACAGATGCCTGTCTGTGCTGATTGCTAATACCCAGCTGGAGGAACATTTTGAACATATGCAGCCAACACACAGGCTCAGTAGCCCAGCCGTCAAGTTTCTAATGGAGGACAGGAACTGAGCAAAAAGAAAGAAAGTACTGTAAAATAACTTGCTGGGGAGGAAAATGGGGGTTCTTTTAAGTTTTGACAGAGGTGGGGGGGTCTCTGACTCCCCTTGCCCATAGTATAGGACTGCCAGTGATACAGTGTGCTATACAGTCCTTCAATCAGCCATCTTCACAGTAGCCTTTTAAGGGGAGATGTTGAATTGAGGCTGAGAAAAGTAACTTCCCAAGCCATTCAGTGAGTACATGGCTGATTACAGATTTGAACCCAGGTTTCACATTTCCAAGTTGGCCTCTCTCTTGCCAGGAACTGAGTTTGAATTTTAACACCCCTCTTGGGCTTTCTCATTAACTTATAAGATTAATTAGACTGAATGAGTTGTCAAGAAAAAGTCTATCCCGTTTTATGGGAGCTGGTGAGACAAAGTGGTATTGGACTGGTGAGACACAGTGCTATTTGTTAAGAAGTTAACTATTAACATATTTCTGTCCTCTTGTAATTCCCAGGATAGTGGTGCTTATGAGATTTCATAATCAAAAATGGAAAAGAAATGGAGGGACAGGGATGGAATTAGTTTCCTAGTGTGGAAAAACATTATAATGTGCATTTTTAAATGATGAAGCCTGACCTTGTCCTATCAGGGGCAGCAAGATGACAAATCATCTAATCAGCCAAGTTATCCAGTCATGACCATGCTGAAAATGAAGGCTTC
This sequence comes from Elgaria multicarinata webbii, assembly GCF_023053635.1. Lineage (NCBI taxonomy): Eukaryota > Metazoa > Chordata > Lepidosauria > Squamata > Anguidae > Elgaria > Elgaria multicarinata. The sequence goes on from NC_086172.1 coordinate 88,783,999, forward strand.
TCCTTTGGCTAATGATAGAACATGGATGCATGTTACCCACAGATAGAATAGATTGATAATCTTGTGCTTGCTCTACCTCATGCTAGCTTCCTCTTCTTCTACGACTTCCAGCAGTGGGCAAGCACAGACAAACCTGAGAAATTCCTTCTATAGCCCTGATGTTTTCTTTCTGTAGTTTTGTATTTATTGATGGCCTGGGATAGCATCCTGTCTCTAAGAATCTGATAGCTTTCCCCCACAGGGTGTATGGATCAGATGTCTCTGATTTTAACCTACATTCAAAAATCACTTCTGTTTGCTGAAAAATTTGAAAGGAAGCAGGTTAGCCTTGGAATATATTGGATTTTTAATTTGCTTCAAAGTCAGGTTAAATAAATCAGGCCCTCAATACTCCATCTGTCCGGAGCATGGCAGCCAGATATGGAGCTTCTAATTCTTAACTGGGTTTTCTGCATAAGATGGAAGTAGCATTGCTTATTGTGTAGAAGGAAGCTGAAGGAGATTTGCAAGAGGGCTCACTGTTTATTGTGTATATGCTCATTCCTTTGGTAAATAGAGTTTGCTGGAGTTTGTCCCAAACATCTATTTGGCTAGAGGCAACAGTGGGACAAAAGAATTGTGTGTACACTGGGGATCTCAGAGAAATCTGCAATGGAACCAAATGAGTTTGGATTCTGTTGTTGTTGTTGTTGTTGTTGTTGTTATTCTTATTCTGACTCACAGATTCTGCAGTAGGCCAGCTTTCTTGTTGGGTGGATTCCGTGGACTTGCAGACTGTTTTTTCTAACCTCCAGGAATTTTGCAAATTTTGTTGTAGAAAAATACACAATTAAAATAATAATAATTAAAAAAAAACCTGGCCAAAAATGCACATTTCCCCCATAGGCTAAAGCGTGAAGATGTGTATTTGGGGGGAATTTATGCATTTGGGGGAATTTGCACATTTTTCCTTGTGAACATTTGCATAAATTTGCATTTACACAATTCACACGTGCAAATTCAGAAGAAAAAAACTATTCCATAGGTGGGCAAATGGTGGAACAATAGGTGCCTGACAATACACAAAACATAGATGGAATGAATTTTACAGTTCATACATCCTTAGTGTGCATTATGGCAAGGGATTTATTTCTCAAAGTTTCAATTCTCTAAAAAATAATTGTCTTCTCCATCAATTCTCTCTTTCTCTCTCTCTCTCACACACACACAGAGTGAGAGAGAGAGAGAGAGAGAGAGAGAGAGAGAGAGAGAAAGTGTTCACAGACGGTGTTATTTTGTAACACACCACTAGCCCATTTAAAATTCTCAATATGATCACTGAATAAAGCAGGTTATCCATTTCTGGTCTAGGTCAATGCAATGTAGAGGTGTATATTTTAAAGATATTTTATATTTTGCTTTCTCCTCTGCATGTAGTCCAAGTTGCTTATTAAAATCCCAGTATCAAGACCAATTTTCCATTAAAAAAATCTAAAAAATAAAAACTGCATGACAACTATTTCAGCAATCAATAGGACCAATATAAAAATAACCAATTACAGCAAAGACTTGCCTGAACAAGAAGATATTTGCCATCTTATTAAAAAATCTGGACTGTAGGGCTTACACAGGCATCTCATGAGAGAATTCTAACTTTTGGGGGACATCATAGAAAAGGCCCCGCACAGAATTGGATCTCAATACAATTAACATTGGATAGCATTCGGTTGGGGGGAACCCAGAATAAAAGCAAACAAAACAAATCCATAGCTGGCATTCTAAAAAAATTGGAAGAATAAAAATGCCCTAGCTGGCTCCCTAAAGAACAACAGAAATGTACATATGTGTAGAATAAGATGGACTGCAGGACTAGAACCAGTTTTGATGTACCTTGCATCTCTGCCTTCTTACACACTCCTGATTCCTATATTGCCGTTGTTTGTGTGGCCTGACCCCCCTCAACTCCCAATTGAACAATTCTGCCAGAGTGCACAAATGATACACAACACATTCTTTGCAGTTTGCATGATCAGGGTTCTGGATGTGCTGCCATACATTCATGTAGAGTTAATTGAAGGTTGGGGGTATCTTGGGGAAATGCCTTGACCAGAAGACTCAGGAATCAAAGTTAGGACTAGTAGGAACTGCCTGCATCTGGGCATCAGCTTTTCAAGACTACTAGTGAATTCATGGATTAATTTTGTCCACCCCTTTGGCGAGAGAAGGGCTTACAAGGGTGAGAGAATGCACAGACTGTCCATCTATAATTTCCAAACAAACCCTCCCTTATTACAGAAAATACAGTAGCACCAGTATTTTCTGGGCAAGTGAGACCCATTCTGAATTTAAATGTATTGCATTGCCACAGGATGCTTGAGCAAGTCTTTGAAACAGCCAGGAATTCATACATCCTGCTAGCACAGAGCCAGTTTTGCATCATGCATGTTCCACTGCTTAATTTGCAACCATATATCAACATAGTGTGTGGACTTGGGGGAGGGGTGACAGCCCAGCGCTAGGCTATGTGAAAGCCCCAAATCGCTTAAAAATGTACACTCTGGAAGGATCAATGCACTTATCAAATGCTGCCTGTTCGCACTCTGGAAAACCTTCTTCATAGCACAGGGTTTTTTTAAAGCAATTTTTCCAACTGCACAAATGCCCTGTCAGACACACACACCGCCCAAGCCCAACACATTATTTCTCTTTCACAACTGGACAGGTTATCACCAACACTAGTAGCACCTTAAACTTAAAGACAGATTGACAGGGCCATATGGATACTCAGGAAGGTCGACAGACCAAGAGAAGTACACCACTGGTTGTCACCTACAGCCTCCAATTGAAACCACTGAAACGGATCGTAAGTGAACTTCAACCCATCATCAGCACAGACACTTCTCTCACACAAGCTTTGGGAGGCAGACCAGTCTTGGCCTGCAGACAACCTCCCAACCTGAAGCAGATGCTAACCAGCAACAGTACACAGGACAGAGACACAGACAGAGGGACCAGACCATGCAATAGACCCAAGTGCCAACTCTGCCCCCACATCTATTCAGGCAATATAGTCATAGGACCCAACAACATTAGTCACACCATCAAGGGCTCTTTCACCTGCATCACTCTGTCATGGCATGTAATTTGTGTTACATGCCATCCCTGACTTTGTCTGTTGTTAAGTTCTTAATAAACATACACATAACACGTGTCTGTCTTTGTTTTTACCACTTTTTTCAACTGCACATTATCAGATTTCCAACTGTACATTTTGTGTCCAGCTGGACGTTTTGTGTCCAACTGCACACTAAAAAAAAACACCTGTCATAGCACATCAGATCAAGAGCTAGATGTTTAAAATGCACGGTCATGGTTGGAGAACACTTCCCTGTTAGGTGAGTCCCAGCTGCACTGTAGGAGCACTTGGCTGTGGTGAGCTGACAGGGCATTCAGACCTCTAAGTGCTGGTGGTGGGGAGAGTGTGAAGCTGTTTGTAGTTGCTCTGGGAATGGTGTGAGAGCAGCACTGTAGGTAGCTGAGCTGACACTACCTTGGAAATTGCGTTAGGGCCTGAGGGAGAGGTGTAGGGGAGTAGCTCCAGTTTTAGATTTCCTCAGGCATCCTTGCCTCCAGACAGCATGAGCACTCTTCAAGGAAGAGCAGGGAGAACAGCTGAGAGAGTCTGGATTGGTTGTGTGTGACATCATCAAGGAACACCGTGATTGGTCTAGTTTCTGTTTGTGTGCCTCTGTGTTGGCTTTTCCCTTTTGGTTTTGCAGTGCTGAGGAATAAAAGTATGATTACAGAAAAGGCCCACTGGCAAACCTTATTAGGCTTCAGTGGTAATAAATAATGCCAATTATTCCACAGGGGAGGGAGAACATTGAGAGGAATTTCCCTCTGGTAATGAGTCGCAGGGTTCTATTTTCATCTTATTTTTATTTGGGTTATGAGAGGTTATTGGGGGGGGGCACTTGGAGAAAGTGACATAGGATTTTGCATGAATATTGATAAATGGCAATTACGAGGACCTCTTCCCTTTCCATCGCCTGGGGGCACGTCTGCTGGGGCATGCAGATGGGGCTCATAGTAATCTCTTTGTATGCATTTATGTGGGGGCAAACAGTAAAAGAATAAGAGCTTTGTTTGCATCTTTTGCACTAAAAGGAGAGATCTGATTTAAAAGACATATGTCAGGATACCATAGCAGTGGAATAAAAATAGCTACTCATGATTCTCTAAGCTGTAACTTGCTATTAAAATACCACTTGTGTACATGTGTCTTTTATTAAAAGATAGTTCAGACTTTGGGAGTCAAAAGATATATTCTCAAAATGCCAAGCATCATTTAGAAACACAGTGAAGGTGGTTGTACCAAATGGAATGCCACATTTCATGATTTCCTCCATCCTCTTAACATTCTACAGACATTTGTTCATGAGCTTCTCATGGCTTCCCAACATAGCTTCTCATTGGGACTATTTTTATTTATTTATTTATTTATTTATTTAAAACACACATGGCTGCTTCCAACATTAAAATACATAAAAACAGTTAACATTTTAAAAGCAATAAAAACATCACAATAAAATAGTGATTACAAACAATAAAACAAATAATAAAATTGACAAGAACAATAGCAGCAAGAACAGTTCTCATCATGGGAAGGCTACAGTAAAATGAAATGTTTTCAAGGCCATCTTAAAAGCCTGCAAAGGTGGTGCATGGAGGACCTCTGATGGGAGTTTGTTCCACAGGTGTGGGGCCACTGCTGAGAAGGCCCTCTCCTGTGTGATCACCCACCTAATTGCTCTCACTGGTGGGCAAATGAGAAGGCCTGATCTTAGAGTGCAGGCAGGCTGACATGGGTGAAGGTGGTCCTTCAAGTAACTTGGCCCCAAACTGTTTAGAGCTCTAAAGGTCAAAAACATCACTTTGGACTACATTTTCTATCCAAAACACCACATACACACAGGCTCTGGAAGCAGAAAGCATCACTGTTTGTGATGTATTTTTACCCAGGTATGGTAATAGAGCAAGAAGGCAGACCTAGGATTAGAACACCCTTCCTCCAACAAGATGTCCACCAGATGTGTTGGACTGCAACCGTTACCATTCCCAGCCAGCATCACCATGCTGGCTGGAATGATGGGAGTTGCACTCCATCACATCTGGAGCACACCAAGTTGAGAAAAGCTGAGTTAGATGGAAGGGGTGGAAGGAGATGATGCTCTGTGGAAAGTAGAGTGGGGAGGAGACTTGAGGAGGAGCTAAAGGCCAGGTAGGAGGTAGATGGGCTGTAGCTTCATAGTAGAGCACCTGTTTTGCATGCAGAACGCCCCTGTTTCAATCCCTGGCATCTCCAGGTAGAATTGAGAAGATTTCTGCCTGAAATCTTGGAGATCCACTACCAGTCAATGTTGATAATACTGGGCTAGATGGATCAATAATCTCACTCAGTATAAGACAGCTGACTGAGATGTTTGTCTGAAAGCTCCATCACACCTACGGTTTTGCCCTTGTAGTATTCCCCTTCGTTTCCATAGCGTGTGAAGCCCTGATCACTTTCACCTGTGCGCTTTTAGGGTTCATGCTTCTTTACACCTCTCCTCCCCTGCGTACCTGCGAATTGCTATTGCATCTGCTCGCAAATCTCCTTTGCACCTCCCCCTACATTTTATTGGTGGTTGGTGGTTGGACAACTCCCCACCTCCCCCTGCACTGATTGTGATGGACATGGGGCACTACTAGGTGTGCTCTGCTTTTTCCTTGGCAGTAGCTTCTCTTGTTGCTGAACAGATTTGGGAAAAACAAGGACTTCTCTGACCTATGTATTTTTTTATTGCATTTCTATACCGCCCAATAGCCAAAGCTCTCTGGGTGGTTTACAAATTTATGACAATTCAAAACAAAACAATAGTATAAAACCATAATATAAAATACAATATAAAAGCACAACCAAGATAAAAACAGCAGCGATGCAAAAATACAAATTTAAAATACAAATTTAAAACAGCAAAGATAAAATTAATTTATAGACTGTTAAAATACTGGGAGAATAAAAAGGACTTCACCTGGCATCTAAAACAATATATCGTAGGTGCCAAGCAAACCTCCTTAGGGAGTTTCGTGGATATCCCCTGTAATTCATTAAGCGCCCTCCTACACAACTTTACTCAGAAGTAAGTCCCGGTTTGTTCCATTCTGCCCTTTAAATAAATAAATAACCCACTTACCTGAGAGTAAGCCCCACCAAACTTAATGAGGCTTACTTCTGAGTCGACTTGCCTAAGCCTCCCCCCCCCCAAAGTAATAAATGAAACTGTCCCTGTACCTGGAATAAGAAAAGAAGCCCCTGCTGCAGCCCTCCCGGGATTAGTATCCTCAGCCAACTGCGGAGACAGCTGGTGCCCAAGACTTGTGGAAAGGGCACCTGGCAAACCTGGCTCCCCTCGCTGTCAAATGCGCACGCGCGCACACACACGAGCCCTCTGAGACTCTCAGTGTTCAATGGAGTTTACTCAAAGGTAAGTTCTTCCATTCCTTTGATCATGTGAAGCTGTGCATCTTCAAGTTCATAAACTACAGATCTGCAGGTTCCCTTACTCAAAAGTAAATCCCATTGATTTCATATATACATATATCCTCTGAAAGCTATGCTTTGCACATGATATGCAAACTCGCTTTTTCCTTCACCCTCTGCCATCCTAAATGGGACTAGAGCAAACTTTCAGATGTGCTGTGTGCTGCATTTCTCCAGCTTTCATCTTCCCTCTTATATGCAGCTCTGTATGAAGCACTTTCCCTTGCTTGTTCACCAAAGCCGCTGCCTTAATCCTCCTTTCCAGCTGATGTGGACACAGACCCTGGGGCATTTCAGCCTCTAGAACAATAAAAGGGTATTGTGTCCTCTGTTCACCTACAGAGGGAGGAGGTGACACCGATCATGTAAGACAAGGAACTAGAGAGATCAGCTGGAAAGGAACCAAATGAAGTTCATTTACCCTGCAATGTTCCATTAAATGCTGAGTAATTAGCATATGTTATGGGGTTTTGTTTTTGTTTTCTTTCATTTTGGCACAAGGAGGTTCTTTTTGCATATTAATTAGATCATCCAGGCTGTTGGACACTTAAAGAAATTGCAGCTAGCATCTACTGCTCCACATGTCTCTGCTGCCTTCTGCCCAAGTCTTTAGTAAATGGAGAATGAGAGACAATGTAGATGCTGCATAGATGTCCTGCTGCATTAATCTGAATTTATATTAGGGCATGTCCTCATTACTTGTTTATCCCAGAGAAATGATATCTGAACTGTTCCACTGTGGTGACAATATCTGGAAATCGGTATATTGCAATGTATTGGAAATTGCTCCAGAGTTCTCTTCTTTAGCTTATCTCATTACAAAAATATATGTGTGGATAAATGCCATGAATTTGACGTCATGATTATCAACTGACAATCTGTTGTGCTCTTGTGGTCTGTAGTATCCATTCCCCCTACCCCCAAAGTAAGGGGTTTTTAAGTGAATGGTTGTTGTTTTTCAGCAGTGGTTGTGTTGTATTATTTTTTTGCTCATATTCCATATTTGCTCATATTTTTATCCCAAGAGTTTTCAAGAGGAATGATGATGTAGAAAATACTAATGATGCTCATTTATAAGAATGCTTTCCAGGTAGACATAATTCTGACCCCCTCCCCATGGGTAAACCAAACCATGCAGGATCATGCGATAGCCTTCCCCAGCCTTCCCCATAGCCAATGACCATGTTGGCTGGGAATTGTGGAAGTTGTAGTCCAACGTATGTGGAAGACACCAGGTTGGAGAAGATCGCCTTACAGGGAGGTTCTCAAGGGATCACCAGCAGGTGCTCATTTCTAAGTTGAGCTACTTTTTGTATGTTATTACTTTCATGTCAAAATATGCAATTTCATCAAACAGGTATGGGCTACTTCAGGTACTGTACAGCTCTCTGGAGACTTTGAGAACTCACTGGGACTTTTACATAGCACTTTGTAAGAAATCCAGTTCTCGAATGAAAAAAGGGGGGAATTTTGAGCATGCTGTATAAATCACACTGAGAAATGCCAAAACTAAAAAGACAATTTCATCTCAGTTCTCCTCATTATCATAACCGTCCTCTTACCTGAAATGATTGGGATCAGTAGGGAGCTGCCCATTGGGACCTATGCTGAAAAAATTAATGCCTTGCTACCAGAGTTATCAAAGGCTTCTGAAGAATCTTCTAGGATTAATAGGACACTATTATTATAACTGTACTCACCTCTGTAGACTGAAATCCAAGCTGGTAGAGATTGAGAGAGCCAATAACAACCAGGTGATTCTGAAGCTACAAAGAAACCAGACTTCACAATCCCTCCCACTGCCCCCCAAAGCATTGAGTGGTTGTTATTTAAAGAGTGAGTTCAAGTGAAGGCTGTAGGGTGGAGGGGAACTGATAATTGCATCACTTTGCCTCAGCTGGCTTTCACAAGGCAGAGTGGGCATGGATTTGAGTCTCATTTCTCAACATGTACATAGATGGTGCTATATAAATAAATAATAATAATAATAACATTTTTATTATCACTCTATCAAAGAGAAAAAAGTCAAGATTGCTTCCAATCAACAACCCCAAACCATCAATTCTTAAAACTATTTAAAAGTAGTGTCCCCTTTCCCCAGTTAGTCAGAACAGAAGGTAACATGGCATGAAGTGGCTCTGAAAGACTTACTTCCTCCTAGGTCCAAAAGGAAGCCATTCCAAAGGAAACAAGCCCCGTGTTTGACATGTGTGGCAATGGACATAAGGAGGGGGAACTACTCTCTGTCTTAACCCATGATCTGACCCTGTCTTTACAGCCACAGGGATTTAAAACCAGAAAACCTTCTGCTGGATGAAAAGAATAACATCCGGATAGCAGACTTCGGGATGGCATCACTGCAAGTCGGGGACAGTTTACTCGAAACAAGCTGTGGGTAAGTTACACTGAGGTCATAAAGCAGCCATGGTTAGCCAGTCAATGGATAAGATGGTTAGCCTGCGATGGTTAAGCCAGTCACCTGGAAAAGAGCCTTCAGTGTTGTGCCCCCCTTTTCTCTGGAGCCCCATTGCCTCTGGAGGTCTGACAGGCACCCACAGTGGGTTGTTTCTGGTGCCTCCTGAAAACATCTGCATTCCCGGAAGCCACGGTTTTTATTGGTACTCTGTTTTTTAAAAAATAACTATTTTTAATATTGTATTTTGTTTCTTTTATTGTTTTATCATTTCTTGTTCACCATTCCAGAATCTGTTTAGATGTGGAGCGGTATATAAAAGCTGTAAATAAAATAAAATGAACAATATTACTCATTATGGCTTCCAGGTTCAGAGGCAGAATGTCTTGGGAGTACAAATGGTTGGGGGACATGAGCAGGAGAGAATGATGGCCTTCGTGCCCTGCTTGTGGGCTTCCCAGAGGCACCTGGTTGGCTATTGTGGGGCACAGGATGCTGGATCAGAGGGACCTTTTACCTACCCAGCAGGCCTGTTCGCATGATCATGCAGGGCTCTGCAGTTATGTTCAGTTCTTTCCCTTTTAAAGGAGAGACTGTTTCCCATATCTAGCTCCATGCTGTAGAGGTTGTACTGCTTTACTGATTATTCTTGTGCCAAGGAATAATGCAATATGGCTGGCCTTCCTGGTGTTTGAGCACATCGGCCAGGATGTAGAAGGGGTCAGGATGGCAGAGCAGCAGTGGCACCAGGGCAACCTGTTTATGCAAAACAGTGTATAGGTGTGCAATTCCCATTGCCTACAGAAATATTTACCTATCAAAGATGATAAATCCTATATGTTAGCTTGTCTCCTGATTTTATCCATTCCTCATCTCTACAAGAAACTGTTTACCTCAACTTCCTATAACAAATCACCTCCACTTCCTTCCAATAAGCACAATGCTTTCAAGCTAGGATATCTGAGTTTTTAAAATGGAAGGGATATGGAGAGGTTTCCACCGAAATGTGTGTGCTTTTGATAAAGTGGCTTCCACACTTTTGCAAAGTTCCACTCATAGTGGGCGAGAGTGGTATGCAGTAAACGAACGAAACCGCCTACGCAAACCTTACATAACAGTTCTTTAAAAACAAAACAAGAACCCACCATAACAAACAAAGATTTGTTTTCCTTTTTGATAAAACCTCTCATTTCGTACCAGATATGTACAATAAACTGCAACCTTTAAAACCCTAGAGGTCTGTGCTTCTATAAGTTTCAACTTAAAATATCCTCTCCAAAAATAGAAAGCAGAGCCATTAAATATATTTTCTAAATCCCCAAAGACTATAACAGCGAGGATTTTCCCTTGTGTTTAGACTACTATGGAGACTCAAGTACAGGTTTCCCCAAGGAGTTTATACTTGTTATTTATGGTATATTCTGTATCCTGCTGCCACCTACTGGTAGCAATTAGGATCAGCCTTATTGAATACTGCTGTTGTCATCCAGTAAACCTAAGCAGCAGTTTCCAAGGAAAATTGTTGCAATGAATTCTGGGACATAAGCAGTCTGGTTGACATCAATGATATGTACATGAACACATGCAAAGATTTGTAATTTTTGTTACTGGTATTTAACTTGCTTCTCGAAGCTGCAAGCCCCATAGGTTGAAACAGAGCCTGTGAAAGGGCAAAGGAAGGAGGGTTTGTGAGACCCATATTTCTAGGATGTCTTTGCCTCATACATTCTAAAACACCCATCCAGCAGAAATAAATCTTCCCCACATCTTTCTTTCTTTCTTTGTAGCAATATGTCCAGCTATGTCCCTATCTAGACAGGAATCACCTGGCTTCGGTAGTCTGTGCTCTCATAACCTCCAGGTTAGATTACTGCAAGATGCACTGTGTGGGGCTGCCTTTGAAGATGGTTCAGAATCTACAGCTTGTGTAAAAATGCAGTGGTCAGACTGATAGCAGGGACCAGAAGGTCTGGCTTGCATTGGCTGCTTGTACATTTCCAAGTCCAATTCAATAGGTTTGGACCTATGAAGCCTTACGTGGCTTGGGACTGCAATACACCAGTCCTGGTATGAACTACAGTGAACATCTGAGGGCCTCCTGCTAGAGAGGTTTGAAAGATGGCAACAAGGGAGGGGATTTCCTTGGTATTGGCCCTGTGATTGTGGCATGCTCTCTCTATTTTTAGCACAAGTGAAGACTTTCCTCTATTCCTAAGCATTTGAGGGTATATAATGGGGCTTCTTAATTTAGTTGTTTTACTGGCTCTTGGCATCTTGGATTGTCTTTAACTGTTTTAAAATGTTTTCACTTTTTGTGTGTTTTATCCCTTGTTGTGAGACACTGAGCTCTTTTTAGAAAAAAGCATCTAATAAATTTAATTTTTAAAATAATAAATAATTGTTTTGTAAGCCTCACAGAGGCTTACAAAACAACAAGAGCAAAATAATAATATATAAAATGTGCATAACAGAAGTAACCAATTTAAATATTTGCCATATAAACACATTTTTAAAATGTACATATTCAGATCATCCAGTAGATTCACATCTATTAAACCAACTCCAGTTCAGCATCTTAAAGCCCACCTGAACAGAGAAGATGCAACCTATTTCCTGAATGACAAGAGTTGTCGAAGGGGCTTTCCTTGGAAGGGAGTTACACACTAAGGGCACCATCACCAAGAATCTTAATAGGATTTGATTATATTTAATCTGAAGGCATGAAGAGGAGCTTGTGAGAGAAGCTTCTCCTTCAGATACTCTGGGTCCTGACCATTAAAATGTGTTAGGGCATGGAAATGGGGAACATGACTTAGTATTTTATAATTTATTTATTACATTTCTTTATCACCCCACAGCCAAAGCTCTCTGGGCAGTTCACAAAACAGAGTTAAAATCATAAAAATATGAAATCATAAAACATAGTACAAAAGTCTTTTTAAAAAAGAAAAGAAAAAAAGAGTAGAATAGAACCAAAAACCAAGAAAAGAACCACAGTAAAACCAAAAAATGGCACTTTCAACACTACAATACACTGAAAGGGTCAAATTTATCTTGCACATAAGTAAAATTTTACCCTTTTAGCACTACTGACCACAAACTGACAATTAATGAGAATGGGGGTGCCCTGTGGACCCCCCCATACCTGCCCACCCATGAACTGTAGACTAATAGAGATGATGCTCCATTTCATTGCTTTTTGTTGCTTCCGTTCTACTCATACCCTTACACCTTTTTTCATATGGAAACATCTTTGTAGTTCTATTAAAGCATTATCTTTCCCCTTCTTAAAAAAAAAATCACTTTCCAATTTTAGATTCAGTAGTAGGATCATTCAAGTTCCTAGGGAACTACACAGCAGGTAATATAACAGATGGCAGACAGCCCTGCCTAGAATCTCAGAGGGCAAATGTGCTGTCTATGGGCAGTGCTGGAATTCAAACCTTGGTGCCTGAAGCAGAACAAACCCCCATGTTGCTGCCTTAAAATGCACTAATAAAGCAATCAATGGAATGGAAGAGACGTGTGTATAATAAACAGAACACAGCGACTCTGCAATCCCCTGCTTTGCAGATACATTTTAAGCGCAATCACTAGACCTCCATGTGAGCTATTACACCACTTCATTAATTCTCCTGGCATGTGGCCCAGCATGGCTGAGACTGGTGCCTTATGATGTATCTGTTAAGGAGGGAGGGAGGAATGCGCAATGTCATGCCATGCAACTGAAGATGTGCGTGTGTGAGAGGAGGGGGGACTACAGACAGCATCAGAATTTTGACCCACTTTCTCTTGAGGTTCTTACTAAACCAGCATCAGAGCTTTTGACGGCAGCAGTTTCACCTTTGATTGGTCCTCAGTGTAGAGGTTATGCTTTGAGCCATTTTTTAAAACGTAAATCATGAATGAGCCATTAAATCTTAACAAGTGCTGTGCTCAGAAGTTGATTTCTAGCATTATTATTTTTTAAAAAAATCTGTGTTGGATAACAGGATGAAACTTAGCACATGCCATTGATGGCCACAAAAGGAGTCTCCAGTTAACTTTCTCTGGTGAACTGTAGCGATCAAATGGTGTTTGATGCTGCAGTGAACCAGATACTCTGCATTGGTGTAGTGTGAAAGTTCAAATGTTCAGTTAAAGACTGCTCTATACAGATCAAGCATGCCAATCCTAGCATCGACTTACAGAGGTTTGCGTTAGGTCATCCACCTCTGGTTGGCTTCATGTGGCCTTGAACATTACCTTTATGCATCTACTCATTCACACACACACACACACACACACACACACACACACACACACACCACCCCTTAAATTCTCTCTCTCAGTTTTGGTATTTGCTGGGAATTACTCATTAGATCAGCAGATTGTTTGCTCTAGCCCTGATGGCTACAGATAAAAACATCCCTGGAGGAAATGATAAAAAGTGCAGTCTTGATTGTTTTTATATTTCTTCGAAAACAGTGAATAGGGAAGGTGGGGAGGGGAAACAGACTATCTGCTTCATTGACATAATTTGTCACTCGCTGATGGCATGTCAAGCCTTCATTTTAATAAATCCCCCATTACTGGAACCCTCTATTGCTCTCATCTTCATAGGGAGGGAGGGACAGTTTTAGACATGTGTGTGTGAGCACACACACACATGCAACAGATCCCAGAGGGCAAGATATGTTGTATTTCAGGTTTTTGGGGAAGATGGCAACCCCAGCAGCTCTGCTTCCTGTAGAAATTGCATAGCCAAACAAGTTTTGTGCTGGAAAGCTGGTCTCTGAAGCACAGGGGTAATTCGGCAAGTCTTTGCATTTCTCCAAGAGCCAGGGAGGCCCACGAGCAAACAGCAGAGAGCGGGTGGAACTGGGGAGTTGGCATGCTGCAGCTTTTATTAGTTCAGATTTCTTCATTCTCTCTCTTGCCTTTACCTTCCGGGCAAAGAAAATTCAAGGCAATTAAATGCTGAGAAGGCTCTCCCATCTGTCCCAAAGCCACTTCTCCCCTGCATGATGCTTTTACGATATTGCAGGTTGCTAGTCATAGCCCCCAAATGCTTGGTTGTCATCAAGGGAAAAGTCAGTATGGCTTTGTTATGAAAGCTGGGGCAAAGGAATGTCTTGTTCCTCTTCTGCTGCAGACTCAGTTTTGACCTGAATTTAGCTTCATTACTACCACTGCTGTAATCATGGGCTTCTTTTCTCTCATTTCCAAAGCCTCTTTGGAGCATAGACCATCATGTATCTGGTTGCAAGACAGAATCAGAGAGTTTATACTGAATATTGGCTAACTAAGACTGGTTTGGAACTGGTTTGACTGTCAAATCACAGAAATTAATGTTTCATAAAGGTGCTAAAACTGCTGTGGTAGAGAACCTTAATCTTCCACATAGCTACAGTTCCTGAGGGCTTGTCTACATGGGCGCTTTTCCTCATGTAGCTTCGGAGTGGCAGTAGGTTATCTACCAAGTGATCCAAGTGATCCAGGGTCAAAGCCCCAAAGCTCCACACTAAAAAGTTGGGTACTTACCCCCACTTTTTTTAGCTTGGAGCGAGGCTCTGCAGCTCTGTGGAGCCTTGTTAAGAATAAATAAATAAAATTTAAAGGGGGGTTGGAAATACTACCAGGGAGGGAGCGCCCCATTCCTCCCCCTTGTTTCCCCCTCCCATTTACCTGTAAATGTGATCCTTTGCATTTACAGCTTAAAAAAACAACACACACACACACACACACACACACACAAGTCAGTCCATTTGTTTTTTAAAAAAATCCCACTAACCTTAGAAGAGGGGGCACGGATGCTTCCAGGCGCCCCGGGCCTGCCGCATGAATGCTTGGGTGGGCGGGCATAGCAGGGACAGCGGTGCCAGCGCCCGGAAAGCCCACAACTGTGCTCCTTCTAATGTAGATGGTCAGAAGGAGCGTCAATGCAGAGCCTTGCGCTGCCATGCGCAACATTCCCAATGTCATCAAGATGAGGGCTGGGTCATGAGAAACCTGCCAAACAAACAGACATGAAACTGGTTTAAATGTATAGTGTAGAATAGCCTTGATTTCCTTATTGCAGCTGCTCCCCTGCACTTTTCAGATAGCCAGGATAATGGAGATTTACTTATTTATGTAGTTTGTTGTGGGGCTATGGCTATGACATATATCAATCTCTCTGTTTCACATACACAGACACATATATACATACTATTACCACATATTCTTGATCACACATGTATGGAAATATTATGATCTTTTCGAGAGATGTGGTGTGCACACAGAAGATTGTACACTGAGCTAGACACAGTGGGGAAATTAGCTCAGGAACAACTATGAAGATTAAAGCATATACATTTTATTTTATTTTATTTATTTATTTATTTATTTCATTTCTATACCACCCAATAGCTGAAGCTCTCTGGGCAGTTCACAAATTTTACCACCTATGTTTGCAGAAAGAAAATTATGGTTAGTCCACCACTTCTAGGACTGGACCAGCAGACGATTCCTTTATGATTCCCAATAACAGTGCTCAAACAAGGGAAAACAGAGGTGGGTAGTTATGGTTTGCCAAATAAGGGTAAGGGAATGTAGCTAAGGTAATGGGGAGTCAACATGCAGGAGGCCTAGGCCCAACGGGGAATGCTTGAGTTTCAGTGGCACAGAATTGGGCATGGGTGGGCAAAATGGATAGATTTTGAACGATATCAGGAGAAATAAAGGGAAATAAAGGTAGATCAGTTTTTATTTACCTAATTTAAAGGAAGCGAAAAGCAAAGGGGTTCACTTCCTTGTTTCAATTACCTGGAAATTCACTTAGGACCCTGGCTCCTAAAGGCTTCTGATCATTAATCACAATGGGTAATCATTTAGTATGAGAGACCCTAGTAAGCACAGTAGTCTTTGTTCCCATACAGCAAGGGTGGGCAACTTGTGGCCCTCCAGATGTTTTGGCCTACAACCACCATAATTCCTCACCCTTGGAAGCCGGGGGGTGGGGGCATTTATAGAGAGTTACCATTGTTTGAATACTTGCATAAGGGCACATCCTATTAATTCAATTAGGGAAAAGGACACACCGGTCACGTACTTTCAGTACCTACAGTGCTAATAGCTTGCACATTGACATCAGGATCCTTTTGCTCTTTGTCAGCCTTCTGGGATAATAAAGCATAACAGAAATGGTGCTAGGATGATGGGTGGGTGGGAAGCCATGTAAAAGCCATCATGGCCCGATTTTTCAGTTACAATACAAACATAAATGGAGATAGATGTCTTTCAAAGCTCTTGCAAGTCCTTGCCAGATGATGGAGTCATTGTGGCTGCCTTTCTAGAGGAAAAGAGGTTTTGCCAGGGGATGTGGGATCCTGAAGCAGCATGGGAAGGGTTGTCTTGCCAGAACTGCCTTGTGCAATCATATACCAAATATCTCTTAACCTCTTCTGTATAGGAGAACTTCCAAGGCATTGCACCCCTTGTTAATTTGTGGAAAGGATGCTGCTTCCCTTTCAGTCACTAAAATTATTAGGGCTGGTGCTGGCAACCTATGAAATGAAAGATAGAATCTTTGTAGAGGCAGATAGAAAAAGTTTGAGCTTTTATTGCTTCCTCATTGCTTGTGTTATTCTCCTGGAAATTAACTTTCCCTCCCTTTTATTTTTTTATTTTATTTTGCACAGTTAAAAATTCGTCCTTTCTCTTATCATAGCTTAGAAAAATTAAGTCCCTGATATACAG
Organism: Elgaria multicarinata webbii; assembly: GCF_023053635.1. NCBI lineage: Eukaryota > Metazoa > Chordata > Lepidosauria > Squamata > Anguidae > Elgaria > Elgaria multicarinata. The sequence continues at coordinate 88,800,693 of NC_086172.1, forward strand.
GAATTGCTTCAGGCAAGCCAGGCTGATTGAGAAACAAGCCGCAGCACTAAGTCTCTGTGCTGCCTCGCTCAAAATCCCTCTGCTCAAAATGAGCAGTAACTATGGTGAAGTTGACACATCTATGTGGTTTGCCTTCACCTCCAACCCAAATCCCTGAAGAGGCATTTTGTACAAAAACCAGCGTAGTTGATGAGAGGTCCTTAACTAACTGTTTTTATGCAGCTCTGTTTTACATCAGTGTCTCTGTCGGGAATCCTTACTCTGATAGAATATCAGACACTGCAGTTCCAGAGCTTTTCAGGAGTAGTAAGTGCTTCTCTAAAAGTATATGTGTAGGGCAGCTGTTGACAATGAAAGGCAGGGGGTTTATTGCAATCCTAGTTGTGTGGGTAGAACACACTGTACAGTGTAGCAATCGTTTCCCATAACTTCATAAGTAATGGAAGAAGAAGTTGAGTTATTGGTGGCAGGGTGGGTGGGCCTGAATTTGTGGAAACAGTCTTTGTCTCTGACTTAAGATATGGATTAGAAATTTGAGATAATAGCTCGCTCCCATTAGAGGATTCTTACCCCATGTTCTTAAAGCACTGGTTTACACATGAGGTGTGCATGCTTTGCAGCCAGGCATTCATGTCATGGAAGTGCTGTTTGTGTGAACTGATGCCTCTGCCCGTGTTGGCCTATAAGCAGGCACCCTGATTCTTGTTATGATATCAATACTTTTCTAAACAATCCCATCATGGTAATCATAGCAGCCATATATAAACCATCCACCTAAGAATGCTGGTTCATCATGTAAACTTGATGCTCCTAGCACTTCTGAAATGTGTTCTCATAATAATTTGTGAACAAGATCTGAAATGCATGATCCCCCGAGAGTTATCTGGCAAGTGTTTTATTGCACGCTCATTACTGGCCACTCAGTTTTTCAGGGGTTCTTTTGATAATGATGTCTGTCTCCCACATGCCTCCTTTTCTCAGTTTTAGGAGCTCATCAGAGTGATAAAAAAAACACTGTTTTAATCCGACTCTTCTGAGGTTGTACTAAAAATTGCCCACTAGAGGGTAATGTCCCCATTGAAATCCATTGAAATCTACAGGCCACATGGTCACTGGACTCTTCTCTGGGAAAAGGGCTTGTTTTAAGAGCGGAAGAGAACCAGCAAGAGAGCCCACAGAAACACGATTCCCCCCCCCCGCCCCGTCTGACCCTGTTGGCAGAACTGCATATATGTTCCAACTCGGACTCATGTCTTTACAGTTCTGCTACTGCTGATGTGCAAGTGGGGCCCAGGAGGGCATAAATTGCTACAGGGAAAATCCGGGCAGCAGCAGGGTGCTTAATCCTTCCCCTGCTTGCCAGTTTTCCTTTGCCATGCCCCCCCCCCCGCCCCAAGACCTGGGTCTTACATGTAGTTCTGTCCTGAGAGTGACAGAATGAGACCATGCTGCCAATTCATTATGCTTCATGCTCAAGTCAAGACCTGCAGAATGGCATCTTCAGCATTCCATTGATGTCTACAGAGTTTGCAACTCAAGGAAGCAACCTTCTCCCCACCCCCACCCCACCAAAGAAGCGTTGCTAATCCTCATGCCTCTTCCAATGTACCACAGCAGAGGCCGCTGGCGAAAAGCGCTTCTTGATCTTGCTGAGTGATATTGTTATTGAAGACGCCGTGCAGATTGTAGCATTACTGCCTGGAGATGTAGCAGAAAAGATGAGGAAACAGCCTAGGAGGGGAAGAAGCTGGGAGAAAGTTGCTTAGATGCACAAGAATTGAATAATTAGTGATAAGAGCCAAAGAAATATTCATGACTTTGTGGAAAGATAAACAGATTTCTGATTAAATTTGGATTTTCTTTTCTAAGGCAGTCAAAGTTGTTTGGTGATTGGCAGTGTGGAAATGAGTTTTACGTGCATCCTGGCTGGCCTGAGGATCCCGTTTAGAGCTGTTAGCCGAGATAAAGCTGGAGATATACAGTTGCTGTGAATTGGCAGGAAATTTAGAGTGGATATGCCAAGAGCTCATGCTGCTGTCACAGCAGTGGAGGTGCAGCTGTTGAGTGGGCAGGTTAGACTGCATTTTCTTCCTATTGCTCCCTGACCCCCCCTGTTTCAGCCATATTAGTCAAAGCGTTACCTTTTCTTCTTCTTCTTCTTCTTTTGGTATCTTGAGCTAGTAAGTGAAAAACTCAAATCCTTACTTTGTTTTGCACCATTTAGATGATTTTTAAAATGTAACCTATGTCAGAGAAATTCCCCAATCCAATAGGGAGGGAGCAGAGTCCAAGCAAGTCCAGATACAAAGGCTTTTATTCAGACTACACGTGTAGGAGAAAGGCCACACCCAGCAACCCGGTGGCTGACCTCTCTGCCCAACACCCACAAACAGCATACTTTTATGCATCAAAGTTGCTCTGATGAAATCATACTTTCCCCCCTCCCACCTGCGATTGATTACAAGTCTCCTAAAATCCCTAAAAGTTTCCATAAACGAAACAATTCTACATAAAACAATACTATATTATGGCAGCCTACAACTGGTACAAATGTTACTTCTTGTCCCTGATAAGTGCCTCCAAGGGCAATCAGAAAGCCCCCAAGCCCACTCTGAGGACTTCAAAATGCCAGTCATGGGTCTTTGAGGTGTTTTGAGACAAAGGAAGGATGCGCCTTCCTGTCTGCACGATATGCAGCTGGGTTCGAAAATTCAAGGTTTTCAGATATGCATTCTAGGAAAACCAACAATTTGGCCAGATGGGTCTGGAGCCAGTGTGTGGGTGACAGATTCAAGACAGCCTTGAATCGCCTCTCACTTGGCTTTCTCAAATTATTAATATAAAAAGGTGGGGGCAGAGTGCTAGGGATTTCTGGGGTGCTCGTGTTCTTACACTTAAGACAAGAACAATGAGGCCTTTCCAGATTTCCCTTTCACCTAGAAGATCAAATGACTGGCCTCACAGTTCAGCAGGGACAAATTTTGGGGTGGGGGAATCTGCTCACAATACCATTTCAGTTCCAGGCTAAGCAAAGATGTGTGGCATGCCAAAAGAAAGAAGCAATACAAGAGAACGCATGGACACAATAATACCTGTTTGATGTGGAAAATCCATTTACAGGATCTCTGCCTGTCATGTTTTTTTAGTAATCAAAGCAGCTGTCCGGGGGGCAGGGGTCTTGGATTTGAATTGCAGCCTCAATGGACATTTAAAAAAACCTTTTCCTCCATGCCATTTTCTTGATTCAAATTGCTCTCCTCCAAAGCTTATATTTCTCTCACAGGAGGAAAATATATAGGTACCATACTCCCTTTTTGAAATGCTGCAATCTCAATCCAAATATCTCATCCTCCCACTCGCTGCCTACACACACAAAGCTTGGGTTTTTAAAAAGGGGGAGATTCTATTCATGGATCTCCCAAGTCATATCCAGTTTGGCTTGGGGTCTCACTGCGAATGGACGGAGCAGGGTTAATATAATGCTGTAATGGTAAAGGACTATATTCTGTCTTCATGTGCCTCAGTATTCTGTAATTCTGTGCTTGGCCCACAGTACACAGGTTGATCCATTCATGAATGTGTAGTAATGGTGTCTTCCACAAAAGTTTGCTATCCACACATGTTTATGTCTGCATCATTAATTTAACTTGCAGGAAATAAAAGGATCAAATAATGTGCATGTGCTTGTGCCATTAGTATGAAAGGCAACCCTTGCTTTGGGACATTTCATCCATATTAGAGTTAAGAGGCACATGCACTATATCCCTATAACATCCTAGTGAATTAATGCAAGGATGTGGTATAGGAATACAGACATAATTATAGGAAGCTGGCATTATCCATTGTGTAATTATTTTTTCCCATAAGAATATATGCACAATAAGCAGTTCCTGGTAATCTGCCATGTGATGGTAGAAGATAGTGTTGTTTGAGATCTGCATGCGTTATTAGAACTGTTTGGTTCCCTCTTGCTTTGTCAGGCTGCTTCTAATGAAGGCTATAAAGCAAATGGCTGCTGCTATATAATTTCTAGGATGCTAAATTATTATGTGGCAGGTTGGAACGAATAATTGATTTCAGGGAACTGTTTCTCAATTAGTTGCTAGGCAGGGAGCACAGCAGCAGACAGTGGTCTGAGCACATGTTGTGTTGGTGGGGGTTACTGCTGTTGTCCATTTTTTCATCACTGCTTTTAATGGGCTACATGTAGAAATCATGAAGCAGAAGATTATATGTTTAATGATGACCACACAGTACAATTCAGCAGCACAATTTAGGATTATTTAAAACCAACCTTCTCCAACTTCTTCTTGGTTAAGAAAAAATATTTTAAGCTTCTCTGAAGGTAAGGAGCATAAAGGGAATATCCTGATTAATACGTAAGATAGTGGCATAATTGCTTCTATATCAGTCAAGCACATGGCCCAAGGTGCAGATAAAAAGGCAGGATGATGACAGATAGACTGATGACAAGTGAGACTAAGACCATTAGTTTGCTGGCCTGGTCCTGATGGAAAACCTGATAGCTTCCCTCAGCAACAAGTTGTCCAGAATGAGGGAAGGAAGCTATGATTTTTTCTGGGCTGTTGTACAAATTCCCCAACTAGAACTGCTTGTAGTTCTCATCCAGTCATGACCCCCAGAGGAGCAAGAATATTAAAATTTTAAATGAAAGCACTAGATGAAATTGTTGATGACAGTAGTAGGGACTGCTTAGGAGTGATCCTATCTGCTTCAGCTAAAATTAGGCCTGATTTTAGTAGCAGAAACTTAGTGTGTTGTTGTAATAATAATAATAATAATAATAATAATAATAATAATAATTTATTTCTTACGCCTCTCCATTCTGATCGAGGCTGGGAACAATAGTAAATATAAAATACATAATAGTGAGGTATAATCACATTTGGTTGAAAGTTGACTTGTATTTTAGCTAGTGAGCTGGGTAGATAGATAATTCTGCCTGTTGGTTTTACTTTATTTTATTTCACTATATTATTAATATTATTATGCCAAAGTGTTATGTAATAAACATATATTCATTCAACCATTCATATTCAGGTGTGAGTCATCAAATGATAACTCACTAGCTCAGTTTAGACAATGTGTTAGTCAACACAGTGTAAAAACTCCACTCAACGATGGAGTTTTTAGGGGGCACTCCCCACACAACATGTTCTAACTCCACCATTGTGTGGCTGTGGGCTACTGTGGAGTTGGGTAAAATCCACTGTGACATTTGATTGACAGTTCCTCTGTCCTCTCTCCTCCCCCAGTCCTCCCAATGGTATCCCATCAACCATTGCTGGGTGGGGGGGACCAATCCCTGCAGCTCTCCTAGAGTGGCACTCCCTCTTTTCACTGTTCTTGCCAGGGAACTTTATAGCCAGTGGGAAAAGTCAACTCAACACAATGGAAAACTCCACAGAGCCCTCCACACAACACGCAACACAACGGTTGTGCAGGAACTCTCCCCTGCACAATGTGGATATTCTGCGTGGAGTGTTTTCCCAAAAAAACCTCCACCATGGGGTGGAGTTTTCCCACCAGACAACACATTTCTTAATGGTGGTGTAAAATCTCCACTGTGGAGTTCTAAAACCACCGTTGAGAAACATGTTGTCTGAACTGAGCCACTGAGTGATTACACATCATGTACATTTTAGGAGTTTAGTGAAAGCATTTCTGTTACCTCAGCCTATTTTTAATATCTCCTGGAGCAATTCTAACCCCTGCTGAATGCTGGCTGGGGGCCGGGAGTGTTAGGATGGGGCAGAAGTGCTGCTCCGCCAGCAGGATGACATGTCCACTGAGCAGGCAACCAGGTGTGCTGGCAGAAAGCACCATGGGCATAGGGAGTGGGGTATGGAAGCAGGGGCCTAAATAGCAGTAAGTTTTTCTTCATTGGTTGAATGGGAGGGACATTATAGAAAATAATGGGGGGAGGAAGCACTGGAGGAAAGCCAATGTGAGCTGACAGGACTCTAGGTTTTTGGACACTGAATTTAGGATTGCTCTGCCCTGGTGGCGGGATGGACACTGGAATTTCCCCTGATAACGCTCCACTGGTAGAGCTGGCTCTGAAAGACCATAATAAATACAGATAAGGGGGGATTTTGCACTCACTGGATCATGTTTTCTTTTTCAGGTCACCACATTATGCCTGCCCAGAAGTAATCCGGGTAAGTGAGCTTGAAATCACAACATCATTATACAAAACAAAAAGGAAAAAAAAGAAACCTTTTTATTATTGAGTGACTTTGGATCATCTTCAGCCACATTGTAAAAGACATAAAATTTCCCACATTGGGTCTCTCAATAATGCAAAGGGTTTAAAAAATTTCAAAATGAAAGGTCACTCACGATATCACCCTAACATACCCTAACAGCGAAAGCATCGGTTCTCAAGTTTTATTTCATTTATTTGCCCTTTCAAAGCTATTCATGTCTTTTGGGATCACCTTTTCCCTTCATCACAGCCTCCATCTAAGAGAGACAGAACATGATTTCCTGTGCTGCTCTTGCTGTGCCACTGGACACCAAGAAGGGGGAATGTCCTCCTTCCCTATACCTGCAGCCCCTGGTAGCCTGGTAAACCGAAAGGGCATTACATTAAACATGCAGTCTCTGGAGATATTGTGAAGCTAAGCTCCATAAAATCAATGGCAGAGAATTGATGGCTGATGTTAAGATCTGACAAATAATGACTAATTCCAAGCCCCATAAAGAATCAACTGGGAGACATACAGCTTCTTAATATCCTAAAGGCATTTCTGACATTTCAGGTTTTGTGCTGATCCTTTAGTCTTTTCCTCACCCAAGCCATTACAGTACATTGCCCCTGTCATCTTCCAGATCATAGACAAGGTGTGAGTCATCAAACCTTCTTAATGCTTCTTAATTAGAGTTTTTGGACATTGTTCCTCATGTCTTGGGGGGTACCTTTAAAAAACAAACAAACAAACAGGTATTGAATTGGAAATACTAGTTCTTCTTTTACCCTTTTCCTTTCCTTTTTTCTTTTGAGGTTCATCGTTGTGCACCCATAGGATCAGCTAAATCCCTTTTGTCCCTTCTCACCCAATGGGAAGGATCCAACGCTGTGCTAACCACTATTGGTGTTGCAGTGGTGGAAACCAATTCTTGAGCAACATCAATAGCATTTGCTAGTACAATGTGTTTCCTAGGGAATCTGTTGTACTAGCAAGCTCTGTTAATATAGTGCAAGTGTTGGTTTACATAAATAAATATTACACAATAAATATTTTGTATAATATTTGAGATCTCTGTAATACATTGTTTATGTATTTGGGGGAGAAAGAGGTTTCTCATTGTTCCCTCCCATTGAATTCAAATACACTAAAACATATTGTTTCTCTAACAACTTTTGTTTAAACCTCCAAATTCCATATTATGCAGGGAGAAAAATATGATGGGAGAAAAGCAGACGTCTGGAGCTGTGGAGTCATTTTATTTGCATTGTTAGTGGTGAGTCATCTCCTCGCTCCATGTTATTTTTAAAAATGCTGCTCTATTTTTTTTATATTTAGATTTTGACATCACCTGCATGTTTGCTGAATTCATTTTCTCTCTCTTTCCTTACCCTATATGTCCCAAATGCGACTTATCTGCATCATTCCAATAACGGAAATGTGTGACAAATTTTCCAACTTCTCTAAAATGCTGATCTTGGTATAAAGGGAAGAAGAGGGTTTATAGGAGTGAAAGCTTTTTTTAGGTTGCACTCATATGCACATTTACTTGAGAATAAGCCTCACTACACTCACTGGGGCTTGTTTCCCATTGAGGATTGGGAATCCCAGCATTCATAGACTGTGGTGTTACTGTTATAACAGGGAGGGCACCAAAGGAGTGATTTTTTTAAAAAAAAATAATCACGTATGTCATTGGTTTTATGGCCAATTTGCTATTTATTAATGACCTTCTCATGATTTCCTGAGCTTTCATTAACATCAAGCAGTTATTCTTTATTATTTTAAGCGAAAGAGAGAGAACTGTTTGATTGTCCAAAGTAAGTAAACCTTCCATAATACAACAGATAGTAAAAAAAAAAAAAACACCTCTCATAGGACTTCTAAAAATATTAAGAATTTCTGGTATTTTTATTCTTTCAGTTCTGCAAAATGACCACAATAGCTCAGTTCAGACAACATGTTAGTCAACGCAGTGTGAAAACTCCACTCAAAAGTTGAGTTTTTAGGGGGTACTCCTCACTCAACTTGTTCTAACTCCACCGTTGTGTGACTGTGAGCTACCACAGAGTTGAGTAAAAGTCAATGCAGCATTTGAGTGACAGTTTCTCCACCCTCTCTCCTCCCCTGGTTCTCCCGATGGTATCCCATCAACCATTGCTGCGGCAAAAAACAATCCCAGTAGCTCTCCTAGAGCAGCACTCACTCCTTTCGCCACTCTTGCCAAAGAACTCTGTAGCCAGTGGAAAAAGTCAACTCAATGCATCATAAAACTCTACAGAGCCCACCACACATGCAACACAATCGTTGTGCAGGAACTCTCCTCTGCACAGTGTGGGTATTCCGTGTGGAGTGTTTTCCAAAAAAAACCTCCACCATTCCCACCAGTCAACACATTTTTCAATGGTGGTGTAAAAACTCCACCGTGGAGTTCTAAAACCACTGTTGACTAAAGTCTTGTCTGAACTGAGCCAACATGTCTGTTTAATTGCTTTCTTACATGAGATACATGATGATAAAATTAAGGAATTGGCATCAGTCTTAGAGATATGAACACACAGGGCTTTGGCCGAGGACAGACTTCCCAGCCTGGTGCCTTCCACGTGTTTGAACTACAATTCACTCTACCCCTGACTATTGGCCATGCTAGCAGAGGGTAATGGAGTTTTAGTCCAAAATTTATTTACTAATTTATTTAAAACATTTCTTGGCTGCCTTTCAGAGCAGAAGCCCTCACATTGTACAGCTTCGTCTATTTGCCCCACAGCAGATGCAAGTCGGCGGCTGCGTCACAGGCAGGATTTACAGTACTGCTTTAAAATGGTTTATAACAGTAGTGACAACTATTGGAGCCCAGGACACAGTCCATATGCAGTTTTCAAAACGTTTCCAAAGTGTCCTGCTTGGTGTAGATCTGGCCATAGAACCAAAGCAGCACTGATTCGCAGCCACCGTGGGGCAAAGACAATGTTTAGATAGCCCCCTGGTGGCATAAAATGCCAAATGTGCCCACAGGCCCCAAGAGCTTGGGACCTCTGCCCTAGCTATATCTTGTGCATTGTATTAATGTTGACACTTGAATGTGGTCATATTGGGTTTCATACCAAAGGTCTTGGTGACATCTGTTAATATACATTTTGAGTATAGGCTGAAATTACATAATTTAGTCAGATGTATCTTGTCAGGCATAAAATTAAAACTGTTACCAAGTAATGCACGTCTTTTTACCCACCCACCCCCATTTTCCAAACATAAGTACAACACACACACAGAGAGCTCAATTTCAATGAAGTAAATGTACAAGATTGAAAATTTGATTGCCATTTTTTCTCAATTTCCTTCTCTTATGCTTCATAAGGTATTGAAGCAAAGATAATGGACAGATTAGATACATTCTTTGATAATGAATAGGTCCTAAGAAAGCCATTGATTATCCAGTGTGTTTTTACCTTCATTTTCACTAGCTGGGAAACACATTCATTGTGGACTCAGTTCTGCTTGAAAACTATATCAGCTAATTAAACAGCAATCCAGTTAAAGGGCTGGAATCAGGAGTTGATAGAAACATGGTCCCTGAACTGAATATTCTGAATAAAGGCACTAGAATGCCTTTTCTTTTTATTATTAAACATGAGCACAGGTCATATTCTGGTCAGTTGCAGTTCCTTCTGGCCATTTGATATTTTCTAAGGTGAAAAATTCTCTGATGCTAAACAGCGGCCTTTTAGTGTTTGGTGTAAATATGTCCAGAGGAGATTAGAACCAAAGAGCAGATAAGCACATCTGCTGTTAAGAGTTTGCCCAGGAGGACTGCCAGCAAATCAAAGCCTCGTGACTACAACTGATAGCTCAGTTGAATTTAAGTGGATTTTTGTATCTATGGATAGTTTTCATGAAAATCGTTCAAGCTTTATTCTGTTCTTCAGAAGCTAATTAAAATTCAAAATAATAAATTAAGTTCAACCAGGCTTTATTTTCCATGCTGGAAAAGTTAAAGGGAACTACTGTTTTGAGACGATGGAAAATTGTTTCCTACCCTTATCTTTGTTTGGGAACCAATTTTCTTAGTGCAGGGATTCTCAACATAGTGGCCACAGGCGCCATGGCTTCTGTGGGTAAATCTCTACCTCCTTCAGAAAAAGTGTTAATAATAAAAAATTGAAAAACAGTAGAGCACTCTTCTTCCTGTTCCAAAACCTGCCACTGGTCAGATGTTCAGTGGGCAGTAAGAGAAAAGCAAGGCAATGGGGTAGAGGGGAGAGAAAGCAAGGCTAGGAATGGGAAAAGGAGAGAAATAGTGAGGTTAGAAGCTGGGAGTGGAGAGAGAGAGCATAGAGAAAAAGTCTGTGGATGGAAGAAGTTTGGGTGGATCAGGAAGCAAATCTTTCCATATCCTCCTCCCTCTCAACCTCTAGCCTTGCTATTTCTCCCCACCACCTCTTGACTAGCCAAGCCCCCACAGCAGCCATTGTGTGACTAGCCACATCCTCAGTGGGAGCCATTTTGTGGCAGTGCCCTCAGCAGGAATTTCTCAAATTCCTAAATGTGCCCACAGTCCAAAGAGGTAGGGGCCCCTGTCTTTATGTCTTCTCATTTATCTCCACTGTTCTTCCATTACTTTTGCTCAACATCCATTCACCTTCTTCATTTACCTCTCTTGTTTTTTCTATCATGCTGCTGCAGGGCGCCCTACCATTCGATGATGATAACTTGCGGCAGCTGCTGGAGAAAGTGAAACGTGGTGTGTTTCATATGCCACATTTCATCCCCCCAGACTGTCAAAATCTCTTGCGGGGGATGATTGAAGTGGATGCCTCGAAACGGCTGACGGTAAGAAGACATTCACTGCAGATCTCATGACTTCCACTTTCCAAGACATCCAATGACCTGGTTTGCATGTCACAGAGGCACTTCCTGGGTTGTTTAACCCATACATTGCAGGGATGAACAGAGCATGCAAGTCATTTCTGATTTCAATTAACTGCCCAGGAATGCCCCATCCCTGGCATGTTTTGTGACGTCTGAACCCAGAAAGTCTGGGGGTTTATGGGTTAAACAACACAGAATTAACCCAGCAACAAGCCACAGGCAATTGTTGGGTTAACTCTGAATTAACAACCCAGAATTACTGGGTGAGAATGTCACAAAACAATCCAGGAATGAGGCATTTCTGGATTGTTAATTGAAATCAGAAATGGCTTGCATGCTCCATTTGTCCCTGCATGGGTTAAATAAACCTGGAATCGCTGCTGTCACATGTGAACTGGGTCAATGAATTTACATCTAAATCAGCCTTCCCAAACTAGGTCCCTCCAGATGTTTTGGACTACAACCCCCAGCACTTTATTTTAAATAATGCAAGTTTCTAGCTCTAATGGCTGTGAAATTTCCTTGGTGTGAAAATTTAAAATACCATTAGCCCTGTTTATTGGTGTGGGGTTTTTTTACCCACTCTTTCCATACCCCTTCCAATACTCTGGCCCTAACACCTGAATAAAATTTGTATTTATTCTCAGCTAGTTGAGAAGCCACCCTTGTGTACAACCAGGCCCTCACTTAGGCTTAAGCCTATCACATCATAGATTATCTTACATTAGCCTGTGATATATTTATTCACATTACAAGAAGGTGTCTTCTAAAATGCCAAATCTGCATTTCAAATAACCATTCTGTTATGCTAGGGTTGCCGTTAAAAGAATGATGTACAGTAAAAGGTTCATAGTGCAGGCCTGTTGTTGTCATCGTCATTTAATGTCTAACACATCTACCCATCCAAGTGCTACTCACTTCCCCTTGTAAGAATCCCCAATTTTGATTCTTTTAGATGGTATATTATGAACCTCGACTTGTTGGGATTCCCAGAGGCAGACTATGAAGCACCCTGAGTTATTCTATCATGCTCAGGATATTAGTGATGGGCAAACACCCCTCAGAACTGGGCTTGACTCAGTATTGGGGTAGCAAACCAAGTTATTTTTATAGGGCTTTAATTCTGAAATCTGTACCCCATTGTACTTCTAATTTATTTATTCATTTCCTGGATATTTAGACTTCAGTAAAAGTTCCCAGGGCAGTTTACAAATGAAAACAATAAACCATAACAAAAATACAAATTCTCCTGAGAACTCATTAGGAGAACAACAGAATCCAAATGTACCCCAGTCTCCTCCTGAAAATGGCTTCCCTTCTCATTTACCTAGCAGTAACAATAGAGGAGGCATTTCTTCCTCCCTCTCTGGTGCCTGGTACTAGAGAGCCAACACTGCAGTGTTTTAGAGTACATTTGTCCTTAATGTGGACTTTGAGCATGCTGGGATCCAGGGGTCCTTGCACCTGCAGTATTGTGTCCCTGCACAATAAACCTTGGAACATGTAGTTTCTCGGTAACTTGATGTCCATAATAAGGAACTGAGCACCCAGAGAAACTACATTTGTTTTGGGGCCCCTCACACTTGGGATGCTACTGTTGAAGTTTTCAAGGCACCAGGGAAGGTGGATTGGGAGCATCGCAGAGAGGCCATGAAGGAGGCCTTCCTATTGTTGCCACTCCCATCAAGTAATTAGGAAGGGCAGGGGATGGATATAATAGCAGGGACATGGGTGATGGTGACAGTGAACTAATAATGAGCTAGACCCCAATGTTATTGGAGTTTGGGCTTAGTTTATAATCAGATCAGAAGCGGGGTTATAAGTTCACCATTACAGCCCCCACCTCCAAACACACACACTTCCTGAACTTTGGACTGTCACTATTTGGAACCAAACTGTGTAGATTCCATACATTCAGTTATTTTGTTTCGGATTTGTGAGCTTCTCTAAACCAGCAATTTATAACATGATCGTGATTGGCCAATCAAGGAAGTTTGCAGGTTCATTACATGATGTTGACAGTATCCAGGGCTCCTTCCGTGCTATCCCCTGGAAATTGCGGGTTTTAAACCCCCAGAGATAACGTGGGAATATCTGGGAAAATGCACCATCTCCTAGTATGTAACCGCAGTGTTGGGCTATAATTACACCACTAGATGGTGGTATCTCATTAAACTGAATTGAGCACATGGAGCAAGCAGACAGAGGAAGTGTTCAATTTCAAAATATGTGGCCACCCGTGTAAATGGTACTGATCTTATCCCACAAAGAAAGTGGATGCTAAAAGCCATGGTAAGGCACCACATTTTTAAAAAAAATGTAGGGAAGCTCTGTGTATGCCTACAATAACTTTCCTGTGCTCTGAGGGAAGAAAGCTTTACTTAAGGAAGCTGTCTCTAGCTAGATTTTGTAGTTAACTTATGCCAAGGTTGCACTGTGATACTTTTTGTGTATACCATGTTAATATGGTGAGGTAAGCAGTTTAAATTATTTTGAAATGCAGGACTTCTAATTTGACTACTGATCATTATTATTTTTGAGGTTTTTATAGGTGCTTTTTGTATCGGAAAGGAGGACAGGGCTCCTGTATCTTTAACAATTGTATGGAAAAGGAAATTTCAGCAGGTGCCATTTGTATGCATGCAGCACCTGGTGAAATTCTCTCCATCACAACAGTTAAAGCTGCAGGAGCCCCGACCTTTTTTGTATTTGGTCACGAGTGCAGGGCTCCTGCAGCTTTAATTGTTGTGATGAAGAGGGAATTTCACCAGGTGCTGCATGCATACAAATGACACCTGCTGAAAATCTGTGTTCTCCCTTAATGGGGAGTGCTGAATTGTGAGGGTGAGCAGACTGGCTATGAAGGGGCAAAGGCTAGCGAAGAGCAGTGGCACAGCCACAGCAGCAGCAGCTCCTTCCCAGGAGGGGACAACTGAGCCGATCTGCATGATGATGGGGTTGGGGCAGAATGCAATCACTCCTTTGTTCTGCCTCAAGTTCAACCTGAGGCTCCCAAAGGCAACCTCTCATGCCATGTGGCTCCAGGATTGCAGTTGCTGACCTCCCCACCCACCCACGGTGGTAAGATGTCTTGCAGTCACAGAAGTAGTCGCCAGTTAATAGTTCTGGGAAGGAATTTTACCTGCACACCAATTGGCAAAGACTGTGCAGGGTTTTTGCCTTCCCCATTGCAAGATTAATTCCACTGTATATAAATTGATCTGGACTATCAGCAAATTCTTTATGGATGCTTCATTTTATAACATTTGTCACAAGTTACATAGGCGTGATAGGCATTGGGCTGGATCTATCGGTGAGAGGGAGTGGGATTGGGTGAGGATTCCCATAAGGAATCTCAGGGATGTGGCACCAAGACCAAACCAGCGCGGGGGCTATAAGCTTGCCATGTCTGTGGTGGAGGTAAGGGGTTTCCCATTAGCAGTCTGCGCTGTGTCCCTGGCCTTTCCATCCACCACCACTGCTCCTGGCATGTGGGCCAGGAAGGGGAATCGGTCAGCAGGCAGGCAGGCTGATTACTGGATCCAAGCCCGGTGCCCCCACCAAGCCTATTCAAGCGAGTCAATAAAAGTTGCGGCCAATTTATTATCCCAGCTATGCTTGTTCTCATCCCTTCATCAACCAGACTCAATTAAGCGCTATCCACACAAATTCCCTCTTCTGTACAACTGTTGAAGATACAGGAGCCCTGTTCAACTTTCCATATGGTCACCCAGCAATGAGTTTGCAAAATCCTTCTGCATGGAAGTATCTATGAAAAAAAATAAATCTAAAACTCCTTCCAGATCTTCATTGTTAAAATATTTATAAATCAGAACTTAGATTAGTGATTGACTTCTCAAAAGAAGTCGGCACACTATTGAGTCAGTCTGCATTAAATGGAACAATGATTTAAGAACATTCGATTTCCCCCATCCCCATCCCCACCCCACCCCCGGGAAGCTGCTAGGGACTGAAATGAAACCCTCACCTCACTGCATAGTAATTGCCTATCTTCAGTTCCATTCATTATCAGTCTAGGTTGCATGCAGTTTGGTGAGTGACTCATAATATCCTAAATCCGTCACATTCTGGGAGTCTGTTCCTACATTCCCTCTAAGTGTGTGTGTGTGTGTGTTTGTGTTTGCATTTCAATAGCAGCATGGGTGTTTATGGAATTGCTCCGTATCCTGATTTGAATGAACTTTAATTTACCATTAATTTACATAATCTATGCAAATGTTCAGTGCTCCTTTACTAAATGTGTTTATTGGGTCATTACAAAGATTTTCTGATCAGGCCTCTGTTTAATTGAATTGACTATTTGAATTAGTCCCTCTTTAACTTAAAACTAGCTTTCTAGTGGGCCTGATGACAAGCTCTGTACAACATAAAAGTTTGCATATGCCTTTGTTTTCATTTTATTTATTTATTTATTTATTTATTTATTTATTTATTTATTTATTTATAAACATTTAGACCCCACATTCTTCCTGGGAGCTCAAATCATATAACAAAAATGATACATTTTAACAATTAAAAAAATCCCTACAACTTAAAACAGAACTACTAAACATGAAAATAGCAGCAGAAGATAAAAACTACAACAGTCAAAATATTTTGATTTTTTTTTAAAAAAAAAAAACCCCACCAACAGACAGATTCAAACAGCAGGTTACATATTACATACTGTATATGCCTTCCTAAAAAGGAAGGTCTTCACAGCTTCTGGAAGGTCATTCATGAAAAAGAGAGGTGGGCCTCCCTCGAAAGGGGCAGCCTACGGGCAGCTGCTGAAAAGGGTCTCTCCCTAGTCACAATTAAGCGTACATGTGGGGTTGTTGGGAAATAGAAGTGGGCCTGCATCTCAGTAGATGAGCAGGCTCACCTGGGAGCAGTGGTCTGTCAGATATACTGGTCCTAAAACAACATTTTCATTAGACTTGGGGTTGGTTTTTTGTTTTGTTCTTGGTGTTTGCTAATCACAAGCCCCGTTCAGACAACACACTACTTTGTGGTTAAGCAGTGTGGTTTAGCGTGTTGTCTGAACGGGGCCACAGTCTTTTATTTATGTATCTATTTAAGCATTTATATTCCGCTCTTCTGGTGCAAAAGCTACACTCAGCGTAGCCTGCATAATTTAAAAATTACAGTTCCATAAAACAATATAAAGACGTCAACCAAAGAGAGGGGGTCAGCAGTTAAAAACAAATCATAAGAACATTATCTGCTACATACAACAAAAGCCTGCCAGAATCAAACAGTCTTCACCTGCACAGGGGCTAATCACACTTCATTGTTCAAGGCATTCCATAATTGGGTGTTCCTGCTGAGAAGGCCCTGGCATTTTCATTGCATGGACATCTGCAAAACTGTGGTCCTTGTTCCCTCTTCTTCCTGAATGAACACTGGCGCTTCTACAGCATCTGTGTCCAAAGAGCTTGTTTTTATCATGCATCTGGCAAACATTCGAAACTTGCCCATGTGATAAAGGGAAATGGAATGTTGAAAGACAGACAGACAGACAGACACACACACACACACACACACACACACACACACCACGCCTCCATGGCATTCAACTCTGCACTGGTGAAGAGAGAGAGAGAGAGAGAGAGAGAGAGAGAGAGAAACCCTTTGGGGAGGCCTGTTAAGTACCTTTTGTCACTTAAACACATTTAAGCAACATGTTTTAACATTTAAAATTTAAATGAAGGGAGAAGGAATGAGATTAACTCCCACTGTGGATCACCCTCCCTTGCACTGCAGAGCAAAAGCCTGCAGTCATCTCCTTGTCAAAATCAATTGCCCTCTTGTAACCCTTCCTTGTCACTTTAAAGTAGATGAAAAGCAACAAAGCATTAATTAATTACTGCATCTTTTAAAAACAAAACAAAAAAAAGTAGCGAACATATTGGCAGCAGCAAGCAGGCATGTATGATATCATCGTGTTTCGATATAATTAAATTTGAGCAAGAATAGAGGCTGATTTATACAACACATTTCATACCCCAACCAGGACTTTTAAACATGCTTTCAGAATGGGATAGAAAAACAGTGCCATGAGTTTATTTTTAAGGCACCATTTGACCACATTTGATGTCCTTATATGAAGGGTCAAACTGTCTCAAACATTGCAGACTCTTTTGTCTTGGAAACTATTGCAAAGCCTTCTAGCATGGAAACTGTTGCTTCAGCCATTGTGACACAGATCCAGATTAAGGGGGAGGAAGGCGGGGCTGGAAAGAGACTTGGACATGCCTTAGGCCTATCATCTGCACTCTTGTCTGAAGTCATGAATGGCTGTGCTTCTTTACTTAGTGTATGTATGGCAGGTGGAACAGCCTTGTGAAAGAGCCGTAATGCACACGGTTGGGATTGGACATTGTACTCTGAAATTAGAGTATGCAATTACACAAATATAAGTATATTCAGAGTCATAACATATTGTTGAGAATAGCCCTTAAAATAGTAAATGTCTGTTAAGTTGCAAACTGTTGCATATAAATAAATCAACTTTAGATCAGTCAAGTCTTGGATGGAAGACCATCTTTGAACGTTGGTGAAGAAAAACAGGATATCAATGCATATAATAAATAAGAACACAGGTTTTCTTCAGTATAGTTGCAGACAGGATGTGTTAGATATTGATGTTCCAATACATAGCAGCTGAGACAACAGGAACTGCAGCCCTGATGTGATTTATCAACAGGTGACCTGGAAACCTTTCCCAATATCATATGACTCCCCTCCCCGAGTTTAGATGAAGAAGGGGTGTTTGAGGAGGATAGGTTTCCTGTATGTATATGGACTGGCATGGTCCGTAAAGCATAAACATTCCATCTACAGGTGATGAATAGGAGTTGTATCAGATTGTGAAGCATTCGATGGAAAACATACACAACCCTCTATTCGTAGCCTGAGCCATAGTGAGCTAGAATGTGTTGCTAACTTGCTAGGAACAGAAGACCTAATATTTTCCCTTACTTTTTAAAGGAGACTCTTAGACTTTCTTACCCACTTTCAACTCCTGTTCAGAACTGTTCAGAATTCTATTTCATGTACTTTTAATGTAGGAAAATCCCTATCATACCAAACAAGTCGCCTCATTAAAAAACAAAAGTTTGCTCAGAGCTTCCCAAGGTGATGGTTATATAATGTACAGAAGCCTTTGATTCCCTTGCTGTCTGTGTGGGCCTCCTTCTCTCTATCTCAAAGCAGCCTTCTGTCAGTTTGCTGTGTTTCCTCACATACCCATGCACATGTTTTGGCTCACCAGTTCTCATTAGTCTGGAAATGAAGTGAAAAGTAATTGGAGCAGGACAGCTGCCTCAGTTCTTGCTGACCAGTTTAATGGGCCTCTGATCCCATATTTCAGCCAGAAGGGCTTACACATTGTTCCAGTTGTCTGCCCAACCCCAGGTCACAGCTACCACCAGCCCATCTGCACTGTGAACGTTTGCAAACATATTGCCTTGAAAGTCCAGCAGTTTGTTCTGAGGCCCATTCACTTGGAACCAATACCTAGCAAACCATCAGTTTCCTTTGTATGTAGGACTACTTCTAGCTTGGCTATGTCTGAGGACCTAGAACAAATGTTACATGTGACTTTCATTGAAAAATGTGGAGAGTTTTGCTGTGGCCTGGTTATTTTTGACACCACAAGAAAACTCCTGGAACATGGCTTCTGCATCAACATTGCTGCCACTGCAGTTCTGAATCTTAAAGCTTCATGCCACGTACCTGCTTCCCTTGAATTATCCCTGTAGCGCTAAGCTTTTGCAGTTGTCGTTTTTGCTACGGGGCGACAGCGATCCTTTGTATAGCAGGAAGTGAGTTTAAGTGGGGAAATGTAAAAAATCATAAAAAAATCAATGGATGACCCAATTCAATTCAAATTTGGTATGTTTAAAGCTCTCCCTATTATCTATTACTGTGCCAATTTTGGTGTCTTTATCTTTAAAGCTTATGCAGATGTAAGCATTTCTTTAAAATCCTGCTCCTGAGTCCCAGTGGCGGCTCGGAAGATACACTCAAAATGTAGGGGATAAATACGGCGAATCTTTTTGCTTTATTGCACAATTGAGGCAGGATGCATGGGAGTACTTCACAATCAAAGCAGATTATAAGGTGGAAAACTTCGGAGTCCTTTGCATGCAATTCAGTGATTGCACAGTGTAACGCTGGTGTGATAAAGCTCTTGTTTAGTATTGCTTGTTTAGTGCAGGGATGGGGAGTGTCTGGCCTGTGGGTCTAATCCAGTCTGTGGGGGTTCCCTTTCTGGCCCGTGGAGGTTTGGGCTCACTATGCAGGCCCTCCCCAAGCCTCTCCCCAAGAGTCCACACACCCTGGAGGCTAGCAGTGGCTTTGGGAAGTTAGCAGGGAGTGGAATCCCCACTGTTAACTCCCTGAGGAATCCCTACTGTTATCTCTGATCCCCAGCTGGAAAGAAGCAAAGCTCATTTGTCAGAGGGCAACGGAGGAGCGAAGGGGACTGAGCCAGCTCAGCTTTGTTCTTCCTCAGCTTTCCTGGGGAATGCAGAAGAGGAGCAAGGCCAAGTTGCCTTCATTGGCTTCACTCCTCCTGGTCTTTTCATGGCCCTTTCCCCAGATTCTATCCATCTAACAACCATCTTGGCTGTTTCATCCCTTGAACCTGTGAACTTTTCAGTCAGCTCCTATATCCTTAAGAAATCTCTAAATCTCATGCAACTTTTGACATGACCTTCCATTTCTGATCTCCAATGAAGGGAGGTAGAGAGGCAAGGAGCAACAGCCACAACTGATTAGCATCTCTATGCCATGGGACTCTGAAAGAAACAGGAGTCTCTCATATGTGGAAGGGAAACAAGCAAGTTACCAGTCCTCTTTGTGCAACTTTTAGTGTGGTGTCTAGAAAGGAAGCAGAAATAGGGCTAATTAGGTATAGCTTATCTATTTGATGATTGGACAGGGAAATCTTATGATGTTTAGGTTCTAGCCTTGCCACTTGAAAACCATTTTTTCTTTGCATGCTACCCAGCAATTTACAGGATGAGTCCTGTTATTTGTTTGCCTTTGTCCTCCAGTTATCTTTTTATCTGAAATGTGTAGCATAGTTCCAGCTGCTGGTGGTGGGGGGAGGGGGGAGTAACTGGCAAAAGTACAGTTGGGTTTGATGATGACATGTACTAGAAGGAATGATGAGTACTGTCACAGTTTCCTATGAATATAGATTGTCTTAGACCCTTATGCAGAGGTTCACATTTCTCTGACACTGACCAAACTACAGAATACAATGCTCAGCAGTGTAATATAGGTACTTGTTATTTTGTGTTGTATTCATTCTTATTGTTTTCTGTTTCCTTGTAGCTAGAACACATTCAGAAGCACATATGGTATATGTAAGTAACTTTTATTTAAGTTTGAAAAACCATCTTAAAGTCAGTGATTTTCAAAGAAGCTAGAGAACTGTAAACAACTTCTGTACAAAGACACCAATGTAGGGAGCCACAAGCACAGCAGAAGAACCAGTGCTCCCTCCCTCTCTTCCTCTAGCCTTACCATTAGATCAGTGCTGTCAGAGTCCTGTGCGCACTACCCTCCCTCTTTTGGATATAACTGAACATTATCCATCACAATACCCCTCTTTAAAACCATAGGGAAAATATCTGGATATTTTCTAGCATTCCTGGGCCACTAACAGAGAGCTGAAGCAATAAGCATCTGTAAACAAAGGCTGTCTCCTTCATATCCAGTCTCTTTATTTATTTATTGAATTTATATTCCTCCTTTCCATAAAAATGTGCTCAAGGCATTTGCTAATGTGTGTATGGAACTACTGTTCTGATTGTTACTAGTGGCATTATTCATGAAATAATAAAGGCCTACAAGAATGAAATGTTCTCACACATAAAGTGCAGAAAAAACAGCTAACTGCTGAAAAATGGCACCACACTTTGGGTTCCATATTTTATTTATTTATTTATTTATTTATTTATTTTAGCATTTTTACCCCACCCTTTAGCCGAAAAGGCTCTCAGAGTGACCAGATACAAAAGGGGGCAGGGCTCTTGCAGCTTTAACTGTTGTGATGAAGAGGGAATTTCACCAGGTGCTGCATGCATACAAATGACACCTTCTGAAATTCACTTTTCTATACAACTGTTAAAGATAGAGGAGTCCTGTCCTCCTTTTTAATATGGTCACCCTAATATAGATACTGTGTTCTGCTTCACAGAGCACTTGTGAATAGGATTGTGCTTTGCACTGAAGTGCCAATATGCTAAAAAAAAACCCACACACACAACTAAAATAGGTTGATAACAAAGTGATGCCTGAATGCATATTTCAGGGGGATTGTCATTGCCCTGGTAAATGTTCCTACTTCTGCACAAGGTTGTGATTTTTGGCATGATTACACTGCAATATTACATATGTCTACTCAAAAGTAAGTCCTATTGATTTCAATGGGGCTTACTCTCAGGTAAGGCAGTTTAGGATTGCAGCCTTTCTTGAAGATAAGTTCCAGTGAAGTAAAATAAATGGGACATATTTCCAAGTGAGTGTGTTTAGGATTGGGGTTATCAAGTAAGGAATTGCTTTTTACCAGCACTCAGATCACTGAACGTCCACTACAATTCATTCCTCAGCAAGCCACAACTATTATAGTGTATAAGTATGTTTGCTGTTACTAAAGTGGAGAGATGGCTTTTCGCAGTCTTGTTATTGCTATGAATGTTCACTTTTTCTCTTTCCCCCTTCTTTGCAGAGGGGGTAAAAATGAGCCAGAACCAGAACAACCGGTTCCTCGAAAGGTGCAGATTCGTTCTCTCCCTTCTTTGGAGGACATTGATCCTGATGTTTTAGACAGCATGCACTCATTAGGTTGTTTCCGTGACAGAAACAAACTCTTACAGGACCTGCTGTCAGAAGAGTAAGCACTTAGTCTTTACTTGATATAGGCTTGGTTGGGTTTATGCCGAGACTCACCAAATACAGTAGGGGACAGGCCTTCTGTAACTGCTATAGTTGTGTATTAAAGGGGAACATTTATTACGCAAGCAGCTGCAGAAGATCCTCTCTTTTACACAACTCTTGAAGATGCAAGAACCCTGTCCTCTGATGCATAATGGCACCCTGGTGCATGGATCTTTCCCCTTTGGGTCATGAGATGAACCAATTAACATTCTGCAAATTCTTGGGATGTGAAGGAACTTCTTTGTGTTAAGCAAGTCTAATAATCCATATAGCTCAGAGTTGTCTATCTTCACTGGCAGTAGATCTCTTAAAGATTGCCAAGAGCTGATGCAAATAATAATAATAATAATAACAACAACAACAACAATTATTCCGCTAGTCACATCAGTCACCGGCATCACATCAAAAAACTATACAGAAAACCTTCAGAAACTGGGCCTACCAATACATCCACACCAACATCCAGAAAGCAGTCATAATTATTTGTATTTATTTATTGCATTTATATTCCACCTTTTTTCCTCCAAGGAACCCAAGGCGGCGTACATAATCCTTCTCTTCTCCAGTTTAACCTCACAACAACAACCCTGTGAGGTGGGTTGGGCTGAGAGTCTGTGACTGACCCAAAGTTACCCAGTGGGTTTCCATGTCCGAGTGGGGACTAGAACCCAGATCAACACTTTAGCACAATTGTCAGGAAATTCCTGAATCTGTAAAAGACAGCATGACTTGGCAAAGCACGTTATGTTTGTCTAGAAAAAACACCATGAGCGAGAAAGAGCTAATAATATCTAACGTAGTGCTTTCGTGTTTTCAAATGTCCAAAGCGCTTTACATGCACTATCTAGCTGCAGTCCTGACAACAACCCTGTAATGTGAGTCAGTACTATTATGTGCCATATTGCACAGGGGGTGGGGAGACTGAAGCTCAAATCCTATACATGTTTAAACAAAAAAAGTCGTACTAGCCTCCAGCCAGCCAGCACTACTTGCTGAGGCATGCTGGGAACTGTAGGATTTTGTTTCTGTCTAAACATGCATAGGATTGTGCCCTTAGCCAATATGCTACCAGCAGCATTATTTTATTTATTTTTTAAAAATTCTTCTTATACCTTCTTCAACTGTAACACTTTAAGATTGCAGATACTGGGGTGGGGGCAGGGGTTACTCAAATGCTCTTTCATGTAAAGACAAATAAATTAAGACAGCTCCTTGCATGTAGAAAGCCACCCTTCTTACTTGGTACTTTCTTTGTGCAGGGAGCTTTTTACATGAGGATAACATTTATTTATAAATTAATTTGTATCCTATATCCTCTATTCCCAAAAGTGGGTGCCAAGAGCAGCTAAGAAGCATATATAAAAACATCCGATCACTGTCAGAAAAAGTATGGTTAAACGAGGCCGTTTTAACCTGATGCCTAAACTCACAGAGCAATGAATCTGGGAGCTGCTGCAGAAAAGGCCCTCTCCTGTATTCCTGTCCTCTTGCACTACAACAGGTTAAAGGACACACAATAGGACCTCTACTGGTAGCCATCCTATATGTATAGATGTGGGAAGGCAGCATCTTTCACAAATGTGATCCCTCACTTGCACATTCGTGGAAGAATAGCATAACATGCTATTTCTGCATATTTCAATCCAAGTGGCATTTTTCTCTTGGAAGTAATCTACTAATCTGAGCCAGTGCCATCTTTCCTTCAAGAAGCAATTATTTATGGAGGGAAGCCCCTTCAAATAATGTCTTAGTTCCATTTAAGGTATCAACATTGGGATTAAGTTTCTTCAGAAAGCTGGAAGATTTTATTGGAAGAGGAGGGGGAGGAGGAGGAGGATATAATGATGTTGTAATGTTATTTTCCAGAGAAAACCAAGAAAAAATGATTTATTTTCTTCTCCTCGATCGGAAAGAGAGATATCCCAGTCATGAGGATGAGGACCTTCCTCCTAGAAATGAAATAGGTATTCCAGAAAAAAAATATCCTGGTCTCTTTACTTTTGTTTTTGTTTTTGTTTGTGTATTGTCCAGCCATACAATCAATTGTTATAGCACATTTTGCAATATTCAGCACATGATTGGAAGGGCTACTGCATGCTCTTCAGTGCAGGAGAGCCCACCTCTGCTTACACATCTCTCTACATGCATGGACTTACCCCAAGCACTGAAATAAAAACCTGTGTAGGTCAGAGCTCCATGTGTGCGTGGGAGTGCACATGGAGCTTTGGATTGGCACCATTCCTGGATCACCTTTCATCTAACATGTTCTTAGTTATGCATGCACAAACAGGAAGCGTTTTCAGTAAATTTAAATGAAGTGCACGCAGCAGTCCCCTCTTTCTCATTAAATCTCACTTTAAAACTTGTGAAAATTATTTATGGGAGAGTCTTTTCCAATGCTGTCCTCCTGAATGTCTTAAAGTGAACTCCCTAGACAATGATACATCGATTTAGTTGCATGTTTTGACATGAATGGAGCAGAGGATTGTTCTGCTACTGATACTTCAAGTGGCTTGATTTCTCACTTCCTGTGCAGACAAGTGTCATGTTATGCCTCCGCTGCATGAGGAAGCCTTTCCTCCTGCTTCTGACACCCTATGCATATATTATGCCATTTATTTCATACGCTAATGCAAACTATTGCCTGGATGTCTCTGCGCAGGAAGGAACAAAAAGTCTTCCCTGAATGTGTTAGCTTATCTCTAAGTTGAATATATCTGTGTGATGCCTCATCATATTTTAGAATTCACGTTTATTATTATTCAAGTGTTAGTTGTGTTTCCTTTCCCAAGGGAAGCAGAGTGGGTAAGTTCAGCTCTTTGCTCCTAGCAGTATCTCTGGGAATGCAGAGCAAGGTTTAATTGAGAGCAATCATGCTTCTGATGCATATCTCATCATTAGCCATTAACTGTGGCCTCGAACAAAGAGATGAGAGGATAGGATCAGAGAAGTAGTGATAGTTTAATAATAGTTGCTTGGAGACATAGCTTCTTTCAAAGATGCGTGCCATGCAGAATTAATGCCCCCCTTTCTAAATGCATGGGTATGTTTGGAAGAGATTAGACTGGAGCAATACGTACAGGCTTTGAAATTATAGTTGATGCTAAAGTAAAGTTACAACTCTGTATTATATTGTTCTGATCTCTGTTTAGTCTCTTCTTATTTTCATTCTCTGCATGTTTGTAATTCCCTTCTCTCAGAAGTATATTTCTGTCACCTCTGTTGAACCAAGTGTCTTGTTTTCTTCCTGTGATGGAGGGTTGGCTGACGTCCTCTGTGTCTTTATTCCATAATGTCACATTTCCACAAAGCATTCATATATCCCTTTTTCCAGACCGCTGCAGATATATAAGAATAAATACCACAGTGTCTCTTATTTTTAGAACTTTGCTTTAAAACCCTGTTACAAAGAGGCCTGAACACAAAAGCACACATGCAAGAATGCTTATTCTTATCCATTCTGCATGCCTGTAAAATTGCTTTGGTGCTGGGGTTGGGGGCAGGGGCAGCGCTGGTGCTAAAGGGCACATAGATCAAGACTGACGATATAGCAGATGTTGTAGTTGAACGTTCCTATACTTTTGTCAGGAGCTTATAGTTTTTCAATGTAAAATGAGACTTCTGAGTTAACCCACACAGTATATTGGAATACCAAGTTGCCAGAGAACTTTGGGATTGTTCCAGAGTTTCTGGAGCTCTGTGTAGCATAAAATAAGCAGAATCCTATACACCATCCTCCGGTATTAAGAAATGCCAGACTCCAAGTTTCCTAACTTTTATTATAGGGATCCTAGGCAGTAAGTGCGTCTATCTTAACTGGATTGACTGCAGAGTTTTTATTCCACCCATGGGAACATTATTGAGCGGAGTTCCGCTCAGATTTCTCCTGCCACTGGAAGTGGGGGAGGTACTCTTCACTGATTCCTCTCTGCCTCTGCAGCCCCCAGCACCACCTCTCTCACTGTTTTGGAAGGTCTGCCAACCCCCTGGAGCAGATATTTGGGGACAGAAGTGGGTGGAGGGAAATTCATGAACATCTCCTATTCAGCCAGCAGAAAAGCTCTGCTGGCTCAAAAGCCTCTCACTGATGGAAAGGGCACTTCCATCCTTTGAGGCTTTTGCTGGATCCAACCCATTGACTAGTGCAAGGTAAGGCTGAATCTTGGATGCCCATCTAAAGTGCCTTTATTGAGCTTTTAAGCAGTTGATTAAAATATATTAGATCTGTATATTTAAAATGGCTTGTCAAATTGACTTGCTACATGGCAATTTGTGTGGAGTATTGTGATGGTTGAATGCTACATAGTCAGACAAGATAAAACTTCATAGTAGAGACAATATAAATACAAAGATATAACTTATAATACAAAGATAAAATTATAGAGAAACCAATAGGGAAAAGGTATAGTTTGGACACCAACTTCCCTTGAATTGAACATGCCCCAAAGAGGAATAGCTCCTTTTTTCTTTTCACTCATCGCTCTAGTTTTACTTTTATTTATATTTATTGTGCTGCAGGTCACTTTTGAAAAGCTACTGAGAGGTATTCATTATATGGCAGGAGGGAAGAAGTGTCCTGCATGAGGTTTAGAAGTGTGTGTGTGGGGGATGTTAATGTTTCAGCTCTCTACTGGGGCTCCCCTGTCTCCTCAGTTTAGTAAATATTGTGGGGGGGGGGGATTGGGAAACCAGGTATTTTCATTCCGAAGCATCTAAGGTGATCACAGCCATGTTAAGTTAACTGCATTATCTCTACATAAAGACCCTCCCAGAAAGCGTGTGGACTCTCCAATGCTGAACAGACATGGGAAGCGGAGGCCAGAGAGGAAGTCCATGGAGGTTCTGAGTGTGACAGACGGAGGATCCCCAGTTCCAGCTCGCAGAGCGATTGAAATGGCACAGCACGGACAGAGGTAGGTGGTGCCCAAAACTAAAAGAGAGGAAGTCTGTGCCATTGGCCTGGAGTTTCAGGAGCCATTGCAGCTGGCCCAGTAGCTTCTATCTAGGGGAAGCCACATCAGACCAGGCTCTCTAGTGATTAGACCCTGTAAAATTTAGAAGGATCAGAAGTGAATCACAGGAAGCGTCTTTGCTTGTTACTGTTGTTTCTTTTCTTATTCCTTTGCTTCTCATCCAGCATTTCAAAGCAGTGCTGGGGGCAAAACTACCAATAGAGACTTATATAAGCTAAAGGAGTCCACTGTGGACCAGGTAAACACCATAACTAAATCAGAAATATAGCCTCGTCTCACCCTACAATGTGAACATATTGCTTGCAAGACATGGAAATATTTTATTTCAGACCTCTCACTAACTGAGGAAATATTCTACCTAACCATAGTACTGCAATGAAAAGCAGATGGCAAAAATGGTGCTCCCAAAAGGCATAAGCTCAGTGAAGTTCTTTATGGTCTTCTGGTTGTGTTTGAATGGGGCTGAAAGTCTTAATACTGCAGAAATGAAGGGAAATCCCATATGTGTTATATTATATCAAAATATATTTTAAAAATATCTCTGCTTGTACATTTTTTCAGCATCTAGCTTAATTTAGCTATTGCAACATGGACCGATGCTTCAGCTCCTAGGCTAGAAAGTAAAGCCTTACCCTACAATTTTAGTTAGTGG
Source organism: Elgaria multicarinata webbii (assembly GCF_023053635.1). Classification (NCBI taxonomy): domain Eukaryota; kingdom Metazoa; phylum Chordata; class Lepidosauria; order Squamata; family Anguidae; genus Elgaria; species Elgaria multicarinata. The sequence continues at coordinate 88,828,355 of NC_086172.1, forward strand.
CCAACCACCAAATAGAAAGCACCATAGTCTCTTAGAACTGCCTGTAGTCCATCACAGGTATGCCTCTAGTGTGCAAATAACAATTCCCCAAGACTTTCCAGGTTTGATTCCTCAGGGTGCAAGACAGGGTATCATATTTTAGTTCTAAGATATATAGCAACAGGACACCTGGAAAGCAAGTAGAGAATGGTTAAAAATATTTGAAAAATACAATGGTGAGGGTGTTCTGGTGGAGAAGTTTACTTCTGTTGAAGACGACAGGATAAGAAGCAAGGATGAGGCTGAACTACTCCTGAGCTATAACCAGTAACTACATCAGTTCCCTGTCTCCACTCAATGTTCATACTGCGTGCTGAGGATTTTACCCCCAAAGTTCTCCTGGTTTGGAACATAGGGTTTCAGAAACTCATCTGTAGACAGTTTGTTTCTTAAGTTACAATGGTGTGTTCTGTTTCAATTGTTTGCATCAGGCATTTGAAGGTAGGAATAACTATCTGAGGGGGAAAAACTGAATTAGGGAGAATATAATTTCCTAATAGGCTGGGGTAGTTTATGCAATTCCTGCAGTCTCTCACCTTGGGGTTGCAATTATGTAGCAGATTGCCAAGGAAGCGCCAATATTACAAAGCTGCATTTCTCACTAGCCTGAGTGTATTTGATATGGAATTTATTTCTTTGAGTATTGAAAAACATTGTTTTAGTGGGAACTGGTAAACAGACAAAAACACAGAGGGTTGTGTGTGTTTTTAATGAAGCATTGCACTCAGAAATACTGTACAAAAGAGTATGCCACAGTCCAGGGTTTAGGGATGTCCAGGTTTTAGCATGTCAGTATGCATGCCAGATATAGCATCTGGAATATTGTGTGTGTGTGTGTGTGTGTGTGTGTGTGTGTGTGTGTGTGTGTGTGCGCGTGCATGTACACTAGACAATAGATTCTAGAGGAAGGTATACATATGTGATTTTGGACAGGGACAGGGAACAGATGTAGAACAGAAAAAGAATATATAGTTCCATGAGTGTACCAAGGAGATTTGCATTCTAGGCCTGAGCTTTGTAAGTCAAGTAGAGCATCTCATTCTCAGATGACAAAAGCACACAGCATACACTGCCGGCCATGTGATCATTCAGAACATGGATTGTTATTTAGCAGTAAATAATGTTTTGAGATGGTACCCATATGACAGGGGTGGCATCTGTCCAAATATTTAGTAATTAGCACAGATATTTAGTAACAAACAATCCATGTAAGGTAATTTTTTGTAGATCTTTGGGAGGCTATAGTGCTACTATAAAGAACAGCATTCTCAGGAGGCATTTACACCATAGACATAAATGGTTTAAGAGTAGTTCCCAGGGAATTTGGAAACTGTTGTTCTGTGACAAAGGGCTAGGGATCTCGAAGAGAGAATTCTCAGTGTCCTTACTAAATTATAATCCTTAGGATCCTTTGGGAGAAGCCAGGCCAATTAAACTGATATAAATCCAATATAGGCTGCTTCTGTAAGTATACAATCAGTCTATATTGTGCATGAGATTTTTTTCTGGTTTATCTCAAGAGGTTGAGCAAGGTGCAGGACTTAAGAGCAATCACCTGTCAACTTAGATGTACTTACAAATTAGTAAGGATGCTTCGTTAGGAAAGCCCCTTCCTTGTGACTTCTGCTTTACTACCAATGTTATTTTCCTGCTTTTATGAATACTTGCTTTTTTGCAGAATGTGTATATGTAATGGCACCTCCATTGCATGTGTCTGGTGTCTTGCACACCTGGTGCCTGCTTGAGAACCTGAAAGTCCTATAACTCTGACATTAACAACGTTTCAGTCTATAGGAATAAGTGAAAATAGTTCAGAAGAATCATGAACAGGCTCTGAAAAAATGTAGACTTCTTTTGACATTGTTATGAAGAAGCTGTCCTTTAATTAATATAGTGGGGAAAGCTCTCCCCACACACACATACACACACACAAAAGACAGAAAGACTAGAAGAAAAGGAAAACTGCACCAGCGTAACTCCGGCTCCAATTGCTTTCTGCCTCTGCTTAACATGTTTTGTTACTGTATATTGTCTTCCTAGCTGTCTGAGACCCACTTAATAGTTAACAGTTTGGCTGGTCTTTCTTAATCCTGCTGGTTGCCAACCTAAATGTACTGTGAAGAAAGAGTGTTACTTAGTTCCTTCAGTATATCTGGCTGTTCATATATTCCCTGCCTCTTTCTTCCCTGTTCACTCCTACCAGGGGAATAGCCTGGTGGAAAAGATGGATGCAGTGAATACCCTAAAGTCAACTTTGTTTTCAGCATTTCTATTCTGAAAATCCTGCTTCCTCCATTTGCTGTTTTGGTTACTGTAAACTTCATTTCCTTTTATTCTTTCTCTTGTGGGGGCTTCAGTACATCCAGTTGTTCTTGTCCATCATATATAAACTCAACCTTTCATCTCCCCTAAGATACATCAATGCCATAGCAGCTACCACATTCATGGTGCATTTTCCTGTAACAGATTTTCCCTCTGAATAAAGATGGGTGTCTCCTGCTCTAGAGTCTAGCAAACAGAATGAAGTACAGTGACTAGATTATGAACTGGAAAGAGGGCAAGTCCTTTTTCTTGTGGATTCTTTATACTCATTATCTGCAATGGCAGCTAACTAATATTAGGATCTGGTATTCCCCCAGATCAAGTGTCTGTAAGCCACAGGCCTTCCTTTAGTGAGGGCTTGGAATATTGCTTTTTTTACCCTTGTTTGCAGACTAGACCACATAATGGAAGGGGACACAGAGGACTTGTGGGCACAAAGGATGTGTAGAAAAGCCCATTTAGAATTGCTAAATTGCATCTGCATTCTTCAGATCACGTTTAAAATTGGTGACTCCATCGAAATTCTGACATGTGTGACAAATATGATTCTAGTTTGGGTTGGCATTTCATTATGTGGTAACTGGTGTTTTGTGAAGCTATGTGCCAGAAGTACTATAGACATGGCTAGTGTGAGATGGATCGTACCTTACGCCACCAAAATTACTAGAGATTGGGGGTTTGAACCTTCACTGTCAAATTCAACATCAAATCTCCCCATCGACTTTGCTGTTGCAGAATAAAGGTGTTGAATGCACCCCAATTGGTAAAGAAACAAGCTCCCTGTTTCAGCGCATTTCTTCAAAATGGGTGGGGTAAGTTTGGGTGGATGGGTCTCAGGGACTGCGTAAGGCGAACCTCATATGAATGTCCACGTTAGTAACTCTGTTTTCTCACTTTGTTCCTGCCATAGTAAAACAATGTTCAGTAAAAGCCTGGATATCTGTGAAGCCAATCCCAAATTCAACAAAGAAGAAAGGTATAAAACACCAACAATCTGTTCCTCTCCTTTACCTCACTGCTATTCCTTAAAGATGCAGTACTTACCTTCTCCACTGGGGGCAAATTTGCTTGCACACTAGAAAGAGAGAGACCCAGCCAAGGGTGGACAACGACTAGTTTTCATCCCCAGCATTCCACTACGCATTTTGGCATCTCAGTCTTCAGATGCTTTATTTTAGGGGTGCTGAACCTCTCTCAGAGAATCGCTTGGGGGACACATTTCAATTCTACACCCCTGCTTTATGTGTAGCTTTTGCTGTGACCAGATGCAAAGGACAACAGGGCTTCTATATCTTCAATAATTGTGTCGAAGAGGGAACTTCAGCAGTGGCAGGTTTTCTCACCTTTCCTAATAAGCTGGAGCTGTCAGAATTATTTTTTCTATGGACTGTTAAAGGTACAGGTGCCCTCTCCTCCTTTGTGATTAGTCATATCTGTTGGTGCTCTGAGCTTTCTCATAGCCTATGATCCTACAGTGTAGAGACTACGCTCCTGGTTAGTAAGTAGCTTACAGGAAGGCTGCTGTGAGGAGGGAGTGGAAAGGTGTGAACCAGGCATGCTCCGTTCCCCAAAGTTCCCATGAAAGTTCCACCACTCTATCCATATACTCCATCCTCTTGCCTCTGTGTTGGCAGCTAGAGGGAAATTTGGCCTTGGTGAACCATTTCACCAATGGGAAAGACGGTCTGACCCTCATGTGTGCTCCATACAACATGTTAGCTAATTTCTTTGCTGATTAACAGTTAGCCTTGAACATTGGGGATCAGGCCGCCTGTCAGATGAGAATGGTTAATTGCTCCTTTTTTACTCCTCCACCACAGCAGCTATGCTTTTACAGCATTCCACGCTGCCATTTCAGACAGGTATGAGACTGTTAATTGGAAAGCAGCCTTAGTACATGTGTAGCAGATGGGATTTCAGCAGGTGCATGACAAGCTCCACCTGCCAAAGTTCCCTGGTTGTTGTTTCTCCCTCTCAAAACTGAAAGTATCATTGGTATTTTTAGTTGTTTTTATTTTGAAACATTTTTTTAAAAATACAATGTAACAATAACAACACTATTATGGAAAACTTTCTGTGTTAACATTTTCAAACCTAGCCCACAAATCCAGTTGATCAGATTAGCTAGTCATAAAATCATCATCTGGAGAAATCTTCAGATTTCTAATTAATAAACATCAATTAATTAATAAACATGTTTTGAACCTAGGCTATGGATACTATCTAAATCTTACTGAAATTGATCAGAAATTTCTGATTGATCTTTATTGCTGCGGATTGCATCACTAGTTTCTTACCTAGAAATCTTTTTCAACTACATACTTATGAACTGCAACATAGGGAGCACTGAAGCTCAAATATGCTTGGCAACTACAATCTCTGACCTAGAAGCCCTTAAGCTTAATATATGGAGTCTCACTTGAGTTACACAGGGACAAAGAAAAATATTTTGCATATGCTCAAAGGCATTTTGATCTATAACCAACCTGCAGGAAGAGGGGAAAGGATCCCTAGCCATTGCATGATACATTATTATTATTATTATTAACCTCTTTAAAGTATTCAAGCTGCTTCACATGCATTGTTATTGTTTTTGTAATCCTTACAATGGTCCTATACATTATGTCAGTATTTTTATCCCTATATTGCACATCTGAGGTTGAGGTTGGAAGAGGGTGGCTTGCCTAGTGAGTACATTGCAGAGACAAGATTTGAACTGGATTTCCTGCTGTATAGCTCAGTAGCTTAGCCTCTATGCTACGCTAGATCTAATATTGAAAATATAGAAAATAGACTTGTGGACTGAGCTTTTGTGAGTCTTGGCTCAACTTTGGCCCTGGAAACTGCTTTCGTAGGCTGAGAAAGTCTACTAAACAAACTTTTTAGAAGATTACAGCCTTCTTATTTTAAAGCAGCTGATAAAGGGAACTCTGCCTGTCAGCAGATGGATGGTCCAATTCTGGCACAGCCTACGAGGCACTCAGTTTTATGAGGGCCCGCAGAAAAAGGGCATTGCAGCCAAGCTGCCAGGAACTCATAAAATGTTCACAAGCAGGGGAGAACTAATGAGCTGCTGTCTTGTGCAGAGCTCATCAGGGAGTCCCCTAACACTGTTGCAAGAGCCAGAGACTTGATACAAATCTCAGCCTAGAGTGACTGTAACAGGATAGGGTTCTGAAAACCTAACCACATCTTGTTACCCTTGTCAAAGTTCTTGCCAGACAAATCAGGATGATAGCCCACCCTTGGCCGTTTCCTCCTTGCCTTACTCTATAGACGTGTTTGATGCACTTGCCCCCAGGGAATTTTTTTCCCCCCCACTGTTGCTCAACTTCAGCCAACTTGCCATTTCCCCAAATGGGTGCTTGCTAGTGCTTTTTACAAAAAGAGAGCCATGTTATACTTTTGCTATACCAGTCACTCCAGTTTTTGCACTGGGTCTAAAATAAGGTAGGGGCATAATGCTGACCTATTGTATAAGGATTGCTGATATAATGTATGTGAAGCATAGGAATTAGTTCAAGTAAACAGCACGCTCTTGGCTCTGTCCCACAGAGGCAGCTTTCTGAACTACAAATGGATACAGAAAGCTAAAAAGAATGTGTGTGCTCTAAATTCCCTGGCAGAGAGCATGAAGGGGAAAAGAGCATTCCTATTTATTTATTTATTTATTTATTACATTTTTATACCGCCCAATAGCCGAAGCTCTCTAAAATTTAAATCCTAAAATGTATTATTATTATTTTAGTCTATTGAAAGGATTGATAAGGGAGAAATATAAAAGGTAGGTCAAGGAACTGCAGGAACAATAAGGAAGTGCAACAAAGAAACGCCCCCCCCCCCCATCAAAATATTCTCTTTCGGTTAACAAATCATACTTTTGAATAGTGCCTGGACAATGTCTTTAATGTTTCTCTCTGGTTTATTTTAAGAGGAATACTGCATCTTTAAGGATCCTGCCCCTCTAGATGCACACGGTTATCTTGGTAGCTGAGGCCACTGTTCCTTTCTTCTGCCCTCCATCCTTGTCTTTCTCTAGCCTGTCTTTCTGTCTCTCTCATCTTTGTCTAGTCTTCCTTCCTTTCTCTCACCTGTTGCTCTGTCCCCTCAGTGCTTCTTCTGTATCTGGGTTGCTGCAGCTCTGTAGTTCACATGCTTCAGTACTGTAGGAAATGCACATGTCTGCGCTGCTGGGTTTATTGTGTTCTGGGATTATTTTTTGTTTAAATAAACTCATTTGCCGTCTTTCTTTCCTCATTGTTAATTTGATGTCCATTCCCATTGTTAAAATCCTTAGTGCCGTTCCCTTTCTGGGAAACTGATTAAGGAACTAAAGAAAAGAGATGAATGGCATTTATGTGTCTATATTATTTACTTTCTTTGCATTTGTATATGCATTATATGCAGGGACATGCACATTAGCCTACATGCACATCCAGGGAAACAGATAATTGATTTGGGAATATTATTTGTAAATATATTTACATTGTTGTTTTGAGAACCAAAGGTAGTCCTTTATAGATGAACACATGAATTATTATTTTTTACTCAAGAGCAATGATAGATTGGTTAATTCCTCCTCTATATCAATATAATACACCAGAATTTTGCAAAGGAGGAAGAGGGTGCAAGGAATCTCTGGGATAGGGAATAATGTCTAGGATAAGAAGAGGTTAAGAAGATGTATCTGTCTAATCTTCTATTAACACTTTAAATCTGAAATGACAGGTATGAAATTGGCAATAATATAATTTATGGAAAGGAGGAGTGTTGAGTAGATTCTGGCTTTTAGCAGAGTGGTTAAGCCTAAAAGCATATATTTGAGTTAAAAGTATGAAACTTGGCATATATATATATATATATATATATATATATATATATATATATATATACACACACACACACACACACATACACATACTAAAAACAAAAAACACCTTTCGATATGGAACCCAGTAAGCAATGCCTCCTGGAGGGCAGGAGACCAACAAATGTGCTGTTCTGTCTTTTAATCCATGAGCCAGGACATACATTGTTACCATATGTGATAAATAACACTGAAAGTGATTTTTAGCAAGTTCTACATGCCAAGAGATGGAAACTAGTTGGTAGACCTGCAGCATTGGTGTGGTTTTGTGTGTAATCACAATAGCCCTGCCATGCAGCAAGTTGAAGCAACCTGCCTAAGACAGCATCAGCAGAAGGAATACAAGACCAGAATGCTCATAGACAACAGAACAGTGTTGTCTATGAGTTGCCACAGCATCGTTTCTGGCCCCACACTTTGTTTGGGCACCAGACACTGTCAAGCATATTGCTACCTTGCAAATAATAGCAAAAATGTGTATAAATGAGTAAGGAACTGGGATGTGCATCCAAAACTAAGGTTTGTACCACCTCAAATCATGCATCCAAACATCAAGAAGAGCTGCCTCTATGAGACATCACAGCATTGTATCTGGCCAAATGCTTCACTGCAGTATAAGACACTGTCAGGCATGGACCACCACCCCATGCTAATAATATCCAATGCACTCAAAAGGATAAGGAATTAGGGTTGTATAAACCCCAAACTAAACTTTGGATACACTCCAAATAATGTACCCAAAACCCAGGGAGAGTGGTCTCTGTGAGATACTACAGTATTACATCCAGTCCAATGCTTTGTTGGGCTACAATAGTACCTCCATGACAGTACTACCTTTCTATGCAGAAATAAATACGGATTTGGAGGTGTGCACTCCACAATAACTTTTCGGTCACCTCAAACCAAACCCCCAAATCTCCATGAGAGTGTCTTCTACAAGATGGCATCACATCCTGCCCAACACTTCGGGTGCAAGATAAGGCATACTTCCACCATGCCAGTGATAGACAGTGTGTGTGTGTGTGTTGTGTGTGTGTGTGTAAATAAGGAATTGGGGGAGTGGCCCAAAACTAAGTGTTTGTCCACCCCAAAACACATACCCTAACCTGAACTGGAGTGTCTTCTGCAAGCTGGCATACCATTGTAATTACACTGCTTTATTTGAGCACAAGATACTATCAAGCATATATGTCAATAATAGGGCTGTGCAAAGTTAACAAGACAAAACACCATCTGTTTTCAAGGAGGTCACGATCCCTGGAGAATATTCCACCAATGTAGCAGCTCTCAAACAACATGCAATGTATGGGGAAAGGTATTTCAAAGAGATTCAACATAGGAATCTTCCATATAAAAATTAAAGTCATTCATTTCAAAACAGGAGTAAATGTAAGTGGAGAATCAATTAGTTGTATCCAATACCAGTCCTACTTTGAACAGACCCATTGAAATTAATGGGACTTGAGTTAGACTAACATTGGATACAACCTCATACCAGGAAAAGTTTAGGCATTATCTTTGCATGTCCATGGCAAGTTTTATGCTTTTAATACACAGTGCAAAATTCCTGGCTTAACTGCTCTGCTATTGTGGACATATAGTGCCTGGCAATATAGGCTGGAAAGTTTCCATCCCCAGGATAGAGGTCTGAAGGCTGAGTAGGGAGCTGAGTCTCCTAAAGTACGTGGAAGGGGAACTGTTTGCAGTCAGCAACATTTTATGTTTTTATTCATATTATTTTAACTGCATTTCTTTACAACTCCTGTATTGCACAGTCTCAGTGGTGAACAAACCTACATAATCAGAAGCAAAATATACTTCAGAAACACTGCATTTCACACTGCTTTAGCTATGAGGATAGGGAACCTTTTGGTGCTTCTGATATCTTGAGAGCCTCCTATAGAAAGTTAGGTAAGAAAGAAGTTGAGGTAGGCAAGGAACAAATCACATTTAGTACTTACCTGAAATGAGATTAATACTTAAGAGAAAGCTTTTTTAAGTGGTCCCTTCAGAAGCTGGAAGAGAGAGGTTGAGTTGGGGTATGGGGAGAAAAGAATGATAGCAATGCAAGGTTAGTCCACAGGATTTCTGCTTGTCCATCACTATTATTTGTGGCTTGAGTAACAGTAAAAATAAAAAAATAAAAAATGGGATCATTTGTGTTTAGACAAGCAGCTTGTGTCTCCTTAATAACTTGTTTGTCAGGCTACATTTCTTTATAAATTGTATGTTTATTTTATGTTATATTCAGGCAGAGACTTTACAACCTTTGGTTTTAATTTAATAAAAATATTAGATTCTAGATATCATAATCAGGGGAAAGTTGAAGGTCTCTCAGCTGGAGCAATCCTTTAAATAAACTTGAGTTAGGGTGAGGTTGCAACCTGGGGCACAATCCACAGAGAATTTCTACACAGATCTCACTCAGATGAGTGTCATGCAAGGCATACACACTTTTGTCCATTTCAGCAGAGCTCTCACATGAAAAACTCTCAGTGCATTGCATCCTCATCTAGAACTTTGTTCCCTGGGTACCCATACCCATTCAGAAGTGTTGATCCTATCGTTGATCAGTGCATTTAGCAATACATATAAAGTACTGCACCACTCTAATAATTTGCCCTCAGAAAACAACCAAACCAATATGGGCTGCCTGAGTCGGGGTGAGAGAGCTGTATTTTATCCTTCTCCTTTACACCTGCTCCCATATTCCCATGTGTCTGCTCCCATATTCCCAGACACAAACATCTTCCAGAACTATCATCAGTCTGGAAATACTCGTCTAGTAAATGAAATCTTCCCCTCTTATGAGTATTTCCCCACTGGTGGTTCCATGAGCAGCAGGTGCCTGTGGCAATGATTGTGACCATGTAGTTCTCCGAACAGTATTTCACTCTGCTTTTCGTACTCTTCTCTCCACCTTCCTCCACGTCCCTTTCTTTCTCTCTCCTTTTTCTCTTTTTATTCCCCTCTGCCAAGGATGACGAGTGCTGACACATTGGGGTAAGCTGCAGTTTTGGATTATACCTGTTGTGGGGCCTTTTATCGTTTTGGGGAAAAACATTTATTTCAATATTGAACTTTTAAAGCAACATTCTTTATTGTGACATGAAGTTTTGTTACAGAAAATATGTTTCAGGAAGAAGTAAGTGTGTGTGTGTGTGTGTGTGTGTTTGCTTGCCTTGGCCTTGCCTGCATCTTAAAGGGTCATTGCAGAATAAGAGGAAAGCTAGATATGAAAGTAATTGGATCCCCTGCAGATTTTTTATAATTAAAACCAGCTGGGGGAAGGGTCTGAACTGGATTGAAGTTACAGCAGTGGGGAAGGGGCACTTTCCTCATTAAACCCCCAGGTGCTATTTGTCGCATGAAGGAATACTTTCAGCTAGAGGGCAAACAGCTTATTTGGAGGGGGCATTTTAGATCAGGAAAATGGTCTACCTCCCCAGCAATGTGCCCCCCCCACACACACACCTCAGCTGCTTTTACCTTAAAAAACATATCTAGTTTGGTCTGCAGACAAATCTAATTATATCAAGGGCTGCTTCACACATTGTATTTTTATGCTTATAAACATGCACTCCACATTACATGCGTGCACTATGGCAAACATGTATCCATTTAGAGACAACCATATGCGTCCAACAAGAAATATGTGAAGCAGTCCTAAAAATGTATTCCAGCACAGGGGCATTGAATCTTGTGTGTCCAACCATTCTTTAGCCTGTGCTGGTCCTTTGCCATCAGTCTACACAGGCAACAAGGACTGAAGCACTTGAGACACCTGACTTATCCACTGAGGACACAAGAGTGTTCTGTCTGTACAGGTGCATGACTGTAGTGGTTCCACAGTCCACTATGTGATGAACTTGCAAACTTGGAAGCCCACCTAAAACACTAGAGTTTGAAATAAAAACCTTTCATACATTAGTGCATATTTCTTTTCCGTAATGATGTGTGACGGTAAATCAACAGGCTTGTTTTGCATAGGATATGAGATCTGCACATATGGGTTGTTTGGATAGTATATCTATTACACACTGACAGTGCAGAACCATTCACATTCTTGTGAATACGGCTGAAAGTCCTCTCTGCCCACTGGTGGGTTGTGTGGATTTTTGGGGGGGCTTGACAGGGAGATAAGGTGACAATACTTTTGTGTGTGTGTTTTAATATTGAGAGGAAATAGTAACATTAATTTCTGATGATTCGTTTTTGCCAGTTAGATCTTTAAAATAGTTTATTTATGGGTCATATCAGAATAGATTCAGTTGCTCAGTTAACAAAGCAAGCTGCCTGCAGTTTATCAAAAGAGGTAGTATGAGACACATGTATGTGGCTGACTAATGAACCTAATGTTTCATCGTATGGCACTAAGGCCCTTGGCTTTACACATTGGAAAGATGTGAAAAAAGTTACTGCTTCTGAAAGTTTCTAAATAGTGTTTTATTGTAAAGCAGGTGAGCTTTGCAAAATGGTTGAGGACTATGAATCAAACATATTTCAGATATTATGGTCTAATTTGTAACCAACACCTGTTTAGAGTTAAATTAATTCTGGCGTTTCTCAGCAATGCAGTTCTTACAAACTCGTAGTAATCAAGTGTTTACATCACACTGTGCTGCTCAGCAGACTACATTATGAGAAATAGTGCATAGGTGTGCCTATAATCTGACAAATGGTTTTATTCAAATCTCAATAAAGAGCTCTACAGAGATATAAAGTATGACTAATTGTAAGAAATTTACATGATTTGAATCATTAGAGAAATGCTAACCTCCTCATGATCTTAAATGCCTCCAGAGATTCTGGGAAGGTTACATGCAAATGGATATTTCCTGTTCAATAATAGTGGCTCATATCCATAGCTTAAAAACCAACAACTTTCCCACTGCAGATTGCCACATTTGTCTTATTTTGTCCTCCTAGTGGGATTGCTCAGGTTTTGCATGTTGACGTATTACTGTCTGGAATTTCCCAAAGAGCAGGATCCATATCACTATCCAGCACACTATCTTTTGCTTTCAATTTGAATTCTCAGTGCTCTTTCATCTTAGGTCTGCTTTGGACCAGGTTTCATGGGAAGGGTCTGACCCCTGGTTTCTTAGTATAAAATGTTCTGGCTGATGGGTGAAAAACAGCACAGAAGAACTTTTCTTCAGTAATTTCAAATAGCATTTCTAAGAGTATTGTTATTGTTTTAAAAGGCAACACTGTCAAAAATAGATCTTACACTGTTCATGAGAAGTCCTCATCACTAATACAATGTACGTTTTGGGGCTAATTTTATTCATGGAACCAAATTTTAATCAGTGGGCTAAGAAATTAGGATACATTTTTGGGAGACTATTCTGGTTTTGGCATGCAACTATAATAGGGATTGAAAGATAAAGTATTCAAAAGGGCCTTTTCTTTAGTTTTAGCTTTAGTTTCTTATCTCACACTTCAATATTATATTGAATATTTGATTTTTGTATATACCAACCTGAAATACTTTTTGTATGAAGGTTCAGTGTGTACATTTTAAAAATAAAGAAATATCTCAAGGAGTTTTTGAGGTTTTGCTAAGATTCATATTTATTTAAATTACATCCTTTACAGGGCAAGTGATAATTTTTTAATCTTAAATGCATGTTCAGTATAGCACTACATTGTAAATTGAGTGTAAATTTATTGTTTTGCAACTTTTCTGAAAAAGCTTTACTAACATTATGGAACAGCAGGTTGACATCTTTTACATGGGAAGCCATTCCCTACTTTAAATATTTTATTTGCTCTTCGTCAGATGATAAATTCAAAGGTTTCTTTGCAGGGAGTTAGACCTAAAGGCTTTGTGGTGTCCGTAAAAATCTATTTACTTGCAGGTGGCTAAGAAATGATAAGATAGGGTGACCATATTTTGGAAACCAAAAAGGAGGACAACATGGTCGCCCCAAGGGGGCGTGTCCAGTACCAAGGGGGTGTGCCCACCCGAACATAGCCTTGGTCACATGTCTGATTTTACAGCACACATTTAAGACAAATCTGTTCTACATAACATCTTAATGTTAAAATCACTGAAATAAAGAACAAGTGAGAGATTCAATGTATCTGAATTAACTTCACTCACTCCTACTTTTGTAGGTTTTGCTGTACTTTGAAGCTTTTGCTATACTCTGTGTGTTACATTCTCCCCTTCCCTCAAATATCTTTTCTGACTGTATCTTCAATCATTGCAAGCTGCTGTTGTTGTTAACAGCGTTTGCTGCTGCCCCCAGATCTGTTTCAAATTTGGTACAGCTAAAGCTCTACCTAAAAGCTTTCATGGTGCCAACTTTCAGCTCTTTATCTTTAAAAATGACAGTTTAAAAAATAATAATTTTAAAACATAATTTTTAAAAAAAATCCTAAAAAATCAATGGATGAACAGATCTGCTTCAAATTTGGTATGGCTAAAGCTCTACCTAAATCCTATCATGGTACAAAGTTTCATCTCTTTATCTTTAAAAATGATGGAGTTATAAGCATTTTTGTTAATTCCCATTAGAGCTGCTCTTTGGGGGGGAAATCCAGATTTCCCCTCCTCCTCCAAGATTTGCCATCAAAAACCCGGAGAAATCTGGGCAAATCCAGTCATATGGTCACCCTATTAAGAGGGATAGAATATTGAAGAGAAATCAAGAGTACATTATGGTCGGTGTAGGTTTTAAATTTGTATTATAGCCCAATTGAGGCACTAGTCAATTTAAGTTTTATAGGTAAAATGCTGCCTCTCTTCCTTAGGTTCCTGTGGAGGGCTCATCATGGCTCAGTGGTGGTGCTTATGGTTTGCATGTATAAAGATTCTGGTTCAGGCCAGTATCCAATTGTGTCATTCCACTGAGGCTAATGATATTGCACTAGCAGAAACTGGGTTTCAAACCCTAAGAGGACAATCCCATTAAAGTTGCATTTGTGCAAGTGCAGGTATCCAATTGGTTGCACAAGCATAATGTGCACAGCTGAAAGATTCAGTAGACCTTCACTAGCATTATTTTAAGTTTACAGAATGACGCCATTGCATACTGACCTCAGCCTCTAGAATCAACAGAAAAGACCTCGCGTGGCACTGGCAGAGCTGGGGGGAGGGGAACCCAGTTACTGGGATAGTTGCACCGTTGCTGTAATTCCATATTTCCTCCTTACTTTTACTTAACTGAAAAATTGTGGTTGGAGTCTTTGATGATATGCTTCTTCTCCTTTCCCTCTGACTTCACATGAAAGCCTAAAAGATCAAACAGCAGCAAGGCTATAATCCTCAAATCACTTTTTCAACAATATTTCCATAGAAGTCAGTGGAGGTATTTCTGAATAGCTTATGGGGAAATTTCAGCCTGATCACTTCTTAAGTGGTGACTGATATCCCTGGGCCAACTTCGTGCTGTGATGTTTTCAAATTCTGCGAAATTGCACACACTCCATCTAGAATATATAGCATAATCGATTGGCCAACACCAGTTCAGCTAAGGAGATCCATATGTGTAAGCAGACTTCTGTGCATATATCAAGAACCATAGATGTCAATCTGATGCACAAATTCACATCAGAATGAGCGTCAGAATATGGAGGCCATCAATCTGTTCTGTATATGTTTTCAAAGGGATGCATATTCAAATGTGTCTCCACATTCTGGTGTAACTAGTCATGCACAAATGTACCTTTTAAAAGGTTTTAAGTGTGACTAGAGATGGATTGGGCCAATGGAATTTTATACAGATAATATATATATAATACCTGAGATTTAAGCAGCCATGGGGAAAGATTATATTGAGAATCTCCCAATATCTAGATGTGCAGTGTTTTCAGTGGAATGTACAATGGATATGCATCTGAATGTGCTTCCAAGTGCATTTTCCATTGAAAGGAATGTAGTGCAGATAGACCATAAGCAATGGGATATGCAATTGGATGCATATGTCATTTACATTATTGAGGAAAGAAGATGGTCTCAAAGAACACACACCTAAAGTTATGTATCCTTTAAAAGCCAATGCTCCGTGGCTTTTTAAGCTACAAAGAGGATTGCAGATGGGATTGGCTGCTGTGTTGTGGATTTTCTTCATGCACGTTAGTTTTGTGGAGGGTGGGGGAGAGAACTGGATTTGAAGGTATGCTTCCTCTGGATCTTGAGGCATAATTCCTTTCCCTCACTTTGTGCTCTTGGTTGAAGGAAAGCAGGCCTCTTGCTACTCTTCTTTCTAGGTGAGCCCCAAACAGCTTAGGGATCACCACTGTGAGCTGCTATTTGCTGGCACCATTCACAGGCAGCATTAGGGCGATGTGACACACCCCTCAGTCTTTGTTAGTTAGGAGGGAAAGGATTTCAAAACAAAACAAAAAACAAAACAAAAACCCTTGGAGGTCCCCCCTGAGATGCAGAGAGTTTTCAATTTAAAAATAAATAAATAAATAAATTTCTAAGTCACAGGTTGGCCCAAATAGGATGCCCAAGATGACTTACAGTTTTAGCCTTTACCCCTTTTTCCTGCTCATTGCATCAATGCGTGAGGGTCCCACTTTGAAAACAAGGGTTGTGATATTTATAATTGTTTTACTATGTACAGCACCATGTGCATTGATGGGACATCATCATCATAACATTTCTACATTAAATTAATAAATTAGAGAGGCAGATATCATTTTTATGAGCAATGGACTATACAGATTTATCTATGTTATATGTATAAAATATATACTTTATATGGTATAACATGCAGACATGAAGCAGTACATTCATGGATCTAGTTGTAGGCACAAATCCAAATGTTTTGTTTTGCAGATATCTATTTGCTTGTTAATTTCTTAGCTGAAAGCAAATACCACCACCACCAAATATGGCAGTATAATAACATACAGACTAGCACTACAAAACTGAAAGTAAGAGATAACAATGTTTGAATGGGTTTCCCTCCATTGTTACCTTTTACTTTTAAAGATCATGATTCTTCCAATAGGAATATGAAAAGTTAAGCCAAAACTTTAAGAAATACCAAGAGAACGTGGGGGTTTCTTTGTCATTTTTCACATGTGATGTGGATTTATGCTATGGATGAATGGTGTTAATATGGGATTGAAAGGGCAGGAAATGGGATTGAAAGGGCAGTATATATAGCCAATATAGGTTTCTCTCCTATGTTATAGACACAGCTTGATGTGTGAAAACACCCTTGGACCTGTGCACTTGCATTAATATCTGAGATTGATCAGGAGCTCATTTGCTTATGTATCAGATTTTGTTCTTTCCATGCTTTTTCTGAGCCACTTATCTTTTTATGTAATGATTTTGATGGATTGTAATGGTGAGGCACTGGGTCTTTGGGAAGATGTCTTGACCATTAATTTATACGAAATATCTCACTAGAAAGTAGGAAAAAAGAAGAGATATTCCTAAAAGAGTAGCCATATCTATTAGATTTCAAAATGAGGATATTCTCAACCAATAGGAGGATAGATAATTCATAGAAGTTACTTGTTGGCCTGCCATGCTGCAAACAATTGCAGTGTTCTTTCTTGCAAAATATACACTTTCCTCTCTTTAGCAGAGTTCAAAGCTCCTTTATGGTGAATTTGCTGAGGAGAATATCGGAAGGGCTGGGGGAGGGCATTTCCAGACACACACAGAAAAAAATACGATCTCATAAAGAGAGTGATACTGATAACAAAAGGATGGGTTGCTTCATTCACACATACTATTTGAAAAACAGATGTCAGCCCTATAGGAAGATTCTCAATAGAAATGTGAACAGCAGCTTCATGTGTAAGGGTGGCTAGTACTGTATGATGGCTCTTTGACAGGGGTTTCTCAGGATGTTGTCTTCCTGTTGTGTTCACACAGGTCTCGTTCAATCAGTGGAGCTTCATCTGGCCTGTCCACCAGCCCCCTCAGCAGTCCAAGGGTAAGTGGAATTATTTTGGGATCATTATCATCAGGTGAGCTAGCTAATGTTTCATATTTCTTTCCATGATTGAGGGATGAATTGTTAGCCATGGCTGTGCAACAGGGAGATATTGTCTGGAAATTCAGCTTCATGACTTAGGATATAGGATCCTCCTTTGCCTATCAGTGCTGCTAGCACTGTTGCCACCTGAAGTATCATTATGGCCCAACATGGTGGTCATGTGTAACATCCTATTGGAGAGTTTATTTTATGATGAGAAGAACATCTGTTGTTGATTGCAAATAAAAAAACTAGAGCTACATTGGAATTGAATAGTACAGCTGAACGGTGCTTGAAAAACAATTAAGTCTAGACAGTGTAGGAATCATACAGAGTTAGAGAAGAAGGCACCAATGTGGAAACATTTAAGTTGGATTTGAGGTTTAAAAAGAGAATCATACACGAGGAATGAGATATTGTGCAGTCTAAAAGAATAGAGAGTCTTGGGGAGAAAGAGAGATCCTGCTCAACAAGCAAATTAACAAGCCAATTTTAATCAGTTCTTAAGCGAGCCAAAGATTTTTCTTAACAAGCAGTAGCTGTCTTTAAAAGTCTTACACAAACATCAGAGAAGACACTCATGGTGGACCTTCATATGTACAGCACTCCTGTCTGACGAGACATTGTATGCTGATCACCTTTCTAACTCCACCCTTTTGGGGGAGTCAGTCTATGGGAATTGGACAAAGTATGGGATAGCTGGGAGGACTCATTCTACTGCAACTCTCTCACACACCAAAGCTCCTACATAACGTATCTGTGAGACATTTGTTGTCACACATTTTTGGAAATTCTCCTCTGTGACAGTGTTTTGCATAGTAGTGCTTTCTTTCTGAGAGTTCTTTGAAAGTACAGAATTCTCTGCAGTTTTGATTCTGAAAATCTCCTCCTGCTTTGTACATTCAATTCCAAAGAACAGTCCCATTGATCTTAGTTTAGAAATGTAAGGTATAGTCTTAGACAAGATTTTAAGTCCATCTCTAAGGCTAGATCACACATACCTCTTTTGCTCCATAGTAGTAGTGATTTATAATAATTATTTAAGAGTAGTTGGTTAAGTACAATTGTTTCAAATAAATGAACATAAACCAGAGTCACTATTTATTTATTTATTTAAAATATTTATATACAGCTCCCCATTCAAGAATTTTGGAGCGGTATTCAAATAGAATAAGAGAATAAAAACAGAATAAAAACACAATTAAAAATACATTTTAAAAGAAACAAAAGTGCAATAAAACCATGGCTGGTCATTAAGGGAAGGTCACTATGGAGCAGAAGACTTCGCAGCAGACCTTGACTAGGAGTGGGAAATGTGTGGTATAAAGAGAAGAAAGCCTACATGCCTTCCCTTGAAGGCAAGAGCAAAACACCATTGATCTGAATGGAAGCAGATTGCACTCTGCAAATATTTAAATAAATGGAAATATTGATTGGCATTGCATGGCAGAGTATACATTTTAGAAATTAATAATAAGTAATGGGAAGTAATTAGGAAAACCATAAGTAATCCTTTACCATTCGCTGATAGTTCTCTTCAGAAATATTTACATGTAAGCATATTGGGATAAACTTTTTGCTTTCCTAAGAATTGTCAAGATTGTGAAGTGTGTGTGGGGGAGTTTAACCCTTTGTTCCACTCCCATGGTCCTGACGAAATCCTCCTCCTAGAGTGGCTATAAGCCCTGGAAGGCAGACTCCCATGAGCTCCTTCCCTGTTGGCCCCCATATAGTGACTATTATCTTTTGGGGGTTTTTAAGTCACTTCAAGTGCATTTTTCATTAGTTGCAAAAACCAGTTCATTTAGGCTATATTTGCTCTTAGTTATACATGCATGAATGCAATAGAAAACCCATACCAGTAGATTATTCTGGTATGATACAAAAGCCATCAAAGAATAATAAAGAACATCATCAGATGCGTGTTTTACTGCACACTCGCTACTGCCCACTTATGGATGTTCATGCATCCCTTAGATCCCTACGTCTGCCTCCCTACGTCTGCCTCCCACACACCTCCCGCTCCTTCCACTCATTTTTCTGTCGCAAAATAGACCCCTTTTAATCTGTCTTTCGAAAACAAAAAAGGCCAGAATATGCTGCCATTTCCTGCTGTGTACAGGAAAAGTTGTGTGCTATAAACAGCCCCTGAATGGGTCACGTGGTCCTTGCTGGTTCCTCTTTCTCTACCAATGTAAAGAGGCCGTCACTATTCTGGGACAGCAGGAGGAGGCCATAGCGATGGTAGTGAAATGCGAAAATCCACCCGTCTGATGATGCTCTTAGTACAATTTCATGTAATCATCACTTCTTATATAATTTAAGTGAAAAACTTGCAGGACAGAATATAACGTAAATACATTTGTGATTTTTCTGGTGGCCTTGCACTCTTTCAGACCAAATACTGTTTTACTTCTATGATTTTCTCATTTATACTGTTGTTAACTCTGAAAGGAAAGTATTTTACAGTCTGTTCTTTAACGATTGCTTTCACTCTTACAGTATTTTCTTATATATATATATATATATATATATATATATATATATATATATTGTTCCCTGAGTGTGTTTGAATCTTGTTTTAAAGAATCTTTTTTGGAATGTTCTAGTAATTAAAACATGCTATCTCCATTTTTGAGTGTGTTTTTTTTAAAGGACACAACCCCCTTTTCTTAAGACATTATGAATTGTGTGTTTGGGGGGGTGTTTTGTTTTAAATGATACTTTGCTTTATATTCAGTCACAGAATGGGATTCTGAGAATATAGGGTGACCATATTTTGGAAACCAAAAAGGAGTACAACATGGTCGCCCCCAAGGGGGCGTGCCCACCCGAACATAGCCTTGGTCACATGTCTGATTTTACAGCACACATTTAAGACAAATCTGTTCTACATAACATCTTAATGTTAAAATCACTGAAATAAAGAACAAGTGAGAGATTCAATGTATCTGAAATTAACTTCACTCACTCCTACTTTTGTAGGTTTTGCTGTACTTTGAAGCTTTTGCTATACTCTGTGTGTTACATTCTCCCCTTCCCTCAAGTATCTTTTCTGACTGTATCTTCACTCATTGCAGGCTGCTGTTGTTGTTAACAGGGTTTGCTACTGGCCCCCGATCTGTTTCAAATTTGGTATGGCTAAAGCTCTACCTAAAAGCTATCATGGTGCCAACTTTTAGCTCTTTATCTTTAAAAACGACAGTTTTAAAAATAATAATTTTAAAACCTCAATTTTTAAAAAATTCCTAAAAAATCAATGGATGAACGGATCTGCTTCAAATTTGGTATAACTAAGACCCTTCCTAAGAGTTACCATTGTGCCAAGTTTCATGTCTTTATCTTTAAAAATGACAGAGTTATAAACATTTTTGTTAATTCCCATTAGAGCTGCTCTTTGAAAAAAATCCGGATTTCCCCTCCCCCTCCCGTATTTGCCATCAAAAACCCGGACAAATCCGGGCAGATCCGGGCAGATCCAGTCATATGGTCACCCTAGAGAATATGTAATAAAAAAAATCTAAGTTGAGTAATGGTTAAAAAAAACATGTGACCAACAGGAACAGATTTTCTAACTTTCCAATGATAGGAGGAAGTCTTAAGGGTGGTGGGGAAATTTACAAAGCAAGCTTGTTTTGCTGACCCTTGTTTGTATTCACTATTAAACCCCCAGACTGGCCATAGTTCCAAAATCTCCTAAGATTTCATACTCTAAAGCCTGGCAGAGAATATTGACCTCCTCTGGATGGTGGAAGGCCAGGGGGGCAAGGTGGAGGAAATGATAGAACCCCCTGTCTTCTGACTCTCTCACTCTTTCTTTCTCTCACACACACATTCACTCATACACACACTCCATATTACTGGAACTGGTGGCCCTTTGGCAGAGACAGGGGGAGAAGTTGTGTGTAGTAACATGTGTGTGCCTCTATCATCACCTGCTGCACATATGTTATTTTGATCTACATTTCCCTGCTGTGTTTGATTGTGGTAGACATTCTGAGCTGGGAGAGGGCTAGCTCAGCCCACATGCCTCACACGTCCGAATGCTGCTTCCTTCCCCTTCCTCCCCTCCCTTCAGCCTTGTTCTTCTCTCCCTGAGAGAGAACCAGTACAGCTCAGGGGTGTGGCGTTTACTCTGTCTCTTGCAGCTTTCCCTCCCTCGCCACCCTGTTACTTTTA
Source organism: Elgaria multicarinata webbii (assembly GCF_023053635.1). NCBI lineage: Eukaryota > Metazoa > Chordata > Lepidosauria > Squamata > Anguidae > Elgaria > Elgaria multicarinata. The sequence continues at coordinate 88,849,718 of NC_086172.1, forward strand.
TTTCGTTCTTCTTCATGTTACTTTTTGCTCTGTGGTTTTTCTTTGCTGACATATGGTTAATACGATGAAGCTTGTGACAAAACTGTTGTTTTCACTACCGCCACTGCTGCTGTTGTTGATTATGCTGCGTTCCCAGCTAACTGCATGTTTTTTTGTTTTTGTTTGTATTTGTTTTTTGTTTCTTTGCAAACCCCTAACCCCACCTCCTTCACCCTCACTTCCATAACTCGTACCTCCTTGTAATGTGGTGCACAACTGCAACTCAAATGGGCTTTATTTCTCTCCTTACCCACTTTGTGCGTATGTGTGTGTTTTGCTTTTCTTGATGTGCATGGATACTCTCTCTGTGTGTATCTTGTAGCCTATCAGAAAATTTTTCATCCCGCCTCAGACTCCTGACCTCCCTTTCACTCCCCGTCCCCAAGTCCCTCTGGACTCTGATGCTTGTAGGAATGCTTCCAGGCCCGGACATGTTCTCCAACCAAAGCCAGCACTTCAACCCAACCCAAAGACACAGACGTTACCATCCAAGAACAAATTGGCTGAAAAACCACTGCAGTCTACCAAATCCAATCCACTCCCCTCTAGCAATGCTACTGTCCCTCCTTCCCAAAATGCCCCTGCACAAAACACTCAAGGCCGCCCACCTGCTCCTGGGTTTAACCCACAGCTGACTGTTCCAATGGTACAAACCAGCCCTATGTCTCCTGTTAGATTGCTCCCTTCTAGTACTGACCCAAGCACCAAATCTATCCCCATCATACAGGTCACCCCTCACCCCTCTCCAAGGGGCAGTCCCCTCCCTACCCCCAAGGGGACACCTGTCCATACGCCAAAGGAGAGCCCAGCAGGCACACCCAACCCTACGCCACCATCCAGCCCCAGCATTGGAGGAATGCCCTGGAGAACACGGCTCAACTCCATCAAGAACAGCTTCCTGGGATCTCCTCGCTTCCATCGCAGGAAATTGCAAGGTACATTTGTTCTCAAAACATGGCAATTTAATTTGATCAGGTAGAAGTACCTATTAGTGTAGAGAACAGGTGGTTGGCAAAGACAGATGGCAAAAATAGAAAGTATTGAAAGGAAATATGAAAGTTTCCAGGATGCTGCTTGGCTCTGATGCTGTCCTTGCTATTCAAACAATGAACCCCATGCATTCTACTCATGTGCCTCAATTACCATATGTACTGAATTCCTAAAAAAAATCAACCTTAACTTTGTATAATAGGTGGAAAATCAACCTTAACTTTGTATAATAGAAAATATGTTAAGCTTTTGTTATCCATTACTGTTATGATGCTTTATGGAAAATAGATCATGCTGAGAAGCTAGAACTAACAATAAGGCAGATGGATATCAGGACTACATCTCCCATTACATAATGTTGAGGCTATTTGATTGCCAAGATGCACAGGCTGCAAGGCACTGATGAATCATGAAAGTACAGTTACAGAATTGCATTATATGAAAGTTGTACTTTAGACTTGTTCTCCCCATGAAGCTTCATAAAGGAATATGTCTTCAGCCATACATCTTTAAGCTCCTGATATGGTGCCAATTTTTACTTTAAGAGTATAAATGTTATGAGGTTGTTGCATCGTCACCTCTCCATCCGGTAGCTTCTACTTATGGCTTTAGTACTTCCACCTCAGTTCTGGCCTGCAGATGTCTCTGTTGTTTCTGTCCTAAACCACCCACTGTGTGCGATACTTGCAGAGCTCAGATCAATCTTCTTCAAAGATGGCCAATATGTGAAATTAGAGTGAGAATATCTGCCTCTAATTGAAATGGTTGTTTTCTGTCCTGAACACATTTCTATTAAAAAATAATTGATGCCTTCAGATTTAATTGAGACATGACTTTTAGAAAGTTAGGCAAAAATGGGCTGCATTTAATTATTTCATGGCATGATTTCTCTACCCACCCACTCATCCCCAACACACACACACACACATACACACACACACAGGCACAGGGTTTCAAAGATCATCTGCTGTATTAAATTCCCATGTAATAAAGGTGAAGGCAGCCAATGCATTTTGCTTGAAAAGAGGAACACTTTTAATTTACTAATGAGATGACTAGGGTTCACAAAGGATTCAAAATAGCCATTAGAGATGGGGAACTGAGTTTATGTAGGAGTCATTCTGACTCAGCTCTAAAGTTTGCTGTGCATTCCAGCGAATTGTTTTGTTTTCTTTCCTGTAAGAACGTTTCCACATAGACACAGACCTGCAGTCTGTACTGTGTCTTGGGGCATGTCTACACCAGCCCTATATTCCGGGATTGTCTCGAGATCGTTCCTGTGCATCCAAACGCCACACAGCGGATCCCGGGAGCAGGCAGGGATGATCCCTCCATTTTCCTGGGATAACCCTTAGGTGTAGAAAGGGCCTTGGTTTGCTTGTTATGTAACAAAACAACACAGAGACAATTGCGGGATCCAAAACACAGTTTGGAAGGGCTGCTACTGTGGACAGTGCTGGATACAGCAGGAAGCAGTGTTGGCAATCAGTCATTCCATGCAACATTGTTCCTTCTTGTGAGAATGTATAAAGATCTTGCTGGGCATTCTTTATGTAGGATTAGTGGGTGCCAACCAATCCTCACACTACAAGGAAACAGATGTATAGGGAGACAGACAAGTGAACAAACAAGGACCCTCCATGGTCCAGAAGGAACAGAGGATTCAGCGAATTGCTGACACCATCCATAGAGGAACTGAGAGATGCAGAATATATCTCCAGACTGATTTTATGTATACCCTGTTACGCATAGGGAGCTTTACACAATTGGTGTTACAACTTTGTTCTGTGCAACATGTATCAGTATGGCCTCATTGGCATCTGTCTCAGTTCTGCAAAGATAGATGGTCCTCCTCCACAGTGTTCATTACAGAGAACCACCTGTCCAAGAGGCCAACATTATATAGAATTGTGTGTGCACTTCATGATTAACTGAAGATTTGCATGTTCATGATGACATAGCATTAATTGAAAAGTTTTGTCTCTGAAAAACTTAGAGCTGCCTTCTACAAAAGCATTTTGCTGAATCACTGAGGCCCAAAGTCTTCTCAGTGATGTCACCATAGTATTTAATTGATATGACAATGTGATGTTAATCCAGATCCATGAACCACATAAAATATTTTAAATTCTGTTGTTTAGCTACCTTTCCTGTCAGACTAAGCAATGAAGTTTCAGATTATCTGCAACCCAGTGGATTTTAGGCAGGGTGTAATCTGCCCTAGACTGATGTGCCAGAGCTTCCAAATTGCTTTTTTTTTAATTGAAAGAACTACAAAAGGATTCACCATATGTTTTCAATTTAAGAAAAATTACAAAAGGCATAAAAGTTGCTTTACATGTATATGAGAAAATAGTTAAATAAATTGCTGTCTGCTGCTGGAAATCCCAGCCTTCCCTAATCTGAAGCTGTTTTAAATATATGAATGGGGAAATTCCCACAGCTCAGCATTCCATCCCAGTTATACCTTTCCTTTTTCAATGCTGGAATATTGCCTGGTATTATGAGGCAGACTTCATGTTCTCCATTTCAAGGGAGAGGGATATCAATATCCCATTTCTAGATTTTTCAAATTATCAGTCTACTGCTTTTATAGAGCTGTGTTAACATCACCATTAATAAGCAAGCGAGGCCCAAGCATCTAGGCAGATACACTCAATGCCTATTTAAAGTAACAGAACATCATGATAGGGCAATTAGACTCTAGTCAAAGACCCCGGTCCCAATTATGAGATCTCAATATCAAGTTAGTTACATCTGGATATACAGAAGCAGTGTGGACCTAGAAATAAGATCAGTGTTTAGGAATTAAAGTAAACATGAAATGCTTGAGATATATGCATGATTAATTTTGATCCCACATTTTACTTTATTGACTATGAAGTGGAATGAAAGAGGCTTTATTTCCTTTTTTCCCCTTCTCTTTGTTTGTCTTTGTCTGTTTATATATATATAATATAGTACCTACGCCAGAAGAGATGTCCAATTTAACTCCAGAATCTTCCCCAGAGTAAGTAATCCACTATAGTACTATTAATGTTTCTGCCAGTTTGGTTCCTGTATATTTCACAGTAGAATGGGAGTGGGACAGGATATTCTATACTCACAAATTAGTTCATAACACCCAACCTATAACATGTTGCAGGTAGTGTGTTGAAGCAGCTAATATGCACCATCAGAGGTATGTCAAGTAATACATTTAAGTAAACAAACTGCAGTAGTTCAAGGAAACTTCAAAGTGAGCTGTTTGTTGGATATGCATAAAAATAATAGTTACCTGTTACATCAACCTAATGCAAAAATATCTTCAATACTTCAGCACATTTGTCCTCAACCCTACTTACATATGTCTCTCAAACTGTGGTTAAAATAATACATAGTACTCCAGTCATAAAGGAGACACTGTGGCTCAGTTCAGACAACATGTTTCTCAACGGTGGTTTTAGAGCTCCACAGTGGAGTTTTTACACCACTGTTGAGGAATGTGTTGTCTGGCGGGAAAACTCCACACAAGCACACAAAGTTGGAGGTTTTGGGGGAAATGCTCCACACTGTGCAGAGGAGAGTTTCTGCACAAATGTTGTGTGGCATGTTGTGTGGTGGGCTCTGTGGAGTTTTCCATTGCATTGAGTTGACTTTTCCCACTGGCTATAGAATTCCCTGGCAAGAGCAGTGAAAGGAGCAAGTGCCACTCTAGGAGAGCCACTGGGATTGGGTTTTTTGCAGCAATGGTGGATGAGATACAATCAGGAGGATTGGGGGAGCAGAGAGGATGGAGAAACTGTCAATCAAAGGTTGTGATGGATGTTACTGAGGAGCTCTGTGCCCAGTTCCCGGCTCCTCGCGGTTACTTGCGAGGAGCCAGGACAAATCGGGACAGCCGCCCACACGTCCCACAGTCTCTGGATCTTCCTGGGACCACAGGAAAAACCAGGACAAAAGTGTAGGGAAATATCCCGGGGAAATGCAGGGATCTTCCCTGCCTGCTCCTGGGATCCTCTGTGCATTATGTGGATGCACAGGGATGATCCCCGGGGTATCACTCTGTCTAGACATGCCCTTCTCTCTTCCTTCACTCCATCCTTCATTCTCATTTATATGTGAGATCTATGTGAGAATACTGCCTTTAAGAACTGCTGGATAGAAGTAAAGCAGCCATTGTAGACAGTTTGGATACAACTCAAGGCCTAAGGGCCTTTTTCTCTTTCTAATATAATTGCTGAATTAATGAGTTCAGTTGGATGGCACCCTGCAGTAAACGTAATAAAAGTTGTAAAAAATAATGAGCTGCATTTTTATTTCAACCATCAAGGCCTTTATGCTCTGTGGCCACTTTGGAGTTTTGTATCATTTTTGCTCTAGAAACAAGATGTCTTGATTGCAGAAGAACATTCACTGGCCCCATGATTGAAATGTTACATAAATGTGTTTCCTTTCTTTGTTGCGGCATCTTTTAACGAATTTAATTCATTTAACAGTTCTGATGACTGGATATTATACCTTGACATGTCTAGGTAATGTGTATCATTTTATTTGTAGGAGAGCCTAGATAAATGAATAGAAATTAAATTGATAGGCCTACATTCCCTTCTGGGGTAAAGCAGCATGACTCCATCTGCTTTTTTTTAAAAAAAAATATATGCATAAATTAAGACATGAATTTAAGGGGAAACTTACAAATTACACAGATATTTATCCTTAAGAATCATTAAGCCGGCACCTCCATCCTATTTATTTATTTAAAACATTTATATCCCGCCCTATATCAATAAGATTTTTATCTTTTTTTTTATTATTCTGCTTCCAATAGCAAGTGCATGCAGTGGGAGTGTGGGACTGTGCCTGCTGGTCCCTGCTTCTACTGCCATGTCTCCACCACTATGCATTGCGGGGGGAGGGGGACATATGTAGAAGGCAGTTTACTCTATGTGCATAGACTTCACCCATCATATAGAACCCAAATCAGTGGGGGCAGGGGCGCTTACATGACACAGGCTCTCCTCTAAAGATGTGCCCACAACACATTAAAGTTGGGAGCTAGGGCTGATAGAGATACTGGGGTAGAGCCAATAGATGTGGCTCCCCTCTTTTGTTCCACATGATTGTAATAACTTGGATTGAACACTCAAATAGGGATCATATCTTTGTAAATCCCCCTATGCCATCTTCTGAACATATCATCACTATCCTAAGCACATACACCCCATCCAGCTAAGCAAGTTTCTGCACACATATCGTTTGCTGGATTAGGAGCTGTTGGTGTAAATCTTATGTACTTACAAATGTATATGAGAATACACATTTGAGTGCTCTCAGTTTGCACTGCATAGCTTTCAATGAGATGTGTATCCCCCTATACATTCTGGCACAATTAGTCACATCACTTGCTACCACAATCTTTACCCTAAGTACATGCTTGCTAGTGCAAAAGAACTTAAATATAGGAAAATCTACAAGAACATTTTTCAGAACGGCAGATTCCATCTTCTTATGTAGCAATACTTTGAGACCTGAAGACTGGGATCCCAGAAACTACCATAAAGATAATATAATATAATATAATATAATATATTGAATAGGTTTTTCCTCAGGTTTCAAAAACAGCAAACATGTTTTAGGAATACCTGTGATCCAGATGGTAAGAACAACTACCATTGGTTTCTTGCAGTGACTTCTCATACTTTGCATTCTCTATTCTAGTAACATTGGTTTAGATATATTCTTGGTGCAGATATATTGGTACAGGAATAAGTTCTCCAGTTATTGCGCATCTAGCTGAAAAGAGTAACTCAGACTTCAGTCCTTTACAGTTAGGCTGCTCTACTCCCACGGGCATCAGTGGAATTTAAACAACCCAAATGTATACAGGATTGTAGGCACAGGAAACAATCCATTGAGATAACTCCCTCTGGATCACAAGCCAGTAGAAACAGAATGGAATTGGGGGTTGCCTAACTTTTATTATCTCAAAGTTACCATTTGCTATCATCCTCCAAAAAATCTGACGTCTACCAAAAAAAATTGCTAGAAGATGGAGCAATGCTGGTTTGCAACAGGGCCTCAATCCAGCAGAGTTCTAAATCATAGGACTTGTTGAATTGGGTGATGTGTGTGTGTCCCCTAGGGTTCTAACTTAAGCATGAGCCCCTAGGAGCCTATAGAACCCCCTTGTAGAAGCTAGAGACCTATAGAAAATGAGCTTGTGTAAGCCCTTTTGAAAGGATGTTTAATCAGCACTCAACAGAGACAATTCTCTTTAATTCTGTGGGATTATTTAAAATAAAATTTAGGGGATGGCTATCATTGTCTACAACATTGTAGAGGATTTGTACCTACTTAAGTACATCTTATTGCTTTCTACCAATCCCATAAAGAACCTTTCATAAAGGGATGAGGTGTCAGTTGCTTCTGCTGTTTATCAAGATTATTACGTTTTGGAGAGACCCTGCAAGTTCTTCCTCTGAATCCTAAGGCTGCCTTGTGCCTGGTTTGCATTTTATTTCTTTGTTGCATTTCATTCTTCCCTTTAAAGTCATTCTCATTTTTACATAGAGATACTACTATGTTACACGGAGATACCACTATAACTTAAAAATCATATTAAAAACACATAAAATATATATTAAAGCACAATAATAATAATAATAATAATAATAATTTCAATTATTACCCGCCTCTCCCTCTGGAATGAGGCAGGGAACAACACTAAGTAAAATATAATACATCAAATTAGTTAAAATTAGTAAAATTAGTAAAATTCAATCCGATTTTTAAAATAACAGCCATTTGCCAGCTCAATGCTGACCGTGCCCCTCCCCACCCCCAAAAAGCCCAAACAGTGCTGTTTGAACAGTGCTTCCCAAAAATGTCTAATCTTGAACTTCTGTGAGTTTCCAAGGGAAGGGAGTTCTATAATTGTAGTACAGCCATTGAGAATTTCTCTCTGTGTACCCTTGCTATTTGAATCTGGTCCACAGATGATATTATTAAGAGGATGTGCTCAGTCAGTCTTGGGAGTCAGGGTGAGGCAAAGGGGATGAGGTAGCCTTTAAGGAATAATAAGCTGAAATGACATACGGCAACCAGCAACTGGAAAAACTGAGATACGTCTCAGCGTGGACCATCTGAAACTTCCAACGAACCTTTAAAAACATTCTAACATTACATAGACCCAGACTTGAGATAATTAGGGGATGAATTACAGTCATAAATTTTAGACTAAATCATAGCTAGATCAAATATCATAGCCATTTCATTACCTCTGTCCCATTCCTGGGTTTTCAGCCTCGGGTAGGGGCAGTCCAGCCTAACCAAAGTATCAAGAGAGAGAGGTCAGAATGCTGGCAGGTAGACAAGCTGTGCTATAGCCTCAGCAGGGTTCATCAACATTCAACAGCCTGTGGGTCATAGTTCTGATCGGCCTGGAAGGTTGTCCAGGTAAATTATTATGGATAGAAACCTGAAGCAGGACAAAGAGTTGTTGTAACAGTGGATTCCAGGAAGCAACTGAGGGTCTTTGTAGTCGGTCTGGCTGCCCCACCCTTCTGGGTGTGGTAGCCCTGATCCTGGCCTTATTTAGCGTAATGATCCATTCTCCAAACTAGGACTCTGAGACAGGATACCTTGTGTTGCCAAGTATGCATTATGCTTTCCAGTCCAGACTTGGCCTTGGGCTCATTGCTGTGTCTGCTTTAGAATTTCGGGTTGATCACAGAAAGTCTGTAGTGGGATGAGTTCAATTGGAGTCCATCAGGTCCCTCAATTCTCTGGGTTCAGAGAGTCGGACATTTTCTTGGATCGTGGTCTAGGGGTTCTCCTCAGGGGGCATTGACTTCCCTGATCATAATACACACTGGGGCTATGGTGGAGTCTTCCTTTGAAGATGAGGTCTTGTCCAATTCTGGTTCTAGACACAGGTTGGTTCAGACAGTTCCTGGCTACTCCCACTGCATGAAATTTGAGTTGCACTAATGAATCCAGGAGGACCCCAAAGCTTCAAAACTAAGTGATCAGGATGCCAAATCCCATCAGAATTCAAACTGTTCTGCCCCACCCCACCCCCACTCCTTCACTTGTCAAATATAATTATTTTGGCCTTAAATTGGCTCACCAGCTTCTACAATCAATTCAATCAGAGCCAGGCACTGGATAAGCATTAAGACTGCAGGATGTGGGTTGGATAGTCTCAAACAATATTATATTCTGCAGGTCTACAAAGTCATACAGAGAGCAGCTGTACAGTTGGTAGGATTATAGCCCAAAGAGTTTGATGCCATGCGTCTTTGCAGGCAGACCAACATAGTTGGGTCACTGGTGGATATAAATCTCCACCCCTTCCTCCTCCACTGTTAAACTAGAATCCAATAAACCTGTTCAACAGAACATATTGGATCAGATCTGCTTTCTATGCCTCCTTGCCCTGTACAGCCAATACAGCTACAGCAGAAGAACTAGCATAAATTTATTCTTCCTAGTGTATCATTAGATGAACTCTGTACTGCAAGCATTGACAGGCTCCAGATTATCACTGAAAATTTAAGCAGCCTCTTTTAATTTTTAATCCTGATGATCATTCATGAGATACAATTTCGCCAAGGTACTTATCACCTTTCATCCCTTTCACAAAAGCTGGATTTTTCTTCTTGAAACTCCTATGTTTGGGTGTGATTGAAATCTTTTCATTACAGGACAGCACCATTCCTGCCTTTAGGCTCATATGAAATGTTTCAGTGGATACAGTGTATCCTTCATGGCTCAAAAAGTAATAGAAAGTTCTTCATCGTGGTCTCTATGCATCACACATATGGGCTCTGCGCCTGCGCGGAGACCGGAACCGGAACCTACTATAGCTTAGGGAAACGTTTTTGGCGGGAACCCTTCCCCCACGCTACCGCGCATGTCCCTGGGGTTCCCACCCTTACCTCAGTTCTTCGTCGTCCGCCATTGTGCGCTGACCTATAAACCGTGCCTCTAGCGTTTTCTCTTTTAAAATCCTTTCTTCAGCTTTTCTCTTGGACCTTTTTAGATATTTCTTCTTTCTCTTTTCTCTCTTCCTCTCTCTCTCTCTCTCTCTCTCTCTCTCTCTCTCTATATATATATATATATAAAATAATTCTTGTTCTATTATATATCTTTCTTTCTCTTTCCTCTGAGCGATCCTCAGAAGCATGGCCGTGAAGGCCCCTTTCAGAAAATGCGTCAAATGCGGTGCTAAATTACCACCGAAGGATGGTCACTCTCTTTGTGTGGTGTGCCTAGGAGAAGGTCACAAAGTCCAGCAGTGCCACCACTGCATGGCATTCACGAAGCAAACCCGCAAAAATAGAGCGGATAGACTTCGTTCTGTACTTTGAGAAAAAGCCCTGAGGGCTACAGAACCCGTGCCTCAAAAGCACATACAAAAATCCTCCTCGAGGACAATGAGCAGGGACTGCAGCCCTGAAATCTAGTCCTTTGTTATAACCGAGGAGATGATGGCGGAAAACAGGGCCATACCCTGACGCCAGGCCGATCCCTTGCAGTGTCCGCAGCCAAAAAGATTGCCAAAAAGGCTCGGACCCCAAAATCGGTGGAACAAACTAAAAAGAAAAAGAAGAAGAGAAAGGATACCGAAAAAGGTTCCTCCTCTAAGGCCGCGACCGTAACAACGGCATCGCTCAGGCCTCTTACCACGTCGATATCGACCACGGTACCGACCACGGTACCCACGCAAACCCCGGTACCAGGAAATCTACCGATACCGAACCCCATACCAACCGCAAGAAGCTCGATGTCGGAAGGGGAGATCCGCGACTCGACGTCGGCCATTTCGGTACCATGCGCTACCTCTCAAGAACGAGGAGCTCAATCCACGGTACCAGCGCCTCCAGCTTATAGACAGAGGCCTGCACCTGCTCAACTGTACTATGATCGAATCTCCCAGTTCTCGGGATACCATAGACAGGACCTTTACGACTGGGAGTATTACCGGCCTCAGGAATACTATCCAGATGAGTGCAGACAGGAGGAACGCTACGCGTACCCTCCCCCACCTACCAGGGTCATCCAAGTCTCCTCACCTCGGGCCCCGACACCATCAAGGCACCGTGCTATAACAGAGACAGAGACGTCGATACCGAGGTTTACGGCGGCATCATCGGTACCGCACCACGAACAGACATTGCAACCAATCCAGGTAGCAATGCAACCTACCGCATCGAACTCACCAGATGATGAGTATCGTTCTGATTCAGACTCCTTGGTGTCGGTCGCACCTTCGATGCCATCACCAGAGGACATAGTGAACACCCATGATCCCGCTTCCCCATCGGAGGACATGGGTAGTTTTTCAGATCACGTCCTCAGGATGGCGCAGTCTCTCTGCCTTGACGTTGATCAACCTGCGGAAGTGGAAGATGATCCGATCTACGACGTAATGAAAATGGAGGCGAGCTCTACCGTCGCTATTCCCTTTCCTCCTACCTTGAAACGCACAGCACAAATTTCTTGGAAGACACCGTGCACTGCTCAACCAACTTCTAAGAGATTGGAGGCAATGTATAAGATTCAAGAGACGAATGCAGTTTTTGTTCCGGCACCCTAAACCAAATTCCATAATCGTTGAGTCTGCTCAGGGCAGATCTCAGAAAATACATTCAGCCCCTGTCGACAGGGAAGGTAGGAAATTAGACTACCTTGGCAGAAGAGTCTATGCCTCATCATCATTAGGAATACGCACCTCGGCTTACGAAGCTACCATAGCGCGATAACAGATTTTTCTATGGGAAAAAATAGGCACACTGTGTGACCATCTCCCCGATGACAAACACGAGCTGGCGAGGATTTTTCAATCCGAGGCCACAGCCATAGCGAGGTTACAGCTGAATTCCGCAAGGCATCAGACAGACTCACATTCAAAGTCCATGATGAGCTCAGTAGCACTTCAACGCCATGCTTGGCTGAGATCGGCCAATTTGGCGAATAAAACTAAAACAAGGATAGAGAGTCTTCCCTTCGATGGTGAGGGCCTCTTTAACACCAAGACTGATGAGTCCTTGGACTCAATATACAAAGCCCGCACAACGGCTAGAAAGATGGGGTTTTCTCAACCTCCGCCTCAGTACAAACAGAGGCGCTGGACAAGACAGCCTTACCCACAGTTACAACAACGACCCCAATATGACAAGCAGCCAGCCAAGCAACAGCAGCTTCAAAGAAAGAGGCCCTACCAGGGCCGCTACCAGCAAAACAGACGTCAGCCTGACTTTACCAAGAGGCAGCGCCTTTGACTTCCCTACCCCAGGCCTACTACCCATCATCAACCGTCTAGCACCCATGTACCACCAATGGGAGTCCATAACATCTGACTCCTGGGTGCTCACTATCATCGAGACGGGGTACGCCATTGAGTTCGATACCCTTCCTCTCTTTTCGGGAGTGAAAGTAACAGCGCCATCCCCTCCTCTGTTGCTCGAGGTACAAACCCTACTAGCGAAGGGAGCCATCTCGCCTGTACCCGCAGAGGAGATCAACCAAGGGTTCTTCTCACGCTACTTCACGGTCCCGAAGAAGGATGGGGGTCTTCGACCGATTATGGACTTAAGACAGTTGAACAAGTACATCACCCCGAAGAAGTTCCGTATGACAACAGTTGCTTCCGTTCTTCAGCTGTTGCATACGGGGGTGTGGTTTGCGGTGGTAGACCTGAAGGATGCGTATTTCCATATCTCCATCAGGAAATCGCATCAAACTTACCTGCGTTTCTCCATCGGCACCCAGCAGTTCCAGTTTACCGTTCTTCCCTTCGGCCTCGCGACAGCACCGAGGGTTTTCACGAAGGTGATGGCGGTTGTATGCGCACATCTACGACAAAATGAGATTCACATTGATCCATATATAGACGACTGGCTTCTGGTGGCGGAGAACAGCTATACGCTCCAGCAGAACATAGTCACGACTCTCAACCTTCTAGATTCCCTAGGACTTTGGGTCAACGACGAGAAATCCATACTGACCCCTCAAAGGACAATAGACTTTATAGGGGTGACTTTATCATCTCGAAATGGAAGAGCATATCTCCCGGTAACAAGAGCAAGGACTCTTCGGGACCTCATCCTCGATATCGAAACTCAAACAAGACCCTCGGCATGGACAATCCAAAGATTGTTGGGCTTGATGGCAGCGACCACCGCTGTCAGATTCGCGAGACTGCGAATGAGGGTCCTTCAAAGCTGGTTTTTGGGGACGTTCAACCTTCGACGCAATGCCCGCACAACCTACCTTTCGATACCGAGACAGGTACGGGCGTCGTTGAGATGGTGGCTCTCGATGGAAAACCTCCTGGAAGGAGTTCCTTTTCTACAAGAGACACCGTCGGTGACCATTACGACCGATGCTTCTCTCATCGGGTGGGGAGCCCACTGCAACTCGTTCACTGCCCAGGGCCAATGGCCTCCTCAACAGAAAGAGGAGCATATCAATCATCTGGAACTCCTGGCAGTAGAGAATGCGTTCACTCAAATCGTCGAGGGCAAGAATGCACTAATCGCAACAGACAATACCACGGTAGTCTGCTACATAAACAGACAAGGGGGAACAAGGTCACATCCCTTGACCCGATCCGCACTCAGAATTTGGAACTGGTACATAAAGAGAAAGACTTACCTGACTGCGATCCACATAGCGGGCAAGGAGAACATCGTCGCGGACTCCCTCAGCAGGTCCTTCCACGTCGACCACGAATGGGAGCTCGATACCGAAGTAAGAGATTATCTCTTTCGGTACTGGGGCCGCCCTCCTGTCGATGTCTTTGCAACCGCAGAAAATGCAGTCTGTACCTGATTCTGCAGCAGAGCAGGAAGAGGAAGGAACTCGCTAGGAGATGCCTTCACAAGAACGTGGGCAGGGGACTTGCTCTACATCTTCCCCCCATTCCCACTCCTGACAAGAGTCGTGGCCAAGATACAGGCAGACAAAGCGGACTGTATTCTAATCGTGCCGTGGTGGCCTCAACAGCCGTGGTTCCCTCACGCCCTTCGACTGTTGAGAGGGGACTACATCAAATTACCGTCGATACCGAACCTCCTGTCTCGACACCAGGGCAAGGTTCGACACTCGGACCTCTCGACGCTCAAGATGACGGCGTGGAGGATAACACCACACTCTCCCGTACAGTGCAATTGACTGTACAGAGCATTTTGACGGCATCACGGAAGCCTTCGACAAGGAAATCATATGCGGCTAAGTGGCATAGATTTTCTAAGTTTGCACTAGAAACGAATCACACAGCTAAGACTTGCCCCATCTTAGTGATTCTTGAATATCTGCTCTCACTATACCGAGCAGGACTAGGACTTTCTTCGATCAGAGTCCATCTAGCCGCCATCACAGCTTTTCACAGTGGTGTGGAAGGGTTTTCACCTTTCACTCACCCCACCTCGAAGGAATCTCTGAAAGGACTTAGAAATACGATGCCGACAACTAGGAACATCATACCTTCATGGAGCTTATCAGTCGTGCTACACGCGCTGATTAGGAAACCGTTCGAGCCCATGGCCACAACGGATTTGAGACTCTTGACCCTCAAGACTGTGTTCCTGGTTGCCATAACCTCGGCAAGGCGCCCTAGTGAGCTTAGAGCTCTGAGGATAGATGCTCCCTATACAATTTTTCATAGTGACAGGGTTGTGTTGCGAACAGACCCATCGTTCCTACCTAAGGTGGTGACACCTTTTCATTTGGCCCAAGACATTGTCTTACCAGCATTTTTTCCAAATCCTACAACGCCTGCAGACGCATCTCTGCACATGTTGGACGTTAGGAGGGCTCTCGCTTTTTCGAGGACTGAGAAATTTAGGAAATCCAAACAATTGTTTATATGTTATGGTGAGCCTTTTAAGGGACTTCCAGTGTCATGCCAGCGGTTGTCACACTGGATTGTAGAGACAATTGAACTTGCCTACTCTATCTCCAAACTAGACATACAGCGTCCTGTGACAGCTCACTCTGCCAGGGCGATGTCAACATCTGTGGCTTTCAACAGGGGTGTTCCACTTCGGGACGTTTGCAAAGCCACAACTTGGTCCACCCCTTCCACATTTGTCAAGCATTACAGTTTGGACACTCGATCCAGACAGGACTGTTCATTTGGAAGGACGGTGCTTTCGGAAGTGTTGAAATAATACACCAACCCACCTCCAAGGTATGTTAGCTTGCTACTCGCCCATATGTGTGATGCATAGAGACCACGATGAAGAAATGCAGGTTGCTTACCTGTAACTGTAGT
Source organism: Elgaria multicarinata webbii (assembly GCF_023053635.1). NCBI lineage: Eukaryota > Metazoa > Chordata > Lepidosauria > Squamata > Anguidae > Elgaria > Elgaria multicarinata. The sequence goes on from NC_086172.1 coordinate 88,865,010, forward strand.
TCTTCGAGTGGTCATCTATGCATTCACACAACCCACCCACCATCCCCACTTGGTGGTGTGAAAATTACAAATGACACAGTTAAATGTATAAATTGACTTGACTTTATTTAGATTACACTCATGTTTATGGGGGCACAATGTCGGACTCCTGTAAACTGAGGTAAGGGCGGGAACCCCAGGGACATGCGCGGTAGCGTGGGGGAGGGGTTCCCGCCAAAAACGTTTCCCTAAGCTATAGTAGTTTCCGGTTCAGGTCTCCGCACAGGCGCAGAGCCCATATGTGTGAATGCATAGATGACCACTCGAAGAACTACAGTTACAGGTAAGCAACCTGCATTTCCCAGTTCTAATTTAACAAAATGGTCTGCAAGGTTTTTAAATCAAATCTTCTATGTTTTAAGAGTTTATTAGAGAAGCAAGGGCCCTAGTTTAGTGTTCTAATCCAGTGCTTAGTTGGCAGCACTCTAGAAAGAAAATAATGCACTATTTCAGTTAAAACATTTGTACTTAGCACACTTGCTAGGGAATAGGTCCCATTGAACTTAGAGGGTCTTACATCTGAGTAATCATGCTTAGGTTTGCACCATTAATGTTGAATATCAGAGAATGTATGCGGCCTCCTCTTTTTTGGTGCAGTGGTAATTTTTCTCATAGCACAGTGTTCTTAGCACCAGCACTTGAAACAGTATAAGCAATATGAAAGAATGGAAAGAATCTTTTGCTACGTGGGAAAGTCTGCCTGCCCCCTTTTTATACAGGAGAAAAAGATTCTCCACTTAATAAAGCATGTGGCTTGTAATGTATGAAAGGTGGCATGAGCTGGTTTTAACTATAAAGCCTTACACGGCTTGGGACCACAATACTTGACGGAACGCCTCTCTCAACATGAACCTACCCATACACTATGCTCAACATCTAAGGTCCTCCTCCTGGTGCTTGCTCTGAGGGAAGCTCAGAGGATGGCAATAAGGGAGAGGTCTTTTCAGTGGTGGCCCCCAAGTATGGAATGATCTTTCCGATGAGGCTCATCTGGCGGCAACATTGTTATCTTTTCATTGCCAAGTCAAGACTTTTCTCTTCTCCCAGGCATTTAACAGCATATGTTGAGCTTTCTAACTGACCCCAGATCAATATCCATTTAAACGGATATTGTCTCTGTATATTATATGTTTTATGTCTTTACTGTTTTAAAATTTTGTATATCTGTTTTCTTAAAGTTTCAGTGTTTTATTTTCTGTAAGTTGCCCAGAGAGCTTTGGCTATGGGATGGTATATAAATAGTAACAACAACAACAACAACAACAACAACAACAACAACAAGCATCATGCATCTGATATGTGATCCTTGTCCCCGCAGTGAAAAAAAAATCACTCAATCCATTTTTTGTTATGTTTGCAATGGGAATAATGCATAGAGTGGCCCTAAGGTTGATACAAATCTAAAGGGATTGGGTGGGTTAGATGGATAACTAGATATAAATATCTACTCAGCTTTTAATACGCAAGGACTGTTTGCCTTGATTGTTCTACAGAGTCACTAAAAGGACACAAGCAAATCAATATGTAATGTCCTTACATAGTCTACTCCAGCCTTCTTAATAACCCTCTTAAATGAGTGGCCCTTTCTCTTTAGTGTTCCCCATGCTAATCTTTGGCTTGTGGACATTTATAGCTTCTTATGAATATTTTAGAGAGTTGTGCTTTCTCACCCCATTTTAATGGAGGGACAGGGAGAGATTTACCAAATTGTGACTTTGTGAATTTGCTTTACTAGTCAGGCCAGCTGACAAAGGTAGTTGCTCTCTTTTTTAATATCAACTTGCTTTTCTTAAAAAAAAACCCAAATCCCTCTTTAATTTTTCTTTTGTGTGTGAAATGGGTGATATGACTGTTAATTAATAACTTCAAGACTACATGGTTGTAATAAGCTGTCCATGGGGCTGTCAATGAACACTGCAAGCTGGGATTCTTAGGGTGCCAGAGGGAAAATTCCCTGCCTGTGTGGAAAATGTGCAGACAAGCAGAATGTGCACTGGCTGTAGCTGTGTGTGCATATAATGGTACACACGAAGGGTTCTACCAATATCCTCCTTATTCTGCTCCCTGCTATACCTTGTAAAGCTTTTTCACAGCTGTATCCATTACTGCTTTTCTCTTCTAGATTTACTTGAGCAGTAGCTGGCTTTCTGTTTCTAATCATACATTCTGTTGTAGTAAAGCCACATGAATCGCTAATGGGTTTTCTATATCCGAGCAAATGAAAGTCTCTTGACACAATGAATTATATCAAAACACAGTGTAGCTAAGTCCTAGTTAGCTGAGTACAATGATTCTTTGTTGGTTGCTAATGCTTCTCTTAATCTTCTTTTTGCTTTCTGTTTTTCTTTCTCTTTTCCTCCCTACCCTTGCTTGATCAGGCTTGCCAAAAAATCCTGGTTTGGTAACTTTATCAACCTAGAGAAAGAAGAACAGATCTTCGTGGTTATTAAGGACAAACCCCTGAGTTCTATCAAGGCTGACATTGTTCATGCATTCCTCTCGGTAAGTACATAACGTCATAAACAAACCTACATAGATACATTAGGGTGACCATATGAAAAGGAGGACAGGGCTCCTGTATCTTTAACAGTTGCATAGAAAAGGGGATTTCAGCAGGTATCATTTGTATGCATGTTGCACCTGGTGAAATTTCCTCTTCACAACAGTTAAAGCTGCAGGAGCTATACTGCAGCTATACTGTGACCAGATTTAAAAGACGGCAGGGCATCTGAAGCTTTAACTGTTGTGTTGAAGAGGAAATTTCACCAGGTTCTCCATATATACAAATGACACCTGCTGAAATTCCCTTTTCAACACAACTGTTAAAAATACAGGAGCCCTGTCCTCCTTTTCATATGGTCACCCTAGATACATGAAACTTGATAGGCTATGGTCTCTCAACCTCTAGTTACAGAGACATTTGGCTTGCTTCCATACTAGTGTCTTTTCAGACTAGTGAGGCATTGGCTTTCTACAATCAGCTGGAAGTGAAATTAAAATAGTAGCTCCATGTGACACTTAAAAAACCATGACATTCCCCATACAAATCCAGCAATACCCAATTCTACAGGCAAGATACAACTACATTTTATGTAGTTGTATCCCATACACCCTCTTTTTCTCTGCAACTGCCCCTTTAGTAGATTCGTCCTTGCCCTTTAATTTTAAAGCAGCTTCTTCCTTTTAATTAAGTCCTTCTTGTTCACTGTTGTAGCCACAACATCCCTTAATTGGTCAGTTTTTATTCCCTGCAGAAGGAGGGTTCATCATTGGTTTCTTCTTTGCAGCCAGAACAATTGTTTAATTTTACCCCCTGTGATTTTTTATTATCATAACCATACAATTGTGATAATAAAATTAATTAAATTTACTCTGACTGTAAAGAGGAAACCAGTAATTCTCACCACCTTCCCAAGGAACAGGAACTTACTGAGGGCTGGTTCAGGAATTCCATGCTGATTTAACTGAGCAGGAAACAACCAGTTAAAAGGCCAGAAGCTGTGAAGCAGAGACCACTCTAAAACAAAAGGTCAAGGATGGCAATTAAAGGGACAATAGCCCTAGAAAGCCTCAATAGCACATTGCCAGTCCATACTGGACAGTGCAGTCTGAAGTGCATTTCAACTAAAAAGAGATGGGAAGACAACATGGGTGTTGTGTAGTGGTTAGTGTGAGATTTTTTGTTGTTTATTCGTTCAGTCGCTTCCGACTCTTCGTGACTTCATGGACCAGCCCACGCCAGAGCTTTCTGTCGGCTGTCGCCACCCCTAGCTCCCCCAAGGTCAAGTCTGTCACCTCCAGAATATCATCCATCCATCTTGCCCTTGGTCGGCCCCTCTTCCTTTTGCCTTCCACTTTCCCTAGCATCAGCCTCTTCTCCAGGGTACCCTGTCTTCTCATTATGTGGCCAAAAGTACTTCAGTTTTGCCTTTAATACCATTCCCTCAAGTGAGCAGTCTGGCTTTATTTCCTGGAGTATGGTCTGGTTTGATCTTCTTGCATTCCAAGGCATTCTCAGAATTTTCCCCCAACACCACAGTTCAAAAGCATCTATCTTCCTTCACTCAGCTTTCCTTATGGTGCAGCTCTCGCAGCCATAGGTTACTACGGGGAATACCATTGCTTTAACTATGCGGACCTTTGTTGTCAGTGTGGTGTCTCTGCTCTTAACTATTTTATCAAGATTTGTCATTGCTCTCCTCCCAAGAAGTAAACGTCTTCTGATTTCCTGGCTGCAGTCAGCGTCTGCAGTAATCTTTGCGCTCAGAAATGCAAAGTCTGTCACTGCCTCCACATTTTCTCCCTCTATTTGCCAGTTATCAATCAAGCTGGTTGCCGTAATCTTGGTTTTTTTTTGAGGTTTAACTGCAACCCAGCTTTTGCACTTTCTTCTTTCACCTTTGTCATAAGGCTCCTCAGCTCCTCCTCGCTTTCAGCCATCAATGTGGTGTGAGATTAGGACACGGGAAACTCAGGTTAAAATCCCCACTCCAGCCATGAAGCTCACAGGGTGACCTTGGGTTAGGGAAAAAACTATGTTTGTTGCCTTGAGCTCCTTGGGAGAAGGGTATGATATGTGTTATAACTAATAAACATATTGGCAATGCTATTATCTAGATTCTCTGTAAAATCTGAGTGAACACGTAATAAAATGGATCCAGACTTTGCTCCTGCTAGCAGAAGCATCAACTGAACAGTGTTCTATACTAACCATGTAGTTTTAGTATGGAACAGACACTTGGGGGCTGACTTCATGGCGGTGAGTTGGTGTCACATTCCCCCTAAGCACTGCAGTTTCGCTCCTGTGGGGTGGCATTGGGTAATCCCCACGCCAAGGAGGGAATGTGGGGTTTCCAGTGGTCATCTGGGTACTGAAGCCACTGCCCCTCGCCCTCTTCCTGGCATCACTGGTCACCATCTACCAGTACTACCCCTCTAGATCGGCCATGGAGCGAGGTCAGATGGTGGAAGAGCTGGGGTGACCTTGCTCCCGCAGAAAATGTTGGGGTAAATCCCTGAATTTTTTGCTGCGCATCTTTGTGGAAAGGCTCCGTGTTGGTTGCGAAACTGCAGCTGCACCATTTAATCGACACAGCACCAATTCGAAGCCACCACAGGGCTTTGAGCATGTATAGGCAGCCCCTGGGTTGGATCCTAGCTTAGCTTTCTGCAAACAAAAGAGCCCCTTCCTTCCACAGAAGGTTTTTGATACAGCAGAGGATCCTGTCAGCTGAAAAGAGTGAGGCAACTTTTGGTGATTCTCCCTGCCAGTTCCTTGTGCTTTCTGAAAAAACTGCTCTGGAGGGTTGGGTAACTTTGACTCCTTGGGCTGTTTCCAATATTAGTAGACCCATTGAAATGAATAGGACTTAAGTTAGACTTAACACTTTGTTCTTATATGGCACAATCTCTCCCCCAGCCTTTGCTCATTACTGAAGCAATTTTTTCTTTTCTTTTTTATGTATTCATTCCTCACCCAAATCTGTCAGCCTCAAAGCTGGCTTTCCTAAACGAACTTCCCTAAGCAATAAGTTTTTTTAAAAAAATAATATCTTCTTAGGCATATTTTCCAGGTTCTTCAGGGCACAGTTTATAAATCCAGTAGTACTCGAGATAAATTAACACATAAAATCACTATGGCTGCAATACTGGGGAAATGTCTTTACCCTCCCAACTAGTAGCTCCCCCCACCCCCTTCTCTGGGTCCCACCTCAAGAAATACTATGGATCTTTTAGTGAACCAATTTACTTTGGGGTTAATTTTTAGCAGAAGGGTAGTAATTGAGAATTGTGAAATAGAAATAAATATAAAAACAAAAGTCAATTTAATTTCAGTTTTCAGTATTTTACAGTGCAATCTTACACAAGTCTACTCAGAGGAAAGTCTTACTGTGTTCAATGGGACTTATTCCCAATAAGTGTGTACAGGATTGCAGTCTGAATTAATTATTGGGCGCTTGTGTCAGGGTGATTAACAGCATATCGGCAGAGTAATGCTGACCTCCTTGCAAGGTTGTTATACAGTTGTATATGTGGAAGATTATATATGCGAAGTTCTTTGAGCACTAAATTAATGTTCAGAATTAATCATTTTTAAATCTAGATGGTTCCAGATGAGGCTTTTTATTGCACCATTGTCCTGCCTCATTCATGGAATTTTAGTGGGGTGGTGGTAGTTGTCCAGACAACAACGTCTTCCACTCCTAATCCTCCTGTGTTTTCCCCTCTGCTGCTTCCATCTATTTTCTTACCACAGAAAACATGTTAAAGAATAAAGGCCCTGTTCAGAAGACACCTTAAACCCTCTGATTGGTAGCTTCCCACCATCTGGGAGCACCCTCTGTCAGTGCATACCTCAAATGCATTTTAGCATTTGCGCAATAATCCCATGAGCCCTTTTTTCAGTGCCAGTAGCACAATATTCCACCCACACAAAATAGGCAAGGGAGATAAACTTGATGTATAGGGTTAGCTGTGCCAAACACATTCTAAAAGAAAGGCTTCCAAAATGGCAGGCATTGCTGTAGGTGGAGGGGGGCGGGAAGATTTGTTACCATGCACCATAAGTTTTTTTTTAAAAAAAAGAGGGGGTCAGAATTGAAGTTCATTATCAGTTACTGAGACTTAATTGGAAAACGTTTTATTTATTTTTTATTTTTTTAAAAAAAAATCAGTCCCACATCATTCCCCCTCTCATATTCTAAGGGAGGAAGACGTTGCTTTTCCACAGTTGTGTTGCCACTGATCCTACAGTGGTACCCTTTGTTTATTTTTCTTGCTATTTTCTTTGGCCTAGATTCCCAGTCTCAGTCATAGTGTCATATCACAGACAAGCTTCCGTGCGGAGTACAAGTCGACAGGTGGCCCCGCTGTCTTTCAGAAGCCGGTGAAGTTCCAAGTGGACATAACGTACACGGAAGGTGGGGAGGCCCAGAAAGAGAATGGGATCTACTCAGTCACGTTCACGCTTTTATCAGGTAACTGCCGCAAAGTTGCTGCCTGCATTCAGGAGGATGACAAAGTAGTGAGGACTGCCTGAAATTAAAATTTCTTAAACAGATAGCAGTACTTCCAAGTATGCAAAAATGTTCAAATGGTGCAGTTTGGCTGTGTGTACATGTGTTAGGAAGCTATAATTGGCTTCCTTTTCACAGTATGAGTATTCCATTTGTATATGGTATGGGTACATGATTATTTACAGATATTTTTTTTCTACATGTGAGCGTCAGTCATATGGGAATTTGTTCATGTTGGAGGCATTGCCAAATAATTATTTTAATAGACAAACTTATCTTCAAAAATGAAGTGTGAGCTTTCAAATTGGTATTCTCCATTAAGTTTAGGGGTTGAGTGCATAAAATAAAATGCTATGCATTTAGGTTTTAGTGCTGTGCAGAATGGTTCTGCACAATTTGCGACCCACCAAGCTGAACATAGCCACTTCTAGCCACTAGCTATGTCTAGCAGCCCAACAGGGACTCAGTAAATCTTTTTTTTGTTTGTTTGTTTTTTGCCTGCCTGGGACTGCAAAAATAGGATGTCAAACACACGGCAGGCCTCATTAAATGACTGGCAATGCTCAAAGTCAGGTAGGATGCCATTGCACTTTGTTTCAGGCAGACCTATCATTGTTCCACTTCTTTTTAAATGGATATAATTGAGTGTGACCTAACAATCTCATTTTTTCCCCTCCCATTTTAAAACCATCGACTTCCTACAAAATTATCCATCTTCATTTTTCTTCGACTTTGGGCACTGAAGTGTGTTCTGCTTTATGGGTTATAAGTTGTGCTGGGTTGTTTGTCTATGGACCTAGATTGTTATTTAGATTATAGATAGTCATGCCTTGTTTAGAGGATTTGGGTTACACAAAATCCCAGAAACTAAGCAGTATTTTTTAAAGAAGTGTTAAGCAGAGTTTGAACTGGGCAGGTTGGGAGAAATCAGTACAAGTGTTATAGGAGCCAGCTTGGTATACCAAATGAGATTTCCAGATGTGGAAAGGAAAGCTGAGGATCTAGCTAGTTTAGAAGGAAGTATAGCTTTTTGAAGCTATATGGCAACTGTGCTAGTCCTAATCTACTAATAATAATGTTTAACTGTTATAGTGTATCAACAAAGTATTATACAGAACATAAAAGTGATTCCATTCCTTTCCAGAGGTTTTGCCATTTTCATTATAGCTAGGCAAGAAAGGAGAAACCTCAAGGACACATAAGAGGTTATGGGGGTGGAGGAAGGGAGAATCAGTCATGGAAGAACAGGCAAGGTAAGTCTCCAGAAGTTGATTCTGGAAAAGCTTTGCTATGCTAGTCTTTAGAAAAGGATTTGAAAGAAGAAAATGAAGGAAATAAGATAAACAGACAGTTGAAATTTATTACAAGCATAGGGAGCAGCATGGGAAGAAAGCCAAAAATGGGAGTGAAAGAAGGAGACCGAAGGAGCTGACAATAAGTGTGCTTTTGCGGCAATGTAATGAGAGCAGTAAGGGCATGGGGATACCAGAGAGAAGGTAGAGGAGTGTATTAGAAAGATTTACAAAACTAAGGACTAGAAGTCTAATACTGAGTGGAAAAGTTGAGGGAAAGGTTCTCCCTCCCTCTCTTCTTTCCTTCTACATTACACAGGCGTCTTCAGCTCTGCCTCATCTCACAGTCCGATGTGTCTTTTCACAGGTCCAAGTCGTCGCTTTAAGAGGGTAGTAGAAACCATTCAGGCACAATTGTTAAGCACACATGACCAGCCTTCAGTGCAGCAGTTATCAGGTAAGTAGCTTCCGGAGCTCAGTGCTTTGCTTCAAGCAAGGACATGAATTGGAAGCAACTCTCAGCATAGCCCCTCACATTGCACCTAAAAACTAGTTTCATTCAGACTGAACAGTAAGAGTCCTCCGCACAACCCTCCCCTGCCATTGCTCCACTCCCACCTGCCTTGCACCAATTTCCCATTTCCTAAATGCATCCCCCGCCCATCCCAGCCCAGCCTGCCCCTGCCCTGCCCCAAGAGCCATCTGTCCCCCTTTCCACAGGAAGTGTCATCAGCAGTTTATGTAATTCCAAAATCTGCCCAATACATGTACATCCTTTAAAATGTATCAGATGAAAGAGCCCTCTGCAATTGTTTTTAAAAGAAAAGAAAAGAAAACATGTTCTAATTTAGCTCCTGAGGGAAATGACTTTTATTAGAAGATAGGAATAGCTGAAAGTTTAGACCAAGACTAATTTTTGGAAATAACTATCTCTGAAGAAGCCATATGTCATTTTATCTGCTCTCTGTATTGAAGTTAAAACTGTTGAGTAATGCCCAAAAAAGAAAAGAAAAAGCTTGCCTATATCAGATTTATGCCACACTCCATGAGCAAAGTACTTTGAGATTGCCCTTTAGTTCCTTTCTTCAATAGGGTGAAGCATTCCCTAAACACTTTACTGGCAAAATATTGTTAATAGCAGTTGCCTCAAAACCTTCCACAAGCCCTGTACTTCAGTGCTCCATCTTTAAAGGTCACGGAGACAGTAGATTTTGCTACTTCCATGCAAAAGCAAAACAAAACTGCGCAAAACTTTTTAAAATGGGAAGTGTATGAGAAAAATAAAATAAAATATGATACAAATAGATCCAAAGTACAGTTTTGTCATCCACCTAGAATGAGAACTTCTTCTTAAAAATGTTTACATTCTCATTCCTGTGCTCAATGTTTATTAAGGGATTTCTCTCTAGAACAGTGAGAATTCACCTTGCTCTTTAAAGCCACCCCCAAGGTGGCAAACATGTGAGAAATTTACCATACAAATGAGGGCGAATGAACAGCCGTTCAAAGCTGAGAACAAGGACAGGGAAATACTTGCCAGATGTCCAAGAGTGATCAAGATGGATTATTTGTCTGGCCTCTAAATTCGGTTGTCAGATTTTGCATCTGCAGGCGTCCAGTTACTCTAGGAAGGAAGGGGTGCTTAATCAATAAGGGGAGGAAGAATCTCAAGGTACATTCCAAGAATTCAGCACTGCAGGATGACTGCTGATAGATTCACTATTTTCTATACAGCTTACTCACAGTGAGATAATAATCAGCCACCACACGGTGTGAATTCAGACTATACCAAACCCTGTGATTGGATGGCATTCTTAACAAGCAACATTTATTTCGTATGTGGCTGTGACTTTAAAATTATGTAGAAGCCCAGGCTGAGGTTGCAGAGGAAACATGGAAGCAAATATGACACCAAAGGGAGGTGGTTTCTAGGAGTACAGCTTGCCAACTATTTTTAAATGGGATATGAGTAATGGGGAGTTGGTACCAGGATCAGTGCCAGGTGAGCTTTGACTGAGCATGGAAAGGAATGCCATTATCATTATCATTCCTGGAAGCCAGGAGATGATGGACATTTCAGTTTGCCAGAATGTCTTTTTAGCCTGGTTAACTCCAAATCAAGCTGTATTCTATGAGTTGCTTAGTTCAAAAGCAGCCTCAATCGAAATCAATGTTAATTTAATCTGTAATTCACAGATTAAAGTGCAAAACATTTGTACTGATTCTGGCCTCTGGGAGGTTCAGATAGCTTACTTGCTAACAAAGTAGTGTCCCCCATCTTTCAGGTCAGGTGCCATTACAGGTGAGTGACTGGAGGCCTCTGTGTGAACAAGTTTATTTACTGCAAGAGGGAGAGGGTTGATACAGTGCATTGCAACAGATGTGCCCTAAAGATGAGTGATCCATCTGTGAACGTGTCTCCAGTTCCATCACCGCCAGCAAGGACTTATGCCTTCATGGAGGGGATGCTTGCTACCTCCTCTGACCCTGCCTGGTCTGCTGAGCTATGGGCCAGCTCATTCAACTGGCTCGCCTGGGTTTCAGAACAGGACTGTTTTCTGTTGTCTCTCATGCTTTGCAAGCTCATGGCAATATTGAGAGACATTGAGTCTTTCCGTGTGTGTGTGTGTGTGTGTGTGTGTGTATCTCATTTCAGTGGTGTTTTCCTATGCCACACCTACACATCCCAGATAGTATCTTTCATTCCCATCCTCATTTCTGCTTCTTGGGACTCACTTTGCTTATTACTTTTAATCTAAAGCAAATTGCAACAAACTCAAATGCACAGGTAAATGAAGTCCTAGAAATGAAATGTGTTACTAAAATGGCATTCAGCAGCAACGCATATCAATATTGCTCCCCCTGTGCCACAGGGAATTCATATCTTGAAATAATCACTGGTCAGGCAATCTTAGATACACACATTCCTTCATACTCACCAGAGTTCTGGTAGGATCATGAATTTCAGAGTGGAATCAGGAGAATGTCATCTCCATGGATATTTGCCCTGCTTAGTGAACGTTGGATCCATGGATCAGCCTATCTTTGGATGGAAGGGGAATCTTGTCTGCATAGGTAGATGAAATGTCTACAATTTTGTCTATGTCTCAATCCAGTACATTATTTTGAGGCATTGCCCCACAGAAAGCATCTGTACCAATTAGTTAAAACTAATGTTTGTGAGAACAAATAGTGGTTAATCCATTGATGTCAGTTCTGTTATCATAAATGATTCCTTTCCTCTAATAGGCTCCTCCTCTGGGAAGGAATTAGCTGCCTGTGTGTCCCTTTCAGTAAATGGCAATATCAAATAATGTAGCATTCCATCTTGACAGTGAGTTTCCTGCTTTTTCCTTGCCCTGTTTTAGGTCTGCGGTGGTTTCCAAACTTTTCAGCCATAGTTGCAAGTCCCATCTTCCAAAATAGGATTGCCAGGTTGCCACCCAGAGAATCTGACTTTACCTGTAAGAGTAACAATGCAGTGGGAGGTTGGGCATCCGCCACATTTTCTCACTGGTCCTTCTTTCTTCCTTTTCCCTCAGCCGTGGGGCTAAAGCCCTACTTATTATAACAGGAGGGTGAAGAGGGAAAACAAAGGAAATGGGCAGCAGGTTCAGCAGCTCAACATCCTTCTGTTGCATTGTTATGACATTAAGGGCAAGTCAGGAGCTCTGGATGGCCATCTGCTAAACCTACTTTCAAGATTGGTTAAGCATCTATAAGTCAGACACTAACATATTTAGAACAGGTTAGTATGGCTCATTCATGCCATGTCTCTCTTTTTAAGGAAACTTAAAATGTTTACTATTTTGATGAGCTGTTATATATGTTCTGTGAGATAAAGGGGAAAGTTATATAACAGATAGTGCTTTACTGAGTAGTAAGATCTTCATAACTTGCTAACATAGAAGCTTTAGTACAATCATTGGTATTTACAAAATACAGCAGTTCCTAAATAGAACTGCAGTTTTCAGCATCTTTATTTGTGAAATAAAACAAATTGAAATTTATTTGTGAAATAAAACAAAACCATCAGTTGAGAAAGTGATCATAAAGAAAGCTTAAGCAAAGGCTGTAGATATAATTTCCCCTGAACAGACTTCTGAGGAAGACCTAAATGTAAGAATTTCCAGTTCAGAAACTGAGAAATTCTTGAAAGTATCTTGGATCCAAGCAGTTTCTAGAGGATGCTGAGTGTGGTAATCTTCCACTAAAATTAAAAATGTGGTCTAGTCAAGGGTAATTAAGAACCCCTAGCAAGCACTCAATGTCACATTTATAAGAAAAAAACCCAGAAGCATTCTCCTAAGACTACAAAGCAGGATGAAACTTTAGGAGGGTTTTGGTTTCTGCTCAGAATAGCTTGTTGTTCTCTGAATTTGGAGAGTCGGTTTCCAATCTTCCCGTGTTCCAATTTTTGGTGCCATCTTCAGTGATAATATTCATACATGACACAATTATTGTGCCAATCTCCCTTCTGGTTGCTGGTCATCCAAGACCCAGCATAGGAGGCACAGTATAAACCAGTGACTTTAGCAGAAATACACACACGTGTGCGTACACACACACACACACAAACACACGGTGCTTTCAGACAGAGGGCTCCTAATGCTAGCAGTGAGAAGGCATTGTGGATATACGAGATTCTCAAAAGTATCTTTCTTTTTATTTTATTTTTCATTTGCCAGCACAGCAAGCAACTCAGTTAGCCAAGTTTCATGGCAATGCAGGATTTTTTGCTTTATAGGATTGCAAAAGTAACTTCATATAAATGAAGTAGGAGACTGTCAATAAGTACTTGCCATGAAGTTAATGAAGTTGGTTAGAGGACATTAGTTACTGGGCAGATTAGGAATGCACTAAATAAATAAATATTAGTGAAAAAGGGCTTCCTTCTCTTTGGTGTTGCTCTTGAAATGTGTTCATACACTTCACCACAAGACTTCACCACAGTTTCAGTCTGTTACGGTATGGTGAAACAGGCACAAGATTCCTCCAACTTATCTTTATGGAGGAGAGGGGCATCATCCTAGGCAAAATTAGAGGATCCAAAGAGGTGAACAATGAAAAGTTAAAGCAGAGCATGCGCAGCCATGATAATTTGGCTAGTGGAGACCACAAGGCAAGAGCCAATTCTGACAACGTTTTACAGACATAGAATGGCTGTTCAACATCCCATAATTATGTACTGTATATGTAAACATATTTTATGAGAATGTCTCTTCAAAACAAATGCAGCAGGATGAAGTGGTAGAGCCTTAGGTGGCAGAATGTGCTGTATCCCTTTAGGCCACAAGTGGAAGCTTACATTTTTTTAATGTTTCTACTTTGGTGGGGGTTGGGGGAGCCTGTCTAAGTAGAAGCTAGCATGCCACAAACCCTTCTTGTAGACATGCCCCTGGACTAGAACTCTCCTGCTGGTGTTCTAGTTTTCTGTTTGCAGTGAATTTTCACATGGAGGGGCATTCAAAAATGATTTTGTCATACCTGCAGTCTGAAGTGGTGCAGTATATTTTGCCATCTCAGTATTCTGCCACCTCATTCTGCAGCATGTGCATGGTAGGACTAACTTGTGACTTGGTTCCTGGATACCTGTGCTCCATGGAAACCACCACCATCAAATGGCATGCAAAACCCAGCTTTTGCATATTTATGCCTTGGAATGTCTTCAAAGGCTACATTAGAAGAGCCCTGCTGGATCAGATCAAAGGCCTATGTAGTCCAGCATCTTGGTTTACACAGGTACCAATGGGAAGCCTATAAGCAGGATATGAGGGCAATAACTTCATGCTGTTGTTCCCCAGCAGCTGGCATTCAGTGGCGCATTGCTTCTGAACCTGGAGGTAGCTTATGGCCATCAGGACTAGTAGCCACTGGTAGCCATGTCCTTAATTTGTTTATGCCCCATGGATATACAATATTACGTTCACACTCTTTTCAGACTCTCCTTTCACTTTTTAAATAACTGGATTTTATTCAAGTACTTGGCTTGTGCAAGACATAGGATTATCTTATCATGTCTGAGTCCGATTCTAAACACCCTGCTGACCCCTCCTTTACACTGTTATCTCTGACCCTACAATTGCTCTAGTCCTACCTCTCTTTTCCAAGATCCCTTTCTCCATACTTTTCCTTTTGCTTTGCTCTTCAGCTCTGACATTTAAATAAGCCAACCCTTTCACAGAACATCTGTATTCAACCAACTCTGCTGGCATGCTACAAATTCACAAAGTTGGAGGTACTGGAATGTATCTGATGCTTAATGAAATTACCAGCCCAGAAGCTATGAAGTTCAAAATTGGGGATTAGTATTATTATTATCATTATTATTTTGGAACATTAGGATTCAACAGTTACTCTTGCCTGCCACAAGCTCTATGCGGCAGGGTCTTGCTATTTACTGTGTTATCTGTACAGCACCATGTACATTGATGGTGCTATATAAATAAATAATAATAATAATAAATAATGTGCTTTTGCCCCTTTCTGAAACTCAGACATTTCTACAAAACAGAGAAATGCATATATTGGTTTGAATCCAGATTTAGACATGTGCAACCATAATGGATTGGACGCAGATTTGCGTGCATGTATCAAGGCCGATGGAAGCACATCTCCCTGTCCCCTCTTCACCCCATGGCATCCCCTCCAGCACACCCCACCCCAAATGCTACACAAGGGGTTCAAGAAATCTACTGACTAGAGTAGAGTATGCTATGATGCTGGGAAAAGGGATTCCCTGAAAATTGGTCAAAGGCACCTTCCATGAATTGTGTTTTGCTTCACCAGATTTTCAGGGATCTCCCCTTCTGCCTGCACATTCAGTAGAATCCCCCAAACCTCTGTGAAATCTTTTAGTTGGACGGATTGTCATGGGGAGGAGGGGGCAGAGAAGTTTGCTTCAACCAGTCCTGCTGCATGCACCCAAATCTGGATCCAACTCATTATTATTTTTCCATGGTTGTGATCCACAGCCACTTTCACTGCTAGAGTAGCATTCACTTTAGTGCAACTACAATGGTGAAAAGAATGGTTGTTGCTCTGGAGTGGTACTCATAGAGACACACATTTGTTACATTTTTGCAAGTAGGAAGAAGGGAAATTTGATGATGTAGACACTCACCTGGGTAGGTGTGTTTCTGAACTTTGGAGAACTCTTGGGAAAAGTCTACGCTTTTTGCAAGAATTGTCCAAAAATGATCAAAACCATCCAGCCCATTACCAATTAAGATAGGATGGTTTCATTTACCTCTTTTATCTTTGCAGAGAGAGAGAGTGGGTTGTTGAGGTGGTTAACAAGCACTCTGTACCCATGACCTATTTTAGGGTTGTGGGTGGCTTATAAACAGCAATCCACCCTCGCTGGGTTTGCACATAATGACAAGCTGCAGTGTGTCCTCTGCAATGGCTTGGATTTTCGAAATGGCAGCCATCGCCACAACAAGAAGCCCCACAGGGAGATTCACCCACAGTGGCTCCTTGTGTGCGAACCATCTCCCCTTCTCCAAATGGCTTTTCTCTTTTAAAATAAAACACAAAGCGAATTGGAGTTTTGTTACAAGCATTTGTATGTAACATGTAGTTTGGCCTGGAGATAGTATATTTTCAGGTCCTGCCAAAAACTTTAATGATAGCTAAATGGGATGTATTATGTCCATTCATAATGAATTGCTATGCTTTCTCTTGCAAATTGTATCAGAGATCTACTCACATTTCTCTCCCCAACCTCTTCACATGAATAAACAAAACATAATTTAGCTCTTTGGTCTTATGTTGGGCTGGCAGGTTACCAGTGTTAAGCGCCAGAATTGCTGTGTTACATCTGCAGTAGCAAGACTAAAAAATGCTTTCACTAATTGGAGAATCAACTATAACAGGTTAGTCTCAGAACCTTCCCAGATCCAAGGAGATTGGGGAGCCATCAGTGCAGTATTTCAATGACATCACACACCCACACCAGCAACTAAGACCAAACCAGCCGTAGAGTCAAACTAGGAAATCATCTGGAGTACCAAGATTTCATGGGTGCCTGTGTCTCATTATGTTTAACTGTTTTCAAGAGAGAACCATTGCCTGCACTTTTTGAGGAGGCATACACAGTCCAGCCCTAGGAGCCCATGAGCAGTACTGAACCCCTTGCATTCTAGGGAACACAATGGCCTGGTTCAGACAACATGCTAAACCACACTGCTTAACCACAAAATGGTTAACAGAATGCATTGACCTTAATGCATTCCATTAACCATTTTGTGATTAATGGAATGCATTAAGGTCAATGCATTTTGCATTAACTATTTTGTGATTAAGCAGCATGGTTTAGCGTGTTGTCTGACCCAGGCCAATCAGGGCCTTCAGATCTCTATGGGCTGCCCAGGGCAGACATGGTTGTAACAGAGAGGAAATAAAGAAATGACACATAATAATAGTGGCTAGTGTATGCTTGTCCCAGTAAGCATAACCATCCCCAGCCATTTTGTTGTGGATGGTGCCCCTGACATCACTGCAGTCAAACTGAGACCAACATTACTTTAATTCTAGGAATAGGAAGTGCTTTGTGAGGGAAGTGCTTTTTTAAAATAAATGAGTAAATAAATAAAATAAGTTGTTTGTAAAGGCCTGAGATGTAATAGCATTTCTAGTCCCAAAGATAGTGAGAGAAGAGAGCTTGATACCTTGCTTACATTTTAGTGGTATGATGCTCAGATCATCATACTGGATTCATACTTTTTGCTTAGCTAAATAGTCCTTTTCAGGGATCTCTATGTGTTAATAGATGCAAAATATTTTCATTTCTTTTTATGTGTTTTAGGTTTTACAGTGAATGTCAATATTTACCTGTGAATGGAGACAAACCCAGTTGTATCTTGTGAATGTCTGAAAATGTGATCTTTCAGACAGAACCAGCTGAAATACTGGCAAACACATTTAGGTGACTATCAGCATTCACCTTTGACATTCACAAAATTTGTCTGAGATATCCAGACAATTGGACTAATTGTGAATGTCTCCAATCACCAAATTTTGAACGTTCATTGTAACATGTTACATATACAACAACAATGGGAGGCAAAATGCGGTGGAGAAAATGTTTACTCTGTGTTTGTTAACTAACTTCAAGACTTTTCTACCAAAGCTGGGGAAGAAAGACCAGAATCTTGTGTGGAAATGCCAAACCCATACAGTATATAGTTTCTGCTCCAGGAGATAATTTTGCTGCATTACTGCCTTATGCACATAGCTCTGGAAACCATTTTTTTTATATTTTCCCCTCCCTCCTCTTTCCACTCTTATGATCTAGACACAACTAACTGTATGGAGTTGATGACTGGGAGACTTTCCAAATGTGGTAAGAACTTCCTTTCCACCTTTTCTTCTCCCCAGCTCTCACTGAACAACATGACCACCCAACTACCCCTTACCCTGTGGACACCTCCCATCTTCTGAACACTCTCTTACAATCACCCACCTTACCTCTTGCTTGTCTTTTGAACACAC
Source organism: Elgaria multicarinata webbii (assembly GCF_023053635.1). Taxonomy (NCBI): domain Eukaryota; kingdom Metazoa; phylum Chordata; class Lepidosauria; order Squamata; family Anguidae; genus Elgaria; species Elgaria multicarinata. The sequence goes on from NC_086172.1 coordinate 88,882,852, forward strand.
AACTTACCCAGTTTTTCCTCCACAATGCACATGTGCACAAGCCTGCCATGGTTCAAGCTGCACGACGTGTATGTGGTTGCACAGTCTTGCAAGTTCCTGTTCTCACACTTACACCCCCACCCTCACCCCAAAGTCTGCTGATGCATATATGCTTTTAAGTCTTTACTCTGACTTCATATTTAAATCACCCTTTCTCTGCTCTGCAGCCCTATTCAACTTTCCTTGCTTCTGTGCTACTGCCTGGCTCACCTCACTTCATGCTGACAAGAGGACAACAAAGTTCTGCCTTAATTCCCCATCTCACCCTAGTCTGTCTTGGGAAATCCCTTTGTTGCTCCCACTACAAAATAAATACCTTACCTTGTGGGTTGCATCCTAAGCTGCTGTAAATATGCTTAACTCCAGCCCAAGTCACTGTTTTGCTTTTGATGGGAGTAGGCTGCAAATAATATAGAGTAAACAAGTTTCCTTTGAACATCTTATCCCACTTGGTTTGAGATTACACAATTAACCCTCCCTTCTCCTCCTCCAAAGACTTCTCCTTTCTTTTTCTGGCTCTTTCCAAAAGCAGATTATGGAAACTCAGAAGTGAGTTGAAATTTTGGCTCAGAGGTAAGACCCAGTAGCACTTCAAGAGCCTGTTCTCTTTAGTGGCTAAGAATTTTGCCACTTCACAGTACCTGAGCCACACACCTATTAATGCTCTTCCAAGCTGACTACTGTGGCTGAACTGAAGAGCTTTATCTGTGATGTCACCAAAGCTGTTTGGAACTTATGTCACCTTTCCACATGTGTAAGTGAGAGTAGAATTTGTCCCATGCAGATGGCTGCTTTTCATTAATGTCACTTAACTCAACTAAAGGGAGATCTTTCCATTCACTTCTCTGAGGGAGATGGCTTTGATTTGTTATCTCAGCTACCAGAATGTGTTGCGCCCCACCCCCCTCCCCAGTCTTCTCCTGGAGAGTCTTCTAAATCCTAGGCAGATCTTCAGCCTTTTCATAAAACCATCAAACAGCAAATCTCCCTTCTCCCATAATCTCTAGTTACTAGAAGCAAGACCTTGTAGAAATCCTAAAATATACCATTTTCACTCAAGTTAATTAAACTTCACAGAAAATAAGCCATTTGCTGCTCTGTCTGCAGTCATGTGTCTTGTTATTTGAAGCCTGCCAATGTCAGCTTTGTCAGTATTACTAGAGGAAATTATGGCCAGTGAACTGAGACAGAACTTGATAAACAATAGATATAAGGGAACCTATGAGCTCATCTAACAATGGCCTAAGGAACATCCAGATGTCATAGAAGCATCCCTAGTCCCTCTTCATAAAGGAGCCAGACAGATTCTTTCTGAGTCAGAGAATTAAGCTAAAGCACCACCTACCTCCATGCCAGCAAAGATTCCAACTGCTAAATTTCTGCACATCCCTGTCAGGCTGTTGTTAAAGGCACAGGAACAAGGCTGGTAAAAATAAAAAAGAGAGACTGCAACCCTACCTGCTACAGCACTAGTATACAAAACTATAAGATCTGATCAAAATGAACAAGATGGGTGACTCAGTTGCAGAACCAATCAGCTAGCATGAGCAAAATTGGTCACATGCACCAAACCAAAATGATTACCTGTTGGCTTTAGCAACAGAGAGCGCTTGACGAGAAATGATACACTGAAGAACTCTTTTTGTTAATTCATATGATTTCTCAAGCTGCATAAGGTCTGTTTTGCTATAACCAAAACTTCAAGAGTACATTTTCTATGATACAGCTTTTAAGATGGACTGGTTGTGTGGACATTGTGCTGCCATTGACCAACTAGCACATGTGGTGTGGATGTCAGTTTGCCTAGGGAACATAGTGTCTACATAGTAGTAGTGGCACTAAAGGGATCCACCACCTTTTGTTTTCTTTAAATGTTTTAAGTTAATGAACATTCACAGATAAATGTGAATAATAAAATGTGCAGTATACTCAGAAAATCACAAAGTATTTTGAAAATGCCCAAATAAACCTGAAGATATTCTTTAAACGAGAGAAATAAAAGATGAGGGAGAGAGAGAAAGAGAAGGCTTTTGTAGGAGACAAACACAACACGTACAAACGTGGGGTTGAGTTGGAATTGGACTTCTTTCCCATTGTGAGTTCAAACATACCTTTTCCTCTCCAGGATTGAGCTCTGGGGAGGTGGGGGGACTTTTCTACATTTTCAAGCAGAAGCTAGCTGTGCACTGTGCTGATGTCCCCATGAATCTTCCAATCATTGAACTAATGGATAAACACATTGATATTCATACAGCTAAAAAAATTAAGAAAAAAGCACAACCTGCCAGTAGGATATGGGGTGGGACAAGTGATAGCTGAGCCGTTTGCACATCTGTCATTTCAGTTGTGAAGCCAAGCAAATTCCTTGGCTGAGAGATGTGCTGTGAGCATCATTTCAATCTTCACCTTTTATTGCCAATTTTATACTGTAAATATACTTCTGTTAAATGTATTGGAAGTATAGTCAGTATAACCAGAACTTGTTAATAGGAACTGATGGCTCTAGAATGGTTTCAGAGGTTGTTAATTTGCAGTTGTAATCCCAAATCAACAACATCACTCTAAGTTAGTTCACATAGGGAATCTTAAAGACTAGAATATTTGAGCTGTATTTTCTTGCAGCAGCATCAGACAAGTCTTTTATAGCACACTTGTTACTGGCCACTTACAGATGTTTGTGGGTCCTTTTGATGATGCCGTCCACCTCCCATGCATTTTCCACTCCTTCTGCTCTATTTTTATGACAAAATAAGACCTGGAAAATCCGATTTTTCTTTTAGGCGAAACTTGCCACCATTTCCTGCAGCACGATAAAAACGCCCGCTGAATGGGCCACATGGTCATTGCTGCTGCTGCTTTCTTCGCTGTGTGAAGAAAGAGGAAGCTGCCCATCCCTATTTTGGGACAGAAAAGTGATGGTAGGGAAACGCGATTCCCCCCGCCCCCACCCATCTGATGGTCACCTTGTATTTATTTATTCATTTATTACATATTTATACTGCCCAACAGCCAAAGCTGTCTGGGAAGTTTACAATTAAAATTATAACAAATAAAATCAAGATTTAAAACTTTAAAAATGACATATAAAACCAGAATTAGTTATAGTCCAAGGATAGTTTGTCTTAAAAGATATGTTTTCAGGAGGTGTTTGAAGGATGTTACTTTTTCCGCCTCCCGAACCGCATGAGAGAGGTTTTCCAGAGGGTGGGTGCCAATACAGAGAAGGCCCACTGTCAAGGTTCTTCATGTCAACATTATGTTTATCTTGGAAAGACAAGCAAGACCTCCTCTGGGTGTATATAAGGGAAGGCAGTCTGCTAAGTTTCCTGGTCCCAAGTTGTTTAGGGCTTTATAGGATAATAACATAACATGGCTCGGTAGCTAACAGCCAGCCAGTGCAGTTCTTTTAATACAGGTTTTATATGAGCAGAGCTAGGCGTCCCAGTGAGCACCCTAGCTGCTGCGTTCTGCACAAGCTGCAGCTTCCGAACCACACACATGGATAGCCCCACATGGAGCGAGTTACAGTAGTCTAATCACGAGGTTACCAGTGCAGAATAAGTTGTTGTGCTTCCTGAGGTTCTGTCCAACTCAGCTACCTAACCACATTATCCTTTACATAGCCATGTACTCCAGGATGATAAGAGAGTGTCTGTAGCCTATTTTCTTCGCATTTAATTTTATTTAGAGTTTGAATTACCCTTTGATTATGTAAGCAAATGTGATGAAAAAGTCTGTTAAGTGACTGTTAGTGCAGGACAACAAGAAAAACAGCTAAATAAATTAACATCTGATAGATCTGTTAATGGCTGTTAGCAAACAAGTCCAAGACAAGGCATTGTGTTTCTAAGTATATCCTTTAACCCTAAACTACCAGAGTGAACAAGAGGAAATAGTTTATTAATGCATCGTAAAATTCTATTATTATTATATTATTCACTCATTGCATTGGGAGGGAAGGAGTGTTGTCACCATTGTGTCACAGTGTAGAATACACACCACTTAAGGTTTAAAGAAAACCCTGACATTTTTGTAGTCTGTTTCTCATTTAAATTTTATAATGAGTGCTATAGGGCAGATTTTCAGTTGCACTGAAGTTGTAGCCAGCTTGTAAAATATAAAACTGCAAAAAATACTCAAAATATTTTTCAAAGATGACTTGCAAATGAACTACGAAGCACTTCATATTTCCTGTCACAGACTCTGTGCCCTGGTATTCCGCTGGGTTTCTTTGTCATAAAAGTGCAAAGGGAATTGATATTCCCAAATACCCAAGGACATGTATTTAGTAATAGTTCCCTGACACATGCTCACTATGCTGTGGGGCAATGTAGCATATTGTGGAGAAGGTTCTGAGATTAAGAAAATTATATCATTCACCTTTAGATTGCAATTTCAAACCCAGCTGATGATAGTCATCCTTGCAGGATGCAATTAAGGACTTGACTCATGTGGTCTCTGGGCTGCCGGTCCTGCACTCCTACTTTAAATACTCCCCTGCAGGGGGCTTGGGCTTGGTGGCCATGCTTTCTCTGGGGTCAATTGCTGATTCCCCATCCCCCCCACCAAAAAATAGCTTCTTTGGAATCCTATCCCTTTAGAAGTTGTTGGTTATGAGTTTCAAGCAAAATAGTTACTAAATAATAATCAAAATAATCAATCCAGAGATTTTCCTGCAGCTCCTATGCTTGTTCATTGCTTAGCTTTAAGGATGAGCTTAAAAACAAATTAACTGGGAATTGAGGGAGTAGGAAATGGCAAGACTTTGCATCATCTAGAAGCCCAAAGGCAGAGAACATAAGGACTGTCTTGTTAGATCAGGTGCAAGGGCATTTATTGCAGCATTCTGCGTCCAATGGAAGGCCAGCTTGACGACTCTGGAATCCCACAAGCTGCAGGACATGAAGTTGGTGGATTTCTCTGCTGCTTGTCTTCAGTATTTAGTATATAATGGTAGTATTACTAAGTATATAGATACTGAGTTTCCATGTAGTTCCCTTGGCTAAGAGCCTTTTGAAAAATCCTGGCCTAATTTGATTTAAAGCCATTTAAGCTAGTGATCACCACCACATCTGATGACAGAAAACCCCCTAAGTTAATTGTGCATTGTTCTGAAGTAGGACTTCTTTGTTTTGTTAGTCTGAACCCAGTGCTGGTCAGCTTCATGGGAGGATCCCTGCGTTTTGCTATGGAAAGTATGTGTGGGGAAATAGAGTCATGACCAGCATAAAATGTACCATGAATAAAGAAGTCTATGCTCCTAGTCAGAGTAGAGTGCTCCAATTATGTATCAGAGTGGGGCATCATTTGTTAGTGCTTGTAATGACTTCCACTGAAATATGACATCTCTAGGCTACTCTAAAGAATTAAACCAGAGGCAGAAAAAAGCTTTTCATATGAGAAAAGCATAGGAAATAGTTCTGCTGATGGACTATTTGCTTTGTTTAATTTTATTTATGTTCAGATACCTCTATAAGTATTAAAAATACACCTATCTATGAGGGGGATAAAAGAGTTGGCTTCGATGGAAAAGGAAGGACCTAAGGGCTTGGTTGAAGTCAGTAGTATTTTTTCCAGTTGCTCTTTTGGGAATAAGAGGGAACCTTTAACTTCTAACTTCAACAGCTTCCAGACACAACTTAAATGAAATCATCATCTTTTTTCCTTCTGATATTTCCGTTTATATGTAATCAAATCACTTGACCAGGGCAACATAGATTAGAATGTATTAGCTGTTTGAGGCTAGTTCCCTGTAACATTAATGCTGCTGTGTCACAATGGTTTCCTAGCAATGACAAAGATATTTGGGACTGATAGTGCCTATACAGCACATTTGAGTGCTGTTTTCCCTTTATTTCTTCATTTATTTGATTTGTATCCTGCCTTTCTACCAAGAAAAGTGGTGCTCAAGGCAGCTTACAATCACAAATAAAACTTGAAAAAAACAACAATAAAGCAAATGCATTAAAGTGCAATTAAAAACACAACAATATCAGAATAAAAGCAGCATCCAAGCCAGCAAACCCACTTACATGCCAAAGACCTGCCTAAATAAAAAATGTCATAGCCTGCCAACACAAGGACACCAGAGAGGGAAGCGAACCTATCCTCCCTTGGCAGGTGAGTTCCACAGCCTGGGAGCAGCCACTGAGAAGGCCCTCTCTCACATTGCCACCAAACATGCCTCTGAAGGTGGTGGTCTCAAAAGAAGGGTCTCTCCTGAAGATCTTAAGACCCATCTTAAGAACTTAAGGCACGTATGGAAGAACGTGGTCTTTCAGGTAGCCTAGTCCCAAGCCATATAGGGCATAAGAGGTCATATCCAGCACTTTAAATTTTGCCTGGAAACAGGCATTTAGTGCTTTAGAATTACAGTTTTGGACACAGAGATGCAGTGTGTTTTTTCTTGTGGACATCGTAGCATCTCTGCCACATTCATGAATTGACACATGTAATGGTCTTCCTCATCTACTTTTTTGGCACCTAAACTTCTCTTTTGTATCTAAGTATTTGCTTCCTCATTTAATACATCAGCAACATCCATCACTTCTGTTTTCTGAGAAACTCATCCTTGCCAGTTTGATCCTTTCATCCCTTGGTGACACCTCTATGGAATTGCATAAATTTATGCATTTCTATTCAAGAAGATACTCATAGTACCCAGGATAGTGTTTACAGATGAGCAATTCAACAGAGTTCATTCCTTTCCAGACATGTTCTGATAGTTTAATGATTTTTCTGTAAGCCATACTAAGTTACTAAATCTCAACTTCTATAGCATTTTTTGCTTCAAGCAAGTGGATTTAAAATCTGTCTTGTGGCCATCACATAGCTGTTGTCTTTGGGCAAGGAATGACTGCATGCATTTAACAAGGAACAGACATTGCTCCAAAGATTTTACAATGTAGAAGAAGAAAATATGCTACTGACATACCAGTTATTGGTCTTATGGCCCTTAGTCCCTAGAATCTCTATGTTTTCATTACACTGAACAGCAGTACAAAAGCTGACTTTTTCACAGTGGTTAACCCTTAAGTTATCTTTGTCCACAGAATTTGGAAGATTTGCATGATAACCTTGACACAATCTTTCATTTAGCTAATCCCAATAGCCATGCCTTAAAGGACAAGGATGTATGACAACCTTAGGGTGCAATCCTATGCATGTTGAGTCAGGGGTGGGGAGCCCTACAATTACCAGCATATCCCAGCCAGCTTGGCTGGGGAATGCTGGAATTTGTAGGACTTTTTCCCCCTATCTAAACATAGGATTGCACCTTTAGATTTTATGGTTTTTCATATTGCTAGGTTGCCTGCTGGTTTGTTTCCAACAGGATATTTTATTTATTCCCAATTAAGGTACTGTGATGAAAACAAATGAAAGAGCTGCTTATACACCATCCCTCACTTCCCAGCCTTTCAGCTCTCTTGAAATAATTTCACAAAAATTTCTCAGACCCTTTCAAAATTTCAGTTAAACCTTCTGATTATTGTTGTTGTCATTGTTGTTTTTTTAAAAAAACCTCATCCCAGATGATTGAGAGTCTTTGAGAATGGAGAGGGGAAATTGGGAATATATATAAATATGTAGCATTATATTAAGAAATCTCTATCAGACCTTGCCAAATGCTGTGCATTTGTATATATAAATAGTACTAATGTTTTTGGGTTCATGCTTGTCTTCAGCATTTCTCTATGAAAAGAGGTCAATTCTCTCTGCTGCTTATTCTGCACTTCCCTTTCCCTTGGATCTTGCTGAATAAATTGCTCAGCTGCATAATTTCAAGACACATGGATATTCTTTTGCCCTTCCTAGCAGCACCTGTAGCTTTTTTTTCTTTAGTGCTTTCTTTCACCCTCTCTGTTCCCTGATTCCATTTGGCATATGAAGACATGGGGTCCAAAGCCACGTGAGAACCAATATTAACTGTAATCAGACCTTTAAGGGTGAATGCTGCATTACCCTTGCTTCTCTAGGATTGTTTTGATATATCAGGATTAAATCTCTCTCATGCTGTTTCATGAGACTCTCTCGTGACTCTCTATCACACTATTTATGTTAACGTCCGGTTGTTGTTAAGGCAGAAGAGAATGTGAAGGAGGAGAAGAGTTTGCAATGTGAAATAGCATTTCTGACCAATGCAGGTTTTACATTCACATTACAAATGTGATTGAAGCAAGAACTGGTTTGTCTGTGAAAACACCTTACATGTTGGGCAAACATGTCGCCATAATTCAAGTAGTGAAATAAAATGATTGAATCCTGGGAGAAGGCAAACTCAGAAGTCTACGTTTTATATTTCTGTTTTCTGCCTCTTAAACTAGGCAATGCAAGGTTTGATATAGATGTGCCTCACCTTTCCCATTCACCACAATAGAGGTGCAATTGAGATTTATAATACTACTACATTCTGGGTCTCACTCTATAGATTCAGTTGTAATTCTTGCAACTGATACCTATTCGGAGGTGGAACTGATACCCCCAAAATGCAGTTGAGGCTAAGTATAATCAGTACCTCAACATGGTCTCTCTAGACATGGACAAGTGTCAGGAACTGGCTAGCATTTAGAGACAGGGCTGGCTCTACAATTAGGTGCAATGTGGTAGCTGGCTCAGGCAGCAAATGCTGGGAGATGCAGAACAGATATAGGTGCCAAATGACCTGACCTGCCCCCCACCCCCAGTCACCCACTGCCCTCAGGTGCAGTGGAGGAAGCTGTCCTTTCACCAGCTGTCCTTTCCTATATGGATAGGACAAGGAGGCAAAGGAAGCAACAACCTTCATTTGGGAGAAGAGTAAGATCTCATGCCAAAGAAACCCAGATTGCAATCAGTATGTGCTCAGATTGTCTGAAAACTAGGCATAGCTTGGCTAAGTTAACTAACCTTAACTAGCTTTCAGACAATCCAGCACATACTGATTTAAATATCATTTCCAAGTTCAGCTGCCACAAAGAAGGTTCTGCAAAGATGCTGTTGTCCTGGAATGTCTGAGAGATGCAGCTTCATGTTTGGACTTCAGAGGACCCAGTTTTTAGTCCAACGGGGTGCCAGCATTTATCACTGTATAAACTGAGTAAAACTGAAAATAAAGGCCAAAACTGCCCTAGATATAATTTTCTTGATATGTGTGAGATTTATGTATAAGAACTCCAAAAGCAGCAGAAACAACTGTTGTTGTTGTTGTTGTTGTTGTTGTTGTTGTTGTTGTTATATACCTCCAGAACAATTTGAGTAATAAAACATTCCAGATAAAATAATTAAAATCCATCTTAAAGTACATCAGATACTTTAAAGTACTTAAAGTACATCAGATGCTACAGACTTGTTTAAAATGAAATGTTTAAGGAAATGCCATGTTAACTCACAAACTACTCCAGATTAACCATAACAGAACTACAATCACTCTAGCATCATTATTGCTATTCTCATATTTATTTCAGTAGATAGTAAGCTACCATTTCAGTAGCTATCTCTACCCACTTCAGTAGATATGCTGTTGTGTTTCAGTGACAAGAAACAGAAACGGGAAAGGGAAAGTAGCCTAAATAGAATATGCAATTAACTTCAGAGAGGAATTACTGTCTATTAGCATGGGACAGCCTCCATGTGTCTTCTTTGGTTGCTTTGTTATGGAACAGGATTCTACCATATTCATTCCTTTCAGGCCCCATACTAACAAGCAAAACAAAGGAATGGGGTATTTTAACTTGCTCCTGCTTTAAAAATGAGTAACTAACTAACACACACACACACACACACACACACACACACACACTCACACACTGAAGTGAATGTCCAGGGTGGAAACTTAGCTAGAATTTTTGGAAAATATATGAAAGAAACTGTTAGATTAAAATCCTAGTTTTTAAGGTGGCACAGGGTTTTTTTTGTTTTTAATACAGTGGACTAAAACAGCTAACCCCTTGTAATTCACTTACACGGGGGCTGGGGGGACATCTTTTTTGCAATAAGAATCTGTTTATATCTGTTTATATTCCTAGCAGCTTCTCTGCAAACAATTTCTTTTAAATTTGTGTCTTAGTGCCAGGTGGATCTAACTCAAAGATGTGCAGGAGTCTCTTTCCCTACCTCCTGCCCCATTATCTCCAAGCAGTGGGGGCTGGTGGCTCCAAAGTCAGTGGGTGGGTGTGAATCTGCTCTGGGTTTCAGTCAACTCTAAAGGAGCTACCCAAGCTCCATGGGCTCCAAGTTGGAGGGGAAATGGAGCTTCTTCACTGCACTCCCCTTTCTCAACAAGGGGCATAGCTAGGAGCCATGAGAGCAGCAGCAGGAGGTATACAGATTTCTGCTTCATGTGCAGATTTCTGGGTTATACCTGGATCCAGGAAATGCTGTTTATTTCATTAAAATATTGTTTATATCTCACCTTTCTGTCCCACAAAGTAGGGTCCCCATGATAGCTAACAGTCTTAGATCTAACAGAATTAAACAAAACATAAACAAGAACCAACATTTTAAAAGATTAACATACACATGTATAGTCAGAAGTAAGGCCTATTGAGTTTAATGGGACTTACCCCCAGGCAAGCAGGTGTAGAATTGCAGACCAAAAATACAAAATAATGTAATAAATTACATTATGATTAAAAATAACAATACAATCCCGCACCTGGAAGCTGGTTTCCATGTTTGCATAAGAGCTAATGGCCTAGTTCAGACAACTTGCTAAACCATGCTGCTTAACCACAAAATGGTTAAGGGAATACATTAACCTTAATGCATTCCCTTAACCATTTTGTGGTTAAGCAGCATGGTTTAGCGTGTTGTCTGTACCAGGCCATTATATCTAACCAAATTTAACGCACATTCCATTTCCAAGATTTATTTACTCAAAAAATGCAGAGGAGAAAAAAACCCTTTCCAGTCATTTCAAAATTTCTGGAAATTTTACACCTCTATTCTTACCTCCTTTGCTCCTGCGGTAAGGAAGAAGCAATGATTGTCTACTTTATTTCCATACTATTGCAAATCAGTCCTTGTCATTGTGGCCACAGCAAAGAGTTAAATGGACTTAAGACCACTGAAATAAATGGACTCATGGCCATTTAAATTTGTGATGGCTTGCAGACAATGTTGTTATCATACAGTAAAACCTTGTTAATGTAGAATGCTAGAGAAATTGTGGGTATATGGATATTTCACAAGTCAGAGAAGACTCTGTGCCTAAGTATATCCTGGTAAGAATAGAAATTTCCATGACTGTACTGTTGGACACTAATCCTGATACTTTGCTGGATAATCACCATAAGGAAAGGGACTTTTGTTTTTTGAAAAGGACAGGAAAGAGTTACTAAAAAAATAATGTGAAGGACTGAGAGGTGAAGAGTTTCCCAGCTATGCTGGGGTTTTAGTGTGTCCTAATGTTATTCTCTTCAAGTTTCCCTAGCTGGGGAAAGTGTAGAGAAAGTCTAATTTCCCACTAGGTTTCTTTTTTAGCTCAAACCTCACTGGGCATTTTTAAATCTTCTTATATTTAAGTTAATTAGGTACATAAGCAATAGTTACCTTTTCTCTTGTAAGAAAGTTTATCCAGATTTCTATTAGGGCTAGAAGGGACTTAGTTTTAAGTGGCAGATGGTCACTTTGCACAACTGTTTGTGGAGCTACTCTTGCATAAGCATTCCAGTCTGCCACTTCATGCAAGAGCTTGGGCTGCTTACTCATGAGTACAATCCATATTCCTTGAGACGTGTATTCAGACATTGAAGAGAAGACCACTGAAAGTATACATTTAAGAAGGAACTCTCCAGCAACCAAACCTAGAAACAGAATACTAATGATAACTTCACTCATGATGTGGTGTAATCTGCACTAACTTTTCCCAGTGCATATCCTGGGGGGAAATGTGGTTGAGCTCAAGTGGTCCCTTGTTCAAATTAATCCAGAGTCTTGGTAAAACATTTCAGTATCTCAATTTTTTGCACCATTTAAAAACAAACAAAAATATACCCTCTCAGAAAACCTGTCCAGTGGCATCCAATTTTCTGCTAGACAAAACCCAATGCTTCATTTTGTTCTAAAGAGAACATAAAACTTCCTGAATTGTCAGTGACTCCAGCATCTAATGGATTATAAACCCTAGTCACAATCCAACACGGAGGTAAGTTAAATGCATTGAAATCAGTGGGTTTAAATGTACTTCTCTTTGTTGGATTGTAGCCTTTTATGCCTTGGGTAATTTCCCAGAAAAATGGCAGAGATTATTCATACCTTTTTCAAGAAATTTTGGCATCAGAAATGTGGTGGCTAAGATACATTTTAGTCATTTATTAAAGCTCCGTATGTTGTTACCTTCGTGGTAAGGTAGCCATTTCCTTTAGCTAAATCCCACACCACAATAGTAACATCTAAACCCAGGCGTGTGGGGTGGGTGTTCAAGGTGCACATTAACAAGGCAAAAACTTACAGTTGAGCAATACCTTTATTAGGACCAAACAAACTGCCACAAAAGATTTGCACAACCCACAGGGGTGTGTAGTGTTGATATAGGAGTGTGCAACATGATATGCCTGACCTAAATGCTACAGCATGGCATTCCATCATAGGGAAACTGCAGCCATAGAACAGAGTAAATAATAGACACTTTGTAGACTATGAATGAAGAGGTAGGAAGTAGCTATGTATATTTCAGAGAAGCTTGTGGTGGTTTGTTTTTGAACATTTCTACACATTTTTAAAAGGCTAATTCTTCTACTACTAAAAGGCAAATGAGTTCAAGAGCTTATATCAAAATAATATTAGGTATAATGTCATCTGGCTTACATCAGGAAAAGTTCAGTGAGCATTCCTCATTTAGAATAAAGCTCTCACCCTGGAAATGAGGGATGGAAAAGAGCGTAATCAGAGATCCAGATAATACTTATTTTCAAACAGTGACGAAACTCCCATAGGACTGTACTGTCCACAAGATGGGGTTTCCTATTAATTTCAATGGAAGAAGCAGATTTGCAAATTCATTGCTTTATGCACAGAGATCTCCTCCTCTCCTTGAAGTTTTTTTTAAATTCTCTACCTCTTCCCCAACAAAATAAAAAATAGGAACATAATAATAAAAAAATGCAACTGCTCTCCTCAAAGTCAAGGGATCCGTTAGTGTAGTCAAGAGCTCTGTGTGTAAATCAGAGTACATGTGTGGGTGTAGATCAGACAAAAGAGTTTAGGGCAGATGATAATTTAGGCTACAGACCTGAACACACATGCTTAGAAGTAAGAACCAGTGAAATAAATATGAGTGACTCCCTGTAAGTTTACTTAGGATCAGAGTGTTGTTGACTTTACATTGTTCTTTACTTCCTTCACTCAGAATAAATTCAGAAGAAGTTCATGCAGGCCTAGTATCCACACTAGCTGTGTTGTGATATTCTTCAGCATGTCAGGCTATCTAAGACCCTTCCAGGCAGATGTTCTGTTCTTGCTGTACAGTGCAAGATTCCAATCACCAAATGTGGCATTCTTGACCCCAGGCTGTTCATATGCATAGGCAGTGCGCTCCCATCCTGATGCTCTTCCTCTTCTGCTCATTGTCTTCATCCTCCACAAACCCCCATGCACGTGGCTCTGGACCGCTCATCACGTTCTTCTCGTTTAAAACCCCATTGTTCATTTGTTTGTTTGTTCTCTTTTTCTCTCTCCTCTCTCTCTCTTTCTCTTGCTTTCTTTGTTTTCTTTTTCTTTTTGTCTCCTCTGTTTTGTATACCCAGGCAGCCCATTGAGTAACTTCTTTGACGTAATTAAACAACTTTTTTCAGACGAGAAGAACGGGCAGGTGAGCCATCCCCCCGGCACGCCAACCAAGCATAGCGCAAACAGCAAGCGGAGCGATTCCGATGCTAATGACTATGGGTCTAGAGGAGACACTAAGTACCCTGCTGGCAAAGAGAAGGCAAAGATGGTCTCATCACTCGGCCTACAAGACCAACCTTAAATAAATGCATTTTAAAACAAAAAACAAAACAAAAAAAAGAACAGATTAAATAACTAAAAAGAAAAACAACACAACCCTATCCCCCAAATGAATGAGTATTCTTTAGCAGGCTAGCCTCTAAAATAGACGGATGTGTATATATATATATTGCTACAACACTACAAAACTTATAGACAACTTTTGTATGGAGGAATGACTGTGTATATATATACATATATACATACTAATATATATATATATATATATAAGACACACACATACACCTATATATTTATATGATATAATATATCTCTGAAGCAAACACAAAAGCAACGAGAAAAGAAAAGGTAGCACAGATGACAAACCCAGTTTGCCAAATTTTGGGTTGCTTCCCCCCCCCCAGTTCTTTTCTTTTACTTCCCCTCCTCTTCTGAACCACCCCACCCCACCCCACCCCACCCCACCCCCATTTTGTTCTTGTTCTGTTCTCTCTGTATTTCTGACACCACCACTTGTTTCCACTCTGCTACCAGGAATTATCCCGAAAAGTTAACATGTCAGCCAACAGCTTCACCTTCTGTGCTCTGCGAACACTTGTTCACGGAAGGCCACTGATGTAAGACTGTCCACGGACTGGTTCTGTTTGGGGACTCCCAGTCTCCCCTCTCCCACTGCAGGAAATGGGTCTCCTCCCTTCCACTCGCCCTCAACACACACTTTTCTTTTGGTGCTCTGCGCTGAAGAACTGCTCAGTTACAAAATTTCACAGTTGGAATTACTGGAGTGGCATTGTTGCCCTTGACAACACATTTCCCCACTGGCAACTCCAGACTATGGTGGGCGGGGGTGGTAAAATATTATGACATATTCAGGTTGTGTTCTCATTCAACATTAAGGAATTTTACAAAAGGAAATCTATCCTCAAATTTCTTTTCTACCCGCCCGCCCCGGACCCCCTGCCCTGCCCCCCCGACTCTTTTTCAAATTGTGTTTGTGTTTTTATAATCTCAAAACTTTTTTTCAACCTGCTGGAGGGGCAGGCCATAAACTTAGGGAAAACTACAAGATGGAAGTCAAACAAATATGAACACTCAAACTTAGGGAAAAGGCAACTTTCAGCAGCGAGGAGGAGGGACAAGGATCCACCTTGCTTGAGGACAATCTCTTCCGCTGCCACGCACTGTTGCCACCACCACCACTACCATCGCTGCTGCTGCTGTTACTCCTTTTCTCCTCAACCCACTCCTTCCCTCAGTTCCTTCCTTCCTTCCACATTGGGACTTCCTTCCGCCAGCTGAATTCTCTGCTGCACCATGCATTTGGATGCAACTATTGTGTCGTTAGTGCTGCATTGATATATCAGTATTATTTATTTGCTGGTTTTATTTATTTATTTATTTATTGTTTAATTTATTGTTTAATTTATTTATTTATCTATCTATTCATTTGGGTTGTGTGTGTGTGGGCGTGCGCGCGTTTTTTAATGCAAAAGAAGAATATGAAATGAGTGTAATTTCCCCCCTCCTCTGTGTGTGTGTGTGTGTGTGTGCGCGCGTGCGTGTGTGCACAACCACTGATGTACTTCGTTCATCTGAGCAAGATATGGAGGAGATAGCACTATGGGCGAGTTAAAACACAAAGCTACTGTAAACTTTTAAAAGTATTGCAAGATATTTTTATAAACTTTTTTTTTCAAAAGGGGTGGGTGGGATTGAACTTTCTTGTGTGTGTTTAAGTTATTATTAGGTCTTGGTTATTATTTATAATGCATATATATAAATATATATATATTTAAAATTTTAAGCTGTTAGATATATCTCCTGCTTTCATTACTGTGTAGAGGTGACACTGATTCCTATTTATTTTGGGGAGTGGGGAAAAGAATGATGACAAGACCTCTTAACTTTTTCCTCTCACCAATGTTCCATTTCCTCCCCCCCCCCATGTCTGTCTCTTATTTTTCTCTCCAAATGTAACTGAATTGGCCCACATTCAATTTTTTTTTTTAATGTGTGTCAAAAGAAAAAGGAAAAAAAATCAGCAGGAGAAATCCTCCTTTACCAATATGTTTTAAATGTAGATTTAGTATTAATGTTCAATTCTCTTATTACCTTCAATTGCTGTTTGTTGGGTTCCTATGAGTGTATGTTATATTGCGAGCTTTTTTAATAATAGTATTAGATTTCTCCCTCACATGTTTATTTCTTTTCCTATTATTTTTTCTTCTTTCTTTCATTGTTCTTTATGGATTTATTTTGCCCTTCTTGAACCTGTTTTTTCTTGTACATAGGTTTGAAGGGAAAAAAACTTTTGTTAAAAAAAGAAATACAAATGTGGGAGGGTTTTGTTTGTTTGTTTGTTTCTTCCTTCCTAATCTGAAACTTTTCTCTTGTATTGCTTTGTGCATGTCGGACACCGGGTGGGTGATGGCTGGGGAGGGAGGGAGGTGAGGATGCAAGAGGTTTGGGGGCAGTTTTAATTGCATGATATTGCTGTAAATTTGTCTCTTTTGCTTTCGTTGTCTTTTCTGCCTCCACCTTCTCCTTCCCTCTCCCCCAAACTTCCCTTCCACCACCGTCAGGCCCTTTCCCCTCTTTTCTCTCCCCTTGTGTATAGATTTTGATGCTTCTGTTACATTGTACCTCTACAAAATGCTGGGATTTCAATACAGAATACTACTACTACTAATAATAATAATAATACAGCAAAATCCATATGGTACAAGCAGGAAGGGGATTATTTACACAAGACATAAGAATAAATGAAAGCAATACCTCTTGTTATCCTTCCTATTTTGTACTTTGAACACAAACATACACGCACACACACTCACACATGCAGACACAAACTTGACATTATTTAACAGTTCAAATGGACAAAGAAGAACCTTCTGATGTATCCCTTGTTAAATAACTGTGAGCAACTTTAGTTCAAAAACAATAAATTCATTCAGTAAATATATTGTCTGTTACTGTGTCTTGTTTGTCTCTGTGACTGGCTGACAGAGCTCTCCCATCAAGATAAAGTGCAGGTAAGTCCCACAATGAGACCTTACCAAGCCCAGTCATGAACTTTGTGTAGCATTTGAGCAGGGAACCCCTCCAGTGGCATAAGTCCTGGTCAAGCCTGCTGTGCTTGCGTCTGAGAGTTATCCAGGGATCATGAGAGGTATTATGCTGGCTGACAAGCTTTGCTAGTGCAGATTCTGCTGACCGATGTGACATTTCTAGAATAGTGGGTCTAATTGGCCTCACCGTATTCTGGTCAAACATACCTTTTCAACTCCAGAGTCGAACTCTAAAAAGAGAAGGAAAAAGTTCTGCTCTTTGTAGCAACAGCCAACTGTGGAATTCAAATCTCACTGACTTCTCCACCCGACCCCCATCTGCAAAGCAATTTTGCAATATATTAAAAATGTTGCCTAAAAAAAAATTAGGTGATAGACATAAACATTCATATGGTGCTTTACTCCCCACTCCCCCCTTTTTTATTTTTAAGGCAGGCAACCTATTTGGAGCATGGGGGAGGGACAAAATTGTGGCTGAAACAGCATTTGATTTGCTAGCATATACATCTTACAATGCAAATTGCAAAGTCAGGAAGAAGCAGAGCTCACATCCCTATTGCAGAACTTGCTGTTTTCTTTTAATATTATATCTGTCTTTACACTTGGAGTGGTGAGTCAGGACAGGGTAAAGGGAATTGGATAGGAATATGTTATGACTTCTGCAAAGCACATTGGCAGCAGGTATGGTCCCCAAGATATGTATGTTTTTGTGTGTTGGATGTGTGTTAGGTAAGTTCATATAATGTAGGAGTGTCATAGGAAGCTCTACAGGTACTAGGGATTGATGGTAGGAGAGGCCAGATAGGTTGAGGCTGGCCAAGTAGTCCCCATTCCAAGGTGAAGCAATATACCATATGCTTCTGGCACAGGAAAAACACAGGACCTTCCCCAGTGTAGGGGAAATTCTCACTCTTTCTCATATATATGGTCTTCTGGAGCTTACTTTTCTGTACATAGGCTTGAAGGATTTCCCCCCCAAAAAAGACACACAAAAAGGAGCAGGATGTTTGTCCTTTTCTAGACTTAAACTTTACTATGGTATTGCTATGTTCATGTCAGACACTGGGAGGATGATGACAGGAGAAAGGGCAGTAAGGATGCAAGGTGTTTGGGGGCAGTTTTAATTGCATGTTCTTGCTATAAATAATTAGTCACTCTCTTTATTTTTCTTTATTGCCTCTACCTTCTCCTTCCTTCTTCCCCAAACTTATCTTTCACCAGCCTGAGACCTTCCTTCTCTTTTCTTTTGCACTGCTCCTTGTAAACTGTGTATTGACTGTGCTTATTGGTAATGTGGGCCTACTCTCCACTCTTGAAAACCAGGTGGGAATCTACACTGATGTTATTCTAACATTTTGAATGGGTTACTGTGATGCACAGCGTCACGTGACCCTGGGTCTCCAACGTTGTAAATGAGTTGTACTTACTGGTTCTATTTTGTTGTCTCCTTTCACTGTTGCTTAGCTGCAGCGCGGCTACAGATCCATGTTCCTTGTTCTACCGGTAATTTTCCTCTTCCTCTTCTCTGAGAGTAGCAGAGCTGCTGGGTTTGCTCCGTCCACTTCCTGTTCTCCTTCTTTCGCCCCATTTGCTATCTTATCTGCTACAGCAGATAAATCACACCAGCGTTATACTGTGCAATCACTGACAATTGCATGCAAAGGACTCAGAAGTTTTCCACCTTAGAATCTGCTTTTATTGTGAAGTACTTCCATGCATCCTGCCTTAATTGTGAATCTTTTGCAAAAGATTTGCCCAAGCCGCTGCTGTGGGTGCAGGAGCAGGATTTTAAACAAATGCTTACATCTGCATAAGCCTTATAGATAAAGACACCAAAATTGGCACAGTAATTCAAATATCAAATTTGAATCAAATTGGGTCATCCGTTGATTTTTTTATGATTTTTTTTTAACATTTCCCCCCTCCTTGCAAAGGAGCTGAGGAGCGCTCAAAGTATTGCTGTAGCTCCGTGCAGGAAAATTAACAAGGGTCTCTGCTCCCAGTCCAAAACTCATGACCAGCGGGGTTTAAATGGTGTGTTTGAAATAATCTCAACAGCTGGGGCTGCTGCTAAAACTTTTCAATTTAGTCACCCATCCAAATCCTGACCAGACCCAGCCCAACTTAGCTTCAGCAAAGTGGCTGACTCCTATGCATTCCCCAGGACTTGTTTTGGGAGGGAGTTTGTGTGTGCTTATGACTATTGCTGGCTAGGAATGAGGCAGGAAGTGGGCGGAGCAAACCGAGTAGCTCTGCTTACTCTCAAAGAGGAGGAACGGAAAGGATTGAACAATGTGCCCTGAAGTTCCGTTGCAGCTAAACGTGAGTAACGCTAGTGTGCCCCGTAATACAGAGAACCACATTAGAAAGGGACACTAGCAACGTTATAAGACTAGTGTAGATCCAGCCTCTGTGTGTTAGGAGGGGAGTATAAAGTGTATATAATTTCATCTGACATTACATTTTTCATGATGGAGCTCACTTGAACGGCCACTCCTGGGAATGGAATGGGGTAAGAATTCTAATATTAAATCTGCAGAACAAGAGAAAAAAGGACCTGTGAGTGAAAGGGGCAATGAGAGCTTTGTGCCTCAGATCTTAGTGAACACAGCCATTTCAGCAGGTGAAGAGTTAATAGACTGCTTTAGAAGAACCTGGGTCTATTTGGCCAATAGCTAGGTAGCCTATGTCCTCCCACCAAATTGCCTCTCACTGGGTGAGAGAGGCCATATCCACAGCAGCTAGGGAACCTGAGGTGTTTCAAAGCACAGTTAGAAGGTACTTTGCAGAAGTGGCCTCTGCCACTTAATAGATTGAATTCCTTTGTCATCGGTCAGTTTGCAGTTCTATAATGCTGTTGATAAAGCCCCCCCCCCCAATACTTCTCTGAACAGAAACAGGACACTCAAGCCCTCCAGAACAGGATGCCTGGCAGGGCTGAGAGGTAAGCAATCTGTGGTATTTTGGCAAGGGGTGGTACGTAGTTTGGGGCTTATCTTCCTGTTTTGTGATATGCCTACAAGCTACCACTATCCAGTTCTTTACAGTTGCCACTTTTTCTGCCTCTCTCTGATCCTGTAATAGTAATAGCAATTTGATGCAGCATGCAGATAAAGAGATGTGGGGAAATTGCCTGCTTAACTGTGATGTGGACTTGACTGAATATACCTGCCAGAAGGATAGGGTTGTTACCAACAGGAGGCAAACTTTTTTGCAGGAGACAAAAATTTTAAAGAGAGTTTTGCCACATCTACATCAAGCAGGATATTACACTTTGAAAACGTTTTGAAAACTATTTGTAGTGCGTCCAGGGCCCCAACAGTTGTCAATACTGATCTAAACAGTTTTAAAGCAGTAGTGTGGATTCTTCCCTGGTTAATACAGACAGACAACGTATTACATTGCATTGAACCCATTCAGGTGTACCTCTGAACTATCCGGGATTGCCAGCTTCAAGAGACCCTGTAGCAGTCTCTTGTCAGTGTTTACCTCCACTGAAAAGCTTCACCTGCTGTTTTCTGTGTATCAAACTTCTGTTGAATGTACATGAACAGGCCAGGCTGGAGATATAGATATATCAGTTGGCAATCCTATGCCCAAGGGGGAGGGGGGACAGCAACAGAGAACATAACAGTAGTTTGTTTCTGTAAGTAGTTTTACTTGTATTCAAAGTTAAATGTGTACAAAATCAAAATGGAATCTGTTAACATGCAGCATATAGTACTTCCTCTGAACTCTGTATGTAGTTGTGGCCACCAGAGGTCACTGTAGCGTTTACATCAGCTTTGTCTGACTAAATACTTCCACAGAAGTTAGAATTGGTCCAGCCTTTTGCTATAAGCAGAGCTCACCCAAGTCTACTTTGTACAATGTGCAGGTGGAGCAGTTGCCATCAAAACTGTTCCTGTGTGATAGGGCAGCTCCATGTAGCTGCAATATGTGAGTTAACATATGAGTAGCTCCTGTTGTGTAGAAACTGTCCACACTAGTGCCACAGGAAGTGACTAGGTGTGTGTGTGTGTGATTGTAGTCCTTGTTTAGGAAAGTTTCAAGAAGTTCAGCTTCTCATACAGTGGTGAAAAAGCTGCACCCCCTGATACTCCCTCTCCAGTACAACTACTAAAGACACATTAGCCCCAATCACCTTTGCATCCTTTCACCTTAGCCATGAAAATATTACTTGTTGGAGCTGTGCCATGCAAAAGCATTTTTGACAGCAACACCATCATTTATATAATGAATGGAGCAGGTCATGCCATATGCTGCCCTCTCATCTCAGGCGCAGCGAGCTGGGGGTGGGCAGGGAGTCAAAGAGGCTTCTCAGCAACACCAATAAGTATGGGCTTTCATCTGCAAAGAAAAAGAGCAGAGCCAGGATGGATCAAGAGGTTATCTGGTCCTGCCCCCCACACCCAAGGAATATCATTCATCCACTATACTTCAGGCACCATACGTGCACTGTACTTCAGGCAGCTGGTAAGCTCAGCCGTATGGTCTGGGAGAAGGCTAACTGATGTTGAAGTCTTTAGCTATTTGGACCTGCATAACAAAACCCACCTCCCATTCTTGGTTATTATGAGCAATCCCTGAGAAAAACAAGTGAAACTAGCGTTGTATCCTGGCTGGAAGGAAAATTGGGTCTAGGATTATACGTTTAAGATAACTTATACTTCTAGCCACCTAAGGTTTTTGGTTTTAATGCACATTTACATGTGGAGTGGCCATTCTGATTTGTTTGTAAATACAGAAGCCAAGGCTGGTATTTCTTTAATTATGGATAACATGATGAAAGGGGGAGAGGATAAAGAGGGCTAGCCTCAGAACAGAGGTCCTAGGCAGAAATGTCTTGGAGAAGTGCTTTAACAATAGTAGGACTCTGCTGATATAAAATGGGAACAGGTCTGTGTGGCTGAGTGATATCCAGGTGTTTATAATAACAGATCAGTTGTGGTGTTCCTGCTGAAGCAGTGCAGAGGAGGAAATGGCACCACCCAATCCAAATTGCATGGAATTGATGTTTTACTTTGTGGACCACTTGGTCAGGCGGAATGGTTCCCAAAGCATTAGGAAGAGGTTTAAGCTCCTCTCTAATTCTCTGTGCTCCTCTCCCTAAAGTATGTCAGAGAAAATTCAGAACTGCTTGATCAAAGTAGCACAAGCCTCTCGCAGGGGCCATTCAACTTCAAGCGGGGGAGTAAAAAATAGCAACTGTCTCTTACAAAAAACATACTCTGGGGGTCTGGGATTGCCACATTAGAGAAGCTTCATTTTCCATTTTTTCCTGATTATGGTTGTTGTTGTGGTTGTGGTTGTTGTGTGTATGCTTGTATTTACCACATCCCATCAGTTGCTACTTTCCTCAGATGCTTTGCTTAGTGTGGTGTTATCTTTCCTCCTCCTCTCAAATAGAAAACAGGTGGTTGGGGTTGCCCACATTTGAACCAGCCCCTGTAGCTGGTACTTTAACAGCTGTTCCAATCTGTAGCAATTAGCCACTAGTAACGTTTTATTGAATTCTTTTAATTGCAGGAAAGGCTTTACACTGTGATTTTAAAGGATTTTTAGATGTTACGCTCTGTTAAAGACACAGGATAGGCTGGTAATTATACCGGCCACTTGGCACCTGGACCTTAGCGGGGGAGGAGAAACAGGGTTGCTGCATTATCACCATTTTGGCATGCAGAGAGATATATGCTAAAATATTTCAAGAGAAATTGTCTTTGCAGGACATACTTGTGAGGAGGGAGTAGTTAGGCCTGAAAGAACCCACCTGTCCTGGATCCCTTCCCTCAGCACTGCTGGGTTTGTTTGTTTTTACCACCTTAGGGCTGCGTGACTCTCTTGTTCTGAGGTAAATTTAGAGTAGAATTGCCAGGTAGCTGAGAGAAACACCCCATACCTTTACATGTGCCACTGAATATGGGGTTGAGACAGCTGTGGCTTCTCCAGCCTCTCCTCCTGCCCTTTGCTTGCTCCTTTTTCATCTGCTCTGCGGGTGGGGCAAGAGGATAATGGCTGGGGCAAGAGAAAAAGCCATGGCTGCCTCACCTTCTCAGTCAGCAGCAGATTTAAAGGTAACGTGGGAAAACTCCAGATTGCAACTCAGCACTCTGCTCAGGGAGAGAAGTAATAATATTTTCTACTAGGCACTTAACTTCCCTTCCAGGCATTGTGTAATATGAAAAGCCCCAACAGAATTAACACACAACAGGCTCACAATCTAAATAAACAGATGCATTAGGACAAGCAAAATGTAAGGGAGCAGGGGAAGACAACGGAGGAAGAGAGTCACAATGAAAATACTTCAGTCAACTGGGAAACATGTAAAAAAATGGGCATACTTAAAGAGCATGAGACTTCAGTTCATAGAATCATAGAATAGTAGAGTTGGAAGGGGCCTGTAAGGCCGAGTCCAACTCCCTGCTCAATGCAGGAATCTACCTTAAAGCATTCCTGACAGATGGCTGTCCAGCTGCCTCTTAAAGGCCTCTAGTATGGGAGAGACCATGACCTCCCTAGGCAATTGGTTCCATTGTCTTACTGCTCTAACAGTCAGGAAGTTTTTCCGGATGTCCAGCCAGAATCTGGCTTCCTGTAACTTGAGCCCATTATTTCGTGTCCTGCACTCTGGGATGATGGAAAAGAGATCCTGGCCCTCTTCTGTGTGGCAACTTTTCAAATATTTGAAGAATGCTATCATTTCTCCCCTCACTCTTCTCTTCTCCAGGCTAAACATGCCCAGTTCTTTCAGTCTCTCCTCATAGGGCTTTTTTCCCCAGACCCCTGATCATCCTCGTTGCCCTCTTCTGAATATGCTCCAGCTTGTCTGCATCCTTCTTGAAGTGTGGTGCCCAGAACTGGATGCCATACTCAAGATGAGGCTTAATAAGTGCTGAATAGAGGGGAACCAGTACCTTGCATGACTTAAAAGCTATACTTCTATTAATACATCCCAAAATAGCATTTTTTTTGCAGCCGCATCATACTGGTGGCTCATATTCAGCTTGTGATCTAGAACAATTCCAAGATCCTTCTTGCTTGTAGTATTGCAGATCCAAGTGTCCCCCATCTTGTAACTGTGCATTTGGTTTCTTTTTTCTAGGTGTAGAACCTAGCATTTATCCCTATTAAATTTCATTCTGTTGTTTTCAGCCCAGCTCTCCAGCCTATCAAGATCACTTTGAAGTGTGCTTCTGTCTTCCAGGGTATTAGCTATCCCACCCAATTTTGTGTCATCTGAAAATTTGATAAGCATTCCCTGCACCTCCTCATCCAAGTCATTAATAAAAATGTTGAAGAGCACTGGGCCCAGGACTGAGCCCAGTTTGAGAAGGTACCATTGATAAGCACTCATTGAGTCCGATTCTGTAGCCAACTGTGGATCCACCTAATAGTTGTTCCATCTAGCCCACTTTTAGTTAGTTTGTTAATCAAAATGTCATGGGGCACATTGTCAAAAGCTTTGCTAAAGTCAGGATATATTATGTCCACATGGGAGGTTACTCGATCAAAAAATGAGATCAGATTAGTCTGACAGGATTTGTTCTTGACAAATCCATGCTGGCTTCTAGTAATCACTGCATTGTTTTCAAGGTGCTCCAATAATCTGCTCTAAAAATTTCCCAGGTATGGATGTGAGTCTAACTGGTCTGTAGTTCCCAGGTTCCTCCTTTTGTCCTTTTTGAAGAAAGGGACAACATTAGCCCTCCTCCAGTTGTCCAGCACTTCACCTGTCTTCCATGATTTCACGAAGATAGTAGACAGTGGCTCTGAGAGTTCTTCCACCAGCTCCTTTATTACTCTAGGATGCAATTCATTGGGTCATGGAGATTTGAACACATTCAAAGAAATTAGGTGTTCCTTGACCATTTGTTTATCAATCTCAAACTGCAATCCTGGCCCTTCAGCTTGTACTTCACTTTTTCCAGGGGGTCCATAGACCCACTTTTGGGAAAAGACTGAACCAAAGTAGGAATTGAGCACTTCAGCCTTTTCTTTGCCATCCTCATTAAGCAGTTGAACCACCATTTCTTTCCTCTGTCTTTACAATTCACATATCTGAAGAAATACTTTTTATTGCTTTTAGCATCCCTCTCTAGTCTCAGCTCATTCTCAGCTTTAGCCTTGATGCCTACTCTTCTCTTCTTCTTGATCAATTGACCTTCTGCCTCTTGCTCTCTGTGGTATGAGCTCCCCTGTAATTCTTCCTCTGCAAGCTGTCCTCCGGTCTCATCCTCCAGTAGATGAAAGCAGTTACATAACACTAATGATTCCACTAGTGCAGAGTGGCTTCTAGTTCTTCTGCTCCGTACTGTCACCCTTTTCCAGAGAGTTTGCTCTTCATTTGCTTTCCTCACGTCAGTGTTCTCCACTTCTGCTTCAACTTGCTGTTGCTCTTCAATCTCTTGTGTTTCACCATTCTTTCTAACAACTCTTTGCCTTCTCTTATTCCTTGGAGGGTGGACACTCATCTCTCAAGTGCCCTCACTTTTTCTTCCAATAGTGCAACCAGCTTGCACTTGTACACAAACATTGCACACACTGCCTCTCCAATTGTATTGGAATTGCCTGTGCTTTGTCCTGTCCTCTCTGAAGGTGAACAACAGAGTCCCCTACTATATGAGTGTGTCTTACAAGAACAAAATGTTGTTAAGGACCTCCCCTGCTGAACTCCCCCTGACAAATTCCTGTTTGCTCGCTTTCTGGGAGTTCTCTTCCTTATGTACCTTCTATACCAGCTGGGGCAGCTTCCTCTTCTCTGCTCAGCTATAGCATTTGATCTAACTAAAGAAAAAAGGTGGAGAGGTTGTATAGGAGGACTCTGAAAGGAATAAGCAGAAAAATTAAAGAGGAGAGATCAGCAGCAGCAACGAAGTGCAAGCATTTAAAAATAAGATCTCAGGGGAGATATAACACTCACTGAAAGAGACCCCAAAAGAGAAGAGTAGAAAGGCACCTGGCAAGAGGTTGGACCCAAAAGCTGAAGGGGCCTTTCAGTTTAGCCTTGTAATACTGACTAGGTCTAATCTGAACCTGTGGGTGTTTTAGTCTTTGCATTTTGCAACAGCTACTGTTCATTGCTGCACCAGGCAGGAAACAGCAGTAGCTCTTAATTATCAGATACAGAGATACTAGGCTAGACTGTTGGTACTAGATACTAGGTTAGACTGTTCTATCTTTCCATGTGTGTGCACATACATAGCCCAGTGGTTTGCAAATTACCCTTTTAGTCACCCTCCTTCTACTCCTTGGGATGTTTGCACATCCTTTTAGCGTACCTCCATATGTAAAAGATAGATCTCCACTAACTGAGGTGTGTGTTATATAAACACACCCACATGAGGCACATACATGAGTGAGAGCAGGGAGGAGGGAGACCAAGACATAAGGGCAGGGAGGGATGAGGGGTGAAGCGGTCTGTTACACTTGGCCAGTTCTTGGTGGATGAGCATGTGAAATCTGTTTTGGAGCCAGTGAGCTTTTACCTCTTTCAGTGAAAATTGAAAGTCTTTCCAGTGATGCATGATAACAGCTTTCATAATCTTATTGCATCACTAATGAAATTGTTTTGGTGCAATGAACAAAGCTTTTCTTCAGCAGTGACTAAAATGGTTCCTTTTCAGGCCTAGGTGGGACAATCACAGCACAATATTTTGTTTTTAAAGGCCTGCAAGTATGGCCTCCATTTCTGTATAAGATAACCATGTAACCTGCTATACAGAGGATAGTCCTCTAAATGAAGGGCTGTGAGAGCATAGGCCTCTATTTGAAGGCATTCTCTATTTCAGCCTTCCCCAATGTGGTGCCCTCTGTATGCTTTGGACTTCGTCATCAGCCCAAGCCAGCATGGCCAATGATCAGGAATGCTGGGAGTTGTCATCCAAAACATCTGGAGGACACCAGGTTGGGGAAGGCTGCTCTATTTGAAAAGCTCTCCAGCCCAAGTCTGGTTTGAAAGGAGGGGGGAAATCATAAGCAGGGAAGTTGCCCACCACTACTTAGCACCTAGGTAGCAGACTGAGGAAGCACACAGGTCACCCCCACTATGGTGAGATGTCTTGTATTTATTTAAAATAGGGGTATTATTTCTAAACTTTCATCTACATATACATTCACATTGGCAAATTGGCATCCTCTTTTTTGGACACAGATTTTGGATGCAAATAGCTGGCCACGCTATTTCTGTAGGAAACTGCTGTTTTAACAATGCATGAATGTGCGCAAACACACACACACACACACACACCACCTTCTACACTTTGCACTCATGACCTGCTTGTGGGTCTCTGGATGATAGCTGGTTGGCCACCATGTGAACAGAATGCTGGACTAGATGGACCACTGGTCTGATCCAGCAGGGTTCTTCTTCTGTTCTTATATACTCCAGTCTTTCCTGCTGCAAGCACATGGGTGGAAGTAATATATGTGTATGTAAACATCTCTTTTATGACCAGCACCCATGACAGTTTGGGGCTAACAGCACAATCCTCTCTCCTGAAATAAGCTTCATTGAGTTCAATGGGGCTTACTCCCAGGTAAGTGGATATAAGATTGCAGCCTTAGCATGAGAATACAGGAAGATGCACAATGGACAAATTAGTCTTCTGCTTTTTCTTTCCAGTGTTTTTCTTTTGTGCTTCACTCTATTTTGGCCAGAACTTGTCCTCACAAACAACAAAATAGAAAACAAAAACGAAATGCCCATGACTGATAGGTCAAAGCAAAGTTCGATAGCTATTCAGCAGGACAAAATGTAAATTTTGAAAAACCTGATTATTTGAGTTTTTTAAGCATCAATTCTTATCTACCTATAACATTTTTGTTTTAACTTAACTAACTACTCTGCCTTGCTTGGCCCAAATCCACCACCACATAAGTACAACGCAACAACAGTCCTTTGTAGCCTGTGTCTTTGTATAAGTTACTTTAGATAGAGAAACTGAAAGCCCAGAACTTTCAAGAAGCAAGAGCTGGTAGTTACACTGAACAGAGAGCCCTTTCCATGAGATGAAAACTGAAATTACTGTCCATGTTTAATTGGTAGGTTACTTCAGTTTTATAAAACTCTAACGTGTTGATGAGATTTAATTGTAACTTTTTAAAGTGAGAAAGTAATGTATTTTATTTATGATGTTTTAAAGAAATCAAATCAATTTAAATGTTAAAACTCCGATTTTTTATTTTTTTAATCTACCGTGACATACATAAAAAGGGTGGAGGAGGGCAGGAGATATGAATGTAATAATCTAACAGAGTACAGGCATGGCAATAGAAAAGAGTTTGGAGAAGTGGTGATGATGAGGTGCTTCCTTGCTGACTTACTAGGGTTGTGCAAAGTGGGTCTTCTCTGCCTCAAAATTTGAGCCAGAGCTCCATTGAGGCAATTCTCTGCCCCGATTTCAGAGCAGCTCCCCTTATGCTGCCCCGTTGGATTACTGGTCGGAGAACCACCCATTTTCAGATAACTGCTCTAGTCAATGGAAATTAATCAAATGCTTACAGCTCCCTCATTTTTAAAAACAAAGAGATGAAACTGGGGCCGGATCTACACTACTGCTTTAAAGCGCTTTATAACAGTTATAAAGCGCTTTAACTGCTTTAAAGCGCTATAAAACTGTTATAAAGCGCTTTAAAGCAGTAGTGTAGATCCGGCCTTGGCGTGATGAAAGCTCTTAAGGAGGGCTTTAGCCACGCCAAGTTTGAATCAGTTCCATTCATGCTTGCTTTTTAGGAATTTTTAAAATGGAAATTAACAAAAGTGTTTTTATTCATGCTTTGAGTTTTAGGAAGTTCTAAATTCCCCCCTCAAACCATTATCCCTCTCAAACACACACACACACACACACACACACACACACACACACACACACACACTAATCCACCCATGCACATTTATAGAGGGAGATTTTATCCTTTACTTTGCTGATGCAGAGGTCCACTGCTGCTAGTAGAAGTTCCTACTCCAGCCTTCTCCAACCTGGTGCCCTCCAGATCTATTGGATGGACCCCCCTCCCCTGCACTGGAAGCCCAGCCAGCCAACAGGAATAATAGTTTAACTGAAATAAAGAGCCTGCCTGTGCCTGACTTAGGTGTAGAAGCTTTCTCACTCATGATGCCAGCCAGCCCGGCAGCACTTTCACACTGTGGAAAGTGGGCATCCAAATGGCAGATGTGGTTCAATGTAAGCAAGTGTAAGGTGATGCATGTTGGGGCAAAAAAAAACCAACTTCAAGTATAACCTAATGGGATCTGAGCTGGCAGTGACCAAACAAGAGAAAGATCTTGGGATTGTGGTGGACAGCTCAATGAAAATGTCCACCCAGTGTGCGGCCGCTGTAAAGAAGCCAAACTCCATGTTAGATATTATAAGAAAAGGAATTGAGAATAAAACTGCCAGTATCATACTGCCATTATACAAATCTATAGTGTGACCACACTTAGAATACTGTGTACAGTTCCGGTCACAAGACCTAAAAAGGATATTATGGAGCTGGAAAAAGTGCAGAAAAGGGCAACTAAAATGATTAATGGGCTGGAGCATCTCCCCTATGAGGGAAGGTTACATCAACTGGGATTGTTTAGCTTGGAAAAAAGGAGGCTAAGGGAAGACATGATAGAGGTGTACAAAATTATGCATGGTGTGGAGAATGTGGATAGGGAGACATTTTTCTCCCTCTTTCAAAATACTAGAACCCGGGGTCATCCCATGAAGCTGATTGGTGGGAGATCCAGGACAAATAAGAGGAAGTACTTCTTCACACAGCGCATAGTTAAATTATGGAACTCACTACCACAAGATGTGGTGATGGCCACCAATTTGGATGGCTTTAAAAGGGTGTTGGATAAATTCCTGGAGGCAAAGGCTATCAATGGCTACTAGCCCTGATGGTTGTGTGCTACCTCCAGTATTTGAGGCAGTAAGCTTGTGTGCACCAGTTGCTAGGGAACATGGGTGAGAGGGTGCTGTTGCACCATGTCCTGCCTTGTTGGTCCCTGGCCGATGGCTGGTTGGCCACTCTGTGAACACAGTGCTGGACTAGATGGACCCTTGGTCTGAGCCAGCATGGATCAGATCTAAATGTGGATGATTGACCCCTATGAATCTGATCAGAAATGTGCTCCCTCTCCCTCCCACAGTCAGAATCAGCAGCCAGTTAGTTTTTCCCTCTCCCCTGAACACTGTGACTGGAGGAGAATACAGCCACGGCCAGTTTCTAATTGGTTAGCCACAGATGTCAATATCTAGCCCTCACCCCACTCAGCGTCTTCCAAATATGGAGATATTCAATTTACACACACACACACAGAGCATTGACACCTGGAAAACAATTGGATAATTTATGAGGCTTTAGAAGCTCAGATTGGGCACGTCTCCACTCTGATATTAATCGATGGATTTGGAAGCGGCCAGTCTCCACGCTAGAAGATCAAATGCTCTGTGGATGTTCGCGGTTACCAGATAATTTTGGGGTGGAGTGCTATTGACTTACTATCAAAGTTGGAGTCCTATTAACAGCTACCCCAAGACCTGCCAGTCCAGAGGAAACCCTCTCTTGATGTAACAGGAGGAAGCTTGGCCCAATGGTTTCCCTTGTGCGTAAAGATAAGATAGATGGTCTACTATTGGTGCAGTCCATAGGACACTGGACCCTTGCTGTTCAGAAGCCTCTGAACTTGGAGGCTTCTGAGATTCCTCTGTTGTGCTGGCCCAAAGCCACTAAGGTGGGAGGAGAGGCAGAGGCTATCTTTGCCTCCGCGTCCTCCAATCTCCTATATTTTTCTACATAGGCTTTTCAGCCTGTGTAGCATGGGAGTTTTGAAGGGGGAGGGAAGGAGGCTGGAAGAAATTATGTCCTGGCCTCTCTGGTCACCTCCCTTCTCCAGATCACCCCCTATTCCCCCTCCCTGAGGTCAATGTTCTGATCTTGGTGAGGCAGCTAGCGGAGTTGGATCTCCAGCTCCCCCTTCCAAAGTTGGAGTGCTGCCTCCAAACTCAGAAAGGGTTTTCCGAGCCATCCTATGGCCCCTGGGACACTTGCCTAGAGACCATAGAATGGCTCTCTAATGCACAGCAGCTACGGCTGTTTCCATAGAACACCATTCATCCAGAACTATCTATGTGTGTGTGCATGTGTTTTTGTTTATTTATTTAAACTTCCCTTTCCTTACTCGCTTTCAGCTCCTTAATAGCTGGAAGCTAGAAGGAACTTTACCAAATGCAGAAAGATCTTTTGCGATATGTAATCCTTGTGAAATATAGTGTTCAAATGTTTGACGTTATAGAACTTCAATCTGAGGGGGATTAATCACCTTTCCTGTGCCCCTGCCTGCTGTTTTCGCATACACAGGGCAGATGGTGTGTGTGTGTGTTGGTGGGGAGCAATTTCCCCCCTCTTCTTTCTCTCCCTTCAAATCCTTCTGTGGTTCCCATAAGAAGGAAATTTAACCAGGCTGCTGAGGCTTTTTGTGGGGGGGGGGGGAGGGGGTCACAATGGGAGGACTTTAGATCCACCCTAAGTTCACTTGTGGCCCTTTCTGAGGTCAAAGAAGCAAGGGCCGTGGGGGTTTCTGCACTTGCAACCAGGAGGTTTCTGCAGGTGAACCTCTGACCTTGGAGAGTGAGATTCATTTTATCCTAGGGCTCCTGAGGTGCCTTTGTGAGGACCATAGGATTGTAGCCTAATATGAAAGCTGGCATCAGAATAAGGATAATTTACAAGATTGACTCATGGTGGTTCATGAAGTGTCACAGCACAACAAGTGTGAAGTTGATTTCCTGGCTGCATTATAGCACTTCTTTCGTATCCTTTAATAAATATTGGCCGCAGTCGTGCTGAGTTAGGCACATTTAAGCCCATTGATTTTTACCCCAAATGTACATATAATATACCGCAAATGCACATTTTAAAGCTATTTCAGATGTTTTTGGGTAGGGCATCCCTTAACACCATGGAAGAATCTTGTTCAGTTTGTTTTGTTTAGTGACGTAATGTGAATTTCTTGTTACCTCTATAACCACATGTTAGCCTCATAAAATAGATTAGGCAGATTAATAGTGACCTTGACAAGGTTAGAAACTGAGCTTCATTACAGAGCAGAAACCTGAATTTGGACTTCCCACAGTTGAATGCAAACCCAACTCTCCAGCCTCTGCACCCCTCTGCTTTATTGAGCTGTTCGCATTTGCTCTTAAAGAAGCATCTTTGCTTTTAGAGCAATCCTTATAATACAGTGATCTGTTAAGTTTCATTCATGTGTGCAGCAGTGTCCATGGATGTAAAGAAACTTGAGTTATGATTTCAGACATATCTGCATTTGAATGCTTTGGCCACTAGCTAGCAATAGAGTTCCATGTGAGCAGAAAACAAAAGACAAAACATTTGCAAGAATAGATGTCTGCTGCAAGTTGTGCAACTGGCTGGTGTTTTGCTACTTTTCCTGTTACCAATTCTTCACTAACTATTTGGCTTACAGGTCTCCTATTTGACCCGTTTAGTTATTTGCTTATATAATGCTCATATAGTACGTTACCTTTTAATGTGGGAGCCCTGTTACAGTGTTCAAAATCCAGAGGTTGGGGGAAATCCAAAATCCATAATTATGCAATACCTTTAATAGGACTAATTAAAGTTCCACAAAATATTGTGCAAGCTTTTGAGTTCTCCATAACTCTTTCATCAGGCTAGGCAGCACAAGAGGCAGGGATGATGGAAGAAACAGAAAAGTTTAAAAATGTAGGCCAGATCTTGTGGCCATGATGTCTGCAGTACAGGCTCAGTTGCAAAATGATGATAAAATGGTAATTGCAGACTGAATGAGTCACTGATAGCTGTGCAGGCATCAGATAACACACAGCATTGTGGGTCAAAAGAATCAATGGCTGACCCCCGTTTCTGAAAACATAACACATGCGCCACTTGTCCTCACTGACTCACAGATCCCTGAATGGGTAGAGAGAGCAGCAGTAAGGAGAAATGTGAGTTTATATATTAGCAAAGAAGGAAATTAATTTTAGGTGGTGCACTAGGTAGGAAAAGTAAATTGAAGCTAAATTGTACAGTATTGTCTAGTGGTTAGAGGGTATGAAACCATTCTTTACGGAACATTTGGTGTTATTTTGATCAACCCTAATAGAGGTACTGTGTAACTAAGGATTATTTTTTAAAAAATCTTACTCCCCTCACCCTGCCCCAGATTTTGGATGTTTTATTCAAGGACCAGCATAGCTATCTTTCTTTTCTAGTTACAAAGTGTTTTCTAACACTGCCTTTAAGGTCTTGTATGTACTCTAAAATGGATCAGGTCTATGCAGAACATCTGAGACAAATGTTTGGAACAGCATGGTGGCAGTCTACTTTTGTTGATTTATGAATGGCAACATGTAGGTCTTAGGGCTGTGCACTGACCTTTAGATTTTACTCAGACCTCAGTTCAGTACTTCAAGAAAATGGCATGGTTCTGCTTGGACTGATTTGGAGGACATCTGCTCCAACTCGGGTACTGAACCCAAGTTGACACTCAGAAACCTGATGCTTTGTGCCTCTCCTTGGATATCATAGGATTTATTTAAAAACCATAGCCAGGGCCGGTGCCAGACTATTTTGCACCCTAGGCAAGGCGAGCTACTTTCACCACCACCCCAAATTGCCAGCTTCGATTTTTAAGAACAGATGTTTTGTAGAAAAAATAAAAAGCGCAAAACTTGAAACTGCTAAATTATGTTTCTTTTCTTAAAACAGCTCATTTCTATAAAACTGTGACCCTTCAAGGTCAGTACTGTGCCCCTCTGAGGTCTGCGCCCTAGGTGGCTGCCTAGTTGGCCTAATGGTGGCGCCAGCCCTGACAACAGCTATAATTTTTGAAATGTTTGTCATTATTGGATGATATCTGAAGGCTTTGTAGCTCTTTGGTAGGTGATTACACCAGCTAAATCTGAGAATCTCATAGATGCAAGTGGTTTTATGCTATGCACCATTATATTTTGATTCATTTTTTTAAAAAGGGAATTGCCAATAACCTTTTTTCATGGCAGAATTGGATGAAAACTGCAGGGATAGTTGCCCATTCTGAGATCACACCTGTTAAATTTCAGAATGAGAGTTTCAAAGGGGTGTGTGTGTGTGTGTGTGTGTGTGTGTGTGTGTGTGCAAGAGCAGAAATTTGGAGGGTATCCAAGACAGGTTATGCTTAACCCCCTATGTTCATTGTGGAACATTGTTCTGAAAAGAGAAGACAGCCTAGAGGTGGCCCTGAGTAAGAAACCTGCAGTGTTTTGGAAGGATAGATGCAGCAGTTCATGTGGAAAGGGAGCCCTATAAAAATAAATAAATTAGTGGGGTTGGTGATTCAGCTAAAGCTGATGTACATCCTCAGTAAATACCTTTAGATGGGATTCCATGGCTATGATGAGTATAAGACTCAAAGTGCAGCTATGCTATCTGTATTAGAAGTCAGCCCACTATAATGTATTTGCCTTCTCTGTGATTGTTTAGTGGGTCAAAAATGAAGCTAACAGCTACTATGTCTCTCAAAATACTATCAGTTAATTTGTTTTGGTTTGACAGGCCCAAAGCAGGTCTTGGTATTTATTTTGATGGACCATTTTAAAGCATCCCAGTTCCTATGTGAAAATAACTTAATAGGAACAAGAGCATATACTATTACAGAGTAACAAGGAGCGGCTTAGGTAGATCCATCTAGGAGAAGGAATATGGCAAAACCCAAAAACCTATACGGTCACCAGCTTGCATCTCAACCTCTATCTGGTTCCTATGTAACAGCATAGTTGGTAAGAGTTCAGCAGCATTACACTGGATATGGATTCAGGTTGAAGTCAGAATGTTTTGCAAAACAGATGCCACACCCACCTGTCCCTATGCACACCCCACATTCTCCATATAGCAGCATAAGACCGTGTGAGGTGGTGCAAGTTGTCTCTCTTAATACAGCTATTTTTTAATTTGAAGCTGCAGACCCAGAAGGAAAGGAGGAGGAGATTTTGCCTTACCAGCTCTGTGCCACATCCCTTGGACAGTACATGTTCAGCCATTTGAATTAGCTGCACCCTGAAGCAGCACCATCCTTTACTAGAGTAAACATGCCTGGTTAGAAGTCAGTGGACTTGGGGTAGGTAGCTGGACAGAAGTCAGGGGTAATGAGCTCCTGACTGTCAGTGAACAAGTTGCTGGAGAACATGAGTGGGAGGGTGTTGTTGCACTCCTGTCCTACTTGTGGATTTCTCACAGAAATCTGGTTGGCCACTGTGTTAACAGAATGCTGGACTAGATGGCCCCTTGGTCTGATCCAGCAGGGCTCTTATGTGTGGTATAACTGTGTTAGAGAACTCAGTAAGGAAGAGGGTAAGGTGATCCCATTTTTCTAGCAGAGCCCACCTCCCAGTACCAAGACCACTATCTGGACTTTCTATTATGGTTACAGTACTTCTCTGTCCTTGGGTTTAGAAGGGCATTCAGCTCAGCTGTGGAAATAGTCTGCTGCAATATTGGAAACTGCTGCTAGGTGTATCTATGCACATTCTGATTCACATTAATAGCCACCAGTGTAACTATGGGCAAGGTGTTTGTGTGGCCAAGGAGAGGCTGCAGTTGGTCAAAATGTAGAGGAAAGGAACTATGGGGAACAGAGCTCAAATAAAGTACTATTCCCCCCTTTTGTGAAACACATACCTGTCCTGAAACTTACCCCAAAGTAGGAAGGATCAGTGTAAGCAGCTTAAAAACCATCAATCCCTTCCCCCCATCCTATAAATAAAAGAAACTGCGGCCAGTTTGAGCTAGATGACTGTGTAGTTCTTTCTAGTCTGTGTAACCTCGCTGCACCCCATGTTGATGTGGCAAATGTATGAAATGATTAAAGCCAGTAAAGAGCTGTACCTTAAGACAGTCAACAGCACTTCAGCCACTTACAGAAGAAGTAATTATGCATTCCCTAGGGTGTTAACCAACGTCCTTCCATGTGCACAGCCCTCTGCCCCTCTCCTTGCATATTTACAAACCCTAGTCAGGCAGAGCTCTAACTACTGTTGCTTCACAGCCTTCTTTCACCTTTGTACTACTTTCACTCTTTTATTAGTATCTTGGTTGACCTCTGTTCACCCAGAACATTAATTTCTTGGCAAGCTGTCCAGCCCAAATAGGCTCTCAGGTTCATAAAATTCCTGTGGAGTTTCCCAGAGACAATTTAATACAAACATCGCACAGGACACATATCAAGATATTAATTGCAGGGCTGCAACCTTTTCAATTGGTTATTTTTTAAAATGAAATCATCCAATTAAACTTAAATGGTGTTCCCAATTAATCATACATATTTTTAAAATTATTAAGACAAATACATTCTGTGTAATACCTAAGGAAGCATTCCCCCACTCTTTCTCATACACAGGAAGAATACCTCTTCTAAAGCGAATCCTACTGTGACATGTATACATTTCCTAAAAACAATTCAGAACTATTGTTTTTAAGTATATTTACACACATTTGATGATTTGACCTATGAATGTTGAGCCAGAAAAACTCCTATAACTCCCAGCATTCCCCATCCAGCCATGCTGGGGAATGCTGGGAGTTATAGGACTTTTTTTCTGTCTAAACATACATAGGATTGCACCCTTAAGTAAGATTACTTTAATCAGGTGACAGCACATATTAAGTGATTCAAAGAAGTCCTACTTTGGAAATGAGTTTTGAGAAGGCAAAAGTTAGTGCCTCCTTTCAAAGGTGAACTTCTTATATTTGATCTTTTGTCCTATAGTTAAAAGAGATGAGGAGAAGAGGGGATAGATTCCTTACAGCTATTCCCTCTTCTGGTTCCTACCCCAACCGGATAGTTCCTGGTGGCCATATCAGCTTGCTCTCGGGTCTGGTGGTGCTGCTGCTGAACGCCAGGTCAGTCCAGAATAAAATCTCCCTCATCCATGATTTGATTGTGGATGAGGGGGCTGACCTGGTATGCATCACTGAGACCTGGGTGGGTGAACTGGGTGGGGTTGCTCTCACCCAGCTCTGCCCTCCTGGGTACTCGGTGCAGCACCAGCACAGACTCGAGGGCCGGGGAGGGGGGGTTGCCGTGGTCTATAGGAATACAATCTCCCTCTCTAGGCTTCCTGTTCAGTCGAGTGCTGGTCTGGAGTGTTTGTACTGTGTGTTGGGTACTCGAGACAGATTAGGGATTCTGCTGGTGTACCGTCCACCCCGCTGCCCAACAGTCTCCCTGCCTGAGCTGACGGAGGTTGTCTCGGACCTGGTGTTGAGGACCCCCAGGATGGTGGTTCTGGGGGATCTCAACTTCCATGCCGAGGCTGCTGTATCTGGAGCGGCTCAGGACTTCATGGCTGCCATGACAACCATGGGGCTGTCTCAACATGTCATCGGCCCAACACATGCAAAGGGACACACACTTGATCTGGTTTTCTCGACTGGACAGGAGGATGGTGATCTGGAAGTGGGGGAACTAACATCTACCCCCTTGTCATGGTCGGATCACTTCCTACTGAGGTTTAGACTCTCGGCGGCCTTTCCCCTCTGCAAGGGTGGGGGGCCTATTAAAATGGTCCGCCCCCGGAGGCTAATGGACTCCGATGGATTCCAGAGGGCTCTGGGGGATTTTCCTGCTGATATGGCCGGTGCTCCTGTCGAAGCCCAGGTCGCTCTGTGGAATGCAGAGATGACTCGGGCGGTTGACACGATCGCGCCCAAGCGTCCTCTCCCTCTGAGCAGAGCCCGGTCAGCTCCTTGGTATACATCTGAGCTGAGGGCGATGAAGCAAGAGGGGAGACGGCTAGAACGCAGGTGGAGGAAAACTCGTGCTGGGTCTGATCGAACACGGGCTAGAGCTCACTATCGAGCCTACTCTGTGGCGGTGAGGGTGGCAAAGAGGCAGTTCTTTTCCACCAGCATTGCGTCTTCTCGGTGTCGTCCGGCGGAGCTTTTCCGAGTGGTTCGTGGCCTGTTACACTCTGGGCCAGGGCGTGAGATAGTTGAACCCTCGGTAGCACGCTGTGACGAGTTTGCACGGCACTTTGAAGATAAAGTCGCTCAGATTCGTCGTGAATTGGACACCACACTTAATGCAGCACCACTAGTAGAGGCGTTCAGAGCGCCGTCCGGCTCAGTTTTATTGGATGAGTTTCAGTTATTGAGGCCCGAGGATGTGGACAAGGTGCTTGGCCAAGTCCGGTCGACCACCTGTGTGCTTG
The DNA here is from genome assembly GCF_023053635.1 of Elgaria multicarinata webbii. Lineage (NCBI taxonomy): Eukaryota > Metazoa > Chordata > Lepidosauria > Squamata > Anguidae > Elgaria > Elgaria multicarinata. Next base: position 88,921,103 of record NC_086172.1, read on the forward strand.
ACCCTTGCCCCTCGTGGCTCATTACATCAAATAAGGAGGGGATCGCCGGCTGGGTCCAGGAGGTTGTAAATGCCTCCTTGAGAGAGGGAGTGGTGCCGGCCTCTATAAAAGAGGCGGTAATTAGACCACTCCTGAAGAAGCCTAATCTGGACCCGGAAGATGTAAACAACTACAGGCCGGTGGCTAATATCCCTTTCCTGGGCAAGGTGCTTGAGCGGGTGGTTGCAGGACAACTCCAGGCACTCTTGAATGAAACGGATTATCTAGATCCATTTCAATCGGGTTTCAGGCCTGGTTTTGGAACAGAAACTGCCTTGGTCGCCCTGTGGGATGACCTCTGTCGGGAGAGAGACAGGGGGAGTGCGACCCTGTTGGTTCTCCTGGACCTCTCAGCGGCCTTCGATACCATCGACCATGGTATCCTTCTGGATAGGTTGTCTGAACTGGGAGTTGGAGGTACTGCGTTGCAGTGGTTCCGCTCCTACTTGGATGGCCGATTCCAGAAGGTGATGCTGGGGGATTATTGCTCTGTGCCGTGGCTCCTAAGCCATGGGGTTCCGCAGGGCTCTATTTTATCCCCTATGCTGTTTAACATATACATGAAGCCACTGGGGGAGGTTATCCGGAGATGTGGACTGAGGTGTCATCAATATGCGGATGACACCCAGCTCTACCTTTCCTTTTCATCAAACCCAGGTGAGGCAGTGACTGTTCTGAACCAGTGCCTGGGCACGGTAATGGACTGGATGAGGGCTAACAAACTGAGACTCAATCCAGACAAGACGGAGGTACTGTTAGCGGGTGGTTCATTTGTCCGGCGAGGTGATGTTTGCCCTGTCCTGGACGGGGTTGCACTCTCCCTAAAGGATCGGGTCCGTAGTTTGGGGGTGCTCTTCGATCCAGAACTGTCACTTGAGGCACAGGTGAACTCAGTGGCAAAGAGCACCTTTTATCAGCTTAGGCTGATATACCAACTGCGCCCTTATCTGGACAGTGATAGCCTAGCTACAGTTATCCATGCTCTGATAACCTCTCGTTTGGATTACTGCAATGCGTTATACGTGGGGCTGCCTTTGAAAACGGTCCGGAAGCTTCAGCTGGTACAAAACAGGGCAGCCCGTTTACTAACAGGGACTGGCTGGCGAGATCACATTACGCCAGTCCTTTTACAACTTCATTGGCTGCCAGTCCAGGTCCGGGCCCGATTCAAAGTGCTGGTATTGACATTTAAAGCCCTAAACGGTTTGGGGCCAGGTTATTTGAAGGAACGCCTCCTCCCATATGTACCTACCCGGACCTTAAGATCATCTACAGGGGCCCTTCTCCGTGAGCCCCTGCCAAAGGAAGTGAGGCAGGTGGCTACTAGGAGGAGGGCTTTCTCCGTTGTGGCACCCCGGTTGTGGAATGAGCTCCCCAGAGAGGTCCGCCTGGCGCCTACACTGTACTCCTTTCGTCGCCAGCTGAAGACCTTTTTATTCACTCAGTATTTTAACACTTAATTTTAACTTAAATTTAAATTATACTGTTTTAACTCTGTATTTTAACCTTATATCAATTTTGCTGCGTGGTTTTATACTGGTTGCGCTTTTTATATTGTATTTTGTATTTGTATTTTTAACTTGTTGGTTGTTTTATGATGATTTTAATTTTTGTGAACCGCCCAGAGAGCTTCGGCTATTGGGCGGTATAAAAATGTAATAAATAAATAAATAAATAAATAAAGTGGTGATGAACAGAAAGTTCCGCTACATTACTAGGCCCTGTGAAATGTAAGTACTCTTCTGGTCTCTTGAGTACTGTGTGAGCCTAAATTTTTAGAGATTGCTGCCTGGTAAATGGAGTTAGGATGGCAGCTATGTGTGAGTTGAAAGCCCTTGTTGAAAGTTCACTTCAGGCCTTTACTACTAGGTGGCCTAAGAGTTGCCAACTTGTGATTTTAAAAATAGCTGGGCAAGAGATTAGAGCCAGGAAGTGGTTTAGTGAGTAAGAGGTATTGAGCCTGGCCATTTTTGGCATATGAAGGCACAGGGTTTGGTAAATTTTGGTAAATAAGGTAAGCATAAATTACCTTTGTTTATTTTAGCATAACTAATACTAAATCTGAGATAAAAACATACTAGATTATTACAATACCTGAGTTGGCAACCATAGACAAGCCTCTTTCTCAGGCTCATGTTCTCAGCAACATCATTCCGTATAAAAACCATCTCCTTTAGCTGGGTGCCTATTGGTTTCAAAGAGAAACAAAGCCACCCAAAAAGAAGGTAGTGGTTTCTACACGTTCAGGGAACTTCCTAGGCATGCAAAAGTAATTTAAAAGAATCACACAAAAGACATGCTGAGAAGGATCTCTGAGCTTCTGGGAAATATGGAATGCTGGTGATGGTAACAGAACCTAGAAAACGGGTCTAGGAAACCAAAAGTCCAGCACACGAGGTGAGTGCTTATGGACAGTTATACTTACAGGGAGAGCAGTTGAGACCCTGAATTTCATGGCAAATGGAAGATGGTAGGGGACGAGAAGAGGGGGAATTGACCAGATGAAGCCTTCTGGAGACTTCACAAGCTGTTCGTTTCACAAGAAAATGGAAGAGGCCTCCTTTACCACTCTCTACCTATGTAAGAGGGGTGGGGTGGGCAACCCTCTTATATAGCCCACAAAGGAATGTCTGGGTGGTATGCAGTGTCCTCCAGCCCTTTTCTGTGCCTGGAACACTGCCCCTGCACACTCATCATGAGATGTGAACAGCAGCTCAAGGCTCTCGGCCCTCTGTAACTCTGAATAGGTGCACTCCTAGAGGATGGGCTGAGAGTACAATGCAACATTGCATTACAGATCTCATGCATGCAGATAATAAGGAGTTGTACAGATTAGTTTTTATGAATACCAGTTGGTTCCCCGCAAACAGTTTACAGAGTAAGATCAAATCTAACGGAAAGGTGTACAGAGACTTTAAAATGTTATTTTGTTAAATTTCATAGCTAGAGTTCCTTTCTGAGCAATTGCTAAACTGTGACTGGGTTACTTTTAATTTGTTTACAGGCCATATGTTACTGGCATATCATTGTACCTTAGCCTCTACCTGTACTTATAAAGGTGTACAGAGACTTTTTGGGGTGTTCTTTTTGCTTCAATTTGCAATTATGTTTAATTATACGTGATATTTTTGTTATTAAAAATATAACTTCATAGTACATTGTTATACAACATAGTCTAATTCTTAAAAAATAAATAAAAAAGTTTATGGACATAAACTCCTAACTTTGAATTATAGTGAAAATGGTTGTTATTCATACAATCTGCATGTCAAGAGCTTCCCAGTGAAGTATGTTTCATGAGAACCAGTCAGTGGGAAGGTACTCAAAAAGGGATGACCAACTAATCCCCATTGAACATATTGACGTGCTAAATTATTCAAGTATTACAGCTTTCAAAAACTAAATGCCACCATTGGTGAGCTGCTCATGCTGGATACAAGAAAAAGAGGGAGAGATGATAATAGCCAGAAATCTCAGCTACCATTTCCATGCTATTTAATTACATGCCATCTGGAACAGAATTTAACTTTCCCAGACTAAAAATAATGGATCTTTTAAGCGTGCAGAAAGATAGGCCTGACAGGAATCCCGCCTCTGCTTTCACTGCCTCTTGAGTGAAAGCAGAGAAAGGCATCTTCTGAAATAGGAGGCACCAACCTCCTAGATAGGCATATTTTCAGTCCATTAAATTTAGTTCCATGTAAACGTGTTTTAGGTTCACAGCCAAAGGGGAACCACCACCACCCACTTCACCACAAAGGAGATACTGGCTCAGTTCAGACAACACGTTTCTCAACGGTGGTTTTATTTTAGAACTTCATGGTGTTGTTCCACCACCATTGAGAAATGTGTTGGCTGGAGGGAAAACTCCACCCCATAGTGGTGGTTGCTTTTGTTTTTTAAAAAACTTGACCCTGAATATCCACGCTGTGCAGAGGAGAGTTCCTGCAAAACTGTTGTATTCCATGTTGTCTGGAAGGCTCCATGGAGTTTCTTGCTGTACTGAGTGGCATTTCCCCACTGGCTACAGAGGTCCCTGGCTAGAGCAGCCAAAGGAAGAAGTGCTGCTCTAGGAGAGCTGCTGGGATTTTTTCACAGCAATGGCTAATGGGATAGCATTGGGAGGACTGGGGGAGGAGAGAGGGCGGAGGAACTGTCAATCAAACATTGTGTTGAGTTTTACTCTACTCCATGGGAGCCCACATTCATACAACGGTGGAGTTGGAACATGTTGCATGGTGAGTGCCTGCTAAAAAACCCACTGTTGAGTGGAGTTTTCACACTGCGTAGAGAAAAATGTGAACTGAGCCACTATTTACAGGCACATCTAACCTAAACAGGCTTCATATATATACCACGTGATGGAACCAAAATGAGCATTTGTCTATTGACTGATTATAATGGATTTCCAAATCTCCCTTTTCTAGCTGTAATTCAGTCCTTTCCTTTATCAGGATAATAATACTAAAGCACCAAGAACTGCTAATCCAAATGTCTTCACAGGTTCAACAGGCCATTTTTCTTTCATTTTAGTCAGAGGTGGCCACAATTGAAGTTACTAGTATATGGACTACAACTTGCTTAGGGAAGGTGGAAATGTCCTCAGATCACAAGCCTTAGGGAAACGCTACCTATTAAAAACATGGAACTGTGATTGCATTTAAATGAATTTTATTTTAAGCACGAAAAGGAAAAGCTTCCATTGTGTCTCTCTGTCTAAGGATTTATTCTAACTGTAGAAACAGCAGCCTGTATGAATCATGAAATAAGGTAATAGGGGCTGGACCTTTACTGGGAAGACCAGGATTCAAATCCTCACTAACTCATGAGGCTTGCCAGGTGATTTTGGACCTGTCACTCTCACAAACTGCTGGTGCTTCGTATTTCCTCCCAGGGCTATACCCTCCTCCCCTGAAGGAAAAAAAATGGAATAACCTCATGTATTTTGCATTAAAATTCTTTGGAGAAAGAGAAGTTTATAGTTCCCTCATTTACACTGAGCGCAGGACATATCCTGCAGAACCTTCAGATATGCCTTAGTGGTCTAACTTCCTACTTAATTTCTACAGGTGAAAGTCTGTTTTAAAAGGGAATAGCTACAACAGAGTTCCTACTTACTATAATGTATGGGAAGAAGACTTACATTGGATCAAAGATAAGCAGCGTAAAGTTTTGCATACATTGCTCCAAAGATGGCTTAATAGGTTGCTCTTTTGAATCTGGGGTTGTTGTTTTTGGTGAAATACAAGAATTCTAGCTGAATAAACTCAACAAACTGCAGCTTCCATGTGTCTCAATTACAAAAAATACTTGCTAGAAAACAATACTCATCTAATTGAGTTCATGTCTGGGAAAACGACATACAGGAAATAACTAGTACATATTTTTAAAAAACTTGTTTGATGCAAGCTGCCTCAATGTAGCATCATTGGAAAAGCCTGGTGCTTACTAGAAACTGGTGTGGAAGGTTTTGCCAGGAGAAATAAGAAGTCATCTATCTACTGTTATAGGTCAGAAAGAGAAACTGCATCCAATTAAATCTCGTAAATTTCTTTCTTTTTTTTTTTTGTCTCAGTGCTGTGTCGGTGGTGGTGATGGACAGCACTGGCTTTTGGAGTGATAGATGTCTCGGTTCCAACCTCAGAGGTGCATTCACTGAGCGGCCTTGGGTAGCACTTTTTAAGAACCGTTTTGTATGTGTAAAGACAAAGTACAATTGATGGATGCGTCCTGTTTCCCTCTCTACCTCATGCCCAAAGGGAACTTTTAGCATTTCCCTTCCTATATGGTGTGCAAGCTATCCTTGTAGCAGCTGGTTACATGTCTTCCCACAAAGGGAGAAGACAGAGGTTGCTTTTGGGCATGTTGGAGAACAGGATGCACCAGTCAATTGTGCTTCCCATGTTCTCCCTTCTGTTGTCATGTCTGCTCAGTCTGTCATAGGTCATAACAGCTGAGAACTACTTCTTGTAAAACTGTGAGGGTGAAATTAAGTATTTTGTTGTGTTGCGTCTCTGTTATGAACTATTATATATATGGATTATGAAGACCATGCACTGAAAATCCATTAGTTTTTAGCTAGCTACCATCAAACAAACTGAACTCTTCTTTCTGCACAGAATATGGAAGACAATGAATTGCAATGCAGTACAAAGTATGGAGGAGGAAATTCTGTTCCTATCACAGATATTCCCTTTCCAGAAGCATGTAGCCTCCCCTTGTATTCCGTTCACCCATCAGCTTCTTTATGGTCTTCTTGTCTTTCCACTTTCTCCTTATCTATGACACCCTGCTTAGTTCTCAATGGTTTCCATCACCACACAAATATAATTTTGTGTAAAGAAGTGCACAAAAACAAACAAAAAGTTTTCCACAACCTCCATCTTTTCCTACCTCAGAGGAAATATGGAAAAGTTACAAAGATGCTAACAGGAATCAAGCAAGCACAAATGCTAATGGTTTTGCCAAATTGATTAGCCTCCCCTCAGGGTAAGGTAAGTTTAAGGTATGAAAATGGTCACCAGAAGTTCTTCTTCTAAAGCTAAAAAATTGCAGAGGTATTTTGAGACTGCATATAAACACAAGTGAAAACTGAAATGAATTTCAGAAACGTTGCCCAGTCTAACTTTCATTCCTCCATTCCTGTAAGGCATACTCAACACCCACCATGCAAGAATACCATGAGCAGGTTCGCACTTCACGCTAAGCCACACCAGGTTGGTTGTTCACTGAAAGACGATCAAGGCTTGCCATGACTTGTTTTTCCTTCCTTCTCCCTCATCCTCCAGCCAGCTCTGGTACGTATCCCAGGTGCCTTTGCAGCTGAGCCCATCTTGTCTCCTTGCCCCAGTCCCCTCCTTGCTCCGATAGCTGCCCCTTTTCATTTGCCACTTTTAAAAACAAAAATTGGGTCCTTTAGGAATCTGAAAATGTGTTTGTAATTCTTTTGCAAGTTCACAAGAATGCTAAACATTCATCTGCCCGATGTGTGCCATTTTGCCTTGTCAGTGTCCTCCTATGTTGCAGTAGTCAACAAGAGTGCTGAAGTGCAGTAGGTAAAATACAAGGAAATTGATGAGAAGAGGCTGCACATCTAGGCTAATTTGTACACAGTTGCAAAGGACCAGGGAAGAAATAACAGTAAGAGAAAGAAGGGGGCGTTCCAGAAGCACCAAAAATTGGGGAAATTCAGAAGGATTGAAAATTTGGAAGAGGGGAGGCAATCCATATGCAGGGTAGATTATGGTTTGAGTATGGGTTATTGCTGAACAGTGTGTTGTGTGACCCCAGTCATGCTAACAAACCATGGTTTGTTAACTACGAACAGTCCATGAAAAGAATCCATAATTTGTTGTTGGCTGGTGAACTGTGGGTTGTTCATGGTCAACAAGCTTTGGTTTGTTAGCAGGGCTGGGTTCATGCAACAAAACAACACATGTTTCAAGAACATAGTCAACCTTAAGTTATGGGTTATTGTGTTGTGTGAACTAACTCAAGGTAATACAACTAATTTAACCAAGGCTATTCTAAGACAATTCAATTTAAATATATGAATGTGTGTTATTGTATAGCCAAACAAGTGTTGTATACCAGGATAACAGTTAGTCCGAATAATTTTTTTTATAAAGCAAATAGTTGTGTTTTAGGGTTTGGGAACATGAACGGTTTAAGCTCCTGTACTATATTGTGTTTGTTGTTGGAGGATATCTTATCCTTTTAATGGCTGCCTTACATTTTTTTGTATTCGACTTTTTCTAATTTTGGTTTTATTTGTTTTTAATTTATCATTAATGGCCTTACACTTTTAAAGGGAAGATGGGATATACTATGCAGATTATCATGAAATATACCACTGAACCATGAACTACAAAAGAATACAGCCAATTTCTTCAAGATGAGATCTCTTTTGGAATATTGACATCTTAATCAGGCTCCAAGCTCAATTAAGTAGAAGGCCTGAGATATGAGCAAAGTGCTATAAAAATGGCAAATGAGTATGAAGAAAAACTTAGATTCCTGCAAATTTTGATGTCATCCTACCATAATGTTCTTCCTCGTAAGATCTTGTCCACTCCCAAAACACCCTGACCAATTAACAGCATGTTCTGGGATTAAAAATAAGGAACAAGTACACATTAAATGCAAAATGTCTTCTTGAATGCACCTCAGTATGCTCTAAAATCCTGATCCCCATAGCAAGTGGGTAAAATAATTGGGGCATGCTATGAAAATTGCAGCTGTCCTTCATTGGAAATCTTTCAAATCATTTGACTGGTAAAGGCTTCAGTTTGTATTTATAAATAAAAGATTACAAAAACAAATGCCATAGACCTATATTTTCCAGTCAAGTTGTAGCTTGACTGGAAAATACCAAGTACTCTAGCCTTAGCCTACAATTAAGTACAATGCATAAAAGAAAATTAGCTACACATCCAGAATGCCAACCGCTTCCCATAGTGTAAAGTTTAAACTAATGAATATTTTAACCTCGGCAATCCCACTACACAGCAAGGAAATAAAGCTAATGATTGGTGACAGTGCAGATAAGAACAACACGGCTTATGCCTGATAGATTTTTTTATTATTATTATTGGACAGATGAACTAAAATAAGCCAACAATATAATTATATGCCAACAGCCATCTCTCTAGCACAGGTGATGACAGACTGTGTTCTGTGCCCCTTTCCATCTGCCCGGTTCAATGCCAAATAAACGGTCATGGCTTTTATCACTGGGTTTGGATTCGAATCCCTTCACTATTTTAATTCTGGTATTTGTGTTTGGGAAAAGAGGAGATAAAGGTTGGGCAGAGAAACTAGGAGCAATAAGCAAAACATGTTTGTGGGTGCTCTTTCAAGATTCACACGCTGAGACCAGGTAGACTGGAGAGCCACATCCATTAAGTGCGCTGGAAGCCTTATTGCTACACTAGTTGAGCCAAAACTCTTCTTCGCATTACAAGTCAGCAAAGGGCTAGATGCAAAAAGTCTGGATAGGAGGGGAAGGAAAAGGGCCAATTTAAGTAAAAACAAAGACAAATCTTAATGCCCCCCTCAAAACAAAACATCTGCATCTTAAGCCTCTTCACAAGTTAAAGTCACTTCTTATAACATTTTTAAAATGGCCGTGCCAGCATCCTAGAGGGAGACAGAGAGAAAGGGGCTTTCATTCAAGGACTCCCCACAAGGGGGAGAGAAGTGGGCAATGGAAAAACAAACTCAAAAGCAATAGCCCAACTCAAAAAATGTGGTTCTTCTCTAAAAACAGCACTCATCATCCATCTGACAGGGGAGAAAAAGAAAGAGGGGAGGAGGAAAAATAAAATAGAACTGGTGCAACTTCTCGCCAAGGATGATGCATTTAACAAAAGCTCCATACAGTCCCATACGTCTACAAGTCCTGTGGTGGCAGCATAATTGCTTAAACTGTCATGGCTGTGTATGTCTGTATATATATACATATGCACATATACATACACATACACACAGAGAATATAGAGTATTTCTTTTTTTAAAAAAAGTGTTAGCATTAGTTTTGCTCCTGTCGGGAGGACTCATCTCTCCTTCACATGGTTCTGTGCTCCTGCGCTGCTGCCACTGCTGCCGCTGCCACTGCCACCGCTGCCATTGCCACTGCCATTACTGCTGCTGCTGCTCCCGCTGCTGCTACAGAGGACCTCTGTGAGGTCGTCCATGATGGTGGTTTCTTTAGGGTCCACCAAGTTGAACTCCCTGATGAATAGGATGAAGTGTATGTAGAGTGTGTTCAAATGTCCATGCAGCTCCAGTGCCAACGTTTCCTTGAAGTGTGAAGAATAGATGTGGGCCAGCACATGGAACAAGTACTTGCAAATCTTCTTCACTAGAGACTCAAAGGAGTTGGGGAATTCCTTGCCTGCCATGAGAGAGGGTGAAAAGAAGGGGAGAAGGGAAGTAAAACCATTATGTCCGGTTGAACTCCTGAAATACTTTAGCTGCAAAGTAACATCTGTTCATTTTGCTGAGGTTGATAAGGCTGCAAAAGTCTTTCTCATGGTCAAATTATGACTGACTGGCTTTGGGGGAGGCCAGTGTTTCACTTTCAGCACTCCAAGTGTATGGGAATAATCCACAAGTTTTATATGGAGAACGCTTTTCTGGCTTCATCTTCATTATATTGGAGTATTGGAGCTAGCTACTGTAACAGCAAAAGCAATTATGTGCACAAAGGGAAAACTAGAGGCATGGACATGTTTAGCAGTTAGGACAATTTGATGTGGATCAAAGACCATTGAACAAGCAGTATTTAACATATATTTCACCCTGTGATTAGTCACCTTTGCATATTAAAGGACTACTATGCAAGAGGAACTAGTGGTTTCTAAAACAACTGGAAATGAGTGGCAATGCTCATTTCAGGAATGGGACAGGTCTTTAGAACTCACAGAAGAGAGCTCCACTAACTTAGCTTGTTCTGAAAATCTGAGTTTCTGTTGGTTTCCATGTTTATTTCGGGAACTGCTAGTTCCTGTTACATTAGTGGTTTATTCCGTTAGCATGACAGAACTAGCAGAGATGCATCGGCAGTATAGCAAACTTCCGAATGATTATATGCCAGAGCCATGAAATGGCTGAACGTACCGTATTTTGTGGGAAAGACATCCTCATCTGTCACTAGCTTCTGCACGGAACTCATGACGAAGTCAACATATTGAGGGGCGGTACACTTGATCTTCTTTCCCCGCTCATCATACCAGTAGTATTGTCTGTGGAGAGAATTGTCAACAGGGTGATATCTGTCCTAGACATTTAATTATATGTAGCCCAAGGCTATTCAAACACACAGGCACAAGATGTCCTCGCTGATCAGCTAAACGTTCCAAGTAAAGCCCTAATCCTACTGTTGACAGAGCCTAATGGGTCCACTGCCACACCACAGTTAGTGATGTGACTCAATCTGGAGCTGATTGAGCTCTCAGTCTTAGGGTAATGTAAGCCTATGCGGCAGGGTTTTGCTATTTTATTGTTTTACTCTGTACAGCACCATGTACATTGATGGTGCTATATAAATAAATAAATAATAATAATAATAATAATAATAATAATAATAATAATAGGGCAGCAGCGCTTGTCGTCAGGGTTGAAGTGGCTGCAGGTGTTTCCTATTTGCAAAGCAGCTCCATGATGGCACACAGGGGCACTTGTGTTTCTTCAGAAAGCAGATATCTGAGAGGTCTGGCAACCAGGACAGTCCACTATAAATCCGTGCCTAGTTTCTCCTCACCAGTGGGTGGGCCTTTTGCAACAGCACAGAATGCTGCTTTAGCAGCCATCGCATAAGCTATCACCACAACTGAGAATTATTTTTTCAGCAGCTCAGTGGTCATGAACTAGTTTATTATAGCAGCTACTGATTTGGAAGTTTACAGTAAGACAAAACAAATACAACCTCTGAGGCCACTTAGAAATTTTAGAGGATCGATATGCAACTGAAATAGAAACAAGTTGTTTTTATTAAAAATATTTTAAATGTAACTTATTTTGATTCTTCCAAAGTTACCAAGTGGGAATATTAACTGCCTTTAGTTCCAGGGACCATTGTAAATGTAGCTACCCAATGAATCCCACACTCAACTGTATTATCACCAGGTTAACTGGATAGAATGAGAAAAATGTATAAATGTTTGTTCAAGAGTTATATCGTTCTCTTGAGGCAGCTCATGAGTGAGACTCTTTTTGTTCACATAAAAACAAACAGAGCAAAATTACCTCTAAAATGTGCAGAAAAGATTGCAGTTTTGCTGCAAGTTGTAGCTCTTTGGGAAAAGCATGCCATAGTTGTGACACCATGGCAGAAAAGTCCCTGTTCTTTGTACATACACAATGCACCTCTGCGAAAGGCCTCTCCTGGACAGGGATAGCTTGGCTATGGTGGTACAGGCAATAATAATAATAATAACAACAACAACAACAATAATAATATTCTTACCCGCCTCTCCAACTGGATCAAGGCAGGGAACAACAATAAGCACAAAATACATAAAATACTGATTAAAAACACGGTATACACTATTTAAAAACATCCTAAAAGCATCCTAAAAACATACTAAAATATCCTAAACTTCTAGTCCCCTCAAGACTGGATTATTGCAATGCGCTCTACGTGGGGCTGCCCTTAAAGCCGCTCTGGAAGCTGGAGCTAGTGCAGACTGCTGCAGCTCGGCTGTTGTCCAGAGCTGCCCCTTTCCTGCATGTAACTCCGCTGCTGAAGGAACTGCACTGGCTGCCTATTCGCTACTGGGCCAGGTTTAAGGTTTTGGTACTAGTGTACAAAGCCCTAAACAACTTGGGACCAGGATACCTGAGAGAGCGCCTTCTTCCCCATCAACCTGCCCGGTTACTGAGGTTATCCGAGGGCCTGCTCCGGGTGGTTCCACATAGACCCGTCCTCCGATTGGAGTCCACCAGGGGAAGAGTCTATAGGTGGCCCCTCCCCCTATGGAATTCCTTGCCTCTGGAGGTGAGGCAGGCAGCTATTTCGTATTCTTTCCAGTGCCTCCTGAAAACGTTGTTGTTCCACGAAGCCCTCCCTTAACGACCAGCCATGGTTTATCTTGCACTTTGTTTCTTTTAAAAATGTACTTTTAATGTTTTTATTCTGTTTTTATTCTATTTTATTTTGTCCACTGCTCTGAAATTCTGAATGGGGAGCGGTATATAAATATTGTAAATAAATAAATAAAGAGGGCACTTGGTTTGCCATTATTTATTTATTAGCATGAGGTAGAGTCACATTGTCTCCTTTTCATGACATGTTTTCCAGTGTCATCCAGTTACTGAACAAAAAGTGGAACATAGGAAGCTGCCTTATACCAAGTCAGGCCATGGGTCCATCTAGCCCAGTATTGTTGGCAGTGGCTGGCAGTGGCTCACCAGGGTTTCAGGCAGGGGCTTTTCCTAACCTACGTGGCGATGCTGAGGAACAAGCCTTCTGCAGGCAAAGCAGATTCTCCATCACAGAGCCATGGCCCCTCCAAGGTGCCATTACGCCAAGTGGCTTTAGGTCGTGAAATTTTGGGAAGTTAGTGGGCAATTCTACTTAAAAGTTGTTGTTGTTATTTCCTGCCTTTTTCCCAGTACTGGGGCAAGGTGGTTTACAAGATTAAAACATGTAAACATAAATTACAAAAGTTAAAACAGAATTAAACCTACAGTAAAATTAATAACATGTTTAAAGTTTTAAAAACTAACAGGTTAAAAGGGGTGAAAAATGCAACTCAAAGTAAAGCAATATATCAACAATATTAAGCAGCTCTCTTATTTGGATGGCAACTCAACATGGCCTTGGACATTGTATTTCATCTTCTGTTGCCTTCAGCTTAGGCAATGCTCTCATATTCAAATGCAGGTTTGCAAGGTTTAATTATGCCTGTCAGAGATTTTGCATTTGCACAATAACATGAAGTATGACCATACAAGTGGATACAGAGTTTTAAGTTCTCAGATTCTGATGCTAATAAGTTACTAAGAGTATGCACAATACAAACTAAACTTCATGTACTAACATTAGCTGTCAGGAGATGGCAACATAACAACAGTTTTAGCAGCTCACTCAAGGACAGATACTCACAGCCAGGGCCAAACTAGATTTGATATTAAATGTGTTTCTTTCCCCATGTAATGTGAGCCCTTTTAATAGCAACAGCTGGAGGAAGGAGTGCAATAGTTATTTTGATTTCCTCCCCTACCATAGCCCTGACAAAAAACCACTCCTTTGAAGCTATTTGCACTGGCAGGGCATCCCCTAATGGACAACCATCTGTCAGGGATGCTTTAGGGTGGATTCATGCATTGAGCAGGAGGCTGGACTCGAAGGCTTTATAGGCCCCTTCCAACTCTACTATTCTATGATTCTACGAGATCCAACTAGGATTTTCTCCTAACCCAAATGGCAGCTTCACAGGAGTAATTTTCATCAGCACCACAGTAGCGGAGAGAAGGGTTAGCACCCCTCTTCCACATTTCTTTAAAATGGACATCATACACTAAAATGCATTTAGCTTCATTTCCAGCCCATCGTCACCCAGCAAAGTTGTTCCGAGTTGTAAAGGGCTGCTGCATGCTGGGCTCCAGAGAAGTGAGCAGGAGTTCTCAGCAAACTGCTGTTCTGACTTTGACTCTACATTGAGAGCAGGCTCCGAGTTGGTAAGGCAGTATCTTGGTCCAGTTTTAATGAATGAGATTTTGTAAGATCTTCTCTTGCTCTTAATTCTGCTCCTTGTGATATTTAAATGTTTTCATATTGTTTTTAAAGTTTTACATTGTTAAGTTTTAATTGTAAGATGCCTTAGGGGTCCTATTTGCGCCAAAAGGCAACTCATAAATTTATAAATAAAATATATTGTAATTATGCATTATGTGGCTTTTTACCTCCCTCAATTGTTTGGAAGGATGTATACAACCAAGCCTCCTTGTCCTTAAGTGAGTTAGGAATGGTTTCCATTTTAGTCCATCAGTATCCCACCAAATTCTATTGGAAGAATACACTCATATTTTCAGTTCTACAAACGGTCTATTTAATGCCCTTTAGACATTTTTAAGGAGCAAAGTTCACAAGCGCTTTCTCTCTCTCTCTCTCTCAATTTCCAGACGTTTTTATCTGGAACAATTACAGATAATAAAAGTCATAGGTCCTGCAGTTAAATATGCTCCAACCTATAAAGCAGAAAGTATGTGTGTGCGATGTATGTTTGGAAATGTTTACCCATTTCCAGATGAGTTAGAAACTTGAAATTTGGCATGCTGATAGGTCTGGCTGTACAATGTACCAGAAAAATAAATAAATCTAAAAACACAGAATTTGGGGTTTTAAGTATTTTTAAAGAATTTAATAAAAACCAAGGCTTATGCCTACAACTCCCAGCATGCCTTGGGTGGGAGGCCAGACTTACTGGCCTTTGGCGGCCATTGTGAGTGCATGGACTGTTTGAGACCAACCCCAACTCCTAAGGTTCGTTTTGAGCAGTCAACCCAGTTCTATATAAAAGGAAGCAACCCACATAAATGGGCTGCGTCCATTTGCGGTGCCTCCACCCACCCTCTGTGTGGTTTCAAAATTGTAACTAGATACAACAGTGTGAATTTGAGGGGCTGAACATGCTCAAAGGCACTCCATCCTGATATGGCTGTTTTCTCAGAATCTGGGGGAAGCAAATTTGCAGCCTTCACCCTTAAGGCGGGAGGAAGAGGAGGCACTCTGCGCACGCCAAGAAACAGACCCGATGAAGGGGGAAGTGCCTGGCCTGGCCCCTTCAGTAAAGGCTCCTGATGGAGCACTTGGTGGGTGAGAAGTGCAGGCCAAGGCAGTCCCAGCAGGATTGGCCAGAGCTGGACGCGTCCACTGATAGCTGCTTATCTCCCCTCGTCAGCAATGCTACTCCTCGATGCTCTATCGAGAAGCAGCATCAGCAACAAGAGGATGTCTCAGAGGACGTGGGCACCTACAGGCTGCCAAAGGCACACTGGGAGGTGTAGTACTGGCATGCAGAGTGGCTGGTTTAAAATAAAGTATGGGTGAGCAAACCAGGTCACTATCTCTCATTCTTAACTCAGCTCCCACTTTCCTAGCCTTTACTAACTAACTGTCTTTGTTCTCTTCTCCAACTGCCTTTCCCCTACTGCCACTCACCCCGCCCACCATTCCATTCTAGCCTCAGCTATCAGTCATTCCTCCATTCGCTCTTCTGTTTCAATAGGATAGTCAGGCATTTACATAAAAATCATAAACTTAATTCAGTAATTCCTGCATCTGTCTTGGAATGTTGTTGTTTAGTTATGACAGGGGGAAAATGCAACATAAAAAATCTCAACAAGTTAAAAGGCCTTGGAAAATAATAAAAAACTCACTTGGCACTTAAAAGCCATTAATGCAGTCGCTAGGCAAGCCTGCCTGGGAAAAAGAACTCCACAAGCAGGGTGCCACAACTAAGAAGGCCCGCTCTCCAGTTGTCCCGCACCACAGCTCAGATCGTGTTTAAAGATTAACATGTTATTCAGAGACCTAGGCTTACACCTACAACTCCCAGCATGCCTTTGGCGGGAGGAAAGACTTATCAGGCTTCGGCAGCCATCATCTGGAAGTGGCTCTCCATCCTTGGTCACATATTGCTAGGCACTATTGGGAGCAGTAGGGGAGGAGGGCGCAGTTCCGGGGCTGTCAGCGATGGCAGCAACCAAATTAACCATTGGTCAGCCAGCCAGCTCCCTCATGGCCTACTTACGGGCACTGATTGCACAGTGCAGCATGGACTGGCTCAGCCAGACTTTACTTCCCGTGATCCTCGGTGGCAGGACTCCCATTGGGAAAGTCAGCACCGGGGTGAAAGGCATGCTAGAAGTTGCAGTTTTCGTTTTCTGTGGGGACAAGTAAAATCATGACAGCACCCCCAACACCCCCATGTGTCAGGGATGGGGGGGGGAAGAAACAAATTTAATTTGTTTTAAAATTACATTACAGTTCTAGCACCAGCCTACCTTGCAGGGTTGTTATGAGGGTGGGAGAGGTAAAAAAGATACAAATTATATTCGTTTAAAAGTTAACTCACAAGACTAGCACCAGCCTACTACTTTAAGATGATTACCTTGCAGACATATATCTTAGGGGGGCCGAGCTATGCCAGGTATATCAGCTAGTTCTAAATATTGTTGTACTGAAGCAGCATTAGCTACTGGTCTTCATTATCATTAATGCCTGAGTCCTAGAACAGCGCCTCTCCCTTTGAGGTCCTGTACAGCATGTGCCTTTCCTTTAAAGCACTATCGTCTAAATAAAAAGGCAATAGTTTTACCCTTGAAATACAATTAAGTGTTCATGAAGCCCAACAACATAAAATAAAAATAAAGTATAATTCCATTCTTGCTTGGGACTATTAAAAAAATGCATCCTTCAACCCAAGTAACCAGTGGTGGAATACTTCCACATTCAGACTGCTTGGGAGGGCAAGGACTGCCAGCACCAGTGAGTCATTGAGGAAGCCATAAAACGAGACGAGGCTGTATTTTCCAAAAGGGCAAGGTTTCCTTCCTAATTTCAACTATGCTCGTCTTGCATAAGAGTTTGGAATTCATCAGGTAGACAGAAGTACCCTTGCCCACAGACCTGCTTGTTATCTGACATTCCTCAGCCAAATAACTTTTAGGAGAGGATTAAAGAAGATTATTCCAGTAGTTACAGCTTATCTATTGCCTCACTGCAAAGTTTATTTTCTCAATAATCCCAGACAGAGTAAGCACAAATGACCACCCTAACATGACCCCAACATTCATGTTTTGGGTCTGTGAAAATACTCTGGACTAACGGGGCAGTACTGAAAGAGAAGAAATGTCAGTTGCATGCCATTCTTTGGTCAACATCAACAAAGCCAGACAGTCCTGAAGTTACAAAACACAACAGAAGCAACAGAGGAGTGCTTTGAGAGTAGTGCTCATGTATATTGAGCATGCATGCTCAGGGCAAAATAGCTCTCTCTAATTTCATAGGTCATCAGAGCAGAAAGGGTCAGGCATCACTACAAGCTTCATCTAAGCATTTCACAAGTCCTGATCAGCTAAAGCCTCAGTCTGCAGACTCAAGGCTGGGTATCCTGTCTGCTTGGCTCCTCGGAGCTGTCCCTGGCACAAGTAATTGCATTTTAGAAACAAACCTGCGCTGGCCAGGACTTTAAAACATAATCCTGACTTGTGGACAGTAACACACTCTCCATTTAATAGACAGCCTATAGCCTACCTATCCTGGCTAGTCTGCTCTGTGGCAGGACACCCAATCTAGCTGCTGTTCTGGACCTCATTAAGTTCTTCTTGGTCACGATTTCTTTCCTGCTACCTATGTTCAGTATATTTACTTTACACACCTCCAGTTCTGCTTTAAAAGAGGAAACTTTTTTTTGCAGAATAAACTAGAATATATATATATATAGGCTAGTACTAACCATGCCCATATGTGAGAAAAGGGTTGCCTAGAATAAAGTAGAGCTGAATACTATTATGATCATGCTGATCAAGAGCTTCACTTGAACTATAAGCAGCACTTTAAACACAGCCATTTTCAGAAGCAGGCACAGAATCTAAGAAGTAGTGCATGGACTCCACAATATTCACTTGTTCAGCAAAGTGTAATTAGAAGCCAAGCTTTAAGTTGTTTGAGGTTTGGCACATCACACCTTTGCAACAGTCACACAGAGAAGATATTGAATTCAAGACGAAAACATTCTAAAAGTTCAAGAGGCCAAAGAGAACCATGACTGCCTTTTTACACAGGCAGCATAACAGGAAAGTTTTGCTTTGGAGGAGTGTCCGTTTCAGCAAGAGAGAAAACAAAAGAAGAGCTCAAAATATGAAGCCTGATTCCTGGCTCTTCATGTGCCCAAATGACTCATACTCTAGCTCTTCTCAAAAGTGCTGCCTGAATTGACAACACTGTAGGCTCAGTTCATCAACAGGATCTGGCAACATATAGTAAGAGTGTCACGAAGACAGAAGGCTCCAGTAAGAAACGGCCACCCATAAAGACACTCTCCATTTCCACAGAAGGCACCCCCTGCTCAACAGAGCTAAATGGCCTGTAACTATCAAGTCACCACATCAAGCATCAGCCACATTGCCACTCACTGTTGAAGCCTGGAATGGATATAGCAAAGGGCAGACAATGGGTAAAACCAATAACAGGGTACAAGCACAGCTGCTCTGATTTGCTGCCAAGGTGCAGCAAGTTATGGAGGATGCACTTTCTTAATTAAAGAAGCAAAAACAAATAGCATGTGGAAAGGCTGTCCAAACTGAGCAAGGGAACAGATAAATATGAATGTGCCTTCCAATTCTTATATATTTTGCTTAAGCTTACACAGAAGCACTAACAGGATTGTACTTCCCCTACCCACTCACCCCCAACACACACACAAATGGGTAGAATACGCGGAAGCTATCATCCATGCCAAACTGCCGTTTGCAAACGTGATGGCTCGTCTGCTCCAGAGCACAGGGAAAAGAGCTGCTCTGTTTAGTTTGATCATAACAACTTAACAGCATCGCACCCAGATGCTGTCTTCTTCCTGTTATCCCCAAACAGCTGCAAATTCACTTTCCCAGAGAACTGAAAGAATGACATGGAAACATTCGGCTCTACTGATGTAACTCTGGCCTTAATTACCACTTGAATAGAATGGCATTAAAATTGCCCTAATACTTTTAAAACTAAACCTCTTACAACCCCCAGCATTTCTTAAGTGATGCCATAGACTGGGTACACATCGTTGGGTTCTCCTTGGAAAGTTCCCATGCCCCCAGCGACAGAAACCAGCAGGTCTGCTGTCATCTATTTCCAGTACACTCAGATCTGTGTGAAATATTACAAAATCTCCAAACAAATCATAATTTAGCACAAGAAATTTTATGCAAAACCACATGTAGATCACCGTGTAAAACAGTGTGGTATAATGGATAGGGCACTGGTCTTGGAGAAGGGAGACTGCGGTTCAAATTGAGCTATCAAGCTGAGTAACCCACTCAAAAATACCCTCTCTTTACCTAAGCCAACCTCACATGTTTGAGAGGGTAAAATAGGAGATACCCTGAGCTTTTTGGCAGACAATGGGCTATAAACAAATGAGTAATGACTGCACACTTTTATGGCTTGCTAGTTGTAACATGGCATACATGCAATGAAACAGATGCAATTACCCGAAATGAAATAAGCATGGTTTAATCATTTACAGAATTTCCTACACAGAAATGCATTCTATATTATGACATTGGGGACATCTGAATTGGCAGCAAACTATTCACCATTAGCCCTTTCTGTCCATGGTTGCATGTACCTTTCCTTTAAACATGAGAACAGCCAAATGTGTCTCTGAATATATGACAACTCAATGTTATTGCCACAGATGAGGCACACATTCCTGGCCACCCGTATGCCAGAAGAGGAGGAAAGATTACAGAAAGAATGGAACCATGGTGGTGAGCATGAGTCAGTGTGTGTGTGTGTGTGTGTGTGTGTGAACTCTCCCCAAACTCTCACTGCATTTCTTCTACTGAATTATTGAACCACAGTCTGCATTGGCACATGATCAAGACGTGGTCAAAAGCATTCTGGGTGAGGTCAGCTATGATGCATTTCAGTGCTTTAAAATCCTGAAGTAAAACAGCTTTATTTCTTTTCTTCAGTTAAATTACGTTTCCTTCCATTTTCTGATGTTTTGTCCATTATATCATGAAAGTGGAAAGCACGATTTGGGACAACTAATTCTATGAGAATACAAGAAGTGGTTGAAATGAAGAGTCTACATCACTTGACAGAGTAGGTGAAGGCCCACATGACTGAATCACTCTACATATAAATAATAAAGAAATCCCTGTACATAGAAAACTAGAATGTCAAGGAGACAACTAGGCTACAATCTCTCTCTGTATCTAATTATTTCGTCCGAAGGCAATCACGTAAGTATTCACCTAGAGTTGGAAGTGGTACAGCCTAGAAAAACTTTATCTGCTGTTTGTAGGAACTGGGTCAGGCCAGCATTGTTTAAAGGAGATAAAAAGGAAGTGCTATTTCACATTAGGCGTGATTGATGGGGTAAATGCCTCTGGTCCAATTTGTTTGTTCAACATTCATTCGTTTGTTTGTAATGCAGTAACTCTGTTGAGCCCTGAGATATTGGATGAAATCTGGTACACATATTCAGGACAATATTCTATGTTTTGAGGACAACCCCATTTTAAAAAAATAACTGCAGGGAGATAGGAAAGGTCAGACCCCTGTTCAGGCATTTGCCTGAATGTGTGAGGGCTTAAAGTAGGCAGAGTGATGGCCCCCCGCATGCTGGCCTCCCGGCACACAGACCCTGCCCCCTCAGATCTAAAAGGGAGCTCTACTCACATTCACTTGAATGCAAGTAGAATTCTCTGGGCAATGAGAGACCCTAATAAGGCAGGGTCCGGGGTCATGCTGAGAGTTCTATGTTTGTTCAAGTGAATGCAAGTAGAACTCCCTTTCAAACCTTGCTGGTTTAACATGGCAAGGTTTGAACTTGAAGGGGTGGGGCCAGCGTGCCAGGTGATGTAGTGGGCAGGGCCAGTGTACATGGCCCATCACTCTACTCACTATAAGCCCTCACACACTCCAGCAAACACCTGAACAGAGCTACAGAGTACAGCAGAAAGCTATATCTGACTTGAAGATTGAGAGATCACAATGCAACAAGACAGGAACATTTATGACATAAATTCCTACACCCATTTTCAAAGGCCTGTGGTGTGCGCACGCAAAATATAGTGTAATGCAGTGTGCGCCTTGGAGGCATTCTATATTTCATGTTCAAACACAACTCTCTTTTCAAGAGGGCCAGAAAGGAGTGAGACCTCTCGAACACCGCACCTTACTAGTTCTAACATGTTGTTGCAATGGCCAGTATCACAAATGCTTTAAAAATGGCCACTGCAGCTTCCATGTTTTTGAACTCTAGATCCTAAAGTAGCAGATACTGGGCATTAACCAGAGGGACTGAATAGCACCATACAGTGCCTGGCACGTTTCTGTGCTATGTGATTGAAGCCACATTCCCTGACTGATCAGCAAATAAAATACACATGTAGGTTTTAAGAGATTTGACTCATACTGTTTAATCTGCTTTACAGGTTGAACATCAGTAACGCATGAGCGGGGAACCTGTGGCCCTCCAGATAATATGGGCTACAACCTCCTTCCATCCCAGCCAGCATAAACAACATTAGGGGTGTTGGGAGTAGTCCAATGTTTGAAGGGGCAATGCTGCAGTAGGGCATGGAAACTAAGGCTTCATATGTCAAGGCTTCATAGAAAAGGTGGTTTTTAAGGAGGGGATCAAGGGAGACCTGTAAAAAAAATGTTGCAATGTGGAGTGCTCCTGTTCAGGGTTCCAAACAGCCAGTTACGCTCTTTTCCAGGATACGCCATTCCATCTCTTCTCCTTTGTAGTTTTTCATCCCCTCCCCCCTCTCAATCACCAACAGTCTGCTAGCATACCATGATCACTAAGCATGCCCAGTCCTCCCTTGGCTGTTTTGTAAATTCCTTCCCTCTTAAATTTCTGCTCCCTGTAAAATTTGTTTGTTTCCCTCAAACCTGCTGATACTTTGTGTATGGGTGGTGCTGTTTTGGCTACATAAGGATCCACACTTGGAAAAAGAATCTGTTGCTAAGCAAGAAAGGAGCCATCACACAGCTGTCCTGAGAGGCAGTTCCATGCATACAGGGCAGCAAGTGAGAAAAAAGCAGAGTCTTTTGAGAGAGGAGATCTTTGGATGGTGGAGTTGAAGGAGCAAGTATCACAAACAGGGAATATAAGAGCAGAGAGATGTAGCCATGGAGAGCTGAATTTGTGATGAATCAGGGAGTGTAAGGAATGTCACTTCCTGATCCGTTTAAGAGATTTAAAGAGGAGTGTCATATAGAATCACAGAATAGTAGAGTTGGAAGTGGCTTATAAGGCCATCGAGTCCAACCCCCCGCTCAATGCAGGAATCCACCCTAAAGCATCCCTGACAGATGGTTGTCCAGCTTGAATGCCTCTAGTGTGGGAGAGCTCACAACTTCCCTAGGTAACTGATTGAAGTGACAAGGTAAGTGTCACTTGACAACAGAGTGCTGGACAATGAGACAACACAAGACCAGAGTACAGAATATTGCAGAAGGCAAGAGATGATCAGAGTATGCATGAGAGTGTTTATTAGGGGTGGGCAGAGAGGACAAGCTGTATTTTTGTAATGTTGGACAAGCAGAAGTGATATGACCTTGCTACAGACTGAATATGGGGAAGAGATGAGTCAAATATAAAGGCAGGTTACATGCCTGTTCAACAGGGTGAGTGATAACATTGTCAAAGGACATGAAATGCATACAAGAAGAGGAGGTCTTGGGAGAAAGATGAGAAGTTCATCTTGGACATAGAGAAGAGGGCCGAAAACAGACCTCTTAAAGAGCCCAATGGAGAGGAAGAAATTGTACCTATAGAAAATGGAAATAATGATCAGACAGAGAGGAAGAAAATCATCTGAAGACATAGTCATGGTGACCTAGGGCATAAGGGGAGTAAAATAGGAAAGAATGATCAACTGCATCAAAGGCTGTGGAAAGTTCAAAAAGAGTGAAGATCAAAAAGGCACATTTAGATTTTGCACTGAGGAGGTCAGTGAGTTTTGTGAGGTCACCTTTAGTGGAGTTCAGGAGGCAGAAAGCAGATTGGTGGGGATGAAGAGCAGAGTTGGAAGAAAGTCAAGACAGTTGGAGTACGGTAGGCTGTCGTGTTGTGGGAACAGACCCATTGGATAAAGGCGGTGAGCTAGGGGTGGAGATGGGAAGGGTTAATAGTACATTGGAAGAGTGGGGCATGTCAGGTTTCTGGGTGAGTGAGCCAAAAAGTGACTAGAGGTTTTTCTGCCATTATGTCACATAAGGAGAAATCCAGATTAGCTGGTGGTTTTTTTCATGGCCAAAGTGATTATTGCACCTACAGTCAGGTGACTAATTAAGAGCAGCTGGAATGGTTTGCTGACTCACAAAGAGTGTGGTAAAGCTGATGTAATAATACCACATGGTAAGACAGCCACTAACTGATTGGCTCAAAGGACTATAAAGAAGAATATGGACTATGGATGGTGTGGAGAAGAAGGGTTAGAGTAAAAGTCATTGTGTATATTGATGTAAATATCTACTGCTGCACTGCCATGCTGTAATGATACTGCACAGTAAAGGACTTAGTTGAGCACTACTGATCTTTGTCTGTGTGGTCTTTCATCTTGAGATCAGCTTCTTTGTTTTGACACTGGACTTCCTGAAAAACTCTGCTTGTGTGAGTTGCATTCTGCACTAGCTTTAAAAAGTGCATTACTATACTTACCACGTCAGTGTTGGGTTATGGGCCCAGACCGCTTCCAGTGCGAAGACTGAGAGTTGGTGATATCTCAAAGAAGAGGTGGCATCTCGAAACTGCAGTCTGGTGAGTGTCGTTTGCTGTGCCGAGGAGGGGTTGAGGAGCAAGGCATCTCAAGAGCAGTTTGTGAGAAAGTTGCAGCAATGGCTTTTACAGGCATGCCGTTGAATCGTCTAAATGAGACTAATTATCTGGCTTGGAGCTGCAAAATAGAGCACTATCTCCGGAGGGAGAATCTGTGGAATGCTGTAAGCAATCCCCCAGCCCAGCCAGATGAAGAGGAGGAAAGGAACAATGAGAAGGCGTTAGCAAATATTATTCTGTGTTTGGAAGACAGCCAGCTGATCCATGTGAGAGGGCTAACTTCAGCACAAGCATGTTGGAACGCCTTGAGAGCAATCTATGTGCAAGATACTGCTGCAAGTAAAGTCTTGCTAACTCGCAAGTTGTATAGAGCACGTCTGCAGTCAGGGTCAAGTGTGTCTGACCACATCAACCTGATGCGGAAGCTGTTTATGGACTTGGAGGAGCGAGGCATGAACTTTGCAGAGTCACATAAAGTATATGTAGTACTCAGTTCCTTAGATGATTCGTGGGACAATTTTGTCCTAGCCTTGGAGGCTATGCCAGAGGCTCAGCTCACACTCCATTACTTAACTGGGCGCTTGATAGAAGAGCAAAGTCAGAGAGATGATAAGCGGCTTGAGTCCAGTAACGGGAGCGTGAGGCAGTCTGCCAAACCGAAGTATTCTTCCACCGAATTGGCAGCGACCCAGGATGAAAATAAGGCGTTTGCTGTTAAGTGTTGTTTTCGTTGTGGATCAAGAAAGCACCTGCAGAGAGATTGTCCAGTACCAGCGGAGAAAAAGCCTGCACCACAAAAGAAGAAAGTGAGGCCCAAGATCTCTGTGGTTAAGATTGCTGTAGAAGAGCCCAATGACGTTTGGCTAATGGACAGTGGCTCCAGCCAGCACATTGCAAACAGAAAGGAGCTGTTTGCAAGTTTGCATTCTCCACACCAGAAATCAGTGACGCTGGCAGATGGAAAACCTTCCAATGTCCTTGGTGAAGGTTCTTTATTTATCCCTTGTCTTGGTAAAAATGTAAATAATGTGCTTTGTGTACCGTCTTTAGAGTACAACTTGATTAGTGTATCTTGTTTGGATAAAGAAGGGTATACTGTTTTGTTTTCTGACAAGCAATGCAAAGTACTAGAAGGGAATAATCTGCTAGCTAAAGGAGAATTAAGAAACAATTTGTATGAAATGGTTCAAAAAGGTTCTAATGTTTCTGGAGATGTAAAATCTGTTTTTGAAAATAAGCCTATGCATGATAACTGTGTGCACCTGTTACATAGACGCTTGGGGCATGCTAGCTTTAAAGTGTTAAGCAAGATGCCAGATGTGTGTCTTGGTTTGAAGGTAAAAGCATGTGACCAATTTCTTGACTGCACCACCTGTAAATTGGCGAAATCCAAAGTTGCCCCTATTGGAAAGAAGAGTGATAGAGTCACAAAACAAATTTTTGAATTAGTTCACGCAGATTTAATTGGGCCATTGGATAAGACACTAGGAGGGGCAAGGTACGTCCTGGTGTTGGTAGATGATTATAGCAGATATGGGTTTTGTTATTTGCTACACAATAAGAGTGAAACCTTTAAGGTGTTCCAAAATTGGCTGAGTTGGGTGGAGAGAAAATTCTCAACCAAAGTTAAGCAATTGCAGTCAGACAGAGGAGGTGAGTTCATGGCTGATGTTTTCCAGAAATGGTTAAAAAGAAAAGGGATCTCAGCCAGGCGAACTGCACCTCATTCCCCATGGCAAAATGGAGTGGCTGAGCGTAGAAATGGAGTTCTTCAAACCATGAAAGATTCAATGATGGCAGACTCGGGGCTTCAGGCCCACTTCTGGGGTGAAGCAATGCTAACTGCCAATTATGTGGTTAATAGGTTGTGGAGTTCTTCAATTAACAACACCCCCTATTACCTCATGTTTGGAAAAAAGCCATCTCTAGCACACCTGAGAGTTTTTGGCAGCTATGCAAGGGTTAACATCCCAAAAGCTGCAAGGAGAAAGGGGCTGGCAAAAGCCAGAAGGTTGAGGTTTCTGGGCTATGCACCTGGCTCCAAAGCATACAGATTCTCAGCAGGAGGCAGCAATGTTGTTATCTCCAGATCTGCAAGCTTTGAAGAGCACAGCAGCTGGGGGAGGCTTCATGGAACTGAGGTTTTGTTGCCAACTGAAGAAAAGAACTTAGAAACTCCAAAACGAGAAGAGGAACAAAGAGATGTTTCCAGCAGGAGTAGCAGTAGTAACTCTACTGCAAGCTCCAAGAAAGAGGAGGAGGAAGCTGGCACATCATTAGGACCCAGACGCTCAGAAAGGAGCAATAAGGGTGTTCCACCAGATAGATTCACTGCTGGCCAAATCAGAATTTGTCAAGTCTCCTATGAACCTGAGAATTTTGAAGAAGTTAAGAAACTGCCTGAAGCAGAAAGGGAAAAATGGGTTCAGGCCATGAGAGTAGAAATGGACTGTATGTCAAAATATGATGTTTTTACACCAACTATGTTACCAAAGGGAGAAAAAGCCATTGGTTGTAGGTGGGTGTATAAGAAAAAGGTGTTAGGGTCTGGAGAGACAAAATATAAAGCCAGACTCGTGGCACAGGGATTTACACAAAGGAAGAACATTCATTATGATGAAACGTTTAGTCCTACAACCAGGCCTGAATCGATGAGGCTAGCTTTAACGGTTGCAGCAATTAAAAAATGTGAAGTATATCACTTTGACATAGAAACAGCTTATCTAAATGCTGATTTGAAAGAAGACATTTACATGGCGCAGGTCCCTGGTTATGAAAGCCCAACACCAGGTTTAGTATACAAACTCAACAAGGCAATTTATGGACTGAAGCAATCTGCCAGAAATTGGAACAAATGCTTCCATGAGGTTCTTGAATCTATGAGGTTCAAAAATAGCAGGGCAGATTCATGCTTGTATACTAGAAATGAAAATGAGGAACAAATATGGTTGTTAATATTTGTTGATGATATTTGTTTAGTGGCCAAAACAAAAGATCAAATGGAAAGATTTGAGAAACAATTGGGCAAGCACTTCAAGTTAAAGAATTTGGGAAAAATGAAAGAGTATCTTGGGGTGGAAGTTTCAAAGAAAGAAGGGGCTTATGTGATAAGCCAAAAGCAAAAGATAAAAAACCTGTTAGCCAAATACAACATGGAAAAAAGTAAACCTGTAAAGACACCAATGATAACAGGTTTTGTTTGCAACAGTGATGATGCAGAATTTGAGGAAACAGATTTGTATCTATCTGCAATTGGAAGTTTGTTATATTTGGCACAGTGGTCTAGACCAGATATTGCGAATGCAGTGGGTATTTTAAGTAGGTTCTCATCAAAACCTACTTACAGTGCCTGGCAAGGTGTAAAAAGAATCTTAAGATATTTAAAAGGAACTATTGACACAGCTCTGATGATCAAGCCCACAGAGCAACTGTTTTTTCAATGTTTTTCAGACAGCGACTGGGCGGGAGATTTTCAGGATAGAAAATCAACCTCAGGTTTTGTTATTAAATATGCAAATGTATTAATTAGTTGGAAAACTAGAAAACAAAATGTGGTAGCATTATCAACTTCTGAAGCTGAATTTGCTGCAGTCTCAGAATTGTGCACTGAAATGATTTGGTTTGTGCAATTGCTAAAAGATTTTGGATTGGATGTAGAATATCCAGTGACAGTTTTTGAAGACAATCAAACATGTATTCAGATGGCACACTCTGAAAGAGTTAACACTAGAAGTAAACATACAGATATCAGATACTGCAATGTTAGACAGGCTGTACAAGAGGGGTTAATTGATTTAACTTATTGTGCAAGCGAGGATAACACTGCAGACATCATGACAAAACCCCTAACAGTATTGAAGCACAGAAAATTTGTCAAACAGCTTGGCATGGCTGAGCAGGTTGCATAAGTGTGCAAATGTACAGAAAAAAGGAGGGGTGTCAGGTTTCTGGGTGAGTGAGCCAAAAAGTGACTAGAGGTTTTTCTGCCATTATGTCACATAAGGAGAAATCCAGATTAGCTGGTGGTTTTTTTCATGGCCAAAGTGATTATTGCACCTACAGTCAGGTGACTAATTAAGAGCAGCTGGAATGGTTTGCTGACTCACAAAGAGTGTGGTAAAGCTGATGTAATAATACCACATGGTAAGACAGCCACTAACTGATTGGCTCAAAGGACTATAAAGAAGAATATGGACTATGGATGGTGTGGAGAAGAAGGGTTAGAGTAAAAGTCATTGTGTATATTGATGTAAATATCTACTGCTGCACTGCCATGCTGTAATGATACTGCACAGTAAAGGACTTAGTTGAGCACTACTGATCTTTGTCTGTGTGGTCTTTCATCTTGAGATCAGCTTCTTTGTTTTGACACTGGACTTCCTGAAAAACTCTGCTTGTGTGAGTTGCATTCTGCACTAGCTTTAAAAAGTGCATTACTATACTTACCACGTCAGGGCAAACATGTCAAGAACTGATGAAAGGGATGAATCGAATTTGGTAACTATAGAGTCTACAAAGCTGACAGAAACAGAAGAGGAGAGAAAGAGGAGAGGACAGCACTTTCACGACAGCCACTGGATCAATGGATTGGAGCAGGAGAAAGAACATGGAGAAGGTGATCAGACAAAGGGAATTCCACAGTAGAAAGGTCAGACACAGAGCAATTCAAGGTGAAGATAAGAACAAGAGAGAGACCAAGTCAGTGCATGGAAGAATTAGTCCACAGGTGAAGATCAAAGGAAGAAGCAAGGGAGAGGAGACAGGAAGCAGGTGGGTAGAGGTACTATCAACAGGGCAAGTGGCTGGAAGAATCATGAGAGGAAAACATCATGCAGGATGATTTAGAAAAACATTTCCCTATGGCAGTATGCTGGCCCTCTCATATTGATGCCACTTCTGGAACTTTATTCTCAACTCTTGAGTTCAAATGAAATTTGAACTCAATGAATTATAGTAAGCTACATAGAAGCACAGACAGCTCTGTTCTAGCCCTTTGAACCAACTGTTCTTTTTAACATGGCTGCCATGCAAAAGGTACATTAATTACCTCTCTTCCTGTCTCTAGGAACTTCATGTATAGCTACAAATTAGTTACATGGCTAGAAACTGTGTAAGACTGATTTGGGAATTAAAATTCTTCGCCTTCATTAAGATTCTTCGATGTCCAATGCCATTCAAAGCTATCTGCATTACATTTTCCATATGAACTCTGAACTAAGTGTTTTCTTCTTCTTCCAAGAGAATGATAAAGCAACAATGCTTCCTTTCACTCCCAACAGTTCACTACTTTTAAAAAGATTTGATCAACCTTAACAGAGTGAAAACTCTAGGAACGCAACATTTCTTTACTCCCTGAGAAGCTGCCAACTCATGCTCACACACTTCAGTGCTCTGGCAGCTACACTAGTTGGAGGGTGTCTGCAGAATGGCCTGGTGCCCAGCTCTCATTCCTGAAGTAAAGATGGTCCCCCAGGCTAGCAGCTCAAAACTGCCCTTTTATTCTTCTGGCATCTGAGTAACACAGCCAAGATGAAGAATTCTGCTCCAGACCACTAAAACTGCAGACCTGGGGAAAAAACTGAAGATGTAGGAGGGTTTTTCCCCCCTGGATAATGTTTGGGGGAAGAAATTTGAAATGAGACCATTGATGACATTCACAAGCTAGACGCAGCAAATCTTTATTTTAACTTTATGAAAGTTATTATAATGAGCATATTATTTTCATGGACCTGGAATATGCCACATGACAGCAAATGGTAATGTCCTTATTTTTCTCGTGAAATTGTTTTTTTAAAAAGCTTTGCTGAGAGAAATCATGAGCTATTTGATTCAATTTTGGAATGCTTGTTTGCTTACCTCCTTGCATCTAAAGCTCTAACAATTGTTTAAATGGTTATACTTTCACTACATACTGCTTTTCCTGTCATATATTAAAGCCTTGTTTGTCATCCTCACCCCAGAATAGAAGAATCACCAAAGCCATCACAACACCACAAACAAAGGCATCACTTACGTATTGCACACTGCCATGGTCTGACATGACTCTCCTGTACAAAATTCAGAGATTGTACTATACTGTAAATTGATATGGTGGAAAAAAGTTGTTGCTGAAAGAGAGAAAAAAATGAAGTGTTACCATTACTTATTTGAACTTTTGGCTTCAGAAAAAGTTGTCTGTGAGCTGCACAATTATATACGAGTTAAGCGATTCACTCAGCATTTTCACAATTAGACCAATTACAGTATTTTTCAATCACCTAACTGAACTATTTCTGACTACTGAAACATGATAATTGTAAAGGGTGGTGTGTGCACCAATAAAATACAAGCATTACATTTATTATGCATTTCTCAATTAATTTGTCAATTTACTTCAGAAAACAGTTGGTGGACACAAATAAAGGTGAGCTTAGGGTTCTGATCCCAATCTCCATTCAGTTATCGAAGAGTGAAATTGGGTGTTGCCTCTTCACTCCCAGTTTGCAAATGTGTGTAGGAATATCCTAAATATGGCATCATACATGAGCCTTTGTAATGCAGCAAGAGTCAGATACAAGTGAAATACAGCAGCTAGATTACTATCTAGGACTGCACATTAGGATGATATCTCCCCAGTGTTAAGTGAGACTCACTAGCTGCTAGTTCATTTCCAAGGTCAGTTCAAGGTGCTGGTGCTTACCCAAAGAACCCCAACCAACCTTGGACCCAGTACCTAAAAGAAAACCTCCTCCCATACTAATATGCCCATTTAATGAGCTCATCTTCTGATGCCCTCCACCCTCAGCAGTGAAGTGGGTGAAGTCAGGGAGGAGGTCTGTTTGACTGTGACACCCAATTTGTGGAATTCTCTCCCCAGTTAGTTTTCACTAACACCTTGTTACTCTGTTGGTACCCGGAAAAGACTGTATCTGGAGATGCAGGCGCAACCCCCCACTCAGCCATGACACTCACTTGGTGACAATGGGCTGCTCACATGCTCTCAGCCTAACCTACCTCACAGGGTTGTTGCAAGGATAAAATAGTCCGGGGACTTTGTAAGCTACTCTGAGCTTCTTGTAGAGTAAAAAAGTAAATGAAGGGATGGATCCAGATTTATGCTGCATCAACTGCGCTGACAGAAGTGCAGAACCTACCTCTTCCTTTCCACGGTGGCCACTCCAGCCCCCTAAAATGCTACACACAGTCAGAAAACCCTGCTGAATGGGATGAGCTGTGGTGTGGACGGGAGGGGGGTGGCTCCAAAAACTGGTGGAGGAACCTTCTGCAAGCAGAGCCCTTTCTCTCATGGAAAGTAGTTCCTAGATCCAACCCCAGTAAATCAAAATATGCCTATATTTCCCATATTATAAATATTTTTTTTGAAGGCCACTTTTTTCTGACAGTTTTTCTACATACATTTGGAAAATGTTAGTAGGGAAGTCTCTCATCAGACACAGCCCTGAATCATTCATATCCAGCACATCAGTCAGAACATCAGAGCATACTGGCTTCATAAACACAACACTCCACAAGTGGCTGGAGGGTCATGCTGATTCAGACTTACCTGAATAGTTGGGAGAAGGGTACATATTTTTCTATTTTAGGAACACAGATATCCCACTCTAAATTAGGTGCCTAAGGTGCCTTAGCATAGGGGCCACAATGCTCTTTGAAGTCAGTGGGCACATTTAGAGTTTTGAGAGAATGTCATGGGCTATCTCCCGAAATGGCTGCTATGGTCACAAAAGATTCATTTCCCAGAAGGCAAACTGGTGAGACTAAAATAACAGTATCTTTCCCAGAGGTGGGGTTTGAGCTCGAAAACACAAAACCCATTCTTTTGAACCCAAATAAAGATGGCACTGGAGGGCAGAAATTCACTTAAGAAACAAACTAAAGTTCAAGATGGGCAGGAAGCCTAATAGATGCCAAGAGGGGTTATTACAGGCACATTTGTGCCTGCGAGCACCATGTTGGAGACCCCAGTCATAACACTATGTCTTCTCACATTGGCCAGATGTATATTTTTAAAAAGACAATTAAGGTTCTATTTCAGAATTTAGTCCACTGCCCAAGTTACAATCAGGACCTAGTCATCAGCTTTTAGAAACCTTTTCCAAAGCAAACTGAAGGTGTCCCTGATGATCTCTAGAATACCTAACATGCTTTGTAAATGTCAAAGTGAAAGGGGAAATTTTAGCCTTGCTGAACGCAGTACCCAAATGCAACAACCTGCCCTTTATCAATTCCTTTTAATTAAGAAAATCTACAAGCATGAAAACCAGCAAGGAGAAGTGTTCAGTTGTTATAAATGTAAGTACTTACTATTGCTAGCTAGCCACTCATTAAGGTCTATTTCACGTGGCAACATGACTAACTCTTTGAATTCAAAGTCAGTAATCCTGGACTTTGTATATTCCGGCTCTAGATAGAGTTTCTTTTCTTCAGGTACAGGCTTTTTACCGTTTGGTTTTCCCTTGGATTTCCTGCAAAACAAAAAGGAAACAATGCCATGAATTATCGTTTGAGATATAGATGCTGTAAACTCACTCCATGCATGGACCTTGAGTATTTTATTTTAAGCTACATAATTCAATTTCCTTTATCAACAAGGGGGGACCTGCTGTAAGCATGGGCCTTACAGGGCTTCTAACAACAACCAAAGAAAAAGTTTATGCTTCCTCGCTGGTTGCACATGGTCTGCAAATGCTTTTGCATCCCTGCCATTTCCCTGACAAACAGATCATGAAAACTGGCTATGCAGCAACCTGCTTTATTCAACCCCCCTTCTGCTAGATGATTGATTAACACTGCCTTCTATATACCACAGATGTCCACTTTAGAAGATTGCAGCTTAAAATATTTAAAACCATATATGAATCCAATGAATCACAAAGGCAGCATTCTGGACTGTAATGGGGAAAGGTAGGATGTAAAATGCCCAGGGCATCTCAGTACCAGTCATAAGAGTAACAAGCTGCTGTGAAAGCTCTAATGAAGGTAAACTCTGGATGGTCCCTAGGGACATCAAAAGCTCAATCCCAGTGATCTTGTATCTGTTTGTTCATTATATATTATATACAAAATGCATTTGCAAGATCTGTCTACTTAAAGAAGCAACCATTAAGGCCAATTCGGGAGTGGAGTAGGTGGGGACGAACACATGAAGCTAAAGTATATTTTACCACTCTTATATTTCTGGCTATTGCTACAATATTTTGCATTATTTGCATATGATGAAGTAGGTTTCTACCTACTAAACTTTTTATTTGTATCCTGTCTTTCCTCCAGAGAGTTCCATCCTGTCTTCCTGTGACCATGCCCTGGGCATTCTTTTGGTCCCCATTTAAGCTGAGTCATGATTCAAACACCTGATAATGCTCAGCCAAAAGGAACATGGAAAGTCACGCACTTATGGTAAACACTGTTTAAATTTCTATTTCTCTGGGCAGCCCAATTGTAATAATTTGAAACAACCTTGCTTGACCTCTTCCTCCTCCAGGAATGCCAAACTCCAATCATGGAACCAGTTTATCCTATCAATAAACAGCACAAATCCAGCTGAAACTATGCACTTTGCCTCAAGCTAGCCATAAAAGCAAACTACCTTGAGGTTGTCTCATTCCAAAGAGAAATACAAGGAAGCCCCCGAAGTGCTGCAGACAAACAGGCCAGTGCTGTTCAGGGAGACTTTAACTCCCCTGCTCCTCTCTCGGCCAAATGTATAGAAAATAATTTGGGGTACAGCAAAGTAGACAAACAGCATTTAGGATAAATCAATCTAAAAGCAAGGATTGCCAAAACTGAAATTACTTGAAAAATAGAGCAAGGAGAAGCATGATGCCACATGCTGAGGACAATGGTGTAGTAGTTGATTTCCTACATCAGCAGGAAACTAGATGGCATTTGGGATCCCTTCCAATTCTATTATTCTTTTCAGGCAATTGTCCGCAGTCAGGATATAAATATGAGGTTATACTTAATTGGTACTAGTTTGCTGCTCATTGTGTAAAACAAATACCATTTTTTTTTAAAAAAAATGAGTCTGTTTAATATTTCATTTTATTTTTTATGTGCTTATTTATTTATACTGGAAAGCTTTTTCCAATTCTAAGAAGAGATGGAGAATTTATGGGTTGTGCCCCATTAGGCAAGAGCAACCATCCATGGGAAGGAAGGGAAGAGGATTAAGGGGTCATGGTAGCCTGTCAAGAAGCCAAAAAGCAGTCATGAGGTAAGCAACCCACCAACCAGGCAGATATGCAAGGAAGCAAAGAAGGGCTTTAAATATAAATAAATGAATAAAAACAAGGTTTCTTGGGTGTCACTATTAAAGCCTTCTCCTTGTGGATGCATACAATTTACTTCCATTGAACTATTGGTTTTCTGCCTGTCAACCACTCCATAGCATTCATTCATTCATTCACTCTCTCTCTCTCTCTCTCTCTCTCTCTCTCAAGTGTAGCTCTCCACAAACAGCACTTCCCATGTTATATCAGACAAGTACCTTCAAAGGAAATGCAAAATACACTAATTAAAATTCCTGAAGACCCCGTTCGAGATTTCCAGACCTTTGGAAGAAAAGCTTCCGAAAGGGCAGAAAGTATGTTTTATGGAGCAGTAGTGTGATTACATTTTCTGATCACCCAATATTTTGAATTCAGTGGTTGGACGGCAGTTTATAGCCCTGTAGCTACTTTCCAATTCTGCTGAATCTCGATACCATAGGAACATTTGTTTCGAGCAGGGAATGTGCTGGGCAAAGAGAAACAAGGCATACGCAATAAAATTATTCACAAGACACCCTGTCACATCTAGATACGCTCTGCATCACAAAATATTGTTTTAACCAGGGCCTGACTAATTTAAAATCCTTCCACTAGAAGCATATAAACTTGGACATATGACTTACAGAGGCAAATGAAAGCCTACTTTATGATGCTGAAATGTCAGTTAACCTCCAGCTTGAGGAATGCAAGTTTTTTTTTCTTTGTTGCTCAAAGTCAGATTGCATCTCTTTACAATCTCTGAGGAAATAAACCTCAGTTATGTTAGCCAGTGAAAACACGAATGCAAACCAATTCTTCAGGCAGTTCTTCAAGCAAAGATTACTTTGGGGGCGGGGGCGGGGAAACTACACCAAACCACAGTTAATGCAAATGTCACAGGCACAAATCATCCTACAGAGGAAAAAGTGGAGGGAAGGGCAGTAAAGAAAGCCAGAAGAATGGGGAGACTGTACAGAGGTCACTAAGCAAAATGTTAACATTTGCAAATGTTTTGCTGCTTCTAAATGGCTTTCCACACACTAGTTTATAACATCAGTGTCCATCAGGAACCTCACTCTATAGGAGGAGTATAAGTACAGTTAATGTGCCAAGTGCTTCCTATTAGTTTCATTATTAATATTTTTGTACTTATCACCCCACAAAATTCTACTGATAAGCCTATCACCAAGCACTGAGTTTGGCAAGTTACTTCCCTGGACCAAACTGCAACTTACCCCAGACAAGTGGCCAACTTCAAGGCCGGTTTATAACTTTAATCTTGTTAGTCTTGTGTTATAATGGAAGACTGAACCTGACAGATAGTAATCCGGTTTGCATGTAACGGGAAGCCACCGTGGGGAAATCTCCCTGTAGTTTTTTGTTGTTGTGGCAGCAACTGCTATTTTGAATATTCAAGCCATGGCAAGTGCATGCTGTAGGTTGTTGTTATGTGCAAGTCCAATGACAAGCCACCCACAACCCTCAAACAGCCCATGGGTTCTGGGTGGCTAGTCAAGCACCCCAATCTCACCAACTTTGCATGTAGCTATGGCAAACCCAGCATACCCCTGGTTGCAGCTTGAATATTCAAAATGGCTGGCACCACCATCACAAGAAATCCTGTGGGGAAATTCCTCCATGGTGGCTTCTCGTTACATGCGAACCATCTCAATGACTTCCCAGCAAGTCTCAACTCTGATTAAGGACAGGAAAATCAGTCTATCTCCAATCATGCATCACATCTACAGGCATTCAATCATAAGTCTGTTCCATCCTGTTTCTACATTAATCTATTATTCATTTATTTACAAAAATCCATACAAAAATTCAAATTTAAATACCTACTTTAAAACCTATTTCCCCGCAAATCATGATTTTAAAAATGTATTTTGATATATTTGAGCCAACAACTGCATCTGAAGGCGTGGGAAGAGCAAAAGCTAGAAAGTAACTATGTTCTGATGCACATATTAGTCTGGAAGATATGGGTCAGATCAGTTTGTATCAGAATTCATAACATCTTCAAGCATTCCTAGCTCTGATCTTATGTCCAAAGTTCTTCCATCTAGCAGCCCCAACTAGCTCTTAGAGAGGTTCTCAGGCACTTATAATTCATACTTAGACCCAAATGTCCTCTCCAAAACATCCAACACCAGTACTTCTCCCACTACTAAGCTGAGCACTAAAAAGCATCACAAAGCTTCTTGAGATTAAGTTTTGTGGCCAATGCCACAAAACACCTGGTACAGTTTCTGAGATGGAAACTTAGGGCTTGATATTTTATACTTTGATGCAGATATCAAGGTGCAAAAGATACGCATGTAAGCTATCAATAGTGAAAGGCTCGAGCATGTATAAATAGACCTTTATAATTTATAATGAATAATTCTGTTGTAATACATAGAAACAACAAAGGGAAGATTGGTGGGCCATTTCCATGTAAGGAAAACCCTGCTATTTTATATAGACATTCCCTTCACATATCCAAGTACAAAGCATCAAGTGTGAAGCTGCCCTTGTTAATCAATAGGGAAGGCCTTGTGAATACATAGGGGGCTTTCAGGCGGAGAACTCCTAGTGTTCCCAAATCAAAAAGCAATATAGCTATGTTCACATCTTTCTCTCCTTAACTGTTTTTTTTTCTGGAAAGAAAGAAAAAAAAGATGGAAGAAAACAACATTCTCTCAGCAGCAATGCCACCCCATAAAATTCAATGGATGAGGGAGCGTCTGGAAGCATCCTTAGATATATAATTAGAACTATTTGAACTCTTGCAGACCACAGAAATTGAACACAAATAAATAGCTAGAAGATTTTGCCCAGGTATATATTTCTAAAGTTTAGATTTCTGCAAAGTGTATCAATGCCTAAACAAGGCACCAGAAATGTAAGCACTATCCAACTCTAATATGAGTACTTCACCCAAATCAAGTGCACTAGAATGAATTGCTCTGAGGATCAACTGCTCCACTATGGTGGAGATAAAGGTTATTAAAATGTTTTTTTTTAATTTTTAAAAGGCAACTAATCCTGATAAATATAGCTTTATTCATCATTAGCCAAACCATCCATAGACATACATAACAAAGAGGTTGACCTATCTGAGACGGTTAACAGGAGTCTCACAAGCCTGGTCACATAAATCACAACCTTGTTAAAGTCCAGAGACACAACAATGCAAAGTTATAGATTCTATTCCCGTTTACTATCACTTCTAGGGTTGCCAGATGTCCTTTATTATCCTGAGAGATGTTCTTTATTTCAGATAGTCACTGCTGCGTATAAAACATAATATATGGTCTTGTTTCACATGCCATAGTTCTAAAGTGTCTCCTATCTTGTAACTTTGGTTTTGGTCATTCTGTTGCCCCTTTGGAATGCATGTAAATATCAAACTGCAGTTCAAGTACCAAGTACGCTTGTTATTTTCCTGGAAGCTCATCTGAGAAAATCAGACTATGATTCCATGCCAAGCTTCTTGTCCTCTGTTCCACTCTTTTTTGTCAGTTCTTGAAGATCATGAACTTTTTCAGCCATATTATAAGAGATGTTTACATTTTAATGTGTGGTCTTCTGGGGGAAATGATTATATCTACACTGCTGAATTTATTATTTTCTATACTGGATAGCTG
This sequence comes from Elgaria multicarinata webbii, assembly GCF_023053635.1. NCBI lineage: Eukaryota > Metazoa > Chordata > Lepidosauria > Squamata > Anguidae > Elgaria > Elgaria multicarinata. The sequence continues at coordinate 88,959,047 of NC_086172.1, forward strand.
GAGCTGGCGAGGGAATGAAACAATAAACCAAGCCTGCTGAGATTAGCCCTGTTCTCTATCTGCTTCCCTTATTTCCTCTAAGCTGCAGACCTATTTAGGAGAAGAAGAGAAGGGGTAGAAGAAACATACACTTAAACTGTGTGCTATAGGATAAATGCAATGCTTAAGGAAGCACCAAGATAGAGGGCTATGGTAGTAAGGGTTCTGCAAATCCATAACCTGTTCCATCAAACTGGTAATTAGTCTTAGACAAAAGTAATGAATTTCAGCACAATGTATGTTGGAATGCCATAAATGTCAGGTTATATACAACAGTATAGAGATAGTCCATTTCTGTTCAGGTAAATAAGTAGGAAAAACAACCATGTCAATCAGGCAGCATAATGACTCAAAAAGATCTCAAAGTCATGAAGTTCAACTCTAAGTGTCTTAAGGCTGGTTTCTCCAGGTTAATGAAATCCTTGCACTAACATGTTTTAAAGACAAACTGGGATGTTGAGGCATGGAGCGTAGAAACAAAGGAAACTGCCTTATACTGAGTTAGATCAGTGGTCCGTCTAGAACAGTGGTTCTCAACCTTTGGGTCGGGACCCCTTTGGGGGTCGAACGACCCTTTCACAGGGGTCGCCTAAGACCATCGGAAAATACATATTTCCGATGGTCTTAGGAAACTGTATTGACTGAACTATGTCATGTATCATCTTTTGTATTATTAAAGCTATTGTTATGTATTATTTTCATTAGCAAACCATCCCATGACAATGGATCGTGTAGAGAAGAACGAAAATAATTTTATGGTTGGGGGTCACCACAACATGAGGAACTGTATTAAAGGGTCGCGGCATTAGGAAGTTTGAGAACCACTGGTCTAGAACAATATTTTGACACTGTCTGGCAGCGACTCTCCAGGATTTCAGGCAGGATTTCTTGCCTTACCTGGAGATTTCAGGGACTGAGCCTTGGATACAAACTATATACTTTACCACTGAGCCACGTGGTTCATGTTGATGCACTACTTGTGGGTGTTGTGCTCCGGTCAGTACAATTTTTAAGAACTGCCCTCAGGCTATTGAAAAAGCCAGCTTAAAAACTATTTTCCTCATTTATCTTGTCCAGGATATAAAGATGTGAGTTGTACTTACCCTATTTCTTCGATTCTAAGACACACTTTTTTCCCCATATAAACATCTCTAAAAATGGGGTGCGTGTTAGAGTCGCGGGTGTGTCTTAGGGTGTTTTTTTTCTGTTGGTGGTACTGAAATTAGTGTGCGTCTTACAATCGATGGCGTCTTACAATCGAAGAAATACGGTATAAGAGAATCACATTCAGAGTTGAAGCTTTGATCTCTGAAGGATCTTCTACTACTGAAGAGGCAAGACATTTTTCAGGTAAAAAATGGCTTGTCCCTTTGGCAACAGGGGCAGCTACAGAGAACAAATGAAGCTTCAGCTATGCACATTGTTGCAATCAGTACATATCATATATTTAGATCCTTGCCATTGAGGTAAATGTCATGAACTTGAGAAGTTTGAAAATAATAATGTTAAAATATTTTTTAAAATGTAAAGGTCCTTAATGTTTGGTACTGGGATTTTAGGGTCGTTCTGAAATCATCATTACTGACAAAATTAAATACAAATAAAAATCTGAGCTCACAGTAGAAGACATTTGGTAACATCACATTTTAGTTATTTAATTTATTGAAGCAAGCATATAACCATCAAGGACTTTTACTGTAATTACTAGAGCCCAAATTCACTGAATTGAAGAGGACAGTTAAAAGGAATACTGCTTCCAGACTCCAATTAACACATGGAATCTGGCTTCGCAGTGAGGTCCTTCTCCACAGATTACCTACAAAGGGAGATCTTTGTTGGCAATGCCCCCCCCCTCCCACCAATTATGGAATGTCCTCACAGAAGATGTTTGCCTGGCACCAACATTGCCATCATGTAGGCAACAGGCAAAATCTTCTTTTTTTAAATTTACCTAAGCATTTTAACAGATTGCAACTGATTAACGGTGCAATTTTTAGTCTGTTTTAAGGTTTTATCAGATGTTTTTATCTTTGTTTTTGTGTTTTATTGTACTGGTTTTATATTGTACACCAACAAAACATATAAACATTTTAGGCAAGTAAACAAGTGAGAAACCTTCATATATAGTGAGAACCAGGGCCGAGGACCCACAAGGAAGGGGCTTGTTGCAAGGACATACACACATGAAGTAATAGAGGGTAGTTATGTGGAAAGACATCAGTTCTGAGATGAGCAAGATGCAGCTTACCATGTTCACAGTACTTCTTAAATATCTCGAATGTATGCCTCACAATCTTTGTGAGTAAGATGAATGCATCATAAAAAACAAAAAACACTGACACAGCAGAAAATAGAAAGTACATCTTTCTAGGACATTAGACCTTAAAGGTGCAAATCCTATTCAATTCCAAAGGGATACTTGTTTAACATTTTAATTCCCTTGCTCGGCTCCGTCCATTTTCTTCTGCTGCCCCTTACGCCTGGAACGCTCTTCCAGAACATTTGAGAACTACAACTTCAATCGCAGCTTTTAAAGCTCAACTAAAAACTTTGATGTTGTGCAGACTTTATACTGTTAGTTTTACCCTACCCTGTGCCTGCTTGCATTCTCTCCCCCTCCTTATTGTTTTACTATGATTTTATTAGATTGTAAGCCTATGCGGCAGAGTCTTGCTATTTACTGTTTTACTCTGTACAGCACCATGTACATTGATGGTGCTATATAAATAAATAAATAAATAAATAAATAAATAAATAATAATAATAATAATAATAATAATAATAATTTCAGTTCCCCATTTTCCCCCTCCTTAGAGTAATAAATTAAATGGGGGCAGAGGAGAGTACAAAACAGCATGAGAAGGTCTTTTGTGAAGATAATACTAGCACATTCTTACCTGAAAGCCCCAAACTTAGAGGAGTATGTAAGCTTTATCAATGATGCAGCATTTGACTGTTCCATTTCTGCCTTTGGTTTGCAATTCCTATTGAGGAATATACAACTGCAGTTGAGGGAAGACATGATAGCACTCTTCAAATACTTAAAAGGTTGTCACACAGAGGAAGGCCAGGATCTCTTCTCAATCATCCCAGAGTGTAGGACACAGAATAATGGGCTCAAGTTATAGGAAGCCAGATTCCGGCTGGACAGCAGGAAAAACTTCCTGACGGTTAGAGCAGTATGACAATGGAACCAATTACCTAGGGAGGTTGTGGGCTCTCCCACACTGGAGGCATTCAAGAGGCAGCTGGACAACCATCTGTCAGGGATGCTTTAGGGTGGATTCCTGCACTGAGCAGGGGGTTGGACTCGATGGTCTTATAGGCCCCTTCCAACTCTACTATTCTATGATTCTATGAAACAACCCCTGAATGCTGCACAAGACACTATATATTTGGGGTGGAGTGGGGGAATAGCAGTGCTGACTGCATTAAATGAGGCGCTTGTAATGGGCTGAAGAATTAGTTTCTATCAGACCAGCCAGCTGTTTAAACTTCTTGTCAACATTGGACACACACCAGGTTCTTTATCAAGCAAAGTTGTTCCCTGAAAATACTCCAACAAAATTTGTCTGTTTACATATTCAAATCTGGTGCCTTTGCTCCAAGACAAATAAGGTTCTCTCTGAAACTGTTACAGCGAGGCCTACAGAATTTACCAGCACAGGTTAATACAATCTATTTGGGGGACAACAAGTGACAAACCTGCTCCTCTTCCTCTCCGCAGGGGCAACAGCTCATAGCTTTTAGACATGTGTAACATGACAGCGCTAAGAGTTTGTTCTTCCTTTGGAATGTATCATTTTCTGGCATGCTTGTGAAAAGGGTACTAAATACAGAGCTTCCAACCTAGTTGTGATGAAAATTAGAAGGGTAAAGCTTATAGTAGGCGTTTTGGACTGCATCTCAAAGAAGCCCCAATGCATCTGAGGCTGGGAGTGAAAGTTGAGGCAGCACTGTGCACATGTAAGCCCTAACTAACAGAGTGCATGGCTAGTGAAGCAGTAGATTAAGGATGCCTGCAGGGTCTTGAAGTGGAAAGGCCACAGAAGCGAGAAACAAAAGTGGGAGGTGAACAGGGCAGAGTAAAAGCAATATGTCCTGAAACTGAGACAGGGCAGCACATAACTTCAAGTATGCGATTTCCCCACGTGCATAAGAAGCAATGTTAAATGTAAATAAGATCAATGAACAAGCATTGCTAGCTATTTAGCAATAAACTGATAGCTACTTTGAAACTGTTGAATAAGCTGGCAATTAAGAGACCTACAGTAGAGATCAGGCTAGTTGTTTCATACCGGTGTTAAAAATTCAGTAAACACCTCCCCCCCTCCCAACTCTTGGTCTCTTTAGTTCCAGAGTCAACAGGAGGCTCTCTGTCTCTCCAGCCAACGTGACCTCTTGATAATTCTTCTAATAATGTACTCAGTACATTCCACTCCTAGGTAACATATGCAATTTCCTAAAGTTGTCTCTTTTCCACAGGCTGCTGTTCATTAACTGCTCATTCTTTCTTTTCTTTTTACTTCATCTATCTTGGCTCTCTTCTTTAGTTGCCAGTACTAAAAAAAAAGTACTTCCCCATCACACTTTTCCAAAAAAACAACAGTGCTGCCATTTCCCCTCTAGCATCTACTGTAAGAGCACATTACAAACACTCCAAGTAATTACTATAGCTGTGGACTGCAGGAAACTGTTCTTTAGCCTCAGATGTTAGAGTAGGAATAGGCAACCTGCTGCCCTCCAGATGTTTTGGACTATAATTCCTATAAGCTCCAGTGAGTACAGCAAACAGTCAGGGATTATGGGAGTTATAGTCCAAACCATATGGAGAACACAAGGTTGCCTACTTCGGAGTTGGAGCAATAAAATATTAACTCACATTTTTAGTAAAACAGCTCTATTGCTTTAAAAATGTTTGTATTAAGGGAAAATCATTCCTTTTTAAGCTCTGCTTTGCTCTATGTAATATGAACTGGTTTACAGTTTGAATACACAACCATTTGAGGTGGAACATAAAGGGTTGGGCAAACACACCTGCAACTCGCTGGAATTCCCCCCCCCCGCCCCACACTATAACTTACTTGAGATCTCCATTTCCTTTGGACCACTATTTTGCCTTTTCAGATAAAGATAGACACACATAGAATGTTTAAGAAAGCAGAAGTCAGACAGAAAAAAAACCAAAATCCAGTTCACCAGTAAAGCCATCATCCATAAATAAAAATATTCCTTTTCATGGAGTTTTTGAGAATAAAAATCCTCAAAAATTTCCCCTGCCATTTTATTGTTCTAATCTGGCAAGGCAGCAGTAAGAATGCATGGTTTCCCTCTACCCTTTTAGCTTCCATCACTGCAGCTGCCCCTGTAGAATCTTAAAATTTGCTGGTTTTTCCTCCTCAGTCCAGCCTCTCTTTTTTCCTCTTCCATAGTAAAAGGCCACCATCATCAAAAACTGTGCTGCATGAAATATTATTCAAATACTGTGTCAAGAAAATGCAAGCATTATACTCAAGGAAATATCCAGCTGATTGTTCTGCATATATGTACCCAAATTGCAGGCTTTATTTTAAGCCATATATTTGGAGGTGGGGTTCCAGAATGGATGGAGAAAGGACTATATAATGCAAGTGGAATATAAGTAGGGGAACATGACCAAAAGACAGACAGGTGGACATGCAGGGCCTTCTACACAAACTGCTTGCACGTTACTACAGTTGATTGACAGAAACTGTCCCTGTCTTTTTAAAAATGTATCTTCCTTAAAAATACAAACTCACACATTAAAATCTATGTATAAGAATGCAAAAAACACACAAAGGGGGGGGCTTTCATCCTCAGTATTTCGGCAGAAGGGAAAACAAAAACTAGCAGAAAAAAAGCAAGGGGTTATTTTATTAGGTTAGCTTCTAAGTGGATTCGATTGCAAGCTACGCGCACTATATAGTAGCCTTCCCCAACTTGACGCTCTTCAGATGTTTTGGACTTCAGCTTCCACCAGTCCTAGCTAGCATGGCCAATAGACAGGAATGCTGGAAGTCAGGGTCCAAAATACCTGGAGAGGACAAGGATGGGGAAGGCTCTGCAAGACAAACATGTAATTATTTCTCTATTCCTTTAGCTAGTTTGTTTTCTTGAGGGGGCAACCCTCAAGGGAAGGCAACCAAAGCTTTTGCAAAGCATTTCTGAAGACTCCTTCCTTTGCCAAGCTGCCTGACCCCAGAACCTCATTTCCCAGCATATCTTTTCCAGTCATGGGCTGGCTGCAAGCATAGGTGAACTGGCAGTCAAAGGAAGGCAGTGCAAAGTTTCTTTTTTAAAAAAAAAATTGGCTTCAACAACAGCCAGGATTTTTCATTTTCTGTTCTGTTTTTAAACTGTTGCTTGCAGTTTATTTAGGAAAAGAAGGAAGGAAGGAAGGTTCCTGCATGCCCGAGAAAAGTTTTTCTTTTATATTCTCACAGCAGTTCTTTGCCTTAAAAGGCAATCTCTGCCTTGGCTCCGGATGCTGCTGAACTGTAAGCAGCCAGTGCCCAAGCATGGCAAGCATGTTAAGGACGACAAGTGCCATAATATTATTTCATAATACTTCCCTCTCCACTGAGCATTCTCTGTGTGAAGGAAGGCTCTTAACCATCTGGTATGAACACAAAGTACGGCTTGTCAGAAGCCCCATTATTGTGCCAAATATATTCTTGTGGCAAAGTGCACTGTACTAAGGACCTTCTCAATAAAAGTCCTTGAAGTTTGAGTCTCAAAACTTGGAACACAGATTTCAAGATTTGAAGTCTAATTCTACTGAGAGGTGGCATTGATGGGCATGTAAGGGAAGACAGGATGACCAGCAGAAGACCGCAGTCCTGTGAAAACAAAGGGAAAAAATGCCCCACAGAAATGCAGGCTGCACTTGCTTTAAATGGCTCAAATGAACTTGTTTTTCAAGATTCCACACTAAAATTCTAATGGTTTTTATTCAATGTATTGGGGATTAGTCACACATGCAGCAAAATGAGATGGTAAAACAGACTGTACTACTTCAGCCTGCAGGTAGGAATGCTTGTCCACATAAAATCTCCCTACAAATAGCATCAGGGATAAAGGGTATAGCTCAGCTTTCCCGGATATAGTCTTCTACTTACAGGCAGGTGTTTTTACATCTGGGAGAGCGTTCAAAATGTGATTCTCACTTCTGAAGTACATTCTACTACCTTATTTTGCTGCATATGCTGAACCAGGTTTCTAGTCCACTTAACAGAGAAAGTTTAAAAACATAGAAATCAGGGGGGGAAATGGCTTGGCATCTACCGTGTCCATGCTGATTCAGTTTAGACTGAATAAAATTATTAGGATGTTCAATGCTGAACAAGCTGAAACATTTTCAGTTCCAAAGGTATATCTATTACTTTGTTCCAGGAGAATGCCTTGTGCTAGAAAAAATACAAAAAAGCCAGATAAATTTTAAAAAATGCAACACTGTGATGTTACTAGCACCGTGGAGCTTCCATTGATTTAAAATACAGACATTGGTTTACACCGTCTCCTCAATTGATTGAAGAGATGAGTTTATCACACAGCCCACATGCTAGTTAACATATACAAATTTATAATAATACACAAACTTGCAAATATTTATGTTGCAAAGCAACCTATCATGAAAGTTCTCAATTATATGCAGCTTGAAAGCTTCTGCATTCTCTCTCTCTCTCTCTCTCTCTCTCTCTCTCTCTCTCTCTCTCTCTCTCACACACACACACACACACACACACACACAAGATAGTCCAGTGAAAGATATTGCTACACACATTTTGTGCCCCCTATTCTCTGGCACCAACAGTGCCCTAAGTATTTAATACAACTGAAAGAACAGTCCTATGCATATGTATTCAGAAGTAAGCAGGGTTGATTTGATTTAAATCAAACTGATTTAAATTGCTTCTTTGAAGGACTCAGTTTTAATTATTTAAATCACAGTTTAAATCACTAGTGAGGAAAATTCTATATAATTATCATTGTTTGTTGCTTAATATAAGCATAATACATATCCAGAGATGTAGGTTTCATTAGAAGGTCGGTACAAACTAAACAATTATTCTGAATTGTTTTCAGATTAATTTTGATGAAAAAAAATGGGATGATAATGGGGTCATTTTAGTACTCACATCCTGAGAAAATGTTTCACATCCTGAGAACGTGTTTCTCTCTGTTGTGACCCATTTTAGTACTAAAGCAGAATGAACTTGCGATGTCATTCAGGAGATGAACCATCTCCAACTGTTCATTTAATCATGATATTTTCATCATCATCTGCCAGAATCATCATCATCGAACAGACTTTGAAATTGTACTAATAAGATAAGAAAACTAACCAGAAGAATAAATAGCTGTTAATAAATCTTCCTTCCATGAATTTCTCTAATCTCTTTTTACTTTATTTAAGCCAGTGAGCATCACCACCATGTTGTGGCAGCAAATTCCATATATTTTAAATTTTTAGTCAGCAACACTTTCAAAGCATTCTGTGGGACTTCACCTTGCAGAAGCCATGTTGATTCTTTCCCAGCAAATTTGTTTGACCGTTATGTTAATGATTCTAGATTGAGTAATGCAACTTTCTAGACCCCTTTGGAAAGACTGGCATTGCTTTGGCTACTCAGAATCCTCCCAAAAAGAGGCTGATTTTACTGACATGTTACATTATTGTTGTTAAAAGGTACTTTAACATTTGAGCTTCTAAAAACTCTTAAAATGTTCGTTAAAAACTCTTAACAGACTGATGATTGCTAATTTGTCAAGTTAGCCCTAGAATTTGATCGCCTCACTGCTGCTTGACCAGATGCCCTTCCAGAAAAAGAAAGGGGGGGATTGGCCCAGCCAGAAGTAGTTGTCCAGAATCTTCACTTAGCTTCTTTGCCATCTCCTTATCTTTCAGTAACACTTTTGCACCAATCTTCTAGTTCTAATTTATTACTGCATTTATATCCCGCCTTTTTTCCTCCAAGGAACCCAAGGCAAAATATAAATGCAATGAATAAAATAAAGGTTCACAAATCCGCTTCAAGTATCATAACACTTTTAGATGCAACTTGCTAGTAGTTCAGGTGCACAAATCTATTGGCTGTAGGAGAGACGAGAGTTCAAAGGAAATGTTGGTAGGAGAGATGTTGAGCCCAAAGATTTGAAGTTCCCAGACAAATACGAGTATGTAGGTTGAGATGTAATGATATTTAAGCAATAACTATTTATCAGAGCATAATCTAGTTGTGGGTGGTTCATCTGTCTGATTAAGTAGTGTTCATCCTGTTCTAGAGAGGATTGCACTCCTCCCTAAAGGAAAAATTTGTTACTCCTTGTCCCTAAAGGATAGGTTTGTATTTTGGGGATGTCACTAGAGGCTCAAGTGGCCTCAGAGGGTCAGAGCATCTTTTATCATCTCAGGCTGCTATACTAGCTATGACGTACATGGACAGAGATAGCTTTGAAACAGTTATTCATGCTCTGGCATCTTTCTGTTTCGATTATTCTAATGTGTTATATGCAAGGTTGCCTTTGAAAATGATCTAGAAACTTCAGTTATTCCAAAGCAGGGCAGTTGGTTTAACTAGGAGTGGCCAATATCATAATATTATGCCTATCCACACTGGCTGCTGGTTTGTTTCCAGACACAATTCAAAATGCTGGCTTTAACCTTTAAAAGCTTGGGGTCAGCCTACCTGCAGTTGCATCTCCTCCCAGATTTATCTTCCGGGACTCTAAGGTAACCATCGGAGGCCCTCCTCCAAGCGCCCCTGCCATAGGAGGCAAGGAGGGTGGCTAAAAGAGAGCCTTTCAGTGGTGATATGTGGAATGCCCTCCCCTGAGAGGCTTGTCTGGTACCTACGTTATGGTCTTTTTGAGGCAGGTGAAGACCTTTTTATTCTCCCACGCATTTCAGGAACTGTTTTTAGTGCTTTTATATCTTTGCACTGTTTTATTTTGCTGCTAATTTTATGTGTTGCATTGTACTTAACCTTTGCTGTTTGTTTTATCTTTTTTATTATTGTTTATTGTTATTCTGACATTGTTTATCGTTAATCTGACAACGGTAACTTTCTGAAGATATTTACATAAAAACTCTTTGCACAGACCAGTCCAATATGGTGATGGCATATGGGTAAATTTTATACTATGTAAAGTTAGTTAATATAGAACAAGCCCACTCTGTTACACAATGTAATGTACACAAATGTACACTTGCTGATCTCTGCTAAAGGAGCCATATGTTTCAGACATTTTGCCTGTTTTATTTCCCAAATAATTTAACTTATTTCTGTTTTGTTTTAAGAAATAAAACAACAATTTTGGCACCATGGGAACAAACTCCCTTTCTAAAAGTGCAATGTTGGCTCTGACTTTTTCACTAGTCTAAGGCATTACATGCAGTATAATGGACGTACAGACACCAAGGACAAGCTGCAATCAATAATTCTCAGCAAGTGGAGAGAGTGGCACATGAATAAGAGGTGCATTTACGTTCATAGTTTGAAAACACTCTTACAGTTCAGAAATCTACAAAACTGATTTCATGAGGATGAACATTAGAAAACAAGAGAAAAAATGCCCATGTTCACCTATCACCACCTGTGATTTTGAGTTCATAAAACAGTCATAGAATACCCATTCCAAGAAGTTGAGTGCTCTTCTGAGGGATAAATATTTTTCAACATGTCACAACGTGTCAGCCAAGATCAATCAAGTCTTTTTATTTGTGTTTTAAGTTCCCTGGAGGGGAGGAACAACAAGAGGGCTGTCTTTAGCTAAAACTTGCCTAGTCCTGCCAGAAAAGCCATATAGGCATGAAAAGTGCTCTGAGTTGAAGAGATTTGGTTTCTGTTTTGTGGGAGTGGAGGAGAAACCAGACATTTTCTACATCTGTTCACTGCATCTCGTCTCGCTCACCCCGTAGTTATTCCTTGAAAATATAGGATTCTGCCTCAGTGGCCTCTTTTCTCTCTGTCTCAGATTGGAGCGCACAGTAGTTAAGGCATGAAAAGCTATTGCAGTAAGGGGTGTATAATATTCCACACATAATGCCTTGTTAATAGCCTGTAAAAATTCAGTCCACTGCTGGATAAAACCAAAAGGCTATTACTACACAACACCTACACTTGAAGCTGATCATCAACTTGGTGGATTGGCACACAAAACAACAGCAGAAATTCTGCCTAGTTCTGAGTTTGACCAGCAAGTTGGCTGGCAGGACAATGTTGTTCCATTATGATCAATTCCATGTTGGTAAACAGAAGCTAAAGTATGCTTATCTACTTCATAAACACACAGACAAATTAAATACATTTTGTTTCTGGAGAAGCAACAGAAGTCGTTCAAAAATGCTGCTGGAATGGCCAAGAGTTACTGACGAAAACAGAGAGCCTCACTCACTCACCCCCCAACTATTTGATAATGTAGCAAAATCTAAAATATAAACTATCTTTCACTTTTCACCCTCTTTTAGCATCTGCTTCTAATGCAGTCCTCCAACTGAAATTTCAGCAATGTTAACAGCAAGCATTTCTTCACTTAGAAATTGTTCCCAAGTATGTACAAGCAAGCTTGCATTTCCCTGTGTATCCAGTGATGGCCAGACTACAAAGACTAGGAACAAGGGTGATGAACTCTCCACTTCCTGCAAATACATTCAAGAAACCCCTCTATGGATATGATATTGATGCCTACCACATCCACCAAGTGTGTCAATAAATACAAGCAGATAAGCATCATCTTAAGAAACATTTCAAAACACAATTTATTATGCTGAAAGCTAATATAAACTTCCAATATAAACTTCTCCTGTTAACCTTCAAAGCTTTTCACGGTCTAGCTCCTTCCTATCTCTCCTCTCTCATCTCACACTATTGCCCCGCTTGTGCTCTTCGCTCCTCTGATGCCATGTTTCTCGCCTGCCCAAGGGCCTCTACTTCCCTTGCTCGGCTCCGTCCATTTTCTTCTGCTGCCCCTTACGCCTGGAACGCTCTTCCAGAACATTTGAGAACTACAACTTCAATCGCAGCTTTTAAAGCTCAACTAAAAAAATTTCTTTTTCCTAAAGCTTTTAAAACTTGATGTTGTGCAGACTTTATACTGTTAGTTTTACCCTACCCTGTGCCTGCTTACCCTACCCTGTGCCTGTTTGCATTCTCTTCCCCTCCTTATTGTTTTACTATGATTTTATTAGAATGTAAGCCTATGCGGCAGAGTCTTGCTATTTACTGTTTTACTCTGTACAGCACCACGTACATTGATGGTGCTATATAAATAAATAAATAATAATAATAATAATAATAATAATAAACGCTATAGTTTTAATGCAGCTTTATGTTTCGCCACACAACAGCTTTGCTCAAGGTCTTTGGAGAACTGTAGGGAGAAAAAATGTCTCATTCCAAAGTCTCTCTCAAATTAATAATTTATAATAAACTGGTTTAACAATTACTTCAGCACTAGCTTTTAGAAGACATTGGCAGTGTTCCGCTGATCACTATGGGAGAAGTAGCTATCGTGGCTTCTCACCCTGCCCATGCATAATCCCCCGTGATGTAGCATGGGTTGGCGTATTGTCCACAGCGACTTCATACCTGCCCTACAACCTCTACTGCATGTTGTGGATTTTAGGGTAGATACAACGCAATGCCCAGTTTGGACAACACGCCAACCCATGCCACATTGCATTATGCAAATGGCAACCACACGCCACTATGAAACCACTATGGCTTCTTTCCCTGTCGTGATTGTCCAAACCCAATCAATAGCTTATGAGGGACATTCACAGACAAGAAAACACCCTTGTTAAATCCAAAGCTAAGGATCAGACTGCTGCTTTAATTAATAGGATTAGAAAAAGGACATTTATTAAAAACATTCCCTCTGGATAAAACTGACATTTGGATGTTAAACCTTGAAGAGAACGATGCTTTAACCAGAAAGCATCAGGAAAAACCTTCCTCAGGCAATCACACCAGATGATATAGGGCTCAATATATACACTCCATCAATGTATGATATAGGGCTCCATCAATACCGTTTTTCAAAAATTAGGCTTGAACTGAAATTTAAACTCAGAAATAAGTATTACAATCTATGAGCATTATCTCATGCAGCCCATGCACTAGAGAGACTCTACACTAGCTTAACAGGAAGTTAGCCGTATCTCAAGCATCCAGAAAGAGTGGAAACACTCATTTTTGGAATGGGGACCATGGCAATCAGCAGAGATCACAGAAGCTCCACTGACATGTCCCAGTCCAGAAACGAGCTTTTCCACTAAGCCATCTCAGCTCATATGAGGTGATAGAGATTAAGTACAAGAGGACCTTCCCTGGAAAGGTAATAATACTTTTATAGATCATGTTGGAATGACTCCCAGCAGTGTCTGCCATTGCTTTCTGGAAGGCAACATCATGTAGCCTTCTACTCCACTGGTGATAGAGCAATATAATTTTTTAACTAGCGCACTCTGGGTCCCTAGGTCTACTTCTAGGGATATTGCCCGTCTGGAAACAGCCTGCCACTCAATCCAAACACTTATTTTAAAGGCAGCAATCTTTTTCTGGCTAAAGATTAAGTTCTACTCGGCTTCACCACTGGTGCTGTCTACTCATGATGATATGGGGAAAGATTCATGGGCAGAAAAGATGAGCCTCTCTGTTTCCAAGCTGGTTTATTCACAAGCATACCTCCTTATGAGGGGGTTTGATGGGGCTAAAGACGAGATCTCCAGGAGATTATTTGACTGCGATCTCCAGTCATCACTAGCTGTTGTTGAAGTGAGCCACTCAAATACAATATACAAAAGTATAATTACTACCCCGGGAAAGATATCTTTATATTTAACCTCTCTTACTTCATATGAGCTAAGATGGTTATTCACCCAGTGCAGGTTAAATTCACTCCAGTTGATGGAGGTGAAGGCGCGTTATAGAACCCATCCTAGGGTGAAAGCAGACTGCCCAGCTGGCTGCCCCAAAATTGAGGATATAACACATTTTCTAGCCGAATGCCCAATGTATGCGGAATTGAGGAAGCAATATCTTGAGCCTTTAATTCCTAGGTTTAACTATATGCCACCCAAAAAGGCAACTCAAATACTTCTGTTAGGCTCTGATAATTATATATCATTTAGGATTGCAAAGTTTGTACATCGGGCGCTGGAGGTGAGGAAGCTCCTGACTACCCTATAGGATCAAATTATATCCTGTCGATACCATATGTTGGTTAATATAGTTAACATAAATATGACAACCTGGCCGTCTGCGATGTTATTAATGTTACTAATGATTGTATTACTCTTTCAGCTGCAGTGAGTTGGCGGCTGGTGTGCAATTATTCTGTTTGTATGTGAATGGCCTACCTGGCTAATATGCAATAAAGTATTTATTTATCTTGTCTTCCCATGAGTCTTTCCCCATATCTTCATATGCTTATAAAACCAAGGGTGAGACCAGCTGGAACACTATCTTTAGCCAAAAGAAGATGGCTGCTTTTTGGACAAGCATTCCCACTGAATGTCAAGCTGTTTCTAATTGGACAATGGCCTTGGAGGTGGATCTAGGTGCCCCAAGTACTCTGGGTAAGAATTTGTGCTGAGTCGTGTTGACTCCAATGAGGTAATGTCTGCATGGGCCCAGGCAGATGCTCCATATAAAACCTGGGGGAGTAATTTACTTTTGTATAGCTCTATTAAGGGGGCTACCATCTTTCCACCTGGTCCTGCTGCAAAGCGAAGAGTAGCATTGCCAGTTGCATTAGCTATCAAGACTGTTGCTTTCAAATGATCGGACCAGGATCCTGAACCTTGAAATGTCACTCCTTGATATTTGTACTTATTGACCTGGTCAAGTAGGTGTCTATCTAGCTGCCATCGGTATTTCTTCATCCTAAGATTTTAGTTTTATCATAGTCAACAATACAATCAACAATAAGACCTGGATACAATAGCAGAGGTTTAAGGTATTTATGTAAAGGCAGGCTGAAACTGTCAGAACTGATGATGTTCAAGCATACAGAGGAACTTTTACAACCTCTGACCACACTTGAGGTGTGTTTGGACAACACAATAGTCAATGGTGGGTTAACAGCCAACTCCACAGTTGATTTTCTAGGGGGTATTCCCCACACGACATAATAATAATCAACTGTGAGTTGACTAGTAACAAACTGTGTGTTGACTAGCTCATCCCCTGCCCTCCCACCGAATAGAGGTTCTTTATGGGAGTGATCTTCATAGAGAGCCGCTGGCGCTCTATGAAGCATTTCCATCTGGAAAGTGGGGGTTGCCCAAAAAGGACCCCCTTGCCATGGACTGTGGAGGGCCACCAGTCCTTGGCGGGGTTTGTGTGTCTCTTTTGCACCCCTGATTTCCCACTCTTTTTTTTGTTATTAGCCCATTTGTTCAACAACAACGCGGGAAATTGTGTGTGTGTGTGTGTGTAAATAAATTCCTTACCTAAGACTTTGGGGGCCCTCATAGTCCTTGGCAAGGGGGTTGTTTTTGCCCCACCCCCATTTCCTGCTTTTTATTGTTTTTGAATACCATTACCGATGTGTGCAAATGGGAAGCCCCATTTACACACATGTGGAAAATTACAGGGAAGTACTGGTAAGGTCCCCAGTCCAGTTTTTGCACAAAAATAGGACCTGGAATATTAAAAAAAAGGAGAATGCATGATCCGACTGCAATTGCAATTGGAGCCAGGAAGGGGAGATGCTTGAGCATGCTGGCAAATGGCAATGGTGCCCTGCTGGCCAAGAGCGGCAGGGTTTCTGTTGCTCTTGCCTTACGACTCTGCAGGAACACAAAATAGTCAATGGTGCCCACCACACAACATGATAAGCAACGGTGGTTCAAATAGTCAACTTTGCACAGCGCTGATTATTTGCATTGGTTATTTCGACCAAATAACCAACCATTGTGTGAAAAAGTCCAGACAGACAATCAACCGTTGACTATTTAACCCATCATTGCTTATTTAACCCACGGTTGGTTATCATGTCATCCGAACCCTGTTTTTACCTTGTATCTGCTCAACAGAAAACTCCTACTGGAAAATACCATTTTGAGTTGGAAAGTTATCTCCTTGATTTAACATTTATTATATTAGGGAAAGTTTTCATAATGCCTACTTTCCAAGTAACACCTTGGGTAACACAATGTTCCAGTATTAGCAATATTGCCCAAGCATAAACCAATACTAGTGCTTGTTAGCACAATGGTAGAAGTGAGAAATTGTCGCTGCAATGCAAGCGGCATGGTGGTAAAAAACAAACCAATGCCCCTTTTTTGCTGCTGTGCTGTTGAATTTCGGCAGAAAATCTCTGCTTTTCCCATTGGGCAAGCAAGAGCTAGTTACATTGTGCTAGCATTAGTTTATGCTAGTCAGCATCGTTAACGGTACTGATGAGACACTATTGGATACGGTCCATAGAGCTGTTTATGTATTAAATTTTATTACACTTAAAGTTCAAGAACAACAGTGTTGTGGAAGAACGTCAGAACCTGATCAATGTATACAAGTTAAGCTGCTTATTCATCTCATACTGAGATGTCAAGAAGTGGTGCCTACAATCTTAAATAAGGTTCAATGAAGGCTGGCACATTTGAAGTTTGAATTATGTATTGCTCAGAATCTGTCTGTTATACTAACATTTATTTATTTATTTATTTATTTATTACATTTTTATACCGCCCAATAGCCGAAGCTCTCTGGGCGGTTCAACATAACAATCCTATGCATGTCTACACAGAAGTAAGTCCAATTGAACTCAGTAGGCTTACTCTGAGCTACATGGGCATCTCAGTATTAATCTGGCTCCCAAAACTAGGGAGGTTTTTATAAAAACCTAATGTCACTGAATGACCTGGTTTATACCTCTGGGTTCTTGTTGAGTCATTTGCGGATTGTTTCCCCCTGCACCCAGGTTTGGTTGACACGACAAGTTGTGCCTGGGTGAACGATTAGGCAAATGGCACCCGGCATGCACCATGGCTTGTTTAACCCATGGTGATCGTGCCAACTGGCCCAGTATGTGCACAGTGAGCTCTTGGGCAGGATTTCTTAAGGCCATGGACTGGCACTCCAGTGTACCATACAATTCTTTTCCCCTTTCTCTTTTCAGGGCACTCTGAAGCATTACTCTGAAGTTACTCTGGACCTTTTTTTTTTTTTACTTTTAAACACAGAATATACACACAGTCTTTATCTTGCACCATTGTACTACATAATCTTTGCTTAAACATTTCTGCCAGACAGGCTTCAGTAAATGTTGCCTTCCTACCAACTTTTTGCCAAGTCCTAATGAGGCAAGTACTACTTGACGTATTTCTAATACGAGGCAGTCAGACATCAGTTTGGAGAGATTAAAAGACACTGAACTCCAGCTGCATACAATAATTTGCTCTCCGCCAAATGTTTTCCATACTAAACTATTTTAGTCCAACGGAAAACTGGGGAAAAGAACTTAACAAGACCAAAATATTTCAGACCGCTCCCAAATTACCTTTTACCCACTACTCTCCACTCCATTCTAAACACTATCTAAACAAGTTTCTAGATTATTTGTTTTCTAGCAATGTTTACAGAGTAGGTAAAATAGTGATTGAGTGATTTGTCTAGGTTTACAAAAATCAAAAATAGGTTCATCAGTGAGTAAACACCAACCAAACCTTGTTAAGAACTAGTTTTAATCTACGAATAATATTATATAACTGATGGGGCAGTATCCAATGCTTATGCCATTGAAGTATCAGCAACCTCTAGTGCAATGTCAACAGTGTACGTTGGCCCAATGAGTTTCCCAGAAAACCTGTTGTGTTGGTGGTTGCTTATGCTACAGTGACATCAGTTGGTAAGTGGAGTGGCAGTGTTGGACACTGTCTTTGATAAGGAAGAATGGAACTTTTATTATAAAAATATTTAGTTTCTCTAGAATATAATTGCAATTAGTTGTAGTAGATTACTATAACATTGATTGTGACCAGAGGATTGCCAGGTGTGTGTGTGTGTTTTTACAAGTATCCTAGCAATCCATTGTGTGAAGACACAATTCAAGAAAGCAGAAGTTGTGTCCTTCAAAAAATTAAGTTTGTAGTTCTCATGGAGGTGCATATATACTCAGTACCTATTCATAATCCTTACTCAACTTGTCTACTATATCAGTAGTTCTTAATAAATTTCTAGAACAGAATTAGCTTTATAATTGAATAAATATATAAGATGTTAACTTGGTATAATTTATTTCAAGTGGAGAATCCGGCCTACTTAGGCATAGAAAACAGATGTTTTTAATCTTTAATACAATGAGTACTAAGCCAAATCAACATTTTGTAAACGTAGATCAGACTACATTTTTCAGTGTTTGACTAGTAATAGCAAAGCAGTTGAAGAATAAAAGGGGGAGTCATGACCACACACACAATGTCAGTGGGGAAAGGGAAGAACAAAGAGGAAATCAACTCAATGGTGGATAAATTGAAAAGTTGTTAGGAAGAGCAGAGGTGCTAACTATGAAAATGGAGATAGTTTACACAAGCTACCTCATAAAGTTAAAGACATTCCAATGGGAAAGCCAGGTGTGTCTAGTCCCTAATTCTCTCAGTAAACACTATAGCAAGGGCAGCTCATTCCAGTTATGGCACAATGAATGGGCTACTGTTCTACTGATTTTAGGCTCTGTGGTCTTCAGAGTCATCCAGCTGCCTTCCCTGAAGCTAAGCAAATTGAAAGGACAAAAAAACCTAGACACCTGGAAATTACCACAAGCAGCCTCCCTACTCTTTACAAAGGTTATTCAACAGTTTATTTTCAGCCTTCTTAGCACAGCCTTTATTATCCTTCACATACACACACACAAAAAACCATTTAATTTCTCTATCATTTATTTACTCTTTCCGAGCAGTCTATACTACTTGTTCTTTCGTGTTCCTCTTCTATTCACCCTTTTCAGTCATAGCCCATTTGCTCTAATAGAGCTATTAAACTCATGTATCATCAATCCTGCTGACTAAGAATAATTGCATGCAGAACAGGGTATTGCAAAGAGATGTGGAAAGATTTAATTGCGCATTTCCTTTCTTGTTGGCACCTTAGGTAAGTACCTGAATACATACAGAGCAACTCATTTTCAATGTGGATTTTAATTAGTTCCAATGCTTGATTGAAAAGCCACAAAAACTAAAGAAATTTCCCTCAATTCTTCTTTGATTTCATCATCCCCTTCCCCAGGGCCACAAGGGGAAAAGAAACACAAAATCAAAATTCTGTACCAAGTTTAACCAAATTCTGTACCAAGTAAAGCTTAATTATATTAAGAAAGCATGCTTATAAGATCTCTTGTTCTGCAGAATTTATTCTATTCCTGCTAACCAAGTGGAGAGACAAGAGACTATTACAATACATTGAAGCTCTGCTGTTAACTACTGGAAATCTTATTCAGGAACTTTTGAGATTTCCCCAGGCACGATCCACATATTTTCACATGTAACTTCCCAACTGTAAGTGTTAGAAGCTTGGTTTGTTACCTTTTAAAATGAGATATGAAATTTGTATACGGGAATCTGAATTGAGTGTTTTCAGTGCTTTTGTAGAATTGTAGCACAAACTTAGCCCAATTCTTGCCCTCCGCTGCAGTGCACATATCTGAGGTTTGTCCCTTCCATAAATTGTCATATCCTTATATACCCCAGAGTACTGAATGCCCCAAATATGTTCAGTCGGAGTTTTCATTAAAAGAAAGGGGAGAACCAAGCACATCTTAATTCTGTAATATCCTAAAAGTGACTTACTCAAGGTTATTTAACCTGTAGCACATATGCACAATTCAGACCAGACCAGCAGTCAAGAATGATAAAATAACTGCATGGTGACATCACTCTTTCCTTGTGTGTTAATTGCAGTTTGATCTAGCAAGCGTTGGCAGCCCACGCCGTCAGACAAGCCACAACTCCACCCCAAAAAGCAGTCATTATATGTGAGGCGATCGCATTCATGTACCATATCATTAGTGTTTTACTCACAACCTATATTGCCATTGCGAATCGGCTAGTTTACAGTTTTCTCCTCTAGCCAAGTCACAGACATAGCGTAGTCAGAATTGGTCACTTTAAATATCAAAAGCAATGCTGTCATTACAAATCTATCTACCTATGGACATGGAAGAAGAAAATATCCATGTCCTTTTCATGGACAATGCATTGTGGGCAGGTGGGAAGGGCTGATGGAAGAGAAGGAGAAGAAAGTTTATAGAAACTTTCAAAGTTATCTACAATACAAAAGTGTGTGTATTCAGCTTTTCAAGCCATGTGATGTTGCCAATAGTGATTTAGAACTACACATACAAAACTTTCATAGTTGGTACCATTAAATTTCTCTACAGGTCCACTTGAAAGTATTAAACAAAAATGGGACCAAGTTGGAATGGAGAAAGGGAAGAACTTGTGGTACTGTGAGATAATATTTTAATAACTAAACCAAATCTAAATACAATTAAAAGGTGCTTGGTAGTCTTTAAAAACAACAACCTAAACATTTTATGCAATAGATCTCAGATAATAAAATTCTTTACCAGTTGCAAGCCTTTTAAGAAATCTAGACCTACACCTTAAAGATTCACCTTCCTAGCATGTACTGATATCAGAGCAGACATAAACTACATGAAAGGAAGAGTTGGACAATGTTGACAAACTGCTCCAAAGTTTGGCCAAAACAAGTTGTGTTAGAAGTAAGTGTTAGTACTGGATTTAAATAAAAATTACTACTGCTAAAAGTTATTTCCCATTTTATGACTGTGGAAAAGTTTCTTTGTAGGCACAACAGTATTTCTTCCAGTCAGAAAGCTGTCTCTACCTCACAGCTCAGTATTAAGTCATTCTTTCGTATGAATCATTACATGATGCTTTTAACATGCTTTAGAATCTTCAGCTTTTTTGCCTAATGAAAATTCTTATGTGCACAAACTCTAAACCAACAGCCTGATTAAACCTCTGTGATCTAATACAATAATTGTGGGACAGATGCTTAGACAAAATGTCTGTGCAATCCTGTGCACCTTCACTCAAAAATAAGACATACACTGTGTTCAATGGGGCTTACTCCAAAGTGTGCATAGGACTGAGAGTCTTAGTTAAGTCACCCTACGTGCATGAAGTTTATTTTTCTTCAATTTAAGTCTAGTAATGTTTAGAACAAAGGTGTTCAAGCACAGGTGTACATGAAGGATAAGTTCTACACATGTTGCTCTTTTGATTCTGAATTTTAAAGGAATAGAAAAAAAACACCAGAGAGTATACTGGATTGAACCAAGCCACTTACTGAAGCCCAGTAAGTTTTCTGAAGTCCTCCTAAACGTATCACTCTACTTAATGTGAAGTTGCATACTTATTTCCTCAAGAGTGCTAGCTTCGCATTTGATCTCTACAAGGGTCAGATTGCACCCCAAGAGGATTAACAGCCAAACATGTTTCAAAACAAGAATGCTTCCTCTCCTAACCGTCACATCAAGAAGATAGATTTGTAGAAGTTGTTACCTTAATACTTTGCCAACTGCCTGTAGAACCATTTTGCAGCTTAATCCAGTTTTGGAAGTTTGAGAAAGTACAGGTCTTTCGCCGCTGAGGTTACAATGATCCCCAACCATGTTAGAGAGAGAGAGAAAGAGAGAACGTGAGGGGAAAAGGGGGGGAAATTGGGAAGTGCCAGTACAGACTCGCGTCGCTTTACCAGATCTCTCTTCTTCCCTCCTCAAAAAACTAGTCCAACCACATTCACAGAGTTTACACAGCTTACTTCACTCTAAACCTCCCTCCCTCCTTCCCTCAGCCAATGAGGGAGTAGCAAAGGAAACACACACACACACACACACACACACACAAACCTCGACTGGAAAAGACAAACAGCTGCTCCTTTCTACAAACCCTAAGTAAAAGCCAAGCTTGAGGAGCCAATGCCAATAAGGAAGCATTTGAATTGGCCTTTTCAGACTGGCGCCGGCTGAGCAACAGGACAAGAGAAGTAGTGTGGGGGGATAAGCAAGCTTCTTTCAAGCACCCTGTTTGCAGAACAGTGTTACGGAGATACTACATGAACAGAGGAGAAGAGGCAGCTCTTTTACACTTAAATCCCCTGTGATCTGTGGAGTATTTAAAAAAAACAGGGCAGAACACACATCCAGCAAACTTTCACTTTGTACACATGCATGTCACCAAGCAGGATATTAACTCAATGAAGATTGCAGCTTTAGTTAAGTATTTCCATTCACTAAGTCAAATACTATAATGGATAACCAATATTGTCAAGAGGTATGACAAAGCAGGCAATAGTGTTGTCATAATGATCACGGCAAGAACGTCAGCCAAAATCCATTGTAAATATTCCCCTTCAAGTCTATCTATACTAATAATACAGATGTGACCAGAATCAATTTATGGGCACAAACTCTCTCACACAATCTCCGCCCCATCCCTAAATCAGCTACTCTATATGGAATCATCCTTCATGACTGAGAAAACCAATCAGATAATGAAATTAACAACTAAGCTAAATAAATCCAATTTAACTTATAAATACTTCGCTTTTTAGAATCATGCCCACCTCACATTCATCCAGAAGCTGCAGTACTATCCCAAACGCTACATGCCAAATTTCATGGCCTTCACCCTTTCTTAAAACATTAATAATGCTGGAAAAAGTGGTACCTCATAGATATCTGATTTAACTAATCAGGGTATATAAGGGGGCAAGATAGTAATCTACATGTATCAGTACAAACCAAACAGCACATGGCTTCCTCAAATATTGTGGCTCCATTTGTACTAGTACTTAATTGGTTTACCACTGGAACCAATATTAGAAATGTGCCTTTGTATTCCAGCACCACCACCACTAGCCTTAGGCTAAGTGAATACTTGGTTACCATTAGTTAGTTACCTCAATTTCAAGCATGCCAGGGAATCAGCAATGGAGCAAGGCTGGGGATGGTTTTGGAAACTGCCAGTTTTCCTCAAATAGGAGTAGATGTGTAGCACTTTTCTCACTCTTATTCAGAGCAGCACAATATTGGCTCAGTTCAGACAACACAATAACCACCCGGTGGTTTTAGTATCAACCATGAGTTGAATGGGCAACTGTTGGTAGTTGTGTCGTTGGTTGGACAAAAACCACCCCACAGTTGACTTTTTCGTCAAAAAAAACACCAGAGAAACACAACCGGCTGAAGAGTTGACTAGTCGCACAACTGGTGGTTATTGTGTTGTCTGAACTGAGCCAGTGGAGTGTTTTGACCTGTTGAGTTGACTATTTTACCTGGCTACATTGTTCCCAAGCAAGAGCAGCCAAAACCGACCTGGCACAACTTGCAGAGGCTGCTGGGATAGCACCTGGAGGACTGAGGGAGGAGGGAGGGTAGGGAGAGGGGCGGCGGCTGTGTCAATCAAATGCTGGGTTGACTATTAATCCACTCAACGCCAGCTCCAACCACCCTCAGTTGTATAGGAACATGTTGTGTGGGGAGTTGACTACTCCCCCCACCATTGACTGAAGTGTTATCTGAACACAGCCATTAAGTAGTGACATTATAACTTTTATTTTTGCAGTGCAATACAAGTTGCAAAAAAGCAATGGTACTGAGAATACTTGCCTAGAGAAGTAATCAGTGGTGAAGCAAACATGGGCAGTCTAAGATTTGAGAAATGTGTAGCGCAAATCTAGTGCTTCCAAAGGGGGCAAACTGGTTAAAAAGAAATAGTGTTTAAGTGCGCAGACAGAAGATTTTTCCAAGTATATGGCACCTCCTAATGTTCTTAATATAAATATGATATAGGGATGTTCTATGTCATTCATTTTCAAATGATGCCAAGGAGGCAACCCCAGTTGTGTGATTTGTCTAACAACGTTATACGGCAATGTGCTGAACAGAAAGTGACAGAAGCGTCATTTTCCATTTCAAGTCTTATGCTCATCTGTCCTCATGACAATCAAGCACCACAATGCCATAAAGAGTGATTTCATACACTGAGTGCATTTACAGAAAGGTGCCATTTTCAAGCCAGTAGCAATACCAAACTGTCTTTAAGTCTAAAGCAGGAAGGCACCAAAATAGTCAACCAACTTTTCTGGAAAATTAAACTGCACACTTCAAAAGACATCCTTTCTCTCCAGTGTCCATGTTATTCTAGGGAAGTGTGTCCTTGTTTTAAATTTTGGCTATTATGATGATGATGATCCTCTGGGCTCACACGCATGTCACACTTCAATGCATCGTTTGTGGGTTGTTGATTAAAAGCATGATGTGCAGGTGCACAGCAAATCATGGCCTAAATAACCCATAATTTGCAGTTACGTGCAAACCAGGTCAATAAATGAACATTCTCAAGAAAAATGAGTGTTACAAGCTCAGAGTGAAAACTACCAATTTGCTTCAATAGCATGAGTGCTACCAAAGATAAACAATACATGAATTCAGAGAAATCATCTCATGCACACATGACGGAAGGCTTTCTATGCAGCTTAGAGGCACTGCTATACCAAACAGCAAGAGCTTTGTTTAAATTCCTTCCCATCAATAATAATGACCCATTCAACACTAAGTGTATTTACTGGGAAATATTAATATGAACAGCACTTTGAGAGTTTACAAAACCACTTTATTACAAACTGTTGCTCAATTAGCTATTTATTTGCCTCTTTCGGTGGTCATAAAAATGAAGTATTCAGTAGGCACCAGAGAGAATATTAATATCAGGAGGCTTGGGGAAAAACATTTTAAAACAACAACACTCTACCTCAAGAATTAAAAGAGGGCAGAGTTCAGTTTTCTGATTAGAAATATAGGTAAACATACAGGAGACAAACAAAAGTTTGCAGTGTTTTAGTATAAAAGCCATTTACCTTAAGTTACAGCTTATCATACTACATCCCAGCCTAACATAAAGAAATGCCTCAATATTGCTAATTTCTGCTTTTGCTACAGACCAACAGGTATGCTAAATATTTTAGAGAGAATGACCCAGATCGCACAATCAAAACAGCCACTGTGGCTTAAACAAGGCATGGTAGCTTGTTGTGAGCTGCATCACATGCTAGGCACAATTTGCATAACTTGACAACAGCCCATGGGTTATTTGATTGTTGTTAAACCCTCCACCAAGTCACGCCACCTGGGTTCGGACAACACAATAAGCTATGGCTGGTGGTGTTGATGCAAATTGCACCTGGCACACACTGTGGGTCACAACAAACCACAAGGGCTTGTTTTGATTATCCAAGCTGGCCCAGTGTTTTGAAACTGCTAAAAAGAACATTCTTACTTAAACTTGTAATAGGGGATCTCACTTTAAAAAATAGCTGCAGGCTTCAGCTTGCAGCAAGCAAAAGGTGAAAACATTTCATACAGAATTACTGGGAAGATTGTCTGCCCTGTCAAAAGACTGAAGTAATATTCTATTATACACATTCTTTCGCAATTAGTTTCCCCCTATTTAGTATTTTTGGATACATTTCTCTCACTAATATATTCCAGTTCACATTTTGATTTTGCAAGTGCATATTTGTTAAATTCATGTCAAAATGCAAACTAAACGAAATTCTTACCCATCCCATGTCACAATTCAGGAGGCCTTGCCACCTGTTTCCATCTGATCAGCTCTCAAGGTTACGTATGGTCCAGCATCCCAACACAGATCCATTTTTCTTCTATTTAAATAACTCAAGGCTATGGCGTGTGTGTGTGCGCGTTGGCGTGGGGGGGGGGGGAGTCCACCATTCTGAATACGCTATCTCTACTCAGCAGTTAAATAACACGGGTGTGGGTGGGTGGGTGTTGTGTTGTGAGAACAGTCCCAGAGTCAAAACAGCAGCCAGAGGGAGCCAGTGAGACAGATAAGAAGCCAGAGGCAGATAAGGATAGAATCCAAAGAAAGCAGCCAGGGAACAAAAGAAAGTCATCCCCCCTTCTCTCTCTCTCTCTCTCTCTCTCTCACACACACACACACACACAGAGAGAGAGAGAGAAAAGGGGGCATTCTCTCAGCTTTCTGTGATGGCCATGCCCTCACAGCAATTTGTGTTGGCACCCAGGACCAGGATGCTTTTTCAAAATGTCAAATGTTCTAATGGGCCCCCAAAAGTTGCCTACCCCTTGCTAAAGTACTCAAAGGTAAACAAGTTGTGTGATGGTTATTTTTTTACCACCTAGAACAACATTTAACACATGATTATTGGTGTAATTTTAATTCAAGATTATTTTTTAAAATACTTTTCAGCTTCACTTTTGAATTTGAACATACACTGCTCTACCAAAAATGGTAACCCAAAGCACTGAAATCAGTTTTTCCAGAACCCTAAGCGAGGAGGAGCTGAGGAGCCTTATGACAAAGGTGAAAGAAGAAAGTGCAAAAGCCGGGTTGCAGTTAAACCTCAAAAAAACCAAGATTATGGCAACCAGCTTGATTGATAACTGGCAAATAGAGGGAGAAAACGTGGAGGCAGTGACAGACTTTGTATTTCTGGGCGCAAAGATTACTGCAGACGCTAACTGCAGCCAGGAAATCAGAAGACATTTCCTTCTTGGGAGGAGAGCAATGACAAATCTTGATAAAATAGTTAAGAGCAGAGACACCACATTGACAACAAAGGTCCGCATAGTTAAAGCAATGGTATTCCCCATAGTAACCTATGGCTGCGAGAGCTGCACCATAAGGAAAAACTGAGCGAAGGAAGATAGATGCTTTTGAACTGTGGTGTTGGAGGAAAATTCTGAGAGTGCCTTGGACTGCAAGAAGATCAAACCAGTCCATACTCCAGGAAATAAAGCCAGACTGCTCACTTGAGGGAACGGCATTAAAGGCAAAACTGAAGTACTTTGGCCACATAATGAGAAGACAGGATACCCTGGAGAAGAGGCTGATGCTAGGGAAAGTGGAAGGCAAAAGGAAGAGGGGCCGACCAAGGGCAAGATGGATGGATGATATTCTGGAGGTGACAGACTTGACCTTGGGGGAGCTAGGGGTGGCGACAGCCAACAGAAAGCTCTGGCGTGGGCTGGTCCATGAAGTCACGAAGAGTCGGAAATGATTGAACGAATAAACAACAACAACAACAACAATTAGACACCAAGTTTCATATAAAGGATTCAAAAGTTTCTAAAAATTTGGATAAGATGATTCTCCAGGTTTCAATTAATGCAGTGTCAACTATTTATTTATTACATTTTATACTGCCCAATAGCCTAAACAACTCACTTCATCAAACATAACCCTTCCACTTTACATTTTACAACACAACTACTGTTTCAACTGTCACATGGCAATACCAAACACAAAATTGATAAAGAAAGTAGCCAAGAGCTTAGATATCTAATGTCAATTAAGAGGGAGAATTTACTGTATTTTTCTGGCTTGCATAGCTGCAATGTTGTGCTCTGTGAAATGCTGAAAATATTGAATGCTTGAAGTAGTACTACTGGTGTAAAACTGCCAAGCACCCATGTTTCTCTCTCTCTCTCTCTCTCTCTCTGTGTGTGTGTGTGTGTGTGTATGAGCACACGTGTGGGTATTTGTTCCCTGTTTCACCAGAAAATATCTCCGTTTCCTCAGAAAGTATCCCCATAAAAAGGTGGCAACAGGAACAGTAAGGTTAGGATTGCTAAAAGATTTTTATTGGTCTACATCTTTACACTAATATGTGGATTGGAACACAGTGATCCTTCAGATTGTGCACTTCTCTGAACTTTGTGGTGCAGTTTTTACATTTAGAAATGTGTATTTTATGGTAAATGCATTCATTTTACATGTAAATTTGTGAGTGGGTATGTTTAAATGCACAGACTGATGCACAAATGGGACAGAATGGACATACTGAACACATGCAAAACAAATATGAACCAGAAATTAGACTTATCTATCCATCTTATGTTATCGTGGTATATAAGTAATTAAAATAAATAATCACAATAACATGTGCAGTGGCCTAGGAAACCACTGTCCCTATTCAGACCAAAATTAATAAAAATAATCGTCATGTTGAACTGTAATTCAGCCGTTTCACATTGGACTCTCCCTTTTGAGTACTACCATTTCTGATTTGTGCCCACGAATTCTTTTCTGTACAGATTGGCCTGTTTATTCTATATAAAATGCAGATGGGCATTTCTGGCAGATGATAGCATATGTCATATTAAAAGATGAACAGGTGAATGCACACTTGATGTTGTGACTATCATTAGGTACTGCAGTAGTGTTGCTTGACTTGACACAGTTGGTAGCTAGGCTTGTTACAGGATCCGTTGTTGCTGGTAAGCAGCTGTTTCATATTAGAGGGCTGTTTGTAAGCAAAAGGTGGGGGCTCCAAATCTTTGATGCTATGTTGGAGTGGATTTTCAGGGAATACATAGGTAACAATAAGTGATATCCTTTCACTTTTTATTCTAAGTCTGTTCTGTAGTGATTGTCCAGGATACCAGCCTATCCTTCTTGATCTGTTGTTTTTTACTTCATTGGGTGGGTGCTATACTCTAAGAAATGCCTGACATAAAGCGTTGTGAGTCCTTCGAATGAGTCAGAACAAATGCACATTAGGGCTTGGCTATAGACAATGGATTCTGGGCTGGGTGGAAGCTGGAAGCATGTAGATATGAGTAGTGATCATCAGGTTTCTGACGTATGTTGGGGCGTATATGTCCATTATGTAATTTTACAGTAGTATCCAGCAAGTGCACCTGTTGCATATACTGGCCCAGACTCAGACTGATGGTCTGGAGAATTTTATTGAAGTCCAGTGGAACTGCTCAAGTACTTCTGCCTGTCATTCCAGATAATTTTCTATCCAGACCTCTACTTATTATTTCTTCATAACTACAAGATTTATCTCATTAACAGTAGATCCTTCAGAAATAAAATATAGGTTCTCTACAGTTTGGGGGTGGGTGGGGAGAGAAGTACCACATGCCTCTTTTATCCTGGTTGCATCATCACATACTAACTTGGGGAAGGATAACTTCATTTCCACAAGGTAAAACCTGTTTGTACAGTCTCCATGTGTCGACATGTCTGCAAGGCAAGCAGAAAGCTATAGAAAAGGTTTAAGAACCTCATCCAGTGACCTACTTACCACTAATGCATGCCAGAAAGGTTAGCAATACAGAACAGTCAATTTCGAAGTGCTCAGGCTTGCAATTTCACGACTCAACCATCAAGCCTGACATATAGTTGAACCTCATTCTCACCATTTTTTCAGTTCCATTAGTAGCTCAAAGTTACTTTGATTTTTTCAAAGACCATGATTTCTGAATTTCAGCTACACACATAGGAAGATGGAGATAACCCATTCTTCGGAGCAACTGGCACTATAAAAAACAACAACCCACACATATATTGAACTTCATTTTGCCTGAAGGGATTTCCTAAGGTGGGTTTCATTTTGAGTTGTAAATAGAGAAGGTCTAGTTAATACAAATGATTTTAGATATTCCAAAGGAAAAATAAGCACTTGGTATTAACATATGACAATTGAGGGTTAATAGACTAGAACCAACCAATGAACGAAGATCAGACACTCATCTACCTTTTGCCATATAAAAATATAAGATCATATTGCAACTCAATCGCGAAGGAACAATCATGCTGAGAGAAATGCTAATCCATAAAGGTTCCTGACAAGTTCAGTCAGTCTAGATTGCATGACTTAACATAATTGCAATACTACTGTCCAGTTACCTATCATAGATGCAATCTAGGAGGCCAGAGACGATGGACCGCTTTGCACAATTGAACAGCCACGGCAGCTGCAACATATGCCAGTGTGCCTGGGCAGCCATTTTGAATGCCTGGTTGTCTCTTTAACAAAGGATTGTCTAACTCAGATAATTGTTGGAGGTTCCATACAGATAATGCTTCTTTTATTCATACGTTTTGATTAAAGGAGAAAAAATTATCTTGGTTGGAGTATGGGCAATTAGAACAATGGAATAAAAAGTGGATTAAAGATAATAGAGTTTGTAGACAAATGACGAAGTTTGAAGAGTTAATAGTAAATAAGGAAAAAGGGAAAGGAGGAAGTATAGTCTTAAAAGGGTTAATGAGCGAAATATATAAAATATTGTAGCTCAGGGAAAATGGTATGGGAGACAGATTTGAAGGTACAAATAGGGCGACAGAACTGGGAGGGACTGTGGAAACAAAGAGTGTTGAGAAGTATGCCAGTGAGAATAAAAGAGAATTACTTCAAATTTTTGTGGAGGTGGTACCTAACCCCGATTAGATTGAATAAGATAAATGAGCAGCATTCAGCAAATTGTTGGAGAGGTTGTGGGGAAAAAGGAACATATTTACATATGTGGTGGGAATGCAAATATGTACAAAGATTATGGAAGATGGTGTTTTTGGAAATTGAAGAAATAGTGGGAATGAAAATAGAACAAACACCAAAGATTGCATTACTGTCACTATTTGAAGATTTAAAATGTGGAAAAGAAATTAAAGAATTGATATCGAGTTTGCTGACTGCAGTACGATTGATGATAGCTAGGAACTGGAAGATTCAGGGGGAATATTCTATTGAAGAGTGGTATAGAGAAGTTTGGGATATAGCTATTAATGATAAATTGACTTGTAATATCAAGTGGAGGAAAGGTATAACTAAAATAAATGAGTTTGAAGGAATCTGGAAACAGTTCCTAATATTTGTGTTTACTAAGGGAAGTGGGAAACTGCCAGCGGAAGAAAGTATGAGATTTTGGAAGCAGGAATAGATCCCGAGGTGGAGGGTGCACTTATATGTTTAGAATGATTATATATGTAATGATAGGATAGGTTATAGTTAATATTTATCTTATATATGTATTCAACATTTATTCAAAATGTATGTAGTATGTTGTGTTGTTGTTTCTTTTCTGTAAGATGTTTATTTTGTGTTTTTAAATAAATAAATTAAAAAAAAATCATACGTTTTGAAAATGCCCAAGAGTTGCCTCTTTTTGGGAAGATGCCATTCAGATGGATAAACTTTGTACTGGAAAGCTCTTTAATATTTTCTGATTTACATGTTCTCTTAAATTTTGTACCTGCTTCTGGGAATGTCAGCGTGAAATTATTTTTCGCACCCTCTTGATTGCAAAACACAGCATAGGAAAGATAAGATCTCACTGCCTATAATGCAATGGATTGAAGACCTAACACTAACAACATTTGAAAGAGTTGTAGGCAGCATTCATGAACGCACTTGTATTTGGATATGAAAAATCGATTAAAAAAAGAAAAGCAAAACAATGCCTGGTTGTGGCTTTTCGCATAACCCAACAACACACCATGATTATTAACCATGGGTTTAACCCTCGCACAACCCCTGCCGCCCAGATTCTCAAGACACAACAAGCTGTGGCAGGGCACTGAATATGCAAATTTCGCCTCCTTTACTTTACTATGACCTCCTTTAAACACAGAATTTAAAGATGACATGGAATTTATTCTGGATGAATCAAAAGCCGTATATTTTCAATTTGAATTTATTTGTATTTTAGATCTGTTATACCGCCTTATGTAAAAGATTCAGAGCAAGTTAGAGTGCACTTGAACAATGAATAGAAAACTGAAACATATAAAATGTAATAGAACATGTCAAAACATGCCCTGAACAACTTCTAAGGAACAGTAAATCTTTGAAAGCAAATGCAGCATTTAATTGGTGTCATAAGAGTCTGCTTTCCTATGAGTAGATGTTGTCCAACTTTTACTTACAGCCACTAGCTCTTATATCTGGCTCTTCATCCCATTTTCTTGACAAGTAGATGTTAAAACCTTGTTGCTGAAATCCTTCCATGAATTCTCTCAAACTCATACTTACTTGTCAAGAAAGATGAATACCAATGTAGGGATGTCACTGTGAGATCCACCCCCTAGGAACTCCTTTATTTCTCCTTTAAATCAAAGGAACCCACCCCTGGGGTGGTTCCTCAGAATGCTGCACTCTTGACTCTGTGACTCGCCACCCTTGTCTGGCCTCATAGCAGCCCAGCCCCCTTTCCTCTCACCTTCCCTTCTGCTGCCACCATTAACCTGTACCCCTCCTTAGGTACCTCATAAACCACACTAGAGTGAAACAAAAGAAGATTTATTAACAAGTAGTAAGGTATTGCAGTTGTAAATGCGTAACTGTTTCCTCAGGCACAAAATGTAATGGTTCAGGTACAGTTTCTTTAAATGGTTTAAAAAATGCCTTAGTTTCAACCCTGCCTACTCTACCCTCTAGGCCACACTATCATTCCTCCCTCTATCTACTCCCCCAAAACAACAAATCACATAGATCCGACACTATCCTAGACCCTTCCTATCTCTGACAGACCCAAAACCAAATTATCTCACACACAGCACTTCACACACAGACACACTCATCTAGGTTTTCCCACACGCATGCCAGCAGCCAATCCAGACCATCGACACACCAGCCAATCAGCACTCACCTCACATCGGGGTCACGGAGGGCCTTGCTAGACGAGGCGTTAGCACGCTTTGAGGCCCGGTTTCCCTGCTGTGCATCCACATGACGCACAGGGGAATCCAGGCCCAGGCCACACTAAAGCCTCCCCTAACGCGCCATAAGCGAAGTCGCTTATGGCACGCTTTTTCCGCAGCCCTGGCCTGAGGCCGGGGCTGCAGAACGTCTAGCAAGGTCCGTGGCTTTTTGCGGCTACTCGCTTACTCGCGAGTAGCCGGGAAAAGCCACGGACTGTGCACAGCGCTCAGCGCTGTGCCCATTGGGCCGGGGGGGAATCCGGGGGGGACATGGGGGGA
The DNA here is from genome assembly GCF_023053635.1 of Elgaria multicarinata webbii. Lineage (NCBI taxonomy): Eukaryota > Metazoa > Chordata > Lepidosauria > Squamata > Anguidae > Elgaria > Elgaria multicarinata. Next base: position 88,991,892 of record NC_086172.1, read on the forward strand.
GGCCGGACCGGCAGGAGAGGGAGATGGCGAAGGGCGACACGGGACGGAACGGGACAGGGAGGGAGGGCAGGGAAAGAGTGGGCAGGGGGCTTAATTTTAAAAAGGGTGGGGGGCTTAATTTTAAAAAAAGGCTCCTAACTTGTCCGCAGTCTTCGGGGAGCACGTGGCCCCTTTAACAAAACAAAAAAAATGGCCGACGCTGCAGGGCTTCCGTAGTCCCTGCGCGTCGGCCATCTAGGAGGCGGGGGAGCGCGCGCTAAAGTTAGCGCGCCGTCGCCCCGCCTCCCTGCCGGCTTATCCGGCAGGGTCTAGCAAGGCCCTCACTCTCCATCTCTCTAGCATTTACCCCTTACCATCCAGGTTCCAGTATAAACTCAGTAAGTACATCTTTAAACAATAAATTCTTAAAAACATTGCACATACTTACTGTATATCTAGAACAGGCATAAAACAACAAAACATCAGTTACCAAATACTGTCTGTCTATATAGTAGAAATTCAGTTCCTTGGTTTTTTATAACCCTTTTCCTTTGATACACTTTGAAATCACATTAATTTCAGTTGTGACTAGAGATGTGTAGGCCCGGAAAAGATCTGGAAAAATTCAGAAAAACCTTTTTTTCCATTTTTTTCTGAAGCATTTTTTGGTTTTTCCCCCGAAAAACTGGAAAAAATGAAAAAAAATGAAAAAATGGATTACGGGATGTTTTATTTTAGCATGATGAATAAAATGTTTAAGACAAGGTGTTCAGATATTTGCGTCTCCAAATGATTTCTAAAATCTGTACAGTATCAGATTATTACAATGTCTGTGCACCAGGACAAGCAAGTCCTAGGTTGCAAACTGAGACTACAACTCTCAAATATAAGAGCAAGATGCATTTCTGTCTCTAGGGGGCACTGCCATTGAAGGAGAGACTGAAACTAATAGTGATAACTATAGGTCAGAAAATGAGTCTGATTAAATTTCATGCATATTCATTGAATCTTGGTTCCCCCTTTTTTCTCAGTTCCTTTAATGGGAATGGGTGCTTTATGTTTTGACACTGGAGGACTAGCGGAAACATAATTTTCTTTGTTACTAATGTTGGTGGTTTCTTCTGTTGATTTTTTAAATTGATTTTTTTGCCTGCACCTCAAAAACTGGCAAAACCAAAGAGGTTCCTTACAGTTCAGGAGCTTGTAGCTCCATTTGTTACCCTAAAAAAGTAAAAAGAGTAAAATAGTAAATTAAATTTATAATAATTGTTTGAATACACTGTACTTTTAATATACTAAATGTAATAATTTTATGCCAAACCAGCTTGGAAATATTACATTTTATGTTACTAAAGTAACAAAGTGACTTTCAATCTGTAAGATGTGCTAATATTGCATTATTTCAATTTTTCCAAAAATTTCCGTTTCCCCCTGAAAAAAACTGGGGGGGGGGGGGGGGAACCAGGGTTTTCCCATGGCTTCAAAATTTCCAGAAATTTTACATCTCTAGTTGTGACACTGCATTATGAGATCATGCTCAGAGATCTAATAACTTCTAAATTCTCCCATATCATTCCTGTATTTTTGTCCAGGTGTGTATCTATACATTGGTATACTATGTTTTTGCGTTTGTATTTGGCTATTTTTGCCAAGACATCCACATGCTTGCTATCATGTATATGATTTGCACATTTCAGCATGTTAAGACCACAGAAGTGTTATTCATTAACATATCTTTGCAATCTGTACAGCACCATGTACATTGATGGTGCTATATAAATAAATAATAATAATAATAATAATAATAATAATAATAATAATAATAATAATAATAGCAACTCAGATCTGCTACTGAGGTGTTACAGGTGGGTTCACTTGCCACGAAGGAGTGATATCTTTATGCATGAATGTAGCACTTCTTCCATCTGACCGTCTATTCAGGAAATCCATGATTTATTAGACTGATAACCAGCCTCAAACAAACTTCTTCCTCCCTTTGCTCACATGGTATAACTGGTTGATAAGCCAGTTTCTCATTACATGTGGTTTCATCTCAGATAACCAGGATCCTGGTTGCAAATTCTAGACTACAGCTTGAGATTAAATCATTTTTTCTGGTTCAAATGTAATGGAAACTGTAGCAAGGAGAGAAAGGGAAGGGAAGAAAGTGAGTGGAAAATCTTGTTCTAATAAAGTATGATTATGAAACCATTGTATGAAATAGGCCTTGATCATAGTGGTATTTCTTAGAAAAGAAGCATACAAAATTAGTATTTGAGTGACGGTGTCAATAGCAATTTCACTCCTAAACTTCTCCATCTGAGCATTTTGGTTTCCTGATGTTGCTCAGTTTCCTGCCATCATCTGAGCTATAAACTGAATCTAGATTACAGCTTGCAAACCACGAATTGCTTTTTGCCCATGTTTTAAGCCTTCTTCCTTCCTCATTTTGGTCTCAAGATGGCCAGCCCAAAAATGGGAGGGGGGATGGGCACTATAAGAGCTCTTTATTGGTTTAATCTGTCACAGTATTAAAATACAGTTTTTTGAAGCTGACAAAATTGTATTAAAAGTTCTGCTGTATAAACTTCACTGCATTGCTAGACACAAAGATAACCAAGTAGAACTTTGCTAAGTCACAGTTCACAATAGTAGTGAACTACTCCTCACCAGCCTAACCCAACTAGCTGACAACCAACTGAGACTACCTTAAAGTGATCCAGTGCTCATCCGCCAGATATTGCATTTACACTGCTGGCACATGAGATTTCTAATTTTTAGAGCTGGACAAATAATAATTTTTGGTTGAAATTGGGGCAATTTTGTGGGGAGAAAGGAGGCTGAAACTCATTAGTTCAATTCAAATATTGCTACTTCTTTGGCTACATAATTTTTGTGAACCACCCAGAGAGCTTCGGCTATTGGGTGGTATAGAAATGAAATGAAATAAATACATAATCACTAACACTCATGTCTGAACATCACAAATATTGAGGGAATAATTATACTCCTCCTCCGAGTGGAAGTTGTTGGGGGTGGGAGAGTGGTGGCTGCCAACTGGTGACCATTGAGACAATTGCTGCTACTTCTACCAATAAGCACCTCATTTCAGTTGAGGATAAAGAGGATAAACAATAGTGTTAGGAGAAAAGATGAGTATGAAGAGGGAATTTGAAGAGAATTTGTACGTGTTCTGGAAAGGTGTCCCTGGAACAGGAGGCACACAGGAAGAGCAGAAGACATTTCAGTCTCTGGAAAGAACAGCTACTAGTATGGAATTTATTTCAGTCTCCCAAGGATAAAGAGTGTGAATATTTTCTCACTACTGTCTAAGACATTTGCTGCGGATACCTGTACACAAAATACAGCATGTAGGGGGGAATCTACAGATTTAGCTCATTATGAAGGTACTTAAAAACCTGACTCTTGTGACAAATTATTAAAATAATTATATTCCACACTTCCAACCTGAGTGAGACCTCAGGAATAAGGCTAGCAACCAACCTAAAATATTAAATAAAACAGCAAATTAACAAACACAATGCTTTATGTCCAGAGTGGCAATAGTGGACAGATGGAGTTGTAGGTGATGGCAAGTAGGGTTGAAAACTTAGGGAAAGACAACATTGTCTGACTGAGGACATCACTTCTTATACCTTTCATATTTGGTTATGAGATGTCATCTTCAAGGCCAGCAACACACTTTTAAAAAAATCAAATGCCACTGTAAGAGAGATCAGAGTAACATTCATGTTATGAACACGCCTGAAAAAAGCCTACTATAGATGAAAATGCAACTCAAGCCCATGAAAATGCAATTCAAGCCATCAACAGAAGATTGCTTCAGCATTTTCCTTGTTTTTGAGAACAAAGAACTACATACAACATAAACTCCTCCCTTGTTTGGGAAAAAGAAAATAGCAGATAGGATTAAAATCACTCCCACACTGAGAGATTTTAGGGAAAAGGCGGAGTTTGGCAAGTCTAGTTTGTTCAAATGTGGTGATAAGCAAAAGGTTATTTGGATGGTCACTCCCACTGCTATGGAAATTCTCATGTTAGTCTTCAGGGAATCCTTCTTAGAGAATCAAAACAATCAGAAACCTTCAATTAAAACATATCAATGTTTAAAGACTATCTATTATTTTGCATGAGATTTTTTTTTATCAATTATACAAAACAAATAAACTGCTTATACATGTAACATGTTTAGCATTAAACATATTTCTGTCTGTCCTTAAGCTAAAGTAAAGCCAGTTGTGGAAGCTGTTTAAAAATGTGTTTCCACATGTGAAGGCACACTCACATATGACCCTTGACAAGTACCACAGTACTTTTTGGTTATACAGCCACATTTGTGCAATCACAGACCACCAAAGAAAAGTAATATAATACTAGCCCTTTATTAGAAACTCATATATTCCACATTAGATTGTAAGCCTATGCGGCAGGGTCTTGCTATTTACTGTTTTACTCTGTACAGCACCATGTACATTGATGGTGCTATATAAATAAATAATAATAAATAATAATAATAATAATTAAAGTATCAAAATAATGTCAAACACTACAAATTCAAGGACCAGGAAAAACTGAATTATGTTATGTGCTTGAATCATGTCAATTGAATAAACAAGCATAATTAATTTAATATATTTCTATCCCACCTTTCCTTCAAGGAGCTCAGGGCAGTGTACATAGTTCTCCCTACTATTCGATCCTCACAACAGCCCTGTGAGGTAGGCTAGGCTGCAACAGTGACTGACCCAAGATCACTTACTGAAGTGACTGGGATTTGGACCTAGGATTTCATCCAAATCCTTGAATACTAGTAGTACTACTGGATCCCCTATTAGCTCATGAACAGTGCCATCCTATCACTAGTGCCCCACTTCAAAAACAAAACTAAATGTGTTTCTGCATGCCCCTTCACAAGTACCACAATACTTGTCTGGGGAGGTGTAATGACAACTAAACCAGTTTACATTGATGTAGATATGCTCTCAGTACTCCCCTCCCACTGTAATTTCACATAATCAATTTCAAAACAAGGTGTCAGTATGCATGCACACATCTGATCCTACCATGTCCTTGTCTCTGTACCTAAAATAGCTCTATTAGAGGTAGGGAGAGACTGAACAACTATGGCCAACCCACATCATCCTTGATAAGCATCAAGTGGTCATGATTAAAACCAGACAAAACAAACCAGTTCAGTCTTATTCTATCCACAACTAAGTATTAGCCCAGATGGTTCCATCTTCGAGAAAGGAGCCCATATCGCTTGATAACATATGGGGTGAAATTCCTTCATTGCAACTATGAGTGTGCACTGTATTATTATGCAGAAATGTCTTCAGAATAGTGATAGGCAATAATTTCTCAATCTGAGTTCAGTCATTCCCAAAGATGACACAATTACTACCCGTCTTCAAATATGATAGATACATTGAAAATTACCACAACAAATTAGGATAGCAGTGGGCCTAATTCAAGCCAGTGACGTTTAAATGCTGTGACCAGATGCGGATTTGGCTTTGTTCGTTAAAGCACCATGATACTATGAATTCTCAATTGACATTTTTGTACACAGACCTGTAGTGAGGCTCCCCCGCCCCCAGTTGGGGCTTGGCTTAAAATCAGACAGTTGTCCATCTTATATGGATGAGAAAAACTGATTAGCCATTTTTCTTCAGCCCAGCACAGTCATATTCCCCACATGTCAAACAACTCGTTAATTCCCCCCACCTATGCTCAGGAATTGCTGCAGTGGTTACTGCATATAGGAGCCAAAAAAAATGGGGTGGAGGTTACATCTGTGTAAAAAGGACTTGCATGAGACTCATGCATGTATGCAATGGAAGCAGAGTTCAACACTTCAAAACCTAAGGATCAGGTTGCTAAGTGGGTGATCTAATACCTTTTTCATGATCTATCAGTGTCAAAGCATGCCAAATTACCCAAGAACCGAATATGGCTCTATTGGGCTAAATGAAGAAATGTGTGGAAAGGATGAAACCAAAAGGATATTGACAAGAGGGGAATATGCCTCTGAGAACTACCAATACCCCAAAAAGAAATTTAAAAAGTTGTGCAAACAGCAATTTGTGCAAGTGGCAGAACCTTTAAAAAAATGCCATTGAAAAATATGGAAATCCACATATTGGCTTGACTTGCTACAAAGCAAGACAATGCCAGAAGAGTGAAATGGAACAGAATCTGCAAGGCCGAATCGGGAAAAAAATCCATTGAGCTTCACCCCGCAAACAGAATCCTCTGACATCCTTACCCCCACTTGAGCAGACCTTAGGACTCAGATATATGGGTAACAGACATTGGGTATTTGGAATTCCCCAAAGGGGTACAAATAGTCAGGCAGTGGGCAAAATCAATACATGGCCTTGTGTGGTCCTGGCTACTGTAGATGCACTTGCCATGAAGATCATTTTCTAAAACAAATTTACATAGTTCACTACATAACTAGTGTCTACTTTTAAATCAAAGTAGTGATTTATTTTCTATAAAGCTAATAACTTCAAAACATTTTTTCTCAACCACAATCCATTCTTATACATCTTTTTAAGTATTCAATATAATTTAAACAATACTTTAAAAAGGTACTTTGGGCCTGTTCAGACAACATACTAAGCCATGGTTAGGCTGCTAAGCCTTTCATGGTAAATGGTTAGTGAGTGTGTATAAACTGTGGTTAGGCAGCCACCATGGTTTGGAATGGTTCTCACGACACACTAAGTCATGGTTCACATGACACGTTAAGCCATACCATTTAGCTCAAATGCTTAACCACCATGGCTTAGCGTGTCGTCTGAACAGGATCTTTGAGACTAACAAGGCTGAGTTAGATACTAATACCCTAGATTTTCTATGAGCAGAATCAAAGGTAACCTAAATAGAGCTTCTATCTATCTGGGCTGCTAACATTACCCTTCCCAACTGCAATTCCTTATGTCCCTTAAAATGCTGCCCTCAAGGCAGAGGATCTACTAGAGTATAGTCCAATGCAGCACAAGGAGTTGTATTTGAAGTGGAAATTCCAAAGAGCCCTGAAGCGCATGTGGAAATGATCTGTATGGTGCAAGAAGTTAGCTTACCAGATCATCAAAAATGATCTTATATGCTTATAAACCCAGCGGTGGTAACAACTGGACGTATGTTGATGTAATAGTCTACAGCAGTTATTTGCGATGGAAAATGATAAAGCAGATGCAAAGATCAGTGGCCCTGACATCCAGTATGTGACATAGCAAAGTTGATTTCCATAATAAAGAAAATAACATTGGTTTCCTCTAGCACTATTTCCATTTGAAAAAAGTGAAAAACTAGTACAAAAGGCTACCCCTTATCGGTGGGTTGTTGGTCATCAGTATGTGCCCTCAGGGATTGCTGAGGTGGGAGCAACAGCATTGTTTCAGCACACTGCTATTATAAATAGCCAATACATGATGTCATGTTAAATAGGTTCACTGCTATGGGTTTCAGATTTGGTATATTTGCTTTCACTAATAAATTCAAATTAGCATTTAAAAAGCTAGTCTGACTAGTTTTAAATCAGCACTGCAATAAACAGACTGCCTTTTAAACTTGGCAGTTATTGGAGTCATGCTGGAACAATCTGAAAGAGTACCATTCATGTGAAGAGCGCCAATAAAAGCTTTCAAATGCAGATATCTTATAAACAGGATTCTATAGTTTAGAGAAAGTGAACTGAGAATGTGCATGTTTCCTGGTAGCTATGGATTATTTTGCAGTTTTCATAGAAGTAATTTAGAGAACACTGGCTCTGCAATTTCTAGCATTAATAGTCCAAGTGCTACTTACAATAATGCCAGACAATTAAAGTATCCACAAGAAAAGGAAACAGATCCTCAACACAGGAATAAATTAAGAGGTTTTTACCATTTGTGTTAACGTTCCATTTGCCATTGCTTCCAAGATTCCATATACAAATCAGATAAGCAATTCTTTACTTGCTTATCTGGGAGTAAGCCTCACTGAACTCAATGAGTCAGTTCACACGAAACAGGAAATTGTGAGTTAATTAACACACAATTTGCCAGGCGTGAACAGGAGCAACAACAAATTCTGTTAACTCTGGGTTGTTTAACCTCTAAACAAACCAGAATGCTGGGGTTTAGGCAGCATGAGTTTGGGCATCTCACAATCGGAGCGAGGGTAACCTATACCTGAGGCATATAGGACTGCATTGTTAAATAGATAGGATTCATTAAGTTGGAAAGGGATTGGAATATTTTGTTGTTGATGTTTATTCGTTCAGTCGTTTCCGACTCTTCGTGACTTCATGGACCAGCCCACGCCAGAGCTTTCTGTCGGCTGTCGCCACCCCTAGCTCCCCCAAGGTCAAGTCTGTCACCTCCAGAATATCATCCATGTTAAGTATATGAAAAGAAATACTTGCTTAGTCATTAAAATTGTGTGTGTATGGCTATCTCAGGGTTAAACAGAGAAAGTCTATCTGTGGGCAATTACCTTGAGATAGAGGCTGTTCTGGGAACCTTGCCAAGATTCTAAGTTAGCCTCATCACAGCTGTATGTAATGTAGATAAGAATTGTGTAAGATGTGTATATAGTTTCTCACTTGTGTAAAATGGAACTGATCTGATCACTGCTTACTGATCACTGCTCTATGATCACTGCTCTCTGTGTATGCCTCAGTGTGCTGATCTGAATTGAACTGCACAGAAGCCTGAAGGAAATAAACCAGCTCTGCTGTGTAAGACCTGCGTGATGTGTGTTTGTTTCTGAGCACAAATAGAGTTCCAGAAGAAGAAAAGTTCTGGCACAATAACCCAACAGAGGTTATGGGCCCAGTCCAGTCCAGGCAAGTCTACGCCAGCCTAACCCAGGCAGAAGAACCAGAACTTGGTGGGAACGGTGCAGTATCAGAACCAGAACCAGGAGTCTGCTAAAACAGAAAACTGTTGATGAAGGAAGACATCAAGCTAAAGCCAGTGCTGCAAAGTGAGGAAAAATCTCAGTCGGCTGACTCTGAGGAGGACTCTGAGCAGGAGGACGGTGAGATACAAATTCCTAAAGCAGAGGAAATGGCAGGAGCTAATATGTCTGGTTTGCATCAATTGTTAGAAAAGCTGAATGACTCTAACTATGCATTATGGTCTTACAAAATGCAAATGTATCTGATTCAGGCTGAACTGTGGTATGTAGTCACAGAGGATCCACCAGATAGAGCAGATCCACAGAATGCTAAATGGTTTAAGGACGATGCAAAAGCAATGGCAGTTATTGCATTAGCTGTGGAAGACTCTCAAATTTCCTTCATTCAGTTTTTGAATACATCAAAAGAGTGCTGGAATGCGCTAAGAGAAACAGCGGGCAGTAAAATAATTCTAACCCGGAAACTGTATGGAATGAAGCTGAAACCAGGGGAGTCTATGTCAAACCATTTGAAAAGCATGAGAGAAATCTTCAATCAACTCAGGGCACGAGGGATGGAGTTTACAACTATACACCAAGTCTATGTGATTTTGTCAAGTCTTGATTCATCGTACGATGCGGTTGTCACCATGATGGAAAGTCAAGAGGAGAAAAATTTAACCCTCGAGTATGTAGCTGGAAAACTACTGGAAACCTATGAAAGAAGACAAGCTTCAAAACAACAGAGCCTTAAACATCCTGTGGCTGAATTTCAACAAAGCCATAAATCTTCTGACGTGGTGGCTGCATTAAAGGCAAGGAAATGCTTTAATTGTGGTTCCACAGAACACTTAAGGCGGGATTGCAACAAGAAGAAGAAAAAGCAGTCAACAGCAAAGTGGAGAGAAGAGAACAACATGAATGAAGCTGAATCAACAAAGAAGTGTCTTCTAGCAAGAGTCAAAGAGACAATGAATCCTTGGTTTTTGGACTCTGGGGCTTCAATAAGTATGGCAAAAGACAAACTTTCATTTGTAACCTTGGAAACTTCTACTTCAGAGCAAAAGTGTGTTACCCTTGCAAATGGAACAAAAATCCAGATTTGTGGTGTGGGTAATGTATATTTTGATTGTCTGGGAGTTGAACTACAAAGTGTTTTATATGTACCAGAATTAGAAACAAACCTTCTAAGTGTGTTTCAGTTAACAGAAATGGGGTATGAGGTTTGTTTTACTGAAGAAAATTGTACTATAAAACAGGGAAACAAGGTGTGTGTGCAGGGAATAATGAAAGAATCTTTGTATGTGATTAATACTTGTACAGAAAATGAAGTTGTAGCCAGCAAAGTCACAACAAAAACAATAGCTAATTGCAAACCACACCAAGAGTGTATCCATTTAACTCATAAAAGGTTTGGTCACGCCAACTATAAAATAATTTCTAAGATTCCAGAATTGTGTGAAGGGGTGAAAATCAAACCATGTTCTAACTATGTAGAATGTAATGTATGCAGTGAAACCAAGTGTCATAAGTCAAACATTCCAAAACATAGTGAGAGAACAACAAAAAGAATTTTTGAATTAATACATGCAGATCTTGCAGGTCCTTTTGAGACAAGTCAAGGAGGAAACAGATTTTTCTTGTCTATTGTTGATGATTACAGTAGATTTGGATTTGTGTATGTGTTAAAACAGAAGAGTGAAACTTTTGGAAAGTTTAAAGCCTTTGTTAAGTGGAGTAAAAATAGATTTAAAGAACCTATAGCTAATCTAAGAACGGACCGGGGAGGTGAATTTCTTAGCAACCAATTTAAAAAATTCCTCAGTGATGAGGGTATACAACATAACCTTACTGCTCCATATTCACCATTTCAAAATGGAGTTGCAGAAAGGAAAAACAGAACCTTGCAGAACATGTTAAGAGCTCTATTGAAAGAGTCAGGATTGTCTAACCTGTTCTGGGCAGAAGCTTTGTCCACCTCAAATTATTTGTTAAACAGGCTTTACCACTCTGTACATGAAAAAACTCCATATGAAATGTTTTACAAAAGAAAACCTAGAGTGTCACATATAAGGGTTTTTGGAAGTAAATGTTTTGCTCATATTCAGAAAGAAAACAGACCAGGAAAGCTAGCTCAAAGAGGTTTGGAATGTAAACTGTTGGGATATGATACACAAACAAAAGGCTATCGTTTGTGGTCTCCATATCACAAAAGTGTAATTGTGAGCAGAGATGTAGTTTTTCATGAACAAATGCAGGAAACAAAACAGTATGTAAGTTTGCCTGTAGAACAGAAAGCTGTAGAAACAGAAGAAATTCCTGAACAATCTCAGCAAGAGAGGGAGGGGGAAGAAACTGTAAAGGAGGAAACTATGCCTGTAACTATGCCAAAGCGACCAGAAAGGGAACGCAAAGCTCCAATTCGTTATTCAGATGAATACCAAAGCAAACAGGTTTCTCATAGAGCTTTACTGATAGCCTATGAACCTACTTCATTTGAGGAAATTCAGGAAATGGAACCTACAGAAGCTCAGGGCTGGCATGAAGCAATGTCAGAGGAAATCAGAGCAATGGAAAAAATGAAACGTGGGAGCTAGTACCTTTACCTGAAGGTCGTAAAGCCATTACCAGTAAATGGGTATTCAAAGTAAAACAAAATGAGAAAGGACAGGTGGAATGTTCAATGGTAAAACACAAAGAGATGCTTTAAAGCTAGGTCTCAGATTGTAACACAATTTAAACAACATGCGCAAGAGGAGGACTGTTAAGTATATGAAAAGAAATACTTGCTTAGTCATTAAAATTGTGTGTGTATGGCTATCTCAGGGTTAAACAGAGAAAGTCTATCTGTGGGCAATTACCTTGAGATAGAGGCTGTTCTGGGAACCTTGCCAAGATTCTAAGTTAGCCTCATCACAGCTGTATGTAATGTAGATAAGAATTGTGTAAGATGTGTATATAGTTTCTCACTTGTGTAAAATGGAACTGATCTGATCACTGCTTACTGATCACTGCTCTATGATCACTGCTCTCTGTGTATGCCTCAGTGTGCTGATCTGAATTGAACTGCACAGAAGCCTGAAGGAAATAAACCAGCTCTGCTGTGTAAGACCTGCGTGATGTGTGTTTGTTTCTGAGCACAAATAGAGTTCCAGAAGAAGAAAAGTTCTGGCACAATAACCCAACAATCCATCCATCTTGCCCTTGGTCAGCCCCTCTTCCTTTTGCCTTCCACTTTCCCTAGCATCAGCCTCTTCTCCAGGGTATCCTGTCTTCTCATTATGTGGCCAAAGTACTTCAGTTTTGCCTTTAATACCATTCCCTCAAGTGAGCAGTCTGGCTTTATTTCCTGGAGTATGGACTGGTTTGATCTTCTTGCAGTCCACGGCACTCTCAGAATGTTCCTCCAACACCACAGTTCAAAAGCATCTATCTTCCTTCGCTCAGCTTTCCTTATGGTGCAGCTCTCGCAGCCATAGGTTACTACGGGGAATACCATTGCTTTAACTATGCGGACCTTTGTTGTCAGTGTGGTGTCTCTGCTCTTAACTATTTTATCAAGATTTGTCATTGCTCTCCTCCCAAGAAGTAAACGTCTTCTGATTTCCTGGCTGCAGTCAGCCAACAGGAAATCAGTTATCTACACGTACATTCTAAGCAATATCCAAAGGGGTAGCCATGTTAGTTTGTTGCAGCAAAAATAAGGCTTTGTGGACACTGTCCCCTTTATCAGATGCATGAAGTGTTAACTTCAATTTGGCAGATTTATATACACATGCTGGGGTGGGGTGGGGAATATAAACTGTGTTGTCAAAAGGCAGCTTCGTAGTGCACCTCAGAACACCACTGTTAAACATAAGACTAAGCTAGTTACAATTATAATGACCTTCTTCACTATGTTGAAAAATACCACAGTGCAACAAAACACACAGCAGCTGCAGATTAGCAGCAAAGTTGGACTCCACAGTGGTACCAAGGACAAGGAGAAGTGTGGGAGCTGTAATTTATGCTTCATCTTTGGAAAATGTAAAAGCATGACAAGGTGGCCACTTTACCCAAAATGTATGACAAATAAATCGTTCCCAGGCAAATAGCCAGGGAAGCTTTTCAAGCCTTTTTCTTTCATACAAAAACAAACCAACATCTTAAGTTAGGTGTGAATAGGCAGGAGTGCTATTAAAGTTGCAAAAGGCTCTTTCTCTCAAGTCCTAAGCTTCCATTTACTACCTCTATAAAGATCTGTTCTCCTGCAGTTCATATCAGAGTATGTCCCCCAAACTGAAAACCTGAGAGCTTTCTAATTCTAAGAAATGCCTGCGAGGCATCCAAGATTACTATTAACTCAGAGGCTTCCAAGATTCCTATGTACTGCCAGGCTGAAGCTGGCAGGGTGGGAGGAGTGGTGGAGATGGTCTTTGCCTCCCTGTCTTCTGTCTTGGAAAATTTTGCTAGATGAGCTTTTCAGCGGAAATGTGGGAAAGTATTCATCATTGGTTTGCATGTAATCCCAGTTAATTATTTAATCCAAGAACTGACAGGAATGAGCAGAAGCGAGCAAGCATGCTGCCTTCGGCATACTCCTAAATTTGGCTTTCCATTAACAACTTACAAATATTCCATTTTAGGTTGTCATCGTGATTTCTGAACCCAGACACTATGAGTTGTTCAGGGGTTAAAACAATTTGTTGTTCAAAGGGTTGCAGCATTTGCGATTAAAGCCGTAAGGCGCAGAGGAAAGTTTCTCGATTCACCAGATTCTCTTTCTGTAAGTGTCACATAGTAACTCGGAGACCTGAACATTTTAAAATTGCACCTTGATAAGATTTTAACTCCAGTTTTAGCCTTTAATTGCAATGTTTTATAGTTGTATAAGCTACATTTTGTTTGATTTTATTCAGTTTCTTAATGTTTTATATGCTGATTTTAAATTGTGATCTTTGGCCAAAATATGTAAACCTTTTACTGTTTTAATGATTGATATCCAGTTTTTATCTTGCAATGGTTCTTGGACCCAAGCAATAAAGTATAGTATTGGTTAAAACAACCCAGTGTTAACCTATGATTTGTTGTTCACTCCTACCCGGCAATTCATGACTTAATTAATCCACCATAGCACTTTACATGTGAACTGGGTCAACATTCCCCTCCCCACTGGCAAGGGACTAGAACTGCAGATCAGCAATCCGTCCCTTAGAGTCATAGGTACCAACAAAGTTCTAAGTGCCCAGGCAACTAAGGGCCTATGCAGTCATCATCAGGCAAGTTGTGATAGGTGCTATTGGGAGTGGTCCTCAGACTTGTATGTTCCCTTTACACCCCAAACAGTGGGACAGGACCAGGGCAGCATGAAAGTGACAAGATTTATCAATCCTAAATGGTCTGGGTACAGTACATCTTTGGGTACACACATTAATGCCTTCTCAAAAAACAAACAAAACCCCTTATCTATTGAGATCTTCTATGCTCAAAGCAGAATCTGCACTGCAGTTGTCCCTAACTTCCTCCCAAGAAAGGCCCACTTAAGCTGCTCTCTAACAAACTCCTGACAAAAATATGTGTTTTGTCAGGAGTTTGAGTCATTTTTATTTAGGACATAGTTTATAGTGGGATTGATTGGCTGGATGTTGTACTCAGTTTAATTGCTGTTTAGATTTGATCTATTTCAATAAATGGGTTCAGCCAACATGATAACCAATGGTGGTTAAAATAGTCAATGGTGGTTATTTAACCCACCATGGGTTATCGTGTTGTGTGGAGGGAGTTTATTAAATAACCAACACAAATAACCCACTCTATGCAGAATTGGCTATTTGAACCACCATTGGTTATCATGTTGTGTGGAGAGCACCACTGGTTATTATGTCAGCCACAGAGTCACAAGTGGTGGCTGCTGCTCTAGTTCAGCTGGTGAATAGATTTTTGGCAGCAATGGCTGATGGGATACTAGTGGGAGGACTGAGGGGGGAGAGGGGGGAGGATGAGTGAGTCAACTCAGCATGGACTAATAGTCAACTCAATGCTGATCCTAACCCACACCATGGTTGTGCAGGGAGTATCCCCTAGATAAACAACTGCCATGTTGATTATTACCCCACCATTGACTGTCGTGTTGTCTGAACACAGCCAATGACTTTTATGACTTGTTTATTACTGTTGCATTGTTTTTACTATTTTATTACTACTTTATTGCCAACTGTGTTAAGTGGCAATGATCATGAAAAGTTGATTATACATCCTGAATAAATACAAACAACTGCCATTAAGAGCTCACGTGAGTAAAAACAAGAAAAATGTTCTTGGTTCAAGTAGCCCACGATTTCCAGTTCTCAAGCAGGCATCCACAAGTGATTTAAGTACAGCTAGTTTATTGTCTTGACCATGTGACACAACAGTGATTTTAAAACTAGCTTCTTATCTTTTGTATCAGATAACCAGAAAGAAGGAAATACCACATATCCTAAAGTACTACCAGCACTGTTGCACAATTGTTCATATTTTGCAATTACAAGATAAGTTGTACACATCCTATTTTGTATGTCAGATCCTGAACAGGATGGGGAAATATGTTGCCTTCCAAATGTGGTTGGACTGCAACCCCTATCATCCCTTACCACTGGCCATGCTGGCTAGGGCTTTCAGAAGCTGCAGTTCAACAACATATGGAAGATGACATGTTCCCCACCACTGTCCTAGAGCACAGAGCTAAAACCATTATCATTGTAAACCGTCCTAAGAGAGAAAAAAGGGGGATTCTAAAATCTCTACTGGCAGGCAAGCTAACTGTGCAGGACGTGCTCATCATTCTAGCGAGATGAGATCATATGCAGCATATGCTGAAACAAATGTCATATAAAAATGGAACTGCAAACAGAAGTGAAGGAGTGAGATGACTGGTTCAGTGGTTTCTGCTCCTGCAAAGGCACTGAAGCCTGCATGGTACAGCTGCATATTCTCTAGCGCCATTCTTAGAGAGAAGAAGAATTCGGGCACTCTCTCAGGTGAAAGAACTTAGGTTCCATAAACACCTTGAACACTACTCAAGGTTTAAAACTAGCACCTGCACTCTCCTCTCTGCTTTCCATTAGTACATTTCAGCCCCACACCCATGGTGAAGGCAAACACACCGCCAGTTAAAAAACCTGAGGTATTAAAGGACAAGGTTTGTAAGGACAAACTATCTTTTTGCTGACAAGTTAAAAATGTAAGTGGAACAAGAAAGAGCTATTTTCTTTGGCACTGTTTCCATTACAAAATGTGATGAGGCCACCTGTGATGAGACAAACATAAATTAGGAGTAGATTTAATTAGAGAGTATTTCTCTCCCTTACATGTTTTGCTTAACTTAGAAACTGAGTATTTTTTTAAATTAAAACCAGATAGCATCCACACACTGGAAAAACTGGCAATGCTGAATATTTGGAACAGCACTTCAGCATTCACAGGTCAATAAATTTTCATGCAAAGCCGTGTCAGGAGTAGTGTTGGCCCAGAATCTATTCACCTTACCCCTTACATTACAGTTGGGATGGCAGGTTGTAAAACACAAATGAGAGTTCTATACACCATTTTCATTTTAGGGCAACCTTTCTGGGCCAATGGGCACATGTATAATTTTGACAGCATGTCGTGAACACTTTCAGAAATGGTGGGTGTAGCTGGTCACAAAACACCTGTTTCCCAGAAGGCAAACTGGTGAGGCTAAAAGGCAAACAACTTGTCCAAGATTTAAATACAGAGCAGAGGTAGGGGTGGAGTTCCAAAACATGCACCATTCTTCTGAATTCAGTTTTCTGCTCCAACACCCATTTTATAGAAGGCAAACTAATGAGGCTTAAGGGACAAGTAACTTGACCAAGAAACTGAGTATAAGGCAAAGGTGGGACCTGAGCCACAAATACCAATAACATATTTGTCCCCAGAGAGCACAGCAAAATATCAATTTCATGGAAGGCAAACTGGTGATGCTCAGAAAAACACATGCACAAACAAACCCCAGACAAAATGCACACCCCAATGAAACAAACAAACCAGCTTAAATACACCACATTTTAAACAGGGAGTTCACACACACCCTGTCCCTTGCTCCTCACCATCCCTTTAGTCTGACAGGATCTGCTCTACCACCTCTCAGCTTATGTGTTTTTCCTGGTTGACTGGCCATGCTTCCAAACAAAGCTCTAGGCTGTAGCCACACGCCATTTGGGGTCCCACAGGCATTCATAGAAATGAAGATGGTGTAGCGCTGGAGGCTGGCACTTGGCTTTGCAGTATGCTGGCCTTCCAGTTAATTATTTTAATGGGAAAAAAACATTTTAAAGAGGTGGGTGGTTTTTTTAAACAAATCAGGAGGGGAAAGGGAGTCTGGTGAGCATGAAGGGAGGTGTCCATGGGTATCACTTTGGAAATCTCAATACTATGTTATTCAAATCTGCACTTTGAATTTTAAATGTGCTCAAACTAAAATTTAAAGGTCAATAATAAGGTAAGATACTTTCTCTTCGTGAATAGATTTGGGGGATACAAATGGTGAACATTATGTACTTTATTATAAGGAGACGAGGGTGTAATTAATTAAAATAAAATTTAACATTAGGTAAAGCCTTGTTTCTCTAGCAAGTTCTGATTTAAATATTAATTACTGCTCTATACCAACTAGTAATATGCTTACACAAGAAATGATTATTAGTTATCTTCTCGTGAGGTAAAGTGAAACCGCTTATCTGGCCAATGCTATTAAGTGGCTAGCAGGCATGGCATAAAGTTTTGAGACAACAATCTGGGACCCTATGCAAAGACAGTATTTCCATGGGATCAGCTAGAATGTTATACTGCAGATCAGGAAAAGCACTATCAAGTCCAAGAGGATTCCAGAATGGCTAATGAGCAGAGGCAAGAAGGCTTTCTTTAGAAAATGGGAGACTTCCCAAGTAGGGAGAACAAAAAGCACAAAATAAATGCAACCAGACAATGAGGGATGCAAATAAAGAATCTGTGGAGCATATTGTTAAAAACATTACGGCCAATAATTTAAAAAATACATCAGAAGCATGAAACCAGCTAGGGAGGCAGTGCAACAACTAGACAAGGGAACTAAAGGTATGCTAGAGGATAAGGAGATTGCAGAAAAGATGATTAAATTCTTTGCACCTGTCTTCACTGCAGAAGATATAGGCCAGATATCTGTGCCTCAATTGACTTTCAGGAGAGGAGTCTGAAAAACTGTGGCAAATAATGCTTAACAAGAAATGAAGTTCTGGCCTTATTGGCAAATTAAAAATCAACCAATCAGTATGCTATCCACCAAAGAGTTCTTCGAGAAGACAAATGTGAAATTCTTCATCTTTTAACAAAAATACGAAAGTTGTCTCTAAGATCAACCTTTGAACCAGAGGACTGGAGAGCAGCTAACAACACAAAGTTCTAAAATTGGATCCAGAGTGATTGAAGGAATTAGAGGCTGGTTAGTTTAACATTTGTTCCAGGTAAATTAATGGAAAGCGTTATTAGAGATAGCATTGCCGCTATTGAAATCACCCTCTCCTGTAGCCGCTCAGTGCACCTCAGAGAAGTACATCCAAAGAAAACCTCAAGGTCTGGGTAGGGCCAAAGAAGATCTCAAGTTCTGTGGAGAGAAGCTCCCTTAGGGTATGCCCCCACCTATATCTACTGCAAATTTCTGAGTTCCTATCATCATCATCATCCAATAGCCAAAGCTCTCTGGGCAGTTCACAAAAATTACAAAACATAACATTAAAACTTCTAATATGCAAAATTTAAAACAATTTAAACAGCTAAAACATTACAATGAGATACCTGATGAAACAACAGACATCAAAATCCCATCAAATGACTGGGAGTAGAGGACAATCTTAACCAAAAAGATGCCAACGTTGGCGCCAGATAGACCTCATTAGGGAACTCATACTGCAATTGGAGGTCTGCAACTGAGAAAGCCCTCTCCCATTTTGCTACCTCTAATCCTCCCTCGAAGGACGCACTCAGATTATGGTCTGAGATGGTGACTTCAGCATAAGAGTAAGTTCATACTGAGGGAGGCTGTATACAGCTCAGATATTGTGGTCCTGAGCTGTATAAGGCTTTATAGGTTAAGCCCAGCATGGAATTAGGCTTGGAAACATACAGGCAGCCAGTGCAAGCAGGCAAGAATCTGTGTTATACTGTTCTCTCATTTCTCAGTGATCCCACTGACTGCAATTCTGGTAGCACTCATCCCTTTAGTTTGCTATTAGAAGGAGTGATGGCATAAGAAACAGAATTGCCTCATGTCAAGGCTTTTCTCTGTGGTTTGAAGTTACTGAAGTTGTAGAAGAAAATTATACTAAACTGTAGGTGGAGAATCATTGCATCTAGTCTCAATGAAAAGTGGGCTGAGAGTTAGTGGACTAGGAGACCTCCCCCGACCTGGTGCCCTCCAGGTGTTTGACTAGATCCCACATCATCCCAGCCAGCATGGCTACTTGTCATGCTGGCTTGTGATGATAGGAGCTATACTCCAATACCTAGAGGGTACCTGGTAGCAGAAGGCTGGGCTAGGGTGACTAGGAATTGGGAATATGAGTGGGCCATTGAATATTGATGATTTATGATAAAATAACAAGAGTTTATCATGATAGAGAGGCTTAGTATATTGAAGAGATTAAAATACACATTTTTCTCTGTCTCTTTTAAGACTTTGTTCCAGTTGGCATGATCACAGGGGCTGAAACAAGCCACCATGACTTATTGCAGCTGCTGCATGTACCAGGCTGTTGTTGGGGGTTGCCACCTACTTTAAACAAACCATGCTGTCCAGGTTCAGGTGACATGACAAGTTACGCCAGCATGGGTAATTGGGGAAATCCAGCTGGCAACCTCGGACAATAATAGAAGACTTCAGCAGAGATTCAAAGGACAGACTTGAAAGTTGATTAATTGTAATCAATAGCTTTTACTGCAAAAGTGTATTTAGAGTTCTGTAGGCTAAACAACTTTGCAGTGAAAGCTGTCTCTGTACTTAATATTCTGCCCCACTTAACAGATAACGTTTTCTTTTAAAAATGAATTATTATAATTCTTCAACAAATTCATAAAAAGGTACAGCCCAGCACTAAGTTCATTCATTAAAGTTATAAGTACGAAGTTATGATGGTAAGCTGCTATGAAACATATGGCAATCTTATTTAAAATACTTAAAGCAAGTTATGATCGAACATGCTCCTGATTTTAACTTTTGTAAACCGCCCAGAGAGCTTCAGCTATAGGGCGGTATATAAATGTAATAAATAAATATTTTCCAAGCCCAGTCATTATGAAACATACAAAGTATAATTCTGACCTATGGATTTTTACATTAGTCTCCAGTTGCACCCCAAACTCCATAACGAAAATCAAAGTCTCAGGTTAAGTTCCAGCAACTTACTGCACCAGTGAAGTACTCTCCACTGCACCGTTTTTCTGGGCATTAAGGAAAAAGTAATCAGACTTTTTTAAAAAATCCTTCCAGACATGCTTTAAGTACTTGTACTAAACAGAAAGCTTCAAGCCTTGCATTTGAGTTGGGCTCCTTTCAAGTACCAAGACACCTTGTCACACCTCCATATGCAAGAATCAGTGGGGCCGAGCTGTAACATGCTCCTCCTGAAAAGATAGGATCATCCCACACTTGTTAAGAACTCACCATGAGTCTTTGAATAAATCACTTTTTTCCAACCTCACTTTCCTTCTGTAAATTAGAACAAGAGTGATGCACCTCACAAAGTGCTGTGAGGGCACACAAAAATTGTAAAGCACTTTGCAAGCTTCCACCCCACCCTGTCAAATACATATTTTTTTACTTAAAGGCACTATGAAAATACAGTAGATAAATAGATGTCATAGTGGTAGGATAAGGAGTAGGAGTAGTGTAAATACTTTGGAAAACAGTTTGTTGTAACTTCAGAAACAAGTGACTCCCTTTTCATACTGTTTGGGAGTGGGGGAAGTAAGAAATAAATCATGAAGGATGCAGTCATCCTTCCTTACCTGTTCAGTGTATAAGAACCATTCCTCTTGAGTCTCATGCTTTCAGACAGAAATTTTAGGAAAAAATCCAGAATGAAATGCACTGTGTGCTAGTTTAATTCAGAGGCGAAGCACCTGTTTGTCAGAAAGGCTTTTGTTCATCAGGGAAACTCTTTCCTGTTTCACAGAGTCATCAGTTGGGAACAATCAGAAACCGCCAATTAGCAGGAAGGAAATCACCACAGGCAAAACAAGAGCCTGAGGATGTAAAATACTCCACCTTTTTACAAGCAAAACCCTTAAACCTTTTCCAAAAATGAGCAGAACTTGGCAGATGAAGAAGGGGGCATGGAAGAGATGAAAAAAATGTTACATCCTCTCACAAGTTTCAAAGGATACCCATGAAGAAATGTGATGTGTTTCACCTTCTTTTTCTAATTAGTCTGCAAGGAGCTTCAGAGATTCCCTTTTCCTCTCTAGCCTGCTTGACTTATTACTCAAGCATTCATAACTGCCTCAGGAGAACACGCCAAATGAGAAACAAAGCAGAGTAGCTCATTTCCAGATTCTTGAATGTCAAGAAGAGATCAAGCTGAAGACAAACAAACAGGAGAGTAGGTGGGACAGGGTAATTTTAAAAAGTGTCAAAGAGGACTTGTTTGTAGCTGAGCTATGTTCAACACAAAAAAGCAGACTGCTCTGGAAGTCAGGCATACTGCAGAAAGCCTGGGGTGGGTGGGGGATGCTTCCAGCAGTCAAGTCCTGGGCAAGCTGCCCTGCATAAATCACTGGATCACACTGTCTCTGATTAGGCTGCTTAGCTTCTCTTCCTGTACAACTCCCCTGCTCCCTGACTGGTGAACAGTATGCAATTTTTTTAAACACTCATGAGCAGATCTAGACTACTCATACCTTGAGCTGGAGCGATAATAGCTGCATTGGTTCCACAGAATAAGGGCAGCTTCACAGTAAACAGAAGGCTCTTTCATGTAGTAATTTAATGTGAATAGGTATGCAGATGGTAGTGTGTGATAATCAGACACATGGATTTCTTAGTCTGAGTATGCACAATGAGATGCTACAACTGGTTCCCCAGCATGTGGACAATGCGTATAAGCAAAAGCGAATGACCCAGATTTCAGATCTGCACATATAATCTGCATGCAGATTTTACCACAATCCCTGCATGAAAACTGCATTTGTAAAGGAATTCTTTGCCCTGTGGTGTGGACCTGTAAAAGCACACATGGGAATTACTTTAATTGAACTAACTTGCTTCTGAAATGAAGGAAAACAAGCTCTCAAAGTACACATTCTTCAAAGTTTAGGAAGGTCATAACAAAAATTGGAGAGAGACTTTATAAGCTCAGACTGTTAAGCAATTCAGATGAGTCAGATGCCAGGTTATCAACAACCTGGGAGTGTACTTTATCTGTTATTTACTCCAAAAGCTTAATTCTAAAGAATGTAGAGTTTGACAGAACATTAAAAACTAGCTTTAAAATACTTTAACAGGATAGATCTTATTTGATCTCTCCTGCTCTGAAAACACTTTGAGAGGTGTTGCGAGGGTGACATCTTTTTATACTAATTCCCCTAAAAAATAGTAAGTCAGGACTAAACTTTGTCTTACTAAAAATTGACATGAGGTTAGATAAGGAAGGGGGAAACTTGATAAGGCTGTGGGGACTGAAGGTAGCAAAAGGTGTATGAGCAAAGTTGGAGGCTCGTCTGAATAGGAGAAAATGGAACAGGAAGTGGGTGTCAGTTCTTTTCATAGTGTAACAAATGGGCAGCCTGATATGTTTTCCTATATCCATGTGGGGAAAGTGTCATGTGTGAACATGATTGTAGGAAGGGTTGGAAAGAGATACAGGAATGGCCCAGACCCTCAGTAACAGGGTGTGGTAATTTCAACTGGAAAGAACTATAAATAGTTCATGCTCCTCTGAATCGTACATTGGAAAACATTCATTCATTCATTTTATGATATATTATTAGATATATATTCTACAATGTTTATTTTATTTTGTTTTTGTTTTATTTATTGCATTTCTATACTGCTCAATAGCTGAAGCTCTCAGGGCAGTTCAGCACAAATGTTCCCAAGGCAACTGACAAAGTCATAGAACAATACAGGTCTGGGTCCAAAAAAAACACATGGAAGGAAGCTGATGGAAGCATGTGAAAGAGGAGCTACCAGGGGTGGAGGGACCAGAGAAGTCTGTTTCCTCCAGCTACTTTCCATGTGCTTTTCCTTGGATTCAACCCATGATCAATGGGGGAGGGGGGTCAGCAAATAGCAAAACACAGCAGATAACACACACAATCAATTAGTAAATGTTGAGACTTGAGAGGACAAAAAAGGAAAAAAAAACATTTCAATAAATAATAAAGCAACCCAAGCAAAGAGCAAGTACAAGATTAATTGGGTGTAAGTCAAGTGAAGAGCAGGTTTGAAGATGACTGTAAAGTATTTATTTTTTTATTTCGGAGATTTTTAATCAGACCTTTCATGACGCACTGCCCTCCCAAGGCATCTTACAATATTACAAAAACATGAACAATTAAACACAAACACCCACACACAACAGAAGCAGCAGCTAATGATTTTTAAGCACCAAATGCAGACTAGAATACATAAATCTTTGGGTGGGGTCGTTTTGTTTTTTAAAATCTAGTAGTGTTGAAGCCATATGTACATCTCTGGTAAGGGAGTTTCAAAGGTGTGGGGCCACCACTGAAAAAGACCTAAACCTAGTACCCACCAGCCTATAGGCTCTTGCTGGTTGGCCAGAAAGTAGGGCCTCTGAAGCTGATCTTAATGCTTGTGCAGACTCATACAGGTTTAGGCAGACTTTCAGATAATGTCGTCCAAAACCATTTAAGGGTTTAAAGGCTGAAGCTAGTACCCTGAATTGGGCCCAGAAACTAATAGGCAGCTAATGTAAAAGATACCGAATAGGAGTAATACGATCAAAGCATCTAGATCCAACAAGCATTCTAGCTGTCTCATTCTGCACCAGTAGCAGTGTCTTCAAGGGCAGCCCCATTTAGAGTGCATTACAGTATCTAATTTGGATACAAACAAGGAAAGTGTTACTGTGGCTAGGTCAGTTTTCTCTAGCCTAAGCTGAAAAAAGCACTCCTGGCAGTGGATACCACCTGCACAGAAAGCACAGGAGTCTAAGAGCACTCTTAAGACTGCATACCTGGCCCTTCAGGGGGAGTGTGACACCACCCAAAGTCAGTCAGTCAGTCAGTCTGTCTCTCTCTCTCTCTCACACACACACACACTCATTCCAGAGGTGGTAGCTGATATATGTTAAAAGTTACTTAAATTGATTCTTCCCCATGCTAAATATCTAATTTCTCCTTGAGGTTCAATTTCTCAGCATTCCCTATTCTAAATAATCGATTTTTAAATTTGCCTAAGCAATATATTTAAAATGTTGAACTCATTACAGTGTTGGTTCTGTCTATAAACTTAATTCTCAAATGCAATTTAAGCTAAAGCTACCCAAACTCTGAAATTAGAGTAGCAACTAAAATAAAAAGCAAGCAATACAGAAAGTTCCATTTATCACAAGGTTTTAAAGAAGCTTACATACAATGTTACAATAAAGTTAGTAAAAAGTCCCAGTCTTTACTTTAAGAGATTTGTTAACTGCAGCCACTAACAAAACCCACACTCAGAGTTCAGATATGCTTAACTTCATGTTGGATTGTGGCCAAAGTTCTTAAATATCCCAAATCATGAAACTCCTCCTCCTAAGAGGTCTAAATTTATAAAGTTGCATCATGTTTTATATATATAAAGGGGGTGCGGGAGGAAAGCTTGCAGTTTATTGGAGGGTTTTCTCTCTCTTTCCACAGAGAAGTAACAATCAGATAATTATGCCCAGGCACAACATTTGCCCATATACAGGAAACAACTGTGAAACTTGCCAATTTGCTCCACCCAGGTACTCCTAGTTGGTATAAAAGACTTTGCTGCAAAATATAGCCTGTGACACAATCCAGGAGGAGGAGGAAAGTTTGGAAGTACTGTGGAGAGAGAGCAACAGACTGAATTCAAGAAGTGAGAGTAATCATTGCCTGACTTGCTATCGCTGATATTTCCACTGCCCCACAGAGTAGAAAAACCTCCAGAAAAAATACTAATAAGGAATCTTTCCCCATGTGAGCTGAAGAGAGCCTGGGTTTAGGGTTGCCATACGTCCCGGAAAACCGGGAATGTCACGGTTTCCAAGCATTTCCAA
Source organism: Elgaria multicarinata webbii (assembly GCF_023053635.1). NCBI lineage: Eukaryota > Metazoa > Chordata > Lepidosauria > Squamata > Anguidae > Elgaria > Elgaria multicarinata. Next base: position 89,017,046 of record NC_086172.1, read on the forward strand.
AATGTCCTGAACAGCCAGTCAAGAATCCCGGATTCCTGTTCCAGCTGGCCGGAGAAATTCCAACCTCTGAAATGGTGCCTTGAGCCTGCTCAGTGGAGTGTAAGTCTCCATATTGAGGTCCCCTCTAACTTTTGAGAACTAGTGGAGAAATGTAATTTAGTGTCATTTTTTTGTTTGTTTGCTTAAACTTTTCTTTGCCTATTATTTATTTGCAGGTGCTTAAGTACTTTAGGCTGCAATCCTATGCATACTTAACTGGGAATAAGTCCTATTTAACTTAATATGATTTGTTTCTGAGTAGACACACATATGATTGCAGTGTTAGATAACTAAAGCTTAGACAGCTTGCTTGCTTTCCCTATACCTTTACATATTGCTCAGTTTTTTTAAAAAAATCCTCCCGCTCCCCCTCAAAAAATTGTCCCGTTTTTGTGGATTCAGAATATGGCAACCCTACCCAGGTTATCAAAAACATAAAATGGCAATTCAATCTTTGCTTTGAAGTGTTGGCTGAACAGCCTGAAATAGAGAGGGGTAAAACAGGACAGTTCTACACACTGGAGTAAGGAGATGTACCAACTTAAGAGAACAGACCATCTCTCCAGGGGACTCCTAAAATAACCATTTAATAACTCACGGAATACCCTTTTTAAAGGGAGTACAATTTCAGCACTTGAAAGTTGCTGAACTCACAGGTACTGCTTGATTCAGGGATGGCTGAGCACAATTTTCCCATTTATAAACACACACACAGAAAAGCAACTTAAGGGCAATATCACAGGGGGAAATGCTCAGGGGTGGGGGAAGCTCCTCCCTAACCAGTGCTCCACTTAACTATGCAGTTGTGTTTGGCTGCATTTTATTAACAAAAACACAGCGGGGGGGGGGGGGACGGGACTTGCATATAATAGTATAGTCTGACCTTCAGAGGATGAGAAAGGAGCTTTATTTATACAAGGTCAGCAATTGTTTCTGGAGGAATCATGTGCCAGACAAAACACAGATTGACAGAAATATAGACACTGAACTTTAAATACGAAGGGGCTTTCTTCAGGTTCAAAAAGACAGACTCCACTATATGCTGCTGTATGGTATGCAAAGCTGTATGCATGTCATCTTTCTGTCAGAGGGCAGTTAGGAGTGCAGAACTGGGAGCACATTTCAGATTCCTAGGAATCTCAGTTTTTCCTTTTAAACAGAGTTGAAAAGGGTATGTGCAAAGATATACTTGAAAGTGTGTGGACAATGCCTGCTGAAATTTCATAAGATTTTCAGTGGTTAGAGAAATGGCTTCAGTGTCTTGACATGGTTCACTGTCCTTCCTCAAGATAGTGATCAGGAATGCTTTTCACCATCTAATATGCAAACTGAAACTTTAACCCAAGGAACAATTCATGCTCTGGTCACCTTCAGGGGAAAAAATGTCACGAACTTTACTTGGGATGTTCCTGAAGACAATCCAGAAACTGCAGCTAATACAGAATGCACAGAACCTGCTAGGGTTCTGATGGGAGCAGCCTGTTCAGATTATATTATATCGATTCACTCTTATACACTATTTACTTATCAGTCTGCATCCAAACTTAATGCAAGGGACTGTCTTTGGCCTTTAAAAGTTCTAAACAACTTGGGGGCAGAATATCTCAGGAATCACATCCCCCCCCCACCCACACACCCATGAGCTTGCCTGGAACTTCTGTTCCACTTCAGAGGTCTTCTTGCCATCTGAGATAAGGCAGGTAGGTCCAGAAGATGCCTTCTCAATTGTGTCACCCTATAATGTAGAACAGCCTCCCAAGAAATACCCTTAGCCCCCACATGCCTATTATTAAGCAGGCAGTGAAGACAGATTTATTTAAATAATTGTAGTTTTATTGGGTATTTTGTTGCTGATGGTTTCCTTCTTCATTTTTTTGTTTTTAGATTGTATTTTCATTTTGTTTTGTATGTATCAATTTTGTGTAAACTGCCTTGTATTCTTTTTGTAAAAAGGCAAAGTATAATTGAAAAAACAACATACATTCTGGATGTAATTGCTGCTTTGAGGGTCATATAAATTTGACCGGTATCAAGACGTTTGGTAACAAGATGCCCATAGCTACATCTAATGTCAAAGGCATCCGATCCAAATGCCACAGCCAGTCCTTGTGTCAAGAACAGGATAATTTCCATGGTGGGTGGTGTCTTAGCTTGGCTACAGTAGACGGTCATGGTGACTGTGACTTGGAAGCAGACTTGGCTACCACCATCAACATGAAGCAGAGTCATGTAACCAGTGGAGCACTAGAGCAGGGATGGGCAACTTGTGGCCCTCCAGATGTTTTGGCTTGCAACTCCCAAGAGCCCAAGCCAGTATGATAATGGTTAGAGATGGGAGTTTTGTAGGCCAAAACATCTGGAGGGCCACCGTTGCCCACCCCTTGTTCTAGGGACTTGGGCCTCAGCATCTGTCATCAAGAAAGGTCTGCTCCTTCAAAAAGAAAGATGAACTATTGCGGCATGCTAACTTCATAAAGCCTTGTTGCCAAGCCAAAGGTGGAAGCAATCATAGCTGCCACATATAAACTACTTTTAAAAACCAAAGATGAAGGAAGAGAAGAGTAAAAACCCCCACAAAAGCCTAACTTTTGTGTTCAGCTGAGGGAATGCAAGGCGACAGTACAGTAGTCAAAAAGGAATTTAGAGTAACGAGATCCATGTCCGCCTGAGCGGGCACCCTTGGGACTGGAAGTGGACTTCCTGCTAAAGCTCTAGGGAGCGTTGACAAACTTCAATCTGCAAAGGCACAGAACCCAAATGTAGGACTGCACAGAGACCATGAATTTAGCCCCACCTACCCACCCCTTTGATACTAATCACTAAAACAGGTTATGTGAGTGTAGACAGACAGAAAGGCTATAACAATTCGTAGGATATTAATAGAATAGAAAAAGGAAATCAAGGTAAGCAGGTTAACTTTAACCCCAGAAGTGCAAAACAGAGGGTTAGGTGGTATCTCTGGCCAACAGACAACCACCAAAAAGCATTTCTTCTGGTCCATATTGTCCTGCTACACCAGCAAACCGTTGCCCATAATCCAAAATCTACTTCTTTGCATGAGCATCCCCATCACAACGTCCCCTCTCAATGCCTACATAGAAAACACAGAGAAAATCAGCATTGTACAATAATCCAGCATATACATGCTACTCACAAGTGAAGAGGACTCGATTATTCACGACTAAGTATAGGCAGCAGGTTCTGAGCATCCAAAATCCATCTCTATACATGAGTATCTCCACCACCAGAACTCCCTCCAACCACCACCACACTTACTAGGCATACACAGCAGTGATGCTGGGGGCAGTGTTTCCTTTTTAAATTACATCTGTCATTCACCCAGAGTGGCCTGAAAAGTGAAGTCTCAACCTCTCTAGTGAACCTTGTAAATTCAAGGGTGCTGCTGCCTCCAACACGAGTCACCAGTTGGAAAAAGAGATGGACCTGACACATTCTGTTGCTCCAAGCAAGCATGTTGTCATTCTCTGAAAACATACTACTGAGTTAACTGGTTGGGGGTGGCCTACCTTGAAAATAAAAATCTGGATCCTGCTGCAAAGTACAGGAGAGCCAGGTCAAGACTATGTTTGGCAATGAGGCAGAGTGTTCCTTCTGAACACCCCTTCTCACTGCCTTTTTCTAAGATAACAAGTACATGATGTAACCTGCTTTTATACACTTTGGCCCCGACAATAAAGCTACCACCACATTGCTTTTTCCTGGTGGCCCTAATGTTGTTTTCATATACGAAGCATCCCATAGGAAGAATGCATTACACTATGAGGAAGTTTGAAAACATTTGTGACAAAAAAGGAAGACTGCAACGAGAAGTACAAGGTAAGTACAGCTCTTCTCATCCCTTCCATGCCTCAAATGCTTCTTGCCTCCATTGACCTCAGCAGATTTTATTTTCAGTCCTTGGAATTTCTTTATGTTCCAGAAACAATCTGTCCAACCACTATCCAGACGGCAGACTTCAGTTAAGGGACCTAAAGTCCTGAATAGAGTGGTTCCTTGTATTTACTTTTTCCTATGCAGCTGCTCACAACATGATAAGGGGAGGCCAAACATAGTACAGAGAATGCTTCTCTACACTGCAAATGTGTTCACCATTTCTCTTGATTTTCCCCTTCTGCCCTGCTATTTCAATATTAACCTTTTAATTGTTTCCTTTCTCAAGAGGCACTCTACTTGTTCATATTGTTAGCCACTTTGGGTCTTCTTTCAAAATAAAAAGATGATGATGATGATGATGATGATGATGATGATGATGATGATGATTTGACCTATTCCTTATAAGGTATATCCTACCAAATTCTGATCACACAAAAATGTATGCATTCCACTGTGATAGGCACCAAGGATTCCTTAAGTTTTAAATTTGAACAGTCCTCCACAATAAGACAAAAGCAAATTACTAGTAAACAATTTCAAAATAAGTTAAAGGGTTGTTTAAGGGGCAAAGTTCGCATCTTGTGCACATCATAGAAGGTATTATCTTTCATGCTTTTGCACTCTCTCTCTCTTTAGTCATGTATCAACAAGAGGAATTTCTTGCATTCACTAAGCCACCAGAATGGAAGACTTCTCAGATTGCATCTAACTCTGCTACAGTCCCAAATAGCAGAATGCTGCAGTCTTGATGTTCTTGTCTTGTACCTTTCCCATTCTTCCTTTATTACTAAACAACTTTCCCTGTAGTTTATTTATTAAATTTTTATACTGCCCATCATCCAAAGCTCTCAGGGCAGGGCACAATTAAAAACCATAAAATACAAGTATAAATTTAAAACATTAAAAGTTTTAAAGGCAATGTAAAACCTGCTACATTAAAGACCAGGGAAAGCCTGTGTAAAAAGGTATGTCTTCAGGAGATGTTTAAAAGGTATTGTTTTCCGCCTCCCAAACCACATGAGGGAGGGTCCTCCAGAGGGTGGGTGCTGCTAAAGAGAAGGCCCACCGCTGAGGTTCTTCATGGCAGCATTCTTTTTGTCTCAGAATGGCCAGTAGGGCCTCCTCTGAGGATCGTAGTTGTCATCTGGATGTATATAAGGGAAGGCAGTCTGCTAGGTATCCTGGTCCCAAGTTGTTTAGGGCTTTGTAGGATAACAGCAGAACCTTGTACGTGGCTCACTAGCTAACAGGCAGCCAGTGTGTTTCTTTTAATACTAACCAGTGCACCTTCTTTGACTCTCCATCAGTGAACTGTGAGATGATGTCCAAGTCAACAAATCTTAATTAGTTCTATCATGCCAATCTCCACTATTTAAAATATCCATAATGTCAGGTGTTGCCTGTTAGTACTCTGAAGTACCAGCAGACAAAGAGGAAAGAGCATCCAAAAACAAGAAAAGCAGGTTATTCAACTGGCAAATCCAGTTCTAATGCAAGTCAACTGCTAATTTATGCATCAAAAAGGAGTGAGTGCCTTAGCTTTAGCCACGGCTGTAGGTAGCTGTTCACATTTTATTTAAGGAGTATGTCAAACTCTTGACCCTTAAAGCTACTGAGACATTGTATTTTCTTAAGTTTCTATCTCACTTCACAACTAGTTTTTGAAAGTTTTTGAAGCGGTCAAGTAGATGTTACAAAACTATGGATACACACACACACTCAGCTGCTGTACGAAAGGAAGAATTCTTTCTGTTTGTGTAAGTTGGAGTTCATTCCACTAACTGGATGCTTCCACAGGCAGAATAGGGGGAAGTTATTTCTGTTAATTTCACCTTCCCCTTGCAGCCACCTCTCACCCTGTTCCTGAAGGTTTCAAAATCTGGAGTAGACTGACTTCTGCATATGGGGAAGTCCAGTTCATGGAGTTCCATAGCACCTAACTGTGGGGCCGACTCATTATTAATGAACAGAAGGCTACATATTTTTACACTGTGGCGTTTTTCAACTCTGGTTCTCTTGGTATGTTTTAATGCTGTTTTTAGCTTTGATGTTCCGTCATTTAGTGGTATTAATTGCATTTTAATCAAATGGATTACTTTCTTCTGTACGCTTTTGTTATTCACTTGGACTATCTCCACGGTTTTCCCCCTGCTCCTATATTTTTCCTTGGGAAACTTTCCATTTCTAAAAAATACTTGGTTTCATAAAATGAGTTACACAATACCAATCCAGTTAGGCAGACTCAAAGCTGAAAACAACTTTTTTCAGGTAACTATACTAGGGAACATGGCTGTATCGGAAAATGTGTGCTGCTCAATTGTCATGTCATCAAATATTTACAACTATTCCAGTAAAAAAAATTCCAGGTGAAGCTTGTTAACACCCCCACCTGGGTCGGTCACACACAGGCTGATTTGCACAATTACCCTCTCCGGGTGCAGCTTCTTGTGTCGTCCAAACCCATGGATGCTAAAAAGAGAAATCAACTCTGGTGCTTGATAAATGTGTTTAAAACTATTTTATTCTTTAAATCCAAAAATGCTCTAGTTTTTAACACATTTATCAAGCACCAGAGTTGATTTCTCTTTTTAGCATCCACGCTTATTGGTGCGTTTTTTCCCTACATCGGCATACTGTCGTCCAAACCCAGCAAGGATGACTTGTTGGGGCTGATTAACAAACCACTCAAGTTCACATGTAAAACAAAACCATGGGTTAGCGCTAAACATGCAAGCAAAAAAGAAACTTGTGCAAAGTTTTGGGCACAGCCAGGAGGACAAATAAAACAGAATTCAGTCTCATTTTAGAAGATTCCTGGCTTGCCATTCCATGTGAATCAGGAATCCTGGTTTAAAATAAACTCTCAATTTGAAAAACAAATTGTTCAACAAATCCTGGCTAGTTTTGCTGGCTTGTTTAACAAACTATAGTTTATTTTGATCCACAATTTTTGGTTTGCAAATAACAAACCAGGAATTTGCTGAAGCAAAACTGATCTCTGGCTTATTTCTCTTCCAGGTCGCATGGGGAGAGATGAGCGGGGAGCATGCAAGCCCAGCACTTCGCATTGACTTTATTCAGCTTGTGCACATAGCTAAATTATGGTTTACTGTTAATGCAAATACAGCTATTGTGTGTTTTACTAACATTAAATATTTTACTTCATGGATCAACATTCCTAGGTTTTGCCTGTCAATCATAAATGCAAATATTTGTTTCATGCAGTTTAAAATGTTAACAACTGCATTTCTAATGTGATCAGGCTTTCAAAGTATGAGTGGACACCAAGATACTCATTACATGATAGTGCAAAGTTTTCATGTACACAGTTTTTCCAACCATAGTCCATCTGTCAAACACATGTCAGCCACTCCTTGTAAGTTGATCCATGCTTTGGATACTTTACTAACAACTTGGTTTGTAAAATTTCCCAATCTCTGGGTCACAAACCCAGGCACACTGCTGTAGGGTGACCAATACAGAAGGAAGTTAAACTATTTGGAAAAGCACTGTTACAATACTTCCTCTCTAAACCTATCAGTGAAGGCTCCAGACAGTGCGATTTAGTAATACCCTATTGCTGCCAGATGGCTCAGATAGGGTTCTGTGCTCTTTAAGAGCTCAATGACAAAGGGCATACCTTACCACAAATGTTGCTGAAATTCCATCACACAGACACCAAACCCACCCAGCATGCTATATACGAGCACCCCACCTCAACATTAAATAAACAACAGGTACATTGTGGGGGAAGATTCAGCATGCCAAAGTAAGAAGCTTCTCTCAACTATAGTAAGACAGGCCGTTTTGAAAACACTTGGCTAGCTTACCTACTCACCCTACTTCTATAACCATACTGTCCAGGTATTCAGGTACTCATGCTTTCAATTGAGCATATGCTGACAAAGCAAGCACCAAACTGTTGTGCTGACTACGTACCTCAAAACAAACAAGAGACCTGCATGGGATTGAGTCAGTGGTGCATGCAGGCTTCAGAGGGATGCATACACAATAAATACACACTCACCAACTTCTGAACTGCTAACCTGCTGCACTTTTACATAATACCAGGATGCAGACACTGGTGCACTTGCAAAGGGGCTAAACAGTATAACTCACCTTCCAAACTTGCCAAGATCAGAAAATGTAGCAGCTGTACTTTGAGAGGCATACTTTATCTCCCTTGCCCAGAGCTTGCCTTGGACTTCTTGCACCACTCCCACCCATCCGTCATGGGTGGGAACCTTTTTCAGGGCCAAATTCCAATCTTGGAAAGGTATCAGGGCCATCCTATGGTAGTGAATTTTATAACTCATGGGCTATATGAAGTACTTCTTTTATCCATCCCAAATCTCCCACCATTCAGCTTCATTGGATGACCCCAGGTTCTAGTTTAATGAGAGGAAAAAGATTCTCTTATCCACTTTCTTCAAATCATGCATACTTTAATACACAAATCAAAGAATCAAATCAAATTTTATTTGCACCAAGCCATTGGCCATTGCAATTTAGAACAATTAACTGAACATAAGGCATAAAACGGACAATAAATGTCCAGAGTTCAAGAAAACAAAGTCTTTAACACATAAAACTCAGTATCTCCAAGCAAATAAAGCATTAAATACAGTTAAGGCTAAAATTATAAAATTTAATTTTATATACCTTTACTCACATTTTTTTCAGAGCTAAAAACCTTTCATAAGGAGTTGCTCCAGACCTTTGATAATTTTGGTTACCTTTCTCTGCAGTATTTCCAGCTCTAACATATGTTATTTGAAGGTATTTCTATGCCACTTTTCTGAAACCAACTAAGGCAGTGTATAATATATGTTTTAAGATGCAGTGACCAGAACTGAATCCAGTGTTCCAAACATGGTCCCAACATAAATTCGTACAAGGGCATTATTATATTGGCAATTTTAGTTTTGATTCCCCCCTCCCCCGTAATGATCTCCAAAATGGAATTTGCCTTTTTCACAGCGGTCACATACTGGGCCAACATTTTAATTGACTTAATCCATCACAACCCTAAGATCCCTTTCCCAGTCAGTCACTGTCAGCTCAGGAGTTTTTGCCCAATCTCCATCACTTCGCACTTGGTCACATAGAACTCCATTTTCCATTTTGATGCCCATTCCCACAGTTTGGAGAGATCCTTTTGGAGTCCTCCATTGTTCTTTTGTTTTATCCATCCTAAATAATATTAGCAAGCCTGGCCATCTCACTGCTCATCCCTAACTCCAGATCGTTAATGAACAAATTAAAAAGCACCATGCCAATACAGATCCTTCAGGGACTGCAGTGTTTACAACTCCTTGTAGCAAGAACTGACCATTTATTCCTACCTATTTGCTATCTTTTCTTTAATCAATTACCAATCTATAAGAGGACTTCTCTTTTTCTATGACTACCAAGTTAGCTGAAGAGGCTTTGTCAAAAGCTCAATCCATATGCTAGTTGGCACTTTCAAAGAACTCTAAAAGTTCTTTGAAATTGAGGAAGGACCTTCTTCAGAAAGGCTTACCTTTCTATAAGCTTGATAATTTTATCTTTAACAACACTTTCTACCAATTTACCCAGAATGGATGTTAAACTGACCAACTTGTAATTTGCTGGTTCCTCCCCCATCAGCCCCAATACTGTTTGTTTGTTTTTAAGAACTGGTGTTATACTGACCACTTTTTAGCCCCCTGGGATGATTTTCTTTTTTAAAGGTAAAATCATGCTCCCAAAAGCCTCGGGAAGCATAATTCCTTATTTTAAAACCAAGACATTTTCTTGCTGCTGCCATCAATCATCCAGAAGCCATTCAGCAGTGGAACAGCAGCTATTTGGGTGTGCAAGGGTAGCAAGAAAGAATGGGCATGCATACAAGTTGCCCACTCCAGCTAGAACATCCATCTCTTGTCATCAAAGTCCAAGCCTAACACACTAGTCCCAGAGAAATAAAGCAGTTTTCATTTAAAGATATGCATACATAATACTGATTAGTTTACTATATTTTATATACTTGACTCTGAAAAAGGAGGCTTGCAAAGAATATCCAGTGCAGTTCACTGAATAATAAATTATTTAATCCCAATTATATGATTAATGAATTGTAAGCTAGGTCTCGACTACAAATTAAGTCTTAAATGTGAATTCATTAGCCAAGAATTGTGAAGATCCTCAGCTCGGTTACCAGTGGAGTTCTTGCTCTTACCAAAATAAAACTTTTTGTTTCTAAATGCAAGAAATATCAGGCAACAAATATTTGTGTTGGAGAAAGAATACCAACTATAGTGAAAGACAGTGCTTTTAGTGAATAACTCCCAGGCTTTCCATCACAGTCAATAGGATTCTATGGGTTACCTCTTTGTTTAAAAACAAAGCAACAGATACATTCTTGCAACTTGCAGCAACAATAGATGAAAGTATGAAAACGTTGAAAGTTATTATCAGAAAGGTGTTTGTATAGCAAGGAAGACATACTGCTTTCATCTGTAACTGCAGGCAAGGATTGCTTTTTAAGAAGTACATGAAAAGCAAAGCGTTCAGGCTAAAGTACATGAGCAGCAACCCATAAGGCTATAGAACAAGATGGTTATACACACGAAGTTGTCTTGCCCATTGTAGATTGCTTCTGCAGGAAATGGGACTTCAAAAAAGCAAATGAAGGACCAAAAGCTAACTACTTATTATGTTGTTCCTTCTTGAATTCAAGTCCCTTCTCATCTGAGAGTTAGGCTGCAGTTAGAAGCTTACAAATGGTTACCCCAGGAAGTGAGTGGGCTTCTGTTTCAGGGTTGCTATTTTAGTCCTTCATACCAAAAACTTGTTCAAATAAAGCAACTATTCTCTGCCAACTAAGAAAACAGTCTCTCCCAGACAACTGTGCTCTTTAACTATCAGAGCTGCCCTCTATCATTTAGACTGCCCTGACATTCTTGCCGTATCTGCCAGACATTGATGTATGGGTCTGAGCAATGTAACTAACAGAGCTCTCCACAAACTTATCCCAAATATGCCTCCCATTTGCTGCCTTCCCGTCACCACTGAATTTACACCATCCTCTAAACTGAAGAATATTCAATTTTTCTCTTAACAGGATAAAAAAGCCCCATATAGAAGCTATCTAGAAAATGCTTAAATACAAATTCCTACAGAATTCAAAGGTGGCAGGATGTGATCTACTCAACTAAGCCGTAAGGATTTGACAAAGTCTCATGTCAAATAATGAGCCAAAGTAGAGGAAATTCTTTAGCCAGAGAACTGATACCCTGAAGTTCACAATGGTCTTTGAGATGAAAAATTCCATCTAACAGAAACTGACCAGAACTAGCCAAGAACCTATGAGTTTTCTCCCATGTTAGCTCACCCACTTCTGAGGTAGTTTAATTTTTGCCATCTACCTTTCAAGTCCTACTATATTGGGTTTGAACCAAAAACCATTTTGGGTGTCATGACAGGTAGTACTACTTAGATTTGGTCCAAAGAAATATGAGATGACAATCACTAGGGCCTTCTGTAAGGAACAGAATATTATCAAAATGTGATAGCTGGGCTCCGAAGACAGAGCCCTGTTTCTGACCTTGGAGCCTAGAAATTGAACAATCCTTTGCCCTTCCCACCCTCCCCGCTGCCAGATGCTGTTCAGTTGACAGTGTTCTATATTGACATGAGATTCTTAATAACATAGATGACAGTGATATAAATGAACTTATTATTGCTGACCCTCAAGCATGCCACAAAATATAAATACCTAGGAACTTGGTTCAATGAAGGGAATGAACAAACGCAAAAGATAAATGCAAGAATCGAGCTGGCAAGAACAGCATTTGTTAGAATTAAACAATTGCTATGTAATTGGAACCTTAATCTTGCACTAAGGGTTCGGATGTTTTCAATATTATTTTATTGAATGGAGGCTTGGACACTTAAGAACAATTTGAGGAAAACAGAATCTTTCAAAATGTAGATATACTGATATATGTTGAAGATACTGTGGACTGATCAAGTAACAAATGAGGATCTATTACATACGATAAGCAAGCAAATGGAATAAATACCTTTAAAAGAAAATTATAATATCTTGATCATATTAGCCAAGAGGGGGAAATACATCATATTCCAACTTATTATACAAGGAAAAGTTGAAGGAAAAATATCAGTGGGAAGAAAACACACATCATGGTTAAAGAACTTGGGGGAATGGTATAGCTGTATTTCTATACAATTATTTAGAATAATGGCATCAAAAACAAAAAATAGTTGTAATGACAGCTAACCTCCGATAGGAGAAGGCCTCTTAAGACAAATTGCTTACTCCCAACCCAAACTTTAGAATTGCATGTATCACATTTATGTCCTGCCTCTCTGCCAAAAATGGTGCTTAAGGAGCTTACAATAGTAAAATACAGCTAAGAAGAATATCAATTAAAACATAAAAACAAATCCATTACAAAGAATCTGAACTAAAACATAGCGATAAAAAAAAGTTTAAACCCATTATATAGCAAACCAGCTTACATGCCATAGGCCTGCGTGTTCAGGGATTGTTTTAAGTGAATATCCCTGAAAACAGCAGTTACAATAAAACTGACACAAGTCCAGAAACATGCTCATACTTGCCTTACACTTGTGAGTGAACATAAATAATTCTCTCCACAGCCAGCCATAACAGGAAGAGCAGATCTAAAGATTCTATTCCAAAGAAACTGTCAGCAGGGAATTTCTAACTCTATGCTGTTGATGGTGTTCTATATTAATTTTAAAATTTGCCATAATAAAACCATGAAAAATAAAGGGGTGATGCTATAAGAATTTGTGAAGAATTCAGTAGCAGAAAGGATTTGATGGTATTTGGAGTGAGGAGATAATGTTTTTTCATAATCTATTGTTTTCATTTCAATGAGTTTCTTAAAGTTTATCATATATCCTACCATATTTAATAGGAATTATGTACTCATTGCATACTATGAATGTTCATGAATTCTGCTGGCAGCATACATAAACAGTTTATTAGCAGAAATACCAAAGGGCATGGGACAATGTTTTCATGACTAAATTTATTCACATTCTGGTTCTAAGACAGCAGCACTACACACACACTGTTGAAAACATTCCAAAAATCAGAACTACTGATTATTAGTGGAAATAACCTATATGTGGCAGGTAATAGTTTTATCCCAATTTGGAAATATGAAGCAAAGGGGAAATACCACTAAATGTGACTACCTCAACCATTAGTGGGGTCCAGAAAATTTCAAATACACATTAAACACCATTTGTGAAACTTTGTTGTCACATTTCAAGATCATGTGAAGGCTATGCTATAAACCACCTTACTTACCATTCGAATAATAGAGAGCTCCGGCTATTGGGAGGTATAGAAATGTAATAAATAAATAAATAAAAATTCAGATGATGGACAAATGCAAAAAGGGAAGAGGCATCCTGGGACTTTCGCTATGCCTTAAAGCAGGGGTGGGTAACTGTGGCCCTCCAGATATTTTGGCCTACAATTCCCAGCATCCCTCACCATTGGCTATGCTGACTAGGGCTGATGGGAATTGTAGGACAAAACATCTGGACGACCACAAGTTGCTCACCCCTTCCTTAAAGATACCTCCCTATATTACTGACTCCTAACACTTAACACCAAACATTTGGGTTTAAAATAGCTTTATCAACTATGCTAGGTTTAGATTTTCTTCAAAAGAAAGTTGTAAGGGCAGTCCCAGTAACTAAGAATTAAATAACCATGTTTGAAAACAGAGAATGTACTCCACCTAGTGGGAGACATAAACAATTGCAAGTATAAAAAACACCTGGACTATTGGCTTTTTTTTAAAAAAAAAATAAATACATCCTGACATATATAACAAGTTCCTCACTACTTGGTATGAGCTAGATGTGTTCAGGCCTATTTGGCCTTCACCTGGTATCTTAGGTTCTACTGGACTGGGCCATGCGGCTGAAATATTTCAAATTATAATAGTTCATTTGTGTGTGTGTTCAACTGTGTGTTTTAATTTGCATCTACAGAAATACCTAATTCTATTTAGCCTTGTAGAGACTTCACTGGGTAAAACAGCTTCATGCTGTAGCCCAGGGGCAGGTACGCTTAAGGCTTGCAGGAACTACATTTATAAAAAAAAAAACACACCAACAACCTAGAACCATGTGATCCACCAGCTAGAGCCAGGGAAGTCATCAGAGGTTTGGGCTGAAGTGCCATCAGTATGCAGATGATACTCATCTCTACCTCTCATTTCCATCTGCACATCCCAGGGAGGCTGTGGAACTCTTGAACCAGTGTCTGGAGGCTGTTTTTGGATGGATGCGGGTGCACAAACTGAAACTTAATCCAGAAAAGATGGAGGTACTGTGGGTTGGGAAATCAACTACTTTGGATGGAGACATCCAACTGGTCTTAGATGGGGTTGCACTGCCCCTAAAAGACCAAGTACGCAGTTTGGAAGTTCCCCTGGGCTCTGAGCTAACTGAGGAAGCCCAGGTGGCTGCAGTGTCCAGGAGTGCATTCTATAAGCTTAGGCTACTATGCCAGCTGTGGCCCTATCTGGAGAGGACAGACCTGGCCTCAGTTATCCACACACTAGTCACGTCCAGGCTGGACTACTGTAACATGCAGTACAGGGGGCTGCCTTTGAAGATGGTTTGGAAGCTTCAACTGATGCAGAATGTAGCCACCCGAGTATTGGTGGGGGCAAAGCGCCTATACTGTGCCAGCTGCACTGGTTACCTACGTGATTCCAAGCCCAATTCAAAGTGCTGGTTTTGACCTTTAAAACCCTAAATGGTTTGGGACCAAGTTATTTGAAGGACTGCCTTTACCTGTCCTGGCAGTAACAGACTCCCACTACAGTTCAGATTACAATAGCTGTGGTCAATTTCTAAGCTGAGGTCAGAGCACAGGAGGGCAGGCAGATAAAAGGAGCAAGCACCAACAAGAGTGGTCACAAAGAACAGGCAAGAGGTCAGAACACAGGTAAACAGTCAGTACATTACATAGTCCAAGAAGAGAGTCATTAGGCAGTCCAAAGGTCAAGAAACTGGGTATCAGGCAGAGGCAAGGTTCAGGAAACATGATACAAGGTGGGTGGACCAAAGTTGTTCCAATGCTGGCTGATTTCTGATGCAGGGTTTTAAGCCTGAAGCCTGCTGGACCCCACCCAGAGCTCACCTGTAGTCATCAGAGCTCTCCTTTCAGAGCCCCTTTCTCCTGAGGAGACCTTTTCTGCAGGCAAGCATTTCATCGCACAGGAGCCCTATTAGCCTGTCACTTGAGACGACTATGCTCCCGGATATCAGGGGGCTGCTCTGCCTCAGAGGCAGAGTCCCTTTCTCCTGGCAGGGATGGCCCTGCAACCACCTCCCCCGGGGGCTCAGGCTTCTGTGAGACTAATGGCAGACCCTGGTCTGAAGCATCCTGGGCTTCCGGGGCCTCCTGGGCCTCTGGAGCCTGTAGCTCCTCCTCTGAAGAGGACTCCTCAAGTAGGGGCAAGACATCACCCATATTAGCCTGCCTGCACTATAAGATCAGAAAGAGAGGCCCCTTCTCATTTGCCCACCCTGTGAGGGCAATTAGGTGGCTGTCCACACAGGAGAGGGCTTTCTCTGAGGTTAACCCAAACCTCTGGAACAAACTCCCATTGGAGGTCCACCACGCACCATTTTTGCAGGCTTTCAAGAATGACGGAAAAACATTTTATTTTACGATGGCCTTTCCATGATGAGTATTGTTTTTTCTGTCGTTATTATTGTTGAGAACATTAAATCTACATAATTTAAAAGGCTAGATTAAAAAGATCTGTCTCCAAGTCCTTTCTAAAAGCCAAGAGAATAGGGGCCAATCTTCATTTTGAGAGAGAGCATTCACACACACCTGACAAATGAGCTTTTGCCTCTCCTGTAGATTTTAATAGCCAAGCAGGTTCATAACGAAACAGGTTATTTCTTAGGTAGCTAGGTCAGCTGTTTAGGTATTAAAAGGCTAAAACCAACACCCTGAATTGAGCCCAGGAAGCTACTAGGCGGCAGGGCAGGTTTTTGCAAGACAAGTGTGACATGGTGGTCCCCATATTATGCACAAGTTAACAGCCTAGCTGCTGCGTTTTGCACGAGTTGAAGCTTCTGGATGCTCTTCAGGGATAACCCTATAGACAGCAATCATCTTAACATGATAAAACTAAGGCATGGATAACTGTTGCCTACTCAGATTGATCCAGGAACAGCTACAGCAGGTACACCAAGCACAGTTGTACAGATGTGCTCAATGCCACCACCACCACCTGAAAATCTAGTGACAGTTTAGAATCAAGGTACACTCCCAAGCTACAAACTTGATCCTTCAGGCAGAGTACAACCCATTCCAAAACAGATTGAATCCCAATCCCCAAGTTAGGCTTTCTACTGACCAACAACAGTTCTGTCCTGTTTAGATTTAACCTCAGTGTATTCACTCTCTCCTGGGCGAACCAAAAATCGCCCAAGAGATCTACTTTCTTCCCAACCCTGCTGAAGCCTACAAAACAAAAGCTCATCTCATAAAAGTTTGGTCTTTAAGGCACCACAAGACTCGTTATGAAAAAGAGGGATTATTTTAGGTACAGGCATTTTTAAAATCCATATGCATGTTATACCACAGACCTTCCATTTCATAAGAAATCCAACAACCTTTATACATCAACTTCTAAGATTTGTGATTAATCATATACAGTTTCTAGAACAGGCGGACAAAGCTCAAAAAGCATCTTGTTTTCTATAAGTGTTATTTGTACCTTTATTTCCCTGACTCTAAAAAGTAATTTGGTTAGTGCTGCCCTCTAGTGTACAAAGGATGTTATTAAATGCTTAAATGGGTAATTTTAAAATGCAAAAATGTCATTTTTGCACAGGTATTTTCTTTGGAAATGAGCGAAGGAAGATAGATGCTTTTGAACTGTGGTGTTGGAGCAAAATTCTGAGAGTGCCTTGGACTGCAAGAAGATCAAACCAGTCCATACTCCAGGAAATAAAGCCAGACTGCTCACTTGAGGGAATGGTATTAAAGGCAAAACTGAAGTACTTTGGCCACATAATGAGAAGACAGGATACCCTGGAGAAGAGGCTGATGCTAGGGAAAGTGGAAGGCAAAAGGAAGAGGGGCCGACCAAGGGCAAGATGGATGGATGATATTCTGGAGGTGACAGACTTGACCTTGGGGGAGCTAGGGGTGGCGACAGCCGACAGAATGCTCTGGCGTGGGCTGGTCCATGAAGTCACGAAGAGTCGAAAGTGACTGAACGAATAAACAACAATTTTCTTTTGAAAGTGTTTTACTGTTGTGAAGTACCTTATTGGACTCCAAAAGATAAAACACTGGATACAAATTCATTTATATGGCTATTAAAAGTCTTGGAATGTTATCAATTGATTATCTAGATACCCAAGATGGGCAAATGTTCCATTACACTGAATATAATATTCACACTAGAAGTTAAGTCTCTACCACTAGCAAATTTATAATCTATACAACAGAGAATACACATTTAAAGTTTAACTATGGAAGTTAACTTCATAATATAGAACATAATGAGAACTAGCCATTAGTTATACCAGCCTTCCTCAACCTGGTGCCCTCTAGATGTTTTGGACTCCAACTCTCATCAGCCCCATCCAGCATGGGCAATGGTCAGGAATGCTGAGAGTTACAGTCCAAAACATCTGAAGCGCACTACGTCAAGGATGGTTGAGCTATTCGGTTTCATAGCAGTGCTCAAGTGTTACATTCTCTAAATCTATTTCTAACTACAACCTAAGAGCAGCCCTGAAGCCACTGATTTGTAATTAACACTAAAATCAGTGGAGCTACTTTAGAAGAGTATGTTACAGGGTTGCAGCCACAGTTTTCTCAATTGGAACTTACTTATTTCAGACAACAAACTTTTCCTGTATTGACACACACACACACACAATGGAACAAGAACAAACTATGAAGTATGAACCCCAAACCTGAGCAAGCCAAGTGCACATGGAAACAAGAGAATGAAAGATGATATAATTAAAAGACATTGATTTTTTTTATTGCTACATTCTTTCAAACTTTAATAGTATTAAGTTTAAGTGGTTATTAGACAACTACCCCACCACCATGAAGATTCCATAAGTTATTTATAGGAACTTATTGGAAAATATACTTTTTAAGCTTCAATAAGAGAAGTGCAGCTTACATCTGCAAAATAATTAACATTTGGACTTACAAGCAAAGGATTTTAATTCCATTAAGAATTTCCCAGCTGGAAGTTGTGAGCAACCAAACAAGAAGGGGGTCATCATGGCCAAAGTTGAAGTACTATTTGTGACAACTGTTCCCGCCCTTCCTTGTATTATGTAGGCATTTCATTTCAATTCTTAACACAGGGCATTTGCTTACTTTGGACTTTGCATATTTGGAGAATGCACACATTTGGTTTAAATGTTTGGAGGGTTACCAGCACCCAATTTACCAAATATGTAATAGCCTTGTTATTTCACTTTTAGCTCATGAGGAAAAAGGGGCATAACACATAAAAGGGTTTAGAAACAAAAGATCTAACCCAAGTATTTGATGAAGATTCAAATGTCTGTTTTATGAATTGCATTACTTTTGTATTAACACAGTTTTAGTGCATTATGGAATGATGAGCTTGGTTGTATGGGAAGGGTGAAGTGAAAGACCAAGCGGTAAGGTAAAAAACTCTTTTTAAATAAATGCAATAATAAAAACAAATTTTAAAAATCCTGCTAAAAATGTTGTCGAAGGTCTATATACAGTTCACATCAATGAAAATAGAAAAAGATCTACACTTCTGCTTGTGCACATATTTTAAGAATACAGAATTAAGTACAGACTGTGTCAATTATGCTCATGTAGTAGCTTATGTAAACTAGCATCCAGTTAGATTAATAAAGCTGGCCTAATATTTTCCTGGCTAGTGACAAAAAAATCTCTGGTGCTTCCTGGCTTGTTTAAAGGAACAAGTGATGGTGGCTCAGTTCAGACAACACGTTAGTCAACGCAGTGTGAAAACTCCACTCAACGGTTGAGTTTTTAAGGGGATACTGCCCTCACAACATGTTCTAACTCTACCATTGTGTGACTGTGGACTACCATGGAGATGAGTGACATCCATCGTGACATTTGATTGACTGTTCCTCCACCCTCTCTCCTTCCCCAGTCCTCCTGATAGTATCCAATCAGCCATTGCTGGGGGGGGGGGGGCAATTCCAGCAGCAATTCTAGAGCAGCACTCATTGTTTTCATCACTCTTGCCAATGAACTCTGTAGCCAGTGGGAAAAGTCAACACAACGCAATGGAAAACTCCATGGACCCTACCACACAACATATGACACAAAGGCTGTGCAGGAACTCTCCTCGGCTCAATGTGTATATTCTGCATGGAGTGTTTTCCACACCAAAAAAAACCCTCCACTGATGCATGGAGTTTTCCCGCCAGACAACACATTTCTCAATGGTGGTGTAAAAACTTCACTGTGTTGTTCTAAAATCACAGTTGAGACATGAACTGAGCCTGTGCATAGCTTCACCTTTTAATGTAATAGTCTGTAAACATTTCTGACCAAAGATGTAAAATAATAAGAGAAAGAGACAAAGTAGCAACCACATTAAAACATTCTCTCATTCTCTCTCACACACACACATACACACACACAAACAGAGAGAGAGAGAGAGAGAGAGAGAGAGAGAGAGAGAGAGACTACTTTCAAGATTTCTCATATCATAGGGAAACAACTGCTACATTGACACTTTAGCCTGGTCTAGCCTGAGAGAAACACCCCAACAACATGAGTCAGGTGGCCGCTTTTAGAAATAATTCACAGCATTTCCAGTTCTTCTCATGTAGATTAAACACATAGGGGTGGACCAAGATTGTTCCCTCTAGAAGGAGCACCACCTCAATAGGTTCTACTCAGGGTATGTTCCTAATGGAAAGTCGGGGTGGGGAGAGAGAGAAGGAGACTTTTACCCATCTCCTCCTTCCTGCTTCAGCCACTTGCTCCCTCAGAGAATTTGCTTCTTCTGCCAGCAGGATCCCACTACTGAATCAAATGCTACAGATCATCCTCTTGACCATCTCCCAGTGTAAGATATCCACCAGAGCAACTAAGGCGCAGTTTTCAGTCCAAAAGCAAGCCTAAACCCAGACTGGAATGGATCCAAATAATCAGTTTAATTCAGAACACCCTGGAGATTAGGTGCAACCACATGCTCAACCTTACTACAATATGAAATAATGGATACAGGACAAGAGGTAATAATACCATGTCAGAACTGACTATGTGTGTAGGAAAATCAAAAAGGTATCAGGAATACATTTGAATCCCTAAGCTTTCAGGGGCAGACCAATCTAATGGGTTCCTCAATCATGTTGTTTTGGAGCAGATCTCTCCAAAAACCCAAAGTTGACCAGAAAATAATCAGTGCACGACAATGGAACTAATTAAGGGTGTTGCTGTAAGTTGTGCTAGGACAGGTGGGGAGACATGCGGATAAAGGTTAGAAAGTCCCAAGGAAACTTTTAACACCAGGGTGCAAATAGAAGGAGCAGCCTTCTGTCTTGTTATGATTAGCTGATAGTGTTGCTAAGAAAACTTTAATGGATGAGAGCCCCAGAGCTTTAGTTTATAAAGAAAGAAGGAAGTCCAAAATGTGAGGGAGATGGCAGATCCTGGGTTCTGCCCCACAGGGGCGAAAAAGGCCAAAAATACCTCCAATTTTGCAGCATATGAGGCCCAAGTGGAGGGTTTCCCCTCCAAAACCTCTTTGGAGAATTGCTTAAGCCACCCACCCTCCATGCAGTGAGGTGCAGGGTTTTCCTATCAGGGTATTTGATCTTTACTTTGTTCACTGTGAGGAAGATTGGGCAACGAGAGAGGTGACCTGCCCCTTCCGGAAATGAGTGTTTTCACTCATTTCAGGGCTTGCAACCATGGGCACACATGCAAAGCCCCAATTGGATACTGCCCTCTGAGGCCTTCTTTGCCTGCCTGCCTCATTCCCCTGGGACTCTTCCCACAGAGCACTTGGTGGTAGAAACTATCAACTCAAGATCAGCTAGAACACACAACATTGGCACAACCAAGTAGATCTTAAATTATCAAAGGAAAGTCCTTAGTTGCCACTAGCCACAATTTTCAGTCTGGCAGTGTAGCAATGCAGATGCAATACACAACACTGAATCCTTCTCTCTTTAGTATACCTAAGAAATACTATCCTTTTAGCAATTTGTAAGAGGGACTGTTAAGTTTGTGTTTCTATTTACAGCAACAAGAGCATAAAATTCCTAAATTCATAACCC
The DNA here is from genome assembly GCF_023053635.1 of Elgaria multicarinata webbii. Taxonomy (NCBI): domain Eukaryota; kingdom Metazoa; phylum Chordata; class Lepidosauria; order Squamata; family Anguidae; genus Elgaria; species Elgaria multicarinata. The sequence continues at coordinate 89,038,322 of NC_086172.1, forward strand.
AATTTAAATACAGAGAATGGCAATTTGGGTACAGATATATTTTCTGCATTTTTCTCAGTGAACTACCTGGGTAAAAGTCATTACCTCTACTGTGATAAAAAATAATAACCACATATCCCTAGAAGTGGGTTTCACTGGGAATAGGAAGTAAAATCCTTTGTTAATTTCAAGCAGCCTGGAGACCCCAACAGCTCCAGAGTGCTAGCTGTTCTGATGCATCTTAACTACTACCCTCTGGTTCTTTCTTCTTTTAAGTAGAGAAACTGCACACAACAATTAACAGACTAAAGGGGGGGAAATCAGATGAAAATCAAACATAAATGAGAATTGCTGGGTAGTACTGATGTTCAGAGAGAAGCAAATGATTAAATTTTAATGACATATTATATACTATAGCATTAGCACATATTTTCAATGTATAAAATACAAGTACAGTGAAGCCACAGCAAGCTACTGAGTAATTATATCAGTCAGGAAATGAGAGAGTAAATACTGATGTAAAATATTTACAAGTAGAGAGTACTTAAGGTTATCTAAGAAAAATGGAAGTTCCAACACTTGTTTTTATCTTTCTATCCCCATTTTACATAAGGGAATAGCTTTAATTTATATTGCACAAATATTTGGGGAAGATAAAATGGAGCCAGGTAGCTGAAACACAAGCTATGCTGCTTTGTATATCAGAGCTTATCTATAACAATTAATTAAAAGGGCTTAAAAATATATAACTTCTTGTTGTTTTTCATGCCTCTGTTCTGTTGTGCCCTCAGAGAGATGTGTCAACATTTCCAAACACTATTTCTGTACTTTGACAATGAAACCAGGTTTTAAATAAAATTGCACACCTCAGCTATTCTGTATAATAAAGGAAAAGAAAAGGTTGTTCTAAATCCACAGCACTTAGCATCCATGTCTCTCAAAGGGGGAAAGAGACAATGGCCCTGCTGAGTCATTATAGAGTGTCCTGTTCGCAGAGTGGCTGAGAGAGATATACCATTCTTGTCTATGGTATGGGCTACTACTAATACAAAATAATTACTCAGTTCAGCATGAGAGTATGAAAGGAAAGACTTCTAGTGCTTGCCAGCAATGATGGCTTCATCCCTCCCCCACTGACACCACAAGGCTTCTCAAAAACCATCTTGATCTGAGGGGAAGAAAGATCTGACTTTCAAAAAAAAAAACCTCAAAACAATCCCTATGAGTTCATATTTATTCTGTATTATCTAATTTCTATGGATACTTTTAATATTTTTTACATAAAAGGTCTTTGAAAGTTTGCCTGAAAAGCAATATACAAATACCTTAAATAAAATCCCACTTTCCAGAAATTTCTATCAAGCAAACAGTCGTAAACTGTTGGATTGGGGAAAGATGTATAAGTCAACTGAGGCTTAAGGTTTATATAGGAACATTGGAAGCTGCCTTAGACAGAGTCAGTACAGAAGAGAAGATATCCATAGGTGCCTGAAAAAAAACTTTTTATTATGCCCAACACATTTCAAAAATTAGTTTCCTTCTTCAGGGGTTGCTTATCATTCTCCAAATATGTCACACAAAAATCTTTCCAATGTTTTCAGCATTTTAAAACCAAGAAAGTCCCATGAGGAAGGAGGCTTTTCCAAAACCTATTGGACATAGTAAGTTTTTTCAGGCATATGAGAATATCTTCTATTTTGGGCCCCATATCTGCCTTCCCCTCTTGCTGTTTCCTTATACTGTCAGAGCATTGGTACATCTAGCCCAATATTGTTGACACTGACTGGCAGCAGTTCTCCAGTATTCCAGAGAGGATTTTTCCAGGCCTATCTAGAGATGGCCAAAGATTGCACCTACCTGGGACATTCTGCATTCAAACCATGTGCTCTACCCCAACAGCCAAGTTTCTGGGTTCAGACATTATGGGGCATTCTTGGGCTGTTAATTGAAAACGGAAACAAGTGAAAGGCAGCATGCTCACTCCCACTAGATACCAGCAGTACCTAAGTTACCATTATGTGTGAATCAGTTCAGTGTAAGCTTCAGGAAAGCTACATGCAAATTTCAACTTGCTTTTGTATGCCTTGCTTCTCTTTCCCTTACAGGCAGTGTGATATACAAGACTATTGTTAACATGTGCACAGTACTCTAAACATGAAGCAGTCTACATTACTTTGCCATATTCAACAATATACTTCCAATTATTTATATCATTCCCTCTAATTGGTATACCATAGCTTAGCTTCCAAAACCGATCACCCAAAATATTCTTCCAGAATGTTTCTTTTCAAACTATACTCCTAATCTAGTTTTGTACAGCCCCGTAGGGAGGCTAATACCTTAAATTATGAGTGAGACTGGACTTCTCCCTCTACATTTCTGAAGATTTAATATAAACCTGCCTCTGGGTCTTCTCAGAAATTCTATTGTACGAACATTGCTCCCGAATGCTAACTATATATATATATATATATATATATATATATATATATAGGGGCTTCTATAAAAATGCAAGTCAGGTCAACTCATAATCTTTAACATGGTGTCCCAATCCTGTGAATTTAAGCTTTCAAATCACCCAGCTTCTAGTTCTCGTAGAAAAATTGGTAAGCATAAGAATAAAAGCCTGAAAACAGCAGTCTATGGCAGGATGGTAACTTGCGGCCCTCCAGATGTTGTTGGACTGTAACTCCTATCAGCCCTTACCTGCAGAGACAGTGGTGAGGGACTGCTGGCAGTGTAGTCCAACACATCTCAAGGTCACCAGGTTGGGGAAGGCTGATCTATAAATAGCTTACAGTAGTCAAAAAGGGCAACATTGGCACTAATAGCCAGTCTTTTACTGCTTCTCCTCAAATACAACAACTGGTCCTCACGCCCTTTCAGAAAAGCTATGCTCCCAATACATATGTCTTCCCATTAATCCCAACACATCTTTTCTAGACCCTGCAAAATAATAATCTAAGAATTAATTTCAACTAGAGATTTTTGTTGCAGAATTTATGGTCTTCAGTTCATGGTTTTGGATGCCAGCCATGGGACAAGTATCCAGAGACCACTTGTTTCTATATTTTTCATCAGGGCTACTATCACAAATCTGCTTACTCTACTAACGGAGCCCATGCAGAGACAATGGAAGTACAAACTGGGGAACTTAATTATGGGGCACAGATGGAGTTGTAGAGATAGTTCAGCAAATTACATGTACACTGATGGTGCTATATAAATAAATAATAATAATAAATTAAAAATAGCAAAGTGAATCACAAACTGGGAGCGAAAAGAAAAGAGTATTTTAAAATATGGCAAAAATAGGATCTTGTAATAGTGGGGTGAAGACAAAATTGAATGGTGAAGTGCTAGCTGAATGAAGAATAACTTGGCAGCTGTTCATTTCACAAGAGATGTGAAACAGCAAATAAAGTTTATTAATATGTTTAATGGAGTGTTTTATGCATTTATATAGTAAGGTGGAATTTTAAATTATAAGAACTCCAAACTGTAAGTCTTAAAGAGATTAGAAAAATGTCAGGTAAAAAGGTACTCAATTATTTTCAAGTCCAAGAAGCAATCTGAATAGTTCATTTAACATGATTACACAAGGATATAATTCTCACCATATCCTGGTTCTGATAGCAGATGTTTTGGGTGGCAGATTACTTTACCACTTTACAATACACATAGCCCTTATCTACAAACATAGTCTGATGATTGGACAGAGAACAACTTCTGCTTAAAGCAAGCAATTCCCATGTTCCAGAGCCATAAGAATTAATCTAAAATAGGTCAAAGTGTTCTGTTCTGGCCAAAGAACAGACTAGCTCCCAGAAACACAGAGCACACTAAACTAATGTGTTTTCCAGGTAAAGCTGACAAGGAAAGAGCCAATATGCTACAATGGATAATTTTGGATGTGGAATTAGGGACCTTAGTTCAGATTTTAGATCAGTTCCCACAAGTATTGGCCATAGTATTTGCCTGAGCTGCTCTTGCATCACATATGCGCATCTCAAACACACACTGCGCAATTTCTAACACATAGTCCTTTTAGTGGTTACGGCCGTGAGCCCTGACCCCTGCTAGGAAGCTGAGATAGAACTGGGGCTCAGAGCATCTCACAGACATACAGCAAGTAATGTAATACCAGTGTCCAAATACCAGGGGTGTTGAATCTCTGGCCCATCTGGAATCCCAATCTGGTCTTCTGCAGTTCCTCAGATGGTCATGCTGCCTCCCCTGACTTCACCCCTTTTCTGCTGACCATTTGGTGTTTTTGTGCAGTTTTTTCCAATCCTAAAAAATTGAAAAACCTCTCCTAAATCTAGTGGCAAAGGGAAGATCAGGAAACAGCATGCCTTAATTTGAGTCAAGGCTCACCAGCTGTTAATCACAGAACTTGTTTTCAATATAAAAGTTAATGCATATTTCTAGGAGGTGAGAATTTGAATCCATTTACTGACTGCAGTATGTAACTTGTTTGGAATGATAAAGGAAAGAGGACATGTGCAGCTTATTCTCCGATATAAAAAGTCTTAAAGAAAAGATTTGGGACCTGCATTGGCCAAGATCCCCTGTTTAATTAGTAGAAGGTGCAGTCCTAAGCAAGCCAAGTACTTGCCATACTCCAGGCTTGAAATTCCACACAGATAAGCCCGTAATCCTCAAGTCCCGACCTTGGGGTACATGCTGGCGATATCCTCTAATATTGTTTTCTAGGAAAGAAACCCTATGTCCCTCCATCACAAGAAAAAAGCATTTGAACACAGCCCACAAAACATGCAAGGAGAAAAGAAGACAAATGAAAAGGTTTAGGGCAACTGCAAATAATACACAATCTGCCCAGACATCGTTTAAAAGGAACGAATGGAGTTACTGTGACACTAAGGAATCTCAACTAAGAAATGTAATGTGAACAAAGGAGCTGTAAAGTGCATGTTCTTCTTTTCTAAACTTGACATTTCTAGAAGCACTGAGAGTGCTAATACTGATAATACAGGAATGACACTTCTCATTGCATAGCTGAGCTCCAATGTCCCTGCCTTATTTCAAGTTTAGTATATCTACAGAAGCCATAAAGCTAACTTCAAATATGGACTGGAAGAGATCCCATTCACACATTCTTATTATGTCTGACCACATCGCTTATCAACTCTCCTGTCTGCACCTGAGCAACTATAGCTGCTTGGAATCCAACATTCCACGAACTCTAAAGTAACACACTTGGAATATAAATGACGAGCTCACGTCTCTAGTTACACATGCAAGAAAGTCTGGAGCTTGAAGAGCTGAGATGCAAGGAGATCTGCAGTATGCAACTTGAGTTGGCCCAGGTCAGAATAAAGTCAAGGACACCTTCCATAATTTCAGGGGAAGCAGGAGGGGGGTGGGTGCTGTCTTCCTTGAACACACTATAGCCAAATCTTTGCTGATTCTTGTTTTTAGAACAGTTTTCAGTTCAGAAAAAAGTTTAAGGCTTTACAATCTGCTTTTTTTCAAAAAATAAAATCAAATAATGGGCAAATATTCCATTATCCCAAGAAACACACCACATTTTAGGCTCAAAGCACTGGAGTCATAGCATCAATGCAGCAAAATAAGGTGGGTTTTTAATAATGTATCCTAAAATTGTCAGGTTTGGAGGAGTCTCCAAGACGCAGAAACTGACAAGATTCACATGATCACCTCGGCTTGTAGTGACTTATTTAAATCATGACATGCTGTGGCTCCAATGGGCATCATCCTTAATATTCAAGCTACAACTGCAGTTTGTCATCCAAACCCAGGGACTGTGGTTTATGCGAGGGTAAAACAACCCTCACACAACCCATCAAAGAACTCACAGTCCGTGTGTTCAGATGACATGAAAGGCTGAAGTCGCAGCTTGAATATTCAAAATGCCCACTGGCACACATCACAAACCACCATGGCTTAAATAAGCTACAGTGGACTGTTTGATCATGCAAAACTGGCCCGTTCTGTAACAGTGGAACAGCCACTAAGAATGCAGTTCTACATGTCTTTCTAATAGGGACGTGGAATGTGGATAGTAGAGGCAATAGGTTGGATTCAGCAAAAGCTTTCCCATGAATGGAAAGCTGTCAAAGGAAGGCTTCTGTTCCTGCTTGCTGAACAGGGGAGGGAGCAATCTGAGTTGAATTCTGCTCAAGGGTACTCCTACTGATGGAATAAAACTGTGGATCCAACCATATAATCACAGAGTTGGAAGGGGCCATTTAAGCCCAGCTCAGTGCTGGAATCCAGTTTAAAACATCCCCCCCAAATCTTAGAGTTAAGCAGTAAGTGTTATGTAGTGTTTTTCTTGCATGCTCAAAGCTCACATCTTAGACATCCACATCCTTTCACTGAAAGTAAAAGCCAATATGTTTAGATGAGCACACTTACAGCTTCCACCCCTGATGATTAACTCCTCATATTTTTACACAATTCTTATTTTTTCACTTGGAAAAATCAAAGCACTGTCTCTTTTCACCTAACACTTCTTAGTTATGCCAGGTCTGTTTAAATAATGAGGGATGTAGAAGCATTAGGTTGCTTTTAGAACAACTAGCTTCAGTTGTGCTAGTGGTTAGTCCCACTGGTCCACAGGCATAGTAGGATACTGTCCGAGGATTCCCTCTGAAATACTGGCTACACACGAGCAAATGTCCATGTTAAGAATTATGTACAATAAGGAAAACACATTTTTTAAAAAATATGTAAAATACAATGGAAATGTCTCTTGGGCAAAATTTTAGGAAGACAACACACTGTACTTTGGTAGGCCAGGCATGCCACATATATTTATCAATAAATCTTGGTTGACTTCCTGTTTACATTAGGGTTGTTCAAATCAATCCTAAGCATTTTTGATTTGGCCTTTTAAGCTGTTTTTGTTATTTTAATGTTTTAACATGGATTTATAGTTGATTTTTATATTATTGTTGTTCATTTGATGATTCTTGAAGAGAGGCAGTATAAATTACTACAAATAGAGTTGTTACAGCTTTCACCCAGTGCTTTCTTTTTAATACATTACTTATTTTACTTTTTGCATTTCATGGCATACCTTCTTCCTTCTACATTTCCATCTCTCAGCTAGCATTCATTTAGCACTTCAGAACTCTCTGTACTCCATCTGAACTTAAGACACTTGCAGGTTCAGGCAATCTACTTCAGTGTTCAATTTCCATCAGAAGCCTACCAGATACCTCCAGGAAGGTTATGAGCAGGGCAGAAAGGCAAGAGCCTTTTCCTCCTTGCCCCCCAGCTTCTGGTATTCTTAAGTATACTACCGCTGAAGATGGAGGATTAAATTTAGCTATCATGGGTGATGACTCCATGAAGTTGCCTAATCCTCCCCACCACCACTTTAAAAAACAACAACTCATTTAAGATAGTGGCTTCTTTGCCTGGAGTAGTATTTTATTCTTAAACATCCTAGCAATTTTATCATTCATACTTTTATAAATCTTTTATCATTCCCAATTAGTCATTGTTACTAAATTAAAAAGCAAATATTTTCGCCTTTACTAAGAAATGGCTCCAATCCATGATCATCTTGATTTCCCTTTTTACTACCTAGCTATACAGATAACTATTTTCAGATCGGGAGAACAGAACTGCACAGTTTGCCAAGTACCATAAAGTCATTATCATCCTAGCCATTTTATTTCTAGTAATCTCCAACATTGGATTTATTCTTTTTACTTCTGTTGCCTACTGAGTTGATATTTTTTCACTGAGCTATCCACCACACAACACTTTCTTGGGTACTGGGTAATTTCAGATTCTTCAGTGTATGTCAAGATGGGGGGGTGGGGGTTTCCCTCCAGAGTGCACCACTTTGTAGTTACTTGCACTGAATCTCATCTGCCCATTCATACAGTTTGGAGCTATTCTCTTGGAGCTTTTTGCAGTCTACTTTGGATTTCTAAGTACTGACCTCTCTTATTTTATTTATTTATTTATTTATTTATTTATTTATTACATTTTTATACCGCCCAATAGCCGAAGCTTATGTTATGCTTACAGCTGCTGGGGTACACTGGTGTTTCTCCACTGGCTCTTCCATACACTGGTGTTTCTCCACTGGCTCCTCCCACATAGCTTTGGGCTTCTTGCATCTCCCCAACAGAGCAAGAGGGAGCCGTACTGCAATAGCTCTCATGCTGCCAGCTTAATGAAAAGGCCTAATTTAACAACTTCCACAGATCTGGCTTTCTCACTGTTTACTTACTTCGTATTCCAGAAAATGTATCCCTGAATTCTCCCCAATTTTTACTTTTTATTCACGCCACAATGCTCATTCCTTTATTTGTACCATGGACGTCTCTGCATCCCATCCCACAATTACCTCTTTCTGCATCTACTTATTCAACTTTCCCACCAATTCATACAATAACAGTCTCAGATCCAAGCAGGCAATACAGCATGGCTGGCTCCAACAAGCTGGATAAAATGATAATAAATCCACCACACTTCTTGGAACTAGGAAGAGAAGGAGCAACACAAGACATAACACAGGAATTCTTCCATCTGCATTGTTGATTAGCCTTTGTGGATTGCAAATGCTCCACCAAAGAGGTGGGAATGAGCTTTATTAGGTATTTGGAAGTACCCTAGGGGGGCTGCAAATAGGCAAGAGGGAGCCTGCAATTGACCTGTAGTTATGTGGTATAGGCCTGGTCTACAAGAGCAGCTCATACTGAATAATCTCCATTTCATGAAGCCTCATGCAGACAAATTTAAAGGATTATTGAATATGATCTCTCAAATGTTTAATCAGCACAGCAGTAATTGCTTCTAAAAAAGCTTCAAAATGGTAGCAAGACTAGTTAGTGAGGACAATGATTAACCGAAGAAAAACAAAGCGGAGCTATGGCTCATTTACCTTCCCAGCTTGTCCAGACAAGCGCAAAGAAAAAAAGTGGGGGACATTAGGGGTGTGGTAGAAAGAGCCACACACCCTGTTCAAGTGACTAATTCATAGGCAATTTTATCAGAAATGCCTTTCCACCTGTCAAGTTATTCTAAATGAGAGTTTGGGTGCTGGGGGAGAGACATAACAGAAAAAAAGACATCAGTAAAATAACACTTTATAGCATAGAGAGCAGGGACTTCCCCTTGTAATAAATTACTTGTTCTGAACCTGGGTGCTACAAAGGGTAGGAGGTTACAGGCCTAGCTGCCCAGGAAAGCTATTCAGCAAACCCCTAACCTGAGTATTACAGTGAGGTTGACAATTACATCCCTCTTCCCAGCACTGACTGGCAGGGTTTCTCTTTTTCTTGTTGAAATAAGGAAAGAAAAACCCTCTCCTTGTATTCTTTGCTGAATGGCTGTAGAATAATGTGTCACTCTGGAGCCAACTATTTTGCTATCTCTTGCTTTTGTCTTTTCACAAAAATATTTTTCTGCAAATCTAGTGAATCCCATCAAGTATGCAGTTTTCTATGTTTTCTGTGGGTGGCCATTTCACCCTCCTGGCCAGCATGAGGCCACTACATTTGCTATTAAAGGGAATGATCATTAACACCCTACCTCTGAATCATGATTCCAGTTATTTCTGCAAAGTATTGCTTGGAGAGAAAGCACTAACCACAGTTTGCCGATATGGATGTCACAGCAAACTTCTGTTAACTAAAACCAGGAAGTGGCAGAATAAATTCACAGACCAATGCGGGCACTCCTGATCACCAATCCATGCTTTAGAATTGCTGAATTATGCCAATGACAGAAATTGAAGTATTAACATGCACATTTTTAAAAGCCACATATACCACTAAACCCCAAGGGAGAGAAAATTTATCTTATTTTTAAAAAAGCAATTGGTAATTTGACTCAAGGCTACTACATGCATCTTGAAACTGACATCTGCAGTAAAAGGCTCAAATCATCTCTTCACCTGACTTAGTTACATCAGTCCATGAAAACAATGCACACTGAGCAATTACAGCCAACATCTGGAGTCTATGAATCTTATTCTTTGTAGCACTTCCATGGTATTGCAAAAACCTCAGATTAACAAGACCTCTTTGAAATAAGAGTTTCCATTTACATGTCTCTAAAACAATAGTGGGCAACGTGTGGCAATCTAGATACTTTGCCCTGCAACTCCCACTATTGGCTATGCTGGCTAGACCTAATGGGAGCTGTAGGCCAAAACATCTAGCCAGCCATATCGGCCATCCCTGCTCTAAAGCCTAGCAATTCTGAAATGTAAAAGCCATTTTAAAGCATTCTGTGCTTTGTGTGACTTTGCTTGTTCAACTTTACAGCATCCCTGTCAAATAGGATATTATTCCTTTTATAAAAAGGAAACTTGAGGCTAAGAAAATAACATGTCCAAAGCCAACCAGTGAATCTGAGGCTCAGTTATGATATAAACCCAGTCATTACAAGTTCACTAAATCCTACAACATGGGATTTATTTTCCTTAATCCATGTAATTATTATTGCTGGGTTGCTTTCCTACTCTTTATTAACAGGAAATAGTAAGCGATGGGGAACTCACTTCATTTAATACAAAAATACGTTTTGGAACAAATAAATTGCATTTGTCTGTTTAGCTTCGCCAGTTTAATAAATCAGATCACCCATGTTTCACTGGCAAGATATTTGGAGCAATTAAATTACCTATACTTGCTGCTTTTCTAGCAGTTTCTTTCTTAATCCTGCTTTTTGCAATTTTCAGCATAAATTACATGACTATCACCATCCTTGTTTGTTAAATAGATACAACATATCCTTATAATATCATGTTAGAGTGTTCCACTTCCTCATCATATCGTGTATAGGCTGCTTAGCAAAATATAAGGACGTTAGAAGAAAAATAACTATAAACAGGAGAAGTCTATGTTTAAAATACTAAAGAAAGAAGTGGCTACCTTGGGTCCTAGATGACTACTTCTAACATCAGAGCTAGCTACTATCCAAGATCCCATTCAGTTTATCTTTTATGGGCAGCTTAAGAAAATAGGTAAAACATATGTTTTCAAAGTACAGTATCATGTAGTGGCTGCCATAATTATTTTGGGAGGGTGCCAAGTAACCCTCAAGCAACTCCTGACTGCCATGTATGCAAACCTCCAAATTGCACCCCAGAAATCTAGGGTAGATTCAGATTCTATGCATTCTCCTTCCCCTGCAGCCTTCTGTGTGCACTCAACCCCAAATTTTGGGGATGTGCGGGGGGCTGCAGGAGGAAGGGGGAATCCATTCCACTAGCTTTTTCTGTTCTGCTGGCAGACAGAAACAGTTGGATCCAAACCATAATATGACATCTGTCCAGTATCATGAAGGCCAAAATGCCAATGCATCTCATTCTTCTGTTTACAACTCAACATATCATAGCTGTCACTTAAGTTTAAAAATAAAGAGTCTGTCAGCTACCATGATTCAGCTTCCTTGGTTGCCTGTGGATGGCCTGAGCAAGAACCAGGATAGCTTTTCTTCTCCAGAGAAAGCTACATTTTACCAGTATGAACTATTTTGCCAATATAAATCCAGCTTCAGAATTTCAAGCTGGATTTTAGTCTTGATGGATAAAAGTAAGCAATACCTTAGCATCATCTATATCTATATAAGATACAGTAGTGTAAGGCTTATTCCTTGGAATCTACCAGAGCTATTTTGCTTTCCTTTTTTAAAAAATGAAGCTTGAGTGGTGTAGACATGTAGTAAATTTTGAAACTCTGAAAATGTTCAAAGCTCAAGCTTTAATAGCAAAGCACTGTTTATTGGCTCCATGCCAAACAGTCTCCTATTCCTCTGTCAATGGAAATTTTGGTATTCTCTTCACCGTTGCTGCTGCCACCCACAGTCAACATAGTGGCCCTGGTGAGGCCAGCCTGGGGTTTCCTCCTGCTGCTGAGGCTGGCCTGGGGCAATGTGGAGCTTGGCCCGAGAAGGGTGCACCTGCTGCAGAGTCTTGTTCATGTGCTGCCCTTGCTTGAGCAGGTGCAGCAGTAACAGCACATTCTCCCCAACCCCGCTAAGGCCCATCTTGGGCCTAACCTGAAGCTCTGAGCCCAGTCAGGCTCAGAGAGGAAGACACCCCCCCCCCCAAGAAAGCAGCAGCCATGAATAAACTACTCTGGAAACAAGCCCATTCATAAGCCTCTCCCCATAACCATGCACCAAAAACTATAATTCCCAGAGTGCTTTGTGCTCGCTTGGTCAGATGGTTTTACCTCTGCCTCTTGTCACCAGGACCGTTGGTAGAGCAGCTCCTGCTTCTCCTCCAGATGCGGCTCATTCACTGCTACATCCCACAGGCAGGGTGCCAAACAAGATGGCTCTCCCCAGTCATCAGTCTCCTCAGCTCAAATTACAATGACATCTAGAGAATGGTCTCCAAAGATCATCTCAGTGAACAAACAGATATGGGAATAGGCAATCCTTCAGGTATCCATGTTCCAGGCCATTTACGACTTTAAAGAAAAGTACTAGTATGTGCATGCATGCACAGTTGTATATATAAACACATGTGTGTATGTGTATGAAAGCACACAACTTATAAACTACCTTCCTCCCAAGAAGACCAAAGTAATGTATATAGTTCTCTCCTTCCCCCCCACATCATCCTCTCAGCAACCCTGTGATGTAGGTTATGCAGAGAGCTAGTGAGCCAGTGAGGTCATGACTAAGTGGGAATTTAAACCTAGGTCTTCCAGCCCTATCCCAATCACTCTAACCACTACACAACATCGGTTTGCACTTGTGACTCAACTGTGCTTGGAAATGAACTGCAAGCCAGGTTTCCGAAATAACTCTAAACACCTGGTGGTGGCAAGTCAGGCTTGTTCTTCCACTGCCAGATTCTTCTGTATTTCTAATTCTAGCCTCAATGCTTTCCACCAGTTTACCTGGAACATAAATGAGTTTTACAAGTCTGCAATTTCCAGGATCTCCCCCAGATATTTTCTAGTAGATTCCCTTGATGTAGAATTTACTCTTGGTGAACAATACACACCAGTATGTTTTGAAGTCAGCAACAAGAAAATAAGGCACACTGTGCTCCCTGTTTAATCACAAACAGCAGGATGGTCAGTGAGCAACACTCCCGTCTCTTGCTCAATGTGGACGGATTCCAGGCCATCTGTATGAAACTGCAGGCAGGACATTCTATCCTTCTTGCAGCATGGGCACAGTGGTGCCAGCCACTTCACTATAAAGGGTGGGGAGTGAAGCTAGGGAGATGTTGTTGTTTTCCTTATTTGTGTGTTTTACGCTGGCAACAAGCAGAGGCCTTGTGCTTGCCAAGCTCATTACCATTATAAAATGTTCCCAATTATGATGGGATGGAAAGTAGGTTTGGGAGGGGGGAGTGAGGAAAGGCAAAAAGAAAAAGGGGGGAAACAGTTTTCAAACAGTGCTACAGAGATCAGCCTTACTTTCAAGCAATGTGACACAAGCAATCTGACTATGTTTCTGGAAGAACACACCCTCTCAACAGCTGATCTGACAGTTATAGCTACTTTCCCCATAGCTGTCATTTCTTCACTGAAGGACACAACACTCCACAGTTCCTCTATGTACTTGCTAAAAAGCTTCAGCTACAAAGCCACACTTGCTGAGCTATTACTAGCTTCACCTCAGCTTTAAAATTACGAGCACAAGATTAGATGTAATGCACAACATAGTTTATGATTTGACTGCACATTTAATGTATGGGTTTAGATCTCATGAGAAATTCAGCTGTTCCTTCTCTCTAAAAATGAAGGGAGGAAAGATAAATTCATCATTTGCTACAGGAAGAACTAATGCTGGATCTCACCAGCATCAGAATTACAATATAAGATAGGCATCTTCACAAGGACAACACAGTTGTCTAAACGCCTTTCAGTTTCATTAATTTATTCCTATTTCTCTGCTGTTTGAGAATGCATAGCAAAAATTGACCCTTAGACATTCTGTTGAGTCAATTCTCAGACACCAGAGAAAGAAGCAGAAACCAATTCAAGCAACATGTTTTGCAGATAGCTATTCAACCCACCATTTTCAGTACCAATAGATATTCATTTCACAACAACCCTAGCTGCTGCTAAGAAAACATGTTAATTTTTATCTTTTTAAAGTGGGAGGCATAGGGAATCTTGGAAAGCACCAAGAAAGTGCCTGGGCACCCATGGGTACCCCATTGCCTACCTCTATTTTAAGGTGTTTCTCTGAGATGGAATTGGGAGGCACTGTCCCCTTTGGTGACATCCATCCTTCTTTGAAGAGAAACTTCTAAAAGTGGCAATTGTCCAGAATTTTCAGATTTGATGCCACCAGGATGCTGATGCCAGCCAATGCTATCTCTCCCTTCCATCTAAATCCAAGGAAGCTATTCTTGTTCTAAATCAGTGTCTGATATCAGTAATGGACTGGATGAGGGAAAAATCCTTAAGCTTTATCCAGAAAAGACAGAGGGGCTCCTAGGTTAGTCAAAAGGCACATCAGGCAATAGGGAGTCACAGTCACTGAAGGCTATTGCTCCAGCAACTGCAGCTTCACTAAGACAGAGCAGACACAATGTGTTCAACTCTGACAGCTGTGTAAGCTTGCTTGAAAACTTCACTGTATTCCAGCCCATGCAAAGCCAGGTCTCAGTTTACTAGTTCTATAAAGGCCTAAATTGGCAAAGAGCACCTTTTATCAGCTTAGGCTGATATACCAACTGCGCCCTTATCTGGACAGTGATAGCCTAGCTACAGTTATCCATGCTCTGATAACCTCTCGTTTGGATTACTGCAATGCGTTATACGTGGGGCTGCCTTTGAAAACGGTCCGGAAGCTTCAGCTGGTACAAAACAGGGCAGCCCGTTTACTAACAGGGACTGGCTGGCGAGATCACATTACGCCAGTCCTTTTACAACTTCATTGGCTGCCAGTCCAGGTCCGGGCCCGATTCAAAGTGCTGGTATTGACATTTAAAGCCCTAAACGGTTTGGGGCCAGGTTATTTGAAGGAACGCCTCCTCCCATATGTACCTACCCGGACCTTAAGATCATCTACAGGGGCCCTTCTCCGTGAGCCCCTGCCAAAGGAAGTGAGGCAGGTGGCTACTAGGAGGAGGGCTTTCTCCGCTGTGGCACCCCGGTTGTGGAATGAGCTCCCCAGAGAGGTCCGCCTGGCGCCTACACTGTACTCCTTTCGTCGCCAGCTGAAGACCTTTTTATTCACTCAGTATTTTAACACTTAATTTTAACTTAAATTTAAATTATACTGTTTTAACTCTGTATTTTAACCTTATATCAATTTTGCTGCGTGGTTTTATCCTGGTTGTGCTTTTTATATTGTATTTTGTATTTGTATTTTTAACTTGTTGGTTGTTTTATGATGATTTTAATTTTTGTGAACCGCCCAGAGAGCTTCGGCTATTGGGCGGTATAAAAATGTAATAAATAAATAAATAAATAAATAAAATAAATTGCTTCAACCTACACAGTGTACAGACTACTTCTTTCCCATCTCTAGTGAGCTCTAAGATCTCTCTGGGTGTAAAATATGAGTGGCACATAATGGGTCTGCTTAGTACCCATTCCATGGCCACAGAATATCTTGCCTCAAAAGGCCAAAGCTCAACCATCCTTTGAAGGCTGTACAAGTTTAGGCAGATATTTAGGCTAGAAAGGAGCTCAAAAGTACTGGGAGGAGAGGCTCCTTGCAGCCCCAGCCAAACCTGGTGTCTTATTCGCACACCTCTCCCCATCCCCACTGGACGTTGCAGTAGGCAAACAGACCTGTCCGATGCTGGGAAGAACCAGTCCTCCCAGCGCTGACTGAACTAGGCACTGCCTTTGTGCGCCTCATGTCATCCCCATTGGGGGCAACAAGAAATGTATATGGAAGACTCAACCATTATTGTTATTTATTTATGTATGTATTTATATAGCACCAACAATGTACTTGGTTCCAGCAGTGGGAGAAGACCTTCTGAGTGCCACTTGAGGACCTGGCTTTGCATGTGCCTGCCATCTTTATCTCCAATCTGTGTTCAGAAATTACATGGAGGATTCCTCCAGGGACAGGCACTGGAGGCAAAGTCCTTCAAATCCAAGGAGGCTCCACAGGACAGATCAGCCTGCAGGCTGAAGTTTCGCCATCCCTGATCCTTGTAAAATTAGCAGTGTAGTTTTCCATTGGTCTTGTAAACCCACCTAGGTCTACAGCAAGGTAAAGTAGATATGTATTTAAGGTACTATAACTAAAGGTAACAACAATATGCTGAGGGCAACCCAGTGAAAGGCTAATAATGAAAGGCTAATAATGGCTTTGCCCCAAATTGCCCATAAAATAAGTCATTTATTAAATATTATTTCCTGTCTATTCAGAGTGGTTAAGGAAGCATACTTTGCTATGATCTAAGAGGTAATCCTATCAAGCAAACATCCTTCCCTCCCAGAATATCTAAGTCATTTCAGCAAGAACTCCGTCATTGCCATACTCAATATGCAAGACTTGTCAAAAGATTCCTTAAGGGAAACCTGGGAATATAGGAAATATATACTAGGACTACAGCTTGGAACAGGGCGGCTGAAAAAGCCATGTGCAAAAGCTTACAAAAATGTCTTGAAGGGTTTTTTTTTAAGTTCTTCGTTCTTTTGCCTGCAAGTTTTGTTCTTTAACAGGGTAGGTCTCCAAGGCAAACTGTCAATTATGGCTTAATCTGTTGTAAAAGCTGCTAGCTCCCTCCCCTGCCACTCCACCCATGTAGCAGTCTATAGAATAGAAACAGCTGCTCATGATAAACCTATGCTGCTGCCTTTCACATTACACTAGAGAGCTGTGAAACTGCCACAGTACACTTAAGAGCAGTAACAAGTGTATTGATGCATTGCCTGTCAGCCTGGGGACAGAGGAAAAGAGAAGCACAAAATGTTTAGAAGCGGCAAGGGAAACTGAAGTGCTCCAGGAAGGCAGCCAGAACAAATTCAAGCTGAAGAAACCAGGATATTCATAGGAATTGCTTCTGTTGAACAGATATGCTCTATGATCCCTACTTCTCAATACCTAGAAAAGGGAAAGACGGGATCAGCTTCTCACCATGGTTTTTAAAGCAAAACGTTCACATTTTCAGTAAGGCTGAGATTTTCAAACTATGGGAAGGAGACCGAAGTGTGCTAACTCTGGGAGGAGTCCGCAGCTGTTAGAAACCGGCAGCTGGGGAGCCCCTCCTTCCCATACCTGAACACAAAAACATCCACTATTGGCCTCTTAAGAGGACACTTCAGGCTCTGTGGTTAGTGAAACTGTGGTTTTCTGGGGTTCACATTAATCACAAGCCCTGCTGTCGCACACAACACTTTAAGGCATGGTTAGAGCCACTAACACTGCTGCAGATGGCCTGACTGTGGTTAGCAAAGTTTAGCAAAATGCATCGCACAAGACACCTTAAACCCTGATGCTTAACCAAAAGCCTTAAGGAACGGGTGTCTTCTGAACAGGCCCTATAGGGGGGAGTAGTTGCTATTTATTCATTTGATTTGTACCCCACCTTTTTCACAAGAAAAATGGCACTCAAGGGGGCTATGGTGTTGTTGGGAGGTATCAACTGAGGGGTAGGCAAGTTAGACATGTGTGTGCTGCCTCCCCTTCTGACCCACTTTCTAGTTTCAACAACACTGGTGGCTTATATGCAGGCCCCTCCAGCCTCCAGGTGCTGCTAGCAAATGCCAAGTCAATTAATGAGAAGGTGTTGATCATCAACTGCAACTCTACTGGGACAGAGAGACTTCTGCTTCAGTTACCCATTCTCCAATACCTTCCATTTGGATTACTAAAATGCAATGTACATGGGACTGCCCTTGAAAACATTCCAGAAACTTCAGCTGGTCCAGAGCATGCCTGATTAGATTAACAGGGACTAAATGATTTGAACATATTAGAGCAGTGCTTAATCATAATCTGCACTCAGTCTATTTTTAGGCCCAATTCAAAGTGCTGGGTTTGTCCTTTAAAGCCCTCATTGGTTTTGGACCAGGTATGTGTCTTCTCCCACATACACCTACCCAGATCCTGGGATCATCTTCAAAGCCCCTACTCTAAGCGCTCTTGCTAAATCTGCAATGGATGGCTAATAGGGAAAGGACCACTGTGATGGTGATACTTTGGTTATGGAATACCCTTCCCAGAGAAGCTTGCCTGGTCCCTTTTGTGTACTCTTTCCACAGTTAGGTGAAGATCTTTTTATTTTCCTAGACTTTTTAGATTGGTACAGTTTGAATACACTGAATTTTAGGCCTGATCAAAGGGCTGGAGCAACTTTCATCTGAGGGGCAGGTGAAATTATTTAGCGTGAGAAAATGGCAAGTATGGGGAGACATGATATTGGTGTACAAAACTATGCATGGTGTGGAGAGTGTGGATAGGGAGAAATAATAGAACCTGGGGTCATCCCATGAAGCTGATTGGTGGGAGATTCCAGGCAGATAAAAGGAAGTACTTCTTCACACAGCACATAGCCAAAGTATGGAATTCACTACCACAAGACATAGTGATGACCAGCAATTAGGATGACTTTAAAAGGGGGGTAGACAAATTCCTGGAGAAGGCTATCAATGGCTACTAGGCCTGATGTCTCTATGCTACCTCCGGTATCAGAGGCAGAATTCCTATGTACACCAGTTGCTGGGGAACATGGGAAGGAGGTTGCTGTTGTACTCATATCCTGCTTGTGGGATTCTTGTCAACAGCTGTGTGAACAGATTGCTGGACTATATGGA
Organism: Elgaria multicarinata webbii; assembly: GCF_023053635.1. Lineage (NCBI taxonomy): Eukaryota > Metazoa > Chordata > Lepidosauria > Squamata > Anguidae > Elgaria > Elgaria multicarinata. The sequence continues at coordinate 89,057,011 of NC_086172.1, forward strand.
CCCTTGATCTGATCCAGCATGGTTCTTCTTATGTTCTTAAACAATTTATGTTCTATTTCGACTGAATGAGGCTCTGCACAGGTGCAGAGCCCAGATGTGTGAATGACAGAGATCACGAGGAACTACAAGGGAAAGCCTCCTCAAGGTGCCTTTCACTCACTGTGCAACAACCAGGGAAAAAGCCTTCTCTGTTATAGCAACCTGTTTGTGGAACACCCTCCTCATAAAGGAGGTGCCAGCTTTGCTATAATTTCAGCACCAGGTCAAAACTTTTTTGGCCCAGGCATTTAAAGCCAGTCAGTCTGTTTTACAGTATTTTACTGGCTTTTATTGTTTTATTATTGTATTTTATTGTTTTATTATATATTTATTATTCACTGCACTAGGTATCATATGATGGGGAGTTTATAAATATCCAACATAAATGTTGATTGTCATTGTATTTTAATGTTTGTTGTAAGACACCCGTAACACACTTATTGGGCAGCATACAAATAGTGTAAATAAATAAAATTGGCTCTTTAGTTCTTCTGTCACAGTTACAAACTCTTGCACGCAGCAGCAGGCTACATGGAAGGGTTCCTGTGCTGGGTTAGTAGAGCCAGTAGGGCCATGTATGGGCTAGTAGAGCTAGAAAGGTCATGGCCTGGGTCAGCAGAGCCAGAACGGCCATGTTTTGTCCAAGTCCAAAACAAAAAGTGTGAGAACAATGCAAAGAAATCACTTAAAGTCTTACAGTTTTAAGAAGACTCAGACATTCTCTTAACAAGACTGTGAGGAATGTAAGTGGATACTGTTCTCAGATCACATCACCCTTATACTCTTACCATCTGGTACACAAGGGCAGAGCTCAAGGAAAGTTTATCATTATTTTATAGTCAGGTCATTTAACAGGATTTTACTGAACATACCCAAGTGACAGCCATGGACAGATAGATTTGCCTAACTAGGCCGACTTCCTACTCCAGGGATGGGAAACCCTTTTTTTGTCAAGGGCCACATTCCCTTGTGGGTGATTTTCCAGGGGCCACATGTTAACAGTGGGCAAGGCCGAAGCCAGCAGTGAGTGGGGTTTCCCTTTTCTCTTTCTGCCACCCCCTTTTTATTCCCTGCCTCTTCCTTCCTGCCCAGCAGGCTGCTACTGAAGGGATGAATCACTCTTACCAAAAGTCTGAACGGATTGCATGCAGAGGGCTTTTGAAATTTGGCCAAAGATAGCATGTGGCCCTAGAATCGCAGGTTGTTCATCCCTGCCTTAATCAATTATTGATTAAGGCATATTAGTAGCAAACATACCTAGATTCTATTGAATCAATTCAGATATTATAACTATTTCTATCCTAAGGGAGTAAAATGTCAATGAGAAAACACAGATACAACCACATCTTGTGCAGCCATTACAACTTTGTGGCTAAAAATAAAATTATGAAATTGCATTTTTAGCACAGTGGGTGGATATATTTGCCTATATATCACAATAAAGGAAAGCTGCACCATGATAGATTCACACTAATGTCAAATGAAATGTCATTTAAACATAGAATTCAAGATAGCGGATTACGTCTAATCCAGAGGTTCTCAAACTGTAGTAGTCTATGGAAAGGTCATACAATAGTCAATATTTATACTTAGCCCTGCGCTTGATTTGTTTTCTTTCAATGTAGACTGTGGTTGCTTTGACCAGATTATTGAACAGACTAACAAGCCTAAGGCCCATGATTTTCATAATGTGGAACTGGTTTTGATGAATGTGGCACTGACGAAAAAAGGATTAATATGAGTTGTGCATTGATTTGCAGAGCCAAAAAAGTTTAGTGCTGAGACCCCCCCACCCTCCGTCAGCAATTTTCAAGTACAAGGGGGGGGGGAGTTTGAGAACTGCTGCTGTAGTCTATTAGCTCTTGATACTGTTACCAAGGGATAAAAACACAATGTGTTCAAAGTAAACAGCAAGTTAAATGAAGACTGAGGCAACATTTCTATTTGATCTTCTTATACAGCAGCCGTGGTCACAGCAGAACCTGGGATGATATACTCAGTTTTTAAAAATAGAAAGGTGTATTTTTAGTTCAGAAGATATTGTAATGTCATGCAAGTGTTTGCTTCTGTCCAAAAATGCTAATCATTTTAATGAGCTAAAAAGACCCTCATTCCATCCACACTGTACAGTTAGAGACAAGACTTGTGAGAGATGTTGGACATATTTAGAATTCTGTGCACCATACAAGTTTTTAAAAGAAACATGTCTTCCATAAATAGAAGCTCAATGTTTTCTGCAAGGTTAGTTCTCACTTCATAGAATAGGATAGCAAACCTTCTGGTTGCAGAGTTGAGACAATCTCAGTTATGATTTTGTTACAACAATATTATCTATCATACTGTCAGATGTTTTCTACAGAAAAACACCTGCTATGTTCTTTCACTGAATCAAAAGGGATGCAATTTAAGGTAGCGATACTCGCAGCAGAAAGACTAACCTGGGCACGGATTCATTCAAGCTTATTCAAAGTCAAGATTGAAGCACTGATCAAATACTATGAACTGGATTACCAGTTTGACCACAGTCAAGTATCAGCAACCATGAATACCCCTGTAAGTGGTAACTTATATTGTTACTGAATCATAGTGTCACCTGACAGGAACAATCATTTGATGGTATTTGGTGGGTTACTGGTTAAGTATTCATTTGTCAGTTCAATGTCCGACACCTACATGAGGATTTCCTTGAGTGCTTGTGAAAAAGGTTGCCTTTATCCTGTGTTTTAGATAAGCTGGCAACACAATTCCAAGTTATGCACATCACATGTGTGCTGGGGCCAGAATTAAAGGCAAGTTGTAACATGTTTTACAATTACATAATACTGACAACTATAGCGTTAAGAAACCACTTAGGATCAGACTATGAAAGTCAATTTACATCTTGGGTACAATACATAGGTTGGTTCACACTGTGCTCCAGAGCTACTTTAAGAACTCTTTTTTCAGCAGCACCCCGTCACTGAACTTCCAACCCACTTTTAAAACTTCACTAAATTCAGGCTTTCAAACTGTGACTTGCTTGGGTGCTTACAGCAAACAAAAATAATATCCAGGAAAGGAAACATTTATAAATTGTAAAAAAAAAAAAACTATCTTCTTTTCCCACAGCCTTTAGCCAGACTATCAATATGGCCAAATGAGTAGGTGAATATGCTCTAGTGGAACTATTTGCAACATTGCCTATGTTTAAAAATAATTTGATATCTTGGTGTGAGACCAACAGTACAAGCCAATATTATAGCATACTCTCAGAATCCAAATGCCTAGAAAACAGCATTAGAAGACAGCTTGCTTTTAATAGAAATTATGCCCCAAGCATGGGCATTGGCATATCCTCTTAAAATAACTAGGCCATATGCAACTTTGGCTCCTACAAAACAAAACTATTTCCTAAAAAACCCCAATAATATACTGGCCAGTTGTAAATCTTCAAACAATCTTCATTTTTTTTAAAAAAAATCCCTGAAATATCAATACTGGACGTTTTTTGGATATGAGATGACTAATTAATGAATTAAGCTACATAGAACTAGTGAAGCTCTCCCTACTTATTTATCAGGCATCTCCTAAAATGGATAGAAAGGAAGTCTTGAAATCAATGAACAGAGTTGGCACTTCCAGGTAAAAGACACTGCCTTATGGCTTCTTAATATTGCCAACACATGCATTAAAATCACACCTCTCTGCCTGGTGTGAGGGCAAAACTGATATGTGGCCCAGTTTCAAACCAGTACAAGTGACCCTTACTTCCTATTTCCTGCTACCTTTGACTGCTTCTCCCAACTACAGTGTGCCCTGCCCATTATTAAACTGGTTAAAATTTGACAATGTATGCCAGCAATGAAAAAATAATCAGACAAGCTGAGATCCTAAAATGCTGTCAAACCTGTTGTGGGTCTTTTTAGTGTGCACTGCAAGAACAACACCTTGCACATTGAATAGGCCTTCCCCTTTGCAGAAGTTTAATTGACTGTTTGATGTCCAACCCTGGTTATAAGTTCCACTTCTCATATCCCTGAACTACTCTTTCAGATATCAGTCTAAACATAGATAGTTGCACCTTTGGACTAGAAAGTATTTCCACATAGGCAGCTAGGAGCAAAGCAATCTACTGAAACAAAGATGAAGTCTAAAGTTACACAGCACCAATCAGCAATATTAAACCTGGATGAAGAGCTTGAAGTTCTAATAGAAATGTCATTCTAAATACATGCAATTAGCTCTTTCACCAAAAGGAATACTTAACATTAAATAAAAATGCTAAGTCTTTCAAAGTTAGCAGGTTTTTTTATAGACTACACAAAGCGATTTAAATAACTCTGAACTGAATTTTAATTCCTAGTCAAGTAAATAGTTCTACATAAAAACAATGAAGAGATTACTTTTAGATTCATTAAGAGCCATGTTAAGAACCATGTGCATGATGAAACTGAAGAAATCATTTTAGCCTGCAGAATCCATGTAGTTTACAAATTAAGTATTTAGTTTAGAAGAGCACACATTTTTCAGATTGCTGAAATGACTTCAGACTGCTTGACTACAGAGGTCACTGCATAAATGTGACTTGTACTGTACAATGCAAAGGCTGGACATCAGGTATTTTGAGAATCTGGGGAAATGTTTCTCTATAGCCACTACCTATTTATACATCTCATCATACCAGTAAGTAAACAATTACATCTGACTTGAGAAGGATTCGCTGAACAGTCCAGAGCACTATTCAGTTCTATAGCTTCAAACAGATTAAGATATATACATAATTAGAAACATATCAATAAAATAAGGGCCTTAAAATTCTAGTACTATACAATTATCAGATTCGATTAATGTTGAGCTGACAAACTTGACAGCAAACAAATAATTAGATTCACTGTTGGCCACAGCACCAAAAGTCCCAGCACCTACATGAGCTTCAGCAAAACCGTTCAGCCTGCAATGTGGTCAAACAGCTACACATTACTTTGAAATGTTGAAAGTTGCCTTTATTTGCACAACATGGGCACCAAGTGTTCAGATTTGATTCTCATAATGTGACTACATATAAATGGAGTGTTGTTTCTCACCTTCCAGTGTTATAGGTCTGCACATTTTAGCATTTCTCCAGGTATGCTAGATGGATAGAGAGAAGTGAAGTTTCCTGTCCAGGACCACTTCCTCATTATGCAATTGTGCATATTTGTCTGTGGTTGAATTGTTTCATTATGAGAATCTTAATATTTATTCCACTGCTAAACTCTGTTTAACTACTACAAACATGGCAGAGGGGATTTCAAGTAGATGAAGCAAGTATTATTCTTAAGAACAAAACTAAACAGTGGTGAGGAAGAGCTTCTTTAACCTCCTCCTCTGAGCACTGTATTTATTATACATTCATTCAAGCCACATTCTAAGTAAAAGAATCAGAAAAGTGCAGCATCTGAAAACAGGATGTGAACAGGAGGTGCTTTGCACGCACATGTCTTCCACACAGAAACTACAGAGACTGGAAAAGAACAAAAGTAGCAGCATCAAGCTTATGGGTTATAAAATATACAAATACTAAGACGGGCAAGTGTATCTTTTGTCCAAATGAGAAAAATAGCAATGATACAGGAAATATAGGATCAAGATTAAAATTTTCTATGGCTCTGATTTTAAAAGAAACATTCTCTACATGCATACATTAAATCAATACTAAAGAATGCTTTTGCTAATCCATTCAGTATCCACAACATATTTCAAGACAAACTAAGACCATAACCTCATACATAGATGGCAAAATGTGTATTGCTCTGAGACATTGGTCCACTTGAGATGTTGTGACAAATCATGGATTGTCGTTATGTGCATGAGCTGAAGCAAGCTCTTAGATCCCCGTCCACATCCTCTTTCCCCTACTCCATGCATGAGAGGAAATCAAAAGAGAACCAATTTTCTCTTCTGTGGCAGCTTGTGGTTTGTACTAGGTTGCATTCAGAAAGGAATATGTCATATTTTATATAACCCACAGTATGCTCTTGTTCTGAATGCTCAGAGAGAAGTATCACTGTTAGCACAACAAACTGCTGTCTAGAAAATGATGGAGACACAAATCCACACCAAACAGTATAAAAGGTCTGCTCTGTGAGAAATGCACATAAGACAAGTTAAAACTTTTAGATCAAATGACATGTACTGTAGAGCAGAAGGTCACAGATCAAACTCATTATCATCAAAAACTGCTTTGGAAGAATCATAAATAATTCAAATTGATCTAAAAAACACAGTTTACCAATAAGAGTTCTGAAAGACTTTCTTAAAAGGGATGAGTGCAGCATAGACACAAGTAGACCTAGTTCTACATTTTTACAGCTATTATATTGATTCCTGTGCTGTTTGTTTTGTTGTGTTGTTTTCTTTTAAATATCTGTATTGTATACTTTTAACTGTTTGTCTGGCATCTGTAATCTGCCCAGAGAACACAAATTATTGGGCAGAATAAGAAATATAACAAATAAATTAAAGCGAGGCTAACATCTGATTAATCAAAATTGCCAGACCATTCTTTTACTAGCCAAAATCACATTAACTTACATTTTAGCGATATTTCTATGTTCCTAGGATGCTATTTTGGGATGCATTAATAGAAGTATAGCTTCCAAATTGCATGAGGTACTGGTTCCCCTCTATTCAGCACTGGTTAGGCCTCATCTTGAGTACGTCATCAAGTTCTGGGTACCACACGTCAAGAAGGATGCAGACAAGCTGGAGCACATTCAGAGGAGAGCAACAAGGATGATCAGGGGTCTGGAAACAAAGCCCTATGAGGAGAGACTGAAAGAACTGGGCATGTTTAGCCTGAAGAAGAGAAGGGTGAGGGGAGACATGATAGCACTCTTCAAATTCTTGAAAGGTTGTCACACAGAGGAGGACCAGAATCTCTTCTCAATCATCCCAGAGTGCAAGGCACGGAATAATGGGCTCAAGTTACAGGAAGCCAGATTCTGGCTGGACATCAGGAAAAACTTCCTGACTGTTAGAGCAGTAAGATATCTTCTTGGCCCGCCGCTCTGACCATGTCACTCCACTTCTGAAATCTCTTCATTGGCTTCCAATTCACTCCAGAATCCAATATAAACTTCTCCTGTTGACCTTCAAAGCTTTTCACAGTCTAGCTCCTGCCTATCTCTCCTCTCTCATCTCACACTATTGCCCCGCTCGTGCTCTCCGCTCCTCTGATGCCATGCTTCTCGCCTGCCCAAGGACCTCCACTTCCCTTACTCGGCTTCGTCCTTTTTCTTCTGCTGCCCCTTACGCCTGGAACGCTCTTCCAGAACACTTGAGAACTACCAACTCAATCACAGCTTTTAAAACTCAGCTAAAAACTTTTCTTTTCCCTATAGCTTTTAAATATTGAGTTTGTTCTGACTCTATACTGTTAGCTTCACCCTACCCGGTGCCTGTTTACACTTCCCTGTGCCTGTTTGCATTCTCTTTCCCTCCTTATTGTTTACTACAACTTTATTAAATTGTAAGCCTATGCGGCAGGGTCTTGCTATTTACTGTGCAATCTGTACAGCACCATATACATTGATGGTGCTATATAAATAAATAAATAAATAAATAAATAAATAATAACCACCAATTACCTAGTGAGGTAGTGGGCTCTCCCACACTAGAGGCATTCAAGAGGCAGCTGGACAACCATTTGTCAGGGATGTTTTAAGGTTGATTCCTGCATTAAGCAGGGGGTTGGACTCGAAGGCCTTATAGGCCCCTACCAACTCTACTGTTCTATGATTCTATGAACATGGTATACAAAGACAGAAGGATTGGCATCCAAACTAAGGAGACTATGAGTTTGTTTAACCTAGGAATTTCTGTGGACGAGCAGAACTCACGAGATGCACACATGTTGTTTCCATTTTTTTAAATCAACAACCCAGGAACATGGTTGTTTTGTGACGTGCGAACCTGGAAACTCTGAGCTGTTTCTTGGTTAAACAATCCAAAGTTAACCCAACAAAAAACATGGGCAATTGTTGGGTTAACTGTGGGTTCGCATGTCACGAAACAACTTAGGAGCCAGTGCGTTATTTGTCCATGGAAATTTTTCCATTCCACAAGTTCATTAGTAAAAAAAGTAAATGTTTACAAATTCCAAACACAACATTAAGCAAGCTTGGCAGTTTCTAAGTTGGAATAAATGCTTTTCAGGTGATTGTCCCTATCAAGTATGTTAGAGAGTACATATATGTCATTGAAATACACATACAGTAAAATGGAACTAATAAATAAAGCAAAACTGAAGGTGCCCAAACAACCTTATTGGAAGAGGGTGTCGAACTTCATTGAAATAGGTGGCTGCTTATCAGCAAACCATGCACAGTTCTTTGGGTTGCAGAAATTAGAGACCGCATTTAGACAATCAGAGAAGAGGAAGCATCATGGCTGCTCCCCGCACCCCTGCACATGTGGCTGCCATTTACATTATTCTCCATACTGTGGCATGGGTTAGCATGTCATCCAAACCCAGGATGCAACAGCAGAGCTTTATACCCACCCTTCAACTTCACTGATGGTGCTATATAAATAAATAATAATAATAATAATAATAACTGAAGGGAACCTCTCCTTCAATATAAGCAAAAAGAAAGAAAGCATCTCACCAATAAAGTATAGGAAATTTCTCCACTGAATAATATTATCAGCACTGGAAGGAAGGACTATCAAGTCCATGTGCCACTTAAATAAGCAGAAAATCAATGTTGTTTGCCTGCACGGAAGAGAAAAAACCCAGATCAGCTTCCAGTTTTCAACTGTCCTTTGTGCAAGGGCATATTGCCCACATTCTCCAGAAGCCATGAAACAGCATAGCAAACATACTACACAGTTGGAAAAAGAATTCTTACCACCAATACCAGCTGAATTTGCTTCAGCATTTATAAATCACACCAAGATTTACTCAAATTAAAAAAGTTTATGTTAACATATATTCAGCCGTCATTGTTGTTGTTGTTGTTGAATTTACAGGAAAACAGATCTGAAAACCACCTGGTCAGCAGCCAAACCTAAAGCAGTGCCCTCCTGTGAACCCTGTTCAGCCGATGAAGGGGAAACACACAGCTCCTTGAATATCTCCTCCAAACCGAGCAAATTAGTGCCCATCTCTCATGCATACTGTCCAATTATTTTGACAGCCAGAGCAGTTTGTTCTCGCTATTCTTTCCAGGGGACTCTCCTGTGGGCTGTTCTACCAAGGAAATAAAACAACCCTGCACCTACAAGTACACATGCATAAAATGCCAAATCTAGTAAATACATTTTAATTTCCGCCTACATCCAAGTTTCTAGAACTTCTCTCAACTCTACAATTTAACTGAGGTTATATTTTGGCCTTCCATTTAATCTTGGCATTAAGTTGGTTTTCAGCAATAAGAAGAACCTCTAAATTGTATGTCATTTTGAAATCTGCAATATCTTATGCTATTACACAGCTGTGGGAAAATACACATTAGCGGATTCTTCTATAGAAAGAATGTGTGCACTGAACATGGTCATACTTAATTTTAATATGACCATCCATCCAGAACACAACTTTAGAAAACCATGTGCTCCCTTCTCTACTCCACCAGCCAAGCAGATACTGCCATCAAAGGATCTAGGATCTGACTATGCCCACTCACAACGCCAATAAAAGATTTTGATTTGCTCAAAATATAGTCCCCTCTTTTCCAAAGGCCCCTGAACCACAGAACCACTCCTTAGTGGAAAATCTCTAAAATTTCAAAAGAAAATACAGACAAACCATATTTGCAAAGATGCAATTCTCACAAGTGCAGTGGAGCAGACTTTGCAGACGACTCAAGAAGCCTTTTAAAATGTAAAAAATTATGTTTAGAAGTCATGAAATCAGGGGTGGGGGAACAATGTCTGACATAAAGACCCCAACATTCATCCAAATTCTGGAACCATAAAAGGTATGTGAAAGTTGGGCTTTTAAAGGGGTTTGGTGGCATGCCAACCTTGCAAAAGCCCTAAGGGCTCCATGAAAGCAGATGGTGGAAGAGAGAAGGTTGACTGCAGAGGGGAACCACCCAAGAAGCAGCTGCCATGAGTACAACTATGCTGGATCAGACTAAAGACCTATCTAGTCCAGCATTCTGTTCCCACAGTGGCCAACCAAATGCCCCAATGGGGAGCCCACAAGCAGGACATGAATGCAATAGCACCCTCCCACTCATGTTCCCCAGCAACTGGCATTGAACTGAGAGGCATGCTATCATGGAGGCAGTAGACAGTCTGCTCCCTCAAGCATCCAGTTGCCAGCAGAGTGGGTGCTCATTGTAAGTTATTGCATGTAAGTTATTAGTTATTATATGTAAGGGCCTTTTCATGAGTAGCAAGGGAGGCAGGAAGTGGGCATGGCTGGAAAGCAGGATATGAAGCTCTGAGGAAGTAACACTAACTCTATCCAGATAGAGGAGAGATCAGGAGCTAGAAAAGGAACAGGGTGTTAGTAATCTTTCTCTTTGGCTGACGCTTGCCCCACTTCCATTCCTCTCAGTGGAAAGTTCTAGGTACTCTGAGTCAAAGAACCAAAGTGAAAAGTTTAATGAGGATTTTGCCATTCACCCAGCAGATCTTAGGAGTTTCACTGACGTAACAGCAGAAATAAGTGGATGTGTTGTTACCAGATGAAGTGCTACATGCTTTTACAACAAAAAGCTTGCTTGAGAAAGGGAGACAGTTTCTTGTTATATTCCCTAGAATAAGAAGATTGTTCCTAGCAAGGATACTCTGAAGATGCACTCATTAGTAAGGCTATGATTTACAAACTGTTTAGGCACAAGAGTGCCTAAACAGTTTGCAATGATGTAACTAGATGGTGAAGCACTTAAATTGCAATATCTTTTGTTTTATCTTGATATAGATAAGGTTTCCTAAATAACAGCAGTCTTAAAAATGAGTTCACATCAGTTTTATAAACACACACCTTTTACAAACTCATGAGGCTTACTTCCCTCTCCAGGAGCTGGCCCCCCATATTCCTTCTTGTTAGCCATCCTATGATAGTGTAGCCTACTCACTGCATTTGGCTGCAAGCTAAGAGTTCCTATTTATTTATCACTATGTAAACAAGAGGCAGATATTGAAAAGTCATGAACAAAAGTAAGAAGTGAATAGTGCTCAAATACACTACTTTAATGAGATGCAAGGCCTATTTTTATTTTCTGCATTTTAAAGAACAATGTTACACATTTTTGAGGGTAGACATATATTTTAGAGGAGAAATAGAACGTGAGCACCTATGTTCCAGAAATAATTACCTAGTGTGTGGAGTATTTCCCACTGCTGTGACTAGAGGAGGTAATTCATCAACAACTGAAAATTCAATACAGCATGCATAGACCCGGTTCACATGTTACAACTATCCATGGATTATTTAAACCATGGGTATACCTGAACAAATGGAAGCAAGTGGGCATTCTAGTTCCCAAACACACATACCTATTTCCACTGCAATAAACATAATGTCTGACCCCAGAACTCTGGGATGTAGGAGGATAAACAACCCAGGGTTTGAACCCAATCGTTAAATGTGGGTTGTTGCTGATGTGCAAACTGTTCATAATCATTAATCAGGACTATGGTCTTCAATAAAGGCCTTCCTATTCACTGACATAATCTAAGGTTCTCTTCCATGTGCCTCTCTCGACTGAGGTATAATAGCTGGAGTCTGGGGAGTGGGCTTTTTCCATGATGGCAACCAGTTTGTGGAACTCTCTCTCCCCAGGGAGTCTTAACTGGTGTCCAAATTATCTTTCTGGTGCAAGGCAATCCTTTTCTTAAAAATTGTAGGCTTTTAAAAAGTATATTACCTCAAATGATTTTGTGCCACTTTTACTGGTTGCTACATTGCACATTTGACTTTTACATTGCCGATCATTTTATTGATGCACTTAGTGTAAGTCACCTTATAAATCTGTATTTGAAAAGTAGCATACACATTTCTAAATAGATGTCTCCTATATTAATAGGTGTCTCAGCAAATATTTGAGCATTCCTTAATAGTACTAACAGCGTGATGAAGTCACTGCTCAGTCAGGCTCCTATGTCACTTACCAAAAAGTGACCCCAAAGAGAAGTATACCCTTTTTGACAATCCAGATAAATTCTATTATCCATTGAATTTCTCCATGTATGTAAAATAGACTTTAGTCACTTTAATGCAAAATTCAGATAAAGATTGGTTCACACAATTGAATAACCCACCTTTTTTTTAAGCCATCGTGGCTTGATTTGATCGTGTGAACCAGGTCAAAGTGATAACGGAATTACAATGGTGAAAACAGAGAAAAGATATATCACTAGTGTCTAATATTTATATTACCAGAGAACTTTATTTTCCACAGAGGACAAGAAAGCATATTTAACAGCTTAACAATTATGACTTTACTGTCATTACTACAAAATACATTAGAAGTGGCTTTCTATATTGATCCACCCTTATCAGCCTGACCTATGTACTTAAGTTTCTATTATTCAGCCTCATTCATCCTATCTCCATCCTTTATGTTACATCATTAACACTTGCCCTCCCACCTCACCATTTATCTTCTTCATCTTATAGAATCATAAGCCCCTCTGGGCAAGATCTGTATCACTTCTAGATTCTGCAGGACCTAGCATATTGTTGGTACTGATTAACATATTGATCAGTACTTGTGACAGCTAAAAGTTAAAAGCTACTGAAATATTTTTGTAATCTGTTTATTGAATCCATTGAAATAAAATGCAAAGTTCTCAATAGAAGTAAGAGCAATTATTTAAATTTAAACATTGCAACAAGCTACAAGTAGGAATGGGTGCGAAATATGCTTTGCTAAGCTTGTGGGTTTTGTTGTTGTTTTTACAGATTTACTCTATAAAAATAAAAAACCAAGTCTTTCAGCGAACTGGGAAATATGTACCAAAATCTACATTTTCGCAAGCTTTCCAATGCAGCTTGTCTTGGGGAAAAAATAAGCACGAAAATGTGGTTAGGGAAAAGTGTGCACAAATATGAATATTTGAAAAAGTATATACTTAAACTGCATTACAGCAATATAAAAAACCTGGGGAAATGTGTACATTTCAAAACACATACATTAGGGGAAATGTACAAAGTACAGATTTTTCCATACATATTTTAAAAAAACAAATATTCTGAGCTTATGCAAAAATGGGGTAGAATGTGCTTGACCTTAAAAATCTCCCAATCTCAGTGAGACAGAGACTGCCAGATTCATCCATCCTTACCTAGTTACAAGTAGCCACAAAAGCTGGTAACAAACACATAAACTGTAATAGACATTTATGGCATATCACAGTCAATACATTTTCATCTATGAATCTTTTCAGATATGGGACAATGTAAGTCTGACATCTTCAGTGATTCAAGTTCTAAAAAGGAAAAGAAGTCCACAAACCTAGAAGACACCGACAAAATGCAAGAAGAAAATTCCTGCTTAAGTAGGAATTGAAAGCATACATACACTATGCTGCTGTGTAACAGAAGTGACCCTAACAAGAGTTTACATGGAAAAGCGGGTAAGTTGCTTTATAAAGGTTGGAGATTTCTTCTCCTTAAAGGAGAAAAGCTAACTGGCAGACCTAACCACACCATTTTACTCAAAATTCTTCCATAATAGCTACCATCCTGTTATTTAGTATGTGATAACTAGCTTGGCTTAGAATCACCTTCATGAGCATTAAAAGTGTGGGAAAAGTCAACCTGCAAGAAAAAATATATTGTAAATTGTATTACAAAAGTACACCTGGTCCATTTCTTGCTCTTGAGAATATGCCCTAACTTTGTCTCTCAACAGACCTACACATTTTTAATGAGCTTTAAAAATCCAGTTCATTTCCTTTATCATATTGCTGTTACGCTCAGACAAGGTACACATTTCTTTTAGCTTTAATCTGTTTAAACGTTTTGAGTAGCTGCCAGCCTCATAGCAAACTGCACTCTGTCATTGTTCCTAGCTACAAATTGTACTGCGGCATCTTCAGAGATAAGAAAAACTAATTCTAGAAGCCTGAGACAACATATTAGACGTATTTTGAATAGAACACATTAAAAAGGGCTTTATAATGACATTCACATGCACACCTCAATGTGACTGACAGCAAACACCGTGGGCAAGATCCAGTAGGGGCCTTGCACCTGTGGCCAGTCACAATCCACATGCAGCACCTACTGCTTGTGGCCATGATATAACACTTCCAAGTGCAAGTCTCAAAACGTTTGTTTCTGGAAGGCACGCCCTGGCCTTCCAGAAATTAGCATTTCTGCTTATTTTTGGGCTTGCCATCAGGAATGCTACATTGTGTAAGAGTCATGTGTATACTGTAAACACTAGTGCTGGCCATGCATGCAAGACACCTCCTGAATCCTGCCCATCAACTAAAGTCACTTGGTGCCCTACTTGAAATATTTTTCCAATGAAAGTCTACATGTTCAAGCCTCCTTGCAGTGCAGAAGTACTAAGAGTATATTAACCTATGTGACACTAACTTCATAATGCATAAAGCAGCAATGTTTTTTACACACCATCACTGGGTTTGCACGATCACTGCAGCCACTGTGGTGCATGCTGGCAGTTATTTTGAATATTCAATCCCGAATGGAGGTTTGCCATGGTTTATCATATGGTCGAAACCCTCAAATAACCCATGCTCTGTTGTACGATTGTTTAAACCTCAAACAACCCCTGACATCTGTGTTAACACACCTTCATTTAATGATGGGTGCCTTAGGTTTCGGGATACGACTACTCTAGTTTAAGTAACTAATATTTTAAGAGTTAGGGAAGGGAGATTAATATAGGATCAATTTATAGAAATGTGGACTCTATTATTTATTGGAATGAAAAAGCTCAAGAATCATTAAATCATTTTGTGAACTGCCCAGAGAGCTCCAGCTATTGGGCGGTATAGAAATGTAATAAATAAATAATAAATAAATAAATAAAAACTTTATTTTTCTTGGGATTATTTAATGTCACTTTGGTATAAAAATTGTTTATGTTTAAATTTGTAAGGCTGCTTTTAATCTGTAATTATCTTTGATGTTAAAATTTGATCACTGTGAGCAGTATTTGGTGTTATTACATATTAGGTGTTAAGATATCACTATGTATTACGTAAATAGCAATTTAACAACAGCAACTAACAATAATAGAAGAATTGCATAACATATTGCCATTCTTCAGGCTAACAGGATTTGAACGCACCCATAAATCAGTAACCTTGACATTAAAATGACACTGTTCAGCAGCAAGGTATAGGCCATTTACCTAGTGCAATGAAATGTCATGAAAATTTGGTGGGTCAATTATGGCAGTTTGATCAGTTCTTTCCCTCCAAATTTCAGCAAATCATAAAAAGAACAAGCTACCTGCAGAAGTATAGTCAAGATGTAATACCAGGCAGTTTTGCCCAGTGTTTAAGCCACGGCATGTGCCGGACATGATTTGGGCACAACTTTTGTGTCATCCAAACCCAGTCAGCATGGCTTGTGGAGGGTTAAACAACCCTCAAATAATCCAACAACAGCCCATGGATTTAACTCTCCAACCACCCACACCAAGGGGGTGATAATTCACTCCTGTTTAAGCCGTGGTGACCGTACAAACCACATTGCTGTCACTGCTACTCATTAATACAACTTTGTAAATAAAACTGAAGCAGAAGCATAATATTCCTGGGCAATACAAACACACTTTGATTACTTCCTTCCAACAAGTCTTTCAACTTTCAGTTCCTCTATTTAGGCTTGGTATCTCCTAAACACTTAACTATGGTTAAGGGATTGAGGGTACCACATGGGCTTGCATGCTCTCTCCCCTCTCTCCTGTACAAATTGCACTTACCTTCCCCTTCAGTATAAAAACATTGTGTTGCACTATATATTTATTGAAGTTGAATACTAACCATGGTTTGCTTTAACCAGGACTTACAAACTAGACCCAACCCCCAGGTAAAGCTAATCATGATGCA
This sequence comes from Elgaria multicarinata webbii, assembly GCF_023053635.1. NCBI lineage: Eukaryota > Metazoa > Chordata > Lepidosauria > Squamata > Anguidae > Elgaria > Elgaria multicarinata. Next base: position 89,073,055 of record NC_086172.1, read on the forward strand.
GATGTAATGTTATACACGCTTAATGCTGAAGAGGAAAGGGAGGGGGAGGGAGTACTTAAGAGCTTGGAAGCATACACAGGCTCAGCTATGGTTAAGAGGTCAGGAAACACCGCATCCACACCAAGCTGACTCTCAGATATCCAGGCTCAGAGATTTTAAGTAAGGGCTCAAAAGCACAAATGACAGCTTAGCTTGGAATACTTAAAATCTAGAATAAGGATAACTGCCAGAGCTCCTCGTTACCAAGTATAAATGCAATCTATGCTTGACCTTGAAAGTTAATTACTATAGACATTATGAAATTAGAATGTAGAGCAAATTCTAGTATTGTGTTTAGGGTGGGCAGAAAGCACATTCACAAGTATAGCTTCAAGAAAAAATAAATTCTCATTAAAGTAACACTTACCAAATATACTGCAACAAAAACTCTTACTGTACATACCCACTTTTTATAATCTCTATAAATAGAAACTAAGATTATTCCTAAAGAAATGTAATGCATGATAACATTCAAAAAAAGCACAGAATAATATGCATTCATTTCAGCCTAGTTTTGCAATTTTCAGAAGCTTCCTGTCCCTTAAAAATGATACCATACTTTAATGTTTTAGTTGCAGGTAAGACAACTGCCAATTATCAAAACCTTGGTATAGCAATCAAATCCTATAAGGTTTTTCTGGAAATATTGCTTATGATCTGTTGTACATCGCCTTGGTGGTTTTTACAGAAAGGAAGTATAGAAATCCTTAAATGTGTATGTAACTATAAAGACTTCACCCTTCAAAGACAAAAGGAGTACACAAGTAGAATGTTTATGATGTTTGAGACAAAAGTAAACAAAGCAGGCACCACTAGTGTCCATGATGTACTAAGAGTGTCGGGTAATAGCAGCAAAGACCAGACACGTGTTAATAATGACATTTGAACTACATTGGAGAAGCAAAATTTCTCCTTAATCGTGTCTTCAAAAACATGATATACTCAGCCTTCATATAACCAAGTGCTACAAAAAAATCCCAAAAATTAATAAAGAAGCAGACATTGATTTTGACAAGCTTTCACAATTTATTCATAGCTATGCTTGAGTACAGAAAAATGTGACCAATAAGCATTGTTACTATAACTGTTACATACAACTACTGAGTCCCGGTTGAAAAACAAAAAAAAAGTTTCTGTTTATTATAAACACAAACTGCAGTTTTAGCAGTTTTGAAAAACAAAAGATAAATCTTAGCCACATCTGCATGAGGAGGGGCCCATGCTCCTCCCCACACTAGCATTAACCCCTCAAAATTAGATGGACAATAACACAGGGGAACGCTGAAGCGGCTCCTCCTATGAGATCTGAAGTTTCTCATCTCAGAAACGCAAGAAAGAACAGTGCTGTTGTGCCTCCCACAGCACTGGAATACTAGGCCTATTCTAATAAGCCTGTAAGCTTTTTAATGTACAACGCTCATCAGAAGCCTGTCCAACTCCACTAATGTGCATTCATGCAAACATATACAACTCAACAGCCTGACCGCCCAATCTGACAATTGAAAATCAATACTTACTCCAGATGTTTTGGTAAGGATGTTGAAGAAGCATCACATCCAGCATGAAGGAATTTGCCCTCTTTTTAGAACTAATAAGACTGATTTTATTTCAGCTAAGAAAACCATAAAGAAAGGTTCCCCATGGACACTAAACAGCAAGTACTGCACAAAGTTTGTGACCCTTTTACTAAAGTAACATGGTAAGCAATGATGCTCTAGAATGGGATGAAATTACTCCATAAAACCAAATAACTTAAGAGCATGTTTATGGACATCTTACCCACCAATGAATTGGACAGCATCATTATTCATAGTTCACTCAAGTCAAGAATATTCATGCTGTCAGCAAGCATCCAAATCTTTGCATTTCATCACAGTTAGCATCCCTCATCCGCCTGAGATTTTCAACAGCAGCAAATTACTTTCTACAGTTTGTTTCCCCGTGTAATTAGTACTATTAATCCCAGGCTCTCCAAGCCCCCTGGTGCGGCAATGATTTGGTTTTAACCTCTGCCAAGGTCTCCTCTTCTATATTCTGGCAAGCAAACTCTTGGAAAAGTTTTAAGGTGTGACCTGAAGTGCTAGTGCAAAAACAGAAACCCAAACTGACAGAATACGCTGAGACTTGCCTGTTCTGAATCCAACTTATTACCATGTTGATGAGTTACAGCAAGATTTGTACTCTGCATTTTTTCTCTCTCTAACCCAATTAAGCAATATTCATATTCCGGACAACTGACAAGTTTAATAGCGTTAGCCCATAATTTATTTATTTATTTTAAAAAATCTCTTCCTAGTGTTAATGCACATTATATCACTGCTTCTCAGTCTGAAGTTATGATTTTTGGAGGGAGACTTGCTTGAAAATTCCCTTGCCAGTACAGCATGCTTCAGTCTCAACCAGATATTACTAACCATTTTGCACCCCTTGGCCTCGTGCAACACAGGATCCCAAAACAGCTGCTGTGATGCTCCATATTTTCTAATTAGAAAGTGTCACCTACTGACAAATGATCCAATATTCATACCACTCAGCAAACCCTTAATACACTGGTTAGCACATGCCCACAGGAAACCAATGTGCTACTCACATCAAACTGAGCACTTCACATTTCATTCACACCACACCCTTTTTGTGCCCCTTGTTGAGGCTCCCACCACTGGCAATTCCTCCTTAGCAACCTGGTGCTGTGTCAGGGTTAAGGTTTCCATGGTAACTACATCTATCTACACCTCCCTATTCAAGCCAGATTTGCTGCCCTCCTCCCAGGGCTCCAGTAATCCAGGGCATCCCCTGCTTGCATTTCTTTATAATCCCTCGTTCTTAAATTATTGCACAGGAGGATGCATGGATGAGAAAGAGCATGAATATTCCCAAATACTCTGACAGAAGATCACACCTTTTAACTCAGGTTTTGTTTACCTAGAGTAACTTCCATCCCTGATTCTAGCCTTCAAACCACTAACTCAGATTGTAATCTCCACGCCATACATATGCATGCATTGTACTAGTCTGCGTGCACATGCTTGTGTACACATGGGAAAGGGACATAAATACATCTCCCATTCTTCAAACCAAAAGGAGTAGAAAGGTGGGGGATTAAAGCGTGTCGAAAGCGAACTAATCCAAGTTAAGTAATCTTGAGTAGAACTCAGGAACAATTTGCAACTTCCTGCGCGGTTCACTGACCTAAGTGCTATGGCATAACCGGCCCCATGGCGTGAGGGGAGAAGAGAAGGGCAACAAATATTGGCAAGTCGCCCTCCCCACCCCCAAGGCGGAGTTGCTGCCACGAAGAAGCTCATAGCATCCCCCAGCCAGCCAAGGCCACTCACCCCATAAGCCAGTCCATGACGCCGCCCGCTGCTAGGCGCCGCCGCGGCGCTGGGCCAAGCGAACGAGCAGGCGGCTCTGGCTCTGTCCCTGCCTGCCCGCCGGAGCTCCTCTCCTCACCGCCCGCTCCGGCCTCGGAGGAGGCTCATGGGTGCCTGTCCCAGACCGGCCCTTCTCCCGCCTTGCGCCCTCTGTTCTTCAGCCGCTGCGCGCTGCTGCTGCTGCTGCTGCTGCCGCTTCTTCCTCCTCCTCCTCCTCCTTCTCCGGGCGGCTCCGCTGGGTTCCCGCCCCCAAGGCAGCGCCCGCCGGGTCTCCTCAGCCAACCAGCCGGAGTGAGTGAGCGACACACACTCCCTACCTCTCACTCTCAGAGTGGCCGGAAGTAAACACACAGCCTTTCCTCCAACGTTTTCCCCGCCCCGCCCTCTCCCACGCCCGGCTACGGCAACCCGGAAGTGACCGCATTGCTGGGGGAGATGGGAAATGTAGTCCGGCTGGAAGTCCGAGGGGTTTCAACAAGAAGAGAGAAAGCAAAGTGTGTATTAAAACGGGTGTGCGAGTTTTTCTTCTCACTGTGTGCGAAACAGAAAGAAATTGCAGAAATTCTGAAGCCATGGAGGAAGATGGAGATTTGCGGGAAAATGGAAATGTATGCAATGCTTATTGTCTTCTTAAACCTAACCTTGTTTTACTACACTGGGACTTCAATCCTATACGCACTTACCAGGGGAATAAGTCCTATTGAACTCAGTGGCGCTTACTTCTAAGTAGTAATGTGTAGGAACGCGTTAAAAGAATATTACGGCTGCAATCCAATACCTACTTATCTACTTGAACTAAATGGGACTTACTTCTGAATAGAGGCGTATAGGATGACACTGCAAATATATGGTTTTTGTTTGGCATATACAGTTGCACTGTTTGATATGTTTATGAAATTGTAAGTAGAAATATGTTTTGTCAATATACCCATTGAATATACTAGTGTACTTAAGGATGCAGTCCTATATGTGCTTACTTAGGAGTAAATCCTATTGAATTCAGTGATACTTATTTCTGAGTAGACATGGATAGGATTGTGGTGTGTGTATATCTTAACTGTTGCTAGTTTGGAGAATAAGGGAGATGGGCGAGCTGAAAATAGAAACCATCCAAACTAGCAAAGAAAAGTAAGGATTAGTTACCTGGTCTTAAACATAGCATGTAGACCTCTGCATTTTTATGCAGAAACAGAAGAAACTGTTCCTTAAAAATGTTCAGGGAACATATTTCTCTATAATATAATTAAGAAGTAGGAATACATTTGGATATTCAGGATGCACTCCTATAGTTCACACTTATTCCCAGTTAAGCGTGTACTATAGGATTGATGAACTCAATGGCGCTTAGTTCTGAATAAATATGTTTAGGATTGCACCCTCAGCTGCATTTTATAATACTATAGAAGAGTTAAATTTTCATCTTCATATAGAGTCAGACTGAAAGCTCATGCCCTTTTTTCCCTGAGTAAACATGTATAAACTGAATCTAGTGGAGCTTACTTCATAGTAAACTGAACCTAGTGGAGCTTACTTAGTAGGCATGTATAGGGTTGCCCTGTAAATCAGGAGTGGGTGGAAAGTAGATCTGCAGATATTTTTGGGGATTCAACTCCTTTCATTCCTGACGCTTAGCCATGCTGGGAGGGGCTTCTGGAAGTTGAAGTTCAAAATATCTGGAGATCTACTTTCTGTCCATAAATAATTAGAGCAGATAAATTGTCGTTGGGCCTCAGAATTATTGCCTATCCATCTCTCCTCCTATGGTAGGGTGACCACATGAAAAGGAGGACAGGGCTCCTGTATCTTTAACAGTTGCATAGAAAAGGGAATTTCAGCAAGTGTCATTTGTATATATGGGGAGCCTGGTGAAATTTCCTCTTCATCACTACAGTTAAAGCTGCAGGTGCCCTGCCCTCTTTTAAATCTGGTCACTCTAGTATAGCTCCTACAGCTTTAACTGTTGGGATGAAGAGGGAATTTCATCAGGTTCTCTATATATACAAATTATTATTATTATTTATTTATTTATATAGCACCATCAATGTACACCTGCTGAAATTCCCTTTTCAATACAACTGTATAGGAGCCCTGTCCTTTTCATATGGTCACCATATCCTATGGTAAAATGAATAGGGCAGTTATATATCTAAAAGCCATCTAAAAGGCTTTCTGCAGAGTATTACAACAGCTGTTGCATCTGTTTACATGTAGTTCATGTTTGGAATATTATCTTTCCAAACCGAGCCAACAGTGTACATGAGAGATGGCATTTTGGAGTACATGCAAAATTACTAGCTAGCTGGACAATTAAGAATCAGCCTATACCCCAAACAGGATGTCCCTCTGTAGCACCAGCTAACTTACAAACCAATCAAATGGTCTGTGCAAAAGGCAAAAAGTGGACAGGATCAGATGCAGCAAGAAAGAGAATCACTGCAGCAATATAAAAACCTGAAGGAATGCAGCTAAACTAGTACAAGGCCAGGCACAAACTAGATATGAGTGTAGAGGGGCTTGATGGAAGAATGACAAGACAATGTACAATTAGAGTCATGTCAACAGGACCAAGAAGTATAAGGACACAGTTGTTAAGGGTGAGTCGGATGATTTGTATTCTGTCATTATAATTAGGGGGCAACAGGTTCTATGGCTTATACTCAGAAAACAGCCCAACAGTTTGATCTGAATCTTGGAATTATAGGAGAAATCAGTTTGAGGGTGGTCCATACTGAGTTTGAGGTTGAATGAACAAGAAATGGCTGATTTATAGCAGCTTAAAGTTTGATGAGTGTCCTCCAGTAGTTTGATAGGTATTTGTTTTCTTTTTCATAGACTTTGCTGAGGATAAACATCCTTAGTCAGTTTCTCCATTTGTACAGCACCTTTCAAGAAACAGTTTTGGTGTTCAGAATAATGTTAATGCTGGTGATATCCATTTGTATCTTCCTGTTCCTTCTTTCACACAGTTCTGATGTTCTTCCTTCTATTTCCATGTTGCTGACAGGGCACGTTTGCACTGTGCCGAGGGGCTAGCGGCCAGTAACCCACATGCAAGTAAGCTCTCTGTTGGTGAATGGCAGGCACCCTGCTCCAACCATTGCAACTGCTGGTTAAACACTCACAAACCCTTTTGCATTGCAGGATCACTACTTGGCTACAATGAACAGCATGAACAGTTTCATACAGTGCAGCACTAAATATTGTGTCAGCCACTGTGCTCTTTCCCTGAAAAGAGGGAGACAGGCTGAGGCAAAGGAATTGGAAGAACACTCAGGTAGCAACACACACATACACTCTCAGCTGGTCACTCATGAATACCCACGAAGCATCGTAAGACTCATCCAGAGACTGTGTTGTAGCTGCTATCCATTACTCATTGTTGTCCCACTGACTCTCTTAGCATTCTCCACGGACGCATTCCAACAGGTGCAGAGGCAAGGAGGTTCCTCACTCCCAATGCGATGTAGGCAACAAGTGAGGCCTGCAGTGCGACCAGCAGCAGTACCCAGAATAACTCCCAAGTGTTCCCAGACAAAAAGACAGCAGCACCCATGTTTATGGATGTCTCTTCATTAGGGCAACTGGAAAACGTACAATGCAAGAAAATCTTCTTGGATCCCTTTTGTTGTCGTTTTGACTCCAGCTGTTCTGTAAGGTTCCCAGGCTTCTTGTTGCAGCCCAGCTCTTGTAGCATTGCAAGTTGCTTGACAGACTATTATTGTAACCGTATACTGCATTGAGGTGGAGCAAGGAAGCACACATGCTATTCTGGTGTCTGTCATGCACCTTTCAAAGGCACAGGAGTTGGGCAGGAAGGTTGACAGCCCTATTCATCTGTGCTGCTTCTGCATCCCACCCCACCTTGAACGATGTTCAGTAACAGGCTTCTCTTTGTTTTGTTACAGGCATTGTTTCTTTGTTTCTGGAATTAGTAGATTGTGATCCCTTTTACCTACACTGGTTTGTACTTTCTTCAGGATGCTGTTCCAGAGGGTTAGAGTTTGTTATGCAACCCTCTTGCTGCTGCCATATGTGGCTGAGTCTGGGCTGACAGCTGAGAGGTAGCAAATAACCCACGAGGCTAAGTGGCTAGAGAGCTGCTCTATGGAGTGGGAGTTCTAATCCTACCTGATCCCCCTCTTAAAAATGCTCCTTATTTTAAGAATTGTTCTTTCATATGACAATTGTGCAGAATAATAGAGTATCCCATAGTGAGCAAGAATCGATATTTAGTTTTGAGTTGATGTAATAAAGTATTGAAAAGTACTTACCATTGGACAAGATATCACTCAGCTAAAAGTGGTGTCCAACCCCAAATATGCTGACAATAATGTATTGGGAAAAGTGATTCATTTTCTTATTCAAAATAAGAACTCTATGGAGTAGAAAAACAAACATCCAGGTAGATTTTCACCAATCTTCCTTCTGCTCCCCACTCTTCTGCCTCTGACATGGAGTTGCAGGCCAGGCATGCAAATGATGAGTGTGGCCTTAATTCTGCTATCTGCCCCCCTCCCCCTCGGTGAGTTTTCAGCCTGATCCAATCCTGGTGCTATATGGAGCGAGCTACCCGCATTTGCTGCTGTGAAAGTGCAGTTGTGGTTTATTCTAGTTCTTTCATTTCACTCCCTAGCAGAAGGCTCATTTTGGATGGCTATTGTTCCCCAAACAGGATTTTAACTCATGCCCCAATGAAATCTGTAGGCCAAGAATCTCTGGCCTACCATATGGAAGGCTTGCCGTCTGCACCTCTGCCATCCCCACACATTCATGTGGGGAGGGAACATTTGTATTATGTCAAATCTGTTTAAAATCTTAAATGGATAGTATTTTTTTTCCTGAAATTTTCCAGAGAATTGACTGTGTAGGGTTTTACACACTTATGCTGTAATGCATCAGTCCCTCCATACAGTGGGCTGCAGCAACTCTTCAGGTCTTGTCCAAACTGGTCTTGTGCCTTTGTTACACATTTTACTGTTTCCTCCCATGGAGAATTGTTTGGATTTTTTACTATACTTGTACATATTTCCTACTTTCTTATGTGTTGGTTTCTCAAAATCTTGATTTGTGCAGGTATCCCTGGACCCTTCTAGTTTCTGTGGTCTTGCCACAGAGGCTCTCCTACCTCAGGGCATGTTGAGATTCTTCTAGTGTTGGTGTTGTTGTTTAATGTCATGAGAAAATGTTGCCAATGGTATAGTGGCTCCTTCCCTAGATGGCTGATGTATACGGTGACATCAGCATGACCCTCCATGATTAACGTGAGTCATTGTTAGGGTAGTCTTCTATTTTTATTTATTTATTTATTGCATTTGTATACCGCCCCATAGCCGAAGCTCTCTGGGTGGTTCACATAAGATAAAAACACTTAAAAACAATATACAAAAATTAAAAACCACAAAAACATACAAAATGCACATACATTTAAAACGACTATAACAACTTTACAAACAATGAGCCAAAAAACAGACCCAGGCTCATTACATATTGCTAAATGCCTGGGAAAAGAGAAAAGTGTGCTTGCTGCTTGCAGTGGGGAGAGAAGACCTTGGGACTGCAGGAGCCTGGGCTCTGCAGTCTCTTTCCCCCAGCTGCTGAACATCTGCTGACAAGTGCCCCGCCTTGCTTACAGGTAAAGCTGCAGCCGGCCAGGGGAAGGTGGGGTGTGCTTGCTGCTTGCAGTGGGGAGAGAAGACCTTGGGGCTGCAGGAGCCTGGGCTCTGCAGTCTCTTTCCCCCAGCTGCTGAACATCTGCTGACAAGTGCCCCGCCTTGCTTACAGGTAAAGCTGCAGCCGGCCAGAGGCAGCGCCTCGGCGCGCGCCTCGGCGACGCGCAGAGTGCGGCGCCGAGTGCGCACTTGGCGCCGCACTCTGCGTCGCACAGAGGAGCCACCCTGTTTTGAAGAACACCAGCCGACCAGCAACCAACAGCAATTTTTCAAAAAACTTTTAATCAATTTTTAAATAATTTTTAATATGTGCCTGGGGAGCTCTGGGGAATATGGGGGTGCCTGCATAACTGTGGTCACGGGTAGGGGGAGGTATGGTGTTGGGGGAGGAACAGGCCAGATGAGGAGAAGAGGGGACAGATTCCTTACAGCTGTCCCCTCTTCTAGTCCTTCCCCCAACCAGATGGTTCCTGGCGGCCTTATCAGCTTGCTCTCGGGTCTGGTGGTGCTGCTGCTGAATGCCAGGTCAGTCCAAAACAAAATCTCTCTCATCCATGATCTGATTGTGGATGAGGGGGCTGACCTGGTATGCATCACTGAGACCTGGGTGGGGGAACTGGGAGGGGTTGCTCTCACCCAGCTCTGCCCTCCTGGGTACTCGGTGCAGCACCAGCACAGACTCGAGGGCCGGGGAGGGGGGGTTGCCGTGATCTATAGGAATACAATCTCCCTCTCTAGGCTTCCTGTTCAGTCGAGTGCTGATCTTGAGTGTCTGTACTGTGTGTTGGGTACTCGAGACAGATTAGGGATTCTGCTGGTGTACCGTCCACCCCGCTGCCCCACAGTCTCCCTGCCTGAGCTGACGGAGGTTGTCTCGGACCTGGTGTTGAGAACCCCCAGGATGGTGGTTCTGGGGGATCTCAACTTCCATGCCGAGGCTGCTGTCTCTGGAGCGGCTCAGGACTTCATGGCTGCCATGACAACCATGGGGCTGTCTCAACATGTCATCGGCCCAACACACGCAAAGGGACACACGCTTGATCTGGTTTTCTCGACTGGGCAGGAGGATGGTGATCTGGAAGTGGGGGAACTAACATCTACCCCCTTGTCATGGTCAGATCACTTCCTACTGAGGTTTAGACTCTCGGCGGCCTTTCCCCTCTGCAAGGGTGGGGGGCCTATTAAAATGGTTTGCCCCCGGAGGCTAATGGACTCCGATGGATTCCAGAGGGCTCTGGGGGATTTTCCTGCTGGTATGGCCGGTGCTCCTGTCGAAGCCCAGGTCGCTCTGTGGAATGCAGAGATGACTCGGGCGGTTGACACGATCGCGCCCAAGCGTCCTCTCCCTCTGAGCAGAGCCCGGTCAGCTCCTTGGTATACACCTGAGCTGAGGGCGATGAAGCAAGAGGGGAGACGGCTAGAACGCAGGTGGAGGAAGACTCGTGCTGGGTCTGATCGAACACGGGCTAGAGCTCACTATCGAGCCTACTCTGTGGCGGTGAGGGTGGCAAAGAGGCAGTTCTTTTCCACCAGCATTGCGTCTTCTCAGTGTCGTCCGGCGGAGCTTTTCCGGGTGGTTCGCGGCCTGTTACACTCTGGGCCAGGGCGAGAGATGGTGGAACCCTCGGTAGCACGCTGTGACAAATTTGCACGGCACTTTGAAGATAAAGTCGCTCAGATTCGTCATGAATTGGACACCACACTTAATGCAGCTCCACTAGTAGAGGTGTTCAGAGCGCCGTCCGGTTCAGTTTTATTGGATGAGTTTCAGTTAGTGAGGCCCGAGGATGTGGACAAGGTGTTTGGCCAAGTCCGGTCGACCACCTGTGTGCTTGACCCTTGCCCCTCATGGCTCATTACATCAAATAAGGAGGGGATCGCCGGCTGGGTCCAGGAGGTTGTAAATGCCTCCTTGAGAGAGGGAGTGGTGCCGGCCTCTTTAAAAGAGGCGGTAATTAGACCACTCCTGAAGAAGCCTAATCTGGACCCGGAGGATGTTAACAACTATAGGCCGGTGGCTAATATCCCTTTCCTGGGCAAGGTGCTTGAGCGGGTGGTTGCAGGACAACTCCAGGCACTCTTGAATGAAACGGATTATCTAGATCCATTTCAATCGGGCTTCAGGCCTGGTTTTGGAACGGAAACTGCCTTGGTCGCCCTGTGGGATGACCTCTGTCGGGAGAGAGACAGGGGGAGTGCGACCCTGTTGGTTCTCCTGGACCTCTCAGCGGCCTTCGATACCATCGACCATGGTATCCTTCTGGATAGGTTGTCTGAGCTGGGAGTTGGAGGTACTGCGTTGCAGTGGTTCCGCTCCTACTTGGATGGCCGATTCCAGAAGGTGGTGCTGGGGGATTATTGCTCTGTGCCGTGGCACCTAAGCCATGGGGTTCCACAGGGCTCTATCTTATCCCCTATGCTGTTTAACATATACATGAAGCCGCTGGGGGAGGTTATCCGGAGATGTGGACTGAGGTGTCATCAATATGCGGATGATACCCAGCTCTACCTTTCCTTTTCATCAAACCCAGGTGAGGCAGTGGCTGTTCTGAACCAGTGTCTGGGCACGGTAATGGACTGGATGAGGGCTAATAAACTGAGACTCAATCCAGACAAGACGGAGGTACTGTTAGCGGGTGGTTCTTCTGTCCGGCGAGGTGATGTTTGCCCTGTCCTGGACGGGGTTGCACTCCCCCTAAAGGATCGGGTCCGTAGTTTGGGGGTGCTCTTGGATCCAGAACTGTCACTTGAGGCACAGGTGAACTCAGTGGCAAAGAACACCTTTTATCAGCTCAGGCTGATATACCAGCTGCACCCTTATCTGGACAGAGATAGCTTAGCTACAGTTATCCATGCTCTGATAACCTCTCATTTGGATTACTGCAATGCGTTATACGTGGGGCTGCCTTTGAAAACGGTCCGGAAACTTCAACTGGTGCAAAACAGGGCAGCAAGGTTATTAACAGGGACTGGCCGGCGAGATCACATTACGCCAGTCCTTTTACAACTTCACTGGCTGCCAGTCCAGGTCCGGGCCCAATTCAAAGTGCTGGTATTAACATTTAAAGCCCTAAACGGTTTGGGGCCAGGTTATCTGAAGGAATGCCTCCTCCCATATGTACCTACCCGGACCTTAAGATCATCTACAGGGGGCCTTCTCCATGAGCCCCTGCCAAAGGAAGTGAGGCAGGTGGCTACTAGGAGGAGGGCTTTCTCCGCTGTGGCACCCCGGTTGTGGAACGAGCTCCCCAGAGAGGTCCGCTTGGCGCCTACACTGTACTGCTTTCGTCGCCAGCTGAAGACCTTTTTATTCACTCAGTATTTTAACACTTAATTTTAACTTAAATTTAAATTTTACTGTTTTAACTCTGTATTTTAATCCTATATCAACTTTGCTGTGTGGTTTTATCCTGGTTGCGCTTTTTATACTGTATTTCGTAATTGTGTTTTAAACTGTTGGGTGTTTTACTGTGGTTTTAATTTTTGTGAACCGCCCAGAGAGCTTCGGCTATTGGGCGGTATAAAAATGTAATAAATAAATAAATAAATAAATAAATAAAAGTCTTAACCTGGCACCGAAAAGATGACAATGTCAGCGCCAGGCGGGCCTCGTCGGGGAGATTGTTCCACAGTTGGGGGGCACCACAGGCATCCTCCATTTTAAGAGTTTAGTCTAAACTGGGTTTAAAGATAAAGATAATAAGGGTGAGCAGGGGCCTTGAGGTTGTCCATCAACAATTGGACAGCTGACTAAGCAGACACAAAAGTCTCTTGGTTTTCCCCATGATGATGAGATGCATTGTATTTCAGTTTAAATTATAGTAATTATTTCTAAATTTACATCTCCACATATAAACATTTTGTGCAAACCTCTGCCTTGGTGGTGGGATGGTCCCATCGGAGTGCCCTGCCTGTTGCTAATATTTCTCCTGCTCCTCCTCTCACCTTGCAGTTTTAAACCTTCTCCTTTGATATATCAGAATAATTATCTTCTCTGTTATCCATGCTTTCTAAAAGAGAAGAACATGAGCATTATCTCAGAAACACAAGTGCCAAGACTCAAACCCATTCAGACCACAGATCCCAACTAGGAAGTAACCTGTTGCAAATGCCCATAGGGTCAGGTTGCCAGTGAGATAAATTCAATACTAGCAATAGAGAGGCTTATGGCCAGCCAGCCTAAAAAACTACACAGTCCCATTTTGCCTTTACAGAGATACTATTTTTTAAAGGCGGAGATAACCTCTTTTCTTCCCCTACCTGTTTTCTCCATACAGTGGACCAAAGAAACTGACTACATGCTATTGACTACATGCTATTTAATTGTCTGACTGTATGGAACATGCACAATTCTGCGGATAGATTTACTAGCTCTAGGTGGTTCCAGGTTGCCAACAAGTTAGCAAGATCCCAAAAAAACTCATAGGGACAGACAAATGAAGTGCAAAGTTAAGGAGAACCAGGAGAAGAACTGCAGTGCAAATAATACATTTTCAGTGTAAGATTAAATAACCATAAGAAGAAAATTAGACTTTAGTCTTCTCTGCCAATAAGCAGGGTATTTGCAATGTGTATGTCTGTTTCAGAAAGAGCATTGGATGAACAAATAATTGATTACTAAATCAATGTTAACCAGTAGTTTGATTCCTGGAAACTGTTCAGAGTTGCTTTTCCAGTAAACTGCATATGTTCCTCAATCATCATTTGCCACCCAAATCAACATGCAGTGGCTTCACTGTGGATCAAACAGGAAATGCAGTAGAGGAAGACATGCACGACAAATTGCAGTGACTCCTCGCTGTGTTACATGTTTGGACAGCAAAGAGTATTGAACTTAGCAGTGGAGTTTACCACACTCATGATTAAGAATCCTCAAAACGGATTGATGAACTAGCCCACCATGTAGCAGTATGCAAATCATTTTGTATTTGTGCAATTTTCCTACAACAATTGCACACTCCTGTCTGCTTAATTTCCTCATCCATATAGAGATTTGACTGCCATGCTTTTAATATATCGGGAAGTATTTAATGTTAGTCCTATGTTGAGTAGACTCATTGAAATGAACGGGACTTAAGTTAGCCATGACTAACTTAAGTTTCATTTATTTCAGTAGGTCTACTCTATGTAGGACTAACATTGGATACTACGCAATGAATGCCTACAGTACATCAATGATTGAGTGAGTGTGGTGTAGTATTTAGAGTGCCAGCGTACAACAGAGGAGACCCGGGTTCAAATCTCCACTTGGCTATGAAGCTCACTGGGTGTCCTAGGGCCACTGTAACATACCTCACTGGAGTGTTGTAAGGTTAAAAGGGGGGAAGAACTGTGTGTGCTGCCATGAGCTCCTTGGAAGAAGGGGGGAATAGAAGTGAAATGAATAAAACGTCATTATATGGATACAAAGCCCTATGAGGACAGACTAAAAAAACTGGGCATGTTTAGCCTGGAGAAGAGAAGATTGAGGGGAGACAGGATAGCACTCTTCAAATACTTGAAAGATTGTCACACGGAGGAGGGCCAGGATTTCTTCTTGATCATTCCAGAGTGTAGGACACGGAATAATGGGCGCAAGTTGCAGGAAGCTAGATTCTGTCTGGACATCAGGAAAAACTTGACTGTTAGAGCAGTATGACAATGGAACCCATTACCTAGGGAAGTAGTGGGCTCTCACACACTAAAGGCAAAAGGGGTGGGCCCAAACAATGAAAGATCCAGCATGTTTTTCGCTTAAAGCTTTTGCTGCCAGTACCTCGGCCTTAGGAGACGCATTTCAACCACCTAGATTGGTTAAAAAAAAACTCGCTCAAAAGCTGGGAAACTACCAAATGATCTGTGGTTGGGAGAAAGGGGTATAGCATTCTGGGGATGCACAGAGGGCCAAATTGTGGTCTTTAGAGGGCCAGATTTGGCCCCTGAGCTTTAGGTTCTACACCCTTGGTCTAGGTTATTACCTCATTTTCTTTTGTGGTTTTTTGGGGAATACCCTTTTATTAAATTATTGGTGTGTATATTATTCATTCATGCATACATTCCATACCATTTATATCCCATGCCTTCAACACAACTCATGGCTTTTGTGTCTTTGCTATGATCTGCTATGTAAAAATGTATATGTGAATCAACCGGCAGTGGAAATATTTATTAAACTGCTTCACTGATATGCATAGTAACGCATTATGGATCCTTTCATTTACACAGGTCCTAGGCTGGCTTTAAGGGCCATCCCTTTTTAACTCCAGAGCATTGCCTTCTCGAGTATAATGATGTCTGCCCCACCCTGTAGCTCCATGAAACAGCACAGAACAGATGTCACAGCTGTGCATTGAGTCTTTCATTTTGGAATCTTAGGTAATCTTCCTCTTTTGCCTGGCTTGCAGCTGCAATCACTTCATTTCTCAAAGAATGACTCAATGGTAGGCAGCATGACATAGACTGGCAAGACCAAAAGATCAAAGGAAATGCTGCATTCTGTAAACAATAACATACCTCTTTTCACAAAAATTGGTGAGTCCTTTACACAAAGAGAGCTAGCTCAGCATAAAAACCCAATGAACAAGAAACATAAACTGTTTTACCCAATGCATCTAGCCATGAGATCATAAATAATTATCTCTCTGTGAGTGTCTAAAGAGTAGAAATCCTTCATTTGCAAATTACTTTCCGCTGTTTAGTGAAAAAATTACATTCTGTTCAAATCACACAATTTGTTGCAAAGGTTTCCTTTTTTACAGATTAAAAAATACTGATAAACCATCTGCTGAAAATAATTATCCTTTATGTGGACACTTGATCCATCATTAACTGCAAACACTAGAGAACAGATGTCCCTTATTTGAATTATGCTTTCTTGTTACTCTTTGTTAAGAGTACTTTTGGCATAGGGGGATAGGACGAATTCTATCCAGTTCTACTGTGCATAGCATTGTACTAAGGGTAGGACATTTAGTTATATGAGACAAATTTTAATCCATGGTTGATGTGCAAAACAATGAGTGTTTCATCTCTGATTAAATTTTTTCTCCTTGATGACAATATATGGCAAACAGCAAAAGAAGATGATCACCTCCTGAGCACCATGTTATAGTATTTTGTTACCCAGCAGGCTTTTAATTATTACTTTTTCTGCTCTAATTTTGTCCTTATAATTGTAGTTTTGATGTACTGATTGGTTTTTTTTAAAATTATAATTAAGTTATATCTAACTCCTGGAATCTATTCCCAAAGTGGCCAATCAGATGCCCACAGGGAGCCCACAAGCAGGACATGAGGGCAATAGCACCCTAGCAGCTGGCATTAAGAGGCATCCTGCCTCCAATACTGGTGGTAATATATAGCCGTCATGGCTAGTAGCCATTGATAACTTTGTCCCACATTTGACATTTTTAGCTGCCTTTTAGAAAGGGAACCTAGAAATGTTTAAGACAGTAAACACAAAAAAATTCTTGTGGTATCTTAAATACCAACAGATTTACTGTGGCATAAGCTTTCATGGACTGCAGTCCACTTTATCCAGTAAATCTAATGAAAGCTTATGCCAGGGTCCCCAGCCAAAGGCCAGCTTAAACCTGTGATACCTGCCTGCCAGCCCCCTGCTCAAAGAGGATCCATGCACCCCAGCCTTTCCTCATTGTGAGGAGGGGAGGGGCACACAGAACTGACTTCCTCAAGAGCCAACACTTTAAGGTACTCCAAGCATCTCAAGGCAGCACTTCCTGGAGGCTCTACCAGCCTAGAGGTGAGGGAGGTCTTCAGTGTAGGATTTGTTGGCCATTTTGTGACCAACAGAATGTCGCCATGTAACATCAGAAAAGCAGGTGTTTTCAGTAATGGTGGACATCCTCTGGAAAATGTGAGTTTTAAGCACCTTCTGAAAGCATACTGCATTATGCAAAGTTTTTCCTAGCTTGTAAATGAATATGCTGCTGCTCTTTTTTATTTATCTATTTTGTTGTAAGTTGTAACTGCTTATTGTTATATAGTATTACATATGTATTCTGTAGTTTCTAGTATTTCTGTATGTAAACCATTTAGAGATTTTATTAAAGGAAGCACAATAATATGTAAAATAAATAAATTTATTCTTAAGTGTCAAAAGAGTGTTGTTTTTGCTGCAATGGACTTAATATGTGGACATTATTTCATTAATATTACAATAGCCCTCTATGGTTGGCCAGCATTATTATGACTGTACTGCAGATTGGGATGGGTGGGAACCAGGCAGTGTGAAACAGGCTAAGAGCAGCATTCTTAAAACCATCTAGTGAGTTCATGGCTGAAGTGAGATTCCCTCATGGCTTCAACATTTGCTATGATAAGCATCTCTCTCTTCACTATAAGCAGCATGAGCAATATAGCACTGAGGATGGATTCTCTATGTTCTCTTTTCCTCTTGTTTCCTCATAAGCCTCTGCATGAGACAGTGCCCTGCTCTGGAAAAAAATAGCTGTGCTTTCTTGTTTTTTGAACATCATGTTTTGTTTTACATCACTTCTGTGCCATGTTAAGAGGGTCTGTTTAAACGAATTTGCTGACTGCAGCGAGATTGATTGTAGCTAGGAACTGGAAGATTCAAGGGGAATATTCTGTTGAAGAATGGTACAAAGAAGTATGGGATATAGCTATTAATGATAAATTGACAAGTAATATTAAATGGAGAAGAGGTATAGCTAAATCAAATGATTTTGAAGGAATTTGGAAACAGTTCCTAATATTTGTGTTTTCTAAAGGAAGTGGGAAACCGCCAGCGGAAGAAAGCATGAGATTTTGGAAGCAGGAATAGATCCCGAGGTGGGGGGGGCACTTATATGTTAAGAATGGTATATTGTATGATAGGATAAGTAATAGATAATATTTACTCAATATATATGTATTCAACATTTAGTTAAATGTATGTAGTATGTTGTGTTGTTGTTTTTGTAAGATGTTTATTTTGTGTTTTAAAATAAAAAAATTTATATGAAAAAAAAGAGGGTCTGTTTAACTATGGCTCCTTATCCTCCTGCTACTAAATTGATCTGGGGATTAGATTTCACTGGTCAGTGTAGGTAAAGCATGTGAGTCATCGGTGCTGGTGGGTGGAGGGCCTTATCTTAGTATAAAACTGCAATAGTACACAATTGGGCCAGACCAGTGTAAGTGAAAGTGCCTAGGTGGTTTTAGATAGGCCTTATATTAAGACCAATTCAAGCTTAGATCTAGCTAGGACTTAAACCTATCTCCAGAGCCTGTTTCAATGGAAGACATGGGCTTGGTACGTGTGAACTAATAAAAAATAAGTTATATGCTGAGTGCATTTTCTTCACTGTTAAGCAACACCCCATCCTTACTGAGATCCAGGTGAAACACTCCAGGTCAGACATTGTATCTTCCAAGTGTTGATGTCCAGCGTTTAATTTTAGAAATCAAGCATTGGTTTTGGTTCAAACGAAGTAAGGTTTTGATAACAATTTTCTAATAAGAAAACCAATCCATTTGAGCTCCTAGTGATCATGCTTCCATTACCCTTACTTTACAAGGAGAGGAAGAAGCCAAATGGCTCATGCAGCAACTCTTTCCAGCCAAGCAGATGACTCCTTCATCGCTGTAGAAATCTCAGATACTGAATAGGTTAGGTAGATGAAGATTCCTTTATTTATTTTTATTTCCAGATCTTTTGGTAGCTTGAGTCAAAATGGGTGTTAGGCCATTGGGCAGTTTTGCAAAGCTTCCATTATGACTTCCTCATATTTTGCTCCCTCTCATCTATCATTAACTGACCACTCCACATTTCCATAAATAATTGCAGCCTCTTTGCATGCCTCATGCAAAATTTAAGGTCATCTGATTGGCACCAAGCTGCTCTGTGATGATGCCAGCAAGAAATCCTGCTCTACAGCAGCACCCTGTTGAGCATCAGGCTTGAAACTGGCACAGCAAATGGGCAGGCTTCAGAACAGGGCTGCCAGATAATGTGTTGGGGGTGTTTTACAGTATATGGCAGCATGTGAATTATTATTATTATTATCATCATCATTATTATTTCTTAGACACTTTTCTAAAGAGAGAGAGAGTCAAAGCAACTTATAATAAAATTAAAGCATACAAAATCTAAAGCAGCTAAAACAATTTTCACTAAAATACAACCATTCCAGAAAACAACTAAAACATCATAGACAACCATAAACAATGCAACTGATGCATTAAATAGCCCATCATATGCTATCAAAAGCCTGGGAACAGATGTACTGAAAAGATGACAATGTTGGCACCAGGTAGGGCCATACTGAGGAGAACATTCCACTGTTGGGATGCCACCGCCAGGAAGGCGCTCTCCTGCTTGTTCCCATCCTCTGCACCTCCCCTAAAGGAGGACATCAGATGTTGATCATAGGGCACAGGTAGGTTCGCATTGGGAGAGGCACTCCATCAGGCATTGCTCTCCCTAGCCATATAATTGGGCTCACAAATGTATAGACAGCCACTGCAAGCAGGCCAGAATCGATGTTATATGCTCCAACCTTCTGGTCCCCGTTACCTATCTGGCCACTGCATTTTCTGCAAGCTGAAGTTTCCACACCATCTTCAAAGTCAGCGCCACATAGAGTGTAATACAGTAATCTAACTTGGGTGATTACAAAAGCATAGACTCCTGAAACCAGATTATCTCTGTCCAGATAGGGCATGGGTGGGCAACTTATGACCATCCAGATATTTTGCCCTACAACTCTCATTAACCCTAGCCATCATACTTAATGGTGAGGGATCATGGGAGCTGTAGGCCAAAACATCTGTTGGGCTACAAGTTGCCCACCCTTGAGACAGGGGTATAGCTGGGCCACCAGCCAAAATTCATAGAAGATACTGTGCCACTGAGGCCACCTGAACCTGAGGTGACAATAATGTCTCCCAGAGAGCCTCCAGCTACAAACCTCCTCCTGGGAGAGTGCCTCCCATCCAGAGCAGGCTGAACACCCTTCATCCAATCAAAAGAACCACCCACCTACAGCATGTCAGTCTTGTCTGGATTGCGTTTCAGTTTATTCACCCTCGTTTAGTCCATCATTGCAACCAGACACTGATCTAGCACATCCACAGCTTCACCTGATCAGTGAATGAAAGTGTAATTGTATTTACTGAAATAAATAATGATGAGATTTTTTATCTGACCCCAGAATAGTTGTTTTAAATGATATTGCTGTTAAATGATATGCTTTTAATTGTTTGTATATTTGTTTTTAATGTTCACTGTTTTTAACTTTTGTAAACTGCCCAGAGAGCGTCGGCTATGAGTGGTATATAAATGTAATAAATAAATAAATTGTACTTAAAGAAACAAAATTGTAGCCCACATGGTGGGGTAGGAGCATCTTGGAAATGCACGCTCACCCCAAAATTAAGGTGCCTGAATGATTCATATTTTTTTTAAAAAAAAAATTAAATCCTAAGATTTTCAGGGATGCTGTACTCAGACCAATGAATAAATGTTTTGTTTCTAATCATAGGATGTCAGCAAAGCTTTTGTACAAAGTTGATTCACTATTTCATATGGGTGTTGTCCATCGTTTAATCTAAAAACTATCTAATGTTTTATTTTTTTAAAAAAAGTGTACATAATTGAGTTATACTTGTTTTATACATTTAACCCTGAAATGTTTTATGTTTTATTTTCAATTTAATGTGTTTTTAATTGGCATTTTTATTTGATGAAGGACAATGTCTGAAACGCATTGAGTACATTGAAGAGCTCATTTAAGAATAAAAATAAAGATTTAGAGCACCAGAGCTTTGCTCTCCCCTTTTCTTTCCTTTGGTTTGGTGGTGCTTCTTTTCCTCGCTTCTGCACCAGCACTCTGACAGCAGCCATGCCAGGTGTTGGTGAACGTTTATTGCCAAGTCATGGCTACTGTTTATGGGTGAAAATTACTCATTTGGAGAGGGCGTGTGCTGATTACATGTTTCCTTCTGTAGCGGGGCAGAGATAATGGATTCCATTCCAGGCTAAAGTGTATACCGAATTCATCTGAGAAGACCATATCCAAATACTAACTCACATAATACTGCAGTAGACATAATCCAGAAAAACATAATATGGCCAAGATGACCTAAATCTGTAAATAGTTACCATAACAACATATGTATTTGGATTTGAAAGCTGCCTTATCCTGTAGGTAATCATTAACAAAACATGAAACATTACACCACACTGTTGTAAGTATCTGCTGGAGATGACCTTTTCTCTAGACTTCTGTTTAGCTTAATGGGGGGCGGGGCGGGGGAGATTGCTAGCATTTAAGCTAAGAAGATAGTACTACTGGTACTTGATGTTTGGTGGGCACTAGCTGCCGGAAACCCTCCCCCCTACTTATTTAGATGGTGGCTGGAGAGAAAGGGCCGGGCAGTTTGAATGCAATCAGCAAAGGAAAAAGAGGTTGGAATGCATTAAGAGTCTTCGGGGAACTCCAAGGACATGTTTGCTTTGGGAAGAGATGTGTGGGTGCTTTAGGCTAAAACTGCCCAGACACCATTCTCTCTCTGTCTTACCTGGAGTCAGACCATTGCCTATAATTACTGCCAGCAGCTCTCCAGGTTTTCGGACAGGTGTTTCCCAGCCCTATCTGGGGGCTAACTATATGATCTGGAAGCTCTGATGCGGCTCTGTGGTGGTGCTGTGTCGATTAGACAACACAGCAGCCACCTCAAAGGGCTTCCCAGAAAGCTCTGCATTTTAAAAGTTGGGGACTTACCCTGACTTTTCAGGATGGAGCGAGGCAAACACAGCTCTTCAGCTGTCTAACCTTGCTCCATCCTCAATGCAGAGGGGTGGCCAGGCACATGGCGACCCCTGATTGGCCCCCATCTACCCAGGCAGAGGGCAGTGGGTAGACCCGGCCACCAGAAACCCCACACTTTTGTTACTGCATCAGGATTAGCCAGTCCCCCTGCAGCAGCAGAAGTGTAGGGTTTTGTTTAGCGCGGTGGCAACCTGTCTCCATATAGGCAGCCCCCCAGGAGAACTGAGGAGCTTTTGCATGTAAAGTGTGTGCTCTGCCTGACCATGCCTCCCCCATACTTATTATGTATATTTGTAAATGAGTGGATATTACAAAAACACTGCAGTTGGGATCCTACAATAAATTAACTTGAGGACATTCATACTGGGGGCGGGGGGGAACCCTCCCCCCGCTGCAGTCCCCTGTGCCTCAGTAAAACCTCCCAGGTGGGTGGGATGGGGCATCATCCAAAATTAGGCTTTCTAAGAGAAGTTAACTTAGGGTGTGATCCTATGCTTGTTAGGACAGAAAAAAGCCC
Source organism: Elgaria multicarinata webbii (assembly GCF_023053635.1). NCBI lineage: Eukaryota > Metazoa > Chordata > Lepidosauria > Squamata > Anguidae > Elgaria > Elgaria multicarinata. The sequence continues at coordinate 89,095,430 of NC_086172.1, forward strand.
TCCGACTCCCATCATGCCCCACCCAGCTATGCATAGGATTGCACCTTTAAGAAATGTCAGGGTTATTAACAGCCATACTATCCTGAATGCACCTGATCTTGTCTGATCTCAAAGCTAAGCAAAGCCAGGCCTAGTTAGTACTTGGTTGGGAGACTACCAAGGAATACTGTGTGCTGTGTAGGTTTTTACTCTTTAGGGCAGGGGCATAGCTTAGTGTGATAGACCACATGCAGAAAGTCCCAGGTTCAATTACAGGTAGGGAAAGGAAGAATCCTGCCTGAAACCCAGGAGAGCACTGCCAGTCAGTGTCAACAATACCAAGCTAGTCTGATTCAATATGAGGCAGCTTCCTAGGTTCCTAAAAGCTTCCCATACTATCCCCACAGCAAAATCATGTACCCCATTCCATATTGTTCTGGATGGCCCCACCCAACCTCCAGAGAGTCTTTTCAGGGGGCCTACCTCTCCCTTGTACTCAGACATCTGAACAAGTAACTCGTCCTTTGTTTCCTCTAAAATAGGGTTTTGTGTGTCATTGTGTTCAAAGGAGTTCTTTAATGTGTTGGGGGCTCAGACTATGCCTGTGCCTTGTACTCAGTCTCTGGGGCAGGTTAGTTCTCCTTTGTGATTAGCCATACCTCCCATGGCAGCCATTTTGTGGTGGTGCGCAGCACCGTTTCTCAGATTGCCAAGTGTGCCCATGGGTCCAAAAAAGTTGTTTTGTGTAGATAATACTGAGCTGAGAAGAACAAGTAGACTGAATCGGTATAAGGCAGTCTGATATGTTGCTATATATATTGATAGGGAGCAGATGATGTAGGAGTATTTCACTAAACAATGGGTAAGCACTGAATTTTTGTAGTCCTGAGTGTGGAGGAAGCCTAGGCCCCTTGCTACTCTGGGTTTAATAAGCCTGCTGCTTATGGCAGAGTTCCATCCTCCACTTGTTAATGGAGCAGGCCGGAGCCTGTTTGTCTGCACCAGTCTCCTGCAAATGGCTCTTCTAAATACATCTAATAGGAGCAATTAGCTCCAATAATAAAGCAGATTCCATCCCTGAATCATACTTCAGGGAAATGAAATTTCATTGGAAGGGAGGCAGGCCTTGACTGGAACATCTAGAGCAGCTCTCTGCCGCCTTCATATTTGGGTATACAATGAATTCCCAGTCCCTCAGCATTTGGGGGAGGAACTCAACTCTCCTAGGATATGTCTCAGCAAGAGCAATCCTAAACAGCACACAACTGCACAAAATCTGAACAACAGACAAGATGGTGGGGTAAAAGGACTGATATGAAAGAAATTATAACAAGATTGAACTAGGCAAAAAGCTATATAACAATAACGTCAGTATACATCTATACATAACAGAGTAATAGTTACAAAAAACAGGTTCATGAATTGGCAATGAAATTACTAAGTGAGAGAAAACTTTACAGGACTGCAGATTTTACACCTGTTTCGCCGCAGCTTCCTCAGAACCTCGCTATAGTTACTGTAAAACATAACATAATATAAATGAAAATAAATCCCCAAACTGAAGTTACACATATGGAATTTGATGAGAGGTAATATAAAGTCCAGCTAAATGACCAAAACTCATCATCATTAATAAGCTTGTGCCATGGGAGAAAGGTGAGGCAATCCTTAAATTGTTCCTCTGCCTGGGGTTGAGCATTTGCTGTTGTGGCTGCCATTTCAAAGAACAGAATGTGAAAAGAGAATATGTTCTCAAAGGAGCCAGTGAAAAATATTTTATTAACGAAGCCAACGTGTTTCGAAATGAAGAGTTCCTTTGTCAGGGGCATTCTTACAAATCCAAATTCTAGGAATGACTGACCCTCCCAACCTAATCACTTCATTAGTATTCTGGTGTCAGCTTTAACCCAGTGAACTGGAAAGAAAGGGGTGGGAAAGCTTCTAATCGTTGCACTATCAATAATCTGGTACAGGTGAGTGAAATGCTTAAGTCTTTAATATACTTTGTTTTTTAAAGTTTTTACTTGAGGGTATATATAATATTACACAGTTAGGATTTAGTTGAGGTATACAGATTTTTTTTGGTACATGGTATATTAAAGACTTCTTAAGCGTTTCACTCACCTGTACCAGATTATTCATAGTGCAACGATTAGAAGCTTTCCCACCCCTTTCTTTCCAGTTCACTGTTTTAGCCATAAGGGGTCAGGCCAGATCTCTTGCTTTTTTGTCAGCTTTAACCCTACATTGCTCTTTCTCTGTCTTTAATGCTGTAAATGGCAGAAGCATGTAGCTGCATGTAGACCAGCCTAGAGGAGCGAATGGGGAAGTGGCCATGGACTAGGGCAGTTGTTGAAATGAGACTTACGTTGGGCAGCCCCCATTTAAAAAGCCATCTTCAGTCTGTCTTATTGTGAAAATGGGCAAGTAGGACTCATCGCTATACACAACTCGACAGCTAGGTTGTTTGCGTTTCTTCTTGTCCCACTAGCCAAAGAAGTATTATTTGATATACCGTATTTCTTCGATTGTAAGATGCTATCGATTGTAAGATGCACACTAATTTCAGTATCACCAACAGGGAAAAAAAACCTAAGACACACCTGCGATTCTAAGACGCACCCCGTTTTTAGAGATGTTTATATGAAGGGGAAAGTGTGTCTTGGAATTGAAGAAATAAGGTACTAAGATAAGAGAAATAAAATACAATTGCACCCTCTAATGGCCATATGAAAAATGAAAAACACTGATTTATAACCTACCTTGCTGATAATGGGTGTGAGGGCAGAGAGAGAGAGAGAGAGAGAGATTAAGGGGAAAAGATGCACCTGAAAGGTGAAAGTTAGGAGAGACATTTTGAGGAGTAATCAGAAAGGTTCACATAGGAAGATTCTTCTGAGAAACACAAACATATCAGGAAAGGAAAAATCACTGGCAAATTAAGAAACTTGACTGCCAAGAACTTCACCCCATACCTCCACCTCTGATCACTCTATTTACCCTCTGGCTTACACAGGTTTAGCTGAAGATGTCGGTAACCCTGGCTATAGAGAAATATATTTTACTGCACCAGAAAGAGAGTTTTTTTGTTCCCAGCAAGTACTTCTGTTGATCAGAAATGGCATGACTCAATGGAAAACTCTACCCTACGTCTTGCCTCTTCTCTTCCTTTCCCAGTTTTTTAAAATTCCAGCAGTACAAAGCAGAGAAGGTCACAATAAGCAACTGTGATGTGTCACCTTTAATGGTGAACTGAAACAGTTTTAATAAATAATACAATACTCATGGAAATTTAGGTTGAGAATAGTAATATAATTATATCAGTATAACAGGCAAGTATGGTATTTAATTGGCACTTTAATAGAAAGATTGCCCTTTCTATCACACGTCCAAGAACTGACCTTTATCTCCTTGTAAGTTCCAGTTGTTTAGTTAGTCGTCCCCCCCCCCCCCATTATTAAAGCATCCCATGCTCTTTATAAGTTTCCATTATTTGGCCATCTCCATTGTGGCTGTCAGGAAGAAAACATCCACCAGGTCTCTGAAGTCTGGGTCCTGGAGGGAAGCCATTTTATTCAGTTGGTAGCTGAGCAGGGCTTTAGTTGAGGTACTGAGCTTCTGCCTTTTTGTCATGCCTCTCTCTTCATGACGTCCCATTTGCCATTCTTTCCTGGGCTTTTTCTTATATAATTAAAATGCATTCCTTACATACAGTAGAGGGTTTTTTTTTTTAAAAAAGTGTCCTCGGAATGTCACCATATAAAATATATACTTCCTGTGAGTGAGTATGGTGGCCTTCGCGATAAGCAGGTATAGGTAAGGACCTATGGAGTACAGTTCAAAATCCCTAAAATTCTAAAAATGCAAATTATCTTATGAAATGTTTTTATAGATTCAATGATTTGTTAAGTATATATCGTTGAAACTATAAAAACATTTCATAAGATAATTTGCGTTTTTAGAATTTTAGGGTTATACTAAAGTCAGAAATTGTAACTGTGAATGTGCTGGGGTTAAAAAATGGTTTTTTAAATACGTGCGGCACAGTGGCTGCATTTGGACATCACCTAAAAGCATGATGGGTTAATAAGCTACTGTTATCTCCCACATGATTAGACAAATAAGCCACTGCGTAATCTGAGTCATTCCCCCAACCCCTGTCCTGCTGCTGTCCTCCCAGTGACTCTGTTTCACCCACTGGCAACATCACAGCAGCCTGCTTGAAACTTTCACAATATCCCATTGAGAGGGGAGAGGTTCATTCAGCGCTTCCAGCATCATCACGGGAAGGGGATGGTGGCTCTAAAGCATTGCAAGTATGCAGGATGGGGACCAAACTCCACACACAGCCTCCCCTAGTCAGGAGGCACCCAATGCATCATCAAAACCCTGCAAGATTACATACCAAGGTGAGAAAACCCTGGGTGCACCAAAAAGAGAGTGGCGCAAATCTCTGGAATTTGCAGGGTCAGGACCAAACTTCATACACAGCCTCCTCTAGCAGGGATACACACAAGGCCCACTGACAATCCTGCTCACTGACAAAGCCGTGTGAGCAAAAGCACCTTTTCAGCAAAAAGTATCTGGCGGTTATAACTCCACGGACATTTGCAGGAACAGGACAAAACTTCATATAGTGCATTGCCTGGAAACAATGTACACAAGTCAAAATGACAACCCTGGGGAGGTTGTAGAATGCACTGCTGGGTGAAGGGTTAGGATGGGGTCGGGCTGTGAGCGCAATAAGTTGCTAGGCAGATCATGAAATCAGAAAGCTGCTGGCTGGAGGAGAGCAGTGGCTGCAATTTTGACCACTCTTGCCAAATGACTCTGTTGTTGTTGTTGTTTATTAGTTCAGTCGCTTCTGACTCTTCGTGACTTCCTGGACCAGCCCACGCCAGAGCTTTCTGTAGGTGACCAAAATAACCCACTGTTATTATTATTATTTATTTATATAGCACCATCTATGTACATGGTGCTGTACAGAGTCTGTACAGAGTCTGTACTGTGACTACCACACAGCACAATACCCAAAGCCAAACTGCACTGCAAACAATGGTAACATTTTGTGTGTGATGAAAAATACACAAATGCCATGAGTCCATGCGATCAGGCCCTATGTCTCACTTATTTCAAAGGAACATACTTTTGGGTCTCAGGATCACACCACAAGTGAACCTTGGAGGATAATCCATCAGGTCAGAAACATTTAATATTTACCAAAATGCTTAATAGTGTTCACCTGATAGCACTTTCAGCGACTGTCCCTTTAAGTCCCAATCCATGGCCTCCCTGAATAGCACCATTGAGTATGTATGTGGGAGCAGGAAGAGATTTCATGAAACAAAAGCCCTCAGGGGAAGTATAAGTAGAGGCTGATCGATAGTCAAGCTTCCGAGAGCCTCCCAGACACTCCAGATCAGCTATAATGGAGTGATGACCTCATTGTTAACAATGCTGATAGATGCCAGACCCAAGGGCACCTCCTGGGTCAAGCAGAGGAAGAACATCAGGTATCATTTTTGTGCATCCCCGTTAGTCAGCAGCTATGGCGGCTCACAGCCCTAGGAGACAGGCAGGCAGGCAGAGTGTGGTGCTCAGAGGTGATGCGATACATAATACAAGGACAATGCTGACAGTCACCTTGTAGCAGCAGTCAAGATTGTTAGCATGCTTGCCTTATGAAGGCTCTGCTTAGCTATAGAGGTATTCAGTGTACAAAGCCTGAAATAGTTTTCTGGAGTACTAGTTCGGAAAATGAAATTTTCTTTCTGGTGTTCTTTCCTGCAGTGTTGTCAAAGGGTAGGAAATTCACTGTTGGAGAAGTAATAAACATTACCATATGGGTATAAATGTCACAACATTTTTAGCCTAGACACTGACTCACTAGGAAATTATGTTCCGTACTTGTGAACAAGGCCTTCTTCCTTAATTGTCCCAGCCAGGTCTTGTATGCTCCCTGAAGGAATGAACGCTTGGGTTAATTTGTTCTAGTCTTTGGAATATAGGTGGCCTGGGGGGGAAAACACCATCCATTGATAAACAAGACAACTACCTAAGACTTTAAATAAGCTTAGAAGTTTGCAACAAAGCTATCTCAACCTAATAACACAGAAGGATGGGATAGGACTTTCCAATGCAGAAAATCCAAATCCCCAACACACACACACACACACACACACCGGTACACTGTCCACTGGGGGTGGGGATCTACACTACTGCTTTTAAAGCGCTTTGAAAACGTTTTGAAACCTGTATATGCAGTGTGTCCTGGGCCCCAACAGTTGTCAAAACTGTTATAAAGCGCTTTAAAGCAGTAGTGTAGACCCGCCCCCCCACCGGGTTACTCCTATTCGTTTCAGTCTGGCTTTTGCAGAGGAACGAACTCCTTAGAAGATTCTCTCTCCCCCTCTTTCCCTGTGTCACCTCAGCATGCCTCATGACAGGGACACTGCTGAGGGAAAATGTTGTACATTATCTAAGTTAATTTTTTTTAAAAAAAATAATAATATTGCCATGCAAAATGAAATAAAAATGCCAGACTACGTGAAACCCTTTCAAAAAGCAAACAAATGCAGCTGTGACATGGAGTGTGGATTTGAGCATTATTGCAGCTGAGGACAGACTATTAACAGGGCATGAAAGGACTGAAAACCATGTTAGGTTATGTGAGGTGAATGTTCAGGATGCAATAGGATATTAGTGCAGGAGCAGAGGGGGGCATTTGAATCATCATAAAGGCATTCTACAAAGCAGAGGGCCCACACTGGGAGGCCACTGAGCTTGAGCATTCAGAGCATTTATTTGACAAACAAAAGTAATAATAATGCCACAAACCACCCCTGGAGTCAAAACTAGAATGCAGATCTCTAATGATTGAACCACTTCTAGTGGACCAGAACCCTCAAACTATTTGCATATAGGGAGCAGAGATTCTATTATTGTAAAACCTCCTGACTTCTGATCTGTCTCTGGGTGCAATTCTGACTGCCAGTGACTACCTTTAAAATTCTTTATGGTTTAAGATCAGGATATCATACTGCTCTTATACAAACCTATGGTGTGACCACATTTGGAATATTGTGTACAGTTCTGGTTGCCACACACACACATATATATATTGTCAGCTGGAAAAAGGGCAGAAAAGGGCAACTAAAATGATCAAGGGGCTGGAGCACCTCCCCTATGAGGGAAAGTTATGAAAGCTGGAATTGTTTAGCATGGAAAAAAGGAGCCTAAGGAGAGACATGACAGAGGTGTACGAAGTTATGCATGGTGTGGAGAAAGTGGATAGGGAAGCATTTTTTACAAGAACCTGGGGTCAACCCATGAAACTGATTGGTGGACAATTCGGGATAGATAAAAGGAAGTACTTCTTCACCCACCGCATAGTGGAATTTACTTCCATAAGGTGTATTTATTTTATTAATTAATTAATTACATTTCTATACCGCCCAATAGCCGGAGCTCTCTGGGCGGTTCACAAAAATTAAAAACATTCAAAGTATAAAACAACAGTATAAAACCATAATATAAAATACAATTTAAAAGCTCAAAAGTGATGGCCACGAATTTGGATGGTTTTAAAAGGGGATTGGACAAATCCATGGAAGAGAAGACTGTCAGTGCTACTAGTCTTGATGGCTATATGCTATCTCTAGTATCAGAAACTGTATGCCTATGTACATCAGTTGCTGGGGAGCATGGGTGGGAGGGTGCTGTTGCACTCCTGTCCAGTTTATGGGCTTCTCAGAGGCATCTTGTTGACCACTGAGTGAACGGAATAGAATACTAGATAGACCTCTGGTCTGATCCAGCATGGCTCTTATGTTCTTAAGATATCTGAAGGACTGCCTTCTCCCATATCATCTAAAAGAGGTCAAAAGATGGTATAGATCTGCATAAAATCTGCATGTCCTAAATTATTTGTATAGATGCACAGATGGAAGTAGTGTCTGTAATTAAATTGAAATACAATCCATTTCATCCTAGTGGGGGAAAGGCTGTGATCAGGTGGCCTGTGGCCTTGCTCAGGCTGCTGTGTCCTTGATCAGGTGCTCAGTTTCAAGGCCCCTGATCTGTTCTCCCTTCTTATGGTTCTTTGTCTTTAAACTAGACTTGGATTGGTCAGCCCTTAAACAGAGAACATCTTCAAAGGGAGGACAGCCCTCTGTAAAGTAGGACACCTGACCCCTCTAGCCTCTTCAACTACTGAGGTCATCCTTGGAAGCCCTCCTGCGTGTCCCAACCTTCTCGGAAATACCCTTAGGATGCAATCCTATGCATGTTGAGATGGGAAAAAAGTCCTACAGCTGGGAGCTGTAGGATTTTTTCTGTCTGAACATGCATAGGATTGTGTCTTTAGTTGGAATCACACCAAGGGCCACTTTCATGGCTGTGCCAACAGCTATCGATCTCCCTCCCAAGCGTAATGCCCTTCTGTAAGTTGGTAAAAAAAAAACACCTTTCCATTTTAAGGAGGTATTTGGATTGCAAAGTGCCATGTATTGAAATGATTGAAACTGTCTCTGTATTTTGAATTACTTTTTTTTTATGCCTTTTTGTACTTCCTGCTGTTTTAGTATTAAATTGCAAGTGATAGTTTAAACCATTAAATTACACAGGCTTGTTGTGAAGATAGAAAAGAGTGGGGAAGGACATGAATGCCACTTTATGCTCCTTGGAGGAAAGGCAGGATATAAATCGAATAAATAAATGATGATGGCAATAGTATTTGTTGGAAGAAATTCACGGCACATCATCACGAATCCAAGTTAAAATTGCACTTACATTGAATTGCCACTAGATGCTGCTAACATGCTTCTTTATCAGGCCTGGATTTTCTCTGGTGACCATTTTAACCTCTAAAGTTGAACCCTTCTGATTGCACTCCTATACCTGTTTACTCAGAAGTGAGTCCCATTGAGTTCATGGGACCCACGGTGGCAAATGAGTATAGAACTGGTGGCAAACAAGTACAGAAGTTCAGCCTTCAAAGACTTTATTCTGATTTTTAAAAAAGAAAAAAGAAAGAATTTTATTTATTTATTTATTACATTTCTATACCGCCCAATAGCTGAAGCTCTCTGGGCGGTTCACAAAAATTAAAATCATAGTAAGACAACCAACAGGTTAAAAGCACAAATACACAATACAATATAAAAAGAAAGAAAGAAAGAAAAGAAAAGAAACAATGGATGTTCCAAAATAAATTTAGAAAGAAGCAAGCCATATGCTTGTGAACAAGTATTATGCAAATATTGCACAAATTTGAACTTTTAATCCCCCCCCTTATTTTTTTAGAAACTTGTTTCCCCCCTAGGGCTAATTCACCCAGCAATGCTTGTGAGAAAGGAATCAGAAGACTCATGAGAAGATCTCTCGTAAAGGGTGGCCCATCACAGTGAGAAGAGAGGAGGCCCCTTCACAAACCTACTGGTCTTGGGAATTGGTCCTTGGATAAGCCCAACAACTGAACTAGAAAAGAACATTCAAAGTTAGATTCTATTGCTCGACATAGGTTTGGTACTTGGGGCACAGGCCTTTTCTGGATGAAAATTGAAAGCACTCTTCACTCCCAACAACCTCTAATAGTGAACTAAGTTGGTGAGTGCCAACAGAAATGAAGCCAAAACAGAGTCCCTGAGGAACAAGGGAGCAGTACAGGTATGTTCAAGGGAACCCTGAGGTTTGCAGAAGCGCAATTAACCCCCCCCCCCACACACAAACTCCCCCATCCAAATAGCCTGGTGAATCTGAGCATGCTCTGTAGCCATTGAATGTTGAATGTCAGATGGAAAAGAAAACATAAAATTGAGGGAGGAAAAGGAATGCCGTTCAGTCCCTTACAGGTTATAGTATCTTTAAGAAAGTTGTGACAGGTTGGATCCCTGAACAGGGACGTTCCTGTTAGTGGTGAAGATACATTGCAACATTTTGCTGCAGGTCCCTTTTGTATATAAGTATTTTCTTGCGGTATAGCAGAATAGCACAATTACACAAGTGAAAAAAGCATTTTCTTTTGCTATCACATATAATACTGCACTTTCCCTGCTCTAAAACAAACTCACTGAAAGTACTGTTTAAAAACAGAAGTGAAATTGGAGCGTCATGGCATCCTCTAAACAACCCATAAACAACCATGAGTAGGGAATGATGAGTGCATAATAAATGCTTTGTGTAGAAAAGCTCTAAGTTCAGGGGTCCTGATATAGATTGGGACCCTAGCATGTTGTTAGGGAGAGATGTAAGCCTTCTCCCTGCTATGGTTACAATCCAGATTTAACCCTTCCCACTGCTACAGTGAGCCATTGGGCCTGTTCAGAAGGCACCTTAAACCCCGCTGGTTAAGGCTTTTGGTTAAGCAGCAGGGTTTAAGGTGTCTTGTGTGATGCATTTTGCTAAACCCTGCTCACTCACTAGCCACAGTCGGACCGTCTGCAGCAGGGTTAGCAGCTCTAACTGTGGCTTAAAGTGTTGTGTGCAACAGCACAACTTGTGGTTAGTGCTAATCCCAGCGAACCACAGTTTCACTAACCACAGATCTTGAAGAGTCGTCTGAACAGGCCCTTATGCCACTATTTGCAATGTAAATGGCAGGTGCACCCCCTCCCATCCAGATTGGGACTATAGTGGAGAGAAAGGTTAAAAGCCTCCTACTGCCCACACTAGGATCCAATCCAAATCAAGACCCCTATGCCTACTCCAGAGTAAAAAAGAAAAAAGTAGTTGCTAGTGATGTATTTAAAGTAATGTGTGCTTTGGATTTAAGGAGGGGACATAATAAGGGTTTATAAAATGTTGAGCAATAGAGAGAGTGTAGATAAAGATAAAGATTTCCCTCTCTCTTATAACGTTAGAACATGGTGAAACTGACTGGGAATAAGTTCAAAACTGACAAAATATTTTTTCGTGCAATATACGGTGAAGCATTGACTACCATAAGAGATGATGATGGCTAGTCGTTTAAATGGCATTTTAAAAGGATTAGACAAATTTTTGGACAAATCTAGCAGTGGTTTTAATCTAAACATGTGTATTAGCTCTTAGTAGCAACTCAAACTGCACCCTATATTGGTTGCTAGAATTGATTCAGAACGCCAAGGAAATAGGCCCCAAATGACCATCCCAGGTGATGCCACATTTATCATTATGGACTTGAACTCGCAGGATCCATAGTGACAGCTGAGTCTGTAACAGTTACCTGTGTGTAAAAACAGGGCCCAGTACAAAAGTTCATCCATATTCTCAGCCAAAGCAGATCAGCATGTCATCCTAAAGATAATGGCTGTTTTATTCCTCTTGAGAATCTTGGTGATTATGCTTGTCATAGTGACTCAAGACGTTTTTGTGGCATCCAAACCATCGTTGTGTTTATTGCTACTTCCAATGCATGCCTTTGGGATGATGAGGGAAAAGTTCAGCTTATGGCATAGGACATTCCGATCACCGCCCCCCCCCCCCCACCAGTTGTATTACGGATTCCTTGAAAGGTAAACAAGGAAATGGCTGGGAAGTCTGTCTCTCAGTTAGCATGCAGCTACACTCACATAAACCACTCATACACGAGTTAAGATGGGGACTTAAGCAGACACATACTGTGTGTTTGTGCATATTTCCTTAATGAAGTAATCCTCCAAGCTGGAGTGACAAGATGAGGTAATGTCAGCCCATTACATACCCTGAGTAATAGATTCCAGTCTCCACAGATAACTCCTGGTGCCTGGCGCAGCGTCCCCATCTCAGGCCGCCAGAGATGAGTGGTTCAAGCCTTTCCCAGAGGCCATAAACTTTTCTTCCTTGATGTGAGATGGCCCTGTACTTGGCTTTGCTGATAACTGTCATCCCCAAAACAGAGCAATATAATGGCACCAAATAAACACATTGATTTAATTTTCCATCTGAGGGCTGGAAGCATGTATGTGGAAGAGAGAGTGTGCATGTAAACAGTCCCAGAACCTGTGTCCTCCTCTAACTACAGATCATTTTTCTCTGCTGACTGGACTAAGAAAGATGCTGCCAGTTACATCACCCCAGCAAGCTGATAGCTGCACCTTTTGGAGATGCCAGAGTTAAAAGTCTAGACTGGGGTAGGCCATGTGATGCTCACAGGGGCCAGTCCACCCCCTCAGTGCTCACCAAGGTGCCCCCTATCCATTTCTCTCTTTTTTGCTTGCATGCAGTGAGGAGCAGGGGTGTGACTGTGTGAGGAGGTGGGGAGGGCCAGGTGACGCAATTGCACCTAGGGAAATAAGCCAACCTCTCCACTGTGCCTGGGTCCAGCTCCAGCTGAGAGCCCCCTCCCTCCTGCTGTCAGCTGTCTCTGCAGAGGCCACCAGTGAGGGAGGAAGCGGCGGCCAGGCGCCTCTCCGCCGTGCCTGGGTCCAGCTCCAGCTGAGAGCCCCATCCCTCCTGCTGCCAACTGTCTCTGCAGAGGCCACCAGTGAGGGAGGAAGCAGCAGCCAGGCACCTCTCCACCGTGCCTGGGTCCAGCTCCAGCTGAGAGGCCCCTCCCTCCTGCTACCAACTGTCTCTGCAGAGGCCACCAGTGAGGGAGGAAGCAGCAGCCAGGCACCTCTCCACCGTGCCTGGGTCCAGCTCCAGCTGAGAGCCCCCTCCCTCCTGCTGTCACCTGTAACTGCTGAACTTTCCAACTAAGATTGTAGTGCCTGAGTTTGCTTTCCTTTTCCCCCTCCTCCTCCTCCTCCCTCCCAATCCCCTTTCCTTTTGTGTCATGTCTTTTAGATTGTAAGCCTGTGGGCAGGGACTGTCAAGAAATACTTTGGTAAGCCGCCATGAGAGCCTTTTTTGGCTGAATGGCAGCATAAAAATCCTCAAATAAATATAAATAGTGGCTCGTTGACCTTGCCACGCATATACTGGTTGTATGCCAGCCTGATTTCCTTAATTACCCTTGTTGGTGTAGTTTGTTGTTGCCCAAACCAAGCCTGAGCAACACAGGGTGTGTGTGTGTGTGTGTGTGTATTTGAGGGGGTATTGGAGGACTGCTTCCCCCTCAAACAAGTTCGGAAGATGCAACAAGCTGCACCAGTGGGGACAATCCGGCCAGCACACACAGCAGGGTTAACAAGCCACTGTGACTTATTTCTCTCACTGCAATTGTATGAACGGGGTCAAAGAAAGAATGAATTGGGGGGGGGCTGTGGTTTGTGTGTGTTTATGAGCGAGAGATGGGGGGAGGAAGTTATCTGACAGGAGGAGAAGAAAAAAGGATTCTGTAAAATAGGTTCTGTGTGTCAGTGTGTTCAAAGGAGTTGTTTCATGTGTTGGGGCTCAGAACCTGCCTTTGCCTTGTACTTGGTCTTTGGGGCAGTTTACTTTTCCTTTGTAACTAGGTACACTTCTCATGGTAGCCATTTTGTGGTGGTGCCCGTATGCATGCATGTCCATTTTGACACTATAGAAATACAGATTTGGAACCTGAAAACGTTATTCGCTATCGTAGTCTATTGTGCAAGTTAGCTCTGGATCTTTATCTTTCTTTAGCTGATTCCATTTATTTGAAGTAGGGTATTGCCAGGCCTCTTCAGCTTGGGCAAAAGAGTTTATTCAGTATTAAGGGGATATTGCTGATACAAGGCATAGGAGGAGGGGGGCTAGTGGAGGGTCTTTTAGAAAGTCCAGATTGCGATGCTGTAGTGTCACCCTTGCTCGCGTTGGATCTCTGTCTGCTTCAGCTGTTTGGAGGATGTTTTCATAGAATCATAGAATAGTAGAGCTGGAAGAGGCCAACCCACTGCTCAATGCAGCAAATGATGATAAGAGGTATGTGAGAACTACCACCCTATCACTAATATCCCCTTTTGGGACAAGGTTCTTGAGCGTGTGGTAGCTGGGCAACTTCAGATGTTCTTGGAGGAAACTGATTATCTGGTTTCAGGCCAGGGCACAGCACTGAAACAGCCTTGGTTGCTCTGACCAATGACCTACTCCAGGTAAAAGACAGGGGGAATGCTATCCTGTTGATCTTCCTGGATCTCTCAGCGGCTTTTGATACCATTTATCATGGTATCTTACTGGACCAGCTCTGAGAGACGGGAGTAGGAGGCACTGTGTTACACCGGTTCTGCTCCTACTTGCAGGGCCAATTCCAGAGGGTGGTATTGTGGGGATTCCTGTTCCACCCCATGGTTACTAAGCTGTGGGGTACCATAGAGCTCTATTCTAACCCCATGCTGTACTAGAGTGACCATATACAAAAGAAGGCAGGGCTCCTGCAGCTTTAACTGTTGTGATGGAGAGGGAATTTCTCCAGGTGCTGCATGCATACAGACAGCACCTGCTGTCTAGAGTTCTGTCTGAAACCCTGAACAGATTCACTGCCCCGCTGACATTGGAGTCACCAGCCTTCACTTGCTATTTGTCTATTTGGCAGGGATGCTGTAGCTGCATTGCAGAGCCTGCACTGAGTGGACTAGGTGACCCTTAGGGTCCCTTCTATCTCTATGGTTCTATGATAAGTAAACTAAATGCAAATAAATTATTGGGCATTCATGGCCAGTAGGCTGTATTCAGTCGGGTGGACTACAAATTGTGCAGCTCTGGGCTTCCCAAATATGAAACCCTGTGCAGCATAATGGCTCCTAGAGATGTGCTTTTAAGCTTCACAAATTATACAGGAGTCTAGGCTGTAACAACCTTATAATTTGTCAAAATCAATAATCAGAATTTTCTTTTTTTTAAAAGCACACACATCTAACAGCCCCTGCAGTGTTTTTGGAGTCTCTGTTTATGCAAACAAGCTTTGCTCCCTGGCTCCTCATCCCTGGAGCAAATTCATCTCTGCTAGTCCAGCGTACCTGCAAAGCCGTGCACGCCGGTGGATGATCTATGACCAGCCATCCGGAGGCAGGGCTGGAGGGAATGCCACACTGGCTGTGGGAATAGAGGAGGCCTGTTGTGCGTATGTGCAAGTGAAGCTCCCTGGGCCTCATTTGCATTGGCTGTACAGTTCGGTTTACATGGCACAGACCCACCACGCTGATGTCACCTGTCTTTTCTGGAAGGAGGCTGGCAGTGACCTCACTGCAGTGTGCGCCACAGCCAAAGCGTTTGCGCCTCATTCAGCTACAAGGCAGGGAGATGCCTCTGAAAACCAAAGAGCCTGTCCAGCAGGTCTGTTTGCTTTTGTACCTGCAGTAATAATTACCCAGAAAATCCAATCATAAGCAGAGCCAGGTGTTGTTGTTTTGTTCCCATGTGCTTTCATCAGCTGAGAGTTCAGATCCTTGAATTTTACTTTATAACTCTGACTGTGACACACACACACACACACACCCAAAGAAAATCATTCACAGCATTGTGTCTACAACCTCCCTTTCTGGAGGGAAGATCTGACAATACTGCAGTCCATCAAAGACTTTGTTTTGTGGGTCTGGGGAGGTTGAGGATGTTTCCCACAACTTACTAAGATGTCCATTCTATGACCATCCTAGGCATAAATGTCTCACTATCATTCTCCGATGCCTGTCAAACAGGTGCCTTTTAGAACAGATATGTGCTCTACTTTTGGGCACTGATGTTCTTCTTACCACTGCCCAGGTAACAAAATATGCCTTGGCAGCAAGGAAAACATGTGCCAAATCCCAAATGGCTTAGTGGGGATGATTCTGATCCTGTTGGATATGTGTATTTATGTATATATAAACATGTGGTTGTATTGTACTGGTTTTCTTTGTATGCATACTGTGGTGGCCTATGGCTCTAAACAATAAAGCTACTACTACCTTTGAATGTTGAGAAGTAAACCCTATTTCCAAAAGACATCACCCTCATTTAGCCACCTGGTGGGCGAAGATATTCTAAAAGTTTGACCATATTTATTTTTATTAAAAATTTGTAGACATTGTGAAAATGACGTGGGTGGCATGAATGCCCAACAGTCAGAGAGAGGGCTTAGTAGCCAAAGGGACCAGTAGGAGAAGCCACATCTCTCTCTATATTTTACTTTTATTCATTTATTTTGCTGCAGAGATGTCAGAGATACAAGCATGAGCTCTGGTTTGCAACCTGGCAACCTTTGCATTTTCCAGATTCTGTCTAGGGTGAAGGGAATCACTTTCCCCCTTGAGTAGAAGCTATTTCAGTTCATTAGCCATTTTGCAAACTGTTCCCTTGACTGGTTCTGGGAATGGACTGGTGTTTGCCTCAAAGCCATACTCTGAGCCAGAGGGGGAGAAAATTCCCCACTCACACAATAGTCTAGACTCTATGCTACAGAGCCATAAATATACTTGCCAGGTAAAGTGTTACATTGCTTTCAGCTACACCCGAAACTGTGGATGAGAAATGTGACTTTGTGACAATTGGAGACATGGAATAGCCAAGCACATGATGAGACATATGCCCACTGTGTGTTTATGAACACACATCTCCACTTCGCACTTTATAGCAACCAAGACTGGTGTCTCCAATTACAGCGTGGCAGTGAATCCGCTCCAGGTTTCCGTCAGAACCAGTCAGAATTCTAAAGGAGTTAGAATTTTGACTGGTTCTGATGGAAACTTGGAGTGGATTCACCACCCCACTGCCATCAGAGTCACCAGCCTCCACTGGCATAGCTCTTTGTCTCTTGTGCCACCCCCATCCCTTCTCCAGGCATGTTTAGCCTGGAGAAGAGAAGATTGAGGGGAGACATGATAGCAGTCTTCAAATACTTAAAAGGTTGTCACACAGAGGAGGGCCAGGATCTCTTCTCGATCCTCCCAGAGTGCAGGACACGGAATAACGGGCTCAAGTTAAAGGAAGCCAGATTCCGGCTGGACATCAGGAAAAACTTCCTGACTGTTAGAGCAGTGCGACAATGGAATCAGCTACCTAGGGAGGTTGTGGGCTCTCCCACACTAGAGGCATTCAAGAGGCAGCTGGACAACTATCTGTCGGGGATGCTTTAGGGTGGATTCCTGCATTGAGCAGGGGGTTGGACTCGATGGCCTTGTAGGCCCCTTCCAACTCTGCTATTCTATGATTCTATGATTCTAGCTTTCCCACACAAAGTGGAAGAGGAATCAATGCCCAGAGGAGTGGTCTGAAGAGCAAGAATGCACCCGTAGTATCTGGAGGGCCTGGGGATGCTATGGGCTGCAAGAAAGTAAGCCGAGAGCCCCTTGGGACACTGGTTGCCAATCCCAGATGTAGAAGCAGCAGCTTTCCTGACCTGCAATAAAATCATTGACCTCAAAATGATGCCCTGGGTTGAATGGGTTTCACGTATTACACAAAAGCCAACCGGCCTGCTATATCTAGCTTACAAACACTATAATTGACATCCGGTGCAGGAGACTGGTGTGAGTTTGTCCCAGCAGACTTCAACGTGGTACACAGCAGGGCCTTGTCTTCATGGTGCCAAGTGGACACTGCCTTCCCCCCAATCCCCACAGTTTTTCTTACTCGGGGGAGTAAGACGCCAAGTAAGACTTCCCTGACGCCAAGGAGGGAGCATGGGGTTTCTGGCAGTCATCTGAGTACTGGAGCCACCACCCCACCCTCTTCCTGGTGGAAGGTGGCCAATGCCGGTCACCTTCCACCAGGACCACACACACACCCAGATCGGCCCTGGAGCATGGTCAGATGGCAGAAGAGCTGTACTGACCTCACTCTGACTGAAAAGGTTGGGGCAGGTCTCTGATTTTTTTTTCCTGCGCAGCTTCGCAGGAAAGCCCCATGGTGGCTGTGAATTTGCAGCGCTGTCCTATAACTGACATAGTGCATATTCGCAGCCACCACATATAGACAGCCCCCAAGTTTCTGAGCTGAAGCAAAGGGGGAGCACCACTGGTACGAGAACCAGTGGTCGGGACGTGTCCAGTATTTGCTGTTGATTAAGCTTTGGACTGAAGCTGCTCACTCACTTAGCAGAAAACAGTATCAAAATAAATAAATGAACGGCATGCATCTTGGAAAGAGAGCCAGAAGGGAAGGCAGAGGCTCCATCCGAGGGGAGTGCAGACAGATGAGTAATGGGCGCCTTTGAGTAATGGCACGGCCAGCCAGCTCTGAGTCACTAAAGAAGCCAGCCCATGACGGAGCTGCAAGATGGCTCTTCTTAATCACAGCCTGTTCCCAACAGACGCCGCATAGGAAATAAGCAGGTTAAGGGAGCTGAGGTGTGGGAAGCAGGAGTCCTGCTTTGAAACAGCATCACCCATCCCTTTGTTTTATGACCCCATTCCTCCCTCCTTCTCCTTTCTTCTAGCCTTCTGTCTGACACTTTGATCTTCACATCGGCTTCCATCTTGTCACTTATTTCTGGTCCTGCCTTCTGCAGGGTTATTGCATCCTTGGGATGTTGATTGAGGCAATTGGATGCACCATTTGCAGAGCATCCAGGGGCAGTCCTGAGGTTGGCTCATGTTCCCAGTGCAGGGGACCCCAGGGCTGTGCCTGCACCAGAAGCCCTTCTGTTTCTGAGTCATCATTGCTGTGGCATTATTACTTTTAAATGGAATTGCCTCTCTGAGTTCGCACAGCAATGCATATTGCATGTTCTCCCCTGAATTTATTGCAGGAAGCCATGCCACGTGTCAATATTGAGAGTGGGAGATGCCTGCGAAATGGGTGGTGATTTTCAGTAATTTAGGCTGCTCCAGAGCACACGTTCCCCCCCCCTTCTCTCAGGTAAACATATGCACAGATGGTTACCTGTGCAGAGTATTTTGTGGGTGGTTTCACGCCAGTCTTTTCCAGTGGATTATCTCCCGTGACCATTTCAAGAAGGGGTGGGGGGAAGAGACAGACATAGGAAAACTTCCCTAGACCCCCTCCTCCACCCCACCCCCATATTCCTCCTTGGTGGAAGGGGGGCATCCAAAATGCAGTGCTTGCTACCCATGGATATATGTCTTGTTTGTGCCTCAGCTTCTCAAGCTGGGCTGTTTTGCCAATCCGTGAACTCTCCTATCCTTCTTGAACAGACTGTGAACCAGGAAGAGGGGGGGTCTGACTCTGGTATCACTCCCCCTTCCTCTCACACCTCCTTAGATAGGTGGTGCAAGAATCAGGGTGACCTTTGCATCTGATGGCACCCAGTTCCCTACAAAAATACACTCCTATTGTGGCTATGCTGGCTTCTCTCTTCAGACCGACTTTGCCTTTCCAGGCACTTTGCAGCTGGAGCTATTCCGGGCTTGTAGCATTAAGAAGTCTCCTCCCCTCTCCTGTTCTCCTACATCCACTGTTCCTCTCCAGCAAAAGACATTCTCCAGGCCTCTCCAAACTAACAGGAAAGACAATACTCCCCCTGCTTCCCCAATGCCCTCACCTTCATGTCTCGAAAACACCTGTTTCATCTTCCTTTCCCTGGCGCCCTTCTTCTGCCTCGTCCTTTCTTACCACTGTGAAAATAATTTGTATTTTTAAAGGCGGTGTCCTCCATGTCACTCTTAACCTGAAATCCTACACCCACGTAGCTGGAAGTAAGTTCAATTGAATTCAATAGGACTTAGTTATGAACTATGATGATAGAAGTCTGACAAGTACCTCAACACATGTGTAGCCCAATCCCATTCATGCCTTCTTAGTTTAAAGTAGACCCAGTGAATTCAGTGGTGCTTATCCCCAAGTAAGGATGGATGCTGTAAAGCTGTGAGGGCCTCAGAGTTCACCTGCCAAGGCAGCACTGCTAGGTTTAAGTCTAAACAGGCTCAAGTACACCTATAAAAATTAAAATAGCACACTGTAGCCAGTTTGCGCAACACTTTGATGATAAAGTCTCACTTATCTGTCATAATTTAGACTCCACAGTTAGAGCAATCCCAATAGTGGAGGTGTCCAGAACTCCACCTAGGGCGTTACTAGACGAGGCTCTAGCGCGCGTTACCTTCCGCAGTCACGTCGAGGCTTCCAGATGACGTTCACGAGGATCCGCCGTTATCCCGCGGTGAAGCCTCTTTCTCCCGACTTTAAAAAAGTGAGTTTTAGGGCGCCTTTTCCTGCTGTCCCGCGGTAATTCGGAGTACGTGTGGGAGGATGTGAGGTCACTGCGGTCCGCACTGGGCAGGAAAAGGCGTGCTAAGGGGGAGTGGTCAGCGGCTTCGGTCAAGCCGCCTCCGCCATTTGCGCGCAGTCCGCCAGCTGGGGCAGCGCGGCGGAGCGGCTTTTTTTTTTTATTTCCCCAGTGACAGTTTGCGCAGGAACGGAGGACCGGAAAAGTGGCTGGTGACTCCTTGCGGTGGGCAGCTACCGTGGCCGCATAATGGCGGTGCTGTACGCTGCCTGTTAGTGTGGGTACCAGGCTGGCAGAGGGCAGAGCTGTTTGTGGGCTGCTGCCATGGCTACGGCCAGATGTGGGTTGGCTCCTTGGGATGGGGCACAGGGCACAGAGGCGGTCATCGCCGCCGACACCTCAGAGGCATGATGGGAGATGTAGGCACAGAGTGGCCATGCAGACGATTGACCTCGGGTCATATGACACCCGCCACGACCCCCATCAGGAAGTGAGCGCATCAATGTTGACCCTCAACAGCACCAGCAGCACTTCGGCTGGCACTGGCACTGCCGCCGCTGCCGCCGCCAGGGCCGGCGGCGGCATCGCTGACGGCTGCGCAAGTTTGCGGTCTTTCGGACGTGCGCAAACCGTGCAGCGAGCGAAAAAAAAAGCCGCGGCAATCAGGCCGGTGTGGCTGCGCAACCGTTCTCGCGGCGGCAGCAGCACAACCGGCGCAAACTTCCGCCACAAATCGAAGGCAGGTGTGGATGATGAGGCGTCACGGCTGAACGGGAAAAGCCGCTTTCACCGCTCCTCAACGACGGAACACCCGGTACGTCTAGCAACGCCCCTAGTCCACATGTGTTGGATGAGTATCAGTTCTTGAGGCCAGAGGATGTGAACAGGGTGCTTGGTTATGTTTGACCACCTACTTGTGTACTTTACCCTTGACCCTTCTGGCTTATTACATCTAGTATGGAGGGGATGACCAGTTGAGTCCAGGAGGTTGTGAATTCCTCTGTGAGAGAGGGGATGGTGCCAGCAACTTCAAAAGAGGCAGTAATCAGACCATTCCTTAAGAAACATAACCTGGGCCTCATCTACACCAAGCAGGATACTGCACTATGAAAGCGGTATATAAAAGGCAGGAGCCCCACCAAGCAGGATGTAGCGGTATGAATGCGGTATATGGTATGTGTCAATGGGCCCCAACAGTTGTCAGTGCACTTCAATACCACTGTTAAGCAGTAGTGTGGCTCCTGCCTTTTATATACTGCTTTCATAGTGCAATATCCTGCTTGGTGTAGATGAGGCCCTGGACTCCAAAGATGAAAACAACTTTAGGTCAGTTGCTAATATCCTGTTCCTCAGCAAGGTCTTCAAGTGACTGGTTGCTGATCAAATCCAGGCACTCTTGGATGAAACTAATGTTCTAATTCCATTTCAATCCAGTTTCAGGTCTAGATTTGGTATGGAAACTGCTTCGGTTTGGAGTGGGAACTGCCAGAGAGCTTTGGCTATGGGGCGGTATATAAATGTAATAATAATAATAATAATAATAATAATAATAATAATAATGCCCTGTGGGTTGGGCTGTCCTGGGACACGGGCAGTGTGACCTTGTTGCTTCTCTGGGATCTCTCAGCAGCTTTCAATACCACCAACCATAGTCTCTTTCTATTTTATATGTATGATTTTATCTGTACTCCACCCTGAGATCCTTGTGATATAGGGTGGGATATAAACATTTTAATAATAAATAAATAAATAAATAAATAAATAAATAAATAAATTGGGGGGGCAGGGTGTTGCAGTGGTTCTTTTCCTACTTGGATGGCTGATTCCTGAAGGTGGTGCTGGGGGACTAGTGATCTGCCCCATAGCAATCGGGCGATGGGGTTGTTCAGGACTCTATTTCATCCCCACATGCTTTTCAACATCTATATTCTGGGAGAGGTTATCTGGAGATGTGGGCTGAGATGTCACCATTATGTGGATGACACCCAGCTCTACCTCTCTTTTTCATCTAATACAGGTGAGGCAGTTGAGGTTCTGAACCAGTGTTTGGTTAGGGTAATGGACTGGATGATGGTGAGTAAACTGAGACTCAGGCCTTTGCTAGACCACGGGTTAGCCCGGGGCTCGCCCCTGTGCGTCCAGATGACGCACAGGGGATCCTGGGCTCAGGCAGGGGTCAACCCTCCCTTGCCCCAGAGTAATGAGCTCCAGTTGTAGCCTGGTATTTCCAGCAGCCTCGGGCTGAGCCCAACCGTGAGCTTGTAGACCGTTCCGCTGCTTTTCCCAGCTAACGCAATTACTTGTGAGTAGCCGGGAAAGGTGGCGGACTGAACGCTGCACTCCTCAGGAGCGCTGTGCCTTTCGGGGCAGGGGGAGAGATCGTGGCCCGGGGGGGAGAGATCGCGGCCAGGGGGCGGAGCGGGGAAACCTTTTTTTTAAAAAAACTAACACTTACTTTGGTTGATCGTGCACTCCTGCACACCCAGCCCTTTAAGAAAAAAAATGGTGGACGTGATGGGGCTTACCTTTAGCCCAGTGGTTCCCAATTGGTGGTCTATGGACCCCAGGGGGACCCACCCAGAGGGTCCGTGGCATCATTCACACATTCACCATTCACTTCTGGAGTCCAATGACAACGAATTCCTACCAGAAGTAAAATATACCATCACTGAGCACCTGCGTGATTTAGCGACTAGCTTCAGAGATTACTTTCCTGCACCTAATCCTGAAAGCTCATGGAGAAGGAATCCTTTTGAATGTGGTGATGTACAGCTAACAACTTATCTGTGGAACAGCAAGATGTACTTGTTGACGTGACTTGTGATGGTTCATTGAAATCATTTTTCAAAGGATATAGACTGGACCAATTCTGGGTGAAGGTTTTTCCTGATTATAAGTTAGGTGAAAAAGCTTTGAAACAGCTAGTTCCCTTTTGTTCCACATATCTTTGTAAACAAACATTTTTGACATTTAGTTATATGAAGAACAAGCATAGAAATCGGTTCAATGTTGATTCAGGTTTGAGATTAAAAGTAGGAAATATTGATTGTTTGGGACAAAAAAAGACATGATTTCTCCCATCACATTTAGGTTTATTAGCTGCTTTTGTTGTTTATTCATTCAGTCGCTTCCGACTCTTCGTGACTTCATGGACCAGCCCACGCCAGAGCTTTCTGTCGGCTGTCGCCACCCCCAGCTCCCCCAAGGTCAAGTCTGTCACCTCCAGAATATCATCCATCCATCTTGCCCTTGGTTGGCCCCTCTTCCTTTTGCCTTCCACTTTCCCTAGCATCAGCCTCTTCTCCAGGGTATCCTGTCTTCTCATTATGTGGCCAAAGTACTTCAGTTTTGCCTTTAATACCATTCCCTCAAGTGAGCAGTCTGGCTTTATTTCCTGGAGTATGGACTGGTTTGATCTTCTTGCAGTCCAAGGCACTCTCAGAATTTTCCTCCAACACCACAGTTCAAAAGCCTCTATCTTCCTTCGCTCAGCTTTCCTTATGGTCCAGCTCTCGCAGCCATAGGTTACTACGGGGAATACCATTGCTTTAACTATGCTGACCTTTGTTGTCAGTGTGGTGTCTCTGCTCTTAGCTATTTTATCAAGATTTGTCATTGCTCTCCTCCCAAGAAGTAAACGTCTTCTGATTTCCTGGCTGCAGTCAGTGTCTGCAGTAATCTTTGCGCCCAGAAATACAAAGTCTGTCACTGCCTCCACGTTTTCTCCCTCTATTTGCCAGTTATCAATCAAGCTGGTTGCCATAATCTTGGTTTTTTGAGGTTTAACTGCAACCCAGCTTTTGCACTTTCTTCTTTCACCTTTGTCATAAGGCTCCTCAGCTCCTCCTCGCTTTCAGCCATCAAAGTGGTGTCATCTGCATATCTGAGATTGTTAATGTTTCTTCCTGCGATTTTAACTCCAGCCTTGGATTCGTCAAGCCCAGCACGTCGCATGATGTGTTCTGCATACAAGTTGAATAGACAAGTCATAATTTGTTCAATTGTAAATTAGACGTTAGTAAATTTAAATTAGTATTTATTTTCCTAACTAAATCATTGTCATTTTTGCGTGGTAATATCACAAGTATCACAAATTTTATGGTGGTTTTTTTTAGTATACCTAAAATCCTTGTCTTATTAGGGGCTACCCCTTATTTTCTCCAAAAAATTGCTTCGCACAGGTAACTACCATAATTTTTCAAAAGTAAGGGGTCCATGGCTTGGCATTTGAAAAACAAGGGGTCTACAGTACTTAGTTAATTGGGAACCACTGCTTTAGCCCGTCGTGTCTGACATTTAGACTGGGGCGACAGCCCGTGTTACTTGAATCGCGGGCTCGCCCCTCCTCCCACACGGATTTAATGGTAGGTCTAGCAAAGGCCTCAGTTGAGACAAGACAGAGATGTACGTGGTGGATAGTCCAGTTAAGTGACATTCAACCTGTTCGGCAGGAGGGGGGTTGCTCCTTCCCCTCATTTTTAGTGGTATGTGTCATGGGCAAAAAATTACAAAGCAATTGATTGAAAACGCCTGTGTTAATGTGCTTTATTTTACATAATTGCAAGCAATTTACATTATATGTAAATAGGGCTGCCTGGATTTGGGGTGGGTGGGGAATTAAGATATAGACTCTAATACCAAGGGTCCCTAACCTTTTTGGACCCCCTGGGCACATTGGGGAATTTGAGATAATGCTGTGGGCACCACCACAAAATGCCTAATCAGTGGATCACCGCTTTGGCGTCTACCTTTTGCATCTATTGATCTTCGTCTGTGTCATATTCAGCAAAAACTTTTGCTTTGTGTCTATTATTCACTGCAACTCCACTTTAATTGCTAATTCAGCTAATTGCTGGCAGTGCAATACAATTATTGCTTTTTTTTGCAGTGTCCAGTTTTTGTAGGGAGGTTATTACACAGATTTTTTTTTGTACTGGAGCAGTCTTTAATATCAGTGATGTACACGCTCTTTTGAATTATTTACCTGCTTTGTGGAAATTAATAAATGGTCAGTGCAAATGGATTCCTTGCACTCTTTTGATAGCTAAAAAACTGATATTACAACATCGGAAGGATAAACACTCATCTCCAGTAATGTAATGGATTGAGGACCTTACAACACTTTCAGTATTTGAAAGGGTGGCATATAGATGTCACTTTCAAATGGATGCTTATTTGGATATTTGGTCCACTTTTGTTCTGGCCCATGTATAATTGCTAGAAAGTTGTAGACTTTTTATACAAAATTGTGTATTTATATTTTAAAAATGGGAAAAGAATAATAAAGGTTTTTTGGGTGCCCACAGGTATCACATTGGGAACCCATTTGTGGGTGCCACAGCACCTGCGGGCACTGTGCTGGGGACCCCAGCTCTATATTATAGGAACTATATTATAGAGCAACTCTGATCAGAGTTAGTAAAAAGTTGATAGCCGTTCTTAATACCCCACCAAAGTCTGCTGAAGGAATCCAGAAACGCCAACCAAGCACCTGGTCTGCCCATTACTGGCCGGGAAAAAGTCCTCCCATGGGGAAGGGGCTCATGAAGGTGACACCCTGTGAAGGGCTTAGGTGCAGAGGTTGAGAAATGCAACACCCTTCAATTGACCCACTGCAGCACCGCAGGCTGCTGTCCTCCCTGGGTGGTCACAGTGTGATTGGGATAAAGCCATGTTAGATTTAATATTGGCAGGCTCTCATGGAGGCACAAGCTAAATAAATAGACTGCAGCCTGTTTCAATAGCTTCTATATTTAGCACTAGAACATTTATTTATAGGTTTGGCAGCCGCTCTGAGTCGATAAAAGCATGAGCAATGGAAAGAGGATGTTCCTAGGGTTTCACATGCAAGAACCACTGCTACCATTGCCATCAGAGGAGACGTGGTCCCTCATTCAAGTTATGGACTAGTAGCCCACCTACTCCTCGAGGCTCAGGGCAACTTAGTTTCCCACTATATTGAAAATACAGAATGAATGAACTACTAAAATTTTTTACCGGGGTCTTTCAACAAGGAAGCATTAATCATTATTGGGGTTTCTCTTATAAGTTGATAGTGACCTTTAAAGGTCAAATGATTTATACAAGGAGCTTCATAATAGTCTAAGTTACTCTTGGATTTGATTAAGAGAGTAGTAATTGATTTCATGGTTCCAGTGGATTCTTCTAGTGCACTGGAGAAAACTGAACTTAATATGGCTGGGTGCAGTAGTGGGCCCCCAACACTGATTTGAACAGGGGGCTGTCTCCATGGCAACACTATGAGAATCACGTCCACTGTTTCTCTGCTTTATTCTGATTTCGAGCATCATCACACGGGAAAAGCGTATTTGCTTACCATCACTTCTCCGCCTGTGTGATCGTCCCTCATTACTTCTTCTTTGGAAAGAGGAAGTAAACGACATGCTCGTGGCCCATTCAGTGGGCCATTTTGATCCCGCTGCTTCTCCTGCATACAGCAGGAGATAGCAGCAAGTTCCATCTCAAAAATAAATTCGGATTTACCGGGGTCTTTTTTTGTGGCGCGAAGAAGGCTAGAAGGGGCAGGAGGTAGATGACATTGTGAGAGGCACCCATGAAAATCCGTGAGTGTCCAGTAATGAGTGTGCAATAAAACGCTCATTTGATGGAGCTCTTCAACTCTGATTCAACAGGATCCCAAGGAAAAAAGCAGACTATCGTTGTCCCAAACCAGGTGGTTTCAGCAGTCACACTGTACTCTACTTCACTTTATTTTCTGATAGTTTGGGCCAGCAGCCTACATGAATGTCATCCAGGGATCCTTGTTCTCTTGCCCCCCTCTATTCCCTGCGCTGTGGAAAGGGAAAGCATGGTGAGGAGAATGAGGCATCGTCAGTACTCAGAAAAGGGCAGAGCCTTCTGTCTGGAAACCTATGTAGCCAGTTCCCCAACAACAACTCTGCTAGCCCATTTCCCCTCTAAATGATAGTGGAAGATATCCCAAGAATGCTTCCCTATAACTATCTAAATGTCAATATATCTGTAAATCGATATACCTTCACATTGAAATATCTACATGGTGATATGTCCACACATCTATATAACTATACATCCATCAGGTGTAATTTTATTGCATTTACACAAAGTGTGATAAATTGCATGTGTGTATGAGCTAACACAAATGCCTCCCCCCACCCACCCACATATGCATACACTGGTACAGTTGCTATACCTGATTGGTTGATCCTCGTTCCCCTTTGTCATTCCCTGCCCTGCAAACTCAATCTCTGGAATAAAGACGAGTTTTTTCTGGGTTGTGAAATTTCTCAGGAACCATCAAAAGCGGATGCAAGCCTGAATACTGTAAAAGTCTATTGAAGGATAGGATTGAGTTTAGGTTGTTTTTATTTGCTTTCTTCTAGGTTGTTTTATTTGCATGGCTGGCTGGGGCGTTGGGAATTGTAGGCATTTTTTTCTAGTTAAACATACATAGGATTGTACCTTAAGTGTTTCATTTCTCAACGTGGACTGCATCACTTAAGACTGCAGGTGAAATGGAGCATGTTTGTGAATGCTCCTATAATTTATTTATTTATTTAATACATTTTTATACTGCCCAATAGCCGAAGCTCTCTGGGCGGTTCACAAAAATTAATCACTCCTTGCACGTAGATATCAGAGCAACAGGCAAATGCTGGGCAAGAGATGCTCTCCCCGATGTGCTAGCTTTCAAAAGTGGTATCCCTGGGAGTCTAAGCAGGGACAGTCTATTTTACCATTCAGCATTCTACCTCCTTATTCTGCTACACATGCAGACTGAGTGTCACCAGTGTGTGTGTGCACACGCTTGTGGGGAAAAAGCTAGTAACTTTAGCTAAATGCAGGTGTTGCTGTGGAATGGGTGCCTAATTCGTCCACATGATGTAGGCATATCAGTGGTGGTCCCTTTTTGGCTAACATTATTATTCAAATTTATTTTGTACTCCATGCATAATTAGCAATCAAGTATGTTCAGGTACTCCTTAATTATGTTCCGACAGTGTGGAAACTCTCTGAAGGTAAAAGAAAATGGATCTTGAGAGCCTTCGTGATAGCCGAGAGGGCAATCCCTCACGGCTGGTAAGAAAAATCCACCTCTCACACTAGACATAATGTTTTAAAGCTCTGGCAATTTATGAAAAAACAAACTGTCACCGACAGCTCTGTCCTGACAAACACACGGACATTTGGTCTGCATATTGAGAATTATATGTGTAGTGGAGACTAAACAGAGCAAAACACAAGTTGAACATCTGATTGTTTGGGGGTTGTTGTTTTGTTTTTAAACTACTACTTATCTTTTTTGTTGTTGCCATCTTATGGTGTTAAGGATCCTATGCTGGTTTTGTTTTTAAACTGAATGAAAGAAGTAAACCATAATACTAAAAGTATTTTTGGGGGGTCAGGACAGGACAAAACAATATGGATTATCCAATGAAGATTCCCAGTCATGAGCCTTAAATGACAACTCAACAGATGAAGTTGATTTTTGGTAGTGGCCAAACAGGACTTTTAAAAGCAAAGAGGAAAATGCATCAAAGTTGCAGTCCTACACACTTTTATTTGGGAGTAAACCCCATTGAACTCAATGTGGCTTACTTCTGAGTAAACATGCTTAACCTCATGCTTAAACTGCACACGTCAGAGGCTCCTACCAGGAACCAATGCCGCACAAGCAGAACAGGACTTCCCTATCCTCTCCTCCCATCCCCTCTAAAGCCCCCTGTGTGCCTTCCAAATCTGCTCCAGAGGGTCCCCAATCCCCTGGAGCAGATCTGGAGGGCACACAGCAGGTTGCAGGAGGAGGGGGAATCCGTTTGAGTGGCAGAATGTCACCATTGGAAGCAACTCATGGACTGAATTCGAAGAGGGGAAAGTCCATACATCTTTTAAAAAATCCCACAACTCAAAGATTGTGGCAATGATCTAGATTTGTCATGGCTTACCATTCCACTATTTGGCAGAGGCTTTGGTAGCTGGTGGACAGAAGCTCCACTAGGCCAGGCATTTTCCTTGAAAGGTGACCCTGTTCATTGGATGCTACACCACTTTGCATTTATTATCACAAAGTCCGTACAAACAGACCGCTATGGACATAAAGAGAAGGAGGGAGAGGCAAGGTTTGCTTTGCCAAGAACTGTAGCTGGTTGACAAATTAGCAATACCTGCAATTCTTTGAAGAAAACTATCTGACAAAAAAGCTGAGGCAGCAACCAGTGTCTCTGCCAGAGCTAGGCTCCCCTTCCAAACTGCGTAAGGGCACCAATTCAGTCCTTGCCAGAGGTGGAGCTGGGATCAACACATTGGCAGGCATGCTGCCCACCCCGTATGCAGCATGCCATTAATCAAAGGCCTCTCTGACACATGGCGGGCAGCCATTCTGAGATTACCACCCTTTCAGAGCTCTCCTGAACAAAGCTACAGAGAAGAGGGGGCGGGGGAAGGCTCCCTTGTCACAGGCCTGGCTGGCAAAAATCCACTTGCAAAGGTTTCTTTCTTTCATTTCTTTCTTTCTTTTTTAAGCACAGTTGCTTAGGGATTTCTGTAGACAAGCAATGACAAATTTTCCAGTAGGATCGTATCCTTTAAGCATGATGGCAGTGTGTGTGTGTGTGTGTGTGTGTGTGTACACCTATTTGATTCCTTTGTATTTTGTATTTTTTTTTAAAGGGACTAGATGCAAAGAGACCCATTTGCTTCTAGGGGTCTAGGGCGGGATCTACACTACTGCTTTAAAGCACTTTATACCAGTTTTGAAAAGGGTATATGGAGTGTGCCCTGGGCCCCAACAATTGTCAAAACCATTATAAAGCGCTTTAAAGCAGTAGTGTAGATCCTGCCTAGATGTCTTTGCTTCAGCAAGCATTTTTTTGTTGCAGGTTTATCACATTTCCGCAGCATTTTCAACCTACATTTTGTCATTGGGGGAAAAAATACTACTTTCCTGTCAGCTAGTGCCATCTATTATGATTGTGATTCCAGCAAGGGATGTGGTTATGGAAGCATAATGGGCAGGGCGACCATATGGAATGGAGGACAGGGTTCCTGTATCTTTACCAGTTGAATGTAAAGGAATTTCAGCAGGTGTCATTTGTATGCATGCAGCACCTGGTGAAATTCTGTCTTCATCAAAGTTAAAGCTGCCCTCTTTTGTAGCGTGTCCATATGCTGCGTGCATAAAAATGACACCTGCTGAAATTCCCTTTTCAAATGACACCTACTGTAATTCCCTTTTCTATACAACTGTTAAAGATACAGGAGCCCTGTCCTCCTTTCCATATGGTCACCCTAACAATGGGCATCTGTTAGTGACCAGAATATGGTTGGCAATGGCCACCGCAACGCCTCCCCCAGGCCTCTGACATTTTGCAAGATGGTTTGATTTTATTTCTTTTGTTACGTCTTTAGAGTCCATTTGCCCTCTTGTACCATTGCAGTGATCCACACCCACACATGGCAGCCAGGATGCGATATCCCTTTCCCCCATCAGTGCCCTCTTGTTTCATGAACTTTCTGCTGCTGTGGTTCCTTTTCAGCTCTGTCAAGGCTGCATGCTCCTGCTACCCACTGATGGAGCGCAAATCTCCTTACTGAAGAGGACAGCAAGGATTCCTCTCCCCACCTCACTGGGGGAGCAGTGCGCAGGAGGCGCAGTGGAATCCCCACTACAATCTCCAATGTGTGGAGGTTCCTTTTCCTGCCTTCTCCCCAATACCCTGGTAGAACCTGCAGAGGTAGCCCAAGCCTCCATAGGGCAGATTAGGCCTCCTGGCCAGAGGTTCTACATCCCTGCCTTTACCCCTTCTTACAGAAGAAGCCTATTTCTTCCTCTCTCACCCCCTGCAGTAGTGCTGTTCCTTGACCCCTTCTGTGGTCTTAACTCTGGACTGGGGCTTAACATAAAGGTTGTTTCTGTATGCGCCAAGAAAGCCTGGGCAACGTGACAGAGAAAAACTGGCTAAATACCCGGGTCTCCCTCTTGACCACACTGGCCGAATCCAGAGGAAGGACAGCTGTGAATACCTCTGCAGCTGTTTGATTGCAGGGATTTACCAGCAGGTGTGAAGACTGCCCACTCGCTGCCTGATGGGGACCATCTTCAACTTGGGGGGACGATGACAAGGCAAACTCTTCCATAGCTTCATCTCTCCTGTGACTAATTCACATGCAAAGTGGGGGCGGGCAGCAGGCGTATGAATGACAACTATATCATGGTGCCTCCAGGATTATTCATGAAGACTGCAGTGCCACTGTGGACTACAATACAAGAACAGGTTTTGGGGAGAATGTTTTGGTTCTTATCTGATAAAAACCTTCTGTATTTTTGTGTTTATGTACATGTTCAAGCTGTTAAAGAATATATGTTGTGAATCTTCAGTGCTTAGAATTTGCGGGAAATAAATGCTTGCAACAATTCCTAACTGCATGAGCAGAAATCCACTAAGCTGCTGTGCAATCTCCCTCTACCAATTATGAGCCAATGAAAAGAACTGAGATCGCAGAGATACATTGCTAGGGTCTTCAACGTTTGATTTCAAAATTAGTGCTCTCCCCACCCCTGGGCTGGATAAGGGGGCTCTGACAGGAGCCAGTATGTCACCTGGTGCATCACAAGTAGCAAAAATCTGCGCTTTTTACACTTAGAGATGTGTACATCTGTCTATTTCTGGTTTGTATCCCTTTTAAGCATTTACCCATACGACTATCCCTTTTCCACAGTAATCTGCTATATCCAAATACATATTTTAGAATGTATATAAATGTGTATTTTCCCTACAAATATTATTTATTATTGTTTAAACCATAGGGAATTGTGTTGCAACATTCAAAGAAGTGAGAAATCCAGGGGATAGCTAAGCTCCAAAGTGCACATTCATCAAAGAGGTGCAAATCATCTAATGTCCAATATGAGGTCTCACGGATCGAATTCCTCAGGCATCCCTCTTCATACGCCACACTGGTTACCTGACAGAAGATGCTTTTCACAGGTTGTACCAGTAATATATTGTTTTATCCATCACTGTGATCCTCTGCAAATGCTATAATCACATCCTTCTTCCTCCCAGTTTCCCCTTTCTTTTCTTTCTTTCATTCCAGCCCCCCTCCACATACAAACTCTTAAAGAACAAAACCGACACCGGCAGTTAAAACATCTATTAGGAATTTATTACAACACATTGTTCCCAAATACAAAAGAAAGGAAAAGAAAGAGAGGGTAAAAAAGCACTGCTGTTTACAGCCTCCAGTAATAAATAAATAAAGTCAAAGCAGGGGCAGAGTGCATCACTCAATCCTGCCAGGCAACATCCAATGTCAGCATTCCTCTAAGCAGGCAGAAGGGTTTGCATTTTGGTTACCATGACTCATGAGAGAGGGAAGGGAACGAACTCACAGACTGGATGCAAGATGTCTTTATCCCCCACCCAACCCAACCCAGACAGTACTCAGAATTAATTTCCACAATGCACAGATATTCATATTCAATCCCCAATCCAAGGGCAATCCTTGCTAATGAAGTGCCCAGTCTGAGAACATCTTGTTCACCTCTTCTGTTATGAGGATTTTCACAGTTCTGCGCCTCCGTGAGAGGGATTGACATTTCATCCCGTAATCAACCTCTGTCCAAGAATGTTTGCAAGATAGAACATCTGGAATAAAAACGTGGATCTGTAGACAAGAGACTAAAAGGGATTCTATGTATGCCTCCTGAGAAGATGGGTTAACTGTTTCTCCACTCCTTCCAAAAGAATTCTGAGCAACAATAAATAAATGCAACATACTGCAATGGAAAGACCATATTCTGCACCTCCTCGCCCAACCTAGGTGTTGTTGTTTTTAATTGCAAAACAATGTCTATTTGATGGCTGTTCTAAACCGATCCTTACCAAGATTGGCTAGGAAAGTACTGTGGCAGGAACATGACTTACAGGAGGGACACAGACAAATAGTCTTTGGTCATAGATGTTTTCTGTAATACTGACATTTGTTTCTAATGCTGGGAAGGGGAAAACATACCTGTTTCCATTGTTATCCAATACAGGAATGTTGAGATACCACTCCCACGAGACTTTAGAATTAAGGGCAAAATCTGTGCATGGTTAGGCAGAAAAATGTCCCACAACTCCCAGCATTCCCCAGTTAGCATGGCTGGCTGTGGAACGCTGGAAGTTGTAGGACTTTGTGACCTAAATCACCTCTTGCTGTTGTGAATTTCTGATGGTAGTTAATGTGGAAGAGAAACCAGGAAGAGATACGTATTTTACATTAGCATTATACACCAACTGAAGCAAGAACTGCTTTAAGCCTCTAGCAGGAAAATGTCCTTACATCCAAGTAAAGGATCAGGGTCCAAATCTCTTCTGACCTGTATAACCAATGAAATCCCAATGCTAGGAAACCGAATTCCTGATGTGTCTGAAATTCTAGAATGCAGTGCAAAGTCAAATCCAGATGGGCTTTTGTGATAGGATTACGGGCCTAAATGGCATATCGTTTAAACTGTTCTTGGTGTAGATGCAGTTTCTGGCTTCCATCACTGTGGGCAAACCTGTACTACAGTTATCACTATTGGCTTCTAAGAAAATGTGGTCATCAGTTTCCTGACAATGTGAAGAATTTTGTTTTTGAGTTCTTCACCCTGTTTCCTAGGGTTATTTGAGGGGGAATCCACTGCACTGACAACTGTTTGTGGTATAGACATGCTCTGGGATGAAAGAAACCTGGAGCAAGTTGCATCTGTATCTGTATCTGAAGTACTACTTAATCATATGAAATCCTTTAAGAACTCTTTATCTTGTTTCCTACAAACCTCAATAGATTGGAGAAGGCTTCTGTATGTGGCAGGACTTTGAAGAGTCCACACCTCCCCAATCTCCACAACAGTAGGTGCTTCTCTGTCTCCTCCTGAGTCAAGTCATCTAACCACCAGGCGTGCCACAGTACTGACCAGCCTTTTCCTACGATCGGAGCCAGGGAAGTCAAAGGGGCAAGCGGAGATGGAAAAGGTCTGCATATACTCACGACAGAGAAACAAAGATCAACATACACAGAAGCAAAATTACATAATATAATAATAAATACTTAAATCTATAATTCATACATTGCAATTACAACATTGATAGCTTATTATCATTAGCATTAGGATCAGGAGGAAGGCAGGAAAGATCTCCTTTTATAAGGGGTTGGTGTCCAGTAGAGAAGAAACAACAAGAGCACATGGGCTACAAGAAGAAACAAAGAGAAAAGAAATAATAAATAAAACCAGAGACCACACATGAGAGAACAGGTGGAGGGGCAAAGAAACACAGCACAGAATTAAAACAACCCCTTTTTTTTGTCACAAGCAGAAGATGCTGCAAGCCAGAAATTCACCATGTAAGACCTGGGTTGTGTCAACCTTAGATATTTTTGCATCTAAAGACACACAGAGATGGAGGGTTAGTGGCAGGAAAATGACACTTCTCCAAAATCTGCCTCACAGCAAAATGTTTCATGGCCTTCAAGATTAGCATTACTTGCTCCATGGCCCTGCATTTCCCACAGACATTCAGTCCTACATGGAGCTTGACTTTACAAATAATTTGCTTAAAAGTGCTTTTGGAACATTATCATTGGTATTTCAACTTATGGGTAGGTTGCAGTATTTGAGGATTTTTGTTGTGGTTCTTGTTGTCATTGTCCCTCAAAGACCTCATTTGCATCCCAGAAGATGCTTGTCTCACAGCAACACACAAAACTTATTCTTATTGTGATTGCCTATAGGCATATTCTGTTTGCAGAACCCAGGCTCCCATTTCTGAATTCACACATAGGACTTTGGTTCTCACTCACGCTGTTGACTCAGAAGCAATTCTACTGTAAACAACAGTGAAGGTAAAGGGTGGGCAGCTTCTGGCCCTCCAGATATTGTTGGACTGCAACTCCCATCAGCCCTAGCCATTGGTGAATAGCATAGCCAACAGCAAGGGATGATGGGTGTTGCAGCCGAATATCTGAAAGGCCACAAGTTGGCAACCCCAGTGTAGAAGAACTGATGTATCAGAATCGGATGCCAAGATCCTTCAGCATAAATTTACTGGTTGACAACAAAAACTGGGGAGTTAGACTATAATAACAATAGTAATAAATATTAACACTAGGAATTGTTTTCTAGGAAAAGCTGTGCTAAGTCAATGGAGATTTAATTTGGATCTTATCAAAGACAAGGCAGAGTGCCAGTTCGCATGACACGACAGCCCATTGTGGGTTAATTTACCCGCAAGGAGTTGCGGTACGTGCTACCGCAACATGGAGGCCCTGGCCAGGGGTTTGTTGCAGTTTGTCATGTCGTGCGAACCCATCCAGCAGGGGTTACTTGAGTGTTAAGCAGACCATGGTTTCTGCATAGGTTACTTAACCCTTAAATAAGTCCTGTTAGCCAGGGTTGCAGGACACGACAAGCCACAACAACCCCTGGCCAGGGCTTACATATTCATAATGATGAACAGCATGCGCCCCAAGGGTTAATTAACCCACCATAGGCTGTTTAGTCATCTGAATTAGGTCAACGATGTCTATTGAGTTTAGTAAAACAAGCTTGTGGGATATTTCTGATGTGTTCACTAGAAGCCAATGTGATAGTATTGCCTACAAGGTGCTTTCCTAAAGATAAGATGCCCCCTTGTGAAACAGGTAAGGTGACCCAAATATGACTTCTTGTTCAAGCACAGAGATCAAACAGAAAAATAAAAATGCAAATATGAGAATTACAGGGAGAATGCAAACTTTCACCACTTCAAGTGGCTCTCCTTTGCATGTCTTAATTTTCTTCCCACCCCACCCAAAAACTCCCAGATTTTCTGTCCATTTCATCGCAAAGGTTTGGAGGGAAAGTTCCAAAGAGAACTTTCTGCTCAGGTCTTGTTTTATCCCAGATTGTCCTTTTCTTCTTCTTTTAAACTGAAGGGAATAACCAGCACATTTTTATCTTGTTGGGTGGGCTAGCCTGAATACCCACATCTCTCCCCCTCCTTTTAATTTTGGAAGGAGTTATTTCTCCAAAATAACAGCAGGTGGCAGCTCTTCAAAGCACGCAACATTCATTTTGTCCTTCCACAGTGAAGCCATTTGTTGCTCAAATGTGCAAGGATTGACAATGTAATATTGCCTTGTCAGGTCGTGAAATGAGCAAGTTTTTGTCTGACAGATGCACAGTAGCACTTTTGTACAGTCCCAGTATTTCATCCTTTTCATGATTCTGTCCTTGGGGTAATGTTTGCACCAGACTCTGCTACACCCGTAATGCAGGACAGCATTTTTAGAAGAGTCCAAGCTACAAATATATATAACAAAGCAGGGGATAAAGATGATACTATTCCAGGTTTAGAGCAGGCATGTCCAATCTCGTTCAGCCCAAGTGCCAAATTCCATTTCTGAGAAGCTCTTGGGGGCTGCAGTTCAGTGGTGGGCAGTACCAAAGGCAAAACGAGGGCAACAAAAATACCAACATACCTGCACAAATGCTGGGAAATTACCAAAAGATTGGCGGTTGAGGGGAAGCTGTGGAGCCAAGGGAGAGAGTGTGGTCATCTGGGGAGCGTATGATTTTGTCCCTGGGCTTGAGGTTCAGCCATCCTGGTTTAGGGTATGAGCTAAGCATTGCAGACATGGGCTCAGCTTACATCTCCAAGGAAGAGTACTATAAGTCAGGCTTGCATTGCAGTGATGTCACAACAGCATCACAGACAGATGCAGATGTTTAGGAACAAAATAAATAGTATTCCATGTCACAGCCGAGGTGGCAGCTGCCATTGAAATGAGGTAGGATTTTCTAGACCATCCCTATCAACATTCCCCAAGGACACTGCACTGCATCTTTGAACCATTTTATAAATCCACAAGGCATCTAAATAAGTATTTTTAATCCCTTGTGGACTTTTAAAATAGAACCTAGGGCTGCAATTTACTTGTGAAAGGAAGAAATCCTGGGGAGTGACTGCCGAGATGTATAGATTTCATCCTTGTTTACTGTGCGCAATCTCTTTCAATGTTTATGATGGCAGTTCTTCACTTAGATCACAAACTGTTCTGCCTTACAGCAGCATCTGTTCCCATCAACTATAGACTAAGATGCTCTCGTCCTGTTGGTCCCACAGAAAACGAGGCACAGAATAGATACAAATGACAATTTTTTATGGGCCAGCATTTAAACATGGTCTCTTAAAAGTTGTTATGTTTGCTAAGGCTGTGCAGGGAGGCTGGGATTTGGGTTTCAGGCTGGTGGGATTCTGGCATTAGGTGGAGAGACTGCTGTCTTCTATATGACCAAATTCAAAATACAGTTAAAGCAGAAACCCCTAACTCACAGGGTTGTGATTACAGGATGGGTAAACCAGCATGAATGTCAATCTCCATGAAGGGTGGGATTCAAATGCAACCTTAATTGCAGGTACATGGTAGATTTATTACTATTAGGTGAAAAATCACTCATCAGCAACACTTGAGTTTGGAGTAATATTTGCTAGAGGGAATGTGTCTAATGTGCTTCCCCAAAAGGAACTGAATACAATACTTCCTCATAAACATCAGGTGGAAGAATCGAGGGGCACGTAATCAAGGTAATTTAATACCAATTAGTTACTGCTCAACATACCTGAATCACACTTTCTAACATCTCAGAATGGCTAAAGAGGGGCTTTTCACCACACATTTGATGCATGCTTTTAGGTGAAATGAGGATTTTGATCTTTCATCCAAATGGTGGGCAACATGTGCCCGTCCAGAGGTTTTGGCCTACAACATCCATCAGCCCTAGGTCAGCACAGTCAATAGCGAGGGATCATGGGAGTCATAGGCAAAACCTCTAGAGGTCCACAAGTTCCCTGCCCAATTTAGCATCTGTGAATATGCAATCAAACTCCATATACATTGAATAATAGTTATAGGCATGATCTTGTTTGCACCCTAAAAGGGATTCAATAGATTTTTTTTTTTAAAAAAATGGTTAACTCCCAATATATGCACCCAAATGTAGCCTATCCTATTCTACTAGTCCCGTGGTCGTCTACCACACCACTCCCAAAATACTATACAGGCCAGCAGGATCACTTCTGAGCTTGCAGCATCAAATTTAAACATATCCTGGTGAAATAAATATAATGAGGTCTCTACTGTGTGTCTTTGTAGAGTACATACAGCAATTACTACAGTCAGGAAACAGACAACCCTATGCAAAAGCGTGTTACTGCCGCTCCCTGTGGTTTGTGTTTGTTTGCAAGTTTTGAACCTGAGATTATTATTTTTGTCTTGTGTTGGACTATTTAAAAAACAAACAAACAAACAAACAAACAAGTAATCTGGAAAAGAAAAGAACTGAAAAGAATCTCAAATAATTTCTTTTTCTTTAAAAAGTGACACAAACAACCCTGAGGTATTGGCTCAAAAAACCAGCATGTGATACAAAAGGAGAAAATGCAAAATCGGTTACATGAAGAGAAAAATGTGCTTTCAGCTTTAAAAGAGACAGCTCGGTGCCTTTGTCCCCAAAGGGCGAAGCAGCAACGCAGTGTCTCTGTCTTGGGTGCTTTTGAGCTGACGCTTCTGCTGCTCCCCATAAAGGAAGAAGTCCAGCATGGGCAACAGTGAAAATGTATGCCATCCCCTCCCACTCTCGTGTTTTGATTGGGATCTTTCACTGTGTTCACTGGATCACCAATATTGTTCTGACCTGCTTGTTTATTCTCCTGGTCCAGGATTCCGTTTTGTACCGGTGAAGGCCAATGTAAAAAATATGGCCCCCAAATGGAGGTTTTTGAAAAATACTTCATGCAGCAGCCTCATGCAGGGGCTGTACTATTTCTCAACGACTCACTATGTGGAGCAGCAGCCCAATCGTATGGACAGCCTTCACACCAGCAGCCACCAGGAATAGTCCTCATTGGGAGATGGGAGGCTTTCCATGTGATTGGGCCTATCTGCATAGTTAGTGGCCTACAAATGTTACCACCCCTGTGGAGAGCCATGCACACTGAACAGCCAGGTGTAGTTGTTGTTTTAGCAACCTCCTTGTGAGGGACATAACATTGACTCAGCCCTAGTTCAACTAGCGGAAAGCAATTCCAGCTCTTTCCTCATCCAAGGCCACACCTTCTACAAAGTAGAGCAGCCTTCCTCAAACTGATGCCCTCCAGATGGGTTGGCTTGCAACTCCCATCCTCCTCCAGCCAGCATAGCTGGGGATGATGAGAGTTGTAGTCCAACACATCTGGAAGGCACCCAGTTGGGGAATGATGAGTGAGGCAGCCAGTTCAGGCAGTAGATTTCTGCCAGTAAACAGTGACAAAATGTACGTTATTTAATATATTATACTTTTTACTGGGTGGCAGCAGTGATGGTGCTGGATTATCCACTCATGTCCTAAGCTACCTACTCTCTGTCTTTTGACATTCATCTTAAAAAGATGCCAGATGAATTTCCCTTCATTTCTCCTAAACATTTAAGAAACCCTGTGCAGGAGGGATTTCTTCCATCCAACCAACCATTTCCTAGTGAGGTAACTCAGGTGGGGCTTTTAGAGCTCAATTTCTTGCGTAGGTGGTAAGTACCCCAGCCAATCCAAACGTTTTCTCAAAAGCAAGACAAATAAGGTCTGTAGCCAAAGGGAACTGCTTAGCAACACATCAGAGGGGTGGAAGGTAGGTGCTGAAGGTGGGCACTGGGAATGGATTGACAAATCCTTCACACTACAGCTGGAATACTACCTGTTCTTTCCAGAACCTCCTTTCTCGAAAGGCTATTTGGTGTGGTCTTCTGCTGGTTCCACTACGTCTCTGGGCTGTTTTCTCAATAGCAGATTTGCATTCATTGGGAAATCCCTGTATGGAAGGGACTCCCTGATAAATGGCAAATGTGTACTTAAGAGTAGACACAGAACTGGAGCTTGAGCACCAACTCTTGCAGTAGTAAGTGGACACCACCTTGCAGCAGGATCCCTAATGTAGGCCTGAGGACCTTAAAGGGATTTATACTCTAGTACCACAATAACTTAATTCATTCATCCTTTCCCGCAGGTTTTAGGTCTCAAGTCTCTCCCCCAACCCAACCCCTTCCACAAAGCCTGCTGGAGCCTGGGTTTAACACTGTTTGAATACGAGCAGCATATGAATGACCATTCACAATAGTCCACCCATTTGTAAGGGCAGGGGATGGCCCATTTGTCACCTTAATTCATCTGGGAGATGCCCTGAGCTACTGGAAAGGGACTCATCCCTTGGGAATTCAACCCCAGGTGCTCCCTCTGTAGAGAGCAATTAAAAAAAGGGGGGAACCTAATTAAATACAGTTCTATCAATGCAGCCTGCTGCCCCCTCCTTACTCTAGGACTCACTTTTCTTAATAGCTACACAAGTGCCTGTCCTCACAATCCTAATCCCACTATTTCCCACCCAAGCCCAGGCAGGGGAAGGTTTTATGGCTTTGATTGCAAATGCTATAGAAGTAGGAAGTAGGTTACAGAAGCATTAAGAAGGATTCCTGGCTCAGTTTGTGTTGAAGATTTTCTCACTTTTCTTTTAAAATAAAAGTGCACGCACGCACGCACGCATACAACACATACACACAGATTTTTCATCCCACATTTGGGGTGTCTGCACCGCTGACATGAGCTACAGAAAGAGCCACAAGCCTAGGATATTGCTTTGAAACTCATGTTTCAGATTTAAATACCATACACAGTAAAAACAGAGCTGGAAGTACCGCCCCTACATTGTCTGAAAATCATTGCCAGAATGAACAGCTTCAAATAAATTAAAAAGAAAAGTTGAAATATTATTTGTCTCAATAAAAACTGTAGTAAAACCATTTAAACCTTTTCTTTGTGTTTTTTTTCTCTCTCTCTCTTTTATATTATATATAATATATATTTATATATGTATAGGGCCGCTGTAGTGCAGCATTAAAGAATATTAGCCAGAGAAACACAGAGGAGCATGCTCAGTATGGGAGTGCAGGGGCTACAGAGGAAAGCCACCGAAAATTACCCCCTCCATGTTTCTGCACCCCAGTCTGGGAAGGAGCCACCAATATACAATGTCCAACCCTGATGGAATGGAACGGGAACTCCCTTCCTGAAAGGGGGAGGGGATGGACAAAATCTTAAGTCATTTCCTATAGGTTAGATAGGAATGTATTATTAACAATTGGTAATGCACTCTTAAAAGAAAAGAACCTGCTTCCCTTTAACTTCCCCCACTGCAAATTCGCTGCTCAAAACAATCATCTTTCTCCAGGAAAACGTTCAATTGGTGGAAATCTTGCAAGGTTAATTTATCCACAGTTTCTCTTTCACCCCATCTTTGAAGTCACACCACAGCTCTCCACTTTCCCCTGTGAGGGGGCGGGGGAAGCACTGTCTGCATGCGAAAGGAAAGAATCCAGGATTCAAAGAGTCTCCACCTGCCAAAAAAAGGGAATGTGGCTGTGGTTCATCTTGGGGGTGGAGGTAGGAACCAAAGGAGGCACTAAGCATGCACCATTATGTTTCTTGACTTTGGATTCATTTAGCTTTGCCTTCGTTTTAGCACGTGTGCCCTTTGGAAATGCACACAGACGTATAAATAATGCCCCCGCCCCCGCCCTTCTTCCCCCCAGTTAAATATCCTTTGTCGGCCCCAACCCATCCATCCACCCACCCACCGATCCACCCACCCACGGATGCACACCCACTTGCTCTCAAATCTCACAAGGTGAACGTCAGGACACCTCTATGATTTCCATGCTGCCTGAAAAGCTAGACTGTTTGCTGATTTTGCCCAGGTCTTCCCGAGACCGGCTCTCGGACAAGGTCTCCTCGAACTCCATCTGGCAGCTCCTCCTCTTGAACTGCTTCTCAGCCGTGGTGTCCTCGTGCCAGCTGTGCCGCACGTCCCGCTGCTCCCCTCGCTGCTTGTCCCTCAGCCTGATCTCGCAGCTTGCCTGGATTGTGCTGCAGCTGAAGGAGGAGTAGCTGGTGGCGCTGGCAAACAGAGCCCCGCTCCCGCTGCCTTTGCTGCCCGAGGCCGAGTCTGTGCTGAAGTACCAGGGGTTCTCCGACGAGGGCGTGCCCGGGGATTCCAAGTGTACCCCCCAAGGGCCAGCAGAGGTTGGCGTCGTGGCCGGCTGCACTAGCTGCTGCCCCACACCAGGGAGGCTCAGCCGAAGGGTCTGCTTGAGACTGTCCTCCATGCTGGTGCTTTTGTGCATGGCACACACCCCGCTGAAGTTAAGGCTCAGCCCATGGGCGGGGGAGCCCGCTTGGTGTCTGTGCTTCCGTCTCTGTCGCACTTTGGCCTCTAGGAGGAAGTCGGGCCCGCTGGGCCAGTCAGGACTATCGGGAACCGGAGAGAACTGGCAGGTACCATTGGGACCTGAAGGGCTGTCCAGCTTACAGAGCTTGGGAGTTTCTCCTGCCTCCGTCGGGCCTGGGGCATCCTGCCTCTGGCTAGGAGAATAGGCTGACTTGATGTCCAAGGAGAAGGAACGCTTCAGCCGGTTGGTGTCTTGGATGCGCTCTGAAGATAAGTGCAGCCCATTGAGCCCTTGCTGTAGCGCCGCAGGTGAGACAACCTTGGGAACTCCTGGCATCCTCTCGGAGTCAACTGAGGAGGTTTCCAAGGTTGTGCTTCTGAAGAGCTCCTCTGCCTTTTCTGAGGCGGACAGAGTCTGGTGCCAGTTGCCTTCAGGTGCTTCAGACTGGTCTTGCTGGGATTCCCCATCACCCTTTTCCCCGTGGGCTTTCAAAGCCTTGAGCAGCTTCAGGCTTCGCTCGTACTCTAGGAGCTGACCCAGGAAGTTGAAGTTGGGAGATATGGAGGGACGCCGGTCTTTGACAAACCTGCCAATGCAAATGAAACAGCTGAGGTTGTTACTTGGGCCTTTCTCACTTCAAATTCATGACTTCCCCGAGTAGGGATGCAATGAGCTGAGATGCTTTAAACCATTTCTCACTGTCTAGCAGCAGTTTATGTAAGGCCATTTTGCATAACCTTCAGGCTCATACAGGAAGATATGAAAACTGCCTGTAATGGGTCCTTCTCTATATATAGCCAAAGAACTACATTTGCTGTGAGTGACAAAAAGATTACTCTTACATCTGAAGGCACATGCATGGATTCAGCTTGCTACAGGCCAGGAGCCAATCTGCCAAGGAAATTCAAGCGGCTACCACAAGCCTGACAGTCACGCAAAAGAGTTTTCTCATTTTTAAATGTATTTTTGTAAGTTGTATTGATAGCCCCTTTGGATTTCCCTTGGAAGGATAGGGAGGACAGAGATCTCTTCTTGATAATTCAAGGGCGCAGGACATAGAATAATGGGCTCAAGTTACAGGAAGCCAGATTCCGGCTGGACATCAGGAAAAACTTCCTGATGTTAGAACAGTACGACAATTGAATCAATTACCTAGGGAGGTTGTGGGCTCTCACACGCCAGAGGCATTCAAGATGCAGCTGGACAGGTATGCTTTAAGGTAGATTCCTGAATTGAGCATGGGGTTGGATTCGATGGTCTTATAGGCTCCTTCCAACTCTACTATTCTATGATTCTATGGAACTGTCAAAAGAGTAACTGAGTACTCTTGAGTCTTACACAGCACTAATTGTTTGATGGCAGATTATAAATCTCAGCAGGTGAGCAGTGTGCTTGTAGCCTGGTGTTCTTTTGTGCTTGTCACCCAGTACTCTTTTGTGGGACACATAGAAAGCATCCTTCATGGGAAAATGAGCTAAAAATGTATTTTTAATAAACTTTCTGAAGGGCTTAAAATAAAGAAATAATAATTTTAAAAACTGTTCACACCAAAAAGCCAAGTTTACTCCTCTTAGCTGGGCAAAGAACATATTAGCACCCTCTTCTTGTGGAAAGCAACCTACCTGTAGGCATCATCTGAAGACATGCCCATGGTCTTCATGATGTATGCAATGGCAATGGTGGCTGATCGGGAGATCCCCGCCAAGCAGTGCACAATCACCTGGCAGCTGGATACCTTGGCTTTGTCTGTAGTATGAAAAGACAATTTTCAGGGTGATATGCTGAAACTATGAGCTACATCATTCTGATAAAAAACAAAAACAGGCTTTTTTAAGGCATCTTAAAGACTAACAAATTTGTTATGGCACAACCTTTTGTGGACTAGCGACCACTTCATGAAAGCCACAAGAACTTGTATTGTTTTTGCCGCTACAGCTTGAAACAGCTCTCTCTCTAGAAATTATGCTGAAGACAGACCTTTTTTTTACAAAATGGGAAGAGGAAGTAATACATACATACATACAATAAATAAGTAGAAGTGGCTGCTAGAAACCAAGATTAGTTGGCCAATTTACCAACTGTTTTTAATTTACAACAAGGTTGGGCGGGAACCTGTGGCCCTCCTGATGTTGTTGGACTACAGCTCCCATCATATCTGACCACTGTTCCTGGTAGTTGTGGCTGATGGGAGTTGTAATCCAGCAACATCTAGAGAGCCATAGGTCCCCCATCTCTGGTTTACATGATACTGATTTTCATTGGGGTCCTGAAATAAATTCAGATTCTACCCATCATTAGCTATCCATGGCAGTCTAAAAGTCTTTTTGGAGATTGTTGCCAGGTCACATTCCTGTAAGTATGACTCTCCTGCTTAGTAACTGGACAGGCACAATACGGGTAGCAGCAAAGCACTTTCCTTCCATGCATGCTGCCCTCCATCTGCTAAAGTTCAATGTGATCCAGAGAAATTAAAAGGAAAAATGCATTATTCATTGCCTACGTGTAGCCCATACAGTCCTTAAAGCCTTGACCAAGGCTGTCTACTTGGTAGCCCCTTGCAGCCAAGAGGAAAAAGATTGGCTGCAAGTGGCTACCAAGATTGGC
Source organism: Elgaria multicarinata webbii (assembly GCF_023053635.1). Classification (NCBI taxonomy): domain Eukaryota; kingdom Metazoa; phylum Chordata; class Lepidosauria; order Squamata; family Anguidae; genus Elgaria; species Elgaria multicarinata. The sequence continues at coordinate 89,140,236 of NC_086172.1, forward strand.
AAATCAACCCATTATGGGCCTGGAAGTCAAATTCATTCTTTGCAAACTTACACAATTTTGTCACCAGAGCTTCCAATTTCCTAAGAATTCTTTAAGGAGAATTTGGGGGCATTTTCCCTTGCTGTATCTGTTAGGAAACAAATTAATTATGGAGCCCACCATCTCATTAAACCAATAATCTCTGGAGTCAGAATGAACACGGCTGTTCTCAATAAAGAAAAGCACCTAGATAAATCAGAAAACCTTTCTTTGTGGAGCAGCACTGTTGTCCCAAGTGGCATTAGTACCTGTCTGTGATAGTCCAAGTTTACATCAGTCTTGAGGGTTTTGCTGTCTGGGGACTTCAGCACCAGGAAGGTTGTTTTGTACAAAAGGAGAAAGTATGCCTCCCAAGGGCAGACTGGGTGTTTTGCACACAGCAGAGTTAAAAATAGTGTCAATAACAAAACAGTGAGAGGGGTGGGTGGGGGGATGGAAGTGAACAGCTCAGTCACTATCACCCAGGAGCCTTTTGCAGCAACACCACCAAAAAACCCTCTGTGGCTGGTCAGTAGTCTTACCAATGAACTCAATGGACTTGTCCAGCCAGGGAAGGAGCTTCTCACAGTAATTGTCATTGACCGGAATGCGCATGAAGTGACTGTCACAGATGAAATCTGGCTTTGGACAAGAGTTGCTGGCATTGAGGACGTAGCTTATCCCATTCTGGGTCATCAGGTCCTGGGCAAGAGAGAAATAAGTAATGCAAGACAGTTAGTCCAGTATAAGGTCTTTTCATCCATCCTTCCAGAGGTCCTGACTATGCTACTGGCTCTTCCTTCCTTTCCTTCATTTACTACTACGTTGCCCACCCTGCAATTTATGGCTGCGGTGTGTTGTTGGGCATCAGGAAAGGTTTATAGAAATCATTGGCTTTGCCACAATGGAAAAACCACAGCTTCCATTGGGAAGTTAAGACTCACTATGAAAGGGTGAGCAGAAGACACTTTGTATGGTAAACGCTTAAAAAGGAGGCCTGACACAAAGACATCTGGGTTCCAGCTCCTGTTATATCCCTCCCAGTTTTCAAGTACTGAAACTCAACTCTACGGTTCCTCTCTTGAGTTTCCATGGCTCCATTTTTCTAAGCAGTCCTTGGGTAAAAACCTTAACCTCAGCCCCTAGGAGCAAGCTGAGCTCCCAAGCTCACATTCCTGGCATTTTCCTCCCTCATTTCCTTCTACTCCCTATATAAAATGTTTCCTCATCTCCTTTCTGTGTTGCTAGTTTAGACACTTCCACCTACCTCCCCCCTCCCCAGGAAAGAATGCCTGACCGGCTCCCTCCTGCCCAGGATACATGCCCATTGGTATTTTAACAACAATTATGGTTTCTTTCTTCTTTAACGTTATTATTTTTTCTTTAAACAAAAATCTCTTCCCTGCTGTGATATCATAGCCCAGGCATTCTGGCACCTTTTGTAAATACACTGCCTGTTCCTTCCCCTCTACCATTCCCAATGCACAACTTTGTCCATTTTGGGGCCGTCACAAAGGGTTCTTTGCTTGCAGATGTGGGCTAGAGTCTCTACACTGTCCTGCACTTCACCTCAGCATCAGTCACAGTTGAATGCCAAGTTTAATACCTCATCATCTGGCTGTCAGGCTGGACATGGAAGAGCTGAGGTCAGTGTTATTCTTTAGCCTGGCTGGCACTGGACCCTGGCAATAAACAGCTGGCTCCCCTCTTGATGCTCCTGCTGCTGATGTCTTTAACACTTCAGAGGAAACTCACAAACTCTGTCTCTGCCTCTCTGGATTGCATTGTCCCAATTAGACAACGTACAATTTCCCACACAGGTGACATCCCTGCGTTGCTTTCCCAACTACGCACTGTAACTCTTAAGGCAAAGGGGAAGGGTTCTATAAGGCAAGATCACCTCCCTTTTTACCAGGCTGTACCTTATTTAAGACATCTTTCTGGGAGCCTAGATAGAGATGAGGAAGAATGCGAGTTGGGCCAACGTTGGCCACTGGCATGCAAGGCTGGGAGATACTCATTGGCAGGATGGCCGTAGGTTTCCCTTCACAGAGTCCTGGGAAGCAAGATGAGAAGGTGGCAAAGCCCCCTGGGGGGAAAAAAGAGAGAGAGGAGGAAATAAGAACTGTGAGCAATGGCTACTATTTTTCGTAAATTGCATTTTACCATCACATTCTGCTGAAAGGAAACTGAGGCAGAGAGCTAGTGGCTTGCCTAAGGCAAAAATGGGATGTAAACCTAATTCTTTCCCTACTGAAGTGAAACTTTCTGCTCACTGGAACAGACTTCATAACGTTGCCTAATAAGGGCCTTAAGCTATCACGAGAACATTAGATATTACATATATATAAAAGCAAATTCCTTAGATCTCGTGTCACACAGGCTTTCTGGTGCCACATGCTCTCCAGTCCATGTACCCTGATCCTTCAGTAAAGAATAAAGTTCTGCCCTTGTGGATACTGTTGTACTACCCCTGACACTGGGCCTCTTCTGCCAGAGATCGTGTCGGTGTGTTTGTGTGGGTATATAATGAATCTCTTTGTGAGAAGTCCCTAGGATCCACAAACCTTCCTCCACACTTGCCTATTATAATGACAGGCATTTCATTAGGGTCTAATGGAACAATCTATGTCACACTTTTAAAGACTTTTAAACCCACCTCTCTTGTCACTTTTGGACCCATTTTAACCAATACCCAATGCCTTCCTTTGTTACAAGTTTACTATCTCCTTCACTCCCTTAATGAATTTTGTGTATAGCCTCTGAACTGGGGTAGAGTTACCAACCAATTACTCAGTCAGTTAGGGGGCAATCCTAAGAATGTTTAGACAGAAAGAAGTCCTACAACTCCCAGCATTCCCCAGCCAGCATTCCCCAACTCTGATTTAAATAAATATTAACATATTCTGAGAAAGAACAAAGGAAGATGTGTTGGTCTGTAAGAAAAAAATCCAAACCACAGTCAGCCAATACTTTTATTAGGACCAACCAACATGACACAATATAGTGAGCAAGTTTTTGAGTTTTCTAGAATTCTTCATCAGCCTGACAGAATATTGCCTGACTGTGGATTTTGGATACTCAAGAAAAATGTACTATTTTGTGGAATGATTCTATAACATTTAAATGAAGGCAAAGAATGCTTTTGACTAACAAAGCCAAATCATTTGCACTTTAGGAAAATGAACATATTGCCTGAATCAAGAGTCACATGATGATTATAACTGTTTTGTCTTCAGCACTGAATGCCTATTTGAGTGTGCTGCATGCTGCAATAAAAATTCACATTTTAAACCTAAGATTAATGAATCAGCTCATTTATCATACCCATTAATTGCTTCATTCTTTCAGCCCGCTGAAATTATAGCAAACCAAGGGTGGATTAACCATTCACCACTTCTCTTCCTATTACCGTACATATCTTTCAGGATTGGCTCTTTGGTCACCTGCTGATTCCAATATAGTAAGAGAGCCCATGCTGCCTCCTGTAAATCCCTAATATCTCTCCTTTAGGATAAATTATTTTTCATATTACTCTTTAATGTTTTAGAGACTTGTCACCTCCCAGTTGCATCAGCAAGCAGCAGAGACGTTTCCAGCCTGCAGATTTTTAACTGATAACAAAGAAACCGAGTATGTTAGTGACTGGAAGCAGCAGAACACACAATGCTAAGAAAAATAAATTGAATCTGTAGGGGGTAGGTGAGGAGTGTGTGTGTGTGTTTGTAATTCTAGGAAAGTAAGAAATAAATTACCTGCACTGGAATTCAGCCAGGACTCTATGGGATAATTTGACTCCTCTTTTATAAATAGCCCCCCTGGGATCTTTAGCCGCCACATATGAGCAAGACTTGTCATCTGAGAAATGGCAGGCCTAACAGTGTTGCTATGGGTTGATTTAGAAGGGACTGAGGGAAGAGGGTTGCCTAGAGATGAGCCAGTGGTTTTAAAAATGGCCACCTTTAGGGATCCTTTCTATGCTGACCTCCTTGCCAAGAAACTCCTGCCATGGATGCAATGAAACCTCAGGGCACTGCAGAAAATCCAGAAGCATTTTTAGGATATAGCCTCAGTTCCTTCAGGGCACCAGCTAGTTGTATTGGGCCTCACTATTACCCTGTATGAAATGAAAATATAATGCTGGGACTTCAACTGGTGGGTCAAGACCCAGCCTCACCTAAGGTTAGTTGTACAAATAGCACTATTATTGTACAGTGGGTCCCCAAATGCATGTTTGGGCTAAATGTGGGTCCTGCGCCTGAAAAGGGTGAAGTCCACTGAGTCCTAGAACATATCCAACACTTTATTGCAGCTGCCCATTACAGTGGAAAAGTAAAGGGCAAAGCTGTCTTTCAAGGAAGCCAGTACAGATGTTCTTCTTGAGAAAGCCTTGATAAGCTTTGAGATTCCTTAGGATTCTCCCAGAGTACCATTTGAAAGTCGCTGGCCTAGGGAATCATCCCAGGATCCTTCAGCAGAATTGATCTGTTGCTGGTAGATCTCAACCTTCTGTCCATCATGTGTAATCTTTAGCTGAATCACAGCAAACATAGCTGCAGGTCTTTGTACTTGAAACAGACCTACGTCAGAGTCATGCAACATTTCAGTAGCTCCCCCACCCCCTGGGCATCTCTCCGTGGCTCCCACTCATGTACACAGAGCTCTTTTCTATTTCATGCCCGAGTGGCTGGCCGATTAAGCAGCACCATGTACTGCGCTAATTAAAAAAGTGAGGCCATACACTGGGTGGGTGGCCCAGACATTTGAACAGAGATGGCAGGATTTCGTTTCTGAATGGATCCCCTAGTAGATTTTCATGGTCAGATTTGCAGAAATTGATCCAGCAAGCAGCATCTAAATCATGCTAATCCTGTTCTGGTCTGCAGTTTTAGGCTTGGTCTTGTTTTGAATAGTTCCTAACACTGAGCGGAGAGAAAGCAAATCAGAAAGATCTGCCTTCCTCTGAAACTGTGATATTCAATAGTAAGAATCTGAAAAGATTGCTTTCCAAATTGATAGCCTTATATTGGACTGATGCTACTCAAGTGGAAGTATATTTAAAGGTAAAGTGGGTGGGGATTACAGGTATGGATCACCAATTTCTAATTCAGTTTGGCAAAATTATTTTAACAAGGATCTAACCTCCCCCAACCCCATTCTAGGAACAATTTAAAGCCACATTTTACATAAAGCACTGTTGCTGGCTCCTCCCAAAAGAAGGCAAAGCCTGATGTAAAGCTCATACAAACATCTTCCTTGCGATAGCCTTGCTTTCAATAAAGTAAAACACTTTATCAACGTAACACTTTATGGATGTTTTCCCTACAGCAACTCCCAGATAGGAAATAAAACACACTGATTTTCTTTGGTAGACAATATTAACTCTCTGGTCAACTAAACTACTTGAAATACTGAAAAATTTCACAAGGCCTCATCTATTTGGAATGCAAAGAGTTAATGTGCCTTGTAGCACCACCTTCTCCATGGCTCTTTGTGACATGACATCACTCCCTCAACCGGGATATTAAATCAGAATGAATGAAACCAGATTAGCACAGGTGCACATGAGATCTGGTTACTCCTATCTGCCTCCACAACACTCCCCCTGCCCCTTCTTGCATCAATTTCACCAGGAAGCATAAATCATGTGCTTGATAGGAGTGTATGTAAGTATGCGTAATTTCCCCCTTTCTCTTGGACTGAGGGGAGCAGGGGTGGGGGGATAATCTAAGAGTCACGACTTAGGCATCTGGAAATACTAGGAGAAGTCATCCTAGACACAGCCTACTCCCTTTTAAATTTTTTAATGTTTACATTTATACTTGTTCTATTTTACGGTTTTAATTGTGCACTGCCCAGAGAGCTTCAGCTGATGGGCAGTATAAAAATATAATAAATAAATATAAATACTAGGAAATGTGCTGCCCTTTGTCATGTGAACTTATGAAGTTGTGTTTAGTCCACTGGTCCATCTAGAAAACAGAATTATGTATTCTGGCTAGCAGAGGCTATTAAAGGTCTGAAGTCCAAACCAGATGGAAGCAGATCCATGGGTTTAAATCTAGATCTGCCCCAATCATGCAAAAAAGAAGGGGCTGTTTTTAACAGCAAAAGGGATGCACGGATGTACTGTGCAGATCTCTTCCCTTGCCTGCTACTTTCCTCTCTGTAGTCCTATCTGTTCAAGCACTTTTCTCAGCTGAGCACACTGTTGTTACAGGAGTTCAGCAGAGGAGAACAGTGACAGGTGAGAGGGGGACAGACAGAGTGTGGATAGGTAAGCTCTGTGTATGTTATGCACGTCACCTGCATACCCCTTTTACTCTTTTAAACAGATGCCTTTCTCTCTGTGTGGTCGGGGTAGAGTCATGTTAAAGTACAAAGCTCTGCTGCCACGAATCTCATTTGTCAGAGATCTTTTAACTGGAAATGCCAGGAGCTGAAGCTGGCACGTTTTGTATGCAATACAAAACGTGCCCCCCCCCACCAAGAGCCCCCTTTAATAGAAATAGACCTTCTCTAGTGACTCTGAATTTTCAGGACAAAACCCAACAACAACCAATGTTCACCATGTCTATCAGGCAAAATGGCAAAGAGGGCTTAAAAAAAAGTCCTCCAATGAATGCTAGAGATGGAAAAACAGGTCTGTGTATCCATGAGTGCCCAACTTTTTACAATGGACACATGCTGATGCATATACCACCACAGAATCTGCACTATGCTGTAAACTGGTTTGTTCATCTAGCCATCTTGTAAGCTGAATTGCAGAGTACTGTGATAGATAATATGATCACTATGCTGATACCTGCATGATCTCACAGGACTCTTGTTGTGGGTAACATGATCACTATGCTGATATCTGCATGATGTTACAGGAGTCTTGTTGTGGCTAGCAAAGATAGTATCTCTGGATGCATTCTACTGGGAAGTGCTGCTCCCATTAATTTTGGTAAGAACTTCCCGATGGGTCCTGCTCTTTGGGGTTTTAGAATCTTCACACGTCATTCATGTACTTGACCAGTGTTGCCCACTTTCAACAGAGAACTGCAGCGCTGAGAAACTTGCTTAGTCCATACAGGTGAACTACAATACAGAGATTTTTCTTGACCAGTTCTAGCCTGACAGCCTGATCGTTCTCTACCATACCGGCTGAGGGAAATATATCACCTACATTACTTGCTTGGCCCCTCTCCCTCTCCCATATTTATTAAAAGCTTTGCCTTACTGCATTCAGCTTAGGCTGTGTTTTTTCCCCTTTTTTCTTTTAAGGTAGAAGAAATGACATCAGAGTTAAAGCAGGATAGCACCTGCTGGTACTCTCCGAACAATGCCATCTCCCCTTCCAGGATTTGTCGGTCAGCAGATCCCTGCCAGTTTTGTGGGTAAAAATGCAACCAACCTTGCAGGGGGCCCTTAGAATGCTAAAGAGGATTCACAGAGGAAAGTAGTGCCCCTTCTATCTCAAGTAACCCTTTTTAGGGGGTGCAGTTTCCCCCTTATTGCCAAAGGATGTGTATGCCAAGTGAATTTAAGGCACAGAATAAATCTTATTGGATACAATGCAAAAAGAACCAGGTTTTCCTGAGTTCCGTTGGAATAGGTGGGATTGAACTATACAGTGAAATTGTTAACATCCCTTAAACAAAATGGGGGCTTGGGCAGAGAAAGGAGAGCGAAAAATATAAAGAGAGAAGCTGGGAAAAGGGTGGTGGGGTAAATGGGGCATGAGCTAGATAAGGCAGTGGAGGAAGCACAAGGAAAGGAGGAAACAGAAGCCTGAAGAGATGCCAGGCCAAGGGAAGAAGCAGAAGATTTAGGAAAAGGGTTGTGAGAGAGATACCCCCCCCCCCCGCCCACACACACATCCCCAGAACGATGGGAAGAACAGAAGGTCAGCAGTCAGTGAGCAAGTGCTCTTGGCCATAATAGTGGCTTTAAGGCCTGTAGTTTCTTTTTAATTTCCAGAAGCCAGTGTAGCTTAATGCAAAATCACCAAGGACGCAAGCAGAGTTCCTGACATGATTGATGATGGGGCTGGCTTTGCTATTAATATATGCTAGCTGCCTTTCTAGCTTCAGATCAAGAAAGAAAAATATAACAAAGATCCTGGGTCTTGTACATTCACAGCTCCTCTATTGGTCAAACTATATGGCCTGGGAGTGCCATTCTTTTGGCATGAGTGGAATCTGTTTGTGGGACAGAGTGGGTGGAAAGAGCTCTCAGATTTCTTATAACTGCGCTCTCCAGTAGGAGATCTGGCTGAGGCTTTAAGGATAGGACTTGATTCCTCACCCTGTTCAGAATCCTGAGCCTGGCCAAAGTTGCAGCATTCGGGGAGGCTTTAGACACGATTCCCAGCCAAATGTAGAAGACCAGCTACCTGGTTTATAGAATGTCTTGTACCATGCAACGCTGGAGCTACTAGATGTGAGCAGAGATGAGATCTAATTTGAAGAGAAACCCTGGCGCCTGCCTCTTTTAAAAACAACATATGACAAGAATGTTGCAAGAGATTAGGGCAGCACCTGGATGTTAGCAGAGAAGGAAAAAATACTCTCCATACAAGCCCCATTCAAGCTGCTCATAGAGTAATCAACCTCCCTATTTAAGCACCTTAAGAAATCTTGGCGGCATTAAGGAATCCAGCCTCAGGCTATCCTGGAGAGATAAGGATATGCTTTTAAATTACATGCAGAAGACACCACAACTTCCTAACTCCCAGTTTTGCTCCAGCTACTAGATGAGGGCTGATTCAGTCAACCATTCTCTGTACTACCAACATTTTCCCTAGCCTGCACTGCACCATGCACACAGCAAATGAATTGTCTGATCTGACCACAGTAGGCACAAAGCACAATGTTTCTGGTTCAACTCTGGTCTTTGCTTTGAAGTCATTTGGTGACCTTAAGCAAGCCTTTTTCTCTCTCAGCCCCCTATCTGCAATTAAAGGAAAGTTTAGCCATAGCATAACCTGCACTTGCTGGGTTCACACGACACAACAATTGCCGAACGGGGATTTTATATTCAATCTAGTGCTCAAGGGCACTGCGGCTCGTCGGAACCTAGTCATTGTGACCCTCTGAAAAATTTGTCACAAGTGCCAACTGCAATTAGGCACACTGATGTGGGTTTGAGAAATAGTGTATAAAATTGCCATTTTTAGTTCGATGTTCCTCCTCGTTGGAAACATTCTGCATTTAACAAAGTCCTATTTGTGAAGAAATAAAGTTGACACAGGTAGCAAGAGAGATGGGGCAGATTTTTTTTTTAAAAAAGGGGAATGTACCTTACAATTACGGATAACGGAGAGGCAAGAGTGAGAGGATTCGTAACCTGCTGTATTAGAAATGGACAATGTACAATCCAAGGACTGAAAGTGCTTTTAGCCTGCAGATTTCTATTAGAATCCTTCTGAGAACCTCAAATTTTCTGTTCAGTTCAAATTCATTGCTTATAACCTTAGGTCATCAAATTTAATTTCAGGAAAGGGAAGCTTTCCCACTTTTACAGTTACCAAAATAAGATTGAAAATAGGAGGGTAGTATGTCTGCAGGGCACAGTAACTAGTAGGCAAAGGATAAGAGCTCCACATTTATTTGGCCATATATCATGATCACGAAGTCTATTTTTGTGGTATGAGGAGCTGGATCATATATTTTTTTAGCATACAGGCGTTAACATAATATCAGGCATCTGGGTCATCCCAATTTAGCTGGTAGAGCAAGATTTGTTCACAGTGATATAAATTGCAATATTGTGCAAATTCAGAATTCAGAAATTAATGGTGACCTTCCAGACCATCTCATGTTTGTTGCTGAAGATATTGTACAGCTCTGTCCCCCTACCTTCAATATACAACTATAAAATTCTACATATTGTGTTAAAGCCTCTTCTAGTGTACCAACCTCATCCTAATAGTACGTATACACTGTTAGTTATATCATGACTAACAGTGAATGGTTCATTTCCTCCTCAAAGGTTTCTCCCTGTATAAATTAACTGAGGCAAAGTCAAAAGATATGATAATAGGTTAAAACATCTTATCAAGACAGCTTTTATGCAGTAGCCAGATTGAGTAGAAATTCAAATCTTATCTGATCTTTCTTTAGATACATTGCAATTTCTTAGATTTTTTAACATCTGTTTCGCAGCTTGACAAGATAGGTTATAAATGTGAATCCCCTTAAAAAAAAAACTTTTCACACTAGTAAAGCCATAGATGTGCATATGACCACTGAGAGGAGGCCATTTCTAGATCAGTACAACATACGGAGTCCGGTACATAACTAACTCTAGCAGAAATTGACAATGCTTTTTATAAACAAAGGATTATTCATTTTTGTTAAACTAGAGTCTATAAAATTCCAGTCTTATTGTGGTTGTTTTCAACTTTATTAGAAATCTTGCCTTGCTAAGTTGTAAATTGTTTCTTAGGGGCTGTCTATACGTTGGGAAAGCCCTGGGGTGCCTCCGCAGTGGCGCTGTATCGTTTATACAACGCAGAAGCCAGTGCAGAGCCATCCCAGGGCTTTCCCCTGAAGCTCAGAAATAAAAAAGTCGGGAACTTATAATGGTGCATCTGCTGTCTCTCGCCACTCTGGAGGCATGGCCGGGTAGATGGTGACCTCTGATTGATCGCCATCTGCCTGGACAGAGGGGAGGGGGCGGGCCTGCGAGCTGAATGGCCACTGGAACGCTCCTGTGCTTCCTTCGCATGGAGAGAAAGAAATGCTTGGTGGGGAAAGCCCCACAAGGTAAGATGGAAAATAAAAGGGAAGCAGCACCTGTGCAGAAATGCACAGCACACCATGGAGTGGCAGCGGCTCCTCCTCCTCCATTGATGGATGCAAACCCCGCACTCACTCCTTGGTGTGGGGGCAACCCCGCAGGAGTGCAAGCGCAGGGTTTTGGGGGCTCTAACGCCAATGCATTGTTGTCAAGACAGTGCCTTATTCTTTGGCACCAATATCTCTTCCTTGTAGTATCGTATGTTTTAAAAACCTGTAACTACAGAATTAAAAACCCTGTTGCCTTTCTGATTGGCCAGCCACACTGAAATTACTAAATACACCACATCACAACTGCTAGCAAACTCAGTCACCTTAATGTGAGCTGAATGGAAATATAGAGTTATGTATTAAACGAAGGAAGCCCACTGCTTCACCATACAAGTGCATATTCTATTTGCAACTCAAACTGCATCTGCCACTGCTCTTTCTGCTTGCAGTGGCATTTGGTAAGGCAGTAAATGTGTTCTCTCGTTTTGTATAGCACCTATTACACATTAGGGACTTTAAAAAAAATGATGTGGTTTGAGTTACATAACTGCTTCACCACACACATCACTCTGTATCGATCCACACAATACACATTGTTAAAAAGTCAATTTGGTTGTATGAATGTTCCCTTAAGTATCTACCACATTATTAAGAACATAAGAAAAGCCATGCTGTATAAGACCAAGGATCCATCTAGCCCAGCATTCTGTCCACACTGTGGCCGACCAGCTGTAGACGAGAAGCCACATACAGTTTTGAGCATATTCCTCTTACCACTAGATTCAGGTAATCTTCATCCCCCATGTTAAATAGAAGTGAAGATGAGTTTTAAAAAAGGCTTATTCAAGGCCATATAGGAAATATCTGGTGGAACAGCCAGTGGTCCACTTCCAAAGAAAGATCCACATGCACACGCTAAGCTTTCTGCACTTTCCCCCCAGGAACAACTCTCAGCTGATGCACATTCATGGTTCTATCGGTTTCTCAGCAGGTGTGAGAGAGCCCAGTTTGCAGCAGCTATTTGGGGAAATTCTGAAGGAAATCCCAAGTGTTCAAGCAGACGTCTTCTCTTCCATCTTTGAGACAGAAGTCAATATAGGTAAACTTACAAATCCTAGATTAGCCCCCTAATCAGTAAGAAACCTTTCTCTTCTCCAATGAATCATAGCACAAAAGCATTTAAAAAGTATATCATGCAGGTTCATTTGCAAGTTTCCGTCATACTCTGTTGCCTGGCAACTATTTATGTTTCAAGTGCTTAACATTTTGATCATGAAACCATTCTATTACTCCCCTAACACCAGGATTCTCCTCCTTTGTAAGAACTGGTATTTTTCTCAAGCTTCTTCGCAGTTCTGTGGAAATTCCCTAGTTCCCCAAGATTATTCTTGATTATTTATTACTTTGTAGTGCTATCCTCTCTTCCTCTTTCTGACCACCATTTAATTATTTCTAAATTCTACTCCTCCCCTGTATTGTCCCCCCCCACACACACACATTATTTTTCTGTTGATTTGGATTCTTTTTCTTCTTATCACCCCTTCTATGCTTGGCTTCTGTTTCACATACTCTTGATTTTGCTGTGTTTACTTTTTTCCTAGTGCTGATTCTTTTGTCTCACTTTCCTGCTACCTGTCTGTCAGTTTCTTTGTCCCCAGATCTCCCCTTTCCTTTGTTAGTAATGGTCATGTGCAAGTATTTTGATGCAAACCCCACTCCCAACATGACTTCATACACTATTATGTTCTTAATTTGCTTTCGCTGGCTCTTTCATCCTCAAAACAAGTTTATTTTTCATCTTTCCACCTCTATTTTTTGTTCATCATTGTCTCATATATGACACTTCCCCCCCCTATTGTTAATTCCCAGCTTTCATCTTCTGCTCCTCCATCTTCCCATTCTCAATGCTTTTGTCTCCTATTTTGATGGAATCTATCTGCAATTCAATAGTTGCTCCTATGTCCACAAGTATGCTTCTTTCTTCAACTTCTTGTGTTTCTTCATCTGGTCTTGCTCATGCTCCTCTAGTTACTTTTTCTTTGTATGCTAACTTTCCCTTCTAAGACTGAATATCTTCCTTTGTTTTCTAAGGCTGCAAATAACCCTCATCCCTCCTGAATTTTCTCTCTCTTGTGCTGGGCCGTTTTACATGACATGAGCGCCCACTATGGGTTATTTAACCTATGATGAGGCTACTGTACATGTGGGGTGTATACCACTGTCATTTTGCATATCCAACCCTCACTCAGAGGTTGTCATGTCATCTGAATCTGGCGAGAGTAGGTCATCTGAGAGTTAAACAGATCATAGGTTCATGCTTGATGAATAACAACCCTGAGCAGGGATTGGATATTTAAACTTCATTTTTCTTGTAAGGTGGACTGATTTAAATCATAAATTAATTAAGCCACTAAGAAGAAAAGGCCAACTGATTTAAATCCTGAATTAAGTCACCAAGAAAAAAGGCCAACTTAAACAACAGATTTAAATATGTTTCGTGTTAGACTCCCTCCTCCTCTGATCCTGCTCTCACATGTATTAATTTAATTTAAAATATCTGATCTGTTTATTTTTAAATTGTTGATTTCCCCCTACTTTTTTCTAGGCTTTATCCCTCTCCATTTAACAGCTATAATTCCTCTTTTACTTTGCCAGTCCATCCAGAATTGGTCCAGATCACCTGCTATTGATCTCTCGGTTGCCACTATCTGTGGCATCTGGTTTCTGGTGTTGCCAGGAGAAGCTGCAGTTTTCATCAGTTTACCCTTGTTTATTTCACCTCTTCCGAATAGCAGGATCTCTCACTTTGGAGAAGGGTGATTTTTACCCCTATTAGTCCCTATTGACACTTTTCTGCACATGCAGACATACAAACACACACACACACACACACACGATCTGTTGAATAATAAACAAATAGTATCTCTTAAAAATACAGGAATACACAATGTCCAGCAATCATAGCATCAAATATAACTCCAGTGGTTGTTCACCAGTTCCTTCAAGCTGTTTTTACACAGGCACAAAGCTATGGATTATTGTAACACCATTATGCACTGATTTACAACCCACCCTTGCAATCTGCATTGTGCATGGAACAATTGTACGTCACTCCTGCACCAAGTAGCAGGATCCAGAAAAAATGCTTGCACAGTCATTAGTGCAATTACCATGCCAGCATCTGTATGGAACTCTGAGTGAAGCTGCAACTTCTCAGGCCATTATCATAGAGAACAATACATCTCCCAACCTTTCCTTCTGTTTCTTGCCACATCTCAGTGGTGTCAGTGGAGGGAACAGGTGCAGCCTTTGTTTTTGTTGTGATACACAAGCATTTTAACACTTCTTTAGGTGAAAAATCCATTGAATTTTCATCTATGCCTTGCAATGAGCCAGCTGCCTACCATGGATCAAATTGAGTGGTGTGAAGAGAAGCATCTCCTTCAGCAGGCAGGAACTGTGACGGTTTGGCTTTGGTCTAGCTAGATCACAAATAATTCAACTTAGTTTTTCTTGGTCGGCAAATTCTAATCAATATTGAGAGGATGCCATCTAAAATAACACTGGCGCCTTTATTTGTTTAATTGTAGATGGTGGTATAATATCTTTCTTAATGTCTGCTTTAAATATATGGGGATCTCCCTCTCCATGGAGGCTGAAGTCACCTGCTAGGCAAATCTGGGTGAGAAAATTTAGATCTATCAGTTACTAGATCTAAATTTAGAACTATCAATGCCTCGATCCAAAGGGATCCAAAGAAATTATTATTATTATTATTATTATTATTATTATTATTATTATTAAAGGGCAGCTACCCTAAAATAAGATTTCACCCTACCCTACATCCCTGCTACACCTGACAGAAAGCCATATCAGAGCTGTCATCCTGAGGCGCCATATGTTGATATGTAATTCTTGACAACTCCTGCAATTGACTACCCTCTCAAAAAAGATGCTTATGGAAGAAGTATGTGCAACTGCATCACACACATTTGCACCACCTTATGACCCCTGCAGTTTAATAAGCAATTTCTCTCCATCCTGCAGCAGTTTTCTCCCAGATTTGCTGGCACCACAGTTACATCTTTTTATGAACATGAAAACAACATTCACTGCTGGTTCCACTCGAATACTTCCATTTTAGTGCTAATATCTATTCTTCATTTGCTTGACAGCATCAGCAATGGACCTTCAGTCTGTTGGGTGCCCTGGTGAAAGTTCTTCAAGAGTTCTCATTACTCGGCACACACGGATTTTCGCGGGTCCTTCTCACAACATCGTCTGCCTCCCACGAGCTTCCCACTCCTTCTAGCCTTCTTTGTGCCACAAAACACAGCACAGTAAGTCCGACTTATTTTAAAGATGGAAGTTTCCGCCATCTCCTGCTGTGTGCAGGAGAAGCAGCAGGATCAAAATGGCCCACAGAATGGGCCAAGTGCAAGTTGTTTACTTCCTCTTTCAAAAGAGGAAGTAATGAGAGACAAATGTGTGGGCACAGAAGCGACAAAACTGCTTTTACATTGAGAACCTGCCTTTACACTGAGACAAAACTACTTACCCAAGATCAACCCTCCCTTTCAGCCACAGGCAGACAGAACAACAACGGGTGCCTACTTAAGATCACTTAACTCAGGGCATGTCTACACCAGTCCTATATCACAGGGTTGTCCCTGGATCGTCCCTGTGTGTCCAAATGATGCACAGGGAATCCTGGGGGCAACCCAGGACTTTCCCTGAGATATCTGGGACAGCGGAATACCCAATTTCTCTGTGGTCCCGGAACCATCCTGAGGAGCACGGGCCATGTGGCTGCTGCTCCCAGGTTGTCCCTTCCTCCTCGTGAGTAGCAAGGCTCTTAAAATGGGCATGGAGCTGCATGGGGGCAGGGAGAGGCTTTGGTTTTTTAGTTTTGGTATTTTTGGAACTTACTTTTCCAGAGGAGGGCAATTACACTCCTTCTCCTGTTGCAGAAAAAAAAAGTTGTCCACGATGTCCTTTCTTATGGGATGTCGCACAGCCATCAAGACGCTGAGTGTGTGTGTGTCGCAGAAGCAGGTAAGTCCGCGATCCTCCCCCCTCTCTCCCTCTACACCCTATGGTGTAAACATGCCCTCAGTTCAGTGACACTAGCCTGTAATGTCCTTTAACCTCCCCGCTATACTCACAGTAAAGTTTGTGAAAAAATGTGGGCCCCCCTTCCTGGGTTTTCAGTGGAAGACTATGGATGAGGTGAGATTGCAATTCACTTTAATGGCTCTTGAGTATGAAATCAGAGTGCTACTTCTTTAAGATTCACAGAAGCAGAGTACAAGGGTGAGTATAATCTTGTGTATGTGATGTTAGTATCTCTGGGTCCTTCATTGCTCATCTATAATGAAGAAATAGTACTTCTTGGTCTTAAAGGATCTTATTATGAGTTAAACCCTTGGATGTTATAAGCTGTAGAAATAATCTAAAAGATTGAGAAGGACAAAAAGCTGCAGCTCAGGCTGTTAAACACATGAATAAACCTTTCTTGTCCCTATAATTAATAGCATTTTTTTTTAGTTTCTTGATGAACTGAGGCACTTATCTTTACACAGGCAAATTTTCCAAAGACATCAGGGAAAAGTGGCTGGTTGAGATATTCAATGAAATGTAGAGAATATACCTTTAAAAAGCAACACCCATATATCTCCCTTTCACTCCTCCCATATGTCAAATGTACTATTACCAAACTGGGGCTGGGGGGAGGGGTCTTCACTTATTTCCCCCCTCTTATTCTGTAACAGTTAATTCAGTGCTGGATCAGACTAAAGGTCTGTCTAGTCCATCATTCTGTCCCTACAGTGGCCAACCAGATGCCTATGGGAAGCCCAGAAACAGGGATAATGCCTCTGATATGTAGGTAATACAAAGCCATAATGACTAATATCCATTGATAGACTTATGCTTCATGAAATGTATGAACAAGGAAAGAAGCCAGAGGAACAGATAGGTTACATAAGGAGAACTGTGCTCAGTATGAGAACACCCTGTGGCCTCTGCTGTAAATCTTGGGGGGGGGGGGGCATTTCTGTCTTGACATCCCCTCTAGCATCTATGGAGGTTATTTATGCATAAGAGAGGCTTCTATATGTTTCATTACAAGCCTAACCAATGATGTAATTGCAGCCCTTGAAAATCTTACCCAGTCCTGCCTTAGTGAATTCCTTGGCTTTCAAAACCATACTTCCTTTTTGCTAAAAGGTCTGCTGTCTGCCACCCAGTCCCTTAAGTGCGAGACAACCGCCCCAGTGTGGTTCTTTTGTTCTCTCACAAAAGCAGAGTTCTCCAGCAGGAGCTGTATGCTTTGCTCACATGCAAAAACCCTGCTAGATTTTACATAGGAGAACGGTTACTCACTTACATACCTGAACAAGTTAAAGGAAAGCACCAGCAACACTTCAAGGGCTGCTTCACACCTGTGTTTTCTTTTCTTGCACAGATATTTATTCTGAGCAAGAAAAAGCATAAAAACCAAGGGTGAAGAATGAACGTGAATACACTGTATTTCTTAGTGTACTCAGCCTCTCCAGATTAGGGTAAATAAGGGGTAACTCAGTCAGAACCAAAAAGCATGGCTGGGATGCATCAGACCAGAAATAGCAAATGCTGAAGTCCATGCATCGGGCAGGGACACTTGGCAACATTCCTCTCCCCACCCACACCTTCTGGGCCCCAATTTATAGTATTAGCAAAAGTCAGGCCCGGCTTCCTTCCTCAAGTAACAAATACTGTTCCACTCCTTATATCTGCTCAATTAGCTCACCCATTGCTGGCCAATGGCCAATTCTACATAATATCCTTTATCGTATTGTCAGAGCAGCCAAAATGTTCAGCACGTTACTGATGCAGCCTCGCTGCATTTGCTGCTTTGCCAGAGCCAAACACGGAGCTTTTTATAGGCAGTTAAACCTGTATTCTAAAAAAGGGGGAAACTGGCTCTTCCTCTTAGTCTCTTCTGAAACTGCCTCTCCCAATCCCTCATTTTAAGTGGCTTTAGAATCTTACCTCATCAAGTTCCTATTTGAATGCTATTACTGCAGTGTAAAAAGCTCAGTAGCTCCTTGCAGCTGTTTCCCCTTCACAACCACCTGCTGTATTATTGACTCTCACTGCCTTCCTGTGCTGCATTAACTGATCTCCTTTTTCAAGCCCTTGCACTGTTTTTGGTATTGTCAGATATCTTCATTCTCACTTCAGCTCTGGGATGATCCATTTCTATTTCCCCCAATTCTGCGATTTGGAGCTCCATCAGACGAGCGTTTTATTGCAGACTCGTTATTGGGCACTCACGGATTTTCGCAGGTCTCTCTCATGACATCCTCACCCTCCCGAGCGCTTCCCGCCCCTTCTAACCTAATTCGTGCCACAAAAAACACCCTGTTATTTTTAAAGACAAAAGTTGCCGCAATCTCCTGCTCTGTACAGGAGAAGCAGCGTGATCAAAATGGCCCACTGAATGGGCCACATGAACGTTGTTTACATCCTCTTTCGAAAGAGGAAGTAATGAGGGACAAATGTGCGGACGGAGGAGCGACAGTAAGGAAATGCGATTTCCCCCCCGTGTGATGATGCACTTTAAGATCGACTTTGTGCCTCTCCTCCATTATCATCCTACCTTGTGCCCTAGTCTCTTCACTCTACTTATTTAATTAAAAAGGAAGCTCAATTATTTCCATTTGACAGATCAAGAAGTATTACCCGCAAATTAATCCAAAATATACCTGTAAGAGCAGGAAACTTAAATTTCCTTACAGTCCAAAAACCAACAGTCAAACTATTGTGTCATCTTTCACCACTAGGCACGCTTACCCAGTTCTTGGTTTTATTGAGATAACATCTGTTGGGCAGACAGTTTTGAGTTGCATGCTCAACTTGAAGGAAGATTCCATAAAGGAGAATGGGAAAAGCTTGCAAATTCACTGTCCTCAATTAGCCATGTTTCATCTTTGAGTCTTTGCCAATCCGGTTATATTTCTTTGATATGAAAGAGCTTGTGTACGTAGGAAAGCAACCAATTAATTCTGTTTTTAAAAACACTGGGAAAGAATCTGGAAGACTCAGTACTCCCGAGCTGCTGGTCCAGATTTTCCTCTGGTTAACATGCCTCCCCAGGACCAGTTTTACTGGTTCTAAGTAAAGAGAAAAGTGTCATATCCATAAATGACTTATTACTAATGACACCATCTCTGGGCTATGCATCTCATGACCAAAACAGAGAGAGAGAAAGAGAGAGAGAAGAGATTTCCAAGCACTGTAGGACAATTCACATTTTGTAAAGAGTGCAGGAGTGATAGGAAAGTTTCCTGGTTCCACCATTTGGTAAAGTAGATCAGTCCAATGTTTAAAGCTGTTTTTCATTCTTCTTTTCACCTAGCACTGCATGCAATAAGCTACTATTGGATGCTTTTTAGATAAAGGAATCATTCCCAAGGGGAAACTGCAGTCAGTCATCATGAGAAACAAAGCAAACATAGTGGGCCTGAAGGTTGGGACAGCACAGTGCTTTTTCATGGTTTCATCAATACCTCTTCTTTTCTATTCCTTTCCTAGGAGATACTTTCTTTCTCCACTTTCCCTTCCCTCCACTCCATCTGCACATCCTCTTGATAGTGACCTCTAAAGAAGGCAGCAGTGAATGTATGATGCTTTCTCATGCACAGAGATGTGCTCAGGAAATTTCCACCCCTCCCTACCCTTCTGCCCTGGAGAAGTGAACATGTGGTGGGTTACATAAGAAAGGAAGAATCTGCCTTTCTTCTCCAAGCTCCCCATTGCACTCTGGCTTTAAGGTATTCCCACTTACTGTGAAATTAAGCTCTTTTAGTTCCAGCCTTCCTAAACCAAAGGGGCAGCACCCTTGGTTTCTAGAAGAATGCCAAAACACTGCACATGTAGAATCCTAGAGGACTCAGACAACCATTACCACTAAATGTCCATCTTCTTGCACCTTATTCTTGTAGCAAACAGTAAAGCGATTCTGAAACAGCAGCACATCTTCTGATTATTCTTGAGGGTGGGGGTTACTCTGGAACATCCTCGCTCAGAAATAAATCTCACTAGTGAGATTTCTGTATGCTTACTTAGGATTGATGCCTGTGCCTGGGAGCTGCAAAGGTAGTGAAATGATGGGTATTTGGTCCCCACGACCACTACCAAAATCCTAAACTGGTGATGTTGTTCTCTGGCTGCAAGGTATCAACTGTCAACCCACCACCACACTCCAAGGCAGAACATGGTTCAGACTAAGGAAATTCTCCCCCATGCCCCCACAAAGAAATGATCACTACCTTTCTCCATTCACTTCTCATGCAAATCCTCATCTAAAATAAAATAAAATAAAATAAAAATACAGGGAACCAACCTCTCATGTCCCTGCTGTCCTTCATCCGTCTCACCCTGATTTTCAGCTTCATCTGCCCATTGTGCATGTCTGGCCAAAACTGGTCCTCAGGGGGAGCAATCATAACATCCAAAGGCATCCAGGCAGCTGGGTTGCGTCTCTCCAAGAGCTACCTCCTGCCCTGGCAAAACAACAGCTGGCGGAGGGGGGGGAGCCTCCTCTTTCCAAAAACAGGGAAAGGGAGAGCTCGAGACACCCCCAAATCCAGCTTTTAGGAAAAATGAAAAAGGGAAGGGGCGAGGTAATGGGTCAGAAATATTCCAGCTCCTTTTCTGCAGGATTATTTCCCTCCTCTCTTCACTCCTTGTGTATGTGCAGCGCCAACTCCAGCGAGCCTGAATGAGCTCAGCACATGAGCAACAGCCGTGCTGATCCACCAAGGAGCAGTCATAGCTAACGGGTCAGGCATGCAACCGCATTCCTTACTCAGCACACAGACATGCAGTTTAACTCAAGGGCTACGCTACTGGCATATGGTTTGCTCAGCTGCTTAAAGAGACAACATCCCATTTCCCCCCTCCAACCCCGACTGCAGTTCCAAATGGCTACAAACGGCAGCCGGCAGGGGCAAGAGAAACTGCTCTGGTGGTGTTTTGTTTTGACAGGATAATGCATCTGTATGGTAATACGAAGTTTTAGAATGCTGTGCAGTCCAGCTACCTCATTTGCTGCATGTTCTTCACCTTAGTTCCAAAGCACTGATAGAAAGCAGGAGGAAGTGTAGTATAGTGGATAGTGTACTAGCCTGTATCGATACATCCAGATTGGTAGATTTCTGAACAACCTATTGCAGTGCAAGGGGGTGGCTTTGCAGACTGTACTGCATCACAGGTTTTCTAACTGTATGAAATTCTCTTGCTTCTTCCCTAGATAAAATGCTAAACAATTGTTCTGGGCAGAAGTCCCATGCTGTATCCAGGTGCTTTCAGACCAAGGGCAGTTAGCACAACTAATCAGAAGTCATTGTGCAACTATTCAGTCTCCTTCCCTGTGTTTCTTTTTGTAAGAAGTGGTGGGAAAGCCTAGGAGGGCTACAAATGGAAGATGTCATCAGGCATTTCTAGACAAGGCTGTTAATCCACTGTATCTACTTTCGGTTTTGTCACAGAATTGAGAACTGAGTGCTACATAGAGTGCGTTTCCTTCCTGCTTTTTCATTACATAAGCTCTAGGTGGCACTGTAGTATAGTGGAATACAGCAAACACACAAATAAAAAGAGTGTTTTCTTTCACTTTTAAATACTGCACTTTCCCTGCTCCAAAAGAAAAAAAAAAGCGTGAAAGAGGTCTTTAGACTAAGAAGCAAAACTGGAGGTTCACAATGCTGTTTCAACAACTGTGAGTAGGGAATGACAAGTGCACAATTAATTCCTCATGTAGAAAAGGAGGAAGCCCATAATGAAGGGCAGGATCTACACAACCGCTTATAACGGTTCATAATGGTTATGACAACTGTTCAGGCCCAGGACACATTACATATACCGTTTTCATACCATTTAAAAAGTGTTATATCCTGCTTGGTGTAGATTGGCCCAAAGTCTCATCTGGAAGCTCCCCCTATTTCTGGCTACTCTTCCATTCTAGTTTCACCTAATTTGCACCACTACGTTTGTGTGCTCATTCAGCTAGAACTGGCTCACACCTGGTCATTTTTTTTCTTCCCTCAACTTCAACACCAATCGTGTGTACAAGAAACATGCACATATTTGTTCCAGGGCCATGAAGGCATAATTTAGATGAGCTGAAATGAAGCAACAATGCTGGTCAGGACACATGCTAAGCCAGTGAACAACCTTGGTGCCAAAAGTAACTTACTTCTTGGGGCAATTTTAATCAGGACCACAGAGTGGGGGGAAAGGGTCAACTCCCCTCCACTTGAACTGTGGCCCAATCCAGATTGGGGGCCACCACGACTGCTATTTTAAGAATACATACAAAAGCAAAAATGCATTTAAATATAGAGTATAGTTTGTCTCTGAAATGTCTTTACAGGGGGACGAGAAGAATTCATGGAAGATAGTGACCATGGCTAATAAGTGCTGATAGATCTGAATAAAACCTCCATTTTCAAAGGCAGTATGCCAGGTGCTGAATGGCAAATGATGGAGAGAAAACCCATGTAGAATAGGGAAAGACCCTTTCCTAAGAGCTACCACCTGTCAGTACATATGGACTAATATTCTGACTTGCTGCATGAGCTGGATGGACCAATAGCCTGACGGTGCATGACATTTTCCTACTTTCCTATTGTGTTATCCAAGTCACCTGCTCCACTGGCGGCCACCACCACCCTTTCCACATTCAACCTCCATGGCTTCAAAATGGTGAATTGCAAATCTGCACTCTGCTCCATTCTCCTATACACTTCATGCCCCTTGCCACCCATACAGTTAATATAAAGGGAATGGTAAGCCATGTTGATGCTGAGCCCACAGTGGGCCTGTTCAGACAACACACTAAACCATGGTTTTGCAGCAAATGTTTAGTGAGTGTGTTAAGCTGTGGTTATGTAGCCTCCATGGTTAGGAATGGTTCATATGACACGCTAAGTTATGGTTCACATGACACGCTAAGCCATAATGTTTAGCTCAAAGTGCTTAACTACCGTGACTTAGTGTGTCGTTAAATACGGTTAAAATCAGTATCAGCCACTGCTGAGCCAACCCCATTGCCTTACTAAGGGCATTGTTCTGTAATTTGTGTGGAATATGGATAAGGTGCTGCTGCAGGGTATGTTGGCCTAATATCAGATAGCCTTATTCTATTATGGGAAGGGCACTGGCCAAATTATTCCTCTCACAGATCAGTGGGTATTCTTTAAACACACATCTGCACAGTGCTTTGATGCTTTCGAAGTCTGCTTATGACTGAATGGTCCCTGGCTCTATGGACAACCGTACAGGATTAAATGAACTGGGTAGGATCCTTTGTCTCTTTAAATCCAAAGATTTACAAGGACAAGGAATACAAAGTTGAACTGTTTCATGGGAGTTCAGTGTTTTTCCTTAACAGTGACATCACTCCAGATGAAGTCACCAGCATTAAATAAACCCTCCCACCTTCCCACTCCATGATTGGAAGCAGTGTTCAAATGAGACTTGTTATTGTAACAAATATGGGGCTGATTATTGTCAGATGTGGGTTGGAGTTTAGAGAAGCACTTTTTTTTAACATGGAACACAGGGTCAGTGTTTAAACAGAGGCAGTATATGGAAACCTGAGATGCTATTCCTGTTAGCCCCAAGAATCTAGAGGGCTGCCATTGTTCCACAATATGTCATGCCATGGTACTACAATGAAACTGGGGTATAAGAACATAGCTTTCGACAATTACATGTGCTTTCCAAAACTGTGTAACATTTTCACTGGGTAAAGTACGTTGACCCTAGTAATCTTAATTTTTTTTAAAGTGTTACAGTGGGGTGACCCAACATTTCTAGGTCAATGTGCACAATTTTTCTTATATGTGCTGAACTGCTCAAAAGTTACCCCCATCACTACCACCACACACACAAACCCATAACAATCAGGCAAAGGTTGGTAATGTGGGTAAAAGACTGAGTTTGGAATGGAATGCCTCCAACAGAGGTAACATATATCAATAGGGAAGTCCCTATCCTGAGTTGCACAAGCCTCTGTTTCCTTTCCTTAAAATGGGAATATGTAATTTATTTCCTTCCTTGTCTTGTCTTAGATTATTAAATTCTTTGGCTTAGTAGACACAATCTCTTGGCAGGGCATCCTGTGCTCTCTTTTCAGCACTTAACTGGGGAATGAACTGTGTGGGCTTTAGGAAGAAAGAGGGTATCTTTTGTGGTGCACATCCTCCTGCCCAGGCAGCAGAACTCATCTAAATACTAGAGCTGTTGCTTGCTACCTGCAGCGTAGGCTGGCAAGCCTTAAAAAAGGCTATTGGCACAATGCAACATCTCGCAGACATAAAAGAAAGCAATCAGAGGTGTCTGCAGTACTGAAAACCTTCTCCTTAGGACTTCAGGATGCAATTTCTCTAGCAACAGAGCAGCGTCAGGCAATTTGTGGCCCTCCAGATATTTTTGCATAATTCCACACCATTGGTTGTGCTGGTTAGGGCTGCTGGGAGTTAATGGGCAAAACATCTGGAAGGCCACAAGTTGCCCACTGCTGCAATAGAGTATAGCAGTAATCTAGCTGCCTAGCCACCAGTAAAATACTCTATAGCAGGAGTAGGCAACTTGGTGCCCTCCAGATGTTTTGGAGAACTCCCACAATCCTTGCTGGGGCTTATGAGAGTTTGAGTCAAAAACATCTGGAGGGCACCAGGTTGCCTACACTCATCAATAGCGATTTTAGACCTTTTCAATGTATAGCTTCTTTAGATAAATCCTCAGGAAAAAAGAGTATTACATCAAAAAGAAAAAAAATGTAAACTAGGAGGAACAATTCTGTATGTTCATAGTTCCCCTTACTCCCTCCTGTTTGCCAGAAATCAAGTATGAAGTGACACAGTGCATCCACTTCTTCCCCCACTGCTACTAGCTTCTTGCTCTTGGTCCAATTGTTACAAAAGCCGGTTTGGCAGAGTGGGAGAAGAAAGTGGGTGGGAGTGCATTCCTAAGAATAATTATAGAATCAGGAAAACAAGTCTTCTGATGATAGCATTACCAAAGAGAATGTTATAGAACACAGGCCTGGAATACAATTCACTCAACCATGTGACCTGGCTCAGTCTCCTTCTGAATGAAGCACTCAGAAACATCTAAGATTTTGGCTGGCAAGTACATATCCTGGTGGCCAGCCAGTTTGCATGGGGGTGAAGGGTAGAGGCCAAGCCCTGCCAACATGCTTCTAGTAAAATGGGGCAAGGAGATCAAACAGTGCCAGCAAGAGGAGAGACATCCATCTTCCTGATGTGTCTCATCTTAGTCTCCTTTCCCATCCCCCTTCCAGAAGGGGATGGAAGGGACAGATCAGGGTGTGACCTGTTCATACAGCCCCTCCCCCCCCAACAAAAAAACTGTTTCAGGAAGCATGGGAGATAGCAGGCTGGAAACTAGAGGGACAGGAGGGAACAATGCAGTAGTTGTCAAAGGTCCAGATTCAGCCTGTAGTAGAATCATAGAATAGTAGTGTTGAAAGGGGCCTAAAAGGCCATCGAGTCCAACCCCCTGCTCAGTGCAGGAATCCACCTACAGCATACTTGACAGATAGTTGTCCAGCTGCCTCTTGAATGCCTCCAGTGTGGGAGAGCCCACAACCTCCCAAGGTAACTAGTTCCACTGTCCGTACTGCTCTAACAGTCAGGAAGTTTTTCCTGATGTCCAGCTGGAATCTGGCTTCCTTTAACTTGCACCCATTATTCCGTGTCCTGCACTCTGGGAGGATCGAGAAGAGATCCTGGCCCTCCTCTGTGTGACAACCTTTCAAGTATTTGAAGAGTGCTATCACGTCTCCCCTCAATCTTCTCTCTCTAGGCTAAACATGCCCAGTTCTTTCAGTTTCTCTTCACAGGGCTTTGTTTCCAGACCCCTGATCATCTACTGTATAACAGGACCTATTAAAACTAGTTCAATTTCAGGAGTCCATGATGGGAATGGGCAGGAGCTTTTCAAGACACCACACTTCAGCCTGGAGAGGAAAAGAATTCCTTCGGTGACAAAAGCCCTTTTCGGACATTCTGAAAGTGGTAGAAGTTAACACGTGAGGAGACGGAGCACTCCCTCCTCCTGCATTTACATCACCCTGTGCTCGTGGATGGTGAGCTTCCATGCAATTGAGAACCCTGATTTTCCAGTGTTCTCAAATGCGTGGACAGCCTCCATACATACAGGAGACACTCCTCTTGAGAATGTCGCCCTCCACGACTTCAAGGCAAAAGAAAAATGCACAAGAAGGCACTACAGCACTCACACATTCACTTCTACTGCTTTCAAAATGCCTGAAAGTGATTTTAATTTTTTGACAAAAGAGATTTTGATTTCCTCTTCACCCCACTTCAAGTCATATATTCACTGCAATGGACTTTGTTTTAGTCTAGCGAGAAGTTAGTTCATATTTTTACATTGAATTTGTGGCTAGTCATCTATTTTTTCTAGTACTCCCTTAGAAGTACATGTCTCTATGGAGTTGGGTTATTCTAGAAAAGACAGATCGTTCCAGAGTAGGTTCTTGTGCAACTGTTTCTCTTCTGACAACTCAAAGCTCCATCACAACCTATTTTTTCCGCTGGTTTGTCTCCGCGTTTTTTACCTCCGTTTCATAGCGTTGCAGAACACTTCTTTCTAGTTTGCTGTTTTAGACTTTTAAAAAAAGCTTCAGAGTGACCACACTAACCCTCTCAAATTAGAAGTAGCATATAGCCATCATGGCTACTGGCCACTGATAGCCTTCTTCTCCATGAAATTGTCTAATCCCCTTTTAAAGCTGTTCAAATTGGTGGCTATCACTACATCTTGTGGAAGTGAAGTAACAATGCACTATGTGAAGTAGCACTCCCTATTATCTACTCTGAATCTCTCACCATTCAGCTTCATGGGATGACCCCAAGTTCTGGTATTATGAGAGAGGGAGAAAAACTTCTCCCTATTCACTTTCTCCATATCACGTTCACCTCTTATCACGTAACCCCAGACTCGTCTTTTTTTCTAAGCCAAAATGCCCCAAACAGTGTAACGTTTCCTTACAGGATAGTTGCTCCATTCCCTTCCTTATTTTACTTCCTCCAACACTACAATATCATTTTTTCAGTGTGGTGACCATCTGTCAGGCATGCTTTAGGGTGGATTCCTGCATCGAGCAGGGAGTTGGACTCAATGGCCTTATAGGCCCCTTCCAACTCTACTATTCTATGATTCTATTAAAAGTCAGTACTCAGAAGTAAGTCTCTCTCTGTTCAACAGAGTTTACTCAAAGGTAAGCATGCATTGGATTTTAGTATAACTTGGATTATTCAACTGGAAATGCAGTTGAAATCAATGGGATTTAGTCTTGAGTAAGGGAATCAAGCTCCGGCAATAAATGAGCTCCATTGAACACACACACAGACACACACACACTCCGATTCTGCCTTAATGCACCCTTGCGCAGAATCAGAGACATGTGTGTTAATGGGAAGGAATGATTGGGGGAGAGAAATTAATTCCTAAAAAATCAAGCGATGAACCAATCTGATTCAAACTTGGCATGCCTAAAGCCCTACTTAAGAGCTGTCATGGTCCCAAGTTTCATCTCTTTATCTTTAAAATGAGGGAGCTGCGGGCAAGGAGGGTGGGGTTGGAGCAGCAAAAGTATGTTAGACCGGTTTAGCACAGGGGCGTGGAGGAGAACCGACCTGCCCTCCTCTTTCATCTGCAAGCTCCCCTTCAAAGCACATTCCCCCAACAAAGGAAATAGCGAGACGGCACTACACGGGGACTGCAGGGCACTTTAATTCCATCTGGGGGAAATAATCCAGACTTTCCCCACTCTAGAGAAACACGAAAAAGGGAGGGGGAGAGATAGTTTGTCTGCAGGACAGGCATGATGTCATCTGAGTGCTGTGCTGCAAAACCTCAAACCAGGCATGACGAGAGTGTGATAAAATGCTGGTGTGATAGAGCCCTCAGAGTATATGTAGGGGTATGCACTACTATGACTGCTAGACTGGCATCTGAAGCCATCTCATCTTCTCCTTCACGAGAGCCTAGTTTCCCTCACAAACCTATAGGAAGTGTGTGTTTGTGTGCGGGTTTTTGCTTTTTTTTAAAGGGATACAATCCACTAACTGAACAGATGGCTTTAGTTGTAATGCATCAGAAAAAAGCATTTGCAAACAATGCAGGTATTTGCAGAAGCTTCCATGGATGTAGGCAAGTCTTCAGCTTACTTAACAGAGTATGAAGGCAGAACCAAGCACAATTAAAAACTTGCAGCTCCTATTGGAAGACGGCTGAAACAAATAAATATTGGATGAAAAGAATTCTTCATGTAATATGCTTCAGCAACAGAATTGGCTCTTCTCAGTGCTGGCTCTTTGTGCATTGACAAAGCGATATAAAAGCATTCAATGGGATTATATACCCAATTTGTCCCCCAGAGCTCACTTCTATGTAACTTCTGAGAAAGGGAACGACTAAGACTATATTTGCATGAATAAAACATAATGTACAGTTCACTATACTCAAGGCTAAATCTGCTGCTGTGAAATCATTGAATTTTATTTATTGATATCAAAGTGGATACAACGTAACAGTCGAAATGAACAAAACAATTAAAAAAATTAAGAAGTTCACAATAAAGCATAAACAAGACAGTTTAAAAGTCAGCTCCTAGTCACCTACAAAACATCTCTAAAAAGAAAGTTTTCACAGTCCCTCAAAAGGGCCATCCAAGTGTGTGACAAAAACCTATTTTCCTATATACCAACAGTGCCACCTAGAGCGTCTGGGGCTCTGAACCCCTGCAGAGAACTCCTGAATAGACAATTGTCCTTATTTTTATTTTCAATGTATTTTCCCAGTTTTATCTCCCCAACCTTTGTTTTTTACAATAGGCTAACTAGTCTAAACTAGCTAGCTCTTTTGTAATGTTAGTACAGAACCATTAAAAAAGATGGACCACCTTTGAAATAAATTTCTGATTAACTACCTAGATCACCTGCATCAGAGATGGAGCTGTTCTTGCCAGAGGTTCAAACTATAATCTACAAGAGACTGGATTTTACTGGTCTCTTGTGTGTGATTCGTTGCCTCTCCCTGCCCTGTTTTCTCAAGTACACGTTCTTTACGTATTTTTACATTTTGCTTCACTGATTTTTAAAAGGTGTGTCTTTGGTGGAATTTCTTGCTAAAATCTTCCTAATGTGCTAAAATGCATGGTATTTAACCTATCCCTTGCATTTCAAGGATAGCTTAAGATTTGGTATTCTATTTTTTTTCCAGAGGTGGGCTGAAAGGAGGGTTCCTTGTCTGTAGAGCTTAGAACACCCTCACCTACGGTTTGTCAGAAGATGCAGCCTGTCATACTGCTTTTCTGGGGAAGCCTTATGAAAAGGTGGCCTACCAGTAGGGAAAGGCTCAGATCCAACTCAAAGTGGAAGTGGCATTTTTGTAACAGGAGAGAATTCTAAAATTGTGGAGCCATCCCTGAAAAGGCCATACCACTAAGCCTTAGTTTTCATCTCTGAAAATTCTTCATTCTTGTGCATGTCCATGTCCACAATTCAACAGTAGCAGTAGCTATTTGCTTGGGTTGAATCAAACTTCACAGGAATGTAGGTCTAAAAACACCTTTTAAATTCCAAGGAAGGATCCCCTTTCCATTGCCGTGAATGGGCTTTACTGTGGGGAACTTACAATGGGAAACAAGAGAAACTGAGAACTAAAGTGACGGCTCTTATTATAATGCATACATATACATTGAACAGAGCTCTTGGGTTATTACAAGCAGTGGTTAACATAAGGAGAGGCACTAGAACGTCGTCCCCCACCTAATCCCAGTAGGGGGTGGGGTAATGGCTATTCACTTGCAAAGGAAGTGAACTTTATTAAATGCTCAGAACCCTCCCCTATTAATTATCTTCTCATGTTTCAGGATTGAGCCTTGGCACTGGGAACTGTTTCCTTGGCTTTTCCATGGCTAGCCTTGGCAAACATTTAGCCCTTGCTTGCTGATTTATAAAATATTGTAACCAAAAGGTACATGCTTGTGTTCCACCAGGGGGATTGATGCTTGTGAAAAGGCTGATCCTTAAGTGTGTGTGTGGGGGTGGGAGATGGAGTTTGTTCACACAATACCTAAAGGGCTGCTCCAGCCTTTGCCATGAGAGCAGTGTGTGTGTGTGTGTGGTGTTAGCAGACTTGCCATCCCTTCCTCTGTCATCCCCATGCAGGGCCATGAATGCCTGTATTATGACCTACCCACCAGAGGCGGATCCAGGTTTGTGATGGCCTTTGGGCAAGGTACCATCAACGGGTGAGTCTACCTGCCCTCAGAGAGTCTACCTTCTCACCACTATTGTTACCAGTTGCTATTGGTCCCCATCCTCTTATGATGGCTACTGTTTGCTTGCTTGACAAGCAGTGAGCCAATAGGCAGTGACATCTACACCACCATTGTCTGGGTCAGAGTGAGAGATAGGCGAACAATCAAGTTGCAATGGTGAAGAGGAGGAGCAAGTCCAGGGGGCGCTTGTTAGCTGTGATGTGGGCCCTGACAGCTCTGAGTTACTCAAAGATTAGTGGTACCCGTTTCATTTTCACATATACATGCTTGTTAATATCATTTATTTTAGGGCTATGAATGGGTATAATCTAGAGAAGAGACTCTGCTTTCATAAAGCAATGGCCATGTGCCTCCACTGTTGTAACTAGTGCTGCTAAATTCACATGAAATTCCCGAATGGACACCAGATTGCCAGTTTAACTGCCTTCTAGGGCACTGGCCCCATACATGAGCAGAGAGACAAGGGGAGTTTGCTGAGATATTAGCCTTCTAAAATATTTCATTAACATTGGTAGCTGCTGCTTGCTTTGCAGCAGCCTCCCCAAAGGCTTGGTAACAGTGGGTGTTAATGAGGTGCTAATGAAGCCATTTGCCAGAAGCAAACCAATGGGGCCATTAGCCTCAGCTTGTGTAGACTTGGTCTTACCGGAGTTGAGTTGAATAAGGTCAAACCTTATTAAAACTTCACAATATATAATATTGTGAATCTGGACTTTAGGTTTTGAGTAAGGGCTTAGTTCAATTACCGTTGTCCAAAAAGTCCGGTTGAGACTGGTTTTGCATGTTTGTCCTGAGATGTTCATTCAGGAGCAAGTGGCCTGACAAATGTTAGGGCTTCAGGCAAGTTGTGTCCTTCCCCTCACATCTAGTTTACTTCCCCAGCATCCCTTCCCTTGCCTCAGCCTGGCACTGCTGACTTGGGAACCTAGGAGCCTGTTGTAGTCATGGAGATAAAATACTAGAAACACAGATAGCCTGTATTAAATTGAAAACCACCACTGCTCTATCACTTGGAATCTCTGTTGTTAAAATCCTATATATGTTACGCTGGAAAATAGAGTTGAAAACCAGTTCAATTGTACACAGAAAGTATTAATAATGCCTGTGATGGAATACTATCCTATTGGTTCTGGGTGTGTGGAATGTATGTAACAGTTGCTAGGCAGGCACCAATGGTTAATGCTTTGCTATAGCATCTTTCACAGGAACAGGCTGCATCTGGTACAGATGGTTTGTATCTAAATAATAAACCTAAGTGCAAGGGTTTGTACTGGAAGGCCACTGAGGTTCTTGTTGATGTGCAGAGGCTAATGGCCCCTTTGGGTTGCTCCTGGCAAACTGCTTTGTTAGCACCTCATTAACACACACTGTTAACAAGCATTTAAGGAGGTTGTTGCTGAAGCAAGCAATAGCTGCAACAGCAAACTAAATTTGTTTCTGTCTAGCTTCTGGGCCTGCCCATTCTCTTATTTGTAACTTTGCAAGCTATTGTTTTTATCTCAGTAAGGTAAGAAATACTGTTAATGAGTAACAACACACCACTCCTGTCCTGAGAGTTAATATGGGTATTAAAACACGGATGAAGGAAGGGCTTTAGAAAGCGAAACAGGTAACACAATGGTCTTAACCAACAAATATCTGAAATTGGATTTATTAGATAGATCCAAAATTTGCCTAACATAAGCTTTCTTCTAAAACACACGCTAAAAACTTCAACAGTTCCACCTCCAAAAGTATTTATATATCTGCAAAATCTCCTAATTCACATTCCTGTAGTGTTCTTATAGGACTGTCCTGTGAAAGCTGTATTGAATTGAATATGCCAAATACCATCCAAATCGCTTAACAAACCATATCTAAAGGAGCAATTTCATCGGCCACCAAACGTCAGCTAGAATAGAAATCATGCAGAGAACATAGTTTGTTTTAGATGGAATTGGATTAGGATGCCAAGTTTCAGAACTTTCTGTTTTTTCACATATTCAGCCTCCATATTAGGAATTACTTCCAGTAGCACAATGTTCTCCAGCACTAATGTAATACTGACCTGGTTCTCACATAATGCTAATCCATGTTTTATTTAACCCCCAGTTTGTTGAATTCTGGTTTGTCATGATGTATGAACCCAGAGCTGCTAACAAATCATGGATTGTTAACCATGGACAATCCAATAAAAGAACACTTGGTTTGTTATTGGGTTATGAACTCTTGGTTGTTTAAACCATGGGTGGCCATTGCACATGAATCCAGAACTATGGCTTGTTCTGTCAAGCTATAGAAGCGCTAGGCAAGAGTTGTAAAAAAAAGTCAGACGTTCTACATGCCAGTACTACCGTGCCACAAAGGCATTAGGGATACAGGGAGGAGGGCAACAAATACTCAGGGACTGAATTTTCGATTATCTAGGTAGGGCAACAAACACTGGGCTAATCAGGGTTTAAATAAAGCATGGGTTAGTGTTATGTGCAAACATGTCACTGAGCACCACCTCCTCAATCACAGGCTGCATTTGCCTTGAAAGTCTCTTAATCCAAGTGATGAACCATTTCTAAGAATGGCTGCATATCACAACCTTAAGCGGCCTTGCTGCAAGTGTGATCAAAAGGCACGCATAGGAACCCAGTGGTGGACAATATATTTAGTATTGAAAACTGTGGTCCCAATGGAATTGTTTGGTGTGTTTGGATTCAGACCCCATATTTGCCTTATGCTCAGTCTTTTGGGCAGGTTACTTGTCCTTTGTGAGTAGCTATACCACCCCTCCCCCACTGTTTTTCTTTTTTTGGTGGTGCTGTCCAAGACAGTTTCTCAAATTGCAAATGTGCTGACAAGCCCAAAAGGTTGTCTACCTGTGTTAGTCAATTAAGCAGTATACAGTAAGTAAAACATAGAACCTCAACCCATTACAATGATCCTGCCAGTTGAAGCAACAGTTTGTTAAGCTTGTGTGGACAGTTGTAATTAGGTTTAATTTAAAAGTGTAGATAAGGAAACACTCCTTTATCACATGATTGTTGCTGCTAGAGTAGAATATGCAAAGCATTGGAAATCTGATCAAATCCCCAAAATTGGAGAGTGGTACAGTTCTAAATAAATTAACTTGGATTTTTAGAGCTAGCCAGGGACAAAGGTCTTGTGTTAAATTTGAGCAAGAACCCATAAATGGATACTGTCATTTTTATACTGTTGTTTTTATGTTTCTGATGGTTTTTAAATTTTGTATACTTTTTAATGTTTACTGTTTTAACTTTTGTAAACCGCCCAGAGAGCTTTGGCTGTGGAGCGGTATATAAATGTAATAAATAAATAAAAATAAATAAATAATGGAAGTGGTTACACAAACAAACTGGAAAGGCGGTAACCCATTTTAGTTGATATAAGGAAGAGGAAAATTTGCTATAATTTAGCTGTTGTTTAATGTTGTTGCTGATCTTTTTTCTCTTTGGAAAATTATTATTTTTCAATAAATAAAAATGTTTATAAAATAAAACATAGAAATTAAAAATTAAACTGACCTCACCTGTTTCACTACAGCTATTCTATAATGCTGGTCTAAGCCAAGATAAAGGCTGCATTCAGACGACACAATAGTCAATGGTGGGGTAATAATCAACTCAACAGTTGTTTATCTAGGTGGTACTCCCCACACAACCTGATAATAATCAACCGTGGTGTGGATTAGGCTCAGCATTGAGTTGACTATTAATCCACACTGAGTTGACTCACTCATCCCCTGCCCTCTCTCCCCCAATCAGTCTTCCTGCTAGTATTTCATCAGCTATTCCTGCCGAAAAACTATTCTGGCAGCTGGACTAGAGCGAAAGCCACTGCTTTGACCGCTCTTGCCTTGCAACTCTGTGGCTGACAAAATAACCAATGGTAACTGAGGAAATAACCAATTCAAGAAGGACACAGACAAGCTGGAGTGTATTCAGAGGAGGGCAACCAGGATGATCAGGGGTCTGGAAACAAAGCTCTATGAAGAACTGGGCAAGTTTAGCCTAGAGAAGAGAAGACTGAGGGGAGACATGATAGCACTCTTCAAATACTTAAAAGGTTGTCATACAGAGGAGGGCCAGGATCTCTTCTCGATCCTCCCAGAGTGCAGGACACGGAATAACGGGCTCAAGTTAAAGGAAGCCAGATTCCAGCTGGACATCAGGAAAAACTTCCTGTTAGAGCAGTACGACAATGGAATCAGTTACCTAGGGAAGTTGTGGGCTCTCCCACACTAGAGTCATTCAAAAGGCAGCTGGACAACCATCTGTCAGGGATGCTTTAAGGTGGATTCCTGCATTGAGCAGGGGGTTGGACTCGATGGCCTTGTAGGCCCCTTCCAACTCTGCTAGTCTATGATTCTATGCTCTCCACACAACACAATAACCCATGGTGGGTTAAATAACCAACCGTTGACTATTTAAACCACTACTGAACCCAGCCAAAAGCAAGTTAGATGAACACTTACAATATCAACTGAACAACAACTGGCTTTTTTCTTCAATATCAGGTAAAAACAAAAAGCTTTCAAAATACTGGAAAAGCATTCTGTTTTCCAAGAATATTTCTACAGTCTGGTTTGGTGCTGTGGAAAGTTCTTCTGTTATCTTTATGTGCTGCTGCATAATCAATGAAAAGTAAATCTTTTAAAAGCTATTTTAGAATTGTGGTGCTCCTCCTCTACTGATAACCTCCTCTGCTTTACTTTCTCATCTGTAACCAATTTCTAATCCATTACTGAAGTTTCACTCTCACACCCACGGTTACCTGGCTTTCTTAATAGATTCCAAAGAAGAACACCTACAGGCCCATTTTGGAAGTTATACACTCTAATGCTACTGGTTCAACCATTTCCTTTACACATACTTGTAAAAACTGGGGCCTGGTTTGGCTTCATTTACCAGGCACTATTAAACAACTCAGCATAAACAAATGGAAAAATTAAATGGTCCCACACAAATATTGGCGCCTGGTTTGTCAGATGAATATACAGCAGCCTTCCTGTATACTCTGTGTGTGTGTGTGTGTCCATCCATCCCTCAGGAGGTAAAGAAAATAAATGGAATTGCCGAGTTTAGGGAAATAGGTATTGTGGGGGGAGAATGGGCATGTATGATATGCCTACGAAAGACACAGGCTCTCTGCAGCGCTGCAGGGTTGCAAGTGGTCTGGGAGTATGGCCAGATCTGTCAAAGGCAATGTGTTTGCTGAAGAGTTGGGGGTGGGGAGAGATCTCTCATCAATTATTGCTCTGCCACATTCTTTCCAAATCATGAGTGTAAATGGATGCTCCAAATTTAGAAAGAAGAGGGCTGGAAAAATCTAAACATTCTTCGTAGAATTGGTGCAAGTTCAAGACTGGGGAGGGGGAGGATGAGCTCACATGCACAACAGAGCCAGATGAAAAGCTCCTGACTTCAAGAAAGGAAACGAGAGGCCTTAGCACAGGTTGACGATCAAGAGCAAAAAAGAAGAAGGAAGAAACCCATGCTCAGCGCTCTCGTGCTTCAGAAGTAGCTCCTTCAGTCACAGTCTATGGGATTCTCTCTAACCCATGTGCTGTGCTGAACTGCCTCTAAAGCTGCTTTTTTTAAAAATTACAAGCATTCAGTCAGTGCTCAAAATCAGACTACATTTACTCTCAACTTTGATTTAACTCCTAAGTCTACTTCCATGCAACTTTCAGTACTAACTGTTTTATATCTGTAATGCACACACATGGATACACACACACATCATTTCCCATCAAGAATGACCAGTTCCAGGTTTCTCTTCATTGTGGGCACTATGATGAGAAAAATGTGGCTGTTCTAACACTTCCTTGCAACATCCATGAAAGCATAAAGAATACTGTGGTTGAAAAGCCAACTATTTCCGTTTGGGAGGGCAGAATTAGGTATAATAAGCCCCAGGAACATCTGCACAGCCCCCTCTAAAGCTGATTTACAAGCTGATCAGATGGTGGGAATGCAAATATGTACAAAGATTATGGAAGAAGGTGTTTTTTGAAATTGAAGAAATAGTGGGAATGAAAATTGAACAAACACCAAAAATTGCATTACTGTCACTATTTGAAGATTTAAAATGTGGAAAAGAAATTAAAGAATTGATATCGAGCTTGCTGACTGCAGCACGATTGATGGTAGCTAGGAACTGGAAGATTCAGGGGGAATATTCTATTGAAGAATGGTATAGAGAAGTTTGGGATATAGCTATTAATGATAAATTGACTTGTGATATTAAGTGGAGGAAAGGTATAACGAAAATAAATGAGTTTGAAGGAATTTGGAAACAGTTCCTAATATTCGTGTTTTCTAAGGGAAGTGGGAAACCGCCAGCGGAAGAAAGTATGAGATTTTGGAAGCAGGAATAGATCCCGAGGTGGAGGGTGCACTTATATGTTAAGAAAGAATATATTTGTAATGATAGGATAGGTTATAGTTAATATTTACTCAATATATATGTACTCAACATTTATTCAATGTATGTAGTATGTTGTGTTGTTTCTGTTTTGTAAGATGTTTATTTTGTGTTTTAAAATAAAAAAAATTAAATTAAAAAAAAACCAAGTTGCTCAGAATTATTGCTAGACCTATCTGAAATAACTACATCAGACTTAATACTGACCTACTGTGAGGGAAGTGCAAGCTCTTCAGGAATACCTGCAGTGTTTGTATCATTAGCAGTAGGGCCAGGTGCTAATACAGCTACTGATACTAGTTTTAGTACAGTGCACTTACTGTGAGTGACTGCAGTGGGAGAAAACTTCCACTATAGACAAAGGGGGCTTTCAGGCGTGCTATTTACCCATGATCTATGACTTTTTTTCAAGCTAGTATGACATCATATAATCACAGAACTGGAAAGTACCTTGGAGATCATCTAGTTCAACCCCTTGCTCAATGCAGGCTCTTCAATTCAGGATACTACAGCATCCCTAATAGATGGCCTTTCAGCCCTGCTTATATACTTCCAGTAGAGATCTCATCACTGCCCAAAGCACTCTGCTCTACTGCTAAACTGCTCCCACTGTCAGGAAGTTTCTCCTGATGTTTAGCCAAATCTGCTTCCCTGCAATTATTGCTTCTAGTCTTGCCCTCAAGAAATGAACAAGTCTGCTCCATTTTTTTCATGACTGCCTTTCAGATATCTGAAAACCACTATCATCTCTCTCTTTAATCTTCTCTGCCTTAGGTGAAGCATACCTAGTTCTTCCAACCATTGCTCCTAACACTTGGTTTACAGCCCCCTCCCCTTTCTGATCGCTCTTTTCTGGATGTGCTCTAATTTGTCAATAGCCTTCTTAAAATGTGACACCCAGAATTGGACACAGTATTCCAAATACAGCCAAATTTTGTAACTGCATGCAAGACTTTACATTTATCACTGCTGAATTTCACCTTCTTAATTTTGGACCAGCCAGTTAAGAACCTTTTGAACCTTGACCATGTTTTCTGTGGTGCTGGCTAGCCCTCCTAGCTTTGTGTTATTTGCAAATTTGATAAGTGATCCCACTACACCTGATCCAAGTCATTTATAAAAAATATTGAACAGCACAGTTCTCCAGCTGTGACCTCCCTCCAGGAGGATGCTGATCCAACCCATATCTTACCAGTTGCCAACAAGGATATCATGGGAAACCTTGCGAAGTGCTTTGCTGAAATCAAGTTATACTATGCCCATGGCACTGCTATGCTCTACCAAAATAGTAACTGTCAAAAAAAGTTGGTCTGGCATTATTCCTGACAAACCCATGTTGGCTCCAAGTAATCAGTGCCTAATTTTCTAGATGCTCAGAGACCACTTACTAATCTGTTGTAGAATTTTGCCAGGTATTAACATCAGGCTGAGGGGTCTGTAGTTTCCTGGACCCACCTCCCTCCCACTTGAAGATGGGCACACACACAAAAAGCCAAACCAAAAAGAAAAAACCCTTAAAACAAGCCAAACAATACCTCAGCTCCAAAACCACAAATTCAACCCCTCTTTGCCTTTTAGAGCAGACTCATGCAAAACTCCCCTATTTGCTCACCCTGTTCACTCCCTCCCAGGAAACAAAGAGCTTTGCTAATGGTTCTTTTACCATGTCTAAATGAGTACAATGGCCCTCATCATAGTGCCAACAAGCTCTGGGCTCCATCACACATTTTTGCTAGTGTGGGAGCAAGGAAAAGCACTGTGGCCAATTGTCTCAAAGGAGCTACTTGACTCAGGGTGCGGATTTTGTGTCTGCTTACCTGGGACTCAGCCCGATTGAATAGAATGGGACTTACTTCTGAGTAAATACACATAGGATTGATTGTGCTGTCAGACTTTAAAGAACTGATACCATAAATTATTTTCAGGCATCAGAGCACAATCTTGTTCTGGACTGCCTCTGCTCCACTCCCAAGAAAATCTGCCTTTTCCTTTCCTATTAGAATTAAACTGGTTCTCTCCAGAGTGGAGCAAAAGGCCACTGCAGATCTGCACAGAAGGCAGCTCCTGTGTCAGCACACCAAACCTTCACCATCCTATAACCCAACATAGAGGGAAGAGAGACTGTCCGAGACTTCCTTGCCTGCACTAGCCTGACACCATCAATGCTGACAGCATGAACTTAAGAGGACTTCAGGCAGCATGCGTGATAAGACAATTATAACAGAAGCAAAGAGGTGTTGAGGGAGGGGCTGCAGATGTTGCTCTGGAATCAGAGGTTAAAGAACAGTCAGGCTCCTGCAGGAATAGCAGTGCTGGGAGGGAGCGAGGGAATACGTAATGCAGAAAAAATGTTGGCTCCGTTCTTTTCTTTTCTTTTTAAATTCTTTTTTGTGACGTCAGGCAATCCACTTAAATCAACAAGCTTTTTCCTCCTGCAAATGGTCAGTAGCAAGCAGGGCTGTTTACACATATTTGCGAAACAGTGTTTAATAACCTACCCTCTGCCTGGGAAAGCAAGCAAAAGTAGCAGATTTCCATGAATAGGGTAAATTTAGTTTCTGATTCCTTCTTCTTACCTCTGCTTTGCCACTGCCTGTTTTCACTGGCTGTAGGCAAAAAAAGACTTCAGGCCTATCGGGGCTATAGGAACTCTCTCTTCTATCTCTTGTCTATTCTTCAGTGTCCCTCTCAGGCTCTGAGACACTGAATTCCCTGAGGGTAACAGCAATGCCCAGTTGCTACATGAAGAGGCATGCAACATGATAAAAGAATTAATAAAGATAGCAAAGCAAACCCATACTCACAGTGTGTGTGTGCCTAAGACATCACAACTAGGAGGGAACACCATCAAGGGTATGACGGCTAGTTGTCTAGGCTAGCCCCTCGGAGGATCTGCAGCAGTAATTCAACACTTTCTACAATTGGGGAATTCTCATTAG
The DNA here is from genome assembly GCF_023053635.1 of Elgaria multicarinata webbii. NCBI lineage: Eukaryota > Metazoa > Chordata > Lepidosauria > Squamata > Anguidae > Elgaria > Elgaria multicarinata. Next base: position 89,179,775 of record NC_086172.1, read on the forward strand.
AGCAGGCTCATCCAGTTTCATAAGCCAATAGTTTTTACTAGCTGTCAGCTGCAGGGAAATTCCAAATGGAGTTTCTCAGCTCAGCAGGAGCACTTTGTAACCCCATCTTGAAAGGGTTAGAGATGATATTGTTGTTTGCCAGCAGTTTTTCTGTTGGTCTGCAGCTGAGAAGAAGCATGGGTGGATTTTACCTCCAACGTATCCCCTCTACTATGGGCCTAGCCATTTGAGGTTTGGATATACCTCACTGCCTAGAAAAACATAATGATATTTAACGCATCCTCATCTGCTTGCCCTTAGCTATTTTTTTAAAAAGTCCATTTGACTTTCACCTTTAGAGCCCTGAATGTGTAGAATACTGCCAGGATAAAATGATTGCATTCTGATTCTTCTGAGGGGTGAGGGCCACTTCTCATGGGGACATTTTATTCTGGAGTATGGACATCCAATCCAAGTACAAAACGTAAGTATGAAGGAAGCATGCATACATGTCCTGCTATGGTCCTCTTTAAAATACACTCTGTGCACAGGATGCAATCCTGTTTGGCCTACAAGTTGGGATTTCTAATGTAAATAGTTCTTGTGAAGATAATGCATCGAGTTCAGCTCACACCATGAACAAGCACGCCAGGCAAACCTCAGAGTTCCTAGATGTTTGCATAACCAGTATCAAGAGGTGAAGATGCCTAGATTCAATAGACAGGGTTCCTATGCATTTAGTGGTTGTACATAGGAGGGAATTTTTCAGCAAGTGGTGCTTTACCTGCCCTAGTATACTGTTAGGAGGAGCTGTACCATCCTCTCCCATCTGTGCATAATCAGGGACAGCTTGCTGAATTCTGATGAGCTCAGCTTTCTATTAAAATTCTGGGTGGAAATTTCTAGCTCTGATGGAGAAACCCTTGAAAATGATATTGACTACATTAAAAGCTGTGGACTCACAAACAAGAATTCCAGTTGTCTAGGGAATGGCTTAATTTGGATTCCACTCACTTCTCCATGCCATTTAAATCCCTTCCTTCAAACACAAATATTCCCTCCACCATGCCACACAACCTCTTCACTACTACCTTGAAGTGCAGGTGCTCATCATGACAGTCCCTACAGCCACACTCCCAAGGACAGAGCAACTTTTTTTTTATTAGCAGGGACTAGCTGCGGGGAAACGAATGTTCCTAGCATCAATATAATTCTTGCTGTAATGTGACATATTTTGTGATGACGCTTGGCCTTGAATGGATAATTAAGACCCATTAGCTTTACAAAACTCCAGCCCCAAGCAGATGAAAATGCCTAGATTTGGTTTGTTGATACAGATCAACAAAGCTGCCTACATTTTTGCCCTGTCCTTGGGAGTGTTGCTGTAGGGACTGTCACGATGAGCACCTGTACTTCAAAATTTACCAATGCACAGGAGGGAAGTTAGGTCCTGCACACCTAGCATAGAAATGCAACAGGTTACTGGAGGAGGGGCAGAGCTCTGCATCCCTCCTCTGCCAGCCCCCAGCAGGCTAGCAATTATTTTGGTGGGTGGGGGGAAGGCAAGTAACTTTTGTGAGCTTGTTTATAAGGCTGGTATAAGTAAATGTATGCCAATGTACACAATTGCAGTAATTTATTCTGATAGGAAAATCTTGAGTTTTATGGGACAAAAATATAAACATACCCTTTATGGCAATTTCTGCAATAAAGTTCTCTCCGTTTGTTCTTCCAGAATGGCATGAGCAAGAAAGGCACCAAGTAAGTAAGATGGGTTTGGTGCTTCAAAGAAAGTATTTCTCCCAAACAATTTTTTAAAGGATTTCAAATATAGTAACATTTTTGGAATAGGTTTTAAGATAGTGGTGAATTTAAGGATACCTTGGGGCGGGTATTAGATGTTACTAGTGCCATCCCTCTAGCCTTATACCATAATCTTCCTTCAGGTATTTCCCCTCATCCATTCTAATCTGCAACAAGGCTGCTGAACATGCATAGGCACTTCCCTGTGATCTGGCTCATCTTGTGAAATGGTAGACATTGTCCCAAAACATGGACGGCCAGGAACTTGATTGTTAAATCATTGGAGAGGGGAACATATGAAGGGGGCTATTTTAATTTATTTATTTTTAATGTTCACTGAGTCATTACACTGAAATGACAGCCAGTATCCAAAAAGGAAAAGGGAGCCCAGTTGTGGTTTGTTTATAACACCAAATGATATTCATTTCTTCAGTTTCAGCAGTTTGACATCAAAATCACTAAAATATAAAATCCCCTTAGGGCAATCTCTCATCAGAAGAGATGCTCATATACCTGTAAGATAAAATGCTGGACAACAGCTCCTTGGGAAGAAAAATACATTTTTCGTGGTATAAGACAACCATCTGGAAAAGGAAACAGGTGAGGAGATCATGAGTCTTTTCTAGTAGCGATGGATGTATGATACCATGTTATATCTTAAGACATATGTGTGTTTGTGCAGGTAACAGCAAAGGGGACTTCAGACCACCCAGGCACATAGTATAAATTAATATGCCATAGCCCATGTTAAAGGAAATTCTGTGTGTGTCTGTGTGCGCGCGCGTATTAAAAATCTACTCAGCCTGCCTCTTAAGTTTTCAGCAGCCTTTTTCTTGTTTTGAGTCATGCTTTCCACATAAAATTCAGCAGCCGTGACCCAGTGTTCTACATTTCAGTTCCTTTCCTCCACCCAGCACATTAGTGGTCTGCGTTTGACATTAGTGAATTGGCAGGCTCCAGGGCATGCAACTCATGACGCCATAGCAAAAACACACATAAGTATCTTTGCCAAAACCTCAGGAAGGAAATTACCAGCAACTTCTGGGAACGGGCTCCCTCCCCTCCCTGAACAGAATGGCTGATGTGTGTGTATGTGTTTAATTGAGTAACCAAGTATATGTGTTGGTTGGGATAAGCAAATGTAAAACAATAACATATGTAGCCTCATCATCCATTATGTTCGCTGGCACATATTCTACTCAGGACAGAAAAGACTGTATTAGTGGAGTGCATTGTGGGCACTTTTACAAGGCACTTGCATTGACATTTTTAAATTAATCATATTTGTATCACATTTTTCCTCTAACTTGTTCAAAGCAGCTCCTTTTATCCTTATAATCTCACTGTGAGGTAAGCCAAACAGAAAATAGCCCACCAGATTCACTGGTAGGCCATGGACTACTTTCTATCAAACCCTAGTCCACACACACTGGGGATAATGGTGGGCCCTTGCGTCTACAGGGCCAGCATCTCACAATTGGTAGGGGCACATCCTCAAAAAAGAGACCTGCCTTTTCCAGGTACACTCCCCAAGCTTCCAATTTTGACCTTCAGTACTCAAGTGAGAGCAGGAGTAGCTGCAGTACACACACGCTCAGACAATCAGCTTGCCCATATGCAAAATGCAAAACAGGCAGACTGCTAAACTTATGCCTGACTAAAAATTCTGTTTAACTTTCAAGAGTGACCATTACAGAACGGAAGTATTGCAGAACAAGTGAAGCCATGTTCACCCACTGCAGTTTGGCATCTATCAAGTTAAATAATTTTAATAAATTATGCTAAGTACATGTAGATATATATGCTAATTAACCACAGCTCCCTGACATGCAAATATAATACCAGTGTTCAACCTTGTTCTGGGAGTACTATGCTAACAACAGAGGGTACAGCAATAGCAATATATAGAACGAAGTTTACATTAAACAAACAAACAAACAAACTCTACCTTCATAGAAATTTGGAGTCTATAGGAGGGAAAGACCCATTAAGTGATACATAGAAGGTAGATTCCAAGTAAGAAACGCTAGCAAAAACAACTCTGTCTGAAGATGGGAAATCTATTTAAGGCTTGAACAGATTTTATTGAAGTACTGATGAGACAACCGATGATGCCTGCCTGGGCAGCTGAAATGGTCTCTGGCTCAGGGGCTCCGATCCTAGAGAGGGACAGGTAGAGTGCAGTGTTACAGGAAAGGAAAGGCAGAAATAGCAGGGGCCTAGGAAAGCAGGTTAGAAAAGAGAGTGGTCCAAGCGAACGAGGGAAAATAAAAAGGTGAATGAAAAGAAAAGTTGGAGACAGAATAGGCAAACATGGTGCAGAACTGCATGGATGAGAAAGGCTGAAGTTCACATTTTCTCGGGAAATAAACAGCTAAATCTTTGGAAGCTTTAGTTTAAAGATTGCCCTTTACTTACATTTGTGCCTCAAAGATACTGAAATTTATTAGAGACTCTTCCCTGCCTCCACATTCCTTGGGAAAAGCAGAAGGGATTTCCCTGAGTCAGGTTTAATCACAAATGCTCTGGATGTGTTTGACCTATTCTCACCTATTCAACAGGCGCCTGGAAGACCCCAAGTTGTGCAATTTTATGCTGGCCTGCTTGTCCTTGATTTATACCAGTGACCTTGCAGTGGCGGCACACGCTTCACCAACCACAAGCCCTGCCTGCCTGCATCAGTTCTCCTTCAGTGGGGAACTGCTGTCATGTGCAAATTGTTCAGTAAATACACTTGGCTGAATCACTGTCTTCCTCCTCTTCTTTCTGCTTGTGTTCTGCAACTACCCAACCTACAGCAACACAGGGCATGGATGGCAGGCTTTAAAGCCATAATTACAGATATCTTTCTAGACCAGAGGTTATTTATTACTTTCTACGTTAGCTGAGAGTAAGCATCTTTAGTCAATACAACATCAGACTCCTGCTGTGTGAAGTGCCGTTGCTGAGCAACAGTCTCCACCCAGAAGGACTTCAAAATCCACAGTTAAGACACTGACACTTGCAGCCTCCTTTTTATATGTGTAGGACAAAAGATTAATCAACTTGTCAAGAGCGTACAGCAAGTTCACAGCAGAACCATTCTCCACAGATCAAGCCTATACTCGTAGGATAGACTAAAATCCGGCAGTAAAGGCAACCTGGGTATGTTTCAGAGAGATGTTTGTTCATATTGCTTATAACAGATTTTCCTTGCATCATATGCCTGTTCCTGTGATTAGATAAGCTTGTTACCATATTTAATGTAATTCTATCCCCACCCCTATGCTACTATGCATTCATGCCATTGAGTTAAAATACAATATTCTTTCAAACAAACTGTACACAAAAACAACAACAATGGCTCAGGCCCAGAGTTAAAAGTGAGATTTCTGCCTTGACAAGTTTGGTTGAGCTGTAAACAGGTTTCTAGAACAACAGCAATCTTCAATCTGTGTTGCCAATATAAAATATAATGTGAGGGCTAAAACAGCAGTGTAATAATAATAATATATTTATTTCTTAATAAATAAATAAATTTATTTAAATTACTGTATTTAAATTACTTTGATTACATTTTAATGCTGATACACCTGAGATAAAGATAGTTTGTACAGAACAAGACTCCCAAGACCATCGCTCTTGTTAGCATTTAAGGGTCTCTCAAGATTACCCTCCCATGTGTAGTGAAGCAAAGTGAAGCAAAAAGTGAAGCAGAAGTTGAGGGGACAGGATTGCAGTTTGAGATTGATAAACAAATGGTCAAAGAACACCCAATTTCCTTGAATGAGTTCAAATCCCCAGGGCCCGATGAACTGCATCCAAGAGTAATGAAGGAGCTCTCAGAACCTTTGTCTATTATCTTTGCAAAATCATGGAAGACGGGTGAGGTGCCGGACGACTGGAGGAGGGCTAATGTTGTCCCTATCTTCAAAAAGGGCAAAAAGGAGGACCTGGAACTACAGACCAGTCAGCCTGACATCCATCCCTGGGAAAATTCTGGAGCAGATTATAAAGAAGTCAATCTGTAAACACCTTGAAATCAATGCGGTGATTACTAGAAGCCAACATGGATTTGTCAGGAACAAATCCTGTCAAGACTAATTTGATCACATTTTTTGATAGGATAATCTCCTTTGTGGACTGTGGGAATACTGTGGACGTCATATATCTTGACTTCAGCAAAGCTTTCGACAAAGTGCCCCATGACATTCTGATTAACAAACTAGCTAAAAGTGGGCTAGATGGAACAACTACTAGGTGGATTCACAGTTGGCTACAGAATCGGACTCAAAGAGTACTTATCAATGGAACCTTTTCAAACTGGGGAGAGGCAACGAGTGGGGTACCACAGGGCTCAGTCCTGGGCCCAGTACTCTTCAACATTTTTATTAATGATTTGGAAGAGGAGGTGCAGGGAACGCTGATCAAATTTGCAGATGACACAAAATTGGGTGGGATAGCTAATACCCTGGAAGACAGAAACAAACTTCAAAGTGATCTTGATAGGCTGGAGTGCTGGGCTGAAAACAACAGAATGAAATTTAATAGGGATAAATGCCAAGTTCTACATTTAGGAAATAGAAACCAAATGCACAGTTACAAGATGGGGGATACTTGGTTCAGCAATACTACAAATGAGAAGGATCTTGGAATTGTTGTAGATCGCAAGCTGAATATGAGCCAACAGTGCGATATGGCTGCAAGAAAGGCAAATGCTATTTTGGGCTGCATTAATAGAAGTATAGCTTCCAAATCACGTGAGGTACTGGTTCCTCTCTATTCAGCTCTGGTTAGGCCTCATCTAGAGTATTGCATCCAGTTCTGGGCTCCACAATTCAAGAAGGACGCAGACAAGCTGGAGCGTGTTCAGAGGAGGGCAACCAGGATGATCAGGGGTCTGGAAACAAAGCCCTATGAAGAGAGACTGAAAGAACTGGGCATGTTTAGCCTGGAGAAGAGAAGATTGAGGGGAGACATGATAGCACTCTTCAAATACTTAAAAGGTTGTCACACAGAGGAGGGCCAGGATCTCATCTCGATCCTCCCAGAGTGCAGGACACGGAATAACGGGCTCAAGTTACAGGAAGCCAGATTCCAACTGGACATCAGGAAAAAATTCCTGACTGTTAGAGCAGTACGACAATGGAATCAGTTACCTAGGGAGGTTGTGGGCTCTCCCACACTAGAGGCATTCAAGAGGCACCTGGACAACCATCTGTCAGGGATGCTTTAGGGTGGATTCTTGCATTGAGCAGGGGGGTTGGACTCGATGGCCTTGTAGGCCCCTTCCAACTCTGCTATTCTATGATTCTATGTACAATATGGATAGCCCTAACTGTGGGATATGTCTTAGGAGAGAGAGAAAGAAAGAGAGAGAAGAAACAAAAATTTCACATTATTGATACGACAAAAGACCTAAGTATTTATTTATTTATTTATTTATTACATTTCTATACCGCCCAATAGACGGAGCTCTCTGGGCGGTTCACAAAAATTAAAACATTCAAAGTATAAAACAACAGTATAAAACCATAATATAAAATACAATATAAAAGCTCAACCAGATAAAAACAGCAGCAATGCAAAATTACAAATTTAAAACACCAAGTTAAAATTTATTTATAGACTGTTAAAATGCTGGGAGAATAAAAAGGTCTTCACCTGGCGTCTAAAAGCATATAATGTAGGTGCCAAGCGAACCTCCTTAGGGAGCTCATTCCATAGCCGGGGTGCCACAGCAGAGAAGGCCTTCCTCCTGGTAGCCACCTGCCTCACTTCCTTTGGCAGGGAGTAACCTATCTTTCTACAGTAAGTCAGACCAGACTCATCTGCAACACTGTGACCCAGTTCAGACGACGCACTATGTTTGAGCTAAACATTATGGCTTAGTGTGTCATGTGAACCATGATTTAGCATGCCATATGAACTATTCCTAACCATGGTGACTACATAATCACTATTTAAACACACTCACTAACCATTTGCTGCAAAAGTGTTAGCGGCCTAACCATGGCTTAGTGTGTCATCTGAACAGGCCTAGCAAGACTGTTCAAAGGACTTCAGCACTACTTGATCTACATGCCTGGGACCAGACTAACCATACAAAATACCAAGGTGATTGCTAATGTCCATTTTTCACCATTTCAGGGGCTCTCATTAGAATGATCATTCCCTTTTTATCGGGATGTTCTGTATAGCAGAATTTGGGTAAAGGTTGAAACTAACAATTAAACCACAAACCTTGTACTTAGTGAACTTTGGTAGTGTTCTATTAATTGCAATGTACTTTCATAAAGCTATAGATTCTGCTACATGTCAATGATTCTACAGAAGATAGAAATTGATAACAAAGAAGTTTCCTTTTTAATGATTGCCCCACAGGCATTTGAACACAAAGCTAACTAAGGCCTAGTTCTCACTGAGTGGAAAACTACCTCAGACTGCTGGAGAGGGCTCACATTATTGCATGCTTCTCCAAAGAAAAGCATTACAGACGCATAGCATGCTATTTTTTTTAACATGTACAGTATTATTTTTAGTATGGCGGAACATTCCATCAGTGAGCTCTTACCTGCAGTCTAAGAGCTTTTCTACATGAGGCTGTTAATCTTCTGCATCTAGTTTTGATTTTGTCGCAGAATTGAAATCCCAGCACTACACAAGGAGCATTTCCTTTCCTACTTTCCCACTACATAACCTCTAGGTGGCAATGTGGTATAATGGACTAGAACAAATACACAAGTGGAAACAGTGTTTTCTTTCACTTGCAGAAATAATGCTCTGTTTCCCTTGCTCTAAGCAAATGTGCCAAAAGTCCTATTTACAAACAGAAGTGAAAGTGGAGGGTTACGACATTGTCTAATGAATCCATAAACAACTGTGAGTATGGAATGACAAGCACACAATAAATGTCTTGTGTAGAAAAGCTCTGAGTGGTACAGCCAAGACAAAAAATTGCCACTTTAGTGAGAATTAGGCGCAAGAGCGAAACTAAACATGATGGGACCAGCCATGTTTTTTGTTTTATAAAGTAGGTCTAAATTTAGCATCAAAACATGGTGTGTGGGTGAGGGGAGCTTAACACCCCCTTTCCCCAGCTCCCTGTACCCCATTTCTTCAGGCACATTTCTCCCAGTATAGCTCACTTACAGAATCATAGTCAGGCTGAGAGAAAATTGTCCACAGTGACAGATTAAAGAGGGTGAAGTTTCGAGAATTCAGCTCCCCTCACTCATACACCCCTCTTGACATTCACTATAACAAGAACGGTGCAGAGATTATGCTTAAATTATGCCCAGAGCAGCTAGTCACTGCGTGCCAGGAAAGAAGATAGGCATAAGACCTGCCTTCCTAATGGAATGAATGAGAACTTTAACCTTCCCCTGCCTTTTCCCTTCTTTGACCGCTTGGAGGATTTCATTCATTCACGCCTCTCCCTTGGAGCTCACTAACACTGGAGCTGCACATACTCCACAGAAGGGCTATAATTAGAATATCATGCTTACTTAGCCACTTTACCACATGGTCTGTGGTTGGGGATAAGAGTCCCTCAGGGATCCTGATTCATTGCAATGAAACCCCCACAGTCACCCTCCTTTTCCTCTTTCCAAATGAATCCATTGATTATGTTTTAAGAGTTCTGGAAAAGGGCCCTGCTCGATTCATTCACTCTGTAAATTCTGGCATGGCTAGGCACAGCTGAACCATGGGGGTTGGGGGTGGGGAGAGGCTATTTAGGCTTCAGTCTTCCTCCCTGCAATCCTATACCTTCTGCTTCTCCAAGATTATAATCCTACACAATACATTTACCTGGGCATACATTCCACTGAACTCAATGGGGCTTACTTATCAGGAGACATGCACAGAAATTCACTGCAAAATGTCCTATTCTATAAACATACTTCTGCTGGTTACCTGTTTTATGGAACTGACTACAAACAAGGGCAAGATATAGGAGCTGTGGCACAGGTGAGAAAAAAAGACACCTAAAGAAGTGTGTTTGTGGTGATGTGATAAAAGCACTGATGCTTAGGTCAGTAATCGTGTGACCATCTGTACAACCTGGTCTAGAAATGTATTAATTTTGGTTTCTACAACTTTCAAACCTTTTGAAGCACAAGTATGTTCTGTCCCATTTCAGCATCAGTTTGCAAATTTGTAAATTTTAATAAAACGTCTACATGAAAATTCATATGCATTATGGTATGTATTTCTCCCTATATATATATCTTTAAACAAAAAACCTACGGTTTACAAAACAACGTTAAGGCTCTACAGTTTTCAACCAAGTACCAAAAAGCAGGGAAATTGGGAATAGCTGCTAGCAGCCCTGACCATGGGACATACTGATTTGCAACACCTTTGGAGGGCACCAGGTTGGGGAAGGGCTGCTCTAAACAAAAAAAGAGAAGTAGGAGGCCCTAAGTGTTCATCATCAGTTTTCCACAACCCCACAGTCACCTCTGCATATCATATTCTCCATCCTGTCCTCATGGTTTAGCTGCTTTGGAAGAATGAGAATTTCACTTGCACTTTCTGCCTCCTTAGGGAGGATGTGGTGTTAAGGCTTGTGAACCTTAACTCCCAATTTCCCTGCTTTTTGGTGCTTGATTGAAAACTGTAGTGCCTTAACTTTGTTTTGTAAACGGTAGGTTTTTGTTTAATGAATTTCATGGCTTTGTGTAATGGATAACCAGATATTATACAGTTGACAACCAAGCCAGTGTCAGCCAGAATGTTACACCATGTTGACATTCAATATAAAATCAAAGCTAGTGTTAAGTGTTGAACTCACTTTTCAAATTAATAAATTAACCAAAATGCTTACACCTCCCGCATTTTTAAAGATAAAGAGATGCAACTTGGCACCATGATAGCTCTTAAGTAGGGTTTTAGCCATGCCAAATTTGAAACAGATTTATTCATGCCTTGATTTTTAGGAATTTTTAAAAGTTCAAACACAAATCTCCTCTTTGGGGTCTATGACCTTGAGCAGTACAAGTTTTAAAAAATTAAATTAAAGATAAAGAGAGGAAACTTTGCAGCATGGTAGCTCTTAAGTAGGGATTTAGCCATTCCAAAATGGAACAGATCCATTCATGCCTTGACTTTTAGGATGTTTTTAAAAGTTCAAGGGATGAACGGATCTGATTCAAACTTGGCATGGCTAAAGCCCTACTTAAGAGGTTCCGTGGTGCCAACTATCATCTCTTCGTCTTTAATTTCTTTTTTAAAAAAACTTGTACTGCTCAAGGTCCTAGACATCAAAGAGATTTGAGTTTGAACTTTAAAAAAAAATCCTAAAAATCAAGGCATGATCGGCTCTGATTCAAACTTGTTATGCCTAAAGCCCTACTTAGGAGCTCTCAGGGTCCCATGTTTCATCTTTTTATCTTTAAAAATGACGGAGCTGTAAACATTTTGGTTAATTTCCACAGGCTATAATGAGCTGTTTATTCCAACTTTAAAAGTCCCAGTGTCTTCAGTAGGCCTTACTCCAAAGTAAGTTGTGCTGAGCCTCTTATGTCTACTCAGAAGTCACACTGACTTCAATGGAGCTTTCTCCCAAGTAAGTGTGCTGAACCTCTTATGCCTATTCAGAAGTCAGTCCCATTGTCTTCAATAGGGCTTACTCCCAAGTAAGTGCACGGAGTATCTTGTATCTACTCAGAAGTCAGTCCCATTGACTTTAATGGGGTTTAATCTCAAGTAATTGCGACTGGCATATTACTTGCAATGATGAAAGTTGTAGTCCAACTCCTTTGGATTTATCCTCATGTATTTTTGTGATAGTTTCTCCTAATCTATGCATTAGGAGAAATATGTAGGAAAATGCACACACCGGGGCGGGCGGGGGAGAAGCACATTTAGAAAGAATGTGTTAAAAACACACACATACATTTCTGTGTGCATTTCCCCTAATTCTTGCCATTTTAATGCATTTTTAATGTATACATTTTGCACGCTTTTTTGATTGGAGAACTGCATTGCAAAATTCAAAGAAGTGTGAAAACCGAAAGATATTTGTGTTCTGGTTCGTGTATTAGGTCAGGAAGTGCAAATTAGGTTGTTTCATATTAAAATGTGAACCAAACAAATTTCTCCCTCAGCCCTAGCTAGGGGCTGTGTAGATTTCTGTGGATGTGCAACACTCCCCTCTACTGGGCAAAATAGGCTTTGTAGCAGCTGACTTTAGGGGGAGCTTTCCCTATAGGACAGTGGTTCTCAACCTTCCTAATGCCGTGACCCTTTAATACAGTTCCTCATGTTGTGGTGACCCCCAACCATAAAATTATTTTCGTTGCTACTTCATAACTGTAATTTTGCTGTTATGTAGCAAAAATTATGTAGCTCGGTTCCTAAGACCATCGGAAATATGTGTTTTCTGATGGTCTTAGGCGACCCCTGTGAAAGGGTTGTTCGACCCCCAAAGGGGTCGCAACCCACAGGTTGAGAACCGCTGCTATAGGAAGTCACCACCTATCTTGATCGAGGCAGGGAACAGCAATAAATGATAAAATACATAATACTCAATTAATACATAATATACGTTGTTAAAAACATCCTAAAAACATTTTAAAAACATCTTAAAATTCCACTGGATAGGCCTGTCGGAAGAGATAAGTCTTTATAGCTTTCGAACCCGTGCCCGAGCTCTCCGCTTCCAGGAAAGGCCTGTTAAGCAAGCTGCAATAGTAGGGAAGAGCCCCCCAGGAGCCCTTCTTCCCAGCAATCATAACTTACAGCCACTGACGACTTTGCCTAATCCTCCTTTACAGTCATCAAAGTTATCAGCCATCATTACATGTTGCAGTCTCAAGTTCCGTAACAGGTACATTAGGATATAGCAGCTCTTAGACACAGCTCTGATCACTAGGTATGTTTGTAACTTTGGTGGAATAAAATTAACCACCTATACCAGGGGTTCTTAACCTGGGGTCCATGGATGGGCTTCAGGGGGTCTGTGAAAGTCAAATAAATTTATTCATACTTTGTGTATGTCATACACTGTATAAGGCAATAAATTTTCAATAAAATAAAGTATATTCATTGCATGCAAAGTTGTGCTTATGTGCATTTTTCTAGCGGGGGGGGGGGGGGCATAGCTTTCACCAGATTTTCAAAGGGGTCCGTGAATCAGAAAAGGTTAAGAACCACTGACCTATACTTTTAACATTTCCTAAATATGCCAAAGGAAGGAAAGGAACCTCTCATGCAAGCACTTGAGTCATTACTGACTCCTAGAGGGACGCCTGCTTTTGCTGACGTTTTCTTGGCAGACTTTGTAGTGGGGTGGTTTGCCATTGCCTTCCCCAGTCGCAGTTACCTTTCCCCCAGCTAGCTGGGTACTCATTTTACCAACCTCAGAAGGATGGAAGGCTGAGTCAACCTGAGCCAGCTGCCTGAGAACCAGCTTCCGCTGGGATCGAACTCAGGCCGTGGGGAGAGTTTCGGCTGCAGTAACTGCCGCTTACTACTCTGCACCACACGAGGCTCAATATGCCAAACAGTACCATTATATCCACTTTCTAAATTATACAAATTATAATGTAACACATTTCAGGTTCCTAAAGTAAGTTTAGATTTGATAATAGCTGCATATATTTCAGGTCCTCTCACATTTCTGTCCCTCTCTCTCTCCCCCCACCCCACCCCTCACACAATTTTTCTTCTATGGTTTCAAAATTTCCAGAAGCTTTTCACTCTGGGGTAGAGATACTGCCTTCAAAGCCTCAAACAGCCATTACAATTAGCAACTCGATAAGATGATCTTAATAAATGGAACAAACAGTATTCTCATAAGCTCTATGCAGTCAGTCCTAAACTGGGTATAGCAAACATGCAAGGAGAGGGAGTCTGCTAGTCCTGGCCACCCCCACCTCCTGCCCCTGTTGTCACATTTGTGGAGGGCAACTATCAGTATTCATGGAGGTTCTGGATCACATGGCAAGTCTCCATGGATAAAGGAGGTGCCCCTCTTCAGACAGTCACCCTCCACAAGGGCAATGAACATGACAACGGAGGGGGGCAGGGCTAGTGAGTGCTCTCTCCTTAGGTGTTCTATTTAACAACTTGAGAATGCCTGCATAGGGCTTTATACTCACCTCATTCCAGAATACATGCCCATCTTTAACAAAACAACCCCCCAAAAACCCTGTGCTCAATTTAAGTGGGTAAGAGAGGAGAGCAGGAGCTCACATCACACACAGGCTTCACACACACTGGCCAGGCAGCCAGACCTTGAAAGTGATTCTATCTGGCAAAGAAGCAGTAAAAGATGTAATTATACAAGCACTTGAATTTCATAGGAATACTGCACTGCATATTTTCTCTACCTTTTAAGTTACAGAGTACCCATGATACTTCAAACTTAGTGGCAACGTCATGCATCCTTGTCTTAATCTCAACTGGCATTTAAATGTGACTTCCACATGAAAAGACTCTTGGTCTGGAATCCTAGCTGAATTCAAGGCAATTATTTATCTAACAACACATCACATCAGCAACTTTCACTTCGGTCAAAATGGGGGTTCCCTTCCTGCTTCAGAACTAGTTTTCCTTTAAAGAAATACCATTAGCAGTCTCACTCCACTTCAAATGATTTTACCTTTTTGGTAACAGACAAAGAGGTCGTCTTACAAAGATTTGTGGAGTGCCCGGAGTAAAGCACTTTCAGGACTACAAATTGCTATTTAGAGCACATGCTGTCAGCCACAAGGCACCTGAGACCTAGAGATAGTGGTAATGGCTTCCCAAAAATCCCTCACACTCTAACATTAGTCCTTTCGATACGGAACATTATCCCATCCCTTAGAAAATCTTCCTTCCTAGTAAATGTACAATTAAATTCAGGGATTACACAATAACTGGAGGGACAATTTTCCGGAACTGGTTGACTGTTGCAGGATTACCAGTTACAGCTTCAGAGCTTGTCCAGCATAAACCATATGAGAGGCTATAATCACTATTTATTTATTTATTTATTAAATTTCTATACTGTCCAATAACCGATACCACTATGCCCATTATCACTATCTCTATGAGTGGATACAGTAGGAGTGTCCAGTCCAGCAGTGCTTTCTCCCTCGTTAAAATTACCTACAGGAAATGCAGGAGCATATCCCATTTCTTTCCCCATGAAGAACATGACAGAGGCAAACCAGTTTATCCAAAGGATATTAAATAGAAAGGTAAGATAGTCAGTGGCTTTCTACCACTGCTTGGCCACCAATTTTTATGTCTGCAGACAAAGTCATCAGAAATACTAAGGTAGACAGAGTATCAACTTTTCACTGTACAGCTGCCAATTCCTACCTGTGAGGATGGACACATTGTGGAAACAGCTGTCCAGCTTGCCAAGGAGAATGGAGAGGAAACTGTCAGGTGCCAGTCCATTTGCATCCCGTGTGCTCTGGTCATAGACCACCACATCTTGGTGCTTTTCTGCCTCCACCTGCAAGAGAACCAACACAAGAAAGCCTTAAGATGGGTACAAAAGTTAAGCTATAAATATTATTGGTATCAGCTTTCAAACTGAACTAAGAAATGGTGGAATGAATCTCTCCACTGTCCCCAGCTGAGGGAACAATGGCTCCTCCCATTCTTTCATGTGATTTCTCCTCATTGTTTTGAAAATTGGTGGAAGTAAAAGCAGGAAAGGGGATGGATAGATCAGGGTTGACATGAGAAAGTAATTATGAATTAGCAGGTGCACAAAGTGCAACAGCATTTCTTATTCTGGATTTTGTAAGATGAAAACTTACAGAAACTTTGTTCCCCGTCAGTTTTGCCCTATCATGGGAAGAGTGCAGCAGCTGCCTCATACAGACGATTTTGGGTGTCATGAAAGGACAGCAAGTTTGTTAGTTACTTGGGGAGCAATCCTATGCATATTTAGACAGAAAAAAGTCCTACAATTCCCAGCATTCACCAACCAGCAGGGCTGGCTGGAAGAATGCTGGGAGCTGTAGGATTTATTTTCTGTCTAAATATGCATAGGATTGCACCCTTAATGTATTACTGTTCTGTTTTTTACTGGCAGAGATGGGGAGAGATTTTGTTTTGTTTTGCCTTGTGCACTGAAATAACTTGGCTGGCCTTGGGCACTAGGAATCTTGACTGGTGTGGGGGGAGGGAATGCGCTACTCAGCGTAAGGCAGCAAATTGTCTTGGGACAGCCCTGTTAAAGGCTGGAACATAGATCTGAAAAGGCACAGAATGGGGGATTCCCAAAATATATTCAAGAGCTGTGTACAATACATTACCATACCGAGTTATCTGGAAGTATTCTCCACCCACACCATTGCATTGCAAATAATATTCAAGTGTTGATGATGGGGCAAATCAGAAGATTTGATCAGCGATTATGTAATACCATGCATAGAAACATAGAATCATAGAATAGTAGAGTTGGAAAGGGCCTACAAGGCCATTGAGTCCAACCCCCTGCTCAATGCAGGAATCCACCTTAAAGCATCCCTGACAGGTGGCTGTCCAGCTGTCTCATGTGCATGTTGTTTTACAAACAAAAGTCAGGAGGGTAAGAAAGTAAAGGCAACACAAATAGGGAAAATATGCATTCAATTCAGTTACATGGTAATCAGGCTTAGTTTCAAACAGGGATAAGGGATTAAGACAAAGGTTTTAAAGAAGAGGCAGGCTTTTATAAGGCTTTTAGAAAGTAGGTGTCCTGGAGGCAGTTCCAGGCATATGGGACAGCACAGAAAAAATAGCAGAATTGTTTAAAAGAGCGATATATCAAATAAGAGGAACACACACCATGGTCACAGAACTGGTGGCTGCTTCAGATGTTACAATTAAATGGTAGAAGGGGAAGCAGGTATGTCCCACACTTTCTGTCTCACTTCCTATGAAGTGCAGTGCAGTAGGTGAAGTGGGAACATGTGCATTGCCCCTGTGGGAACATATACAACATTACAGAACTCTTTTAGATAGTGATGGAGCTCTCTGTAGAGGCAATGGGCAAGGCTCTGTCACATGTGTCACAGAGGAAACAAGAAAAGAGACTTCCTTTGACTGATTGTTTGTGAAGTCCAAAGCCACCATGACAATTTCTCACATGGAAATTAAGTTGGACAACTGGGGTTGAAAGGCACACACAATTCTGAACCTTCATTTTCTTGCTTCCAAACTGTACCATTTTTTCCTTCCAGAATATCAAAGATGCCATTTTTGCTGTGCCTTTTGTTAAAGAATAGTAGCAGTTATCACATTTTCAGCATAATGGGGGCGGAGGGAAGAATTTGGGACCTTCAAAAACTGGTCTGAATGCAATGCATCACTTAGAATGCCTGTGGCCTTCATCAGCAAAGCTAAAACCTTTTTTCAAACAAGGGCAGAAATCCTGCACATTCAGGTAGTAGAAACATATCTACTCTCTTAAGCTGTTCTTTGCCATCTGGCCTGCAATCAGTTGCCTTTTCAGTTACTCATTGGATCTCTAGATGGCACAAAATGCTATGTGTGTGCATATTATACACATATATATGTGTGCATATTATATACATATGTGTGTACACGCATGTGCAGACTAGAGCAGGAGATGGTTAGAGGATGATTTTCTTCAGCACCAACACATATACACAGACCTCATTCAGGTACATTGCATATCTACTGGAAGAAGGCATGGTATGCATCATCACCAGGTTTGAATAAATGCATCATAGATTCCCATGTAGGGACACAAGGGGGATCCTTATGATGACAATACTCTGTGGCATACCTAGGCAATGGCCTGAATGGTACAGGCAAGGAGCGCAAGGCACTGTCAGGGGCTGCTGTGCCTAATGAAAGGTTAATACATTAAAGGCTGATAAAATCCTCACAGTGCCACGGCTGAATGCATCCACTGAATAGGCTGATGGGTGGCATACGCCGGCCTTCCGAGCTGGCGGCCTTCTGCCCTCTGGCGCAAAGCACATCTATCATTCTGCTGTCACAGAAAAGCAGCTGCGGTGAAGCAAAGCCAGAGAGCGAGCGCACACATAGCCAGCCAATTGCGGACAGGAAAGAACGAAATCGCTCTTTCCATTACATTCCAGGAGTTTGGGTCAGCTTCAGAAGGTATTTCAATTCAAGACAGTTTTCAGTCTTCAGACCATCCACTTTTCACTGCTTCAGACCTAGGAGTGCAGCACCCAGAACTACATGCACTGTGCCATGGCTTCTCCCAAAGAATTCTGGGAATTGCAGTTTGCTGAGGGAGCCAAAAAATCCTTTAAAGATCTCTAGTCCCATTCACAGGACTACTGTTCTCAGGAATCCTTCAGAAAAGGGAATGACAGTTAAAGCAGTTTAAGTCTGTGGTGTAGATATGCCCACTATAGTCACTACACAATAACTGGGAGATCTGAGATTGTATCTATAATTTCTTCATCTGAAAGCAATTCTGTGCCCCTTGGGAATTGGATCAGGCTGTGGACTGGGGCTTTGCCTACACTGCAGCCTTGATCGAAACTCTCTTGGAGCTGCTATTAACAGAAGTAGAAATCGAACAATTATCAGTATTGGTGGCTGCATGTCTCGCTCTCCACAGCTGCTAATAGGGAGGAATATTTGGAAAAGTGCTGTGCCTTTGGCATAGTAGGGAGGGTTAGAATAGGGGCAGGCAGAGTTCAGGTTTGCAGGGTGTGCTTTGCTTTTCATTAGAACCCCAAGTCCATCAATTAGAGCCTTGTGCAAAATAGGGGCTCAGACAAAGAATTGAGGAACAAGTTGCCTTCAAACACATGCTCAGTCCAGGAATTTGTGCTCAGAACCAGAACTGGAGTTTACACACAAACCCTTTCACACAAACCTACTCCTGTTTTCCACCACATATCCTTGATTTTAGCATCCTAATTTGGGGGCGGGGAGGCCCTTTTTGTTTATGCTTTTGTTAAAACTAGACCAAGGTTCCATCCAGCACTCTGTCCATGTAAAAAGTAAGAATGGAAGGAGAGTTATGCTGGATTGCCAAAGGCCCATCTAAGAGAGCATTACCAGCTGCCTGTGGAAAACCAAAAAGAAGGATATGAGTGCAATAGTGCCCCCTCCCATTAATCTGGTACTCAGAGGCATACTGCCTCCAATATTTATTTATTACATTTATATACCGCCCCACAGCTGAAGCTCTCTGGGTGGTTCACAAAAGCTAAAAATAGTAAACATTAAAAGTATAAAAAATTTAAAAACCATCAGAGATATAAAAACAACAGAATAAAAAACAGCAGCATCCATTTAAAACAACAGTTCTGTGGTCCATTAAAAAAACAAACTTAGCATTGTTCCATGCCGTTAAATGCCTGGGAGAAGAGAAAAGCATATAGCAATCAGGACTTGTAGCCACTGCAGCCTTGTCCTCCATGAACCTGTATAGTTCCCTTTCAAAGCCATCCATATGGGCCAGTTTGCACGTCACAATAAGCCTTGTTGAGAACAAGCTACCATGGGTTGGTTATTCGATCGTTAACCCACAATGGTACTGACAGATGATTAGCCTCCCTTAGGCTTGTCATGACTTGTTTCAAAATTACTCCTCCTGCCCACTTCCTGGATCCATTCCAGGACTTACCTCTGGGTAACAGTGTGCTCCCCCAATATAGGACTATGACAATTAGTAGGGGGGGGTTAAGTCCCTCAGCCATTTTCATGCCAAAATCTTTCCCCTGCACTTGCAGGGGATGGTTAAAAAAATGCGGAGGGGGGAATCTTTTTTTTCTTTTTCTAACCGTTCCCCATTGGTGGGGGGATCTCAGTATGAAAGCAAGAGGGGGGCCTTACATCCCTCCTTCCTGAATTGGGGGCACACACACTTACCCAGAGGTAAGTCAGTCACACGTACACGCATAGCTGTGATAACTTGGCTTACAAGGGAGTAAAGTTAATAAATGAAATGCTGAGCTGGAGGAGGAGTGGAGGGCACTGCGAGGTGTGGTCAGGTCTTTCTCTGTTCTTGACAAATGCTTCTCTAGCCCTTTTAAACAAGCCATGAAGAACCTACCCTGTCAGATTCGGACATCACAAAAGTCACCCTAAACAACCCAAGCAGACCTGGGTTTTCAGGGTGGCTTTCATGAAAAATAAGCCACCCTCACACACTGCACCACATTCAGACATCACAACAAGCCACCATGGTAGGTTATCGTGTCATACAAACCAGGTCTACATCTTGTGGTAGTTTAATTATGTGCTGTGTGAAACAGTACTTCCTTTTTTCTGCCTTGAATCTCCCACTATTCATAGGATGACTCTGTGTTCTAATATTATGGGAGAGGGTGAAAAAAATCTCTCCCTGTACACTTCTTCCACACCATATATAATTTTGTATATCTCTCTCTAGTCCCCCCTTACTCATCTTTTTTCTAACTTAAAAAAGCCCCAAAGTTGAAAAGTTTCCTCATAGGAGTTTCTCCAGCCACTTGATCATGTTGGTTGCCTTTTTCTGCACAGTATTCCAAGTGTGGTCACACCATAGATTTGTATAAAAGCATTATGAAATTAGTGGTTTTATTTTCAATTCCTCTGATCCCCATCACAGATTTTGCCTTTTTCACAGCAGCTGCACACTGGGTTGACATTTTCATCGAGCTCTCCACCACAACCCCAAGATCCCTTTCCTAGTCAGTCACTACCAGCTCAGATTCCATCAGCATATATGTGAAGTTAGGATTTCCCCCACAACATGCATCATTTTATATCTGCTTATACTGAATCACATCTGCTATTTTAATGTGGAAATTGCACTCACCCATCCTGCCCTACATGGTACTGCTTTTGTGGGGCTCATATCACTCCACTTCTAGTTAAGCATCTGGATTCTTGGTAACCTATATTGCCATACACTCTTCTTTCTGCACAGGAATAGATATGGAGTTCTTATTGATGAAATTCCACATATCACATCAATACTCCAGATTTCTCCCTCTACACTCCTAAGGAGAGATCAGTCTACAAAAGCACACATAAATAAACACTGACCAGCATCTGATGTTGATCACATGCACTTCATCCCACTAAGACAGGGATGGGCAGCTTATGGGACTTCAGATGTTTTGTCCTACAACTCCCATAATCCCTAACTATTAGCTAAATTGGTTATGGCTGATGGGAATTGTAGGCCAAAACATCTGAAGGGCCACAGGAGATCTGGAGGGGGAGAAGGAAGGGGCAAAAATATGGCACTCCCAAGTTTAAGTCTTCCATGAAGCTAGAGGAGGTATCGCTAGAGATCAGCAAAGTCTTGTTCCTTACATAGAGGCTCTTACTGGAGCCCATTTTGACCGTGGAAGCTAGGCTTCCATTGGCCCATGAAATTATATACCCTCCACATGAATACAAAGCCTAAACTAAGTTTGCACTTTCTCTGGCTTACAATTCTACAAATATGTGAGTACCCTACTTACTACACTGGAGCAGGTGCTCTCCTAGCAGTGTCTTATGAAGGCTGGACATAGGTACAAGTGGGAGAAACATGAGCCTGGGGAAAAACAAAAGGCTTAGACATTCTCCACTTCTACACACTAAGACCTTACCCTACAGCAGGGGCAGCAAATCTGTGGTCCTCCAGATGTTGTTAAAACTCCAGGTCCCATCAGAACCAGCAAGCATGGCCAATGGTCAAGGAAGAAGGGAGCTGTAGCCCAAAAACATCTGGGGGACCACATATACCTCACCTCTCTCCTACTGGAATAATTTATGCTACAAACTATTTGCCCAATTGGCCACAGAGTTGCTAGGTAGTGTCCAGGAGAAAACATGTTTACCATCAAAAGCACCACTCAAGCAGTACTCAAGGTATCTGCAACTATTTCTGCTAATCCCCCCTCTCAATCCCCCTCTCCTTCACCAGCACTAGTGCTACATTCAGAATATAGAAACATTTCCACCACCCCCGCCCTCGCCCAAAAGGTATTTATGTAGTTTAATGGGGGACACATATTTAATATAGAAAAGGGTTGGTTAAGATGGTTTGGATAAGGTAAATGGTGGACTAGTTACAGAGGTTAAAACATCTTGCTGATTCTTATTTTCCAGCTTTCTGGGAGAGCCAGTTACATTACTGTGCCAATGACGGCAACATAGATATCTTAAAACACACACACACACACACACACACACACACACACACACTTTGGGCAACAAATTCACCATGTCTAGCCTGATTGTCATCATGCTGAGCTAATTGGGCAGATTTTGATAGTGAATGTGGGTGGATTTGCTGAAAATGGACAGTGAAACACAGCTTTTTTGAGGGAAGCACAAACTGAAGCCACCCACTAGGGGATTTGGTGTACATCCTACAGAACCTCCAATTGCATTGGTGTCAGGAGTGGCAAAGCACAACAACAGAAATCACACAGAACTGGAACTATTTTAAAAAAATAAAGTTAATGTCTAATAATCCATCTGGAGTAATTCTACTGGAAC
Organism: Elgaria multicarinata webbii; assembly: GCF_023053635.1. Lineage (NCBI taxonomy): Eukaryota > Metazoa > Chordata > Lepidosauria > Squamata > Anguidae > Elgaria > Elgaria multicarinata. Next base: position 89,201,966 of record NC_086172.1, read on the forward strand.
ATATGAGACATGGGCATGCCCAGAAGACACAGCACTTAACCTTCAAGAGCATATTGTTACACTCTCCAGGAAGAGAAAACACCAGATTTTTGTATAATTCTAAGCATTAGACATTTAAGAAGTCCATACAAGCCTAAACAAGATGAACAAAAAAACCTACATCCCACACGCCTTATTCTGGACACAGAAGAGTGTGCAAAATCAACTTCCAAATCCACAGAGAAAACAGATTCTATTCCAAGTTGTTTTGAGTTCACTGGACCCTGTTTAACCATGTGCAGTTGCCTGGCAACTTTCAACACATCCCTTGCTGATTGACTTGTGTCTGGCTGCCAGCATGAAACTTGAGGGATGCTATTGATGCTAATTTAGCCCTCAATTATGACTGTCAAAACAATCCACTAGAAGAGAACAGCAGAAATAAATGCCAGGCATGTCATGCCTCACTAAATATTTCCAGTGGAAAGGGATGTTTGGTTTTGTCTGTAGTATCTGAAATTCAAGAGGGGCGGGAGTTGAGTTGAGGAGAAGGATTAAGACTGGAGAGGGGAGAATTGCCTTTCACACACCCTAAAGACAGAGCCCTCTCAAAGGAAGGACTTCGGGTTGCTTTGCCTTCAACTCCTGAACAACATGCATATCCACATATATGTACTTACAGCTTACAGTAATCGCTAATGGCCTAAAATGTTTCCCAAACAAATTAGGTAGGAAGGCAAAAGGACACGTGCAGACTAAAGGAGGAAACCCTCCAAGTGCCTGAACACCACCCCCCTGAGTTGCACAATACACATCCCTCAGAGCACTACCTCTGAGGGATGTGTATTGTGCAACTCGTATTTTTTACCTTGGAAAAGAAATGCCCTTGAGAAAGAATTTTTTTATAATCTGAAATGCATCAGGCTTTGAATAAAAGACATCACAACCTTCCAACTAGCAATGCTTATGTGTTCAGGCACTTTGAGGGTTCCACACTAAAATCATCCTGAAATTTCCCAACATCATCCTGAAACTCTGCTCAGAGTCTGTCCAAAATAACAACTAAGAGAGCCATTCCCATTTTCATTTTATTTCTTCTGACAGGGGCATTAATACTCATTCCAAGGCTTCAGTATGAACCACCCAGTTATGCTGCAACGACCATGTTCATTTTCTGCCAGAGAAACATTGGGAAACTGAGCTTCTGTTCCTATGGAATCTATAGAAGAGTATGGTAAGACTTATCATTAGAGTTCTACCAGTCCAATTTTGCTCATTTTTAAAAAACTGAGTGTGTAGATATGCAGAAAATTTTGAAAGTTCGAAAAAGTTCAAAGTCTGGCTTTAACAGCCAAACAGTATGTTTCCATGCTCAGGCCAGGAGCCTGAGGCAGTCGAGGAACTACAGCTCTCACAAAGCTCCGTGTTGCACAGGCACGCAGGGAGGAAAACACAAAGGCAGGGACAGAGGGAGGGCCTTGGGCTTTGTGAGTCAAGCCCGCTCTCTGGGCGGCCATATTGGTGGCAGGGATGGTGGTGGAGGCAGCAGCGAATGCTCTGAGGTAGCAGCAGAGGAGAAAAAAAACGGCCCTAGGAAAGACCGGTTTTAAAATGTAGGCGAAGAAGGAAGGAGATGGACTTGAGGCCTGAGGGGAAGAAGCAAATGCCACTTAGCAGTGAGAGGTCTGAGTAAGCAAGAGCCAAAAGTCCTCAGTTGTGTTGAAGGAAAGTAACCTCCATACAGCTTCTGGAGGTCTAACATAGCAGGACTCAAGGAACAGTATGTTTTGCCCTCAGACTACTAGTGCCCATGGCAACCTGGGTTTTACACTAGTATAAGAAAGAATGCACTTGTTTGGCATTAAGTTTGACAATGCTTTTTCTGACATATGTATTAAAATCAATGTTGAAAAATTTGATACGTGGCATGAATACAAGCACCCTCAATTCTTAAATACAGTAGTAGGTGTTTATCCTTGTCACATTATCTAAACACACCCAAAAACAGCAAGCAAAGTCATCCCTCCAGTCATAGCCACAAGGACAAAGGTGACAGGGTAGTCACCCATGCGCACTGTGCATTGCTGCTACAGGTGGAAGGGCTGTTAACAGCGAAGGAAACAACAGCTTTGGAAGCAGAATTATCCCACAGTAGGATTTAGTGTTCCTTCCACATGGGGAGCTTTGTTTTGGGCATTACTGAAGGGTTGCTGAGCAACGGCAGATGGATGCGACACGGTTTATATCTTATTAAAGTTATAAGGTTTCAGGCAATAGAAATGCCAGACAAGCACTGGCAACACACAAGCAGGCTACATCGAGTAAACACGGCATTGCCTGGACAGAGTTCAGAAGTGGGGGAAGAGAGGGAAGGGGTGTGGATGTTTCAAATACATTTCAGCTAAATGGGATTGCTTTTCCTTTAACTATAAAAGTGTTGAGTGACAGCTTACATGAATCCCTGTTTTAAGCGCTACAGTAGCTAATGCCCTCTTGCATAGGAGTTCCAAAGCTGCTTTTTTTTTTTTTTTACTGACTTCTAGAATGCTTCTGTGGCTTTTCACCTGGGTTGTGTAAGCTCTCTGCACTTTCCCCTTTTCATCACGTGAGCCTTCCACCTTGATCTCCATTTCAGGCTTTATCATCTACAAAGAGTACAGGTTAAATGTGAGTTTTCGTTGAATCATGGCTTATCGTTACGTGCAAACCTGCACTATGGTTTAACTGTGAGTTGTTAAGCACGAACAACCTAGAGTTCACAACCCAACAACAAACCATGGGTTCTCTTCCTGGGTTGTTTGTAGTTAACAATCCATAGTTAAATCATAGTACAGGGTTCACATGTAGCAACAACCTACAATTCAATAGCAACCCATACTCAGGTTTGTTATGTGCGAACCAGGCCGCGGTCTGTAGGGCTGGTGATCCAAAATAGAGGACACCTGTACCTTTAACTGTTGCAGGTACTGTTGGTCCCATGTCGGTCCCAGGGCAGGAAGAACGCTATCTCCAGGTTCTATGAAGGTCCCTGTACCTTTAAGAGTTTAAAGGTATAAGAGCCCTCAGAGTCTGGAGATGACAACCTGCAATCCTAAACCTAGAATAAACTACACTGACCTCAGGGGGATTTACTCTCTTCATGAGTGTGAAATACATCTCTCCTGCCTCACATACCGACCCAAACTTTATGGTACATACATAAAACTGGTTGCCCTCCTCCGTCTTTTCCTTAGGTGCTTATTCTCTTTTGTAGCTTTATGATTGGTATCTTTCTATACTGTTTAATAAAGCAAAAACATAATTTACTCAAAAGGGAGGGATTTTTAGGACCTCTGGCTGCCTCCCTTTTCTCTTCCCCAGCTTCAAATTCTGTCAGCAGGAAACTAGAAAGGAGGGCAGAAGCCTGTCAGGAAGAATAATGGGGTAGGACAATTGTGCCTATGATGTCACCCTTCCTGCCATCTGCTACTCAGCAGCAGCTCCACTCACCCCTGCCCCCTCCCCCATTAGAAACAAAAAGACCCCACATGAGGGTGATTCACTCTACTGCTGCCTTCCACATGTCCCTCCTCTCAAGAGAATTTAAAGAAGCGTCACTGGTGACAAAGGAAAGCTGAAACCCATATTTTAATTTTTTTTTATTGTCACAAGAGTAGAGATGACCCAAGGTTAAGGGTGGGTGGCAGATGCAACATCACCTAGATCTGTTGTACACAGGCAGTGTCATATAGTGGTTGGGGTGTTGGGCTCAGATTGGGGAGACCTGGGTTCATGTACCCACTCAGTCATGGAACTCACTGAGTGGCTTGGGCCAGTTACCTCTCAGCCTAGCCTACCTTGCAGGATTACTGTGAGGATAAAATGGAAATGAGAAGGATTAACCGTAGGGTGATTGGAGAAAAAGGCAAGATATAAGTGTAACAAATTACATTGTTCCTGAATTCTTCTGAATTAATCCTTCAAATAAGTATACAACCTGAACTACCCACAGGAAGAGCCTACTATCCCAACCAAAAGACAGGAGATTAACTCTACAGCTGCCAACTTAAGAGGAAAGTCCCAAGTTAATAAATTGACTGACAGTCCTTCAATGTGTGGTTTAGTGGTTAAGAGTGTTGGACAGGGACTTGGGAAATCCGTGTTCTAGTCCCTACTCGGCCATGAAGCTCACAGGGTGACTTTGGGCCAATTACTGATTCTTAGCCTAACCTATTTGTCTTCATGAGGACAAAAATGGAGAGGAGAGAAATGGAGAGGAGGACCATGCAAACCAGCTTGCATTCCTAGTAAGATGAAAAAAGGGAAAGGTGTCTGTGATGCAGCTGTAATTAAGGGGCAGAAATCATAGGGCTAGCAGTATAGAGCAGCTGAGATCGCGCAACTGCCAGCTCTCTTAGTGCAAAGGTTGATGGGATACGGGGCGGAGCTTTCGGAGGACTCAGGTTGTCATCTAACTGCTTTGTGGTTAGTGCTAACCACAGAGCCCTCGGTGTCATCTGAACGGCCCCCTTGTCTATCCCCATGACTAGCAGGAGCAGAATTCAATTAAGTGAAATTAAGTACTGTATGCAAATTTACTACATCTGTATAATTTATTCAGGCTTCAAAATTCAGCAGGTTTTGGGGTTTTTTTGCTATTGAACTTAGGTTACCTTGGTACAGAATTTTATTTTTTAAAGGACAGAATACTCATAATGTGGATCTTGCGAGGCTATGCAGCTCTTTAAAAACAGTATGTGAAGATTTATATACCAATTTCTATAAAACAGATGGTATTAAGGGTGCAGTCCTATGCAGACATACAAGGCAGTAAGCCCCACTGAATCTAGTGGGACTTAATTCTGAATGAACATGCAATTAATGTATTGAAATTAATGTACTGCACCTTGCCTGCCTGGAGAATGTAGTGCCTCCTTAAGTATCTTTAAGTATATCAAGCATACCAAGGCTAGTTATAGCTGTAACACTTTCTATCATTTTCTTTTATTCTGACTAGTGTAAAACTTACGTTGCCATGGGGGCTAGTACAGTGCATTGCAGAAGTATTCACACAACCCTCTGACTTGTCAACAATTTGTTGTGTTACAACCTGGAATTAAAATGGAGTTAATTGGCATGTTTACCATTTGATTTACACAACATACCTAACACTTTGAAGGTGCAAAATATTTTAAGTAAACAAAAAACAAAAAATGGCATTTGTTGGTTGCATAAGTATTCACACACAACCTCCCAAGTCAATACTTGGGTGAAGCAACTTTGGCAGCAATTACAGCTGTGAGTCTTTTGGAGTAAGTCTCTACCAGCTTTGCACATTTAGTGCCTTCAATACTTGGCCATTTGTCTTGGAAAAATTGTTCCAGCTCTGTCAGGTGAAGTTCCAGCTTCTCCTCCGACGGTGGCTCGTCCATAGCGGTCGCTTTCTTGGGGGCCTTCTTCTACAAGCCAAGCTGGATTCAAGGCTTCGGGGTAGGCCCGAAGTGGGGCTGGGGAGGATGTGCTGTTGCTGTTGTGTCTGTGTGAGCAAGGGCAGCATGCAGACAGGGCTCCTCCTCAGAGGGAGAACCCGTCTGTGGCCATGCACGCATGGCCCCAGGTGGGCCTCAGCAGCAAGAGGGAAGCCCAGGCAGGTCTCAGGAGGGGCAACCATGTCAGCTATGGGAGCTGGCAGAGACAGAAATACAAAAGGTATCATGAGATTTCCTTTGTGAGACAAATAGGAGACCCTGTTCAGATGACACACTAAGCCACAATGGTTAAAATTTTTGAGCTAAACATTATGGCTTAGCGTGTCATGTGAACTATTCCTAACCATGGTGGCTACATAACCACGGTTTAAACACACTCACTAACCATTTGCAGCAAAAGGGTTAGCGGCCTAACCATGGCTTAGCGTATTGTCTGAACAGGCCCATAGTGTTTTGTTATTGATTGAAATGGACTGGGGAGAACCAAGTTCAAACCGCTACTCAAGCCATAAAGTTCCCCAGCTGGCATAGGCAAGCCATATCTCTCAGCCTAACCTACCTCAGAGGCTCATTGTGAGAACAACATACAGCCCCCTTTGGAGGAATGTGATAGAATAAACAAATTATGCAGGAGAAATCTCCACCTCTGTTCTTCTTGAATTGCCCTATTTCCCAAAGGAGCAAATTAACTAGCACCAAAAATCCCACAAGGCTTTCCTCCTATGCAGTTTTAAAGGATTCACCTCTGCTCTTAAACCCAGCAACAACAAAATTGACCAATGTGAGGGGGAAATTAAAAACTAACAAAACTGCTTTCCCCACTTGTCAACCACTGAGGGCTAGGAACTTGTTGCTGTCAGATGCTTAAAACCTCTATTCTAAATTGCATTTTCTTGTGAATACCTTTTGCTGAAACCAATGGAACATAAAACACAGGTTTCAGGATTCTATGCTTCCCAGTGAAATCAATGGTAAATATTCCTTCTATTGCAATGAAATAGGAAGTAACAGAATGGGGATCTACCAATTTAGCAGGCAAATCTGAAAGAACGTCTTCATACACCATATGATTAGTTACAGAATTCACTGTCACAAGATATAGTGATAGCCAGTATTTTAGATGGATTTAAAAATGAATTTCTACAGGATCAGTCTAGCCATATCAGAAGTGGAATACACTATGTAAAATAAGCAAAATATACAAATTTGTTGTTTGGCATAATTTATTCAGGCTGCAGAACTAAAGGGGCAACAATAGCACTAACCAGATGTAATACACAATATTATCATCATCATCATCATCATCATCATCATCATCATGGAGAGATCTTTTGAAGTCTAGTAAGATGAACAGAAAATACCTGAACAAGTTTTTAATTGCATAATGTGTATCGACAAATGTTTTGTTCCTGTGAAAGTCATCTTGAAAATTTCCCCAGGAGCATTTACCAGTGTTGGGTATTTTTGCTCAGGTGATTTCCCCTTTAGAATTTCCTATTTGCCATTTTCGTTGTTATCTGAAGTCAGAAAGGGGAAACTTTGAAGCTTTTGAATTCAAACCACAAAGCAAAAAAGAAAGAAAATGCAAAACATCAACACCAAACCCTAATTTCCTAGACTTTTCAAATCAACTCAGTTTTTAAATCTTTCACCCAAATGAAAAGCTTTAACTGCCAAAAAGACATTTCCAATAAACTTGGGTGAGAAAAATTAGAGCCAAGCTGGATGAACAATTTCTACTTTTAAAAAGTAAACAGCAAGTGTGGTGGTGGTGGTGGGCTTTCAATCGGAAGTCTGGTGTAATGAGGAAGAGTGTAGCTTTAACCCTTTGCCCCGCAATGCAATCCAAATCCCAACAGAGCCTTTTGCGCCTGATATTTGCGCTAGAAAAGAAATCTTCTATTGCCACAAATTGTTAACAGTATCAATGGCATCTCGTGTAGTTTGGCCTTTAGCTTCTGCATCAGAGCTTTATCACATGTACCTGCTTCCCTCGGATTATCCCCTTAGAGCTAAGCTTTCGCCGCTGTTGTTGTTTTGCTACCCGGCGACAGCAATCCTTTGCATACCAGGAAGTGAGTTTAAGGGGGGAAATGTAAAAAAATCATAAAATATCAATGGATGACCCAATTCAATTCAAATCTGGTATGCTTAAAGCTCTCCCTAATATCTATTAATGTGCCAATTTTATCTTTTATCTTTATCTTTAAAGCTTACACAGATGTAAGCTTTGTTTAAAATCCTCCTCCTGCGCCCTGGTGACGGCTCGGAAGATATGCTCAAAAAGCAGGGGCTAAATATGGTGAATCTTTTCCCTTTGAAGCACAATTAAAGCAGGATGCATGGGAGTACTTCACAATCAAAGCAGATTATAAGGTGGAAAAACTTCAGAGTCCTTTGCATGCAATTCGCAGTGATTGCACAGTATAAAGCTGGTGTGATAAAGCTCTCAGAAACCACCAGAGGCAAGAAAAAGTTTCAGCCTTGGTAAAGGCGATATGAAAAGTGGGTGGTCAAGAAATAAAATCTTTCTCCAGTATTTTAAAGGAAGTTTCTACCCTGTTTTTTCAAACCCCAAAAGGGCTCAGAAGGAAGCTTCCAGAATGAAAACACAAAAATGCAATAAAACAATGAAATAAAACAAATATATTAGATCAATAAAGGGGGCAATCCTATGCATGTTTAGACCAGAAAAAGTACTACAATTTTCAGAATACCCCAACCAGCATCGCTGGCTGGGGCATGCTGGGAGTTGCAGGCCTTTTTTTTTTTTGTCTAAACATGCATAGGATTGTGCCCTTAAAACATTAAAAACAGCAAATGAAAGGGGCATAAAACAATTGGGTCAATTTGGATTTAAATGCATTGCCCCAGCAGCAGCAGGTTAAAGCAGATTAAAGGCACAGACAATAAAAAAGTATTTGCTGCTCTTTTAACAGTTGACGGGGAGGGGGCAAGTGAACCTGTCAGGGGAGGAAAGCTATTACCTCAGGTGTATAAGCAATTATTTCTAGGTTGATCCATTGCTTATTTTGCAATTCAAATTACATAAACATCATATGTCACAGGACATATTTGTTCTTAGTTTTTGTGTCTGTTGCTTTTTAACACTTTGACCAGTTCTATGCACTGTCAGAGATAAATTTTAGCATGAAAAAATGACCAATACAATACTTGTACAATATCTGTATATGAATGAAAGTTGAGGCCTGCTGCATGCCCACATTCATTTGCAGCTAGCAATATGGGTGTGGTGCAACATGCTGTAGGAACCCTTCGGCTGCTTCTTTTTCCAGGGAAGGACACGGATTTTTTCCTGCGGAATTGCAAGAGCCGCTCCATGATCACCAACCAGAAATTAATTTTCTGTGGTCTTTGGCCTTTTCCCAGCTCTCCGCATCCAATTGACTGCTCTGTCTGCTGCCTCATGTGGCAGTGTCTGTTCACTAATAAAAATAAATATCAAAATTCTGCACAAGGGCAACCCAAATTCTGGCCTTCAAACAGAGATCAGTTCTATAACCTGCATGCAATATGCAAAGGAAGCAAACATGCATAACTTTGCTTATTTTGCACACTATGTTCTCCCTCTGCAAGTCATGGGGGGAAAAATAATGAAACCTTACTCCTTGATGATCACTGAAAATCCTATTCAACACCCATGTTTAGGTTGACTGAACCCTATCTTTGTGGACAAAAGGACATTGCTGCTTTTAAAGAAAAAGCAAAGTAAATGTTCTCAAGGCATTGAACTGCACTTATATCACACCTGCATAGAATCAGGCAATGCATAGACTTCTCAGGAATTCCCCCATTTGAGAATGGCTCCTTAATCCATGGCTCAGTAGTAGAGCATCTGCTCTGTATGCAGAAGGACCCAGGCTCAATCATCAGTATCTCCACATATGGCTGGAAAAATTCCTGCCTGAAATTCTGGACAGCCACTACCAGTCAGTGTCAACAATACTGGGCTTAGGATGGGTCTAACTCTCAGAATAAGGCAACTTCCTATGTTCCTATCCCCACTTCTTGTCCCCCCGACAGTAACCATTGCAGTATCTAATTCTCCTGTATTTTAGAAAATACTAACAAGCTATTCTAGGCCAAAAAGATGTCTCAGAATTTAATTTAGTTGTAGACACACACCCCTCAAAGGTGGGGGTATCTCTATTCTCTAAGCATCTAAAAAAAGGGCGGGGGAGAGATTATTCTGCTCTATTCTTCAGTATTAACAGTGACTTAAAAAAAAAACACCATTCAGGAACCGCTCTCTAAAGCCCCTGCCTGAAGCATCAGTAAGAGACTGGAGGCAAGAAGTATCTTTTCTCACACATTCAATTCCCCACTACACACGTACGTACACACACACACACACACACACACACACACACACACGATCCAGGCGGGGTGATGTCACTGCTAGCCAATTGCAATGAGCCGTGCGCACACATGCAAGGGGAGGGAGAGATGAGGACTCCACAGATGGCTCCAGCTGGGCCTAGCATTTGATTAATCGCTTGAATTACCCTCCTTTGCTACAAAATAATAAAAAGGGGGGAGGGGAAAGCAAGAACAAATACTAAAAAGCAATCCAGCTGCTGAGAGCTGCCCACAAATGGAGAGCTTGGGGGAGGATCTATTGTGAAAGAATGGCTGCTGAACTAAGAAAGACTGTACCTGGGCTACCGAAAAGAACAGAGTCTGCAAGCGTCGTAACATAAAAGGTTGGCTTTTTGGTCTTCTACTGCCAAGCTCAATGGGCAAAATTTTAAACCCTTAAGTTAACAAAAAGGCAAAAAAGCAAGGTCTTTGTTTTTTGTCTTTTACTCACCTTGTTCCTGTGCCAGTTATGCAGACATCCAGCAGGTGAAGATGTTCCTGGCATGAAGATATTGCAACGGAACGGTTCACTTGCTTAATTTCTGCACATCAAACGGCAGGTAACTGAGGAAAAAGGTGCCTCTGAGCACGTAGCTCATAAATTTGCTTTCAGTAGCAGAACTGAAGCTTGATCAAAATACTTCCACATACTAATATAGTCCTGTTTCCCCCACCCTGCTTCCTTGATGTCAACACCCAAGTTTGGGGAAGGGGAAAGGATTTTTGTTTCTACTATTGTTAAACCAGAAATGCTTAATGATCTACTGCAAAACAGTGGATCCCACTCTAACATCTGCCCACTCCTGCTACAGAACATGGCCCAATGGCTCTAATTCCAAGGATTGGAAGTGCTGCTATTTCTAGATGCTGTAGCTCAGCTGTGCAGCCTGCTTCACCCTATGCTGGAACTCTACTGGGCCACATGACTGGATTGCTGTGATGAGCATGGGGATGTTCTGCAGGAAATGTATACCCCATCCTGTACCCCGAATTGGGCGCCCTATTCTAGGTGTGCTCGGCTGCATTTGATAGCTTGAATTGGGGATAGTATGTTAGAGTTACCTTGGGTACACTGGTCCTATGCCCTCCACACCTAAGATGAAGGGAGCTATATTCCAATCCCAGAGAATATAACACAGCAAACCTTGATGGGAAAATGGCAAAGAGGTGGCAGACACAGCAGATTGGAAAGGAGGGTTGATGGATTACATCAGTACTTCAGATAAGGGAGCTGAGATCTTTAGATTTCAATTTCCAGAAAGAAAGGTGTATCAAACAAATCTCTCCTGCTTCAGATCACTGGCAACTAGACCACAATTCACCAAACAGACACACATAGACCACCTTTCTATTCTTTATTTCCATTTGTAAGGCCAAAGGATCATGAATGGTGGCTCGTCAGTAGCACACCCCTGCTCTTTCCTCCTCCCTGCACACAATTTGCTCTGCATACCATTATTTTCATTGACATAAAGCCTACTTCAAAGGATTATCCCTGTTAACCCATGGCTCTTGAGGATAGATTATGCATCAGGCAATGAGTTCAGAGAGACGCAGGGTGGGTGAATGATTGGAAACACTGCCTGTGTACAAGCACACTGAGGTTTCTTCCACATTAACGGAAATGCTGCAGAGACACACCTTTTCTAGCTTGTAGTGAAATGAAAACAGAGGTTCCACACAGCACTTAATATATTATCTAGCAATATGCGTCCTCATAGCCTAGATCATCCGGTTATGTTTACTCAGACGTCAGTCCCATTCAGCAAAGGTGTCTTTCAATGTTAATTAAAAGCTTTCTGTTTGCAGGTTCAGCCTGTCTATTGAGTGCCTGTGGTGAATAGCCTTCTAATTACCCCTTGAATAGCTTCTCTTAATGGGCCCTTATTAACAGTTTCTGTTGGGGTGGGTGGGTATATTTCCTACCATTATTATTATATGACAAAAGGGGGGGGAGATAACAGTTCCACAGAAAACAGCGGTGTGGAAGCAACCTTGTATCAATTTTGCAAAGTCTATGAATATATGGAGCACAGTATTGCCAATATGGATATTGCAGGCAATACCATAGATAAATATCATGGTTTTAATTCCTAACTCTGAATATGCGTTTTTCAACTTCAGAACAAGACACTGAAGCTATCACTCTCATGACCAGTACCCTTTGCTTCAGTATTTAGAGTCAATTAAGATCTCATCAGTGCATGTGTGATGTTAGGTTTGCTGTCCTCTGCACCCGCCACCGATTATTCAATTTCATCTGCCATTTTTGTTGCAAAGTCTGTCATCTAATCAATCTAGACCACAGAAGAATAAACCAGATAGCATCAATCTCACTATAAATCCTTGGGGAACCCACTGGCTACTTCTGTCAAATCTGTCAATATCCCCATATCCTCTACTTCTTGCATTATATCCAGTTATCAGTCCATAGGAGGGCTTGTTCATATCTCATGTCTGCTAACTATCTCCCTGCCCCTGTCTTTTAATTAAAAATGAAGTTACAATAGCCATTTTCTATCCTTTTGGTAGGGAGGTCGATCTTAACGATAAACATTTTAGAAGGACCGATCAATCCAAAACAGATGTTTTTGTGAACCGTCCAGAGAGCTATTGGGCGGTATAGAAATGTAATAAATAAAATAAATAAATAAATATCACACACACAAATTCAGCAGTAGTGAAAAGTAGAAATAAGCGTTCATTCAGATAAAGAAGCACTGCTCTCATTTTGAATTGGCTTCATTTGCCCAGTGATGTCAACATAGAGCCAAATCTGATGGGCTACATAGCAATACATTCAATCCATGATCCCAGATTTTCTGGAAACACCCTTGTATAGTCCCAGAAACAAGTTAAATGAGGGGGAAATTGTATCAATGTAGCACAGAACAAGTGAAACATCAGTACTGAAGAGAAATGGAAAAAAAAGTGAACATTCACATAATGTGGGGACTTTTGGGAAAGGCATTTTGGGCCCACAAAAGCACTACTTTTAGCCCAAAAAATAAAATAGGTGGGCATTAGGTGCAGCCCTACACCACAGTTAAATACTACGCTCACTCTGTGTGTTTTTTAACCATGCAACCACTACGGCTGTAATCTGAAGTGGAAGATTGATCCAGTTGGAGGGGGACTTCTTAATCCTTTCTCCCTCATACCCGTCCCTTTTCCCAAACAAGAGTAAAAGCATCTGAGCAGCAGAGCAACCTTCAGCAGAAAATAGCTGAAAGTGCGAAAGGATTAAGAAGACCCTCTTTACAGATCCTGCACTGGTCTTCCCTTTGAAACTGCTAGCTGAGCAGTTGCATTTCTAAAAGCAAAGGAGCGCATAAGAAGGATTGAGGTGTAACATGTAGTCCCAACTTAACACTACAGTGTACCAGGTCTTATTGCAGTGCTGCTCTTTAAGGTTGTGATTTATGGCAGGGACACTGAGTTACAGCAGGATTTAGAGGATTACCAAGCGGCCAAGTTTAAGTACCTGTATATTGGAGGCTGGCTGGATGAGCTCTGTGATGGAAACTTTGTCTTGCTGAAGCCTTCTCTTGACCAACTTGGAACAGCAGATGTTGACAGAACTGATGACATGCCAGGAGTTGTACTCCACAAAGGAGCGGCTGTCAATGACCAACATGCCTTCGGCCCCACTTCTCAAGAGGCTGGCAAGCTTCTTAGAATCCATCACTTGGCGTGGAAGTTTGTCCCCGGCCATGGTAGACTCGTCCCTTTCGCAGCAAGTGGGAGAAGGGAAGGAACGCCCAGGGCAAGGGAAGCCAGCTCAAGTTCCCCGGAGGCGAAGGGGCTGGGGGGAGGGGGGGAGGCAGCTCGAAAACAGCCAAATTTTGACACGCTGCTAAGGCCCTGTATGGAAAGTCATTGTGCCAAACCTGTTGGGAAGTACAGAGACAGACAGAGAAAGAGGGAGAGAAAGGAGGAAAAAGTAGTCAGATGCTGCAAGTACACCAAACGGGCACTAATTTAGTCTAGTTCAGCTCTAGCAAAAACTACATAGAGTTTTAAAGAAAGAACCAAAATGTATTGCATGGCTTAATACAGCCTTCTTCCCAAACCTGGCACCCTCCAAAGGTGCTGAACAAGAGCTCCCATCAGCTGCACCAACAGGGCACATCTTTGCTGTAGATGATGGAATTGTAGGCCAACACATCTGGAGAGCACCTGATTGGGGAAGGGTGGCTTAATAGAAATGCCATCCAGAGAAGGGACCCTGAAACTACAGACAAGACTAGTTTGGGGATTTTGACCTTGATGCTGGGCCTCATTACATCATCTGAACTTCATAATGATTTTTAAAAAGAATATTTTACTGGAAGTTTCAATGTTCTCTAATCCCAACCTATTCTACAAAGCAAAGGGGTTCCCAACTGTATTCTAGGGAGCTTGTGGTTCCTCTAAACTTATCAGAAGTTGCTCAATAAGATGATCAATAACAGTGGATAGGCGTCTCTGAAGAACAAGCTTGTCCACTGCTACTAATCTTCCTAAGTAATCTTCCTATTCAGCTGCAGAAGAGTGTGTTCTAGATATCACTCTCAGTTTCATCTAAACCAGAAACTATAATTACTTCTACATAATCCAGGATTGGAAGCCATATTTGAAAGCTGGTTTACAAATCCTGGCTTGTTTCAAAGCCCTCTCATCTCATGGAAATTCTTGATTTGTTCACTTAATTGCATGAAGAGAGGAGCAAAACTACTGCAAAGGGGCTGCATATGAGTGCAGTGCACACCAAGTGCAGATTCTGGTTTAGTAAGCCAGAATTGATGGCTTACTGTGACATCCAAACCAGACTAATGACTCTTTACATGAAAAATGAAACATTGAAAAAAATACAAGAATTTCTCACCACAGTGAGATTTCTTTGTAAAGTAATGAATAGATAAATTCAGCATCATAGCTTAAACTTGGCAAGTTGCAGCTGTCCTTTTAAAAGCTTACCTAGAATTCCTTAATTGCCAATTGTTTTAGAAAAATGTGAAGAAAAAGGTTTTACCGTACTTCATTTGAAGAAAGAGGGGAGAAAAACAAGGTAACAAAGATACATAATTTTGTACCTTTATTAAATTTCTGACCAATTCTTCTGTCCTAATAATTTGTTTTTAAAAATCTGGTATAATTTTGTGTGTGTGTGTGTATTTATATTACCTGATCCCAAAAGGCCCAGACAGTCTGCAATCCAATCAGTATATTGAAAATTCCTACTCTTTTATTTTAAAGAAACACCTATTCCCTGGGTTAACATTTTGGACATATAATGTTATTGTCTACGTTTTTCTTTGAGCGACTAGCTTCTCTGTAACTTGAAAACTCACTAGCAGCATTTAACATTAGTAAAATCATTTTTAAGGACCGCTTCAGATAAAGGTATAGCCTCACTTACTTTGGGGGATTAACATAGCTACTAAGACTCCTAATAGTAGAATCTAGACATCTGCCAAAAGTATCAAGTAAAATTCAGTGGCACTTGCACCCAGTTAAATGGGTGCATACACTTACCAAGGAGCAAGTCCCATTGAATTTAATAGGAATTTCTTCTGAGTAGACCTGCACAGGGTTATGTGGAGATTTACTCATCTTATAACTACCTGAAGATTTTGAGTTGGACGATCTGTGCACACAGCTTGATTCTCATTAGGAAAAACCCCAGTAATCCTCAAATCAGCCGTCCCCAACCTAGCCCTCTCCAGATGCATAGGACTGAAACTCCCATAACTCCCAGCCAACATTGCCCATGCTGGCTGGGAATGATGGCAGTTATAGTACAACACAACTAGAGAACATCAAGGTGGGGAAGATTACCTTAAATCGAGATCACACTACATTGTCTTGAAGAAAAAAGGCAAAGAAGAAACCATGAAAATGATACTCGAAGCCAGAGTATGAAGAGTAACTCTTTCTCATAAAATTTTGGCCCATTCCTTCACCTCCTTGGTGTGCATTATTTATTTGTACACTTGGACAAAGATGCCAATTACAGCAGTTCCTTTGGACTGCAAACCCCTTTGTACCATCAGAAGCCGCTCAATATGGGCCCTCTTTTCCATGTTCCACTATTAAGATTCTCTTTTGCACTTCAGGGCAAGCTTTTAAAACTGAGACAACCCTAATTAAGAGTGGTCTGAGAGGGAAGATGTAGGCTCCCGCAACCATTATGACATACTTCATTATGTGCTTTCCGCCTCGCTGAGGATCCCCTGCTGTACCTGAGCAATAGAACCGAAGGTAATCAGAAAGGATGCAAATTAATTTGTTTCTCTCATTCCCCCTTACATTCCTCGCTTTATTCAATTCGTCCCTTTTTCTCCATCAGGGGTGGGGGGAACTAGCTGCACATTTCTCTTCATTTCTCCAAATTCCAGTCAGGAAAAATATTAATTGAAACAGATAGACAAAGGAGAGGGGGTAATAAAGAGATGGAGATAACACAGACAAAGGGATCAGAATGAAATATCAGAATGAGATGGAAGACTGATCAAATAGAGAAGGCCAGCCTATGAATGATATGTCAAGATAACAAAAATTCAGTCCTTCCACTCTCAAGATTATGATGAACAAGGTCAACATTCAGGGTTTTCAAAACACAATTTAAGGGGGTTTGGAGAGATATATTTTTTTTAAAAAAAATCTTTTATCACTGCTCAAATAAGATGTTGGTTTGAGGAGGCATGTGTGTGTTAAACAGTAATAAAGAAGTCAATTTATATGTGAAGAATGATACCAAAAGGTAGCAGCAGGCCCAGCCTATGTCCTGACATCTTCATTAGGGCTGTGTGTTTTTGATCATGCTTATTTTTTTGTTTGTTTGCTTATGTCAGGTTTGGTGAGCTGTTTTCTGAGGGGACAGACTACATTCAAGAACCCTGTCTCAAAGAAAAGCAGCACACTAAAAGAGAAAAGAAAAGAGGGGGGGCTCAAAAAGACACAAAAACAGTGAAAGTGAACTGGAAGGGGAAATTGTAATTTGCAGGATAGCTTCCATCTCCCCAAAATCAAAGAGAGAAAAGTAACTTGAGAGATGTGGTACTGCATTCCAACAGTCTCTCTTATCATCACAGAATCAACTGCCAGTAAAAACCATTACTGTGGAATAGTGAGTGCATGAAACAGGATGAAGCCTGCCAGCCGTGTAGGTTCAAGAAGTTTCCCCTTTTTGCTGTCAGCCTGAGACTGGAAAGAAAAAAAGAAAGAGCTGCAACCTGCCAACTGGTTGACAATATATGGCTAGTGGGCTTCTTCAAAAAGTTTGTTTAAAATACTTTAAATTTTATAACAGTAATTTTTCAAGGGAAGAATTTCACATTTTTTCTCTCAGTTCTTGATCATGTTGCCAAAGTAAAGTAATACTATCTTCTAGGGAACCAGCAGAAAGAAGTGTGTGATCTGACCTTTGCATAACTTGATTTAAACATAGAATATCATCAGATGGGTGGATTTTCACATTTCCCTACCGTCATCGCTATGGCCTCCTGCTGCTGTTCACAATAGTGACAATCTCTTTACACGGGGAGAGGAAGAGGAAGCCGCAACGACCATGTGTCCCATTCAGGGGCCACTTTTATTGTGCCACTTTCCCTGCACAAAGCAGGAAATGGTGGCACATTCCGTTAAAAAAAAAGAGAGAGATTAAAAGGGGTCTACTTTGTGACAGAAAAATGAGCGGAAGGAATGGCAGGCATGGGAGGCGGACATCGTTGTCTAAAGGAAACATGGACATCTGTAAGTGGGCAGTAGAGAGCGTGCGATAAAACACTCATCTGATAACCCTCATAGTTTAGCCCCAGCTTGCTTAGTAACCTAGCAGAATGCACAATTTCTCAATTTCTAAAATTGAAATATTAATGGTCTTTCTCATGGTTCTCAAGGTAAATGAAATAAGGAAACACCACTTGCTTTCAATCTTATAAACACCATGGTTTCTAAGGTCCAATTCAGATATGATGAGGCCCTCATGCAATGTCTCAGTAGAGCTGCCGGGCTCACATGGAGGCACATCCTTTTATGAACTAGTATATCCACATGGCTGGTGTTAAATGTGATCAAACCAAACTACATCACAAAAGATGTGGTACTAGTTGCATAAACTATCAACAAGGAGGCACCAATCCATACTATGAACCCAATGGAAGCCCTACACCAGAGGTGGGGAGAGGAAGCCCCTTCAGATATTGTTGGCTTTTAATTTCTATCATCCCTCACGTCTGCCTATGGCTGATGGGAGTTGCAGTCTAAGAACATCTGGAGGGCTACAAGGTCCCCATTCCTGCCTTACAGACTCAAAGCAATTGTGTGGTAGCCAATCCATGTGAGCTTGCCACAAATCTAGGTACAATATAAGCATGAGGTAAAAGGTAAAAGGAGTGAGGTATACTTTATTAGCTCAGTACAGTGAGAGCAAGCCACTAACTCTTAAATGAGAGGAAAGGTTAACATGGGACCTAAATTAGGGTTTTAGGAACAAAGCTATGTCTCTCTTTTATCAGTTTATCAAAGCCACCATAATCTTCTTGAGTGCTCCTGAAGAACATTATCATAATCCTTTAATTCCACCTCTCTCATGAATGACTGTAATGAGGGGATGGACACATGGGTTAACCTGAATGAAAATAATCAAGCAGGAGGTGCCACACCACAGCGTCAGGACAATCTTTGGGCAGCTTAACATGGCTATTAAGGCAACAACAGGGTGTCTAAGGACAGCATACAACCTCCATGTTGGAGGGAGGGAGGGGAGGGGAAGTTATAGAGTGAGTCGTGCCAAGAGAGCATTAAGCTCCTTGAATGTAACCGGTGAAGGTGGAAACCAGGCATATATCATCATCATCATCTATATTTACATCCCACCTTTACTCCAAGGAGCCCAAGGCAGTGTACATGATCCTCCTCCTCCATTTCATTCTCACAACAACCTTGTGAGGTAGTTTAGACTGAGAATCAGTGACTGGCCCAAAGTCATCCAGTGAGCTTTATGGCTGATTGGGGACTAGAACCCGGGTCTCCCAAGTCCCAGTCCAACACTCTAACCACAATACCACATTGACATTACAGGTTCGAAACTGTGTGGCTGCCACCAAAAGCAGCAGCTGTAGGTCT
The DNA here is from genome assembly GCF_023053635.1 of Elgaria multicarinata webbii. Taxonomy (NCBI): domain Eukaryota; kingdom Metazoa; phylum Chordata; class Lepidosauria; order Squamata; family Anguidae; genus Elgaria; species Elgaria multicarinata. The sequence continues at coordinate 89,220,904 of NC_086172.1, forward strand.
CCCTTTCTCGGTAGCCCTTAGTACTAAAATATAATGTATAATGTATAAAAATGTATAATGTAAAAAAATATAATGTATAATGTAAAAAAATATAATGTATATTTTTTTAGTATAAAAAAATATAATGCAGCATCACCACGCTGCCGAAACAGGAGCCAACGCAAGCGAGCAGAGGCAGAAAAAAAACTAGCACAGTGATTCACACTTTTTGTAGTGCTAGACTTTAAGAGGGGGGAAAAGAGAAGGTGATCTTGTTCTATTGTTTTTGTCAGCCAGAGTGTTGCCCCTGTAATGTCTAGCTTCAGCTTCCTATCCCTAACCAAAAATGCCTCACTCAAGTTTTACACTCTGCAGGGAGTGCACTAGAAAGCCCCAAGGGAGAAAGTCTAGGTTAGGGGGCTTTTTAGAAAGCTCAAACAGGCAGAGAGGCTGCAAGGCCAAATGGGAAATAAAAAGGATAACAAGAGCAACAACAACACCTGTCACCTCCTTACAGTAAGGTAAGCACTGAAGTCCTGCACCCTGAGAAATTTCTCCAAAACCTTCAAAATCAACCCGAAAGAGGTAGAAAACTGCCCATTTTACAGGGAAAGAAAGAGCTTGTGAAAGGGCAGGTGGAGTTTCGGCATGGTGCTACTTTAATTTAAGCCTAATAATGGGTCTTTGGTGAGTAAGCATGAATAGCCAAGAGGAATAAACTAGACATGACAACAGCTACCTATATGCAGGCCTTGGTTTGCTTTTGCTGAAGCCCTACAAAATGGTGAGTTGGGGATTTAAAGTCCAGCATGGAAGAAAGAAGCTAAGGGAAAGGACTTAGCTCGGTGGCAGAGCCCACGCGTTTATGCTTTAGTGCAGGGGTGTTGCCCTCAGACATGAGCGAGCAGGAGAATGTGTTCTCTGAAAATGTTCCAAAATTCTCGAACATGTGCTCATGTTCAAAAATGGCACACTTTTCAGAAAAAAAGTTTGAAATGGCACCTTTAAAAAAAAAATCAAAATTGTAGTTCAACACTTTAGTCTGTGGGAGAAAGTTGTACAACCTTGGAAAATACTCACATTTGTGCACAGTTTTCCCGCTTTATTTTGTGTGGTTCATGCAATTTATCTGTTTGCATAAACTGAATCGCAAGCACTTGAGGAAATTGAAAGTGAGACAAGCATCAAGTTGATGCTTGGAGAATCTGGGCGGACATAAACATTGCTTCTTCATTCAACCCCAGTCTAACCTATTCCAAGCAGATTTTTCAACGGTGAGAAGTCACCTGATCTGCCTGTCCCTGCACTGCAGCAGCGAGAATCCTGGTTAATGTCTGCATGGGCTCCGAGGTACAGCTATTGCCTGGTATCTATGTAGTTGCCATGGGAACACAAAGCACTAACTTCTTAATAAGACTCCTGTCCTTGATTGCCACTACTGCAAAAATACGGATAATTTAGTAACAGTTCTGTGATTTTGGGATTCCTCATATGGCACAGAGTGGGTGGTAAGAGTGCAGCTTGCTAAGCACTTAAGCACTTGAAAGAAGAAGGAGGGTGGGATTTTAGCTGCAATGCCAGAATTTACATCTTAATAAGAGTGTAGATAGCTACATAGCTTAAGCCATCCTGCCAGCATTTCAGGTTCTAAGCTGACAGTTACTTGCCTTGGTAATCCTTCCGGCAGATAATAAACTGCCATTCCTATAGGCTGAACCAAGAATTACTTTCTGTCAACCCCTGCCCTGAACTATTTTTTTTTCTGAAAGCTTGCACACACTATTACGTTTTACCCTTTAATTGCTGTACCAGGAGGCAAGTGCGGCATGTAACAGGGTCCCATTTCTTGCAAGCCTTGAGGCAAAAGGGGTCAGGAGAAAATACTGGTGGTTGCTTAAACCCCTTCATGTGTTGAATAGTGTGTGTGTGTGTGTGTGTGTGTGTGTGTGTGTGTGTGTGTGTTGCGGAGTTGCCTGTTTCTCACTCCCAAATAGAAGTAACCATCTTAGCACTGTGCTGATCTTCATGCAGGGTTGGAAGGCCTGTTCAGATGTTCTTTTCTCTTCCTGCCCCTTTGCAGAGCAGAAGCCGATTCAATATCCTTCCGTACAAACCTTTTATCAGTGTTTCAGACCATCAAGGCATATCTCAATTCATTTTCTACCAGATTACTTAATCAAGTCACTAAAGCAGGGATGTTGAAACTCTGCCATCTTGGCTGTGCCACTAAATACTGTTGCATTGATCTTAAACATCTGTATTAATCTGTGTTTGCTATTGTGACATCATTGCAATGTAAGCATGATTCATGTTCTTCTTCTTTAGAGATATAAACTGAGCCCATGTCTACAATGCTCAGCTCATATTCTAAACCAGGATTGCAAAACCTCAGGCCCGGCAAAATCTGGCCTGCCTGGAGCCCCAGTCCGGCCCTCTAGGATTCCCCACATAGCCCCACCCCCTTCCCCAGGCCCCACCCCATTTCCCCTGACTGTCAATCACCAGGTGGTTTCCCAGTATTTGCACAGTTTTCCCCCCATTCCTAAAGATTGAAATGCTTCTCCTAAGGCTCAGTTACTGGCCTTAAAGCTTTAAGCAAAAATATGCCGGTGTTTTTGGTATGTTAGCCCCGTCCCTTTTGCCACCATCCACCCTTGAAATTTCTTAAAATTTAACAGTATATCACTGTCTGGAGATCAGAATGGTCCCTTTTATTAATGGGCCATCTGTATCCTAGATAAGCAAACTATGATTACTTTTCTGTCTGGGCTTTTGAAGCTACAGGCTCATTTAGGAGATTTTCACTACTAAGACAGATAGACAAAGGCACACACAGGTCTCCTCACTTGATACTGCTCCAAATCTTCTCTGCCCATTAAGGACTAAAGACAACCGGATTTGTAATACCATTTCTACAGCATGCCATCTGTGCAAACAGCTTATAATGCCTCAGACTCATGAACAAGGAAAATGTGCATTTGCAGTGCACCAGCATTTCACAATGGACTCAACCAACTCATAGGCAAAACTTCTCTTTCATTTCGCAATATCTTCATAGCTTGTCGTTTTATAGAACCTACAGGCCTATTACTTAGTTTTCACCAAGAGTAGATGAGGAGGCACACCTGTTTCTGAACTGCACCACTTCAGACTGCAGTTGGGTGTTGACATTTATTTATTACATGTCTATACTGTCCAATAACTGAAGCTCTCTGGGTAGTTCATTAAATAGAACTAAAACCATAAAGTATAAAAACATAAAACATATCATAAAATCCTTTTTAAAAGCTACAAAATAAAACTAAAGCAAAATGAACAGCAGCAGTATGTTCTAAAAAGCACAACACAATTCCTTAAAACTGAAGGACTAAAAAGCTTGAGAGAATAAAAATATCTTCACCTGGCATAAAAAAGACCACAACATAAGCACCAGACAAGCCTCTCTAGGGAGGGTATTCCACAACCAGAGTGCCATCACTAAAAAGGGCTTCTCCTTTGTAGCTTCCCACCTAACCTCATTTGGTAGGGGCACCCAGAGAATATTCTTGGCATCCAGCCAGGTATATATATGACCAATGTTTCACCATACCCTCCAAAATCCTCAGTACTCCCTGATCTGAAATCATGGGATGCCTGTAACATACTGTAATGTGACTAGGCAGGATCACCACCATTAAAATGGTGCTCAGCCATTCTCTGGTGACCACATTCCAACAAATTACATGTAGTAAGGGTAAAGCAGTTCCAGGTCCACTAAAGTAGGCACTTCAGCACAAACCATATGGTTACATAGCAGGCTACTCACTTCCTCACTGAATTTGGAAATTAATATTGTAAGTTTAAATTAAACCTAATTCCTAGTTTACAACATCTTTATAATTCTAGCCTGTGCAAACATGGATGGTTTACAAGAATCATGGAGATAAGACAGTAGGCATTCTATACATTGATGGTGCTATATAAATAAATAATAATAATAATATACAAGTCGAGTTCTGGGCCTGTATTTAGCATAAACAACCATTAAATACCAGTTCACCTTAGAACAAAGATCCATTGGTCTGGCTTGCCTGTAATACTAAAGTTAGTAATTAAACCACGGTGATCCTCAATGAGCCTGAGCAAAGCAGCATGCTTGCATGTTTTCCACTCTCTCCTTCTGCATGGCCAGGAGGACCAGTAGACTTTAGTTCAATTTTTAAAGAACCTTGGCTTACGTAGTATTACATTTGAACCAGGGATCCTGACTGAAAACAAACCTTAGTCAATTTCTAAACAAGCTATCTCCACATGCTTTCTTGTTTAACAAACCATTGTTTTAAACCAGAATTCTTGGTTTGAATGTACTGCTTAACTGAGATTCTTTGTAACTGAAACTGAAAGTAAGTGGAAGTCTTTGGAAAAGGAGAGGGGAGGAGGAGCATGCAAGCCCAACACTTCACTCAGCCTCATGGATGCTCATCCACGCAACTCCAAATCATGGTTTAGCACAAGGCAAATTGGGGCTCTGCAAATGGCTATGATGGCTAGGGCTGGTGAAAGTTTTAGGCCAATACGTTTGGAGGGCCACAAGTTGCCCACTCCTGGATTAACATTATGTGCTAAAACCGCCATTGTTGGCATCTCTCCTCTTATATACACGGTCAAGTTTAAGATGCTGATACGCTTCCTGATACGCTGGTGGAGTGCTGAGCACATAGCTCTTTTATCATTACATGCAATAGATTCAATTTCTAAATTTTGGGATCACATACACCAAGAAATTAACAAAAGAATAGTAAAACCAACACCCCTGATTTTAGACCATCTGTACTGGAAAACTTCCTAAAATAGGCAAAGATTTTCTCCATAAGGATTTTCTAATAATAACTCTTGTCTTTGCTGCATGTATGGAAATTGCTTGACATTTAGAAGGCCCATGTACTTGTAATATTGTTAAAATGAAAAAAAATTCTGTTAATAAAAACATAAATAAAATTATATCCTGTACAAACAAAATTAGCAAGGCTGGGAGAAACCTAACTGAGAAGTCTTCTGTTCAACATCTAGTTTTCTATGTTCAGAAACCATTTTGGGGTCAATCATGTTAGCCCCACCTGTAGTCTAAAATGGTACAGTTCAGAAACAAGTTTATTTTCTCATCTGCTGTTTCTGGAAAACAAGTCATATAGTATGGCAGCACAGCTCAATTTTTCACAAAATTGTGCACTTTTTCTGAAAAGCACCAAATTCACACCATTTGTAGCAATCATTTTCATATGTTGGGACATGTGATATTTCACAAGCATACCAAGACAGTCTCAAATGTTCAGCCTGAGGGTAAAATCCTATGCACATTTACCAGGTAGTAGAGCCATTAAGAATAGAGGGATTTACTTGTAACTAACGATGCATAGGATTGTTCTATGAAACAGTTAACCAGTATCAGCAATTACAATAGTGTGAGTTCCATTATGTAGAAGTTGCGCTTCCTGCACTGTCAATAATAATAATAATAATAATAATAATAATAAATTTATTTATTTATTTGTTACTTGCCTCTCCCTTTGGATCGATGTCTTATGTGATTTCAGTTTGCAATCTGCTTATTTTTTGGAGTAGACTCCTACCAACTTAATTTACTGATGGTAGGTAGGTTGTGAACTGTCAACTATCCTTAAGTGAAGAAACAGAAGAAAATAATAATCGAGAACAGCCTTTCCTTGCATGGAACACACTCATTTCTGACTACTATGCACAATTGCACATAAATTAAAGCTTGCCACAGAAATGGTATAACCTCAAAAAAAGTGAACATGTAGACCCTCACACAGAGGAATTTGGACTCCATGATTTTACCTATGGAGTCACTGAAGAACACTCAATGTGATTTAACTTGGAAAGGAACACAGGTTCACAAGGGCTACACTCCAGGTTATAATCACTTCTGCACTTTAAAATGTCATTATGTGAACTTAGAATGTATTACCATTTCCCATAATGCTGCAAGTTCTACTCTGTGTCTCTGGGACTGACCTGGTTTACATATGACAGCCCATGAGTTAACAACCCATGGGCTGTCAGGGATGAGTGAGAAAGAGCAAACATGCTGCTTCCTACGTGCCCACCACGTCTGCATTTCATCAACAACCCACGATCAGCTCTTTCATAGGTTATGGAGTGACACATATGAACCCGAAATGCTGGGTTGATCAGGGCATAAATAACCCAGTGGTTAACCCACTGTTTGTTGAAGAATTAACTGCTGGGTTGTTTAGCCACTAAACAACCCAGTGCTATGGGTTTACACATTGTGCTCAACAACCTATGAAGGTTCTGATCATAGGTTGCTGATTATAAGTGGAAATGATGGCATGCTACAGGCAGCATGCCCATTCTCTCCTGCTCGTCTCCGACGGCCCATGGGATGTTTAACCCATGGGCTGTCATTACGTGCAAACCAGCTCAATGACTTACAAAAGCACTCTGCTGCAGTAAGAATATGGAAAGCTGACACAGGGGGTTGTGTGGCATTTAACTGTTGGATTCTGTTGAGGATCTGTCCAAACTCGTGCATAAACCAATACTTGTAAGTATAGTGGGCAATATCTAATGTTGCCTGTGTGCCAGCATCCCCACTGCCGATGCAATGGGAAGCTGGCGCTTCTTAAAGCAACCAGAAATGAGCCAAAACTCTCATTTCTGAATCAGAACAAGTCAGTAGTGTTTGCAGAGGGTAGTTCAACTGACTTATTCCATTCTGGAAAGGAGCATTGTGACTTATTTCTGGTGATGCTCTAGGAAGCACTATTTTCCTGTTGTGCTGGTGGGGATCCCGCTAATGCTACACAATTGGTGGAGGCAGAGGGGCAGCATTGGATACTACCGTATAGTTCACAAGGATGAAACTATCTGGGAACATGGAGGGTTCCTATGTACCCCACTTTTATGTAAAGCATATATGAGAAGGAACATCTGGCATGCAGATGCTGACCAACATTGTGGAATATCCCACTCTTGAATTTTGCTTGGGATTTGTGATCTATAAACAGGTTTGCTAAATCTTTTTGTGGGGGAGGGGGGGAAATCAACGAAGTGACTGCACTTTTCCTTCCATCAATCCCTGCTATTCAGAACAACAAACTCTTGCTGCTGGACTTAATGGCGCGAGACTAGTTTTCTTCCTACATTACAAAATCTCTCATTCCCCCCCCCCCCCCCAATACTGCAGTTTACTGAATGCCGGCAAAACATTTCAACACTGACAATCTCCAGAGGGACCATTAACATAACAGCTGGCAAAATGGGTCAGCTTGTTAGCCACTTTGGCTGGAAAAAGGAGGCAGAAGGTGCCAGTCTGTGCGCTCAAAACCCTATTCCAAAGTTGTGCACCTTTAATGGCACACAAAGGATTTTTCGAGATATTGCCTAGCGGCATACAGCATCACTCAAGAAACCCACTTCACACATGCGTTAAAACTAGCATGTTTTAAGTGTGCACCAACATATATAAACTGTCAGTGCAACAAACACATTCGCAAACAAATGTATGACACAGGTACACTCAGGAGCTAAGATCGGCTCCAGCTCTTTTGTTAAGTATGCAGTCCGTGGCAAACTTTAGACTACTTGGTCTATTGCCAGCTAGGGTGGCCACCCCTGCCTTTTTCTTTTTCTACTGGACCCTGGCCTTTTGCCTTTAACCACAGCTTGATGTACATCATTAGCAGGCGGTAATATCTATCTTCATGCCAAAAAAGGCTTCACCTGCTAATTTCTGCACCTCAGGCTGCTGTTAAAGACATGGGAGCAGGCCAAGCCATTATTTTCTGATGGTAACGATCCTACTTCCATTTCCAGTAGTGCTCAGGTAGGTGAAAGGAAAGACAGTTAGGCCAACTGGACTTTTAGGTGCAACAAAACCCCATTGGTTGTTGGCAGGCTCGGCCCAAGACATTTTGTCACCTGAGGCAAGCGTCAAAATGGTGTCCCTCCCCTGGCCTATTCCATTTACCAAAGCTAACCAGACTGGTAGTTGAATCTTCAACACTGGTGACTGGGTAACGTTCTCCACCAAACCATAGGGCAGAAGGATAGCTTAGGAGGTGGCCAGGCAGGCCACATGACACACAGAGCTCTATTCTCCAGCATTTCACCACTACACCCCAGTACCTACCACCTGAGGCAGTTGCCTCACTCTGTGTAATGATAGGGCTAGCCCTGGTTGTTAAGAAAGAACCAAGTGGATCATTTTAATTCTTCTTAAATCCCTTTCCAAATCTGATATCTCACTTCAAGCATCTTATTGATAAAACCATGCACTCATTCCAAAGCTAGGAACAAAGTAGGAAAAAGAGTTGTAGTTGACCTATAAAGGAATTGCTCACTAAGAGGGATAGGCAAGTTTTTAGCAAACAAATGGAGAACCCACAGATCTGTTTTGAAGCACAACAATGAAGTGAATAAAAAGTATTTCAAGTATTTAAATGACCATAGTTCTTGTATGATAATTGCAGCTATAATTTCATTTCTTGCAATTCTAGAATTTTTTTAAAAAAACTGATTAGGTACCAGGCTCAATTTGGACAGTACTGGCACCACAAATCCAAAGCAAAAACATTATTCAATGGGTGCAAAAAGCAAAGCAATGGTCCTCCCAAAATATTTCCAGAGTTTAACTCTTTGTCAGGGGAATATATAGGTTAATATTCTTTCTTTACTTGAGTCAAAATGCATTGTAGAAAACAGTTTATCAGTAACTCCCCTTTGGAGCAAGTGAAAAAGGAATACTAAAATATATACATTTCCCCAGACAAAAAGTATGTTGTGTTTAATAATACTGCTTCCTGTATCCATTTAGTTATTTTCTTTGCTTTTTAATGTTTAATTGTTAAGTATTTATTTGTTAAATATTTATTTGTTAAATATTTATTTATTTGTTAGAACACTTCAGAGAACAGATGGGATATAAATGTTTTAAAATAAATTAATTTGCCACCAAGTTTGTAGGCATGAGCTTGCAAAGACAAATGCAAATTTGTAGGATGCCCATATGAAAGGGAGGACTGGCTCCTGCATCTTTAACAACAGTTAAAGCTGCAGGAGCCCTGCCCTCTTTTGTATCTGGTCATGAGGGCAGGACTCATGCAACTTTAACTTCTGTGGTGAAGAGGGAATTTTACCAGGTGCTGCATGCATACAAATGACACCTGCTGAAATTCCCTTTTCAATACAACTGTTAAAGATGAAGAAGCCCTGTCCTCCTTTTCATATGGTCACCCTACAAATTTGTAATATTCCTAAGAACAGGAAACAAAATTAGGAGAAAGTCAAGTGTTTTGGATTTTCCAGTGCTATGTATATAAGAAGAGCCATGCTGGATCATACCAAAAGTCCATCTCATCCAGCATTCTGTTCACCCAGTGGCCAACCAGCTGTCTATGAGAAACCCACAAGTAGGACATGGATGCAGTAGCACTTTTCCGCTTGTGTTCCCTGCAACCACAGTACATAGGCATACTGTCTCTAATACTGAAGGTACCATCTAGCCATCAGGATTATACACTTGACTACTACCATGCATTTGTGAAATCAAATGTATTGTAGGAGCTAGAATGTCATTACTAGGACCATAAAGATCAAACACCCAGGTTCAAACACCCACTCAGTTAAAAAACCCCACTGGGTGACTTTGGGCTCTGTCTCATGCTAGCCTAGGAACCCATGTGAGAAGAGGAGTAGGATGGCAGTCATCCTACTCCTCTTCTCACATGGGTTCTTAGTAGGAACAGTGAAATAAAATATAGTAAACACTGGCCATCACAGTCCAATCTGATTAACATAGTATTTGTCAATGAAAAAGAAAGGTGTTTACCTGAACTGGATTTCTGATCATCCTGTCATCATTTTTACATGTTCTGAAGCAGATATGTGTGTTTATACAAAGGGTTATATTAGCCCTTCTTTCCTTAATTAATCAAGACTAGTTTAGATTCAATTGCTATTTAATTTTTCCCACAACAGTTGACCTCATTTGGTGTTTCATTAGAATCAGGGCCAAATTAAATGTTCTCTTAATCACACACTGTTTTAAGAGTCAACATGAACACTACTGAATGTGATACTACTGAATCTTAGTCTAACCCTGGCCTTACTGATCTCAATGAAAGCTTTAGTTTTAATAGTAAGGAGGAAATATTTCTTTCCTGTTGTATTGGCTTCTAATAATGGCAGTCTTTTTGTTGATGCTATTAGTTAGGAAGAAATAGATTAATAATTTTGTGTGTGATTGTTTTCCTATTTTGGTTGGTGGGCAGGAGTTACCAATATTGGCACCATCTAGGAACCATACCTACTGAACAGCTTGATATATCAAATTAGTTCATTATGGAGCCAGCCAAATTCAAAGGAAGGCTGACAGTAAGACAGATGATGATCCAAGTATCTCCATAAAAGCCAACAGTAAAAAAGAAAAGAAAATTACTTTAATACAAATCAATAATTCAAAAGTCAGAATAGGAAACTCTTTCTTAGACATACACTCATTCAAAGCAATGCCTGCACAGGGCTAGTAACGTCTGAACATGGCCTTCGTTTCTTGCAAACTTTCCAGTATCACTTATCTGATGCACCACTTTGGAACTTATTTTTTCATTTTCAACTCTCATGGCATGCTATTTTAATATACTCATGTATTAATTAGAATGTTTATGCTACCAAGGATAAATTAAAATAATGAAAGTACACGTAATCTTAACTGGGTTTGACCCCAATTGATTTAAGACATTAAAGCAGATTTCTGATGTAAAATTTTCTGGAACTCTCACGTCACTATCCCTAGCCTTCTTCCAGAGTGTTCAGTGTAGCATACATAACAAGCTTTCCAAATAGAGTTTGAGAGTTTGTGTGCTTTTTTAAAAAAAATGTTGCCATGTTAGTCCCCTAACACAGGAATGGACACAAAGTAGATCTCCCAATGTTTGGACTTCAACTCCCAGCATTCCTGATCACTAACCGTGCTGGCAGGGGCTCCTGTGAGTCCAAAGCATCTGGCAATCTATTTGCTGCCCACCCCTGCCCAAGGAAAGGTAAAACCTTTAATTGCAATGGTACAGTAATGAACTAGATAGCAGTGTAAGAAATGCTGGCACTGTTAATTAACCCAATTAGAGTAGATCTTTAAATTTGTGCTATTTAAGGGCACAATCCTATGCACGGTTATATATTTATTTATAACGTTTCTATGCCCAATAGAAGAAGATCTCTGGTTCACAACAATTAAAACCACAAAATGTTTCCTGTTTAAGCCGGGGGTGGGGGGTGGGGAAATCCTACCATTCGCAGCCAGCACTTGTAGGCCTTTTTTCTGTCTAAACATGCATAGGATTGTGCCCTTAAAATCTCAAAAATACCACTGCATCCTTGTGCATTTAGTTCTACACAGCACATTTAATTCACTGTATTTACTCCTCAGTTTCTCAATTCAGTTGGATGGGGAGTGATGCAAGACTCCAGTACTTTATTCCATCAACAGTCCATTAAGACTACCATAAGAAACCACTTTGTGTCTACAGGAAAATTGCCAAAGGCTGCCTATCTTTCAGAAGCATTTGCATTTTTCAAGTGCATTTGCCTTCAGTTTTCACTAATATTCCAGAGGATTCAATAAACTCAGTTAAATCAGCATAAATGCCACATGGACTCAATTATATCACTACAAAACAAACTCTTGGCACATCTGTTTTCTCCAGATTTAAAGAAAAAAATAATGCCAGTATAACCACCTGTACCGCACCACTTATAGTTAAGCTGCCTTATTAGTTCAGTTGCAAAAGCTGAACTTTCAGCACTGACTAGAAATCAAATCTATCTTAATATGTACCAACATTATAAATAGTTCTAAACTCTGAATCAGGCAAAATAGGAGGGACAAATGTGTAGCTTAAAGAAAAGTGTGTATGTGTGTGTTTTAACTCAGCAGTCATTAGAATGCAAAGCACTGCAATGCTTCAGCTTCCATTGCTAATTCTAAAGGTTGCTACAACATGCAAAGATTTTGTATGCCCACTGTTTCAGAAGTAAAACAAATTTTTAAATGGAGGGTGTTTTTTGTTTCTTTGCAAATTAATATTCACTAATCAGACATAAAATAGACAGCATCACAGATTTATAAATACTGTTGTGTTGCTCTTGTTTATATATCACATGCCTTCTCTATCTGATTAAATAGGCCTATGAAATTGAATGCTAAAATAAATTATCCTTTAAGTTGCCACAGGGTTCTTTTTTGTCTTATTTGCTACAACAGATGAATACATCTCCTGCTCTTCTAGAATCCGCTAAGCCTGTGCAGAGTTCATCATGTAAATTCAGTCAAAAACCATATTCCATTCAGTTCTGTCAATGTAAATTATTACCTATTTAAAGTACTTCTTCAAGCATCTTCCCAGTTTTGGTGATAGTCCTTTGCAAGGGTGAATGGCACCAGGAAAAATGGCCCATCTACGCATAATCCTTTTATAGCATGAGATGTAATGTGTAAAGCTTCATTCCTCTATTCCAGCCTTCCCTAATCTGGTGCGTTCCAGATATGTTTGACTATAACTCCCATCAGGCTGGCTGGGGATAATGAGAGTTTATTTATTTATTTATTTATTTAAGCATTTTTATGCCGCCATTCAGCCAAAAAAGGCTCTCACAGCGGCTTACAAAAGTATTTCTTGAGAGTTGTTGTCCAACACCAGGAAAGTACCAGAGTCCGACACCAGGAAAGTACTCTTGCTATTCCATTCTCAAGTAAAAGTCTATCATCTTCACTTTTCTCTAGTCCCATCTTGCTGGATGGGATGCAAACTCCATGGACCACCTTCTGTTTTCTGTAAAATAGTATGTACCTCATTGCTGGGAGTTAAATACAGTGTGGCGTATTGGCTAAGTGTGGTGTAGCGGCTAAGGTGTTGGCCTGAGAGTTGGGAGATCCCGGTTCTAGTCCCCACTCTGCAATGGAAACCCACTGCCAGTCACAGACTCTCAGTCCAACCTACCTCACAGAGTGGTTGTTGTGAGGATAAAATGGGGAGGAGGAGACTATGTACGCTGCCTTGGGTTCCTTGGAGGAAAAAAGATGAGATATAAATGTAATAAATAAAGTAAAGTAGCATGTAGCTCAATGCTGGGAGTTAAATACATGTTTATTAAGGTGACTTCTGGACAGGGCTGTTCCCTGTGACAGCTTTGACTGTATCACTGAACTGGAAGGGCTGAAAACTGTACCTCCAGGAAGGGCTACCAGCCAAGAGTGTTGGTGCAACCGTCCCTGTAAGCCTTCTCTCCCCACCCCTATGCCCATCACTATTCACCTCCACCAACTGCTGCTAGACATCTGGGCGAGCAGCACTCAACACAGAGAATGTCACTGCCTCTATATGGCTTGTAGGAACAGATTCAGTGCACCTATATAGCTAGATGGGCACCATATTTAAGGCCAGGAAGGCATTTCTTCACACCCATGTCACATTGACTAGTGACCCTAGGGTTTCTAGATTTTCTTCTTCTTGATAGTGTTCCATTTTGGCAGGCACATGGTCTTGTCACATGGCATGCCACACTGCGGTCTTGATTGGTCCACCAGTAAGGCTGCTAAGCTCGAACTCAGAGATCATGCTGCCTCTAACAGCTCCACAGCCATGAAAGAAGAGGCAGTCGGGGCTTTTCCCAAGCCACAGCTCGCTCCCTTGGGTTCTTTGACCAACCATTCCCAAGTTCCAGCTCAAGCCATCAGTTATAATGTTTTTCCCTCAGCAAATGGGAAAGTAGACAAAGGGGCAAGGGGAATAAGAAATGAGTGGGAGAAGCAGTAGCTGCCTCTTTTTGAAGCTGTGGGGTTGACCAAGAGATGCAGGCCTGATATCTGGATTGCAATCTGACAACCTGGGAGATAGATGGTCCAACCTTCCTGTGAAGAGGGCTTTTCGACCCTTCCAACTTTGTGAAAGGAGCAAAACTAGAACAGGGAACCGTCTCTGTGGAAATGCAGCCATATGTATATTAGTGTTACATGCAGCTTCACGAGGTTAGCAGAATACAACTAACACCTAGTCTGGTGAAACTAACATCCTTTCCTCCCACCACCTCTCATGATGGTCTGGTTCACACAACATGCCGCAGCTCACTGTGGATTATTTAACTTATGATGAGCCACAACACTTGCAGGTGACATTTTAAATATGCAAAACCCACTCAGGAGTTGCCAGGTCATGCAAACCTGTCCATCAAAGCTTATGCGAGGGTTAAATAACTGACACATAACCCTACCACAATCTGAGAATTATATAGAGGCTGTTTAATTCTTGCATAACCCTTGGTGGCTGGGTTCACATGCCATGGCAAGCCCTCAATGGGTGTTGCATATTCAAAATATGACCCGCACGCACCATGGCACATTGTGGGTCCAACAACCCCCGATGAGCCCAGTGTGTCATGCCATCTGGGTCATATTCTCTCTCTCTCACACCACACACACACACTAACTCAGCTATTATTCACATGCAAAACAAATTAGCTGACCAATCAAAATTCGCACTGTTCTCTGCTCAGCACACTTCCCTGGACCATTTATGCATAGACTCCTTAGATTTCATTACAGACAAAGGGCATTTTCACCCATGACACTGAAACTACTTTATGTATTTATGTGTATTTCCTGCATGTGAAATAATAGTTGCAAAACCTTCACACCCGAAAATCCATGCTCATTTAAGAACAGCCTCCTTTCATTTCCTATCCCACTATTCACATATGCATACAAACTGCATGAAAGGCTCAGCTGCATGTTTAATGCCATTTGTATTGTCTTTGGACATGGGAAATCAAAGTCCAAAGCCTTGCTCAGCCTCACAACTTCTCAGTCTAACCGCCCTCACAAGTTGTTGTGATACTCTGAGTTTCTCGGAGGTTATACAAAGCCAAAAAAATAATAGTGCTGACATTGCCAAAGAAGGGTACTCTGCAGCCAAGCTCTGGATTGCAATGTCTCAGTTTATGTGGGGCTTCCCCCTCCTCACCTGCAATATCTGCATTTTGGCCACCATAGGTCAGCTGGGGTTTTGCAAAATCAGTACCAAATTAAACTGTTGCAAAATCTTAAGAGTCACATGCTACAATATTGGGGCAAATGGGGAATTTCAGTTAACCACAAGTAAAAGTCTTTCTAAAGCCAGCAATACTAGAGAATGGAGGCTCAGAGCTAAGCTAAAACAAACTGTTGTACATTGGAAACACTCCTATAAAAGGGATATAAAGAAAAGCCTTTAGATTTAAGACAGGTTGAGAGGCAAGTTGTTAGTGTAATAACTGGTCCAGACCCAAGACTCAACTTGGACTCCCAACCTGCAACACTGGACCCACTTTCACAACAACAATAATAATATTTCTTACCCACCTCTCCACTTTGATCGAGGCGGGGAACAACAATAAGTGATAAAATACATAAAACTGAATTAAAACATAATATACATTGTTAAAAACATGGTGGCAACAGCTCTGCCATGACCCATCTGGGCTGATCTTGCAACACACTTTTGGGTCGCAAACCACTAGTTTGAAGACCACTTCGTGTAATATACTCTCCTAGAACAGCCTTCTCCAACCTGGTGACCTCCAGATGTTTTGAACTGCATGGCCAAAAGTCAGGGATGACGGGAGTTGTAGTAAAAAAAATCTGGAGGGCACAACATCGGGGAAGGCTAGCCTACAGCCATGACACCTGGATTGGGATCTTTGCAATTGATAGCATACTGATTTTCAGCCCATAAAACCCAAGCTACATGACACAAGTCCCTACTCACTCTTACAATAAGGCCCCTGAAGAATGTCTGCATGACATCTTTCCTAGCCACAGCTATATCAAATCTTAGTATCCCTCAAGAATGCATATTTCCCCCTGACCAGCACCAGTAAAGCTCTATGCTTTCTTGAGTTGAGAGTGGACAGCCCTTTATATGAAGGGGTTTGCTACTGATGTAAGTGAGAGATGGCTTATATCCTTCAACTGCATGTGTTGTGGGATGGTTAAACCTTCAAATGCTGAATCACAGTACAAACATGGTTGTTGGCAGAACTCATGTTCAAATGCTTTGTGGTTGAAATGGTCTTAGCATGTTTTAATTCACTATCTCTTTGTTTATGTTTAGCTGTTTTCTTGAAGCCACTAGTCAAGGTGAAATGCAACGTACGCTGCATCTCACCATGGGCCTGGGGCGGCAAACCAAACTCTTTCAGCATCAGGAAGCCACAAGGCTGTTAACACCAACCTCACAAATAAAACTGGGAAAGCTTTAGATCACCACCCCTAGTTTCCCGAAGAAGATTTTTAAAAAAAAAAAACCCACACCACTCCACATTCCGCATCCAAAGGGAACCTTGAACATTTGTCTCTTTTGATGTTGGTCTTAAAAACCACAAGGTATAACGACAACATTTTGACAACAACGGTGTGGGGGGGGAAACAGCACACACACGCACTCCATTCTCAAGTGCACATTCCCTTCATTTTGCAGGGTGTCCTGCTATTTCATTTACCCTCAGTATAATCAGACTTTCCCACCCCCGTTTTTAATCCTCCTGTTACTTAAATACACGTCATAAATATGCGATTCGCTGGCTGCAGCCCTCTCTTCACTGCACCAAGGCTATCGCTGCTGCGGATTTATGCGTGCATGGAAGAGTACCTACTCTGTTCTGCAGGAATTACACAAAAATACAAAAGCAAAACCATCTAATACCAGCTCTTACCATCAGAAAGAAGCCTCTCCCCGGCCCTAACGAACTTCCCCTTCCAGATAAACTAGGATGCACCTAATTTATGCACAGTCACAGATGGAAAAACCTGCAGTGGTATTACACATATGAACCCATATGTACGCTATTTATGCTGATTACGGCATGCGGCGTTTTTATCCTGATGTGGAAGATGCAATGAGCATGCTAAAATCCCGTGCACGTTGTAATTTTCCGCACAACGTTCCAGACCCTTATAACATATATATCGTACTGCAGCACTCTGCAGGTTTCTTCAGCAACGTTAGGAAGCCCAGTCCGCCACCATCATCACCACCCACTCGAGTCAATCCTTAATATTTTGGAACACTTACCCGCCTGGCACTTGCTCTGCAGCCCGGGATCAAAGCCCCTGCAATACTCCAGCTGATTGCAAATTTCTGTACATTCGTCAAGATGATTAGCCACAATTACGAGAGGATCAGATGGGAAATGCTTCTGAAATTGCTGGGGGCAGGCGCTGATGATGCAAGTTCTAGCCCTCTGCAAACACGCACACGCAGCCACACTGAAATGCACTCATACTGCCAGCCCAGTAACTAAGGAGCGGGCATGTCCCTGCATAAGGGGTGCGGTGGGGGGGGGGGGGTAGTACAGATAAGCATTAACAGGGCGGAAGGGATCCAGGAAGACAGAAGGTTGCACTTTAGAACTAAAAATGAACTGAGGATGAGGTCATGCCTTGAAAAAAAGCACCTGACGTCACCCCTAGCCAATCAGAGAAGGAGGCTCAGGGGCAGGATGACGTCAGCCTCTGATCCTGGGGCTTTGGGTGCAGATTAAAGGGAGACAGGCAAGCAGAATTGCAGTTTAAAAGGGGCAATGGCCTAGATTTTCATTCTCTGCCTCATTCCCTTCCAGTTTTGCAAGCTCTTAAAAGGGAAATGCCCCTGTCTCAGTGGAGAAAGCTGGTGCAGAGATGCAGTAATGTAAAACAAGCCACTCATTCTTAATCAATGTGGCATTTATGTTGCAGGAGGGGAAGGGAGAGCAGGTTCATTTCACCAGTGCACAGCTACACCACACTGCTCAGAAAGAGGAGCTGGGAAACATCTCCCCCACCACCACAGGCAAGGGAGAGCTTTATTGGCTGACTACTAAATGAAGCAGATTTAAGATGCTCAAAACATCTGAGCTAGAGTGATGTGCCAAGTGACCTCCAATAAGAAAGTATCCTTGTATCAAAAGCAGAGGTGTGGTTTCTCCATGGAAAACAAGCATAACTGCTGGTCCTGTTGGCCAGTTCTTAGAAGGAAAGGTTAAGAGACAGGTAAACAGTGTTACAGTAGTACTATGACTGATGATGATGTAGGAGTCATTCTCATAGAATGTATACCTGTATGTGCTGGGACTTGCTTTTAGTAATCTAGTTCTCTATGTGGGCAAATCATATAAAGTACTAATTTTTCCAATTAGTAACCATCCATAAGCATTGTCACATTTTTACAGCGTTTTTCGTCACCACCATGGTTGTGCTCCCTTCCTTCCCTTTTTACCAAATCCCCCCCCTCACAGTTTTGCTACTCCCTCTTTCTTTTGATGCGTGACATACTGTAGGGACAGTCCCTCCTGTCACAGATACTGCAATCAGTAACATATTACCTGAGATTTGCACACATAATCCTACAATTCTATTAATCCCAAAAGCATAAGGAATGTGAGATAAGGGAATGGGGTGGGGAGGGGGAGTTCCTTCCTCAGTTCATACATTGTTCAAGGCACAGTTTAATACACGCCTGACTTTTCTCATTATACATCTATAGGCTTTTAAACTGACATTTCTCTGAACAGAAAGGTTATTATTATTACATCTGACATCTTCCTTGTTCCCCTTATGGCAGCCTCCCCCAACCTCGTGTCCTCTAGATGTGTTGAACTACAATTCCCAGCATTCCCAGCCTGACTAGGGATGCTGAGAATTGTAGTGCAACAACACATTGGAGGACATCAGATTGGGGGAGGCTGCCTTACAGGTATTCTGAAGAGACCAGGCCAAGTTTTTCCAGTTCCCCCTCTTTGACTTTGCATTTAGGTTTGATTGACCACTGAATGGATTGAGCATACCCAGCAGCCCAGGCAGGGATTATTTTATTAATTTGTCCATGCTGCTGAGCTTGGCATCATTGCTGTTGTTCTGACACTGAGTACGGAGAGTGCTTTCTCTTAATGTTATTTTATTCTTAAAACTATTTAATTTCCAAAAATCCCTCCAGGGAATTTTTAAAAAGACTGCATTTGATAATTTTTTTAAAAAAGGATTTTCAACATACTTTACCTTGGGTAGTTAAACACAAACACACAACAGTTTTTCACAGTTCTTTCAAGAGGAACCTATGATAACTCTTGAGCCAGCCTGGTTAGTTAGGATTGTGTGTTGCTGTCATTGGCTTTAACCATTAACTGCCACTGCCTCCCTTGGTCCTCTGTTGCTGGGTGGAAATTCAGAGCACCAAGCCAATTATCTCCTTGGGAGAGGTAGCGACCAGCTAGTCCATGTAGGCCAAAACATCTGAAGGATGTTTCCCATTCAACTCTAATCCACTGGTTAAGTTTACTAGGGCTGATGGGAGTTGTAGCCCCAAATATCTGGAGGGCTTTGCCCATCCCTGGGCTAGCCCCTTCAGTCACCAAGGGAAGGGCAGCTTATGCTCCTCTTATCTTCTTTTCAGCAACAGTGAGCACTATAGCTCCAAGGAGCTTAGATGGATGTGTGTGTCTGTAGTGTTCCCTGGGGTTGTCACCAATCTCCTTTCAAAGCCCAGATGCAAATTGAAAGATTTAATTTAAAACAGCCGTCCCCCAACCTAATGCCCGCCAGATGTGCTGGACCGCAATTCTCATAATTTCCCAGCCAGCATGGCACACATCTGGAGGACAACTGTTTGAGGAAGGCTGATGTAAAAGATGAAATGGAGGACCAAAGCAGGGAGGTTATACCTCAGGCTAGATCTGGCCCACCTGTGGTCCCAAACTTGAGATGATTTGGAAGAGAAATTAATTGGCTTGCTTTGCCTCCTGTGAAATTTAAATAAAACCTAGTAATTATTTTGAAACTTGTACATATAAATGTAAGATAACATATGCAGGTTTGTGTTCTGTGGGCCTAGGCCCAAACCTCTTAGGTGCCTAGAAACACCTCTGCCAATAGGCCTACACTGGAGTAGCAGGCTGAACCTCATGATGAAACACCTTTGCTAAATCAAGGGTTTGACTATAATATGAGGGGCATTCTGGATTTTCCCTCATACACATTTAAATATGACTCCCAGAATTTACCTCAGCATGGTTGTTTTATTGTTAGTAGAAGGAGCAGTCACCCATTCTTCACTCGCTGTCCTGTTGCCTGGTTTTCTTCTTTATTTTTCCCAGTGAATACAGCTGGCTGGGTTCTGATGAAATAGAAGGCTGAGACATTAGCTCAGCTCTTCATCACAAACTGCTTGGTAATTCTAAGGCC
Source organism: Elgaria multicarinata webbii (assembly GCF_023053635.1). Taxonomy (NCBI): domain Eukaryota; kingdom Metazoa; phylum Chordata; class Lepidosauria; order Squamata; family Anguidae; genus Elgaria; species Elgaria multicarinata. The sequence continues at coordinate 89,241,155 of NC_086172.1, forward strand.
CAATGTGCCTTCCTGCCCCTACTGACACCTGCACCCCCACTCAGTCCAGCAACAATCAATCTCTCGCAAAAGTCCTTTCTGAACTCCTCTGTTTTGATTCATAATCAGATTTTCTAAGGCTTGTTCTCCCCTTGAAGGCTAAGGATATGTGGGTTGATGTGTAGGGGGCAGGATTATAGGCAGGGATTCTACTTAGGTAGGGCAGGAAATATTCCCACCACCACAAAAAAATCACAACATGTGGTCTTTAGAATAAGATCACATGTTGTGATTATTTTTCAGCAGCATCTATCTTTCTGGGCAACTTACTAATTTAACACACCAGTTATTAATATAAACCAGCCTCCTCCAACCTGGCACCCTCTGGATGTGTTGCACTACCCCATCATCTCCAGACAGGGGAATTATGGGTTCTGTAATCCCACACCTCTGTAAGTCACCAGGTTGGGGAAAGCTGTACTACATTTTTTCTAAAATATGCCAATGTACTAGTCATGCATCATGTCAAAGGAGCTAATCTTCTGATGACATTACTAGAAGTTATTACGAAGTATAAAAATATAACTGCAACAAATGCTCTTAAAATACAATATTCAAACTAGGAAGATAATATTAAGCCCCACCAACTGACCTCTGTTGAAATCTCAAATGGCAACCTTGAGTATAAGAAATTCCTGCAAAATGGGAGCATTCTCAGTTGATTCCAAGCTTTTCTACATAAGGCATTTAGCGTTCACTTGAAATTCCCTACTCACAATTGGTTACAGGTTCTTTAGATGACAACATGACTCTCCAGTTTCAGTTCTGTGTCTAATGAGCACTTTCAGTGTTTGTTTTTAGATCAGGGAAAATGCAGTATGTATTTGTGAAAGCGAAAGAAATCATGATTTCCTTTTGTGTATTTGTGCTATTCTGTTATACCACAGTGCCACCTAAAGGTTATGTAGTGGAGCAGAAGGAAAGGAAATGCTCCTTCGGTAGTGGTCGGATCTCAGATCTGCGACGAAACCAAAGGTAGATACAGCAGATTAACAGCCTCATGTAGAAAATGAAGGATCAGAGAAGTTTGCTTCGTTGCTGTTGATCCTAAAAGTTGATTACTGAAATACAAATCAGGCTTATTCTATATTTAATACAGTTGTTTATGGTATATCAGGAAAACCTCAACAAATTTCCTTTATATTATTTTTCTTCTTCTTTGTATGATAAAAATAGTTTACTTGGGCCTTTACACTGGTTTTGCATGATGATTCATGTAACATTCTGTCTTGGATAGCAGCCAGCCAGATGCCACAAGGATGCTTGTGGTGGTGGTGGTGAAGAAGAGCCTGAAACATGAACACAAGTTCAGAAAAACAGGCCATTGAACTAATTTGGCATGTTCAATTCAACTATGGTGTTCCCCCTTCTTCTTAAACACTCATTCTCTCTCTCTCTCTCTCTCTCACACACACACACACACACACACACACACGGCTCCCTGCATGGGTTTGGACTGAGTCTTGGTGATGTTGTGGTTATCATACAAAAAGGTGTAGACATAATCCTTTGATCTCTACCACCCACTTCTCCTTAATCAGGCATCACAATCAGAAAAAAACAGTGTTGGGAGTTGCTGAGAAAACAATGATTCATTTATGTCTAGCAAATCTGAGATGTTAAGAGTTAAGAAACAGAGCTAGATAATGGGTTTTGCAAAACATCAGACGGTTGTAGGTTTTGGAATTTTGGCACTGACTATTCAGAAAAGATGTGAAATCCAATCTTACATGGATATCAATGAGATCTAATCATGCAATTAAATGGTTGCTCCCATTGATTTCAGTGAAACTTAGCTATACCTAATACGCTCTGGGTACACCCATTCTCTTGCAAAATGGACCAATTAGCAAGATTCATTTAGTCCATCATTTCTCCCCTTGCTCTGAATGAACAGTGCTTACAACTAGTTATTTGTTTGCCATAAGCACAAGCTACCATTTTGGAATCTCTTGCAAACTGCCTAAATATATTTGACTGGTAGCATATGACTTTGGCTCTTGGCAAATAATTCTGGTAACCCCCTTGCCACAAGTATCTTTCACTGGGCTTGTTCAGACAACACACTAAGCATGTTTGCAGCAAATGGTTAGTGAGTACATTTAAACCATGGTTATGTAGCCACCAAGGTTAGGAATGGTTTACACAACATGCTAAGACATAATTCACATGACACATCGCTAAGCCATAATGCTTAGCTTAAAATGCTTAACCACCATGGCTTAGTGTGTCATCTGAACAGGGTCAACATGTGCAAGAGAAAAAGGTGGTTGACACTTTGAGTCAGCATTAAATTTAAATGGTTTAAAATCTAAATAGAATTTATTCTTAAATAGGTATGTGTGGGATTCCTATGAATGGAAGTGGGGTCAGGCAGAAGAATCATATTCTTTTTCTTTTAAGGCTGAACGATGTGTGCTCCAGCGCAGGGGTGTGTGTGCTACCTATACATCCTTCATTAAAACTGGAAGTAAGTGTGAGCTAATGAGGGGCTTTATAAATTTGCATTACTGCTGAAGTGAAATAGCTAATGCCTCCACATAAAGTCTAGAGAAACCCTACCTTACCCCATAATCAAGGTGGCTTCAGATGTTAAAACATGCAGATGTGTGAGTGCACATCTCCTATATATCAGTGGGGAACATGCAAATTCCCCATTTGTATTTTATTTTAGTAGTGTGAACAAACTGTGAGGGATGGATCCAGATTTATGCACTTGCAACTGGGCTAATGAAGTGGACTTCCCTGCCTCATCCTCCCCAAAGTACCCCTTGCAGTCTCCTTAAAATGCCACACACATCTACCTTTTGTAGATGAGGCTTTTACTGTGCACTCATGATTCCTCACTCACAGAAGTTTGTGGGTCCTTTACCTCATGTTGTTATTCTTCAGGGCATCTTCCATGCTTTGCAACTAGCTATACTAGAGTGACCACATACAAAAGAGGGCAGTTTTAACTGTTGCTTCACCAGGTACTGCATGCATACAAATGACAGTTGCTGAAAATCACTTTTCTATACAATTTATTTATTTTGTTTATTTATTTATTACATTTCTATACCGCCCAATAGCCGAAGCTCTCTGGGCGGTTCACAAAAATTAAAATCATAGTAAAACAATCAACAGGTTAAAAGCACAAATACACAATACAATATAAAAAGCAATATAAAATACAACTGTTAAAGATACAGGAGCTCTGTCTTTCTTGCCATATGGTCACCCTATACCACAGGTGAAGGTCTTCCTAACATGGAGCTGGTGCCACAAGGGACACTGCACCCCTCCAGTCTCTTGAACTACTGTCAAAGGCAGAGGAGCCTTGCTGGGAGACTGGCTGGCCATGCTACACATGTATCTTTCCCTTTCAGGATCTACTCCATACGAGATACTGATCAAGAACGGCTTTGACTATGCTGCAACTGCCCACCATTGCCATGAGCGGCACCGCACCTGCTACCTTGCTGCCTGTAGAGCCACTCTTCAACGTATGGGAGCCCTGCTGGGGTGACCAGCTGGCCAGCACACAAATGTGTGTTTCCTTTCAGGATCTCTTCCATCCCAGATGCTGCTCAAGAGAGGCTTTGACTGTGTAGTTTGTGTTGTTTCTTTGTTGCCAGGATGGATCAACAAGGATCCCTTTCCCACACCCTAATCTAGTGTTATCTGACTTCAACTGGCCTCAGAATGGGATTGATGGAGGTGTGGGGAGCTCTTACACCTGGCCAGGGCTCCTTCTGCAAGCCCTGTGGTCCTGGTGTAGATAGAAATGCATCATAATGTGTCTAATTATTAGAATGTAAGCCTATGCGGCAGAGTTTTGCTATTTTATTGTTTTACTCTGTACAGCACCATGTACACTGATGATGCTAAATAAATAAATAATAATCTAATTCTTGTTTCATACTGTAGCTGAGTGGCTATGGAACTGCTCTGGAGTGCTTACAGAGTGGGTCCTGCCCAGGTGTGTGGTCTGTCCTTCCATGTTGTGTGGTCTCTTCTTCCTCCCCATTGTACGTTGTACTCCAAAATAGTGCTCATGAGACGCATAAGGAGATTTGAAACCCTGCCTGGAGAGATGCGTAGAAACCTACCGGACTAGGGCCATTGCTATCTGTGTCTACAGGGCTGAGTAGGAATACTGTGGCATTGTCTTGCGTCTGTTGTGATGCAGGAGTGTGTGCTGGGGATGTATCCATGTCATAAAGGGTATTTCTTCATGAAGCTTTTATCACACATCTTTACCGAGGCTTCTGCTTCTGGATTCTTTGCAGGGTTAAGGTTGGCTCCTTTACATGTGCTTTTTTCCATGACTGTTCTTTTTCTGCCTTTCAATATGTTTCATTATACAACCACTAGATGGCACTGTAGTATAGCAAAAATGCGCAATTATAACAATCTCTCATTCCGCCATTTATAAATAATATCAGACATTCCTTGTTAGGAAAAACCCCACCTCTATAATGGCTGCAAAGCACGGGAGAGGCCCTGAAGGATGACAACATCATGTAGAAGACCTGCAAACTACTATGAGTGAGTAATCACGAGTGAGCAATAAGAGCCTTGTGTAGAAAGCGTCTATGAGATCATACTGGCTTTTATCAGACCACCAACTTTCTTGAATTCTGATGCATGATTGTTTTGTTAGCATGTGCTCAGCAGTGGGAATTTCTCACATAATTAAGATATCCCCTTCCATGCGTTGTGTCTTTCATCTGGAACCAACACTACAACAACGTGCTGAACAATTATATGGCTTGACTGCATGAAAATGAAACGCTGAACTGCGGAGCAAAATAGCCCAATGGTGCTCCTTTTATCAGGAAGCAACCTTTCCTCTTGGGGAAAACAAGATGGAGTTCCCTGTAATGTAGTTGGTCTGCATAAAACTCAGGGCAAGGAATGCCAATGGGGGCAGGCAGGGGAAAAACAATGCAGGTATAAGCTGTCCTTGAACTGCTTTGATCCTCCCTCAGCCTATTTGCTGATTAGCCTTGCTGTGATCAGCAGCTTTTGCCAAGCCCCCCATCCTGAGCAACAGGATGGACTTTCACTCTGATTCAGACGATCAAGGGTTGATCAGATCCATCAGACTAGTGGCACCAGAGGCAGTAGTACTAGAAATCAGCCTCAGCATCGTGTGTGCAAGCCTGAGAGAGCCACAGCAAGCCTGAGAGAGCTGCAGCCCAAGCCCGTCGGATCAGGGGCTCTTGATCCAGGACCTGGATCCCACACCTTTGGAGCCTGCATCCCCCACAAGCAATCAACTCCCTCCATGCCAGGAATGCAAATCCTCATGTGCCCCTTTAAGGCCTTACACTCAGGAAAGGGGCAGAGCCTGGGAGGGATTTATTTATTTTAGCATTTCTCCTGCCCTTTAGCCAAAAAGGCTCTCAAAGTGACTTACAAAAATATTTCTTAAGACAGTCCCTGCCCACAGCCTTACAATCTAAAAAAACATGACACGAGAGGGGATTGGGAGGGAGGAGGGGGGGTGACTTGGCCTTGGAAACACAAAAGTCTTCATCCCACGCTTAGAACATGACATGCCAGAGTATGGGTTCAGAGTGTGGGTTATTGTTCAGTTGTGGATTGTTGTGTCGTGTGAACCCAGCCACTTTAACAAACCATAGTTTGTTAGCCACAAGCAATCCACAGTTCACAACCCAATAACAAACCATGGATTCTCTTCATGGCTTATTCATGGGTAACAAAACATGATTTGGCTGAGTTCACACAACATAACCCACGATTCAATGACAACCCATGGTTCAACTGCAACCCACACTCAACCCATACTCTGGCTTGTGGTTTTGTGTGAACACAGGTTTAGACTTTGTTGGAGTAAATTTGTCACTTGGAGCTTTCCATGTCCTATGGTCTCAGTATCAAGACCAGGACAGCTTTGGACATGACATCCACTTACCTATTTGAAGCAGAACATCCATCTCACCACAATGCTACAGAATCCTTCAAAATACATATTTGTTACATACATCTGAAAGCACTCATTACTTACACAGCAACTATACGTGGCCCTGGATGGTGGGCTGAGAAAACCACCCAGAGAGCTCCGGCTATTGGGCTGTATAGAAATGTAATAAATAAAATAAATAAATGAATAAATAAAATAAAATGTCCAAGGTCAGTTGAGGGGCAAACTAGATGTCATGTGGGAGATCCATGATCAGAATCTCCTGAATTTGTATTACTAATTCAATGTTTTAAAAAAAGAAAAAACTCAACTGGTTTAAGACCAGAGTTAATGTTGGCTTGAGCATCACGAAGCCAGGAGACTGGAAGTGAAACCTTAACAAATGTGGTATATAATGTGTAAAGAAACCTGGAGTGCTCTAGTTGTTTTGGATTACAACAAGCATTCCTGACCATTGGCCATGCTGGCTGGGGCTAATGGGTGTTGAAGTCCAAATCATCTGGAGGATGCCAGATTGGAGAAGTCTGGTGAAAAGTGTTAAAGGGAGATTGAGTACAGCCCCCACTCCTCCCATCATTCAGTAGGTGGTACTTTTGTGTTGTGTTCTTCTCCTTCACTAGTTCAGTCCTATATTTGTGAGCCTCAGAGCCAGTAGTATTTATTATCTGTTGAATAAAGCAGGTAAACTGTTCTGCAGAAATCTGCAGTTGTGCAGAAAGTCATGTGAGTAGTTGCACAAGAATCCCATATCAGAATACTTGCTTGTGTAGACCAAGCCTGAGTTCTGAGGTTGGAGAGATGGACTGTTTGCTAGGAGCATGACAGGAGAGTGGAAGAGGTCCTGCAGGGCAGTCTGGGGCTGTCTCTAGCCTCAGTCCTGGAGAAGGAAAGCTAAGAGAAGACTTCGACGGAAGAGAATCCAAGGCTGAGCCCACCAGGGGATGACTAAGATCTGATGATTGCACAGAAGCCACTGAGCTCAAGAAAGTGGCAGCCATTGGTGGTGAAGGTGACAAGTTCTGGAGACCTATTTCAACTGTCGTCATCATCACTTTCACCCGGATCTTGAACGAGACCCCCCCCCCCCCCCGATTTTTTAAACCTCCCTTAATTTGACCCCTTCAGCCTCCAGTTCACATCTGTATTTTTTAGATCTACTAATAGTCATAAGATGCAGCTCTTTACACTCCACCTCCATAGGGTCTCCAACAAGGGTCTCCAACATGGCACATGCAGGGACCTCCAAGGGTTCCCACGGAGCTCTCCCCTCCCTGCCCCCCTTAAAAAAAAGAAAATTAGAATTAAAACTTATAATGGTTTTCTTTGTCTCCCTTTCTAGCCTATTTCTACTTTCCCCCACCTTCTTTAGCTTTAGCTTCTTTTGCCTGGCTATTTCTTCCTCCCTCCCTCCATGTAGCCTCATTATTTCTCTCTCTCTAGACACCCCCCCCCCTCTTTAGCTCACTTTTGACTAGCCAGACCTCCAAAGCAACCATTATGTGTTTAGCCACATTCTCTGTGGGAGCCATGTTATGGTGGTGCTCACAGCAGTTTCTCAAATTCCCAAATGTGCCCGTTGGTCCAAAAGGGTTAAGGTTCAGTAATTCCAGTTCAGTAATACAGACAAAGTATTGGAACAGCCTCCTCTCCCTCTTTACCTTACAGACATAGGGTTGGATCCAGAAATAGTCATAGAGCAGACTCGTTAAAATCAACGGACTTGTTAGTTGTGATTAACTTAAGTCCCATTTGTTTAGGGTGACCATACGGAAAGGAGGACAGGGCTCCTGTATCTTTAACAGTTGTATTGAAAAGAGAATTTCTGCAGGTGTCATTTGTATATATGGAGAACCTGGTGAAATTTCCTCTTCATCACAACAGTTAAAGCTGCAGGTGCCCTGCCCTCTTTTAAATCTGGTCACTCTAGTATAGCTCCTGCAGCTTTAACAGTTGTGATGAAGAGGGAATTTCACCAGGTTCTCCATATATACAAATGACACCTGCTGAAATTCCCTTTTCTATGCAACTGTTAAAGATACAGGAGCCCTGTCCTCCTTTTCATATGGTCACCCTAATTTATTTCAGTGAGCCTGTTCTGAGTAAATCTGGATCCAACCCCCAGTGTAGCTAGAGAGCTGGTCTGATTTACACCAAAGAGGTCCAACCAGACATCAAAGAGAGACAAGGGATAAGCATACTGGTGGGACATCCGCTCTGCCCTTCCTTACTTTAACGAAACAGTACAGAAGATGAATGAGATGAAGCCCTTGCTTCTACGGTACAGGAGAATGGGGGGACCTTTCCTCTTAGACCATAGGCAGGCAACTTATGGCCCTCTAGATGTTTTGGCCAGCAACTCCCATCAGCCATACCCAGAATCATGGGAGTTGAGGGCAACATCTTGCACTCCTGAGTCCTGGGCTGTGCCTATACCGCCGCTTTGTCTCCTGCTGCTGCAAAGTGGGACTGAAAGAGTTACACGGCAGGAATGAGCATGGCCTAGCCAGCCTGGGAAAAATCACAGCACCGTTGTCAGACGGCGGGAACGGAAAACAGTGAAAACTTTTTTTAATAACAACTCTGCACAACTTTGAAAGGCAGTTCATTAAATTTATGTGTTATATAGCTTAATTGCACTTATTTTTGTTACCTGACTTTTACATTGCCATTGCTGAGCCCACCACCCCCGTCCTGCATGCCTGTGCCTCCACGCCCCTACGTACGCCCACTTTCTTAACCCACACCAAAGCCACCACTGATAGATGAAGAAACAACGTGGTGACATTGGAGCAATTGAAAAAGTTGTGGTAAAATGACATTTGGAAAAAGTACAATTTCGTGGGGAAAAGCCTGATGTGGCTGCAAGTTGGCAGCTGCATCATGTAAGCAATGGAGCGCAACTCTGCAGCCACAACAGGGTATATAGATTGAGGACTACAGTTCCTTGACCTTTAATTCCCTGCTTGTAAAATGGAGCCACCATCTGTGTAAAAATGGTGACAGTTGCATCTGATCTGCAAGGTGAGGCTGAATACCAAATCTCTCTCCCACTTATTAAGACTAATGAAATTTTGTCTTGGTTGATAAGTTGCTCAACAATTTTATCTTGTGATCTGGAACTGAAACCCACAAATACCCTTGTTCTCCTCCTCCTCCAGGTATTAGGCTTTGAAAGGGGATTAGACAAATTCTTGAAGGATAAGGCTATCAAAGTCACGATAACTATCTACTACACCCAGGATTGGACATGGAATGCTTCTGAATATCAGTCACTTGGGAACAACTTCAGGCAGAGGTTATTACTGCCCTCGTGTCCTGCCACTGGGCTTCCCACAGGCCTCTGCTTGGCCTGGCCCCATGTTCACATTCTCATGAACAGATCTTATAAGTTGGAAGCAGCCTTAAGTCAGGGGTGGAAATCTGGCACTCCAGAGAGCCATGCCCTGGCCCCTCCCACTTGCCCTGACTCTGCCCCCTTTCCCACAGCCACTGATCGTTTGGTAGCTTATTGGCTTTTGTGCAGGTTTTTCCCCCATTCCAAAATACTGAAATGCCTCTCCTAAGGCTTAGTTAGTGGCAGTGAGAACTTTTAAACTGAAATATACTTGTATGGGGGGGGGGGGCTGCCCCTTTGCCAATGCCCCCACCAGCTAGTGGAATGCAGCACCCAAAAACTGCTCTGAAACAGAATTTGGCCCACCCCCCTGCCTTAAGTGAAGCAACATTTGGAAAGCTGCTGGGTTTAGGCCAAATGTTGTAGGTGAGGGAGCATGAGCAACATGGTATTCTTTGTCACCAAGCAGTATAGAATACAAAGATGGCTACTTGTTCACCAACATGCAGATTAAAGTGATTTACCAATGCAAATGCTCGACATAGATGGCACGGATAATGCCTTATTATTGTTACTGCTATGGTGGCCATATGGAAAGGACAGGGCTCCTGTATCTTCAACAGCTGTGTTGAAAAGGGAATTTCAGCAGGTGTTATTTGAATGCATGCAGCACCTGGTGAAATGTCCTCTTTATCACAACAGTTAAAGCTCCAGGAGCTCTGCCCTCTTTTGTATCTAGTCACTCTAGCTAAATGGGGCAGGGCTCCTGCAGCTTTAACTGTTGTGATGAAGAGGGAATTTCACCACCGGCTGCATACATACAAATGACACCTGCTGGAATTCCCCTTTCAACACAACAGTTAAAGATACAGGAGCCCTGTCCTCCTTTCCATATGGTCACCCTACTTACTGCTGCAGTTTATTATTGTTCATGAACAATCGTAAAACTAGTTAGCTCACCCATGTGTTGTTTACCATTTCCCAGCAAACCAATTACCTTTGATAAATATCTGCCTTTCATACTCTCTACGCTCTGCATTAGCCTCTGGACTGAGGCACACAAAAGCAATTAGATGAACCTGCCAGTGTGCTGAGGTCATCATTATCTGATGCCCTGCTCTAAGTGACTAGGCAGGTGACGCCCAAGGTGTGGCATGCCCTCCCTAGAGTTGTTCACTTAGTGTCTACTCTTATTTGTTTGTTTCCCAGTAATATCTGTTATACACTGTCAGGTATGGGTCTCATGCAAGACCAGAGGCTTTGCAGAGTTGGTAGATTTAGTGAAAACTAGTTTGGAATGTCTGTACAAGCTTGTCTCTGTCAGTTCTCACAGGAGTAGCATTCGCTCGCATTCTTGGGCTTGAAGGTGTTAGTCTTCTCTGGGGAAGAGATACCTTTTGAGAAAGGTGGAAGGGGTCACTCGGATTGTAGCACCATCTTGGTGGGCTGAGCAGTACCACCCTGTCTGGACATGGGCATGTGTTACAGGCCAGAGCCCCTGTCTGTCAAGTGGTTTTGAACAGGCCTGAAATCCCATTATAAGCAGGGGCAAAGGTGAAGAGAGCCTTTGCTATGATCATCTTTCAACTTATGGCCCCAAATCCCCTCTTGTTTGGATTCATCACCATTTGGGACTTGGAAAGCACTCTGTACATGGATTCTCTTCTATCTGGACTTTGGGTTTTGTAAGGACTGTGCCATGGAAAGTACCGTGAGGCTTTTCATAGACTTGAACTGGCATTTGCTGTGGATTGTGTGTTTTCCTGGTCAGCTCAGCATTTGGCAGGCTGGGTTTGACTGTGCGTTATTGTTCCCTGTCAGACTCAGGTGGCAGTGAGTTGCTGGTGTTAAGCAGAAGCAGAGGACTCGTGTGCCTGAGATTTTACCCTTCCTGTAATCTTGTAGGCATTGGCCATGATCCCTGAGTATTACCAACGTATGCAGCATTTGGGGAAGCTCCCTTGGGATGGTTTGCTAAGCCTTCCAAGAATTCCCCTTTGTGATTGTCTGATGGCAACTGGGAAACCAGGTTGCTATTGTAGAGAGTAGCATTTTGACTGTACATTATTTTGGAGCCTAAAGTGTTCTGACCATCAATCAGCTTTAAGTGTTTTTGGAGTATGTAAGCGTTAAGCTTTTCACCGTGAGATTTTCCTGAATAAAAGAAGTCTTACTGATTGGGTGTCCCGTGTCAGTCTGCCAGCATGTGTGAATGCCGGAGGGAACGGGAAACATGACATATAGTCCAATGGTATGCTGGTTTACTCAGAAGTATCATGGGGCTCCACACCCCAGGAAAGATGCATTGGATTGTACGTTTATTTAGACAAGCATTTGGAGATACGTAGTAAGGTGGTCTTATTTTACTTATTGATGCTGCTGTTTTCTTTGTTTATTGAACTTTAGATATTCTTGAACTTTTTTTTTTTAGTATGTTATTGTTAGGATCAAGCTTGTTCTCCCTAGAGCGGGAGGAAGCAGTTTTGGAGTTGACAGATCACAGTGTCAAGCAGGCGGAGTTGAGAGCAGGTGAGACGCTAGCCACATGCTAAAAACTTATTGAGAAAGACCCTCCCTAAGCTAAAGAAGCTCTTGGACAGCACGGGAAACTCTTCCTTTTAGTTGAAAGGACAACTGCTTGGCTTAGTTAGCTTCATAGAATCATAGGCCTGGTTCAGACAACATGCTAAACCACGCTGCTTAACCACAACATGGTTAATGGAATGCATTAAGGTCTGAGAGTGCCTTGGACTGCAAGAAGATCAAACCAGTCCATACTCCAGGAAATAAAGCCAGACTGCTCACTTGAGGGAATGGTATTAAAGGCAAAACTGAAGTACTTTGGCCACATAAGGAGAAGACAGGATACCCTGGAGAAGAGGCTGATGCTAGGGAAAGTGGAAGGCAAAAGGAAGAGGGCCCGACCAAGGGCAAGATGGATGGATGATATTCTGGAGATGACAGACTTGACCTTGGGGGAGCTGGGGGTGGTGACAGCTGACAGAAAGCTCTGGCATGGGCTGGTCCATGAAGTCACGAAGAGTCGGAAGCGACTGAATGAATAAACAACAACAACAACAACATGGTTTAGCTTGTTGTCTGAACGGGGCTATAGAATAATAAAGTTGGAAGGGACCTATAAGGCCATTCAGTCCAACCCCCTGCTCAATGAAGGAATCCACCTTAAAGCATACCTGACATATGGCTATCCACTGTATCCTGAATGCCTCTAGCATGGGAGAGCCCACAACCTTTCTAGGTAATTGGTTCCATTATTATTATTGTGCATCAGGAAATTTTTCCTGATGTCCACTCGGAATCAGGCTTCCGGTAACTTGAGCACATTATTCCGTGTCCTGCACTCTGGGATGTTCAAGAAGAGATCCTGGCCCTCCTCTGTGTGCCAACTTTTCAAGTATTTAATTAAGTGTAGAGGAAAGCTAGCATTCTTACTTCCTTCAGGTGTGAAGAAATGTTTATTTCCTGAATAAAGCTTTGTGGATTACATAGCAGACCTCTTTATTGTCTCGCATCTCTGTGGGAGAGCTTGGAATCACACACTTATTTATTTCCTTCATACACTATGTCTCTTTTATCATGGGGCTTAATATAGTACATATAGAGAGAGTTCTCTGGCAATTGCCTATACGGTACTGACCAGACCAGGGATGGAGAATATATGCAACTCTCATCAGCCCTAGCCAAGTTGCAATCCATCAACTTCTGGAGGGCCACATGTTCCCTTCCCCGAACCAGACCACACTTATTTAGCTTCAGCAAAGCAGCAGAAAGATTTTCCACATGAAGCATTTATCATGCGCTTGTCATTCCCTACTCACAGTTATTATGGGTTCTTTAGATGATGTCATGAGTTTCTAGTTTCATTTCTATGTCTAAAGGGTGCTTACAGCGAGTTTTCTTAGAGCAGGGAACATGTGGCATTTAATTGTGGAAGTGAAATAAATCATGATTTCTTCTTGTGCATTTGCATTATTCCGCTGTACTACAGTGCTTCCTAGTGGTTATGGAGTAGAAAAGCAGGAAAGGAAATGCCAGTCATGTTGTGCTTGATCTCAATTCTGCGACAAAACCAAAAGTAGATACAGGAGATTAACAGTCTCATGTAGAAAAACTCAGTCTCATGTGCCTTCAGACCACGCTCTGTTAGCCACCTTGGAGTATTAGTTGCCAAGTGAGAGACAAATAATGTAATCAATGAATGGATGAATACTGCCTTGATATTGTGACTGATAAAAGGATGTGAAATGGAAGTGATGTTGCTGCACATCAGGTTGCTGGCAGAGTTCGGAAGAGAGCCACATCCTCTGACATCTTAGCAGTTCCTGTCACCTAGACTGGAGTGCTCTTTCCCAAGTCCTCCTTCCATCAGGTACAAGAGAGAAGAGCCACAGAGGGAAAGGCCATAGCCCAGTAGCAGAGCATACACTTTGCATGGAGAAAGTTCCCAGCTCAGTTCCAGCTCTGCCACTGGAAGTTAAAAGACAGCAGGCCTCGGAAAGACCTCACCTGAAGAGCCACTGCCAGTCCAAATGAACAATACTGGGTCGGTGTGGTTAAGGAGGTCTTCTGTGAACTTGTTTTCACACTCACTCACACACACACACCAACAACAACGTTGAAAAGTGGCTTTCTGAGAATGCTGAATGTTCTGAGGATGCCCATTACAAACTGCAGACTGGTGTGGTTGATGCCAATGAGAAACATTTCCTCTTTCTTTCTTTCTTTCTTTCTTTCTTTCTTTCTTTCTTTCTTTCTTTCTTTCTGGAAAATTGAAATTCAAAGGACCAAAAACATACGAATAAGGATATACAGTACTAAAAGAGCCATCTGTATTTGAGATCTGCTGGCTGAGGGGCCACAGGCAATGGCAAAAACCCCACTATGCTGGCAGAACAGCTTGGAGATGCTGGCAAAACATTCCACTGGTGCAGTCCTTCCTCTAGAGAAGATATGCCAGAATCAGGGTGGAGTCATGGGCAGGATGAGAGTGGCAGGATGGAGAAGCACCCATATGCTGTATTCTGTGCTCCTCCAGACCACAATTCTGCTCCCTGTTGATGGCAGAACTTTACACCAGTCTCAGATCTGGGACAAGAATCTCCCTCCAAAAATAGAAAATAGTCCTCCCTTCATCAACAACAGGCAACCTCCTTGCCCACATTACCACGGCAGAGCATGAGATACAGTGGAACCCAGCATCCAGTCACAGCACACCACCACTACATAATCCCCGCACAGAAAAATCATAATTGTTAAGTCAGGGCAGAAGGCTAGAACTCACTGGCCTCGATTCATAGTACGTACGCACGCACGCACGCACACAGACAGACAGACACACACACACACACCAAGTTATAAACAGGAAGAACATAACTCAGATGACAGGTCCCTCACCTTGGGACCCCAGACACAAACACCCAACGGCAAACCCCACTCCTACAATTGGGTGCCAGGAGAGAGCACCCCACAAAGGGAAACAAGGGAAGGGAGCAAGCATGCTATGAAGTACAACTGTTGTAACTGTGTCTCCCTCCCCCACCCTTTGTCAGATGTGTGAATCCTGTGTAGGAGTGGAGTGGGAATTGCTGATGGGAGTTTGTGTCTGCAGTCTCAAGGTAAGGGACCTGCCACCCACAGCTTGGCCACAGTTGGGTGCAAGAGTCTATGACAAGGGTGCAGAACCTCTGCCCTGTGGGCCTAATCCAGCCTCCCCAGTCTGGCCTGCAGCACATCCTTGGGTTTCTCCAGGGAGTGGAATTAGCCTCCAAGCCCCACCCACTGGAGGAATCCCCACTGTTATCTCCAATTGGAGATTGGAGCTAACAGTGGGGCTGCAGGGGACTCGGTCAGCACTGGAAAGAGCAGCTGCTCTTCTCAGCACAGGCCAAGTCTTTGTCTGGGCACCCCTTCACCTCATCTTAGTACTGTACCCCTGGTGCATGATGTGTATTCATCATTGGTGAACCAGGTATGTGCATGATGCCTTACATGTAGGGACTTCTCATGTTCAGTACAAGGTCATTCAGCTCAAAGGTTTTAGAAAGGGTTGGAGAGGATTGTTACATTTTTTGGAAAGTGGCCAAACTTCTTTCTGTTTGCACAATCCAGAAGCCACAGGATTCCAATGACTGCCAGTTACACAAGCCTTTCACTGAGCTAACAAGTTTCCACTGTTCTCCCTCTTGGGTATCCTTCCCCAGTATCGCTGGGGGATAGGGAAAACCACCACCACCACCAATGGCGAATGTCCTTGGGGTAGTTCAGTTTCCTAGAAATAATAGTGTATGATGGCTTGGCCTAGTCACAGGGCAACGAAAATGATGCAAGAAATGTCATATTATTGGGGCTGGAGTTATATTCTAAGAACATTCCAGGACAGTTAAAGCTGGTGGGGGGAGAGATCCGCTGGGGTTCTTTTTCCGTGAAGGATAATTAATTCACAGAGGAAGGCATAAAAATCCGAAACAGGCTCTTTATATAAAGATTGCATAGTCTGAGGGAGCCCTCTATCTGCCACATCAATAATGTCAAATAAATGTTTTGCTACCTCAGACAGGCCTTGTGGGAGTCACTCAGGGCTGGCCCAAGATACTTTGCTGCTTGAAGCAAAGAACAAGATGGCACCGCCCGACCCCCTCCATTCCAGGTACACAAGCCAACTGGATTGGATTGGCAGTTAATTCTTATTTCAACACTAGCAATGGTGTTCTAGCATCCAGCATCACATCTGAGGCCAGCAAGCAAGCTTAGGGGAACAGACTGAGTAGCATGCACAGCCCCTCACCAACATTTCCTGACCCTCAGGATCTCCTACCTGATCATACCACCAGATTGTGCAAGGTGGTAGCTATCAGCCCTGTTCAGAAGACACCTTAAAACATGGCTTTAACCATGGTAAATAAGGCTTTTTACATTATTTACCGTGGTTAAAGCCATGGTTTAAGGTGTCTTCTGAACAGGACCATCTAGTCTAACACAAATGGACTGAATGTGAGTACAGGCACAACTAAAGGCAGACCTTAGGGTAACAACCCTGACAAGTGAGAGGCTACCTGTGTTCAATGAGAAAAAGGCTAGATGCTAATGTTTATATGCTCATTGCTGTTAATGTTCTACATACTGGTTGCCATCCCACATAGAATAAGGCACACGTAAGTCCATTGTAATCAGTGGGCTCAAGTCTGCTTAATTCTGTATTAGATTGTCACCATTGAACGGCTATTGATATAAATAGTTACAGAGGCCTCTGTGGTAGGCATGCATGCTAAATGCACAAATCCCTTTATCTGAAATAGGAGGGCTTTTTTTTTTACCCGTGTCAGTATCATTGCTAACACTGCTGTTGTTAAGATGCAGACTAAAAACAAAGCAAATGATCACAACAAATGGATGTTAAAATGCATTGAGGTTTTGCCGTTTAATCTTGAATGTATACAGGGACACGCCATTAAAGCTTGCTGTGAAACTTAGCCTACAGCTGAACGTTCTCTCTCTCATCCCCCTCTCCCTGAAATAGCATCCCTGAGAAGATGCTGGGGTAATGCTTCTCTGGAAGCCTTGAAAACCCTCCTCCTTAATCCTGTGTGTGTGAGGATAGGTTGGGACTACTTGGTGATGAAGGAAAGGCATTCTGTGCATGCTCAGGGGCTCTTTCCTGCGTTGTGACGTTTATGTATTGCTTGCATTAAGAGCCAGTAGTACTGGATCCTGGCACAACATTAAGCCCTGGAAGAACCTAACTTTACAGTGATTGCTAGGGTGGCCAGATGCCCTAGTTTACAGAGAGCAGTCCTCAATTTGGAGAGAGGGCAGAGGACAGTCCTCTATTTGACGGTGTCCTCTGTTTGAAGACGTCTCCAGTCCAAGTCAAAGCATCATCAGGAGCATGAGCAGGGCCCTAGAAGTCGCCCATCCACAATGAGCACCTGGACAGCAGACTGAGCAGACACATAGGACACCTGGTCACAGTCTTCCCCACTATGGAGAAATGTCTTGTATTTCTATTTAAATCACAGCTATTATTTCCAAATTTGCACCTGTACGTGTACACTGGCATGTGGAAATGTTATGCATATTCATATCCTCTTTTGTCCTTTTTTGGGTGACGTGTATGTAGCCACCCTAGTGACAGCTGAGGTGAAGAGTAATTGAGTATGAAAGGCACCATTTGCTGTGGAATTGCTCTGCCTAAGATGGAAGCACAACTTCAAATCCCCATCAGAAATTGTACAAACTGAACTATAAGGGGAAGTAACCACAGTGTCTGCCAACCCAGGATTGGGATTTCCCCTATTCATGTGGATGACGCTATATTATGTGCAAAGTTCAAAAAATATATATATGAAAATGGGTTGCAGCCCACTCTTTCCTCCTCCTAAGATATTTCTGTGGCGACCCTCAAGTGATGAAAAGGTGGCATGTTCCTCTTTTGTGTACACAGGGGCATCAATAGGAGCAACAGCTGCAGAGGAGAGCTGGGCCAGTGCCCTGCTCTGCTCTGCTAATCAATACGCTGAAAACAACAGTCAGCTTCTGCCGCAAACACACTCCTTACTGCAAAGCAGAAGGCAAGGATCAGGAGCGGGGGTGGCGCGGTGGGGAGAAGATATATCCAAATGAAATCACAAATCAAAGCCTGCGCCTCGCCACTCCTCAGGCTCCAAAATGCTAACCTTCTGACAAATGAAGCAAGCAATCAGATCAGAAAGATTCTCAGATCACTGGAGCAGTAAAACAGAAATATGCATGTCAGTGGGAAGAGTGAATGTAATAGCAATGGCAGATCTATCTGGTCAGACAATTTCTCCTTGGGGAAAGTCAGCAACGCATCCGTGGAGATTTATCAGTTCCTATATCAAAAATCAGATCCATAGTCAACCTGTTTATCTTGTTGGACTCCTAGCACATCCTAGTACAAAGGCATGACATTTTATGGGCTGTGTGTCTGGTCGAGAGAGCTGAATGCACTCAGATGCCCATGGGATTCTCTGTGCTGCGGTCAGCTCCATGCTTTCTGGCAGAAAAAGTGAGTCGGCAAAGAAATGTGTCATCCTGCTTCTTCCATTGCAATGAATGGGGATGGTATTGTAGACTGTCAAAAACTTTATGTGCAAATAAGAAGTTACAACAGGATTGCAGCTAACAGTGCAGGTTAGCAGAACGGTGCTGCCATACCCTCACAACTTTTATGCAAGTCAATCTGTATTCTGCATCAGTGATGCATATTTTACTTTCAGATACCAGGCCGCTTTTGTATATGCCCATTGGTCTAATGAGAGTTAAAGAAATCTAAATTGCTACTTGCTAACTGTCCCTCCGTGTGTGTGTGTGTGTATGTGTGTGTGTGTGCATACAAGCATATGCCCGTTTGTATGTGTATAGACTCGCATATGCATATACACACACAATCTGAGCACAGCTCTTGCAAATTGCCAACAAAAATTCTACATTTTTTGCCTTTGTAGAGCTATTATCTGTCACCTGCCCACCCTTTCACCATGCAACTGTGTATGCTGGTTGTGTATCAATTCCTTCATTCTGCTGACTCCTCAATGCCTGTGGCGCTTCTGCCTGTCTGTTCCATATTTGATTTATTTCCATTTGTACAAGCATGGCTGCTTGTTACTTTAAGTCCATGAAAGGGGGAGAATATGGATTGTAATGGGCTGACTCGAAGTAGATCTAACATTGGATACAACCCTGCAGTAAAACTATTCATTTGTTTTACTGCAGGGTTGTATTTAATGTGAAGGGATAAGAGCAACATGAATAATGCCTTCTGTAAAAGGTTTTCAACAGCAAGATTCAGAAATACTTATTCTAAAACTCAGAGACAATTTACACTGTAATTCATTCAGAAACCTCCCTTCTGAACACAGCAAATGAGGTGAAAGGCAAACAGAACTGGCTATTTCCTGTTTGGGGTTTTCTTTGGTAGTTTTTCATCCTTCATCTGATTGTCTGTCTACTACAGAAACTATACCTGATACACATGCGTGTAAGCAATGGCTTGGATCCAGAGCTGACCCTCCATGAAAAAAAGGGTACTTCCATAGGTGGAAGATCCAGCAGAAGGGAGCAGGTGCAGCTTTCAACAATTCCTCTTTCCACTTCACATACTGTTCTCAAGGATCCCGCAATCCTGAGAGCATATTTCCAGGAGCATTGGGAGCTGTGCGGAAGGGAGGGCCTCCACTGCTTCTGCCCACAGGATCATCCAGTTTGCAGAGCTCCACTCTTCACAATCCTGGATCCATTCCATAAGTGACTGCAGTGTTAGCCCAATGAAATCCTATTTCATCTTATCTATGTATCTGTATAAAATGAACTAATCAGAATAGTCACATTCTTCCTGTCTTCTTTAAAAAGCAAAGCATGGAATTGCAGAAGAGATTAGGATGGAGGCATATACCATTGAACAAAGTGACCATTTGCCAAAAGTATCAAGTCTACAGTGATAATGCTGCAAGATGCCATTTCCCCATCCAAGCTGTTCAGCCCATAACTGGTGTTGGCTCTGGTCTGTCTTCTAGCTGGCTGTTGGCCAAGTTTATTCATACATCACCCATACATCAGGGAAGGACTGTAGCTCACTGGTAGGGCCCCTGCAAAAGGTCCCAGGAACAGTCCCTGGCATCTCTAGATATAGCTGGGAAAGACTCCTGTCTGAAATCTTGGGAGATCTGCTGCCAACCAGTGTAGACCAGGGGTGGGGAGACATGTGGCCCTCCAGGTGTTGGTGGACTGCAACACACATCAGCCTTAGCCAGCATAGCCAATGGTAAGGGATGACAGGAGTTGGAGGGTCACATGTTCCCCATCCCTGGTTTAGAAAATACTGAGCTAGATAGACCAATTATCTGACTCCGTATAAGATAGATTCCTGTGTTGTTTCTTCTACATAGCTGCATGCCTTGGCCCTTCAGTAATGTAGAAAATAGTGAAAACACATGGGAGGGGAGGATCACATGATAGGCTCTCGCACCAGCTCCACTGGTCTTCAGTGAGGTTTGGCACTGATCTGGGTACCTGATCTCAGCTCTCCTATTGTGATTCCACCATTTCATATGTTACCAAAGCAACATGGGGATCAGGCACTGAGGATTGTCTACTTTGCCCCATTGGATAATGTATGCATAGGGGACTAGCTGCAGTGTAATAAATAAGGAAGAATAAATGATTCATTACACAAGGAACCACAGGACAGCACCTCACCCAATTTCCATAGGAAATAGTTGGATATCAATTTCTGGCAGTTGTAAGCTTCTGCAAGGGCTTCTGCTGGGCAAGCAAATGACCTACATGTGCATCAAAGACCCTTCTAAGGTGAAGGGAAGGGACTTAGGAGAGAGATGGACATGGCAAGGAGGGAATATGGAACAGTGACCTCTCCAAAGTATCCAAATAAATTGGGCCACAAATATCAATAGCTGAGCTGAGCAGCTGCAATTCCTCTTGTACTTCATTCTAGGTGCCTTTCTGAAACTAGTTTGGTGGAAGGATCCCATTGCATTATGAGTGAAGAGATGAGTTCTGTTATCCAGTAGAGGACATTTTTCCACCTGAGGAATTAAAGTATTAAATAAACAATACATATTATCTAAGAGCTTACTAAATGGCTGGTTGGCATTGTCATTTGGCAAGCTGAAGATTACTTTTACAGTGTGACATGCATTGACCTAGATATTGTAATATTTAATTGAATAATTTTGCTGGTTTTAAACAATGACTTTTACTAAATACAGTCCAAAAGCTTTAAATTGCTTGACAACACCCCACTTTCTCCTGACTGTATTATAAGAGAGAAAGACACAGTCTGTAGTAGTACAGTGTCTGATGGTTAGAGGTATTTTATTGAAAGTTGACAGAGATACAGGATCTATGTGAATTTTCCATAAGTTGTCTACATTCTCAGTGTTTCCATGAGGTTCCAAAGAAGACCATTATTACATTTTATTTTTTCCCTGGGAATTATCCTGGAAGGCTCCAGGATTCATCAGGAAAGGCTAATGTAAACTGTATAGAATCAACATTTCCTGGTTTTTTAAAAACATTTTTGCAAGCTATTATGGGCTTCAGTCAAATAAATATGAAAACAGGTAAAATGTATATGGCAAAGGGGTGTGTGTGTGTGTGAGAGAGAGAGAGAGAGAGAGAGAGTGTTGAGGACACAGAGTGGGGAGAAGAGAGGGAAAGAAGTTAGAAGCAGTCTGAATGCAACTGATATGTTCTGCAAAGGCCATGCTTATCTCTTAGCAGTAAGCATTCCCACCTTACCCCATTCCCTCTTGAGCTCTGAAATTGTGTATAGACTTTGCAGTAGATCCCAAAGAGGTCTGCAGATCAACTTGCCCAACAGAACCCTCTGCCCCATCCTCTCAGTTCAGCACTCCGGTTGGTTCTGTAACCTTCGTCACGAGATCATTGATGGCCCTGTATTCTCTCCATTTCTTCTCCAGTGCAGTCCACCATCCCCTTTGATTATTAAGCTGTGCCGAGTTTCCATCTCACCATCAAATCCTATTTATCATGAAAATAAATACTTTGTGTACAAAATGTAAAAGTAAAACTCTTTGCTACAGAAGTTCGCATACCAGTCAGGCTAAGGGGGAGTGTGTTGGGGGAGTCCTGGTTGCTGCTTTTATTTGTTTGGGATGACTCTTGCCATTAGGACGGAGTTGTATGGGTGTTTTATTTGTTTGTGTCCCTTCAATAAGAAACTCAATGGTGGCTTCCGGCATGGAGGAATTTGGGCAGCAATTGCTGACCATGTTCTAGTAGTCGGTGAGTGGGTATCGTAGGAAGATGAAGACAAGGATGATGCAGAAGGTGGCCAGTGCTGAGCTGGTAATGTTAAAAAGACGGGCTGTCTTGGCGTCTTCAACAGCACCATTCAGGTCGTTTAGAAGTTTTTTATCCCGAACCTGGAAACAACAAGAAAAAAAATGGGGGGCATGTCAGAAAGAACGCTATGACATAAGGTCAGTTTAAAGCCCTAAACTGCCTATGACAAGCCATTATCTTTAGTGCAGTCCAGGTGCTTTGAATACTTTGAGTAGAAACACCTAGCATTTGATACTACTGCATCAGATATTGTGGCATTCTCTCCTCTGGCTGGGAATCCTATCTCTTTCTGCTTTAAAGGGTGAGGACACTGTTACTGCACCCTTTTCAGTGGGGGAAACAGCACCGCAAATGTCATGATGCGAGCAGGTGAATTAGCACCTGGAGATGAGTAGGACAGCTAGGTGTTAATTTTGCTTTGCCCAGGAGCAATAGCAATAGCCTTAGGGAAACTACATCTGTGCTCCATCCAGTGGTGGCAACATGTTGTTGTTGTTGTTGTTGTTATTATTATCCCACCTTTTGCCCAATACTGGGCCTCAAGGCGGCCTTACAAAATTTAAAACATATACATTTTAAATCTAGGGAAAGAAATGTATAAAAATAAAAATTAAAAAAATACAATATTGAGACATTAAACCTTTAAAACAATATAAGCTGTAGATAACGGGGACGGGAGAGGTGGGCTGGGGTTGATGAGGGCATTAGGCTATTAACATGGATGTTACATCACATAGGGGAGGAAACCACCTATGCATGGTGTGGAGACATTTCATTTCCTTGACATGTGCCATACCTACCAGTCTGGATCTAGGGTTATTAACCTCGAGCCATAAATGTGTTCCTCTCCACAACTTAAAAGCTGAGATGGTTACTGTGGTATTACTGCCCCTATCCCAGTGAGAATTTCCCTCCTCTAAGGCCTTTCTCACCCCCACCAGCAACCATCTTCTCCTCACACACTTGGTTTTGCTGCTGCCAGGACCTTTAAAGCTCAGGCCTAACCCTTACTCAATCCTCTCTCTGTGAGGACTCACAGCCTTTACACTTTAACCTTATATTCTCCCTTTATTACCTCCCCCTTACACAGCCACAAGCAGGAGGTGTAGGATTTTATAAACAAAGAAAGCTTTATTAATTGCAGTAAGTCATTGAATAATAAACAAATAACTCTTAATGGCTCTATCAATATGTGATCTCTCCCACCAAATACTCTATATCACACACTCAAACAATCCTCTCACCACCACCACCACTACCGACCTTTACTGAATCATTAACTCATTCACTCTCTCCTTCCTCACTACCAGACTATTTCTGATCAAAAACCTTTGTTGTCTTGTCCCTGTCTGCCTCCCACAGGCATGACACACAGTTTATATAGGATATGCACACTTCGCCCTCTCCTTCTCACTCTCCCAGCCAATCAGGCCGCACCTGCACCACTCTCACTCTAGAGATACTTACCAAACCATAGATCTATAACAATAACACACAGTTATGAACATAAAACCAGTATGTGCAGATGTGTAAGATCACAATTACCTTTCTGAAAAAGCCATTAGGTTCAGCATTCATGAGTCTGATACATTATCTCAGCCAGGGTAATTTCCAAAGTTCCTTCCGAGTAAAACACACTATGGGAGGGCACCATATAGTTCAGAGTGGGAATGCTAGACCTGTCGTGTGACTCCAGACACTGATCCTGTTTGAATTGGGTACTGAAAATGTGATTGCAAATGCAGTCACTAGCCCAGTTGTATGTGTGTCTGTCCCCCATCCTTGCTAGTGAGAGAGCTGCAGCCCTTTTCAGAGGCTGAGAGGGTGAAATCTGGCACAGCATTCCACTGCAGTAAGAAGCCACTTACGGTCCTCAATATTAATATTAATAGGGTTAGACTAATGGGGGCTTCTGCAGATCCAGTGCAGTTTAGCCTATAGCCACTGCAGTTAGAATTTGTCTTTCATTTCCAGTAGGATAGACTGAGACAAAAATACCGATACAAAATTAGTACTATTAAGACTGGGATAATCAAGCTCCATACTCTAGAGCAGCTCTCCTGATTGTCAGTGTATTCAAGAAAAGCTGATTGAAAGCTTGTGGCCTCTGCAGTTTTATCATGAAGCAATAGTGTCAGGATGTGCACAAGCTGTAGGTATATGGATCTAGCTTGACATGACTGCAGCCAGATTTGAGAATTCTATGTGTTAACGCAATTCTACAATGCTTGGTCAATGCTTTGGTGAATTACAGTCTAGCTCATCAGATGAATGAAGTCTTACCCTCAATTGGCAGGTATATATACACATGTGTGTAAGGGGGGATAGTAAATAGTGGGTTCAAATGGCAACAAAATGCCAGAAGTACAGTTTGTGATAATTCAAGTTAAAGCTTAAATGTATGCAAAAGAAGCACAATGACCATTCACATCTGCAGAAATTGGTGATAATTCAACTATCCTTTCTTTGTTGGAGAAAAACAACATTCAGGACAGCAGTGGAGTGTCCTGGGAGGCTGAAATATTCTCTCACTGTTTTCTGAATGTGACATTTCTGATCTCCACATGTGTGTCTTTAGGGGGATTAACACAAAACCCTCAAACTCAACAGTAACATTTTTTTTTAGAAAGAGACACCAGTGTGAAGAAGCCAGTGAATTAGAACTTATCAAGAAGTTCAATTATATCTATTTGAGCATGAATAGAGACGATGGTCTCTTGTTCGGGAATAGATGTTAATTTCATGAAGCTCGGATGATTGGATGAGCACTAATTCCTGGCATTGTCAATGACTACAGTGCTTACTTTGCATACACATTTATGTTTTCATTGAATTGTCACAGTCAGTATTTTAGTTATTTATTTGTTACATTTATATACTGCCCCATAGCCAAAGCTCTCTGGGCGGTTTACAAAAGTTAAAAACAGTAAACATTAAAAGTATACAAAATTTAAAACATAAGAACAACAGTATCCATTTAAAAACAACAGTTCTGGGGGTCCTTAAAAACAAACTTAGCGTTGTTAAATGGTGTTAAATGCCTGGGAGAAGAGGAAAGTCTTGACCTGGCGCCTAAAAGATAACAGTGTTGGCGCCAGGCGAGCCTCATCGGGGAGATCATTCCACAGTCGGGGGGCCACCACCGAAAAGGCCCTCTCCCTTGTTGCTATCCTCCAAGCTTCCCCCGGAGTAGGCACTCGGAGGAGGACCTTAGATGTTGAGCGCAGTGTACGGGTAGGTTCATATCGGGAGAGGTGTTCCATCAGGTATTGTGGTAAACCAACACCTTGAATTGGGCTTGGAAACGTACAGGCAGCCAATGCAAGCGGGCCAGAATTAATACTTCACTGTTATTTGACCTTACTGCTTATATCCCCCACCTCCCAACACACATGTATTTAAGATACAGTGAACTCTAGTTCACCAAAGATTAAATCGCTAGTCTTCAAGGTGCTTCAAGACACTTTGTTGTTTATACTGCAACAGACTAACATGGCTAGCCTTCTGAAAGATGCTTGATGAAGGTAAACCCAGTTTTGGGTCTACTACAGTGGTTCCCAAAGTGGGTGGTACCACCCCCTTGTGGGCGGTGGGATTGCATAGGGGGCGTTAAGAGGCAAGGGGACAGCAGGGGGCGCTAAGAGGCAAATGGGAGATGGGGGGGTGCTCGAGGTGGTCTTTTCCATACCAGGAGCTTTGGTTACAGAAGGAAATTTCTGATCGCTATCCTGCACTATGGAGAGTGATTCAGAAGCTCCTGGTTGCATTTTCAACATCATATCTGGTGGAATGTGGTTTTAGTGTGGTCTGCCTACTTCTCTCCAAGCAAAGAAATTGACTCCAGATTACTAAACGTGGTGATTTAAGACTCATGTTAAGTGACTTTAAACCAGACATTGAGAAACTGGTATCACTTCATCAAGCCCGTCCATCATATTAAGAATTTACAGAATAGTGAGGTACTCTATCCTAGTTACTAAATGTGATATCTAATATTCTTGCTAAAAGACTATCAGACTTTGAAAATATGATATCACTGGGTCAAGTTCATCAATTATGTTTAATTGAATAAACTAAAAAAATGTAATTGGGTTTTGAATAAATATTCAATTAATAGTTAATGTTTTTAATTTTATTGTTATTATCTTCCTTAGTGGGTCGTTGAAAACGGCTATACTGAATATTGATTTTTATAGTGTAGGGTAGGGGGCACTGGGCATGAGTTTGTGGAACCAAGGGGGTGGTTACCTGAAAAAGTTTGGGAACCACTGGTCTACTAGGCCGCAAAAATGATGTACTATAGTAATTATGTTTCCTTATAGCAATTGTGTTTCTCCATACACGGATCACATGTTCCATATGTGTCTGGACCTGCAGACTGGCTGTGTTACATCTTGCATGTGTATATAAGATGTTCACAATATGTTTAATATATACTTGCTGATGCTAGAGAGAAAATTCCAGGGGTAGCTTCCTATTCATGCAAATGCTTACTTAAGGAACCCTAACCTGTTGGGGATATGTGGATTGCATAGGGATCCCCAGTGGGCACATTTGGAATTTTGAGAGTGTCATGGATACTCTCACAAAATGGCTGCCATGGTGAGTGTCACCAGTCACAAAATGTCCATTTCCCAGAAGACAAGTTGGCAAGGTTAAAATAAAAGTAACTTGACCAGGAATTTAAGTACAAGGCAGGGGTGAGGTCTGAGTTCCAAATCAGTAAAGCATTCTATCGAAACCAGATTTTTTTTCCTGTTCCAACACCCATTTTACAGGAGATGAATTAGTAATATCCAGAGAAACACACACACCACAGAGGCAAAATATCTACCTCCTCCAGACACACAGGATATTCCCTACCACACGCCCAAGAGTACTTTTTTTCTTTTTTTCTGGGTGGACAGGAATGCTCTAGAACAAATCACTAGGCACATGTTTTTATTTTCTGGGGGCCAGAAGCATTCTTGGAAATAAATATGGTGCTGGAGGCTCCCACTTTGCATTGCAGCATGCCAGCTGCTCAGTTTTAAGAAAATAATTAATAATCAAGAAAAATCAGGAGGGCCAAGGAGTTAGGTGGGCACCACCAGAGGTGTCTGTGGTCACTCTGGTGCCCATAGACACCATGTTGGGAACTCCAAGCATAGCTGATAAATGACTCAAACATACACCAATCTTGGGTCAAAGGGTTGACCATTGTGATTTAACACATATGGACAAGGGGACGCTATAAATGAGCCCCAAACAACTTCTAACTCACAAAGCTGAATGCAACCCATCAGTTATATATTGACTGGGTCTGGACAACATGCTTGTGGCTTGGCGTGGATTATTTAAACAGCCCATGCAGGGGCTGAATATTCAAAATGGTGGCCCCACACACCTCACAGTCTCACCGTGGTTTAAATAACCTAGAGTGGGCTAGGGTAACCATATGAAAAGGAGGACAGGGCTCCTGTATCTTTAATAGTTGCATAGAAAAGGGAATTTCAGCAGGTGTTATTTGTATATATAGAGAACCTGGTGAAATTCCCTCTTCATCACAGCAGTTAAAGGTGCAGGAGCTATACTAGAGTGACCAGATTTAAAAGAGGGCAGGGCACCTGCAGCTTTAACTGTTGTGATGAAGAGGAAATTTCACCAGGTTCCCCATATATACAAATGACACCTGCTGAAATTTCCTTTTCAATACAACTGTTAAAGATACAGGAGCCTTGTGCTCCTTTTCATGTGGTCACTGTAGCTATCATGTAATGTGAAAAGTCCCAATGTGTCCTAATAGGTAGGATACAGCTTCCTCCCATTTTTTGCAATCCTAAGCAAGCAGGAAAAACAGGTTTATTGAGCCCCTAGTGAGCCAACATACTTGGGCTCATAGGCTTTATTCAGCCTGCTGGGTCATAAACTGTTCAAGCTGCTATAAAGATGGTGCCTAACACTATGACAGATCACCAGTCCAGCTTAAGTGGCTGTTTAATAAAACTTGAAGCTGTACCCCCACTTTAGAGTCTGTCTTTCTTTTATTTCACAGAACTTGGGACAAAGTTGAATAGTAGCTCAAGGACTACTATTCAAGTCACACTTTAACATAATTGTCACTGTCTGTACTTTTTGCATTGTATTTCCCTCTTACACTCCCCCCTCTAACAATGTGTATATTTATCTGCAACTTCGGATAGTACTTTATGTAGGCTGACCATATGAAAAGGAGTACAGGGCTCCTGTATCTTTAACAGTTGTATTGAAAAGGAAATTTCAGCAGGTGTCATTTGTATATGGGGAACCTGGTGAAATTCCCTCTTCATCACAACAGTTAAAGCTGCAGGTGCCCTGCCCTCTTTTAAACTTGGTCACTCTAGTATAGCTCCTGCACCTTTAACTGTTGTGATGAAGAGGGAACTTCACCAGGTTCTCCATATATACAAATGACACCTGTTGAAATTCCCTTTTCTATGCAACTGTTAAAGATACAGGAGCCCCGTCCTCCTTTTCATATGGTCACCCAAACTTTATGCATCTGATGAAGTTCACTCTAGTCGATGGAAGCTTATGCCACAATCAATGTCTTAGTTTTTGAAGTTCTACAAGACTCTTTCAGCCAAAACAGCACAGACTTAAATGACTACTGATCTGGATATTATTCAAGACAAGTCACCACCTATGTTGGATGATCTCACCCACATTATAGGCAGGTGTACATCAACACTACAAAATTACCCTTATAGCTCTCCATCTCTAATGAGATCCTCTTGACAGGGCAGGCCTTGGGCAAAATATTAAAGCGGAGCCCACTCTCACACCCAAGGCAGCCAGCTGTCCCCAACTGCATTCCCTTGTTTGTTCCCTTCTGCTTGCCACATCTCTCAATGTCCCCAAGTCCCAAAAGGTGATGCTGTTGGACTCATGCTCTTCATCTTGACCTCAAAGGCTAGTCCACTCCTTCCTTAGGTAACTAGATGAGAAGGAGGACAGGACTCCTACACTGTTAGGAGTTTCAGCAGGTAGATTTTCTTACCCCTGCCTCTTCTACACAATTGAAGGCACCCCTCTGCTGCAGCCATTTTGACAATTGCTCAACCCTCACTTGCTTCTACTATGACCCCAGGCACAGTCCTTCTAAGTAAAAAAAAAAGCACACAGGTATTAAGCTGATGTTGGAAAACAGAAGTCCCTCCTATTTGCGGCTGAGAGCTCTTCTAGGTAGACCACCCTGTTTATTGGCTCTCCCCATGTTGCCTGCTGCTAAATATTGAAACGGTCAAGAACTCATTACTCCCAGGCAAGGATTCTTCAGACAGAGATGTGTGCAGTGAAGGGACAAACAAAGCTACGATCTTGTTCCTGCAGTGACCTTTGCTGAAGACATTTATTTATTTGTATTTATTTATTTATTTATTTATTTATATAGCACCATCAATGTACATGGTGCCATTTCTGTACTCCCTTTTTGAAGCCAACTAAGACAGTTTAGAAACAAACCAGAAGATAAAGCAGTTATCAAATAAAAAAACTAAAAGCAAGCTAAAAAACAAGGAACTGATAATCCAGTTGATTATTGCTTTATTTTTAGTGCCCTCTGTCAGGAGAAACTGCGGCCCGCTTGCAATGCATGAAGGTAAACACCAGATGTCAGTGGTGAACCAGTTATAGTAAATTCACCAGCCTGTGAATTTACTGTGTAATGCAGGCAGCACAGATGCCTAGATAGAGCTCGATGTTTTTATTGACCAAGCCTTGGTCTCCAGAAATATCCCACAAATTCATGCAAGTTACTTTTCAGCAATTTACTTTCTAACTCCCACAGCATTTACTGTCTTGTGAACCTGACAGTGCTTATCGAACGTAACAGCAATAACTAATGCTGCAAGTCCAAAGATTCACTCTGCTTCCGGCTCGCCAATTTCTAAAGCCTGGAGCTTATTTCAGGCCATAGAGCAACATCCCGTGCATTCTAAATACATGGAATCTTCCACTTCGCTCCCCTAGCACGGCAGCTCTTCTTCAAATATTGCTTGACAAAAATATAGCCTTGCTGCCTGCTCGTTGGCACAGTTTCTATTGAAGAAAATTGCCGATGTAGAACAGGGATGGGCGGAAGGTAGATCTGAATCTGTTGGCAGATCTCTGGGTGATCTGCAGTAGATCAGCAGGGCTTTCTGATGCACATTTAACATAGCAGCAACATAATCACCACCACCACTTCTCCTGCCCTAAATTAGAATTCTGAAATGAAGAAAGCTTGGGGGGTGACGAGGAGAGGATTTTTGTGGGGAAAGATTGTAAACTCTGTTCATTTTTGGTACTGTACTCAAAACCAATCTGTGGGATCAGAATTCTTTAATTCTAAGCATTTCTCTTTTGGGGGTCAGAATTCTTTAATTCTAAGCATTCCTCTTTTGCTCCAGGGTCTGGTTGATGGATCTTGGCGTTATGGGGGGGGGGGGGGAGAAACCAAAGCATATACCGCAAGCCTGACATCTGCCCACCTCTGCTATAGAAGACTTAGGACCAAACTTCATGGATGCATATATTAAACCCTGAACAACAACATGTACATTGATGGTGCTATATAAATAAATAAATAAATAAATAAATAAATAATAACAACAACAACTTCTTTTAGGAAAAAGCCACTCCAGGAAGGGGTGATTTTCAGCAGAGAACTGGAAGGGGTGTTTAACCCTTTCTCTGCCGATGTTCTTTTTCTGCACCTCCCCCACTGGGGTTCCAGATATGTACTTGTCAGAGTAAAACATCAGGAACACTATGTGGCAGAGGGAGCGATTTGGGGGCATGCTGCAATTGGGAAAGCAATTCGAAAAAGGATTAACCTTGTGCTCTACTTCACCATTTCTCTGATGATAATTGCCCTCTTCTGAAGCTGCTTTTCCCTAACAGAAAGGGAGGGGGGAATTTAATGCATGTATTTGCATGTAACACATAATTTAGTCCCCAGATACAGTTGCATAATAGGATATCATTGCATGTGTACAGTTCAGATCCTCCTATCATTTGCAATGCTGAGTTCCTGAATCCCCTACATTGAGATAGATTAGTGGATTTCAAAATCCTGGATAACCAGAAGTTCTTACTGAGAACACTAGATCCTCAGACCACTTTGAAAAATGGCCAACATGCCTTTTTCTTCCCAGAATAAAATAGTCTCACTGAGGGCAGGGGAGGAGAGCGAGTGAGCAGTGGACGTATTTCTCTCTCGGCACTAAATGTCCAACTTTAGAAAATGCAAAATATTTTATTTAAGGGGGGAAATCATTTATTTATTACATTTCTATTAGGGTGACCATATGAAAAGGAGGACAGGGCTCCTGTATCTTTAACAGTTGCATAGAAAAGGGAATTTCAGCAGGTGTCATTTGTATATATGGAGAACCTGATGAAATTCTGTCTTCATCACAACAGTTAAAAGTGCAAGAGCTATACTAGAGAGACCAGATTTAAAAGAGGGCAGGGCACCTGCAGCTTTAACTGTTGTGATCAAGAGGAAATTTCACCAGGACCCCCATATATACAAATGACACCTGCTGAAATTTCCTTCCCAATACAGCTGTTAAAGATACAGGAGCCCTGTCCTCCTTTTCATATGGTCACCCTAATTTCTATACCGCCCAATAGCTGAAGCTCTCTGGGCGGTATAGCCGGAGCTCTCTGGGTGGAGCTCTCTGGGCAGTTGACGGTAACTGAGATTGTAGAAAGGAAGAGGTTCAATGGGCAGTATCCAACACTGCGCCTCTGCAGGTTCTGTTGCCCTTGTGGGCCCCACTGCGAGTGTAGTAGGAATTAGCACTTCCTAAAGGAACCCTGGAAACAAGTGTCAACACTTGTTTCGGGAACAGTTCAGTTCAGCAGGGCTCCCTTCAAGCAAGCTCCATTGACCTGTGCTATTCCAGAATTGCTTCAGTACTACTAGGTTCCTATTGTGCTAGTGCGGGCAGTATTGGGATTTTGCCCAATATGTTTGCAGGCCCTGTATTAATTGACTAAAGTCCCATTTCAGTTGGGGACTCTGACTTCTACCAAGTTCAAGCCCCTCCATCCTCAATTATGATCATATTATCTTCCCAAAGACGCTACTTAAACTCAGTGCTGATCACCAACATAGACATTATTATTTATTATATTTTTATCCCACTTTTCCTCCAAAGAGCCTAGGGCAGCATCCATGTCCTCTTCCCTTCTATGAGAGGTTAAGTTGAGCAACAGTGAGTGGCCCAAGGTCACCCAGTAAGTGGGTCTCTCCAGTCTAAAGCAAACATGACTGCATTTCACTCAAAACCACTTCAGAGATGACCTCGTTAATAATAATTCATGTAGGAAATGCCATCATTTCGAAGAAACAATAGACCATGTAACAGGAGGATGTAAAATTCTGGCAGGAACGAACTACGCAACACAGCTGCAAAAATAATCCACCAACAACTGGCCATCAAATTCAACTTCATCAAACAACCCACGCCATACTATACATACTAACCCAAAACAATCTTGGAAGATGCAGACCATAAAATATACTGGGACAGAACAATTCAGACGACAAGACAATACCTTGCAAACGACCAGACATAATTGTTATAGACAAGAAAGAAAATGCATGTACCTCATTGACATAGCAATACCCAATGACAAAAATTTTGTAAAAAAGGAAAAGAGAGAAAAAACATACTGGCCATGGAAGTCAAAGAACTCTGGCAACAGGAGAAGGTCGCAATTATTCCATTAGTCACATCAGTCACCAGCATCACATCAGAAAACCTTCACAAACTGGGTCTACCAAAATACATCCACACCAACATCCAGAAAGTAGTTATAATTAGTCAAGTGCAAATGTCAGAAAATTCCTGAATCTGTAACAGACAGCATGACTTTGCAAAGCCTGTCATGTCCATCTAGAAAAACCACCATGAGCAAGAAAGAGATATAATGATGATGATGATGATGATGTTTGTGGAACCCCAGCCATTTTATTTGTCTAGATCTCCGTCTTCCACTTTGCCTCTTTAGGATTGCGACCTTTGACAAGCTACCTTCAATAGCTGCAAAGCATCAGAAATCAACAAGGCTTAATTGTACCTCCTGTATTTACAGCTTTACCTGTTGATAGCTGCACTTTTAGGTAGATATTAAAGGCAGCTGCACAATGAAAAAGTAGCACATTACATAGCTGACAAAGGCATAGAGCCTCACCTATCCCTAGGCTGCCTGTATACGGACACAGCATCACCTCCGTGAAGAAAAACTAGGCAGATGAATTCTTGCGGAGAACTTTTGGGATGTATATGGGTGGTGAGAATTCCTACCAATTTAGATGGTTTAAGTTTGCAGGCGAAGATATATTCCTAGTGAATATTACACAGCCACTGCACAGTAGCAGCAGTCATCTCTCAAAAACATTTTAAAAACATCCCTTAATAATATATTAGCAAGCATTAGTGTCAATTATTATTAGTTGCATTTGTATTCTGCCTTTCCTCCAAGGAGTTCAAAACAACATTAAGCTGTTTTGGTAGCCTGGATCGAGTAGCTGGGTCTCGCATTGTCACTTATCTCACTTTGTGAGGGGAGGGAGGGGAAGTGAAACAGGTGACAATGGTAGGGTGACCATATGAAAGGGAGGACAGGGCTCCTGTATCTTTAACAGTTGTATAGAAAAGGGAATTTCAGCAGGTGTCATCTGTATGCATGCAGCACCTGGTGAAATTCCCTCTTCATCACAACAGTTAAAGCTGCAGGAGCTATACTAGAGTGACCAGATACAAAATAGGGCAGGGCTCCTGCAGTTTTAACTGTTGTGATAAAGAGGGAATTTCACCAGGTGCTGCATACATACAAATGACACCTGCTGAAATTCCCGTTTTTATGCATCTGTTAAAGATACAGGAGCCCTGTCCTCCTTTCCATATAGTCACCCTACCCTAGACATTTTTCATTTTAGCAGTGTAATTTAGGATGATGGGGAGGGGGAGTCATTGTGTTGTTGCCATTGTTATACAATTGGGAACAACAAATCCTAGCTGATAATAAATTACCAAGAGATCAAGTTGATTCAGATCTACCTTCTCCCTACCCACACATCACAGCATCCCTGAGTGTTTTCCAGCTGAACGTGTGAATTTCCTCCCACTGAAAAGTGTCATGTTTAGGGTAATATAAAAGCTCAGACTGTGGTGTTTCATACGTGATGGTCATTTCATATACTCAAGTCATCATTTGAAGCTCTAGTCACTGAATGATGAATTTGCATGTGCCATGAAGATGATTGCAGGGAGTTAACTCTGTCTAATGTATACGTTCTAGGACTATGTGCTGCTTTCACACTTTTTATTATTTTAGATGTTAAAAAACAAACCATTTTTTTAAAAGCATACATCTCAAAATGCAATGTACGAATAAGCCAGAAAGAAAGCCAGAACTGACTACAATTTCCTGTTGAGCATATATTTGGTGGTAAACCTGGTTTTGTTGCCACATGGTGTGTAAATGGACTCTTCATTTCCTTGAGCTGTTTGTATGACAAGATAGCCCACCATGGATTATTTAACCCATGGTGAGGCTGCATGTGGGGCACGTGTAGTTGCCAGTTTGCATATTCAACCCCCACTCGGGATTGTTGGATTGTGTGAACCCAGCAAGTGTGGGTTATGTGAAGGTTAAACAACCTTCACATAACCCATGGTCTGTTTTAGGGTTATGTGAGGGTTGTTTAAGCCTCACATAACCCACACTCACCAAGTTCACACAACCCCCACACAGGGCTTACATATGCAATCTGGCCCCTGTGGCTGCTGCAGCTCACTATCCAAACCTGGTCCTTCTCTGTTCATTTATCATTTTTTGGAGCCTTCCCTGCCTGTTCTTCCTTTTGCTATACTTCTTCCCCTTCCCCTTTATCCTTCCTGTCTGTCTGTCTGTCGGAGTCAGCAGGTTCTTCCTCACAACTACTCTGTTCTCAGGATTCTATGTCAAGATCATGAGGATGGTAAGTTTCATGCCAGCCCTGAAGCTACTTCAAAGCTGTTGTTAGCCTGAATTTTGCAGTGAGGAGCAAACAAAATCCCAGCCCAAGCCCCTGGGAACTACAAGGACACAGCACCTTTGGTGGTGGTGGTGGTGGGAAGCGGGAGGGGGAATACAAAAGAAAAGAACTGTCCATTAAAGTCTTGCAGGATGCTCATGAAGATTAGGAGCATCTAACTGAAAGTGATAGAAGTACATCTCTCAGGAATCCAGCAATGAACTTTCTCCCTTCTTTTATTTTTATTTATTTATTTATTACATTTTTATACCGCCCAATAGCTGAAGATCTCTGGGCGGTTCACAAAAATTAAAACCACAATAAAACAACCAACAGGTTTTGACCTATATATCGTCCCTTCCGTCCTCCTTTCCCCCTTACTACTCCCTTTCCCCACTCTCTATTGTTTTGAAGATTAACGTGGATTATCTAGCACACGGAATGCTTTAGTGCTTTGTGAAAAAGTGCAGAGTATCAGTAGGGATTATTACAGAGCAAGCAGGCACTCTTTAATCAAACTGACAATACCTTGGGTACTTTTACATGTCCTTCTGGTGACCAATGTTTAAGGAACATAGGCTGTCACTTGTCACAGCAACTGCTGTTCTTATGTCTCTCCCCCACCCCATGCTGTCCCCTAGAGCATATTAGTAATATAATTCAAACTGCTGCAGCATTGTGTCTGACACAGGACCAAAGCACTGCACTATTGGTATTATGCTGCTACATCTGATGATTGCTATTTTACCAACCATGGCCTCATCCGTGCAAATCTATGCTTCCTTCCAGGCACCACACAATAATCGTAAATGAGTGTCTTAAAGAAATGAGGTACAAAGGACAGGGCTCCTGTGACTAGTTGAGCAGAAAAAGACATTTCAGTGTACGTGCAGGTTGTCCTGCAGTGGTGAGAAAAGCTGCCCTTAGAAAATTCACTCTTCTGCACAACCATTTTAAGAGCCTGTCTTCTTTCGTCTTTGACCACTCTATGATGTTGAGTCTTCACACTGTTATGATTGTGCAACTAGGATTATGATGATGCAAAATATATATTGAGAGGATTATTGTTTAATGTTTTATACTTTTCTGTTAAGTGGTCCTTGAGGTGTTGAGGAAAACAGACTATTGGTTTTCATATTGTTCTTATTATGTGTTTTAAGAGATTCACAGCTGTGCCATTTGTGATATAAAACTCCTGGTCAGCGGCGTTTTTCAAGGTGCAGCTATCTTTCTTCCTGTTCTCATTGAGCCGTTTCTTGCAGTCCCTCCCTTCTCTGCTAGCTGCTGTTGCATACGGATCAATAAAGGCAATTTTGGCATTGCACTCTCACCAGGAAGATTCATAGTTTTCCTGGCACAGGGTAGACAGCGCAACTCAAGAGTTGAACACACATAATGTTTCTGCAGCATTTATTAGTGGAATAGTTGCCACAATTCGGCATGAGATAGACTACTGGAACGTTCTCACTTATCTCTAGTGCAATATGTCTGTCCACACTGCCTCTGTTTATATGAAATAACCCTATCCATCTAGATGTAAAAGTTGCAGTTGCCACATGGGACAGCATGCCAAGGGATAAAAATGGACCTTAAGTACATGTAGTGGTTCCTTATCTTCTTCTAGGAAGGGAAGTGCTGAACACATGGGGACTCTCCACTGCCCGTGTAGGAACCATCTCCATGCTTATAAAAGACAACAAGGAAAGGCCCCCACACATAAGTGTGTTCCACACTTATTTAAAAGAATTATATCCAGTCTTATTTCATCAAATTCAAGTTGTTTACAAACAAGAATTTGCACCATAAAACTCATTAAAGCAACAACCACAACCAAATAATATATCAAAACAACACACACACACACCAGACCAGCCAACACAATACCAGTCAAACACACACCTAAGGGTCAGCAGGAATGAAAAGAGATGGCTCTCACAGGGGAACATGTTGTAGAACTATGGGGGGCACTTCCAAGAAGGCAAGGACCACACTCCTTGTTCTTGTATCTTTCATAGAGAGGAGTCTGAGCAGGTCATTTCTGGTTGAACTGAAAAAAAGAAGGGGCTTGTGAGGGGAGACATAGGGTCGATTCAGACAACACACTAAGCCATGGCAAGGCTGCTAACCCTTTTGCAGCAAATGGTTAGTGAGCGTGGTTCACACAACACGCTAAGTCATGGTTTACATGTCACACTAAACCATAATGTTTACCTCAGAATGGTTAACCACCGTGTCTTTGCATGTTCTCTGAACAAGGTCATAGTCTAGGGTTTACATGATCCAGCCCATGAAGGGCTTTATAAATTAAAACTAGCACTTCACTCATAGTAATAGGTAGCCAGTACAACTGCTGCATAACAAATGTTTGTGTTCCAACCTCCTTAACCCATCCGGAAAGTGGGCTGTGGCAGGGCGCATGAATTAAAACTTCTGAACTATCTTCAACAGTCTAGACTGACACCACTTGATGGCAGCTAATGTGTACACAAGAACCTGGGTTTCCACTTTTGTGATGCTGAATTTGTGTTGAGGCAAGCATTCCTATGATCTTTGGTACCCTTTTGTTCTGCACAAATAGAATTGGGAGTTGTTGTTGTTTTTTAAAAAAACCTCTTCAGCTAAAATGATTTCAAATAATCTTGCACAATGTATGTGGGACTATTATCAAGCCTCAAAAATCCCTAATATATTTGTCCTTGTAATGCTTTAATGAGCCAAAGAAGATGAAATGGAGAGCTGAGGTGTAGATTCCTTAGGCCAAATGTTTCCCAAGAGCTCATAGCCAGAGTGTGTAAGTGCATAGAATTCAAAGCTAGAACCAGACTTTCTGAAAAGGTGCCATTTATTAAATAAATTAAAGTAAAACCTCTGGGGATCCAGTTTCCATTATGTAGCCTTTGGTGAGATTTTCAAGAGATCAGCAAGCAGAATAAAACAATCAAATCTCATTTGATGAATTTACATCCTACTTAAAATGCAAAGGCACATCTGCATGAGAGCCTTGCTCACTTCCAGTTCAGTGCTTTAGTACCGAACTGGAAGTTCGAGACAAGTCTCCTGAAACAGAAGAGCCAAATGTGATAAAGCCACCCTCCCAACACACACACACACACAGAGTTCGAATGGCTTCTGCAAACAACATATTCTTGCTGTCACCCCAATCTGCCACACAGACAGATTAGGGGATGAACACAGTTTTTTAAAAACCACAATCTTTATAAGCAATAAGAATAACCTTGCTGGATCAGAACAAGCATATTGTCTCCAAGGGTGGTCAGCCAAAGTGCCCATGGAAATCATATAGAGCATGGTGTCCCCCAGATGTATTGGGCCATAACTCCCATTATTCCAAATCAGCATGGCCACTGGCCAGGGCAGGATCTACACTACTGCTTTAAAATGGCTTATTACAGGAGTGACAACTGTTGGGGCCCAGGACACACTCCATATAGGCCATAGCTAGACCTAAGGTTTATCACTGGATCGTCCAGGGGTCAAACCTGTTCATCTAGGTGACACACAGGGGATCCAGTGCTCAGGCAGGGGCGAACCCTGGATGATCCCAGGATAAACCTTAGGTCTAGCTGTGGCCATACAGTCTTCAAACAGTTTTCAACATGTCACATCCTGCTTGTTGTAGATCTGGCCCAGGAGGAGCCAGGAGACTAAAGAGGGAAGCTGTGGCAACCACAGCCAAGAACATCAACTCCCAGAGCAGTGGGACAAGGTGGGATGGGACATAGGACAATAGAAGAGACCACACAGATGGTGTAAAAATGCTGATCAGATGCATTAAACAATGCATTTGAAAAAAAAGGCTCCAAGGCAGCAGGGCTCATCTTACAACTACCTTCCACATTTCACACAATGAAAGCACTATACAACATTATGTGACAGGAAATCACATTACAAACTGATAAACTCCACTCACATGGTCTTGACAACAACGCCCATTTCTCCCACAACTGCAGCACAGAAATATGTTATAAACACAAAGGGTACTGTGCAATATTAATTGATGTGCTCTTGCAGAGAAGCAATTGAGTGGTCTAAACTTTTTTTTTTACTGGTACAATGATGCGTCTGAAACAAAAATATAGACTCTTCCCAGGTATGTAAATTAGAGATTCTCAACACAACCAGTGTTTATAGTGGACACAAAGTGTCTTTCCCTCCATCTGCTGTACATTCTCTCCTCTGCATACACACACCTAACAATATGCACATCCTCTAGTAATTTGTCCTGCTTCAAACTGCAAACTCCTTCCCTGCTTCTAGGTTATGCATTACCCTCCTCAAGTTTGTAAGAACCAGGAAACAAGGGCAGACTATATAACCATGCTGTAAAATGTAGGATACCTTGTATTATCCTGACTGACTCCAATTCAATCTTGTCTTTGAACACAGTGACCCATCTAATTCAGTGGTCTGTTTCTGACAATGACTGAATGCTGGGTAGAAAGACACAAAGCCGTGCCTCACAACCCACTTCCAGCAGCCACTCACATCCCAGGAAAAAATGGATTTTTCTTCCTCAGTGTACTAATACAGACCATGAACTTACCATGTGTAAGGTCTTCTGCCATGCATCCTTATATGTTAAGGATAGGGCCTTTAACAAGTGGTAAGGTTTCCCCACATTTCCCACATAGTTGATGGTTATCTGCATTAGTAATCCATGGCTGGTGATCTTGAGTGCGGAAGGTATTCTCCTGCACTACACAATTTTGTAGCCAGAGTCTTCATTTAAGGAATGTATTGCCTGCTTTTTCTCGTGGTTTTCAGATCTCACAATTCTGAGTGTGGTTTATGTTTTTTGGAAGATTTAAATACCTGCATTTTGGGTTTTTTCTCATTTTACTTATGTTTTGATGCAGATTTTTTTTAATCTATCAAGAAATCATACTGTGATATCTCTGAAGTCATGTTTGTTTGAGTGTTGTATGAGTTCTATGGGTTAACTTTTAGGATGGTGGGAACAAAATAAACCATCTACTTCAATAAAAAAAGAACCAGTAAATTATGCTGAAAACTGAGCAGTACACGAAGACATAGGTAAAATCTTTACTCCAAAGTAACAGAATAAGGGAGAACAGCAGTCATGGAATACTGCCAGTCATGGTTGCCTATATTACTTGCACTTTACCACACACTGAAGAAAC
Organism: Elgaria multicarinata webbii; assembly: GCF_023053635.1. Classification (NCBI taxonomy): domain Eukaryota; kingdom Metazoa; phylum Chordata; class Lepidosauria; order Squamata; family Anguidae; genus Elgaria; species Elgaria multicarinata. The sequence continues at coordinate 89,281,519 of NC_086172.1, forward strand.
AAGTAAATGTCCTAACATTTCTTACATCGTAAGCTGGTCATCTATATTCACCAAATGTTGCATCCTGACCTTTAACAGTTACACATTACATCCTTTGTGCACTAGATATAACTAGTGCATATTAAACTTTTCAGGTGATAAAGATTGAAGGTATGAACAACAGTCTTACTAATTGCCACCTATAGGAAATGGCTACAAGATTTTTGACAAGTATATGCAGGGCTCTTCAAAATGAGAGCGGGGGGAGGGGGAGTTTTTGTACCGAAAACTTGTTTAAATGATGTAAATCAAGCATGCTTGCACATATTTTATTTAGTTTGTTTGCAGAACATATTCTACTTCTTCTAATCATGGAAAATGGCAAAGAGTTCCATCCTTTCAACACAAGAAATCCTATTCAGCTGCCCCCCCCCCCATTGCTTGCACACTTTCAAGGCTCTTTTCAGTTATAAGGCATATAAGTCTGCCTTAAAGGGGCAAAAGCCTGTTGCAACTCAGGATTCTGAATGTTATGCTCACACACTGCTTGTGCAGAACTGGTGAAGACACCATTGGTGAGTACATAGTCACAATTATATCGTATGCAACCAAGTTGTCCCTAAGAAACTAATACAGTATTGTGAAGTGCATCCTACTCTATATACCCTTCATCAAAACTAGATAGAGTTAAATCTATTTAGGCCATTCCTGGAGATAGCTTTGGCCAATCACTTCTTCTTCTTCTTCTTCTTTGTAATTTGCACTTGTAAAGTTACTTCCATGTAGAAAGAAAATGGCTTTAATTATTCAGCACTGTAGACAGCGTGAAGTTGATCAGCTCTAGTTTTGCACCATCAGAAAGTATGTCTACAAGGGACGTTACCCGATCAAAAAATGAGATCAGATTAGTCTGGCAGGATTTGTTCTTGACAAATCCATGCTGGCTTCAGGTAATCCCTGTATTGTTTTCAAGGTGCTTACAGACTGAGTTCTTTATAATCTGCTCCAAATTGTTCCTACAGATGGATGTCAGACTGACTGGTCTGTAGTTCCCAGGTTCCTCCTTTTTGCTCTTTTTTAAGATAGGGATGTTAGCCCTCCTCCAGTCGTCGAAAAAGACACTCCACAGAAAGAGTATCAACGTTTGCTCCTGATGAAGGATCTTGGCATCTGAAATGTCGAGCTTTTTTGAACCTTTTAAATAAAAATCTTAATTTTTGGACAATACCATAAAAGACTCTTTATCTTACACAGCACCAGAGCCAGTCTCTCTTTTCATACCAGATAGTGGTGCTTTTTCTTTTTTTTTCTCATCTGAGAGTTCTTCCGCCAGCTCCTTTATTACTCTTGGATGCAGCTCATCAGGCCCTGGAGATTTGAACTCGTTCAAAAAATTAGGTGTTCCTTGACCATTTGTTTACCAATCTCAAACTGCAGTCCTGGCCCTCAGCTTGTACTTCACTTTTTCCGGGGGTGGGTGGGTCATAGACCCGCTTTTTGGAGAAGACTGAGCCAAAGTAGGAATTGAGCACTTTGGCCTTTTCTTTGTCATCTGTTATCAATTTGTCATCCTCATTAAGCAGCTGAACTACCATTTCTTTCCTCTGCCTTTTACTATTCACGTACCTGAAGAAAGCCTTTTTATTGCTTTTAGCATCCCTCACTAGTAGCTTTTCTAAAATCTAGAGTATGTGTAGTCATCTCATGATGAAAATGAGCATGCTCCATGAGCATGTGAAGGCCAAACTAGAGACATGAATCTTTAAGTTTAATCTGCAACTAAAAACACTTAGCAGGGGGGATGATAGTTATCAGGATCACAGCAGGAGGGTAGGGGGATTTTCACCCTTTCCTCCCCTGCCACAGTCCCAAGGAAAATCATCTGAAGCTATTATCTGCATTGTGAGGGAAAACACATGACAACTCTTAATGTGCTTAATGTCAAGTTGAGCTGGCCCATAGTGGAGGAAGTGACCAAAAGGCCATTTAGTCCAGACCATTACCCAAAGGAAGGAGCCAACAATCCTCTACATATCAAACTATGTAATCCAAACAGATGTGCAGTCCACAACACTATCCACCACTGTGTAATCCAAACCAGCTGCATAAAGAAAGGTACACATCTAGCAAATAGCGCCATATAATTTGCACATGCAAACCCACCCATACACTGCAGAGACAAGAGACCCCATCCCGCACCTCAGACTGACCAGAGGAAAAACTCCTTTCTGATCCTTAATATGGCAATTGTGTAGGCCCTGAGCGTAAGCAAAGCCCTTCCAGGCCCATACCTGGGGATGGGGGGACGACGACGACACTGGAGGGGCTGCTCCCCTAAACTTTCTCTGCCCCATTTTTAATTTTTTTAAAAAAGTTTACAATTTTGTCTTTAAAAGGCCTGCAAACCAGATGAACTGCCTCCCCTATTTTTATGGTTCCCCCACTTTCGAACCAAAAAAAGGAAGAGATAGTCTCTAGTGTTAAAAATTAGAAAAGTTTTAATCTCTTTGTGCAGATGTCTCAAACGTTTAAAAATGTATTGTTGTTACAAGACTTTTTGAATAAAAGCTCGACGTTTCGGATCTGCCGATCCTTCTTCAGGAGCTGATATAACAGAATAACATGAACTACCAAAAAGTCCAAATGAAGCAGTCAAAAGACTTCCTTGTGTTCTTTTTGCCTGTTGTATCTGCCCCCACTTTCGAACATTTGGGCTGGCTACAAGCCTGAGCCCTTCAAGTGAGAGCTAAGAAACATGATCAGTGGCATCATATGATGTAGAATTATATTATTTCAGGCAGCAGGGATGGCAATGAACGTTCAAATGCTCCCCCCCTTTTTTAAGTCATCATCTTATTCAATAAAAGCTAACACAGTAAGGAAAGGCTAAGCTATATCCTTCTTCCTAACATACCTTAATTATTATTATTATTATTATTATTATTATTATTATTATTATTATTATTTATTTATATAGCACCATCAATGTACATGGTGCTGTACAGAGTAAAACAGTAAATAGCAAGACCCTGCCGCATAGGCTTACAATCTAATAAAATCATAGTAAAACAATAAGGAGGGGAAGAGAATGCAAACAGGTACAGGGTAGGGTAAGCAGGCACAGGGTAGAGAAAAACTAACAGTAGAAAGTAACAGTAGAAGTCTGCACAACATCAAGTTTTAAAAGCTTTAGGAAAAAGAAAAGTTTTTAGTTGAGCTTTAAAAGCTGTGGTTGAACTTGTAGTTCTCAAATGTTCTGGAAGAGCGTTCCAGGCGTAAGGGGCAGCAGACGAAAATGGACGAAGCCGAGCAAGGGAAGTAGAGGCCCTTGGGCAGGCGAGAAACATGGCATCAGAGGAGCAAAGAGCACGAGCGGGGCAATAGTGTGAGATGAGAGAGGAGAGATAGGAAGGAGCTAGACCGTGAAAAGCTTTGAAGGTTAACAGGAGAAGTTTATATTGGATTCTGAAGTGAATTGGAAGCCAATGAAGAGATTTCAGAAGCGGAGTAACATGGTCGGAGCGGCGTGCTAAGAAGGTGATCTTTGCGGCAGAGTGGTGAACAGAAACCAACGGGCTGATGTGAGAAGAAGGAAGGCCAGAGAGAAGAAGGTTGCAGTAGTCCAACCGTGAAATAACCAGTGCATGAACAAGCGTCTTGGCAGAAGAGACAGACAAAAATGATCGAATCCTGGCAATATTATACAGGAAAAATCGACAAGATTTAGCTACTGCCTCAATATGAGGAATAAAGGAGAGCGAGGAGTCGAAGATAAAGCCAAGGCCAAGGCTACGAGAATTTAAAATTCTGCTTTTAAATTAAACGTCTTTGTGCTGTGGAGTGGCAAGCAAAGCGAGGGGCGGAGCGGCTATGGGGCTTTGGACTACATGCAGACAAACAAACCCCTGAATCCAAAAACTACATTTTCAAGTTTAGAACAACAATCCAACAGTAAACTCTTCAGGATGCCAGTTATAAGGCTGCCACTGCCTGCCATTTTGCTAACCCTGGGGCTCTTAAACCTAATTCCCATATGCTGCTGTGCTAATGCAGCAGCAGCTCACAGCATTGGGGTCTTAGGAACCTGTTGAAAAACTGCTCCAAAATATAGCCCACCTAAAGTACTATTTTAGCTATTTAGCATCATTTTTAAGTTTTATATTTTAAGTCCTTAAATTATTTAAGGTTCCAAAAGTAAACTCTGGGGACCCTGTACCCTTCATCTTGTTGGCTGCATCCCAGCCACAATACTGTGAACTTGCTTTAACACAGAACAGTTTTTTTAAAAAAAAGAGAGACAGCCTCTAGTTGTATTCATAACTGAGGCCTCAATTAATACTGCCTGAACAGACGTGCAGCTCCAGTGACATTAGTGGGTCAATGTTCTTTGCAGAATTGGTGTAGAAGTCTGTGTACTGCCTGGAGTGAACTACTTCTCAATGACTATAAGCAACCTGCATTTACACAGCAGGCATGCAGATCATGTGAACTTCCATTATGCAGTTTCTCAACACTTGATTCCACCCCCCAACCCTTGCTGAATTTCAGCTGAACTGTGTCCATTGAAAAGTCTTTTGTCTGAGCTGAGATCAGGTGATATGAAAAGTTATATCTGTAGTGATTAATTTGTAAGGATTCATTCACACATGCAAATTATCACTTGAAGTTCCAGTTGATGATGATGATGATGAATGTGGCAGCCTTAGGACAGTTTCTAGTAAAAAAAAGACTGGAAAAAATAGTTCCAGTCTTCCATTCTGTGGATAAATTTTCCAGAAAGCAAGAAACATGTTTGTTTAGAGTATCTTCTTCTAGTGTAGACATATGCTAGCTTGTGAGGCAAGAAGGACGGTGATGGAGGTTCCATCTTGTCACTTAAGGTTGGTGCCTTGGGATATTCCTAGACCCACCACAGAGTCTGTAACGCAGTGGACAGATATACTTTTTACCAGTTCTATCCAGTGAGAAGAGTGGAGTCTGTTAGGCTGGATATAAATCTGAAAGCAGTGATTTTCCCTGTTATTAGGAAATTGTAATGCACTCAATATGGGACTGCCCTTGATGACTGCTTGAAAGGACGAGTTGGTGGACAATACGCAGCAGTCCATCCCCTGATGAGATTGGGCTGGCAGGAACATATTTCAGCAGCGCTCCAACATTTGCAATCTTTCTCTATGGAACCTCAAGACACAATTTTAGGGGATGGTTTATGAAACTCTTAACTGCTCGGGGGCAACTGATGAGTTTGTTTCCCTACCCTGTCACTAGGATGCCTAAGGATGCAATCCAGAAAAAAGTCCTACAATTCCTAGCATGCACCAGACAGCATTGCTGGTTGGGACTTTCTCGGAATTGTCAGACTTTTTTCTGTCTAAACATGCATAGCATTGCACCCTAAAGTGCATTCCCCAATCACCACTATTTAACCACTGCAATTTTCTCTGCAACACTTATGTGATTTTTAAAAATATGCTCCACTCTAGCACAATAGAGGGGGAGTGCATATCGTTCAAATAACTTTTTAAAAATTAAAATCGTGTGTGTGTGTGTGTGTGTGTGTGTGTGTGTGTGTGTGTGTGTAAAACAACACTCACTAGTTTTTCAAAAATTTTACCATCACCTCTACACTACAGGGCTTTCTTCAAAGGCTTCCAATTTCTGTGCACCCAGCCATTTTCTGTCCCAAAGACCCCTATGCAAAAGCCACAGATGCCATGACCAGTGTCTTTTTTGTCACTCTCTCCCTCTCTCTTTGTGCCTTTGAGAAACCTTGTGCTTGCATTTTCTCCATTCCTCCCCCTGCTATAAAATCAGAACTGCAAGAGATGGAAGAGGCCTTTGGGCTTGCTGCAGGAATTACTGACAAAGAAATCTTCTGACCTGTGCCATGCAGAAGGTCAAAATAATTGACCATAATAGTCCCTTCTGGCAGTGAGAGCTATGAAGATACGGAAGCTGATTTAACCCACTGCCTGCCCCTGCTGTCTTATTCCTTATATTGCTTTTGCCAGTCCACAAAGCGTTATTTTATTTATTTCTCAGTGACAGCAAGCGGACACAGTTCCACAGTCTGACAGACACCACGACAGCATCAGTGATGAGCTTATCTTTTCCTTTTCTTAATTTGAGCCAAATAAACGAATAAATAATTTTTTTGATCTTCAGAACTGCTGCATTCTGGCAGAGTCAATGGGAGCTACAGATACTCAGTACTTTTGGTAACCAGGCTTCTATCTATATCCGGAGAATTCCAAGCATTTATTTTCCCATTAGGTTTTACATCCAAATGACGTTTACAGATAGCAAACATGGCTCTGATCCTGCAAAGTTTCGAGTGCCTTCTTCAACCTTTCCATTTTTACCGAAGTCTGGACTGCATGAAATTTTCATGGAGCTTTTGACTAGTTAGCTCTTTTCTTTCCTCTTTTTTTTTAAAGCTCATATTATATACCTGGGGGGAGAAGAGGTTAGAGTGCTGCAAGAATTAGAAAACTACACATCGTCCAAGACACCTGTTAAGGATTTGCTCTCTCACTCTCTCTAATGAACAAGGCTAACTCAGGCTGACATTTCTAATTATTGGGCTGTGCATTTCAAAAACATCTGGCTTAACTCTTTGCCCACACAAGCAGGTTTTCTCAAGCTGTTAGAATTCTCAGAAGTCCATTTTATTAAAGCAATAAATATACTGAGGTGGGGGGAGGGTGAACACCAAGCTATTTCAAGACCTACACTACTAGAATCTTCTAAAGAAAAGCTCCCTTTCAACCTCAATATCTGCTCCTTAGCTGCCTATTTCTTTGTGCTGACTTACTCCTCAGTTCAGTTTTAAGCTTAGCACAAGGACAATACATAATTCTCACTTTATAAATCAGAATACAACTTGTTCCAATGAAAGACTTCAAATACTGATTTTCCTTGCAGTCTCCATTCTTTAATATAAATGTAATGTTAACATGAAGTGCAATCCTATGCATGTTTACTCAGAAGTAAATCCTACTGTGTCAATTGCAGTCTTTAATGTTTCAACTATATTCTTTTTTTAAATAATAATTTTAAAAACCTCTGCAATTTTGCTCCATCACCATCCATTCTTTGATAATATTTACCCTGCTACACTAGCAAGTTAGTAAAATTTCACAGGCCTAACACAAAATGAGCTGCTTTTTGTAAAAAAAATGTTTTTTAATGCTTGGAAAGGAAAGGAACCTCCCGTGCAAGCACTGTCATTACTGACTCTTGGAGGGACTGGGATGGTCCAGTCTGGCTCCTCAAAGCAAATGGAGAAAAAGCAAGCATGCAAGCACACACACACACACACATTTCTCATTCTTTCCTGCCTCTTTTCTAAGTGTTTGATTGGCTGGCCTGGGTGACCACCACATTGGCCAGTAGACTCCCTTCTTTGTGGATAAAAGGGGGTTTACTCTCATTGGCTCCCTAAAAAAACACTTCCTCCTATGCGAAGAGAGACTGCCCCACTAGGCATGGGCATTGGGTGGCCTTGCCTTCCCGCTGTGAGGAAAGGATCTGAGCATGTGTGTGAGCATGCCCATGTATAGTTCTGAAAATGACGCTGCTGCTGGACCAGGAGTGCAACAGCAACAGCAGCACCGATTGTCACAATGGGAACAGCTGGTGGCAATGTGGCAAAAGTTTTTTTTTTGGGGGGGGGGTTGTTTTTAACATACAGGGTGTGCTTGGTTGTGTTGCACTGGCGGATGCAGCATGGCACAAACTGAACCCTCAAGAGGTGTGACTGGCTGTACATATACATTGATCTGTTTCTCCTGACCACTCCTCCTACATACGTTGGAATTATTTACATATATTTTATGATGCATAATACTAATGATAGAAATTCTCCTTTATGCTAATATACTCAATTGACTTTTACATACAAGTATTCATCCTTCATCTAAAATTCAATTCATAACAATGTACCATGTATCTCAGTAAGTTAATGTTGTTGTTTTATTTATTATTAGTATTATTATTTTCATTTCTATACTTCCCAATAGCCAAAGCTTTCTGTCAGTTTACAACAATTCATCAGATAATAAAATATAGCATAAACTACAGCATAAAAATATAAATATACAAAATTTAAAGCAATTTAGACACAAAAACCAGTTTTAATAGAAAACTAGACCTATTTAGATGGCTGGCATCAATTCCCCAGCATATGCCATTAAATGCCTAGGAGTAGAGGACTGCCTTAAGCTGGTGCTGAAAACATGACAATGCTGGTGCCAGGCAAGCTTGAGTGGGGAGCTCATTCCACTGTTGGGGAGCCACCACTGAAAAGTCCCTCTCAAATTTCTTAAATGTTATTCATTTTGTCAGTTCCTGTCTGTACCTAAAAAAGTAATAATGGGCAGTATCCAATGGGGTGTAACCACTAACATAAATTATGTTGTGCTGGTGCAAACTACTCTAGCACAACGATGACAGCATCACTAGAAAAACTGGTGCATCATTAACAGTATTGGTGTTGCACCTGAGTAACTTATACTAGTGCAGCATAATTTACATTTATGATTGTACCTCATCATATATTGCCTAATATATTGAATTTGGAGATAGTATTAGACTATTTCCAACTTCTGTCACAGATCTTCTGAAACCTGGATATGATTATCCTAACAAAATGCATTAACTGAACATGAGAACTGCTTCCATACAAAAAAAAATTACTAAGCTGGAATCTTTGTGATATATAATAGACTTCAGAGATGATTGGATTCGACGAAATGCTCATTTAACGCCTGTCTACACATGCTAATAAATTACTTTTCACTATTGTAACCATCACCTCTTAGGATTTTTAATTGACATGTCTACTTTGAAGGAACACAATTGTGCATCATTGTATAACTCCACAGCTTTGTTCATGGATTGCAAACAAGGGCAATGATTTGGTGGGGTGTGGGGCTGTGCATATGGGCAAAATATTTTTTGGTGGTGGTGGCAATTATGGTTCGTAATTCTGATTTGAAGATGTGTCATCATAGAATGAAGCACAAAGGGGGAGCAGAAAGGGGGAGGAATTAGTGTGCAAGTCTGAAGATGGCTAAAGCATGAATTCAACATTGCATGTGAACTAACCCAATGTTCGGTGGGGATTACTGACCAAATATGAGAAATAAGAACATCAGAAGAGCCCTGCTGGATTAGACCAAGGTCCACCTAGTCCAGAACTCTGTTCACAGAGTGGTCAACCAGCTGTCGACAGAAACCCCACAAGTAAGTCTTGTGCAACAGCACCTTCCCATCCATGTTCCTCAGCAACTGGTATACATGATACTGGAGGTAGTAGAAAGCTATCAGGAATAGTAGCCATTGATGGCCTTCCCGTCCAGGAAATTATCCAATCCCCTTTAAATTCAGTGAATTCCATAGTTTAAATATGCACTGTGTGAAGAATTACAAATGTACAAAATAGTATACCACTTCGAAAATAACAAATTACATTTTGCACCAAGAAACCTTTTAAATTTGCCGAATGAAAATTCTTCAAGAACATTGATATTTTCAGATACAGTTGTGTGAAAAAGAAAGTACACTCTCTTGGAATTGTGTGCTTTTACATATCAGGACATAGTAACAATCATCTGTTCCTTAGCAGGTCTAAAAATTAGGTAAATACAACCTCAGATGAACAACAACACATGACATATTAGACCGTGTCATGATTTATTTAACAGAAATAAAGCCAAAATGGAGAAGCCATGTGTGAAAAAGTAAGTACACCTTATGATTCAATAGCTTGTAGAACCACCTTTAAAAGCAATAACTTGAAGTACTCGTTTTCTGTATGACTTTATCAGTCTCTCACATCGTTGTGGAAGAATTTTGGCCCACTCTTCTTTACAATGTTGCTTCAGTTCATTGAGGTTTGAGGGCATTTGTTTATGCACAGCTGTCTTAAGGTCCCGCTACTTTTTCAGCCATTCTGTTGTAGATTTGCTGGTGTGCTTGGGATCATTGTCCTGTTGCATGTCCCAATTTTGACCAAGCTTTAGCTGTTGGACAGATATCCTCACATCTGACTCTAGAATACTTTGGTATACAGAGGAGTTCATGGTCGACTCAATGGTCCTGTGGCTGCAAAAAAAGCCCAAATTATCATCCCTCCACCACCGTGCTTGACAGTTGGTATGAGGTGTTTGTGCTTATATGCTGTGTTTGGTTTTCACCAAACGTGGCGCTGTGCATTATGACCAAACATCTCCACTTTGGTCTCATCTGCCCAAAGGACATTGTTCCAGAAGTCTTGTGGTTTGTTCAGATGCAACTTTGCAAACCTAAGCCGTGCTGCCACATTCTTTTTAGAGAGAAGAGGCTTTCTCCTGGCAACCCTTCCAAACAAACCATATTTGTTCAGTCTTTTTCTAATTGTACTGTCATGAAATTTAACATGCTCACTGAGGCCTGTAGTGTCTGAGACGTAACTCTTGGTTTTTTTGCAATTTCTCTGAGCATTGCATGGTCTGACCTTGGGGTGATTTTGCTGGGACGTCCTCTCCTGGGAAGATTGGCAACTGTCTTGAATGTTTTCCATTTTTGAATCATCTTTCTCACTGTAGAATGATGGACTTTAAATTGTTTGGAAATGGCCTTATAACCCTTCCCAGATTGATGGACAGCAGCAATTGCTTCTCTAAGATCATTGCTGATGTCTTTCCTCCTTGGCATTATGTTAACACACACCTGAATGCTCCAGACCAGCAAACTGAAAAAATCTTTGGCTTTTATAGAGGTGGTCATACTTGCTGATGATCAATTAATCACGGGCATTTGATTAGCAGCACTTGTCTGCTACTTAGCATCTTAATTCCTATGGAAGCAGTAAGGGTGTACTTACTTTTTCACACATGGTTTCTCCATTTTGGCTTTATTTCTGTTAAATAAATCATGACATGGTGTAATATTTCATGTGTTGTTGTTCATCTGAGGTTGTATTTACCTAATTTTTAGACCTGCTAAGGAACAGGTGATTGTTATTATGTCCTGATATGTAAAATCATACAATTCCAAGAGAGTGTACTTTCTTTTTCACACGACTGTATATACGGTTTGTGACAAAGACAATAGCAATTCTCTTCCAAGCAGGAGTATTATTCATAGCATATTTAAGCATATTTTTTGCTCTTTCGTCATAGGTTATTAACTACCCTACATATTGTTTGCATAATTGGAAGGCTAGGATTATTGAAAGTGAAAAGTAATAGATGTGCTTTGTTAGTAGATATGAGAACACTGAGCTTTGGAAAAAGTAAATAATACAATCTCAGGTGAAAGTGGCAATTAGGAAGCAATCCTATGTAGATGGCAGCCTCTGACGTATCCAATGCAGGGCAGCTAGAGTGCAGTTTCTGGGCTCCAAGGTCAGACCCCTGTTTCTGACCATGGAGTCCAGAAATATTTCTTCCATATTTCTTCCCAGATGCTACCTGGGAAGAAATATGATTACTCACTAAATTGACATTTTGGATACGTTCACCTAAATACTTTTTACTAGATTTTTGATATGTTCAGTACATGATTAGAATGAACAAGAAGGACACAGGGTTGTTTCTTTTGCAAGTAAGTCCCCTTTCTGCATTCTTCATTTGAAGAATGGGGGGTCCACACATATTGAAAGGGGAGCAGAGCAGTGTTGCTGCCCCTGACTTTGATACTGCTGCCCCTTGACATTTACATGTTGAGTGCAGACATGTGCATAGAGTTCCCCATGTGTAGGCTTCCCCAGTGCAAATGTCCAAGTTCAACGCAGGGGCCAGGGACAAAGACCCATTCAATGTTGGGGCAGGGGCAGGGGCAGTGGTGTAGCCCCACTGCCTGAATTTCACCATATGAATAATACAGTCTTTATTGGACTACTGGGAAATACAGTCCATCTCATTACACCCGACACAGTACACCAGTGTACTACTCCAGGGGGTCTCTGCCAATAAAGTCTAAGCCACTTAGCAGCAGCAAAATGTTCCACTCCTGTATTCACCCCTCAATATTAAGAATGGATCCGACCCCAACCCACCTCAGTCTTGCTGACTGGAATCTGTTTATTTTATGTCATATAAGTCAATAGGTGCCATTAAATTGTATGGCAGAAAGTAAACAGGCTGCAAATGTGAACCGCCCAGAGAGCTTCGGCTATTGGGCGGTATAAAAATGTAATAAATAAATAAATAAATAAATAATGGGGACATGGAAAGGAGGGCGAAGCCTGCCCCCCACTGCTGGTCCCACTGTATGGTGCAAGCTTTGCCATCTCTTACCTGTTACCCAGACTGCAGCCCTTGTATATTATCCCATTGAACACAGTGGCACCCACTGAATACAACTCCACCTCTATCTGCATGGGTCGCACCCCTTCAGCTGCACTGCCCTATCCTGAATCGAAGTTGGCAATTTGGGTGTGTGTGTGCAAGTAGCTCGCCTTGGCTAGGGTGCAAAATAGTCTGGCACAGAGATGCCAGACAACTGTGTCCTGGGCATAGAAAAGCCATCCCAAATCAAGGAAAGTGGCAACCTGCCTGGGGCTTCATTTGTGCTGGGGTAATCAACCCTACAACTTGTTTTCAAAGCCAAGTCTGAGTCCCAGAATACGTGAAGAAAAGTGTCTCTCAGCATGTGCAGAATGCATTCCCTTCATCACAGAGCAGCTACTGGTTATTAGTGCCTGTCCACCCCCACCCACCCCGCAACCAACTTAGAAAGTTGAGTTACAGCAGGGGTGGACAACATGGAGCAGCACCAAATGTTAGTCCTATATAGAGTAGACCTACTAAAATAAATTTACATTAAAGGGGCCTGGAGTGATGGCATAGGTAACTTGGGGCCAAACTCTGCTTGCTGCAGGATCCTTTACTTTAATATATATATATATATATATATATATATATATAGAGAGAGAGAGAGAGAGAGAGAGAGAGAGAGAGAGAGAGAGAGAGAAGCTGGCCAAGCATGTACATGGTTACAGATGCTCATTTTATTCTTTTTACTAAAATGTATTATCCTTTTGTAGAACAAAATGATGCTTATTCCCAAGTAAATGTGTTTAGCACCAGGGCAGTTGAAGCAAACCCCATTTTATTCTTGTAATCAAGGAGGGGCTATGATTTAAATGTAAAATGTGGATCTGCATGTGCTCAGAGTATTTCTCTTTTTATCATGGTTAGCAAACAGGTTTTTTGTTTTTGCTCTAATGTATCAGGAACGTAGAAGAAATTGAAAAGCGTAGAATAGCAGTGGGTGGGAAGAGCTAGAGAAGAGAAATGTTTGTTGTACTTCAAATCTGAAGCTGTCTAAAGCACACACCCCTCCACCCCACAAGACCATTAAGTCTAGGGACTAAAATTACCTAGCTGCAACACTGTACAAAATTATGCATGGTGTGGAGAATATGGATAGGGAGTCATTTTTCTCCCTCTCTCATAATGCTAGAACTCAGGGTCATCCCATGAAGCTGATTGGTGGGAGATTCAGGACAGATAAAAGCAAGTACTTCGTCACCTACCGCATAGTTACCACAAGATGTAGTGATGTTCACCAATATTGGATGGCTTTAAAAGGGAGTTGGATAAATTTCTGAAGGAGAAGGCTATTAGTCCCAATTGCTATGTGCTACTCCAGTATCAGAGGCAAAAAGCCTATACACACCAGGTGCTGGGGAACATGGGAGGGAGGGTAGTATTGCACCCATGTCCTGCTTGTGTGTTCTTCATCTGGTTGGCCACTATGTGAACCGTGCTGGACTAGGTGGACTCTTGGTCTGATCCAGCATGGCTCTTCTTATGTCAGCAAGGACAGTATAAGGGTACAATGTGGAACACAGGATTTGAATACATAGTAGGTTTTCCAAGAAACTACCTGTGGAGATATGCCCTAGATATCTAATAGTAAATATATTGTGTATTATTCCAACTTAACTTGGAATATTTTGATACGAAAAGAATACTGGTGACACTGACAGAGTACTAGAGCCTGGCAGCCATGAAGAAAGACCAGCAAGCAGTGAAAGCTCAGGCCAAATTCCTCCTTCTCCCCACAACTCCCCCAGGATCCAAAAGCTCCAGCATATACTATTCACACATTTTCAAACATTTCTCTATTATCCTTAGAACTAGAAACATTATTTTTCTAAAAATGTAAGTTGACATTCACAGAAAGCCAACTAGTGTGTTGCATTCTGTAATGTGTCTATATGCCCACAGAGTTAATTCGGAACAGCCTTGGCCTGTTTGCTTTGACATTCTTTCCCATTTTGCAAGGAGATCATGAGGCAGGCAAGTAAACAGTAGAAAAACAGCAGCTTGAGGGTTGAATGTGCAACAAGGGAGCTTATGATCAGAGTGATCTTCCTGCCATTTCCAAAGAAGACACGGCTCTCTTAAAGTGGGTGCAAAGCCATGTTTCGAAGGGTGATGGTGGCGGCGAGCCCTATAACTTCTGAGCTGCCTGCCAAAGAATGTGAAGCCCCTGTATAGCAGCTGGCACACAACAGCACATTAAATGCATTTAACCTCCCAAAATCTCTTTTAGGAGACCAAGGCTACAATCCTATACCCACTTACCTGGGAGCAAGTCCTACTGAACTCAGTGGGGTTTACTTCTGAGTAGACATGTATAGGATTGCACTATAAGGTATATGAAACCCTATTCACGTAGTGAAACTGATGAATGGGAGAACACAACTAATGGAATTAAGACATAGAGATCCTTCCCACAAGAGAGCTTGGGGACACAGGAACCACTTGATCCAAGTCAGGTATTCGGTGGCTAGTTTGTAATACTGAAGTGACTAAGGGTGCAGCTAGCTTGGAAACAACCCCATTCCACTCTTGTAGAATTCACGGTCGCTGGAGTTATATGCAATTAATTGATCTATTTCTGTGATGAAATCCCTCTGAACAGTGTAAATGCTGCCTGCCAAAACACATCCGTTATATGCCCCATCTCTCAGGACACTGGACCTCAGATATCTATGAGGCTGCACAGCACTCCCTGGGCCTTCCTCATCCTCAAATCTCATTAGCTATTTCCCCCTTTTTAGTAAAAAAAAAAAAAGGGGGGGAGGGAGGGGTGAAAAGAGCAAGGGGGAGTCACCATCTTTTTTGATAGATGATCACAATTTTCTTGTTGGCTGCACTCAGCAATGAAATTGTGGAGCCCAGCTGGTTCATATTCACCCTGCAGTTATGAGGAATAATTACAGCAGGTCTGCTGTGCTCAGAGAGTAGTGTTACCTTAGAAAGGGTTATACAAGCTAGATAAGCTCTATGGCCAGCTCTTCCTCTCTCTCATTGGCATCCATACTTGCCATTTGCATTTCGGTGATGACCAAGCAGGCCAAAGAGCTTTTTTAGCCATTTAACAGGCTGCAGGTTCCTTCTAACTCAATCGTCTGAGTTATCCTCTCCTGAATGCTTTCTGGTTTCCTTTTTTTATTTTTTCAGATATACCCTCTTTCCCAAATGACATACCCCATCCCTCCCCTCGTCTTCCACCACTCTAGCCAGCAGTTTTGCTCTCCTAGAAGGTCTCCACTGCTGACCTTGTGATTTATGAGGCCCAGGGGAGAGTGAAGCATGAGTTGCTCTCTTCCTCCTTCTCCTTCTTGCCTGGATAATCTGAACAGCAGTGGAACAGCAGCTGTTTCTTTCAACCCTTCCTGCTTGCCAAAGGAAGAAACTGGCCTATGCAAAGAGCAGTGGAGGTTACAAGGGACCATAGGTCCTCCAAAGAACAGAGTTAGAATCTGACAACCGATTCATCTGTGCTTAAGGCTGCTTCCCAAGGGTTTTCCATGTCTTCCGGTTTGCAGCTGCTCTCTTCATCAAACAATTCTTTTCTGTCGAGACTCAGATTCCAGAAACCAAAAGGTTTGTGACTAAGGGTCAGATTCCAGTGCCACAGGTTTGTGAAAGGACTCCCACTTATCCTGATAATATTAATATGAAGGACTCTTCTACGGACCCTTTGACAAAACTGAGCTAGGCTCTCAGCTACTAGGAACAATCCCAATTCCACCACTGCAGGCAACAGTATTATTACATGCTTTTACATCAGTGGGACTCCAGATGTTCACACAACACTGATGCAACACATTCTAGTGCACTAAGTGCAAGTCATGTATTCGGAGAACCGAAACCATATTGCTACATTTGATGAGTGACAAAATGTCTAAAAACTAGCTGATCCATAACCTTGCTTTCCGTTAAGCTGGGAAACAAGTTTGTTTCCCAGAACACTGTAAAAGCTGAATTAAAGTTTGGAAAGTGCTGCACAGACAGATATTGCTTCATGAAATATGAGAGGCAGTGTGGTCCTGTGGCACTGAGTTAAAATCCCCATTCAGTCATGGATTCACTAGAAAACTGTAGGGGAAGTCACAGTCTCTCAACCTCAGATCACCATCTATAAAAGGGTGGTGGTGGGAGAGCAATGACATACCTCATAAGATTGTTGCAATGCCATTCATAAAGGATGTTACAAGTGATACAGAAATGGTGGCATGCAAAATTCTCTAATCACCAAAAGACCTCTACTTATATCCCACCCATCTCCAAACACACACACACACCCACCCACCTGGTTATTTGTCTTTCAGTCATAAAATTCAGCTGCCTACCTTATTAGCTATAAAATCAAAAAAGATCTCCAGCAACAACAAATCTCCAGCAACAACAAAAGCCAATTCAGATTTATAATGGTTGGTGCATCTTGTCTTATCCATCTAGAGTTTTATATTATTTATCCCTCTTACTGTGGCATGAGAATATCTGTAGGTTGCCCAAAAGAAACCCCAAAGGACTCCTACCAACACTCCTTTTCACTGTTCCAGATCCTGAGTACACAAAGCAAAACATTCATGCCGCTCTCTAGAGAATGTTCACCTCCTTAACCCAAGTCATTCCCCATAACACACAACAAGGAACAGTTCTCCTTCCAAAGCTGGAGTAAATCAACATCCTTTCAGCTGGAGGGACACAGACTTACTCCAGCTGTGGGTCTGACCCCAGAGAGCCTCATAATATGGGGCTAAGACCAGTACTTACTTTCAGAGAATACGCCAAGGCAATGAAACCCAGACAGCAGAAATTGAGGTATACAAAGTTGAAGATGGACCAGAGATAGTAATCGTTCACCTCGGTGGTGTCTGGGTAGATTTCAATCACCGTGGTGGGATTAGTCATCGTCTTCTTCTCTACAGAGTGTTTGCATTGGACCGGTGGCCGCAGGCTATCCCCTTTGCAGCTCTTGTTCTCCATGAGGCAAACGGCAGAGGAGGGAGACAGGACAGGCGATCCTTGCTGTACAGGGGGTGTCTTGGAGATGCAAGCAAAGCACCCCTGCTGAGGTGCCTGTGGGGGTCTTCGAGTCCAAAAGGCCCCGTCAAAGGGACATGGAGGGCCCAAGGGGGGTTCCTGTGGTCTCTCCGTGGTGGCAGCCCCCAGTTTACACAACTATATCCCGGCAAAGTGTGATCCCCTGATAAAGACAGGGAGAAAGAAGGCAGGGAGGATCGGGAAGGAGGAAGACAGAGCACAAGGATGCAGGAATCAAAAAAAGAAAAGCACAGAATGAAGATAAAGGAAGGGGCAGTAAAGAGATTGGGGAGAAAAGGCGGAGGCAGAGGAGGGAAGGGTTTCCAGGCAAGGAGGGAAGAGAGAGAATATTGTTTACACACATGTACCACAAAGGAGTATTCTCCTGCACACTGAGCAGTCATTAATGTATGCAGCAGTGTAACAGTTCCTGGGCTCCCTGCAGCTGGGTGTCCCAGCTCCCGCAGTATGCTTGGCTTCCCCTCTCCTGCCTCCCACACAGAAACAGCCCCAGAGTTCATTAACACACTGGGAAAGGAACAGAGCTTGACACATCCATCACACGCTTCTTCTCTCACTCTCCTGATCCATTCCCCACCGTCTTTCGGTTTTCCCTGCCGAAGTCCTTTGCGGTATTGTCTGGTAACAACAACAGCAACTATCTCACCACTCACTCGCTCAACCTTAGCTTTCTTTGTAGATGCTAACAGTCATTTAAAAAATAACTACTACTATTACTATGAAGTAGAATTAAAAAGAGAGAGAAACACTTCCAAAGAAGAGAGCCCAGACTGGGATTGAGGAGAGTTCCCAACTGTGTCCCAGCATTCCCCTCCCCACCTCCCAGTCCGGCCCTTCTCATCCCTTCTGTCCATCTCTTCATCAGAGCTCCCCTGTCCCGTGCCAGGAGCCAAGCGGGTTGCTGGGAGCTGGCCGGGTGGGCGATTAAACCAAGTCTCTTCCTGGAACAGGCTGCACAGCTGCGACAGACCAGCCCTGCCTTGTCTGTCTTTTCCTCTCCCTCTCAATGTAGATTTTGCTGAGTCCTCATCTTTGCTGGATTCCTGATGTAATTGACTTTCCCTCCCCCACTCCACCCATCCCTTTCACCTGTCAGCAGTTTTCCCGGTTTGGACAATGTCGCACGGTCAGGGGTGGCTGTGAAAAGAGGAGGAAGCGGGGTGGGGGGGGAGGAGGGAGGGGGGGATAAGCCTGAAAGAAGCGCTCTCGCTCGCTCTCATCCTATCCCATCAGCTTTTGCAATTAGGTAAACGGATTGCCTGTAACCTCCAGATTTGTCCGTCTATCTCCCCCCCACACACTCCCACCATCATCACCGTCCCCATTCTTCTCTCCAGAAGAGAGCAGGACGAGAGACAGGGTACTTACAAGGAGGGAGCCAGGCAGTTGCTGCTGCTGCTGCTGCTGCTGCTACATCTCCAGCTCAGCACTGCCTCCGGCTCTTCTTTAGCCACTGGAGTTAGTGGGAGAGGAGGGGAGTGGAAAAGGGAGGGGGGAGAGGTCAAATAGCATCTCTCCCCCCACCCCTATCTCCATCCCCAACAGGGCAAGGCGGTGCCCATGCGCTCATTAGAGCCTTGGGCCTGGGCAACTCCACTTCACCTCGCCGAGGCACGCTCGTGTGTGTGTGTTTGTGTGCGTGTGTGTTTCTCTCCCCTTCTGCTGCTATTGCCGCCCTTCTGGCCCCTAGCACGCTCCCGCACGCGCGCGCTCACGGCGACCTTCTGCTTGAGGGAGTGAGCACAAAATACACATCCGATATCTCCCCCCGCTTGTTTTGCTTTTGTTGTTCGCACCTACCTGCCAGAAACGCGGCCCGCCCCCGGTGCCACGGCGCCGGCATCTCCAGGCCACGCGCTCTGCACGGCCAATGATGATATCGCGGGTTCAGAAACACAAAGAAGGCGGGAGGGTTACTTCTGGGTGAGGCGAAGGTCTTTCAGGCCGGTCTCGGGTCTCCGTACAAAGAAAAAACCCAAAGTACGACGAGCCCACAGTGACACCATCTATCATAAACATGCGTGTCCAGCAGCACTGGAAGAGTAATAGCCACCCGTACCCACCCAGTCCCCTTCAACTGAACTGTTAGGTTGAAGAGCCTCATGTGGTGAGGGCAGTACAATCCTGACGCTGAGCAGAGAGCCCAGGGGCAAGGAGCGCTCTGTGCACTCCAGTCATGGGGAATGGATAGAAATTGGATAAATATTGAATGCAGACTGTGCAGAGGCATGCGCACACATATACTCATGAACTTTATATTTATTTCACAAATTTATATACCTCTTCTGAATAACATCAAAGCGGTGAACATAAACATGTTTCAAAGGAGGCGGATTGCACCCCACAGCACCCGCTTTATAAACAAACCTCCCAAGTTTTATTTAAACAAAGGCCCCTCTACAGAGCTCTCTCAGGCTCTGGCCTCTATCTTCTCAAGCCAGAAACGGGGTGTGTGGTGTGTGTGACCTCAACTACTTCCTGACTCCTCCCAGGAAGCACATCCCATCCAGGCTAAATTTGTAAAATTAATTGCTATTAAAGCTCAAGCTTTGAACTTTTTCAAAGTTTCAACATTTTCTGCATGTCTACACTGCTCAAGATTCAGTTTAAAACAAAAATGAGCAAAATCAGTCTGCTAGAATTCAAGTAATAAGCCTAACACTACAGTTTTCTTACGTAAGATTAGTATAAAATGCAGGTTGCACTAGTAGTCCTGCGCCTTTTCTGCTTTTTTGCCCCTCAGTCCCCTCATGAATAATAGAAACTTGGCTTATGCATAGTGAATCCCCCTACCTTATTCTTATATAAAAATGTTACTACAATAATAATTTAACCACTAACACACACACACACACACACACACACACACACACACACATATGACCAATGGGAGTCAGAAACACAGGAAAATTCAGAAAGGAAGGGGAAGTTATGCCAGGCTTGAGAGCCAGAACTCCCTTCAATGGTTCAGGCCCCATATGAGCTAGAAGATGGCACCCTCTCTACACTTATCCAAAACCCTGCCATCATCCAATACCCACTCCAACACACACAAACACACACACACACACACACACACCATTCAATGTATATAAGAGAAAGTTCATTTCATAAATTTGTAGTATGAGAAGCTCATACACATTTTGAATTGAAACTAATCTTCAGGGATAAATTGAAAAGGAAAAGAAAGGAAAACAAGAGCTACCTTTCCTTTTGCTAACTCCATCATAATCAAAACAAACACTCATTCCAAACTTTCATTTGTTCTCATGATCTGAGACTAGATTTATCCTGTCTAAGAATAGTGTTAGAAAATTGTGTTTATTACAGTCTCTCCTTTCAGTATTTCAATATTTTGGGGCCCATCCCTTTTGTCTTTGGCCCCACTCACCACTGGAACACAGCTCCTGAGAACTTCGCTGAAAATTGAATTCTGCCCTTGTACAAAAAGAGGTTCCACGACCCTGGTGTATTTGTTAGGCTGATAACCTGGTTCAAAACATTGCTTATAAAAATGAAACTCTTGGTGTGGTGTTTATCCATCATGTTATTATCCATTACCTTTTGTTGGGGCAGGGGGACAAGGAGGAATGGCTAGCATGATGCATATGTGGTATAATCTTGTCAAGACAGTCATGCTACCAGAAAAAACATTAACAGCCTTTTTTATGCTTGTATGATGTAGTGCAGCCTTCCCCAACCTGATGCCTTTCAGATGTTTTGGACTACAACTCCCAGCATTTCTGCTGGCTTGGGCTGATGGGAGTCCAAAACATCTGGAGGGCACCAGGTCGGGGAAAACTGCATTACATCATACAAGCATAATGTAATGGTTAGTATAGAACTTTGACCATGAAAATTTCTGATCAAATCCACATTCGGCAGTGGAAGTTGTTGGAAGTCACTGTTTCTAGGCCTTGAAGGAAGGTCACGATGCAAATGAGATGCATATCTGGCAAATAGCAAGGATCTGGATCTACTAGCAGATCTCTGAGTGATGTGTAGTAGATGGGCTGGAATTTGTGACTCCCAAATGTTTAACAATAACAGAAATAAATAAATAAGATTCCCTCTCTCCATCACCCTAAACTATACTGCTTAAATGAAGGACGTTTGGGAGTGGATTTTTGAACTTCATTCATTTCTGGTACCGAAAACAAATCTTGAGTGCAGAATTCTTTAATTCTAAGTATATATCTTCTGCACAGGCCTCTGGAGTGGATTGTGGGGTTCTAAAAAAACAAAGTAAATGGTGAACTTTGAAATGCAACTTTGAAGTCCACTCACCCAATATATAGAATTCCATTGTCTTTAAGCATTTACAAAATATCAGCACTAAGGTTGCTATATGGAACCAAGATTCTGATAAGGAGAGGAAATAAACATAGATAATCCATCTCTCCTTTCCTTCACCTCTTTGAAATGCTGTATTTTGCATCAACCGGTAGGTATACGTCTGTTTTCTAACTCTTGGGAATATTTGTGTGTCTCCCCATTCCTCTTTTCTGTGTGAAGGCTTTTAAACTACACTTCACTTTATTTCCCATCCCAAAGGAAACTAATAATAAATAAATCAAGGAAGCAGAAGAAACAGAAAGCACTTATGGAGTTTTACAAGTAAAAATAGTTTTCCAAACAATAAAATGTCTTTGCCATGTAGTGAAATGCTCAGTCTGAGACTGTTGCTTATATCGAGCAAATCTGTTCCTCAATTCCCACATAACATTCACATGTTGACTTTATTTGATTTGTATCCTGCCAAATCAAATAACAATCATACGGGGTGGGTGAGGTAGAGACTTGGTTAAAAACACTGAAACAAATACTTTGTTTCAGCAGTAATGTATTTTTGAACAATTGCAGTGGAGATTCAGGCTTTGAATAATTATTGATAATACTTCTCATACTTCCCTCACTCCTGTTTAATTATAAGAACTGCAATCATTAGATTTCCAGGACAGGACAAGACTTCTATGCCTTCTGCATAATATTTTGCCCAATGCAGCTTCTTCCACCACTTGTGTTATGGTGGAAGAAGCTTGACATACTAACATCACCAGACAGAATCCATCACACAAGCAAACATCCACCACATATTATGATGGGACTTTCTCCCACTCTCCTCCCCCATGCAGCACCTGACAAATCTGCTCCAGAGGGTCCCCTGGCTAATTTATCACTGATTTATCTCTCGCTTAATCTCTATATATGTTAAGATATGCATAGCCTCGATTTAACAGCTAAACTAGTTTTACATCTTGCATATATTTGGCAAACTATTATTAATGCCATCCTCTGAACACATTTTGTTTCTGTAGCCAGCCTGTAATAAAGTACAGGCATGACTAACAATCCCATGTTGTAGGCAGTTGTGTGGTGTGTGCTTCCGTTGTGTGAATATGTGGATTATGAAACTTTAGCTTCAGAGCAAGAGGCAATTTATTTGATCATTCTATATGTGAATGAGGACCCGCAAATAAAGCTGTGCCCAGTATCATCCCTGTCCCTCAGAATTCTCTTGAGTTGAGCATTTTGCTGCTAGCTCTCCTAAACTGAGACCACCAGACACAACAACTGACAGCAGAAGCAGAATACGAAGACAGTCTAGGCCTTGAAGAAGCAGTGTGCTTCTAAAGTAGGGAGCACATTAAAAGCAAAAAACCTGGAATCAAATGCAGGTCAAGCCTCTTAAAAACAGGCATATGCCAATTCAGCAATCCTCTGGAGATAGGTTAGGTTACGATGTATGGTGTGTGTGTGAATAATCATAATGTACAATCATCATCAGTAGGACTGAGACCTTTCAAAGGACAATTACCAGTTTCCATGTCAGAAGTAGGATAACATTCCTCTCACCTCCAGCCCCTCACGATTCTATTGTGAGCTCTCTTTGTAGAGGGGAGCTGAGAACCACTATGCCATTATTATTAAACACCCACACGCACACCCCTTGTCAAATCTGACCAATCCTTTTATAATGCTATGTTCAGGATCATGATAGAGGTGGAACCAAACTCTAAATAAATTTGTAATTACCTGCTTAAGAGCGCAATCCTATGCATGTTTGGACAGAAAAATGTCCTACAGCTTCCAGCACTGAGAGTTGTAGGCCTTTCCCCTACTAAATCACTTAAATCCGAGATAGAGCCGCTTTCACAATTGGCCCAAACAATCTGTGTCTCCATTCAGTCTAGCTTATGCTGTTCTCAAACTCCCATAAATAGGGGAAGCAACGCCTCCATATTTTGTCTTCCCAGAACCATCTAAAATAAATCAGCAGTCCAAAGATGCTCCCATGGATCATTTTTCCTGTCAAGTAATTCTGCATGTGCTCTGAAACCCAAGTTTCTACTCAAGTAGGTATCATATAACTAGCTAAGTGGGCCTGACTTTATTGATTCTATTTGCAAGTCTACCTGTGTGGTTATTGCTTTCCATTTCCTCAAATAAAATTAGCAATACTTTTGACATTTCACTCCATTCTTTTTTAAAGGCATTTCTCTGGAATATCTCACTAAAATCTTTCTCATGTATTAAAACTGCATGGTTGTTAAGCTATTCCCTTGTGCTCTAAGAATTGTTCGCAAGGTTCTCTAAGATTTGGTATTCTGAGCTATGGGGAAATAAAACTACAGTGGTTTCTTATTATTGCTAGAGCCAGGCTTCAGGGAAGGGGTCCTTAGTAGTCGGGCTTTGAACTTCCCCAAATCGTCAGTATAGCGCAGGGATGTGGAACCTCTTTTAGCCTGAATTAAACTTTGGAGAAGCTCTCAAAAGCTGCATTCTAGTGGTGGGTAGGAACAATATCAAAAGGGACAGGGCTAAAATACAAAAACAACAACACCCACCAACGTATTTTAGCTTAAAGCTCATATTGCCAATAATGAAGGCTTAGGAGAAACTTTTCAGCCTTTTAGAATGCAGAAAACCTAAAGAAGAAAAGGCCAGGAAGAACCTAAACTGTGGATTTGGG
The DNA here is from genome assembly GCF_023053635.1 of Elgaria multicarinata webbii. Lineage (NCBI taxonomy): Eukaryota > Metazoa > Chordata > Lepidosauria > Squamata > Anguidae > Elgaria > Elgaria multicarinata. The sequence goes on from NC_086172.1 coordinate 89,305,828, forward strand.
GGGAAAGGGGCTGAAGCCAGGGGAGGAGACATGGCCTTCTAGTCCTGAGACTTTGCACCCCTAGAGTAGGCAGTTCAGGCTAGGCCAAGCCTGTGGTGACAACCTATTGTAATTATTTTCTGGAAAGGGGGTCTGCCAGCAGGAAGCTTCTCTCCCCACCATCAGTGAACTGTCAAACCTAGGCAACTTTATTTTGGAGTAAACCCCCTTGAATTTAGTGGAAATTACTTCCAAGTAAAGATGCTTAGGATTGTGTTGTAAGCCACTGATATCTCTTGGCTTTTAAGCTTCCCTTCCCTTTTCAGTCTGGATTACTCTCCTCTTTTCAGATAGTTTGGACACTGTGTCTGCAATGCATCACCTGGTTCCTTAAATAAGTCTCCCAAACTGCTCAAAAGATGACACAAGATATGATGTGGTGGGAGAAAAATGTTTATTTTAATTTTTTTTTCTATGATAAATTGAGGAGAGAACAACTAGGACAGCAGATGGTATCTCCCCAACAGGAGAGGGTTCAACAGCATTTCACATGTTTAAGAAAAGCAAGCAACACAAGGGAATGGTGGCAAGCTACAAATCCAGCAGCCCAATTTGCATTTCAAACAAACAGATCCCTCTAATTAAGAGACACCTTCTAAAGATTTGCAGAGGAATTTCTCTCCTCCTTTAGACTGTGGGCTATGCCATACATCTTTTAAGAGGGGAATCAGGCTGTGTTAACAGTTGCCACTAGGAGGCTGCTAACATATTGCATTATTATCCAATCAATCCATTCAATACAAGTGAGATGTTTTTGTTTTTAATTTTATGGCATTCATTTTATTTTATGGTGTTCAAGAGGGTATCTTCCAAGGCAAAGATCATGTCCAATCCAACCCTGGTATGAATGGGCTCCTGAAGGAAGTTTTAATAAACTTTCTACACAGCTTTGGGCACTTGGTTGAATTTGAAATAAAGGCTCCTTGAGTATTTGCATTTGATATTTTGCAATGAGAGGCTATTCAATGATTTTATTTTACTAATTCAGGACTGGATAGAATCAGGCACTGAAGAGTTTGGAGAAGCATATTCTATTACACCCATGACAATTCAGAACATGGTAACAGTTTACCGATATCTCGAAGACATACAGTATCTTCCACATGTTTAGGAACAAACCATAATTTGAACAGCAGAGCCTTGTTTAAAAACCCAACCAAGTGTTAAAAGAACTGAAGAGATCTTGATAGGCACCCATCCCACACCTTCTCCAGATATCTGATCAGTGTCCAAAATATTCAGCCCAGCAGGTAAGCAAAGTCTCTAGGGTATGTAGCATATTCAGAAAGATATGCTCAAATTCCTGATGTCTTCAGCTCCCCTGAATTTACAAGCTTTTCTATTGTATTTCCCAATGCGCCAGATTTTCATCTAGTTTCGGAGAGCATCTTCAGTGAAGTGCTGTTGGCTTTTACATCAAACCATATTTGGTTTGTTTAAGCTCAAGTTTTGTTCTCCATTGCCCATACTGTCTCACAAACTTGGGATTGGATCTAAGTATCATGAAACGTTTCAGATTAAAACGTGCTGGAAATCTCCCCACCTCTCAAGCTAATATTAATAACATTCCAATTAATTTAACTTCCCATCAGAAATATCCACCTAACCCCCCTCCTGCCCTGCCCTGAACAGATGCTTCAAGCATTTTGCTTGTCAGGTCAGGCCAAAATTAGAATCCAATACAGAGACAGTTGTTTTCTAGAAATATTTGCGGTAGAAGTCTAGTTTGACTTGAAGAAGTCAAAGAAGAGTTTGTCTGTGTAGAGCTGTTCACACAACTGGGTTCCTAAATTAAACTCAGAGTGGAGCAAGTTTTATCTAGATTTATCTACAAGATTTTTCTTCTTCACAACAGAAGACTGCACTGGGAGGGAGTGTTATGGAAGTGACTTAAAGAAAGAACAAGATGACATCTCATTAATGAGAAACAGAGAAGTTCAGATGCTTCTTCAAAACTACCTTGAACCAAAAGGATCTCCCAAAAAATATTAAAATAAATCCTTGCTTTAAATACTTTGTGGTTTTTAATAGGTTTCAAAAGCCACATAAAGGCCACTTTCCTCAGACCTCAAAAAGAAGCTGGGAAATTAAAAAGGGTTGGGAGACTAAAGAGAAAGACATTTAGAGAAAGACATCATGAAACTAAAACCACCTGAATGTTGCTGTTCAGGCCAAAGTACAACTATTACTAGCTGGAGCCTACAATTGGAGGGCCAGCTTGACTGGTAAAATTTGCAATCAGTACCTTTTTGTCACATCCCACAACCTGGGAGAAATACAGCCAACACATTTTCTTATCTTCAACAGTGCAAACTGGGAACCGAACATATTCAAAATGTAGTGGTAACTTCTCAGCTTTCTAGCACTTGCACGTGATCAACTGAGAAAAGGGGTTAGTTTTCTATATCGTTGTTCTATTCTTTTCTTTAAAGGGGGGAAGATAAGGAAAATATATCCAGAAGCATTTATAAATAGTCCTCTTTTTTATGGGTGGGGTAGGAAGAGAATAGAATGTTGAATTGATTTGAAGAAGGTATTTATAGCACTGATGCTCAGAAATATATGAAGGGACAGTGTCTCAAGTAGCCTGCTGTTCAAAGAGCTCATACGATAGCGGTGCTCCTTAGATGTAACAATTTTACTAGAACTTTTCTATGGCCTGTTATTTGAGAGGTGGGAAGTGGGTGTTCGAAGATCACTAGTAGGTTTTTCATTTTTTAAAAAAATTACGATCTACGCTCCTTCTCGTTTATAAATTTAGAATATGTCCTTTTCTTCTTTACTTTCCAGATTTTGTTCTTAATAATAGCTAAGTCACAATACAAAACTCCAGTGTATTTGTGAGTGCATTTTGTAGAGAGACTGTGGGAAGCTGATGATCAGTTGCTTTTACACTTTGGTGACACACTTTGCAAAACCAACAGAGTCATTATCCCGATCAAATGCTGTGTAATAGGGGCCTATGAAGACGTCACCCAGGATCCAAAGTGGTCCACCAGGTGGTGGGACATCCAAGCCTGAAAATCCACTCATGCAAAGAGTTTCTCCTTGAACAGTAACCTACAAACAAAGTGATAAAAAGAAGTTAAAAAAGAAATGGGACAGATTCCCCCACCCCCGCCTCAACACCTTCTCTTTGTGAAGGAACAATACAGGGACAATCTTAGATTATGAAACAATTATAGTTTACAACTGAAAGTATCCAATTAAAAACACCCTTCTATTTATAATAGAAAAGCAGTAGTCACATCATGTTATAATGGATATGCAAAGACCACTTAATGGAACATTCAAACCTTCCAGGACCTGAAAGTGATGTTCCGCTATAGTATCATTTTGATGTAGTTCTCTTACTTTCTACAGATTTCTCAGGAAGAGCTAAAATAACACCTCATATAGAACTCTGTTTCTGCTTGTTTTTTTAACGCATAAAACTAGGGTTCCTTCAACCAAGTTACTCTCAACAAACTACGGTGTGAAGACTCTCAGAATGAGTCCATTGTGGCCCTGACTATTTGTTGAACTGGAAAGGATCCACTATATGTCCAAGAAATCTATTACTAGGTACAGGCAGCACAAAATTGAGATGAAGCATCTTGGGAACATAAAGCATAGGCTGATGAGCATTAGGAGACTCCCAATCACAGAAATAATTCTGGACTTACTTTTAAGGCATATTGATCTGGCGTGAGGTCATAGGAGTTCCCTCCTAGGACAAGGGACACGACAGGAAGGCTAGACAGCTTTTCACAATCAAGTATATACTGCAAAAGGAAAGTGTGGGGAGGAGAAGTATAAGAACTTGTCACAGACATCAAACATCTCCCCTGTCTAGAGTGACTGGAAAAAGGATTCTCCCCCTCGCTACAAGAGGGTCACAGAACCTTCCCCAACCCAGTGCCCTCCAGATGGGTGAGATTTCAATTCCCAACATCCCCTGCCAGCATGGTTATTGGGAAAGTCTGCCTTAAAAGTCACAACACCAGAGATACACAAACAAACTCTAGGTTGGTGCCCTTTGTTACAATTAGAGGAGCATGGCATATATAAGTCAGGATTAAGAGTGCACCATCCACTTTTGTCTTTATTGATTAGCTTTGAAGATCCCATAAGTAGGAAACTGGCGTTTCTGATACGACTAACCATGGAGGTGCGAGGACTCCAGAGCCTCTTCTACCTTGGTTTATCCCTTTATTATGCTGTATTTACCTAAATATCACCTCTGTTCCCTTTCCTCGCCCTCTCGCTCACACACTTCTGTCCATCCTTCCAGGGGATAGCAGGAACTTTGTGGCCCTGTTTCCTTTTTGGTTGGTGGCCATGAAAGACCTAGAGTGACTCCCCCACTCTAAGTCTTTTTTGCTAAGTGTAAGCCGCTCCGAGAGCTTTTTTTGGCTAAGGAGCGGGGTATAAGTATGATAAATAAATAAATAAATAAGTGCAAGGGTCTTGGGACTGTTCCACAGATGGGCTGGTGCCAGAAGGTCTCTGCCTGATCTGTCCCACTATGCACGCAAATGGCTGTCTTAGCAGCCCCCCCCCAAAAAAATCCCCACCATCTGCCGTAATAAATAAATAAGGGAACAATCCTATGTCCCCTAGACAATTTCTGAGGGACAAAGGGTTTTTCTGTTTCTGGGTTCCAAGGTCGGGAACCATGGCACTGACCTCAGAGCCCAGGAACCATGCTCTCCTCCCCCTCATAGACAGGCAAATTCTCTTGTCTAGGTAAAAATGCAGGGTGGCTGGAGTACCGAGGCGAGGATTGGCTCTGTGCTCTGGCCATCTGGCATTGGAGTTCAGAGGCTGACGACTATCTCCATCAGATTTCACTCTAGATGTTCCTTTTTAACATTTCCTTTCCTTTTATGAGGATTGTGGGTTGCCTTCAACAGTTTTCTTAGAAATGAGTTGTAAGCCATGAAGTCCTCTGATTCAAAACTTGCCTCTGAACTTGCTAGGTGGCCTTAGACAACTCAGTAACTCTCAGCCTCATTCCCTGCAGGGCTGGCCTTCCCATTTTCAAGTCATCTTTGGGCCAAACTCTCTCTCCTCCCAATTTATTTTTTTTACAGTAAAGGTTTAAAAAGCAGCCACTATTTTGCTATCAGGAGTGAAAGGGGAGGAAAAAGAGGGGCTGCTTAATCCCTTTCTCTTAAAAATTATACCCCAAGCTTCCTTCCCTTTGCAGGGGAAGGATACATGCCTGTACATCTTCCCCTGCGAAAAGAAAAGCAGCTTGGGACAGGGAGATTTTAGGTGGAACAATAATGGCCTGAAGGAAAAGGGTTAAGCTGCCCCTATTCACTTCCGCTACACTCAGTTGCAGCCTGCTGTGGCTGCTTGTCATTACACAAGACATCCCCATAACATAACATCTAATATGACCCTCAAACAACAGCTTTTGGAGTATTGTCAAAAGAGAAACAAGCTACCAGTTATTTAAGCTATCATATCTTTACTATGAGGATACTGTTTGGGTTTTCTGTTGCTGGCACTGAACATCTTGCAGAAGGAAACGAGGGAAAGGCACCCACCCTCCGCCCCATCTACAATACAGGGACAATATAGATCCACCTTACCGTTTTTTTGGTAGGTATTTCAAGGAATGTGAAGCTTTATAAAAATGCATTGTTGCTACTAACACCTTGCCCCCTGCTAAGCCTTACATCTCAGCAAAAGTTAAAGCCTTCCCATATCTTTCAGGAACTGCACAGAAGGGAGATTAATCATATACAGCATGTCCCAAAGTGCTCAAGAGACAGCAGAAGCTGCACTTGGCAGACCTCCCCCTTCTATCCAACTCCCTGAGAGGAGCTCTCTTAAGTTCGATTTTATTCAGGGTGCAGGCCACAGAGAAGCCTTTTTATGCATCCAAGTGCTTGTCCCTCACCTGGTCACATTTAAAATGTACTTCACCCAGGAACTGGCTTGCCAATGGTGCACCTGTTGGGACCACAGATCATGGGTTTGCTCTCGTTACACACAGATCACAGGCCTGTGCAAAGCACATCTAAATATGACTGGGTGCACGCAGAAGGCCCACACCATCAAGACGTTGGCCTGTTGTGACCTGCATCCTATACAAACCAGACCTTAGGGTCTGGACTTGAAAAGCCGAGGGGAATGGAGGTAACACTAAAGCTGATGTCTCCCATGGGCACCTCTCTTGACGCCCAAGAGAAACCCTGCCCCTCATTAGTTCTGTTTGTTTTCAATTTAAACTGGGAGGCAGCAAAGCAAAGTGGCAGACTCTGGCAACATCTTTATTTCCAAGGGCCCCAGAGGCAATCTTAGAAAATATAAACAGTGGGCGACTGCAGTCCAGCAAACCTAGCTGCAACCAATGGCATGATGGGAGTTGCAGTTCCATCATGCCACTGGAGGACACCTTGGTGAAAAAGGCAGTCCTAGATGCATACAAAAACACAGTTATGATAGAGCTGGTTTTATTTTCAATCTCTTCATAATACCTTGCATGGGTTTTGCCTTTGCCCCCTCTGCCAATGCATGTTGGATTGACAAATTTTTTTTGATCCCCAAGATCTTTCCCCATTATTTACTATTCCCACTCAGGCTGATTGACAATTTGGTGTGGAGGACTTTTATTTATTCATTTTTGTATTATCAGCATCAGCATCAGCATCCAGCACATTTGAAAAGGACTTACGCTGTCTGCAGAAAGGTGTTTCCATGTCTTCAACTGTTATGTGGCATGGAAACACTTGGCAGGCCTGCCTCATTAACTGGAGCACTACGATGCAAAGAACTGCACCTGGGAGGATACTCCCTGTCCTACAGCTACTAAAGGCACAGGGAACAGTTTATTATGGCCAGCTCTTTGTAGGCGTGTTCTCTTCTGGGGGTATGGAGGGTGCTGCTGCTGCTACAGTATTTAGTTAAAGAACTGTTAACTGTCCCTTTACATAGAATACTAAAGAAGCATAAAAAAACAAAATATGCCACAACATAATGCAGGGGTGAGGAATTTCTTTGGACCCAAGGGCCACATGCAGTGCTGAGTCAGAGGCCACAAACACAGTTGTCCTGTCACACACACCTAGTGTGCGAGGATGGCAAGGTGTGTGCGCGTGTTAAAGCTTCCCTCCCTGCCCACTGGGATGGGATTGCTAAGGCTCTCTGCCCCATCCTGACGCAGTCTCCTTCGAGGTTCCCCATTAAAGTTGGAGAAAAGCCTCCTCTGAAACAGAACTTCCCCATAAGTAATTCTACTTGTCAGTTTGATCTAGTACCAAACTGCCTATTGGGTGGCAACTCAAAGCCACTAACCACATCTACACTTAAACTAGACTCAAAACCAAGATATAAATAGTAGTTTGACTGAACGAGGCCTTGTTCCCATGATTCAACACCAGAGCTACCTCCCCACAACCCACTGCCATTCCTTGCCTGCACTTACCTGTCCTTTAATGATTGGTTTAGCTCCAATAGCTTTCTGCACCTTCTTAATCTCTTCAGTGGGTCCCGTAATGAGAGAGGTTCCTGTGTCCACAATAGCTTCACAGCCATCGTTGCACACGCTCAGGCTGTTGCCAATATTAACCCTGTAAGAGGAAGACAATTCCCATTCAAATCTACCCACCTTCATACGCCTTGAGCAGAAGAAAGCCAGTCTTTGTTAGAAAGACAGGTATGCTAACTTTGGGGAGAGCATTCTGAACAGAGACAGTGTTTTATTTTAAATGCACGCATGCTGGAAGTTTTGGCAGGCCATGCAAAAACAACAGGTCTAGGATGAAGCGTGCAATGAATACAGCAGAGAGAAGAGCTCCCAGCGAAGGTGGGGGCGTCCCCTCCTCCATGCAGCACTTGACCTGTCTGGCTTTATGACACAAGAATCTAGCCTTATACTGAGCCAGACCATTGGTCCATCTCGCCCAGTATTGTCAACACTAATTGGCCTAGCTGGAGATGCTGAGGATTGAACCTGGGACCTTCTGCATGCAAAAGCAAGTGCTCTACTGCTGAGCTGTGACCCCTCCCATATGAACATAAATGAATCAGCATTGAAAAAGTGAGCAGGAACTAGGCACAGGGATTGGGAAAAAACCCTTCTGATTTTACAGAGACACACTGAACTCGGCTGAGTTAATATTATATTACTACCCAACAGATTAACAGAGATGAGATATTGGTAAGCAAAAGCAATTTCTGTCTTATTTTCATAATTCCTTCTGATATTTAAACAGGATGGCAAGTCCAGAATTCAAAAGGTTGGCAAAAAAGTTACTCAATTCATTTTTGGAACAACAGACCTACAAAATGTCACACTTATAAACTCTGTTGGCCTTCCGCGGGCATGAACGTGAGGCCAGCAAGTAGCAACAGGTGAAGTAAATATTAGCCTCAAGCACTTTGGAAAAGTGCAGTAGACAAGAGTTGGCCCAATATGCCAGTCTTTGAAGTTAGGTTTGGCTCTCAATCCAGCAGCTGACCTCCACTAAGCACTACTGTTTTCACAGGGTTCGGGTTTTGTTTTTTTAAACAAAACAGCCTTCTTGCCTGCAAGTAAGATAAGCAGCAGCTTGAGAAAGCATTTGCCTTCTGCCTATCAGGAAGCCAATCTTCTAAAGGTCAGACCACACTGATATTAGCTTGCAAAAGAAGTTGTAATCGTGGGTTGAAAACATGAACACATTCAACTTTTTGAAAGGACAGGCACACCAAATGGTGCTATTTCTCCGTCATCTTATACAAAGCAGGTCGTGCCTTGCGCTAGGCAAAGATAGCACCCAAATAAGTATCAAGCTGTAAAATGTGATTTCACATGCTATGTGCGCATTTACTTCTCTTCAACATATGCTGCAGCATGAACAAGTATCACCCTTTGATACTAAACTTGGGTGGTTCAGTGCCTATCACTTTTGCAGTGAAACATCCCCCCTCAAAAGGTATTGACTTTTGCACGCTCATGGGGAATCCTCAGGTATGCAGAAGTAGATCAGATTTTTTTTAAAAAAAACCACACACAGCCCAACAAGGGCTTATGGAAATGTCGAAGGTGTCGGCCAATGGGTGGGGGAAGAGAACAAGTAAGGAAGTTGGCCTAACACACACACACACATGTTGGCCATGAAGTATTCAGGATTGGTGCTGGTAGCCTTTCAGCATTATATAGCACATCAGGGGGAGATTTCAGGAGGACAGGAAACATGTCCCTTTTTCTTTGCTCTCCTGAAACCTCCCCCTGCCATAGCAAGGGCTGTGAGACTCCTGATCCTGCATAACGGGAGCTTTCCGATTAAAGGGTGGGGATACACCGCAACATTTTGTTGTGGGTTCCCACCAGTGGAGGCTGGTGGCTCCAATGTCAGTGAGGTGGTGAATCCACTCCAGGTTTCAGTCTGAACTCTAAAGGAGCTATCCAAAGTGTGGAGCACCTTGATTAACTCCTTTAGAGTTCTGACTGCTTTTGACTGAAACCCAGAGCGGATACACCACCCCCACCACTCTGACATCAGAGCCACCAGCCTGCATTGGTTCCCACTTGCCTATATCTATATGCCAATAAACTATAGGACATGTTTGCATATCTGTGAAACCAAAGAAAAACAACAAAAACTCACTTATCCACATGGATCTGCCAGTAAGCTTTACGAGTGACATTCACCCAGGCCATCTCTCCGGAGAAATACTTTGGGTCTACCCCTCCTAGAAGCAATTCCCCTCCGGGCGATGCTGTTGGATCCCTGGAAGAGGCAGCACACAAAGACAAGAACAAAGTATCAATGCAAATAGAGATTGCGGGGGGAGAGAGAGAGAGAGTTCTGTAACTTCTGAGCAATATGGCAATGGAGTGGAAGGGGCACAAATCAAGACCAAAAGGTTACAGCCCATGCAGGGCATGGTGCAAGTCCACAGAATCCAAGGTGAGCAACGCTATCCTAAAATGTATTCTGAATGTTTCCTTCAGGCTGGATTTCAACACTTGTGCAATACTAATCACTCTTAGTAGTGAGTAAGCTTAACCTGAACTCAGCTGGATTTATTTCCAAGAACACATGCATCATGCACCCTGTCTACTTCTGGTTTCTTACAAGGTCGCTTACAGGGCTGAATTATGAGCTTTGACACCGCTCTAAGTGCGCACACAGGCTGTGCTTGTTCCCTGGCTCCCAGTGCTCTTTGACAAGAATGGGCATATTCTGCAGGGAAAACCTTTGGTCTATATGCAATAAGAGTAATTCTTTGGGAACAGCAGAGCCTTATTTCTTTGGTCCTTATGTTATAAACACTGGAGTTTCCTCAAAGGGGCGCAGTTTCATGCTTTACTGAATGAGGGTAGGGAGCATGTATTTGGGTGCACACTTGGAAAAGTGTGCACTTTCCATACTCTCAAAAAGAAAAACAACAACAAACAAAACAAACTCTCCTCCTCCATCAACATCACCACCATGTCCACCATCCACAAGTGGACATTACTTTAAATCCGTATCTAGCAGTTACATCTTTCCCCCTATTTTTACTCTAGAGTAGACACAGGGTCACAATTCAGATCGGACTCTAGTTTGGGGAGTATGGGGGCTACTTTAGAGTTCCTCTATGTCTACTCTGGAGTAAAAATGAAAAACAAAACACCATAGCTCACATTCTAATGCCATCAGAAGCAGGTGTTATGTAGAGACACGTTTGAACAGTAAAAAGTTTCATCCCACCAGAGCCAGCCTCACCTGTTTAGATAAAAGGAAAATATGTTCCTGTCCACTAGCTGTTGCTGCATCACATTATCAAAGAAAGGCAGCACTTTATTCACAGAGATCTTGGGGAAGGCCATGCCGCAGATGCCATCAAATTTGGCAGCAATGAACGTGATGCCGGGTTCCTTGGTAGCTTCACCAAACAACTGGTTCTTGACAAAGATGTCACCAATCTAAGAGGAAGAAAAAAAGGGGGGATTAGCCAAACACACTTCAGAAACTGTTAGGACAGGTAGGAGAACATTTGCTTGGTAATAAGATGAAATCAGGAGGGGCTGTAACTCAGTGTGATAGGGCACATGCTTTGCATGCAGAAGGTCCCAGGTTCCATCCCCAGCTTCTCCAGGTAAGGCGAGGAAAAGTATTCCACCTAAAACACTGGAGAGTGTTGACAATAGTGGGCTTGATGGACCAGCGATCTGATTCTCAGTATAACGCAACTTCCTATGTTCCTATGACAAGAGTGCCAGAATCTCTCCTCAACACATGCCTGTATAAATGCAAGTGGAGCAAATAGAGGTGCCTTGAAGGTCACAGACATACTGCTGGATATGGCCACGCTACAGGAAACAAGGTACTAATAAACAGCACGGAGCTATTGCAGCTGCCTTCATGGAATTCAAGTCACCTCCATCAACCACCTGTGCTTTTGATTTTTTTGAACTAGTAGAACAGGGGGGCAACTGTTGTGTGCTCCCTGCCAGGCTTCCCTGCTGCATCGGCAGGAGAAATTACAGCGATTTAGCAAGGAAACACAGCCCAAAGCAGAATTGCACTTCCAGGCAGCTTCCAGAAGCACAATTTTGCTTGGAAACAAAGTGCACGCTCCCTGCTAAATTGACGTGATTTTTACTGCTGCCGTCACAAATTCAGCAGCAAAGCCAGCAGCAGCAGGCGTGAGGTAATGTCCCCAGTGGGCTATGGGGGGCAATTTGGCCCCCAAGGTCACTGACGTAACCCATCCCTATAGTAGTTAAACAACAGATATGCACAGTAACACCAGTCTTTCTGAACCCAGCGGTCCAACACATCTGGAGGGCACCAGGTTGGGGAAGTCTTCAATGCAGGACACAGAACCAACACTGGCTGAAAAGAGAAGTTTTGCAAATTCTCCAGAATCCTAACTGAGATGGGGATTTTTGAACTTCCTCAGGAAGGATGTTCCACAATTTGGTAGCCACTAAGGTAAAAGCCCTGCCTTTGGCTGCTATTGCCCTAACTTGCTGAAAAGATGCAACAGGGAACAGTGCCAGCTGATTGTGGTGGAAATACCCTTCAGGTATGTTAGTCCCAGGCCTCCTAAATGAATTAATTGATATTGCTTCTCCTCTGCTCAAAATTTTGACCCTGTCTCACAATTACATTCTAAGTTTTTGTTTGATTTAATAGTCATGTCTGTTCCTTCCAGTCCCTTGTCTATGGCTCTGTTTAGAGAGAAAGCAACAAAGCAAAGGATCCACCGCATGCAACAGACCACTACAGCAATATCAAGATGTGCTTATATGCATATCCCAGTTAGCCTCCATCATTTCCCTTTCCTTATAGTGGGACAAAATGCTCCAGAGCTGATGGTATTTTAGGAATTGAGCATCAGTGCTTTGTCTCCTGCACCACGAAAGATAGCAAAGTCATCCTAGTTCAGCCACTTCCTTCAACAGGTGAGTTCAGGTAAATGTCTAGAACTTCACTCAAGACTGTAACAACTGTATGGGCAAAATAAATAAATACTGAATCCTCTCTACTTCTTCCAAAGAAACAAATGTTTGCCCAGAGAATTGCATCCTGGAGTCAGCGTTATAAATGTATTGAATTTGAATGAAAGCATATTTGTGTATTTTCCAAAATTTAGATGTGGTATGGTGAGAGTCACGGAAGAAAGCACATGCTTGAATGGAAAAACAAATGCAGTGGAATAGAGCTAGGAAGGTCAGCAGGGAAAAGTACAAGGCACAGACATCTCACTACTGTATTGGGCAATCATGAAACCTTTCTCAACTTTTCTTTTAACACTTTTGAGATTTCAACATCTTGCTCCACCATGATTTTCTAAAGGAAGTTCCCAAATCATGAAGTCAATAGACAAAAGAGATGTTGTAAATGCAGAGATTCTTAAGGAGCTACATTTTACACAAACTCTAGGATGCATGTTCTGAGGCCAGCTTTACGAAGTAAAAGCAGCCTTAAGCAAGAGAGAATTATCTAGATTTTCTGGCCCAGCTAGTATAGTGCTGAACTGTGCTAGTTTCTGCCAGGTGACTATTACAGGTGGTACCACCAATAAACACACATATACTGGAAACCTGCTCAACGCTAACCACCTACTGATCCAAGGTAGTGATTTACTAAGGCGTAGCTAACCTCAAAACCAGCCTTAAGTGTTTTCAGAACTCGCATGACACACCAGGCAACCTCCCACCTGTTCTCATTTAGTGGAGAAGGCTCAGAACATGCAGCACCAGGGTACAATATAACCCTTGCCTTGGAATAAGTGTATGACGTGTGAGATAAACACATATGATAAGACTACCCAGTTGGTTGCTGCCTCTTTACAGTCTTACATCCCTCAATCCATTAAGACTACTCCGACCTAAAAAACACAGCCCAGATGTATTTATTTAGATCTATCTTTCCCAGCCATCCAGATGTTTTGTGTTACAACTCCCAGCAATGCTGACCATTGGCCATGATGGCTAGGGCTGATTGGAATTGAGTCTAAAAACATCTGGAGGGCACCAGGATGAGGAAGGCTGATTTTAACCCCACACTATCCAAGGTCTCAACAATGGATTTTAACAGTGTAATAGCTACAGAGAGAGGGGGGGTGGGAGGATGCTTTAGAAGTAGTAGTTCTCAAATTTTCTACTGTTAGGGAGCCATTTCCACATAGACATTTTTGCCAAAGAATCCAGTGCATTGAAGAGGATTTCTAGGTCATGTTCCTGCATGTGCACACAGTTCATATGGGACACAGTTCATGTTCCTCCACTTGAACCATGTGTGACACATCAGATATCTAACATCCCCTTGCAGCTGCACATTGCGGAGGTTGATCAATAGGGGTAAGCTTTTAAAGGAAAATTTCCAAGTAACTCAAGGGTTCCCAAAAACACAGTTTTGAAACTGTTTGATAGGCACCTTTGGCTTAATCCTAGCTATTCTTAGGTACCAGGATTAAGCTGGCTCATAAGTAAATTTCAGGAGCAGCAAACATAGCTTCTGGAACCTTTCATGGCACCCCATCCATACTGGGGCCACAGGACAAGGATTTGAATCGCACCTCTAAGTCAATTCCTATATTGGCCTTAACCAACCTGGTCCTCTCCAGATGCTTTGGGCTACAATTCCCATCATTCCCCAGGGAGTATGGAGAAAGACATTCTACATTATCCCAAGGCTGCCTCTTGTTCTACACCTTGAAAACTAGGAGTTGCTCCTATCACCTTTTTCAGAGAGTGGTGAAACAAAGCCACAGTGTTTCAAAAGACCATAGGCCTTATGGTCACAGGAAAGACCATCTATGATTTCCAGGGAGTGAGCTCTGTCTGTGTGATGTTTCACTGTTCTGTGCTATTTATCTGTGATGTAAATGCTGTTTGGACTTCATATGGTAAGGCTGGTAAGTGGTTAATTCCATTGGGAGGGGGAGTTAGTGAATGGAATATTGGAGTGCATGCTGATTAGCATGCAGAACTTCAGCAGGAATGCATTCCAGAGAAGCAACAGAGCTCAGTGACAGTGTTTAGGGGGTGGCAAAAGAAAATGAAAAAGAAAGCTTGTGATGAAGTTAAAGCTTATCCCATGACAAGAGCGAATGACAAAATAGTTACCAAAAAAAGAAAGAAAAAGCAACAGTTGGGAAAGGAGCTATTCAAGTCTGATATTCATGGCACGTTTCCAAGGTGTCCTTTGGTCTTGGAAGCACCACTTAAGCCTCAGAGTGCCTTAGGGCACAATTCTACACATGTTTAGACAGAAAAAGACCTACAACTCCCAGCATTCCAAAGCCAGCCATGCTGGCTGGGGAATGCTGGGAGTTGTAGGACTTTTGCTGTCTAAACATGCATAGGATTGCGCCCTTACAAAAGCAAGACCTTTAAGTATGCACTCTCCTTTTCAAATAAAGAGCTACGTGGCTGCTGCTACTATGATATTCAAGTGCTCTTTCAAATACTTCTGCATATTCTTAGTACTGCACTGAAGTGAGCTGAATTTAAAGAAAGGTTTGTTTGTTGCTGAAGTGTCAGGGTTTCAATGACTCGTAGAAGTGAAGAACTGGTAATATACTAACCGATACTGTATCTTGGCTGAGGTATCCTGACAGGCTCCCAGTACCATAATGGATGGCAAAGTCGGTACCATTTTTCACGTAAGTGCTGGATTTGGAAGAATCATATTTGTGATGCAACACTGCAAGGAGAGACAAAAGGAATACGTTTCATATAAACACTTCTGCTCACTCTGAACACCAGACAAACATTTGATGAGACCCACAGCTCTGGGTCTTCAAGTCAAAATAGAAACCAGGAGCTGATTCATATTCCCTGCATCTCAACTTTTTAATTAGCGAAGGAGCCAGGTTTATATCATTTAATTACCTGAACATTATTTATTAACTTAGCTTCCCCAACAGGTAGCTACATATAGCACGTAGGATGGGGAACATATGGCCCTCCAGATGTTGCTGGACTGAAACTCCCATCATCCTTTACTATTGGTTGTAATAGCTGGGATTGATGGGAATTGCAATCCAACAGTATCTGGAGGGCCATATGATCCCCACCCCTGTGACAGACAAGGGAAGTTGTGCTTTGGTTTATGTGGTGCAGACGTGACCTAGAGATCCCTTTTCGTGAGTTTGCCCCTTTTCATTTCGAACCCCCCAAACTGATTTAGTCTTTGTGCTGGATTATAAGATGTGTATAAATGGAGTTGCCCATCTTCATAGCTATATCTCCCAAACATTCTAAACAAAGGTGGAGAAAAATGAGTGGAGCAAATTACTATATCTGTATCTTGATAACGTATGAATCCTGTTGTCTTGCTCTGGAAATTGCACTTCATACATGCTGTTTGAGCACATGTGCCCACAATAACATCAATTATGTGTGAGTAAGCAGCTCCAGTGAAATTCTAGCCATCTAGAATGGTACAGGAGCTTCTGAAAGCTCCTTTACAGTCTCTGCATGATCAAGTTTAGCATAGATTTGAAGTGCCTATAGCAGACCTCCGCCCATTTCAAGTGCCATCTGCTGGCAAGTATCATTTTTTCTTCCTTTTGAACCAATGAGACTTCTTGAGTAAGGCAAAAGGACTACTAGCATACAGCTCTCTACCTAGAAGCATTAACACACGAGTGCTTTCTAAAGCTCTTCCAACATAAGGGGAATTAAGTCGAGAGATCCAATTTGGCTGCTAAATTGGATTGGATTTGGAAAGAGTATTTTGAGATTCGTGCACACCTGGCAGGAACTTTTCTCAAGGGTGCCCAAGATTTGAGAAATCAGAAGATACACGGTGAACTGATGTGCCTTTACAAAGAGTTGGAAGTAGCTGGAGAAGCTTCATTTCCCATGACGTACCACTTTTTTTTTGTCCTTTGAAGCACAAAGGCTGCGAAACCAGAGGGGTGTACATACCCTGAGTAGAACTCCTCTTTCAAACCATTTCCAAGCCTCAGACAAAACCATGACCTGTCCCCAGCCTAAGGCAATGAAGACACTGACCTACTCTGCTTGGAAAGATGCAAAATAGAATATTGCATCTGATTGCTTAAATGTACACACACCAAGCCACAAATATGAAAGATCACCTCCTCCTGTCCTATATTTTGTCATCATCTGGCTCATTCAGTAGTGATTACTGGCTTCATTTAGTGTGTTGTGTAACCCAGATTCATTTCAGCCATTAGAGTTTCTGTGCACTGATCAGTTCAGAAGACATGTTCTTTCATTTATTCATTCATTCATAATATTGATATACTGCTCCATATCTAAAACAAATTCCAGACGGGTGAACAAAAGTAAAAAAGTAAAAATAATTTATTAAAATTGTTCTTTTAAAAAACAGAATGCCAATAAAAACCATGACTGATTAGTTAAGGAATGCTACCCAGTTGAATTTTAAGATGCCTTTTAATAATGTGTTAGCTTTATATGTTAATCAATTCTATGTGTTTTATGGTGTGTTGTACCTTGCCTCATTCCAGTGGGAGAGGCGGGTAAGTAATAAATATATTGTTATTCTTCTTCTTCCTGGAAAAGAGCTGTTTTCAGGAAGTGCTGAAAGCAGCACAGTGTTGACGCCCGCCTGACATCCAGGGGCAGGGAGTTCCAAAGAAAGGAGGCCACTACATTGAAGGCTCTTCTCTGGTGGACTCCAGTCGTGCCATAGGTTCTTGTGGAACCACTGGGAGCATGTCCTCCGATGACCTCAATGACCAGGCAAGTTGATAAAGGAGAAGGTGCTCTCTCAGGCATCCTATGATCTCCAATGGGGTTCCAACATGCTTAAGGAGCTCATCACAGGCAGTGAATGCTCCATCTTTGAATAGTCAGGGAAGAGTTGTCAATGGTGTACATGCAGGACATTCGGGTATTGGGCAGTATAGAAATGTAATAAGGTAAATAAATAAATATCTGTGTAGGAAATCCATCCTATCTGTTGCCTCCCACAGCCTCACAAAGCAAATAGGCACTTCTAGTAAAGGTTCTGCATCTTGTTGTGCAGAGAAAAGAATACAAGCATGCATCACCTTCATGCACTTGCCTTGCTACACAGGATCCACTTTTCCAGAGAGCCACCTTGCGTGGCTGAAATATGGGTGTAAAAGAGATATAGAGTCAGGCAACTATGATGGTCCACAAAAACAAGAAGGGATACTTACTGCAAGCAATATCCAGCAAATGGCAGTGGATTGAGGGCACCCAGAGGTTAGATGAGCCTGTGTCAAAGACCACAGTGAACTTCTGTGGTGGCGTCCCAATGCCAATCTCCCCATAATACTGTGCCTGAAAGAGAGAGAGATGCAAGGACAAAAAGGTAAGAACTCTGCCAGCGGGAGAAAGTGGCTATTCTAGCACCAGTTTACCCAGAACCAAAGGTGTTTTTATTCAGGAAGGCCTTGGGCATGTAAAGTGGCCTGACGCTGAAGGGGTGAGTGGGTTTAAATAAATAAATAAATAAATAATACACAGCAGTACAACATCCATTCACATATCGCCTAATAGACAAAGCTCTACGGGCTGTTCAAAAATATTTAAACCCTAAGATGCATCATACGACAAATGTAAAACCGTTAGCATACGGACACCTAAAACAGTTTGAAACAGATAAAAACAACTAACAATAAATACCAGGATCCAATAAAACGACTAATATCCAAAACCCCAACATAAGCTGTCAAATGACTTGGAGTAGAATAAAGCCTTAAACCTGGCGATGAAAAGATGAAAATGGTGGCTCCAGGAAGACCTCACTGGGAAGAGGGTTCCATAATCAGGGGCCAACACAAACAAGGCCCCCTCCTTTGCTACCATCCTCTGAGGAGGCACTCAGATGTAGATCATAGTACAATAAAAGCAGGACACAATTGAACTCTACAGGGTATACACATGCCTGTTTATTTACTGCTCAGCACCTATGAGTAGCTTGATCCAAATTTGATGTACACACACACACACAGAAACACCAACAGGTAGGGACAGGACAAATAGTGAGTTAAATCATCGTCATTCCTCCTCAGCTTCTCTTGAAAGTTACTCTTAAATCCAGTTCTTCCTCCCTTATGACATGGGACATTCCTTCCAAGAGATCAGAATTCATTCCACAAGAACAAGCAACTTTGTAAAGTCACCCAAAGCAGTCTACATACAGCTCGTGCATTTAGCAAAGATGCAAAAAGGTGTGTGCATGCATTGAACGGTGTACCACATTTCATCCCAATATCGCAATGATCACAAACTTCCATCCAAAATTCTATCTGTGTTTGAGATGCGAGTTAAACCTCACTTGGCTCAGCCAAGAACTCCTATTGCTTGCCAACACATTGCCATGTAATGCATGCAGGAGGAGACTTGCACCACACCAGTGATGATAGACTTTTTCCTCACTTAGCCAGAGTTCCTTAGCCACAAGTTCATGCACACAAGCGGATGACAGGCAAAGCAAGTACTCAAAAGCAATTGTGAAAGGCACAACCACTGGGGCGCTTGTTCCCCCACTCTGGTCAACAGCCCCATTGCCCAAGGTGGAACACTATTACACAACATGCAGAAATGGTACCTGCTTACAAGAACTAGATTTGCATATGTTCTGTGCCTAGAACCGGTTATAAGATTAAACATAAATGCTTTTCTTCTTCCTCCTCCGGTATCTCAAATTAAAGCCATTATCGTACCAGGGCAAGGTGTGTTTTCTAACCAAGCACAATCCCTACCTTAAGCTAAAGATACTCCCGGTTACAACTAAAGTGCCAAAGCAGATGAGAGAACTTGAAATACCTTGTAATTAACCAAAGCTGCTGCTTTGATATTCAATCTTGGCTAAGTGATTGACATTTACAAGGGTCAGCGCTTTATGCAACAGCTATTATGTAGGAATGGAAAACAATCATGAAGAACGGGGTCTTTCACCAGAATTTAAAGATCACTGCCTTCTGCACTTGTCCATGCCTGGAAAATATCGAAATTGAGGTAGCAGATGGCTGCATGTATTGGGGAAAAAAAGAAAACAGGAAAGTTGATTTACACTGAGTCAGACCTTTGGTCCATCTAGCCCAGTATTGTCAACACTGACTGGCAGCAATGCCTCTCCAGGATTTCAGGCAGGAATTTTTCCAGCCCTATCTAGAGAAGCCTGCGATTGAAACTGGGACCTTCTGCATACAAAGCAGGCGATCTATTACACTGAGCCACAGCCCTTTCTTCAGTCACCATTCTATGAAGGCAACACTATTCAGGTTGCAGAAGCTTGGCAGCTTTCTCTTGCATTTGAATAACAAGGGAACTTTAAGTGCCTGACCAAGGAGGGGGTTCTGGTATCAGAGAGGTGAAATTAGATGCCAAGTGGAGCTGCTTACTCCCAGGGAGGTTGCTTGCACTTTCCAACACCCATCCTAGGGAAAGGGATCAATATACATCCCTCCACCACCAGCATCCATTCGCAGCTGTTTTCACCATTAGGACCAAGAGCCTGGGTAGGCAGCCTGGTGCCTTCCAGATGTTTCAGGCTACACCCCCCACCATTCCTGACCACTGGTCATGCAGACTGGGGCGTATGGGGATTGTAGTCCAGGAACTAGGTTGCCTGCCTCTGACTTAGACAGTTTTAAAATTGAATTCTCAGCTTTCATCTAAATCAAAGGCACACAAAATGGCAAAAGCACTTTTCTTTCTTAAAAGATCCAAGCAAAACATGCAGGCGCCATCACACTCAGCTGCTACGCAAGAAATAAACATGGCATTCCAATATTAAACCCCCAGAGAGCACAGAGGTACGCTTGAAGAGTAAGGGAAGCAGAGATACCCTACTTCAGCTTTCCCTAACCTGGGACTACAATTCCCATCATCCCCAGCCAGCACAATGGGAGTTGCAGTCAAATGCATCTGGAGGTTGCCATCCTA
The DNA here is from genome assembly GCF_023053635.1 of Elgaria multicarinata webbii. Taxonomy (NCBI): domain Eukaryota; kingdom Metazoa; phylum Chordata; class Lepidosauria; order Squamata; family Anguidae; genus Elgaria; species Elgaria multicarinata. Next base: position 89,326,205 of record NC_086172.1, read on the forward strand.
GGACAGCCAACTCACTTCATTCTCTTCTTGTGCACATACTGACCACTGAAAGAGAAGATCGGGGGTGGAGGTGGGGGCTTTCTGCTTACAGAGAGCTCTTCATCTACCAAACCAACCTCTTGTAGCCTGCTTGAATTTGCATTTGACAGAAGAACATTTCAGAAAAATTACCCACTCCCCAGCTGGGGTGGGCATAATACAAAAATGACAATAAATTTATTTGGCTTCTCATATTGAGCTAAAAATAAAGGGTTTTTTGAGCAGGGCTCCTGAATAAATTCAGCAGGTCAGCTTTCTCAGCCAGAACTGTCACTTGAGGCACAGGTGAACTCAGTGGCAAAGAGCACCTTTTATCAGCTTAGGCTGATATACCAACTACGCCCTTATCTGGACAGAGATAGCCTAGTTACAGTTATTCATGCTCTGATAACCTCTCGCTTGGATTACTGCAATGCGTTATACGTGGGGCTGCCTTTGAAAACGGTCCGGAAGCTTCAGCTGGTACAAAATAGGGCAGCAAGGTTACTAACAGGGACTGGCCGACGAGATCACATTACGCCAGTCCTTTTCCAGCTTCATTGGCTGCCAGTCCAGGTCCGGCCCGATTCAAAGTGCTGGTATTGACATTTAAAGCCCTAAACGGTTTGGGGCCAGGTTATCTGAAGGAACGCCTCCTCCCATATGTACCTACCCGGACCCTAAGATCATCTACAGGGGCCCTTCTCTGTGAGCCCCTGCCAAAGGAAGTGAGGCAGGTGGCTACTAGGAGGAGGGCTTTCTCCGCTGTGGCACTCCGGTTGTGGAACAAGCTCCCCAGAGAGGTCCGCCTGGCACCTACACTGTACTGCTTTCGTCGCCAGCTGAAGACCTTTTTATTCACTCAGTATTTTAACTCTTAATTTTAACTTAAATTTAAATTTTACTGTTTTAACTCTGTATTTTAATCATATAATCAACTTTGCTGTGTGGTTTTATCCTGGTTGCGCTTTTTATACTGTATTTCGTAATTGTGTTTTTAACCTGTTGGATGTTTTTTGTGGTTTTAATTTTTGTGAACCGCCCAGAGAGCTTCGGCTATTGGGCGGTATAAAAATGTAATAAATAAATAAATCTCCACCACGGCTCCAACCCCGTTTTGGAGGAAGCGGGTCCTTTTCTGTGTTTGCTGCTCAATGCTACGATGGCAGCCTCGACAGGTGAAAAAAGGAAGGCTTGCAACCTTTGAGGGCGCGTCATTTTTCTCACTCAAGAACAAGTCTGTGAACTCAGCCAAGCGTGTTCCTAGCTAGAAAAGGCACACACTCAATTCTTTGACTTGAGAACGGCATGCATTTGTCTTACTTGTATGTGGTTGTAGGTGTTATAAATTGCTGATCTGGGGATACTGGCTGCTTAGACCCTCTTGCAGTGTATCTAGCTAGCAGGTAACTGCAATGCCAAGCACAATCTCAATTGAAATCTTTAATCTGTAGTGAGCAATAATTGACTGAAGGTTTGCAAAACCCAATTTCTCTTCCCACCCCTACCCCACCAACCACTTTTTAACGCAAACCATAGGAGATGGAGACAATGTCCTGCATTGATCACATCCTGATAAGACTGTTTGCTAAATTGCCAATTGCAAAAGCAGGCTGCTACTCTGAGAAAACACATAGAAACACTGAGCCTATTGTATATAATCATTTGTCGCATTAGGCATGCCTGCTGAGCATTCACTTCGTGCAACCTTCCCAAAATGGTGCCATCCAGAATCGTTTTGGACTACAACTCCCAGGATTCCTGACCTCTGGCCATGCTGGATGGGAGTTGTAGTCCAAAACTTCTGGAGAACATCAGGTGGGGGAAGGCTGACTTAATGTCTCCCCCAAATATACTCCTAGGCCTTCCCATTTCTCGGTTACAGGCCTGTCCCTGCCTCTCTTCTACACTGCAAGACTGAGCTATACACATCAGGGTGTGCCCACTCCATCTATACATCCTACAACTTAAAGGGAAAGAGAACATAACACTCTAAGAGGGAGAGAGGGATTCTATATATGGATAGTTTACTTGAATTAGCCATTTCAAGGTAAGAAATCCACCTGCCTTCTTCCTTCCCAGTGAAGGCACATCATTGTGTAAGAGCTACATCATCATTTATTACAAAAATATATATAATGGAATAATGCCAATTAGAGTATATGTGAACCGCCCAGGGAGCTTCGGCTGTGGGGTGGTATAAAAATGCAATAAATAAATAAAGCTGTTACCAAAATCTTAAGAGATAGAATCAGATGAAGGTGTTGTTTTTTAAGTGATATTAATTTGAAAGGTGACTCAGAATGTCGTGTTCCTGCAAATTCCAAGGGATGGGACGCTTAGAGTAGCAGCAGCAACCAGGATAGAAGGCAAAGGCTTTAGGCGAAGAGAGAGTTTCTGTCAGGTCTTGCATGCCACCTGAAAGGAAAGCATCTGCCTCAGCTTCAGGGAAGTGAGGGGAGGTGGGAAATAGAAGCTGTTTTTCAGGTTCAACCAAGACCAGTTTAGAAGGTGGTAGAGATGTCAGTGTTATGGGAAGATCATCATCTTCACTCACGGACTTGCCAGTTTTCCATCCATAGAACCATTTTGTGCCCACCTTCTCTGTCTAGTGCAGGAGTAGGAAACATGGTGCTCATGGACAGCAGTGCACCCTCAGAGGTCTTTCTTGGTGCTTGCCAAGGTGCCCTAACCCTCACACTTGTTATTTTATCTTTTAAAGAGATAACACTTCATACTGGCAGCTGGGATTGCTCCAAAGCCAAGTAGGGGCCTCTAGCTACTCTCATATTCTTTTGCCATGAATGCCTCTGAACCACATGTGGGACTCAGAGACACTCTTAGTAAATTAAGATGGCAGGTGGCTACAGGCCAATGCTTTCATCTCCAGTGCACCCATTTTGTGGTGTTGCTCAAGAGTTTCTCAAATTACCAAACATGTGCATGGGCCCAAAAAGGTTGCCAATCCCTGGTCTAATGGCACAATTTTCACTTTGGGTGAGAGAGGACTTGGGTTCAATTCTCAGAGGCAGCCATGCACTGAGGGGAAAGGAGGAGTCAAAGCTTTAAATCTGATAAATCTATGCCTTCAATAACAGCATCAGCTAAGGATAGTGTGTCTCCTCTGAATGAATGCATGGAGGTGGTAATGGGCTGGATGAGGAAAAACAAACTGAAGCTGAATCCAGACAAAACAGAGATGCTTGCTGTCAAGGGCTCTGACCTAGGTTTGGAGGTGTGTCAGCCAGTTCTGGATGGGCCTACACTCCCCCTAAAAGATTGTGTTCGCAGTTTAAGGGTGCTCCTGGATCCGTCGCTTCAAATGACAGCCCAGATAGATGCGACAGCCAGGAGTGCCTACTATCAGCTTCGGCTGATACGCCAGCTGCGCCCCTTCTTAGAGTCAGAAGACCTAAAGACAGTAGTGCACATGCTGGTAACCTCAAGGCTTGACTTCTGCAATGCGCTCTACATAGGGCTACCATTGTACCTAGTTCGGAAACTACAACTAGTTAGGCAGCCAGGTTGGTCACCAGTACATCTAGGAGTGAGCATGTTACCCCAACATTAAAATCACTCCACTGGCTGCCAATTAGTTTCCGGGCAAAGTACAAAGTGTTGGTCATTACCTTTAAAGCCCTAAATGGTTTGGGTCCAGGTCCCTGCGGGATCGTGTTCTCCCATATAGTCCGCCCTGCACACTCAGGTCCTCTGGGGTGAACTTACTTCAGTCAGCTAAAACTAGGCTGACATCAGTTTCCCAGAGGACCTTTTCTTCTGTCGCCCCCAGATTGTGGAATGGCCTGCCGGAGGAGATTCGTAAAATTAACTCTGTGTGATTTTAAGGCAGCTTTAAAGACTAGCCTTTTCCGGCAGGCCTATCCAGATCAATGTAAAATCAAGAATTTTTAAGATGTATTGATTCCTGTTCTAATGTTGCTCCCCGCCTCGATCCAAAGGGAGAGGCGGGCAAGAAATAAATAAATTATTATTATTATTATTATTAAGACAGGAGAATTGCTGTCAATCAGAAGAGATGATACCAAGCTCAGCCAGCCAATGTTCCAGCTCAGCATAAAGCAGCTTCCCATGTTCCTTTGACGATAACACACTGTGGAAAAGTGTCATTTAAATAAATCTTTTTAAAATTATTATTATTATTATTATTATTTATTTATATAGCACCATTAATGTACATGGTGCTGTACAGAGTAAAACAATAAATAGCAAGACCCTGCCGCATAGGCTTACATTCTAATAAAATCTTAATAAAGCAATAAGGAGGGTAAGAGAATGCCCAAGGAAGGGATACCCATTTCTAGCCACCCTGTTCCAATGTGTTCTAGCACAGGACTGGGCAATCCTTTTGGGCCCATTTGGGAATTTGAGAAACTGTCCTTGGCACCACCATAAAATGGCTGCCATGGGAGGTGTGGCTAGTCACAAAGGACAAATAACCTGCTCAACCGACTGAGTACAAGGCAGAGGTGGGATCTGAGCTCCAACATGCTAAACACTGCCTACCGTTGTTCCAGCACAACAGGAAATTTATCCAATGTTTGACTAGACACGGCTGGTTATAAAAGCATCAGTAATGCATTTTTGCCTGTGTGAAAGACTGTGGAGGTGGGCTGGGTGGGGCACACAAAGAGAAAGAGTTCCCAGTCAGCTTCAGCAGGATTGCCAAAGTTTGCTATTTAGCAACAGCAGCTGATCTTTACAAACCTCCCAGTCTCTGGACTTGCAATAGCTACTATATCTTTCCTTCCTCTTTGGCCATTTTTAAAAAAGCAAGTTTTACAAAAGTGAGAACTCAACATGACAAAATTTAAATTTGTGGGTAGAGTGACAGGACTGATAAGACTGATCTTGGCGGCAATAATATCCATGTTGTTGTTACTAAGATCAACAATGTTGTTTAATAGTAATGACGACTAATTGAAGCCAACCACTACTTCAACACTTTACGTTCCCACTGGCATCACAGCTGTGATGTGTGGGTGTCAACTACGCCAAAGCAGTGTCATCTTGTAATGGTGAATCAGAATAGCTACAGGCGTGCCCTGCCCTAGCGACCAAAGGCCCTAGCCCATTGTAGAGTCGGGCTATAATTTTGAAAAAGTCTCATTACAATCCCCAAATTACAATCCTCTCATATGAAGCTCAATATATTTATGTAAACAATCCTCTTGCTTGCAGCAGTCATTTAAAAATAATAATGACGGATCTTCGTGTGATATGTTTGTAGAGCACGGGGCCCCAACCTTTTTGGATTGAAAGGCAGTTGTTTTTCCCTAAAGATTTTTTTTGTGGTTCACTAAATCTTGGCGTTCCCTCAAAGCGACAGATACCCCGCTGTCTTGCATGTATATGATGCTGTTTTGGCTATATAACCATCGGCAAGCATGAGAACATCAGAAAGAAGGGGAATGATGATTTGAATGACAGAGGAAAACAGGGCCCTCTGAATCAGGGGTCCCCAAGCTTTTTGAACCTGTGGGCACGTTTGGGAATTTCAGACCACACTGTAGGCACTACCAAAACTGCCTAAGCACTGGTTTGCCACTTCAGCATCTACCCGTTGTGACTATGTATCTTAGGCTGTGACTTATTCAGCAAAACCTTTTGTTTCATGTCTATTGGACAATGTCTCTTTAAGAAGAGATTGTCTAATTTGGCGAATTGCTGATGGTGCAATACAACTAATGCTTCTTTTAAACATATGCTTTGATCATGTCCAGTAGTTACTTCTTTTGGGGAGGAGATTATTACACAGATACATTTTGCACTGGAGCAGTCTTTAATAGTCACTGGTGTACATGTTCTTTAAAATTATTTATCTGTTTCACGGAAATTAACAAATGGTCAGCATAAATGGATTCTCTGCACCCTTTGACAGCTAAAAAATGATATTACGACACTGGAAGGATCAACACTCCCCTCTCACAATGCAATGGATTGAGGACCTTACAACACTTCCAATATTCCAATGGGTGGCATAGACTCCACTTCCAAATGGATTCTTATTTGGATATTTGATCCGCTTTTGTTGAACCCCATGTATAATTGCTAGAAAGTTGTATTTCATACAAATCCATGTACGGTATGTATATTTTACTAATGGGAAAAAATTGGGTGCCCACAGGAACCACAATGGGGACCCAAACATGAACACCCTGTTCTGCCAATGAAGGCTTTTATTGTGCATGTGCCCTGCCTTATTCACAGAATTTTATTTATAGGGATCCAGACGTAGTCTTCCATTGGTAACTCTCCCGCGTTTACCTACCATTTCTTCTGACTTTTTTTTTTTTTTTTTTTTACCACAGAAAGACATTTAAGGAGGGAAAGGCAGAATAGCTGTACAATGCCTTTTGATTGATATCGCTAGGGGTCATCTGTCAGAGACACCCATAAGTGCTGTAAACACGGGAACCCCACCCTGCTGCAAAGTCTATGCAGTGAGTCACCACATAGGAGTTTATAAGCCTCTGTCTCCCTAAGAGAAGGTGGATCAATAAGCTATTCTTTACAGAATTATCTCAGGGCCCAAGTTACAATGGGTTGGTCTCATGATCTTAGAAACACGACTAGGGATTCTCAGTGGTAGAACAAAGTAACACAACCACTTTCAGTTAGCTTTACCTGCTGTTGAAACAACAGAAAAGAAAATAAGGGTATTGTAACACTGGCCCCAATCCAGTGCCTGTGGGGCAACAGCCTGTCCATTTCAGCATTTATTTATCAAGGGTGGGAGGTTCAGACCTTGCTATCCTTATTTATTTACTTATTTGCAAGAATGTGAAGGTACTTTGGTCCCAGTGCTTTGACACTGGGACTGAAGAGGAGAGGCCCACAGCTTCAAACAAGATGGCAGGGGTGGAAAACAAGGAGGCACAGGGACAATAGCAAAATACTAACGAGCTTCTGTTTAAGAGGGATTCGTGGGCATGCCCTTGCTTCCTCAAGATGTGCTCAGGTGCCTCAAAAGTAATAATAATGGTAACTTTAAAAAGAAATGAATACACCTATGAAGCCAAAATAATATGACAGGTAGGGGAGGAACTGTGTCAGTGATGTTACAGGAACTAGCCAGTAAGGGCCCTCCACTATGTGCACAACCCCAAGGACAAATGATTATAATAAGCGCATTAGTGCACTGAAAATGGCATTATTCTGAGCAGCAGCTATCAAAGGCAGTTTACGTTTACTTATGCTGCCAGTGATTGTGTTTGAGGTCACATTTTTCTTTTCTTTAACCCAAAACAAGTGGTAAGGTACAAAGATACAAAAGGAACAGTCTAGGAAGGCCTCTTTGTTCCACGTATCATTGAGAGTAAAGCCAATCCCTTCTTATTTTCTGCAACATTTTTCTCTAGCCATGCTATATTTACTCCAAAATATAACCTCCTAGTTTCTAAAACAGCTTTGTCCAGGCTGGTTCTCTCCAGATGTGTTGGACAGCCAACTCCCACCAGCAAGTTTAAAAACACACCAGAGAAGTTTATTTTATAATATGGTTCACAGCCATCTTTTATGCATGTTCTTAGATAAAAGTGGGAAGTGCTATATAAAGAAAGCAGAGTAGCCACTGATGATCTTTTTCCAAAAGAAGAGACGCATCAGGTTCATGCATCCTGCTCCCCTCTTTGGTCCTTTCCCCAATATTATCAACCACCCCATTGATCTGGAGAGATGAAGCTACCGATTGGGACACAGAGATTCATTACCACTGGATTTTGACAGGTCCATGTGGCAAGCAGTGGGAAAAGATGCAAATGTTTGAGCGTCTTATGCAGATCATAGTGGAGATATATATATTATTTATTTAAATCAAACTTGCAGTTTAAAATTTAAATTGGATTTCTGATTTTTTTAAAATAAGGTCATCACTAAAACTAAATTTCTGTTTTTTTAAAAAAGCTACAATTAAATCTCATCACAAACATGCTAAACTTACAATTATAGTCTCATTAAAATAGACTAATGTTTCCATCATACTCACATACATTGACCTGGTTTGCATGAAATGACAATCCAGAGTATGGGTTGTCATTGAATTATGCAAACCCTAAACCTTGGTTTATCTATGGGTTAACCATGAACAACTCAGAGTTCATAACCGAGCAACAAACCATGAGTTCTTTTCCTTGGTTGTTTGAGGTTAACAGCCCATAGTTAAGTCATAGTGCAGGGTTTGCACATTACCCACTATTCAACAAAAACCCATGATTCAATGACAACCCATACTCTGATTTGTTGTGTGAACCAGGCCATTGAGTTATCTACCCATCAAACATGGGTGTTCATATCAGTTTTTCCATCTCATAAAGATAGTTCTGCACAGTCTAACTACTAGCTCTTGCTTCTTGAAAGTTCTGGACTTTGTAATGGCTCAGTGGCAGAGAACATGCTTTGCATGCAGAAGGTCCCAGGTTAAATTCCCAGAATCTCCAGGTACGACTGGAGCCACTGCCAGCTCAATACTGGTCTCAGTATATGGTGGCTTCCTATGTTTCCCTGAATAAAGTTAGTGTGCAAAGACACAGAGTAGTTAGGAGAGTTGTTGGCTGGAGCATATTTGATGGTAGAGCTGGGCCAAGCAAGGCAGAGGAGTTAGTTACAAGAGAGACAATGTAGGAAGAAATGGTCAGATGCAGAGTCGAATAGAACAGTGGAGTGGACTGAAACACAACAGGGAAGACACCATTGTACAGACATAGCTTCCAGTTCCTATATTCCCACATGCCTTTGCCACAGAAAAATTGACATGGCTTCTGAACATGAAAGAGAGACCTTATCTAGGAAGACACCCTCCTTGATGTTGTAAAAAGTTGTACTAAGTTGAACATTAACATGTTTTAGTGATCAGATTTTACACCTGAACAGCCAATTCCAGTCTCATGCACAGAACTACATTTCTTACAACAATCTGAAGGTCATGCTGATGCAAGCTATACGACTGTCTGGGGTGGGAGAAGGGGAAAAAAAGAATATAAGCAGCTAAGTAATTTGTTTTAGAATTCTAGGTTATGGCAGATTTTAGTGTGGCTTTGTAGCATCAGAGACTACTCATCCTGCTCTTAAGCCCATTTATTAGTAGCCCAGTACAAATTAGAGCTAGGGGATGGAGAGGAGAAGAAAAGCCATTTTCTGTATAGTAAGAATACAAGGGCAATTCAGGCCATAGCTAGACCTAAGGTTTATCCCTGGATCATCCAGGGGTCAAACCTGTTCATCTAGGTGACACACAGGGGATCCAGTGTTCAGGCAGGGGCGAACCCTGGATGATCCCAGGATAAACCTTAGGTCTAGCTGTGGCCCTAGTCATACAGTCTTCATCAGTTTGAAAGAGGTTTTAGAGCTCCACTAGGTTCCATTACATCCCTGCTGTAGCATTCATCCCAATTCACAAGAACATAACAGCAGCCTTGCTGGATCAGACTAAGGGTCCATCTAGTCCAGCATTCTATTCCCACAGCAGCCAACTGGATGCCTATAGGAAACCCACAAACAGGTCATGAGTGCAATAGCATTCTCCCAGTGGTGTTCCCCATCAACTGGCAAAGAAAGGCTATACTGGAGGCAGTATATAGCCACCATGACTAGTAGCCACTGATGTCTTTATCCACACTTCACCACTATCAGCTGTTCTCTCAGAGGTCAATAGGCTGACCTACACATTCAGAAGAGCACATAGCAATACTTCAGAATATAAGTATGGGATGGCTTATTTGAATGCTTCCCAAGTCAAAGACTGTCTGGCCCTGGAAGGAGAAGGCGTGCAGCAAACACTTACTGTTGGATAGGGAGAATTTGTACTAACTTCTAAAATATGGACATTTAATTAACAAACAAACGAAAACCTCCATGCCATGAAGAAGCAAAGCTTTCTTTAAAAGAAGAACAGAATGTGAGAGTAGCAATGCATTGAGCAACTTTCACCTTGTAGATTTCAACAGCTCAGGCAGAGCTTGATTAAACACTTCCATTCCCTCCCTGTAGAACTCCCTTGGGATTGGCAAACAGAAGAAAACTGGATGGCTGACAAGAGCCTTGGGCAGGGGAAAGGGCAAGCCAAGTCACTCACTTTCCCAAGAGACCCAGACATGCACAACGTGGAACAGAGCAAGACCACGCTGCAGCTGGGGATGGAGAAGGAGTCCCATTCTTCTAAAGCTCTAGCAGGTACAGTGGCCTGTCCGTCAGAATTCTTCCTGAACCAGAGATACAGAGTCTCAGGCTTGGGGACCAAATCCGGCCCGTCTGGGCTCCCCAAATGGCCCCTCCCTTTCCCCTGGCACCTCCCCCTCTCCCCAGACCACCAATCATTTGGGGGCTTTCCCAACTTTGGTGAAGCTTTTTCCTCCTATTTTAAAACGTTCAGTGGCAGTAAGAGCTTTAAGTTAAAACATGCTGGCATTTTTGGTCTCACCCTTTTTGTCTTCGCCCACCACTGGAATGCAGCTCCCAAGACTTCCCCTGAAAAGGAGTTTAGCCCTAGGAATGAAAGAGGTTCAACACCTCTGCCCTAAAAAACCCAAGCATATCTATTTGGGATGCCCCATCTTGAGCCTACACAACTCCTACAGCAGGTGTTCAGCACTTTTGAAGGGGGGAAAATGTCTGAACCGTCACTGCGCAAGTACTGATAACATCTATTACACACCTGAGCACAGGAAACACATGACCCACTCCAGGTTTCAAAGTCTGGATCAGAGGTAGGCAACCTAGTGCCCTCCAGATGTTTTGACTACAGCTCCCATAAACCCTGACCATTCTTCATGCTGGCTGGAGCTGATGGAATTAATAGTCCAAAGGATCTACAGGGCACCAGGTTGCCTACTCCTGACCTGGGTCAAGTAAGTGGCATTGATAGACTGGTGCCAATCTAATTTGTACTAACAATTTGTACCAACTTCTAAAATGTGGACACAGAAAGCAAAAGATAAGATAATGGAGGAATCTGAACATGAGAGGAAGGAAAGACCTGAGCAGATCCCCTTGAAAAGGGAATGAGTCATTTGAGCATCGCCATCTGCATGTACAAGATATCAGCCAGCTTAGCAGAAATAGCGAGCAAGATGGAGATAGCGTAATCTTTCCCGAGATGACGACACACACTCTCATAGGAAGAAGGGGTGCTGGATTCAGCTGGATTGCTCTCTCAGCACCCAATCCGGATTCTCAGAGTCCCAATTAATAGCTTAGACACTTTGGGGGATTTTGCCATTAGCATCTAGCAACTTTGACTGAACTCCGCAGGATACACAATCTCAGAGAAACAGGAATGGCTCCACAGTTTTATGTGCCAAGAGAGGAAGGAAAGTGCATTTGCTCCGGCCGCATCTTCCTCTCCAGTGCTTCTTGCCTAATATCCTTATATTTGCAAACTATGGGGCATGGCCTCATATGCATTAATAAGCTGCACACAAAGGATTTCTTCTAGGTCAAGTGGAAAGCTGACACTTACCCAAGTTTTAAAAGAGGAAAGGCTCTTTGGCCTGTTAGCATCACATGCACATATTTAACACACTGCTCAGGATCACGCTGTGGATTCTTTGCCAGGATTACAGAGCAGAATCTTGAACTATTTCCTATTGTGTGTTGAGGATGGAAATCTCATGCAATTTCCATCAACACCCTTCATTTGTAGATGAAAACAGATTGTACTAAACAATTAAGATTTGTACACATGCTTAAAACACACACATGCCAGCACTTAGGAATTCCAGATTCTACACCCGGAATTCTGCAGTCTAAACTTTCAATGGTGACTCATTTTGAGGGCTCTTTCTGACCTGTGACATGGGAGCTGACGCAGCACATGTCCTTCCCACACAAGTAGCGAGGAAATCACAAAATCTCATGGAAGGGACCCAAAGCACAGCTCTTTGCCATCTCAGCACTGCCACAGTTTCTAGGAGGGGTGACAGTCTAGAATTCAGGTATCTCAACGTGATTGTAGCGAAACAGGGAGGACTGGCATTGTATTAGCTCCAAGTAGCATTAAGAGGGGTCACTGGAATGTATGATTTGGATTTGGCAGAATCTGGAACAGTTGGGAGGGTTGGCAGAAAAACTGGGATGAAGGAAGGCCAAGTAGCAACAACAGGGAAGAACCAGTAAGGAGAGAAAGTTGCACAAAGGCATATGAAACTCCCAACCCTCTGGTAGTCTTTGAGCAATAAAAAAACACCGTGGCACATTTTCTCTGTAGAGAAGAAACTTAGTGCAAAACAATACATGTCTACTCAGAAGTATTGCGTTCGATGTGGTTTACTCCCAGGTAAGTATGTATAGGACTGCAGCTTTAAAACCCCTGAAGAACCAACCACAAGCACACAAGCAACGTAAATCTTGTTGACTCTGCTGGAACTTGCTTCCAAAAAAGCCTGCTTTGCACTGCAGCCTGGGAACTGCAGAGTTCGAGAGTCAATTTTGGGTAAGGCACAGAAGGCATAACGACCTCATGGTAATGAGATAGCATGCCTAGAGCTGCCAGCTTTTGCCAAGAGTGAAATTATAGTGATGACACAACACTCTTAGAAGTTTATAAGCTATCTTTTCAGTTCCTACAGAGAGGGGCCCCTGAACTGTTTGAGACAAAAGAGTTTACAGTAGCCCAATGTCTCACAACCGAGGGCTCAATCATTTGGAAGTCAAGGAATCAAATGTTGCCCTACAACAGACATGGGGAACCTCAGGCCTGTAGGCCCAATCCAGCCCTCTGGGAGTCCCCACAATGGCCACACCCCTTTTCCTGGCCAAGCCCCCTTTCCCCCGACCACCATTCATTTGGTGCTTTTTCCAACCTTTGCATGGCTTCTCCTCATCCCACACCCCATTCTAAACAGTTGGAACGCCTGTCTTAAGGCTTAGTTACCAGCAGTGAGAGCTTTAAGTTAAAACATTCTGGTATTTTCGTCCCACTTCCTTGGCCTTTGGCCCCACCCAGTAATGGAATGCAGCCTTTGAGCTGGAAGAATTTCTCCAGCCTGGTCTACATTGTCCACTTTTATTTGCAACACACACTTGCATCCTGGAAGATTATGAAAACCTTTCACCTAACCAAACCTTATGTTCTGGATTCCTTTCCTTACTGACTCTTATTTTTCATTAGAAAGAGGTCATTTTAAATACCCCAAAGTCACTCTCGAGTCTCACAGAGTGCCATAGCCATAGTATACCTCTGTTTTTTACTGGTGCTCTGAAGTCAGAAAATTTGTGTTCGGAACAGGCTTGCTCTCAGGGCTCCAGAATATGAAGCCACATATTGTCAATAGAACCAACTACTGGGGGAGATGAGGCAGGACAGGCTCTCCCACACTGGAGTTCTTTAAGCAAAGGGATTTTGGAGGAAGCTCTAGCTCTGGATTTCTTAGATTGAGGGAGCTGACATAAAAGGCTCCCTTTTCAGCTCTATAATTTTACCCAGGAGACCACAGCCTACACTCCCATCAGCCCTAGCCAGCATAGCCAATGGTGAAGAATGCTGGGAGTTGTAGGCCAAAACATCTGGAGGGCCACAAGTTGCCCACTCCTGCAATAGAGTGATACAAACTAAGGACTGTTTTATGTTGATCCTCATATTTACCTAGATCAGCCTTCCCCAATTTGGTACCCTCCAGAAGTTTGGAAAACTCCCATCAGCTTCAGCCAACATGGCCAATGGTTAGGAAAGATGGCAGTTGTAGCCTAACATATGGAGTGTACCAGGTTGAGCCAGGCTGACTTAGTTGTTCAACAGTTTACTGCCTGTGGAAGACTAGGAACTACTCAACATTAACCTGCAAACTCTGGTGCGCACTAGCCTGGACAGAATTGGTTGAGGACTTTATTTTAATATTTAGAAAAGGAGCCTTGTGCTATTAGTGCCTTGACCCAGAAGGCCTTAGTGCTATGGCACCAAGTTGCGCATAGCTTAGTCTTAACCCAATTATAGAAGTTTGTGGATAAAGGGAAGCTGGTCTTACCCACACTCAAGACTCATCTATTTTTTTCCTCTCTTGAACAGCCTGTTTGAGAAGAGCTGTATGACTAAAAAGCACACGTATTGCATTTGAGCTCTAGCTAGTCCTAATAAAAAGGTATGACCTCACCCGTGCAGATTCTGAATGTATTCCGTGTTGCCTTGCACTGTAAGGCAACACGGCTAAGGGCACAATCCTTTCAGGATGGCCATAAGCCTCCAAACTCATAGGCTTACAGCAATCCAAGGCAGAGCAGGACAAGCAGCGAAGGCAGTATTTGCCTCTGCACTCCTCCTGCTCTGCATTTTGGCTAGATGGCTTTTTTGCCTGTCTAGCTGGGATATGTCAGAGTGGGAGGGAAAGAGCCAGTGGAGGCCCAAGGAGGTATCATACGTCAGCCTCTCCAGTCCTCTCCCTGCTCACCGGCATGCCCCCTTTCCCTTCAATCTCAGGTCACTTTTGGGAGGTCAGAGAGAGAGCTGGTACAGTTCTCTCCATGCTGGGTGGGAAGTAGGGATTTGTGGGTTCAAGGTGGGAAGTACGAATTTGTGGGTCCAAGGTTGGAGTGCTATCTCTGACGTCGGATCCAGAAATCCAAACTACGTTATGGCCCTCCAGATTCTATCTAAGGTCCATGGAATTGCTCCCCAAGTCAGCAGGAAGAAGAGAAGTGTCTGTTATTTACAGCCACTTTGCAAAGAATAATCGGGGGGGGGGGAAGAGAGAGAGAGAGAGAGAGAGAGAGAGAGAGAGAGAGAGAGAGAGAGAACATGCATGCAGGTACATCATTTGCCGTGGCTGCATCAACTTTCATTTCAAGCCACAGTGACCACTTTTCAGAGGTCGGTAGTACCACTTTCCCTGCAGTCTCTAATGGCAAGTAGAGCTCACCAACAAGTGTGGTACCTCAGCACAAACAAGCAGTCTACGTATGTCAAGATTCTGATGGAGAAGAAAACTGGACCACCAACTCTTGTGAATCTTTGCTACCTGGATTAAATTTCAGCAGATCATAACCCCATTCTTTTGTGATCGAGTCTGAATCATTTTAGCTGTGCAGGAAGGGCCACAAGGAGAGGGAGGCAAGGGTTTTCCCAACAGAAATCAAGGCAAAATCAATGGGATTGCCACAAAATGATTCCCATTTGTTTCAGTTCCGGCCTTTACATAAAGCAAGTCATCATCCTCAGCCTGTGGTCTCCCATGTACACAAGAATCTTTCAGAAAGGAGGCCACGCCCCAAAGAGCATAAAACTTCCTTGGGAGGGGATTTCACGCAGGTGTGACACACTTTAGTGTTTATGGGATAGTAGCTTGAATCACCCACATATCAAACGTGACTAAAGGAATGAAGCAGAGTGTGTGTGTAACTGCAGCAAAACAACGAAAACACCAAGTGTTGGCTACTTTAAAAGAGCTGCAGATAATTTTAAGCTGTGTGTAGATATGCAATGGCAAGGACAATAGCAGCACTCCAGTTTATCACAGTATCACATACGAACAGCCATGATGGATCAGACAAAGGGTCCAACTAGCCCAGCATTCTGTATACACAAAAGCCAGCCAGCTGCCCATGGGAAACCCACAAGCCGGATATGAGCGCAACAGCACCTTCTTGCCCATGTTCTCCAGCAACTACTGTACATAGCCATACTGCCATTGATGCTAGAGGTAGCATACCGGCATCAGACCTAGTAGCCAGCTCTGTTCTCCTCCAGGAATTTGTCTAACCCCCTTTTAAAGCCATCCAAATTGGTGGCCATCACATCTTGGGGAAGCAAATTCTATAGTTTTAACGATGTGCTGTGTGACGAAATCCTTCCTTTTATCTGTCTTGAATCTCCCACCAATCAGCTTCATGGGATGATCCAGGTTCTAGTATTATGAGAGAGGGAGAAAAATGCCTTCCTAAACACTTTCTCCACACCATCCATAATGTTGTACACCTCTATCATGTCTCTCCTCTAAGCCAAATTGTCCCACATAGTTCTCTCTCATTGTGAAAGAACAAAAACATATCTGAGCCACCAGAAGATACAAGATCAGCTCCAAAACTTACATCCATGTAGTTCTTCAGGGATTCTGGGGTAGGTGTACCCACACCTGCCCCCCCATATTTGTACTTCAGCATTTCCCCCAACTCATTCAGATCTTGGATATCGGTCCCATATTCATTGTAGATGCTGCGCATGGAGGGGAATTTCTTCAACGGGATTCTGTCCAAGAGAGATTGATTTTTTAAAAAAGATGCATGCACAATAGCTGAAGCAAATGGCTCCCCTGCCCCAACCCTGCCCTGCAACTGTATCAGTAGGAATCGACAACAAATCAAGGGCCTGTTCCACTATCAGCACTGTTTTAGCTTTAATTCCATAACAAGAGATTATCTTGAGAGGTTCAGAATTGCCTATTGCAGCCAAGGTAGCATCTTTTCCTTTTGACCTAAAACAAAAGAACAAGTGTACAACAGGTTCTGCAGGAGCCACATTCTCTGTTGGGGTTTTATTTGCATGGCTCCTAAAACTCCTTGCTAATTTACCCCTACAGGGAATTTGGTGCCATTTTATGGGAACCTCCCTCCTGGATCCAGTTTTGGAAGTTTCATCTTTTTTTTCTTTTTTATTAACTGATATCTGCTTGAAGGCCAACCTGTGGATGTTTGTTATTTTGACTTCTAATTATAAGGCCACAAATCTATGCATGTTTAGACAGAAAAAAAGTCCTACAACTCTCAGCAGGGCTAGCTAGGTTACGCAGGGAGTTGGTGGACTTTTCTTTCCGTCTAAACATGCATAATGGCACTTTCATCACTAGGTTTTAAACAGCTTTAACTTAAAGCTTCCTTTGACCCAAAGATTTAACGTGTGACCATTCTTTTGCCAGCCATATCCCCCTCCCACAATCCCCATTCCACATCATGCTTATGGCCCTCTTTCCACAGCAGAATGAGAACCTATATGTATTAGTAATAAAACACAGCAACATGCAGAACACTCGTTTGTTTATCTTTGTAACAAGGTACAGTGACAAAGCCAATTGGCCAATGCATGGCTGAGTAGGATACAGCACTGGCTCAAGTGCACCGCATTGATTCTTAACTATAAGAAGAGCTTTCTTGTGCAAAGACCGGGCCAAGGCTTTTGAACAACCGCATCATTCAAAAGCCACAGGAAGTCAAGCTGATCTCAGAACAGGGAAAAGGAGAGTTTCAGTTTGGCTAAGAGGTACTCACACTTTTTGAGATGTTGACACACAATTCCAATTAAAGCATCTCAAACCAAGCTTGGCTGAGGCTGATATTGACATAAAAGGGATGGTGGCAGTCTACTGACTCTCTGTTTGTCTGTTTGGGAAACCTGCTTTCTCCCTTCCCTGAGACATTCAGAAGCAGTAAACTGTCCATGCATGCCCCAGGCCTTGGGGAAAGGGCCGGGATCAGTTTTCTCCATCTGGGGATAGTGATGGGCATTTAACTAGACAAGAAGAAATGTGGTCAACTAATAGGACAGAACAAAAGATACCTTCATCAACAGGTTTGATACTTTCACCAATTAGTTTGATTTCATTGATTTACATTAACAGCTACTTTCTTTAAAAGGGCATTATATTATATCTTAACGCAGGCAAAATTTCTATAAATGTGACTAGTGTAATAGACAGTTCTTCCCTTTAGCTTTTACCCCAAAACACCAGTCATACATTTATTTAAAAAGTGAAATTAAATTAGAAAGAAGTAAAAGCAACAGCAACCATTAAAAGACACACCAGACAACTTGGAAGGGGAACTCCCTAGTTCCTGCAGCCAGCAAGATGGAGTCATGGGCTGTCCCAGGCAGAGACCTTTGCTATCAATGGCTGTTTGTGTTTCCAAAATGCTGGAGTTACTTTACAATGCTATTAGGTTTGCCCCACATTGCTGAAGGATTAGCTTGCAAGAAGCCCATCATTACTTCTGCATTTGCTAACAAATAACACTGCATTGAAATTGAGAAACTAAGCTGCCACCTCGGACTTTTGGGCTTCATGGAATATTTGGGCACCGTCAAATATATGTCCCACCCAGCACAAGATCTTCCAAATTCTTCACAACGTATGGTGAAGTTGGAAGCAGGGAGAGAGGTCTCATCTTGTTGGGGGATCCAGAAACAGGTTGGCAGATAGAGAGGAGACTTATGATCACAATAGATTAATACATTTCAAGTGTGGACTGGCTTGCAGCACATCCCCTTCAGGTGGATATGGGAACATCCTTATTCTTTTCCAAATAATTCAACCCCCGCTGAAGCTGACTAATGTCATTGTCGGCTGTTTCAACATAGTCATATCGTTCCCAGCATTTCCCAGTCAGGCTGGCAGCTGTAGGATTTTTTTTTTCTGTCTAAACACGCATAGGATTGTGCCCTAAAGTATATGGATAGTGAAGCACTGCCAGCCATGTAGGAGGCACTTTCGACATGTCAGAACATCACCAGCCATTTAACTCCTTTGCTCACTATGTGAAAGTAGGATGGTGTTCCCTTTTAATCAAGTGCCATCTAAAACAGATGTTGCCAGTGAATGTGCCTAGAAATGTGCTTTTAAGAAGAGACTCCACTTTTTGCTACTATGGAGCTGTCTCAATGTGCACAGCTTTCTACATCAAATACTTGGCACTTTGCTCTTGCTGGTTTTTTGGGAAGGTAGGATTTAAATAGTTTGTTGCCCTTCAGCTATAATCAGCTTTTGCCCTACCCCACCCCAAAGTATAATAATGAAAAGATGAAGGAGCTCTCAGTACTAGTTTAGCACTTAGGCTTCAATCCTTTGCACACTTACATGGGAGTAAACCACCTTGAAGGCAAATGGGTCTAACATTTGAGTAACCCTACACAGGACTGTGCTGTCAAAGGCAGCTTCTTGTTAGGGCAAGGCACCTCTTAGAAGCTTGCCTCCCCCCCCCCCCTTGCAATAACCTACTGCCACACCTTAACTCTTATGCCTCAGTTTTTGCTGCAACCTGATGACCATATGCTTGCAAACTTCCCTCCCAGCTCCTAAGTTACAATAATGACAGAACTCCAGAAATCAACTCCATTACTTTCAACATATATGGAGATCACAGAGTAAAATATAGGCCGAGTTTGGATGACCTGCTAATCAACTTTTTTTTTGGGGGGGGGGGGGGTAACAGGAGCAAAATGGAAATCAACCGTTGATTAGCATGTCGTCTGAACTCAGCCATAGCTAGAGCAGGAGTACCAAAAGTAGGACAAAATGGGGTGTGGGTGTGTGTTCAAGAAACTACATTCCTTCACTGTCTACATCCCTGCTTAGAATATCATGTAAAAACTAGCACATTACATACAGTTCTGGGCAGGAGCTACACTTCTGCTTTATAATGGTTTATAACGGTATTTACAACAGTTCTGGCCCAGAGCGTGACCATATGAAGAGGAGGCCAGGGCTCCTGTATCTTTAACAGTTGCATAGAAAAGGGATTTCATCAGGTGCCATTTGTAAATATGGAGAACCTGGTGAAATTCCCTCTTCATTACTCCAGTTAAAGCTGCAGGAGCTATACTAGAGTGACCAGATTTAAAGGAGGGCAGGGCACCTGCAGCTTTAAGTGGTGTGATGAAGAGAAAATTTCACCAGGTTCTCCATATATACAAATGACATCCACCGAAATTCTCTTTTCAATACAACTGTTAAAGATACAGGAGCCCTGTCCTCCTTTTCATATGGTCACCCTACACATACCATTTACCGTTTTCAATCTATTTTCAAAGTGTAATCTACTGAACTTCTGCAGATTACTAAGAGTAAACACACTTAGGACCAAACAGACATTAATTTAACTCCGTATCTAGCAGCTACGTTATCTTTCTTTTTTTTAACGCTAGAGTAGACACAGGGCCCCGATCCGAATCTTAAAAGCCCCTCCACCTTCACGTTAGGGACCTGATCCTGAGCATGCCCTCTGTGCCTACTCTAAATGGGGCATGTGACATGTTTTTTAAGACGGCCAATCAGCATCTTTATAGTCACACGTGCGTAATGCCAAGCGAACCCAGCAACAAACGCACACGCTGGGGGAAGGCGAACTAACTCTCCTTCGGAGATTCTAAGCTCTTTTAAGAGCAAGAAAGACTCTTTGATCGTTCCGAGAATGTGGTGCGTGTGTCCAATCGAGGAGTTTAATTTCCGGATCGGGAAGAGCAAAAGCGAACGCACCCAGGGCGCAATCCTATGCGTGTTTAGACAGAAGGGGCGGGGGGGGGGAGAACCTATAATGGCTGGAGAATGCTGGGAATTGTAGGATTTTCTTTTCTGTCTAAACACGCATAGGATTGTGCTCTCAGTGGAGAAGCAGGCGATCTGAAGCGACAAGCCCTACGCAATGCCAGCTTGTTCCAGACCAGAAGAATCCAGAAGAGGGAATCAGCGTTACTTTTTTCATTTAGATAAGCGCAACCGGACCAATCCTTGAAGCGCGAGGCTTATATGACGATGAATATCATTGTTTTTTCAATTGCAATCTCCTCGCAAAGTCTGCAAAGGCTTCGAATGGCCCTCTCCTCCCCCCACCCAGGGAAGAGGCAATGCCTAGCGCCATGCCGACTCTCACCTGATCAGCGACGAACAAGCGGCCACCAGAGAGGCCAGCAGTATTAAAGAACGAAGCCCCATGGCTGCAGCAGGCCGTGCTGGATCGGAGCAGGTCGGATACGGTGCGAGTTCTGCTGCAGGCCCTGCTCCGTTTATACTTGCACCCTTTGTTATTTAGGAGATGACTGAGCAATCTGATCCTGTGACTTGCTTAATCAGCTGATTAAGCAACTCGGGGCCACGTGATCGGGGGGAGGCGGAGCAGGATTTAACCCCGTACGTGCCGTTATATCCTAGCAGAAAGATTGCCTCGCTATTATAAGAAAAGCTGGGTGGGGTTGAGAAGAAGAAGAAGAAAACAATAGGATTGCACATCTATTTCTGGGCAGTTGGTTGATTCTTTCGTTAGTCGGATGGGTGCGGAGAAGAGAAACGGAAGCTCTTTGTGCGCAACCCTCGTCCCACGTGAAGCACCGCGTGATTCAGGCCTCCAAAAGCCACCAGTTGGTGTAGAAATGCATGCTCGTCTTTTTAAAATCGCTTATGTGGGCTTCTTATTTTACTATTCGGGACGCCCTTGCTTCACATGCTAAAGTTTTCTTCCAAACAAAATAGTCTTACAGCTATTATTTCATTTGTTTTTAAGTGCTTGCATAATTATTTGACTTCAAGCCAGATGTTTCAGGAAAGATACAAGGCCTGGAGACAACTGGCAAGAGCAGATCTGAGGTGTGACCTCTAATGGTACATGGAGGATCACATCTGAAAGACTGTGGCCAGCGCCAGAGACCAGCATGGCGGGCATCTGACAAAGCTTATGTCCTGGCCAGGGGGCTGCAGTGAAGGGGCCCACAGGATCTGCTCCTCCTTCTCAGCATTGCCACCTGCTTGTTCAGCTGCCCTCCCCCTCTGGCCCAAAGGCCATGAGCAAGCAAATCGTGTATTGCTAACTGCAGTAGAACTCTATATTTACTTATTTATTGAGCTTCGGCTATTGGGCGGTATAAAAGTGCGATAAATAAATAAATACAACTCTATAGGGATAACAACCCACCATCCATAACTCTGCTAGTTCTATGAGACACCACAGAGCATACCCTAAATTTTCAGAGAATTTCATAGAACCCCATAATGTCATATAATCTAATACTACATAGAACATCCTGGAAAACTCTTGAGTTTTACCTTCTAATTAGAAACTACCAAAGTGAGGTTGAGCAGCTGCCAACTCTGTTTGGCAAGTGAGCAGGTGGTTGAGGTGTCAAGAAAAAGAACCAACCACCACTGCAACAATGGCGGTGGACAGGGCCAGTGGGGCCCCCTCTCTTGGCCTTCTCTGTCAGTAGTATTCTGAGGTACATTATGGCCGTTTCTCCACCTGCCTTTTTACCAGGGATTGTCCCGGGATCATCCCTGTGCATGCAAATGACACACAGGGGATCCCGGGAGCAGGCAAAGACGATCCCTCCATTTTCCTGGGATAATAATTAGGTGTAGAAAGGGCCTATGTTAAGCAGTACCAGCTGGCTGAGTCTAAACACAATTTAACTTCCCTCCATACCCTGTTGGAGTGAAATTTTGTCGGGCACTGAGGGAAATTAATATTGTAGCTAGATCCAGCTGGCCAGCGCTTCTAGGAGTGTTGGGACAGAATAGTTTTAAATGGGGTAAGCCAGGAGCTGACGCTGGTCCTGGCGGTGAGGAGGTATAGTGGGTGGAGGGTGTCTTGCCCAAGGGCTCCCAAAGCCAGAAGCCACCACTGAGGACAAACAAAAACCCTTTGGTGAGTTGTCATCCAGACTGATTCTTAGTCACCACATATTTCATTAAAAAGTAGTTGGAGAAAAAAAAGTATTGCTAACTGCAGTAGAACTCTATATTTATTTACTTATTTATTGAGCTTCGGCTATTGGGCGGTATAAAAATGCAATAAATAAATAAATAGAACTCTATAGGAATAACAACCCACCATCCATGACTCTGCTAGTTCTATGAGACACCACAGAGCATACCCTAAATTTTCAGAGAATTTCATAGAACTCCATAATGTCATATAATCCAATACTACATAGAACATCCTGGAAAACTCTTGAGTTTTACCTTCTAATTAGAAACTACCACAGTGTTGCAAGACAAACTTCCATAGAACTTTATACAACAGAAATCCAGAACCAATTTGAGTCCCCCACAGCTGCATAACTCCATATAACAGACCTTCATAGTACCAAAGAATGGAACCCTCAAAAACCACAGAATCCTATCAAAAAGAACTTGGCTGCACCACAGAACTGTACAGTTCTAGGGAAGGCTGTAGAACAGAATGGGTTTCATATGCAAACCATATTCATTGAAGGTTGAAGTCAGCTTCTTTATATTATCAGTTTGATCTCCAACTGCTCTGGTTTATTTCTTGATTGGCCAGAGACAAGAGTCACAGGATACTTCCAAATGAGACTTTTAATCGGACAACCGTCCTGCCTCATTCACTGAATTGTGCAGGGGGTTGAGATGGCTTTGTTTTCCATTTGTAACCCTCCTGTGTTTTCACACCACTTCTACCATCTTTTTTCTTACCACAAACAATCTGTTACGGAGGGAAAGGCAGAACAATGCCTTTTGATTGGTAGAGCGAGGAGCCATCCATCTGAATGCATTCAGTATCCCACAACGTTTCTTGCTGAATAGGAACCCAGATAAGACTTCAGTTGTTTTCACCAATGTCTGAAAACGTGTTGCAAAGGTATCTGGCCTATAAGCTGATGCTCCAGTGTTACAGAGTCATTGAGTAACTCCCACATGGGGCCCAGAGGCATTCTTGGAAAACGGAGATGGGGCTGAAGACATGCACTACACTTTGCAGCATGCCAGTCTCCCAGGGAGCTGGGCAGGTGCCAATGGGCACTGTGTTGGAAAAACCATCCATAGTCCTTTGCAATGAATGAGAGAGGACAGCCCATTCTTCTTTTTAAAAGGGCACCCTGCCCCAACTAGAGATGTAAAATTTCCAGAAATTTTGAAGCCATGGGGAAAAAATGTTTTTCCCCCGGGGAATTTTCAGGGGAAAACAGAAATTTTCAGAAAAATGGGGTGGGGGGAATGCAATATTAGCAGTTTTTACAGATTGAAAGTCACTTTGTTACTTTAAGAACATAAAATGTAATTATGTACAAATTAGTGTGGCATAAAATGATCACATTTGGTATATTAATAGTACAGTGTATTCAAGCAATTATTACAAATTGAATTTACTTTTTTACTTCTTTTTTGTAACAAATGGAGCTACAAGTTCCTGAACTGTAAGGAACACCTGAACTGCAAGGAACCTCTTTGTTTTTGCCAGTCTATGAGGAGCAGGCAAAACAAAAATTAAAAACAAGCAAACAGGAGAAACCATCAACATTAGTAACAAAGAAAATTATTTATGTCTCCGCTAGTCCTCCACAGCGTCAAGCAGACATAAAGCACCCATTCCCATAAAAAGAACTGAGGGGAAAAAGGGGGGGGGACACCAAAATTCAATGAATATGCATGAAATTTAATCAGACTCATTTTCTGACCTTATAGCTATCACCATTAGCTTCAGTCTCTGCTTCAATGGCAGTGCGTCCTAGAGGCAGAAATGCATCTTGCCCTTGCATTTAAGAGCTGTAGTCTCAGTTTGCAACCTAGGACTTGCTTGTCCTTGGTGCACAGAAATTGTAGTAATCTGATACTGTACATAGTTTTTAGAAATCATTTAGAGAAGTAAATATATGAACACCTTGTCTTAAACATTTTATTCATCATGCTAAAATAAAACATTCCATAATCCATTCTTTTTCTTTTGTTTCAATTTTTCCAATTTTTCAGGGGAAAAACAAATAAATAAATAAAAGGCTTCGGGGGGGCAAACATCCCCGCCCCCCAAAAATCTGTTTTTTTTCTGGGCCTTCACCTCTCTAGCCCTAATTACATCTGCTCAGGAGATTATAAGTAGTTCCATTGTACTCTCAAGTTGTCCTTTCTCTTTCAAGCATCCTAAAGGAAACAGCAGTCAACAACTGCTACATGTAACACTGAACTACTGCTGGTCAATTGCATAGCAAACCTTACAGCAAAAAGGGAATATCTGGCAATAAATCCTAGGGTAAACTGCCAGTAAAAAGATAAAAAAGTCTAAAATTAGCTTTCAGCCAGTTCCATACATTAGTCAACAAATCGAAGCTGTCCAGTGTCCCAGCTTAATTTAACTAAGTCTAAATGATTCTCTCTGTAGCTTTTAAAACTGTTTTATTGAAATATTTTTCGAAGACAGCAGATATTAACAAATTTTACATGTGTTCAGTTGCTACTGTCATTCCCCCCCAAATTACATAGTTTTACATAGTTTTTAATACCAAGCACATGTCTCCTGCTGAATAGATAAATTAGTACAAATATAATCAAAGGAAAAGTAACAATATATTGTAGAAGCAACGAGAGAAACACAAATTATGCAGCCTCATGAATCCAGAATCTCCTGATTATTATTATTTTTTAAAAAATGAATATATATGCCCTCCATATAGCTTGTTTTGTTACAGGGTATGGAATGAATCTACCTAGATGTCTCTGAACAGCATTGTAAACTGATACTTTATAAAAGTCATTAGTAAAACATATGACATTGTTATTCCAACAATGTACTGTGCAAACAGTTTTAGAAACTGTCTGAAGGCAAGTTGTTTTGTGTTAGAAAGTAAAATGTGGATCATATATTTAATGCTTATCCAGACATTCTTTTAATAATCCTTCACCTTTCCATTAGTCCTCATGCAATCTCCTTATCCATCTAGCATTTTGTGACATCCTTCAAAGAAAATGTTGATTTTTTTATTATTATTATTTAAAAAGAATAGCTCATGAAAAAGTAGTATATTGTTGTATGGTAGTATTACTGGTGATTATGACATTTGTATATTTCATTTTAAAGAGTTGCATTGCATTTCCACGCTTGTATCACACAGTGAGAGGGCAACCCCTCTTGGGCTTCTCCACACTGAGACTTTTTATCCCACGATTTTTAAAGGGGCGCCTGATTCCAGATTCTTTGCAGGATTAAGATCAGCCCTTTACATGCACTTCCCTCCCCCACCTCTTCTTCCCTTTATCTGAGAGTTCTATATGGTTCATTAAACTTCATCATCTAGTGACTGTAGTTATAATGAGACTTCGGGCCTTGCTAGACCTGGTCGAAAATCCGGGGGAGAGGAGGGTAGAACTCGCGTTATGAATAACACGAGATCTTGGCCTTATTTACACGTGAGCCGTGACAAGCTCTGGAGGAGAGCTGTTGCGACCGCCATTTTTTTTATTTTTAAAGAGGCAGCAGTGGCGCAGGAGCCAGGAAAGGTAAGTAGGGTTTTTGTTTTTTGTTTTTTAAAGTTTCCTTCTCCCCCCCACCCCGGCCCCGTTCTCCTTCCCCTGCCCCCCCGCCCCCCCCCGCCCACAATGTCTGATCCCCCGCCTGATGTCCCCCGGCCAGGTTCTCCTTTGCCCGCCCCCCACCTATGATGTCCAATCCCCCGCCCAATGTCCCCCCCGCAATTCCCCCCCGATGTCCCTGGCCTCCGTTTCCCGCCCCCCTGATGTCCCCAGCCTCTCTTTCCCATCCCCCCATGTCCCCGGCCTCCATTCCCCCCCCCATGTCCCCAGCCTGTGATGGCCTCCGCCGCCAAGTCCCCGGCCTGTGATGCCCGGCTGGGGGACATGGCAGCGCCAGGCATCACAGGCCGGGGACTCAGCGGCGGAGGCCAACACAGGCCAGAGACATGGGGGGGGGGGGCGAGAAACGGAGGCTGGGGACATGGGGGTGGCGGGAGCGCTGCGGCCCATCCGCCGCTTTTCCCGGCTACTCGCATGTAAGTACGGTAGCCGGGAAAAGCGGCAGATAGGTCCACACGTGCGTGGTCCTGGCCTCAGCCCAACTTGAGGCTGGAACCACGGGAAGAACTGCGCTACAGGCGGTTCTGGTTAGCACGGTTCCAGGGCGGCTCGAGTTCTGGCTGAGGCTGGGATCCCCTGCGCGTCATTTGGATGCACAGGGACGAGCGCTGCGCTAACCCCTGGTCTAGCAAGGCCCGTCGTCTTTACACAGGACAAATGTGCATCTTCTTCAGGGAAAAGATCCTGCACAACAACGAGTCACCACTGCACATTTGTTGCTTGATAAACTGAATGTCAGGAAAAGGCTGTTACATTTGTTGGTATTTCTGTGGCCAGATTTCACATAATGATGCTTATGAGATGATGATGAGAAACATTATTTTGAAAGCTTTCAGTGCAATAGACCTAAGTGTACTGCCATGTACCATCCAACTGTAAGTATTACATTATTTTATCACTTTGTTTGCCCATCATTGGTGTGCACCAGATTGTGTGCTTCTCTTTAGCTAGTAGAACAAAAGCTTTCTTGCTTTGGTATCAGATATAATGAATTGGCTGATATGAGGGAGTTTTGAGGGAGTATGTGCATGTGTTTGGAGCTAGAGTCCTACAACACTGAAAAATGTATAGGTTTTGTGGAATAAAAAGGGAAACGATGTTTGGAAGATGACTGTGATATGTACAATTTGAAGTAAGTGTTTCCAAAATCCTTGGGTATGGTATACCAATCACTATGCAACTTGGAAGCAAATTGTACAAGCTACTTGTTCTCTATTACGTTATGAGAAAATATTCATAAATGGCTAGAAGCTGGAAAGCATCCATAATAGAATTTCATAACATCAGGATTACATTATCATGCATAGTAATGATGTTCAGTGGAGCATATTCTTCATCATCTGATAATAGGTTATTAAGCTTTGTTAATTCTCCGAACAATGACTCACCACACACGCCTAAGGAGCATTCTGTCAACACCGGAACGATAATAAGGGTGTCGTGGGTGCACGAAATATGGCAGGTCACTCAGGATATTGCAAAAAAGTGGCAAAGATTTCTAGAGAACTCAACATGGAGCTCCCTTTGGCAGTACAAATTTAGAGACAAGATGTGTGGAATGTTCTCAAAATAACTGGGCTTCTTATATTAAAGAATGCTATGTTGGGGACTTAGAACAATTCATCAGTTTTGAGAATCTTGGAAGTCAGCCTAGGGTTGAACACAATGGAACTTCCTTCAAAGTACGCATTCATAGGATTGTGCCTTACGATATCCAAAACTCTCTGACAATGCAAGATTCAATGAATCAAATGTTGCTTATCACAGCAAAGAGTTTTGTAGGTGTAAGCCAAAAGTTCAAGCCTCTAGTTCACATTATCTAAGCCATGATTATGCACACTTCTTATTTAATGCTCTGCATATGTAAAGCCTTGGAAGGCTTTCCTATTGATTTCCATCACACTGTATTCTGTAGCTTCCATCTGAGTATTTCTAAATCCTTCCTGCATAGCTCCTCCTAACTCAGGGGTGGGGAACCTGTGGCCTTCCAGATGCTGTTGTACTACAACTCCCATCATCCCATCCCTATGCCAACTAGGGCTGATGGGAGTTCTAGTCCAACAACATCTTGAAGGCCTTTTGTCTCTATCCTGTCTCTAGGCTCTGTCTGAGATTTTTCCCTGTCCAAACTGACTTTCCACTTCATTCACAGGAAGAACATTGCTTGTCAACATTCTCTTGCTGACGCCTCCCCCATATGCAATTATCGTATATCCAGTCAAAAGGCTCAGATAGCAGATAACAAGAAAGGTTTCTGCCTGAGACCCTGGAGAGCCACTGCTAGACAGAACAGACAATACTGGGCTTGATGGATCATTGGTCCGACTCAGTAGGGGGCAGATTGATACATTCCAGATGATAACTTGTGTGTTTGTGTGTAGTAACCCTGTGTACTCTTTTGTCCTTTTTTTTTTTTTGGCAATGTGTAACTTTGCTTGAGCATCATCAAACATGTGATGGTGTCACTCCAATTTGTTGGAAAATAATTCATTTTAGCCAAACCCATTTCAAATTAAGATGGGAGGAAGCTCCCCCATCACTAAGTATGGATGCAAATTTAGAAATAATTACTATAGTTTAAGTAGAAATACAATGCATTTCCCCATAGCGGGGAAGCCCAGTGTGACCAGGTGCCCTGTGTCCACTGTCCACTGTCCACTGTGCCCAGTGTCCACTGATTCAGTCCACTGACCAGGTTCTAATGGTTGTCAATGGGCAGCTTCAAGGGCCCTCCGCTCCCATCTTATGGTTCCTTATGGTTCTTTATCTTTAAACTGGACTTAAACCAACAGTCTTTCAAATAGAAGACTGTCTGGCCACCCTAAGTTGGGGGGAAAGGAAATGAACATCTGGCTACCACATGAGCCCCCTGTGTTCATTCCCTTTCCCCCAAACTTACTGTTGATTGTCAACAGGCTTGGAATTAGGGAGACTGACTCCAGGACTTCTATTATCCTCTAGAACACCATCACTGCATCCTCCCAGAGTCACAGGATCCTGTCTATTTTCTCCGGAGCCAGCCAAAAACGTGCAAGATGGTGTCAAGACAACTCCAAAACCTTGCTCTGGAGTTGCAGCGGAGGCATGGCCGAACAGTGCCTAGTGAAAGGTGAACTGCGATTGGTCGCCTTCCATCAGGAAGAGGGCAGGTGCTGTTCTGGTTCCCGGATGGCTGCCCAGAAACCCCATGCTCCCTCCTTGACATCAGGATTATGTGACAGCACCCCAGGGGAGGGCTAGTGCAGGGGTTTTGAAGGTTGCGGCACCAACCTGGCACCGTGAAGACACCCCCCGGGTTGGTGCCACATCCCTCAATTACTCTTATGTAATTGATCTGGATAGATCTCTGATGGTATTCCATTTCTGGGCTACTTGTGCCACTCTTTTTTCGCTATAAAATCTTGCTTGCTTGCTTGTGTAAGTTTACATCATGGCACCCATGTATGGAACCTTCTTAATTTGCATCATGGCATCTTCTTAATTTCTTCCAGGGCCAGCAGTTGGCATCCTTAGGCATCTGCCAGGGCTTCAATGCCTTGACAAGGCCTACTGCTGATGCTGCCCTTGTGTTCATGGAAAAGCTTTGGATTCAGGTGAGATGTCCACTAGCAGAAAGGGAAGAGACAAATTCTTCCAATTTCCCCTCTCCCATGCAGCCCCCTATACCTCTGGAATAATCTGTTCCAGAGGATTGGGGGATCCTCTGGAACAGTGTGGAAAGTGCTACAAGGGGCAGCTGAAGGAAGGAGAAGGAGGGGATTTTCTTCCTCTTCCCTTAGCAGAAGTATCTGCTAGATCAAAAGCCCTTCCACAAATGGAAGGGCAGTATTAGATGCAACCCTTAGGCAACTTACCTGGGAGCTGGCCTCATTGAAATCAATGGGACTTGCGTCATAGTACACATAACAGAATTACACTGTCAGCCTCCAAAGTGCCTTGTCACTGTGGTATATCATGGGTAGGCTGTCTTCAGTCTTGTATAGCCTACTTCTTCTTTTAGAAATGTTTACTAGAAACGCCACAGTCCACAAATGCCCTTTGTGCACAGCACAATGGCTAAGAGGCTGAGTTACAAATCAGGAAGTCTGAAGTTCAAACCTTGCCTCAGCCATGAACTCACAGTAGGTGACCTTATGCAAGCCCCTCCACCAATTACTCAGTCCCGTCCTCCGTCCCCTTGCAATATGGGGAATAATAATATTGACGTAATTTACAGGGCTATTGCAAGGATACATGCGAAGTGCCTGAACTTGAAAGTGAAAAACAGATGTTAAGTACTATTGTTATTACTGTTAATAGTTAAAGCACAACTCATCTATGGGCCTCTTCAAGCAACACACTAAGCCTTGGTTAGCCGCTGCCCCTATTGCAGCAAATAGTGAGCATGTTTAAACTGTGGTTATTTAGCCAATATGGTTAGGAATGGTTCACATGACACACTACGCCATAATATTTAGCTCAAAATGCTTAACCATTGTGGTTTAGCATGTCGTCTGCACAGGGTCATTGTGACTGATCTCATCTCTGCACTCTGGTTTAAGAACAGGAGATTGGCCACAGCTCAGTGGTAGAGCACATGCTTTGTATGCAAAAAGCCTCAGGTTCAATCTGCATGTGTTTCCAGGTGGGTCTGGGAAGGACTCTTGCCTGAGACCCTGGAAGTCAGTGTTGTCATTTCATTTCACTTCTATTCCATGAGCCATGCTATGTTCCAAATCCATCATCCATAACTCTGGGCATTTCTCAGCACTAAGAGAGAGGGAGAGAGAGCGCAACCCCTCCCCACAAAGAAACAGAAAATACAATGTTTTTCTTCCGAGTCATTGTTGAGAGGTAGAAAGATAGAAGCATTTCTCTTCTCCGGGGCCTCCTAAAACGTGCTAAGAACAACAGCCACAAGGAAGCGATTAGTGGCAGCCACTTCCTGTATCAAAAAGCATGCACAAAGCAAGCCGTGTCTTCCCATATCAAGCTGTTGCTACATTTCTGGGACCACCTAAATCTTCTCTTCTCATTGATATGTGTAACAACACAGTGCCTTTCTTCCTCCCAAAGAGATCGGTTCAACGTCAGGAATTTACTTTCAAACCCGTGATGTTCAGTACACCATTCACGCCAGCTTTTCTTTCTTTTTGATTCCCCTGCCAAGCAGTTGTATTTCAGGTATATGCACCCACATTCCAGAGAAACATCATGGGTTTCCCCCGGAATCCCCAGAAATGCCACCATTTCTGAACATTGAAGGTTGGAAATGGTGGTCTTGCAATGGTGTTGCTGCCATCTCAGCCACAGGCTGCAGCAAAAAACAAATGAACGGGGCGGGGGGGGGGGGGGAGAAAGCTGGCAAAAACTAAAGCGCAACACAGAAAAACAAATGAACCGTGAAACAAATGCTAACTAAACCATAAAACAAATAAAGCTTTCAGCAATGAAAGTAAAAGAAACCATCCATAAACAAATATTTTCTTGCACATCCCTACAGAGAATCAATCCACAGAGCATGGGGAGCAACATTCCTTTTTCTGCTACTGCAGTACTCAGATTTCCAACTTTATTACTGGCCTCTGCTTAGGGTGACCAACTGTCAGGATTTCCCCGGATTTGTCCTGGTTTTTGTTCTTTTCATGGTGTCGGGGGATTTTCTATAATTTTCAATAATGTCCTGGAATGACACACCTTCCCCTTTAAGGCTGCCATTAGCATGGCAGGAGGGAATGACATGCTTTCTTGAGGCACATCATTCCCCCACCCTGAGCTCCAATTGAGGTCTTAAAGGGGAAAGTGGGTCATTCGTGGACATTATAGAAAAGGCCCCAATTGGAGTGGATGGTGGTGGTGCAGAATGAAATCCTTTCCCCTCCTCCACTCCAATTGGGTTCTTTAAGGTGGCGGGGGAATAACGTACTTCCTGCAGGACTCAGAAAGCTGCTTCCCCACACACACACTAGGTTAGGGCGACCATATGAAAAGGAGGACAGGGCTCTTGTATCTTTAACAGTCATGTAGAAAAGGGAATTGCAGCAGGTGTCAATTAAAGAGGGTGAAATTCCCTCTTCATCACAACAGTTAAAGCTACATTAGCTGTAGTAGAGTGGCCAGATACAAAAGAGGGCAGGGCTTCTGCAGCTTTAACTGTTGTGATGAAGAGAGAATTTCACCCTCTTCAATTGACACCTGCTGGAATTCCCTTTTCTACATGACTGTTAAAGATACAGTAGCCCTGTCCTCCTTTTCATATGGTCACCCTACACTAGGTGTCCTCTTTTTTGGTTTCCCAAATATCGTCATCCTACCTCTGCTCAGGTTTATTTCATAGCAGCTTGATCTGCAGATGTCAATGGGAGATAACATGGATCTCCATTGCTGAAGGGTTTCTCTTTGGAGACAAAATGCTGAACAAGACAGCCTTTGCCTGATTCACCAAAGCAATACTTAGGCTGCAATCCTATGAGCGTCATCAGATGGGGTGGGGGTGGGGAATCGTGTTTCCTTACTGTCGCTTCCCCCCCTTCAGTCCCACAATACTTCCTCTTTCTTTACATGGGGAAGAAAGAGGAAGTAAACAATGACCATATGGCTCATTCAGTGGGTGCTTTCAAATCCATGATGTTGTTTATCCTGCTGCTTCTCCTGCACACAGCAGGAAATGGTGGGACATTTTGCTACAGCTGAAAAAGTCAGTTTTCCGGGTTTTGTGACAAGAAAATGAGCAGAAGAGGTGGGAGACACAGGAGGTGGATGGCATCGTCAAAAGAACCTGTGAAAAAGTATGAATGAACAGTAATGAGCGTGTGCTGAAACACTTGTCTAATGACACACTATACCCACTTACCTGGGGTAAGCCCCATTGAACTAAGAATTGATGCCTGAGTTTTGCTTCACCCTCTTAATCCTTTTTCTTTTTTTGCTTCACCCTCTTAATCCCTTTTTGTGTCATGTCTTTTAGATTGTAAATCTGAGGGAAGGTACTGATTTAGGACCTTTCTACACCTCCCGGTCTTCCGGGAGGGAGTGGGGAGGATCTCAAAATATTCTGTTCACAAATATCCATACTGTATCCATACTTGTGTGCGATGTCCTGGGAGGAAGGAGGGATGTCACGCTCGCATGGTGTTTTTTTTTTTAAAAAAAGGTGAGTGCAATTGCGTTCCAACAAAAATAAGTTATTAAAAAAAACCAACCCCCCCTGCTGCCCCCCCCCATGGACATGGATTGCCCAAAGAGCACCATGTCCATGCCCGTCTCCCACCTCCTCGCATTTACTCATGAGGGGGCGGGATGAAGCA
Source organism: Elgaria multicarinata webbii (assembly GCF_023053635.1). Taxonomy (NCBI): domain Eukaryota; kingdom Metazoa; phylum Chordata; class Lepidosauria; order Squamata; family Anguidae; genus Elgaria; species Elgaria multicarinata. The sequence continues at coordinate 89,359,533 of NC_086172.1, forward strand.
GGGGCAGGCAGCCACTCATCTCCCACAGTCCCGGGGTGGTCCCGGGACTGCAGAAAAACCAGGAAATACCCATTTTCTGTTTTTCTGGGGTTTCTCTGGGGTCATCCATGGTTGACCCCCGGGAAAAACAATGGTGTAGGAAGGGCCTTATACTATTCTGTATAAGATGCTCTGGGAACCTTTTTTGGCTGAAGAGCAGTGTAAAGATGCTAAATAAACAAACACTTATGAGTAGATTTGTTGGATTTTGGAAATGCAAAGATTGTGTTGTTGGAGTCTGGAAATCCTGTGGAACTCCCTTTTCCAAAGAAGCTGATTTGGGTTTGAGACATTTAGGGAGCAATCCTATGCATTTTTAGACAGAAAAAAGTCCTGGCTGGGGAATGCTGGGAGCTGTAGGACTTTTTTTCTGTCTAAACATGCGTATGATTGTGCCCTTAATCACTCTTATTTAACCAGCTCTCCTTCAGTATTTGAGGATGTATTCCTACATTTCTAAGTCCCCACATTTTTTCGATCTTCTACTACTCTATAAAGTGAGCACCATATTTCATGCAACTGAGGACTTGCTGGAGTACCATGCTATCCGTAAATACAGGTGTTTCCAGATGGACGGCTCTACCAATTTAAATAATTTCCCTCCTTAATCTTTTCTTTGTGGGAAAGAAAAAAGATGGAAGAAGTGCTGGAAAAACACAAGAGGTTTACAACTGGAAGTCATCTGGACTCCCTGTAAAATTCCCTGAATGAGGCTAGGCGATGACACAAGCAAAAGCCTAAAATTGGAGGCACTCTATGATTTAACCCATGGATCATCTAGGGCAGGATCTTCACTACTGCTTTACAATGGTTTGTAACAGTTTTGACAACTGTTCAGGCCCAGGACACATTAGATATAGTGTTTCCAAACCATTTTCAAAGTGCTAAATCCTGCTTGGTGTAGATCTGGCCTAGATTAAGGCATTATTATTATTATTATTATTATTATTTATTTATTTATTTATTTATTTATTTATATAGCACCATCAGTGTACAGGCATTCAAAGAGGATACAACTAGCAGGCCAGAAATCATTGGCATTGGCTGCCACTTTTTGATGTATATTAAGAATAACAGTTCAAACATTTGCTATGGACACAAGGCTTAATAAACTCATGAGAATCTCAGGTTTCAATGACATATAGTGTCTAGTCCTGTCTGGTATGGACAAAAGCCAAAAACAGAGTACAAAATATACCCCAAGCCAGGGTTAATTACTTTGGTGCCCGCCAGAGGTTTTGCACTATAACTCCTATCAGCTCCAGTCAGCATGACCAACACTCATGGATTATGGGTGTTGTAGTCCAAAACATCTGGAGGGTGCCCAGGTTGCCTAACTGTAGCTAAAGGCTCAGAAAATATGAGTCAAGCGATAATTATCCCAACTTCCTTTTCCCATTATATGTAGTTGTTATCCCTGACACCTTTCCCAGCAATCTTCAGGAGTTAGTCAAGCTATGAGATAAATCTATGAATCACCTTCTGATGTAGTTTTGGGTAAGAAGGAGCTCAGTGTGCTTGGTATCTGGTTCCTCAGGTTCAAAACACCTGGGTCATCTTTTTACTGGCAGAGAGTCTGTGCCTTTAAAAACTTCATGACAGACAGAAAAGCAACATGAGCTACTTTCATTGTTTCCTGCCTGAGGTGATGTGAGATGATAGGAAAGCTTAGTCTTCAGTTTTGATCTGTGATGGCAATTTCGCACTGGCAGTTTGCAGTCGCCGATTGCAGAAGATACACATGTGAATTCAGCTTAAGTAACTTTTCCAAGGGTTCTCCAGAATAAAGAATTAATGGAGGGTCTTTGCCAGAAATAGTAGTGTTACAAGTATGGCCCTATTTTTTATTTTATTTATCTATCAATTTTTGAGTCGTCTTTTGGCCCAAATAGGGCACCCATGATGAGTTACTGGCTCAGTTTGGATAACACAATAACCACTGGTGGTTTTAGAAATCAACTGTCAGTTGAATGGTAAATAATTGTGTTGTCTGTCAGGCCAAAACAACTACATAGTTGTCTTTTTCCTCAAGAAAACCACTGAAGATACACAACTGGGTGCAGTTGCACGACTGGTGGTTAACATGTCATCTGTTGGGCTCAGTGGAGGTTTTCGACACATTGAGTTGACTATTTTGCCTGGTTACAGAATTCCCAGGCAAGAATAGCCAAAGCGATGTGTGCAAGCTGTCAGAACTTCCAATAGCTGATGGGATAGCAGCGGGATGACTGAGGAAGGAGGGAGGGAGGGGAGAGGGGCAGGTTGACTACTCAACGCAAGCATCAACTACTCCATGGGGGCATGGCATCATGTCGTGTGGGGAGTACCCACAGTATACTCAACTGTGAGTTGACGACTGTTAAAACAGACATTCGTTGGAAGGATGGAGGGTATTTGCCTGCAGCATTTTTGGCAAGTGGAATAAATATGATAAGGGTAGTGAGTGTAGATTAATTAATGAGTGATTAACTTAACTAAAAAATTTAATAAAAATTTAATAATCTAATGCCACCCACAATGAAGGAATAGCTCTTTTGCTTATCTGTGGTTCTGACTGAAACCCAGAATGGATTTACAGCCCCATTGAAAACGGAGCCACCAGCCTCTATTGTTGGTTCCGTGGCTGCTATCTTGTAGCTTTCTTAAAGAGACGGATCCTGGAATGGCAAGTCTGTGCCACTATGCTTGATTGTGTTTTATTATCGGTTGTTTTGGGGCTGTTTTATGGCCAAAGAAAGAGTTGAAAAATGTATGTATAAATAAATAAACATGTGGAAGAACACATCTACAGAGAGGAATAGTGAGTGTGATTATAAATCATTCAAATCAATTTTCTTTCCATTTTTAATTCCGTTTTATTATTATTTTCACAAATCATAACAAGAAAAAGATAAAGAAAAGAAGGAAAACTTACAACATTGCCAATATTTTTTTATTAATCTTTTTCCTTTTTATTGTGAATGTAACAAAATAAAACAGAAAACAAATCATGAAAAGAAAAATGAAAAAAGAAGCAATGACATGTATAATAGTAATAACAATATTCCATCAAGTACATTTTTTTTGTAAAAAAAAAAAACAGTGGGGGGAGGAAGATTATGTGTAAGTTACAAGAAAAGCAGACCAAATATCCCTATATTTATCCACTTGAGACTGGCACCTATATAAAACCCGTTTAAATATTGATAGTGTTGTTAAGACCTCATTCCATTGGATTATTGGAGGTGAATATTTATCCTTCCAACGTTGTAATGTTTTAGACTGTCATAAGAGCTCGGTAAATCCATTTACACTGACCATATGTTAACTTCCAAGAAACTGGTAAATAGTTTAGGTAAATACAACATTGCCAACATAACATAAGGACTCAAGACATCTATGAATTTAGAATTCCAATACATTACGTTTTAGAATATTTTCTAATGAAACTGATAAAGAATGCAGAAAGAAGCTAATCTTTCCATTATTAATAGCCTTTTCTGGATGTAACCCCACAACTTTGGTATTAATTTGTTTAAGGGATGTGTCTTCCTATATTACTGAAAGGGTCTCTAAGTTTTTTATGACCTCAACACAAATTACAAAAAAAATGTTGCAATCCTCCTGAGAGACGGAACTCTACAGAGCTGTATTTTGTTTTCATGTCACTTTTTAAAATCTATCTTTTGTATGTTTTATATTGGTTTTGCTGGTCTGTGACCGTAATAAATAAATGATTGATTCTAAAGAAACTCTCATCACTGAATTAATTCTGAGTAGTAGAGACATTAGTATCTTCAGTCCATGTCCTGCAATTTGCACCCACTTCAATTATTTCAGTTCATAGGTGGCCCATATTCATTTGGTTATAGGCAAGCAAGCAAGCTGAAGCTCTGAAGATTACAGCCATCCAGATTATTATAGGCACACATACATGTCAATCGTGGTTTGGTGAATTTCATTCAAGACTGGCATCCATCAAGTGGGGTGGCCCACTTTATTTCAGACAAGTCTCTTGTGCCTTTAACAGCTACATGACAAGCAGAAATTTGGCAGGTACAGAATGACGATAGGGCAGGGTGGGCAAATTGCCCCCCATGGATGATATCAGGGAACATAGCCACACCCACTAACATCACAGCCCCGCCCCTGAGCATTGTGTCGGTCAGTCTCTGTGTTGGGAGAGGCACTTGAATTCCATGCCTCTTCCAGCAGGGAGTCAGGGACTCAGACAATACTGGGGAGAACGACAGCCCATTCCAGTGCTAGCCTGGTTTCTGGCTTTGTGTAGCATGTATTGTCCCTGTGGAGGCATTGCTTGAAGTCACTTGGCCAGTGCTGAGAAGTCCTTATTGCCTGCTGCATCCCTGCTGCCATCTGAGATTGGAGAAAACAATGGAGTGTCTCCGGGCGAAGTCTGGAGGAACACAAGGAGGTTCTGTGGGTCAGATGTGGAACCTCTGCAGGCTAGATTAGGCTTGCAGGCCAGAGGTTCTGCATCTTTGCCTTAGCGCATCTCTGCCTGCCAGGAGACGCATCATTTGTTGTATTTCTGCTGCTTGTGCATATGTTAAAGGCACTACAATCCTGCCTGTCAGTAAAATAAATAAATAAATGGCAGCCCTACAATCAAAGGCCCACAATATCAATAATACTGCACATACTTACAAGACCAAAACAGTGACTGACACATTGTTCTTAGGGCTGATTAGTGGGAAGACAGATATGTGAGTCTACCCCCATAGTAGCCTTCCTCAATTTGGTCCCCTCCAGATATTTTGAACTACAATTCCCAGCACTCCTGACCAATGGCCATCCTAGCTGGAACTGATAGGAGTTGGAGTACAAAAAAATGGAGGGTTCCAGGTTGCCATACACTTATGCTTCCTCTTATTATCTCCACAAATCACCTGGCAATAGTGAATTTTTGATCATCTGACAAAGAAGTCATCAAATCCAACCCTTTGTTCTTAGACAGGTTGTGCTTCAGGTCTGGTATCGGATCATGGGAACCACAATTACATGAAATCCCTATGATTCACAGCAATGCGCATCACAGGCAGAGAGCAGGAGAAAACAAGGCATCATTATCAAACAAATGGCAAACAAATAGCTCTGGATGTTGCAAGCAATTGAGTAAATCTGCCCACTGGAAGGTGAGTCTTATAATAGATACTGGCAAGAGCAACATTTAGGTGATGTTTTGGGGATCTGATCATACTAGCAGGAGATTTGATATGCAATCATCTATAACTAGCAATCATAATCTATGTTGATGTGGATAGCCAAGGGGGCTACTGTTGTGCTATTGGGACTGTGCCTCAAAAGACCATCCAATGCATCTTTAGTCTGAAGCAAATTCCATTGAGTTCAATGGGATGCACTCCCAGGTAAGGGTGGATAGGAATGCTGCAGCCACAAATTCTCTGTGATTCTAGATGTGGCAAAGTGTTGAAGCAGGCCTTGCTAAAATATTGGAAAGTCCTCAGGTTAAAATTAGTACATTAACACTAATTCAAAAAGAGGTTTGCGTATGAGCTCCATCCCATGAGAATTTTATTGCACACTCGTTATTGGGCACTCATGGAATTTTCTCAGGTCCCTCACATGACTTTGTCTGCCTCCTGCGCGCCTTCTGCCCCTTCTGGCCTTCCTTTCGCAACAAAAAAGGCCCTCATTAAGTTTGGTGTATTTTAAAACTCGGAATTGCTACTCTGTCCTGCTGTGTGCAGGACAAGCAGCACCATTAGAGCAGTGGACTCAATGGGCCTCGTGCTGGTTCTGTACTTCCTCTTTTGAAAAGAGGGAGTAATTGAGGAACGAAAGTACGGGCGCAGAAACGACGTTAGGGAGTGTGTGTTTCCCCCCCCCCCCGGTGTGATGGAGCTCTATGTGTTTGTGTACTGAGAGCTCCATCACACCAACACGTTTGCCCTGGTTTGCCCTCGAATTATCCACCTTTGTTTCCATAGCATATGAAAGCCTGAGCACTTACACCTTTGTGCTTTTATGGTTCATTCATCTTTACACCTTTCCTCTCCTGCGCACCAGCATATTGCTGTTGCTCCGTTGAGATGCATTCTCAGACCCCTTTGTACCTCTCCCTACAGTTCATTGGTTGGTGGTAGTTGGACACCTTGCCCTCCCTAGTAATCGACATGGGGCACTCCTGGTCTTGTACTGCTTTTTCCTAGGAAGTAGCTTCTCTTGTTACTGAACTCACTTTGGGAAAACTCTGGGCCTTGCTAGATGACGGGTTAGTTCGGTGTGAACCCTGGGCCTGCCCCTGTGTGTCCAGATGATGCTCAGGGGATCCTGGGCTCAGGCAGGGGTAACCCTCCCTTGGCCTGGGATAACCGGCACTGCTTGTGGCCTGGTATTTCCCGCGGTCTCAGGCTGAGCCCAAGACCGCAGGCGTGTAGACCAGTCTGCCGCTTTTCCCAGCTACTGCAATTACTCACGAGTAGCCAGTAAAAGCAGCGGGCGGGGGGGAAAGCGGGGATCGCGGGAGGGAATCGCGGCCAGGGTGGGGAAATTGGGGGCGGCGTGGGGAGCGGGGAACCCTTTTTTTAAAAAAACAAAAAAACCCACTTACCGTTGCCAGGGGTGTGCTCCTGAGCACCCGGCCCTTTAAGTCTAAAACAAAATGGCGGACATGACGGGGTTTTCCTGTAGCCCGTCGCGTCTGATGTGTGGATAGGAGTGACAGCCCGCACTACTTGTACATACTCTTTACTCTGTACAGCACCATGTACATTGATGGTGCTATATAAATAAATAAATAAATAATAATAATAATAACATTCATAGTTATTCCCTGTTGCCTAGGGCACGCCCATTCCCCCTCACCCTACCTGGAGGCTTTGGATCGTGAACTGGAGAGGGTTGCAGGGTTGTATAAATCCCATTGATTTCAACTGCATTTACATGCAATTCATACTAAAATCCAATGGATCCTTACCTTTGAGTAAACCCCACTGAACAGAGGCAGACTTACTGAAATGTGGTTTACTCAAAGGTAAGCATGCATGGGATTTTAGTATGAATTGGATGTAAATGCAGTTGAAATCAATGAGATTTACTCTTGAGTAAGGGAACCAGCAGATCATTATTTTATAAACTTGGAAATGCACATCTTAGCATGATCAAAGGATCAATCCTTCGGACTGGTGGACTACCAGGAAAAGTGTTTAAGGGGTGGAAATTTTAAAAATCCTAAAAAATCAAGGGATGGACTGATCTCATTCAAACGTAGCATGCTGAAAGCTCTACTTAAGAGCTATCACTGTGCCAATTTTGATTGTTTATCTTAAAAAATGTGGGCAAGGAGGGTGCATTTTCCACATTTTCTTAGCTCCATCCAATGTGCGTTTTATTGCACGCTCATTACTGGGCATTCACAGATTTTTTTGCAGGTCCCTCTCATGACGTTGTCTGCCTTCTGCGCACTTTCCACCCCTTCTTGCCTTCCTTGCACGACAAAAAAACTCTCCACAAAGTCTGGTATATTTTAAACCCAGAAGTTGCTCTCTCCTGCTGTGTGTAGGAGAAGCAGCATGATTTGAACAGCCAACTGAATGGGCCTTGTGCTTGTTGTTTACTTCCTCTTTTGAAAGAAGAAGTAAGTGAGCAACGAAAACATGGGCAAAGAAGTGATGCTAGGGAGTATGTTTCCTAGGTGTGACGGAGCCCACACATCCCCCCAACAAAGAACAGGATGGTCGAAAGAACACAATCACAGAAATACACAGGAGGGAGGAGGGCATTTATTTTTCACGGAGGGAAAATAATCCAGACTTTCTGTGCTCCAAAAAGAAATGAAACATGGAGGATAAGAGCTGAAATGAGTGCAGGACGTGGACAATGTCATGTGGGTGCTGGGCTGCAAAACTGTGTACCAGGCATGAGGAGTGTGCAATAAATCGCTGGTGTGATGGAGCCCTCTGTCAAAAAATGCAGTCACAGGAATCACAGATAAGCATACATGTCAGAATAATTAATTAATTAATTAATTAACCCACCCTTCATCCTAAATCACCAGTTTGGTAAACCCAGAGAACCAAAATATCCACAGATATAATAGAATAAAACCATAAAACATTACAATACAAATAGATCAGAGGCATGAAAAGCAGAGCAGTCTAAACTCAAGCCATTTAAAATATTGTGGCGTCATCTTAGGTTCTGAAACAAATTTCAGATTCTTTAATGAAATAGCAAGGGGGGAAATAGGTATAACCAGCGGGTATTTGACTCAAAATACCTTTGCAAGCAAAAATCAAAGATTTAGGATTGCTGACTCCCGCCGCCCGCAAAGCAGCAACTACAAGGTGACCATATGAAAAGGAGGACATGGCTTCTGTTTCTTTAACAGTTGTACTGAAATGGGAATTTCAGCAGGTGTCATTTGTATGCATGCAGCACCTAGTAAAATTCCCTCTTCATCACAACAGTTAAAGCTGGGGGAGTTCTGCCTAGCATGACCAGTTACAAAAGAGGGCTGAGCTAACTACGAAGAGGGCTATGCATCATTTGACACAATCAACTTCGGGGTGGTATAGAAGTGGAGTAAAAACTCCGTGTGGATTTCCCCTTTGTGCCCTCCAGATGTTTTAGAGAGCAACTTCCATCATTCCCAGCCAGCATGATGGGAGTCGCACTCCAATACATCTGGCAGGCACCAGGTTAAGGAAGGGTGCTTTAGGTAACTAGGAGCTTGAATCCCCTGTTGACTAGAATGCATCATTTTCAGTGCAAGATATTATTTACTTGCATAAGTCTGAGTAGGGTGGGAGCACTGAATTGTTGCAAATGGAATTTCTTTCAAATGATATTTGATCTTTCAATCAATACAACATTTTAGTGCCAAGTCTCCAAAATGGCACAAAACATTCTTTTGGGCTCTAGAGAATTATTAAAAGCTTAGAGGCCATTACTGCACATAGATCAATTGTAATTTTTATCAGATTACTTGCTCTTATACTTACACAGCTAGAAACACTCTCACCATTACCGTTTTTTAAAAAATGTATTATCAGCCCTGCAATTATTCTTGGGCTCTTCTGTGTGGGTGAACTACCCTCAGCTTGATTCAGAAGCAGCCTTCTACTTATGAGCTATCTCAACAAGCATTCAGAAAGAAAAAGCTCTCATTTTCTCCTTAAAATTATCTCATGGTTTGTAATGTTGTTCCATGTGGAAATGTGGCTATGTCTGGTTGCGAATGCTCAGTGAAGTTTGCTTAGGATGTGTGACAAACCTCTATATTCTCAGTAATACCCCTTAGAGCATCTTGTAATTTGGCACCATGCCAGAAACCTGAATGAGCCTAGTCTTGTCTTTTTGTCACCCCAAGACACATGCTAAACACCCGCTACCTCTGGCATGTATCCCAAGTGCTTTTGCAACTGAACTCCATGTTTTCTCTGTCCCTACATCAGCATCCTTCCTGCAATTGGTCCACTGGAGTTACCAGAATTCCCCCCCACACACACACACCCCCATCACATTGCAAAAAGAAAATAGTTTTCCAAGCCCTTAGGAATGGGTGAACACGTTCACCAGCTATTTTTATTTTTAGTCCAAACATGCTCAAGAACTTTCCATAATATTACCACATACTCTCAAGAGCTGAAAATCCGGATTCAAGGCAACTTGTGGAACAACTACCACAAATAAAGCTTAGGTGATTTACTATTAAATTTAATTTTCCAATCTAATAAATGTTGACTGAACTAGTTACAGAGCGTCATCACCCAGGGGAAAATCATGTTTCCTTACTGTCGCTTCTCTGCCCCCGCATTTGTCCCTTATTACTTCCTCATTCTCAAGAGAGAGGAAAGAGGAAGTGAACAACGTGCACGTGGCCCATTCAGTGGGCTGATTTGATTGCGCTGCTTCTCCTGCACACAGCAGGGGATAGTGCCAAGTTCCATCTCAAAAAATAAGTTGGGCTTACTGGGATGTTTTTTTGTCCCTCGAAGGAGACTAGAAAGGGTGGGAGGCACACGGGAGGCAGACAACGTTGTGAGAGGGACACGTGAAAATCCGTGAGTGCCCAGTAACAAACGTGCAATAAAATGCTTGTCTGATGGAGCTCACAATCAGAAGTATCCAGTAAATGGATTGTTAAAGAGCCATTTTACTCAGGAGCCATGCTATGGATGTACACAATTACACAGTCCAACAGGGGTGGGTGGGTTATGCAAATTTCCTAGCAGCAGTCATTCACTCCTGCACATTTGCACACGTGAACATGTTCAGGACACTCTCCAATGTTCTTTTTTCTCTATTGTTAGGAGTACGGGGCAGAGGGATGAGGAAGGATGGCAGTGGTACCAGGGAGGAGTTTGCAAGGAGCAGCTGGGGGTTTTCACTGCTTTTGCCAGGCAGCTCTGTAGCAGTTCCCAACAACGCATGGTGAAGTTGCCCTGCCAGGTTTGGAAGATACAACAAGCCACCATGGGCATGAACAACCCTAAAACAAGCTGTGGGCTCTCATTGTTTTTGTTGTCTTTCTGTCAATTTTAGTCGGGGCTAAGAAATAGCGAAGGTGCATGTCGGGGATGGGTCTATCATGGTCCAACTTCTAGAATCAGCAAAAGAGCAGAATACTGCTCAGAATTCCAGTGATAAATGTGAAAGGGAAGAAGAAGAGAAAGCACAAGGAAAGGATGTTTGAACTTCAAGTGGAATTGGCTCAAATAAACCTTCAGATACTCAACAATAGAGGCAGAACCCAGTTGACAGATGCTGAACATCTTCCCAAATTCACAAAGGACAGTAACATTGAAGCCTCTTTGTGGTTTGGTTTTGTGAAGCACCCAGAGAGCTGCAGCTATTGGGCAGCAGAAAAATGTAATAAATAAGTAATAAAATATGCTCTGAAAGCTCTGGTGGATTGGAAGAGATTTACAAAGCTATAGTGGATTCAGGGTATAACTATTACATTTTTAAAAGCTGGGCAGACCCCACTTTGGATTAACTGCTGGACAAAGCCAGAGAAACTTCAGGTCTTTGAAAAAACATGCCTCTGAGGCTTTGTTAGATGTGTGGCCATTTGGAACAGCTTTTGATGTGATGGTGGCAAGGCATGGAAGCCTCATTTTCCAGTGCTGAGGGCCAGAGATTTTCTCAGCTTACAGGAGTGAAACAAATCCTTTATTTATTTATTTATTTATTGCATTTCTATACCACCGAAGCTCTCTGGGAGGTTCACGAAAGTTAAAACCATCAGACACGAATCAAAGTATAAAACAAACAACAGTATAAAACAAAAACAGTATAAAAACACAATATAAAAATACTATTTGAAAGCACAACCAGGATAAAACTGAGCAACAATGCAGAGATTTATAGAGATTTAAAGTTCAGATTTAAAATACAGATTTAAAACAGCAAGGTTAAAAGACTAAGATAATAAACTGTTAACATACCAGGAAAATAAGAAGGTCTTCACCTGGCTCTGAAAGGAGTACAGCATAGATGCCAGGTGAAACTCTCTAGGGAGAACATTCCACAGCCGGGGTGCCAAAGCAGAGAAGCACATAGTTCCCCAAATGACACTTCGGTGGGAAGCCCAGGGAAAGGAAGTCATGGGAAGAGACGGTCTCAAGAAGAAGTGGAAGGCACTCTGACATACTGAAGTCCACAACTTGGATTACAAATCTCAAGAGTGCAGACCAGTGTGGGGAGAAGAAACATTATAAAACTTATGGCCCTAAATTACAGAAGGGGAATCAGACCTTTTCTACACCCCAGCTTTCCCGGGTGGATGTAATAGAAAAAAGCTGCCCCAGAGACTTCAGCCCTTCTTACTGCATCTGTCAAGTTCATTACTGATCCAGCTCCCCAGAGTCTGAGTTTGTATCCATGGCCTGCCTGGGTGGGAATATGTCTATCTGATCCTGACGCTGTTCCAGCCAAGAACCAGAAGTAAATTATTCCCAATAGAGAGATTCAAAGAGGATGGAGGGACACAGGTTTGAGTATTACCAGTGACTATATGGACTTTACTGCTCTTGTCCTATTATGGCTGCATCAAGTTCAGTCCTGGGACGAACTATATGAGAAATCAATTCAGCAAAGTCAGAAAGAGGCAATGATCAGAAGCACAGTATTACCAGTCAAGAAGAAGGGCAGTCCAAAAGGAGGGCCCGAGGCTGAGCTGAAATCAAGCAGAGTCCAGCAGTCCAAATCAAGCACAATCCAAGGAACAGGGCCTTATAGGAGTCCAGGGGTCAGCAATACAAGAGATAAGTCCAAGAAAAAGAATCAGGATCAAGAAAGTCAAGATGCAAAGTACTAGGAGCTGAAATAAAGGTGTTGTTCCAGCAGCCCCCACCTGCCAAAGTCTAAGGCTTACAACTGGAGCTTCCAGAGCCCCACTCCGGACTCAGCTGCAGCGCAACTGAGGCTTGTGAAAGAAGTCCTTGTTAGGAGGGCCCTCCTCACAAGGAGTCCTTTACTCAAGAGAATCATTCCTTTGCAAATGGGCACTCTTTTTCTCAATGGTTGCTCTGGCCTGCCTCTTGAGGTGTTGAGGGGTAGATAACCATGTCAGAGGTGGAGTTCCCTTCTTTTTGCAGGGTGGATCCACAGTCATCTCCTCTAATGGCCCAGGCTCCATCTGATCTTCTGGCTTGGGCTTCTTCTTGATGCTGTTTGTCTCTAGGAGCTCTAAGTCCTCCTCTGAAGAGGATTTCTCCAGCAGGGGGATGGCAGGTCTAGATACAAGAAAGCCAGGAGAAACCAGGCTGATGCAGTCCTTTGGGAGAACACCCATAAAACTGCCTCTTGCAAAAATTAGACTAACATATCAGGGCTGGGAAGGGACTTGGAAAGTAGCCAACAATAAGGAGCTACCAATCCTCATTGCTTTATTATGCTGTTATTAAAAGGAAAGAGAAGTGATTAAGTATTGAGACCTTGGAGAGTTTAAAGTAAAATAATAATATGTTGCCCTGTTATTTTGTAGTGTTATTTCTCTTACAAGAAGGGTAGGGGTGAGAACAGATGGTTGCACAAGTGGCCTTCTGCTCATGCAACCTTGGGATGCAAGCCAATGAGAGTTTCAAGAGTAAGGGGGTAATATTCTGTGCATGTGCCTATGAAGCAGCTAAAGCCCTCTGTTGAATGGCAGCCACCCATGTGCAGAATCTTGTGTTGACATTCAGGCCTCAAGAAGAACTTCTGGGGGAAATGGTGCTTGACTTGTAATTATCATGAGAAATTAGTATGCTTATTATTTATACTCCACCTTATCTAACCCCGGTGAGATTAAATAAAATAAATAAGTTAAACTCAGCAAATTGTTGGGAAGGTTGTCAAAAAAAAGGAACGTACTTACATATGTGGTGGGAATGCAAATTTGTACAAAAATTATGGAAAATGGTGTTTAATGAGATAAAATAAATTTTAGGAATGGAGACTGAAGAGACACCTATAGTGGCATTGTTATCATTATATGGAGAATTAAATTATAGTAAAGAGACAAAAGAATTGATAACGAATTTGTTAACAGCAGCAAGGTTAATGATATCTAGGAACTGGAAGGTTCAAGGGGATTATCATTTAGAAGATTGGTATAAAGAAACATGGGATATTGCTATTAATGACAAATTAACATGTAATATAAAAGTTAGACGAGGAATGATAAAAACGAATGATTTTGAGGGAATATGGAAACAGTGTTGGAGGAAAATTCTGAGAGTGCTTTGGACTGCAAGAAGATCAAACCAGTCCATACTCCAGGAAATAAAGCCAAATTGCTCACTTGAGGGAATGATACTAAAGGCAAAACTGAAGTACTTTGGCCACATAATGAGAAGACAGGATACCCTGGAGAAGAGGCTGATGCTAGGGAAAGTGGAAAGCAAAAGGAAGAGGGGCCGACCAAGGGCAAGATGGATGGATGATATTCTGGAGGTGACAGACTTGACCTTGGGGGAGCTAGGGGTGGCGACAGCCGACAGAAAGCTCTGGCGTGGGCTGGTCCATGAAGTCACGAAGAGTTGGAAATGACTGAACGAATAAACAACAAATGGAAACAGTTCCTAGAATTTGTTTTATCTAAGGGGAGTGGGAAACCACATCCAGAAGAAACTATGAGATTCTGGAAACAGGAATAAGATCTTGAGGTGGGGGGTGCACTTTTATGTTAAGTATGATTATGTTAATAGATTAAGCTAGAATATATGATATTAAGGTTATTCAACATTTATGTATTATGTTGTTTTTCTTTTAATTGTATTGATGTATGTTTAAGTATTGAAAAAATAAAAATATTTTTTAAAAAATTATTTATACTCCACCTTTATTTTATCCTCAAGATATTTTAATGGATAAAAGTAACAACGGAACAAATAAAAAATTTAAACGAGCAATATCAAATTGTTAAAACACATCAGCATAAAACCAGCCTTCTCTAACTTGTTGTTCTTGAGATGTTCTGGATTTGAACTCCCATCACCCCCAGCCAGCATGACTAATGGTCACGTGTGCTAGGAGTTCTAGTCCAAAACATCAGGAGTGCACCAGATTAGGGAAGGCTCATTACACAGCAAAGCATTACGAGCTGGACAAATTTGTATACTGAACTAATTACAAACTTCGCTGCCTTAACTAGCTGTGATGAATAGCCCAAATGATTCCTTTCTTGACATTCTAGGCAACAAAGCTGAAAGTGACACGATCCTTCTCTGAGTCTGGAAGGAGTCCAAACGCTTTCACAAACACATAATTTCAGCACGTTGGGCTCTGGGATGCTTTGTTCATTAAAGGTTTCCCTGAATTAATACTGGTGAAAAATTGCCATAGCTTAACCTAGGCTCTAAACCAGCCTTCTCCACCCTGGCGTTCTTTATACATGTTGGACTGCAATTCTCATCATTCCCAGCCAGAAAAGGACAATAATGGGGGCTGTATTCTACTCAGGTAGAGGGACCAGGCTGGGGAAGGTTGTTCTAAGCTTGACACAAGCAAAAAGTTAAGGTTGCAGATTTAGTGCTGTCTTGATTTTCCTTATGTTAGTTGCAACTGAAATTATGAAGTTGCATTTGCTGGAATAGCCAATGGCTGGAAGGGGATTCCTGATTTGCATGATCGCAGCTGAGGAAATAATCCATGGTGGCTTATTTCCCCTGCAATATGTGCTGGTTTTGTGCCATAGTATAATTACCCTCAGCAGTGTGGTTGGTCATATCGTATGAATCTGGCCAGGCTCATCTGTTGCCGTGGGTAACAAGCCACCCAGAATCCATGGGCCATTGTAGGGTTCTGGGTGACTTATTACTAGGGCTGTGCACAACCCCCCTCAATTCTCCTCAGAGGCCAATTCAGAGCTTACAGATTGGCCACAATTTGACCTGGGGTGCCTCAGGCCCACTTCGGAATCTGAAGCAGGTCATCTCTTGTGGTTTCTAAGGCAGGAGGCCAACCGGGAGTCCATAGGATTCCCCTTCCACTCACCCCGTTTTTGGCCAACATAGTTTACAACAGTAGATCTATGGCAGGTCAGAGTGGCTTTCCTGGAGGATGGGCAGTTTGGAGGCTTCAGTTGTCCTACAGGCAGGTGGGAGGGCAGCAGCTGGTCATTGGGCAAAATTGGCCCGCTTCAACCTGGATTTGGGGATCAGGACCAAGGTGAGGCAAACCACTACTTGTTCCCCATGGCAACAAGCCACCCTAGTTAATTATAGTAATCCCCCTGGCATGTAACCAGGATGTGCTGGGTGGTTAAGAAGCCACCATTGTTTATTAACCACCCTGTGATTGATTGTGCAAACTATGTAACAGTGAGGAAGTGGACTTCAAAGATCTGCATCTGTCCACTGGGGATGATAATTCTGATTCTCTGGCACATGGCAGCACATTTGCATTCTTACACTTCTTGACGGCTCCATTTTACTTGCCCATTGAGCACAGGCGCGAGGCCATCTGCATCCCAGATATCCAAATTAAGATGATGCTCTGAAGAATAGTGATGAGCTCTTTCTGCAGAGCTTCCTGTGCTGTCAGGAAGATTTATTTCAAAAGAGCAAAGGGGATGGTTATGCTAATATGCAGAACTGGTGCCCCGACAGGACAGAATTATTATTATGACAATGTGCTGTGAAGTGTTGATTTGTTGACTGGAGTGATTTTAATAGTAGACATCTGATGCTTTAAAATTTGTGCTTGCTGATAAGACTTTTGGTCTCAGGTCTGGGAATATGTCATCGACTAGAAGTCAGGGATCAATGATTATGTCTAAGATAATAGATATTCCAGAAAGAGAGTCCCCAAATAGTATCCGGATCTTGCTCTGTGTGTTTATTCACATCGGGGATCCCAGAAGGAGGTGCCAGGTTTTCTGAGGATCATCAGAAACAGTGTTAGAGGATGAGAGGAAGCAAGTAGAGACTGATGAGAGGACTGGGGAATCAGCAATCACTGTGGCTGAAAGTATGAGAGGCTGTGCCAGCAACATAGAGATGGAGGGCACACCAACCTCAAGCTCAGAGGATCGTTGTTGTTGTTGTTGTTGTTGTTGTTGTTGTTGTTTTGTTTTGTTATTAGAACCACAGGATCCATTAACTAGGACCTTATGCAAAATAGTGGCTCAGGCAGACCAAATTTAGAGTAAGCAAAGGGATATGCTTAATTCAGCTATTTGTTTTCAGCACCAGTACTGAGCTTGCAGTCCGTTCATGGGGAAAAAAAACCCACCATGCCTAGTTTCCCCCCAAATGTTCTTCCCATCAGCAGCCCAATACAGAAAAAGATGCCTTTTTGTTCTTGTGTTGTTTTTGAGACCATTGGGAGTTGGAACCCTTGCTGCTCTACTTTTACGGATCACCATGAGATGTATCAGTGGATTCTGCTCTAACATCTGCACCTTGGCCTCTGATCACTGAGGTTCTATTTAGTAAACAGGACTGATAGCCATCGACAGATTTGTCCCCAGTGCACCCCAATTTGTCTAAGTCACTTTTAAGTGCATCTGCGGCAGTGGCATCACCACATCCTTTGGCAGTAAATTCACTACCTTAATCATGGTTAAAGAAGGACATTCTTTGTGTTTTCCTGAATCTATTTTATTTGGCAAATCATGTATACCTTGTCTTTTCTAGCAAGAACAATACAAATACGCAACCACAAAAACTATTTTTAAAAATCAAAATATAAAACCCATATGAGATATCCTCCTTAAAAACCACTATAAGGAGATATAAAATAATAATAATACTAAAGCAGTTTTGGAATAGAACAGTCCAATAAAACCAGGTACTAAGATGGCATATGCAAAACTGAAGGTCAAAGTCTGATGGTCTTCCTAAAATGTAAGGTCTTCACCATCGGCAGAAGGCTAATAAAGGGGGGGGGGAATTGAGTTCTCTAGTTTATGTGCAACTATCAGGAAAGCCCATTCCCTGAGAGAGATGGAAAATAGAGAAAAATCAGGATGTAATATATTATTATCAATGACCTTAATTTCTGTGAACCGCCCAGAGAGCTTCAGATATTGGGCGGTATAAAAATGTAATAAATAAATAAGCAGGCAGGTTAATACAGGAGAAGGTAGTCCTTGAGAGAGGGCTGGCATCAAGGGTAGGCTGGTCAGAGCCCCTTGGAATAGCTCCTCCATTTCACCCTGCTTGTTCACCTGCCTCATGCTCTGGCCCAGACAATGGTGATGGCAAGAAGGAAGAGCAGCAGCCATTGACTACTTGCTCACTGGGGCCAGATCTACACCAAGCAGGATATGACACTTTGAAAACGTTTTGAAAACTGTACACAGAGTGTGCCCTGGGCCCCAACAGTTGTCACTACTGTTATGAACCATTTTAAAGCAGTAGTGTAGATCCTGCCTGTCTCTCTGCTTGTCAGGAGAGCAAGTGGCAATAACGAGGAAGAGGAGGAGGAGGAGGAACAATTGCAGCTGGGAGCACACACCTGTTTTAATGAAAAATCGTGATCCCCTTGAGTTTCTGGAAGTGTGAGTTTGGATTAAAATAGGTGGATGTGTCCCTTGCACCTTGTTTTCAAAGGAAAATATGAATCGTAGCAGTGGTGATGGCGGGGCAATGGTTTCTGGGGGGGCAAAACTTGGCCCTCTGAAGTTTCCTATCCCTCATTTCTACAATATTTATCAATGCATCAAATTACAATCCATTTAAAGTTTATACCAGCATATCAAAAGACATTATTAAACTATTGGTTAAATAGTGTATAAGTTTGTATTAATTTTCTACATCATATAGCTTTAATTTTCAGAAGTTATTTTCCCCCTCTTAGTTGTCATTTTTTTTTCTAAACATGTTCACCTTTTTCCATAGAGAAGGTGCTCCAGTCCTTTGATAATTTTGGTGTCCCCCCCTTTTTTGGGGGGGGGCATAGTTCATATAGCTCTTTCTCAGCTCTATTATATCTTTTTTGAGATAGAGTGATCCGAACTGAACTCGTTATACCAGATGTAGTCATATCATAGATTTATACACAGGCATCAATACTAGCTGTTTTATTTTCTATCCCTTCCCTACTGATCCCTACCACAGAGTTTCCCCTTTTCGCTGCCACCACACAGTGAGTTTAGATGTTACTTTAGCCATCCACTACGACTCCAAGATCTCTTTTCTGCTTAGGGTCAAACTCGATGTGACACTTATCACATGGTGAGCACTGACAAGGAAGATTAAAAAAAAAAGCTGGTGCAAGGGTTTCAGATCAGGACCATGATGTGGAGGAAGGAGATTTAACCCTTTGCTGCTGCCACAGTCCTGAATAGTATCAGGACCCCCTCCACTTTCCCTTCCCAATGGGAGGAAAGTTCCCATTGACACCAACTGAAAATCACAAAACTGGAGATTAAAATTTAACCCATGTATTAGATGTATCAATTAGTCTGCGGTGAGCTTCCTGAATTTCCATTTTCAGAGTGACATATTGCAGATGGATCTTCCTCCACCTGGGCCAGCGAGGGCTGCTCCTTTAAAGCAAAGCTAACACCAGACAAGAGACATAGTGCATTACTGTTACACATGTCTAAGTCAGTTGGCTGTGACATTTGTGAACATCAGCGATAAAGACACTGATTGTAGGTGATGGATAGCACAAAGCAAGATAGTGAGAGCACCCAGGAGGGACCAGAAGAAGTGGTAGAGATCAGGGGCACACAGGCTTTGGAGCTGGTTCAGGCAACAGTGCTTGGCTTGAGCAAAGTTTGTAGATCTGTCATCTGCCACCCCAACCACACAACAGGGATTGAGTTAACTGAATGGATGCACTACCACAAAGCTTATGCCATCAGGCTGGATCCCAGTTGCATGCTGCTGCCTCCAGCCAAGTTAAGCAACTGTCAGATAGGTGGATAATCCATGCACAGGTAATAATATCGTATAGCAAAACTCCATCTTCTGTTGAATTTAGGCCATCAAATTGTGCTTTTGAAAAAGTGCTATTTAATTATTTCTCACCTTTTCTTTTCTTTGCTAAAACCAAGTAGTTAGAGTGTATGGGGGGGGGGGGAGGGGGAGGGGGAAGCCAAACTAGCAAGCCAAAATTAAAATCAAAATTCCTTCTGCATGTGCTTTAAAGAAGTGATGCAAAAGATCTAAACCTTGCAACGTTGTAACCTGCTTCTATAGATCCATCTGAACAAAGATCCTATTAAACAGAAGGCACAGTCACACGGATGCGTTAATTGCATAGAGAACAAGATAGGACATGTGCAGGGATGCTGATAAGAGTCCATATTACAGAGTAACATGGAAGCATAAAGCTGTCTGACTGCATCTTAAGGCGAAAGACATGACATGGCTCTCATGGCAGATTCCTATGGCAAGTTTAATAAGCAGAGCAATTGGAGCTTCACAGACAGATGAAGGTGTGATTAGGCAGCATAATGTTGCTGATAACGTATGCTAATGTGCAGGACCCAAGCCAAAGAAGAAGAAAGGGGTTTTGGCAGGTCTCCATCTTCATTGTGACCATCCTCTGCTTATGGCACACTGTGGTCTAGATTGTATAGGATGATAGGTAGGGATGGATGAACCTGTCCATTTCAGCTTCCTTCAGTTTCTATTTTTTTCCAAACTGAAAGGCACAATCCTATGTCTGTTGAGACAGAAAAAAAGTCCTATGACTCTCAGCATGCCCCAACTAGCATTGCTGGGAGGTGTAGGATTTTTTCCTGTTTAAACATGCATAGAATTGTTCCTCAAGTTTGTTTTGTCCCAAACTTGGTGAATTTTTCCAATCTTACATTCAGTTTGTCCCAAATTTCAATTTTGGGGGGAAAGTTCTTATGAAAATTTGTATCCATTTTTATATGCAGTTTTACCTAATATACCATTTTTTGCAAGCACTTCCCCTAATATAATGTATTTGAACATTATTTTCCACCAAATTACAAATCTGTATTTGTATCTGTGTTTGCCCTAATGTGTATAGTTTCCTCTAATTTTCATTTGTGTTTGCAGTTTCCAGTTTTTCTCTGCATTTTTTGATAGGAGAACTCCACTGCAAAATACAGAGGAGTTTGAATTTCAAAGGATAATTGAATTTCGGTTCAAGTATTGGTTTAAAATTGTGAAATTGGGTAAGTTCGTATTAAAATGTGAACCAAACGAATTTCCCCCTCATCCCTATTGATGATGGGGGAAGGCGGAACTGAATGGTGGTTCATTTGTCTTCTCTTAGTGACATGACTTTTGATTCTTCAAGTTGTATGGTTCCACAATGAAAGGCTGCCAGGGTTCAAGGTCTCTGACCTGGGAGTTCTTCCCACTAACCCAAAGTGTTTGGGAGCTGGATGTGGTTAGTCCAAACATGCTCAAATCCCCCCTCCTTTTTAAAAAAAATATAGCTTTGTGCACTCAAAGACTGAAAATCTGGATTCAAGGCAACTTGTGGAACAACCTGCCTCAAATTAAGCTTCAGATAATTTGCTATTAAATGTAATTCTGCAGTTTAATAAATGCTGACTTAACTAGGAGTCTCCAGAAATGCTTCCTACATTTCAAGATGGATGGCTCAGCACCATTTTACTTGGGAGGCCTGCTACGGATGTACATGATGAATTAGGGCTGGAATGAATATGGTTATTTTTAGGAAATGTTTTCAAATAGAATGGAACAATCTTGCAATTCAGTAATACCAAGATGTGTTACTGAATGGCTCCAGTGAATGACTGAAATTTCTAAGAGCTCTACCATAGCAAAATAAATGATATGCCTTTGCATCCAAATAGAAACATTCCCCATATAAATAGGATATATTTATTCTATAGTTATCCTATTTATAGTTCACATAGTTCACAGCATCTCACCTCCCAGCTGCAGATGAGCAAGGCTTACGTCACTTGTATAATGCTGGAATAATTTACCAGGTAGGGGTTGGAAACCCCACTGTCAAAACATATTACTCACCAGAAACTCAATCAATCAAGGAAGAAGAGAAGTGCTGCAAAGCAAATTGCTTGCAAAATTATCTCCATACCTGGCCCTCAGCCGTAGTGCAGTCCTGTCAATGGAGGCTGGTGGCTCCGATTTCGGTGGGGCTATGAGTCCATTCCAGGCTTCAGGCAGAACCAGCCAGAACTCTAAAGGAGCTATGCAAAGTGCTGAACCCCAAACTAGCTTCAGCACCTTGGATAACTTCTTTAGCGTTCTAGCTGGATCTGACAAAAACCTGGATGGTATTCACAGCCTGACCGAAATTGGAGCCACCAGTCTCCACTGAGCCCTGTGGATAGATAATGGGAATTATCTCTGAGTGGCCTTGGGTGAATCAGTCTTCAGTGTTTCATCTTTTTCTAATAATGAATGATAACGGTGACCATCTCATATGATTGTCAGGAGACAATGAATTAGCTAAAGCAATATTGTTATTTATCTTAGGCACAATAAGATATGATGCAATGATGCTTAGATATTAAGAACTACACCTTACAGTATACTTGAATCATTTGATGTGCTGTTGGTGACCTTACTGCAGGAAGATTATTTCTTCTTAGATGACATATATCTCATCTCTTTGTGGATGACTGAGGTATTGTAAATAACCTCAGGCTTATAGGGCATCTATATGGGGTAGGGATAAATGGTGATAGAATGAAGACAATCCTTGTCATGTGACAGATAGCCTTGTTGCTGTTTCCATCCTTTAAATTGACAGTGAGCCATTTCGCTAGATAGCCCTGTCTAATGAAATGCATCACTGCGAATTTGAAAGTAAGCTCTATTTGAAAGCAACAGAATTTCCTTAAGTAAAGAGTATTAGGATCATTCTTAGGATCATTACTTGTTTAATTATCAGGAGACACTGCATTGTACCTCTGAGCCTATATAATCTGAAGAGTATTCAAGTCTACTAGCATATTTGCATCGGGAACAGGTACTATGACTACACTGTTGGAATTGTATAAAAAGACCTGGGCCAGACCTACACCAAGGTGGATATGATACTTTGAAAATGGTTTGAAAATTGCGTAGGAAGTGTGTCATGGGCCCCAATAGTTGTCAATACTGTTATAAACCATTTTAAAGCAGTCGTATAGATCCTGCCCTGGTTTCAAATTCTACTCATACCACCTGCAAAATAAAATTTAAAAAATCCTAGTCATATTGAAATGTTATCATTATACTTATAATAATATTTGATTAGAATAATCATAATAACATTATTGCTTATACATGTATGACAACTAATTCAACCCTTCACAAATTATTACAAATGTGAATTGGATATGCTTAAAACACACATAAAAATGAAGAAGCACCAGCATTACAATTTCCATCTCTCAGCACAAAAGCATAAGGAAATCAAGGATAGGCTGTGTGTGTGTTTGTGTGTGTGTGTGTAGAGATTTTATCCACCACCCACCTTGCTTTAGAAGCATCAGCAAACAATGCGTTAGCCAAGTTCTACCTGATTGTAATTTACGCTCTTCTGCTTGCTTTAGCACCTGCAGGCCCCAAGACCAGGGTCACAAGGAGGATGCTGTGACATGGCAAAGGGCAATAAAGATATTCCCTGCCCCAAAGAACCACTGACCTTAATTGAAGACAAGAATCACATAAGCAGGGACAGGACAAGGAATGCCTGCTTCACATACAGAAATGTATAAGCATGTATACAATTTTGCGGACTACAGCTAAGATCCTTTGCAGTTCTCAAATGGCATAAGGCACATCAATTTCATTTAGGATGGACAGGTGCAATAATAATAAAAATACTAACAGTAAATTATTACAGGGCTCAGGTGAAGCTTGTCATGCAGGGATGAGAACAGCAGGACCTGCTGAAATGCTCTCTCCTGCCCTATCATTAAAGGTATAAGTGAATAATGAAGATTATTCTATAATTCCTCTGATTCCTTGGCTCTCTCTTTCTCTCTCTTGTTTATTATTTATTTTACAGGTATTTGATCACACAAATAATTAAGAAAAAATAAATCATTCAATTGCATTTTACAAGTAAAAAAACTATGTCAGATACAAAATGCAGTCTATCCTTGAGTTTCTGATAGGGAGTAGAATGTGGTAAAATTTTGCTCACTGCTTGACAAAATGCTATAGACAACAGGCTTGCGATAGGCTGTGGCAGGCTATCACTTAGAAAGTAATGGTGAACATGTGGCCCTCATCCCAACTCCGTGCAGGCCACAGTGCCATGTGGCTCCCTGGATGCTATGGCCCTCCCCTTGCTCTCTGGAGAGCTCCTCTAGGAATCCCTTTCTCATCCGCTTTGTGTGCACATGTGTGTGAGAGAGACAGAGAGGTGTAGAAGGGAGGGTGACCCAGAGAGAGGAAGAGCTTTGCAGTGCTGTAAACACCGCCTGCTTTGGGCTCTGGTTCCACCCACCACTGGCTATGGCCCTCAATGGACTTTTCCTGTACGTCAACAGCACTTCATAGGAAAAAGGTTACCACAACTATATCTTAGCCCTGGGTTAAGGCTCCACATGTTGTTGGACTGCAACTCACATCGTCCATGACCATTGGCCATGTTGGTTGGGGCTGGTGGGAGTTGGAGTCCAATAATATCTGGAGTGCCACAGGTTCCCCACCCTGTGGCACTCCATGCATACAGAAGGCAGGTTTGTAGTTCTGGTGAGCCACAAACACAGAACATTTATCACAGGGAATATAATCAAAGGAAGGTCTGGACATATATATGCCACAAATGTAAACACATTTTAAGGTAGCCTAAAAGGCATGGCTCCCTTGAGAAATGCTGGGAATTAGGCGGCTTTTGTGAGGATGCTAAAAGTCTCTAACCGTCTCATGGCACTGTAGATCCTAAGATTCTTGGGTCAAGGTGGTGGGTGGTGAAGCAACCCTTTTCTAATTGTAGCACAGAGTGCACTTTGAAGGGTGTGCCATTTGATCTCTCTTCATCTCCATGAAGGAACTCTGCATTTCCACATGGACCCTATCATTTGGAACACTCACTCTGGCTACAACAGATGCCTTCACTATCTGCACATGTTATCAGCGACCCACTTCTGCTCCTAAGCTTGCAACACCCAGCTCTAATTATGTCTTACATTAATTCTAATTACATTCCGTCATATTAGTCTAGTGTCAAGGCTCTCAGGGATTTCATTTGTCACCCTGAAACCTGGCCAATGTACCCTTCCCCAGCTCTCCAGAAGCTACTACAGTGGTAGAAACTGCTTGCAGGTTACACTGTCATCTCCACGCCTTTCTGGTATCCACCCAAACTTGGATATTACAACGAATGCTTCCATGGAAATATTATTTGGGAGTTTTAAAAGGATGTACATGTAAGGATCCTGTTGGTTCAGAGCCAGCTTTTCTCAAGCTGGTTCCCTCCAGATGTGTTGGCCTACAATTTTCAAGTTGCTGGGAGTTGTGGGCCAACACATTTGGAGAGAACCAGCTTGGGAAAGGCTGGTCTAGAATCATAGTTCATTTTACTTGAAAATTCCCTGCCGGTTAAACACCATCTCATGCCCTGAACACTGACACGTCCTCCCACCAGCGTACATATTTCTCCATAAGCATGAATGTGCGCTGCTGCATATACTGTATTCAAGAATGGCTCTCTCTGTATTACTCCAGCTACATATTAAATTGAGTTCTGAAGGTGATTGCTGAAAAATTAAATTATACATGACTTATCCAAAGGAGTGTTAATCATATGCTCTTTTGGTTACTCAGGTTTAATTAATCCAGAATAAACATTGTTATACTTTCCCCAGTGATGAGCCATATATAAGAGAGCCTTGGAGGTTTTTGGTGCCTCTCTAATTTTTGTTTTATTTACAATTATACAAGCAGAGCCTGTTCGAAGTAAGCTGACTCAAACAGGACACAAACCACTGATCCTGCATCAAATTCCTAGAGAGTACCAGGCTTTAGCTAGACCTAAGGATTATCCCAGGCAAATGGAGGGGTCATCCCTGCCTGCTCCCGGTATCCCTTGTGTGTCATTTGGATGTACAGGGTGATCCCGGGACGGTCCCAGGATATAGGCCTGGTCTAGCCATGGCCCCTTTCATCAAAGGGCATATCCCACTTTTGAGTGACTCCAGTTAAAACTTTCCTTGCCTCTGGAATGTTTTGCTTTTCATTGTACAGCAAGTAGCAGATAGAGAGTGGTTTTAATCAGGAAAATAATGCAGGCAAAATACTTAAAATAGGGGTTCCCAAACATTTTGGATCTGTAGGCATGTTTTGAAATTTGGGACCATGCTGTAGGTACTACCATAAATGCCTAATCAGGGGCTTGCCACTTTGGCATCTACCTATGGATCTTAGGCTGCATCTTATTCAGCATAGGGTGACCATATGACCGGATTTGCCTGGATTTTGATGACAAATCCGGGAGGGGAGGGGAAATCCGGATTTTTCCAAAGAGCAGCTCTAATAGGAATTAACAAAAATGCTTATAACTCCATCATTTTTTAAGATAAAGATATCAAACTTGGTACAATGGTAGCTCTTAGGAAGGGCTTTAGTCATACCAAATTTGAAACAGATCCGTTCATCCATTGATTTTTTAGGAATTTTTTAAAAATTGAGGTTTTAAAATTATTATTTTTAAAATTGTCATTTTTAAAGATAAAGTGATTAAACTTTGCACCATGATAGGATTTAGGTAGACCTTTAGCTACACCAAATTTGAAACAGATCCGTTCATCCATTGATTTTTTTAAGAATTTTTTTAAAATTGAGGTTTTAAAATTATTATTTTTTAAACCATCATTTTTAAAGATAAAGAGCTGAAAGTTGGCACCATGATAGCTCTTAAGGAGAGATTTAGCCATGCCAAGTTTGAATCAGATCTGTCATCCATTTTTTTTTTAGGATTTTTTAAAAAGTTCAAAGTTTTAAAATTATTGTGTTTTAAAACTGCTGGAGCCATATCCTTCAAACTCATGCTGTCAAATCTCCTCTTTGGGGTGTTGCATACTGAGCAGTTTCAGCCTTGGCATTAAGGAGATCTCCAGTCTTTAGGTAAGAAGTACTGGGCAAGCAGGGCACCCTGCAAATCTGTTGCAGATTTGGTGTGCAGTCGGGTACCTGGAGCTCAGCAGAGGCAAGGCATCCACAAATCAAAATGTGGGAAAGGAGAGTTCAGTCAAAGCCGCCCACAGGGCAAAACAGAATGGGCCAGAGGCCTTTTCCTCAAATTTCCACATCATGGGCGATGAGGGTCATCTTTAGAGAAAAACTCTCACGACCAACAGTAGGGTGCCAGTCGAGAGAGAGGCTCTCTTCTTTGCGGATGCCCTGCTGCTGCGAATGTTGGAAGCTGGCATATCATTGCTTTGCTTCGCTACCACTTCCCTTCCACTTCCCTTTGTACACTTGTGAGCTAGGCTATGACTGCACTGCTGGGATGCAATGCAGAACATTTGAAATGCATACCAGAGGAAAAATAGATAGATTTGTGGCTTTGGCTGGCAGGCATATCTCTTAGCGACAGAGTTAGACTGAAGCCACAACTCAGAGATGGCTGTAGCTGAGCCCTAAGAGGCTGCCGTACCACACAGAGCCTTTTTAGGAGTGTCTCAGAGTCCAGTTTTGGTGCAGGCAGAGGTGGGTGGGAGTGGAGATTTTTTAAAAAACAAGAGTCACCAGATGCAACCAAGCCATAAGCTTTTGCCCTACCCCCAGCCACAGGGTACAAGTGCACAACCTGGCTGGAACGTTGGGAGACTTTGGCAGAGAGAGAAGGGGGTGGGGGTTATTTGAGGCTGGAAATGTTGGCAGGCTGGCATAAGGCAGAGAGAGGCTGAAGGCAACCCAGATGCACCTGTAGCTTGGCCCTGAGGCTGGCTTGCCATGCAGAGTGTTTTATGAGTGCATCAAAGTTGTGCAAGAGGAGAGGAGGTGGAGGCGGCTGGTGGGAGAGGTTTTTAAAGTATTGGGCAAAAGGTGGGTAATAATAATAATAATAATAATAATAATAATAATAATGTAAGAGTCACCAGACATGACCA
The DNA here is from genome assembly GCF_023053635.1 of Elgaria multicarinata webbii. NCBI lineage: Eukaryota > Metazoa > Chordata > Lepidosauria > Squamata > Anguidae > Elgaria > Elgaria multicarinata. The sequence goes on from NC_086172.1 coordinate 89,387,005, forward strand.
TGCAATAATCTGCAATAAGCAATATTCCAAGCCACAAGTGTGCAGCCTAGCTGGACCATTGGGAGATTTTGGGGGGAGAGAGAGAGTGAGAGAGAGAGAGAGAGATGGTTTGAGGCTGGAGGCTTTTGTTTGTCTGCAATGACTTAGAGTGAGAGACAACAGAGGCTGCACAGACAACCCAGAGACATCTATTGTAACTTAGCCCCATGGTGCTGGCATGCAACGCAGGGCATTAGGAAGAGGGTCTCAGAGTTGCATGTTTGTGCAGGAAGTAGACAGTTCAAAGTCTGGATGTGCAAAGTGGTGCCAACACACAAGCCTTGAGAAGCTAATGTGTATAAGTGAGAAGTGTGAATGGGCAAAGCAGGGTTCACTGCCACAACACCCACCCTAATGTTAGAGTAGAGAAACTTGTGACAATTATACACAAGCTTTTTTAAAAAATTGAAATTTAAAAAAGCCAGCCATCCGGCCGGCCAGTCAGTAGCAAACCCTGTTAACAACAACAGCAGCTTGCAATGAGTGAAGATACAGTCAGAAAAGATATTTGAGGGAAGGGGAGAATGTAACACACAGAGTATAGCAAAATCTTCAAAGTACAGCAAAACTTACAAAAGTAGGAGTGAGTGAAGTTAATTTCAGATACATTGAATCTCTCACCTGTTCTTTATTTCAGTGATTCTAACATTAAGAAGTTATGTAGAACAGATTTGTCTTAAATGTGTGCTGTAAAATCAGACATGTGACCAAGGCTATGTTTGGGTGGGCATGCCCCCTTGGTACTGGACACGCCCCCTTGGGGGGCGACCATGTTGTCCTCCTTTTTGGTTTCCAAAATATGGTCACCCTAATTCAGCAGAAACTTTTGCTTCGTGTCTACTGGACACCACAACATCTATTTCATAAGGGATTATCTAATTCAGTTAATTTCTGGTGGTGCAATACAGCGAATGCTTCTTTTCAACATATGTTTTGGCAAAGTTCGGTCCTTGGTTCTTTTTGCAGGGAGGTCATTACACAGAATTTTTGTTGTTGTGGAACAGTCTTTAATATTCACTGATGTACGCGCTCTTTTAAATTATTTCGTGGAAATTAACAAATGGTCAGCATAGTTGGATTCCCTGCACATTTTTGACAGCTAAAAGCCTGATATTACATTGTTGTAACATTGGAAAGATAAATACTCACTTCCTATAGTGCAATGAGGACCTTACAACACTTTCCATATGTGGCACAGAGACGTCACCTTTTGTTAAAGCTCATGTATAATTGCTAAACAGCTGTATGCATTTATTTATTTATTTATTTATTTATTTATTTATTTATTTATTTAAAACATTTATATCCCGCCCTATATCAATAAGATCTCAGGGCAGCGTACAGATAAAAGCATACAGTATAAAACAGTAAATATACACAGCTAAAAACAAATTAAACCATGAACCAAGTTAAAGCAATATATAATTTAAAAGCAGTAAAACTATTAAACCAGTTAAAACAATTTCATACAAATCCACATATGCATATTTAAAATGGATTTTAAAAAATCCTGGGTGCCTTTGGGCACCATGTTGGGGATCCATTCGCTTAAAACCTCCTCAATTAGTGCCATAGTCACAATCTGATTCCAAACTCCACCAGAAATAGCTGCTGTTAACCTTTTAATAAACTACAGGACTCCTCATCATAGATCTCCCACAGCATGGTTAGCTTGGCCCTGAGATTGTGGCTACTACTGGATCTCATTTTTTACAGTCACACGAAGCTGGGGAAATGGTTCTGTGATCAAAGCAATTGCTTCACATAGATGTGGGATATAGTTGACATTATGGCAAAATTAGGATAAAACAAACATTCAGTCACAGTTTGACTTATGTCCATATTCATGCACGCAACCTGCACGTGCACAGACCCTTTGCAGAAGGGCCTAGAGGCATGATCCTACTATCTCCACTCCACGTTTTGATTCTATTAGGGCTGGCCCAAGGTATTTTGCTGCCTGAGACAAAGGACAAAACGTCACCTCCTGCAGCCCCACATTCATATCATTCCACTAACTTAGGGACTAGCCAATAAGACCACGTTATGCTAGTCCTCTTCCAGCTTCACTGGCTGCCAGTCCAGGTCTGGGCCCCATTCAAAATGTTGATATTAACTTTCAAAGCCCCAAACAGCTTGGGGCCCAGTTATCTCCTCCCATATGTACCTGCCTGGACCTTAAGATCATTTTCAGGAGTCCTTCTCCGTGAGCCCCTGGCAAAGGAAATGAGGCATCTCTGCTGTGGCATCCTGGCTGTGGAATGAACTCCCTAGAGAGGTTCGCCTGGCACCTAGAGCGGTTCACCTGCCAGGTGAAGACCTTTACATTTCCCCAGTATTTTAATAGTTTGTCATCTTAGTCTTTTAACTTTGCTGTTTTAAATCTGTATTTTAAATCTGTATAAATCTCTGCATTACTGCTCGGTTTTATCCTGGTGGTGCTTTTATATTGTGTTTTTATACTGTTGTTTGCTTTATATTTTAAATTATATTTGATGCTTTTAACTTTTGTGAACCGCCCAGAGAGCTTCAGCTATTGGGTTGTATAGAAATGCAATAAATAAATATTACTGACAACTCCGGGCTTCAAAATGCTGAGTCATAAAACCTCTATGGCAGGAAGGGCTAAGTCTGCTGCAGAATCAAAGCATTTCCAGCCTCCTCTGGTGCTTGCTTTCCCCCCTTTTTTGCAATGCCATGCAACACTTTTTGTTGGCGTAACGTGAACAAAAATCACCAAGGGGTTTGACTGCAGGCTGATGCTTTAATCTGCAGCATGCCCATTTTGTGGTGGTGCCCAGGACAATTGCTCAGATTGCCAAATGAGTCCATCAGGCCCAAAACATTGCCTACCCCTGTATTATATTATTGCAGAATATATGATATTGCAGCACCAAAGCCCAAAGTGATATTGGGTTCTGTCGAAGGCATCATATGGTAATAATTACTCTAAGGCTGCAGTTCTAAAGGATGGCTGAGCAGCTATAGTAGGGTGACCAACTGTCAGGATTTCCCCGGATTTGTCCTGGTTTTTGTTCTTTCCATGGTGTCAGGGGGGATTTTCTATAATTTTCAATAATGTCCTGGAATGACACACCTTCCTCTTTAAGGCTGCCATTAGCATGGCAGGAGGGAGTGACATGCTTTCTTGAGGCACATCATTCCCCCACCCCGAGCTCCAATTGAGGTCTTAAAGGGGAAAGTGGGTCATTCGTGGACATTATAGAAAAGGCCCCCATTGGAGTGGATGGTGGTGGTGCAGAATGAAATCGTTTCCCCTCCTCCACTCCAATCGGGTTCGTTAAGGTGGCAGGGGAATAATGTACTTTCTGCAGGACTCAGAAAGCTGCTTCCCCACACACACACTAGGTGTCCTCTTTTTTGGTTTCCCAAATATGGTCACCCTAAGCTATAGGAACTGGCATAAGTCCTTCTCCAACAGTAGAGAGGATGTCTGCTGGCTGGCTGGCAGTTATGCTCCAGAAGATTCTTCCTGTGTGCCTCCAGAAAGCTCTGCCAGTGTAATAGCACTGCTGGTGGAGTTTCACTGGCAGTAGGGTCAAAAGTGTGTGTGTGTGTGTGTATGTCAGGAGCAGATGGAGGCAGCCTTGGATACCAAGGACTCAAAGGCCCCCAAGTTCCTCCAACACCAACACCCCTCAGGAGCTCTCAGCTACACTAGTCCTGGAGCTGGTGTAGTTAATCTCCTCCCACAGGATATAATTGGCGGGGTGGGGGAGAAGAATGAAAAGCATAAGCTGCACCTCCAGACCTCCAGCTCTGGCCACAGGAAGCTGGCCGGTGCTCTAGATGTGGCTCTCGCTTCCCCCATGCTGCAGGCAGTAATTTTGCTCTGCCCGAGTAATTACTCTAAGAGCCTCTCTACATATACGTTTCTTGCCCAATAAATCCACAACCATCTGTAACTATTTCACAAGCCTGAGATTGCATTGAGATTGTAGCACAAGAAATAAAGTTTCAAAACAGTGTCCTATTAAGGATAGTTCTGTATTATATTTGTAATTACCATTTATGTACACGGCACTTAAAAGAAAAAGCAGGTCTGACAGGTCCCTTACCTAAAAGATTTACAGTCTAAAAATATGTCACAGGAAAGAAAATATTTCAAAGCTACCTTGAGCGGGCATTTTGCCTGGGAAGGCGTGATATACATCTGAAGATAAATAAATGAATAAATAAATAGGGCTGCGCTCCGCACCGCTTCGGATTGCGAAGCAGGAGCGGAGTGACCCCATCTGCCTCTGCCAAAGGCAGATCCGGATCGGGTCGGGGGAGCTGCGGATCGACATGAAGCGGTTCGTGTTGATCCGGAGCTCTGGAGACAGGTAAGTGAGGGGGGAGGGGGTCTCACCTGGTGACGGCGGCGGAGCCAGGTAAGGGGCCGGGGGGGAGGGGGGCTTACCTTCCTCTGACGCGGTCTGGCGCTGGCTTGAACTGAGGACAGGGCTCAAGCCGGAAGAGCAGGCCGTTTTGAGGCCTGCCCTCGTTTCAAGCTGGCGTCGGAGGAAGGTAAGTGTGGGGGGAGGGGGTTTACCTGGCTTCGCCACCGCCGCCGCAGTCCGTGCAGCGACAGCGGTGGAGCCAGGTAAGGGGGGAGGGGGGCTTGTTCGGGCCCCATTTTGCCCCCCTTCCCCACTTACCTGCCTCTGCCGCCTACCGCAGAGGCAAGTAAGTAGGGAAGGGGGGGACAAAATCTCAATCTGCCCTTCCAGATCTCGCTCCGTGGAGCGGGGCAGGGGTGGATTGACCTGAAGCGGTTCGGGCCAGATCCGAAAGTTCCGGCACAGTCCTATAAATAAATAAATAAATAAATAAATAGCTCTTTCTTGCAATTTCTACACTCAAAGTGGGTTTGAGAGAGAAAGAGAGAGAGAAAGAGAGAACATAACAATTTAATTCATTACAAAAATGAATCAATCTGGGATGAGCAACCTGTTTTGTGCTGAGGCCCACCTTCCTTTGTGGAAACCTGTCAGGGGCCTCATCACAACAGTAGGTGGGGCCAAAATTCAGAAGAAGTCAAATAAGTCAAATCATCTTCTAGTCTTCTATTATTATTATTATTATTATTATTATTATTATTATTATTTTACATCTACATCCCACCTTTCTTCCATCTTGGAATTCAAGGTGGCGATGTGGGATTTCCAGACGGACTTCCTTCCAAGCACTGACCAGACCCAAAACTGCTTAGCTTCAGCAAGATGGCTGCCTCATGTGCCTTCAGACCAGGCCCATAACCTACAAAGTAAAGAAAAAGTTATAAGTAATATGTTGGAACTGAATCTTTTCATTTTCTTTGTTTTGTTGAAGGAAATATGAGACAAATAGGCTTCACATCTACCCCCCAAAAATAAAAAATTCCATGGTTCAGACAGCAAAACTGTGATTACTCAGTAAAGCAGTGATACATTCCCAGCACACAGAATTGTCCGGAGGAGTTCCAGAATGGTGTTCAAAATGTGCCACTCTATCCACCATACTCTTTTCTTTTTCCAGCAAGTCAATAGGCTGTTCTAGCTGCCTTCCCCCGCTGCCGCCACTGCCGCCACCGCCTCTCCGCTGCCACGTCGTCCTGCCCACACATGCTCAGTACTGCTTGGCTGCAATTCCCACGCACCCGCACCCCCGGCTCCTTTTTTAACTCTGGCAGACGTGACAATGTATGGGGAGCTTTTGGGGGGTGCATGCAGCTGGCAGGTTGTACTCCTTTGGAATAAATAGTTTGCAAAGTCTTGCCTTTCAGGAACAGTCAGAATAGCCTGAAAGACTTAGGCTGCAATCCTACTCACGTTTACCTAGGAGTGAGTCTCACTGAACAGAGTGGGACTTTACTTCTCAGTAAACATGTATAAGATTGCGCTGTTCATTTGAGAAGGACCCCATCCCTCCCAAGCAGATGTCTAAGCCACTACTGTTATTATTTATTTATTGCATTTATATTCCGCCTTTTTTCCTCCAAAGAATCCAAGGCGGCATACATAATTCTCCTCCTCTCCATTTTATCCTCACAAAAACAATCCTGTGAGGTAGGTTGGGCTGAGAGACAGTGACTGGCCCAAAGTCACCCAGTGAGTTTCCATGGCCAAGTGGGGACTAGAACCCAGATCTCCCGACTCCCAGTCCAACACTATAAACACTACACCACACTGGCTCTGTATTGTTACCACAGGCCTCAAAATGACTAATTATTGCAAAGTGGTGCTGAAATAAAACACTGTCCATCACTGATTATTTTGTTCATTTTCTATTTATTTATACTGTCAGCCAGCACAATTTCTTTCTTTTTAATTTCATTTATTACATTTCTATACCGAAACTCTCCAGGCTGTTACATTGATATATAACCTGGTTTATTCTCACCTAGGCTCCATAAAGGTTGAGAAATTAGTATAGGCCAAATAGAGCAGATAGAAGAACTGTAGATTTGCTATTGTAGTGCAGTAGAGGTTCAGAGCTTGTATATGTTAAATCTATATGGAAGGCATTAATGCACTTGTTTTCTGCTCATATCCAGGACTGTTCCTGGAATAATGAGACCATCTTAAACACCAGGTGGATCTGAGTCAAGAAAATTTGAGGCCTTCAGTAACTCACAAAGCTCGGATAAGGATACCTGCCCATTAATCTTCTCTTATTAAAGATCAAAGACAAGAAGCTGAGAGCTAATTGGCTGAAATTATTATTGTTAATACCAATGCAGGCTTCATAAACTGACACAGACTAAAGCACATTGAAATCAATGGATTTAAGTGCACTAAGCTGCAAATTTACCTGGAAGTGCGTTCCATTGAACAAATGGGTTGTATCTAATGGGTCTCACCTAATGTTAGTCTAACTTAAGCACCATTCATTTCAATAGGTCTACTGTAAGTAGGACTAACATTGGATACAAGCCAATGGGAATAACCTTTGAGCAGGTGTGTGTGTGTGTGATTGTATTGTTAACTCCGCTCTCATTTGTGTCCATGTATAGATACTAGGTAAGGGGTTAATGAACAGCTTCTCTAATAAAAGCCTTGAACCTGCCTTCTCAAAGGCTGGTGTTTATTATATCAAAATATAAACTAAGGATCTAGTATACCTTAGACATGTGGTTGATCAAAGAATCCCTAATGGAATGAATACGTACTGTTTAGTTTAACTAAAGCAATGTATATTCCCTTTCACAATTAAAGCAAATTAATATTGAGAAGAGATATGCGTAAGGATTCTAAAATTCTACAGAAAGCAACAGATTTTGTGGCTGTACGAAAAAGACTTGCACATTTTCCTTCATGGATGGTGGTAGATGACTAGCATTAGGACTTACTTACTGCTTTTACATAAAGTGTTAATGCCTTCATCAAAGTTTCTGAGAAAACCTTGTGAACAGTTACAGGGAATGATGGGACATAGCTAAAAACACAACCATGTGTGGCCCAGCCACAGGACACAGGTGCAATTGTTGGAGGGGATTCGTGCATGCATGCGCATCACTTGATTTCTGCAATGTCATATGAAGCTGTCTAATGCTGTGATATCAGAGCACTGGTCCCTCTGGTACAGGTTGGCTGGGGAATGCAGGGAGTTGTAGCACTTTTTCCTGTCTAACTACACATAGGATTGCACCCTAAATTAATTAATTTAAGATATATTTGGATTGCCCCTTTACTCCATCAGCAATACCCAACTCAAAACAATCAAAAATTTACAAAGCCTACAAAAACAAACAGGTGTACAAAAAACTTCTCTACATTAAAACGGGAAATTAATAATAAAAGCCATCTATCTACTCTTGACTGGCAGTGGTTCTCCAGGGTCTCTAGCGCAGGAGATGTTCCTATCACCTGTTTTCTGATCCTTTTAACTGCTGACGGCAGGGACTGAACCTGGCACCTTCTACGTGCAAAACACGTGCTCTACCACTGAGCAATGGCTCGCATGTTTGAATCATTGCAGATATAATATCGCAGAGAGAATTTTCATATTGCCACACCTTGCTTTGGACACAGTGTTTTAGAGGGAGTCAGTTCACACACATTTAAGAGCCTGTGTAGCGAGCTTAGGTGCTGTATGTGCATGTACGAACCAGCCTTTCTTGTGATGCTACCCAGCATCTCAAACAGTTTCAGGAGCAGTATTGGTGCTTCCAGGGCTGGTCCTACCACATAAGGCAGAGTGAGACAGATGCTCCGGGCAACTGATGCTAAGGGCCAGGGAGGCCACGGCCATTTGGGTGCCAGGTGGCCTGCCCTGCACACACCCTAACCTAGCTTGCTGCCCTCAGATGCAGTGGAAGATATTGTCCCATCCTCAGTGTTGAAGTGGCAGTGTTCAACTGCCAGTCCAGTCAGCTTCAATACATGGGATGAGGGGAAAGGGGCGCCATCTTGTCCTACACCTCAAGCAGCAAAATATCTCCGGCCGACCATGAATGCATCCTCCTCCTATACCATTCCATTCCTGGCTTTAAAGATATAATTTTGTATCACAACTGTTTGTTCTGCACTCTCGTCAGTCAGGACTCCAGCTCTGGATCATGGGTGGGGTACCTGTGGCCCTATAGATGTTGTTAGACTCCAACTCCCATAAGCCCTAGTTAGCATGGCTAAAGGTGAGGGGGGTACAGGGAGGTGTAGCCCAACAATAGCTGGCAGAGAGAACCGCCCAGAGAGCTTCGGCTGTGGGGAGGTATATAAATGTAATAAAATAAATAAATAAATAAATAAATAAATAAATAAATAAATAAATGCCACAGATTCCTGATCTCTGGTTTGGATGCAGTGGACATTCCTTCCCAAAATGACCAGTCCATTGTTCCTTACTCTTACACAGTTATTGTCATACAAGCAGGGCTGCCCCTACTAATAGGCAGAGTGAAGTGGCTGCTTCAGGCAAGAGATGCTAGAGGGTGAGGAGTGGTGGCAAGTTGTTGGAGGGCAGAGCTGTGTGTGTCACATGACTTGCCTTATACCCCCTAAGCCAACCTGCTGCTTTCAGGTGTGGTGGAGGATGACACTGTTCAATTGGCAGTGCTGAAGTGAGATTCAGCGCTTAATATGGTTGGCTTCTGCATATGGAATGGCTTCGCCTCAGGCAGCAAAATTTCTTGGGCCAGGCCCTTTCACAGTTGCGTTATCCCTGTGTATTCTTCCTCATTTCCTCTCTAATCATCAAGTCTATGAAAGCCTTATTGGCCTGACAGAAGTGAAGCCGTGGAGCTGAGTCAGTGTGAAATATTATGCTTAAAGATAGCGTAATGAAGATATGGGTGTCGTAGTGAGGGTCACTTAGGTGCAGAATGCAATTGTTTTCCAGTAATTATCTGCTGTTGTGGTTGGAGCCTTGTGGGTTGATGCATTGCACTTGTAATTAATAAAATTGAGTTGCATCTTATCCCTTTTGTGGTCTGGTACAAACTTTCCGTTCCCGAGTGCATGGCTTGGATAATCTTTACATTGACCTGGGACTGTGCTTAAATCATCATCCAAATTCTCACTCCAAACTTGCAACTGGCACAAACCATATACATTATGTAAATATATGCAAATGTATTTAACAACGGTGCTTGGGTGGTTACTGCCCCTGCTTTTGGCCATGGTCTTTTTCTTGCACACATACAGCTCTTCAAAAACTCTGCATTTTGGAAGTGTCTCAGTACCTTGTACCCAAAGGGGCACCATCCGAGACCCTGATGCTGGCATGCTTTTTCAGTTAGAGAGAAGAAGGGGCTGCTTGGGGCCAGCTAGGTTTCTCATCCTCCCTTGTGAGCTGCAGTTTCTCTCAGAGGCTGACTCACTGAGCATGACTGTCATGTGAATCACTCCGGCAAGTTCTCCTTATGCCAGCAGACTAATGATTGAAACCTCGTACTAAATGGTGCTGCTGAACGTCCCACCTTTAATGGAGAAACTGCTCAACAAGAGGCTGGGAAATTACCTTGCCTGAGAAATACAGAGAAGAAAGATTGGAGATGTTGTGCAATGACGTACCTGGTTCCTTAGCTGTCTGAGGAAGCTGTTTGGGGGCTTCCTCTTCCAATGGAAAATTGAGAGAGAGGGTGACGATGGAGAGAACGAACAGATAGCTGCACTTGAGGACAAATAAAAGGAAGCACTTTATGTACAGCTAGTTTATGGAAGATGTGATGATAGCCTCTAGCTTAAAAGACTTAGACCAGGCGTGGGCAACAGATCGGCTGCATGCCTCATCTGCTCCCACCCCCATGATCATTTTAGCAGCTGCCCTGCCACCAAATAAGGTGTTGAGGTGGTGGTGACAAAAATTTTTTTTGACACTGCTCTGTAGAGGAGGGCCAAGGCATTCACACTATGTTTGTTGGCTTCCTAGAGGCATTTTACTGGCCACTGTTGAAAAGAGAATGCTGGACTAGATGAATCTATACGATATGGTAGGGCCCTGATGTTCTTGTGGGCTAGCTCCCTGAAAAATGTTTTGTGATAAGATGACATAACACAGTTCATTAGATCTTTGTTGGCCCATTCACACATGCAAATTATGTGACAGTCATCAAGTAGTGAGCATGCATGTGTGAACCCTTGACCCTCAGCACTACCTGGAAACCATATGCTAACTACTCTGAGCTCACGGTGACAGACTTTCCCCGGAACATTGGTTGTACTCTGTCTGTAACTGCCCAGGTCTTGCTCATTTTCACCACTGCCCTTTTGTCACACACACATGCAGATTTGGTTCAATTGCATAAGACTGCTGCTGAGAATGGCATAACACGTACAATAATAAATGGTGAAGTTAAACTTGCCTGAGTCTTGATGTAGCCATGTTGTGCACTTTACCCATCTCTGCTCAACATTGTTGTTCAACACTGTCAGACGTTTTACTACCTGTTATGGAAGGGGTAAAGTGGGAGAACTTGACAGCGGGCTGTGATTTTGGGTGGCAGTCCCATGTTTATTAAAACGCATAGCTGAGGAAACAGACTTTATTTAGGAAAGCCAGGAAATACCTGAGCTGTCAGGTGTTCTTACAAACCTGGAAGAAAATAAATGGACTGAGCAGGGACTGACCTTGAATGATGTCAGATACTAGCAAGGATCAGACCTGTCCTGCCTGGCTGGGCTGCTTGCTCAGTCAGAGAATCCTCTTTGTTCACAACGAAAAGGAGACAGCACCTGTTTGCATGAACACACGTCAGCCTGTCCCTGGCACTCTTCCTGTCATTTTGTCCCCCCAGTTTTCAAAATAGTCTCAAGTTTCAGCCAAACGTTAATAAAGCAAAAATTCCTTGGACAGCATCAATACAGATATCAGTGAGCATAAAAATACTTGGTGCACCGCCAAGCTCATACAGTGTTGCAGGTTTTTCTTTGTGATTTTTTAATTTGTGTCTGTCTGTAAATGCAACAATCCCCGTCTGGCATTATAATATAATATAATATAATATAATATAATATAATATAATATAATATAATACACACCTCAAACCTACAACTGTGTAAACTATATAAAATGGAGTCAAACTCAAGTGACTGTATTTTAAAATACCATCTGATTTACAGTTGCCATTTGCTTAAATAAGGATAGAACATTTGACTTAGGCTGGCCTCTTTGGAATTGCCAAAACAGAGAACAAAAGAGGACAGGGATCTACACATACAGATTCAAAAATAATTATTGTATTTTCAATATAAATACAGTTCATCTCACCATAGTGTGGAAGACTGTGTCCAGGTGACCTGTGTGCCTTGGTCAGTCTGCTGTCCAGGTGATGTTGATGGGCAACATTGAGGCCCCATTCATGCTTCAGATGGTTTTTTTTTTATTTATCTTTAAACTGGATTTGGATTGCCCTTCAAAGAGAGGACACTTTCACAATAGAGGACCATCCTCTGTCAGCTCTTTAAACAGAGGGCTGCCCTCTATAAAAGAGTGTTCTTTCATAATCCAGCCATTGTTTTGAGGATCTACCTAACCTTTTGGGGATCTTTTTTTCTAGGTTTATGTAATTTATTTATTTATCTATTTATTTATTGCATTTTTATACTGCCCAATAGCCGAAGGTCCCTGGGCAGTTCACAAAAACTAAAACCAAAACCATTCAAAGTCTAAAACAAACAGTCTAAAACATGATATAAAATACACATTAAAAACTGATTAAAAACATACCATACATGATTAAAACATCGCGGTCTGTCCAAGACTATAACAAATAATGAAGCCAAGTTTTACTGGAGGGATTGTTTCCCCAAGACAGAAGCAGTTCTAATGAGTGTATTAGCTGATATGGCGTTGAGTCCGAAGAAGCTGGAACAGCGTAAACGGGAAGTTTAATTGCAAATTCCTATCATGCATTGACAACGCTGAAAAGAATAGAAAATGAGAAGAAACCCTATTTCTGTATATATATATTATTCTGATGGTATTGTCTTAGGTGCTAAGTGTTATAAAAGTCTGTAATATTGTTGGATTGTATTATAATTGTACTCTTTCATGTTTGGTATATATTATTGGTTATTATAGTACCCAACATCGTGATTGTTAACCACTTTGATACACATCAGTTCGTTTTACATATCTTTACAAATTGTAAATAAATGGGTTATTTGATAATTATCACTTTTTATTGGTGTTTGGAGTAGTTGTGTGCCTCTTGGCACCTTATATAGTACTACTTAATAACTACTGCCTTCTATTACTTGTGTAAAACATCCTTAAAACATCCTAAAAACATTCTAAAATTTCACTGGATAGGCCTGCTGGAATAGATCAGTCTTTATTGCTTTTTTAAATTGTGAAAGACTGTCAAGTTGATGAATCTCCTCCGGCAGGCCATTCCACAGTCTGGGAGCAGCAGAAGAGAAGGTCCTATGGGTAACAGTTGTCACTCCAGCACACAGCTTCATGAGCTAAAAATGGCAGTTTATGTTCAAAGCAAGCAAGGCAAGGAGCCATTGGCAAAATCAAGCCACCTCTTCACTATCTGGCAACTAACTTGTGCACACACCCACACCCGTAGAAATCTGGAATTCTTAACTTCAAGTTGTACATTCCTGGAAAATTTACTTTTAAATGCAACACATCTGCACATTTTTCAGGATCTTTAACAGAATATGTTTATACCATGTAATATAATAACATCTCTAACCTTCTAGCCCAATCTAGCAAGAATGACCATGTCCTGCATTACCCTGACAGGCTGTCAAGGACTCTTGACAAGTACTAAAAGAAGAGCCATTGTTGCTAGATTTGAGAGGTCGCACCATATTGGGAGTACGGCCTAGATGCGATAGCCACTTGGATCCTACTTTCCAATTGTGAGTATCAGAAGTCGCTGCATAGTGAGAAGAATGGCTTGTATCCACTTTTTGTCTTACTTAGAATAGATCCATTGAAATAAATGGGACTTAAGTTAATGATGATGAACTGAATTCCTATTTACTTCAACGGGCCTATTCGAAGAGTCAAAACAAACATTACTTCAAATCTGTATCTAGCAACTACATCTTTTGGTCATTTTTTTACTCTAGAGTAGATGAAGGGCAATCTGGCGCTTTAAAATCCTCTTACCCCACATGCTAGGGCCCAAATCCAAGTGTAAAAAATGAAAAACAAACAAAGATAGCTGCAAGACACAGATTTAAAGTAATGTCTGTTTTGGCCCTGTGTACGACTAATATTGGGTACAACTAGGGTGACCATATGAAAAGGAGGACAGGGCTCCTGTATCTTTAACAGTTGCATAGAAAAGGGAATTTCAGCAGGTGTCATTTGTATTCATGCAGCACCTGGTGAAATTTCCTCTTCATCGCAACAGTTAAAACTGCAGGAGCTATACTGCAGCTATACTGTGACCAGATTTAAAAGAGGGCAGGGCACCTGCAACTTTAACTGTGGTGATGAAGAGGAAATTTCACCAGGTTCCCCATATATACAAATGACACCAGCTGAAATTTCCTTTTCAATACAACTGTTAAAGATACAGGAGCCCTGTCCTCCTTTTCATATGGTCACCCTACCCATAGCTCAGTAGAACACATGCTTTGCATGCAGAAGGTCCCAGTTTCGATTCTTGGCCTCTCCAGGGAAGGCTGGAAAAATTCTTCTCTGAAACCTTGGAGAGCTGCTGCCAGTCAGTGTTGACAATACTGGAGGGTCCCATTCAGTATAAGGCAGCTTCCTTATTCAGCTTCCTGAATCAGCCCACTTCACCTCGGTTTCGGGGATTCAGCCTGAGGCGGTGCACAGCCCTAGCAAAAACATTTGACCAAATCAGGGAGTGCAAGACAATCATGCTCTGGGTGGCAGGTTGAATGACATTTATTTATTTATTTATTTATTTATTTATAAAGAGTCCCTTCCAATCTGTAATGACTTCATAAACCTATTAAGCAGTCCTGGCTTCTCTGCCTTATCCTCAGGGCAAGATGCCCAGCTGATGTACATCAACACAGCTTCAGTAAGGCCGGTCAAGCTACATCGGTGACATCTGCTGGGGATCTATCCTTGTACTTGGAAACAGTCCAGCGCTACTTCGGTCTTGGTTAGCTTCCCAGGCTTGTCAAGCAGCTGGATAATAAGGCCTCAGATGCACAAGGAAACAGCCCTAGCCAGAAAGCTCACTGTTTTCCATTGAAGCGTGTTACAACCCTGCCTATGGCCTGACCAGTGGCCAATAACCTTGGCAAGCCTGCCGCTGGGCTCACCCACCATCCACTCAGCAAGCGTGAAATTGAATTCATGCCACGGTGCCGCTTGTTGAAACCAGGAGCATTTCAGAAAGATAAATTCTCTTCCGTTCTGCAGGGAAGGGAATAGCGAAGTAGCACTGGGGTGAGGGTCTGGGATAGCGCCCTGTTGTGAAGACTGGAAGAGGAATGGTGGAGTGGTTCAAGCAGAGGAACCGTGGGTGCATTTGGCAATTTGAGAAACTGCCCTGGGCACCACCACAAAATGGTTGCCATGGGAAGCTTGGTAAAGGATGGGTAACCTGCCCAAAAGACTGAGTACAACAACAAAAACAACATATTTATTTATTTCTTATCCGCCTCTCCCTTTGGATCGAGGCAGAGGTGGGGCCTGAGCCCCAAATACAGTAAGCAAATCCTTTAAGCCCAGTTTTCAGCACCAACAGAAACATATTTCACATTATGACAATGTCCTTCTTCTCTGTACAGCTCAGGCAACTTTTGGCTAGTCAGTCATTATCCTGTATGTATGCTGTTGGGATTTTACTGAGAGCACGTGACCCTTCCTTCCTACCTCAGAGATTAAACACGAACATTTCATAGAATCATAGAATAGTAGAGTTGGAAGGGGCCTATAAGGCCATTGAGTCCAACCTCCTGCCCAATACAGGAATCCACCCTAAAGCATCCCTGACAGATGGTTGTCCAGCTGCCTCTTGAATGCCTCTAGTATGGGAGAGCCGACAACCTCCCTAGGTAACTGATTCCGTTGTCGTACTGCTCTAACAGTGAGGAAGTTTTTCCTGATGTCCAGCCAGAATCTGGCTTCCTGTAACTTGAGCCCATTATTCCGTGTCCTGCACTCTGGGGTGATTTCTGTTTGTCCAGGGTGATTGAGACATCTTGAGAGCTCTGGGCGGTTGCTTCCCACTACCCATCATGCCTGTGGGTAATCTCACCATGTCCTTTCCATCTGGGAGTAGTTTGTTTCAGCACCACTTCTTTGGCTTCGCTAATCCTCTTTTACTCGGATATCTGACTGAGTCAGCCATTAACATAATCAGGAAAGCCTTGGGAATAGGGCTTATTAAAAAAAAATCTTATGTTGCTATGCAGTAGGGCTCTTCCTGCAGTGGAATCTCTCCTAGATCTAGACCAATGAAAAAGTGATCCTGACGAAGCAACCATGGGATGAATGGTCTCTCAGTAGCTGGATCCTTACAAAAATAAATAAATGTCAGCTTTGTGAGTCGACATGGCTAATGGTTATAGTTAAATGAAACTTTGTTTTAAAACATAGCCTGTAATGTTTTCTATGGCTGCTTTTAGATGAGCATGCCAATGAGGCTCCAGCTGAGATGATAACTGTGGGAGAATAGGTATGTGGCATGCAGGAAATGGGAGGGGACTCTTTGAACAAAAGAGACCCCCATACATGTGAATTTTTATTTATGATGGCGAAGTCACAAACAATATTCTAATGTGCCTTGGCTGTCCTGGGTTAAAGCAATACCTGTGCGTTGTTTGCATTTGTGTTGTACCCTGCCTCGATCCAGAGGGAGAGGCAGGTAATAAATAAATATACTATTATATTATTATGTTTGATGCTGCTCCTCACATAAAAATAAAATTCTATGCACACAGAGAGCTAGAAGACGTTAAGGGAATGTGTTTCAGCCAAGATCGCTCTCTGATGTTTTCTGATTTATGATATCCCTACCTGCACTCTAAAGGACTACATGTGCTTGAGTTGGGTCTCAGACTCTGCCTCTTGTGCACAGTCACAGAAACACCCTTCTCTGCTGAAATAGTTATAGTGTCAGGCTGCAACCTGTGGACTAACTCCTATTTTGCACCATGATTACAACCTCCAAGTGATCCAGACCTATGTCACACTTAATGGGGAGATGCCAGGAGCTGCTGGACCTGTGTGAGGTAAACCTGGACCTGTGAGAGAAAGTGGTGTAGTTCAGGGTTTTTTTTTAGTGTGCAGCTGGACACAAAATGTGCAGTTGGAAAACTGATAATGTGCAGTTGAAAAAAGTGGTGACAAAAAATAAGACATGTGTTATGTGTATGTGTTCAATAAGAACTTAACAATAGATAAAGTCGGGGATGGCATGTAACACAAATTATATAAGGATGCAGGTGAAAGAACCCTTGATGGTGTGACTGATGTTGTTGGGCCCTGTGACAGTGTTGCCTGAATAGATGTGGGGGCAGAATTGGCGCTTGGGTCTGTTACATGGTCTGGTTCCTCTGTACTATTGCTGGTTAGCATCCGCTTCAGGTTGGGAGGTTGTCTGTAGGCCAAGACTGGTCTGCCTCTCAATTTATTTATTTATTTATTTATTTATTTATTTATTAATTACATTTTTATACCGCCCAATAGCCGAAGTGCTCTTTGCCACTGAGTTCACCTGTGCCTCAAGTGACAGTTCTGGATCGAAGAGCACCCCCAAACTACGGACCCGATCCTTTAGGGAGAGTGCAACCCCGTCCAGGACAGGGCAAACATCACCTCGCCGGACAAATGAACCACCCGCTAACAGTACCTCCGTCTTGTCTGGATTGAGTCTCAGTTTGTTAGCCCTCATCCAGTCCATTACCGTGCCCAGGCACTGGTTCAGAACAGTCACTGCCTCACCTGGGTTTGATGAAAAGGAAAGGTAGAGCTGGGTGTCATCCGCATATTGATGACACCTCAGTCCACATCTCCGGATAACCTCCCCCAGCGGCTTCATGTATATGTTAAACAGCATAGGGGATAAAATAGAGCCCTGCGGAACCCCATGGCTTAGGAGCCACGGCACAGAGCAATAATCCCCCAGCACCACCTTCTGGAATCGGCCATCCAAGTAGGAGCGGAACCACTGCAACGCAGTACCTCCAACTCCCAGTTCAGACAACCTATCCAGAAGGATACCATGGTCGATGGTATCGAAGGCCGCTGAGAGGTCCAGGAGA
Organism: Elgaria multicarinata webbii; assembly: GCF_023053635.1. Lineage (NCBI taxonomy): Eukaryota > Metazoa > Chordata > Lepidosauria > Squamata > Anguidae > Elgaria > Elgaria multicarinata. The sequence goes on from NC_086172.1 coordinate 89,404,680, forward strand.
ACCAACAGGGTCGCACTCCCCCTGTCTCTCTCCCGACAGAGGTCATCCCACAGGGCGACCAAGGCAGTTTCTGTTCCAAAACCAGGCCTGAAACCCGATTGAAATGGATCTAGATAATCCGTTTCATTCAAGAGTGCCTGGAGTTGTCCTGCAACCACCCGCTCAAGCACCTTGCCCAGGAAAGGGATATTAGCCACCGGCCTGTAGTTGTTTACATCTTCCGGGTCCAGATTAGGCTTCTTCAGGAGTGGTCTAATTACCGCCTCTTTTAAAGAGGCCGGCACCACTCCCTCTCTCAAGGAGGCATTTACAACCTCCTGGACCCAGCCGGCGATCCCCTCCTTATTTGATGTAATGAGCCACGAGGGGCAAGGGTCAAGCACACAGGTGGTCGACCGGACTTGGCCAAGCACCTTGTCCACATCCTCGGGCCTCAATAACTGAAACTCATCCAATAAAACTGAGCCGGACGGCGCTCTGAACGCCTCTACTAGTGGTGCTGCATTAAGTGTGGTGTCCAATTCATGACGAATCTGAGCGACTTTATCTTCAAAGTGCCGTGCAAACTCGTCACAGCGTGCTACCGAGGGTTCAACTATCTCACGCCCTGGCCCAGAGTGTAGCAGGCCACGAACCACTCGGAAAAGCTCCGCCGGACGACACCGAGAAGACGCAATGCTGGTGGAAAAGAACTGCCTCTTTGCCACCCTCACCGCCACAGAGTAGGCTCGATAGTGAGCTCTAGCCCGTGTTCGATCAGACCCAGCACGAGTTTTCCTCCACCTGCGTTCTAGCCGTCTCCCCTCTTGCTTCATCGCCCTCAGCTCAGATGTATACCAAGGAGCTGACCGGGCTCTGCTCAGAGGGAGAGGACGCTTGGGCGCGATCGTGTCAACCGCCCGAGTCATCTCTGCATTCCACAGAGCGACCTGGGCTTCGACAGGAGCACCGGCCATATCAGCAGGAAAATCCCCCAGAGCCCTCTGGAATCCATCGGAGTCCATTAGCCTCCGGGGGCGGACCATTTTAATAGGCCCCCCACCCTTGCAGAGGGGAAAGGCCGCCGAGAGTCTAAACCTCAGTAGGAAGTGATCCGACCATGACAAGGGGGTAGATGTTAGTTCTCTCAAGGCTTGTGTGAGAAAAGTGTCTGTGCTGATGATGGGTTGGAGTTCACTGACGATCTGTTGCAGTGGTTTCAATTAGGGGCTGTTTCATTTGGAGGCTGTAGGAGACAACCAGTGGTGTACTTCTCTTCATCTGTCTTCCTTCCTGGGTATCCGTACGGCCCTGTCAATCTGTCTTTAAGTTTAAGGTGCTACTAGTGTTGGTGACAATCTGCCCAGTCATGAAAGAGAATAATGGGTTTGGCTTGGGCAGGGGGTGGGTGGGTCTGACAGGACATTTGTGCAGTTGGAAATTTTGCTTTAAAAAACACCCTGGTATAGTTTCAGCCCTGTACAGGAAGCAAGCAAAAAGGCTTTCCTCAGATCTGGTGTACAACCTGTGTCCTTGGTTGACCTCAAGTCCTGACTTCTGGCTTGCTCCTTGACTCTGCTTCCCGGTTTGCCCTCTAGTTCTTACTTACTCTTTGGCCTTGCATCTTGGCTGATTTCATGGTTCCTAGCTTACCTCAGACCACTGATCTAGCCCTGACAGGAGACCATTCATAACCACTCACTCCTGTTTATAATTCCTGCCTTAGTGATGACTGCTAGCTCCAGAAGGAGAGCGCTACAAAATGAGTCTAGGAATCGGGATGGGCAACTTGTGGCCCTCCAGATATTTTGGCCCACAACTCCCATCATTCCTCACTATTGTCTATGCTGGCTACTGCCCTGTAGTGAAGATAACATATACCAGGGGTGGCATTCCAGATGTTGATGGATTGAAACACTTGACCCTAAGTGGCATAGCCAATGGTGAGGGATTGTGGGAATTGTAGTCCCACAACAAATAGGGGGCCAGGCACACATTCCCCATTCCTGCCATACACAGTATTTTAAAGTGGCTTACTACAGACCTTTACACGCTACTTCTGAATGGAACCCCCCTCTTCCCCCTTAACAAATATACAAAGAAAAAAAATTCCTGGCAGTGCCTATTTCAAGGGAAGATATTTACAAAATAACCATGCCTATTTTGGTACAGAGCTCTATGGTGTTCTCTAGTGGTCACCATTGGGTATATAACAGATTGGTCAGGGTTTAGACTGCATTCTAGCTGATTGTTTGTCATTAAATAGGGTAGAACTTTCTGGTAGAATAAAGCCCCAAGGTGTCAGGTGCAACTGTTAAGGCCAGAATGTCACCACTTGACGATCCCAGCAGAAAGCTAAACGTGGCTGAGTAAGACATTGGTGTGTTCACATTCTCACAATAAGCATCTGTCTGCTGCTTTTGCTTCTAGTAACTTTATTGCTGTAATAAGCTCAATGGAATTTCTGCTAATTGTTATTTGGCCCTAGGGAAGTCAATGGAGGCATTCCCCATTTTTCTTTTAACACTCTCATGGGGTGTGTGTCTGAGAGAGGAGCAAAGAGAAAGGGGGAGTTTTAATAATCTCTTTCTGGAGTGTGGTTATCCCAAATTGAATCGGGCCCATGCTCACTTATACAGGAGTAAATAAAACTATCAGGCTCAGCTAGACACTACACAATTAGTGTAACATGTAGCTTGGCCCTCAGGATGTTTGTTTGGTTTTTACTTAGAATGTTATACTTATAAAAATTATTGAGAACTTGGAGTAGCTACCAAGATGAAATGAAACCAAGGAAAGTTGAAGTCACTGGCTGCTGGTACTAATTGACTGTCTCTAATCCTGAGAGATATTGTGGGTGCTTCCACATTAAGCATTTATAATGGAATAGCTGTGCTTTATTCACTCACCACCATATCATCCTCTTCCTATGTTTTCCTTATACTTCTTTGGTCTTTTCTCAGACTGCAAGAATCCTCATTTTTGCAGAAAGAATTGAACAGTAGCCAATTGCTACAGGTGTAGATTGCCTTAGCACCATCTTCCATCCTTTTTAAGAGGTGTCATATCAGCCAGATAACATGGATCTATGTCTTGGCATACCTTCCCTATTATCTTTCTATTCAGCACCATTTTAGCCCTGTATTTGTGAATTAATCTTTTAATGTTTACTTTTTTTCTTTGCTTATGTATATATTGTTAAAAAATATTTAAACATTCAGGCATTAGCTCTGAAGTGAAAAAGCATTTTAGTGAAATTTTTAAAAAGATTCAAAAACAAGCAAACATGCTACTTTTCCATTTTTATCAAGGTGTTTATTTGAGGGAGGTGGTGGTGGTGGTGGTGCTGTTTCCCCTGAGCACTAAACTCCCTGAAGAACACAAAGCCAATTGCAATTCCTTATGTAGCTTAACAGCGGAAGAGCAATGGCTGGGTACTGCTCAGAGTTGCCTGTGTGGAAACATCCATTATCTGCTTCTTCCACTTCTTACAAATGGGAACTGAAGATGCTCAGCAAAGGTTTACACTTTGCTCTTATTAATACATTCATAACTATAATTCTTGTTTGGGAACAAAAGCAGTTCTCAACAGAAGTGGTATTTGGAGAACATGGTTAATTTTGCATGGCAGTTGTGGACCGGCATTCTGAAAATGAAATCCACTTGCAAGCAGAGGCCAAGTTTATATCTCTGATGAGTGTTGTTTTTCTGTGTTTTTGAACAGTGGAGCTGCCATTTCAGTGCATGTACATTTTGTTAGGAATCACCTTCGCAGAAATAAGACATAAAACATCTAAGGGCAGTAAATGGAGAATAAAAAAATTAAGGCAGAGGACAAGAAGTCATCAATTTATTCTATTTCAAGCATCTTTTCTTTTTGCATTTTGAGCTTTCTGCTGTGCCAATTATATCGTGATAATGCATCATATCCTTTCACAGCAGTTTCGTTCCCTTTGTCCCAAAATGTGGTCCAGGTGGATTCAGAGCTTCACCCTTGTCCCTTCGGCCAGAAACCTTGCCCAGCTGTCACTTGGTCTCTTCCTACATCACGATATTGAGTGCCTTTGGTCCCTCTTTGCAGTTACAAGGGACCAGGGCAGAGGGTATGCCAACATCCTGGGCCCCCTGGATATTGTGAAGACCATCATCAAAGAAAATGTGGGGCTGGATCTTGGACAATATGGGGCCCTTCGGCGCTCCATCCATGAAGAAGGCTTCGTCAATGGCCAGGCCCCATTCTCTGAGGGTTTTGATGGCCCGGGTGCCCATGTCACGGCCACTGCGGGCAGTAACCAGGTAGGTGCGGATGGGGGAATCCTCTTGATCAAACTTCTTGCGCATTTTCCCAAGGTGCAAAGCAAAGGCTTTCAATGGGCCCTGCAAATTATAGTATGTAGGAGAGAGAAGAAGTGATTGTATTATTCCACAGAACAATTGGAGAACAGAAATTGAGACCCAGCCATTCCACACAGAGGGAGGGAGTGGGGTTCCGTTACAACTGGAGTGGGCAACTTGTGGCCTTCCAGATGTTTCGGCCTACAACTCCTCTCAGGCCTTGCCAAGCACAGCCAATGGTGACGGATGATGGGAGTTGTAGGCCAAAACATTTGGAGGGCCACAAGTTGCCCATACCTGTGCTACACACAAACAATAGATGCCTGTTGGAATTTAGTGTTCAGTGGATCACTGTGTAGTAATCACACAGAGAGGTTTTTTTGTCACGATAGATTGATACAAGACAAGCACATTCCTGGTCACTTTGAATTGTCTGGCAACTGTGGCACTTTGCAAGGCTGATTTGACATATGAATGTGTGTCATTTGATGATTTGCAGCTGAACATGTCCACTGAAGTCATTGGAAAGGACTGTGTTTGATGTTATGTCAGGTCATAAGAAAGCTGTTAGCCACGCTGTTGCCAGTTATTAGTTGATGAACGTGCATTTTTGAACTCGCCCATGGCCTCTTAGGCCTTGATAATATGACCCTCAAACCCTAATCCCCCCACTCCTGAAATCCATGAGGGACTCAGTAAATCTTCCTGGGAATGCAACTGTGTGGTGGTGTCAAGCACCTGGCTGGCCCAGCTGCCTTCATCGGTGGGTCACACGTTGCCCAGTGCTGGAGTATCTGTAATAAATTCATGTGAAGTATTTATAACTTGTCTGTCAATCCCAAAGATTTTTAACGTGGCCAGCAATAACATAAAAGCCAGAAGTACACAATTAACAAATAGAAGCTGTTGCAAAATCCATTACACCAGCGCAGATCAAACTCTATTAAAATCAAAACCATTTGAATACATTTCATACAATTCACCACAGAGGGAGCCTGATAGATGGGTAAAGGAAGGGAATTCCAGAGACAAAGTGCTATAACCAAGAAGGCCCCATCTTTTGACACCATCTCCACTGGGGCTGGCCCCCTCATGAGGCCTAAGGTGCTGGAGTGGGAGTAGTAGTGAATTGTGTACTCCCCTCCCTCTGCCAGGACTTTGCCACCACCACCATCACTGCTATGGGTTGCCTCCCCACCCACCATTTGCCACCACTGCCACACCTCGTCTCCCCTGGACCTGAGGTTCAACACCCCTGCATTAGAGAGTAAGGAGTGGAGGCTGGTGACTCTGATGTCAGTGAGGTGATGAATCAGTCAGAACTCTAAAGGAGCTGTCCACGGTGTAAAGCCTCTTTAGAGCTCTGACTGAAACCTGGAACAGATTCACTGCCCCACTGATATTGGAGCCACCAGTCTCCACCAGAAATGAGCCTTGAAAGCAGAAGTCATGCACATACCCTGTGAGGAAAATGGGTGCATATCAAGGATGAGGAGAAGGGAATCTCTTTATAAGGAATGTCAGCCACCATACCTCTCCCATGGGCACACCTTCCATACTCTTCTCATACTTTACAGCCTCCTCCAGCCCTTCCTCACGAAAGACACGGTCGGTCTCATCTGAAAAGAGTACAGCATCACCATCGAAAACAACACGCAGTTGGGTGCTGGGAGCCTGGATCTCTTGCTGGAAGATGAGGGCTGCCGAAACGCCTGTGAGACAGACAGATTGTTTTACTGCCTGTTCAGCAGAGACATGCGGCAGATACAGTTTGGAGTAGGCCCCAATTTAAATATCCCCCTTCCCTCACCTTAGGCGATCTCACCAGCTCAAGGGGAGGCAGATACGATGTTTGTTTGCACAAGACAGAAAAAGTGAGTGGAATGCTCCATGGCTGCACAGTTGGCTCATGATAAACTATTAAAGCTTTTAGATGTCACAACTGACGAGGGTTTTGTTTTGCCATCAGCCTTCAGAAAAAGGAGGACAGGTTGGTTGTCTTTGATGCACTCAGCTTACTTGTCATAAGAGACAGCAGAGGGAAAGAGACAGAACAGTCTGTCTTAGGGTTGAAGCCTCTCTTCCCCAACTCCACACACCCCATGTCCCCCCCTCACCCCCACAGTGTCCCTCAGGACGTCTGTAGTGACTCAGTTGAAATGTGTGAGGAACACTGCATGGAATTTCTATTCTTTTTTAAAAAGGCACAGGCTTAATTTCCTCATGACTAACCTTGCGGTGGCGACCCACCCCACTAAACAGCGACTCCAATTGGGATTTGGCATATACAGCACAACAGCTGTCCTGAGGATTTATCTGGTAGAATGCAAACCTACTGAGAGAAATTCAGAGCTGGAAACAAGCATTGAGGAGGTTTCTCTCTCTCTCTCTCTCTCTCTCTCTCTCTCTCTCTGTGTGTGTACTTGTTATTTTGAACTTGGTAGTACCCAGATAGTTTTGTGGCAATGGAATTTGTGGCAGGATGTAAGCAAGGAGGTATGTCGGGCCCAGGGTATAAGCCAGAGAGATAGCAACAAAATGTAAGACTGAGTATTGCAGCTAAATAATAATAATTAAGGAGTAGAAGAAGAAACAAACCCCGCTGAAGTGCATTGCACACATCTGTCCTGTCAGCTGAGAGAAAAAGCTTCACATTATGGGTCTTCAAGTACTGAGTAGAATCTTCATCACTGACAAAGCAAAACTTGGAAATCTCCAGACCTTAAAATCCAGAAACAAACAAATTAATTCTAATGAGAACGATAAAAGGGAAATACAAGGGAATTTCAAAGCATGCAAGAAGAAAATGCACCGTATCATAATGTCTCATTCTCAGGGACAAACTAGTAAACACTTGTCATTTTTCCATTTCAAAATGCACCCCCATTCCTCAAGTCTCTTTCTCCCTGCCCCCACAGAGGAAAAGAGGCATAAGACTGTTTGAATGTATGAAATCGGAGGATTGCAGGTGGTGCAATATCCCCAACTCCAAACGTCTTTGTAACATGAAGGTATGGTTTTATTTTTAATTTATTTTACACATTGATACTCCACCTTTTAAATATAAACTATTTTCTGAAAGTGGCATACAAATGCAGCAATAACAACATTTTTACTATCCATAATGAAAAACACACATAAATAACACAGTTTAGGATACACAGTTCTGACCATAAAAAGCTTTCCAGAATAAAAATGTATTCAGAACATATTTAAAAGCACAAAGATGGGTATCCCCAGGGAGAAAATTCTACAGCCTGTGCCACTGCAGAGAAAGCCCTGTTTCTTGCATTCCACCCAGAGAGCTTCGGCTATGGGGCGGTATATAAATGTAATAACTACTACTACTACTACTACTACTAATAATAATAATAATAATAATAATAATTCATGAAATGGGGATGATTTAACGGGAGACCAGAGAGTACTCCATACTTGTGTACATTCATATGTGTGAAGGCAGTCCTTTAAATAACCAGGTACCAGATCATTAAAGGACATTAAAGCTCAATACCAGGTATATCAAATTGCACAATATTGGGCATTTTTCATTTTCTACTTTTATCGGCCTCAAATTAAAATACCGTGTTGCACTTTTGTTTCCTATTGATTAACTTTAGGTTGAATTTACACAAACACTCTATGTAGCAGTCTTTCTATGGCTGGTTACTTGGCTGGCATATAGACATGCTTTCAAATGAGCATCCTCACTGAAATGAAACTCAAGTGTGTGTCTTTTTGCTTTTTAAAAGAATCTTGCATTTGTAATGCTTGGAAATTGTCACTAGATGTCACTACAGCATTAATCCTTCTCCCTCGCCACAATCTTGACAAAAATCACCCCAAAGCTGCTATTATCCATGTTTGTGCATGTGTGCGTGGAGGTGCGTCAGGGGGACTCATACTGGTACTAAGAAGAACCACCCTCCTGGGTTGAATACCAGCTTTAGGGAGGCAATTTTCATCAGGAGCTCAGTGAGGGTGAAGGGTTAAACCCTCCATCCTGTATACCGCAGTACCTATCCTGCTCAAGCCATTTCATCCCAGCTATTTAAATGGTTTAATCTGTGCACATTCATTGGACTCCCATTCATTCCAGCCAGCTTTGGCAATGGTCAAGGATGATGGGAACAGTCACTGGACAACATCTGGAGGGCCATAGGTTTCCCACCCCTGACCTACACATTTCCTAAGGGCTTGGGCCCTAGTGGAAGCCAGTGCCTGTAGTCTCCTCAACCATGTCTGTCCCTTCATATCCCTGGGTTCGCACTAGTTCATATATCTAGTGTATCCAAGACATGAAATAGCCTGTACTATGAATGAATGGATACACCAAGGAGATATTTTTATGTTATCAAAGCAATGAAGTGGTGTAAGTAAGGATGCATCAATTTGACAATTTAAGTTTCCCTTAATCTCAATTTTAATCCTACTTTGAGGTGTTTTTTTAAAGTTTCCATGAAAATTTATACACCAATATGTGCATTTTTGTAGGCAATTACACGTTTTTGCAAGCAATGTTCCTAATATAATGCTTTCTGAAAATGTTTTCCACCAAGATACACATTTTTATGTGCAGGTTTCCCTAATATACACATATTTTTTGACAGGAGAACTCCACTGCAAAATTCAGAAAAGAACAAATCTCAAAGGATAACTGAAAATTTTGGCTTATGTATTAATTTGAGAATGCAATGATTCAAAAGTGCAAAAACAGTTATGTTCACATTAAATGGAGAGGAGGAGGATTATGTACGCCGCCTTGGGTTCCTTGGAGGAAAAAAGGCAGGATATAAATGCAATAATAAATAATAATAATAATAAAAAAGTGAAGCAAACAAATTTTCTCCCCCATGATTTCCCCCCAGGCAGAAGCTTTGTTAAAATGAATGTGCACCTATGCTATTGGGGTTCTATGAGAAATGTGGATTGTTTGAGGCAGCTTAACAGGCATTTGAAACTAGCTGAAATCTCTGTTTCAGTTCTGATGTGCTATGAGGATTGTGGCATGGCCTCAAGTGTGCCTGTTACACCCACACAAGTTTATGAAATAAATACAGCTGGTTAATCTTTACCTTGATGACTCCTTATGACTCAGAACGAGAGGCCACACCTTTGCCATTTCGAAAGTGTCTCATGTTTCTACTCACATAATTCCATAGTTTCCCCATCTCACATCCTCATACCACCATGGAAGAAACAGTGACCTAGGCAATGCCAAAATGCAGCACATTCTTACTGCTCTTTCTTGCTTTTTCTAAGATGGCCACTTACGCATCACCAAAGAAGAGGACAGCAGAGGAAACAGATTTTAAGTGCTATAATTTAAATGGAAATAAAAGATCTCCCTATAATGGGGAAATCTGTGACCAGCTGACTTGTGTGCTTGCTCGGTCTGCTGTCCAGGCACTAACTTCTGATGGGCAACCTCAAAACCCCTGCTCTGATCTCCCTCCTGATGGTTCTTTATTTTTAAACTGGACTTGGACTGGATGGCCCTTGAAATAGAGGATGCCTTTAAGCAGAGGATTGCCCTCTGACAGCAAATACAGGACTGATCTCTGTAAGGTAGGGCACATGGCCACCCAAGCCATGTACCTAACAAAAATTCCCCACCACACTAAGTTTCCTGTAATCTGGATACTTTGCCTGAAAGTTTTGGGGAGGCTGCAACAATATTGCATCTTCTACTGGAAGCATGTCCATAACAATACATTTTATTTATTTATTTATTGCATTTTTATACTGCCCAATTGCCAAAGCTCTCTGGGTGGTTCACAAAAATTTTCAGAATGTGGTTACCTGGTCACAAGTGCATTGGGCAGCATGAACACCATCTCACTCCCACGACACAGAGGAGAAGGACATGCAGGCATTAGCTTTCACTGGTGCATGTGGACACTGCATTTCTGAGCCAACCAGAGCACAGAAACTAGACTTTCCCATCTTCCCTGCTTTTAGAAAGATATTATCTGTCTACTTCAGAGCTTGTTGAGTCCATAACTGATATTGTCCTGATCACAGTTATATTAAGAATAAAATACTCTTAATATGAATAGATCATAAATCACCGATGGCATCTGAGTTACTGGTGCTCTTTGTTTCCTATTACTCCCTGCCATACCCCATGCTGTGGGCCAGCTGACATTTAAAGTGGCTCCCAAGTGGGCACCTTGGAAATACACAGGGGTTATTTGTGAAAACTGCCTCCACGCAGTTGCTTTGCTCATGGCTGCCATGATTTGTGGAACTGCATGAGCCTTTTTTCAGGCCGCTGAAATCATGCAACAGCACAGCGGTGCTGTGTAAATGTGAACCAGCCTTCTGTTCCATGCTAACTGCTATCTCTCTAGACTGGCATAGGATTGGATGGCTCTAAATCCCCTTCAGTCCATACCTTAGTTTCTAATTTATCAAATACATATGACTTACCACAGCAATGTGCAGAAATTCAAACAAAACCAAAAAATCCTCAACCCTGCAGTGTGCAAGCAAGCCTCTGTGTATACAAGTGTTTAAAGAAATCTCCAATGATGTTGTGAATAGGCAACCTACCATATTTTTTAGCACTGTTGATGATGCGGACACCACTTGCTGGACTATTATTGGAGAGAACAATGACGTCAAAGAGACCCTTCTCCTCCGGGTACCTTTCAAGAAGCTTCTTGTTCACAGACTGTATGGCCTGAAAGAAGCAGCCCAGAGATGCATTACTACTGATTTCTCAGAAGGCTGGCCATGAGCGGATATACTTTGGATGAAGGCAGATCTGATATTTTAAGCTCGTTGGAGGTGGTTTGAAAGTGCCTTCCCTACCCTGAAAACACAAATCCTGGTGTGAGCTGGATTGAGATCTGAAGAATGAAATAAAACCACAAATCCACAAGTTTCCAGAATTTCAAGCATCTTCCCTTTGTTGAGGAGATTGGCTTTAACAAAGGCTATGTAATCAGGCAGACTCTTTCTAGAATGGTGCATGTCTTTTCTGCCTCTACCTTCTCTGGGAATGCTAACATCCAGCTACGCTAATGTAAATGCAAGCAGGCTGTAGTTTTCTGAAGCTGGGACACAGACAGAGAACTGCATCAGAGAGCAAAGTCAGAGCTCTAGAAGATTTGGGGATTTCTATTGGACTGTTTAAATTGCAAGCCTCCACCTGTGCTCAGCTTGTGTATTTGTAAATAAGGTACAAATATTACAAAAATGCCAATAATGACAGTAAGCCTCCAGTGACTTCATTCAAATGGAAAATCTGTGCAGCACTGCACCCCTGGAGTTCTTGCTGACTGAGAATTGCTTTAGGGTGGATTCCTGCATTGAGCAGGGGGTTGGACTAGATGGCCTTGTAGGCCCATTCCAACTCTGCTATTCTATGATTCTATGACCACCAATCAAGGATTTGACAGTCTACATACATATGGGTGTAAAGCACACACTGCAAAGCTAGATTCACACTGCAAGTGGAAAACAAACTGTAGCCACTGTTGCAGAACTTACATCCATGTTCTGCCTTTATTTTATTTCAGCACCAGAGCATTCACTGGCTTTAAGATGAGGATTCCTTCTGGAAGATACAAGGTCTATAATTCACAAACAGGCCTTGAGAAGAGCAAGTTCAGGGCACTTTTACCTGAATAAAAGCGAAGGCTGTCCCTTGCTCCAAGGGGTTGTTCTCATTAGCTTGCTGATGCTTCAGGTACTCATCTTTCCCCTTCATCAAGAAGATCTCATGCTCCTTTTCCAGGTTGAAAATGGCCCTCGTAGTCACAGCAATAACTAGAGCTTCGTTTGGATCTTTCTGGAGAGGAGAAGCCCAAGAACAACATGCAGATTTAGCCAACCCAACTAACATTGATCAAGTAGGAGAAACTGTGATTGAAAGGAACAGGAACCAACATTTGCATATCTCCTCTGTGTCCTGTCCTGGCCTTTCCACCCCCCACCATGATCAAATCCATGCAACTTGCATTCAGTTCATATCATGCTGTACCTCTAAATTCTTAACCTAAGGGGAGTCTACACCAGCCATTTATTGCAGGATTGTGTTACAGTCATCACTAATGGGGCATATGACATTCACCTGCTCTCGTGGTGATCTCGACTCCATCTCTCAATTTTCCTGGAATATCCCTGACTGTTGTTGCTATTTTTCCTGCTCTCTCGCTTCAATTCCAAAGAACGTTTGTGGTGTGCCTCCTCTTTGCGAGGTTGTTGCTGTTCGCTGCGAGTTCCAGGCTCAGCGAACAGCCAATCAGTTGTGAGGGGCATGTGAATGGGTATCGGATGTGTGCGGAAGTGGACCTGTCTGCCATTACCTCATGTTTTGGAGGGGTACTGGCATGTTTTACCGCCGATTGTGTGGTTGTTGTTTTAATACAAACATATCTCTGCACAGGAGCGCATATTTGATGGAATTCCTATCCCCCCATGTGTTGCTGCACGTCTGCGCTCATGCGCTTGCCTCATGAGTCCTTAAAAAAAATCTCTGCCCCATAGCCACATCATCTGCCCAGCATCGCCCACTTCTGGCCGATCCACACGCACAACCAGCGTAATGGGGCACACTTGCTCCTGCAACGGCACTCCTGAAATTGCACTACACATCAGTGCCGTGTGTCCTGTGAGTGCTGATCACAGAAGCAGGGAACATTCAGAAGCATCCCTCTTCCATGCTAAAATGCCTGCAGGTGTAGATTATCCCCTAATTGCCAAAAAGATTTGCAATCCTGCATTTAATGCAGGCGATCTCTCTAATTATACCCCCTGTGGAGAGAGCAGATGCGATGGAGCAGGACTCAGACCTAAGTGATGGCTTCACCTTGGGTACTGCCAAAGGAAGGAACTACGAGGAAATCAGACAGACCAGCGAGGAAATATCTTGACATCATGTGGCACAGTACCCTTGTAAGGTTTTAGGTAAGGCTTGCTCACTGGCTTGAGTAAAAATGGCCCTCTGTCCTGTGAGAGATGTCTCTCTGTCCTGTGATGTAAATACAAATCAACAACCCTGCAGCTATAAGTAGAGTTTCAGGGGCAAAGCAACTGGAAGGAGAAGTGTTAAGTATTCTTTTCCGTTACCATCTGCTGAAAAAAACACCACATGGCAGCCCTCACTTTGCAAGACTGAAGAGGCCTTTGAGTGCCTAATGCAAGGTACCATGGGTTAGACCAGCAGTAGACAACCTAGTGCCTATCAATTTTAAGTCCCAGAATCCTTGACCATTCATGATGCTAGCTGGCGCTTATGGGAGTTGTAAGCCAAAATATCCAGTGGGCACCAAATTGCCTGGGTCAGACTGACAAGAATGAATTGTTTTGGAGCAGTTTCTTGGTCAAGCTGCTTTAAATCGAGAATAAGACTCGGTTCTAACTTCTTAGATAACTTATGGGATTCAGTAGTAATTCTCTCTCACCTGCCACCTAACCACCCAACTTGGTGGACTAAGTTTCGACTGAGTTTTGAACCAGTTGATTTTCATTGGCCTACAGCAGTGGTGCTGTATTTTTCCTATATCTATCTATAGATTGTATTCATCTGGATAAAAGGGAGCCTCGGTATCATATGGCACATCAAAGACAGATCTACCTTCATAATATTTAATATCAACTTAATTGCCTTCAATTGCTATTGTTTAAAATTTAGAGCTAATACACATAAGCAAAAACTCACACTCATATTGAGTCAGACCATAGGTCTATCTCAGCTGTCCAGGTTCTCAGGCAAGGTAGATCTTTTGAACTGGAAATGAAACTAGGACTTTCTGCACAAAAATAATGTACTATGCCACTGAACTATGGCCATACAACAAAGCGATTGTCCAATTGGTCCATCAGCTGGCCAGATTGATTTTTCACCCATGGTGAAGAGAATTGCTTTTTAAACACGTACAGAGGCTGAAAAATCAATCTGTGCAAGAGAGCAACCAGATGCCTGCTTCATGGTACACTGTACTGCGCATTAAGTTTACCATGATCCCAGGGCTAATATTAGGCAAAGTGAATTAGCCTTTTTAAAAATCACAGATAAAAACTAATAAAACATACTTCTGTTGAAAAAAACACCACCATTTAAGGGTGCAATCCTATACATATTTAGACAAGAAAACTCTCAGCATGCCCCAGACATGGCTGCTTGGGGCATGCTGGGAGTTGTAGGGCTTTTATATATATATATATATATATATATATATATATATATATAAACATGCGTAGGATTGCACCCTAAGAAAGTTTAAACCTATACAATACTTCGATAATGCCAAAGGTCTTTTAAAAAATCAAATGTAAAAGACTTTTGCTATTAATACCTTACCTGGATCACACTGGTGTTTATGACTGTGCTTTCAGTATCTGCCATCTCCTATTTCTGACCTTGAAGAGGGGAAAAAATAGCTGATACGCCAAGTATAACATTACATCCTATTTACTGGCGGGACAGGTCACATTTATCATCCATAAGAAAAATTGTATGGCATAAGCGACTTGCTTTGCAAATAATCTCTTTCCAAAACAGTGGGAGAAAAAGCAGACCTGCAAATGTCTAAGGATTAAAGTCTAATCTGAGGCATGTACATAACTTTTCAGAGATTTGTGGAAACTTGGTTCTGTGGAGAGTGATAAAATAAAAAAAATGAGTGTGAGAAAATAAAAACCTGGTCAAGTAGAGAAATAGCAACAGATTAGTCACAGAATTTACAAACAAACAGACTTGGGGCAATATGGGGATAAAATGAATATCCCGCTAGCATTCTTCCTATGATCCTCAAGCTGAATCCAGAGAAAAGATTATAGCCTTTGCATTATTTGCTGGTATTCCTGCTGTTCAAAAAAGCTACATCTTTTTAGCTGAAGATAGTTACATTCCTTTCCTGACTGACTCCAGACAGGAAATTGTCATATCATTTTTGGACAAAAAATTGCATATATTTAAAGTAAAACTTACTCTTCTAACTAACTCTTTGCTGTGCGGTATCGCATTTGTAGACCAGAACATCTGACTATGTGTGCCTGAAAGCTCACATGCTTTCAATAAAATAATTTCAGTTTGTTTTAAAAAGCACAGCTGGGCTCTTCACAATTTTAAAATAAAGACTTAACACAAATACCCTTGCGTAATTATGAGCTGCTTTTTTATATATAAAAAGAATGAGTTTATGGTTGGGAGTGTTTGTGTAAATGCTGGTGGGGATGATAGGAATTGTAGTCCAACATCTAGAGGGCAGACTGATTTAGGCCCATTGATCTATGCAAAAATCCTTTCAGTGGTAATCAATCTGGTCAATACTAGATGCTTATTATTTTAAGCATCACATACAGGGAACTTTAAAAGCACGACCCCACCCCCCATTAGAGATAGAGCCAGCCTATGACCCATCCTCTCATAACCTCCAGGTTAGATAACTGCAATGTGTTATAAAATGGGGGTGCCTTTGAATTCTTGCAAGCTGCCTTCATTTCACAACAGCCATTAGGCTACTAACTGGCCCTATCCACACAATGTTGCTTCAGAAGCCAGTTCCACTGAATTTGGCGAGGCCGTTATTTATTTATGATTTGTTACATTTAAACATTTATATCCTGCCCTTTTCCCTCCAAGGTAAATAAGTTTAGCACTGCAGTCTTAGAGACAAGCATTGGCATTACAGCTACAGCCTCAAAAAGCTATGTACTTGAAAGGAAGAGCCACTGAAATTAGTGAGGCTTACTTCTAAATAAACAAGCCTAGGAACTGGCTCGCAGTGGAATAAAATTCTGAACGGACTATGGTTGCAGTCCTATACCCACTTTCCTGGGAGTCAACCACGTTGAACTCAATGGGACTTGCTTCTGAGTAGAATGCACTGCACAGATCCCTTTTTGTTGCTGTTGTTGCTAAATGCTTGTGTAGTAACTAAGAAGCCAGGCTTCCTGAGTTTTATTTAAAACAACAACAACGACAAAACCTCTGCTAAATTTCTCCAAATTCTTTTGGCTGGCCAAATTACAGTTTATAAAGTAAGTATCGAGAAGGTGTTACATTTTAGGGAAGAACTCAGAGATGGATCAAATAAGGCGCACCAGAGTTTCCAACTTTACCTAAATTCTCTCTTCATAGCAGAGCCAATGTGACTCTGTGTTAAATCAAAGGGGTGAGTCAAACGTTGACTTGTGTTGCTTCCTAGCCTTGAATTACCATCACCCAAATCAAGAGTGGAGCCGAGACCACCAATTTCAATGACTTCCAATGACCATCGAGACTCATTTGCTCGAGTATTTCCCGCAGGGCAGAGTGCATTGAGGGGTGGAGCACAACCAAACCCTAAACAATCACCATATGCAAGGTCTTATCTGGTTTACTGCAGGGTTCCTCCATCTCCTTTTAAGGACTGAGCACCAACAGAGGAAGAGAACGGGAAGGATCGACATTGGTAACACAAAGTTTGGCAGTTCCCGTATTATTTCGAAAAGTGAATTGGGCAAGCAGCCGGGGAAGGGGGTAGGTTCGTTTTGATGAGTTGCAAAACACGCGCGGAATACCAGTAAATTTAAAAGTTTACTGAACTTAAAAAACTCACCGCCTTTTACTTCTAAGTGCAACTCGTCTCAACAGCAGCAGCATCCAAAAGACCCGGTAAAAATAATAATAAAAAAGATGCTGCCTTTTACTTCTTTTTTCCCAGGCAGTGGTAGAGGAATCGCTTAGCATTCTGGGATTTGTAGTCAATGCTTCTGGGAAAGCATCTCTCTGCTTGCGAAGACAAGGGCAACCCTGGACTCGCTTTCCCAGCCTACTTTGCACTGAGAAATTGTCAGAACGCCAGGGTGTGTGGGGCGAAGTTTCTTCTTGGTGATGGGTGGAACTATCTCAGTAATGACAGGTCTGGCATATCTCTGCCAGTCAACGCAGCTAAAGTAGAAATAGCAATAACCGCAAAATTAAATTTCAGGGTTACCGTAGGCTACTCTTTCATTTATGCACAGGCTGTGTATTAATCTCTCATAACCTTACCAAAGGCACCCTTATTTTCACTGGCAGAAACTGTTTATAATTTCCAACAGCCCTTTAATTTCATGGGCTATAAAATGCAACTGCTAAATCTAACCATGCCCCAAACCACATGAAAATACCGTCTTTTTGTAAAACATAGCTATACAAATATTAAGAGTATTCAGCAAAACGCTTCTCTCTTTATGAAGTGTTTGTCCTTGTTTTTCCCGTTCATGTCTATGTTCTTTTACTTAAAGATTCTAATTTAGACTTAGGGTTGTCACCTTTTCTTTCCCCAAAATGCAAGCATCTCAGGCTGTGATGCCTCTGCACAAGTGGCTTTGCCCTGAATGGAACAAAGGGTTTTATTTTGTTCAGCAAAGAAGATCCTCAGAGGAAAAATGCCTCTGATCATGAGTAGAGTGTCTTTTTCTATTGAGAGGAAACAGAAAAAAGAAAAGGGGGAAATAACGAAAGCATTGGTTACAGTGTTTATGCTCTTCTTTTCTGACAACTAGCCAGAAAGAGGAAATTCTGGCCAAGCTAGTACAATTCTGGTAGCTTGGCAATGGTATTTGGAGTGTTTACCAAGGGTTGTACTCAACTCTCACCCTGTTTATATGTCCTGTAAATTCCAGAGCGGTAGCAATAAATGGTGACTTCGGAATTTTAAATTCTGTCCAACTTCATGAGCTGTTCAATTGGTGCTAAAGGTAGAGGTGTGTGCAAATGGCCTCTCGAAACTCTCCACCCTGTTTGTGGGCAGAGAAATGGAAGGACAATGAGAGGAGACATTCTCAAGAGATTCTCACAGGTAATGCTCACCATTGGTTGTAGCACTACCTTTCTTTTTTCCTCAGGGTTTTTCTTTTTTCTTTTTGTGCTCCCACTGCAAGTGGCGGCAACAGCAGAGAATGTATTTACCTACTCCAATGGGGCACATACACCTTCCTCGATTCCCTTTCATCCTGCCAATTCTTGTTCGCAAGTGGGTCGCTAGTTTCTGGAACAGGACGGGTCAACAGAGCTTGCATAAGGAAACTCCGCCAACCCTCCCTAATTGAAAAACGAGCATTCCCGCTCATTTCAGGCTTCCTTTGGGAAGTGCTAAATCACTGTTGTGATAGCGGTGGGTCCTGCTCACACAACAGAATTGGTGGGACCCAATTGTTGACCCAACTTGCTCAGCGGAATCAGCAGCACACTAGAGAATTGGCAGAGGTGTAAGTACCCCATTGGATTCTGCCCCTAGTGTCATTCCAGGGCATTGTATGGGGGAGGGGGAGGGTGCAAGCACAAAACTGGCAGAGAAAATTTGAAGTGGCCAATAGTGTAGTGTGTATTTCTCCCCATTTCTATTACACATCTTTCTATTGCTCTGCAGTCTCCCAGACTGACTGCACTTCCTGATCCGAAAAAGCCCTATGGGAAGAATTACCTCATGATATCTTCCTCAGGGTTTTAACTGAAGTGAAGGAACCCAAGGAGCATATAGATTGATAGAGAGATGAGTATACAATGAAAGGCAGGATACTCACATGCATATGCCTCCGCCATCTCATAATTAACTTAAACATAAGATCATGAACCCAATCTATAAGAATTTCTCTGAAAAAAAATTCTCCTTTGAATTTCTTTTCAAAAGCAATTCATTGAGAGCAGTGAAAAATATGTGGAAGAAATGTTTGGCATAGCACTAGCCAAAGGAATAACTATTAATACTGCAATCCTAAACATACTTGGTAGAGAGTGAGAGCATTTCTACTTGAGACTTTTATTGCACGCTTGCGATTGATCACTTGCAGATGTTTGTGGGTCCTTTACACAACGCCGTCAATCTCCAGAATGTCTCCCGTGCATTTTGACCTTTATCCTGCTTTTAAAGACTGGAGAACACAGCAAGGAGCATTCATTCAATATATCAGCTGTGTGTAATGATGGAGTTGCGCTGTACAAGGAAACTTATAGAACTTGCAGACAAATGAATTCCTGGAATCAAAGCCCGTGTCCGCACATGTAAAGGAGCTGATCTTAATCCCACAAAGAATCTAGAAGCAAAAGCTCCTGTAAATTGTGTGATAAAAAGCCTGATGTAATGGCAGCCTGAGCTTCACTGAACAGAGTGGAAATTACTTTTGAGTAAACATGTATAGGATTGTGCAGTAACAGGCTAAAATCGGGACGATTCTTAAAAATGTGAATCAATGGTTTAGAGTGAATATGAAGTGAGTGGTGGCGGAAAAGATAGAGAGCAGTGACATGTTCCTAATCATAATGACAGTAAGCAGCCTAGGCTGAAGTCTTCTAGAAAATGTTTAAAATGGGATGATGAGATTCCTAAAACTGGGACATTGCAAGGTGGGGGATTGTGGTCTCTTGACATTTTGCCAACTGAAAACCAGCACTGGATGAGCATTCCTGCATAGTTGTAGAAAAATGGTATGTGTCTGCGCAGACACTGAGTCATTAAAAAAAAATGTTCACAAACTGAAGCGATGGAGGGGGAGCTGCATTGCTCATCACTCATCATGTCACAGAATCTCTGAAATAGGGTGTCCCATTCATTTCAATGGCTCTACTCTAAATAGGCCTTATGTTGAATTTTACCCAGTATTATCTTGTGTGTGTGTAGGTAGGGCATATATCTGGAGTCCATGAAACAAATGCATGTAGAAATGCATAACTAATGAGTATTATTGTGCTATATAAGCTATCTGGGAGCTCCATCAAATGAGCATTTTATTGCGCACTCACGGATTTTCGCAGGTCCCTCTCATGACGTCGTCTGCCTCCTACCCCTTCTAGTCTTCTTCGTGC
Source organism: Elgaria multicarinata webbii (assembly GCF_023053635.1). NCBI lineage: Eukaryota > Metazoa > Chordata > Lepidosauria > Squamata > Anguidae > Elgaria > Elgaria multicarinata. Next base: position 89,424,778 of record NC_086172.1, read on the forward strand.
CACAAAAAACCAACCCAGTAAGTCCAACTTTTTTTTAAAGACGGAAGTTGCCGCTATTTCCTGCTGTATGCAGGGGAAGCAGTGGGATCCAAATGGGCCACTATGCACGTTGTTTACTTTCTCTTTCAAAAGAGGAAGTAATGAGGGACAAACACGTGGGTGGAGAAGCCACGGTAAGCAAATGCGATTTCCCCCTGTGTGGTGAAGCTCTGGGAACGCCTTTGGTCAGTGAATTAACCTGTCTTTTCTGAAAGGATGTGACACTCATTGAGCTGGTTGCTCTGAGGCTCATCAAGTTTTGTTTGTCCTGCTGTTACTCCTTCAGAAAAAACAAAGCCCAGAGGCCTTTTACTTAAAATACCATTTGCGTCACACACTGTGCTAATTGCCAAATAGAAACAAGGCAGACCTGCTCCGGAGGAGATGGAACTCCTACATGGAGCAGACACAGGTGCAGTAGCCTTAATAAACCAGGCAGCCATGCAGAAGAGCTTACTGCTCCTTTGGTGGTAATTACTTCTTTGTTACAGGGTGGAGTGAATAAGAACGACAATTCAGGTGAGCTCATATGAATACATTTATGTAAGAGAGATTAATTCAATTGCAACAAGCCCTTGTTTCTCCAGGATACTTTATTGTGTCAAAGTAGATCGGTTTTAGAATTGCTGTGTAAGAATTAGGATTCCACTCTCCTTTTTCAAAATTGAGCTTTAAACTCCTCTCTCCTGACTAGTTTATTTGATCAAATTACCCCCAAGTGAATCAATTTGTCACCAGATGTCACCTGATGTATCTCTGCTGAAGCTCCAATTGTGAGCTCCAATTTTATTCCAGTTGAAGATCGGGTTGTGTACATTACACATAAAATCCTTAATACTATTTTCTTCCAATGATTCCTTGAAAAGGGCTGCATTCTCCACCACCCACCCCATCTCTCACAGTTATTATGGACTAGCTGATATACCCGGTGTTGCTTAGGTCCCTGAATAATGCTTATAACGTTTATTTTTTAAAAAAGACATTCCTGTGTGACTTACTCATCTTTAAGCTGGTAGGAGTTGTATATATATATATATATATATATATATATATATATATATATTGGTTGAGTTTATAATGGATTCAATAACTATTTTAGGTGTGGTTGCAAAACCTCCATTTTTCAGAGAGTGCATTGGAATATTACACACCACCACCCTGGCACTGTATTTCCTAGAAAATGGCCCAATCCTGAAAATCTACAAGCATCCCATGAGTTATTAAACACATTTCCTGTCTGATTTGAGTTAGAAATTCTTTTCATACAAATATACCTGCAAATAAGTTTGTTGTGTTAGGTAACTCTATAGGGGCTTCTTGGGGTTAAATGCTACAGGCTAGATTTGAACCGTGCTCTCATTTGGATTCATCTCTAGGACTTAATTTTCAACCGTATGGACCAGCTCTAGGCCAAATAGCCTGCAATCCTAACCACACTTTCTAAGGAGTTATGTCTCATTGACAGAGGCAAAGCATCACTGCTTAGGTCCCAATACAAACTTGTAGCATGGCCCACTGCCCACACATGTACCACAATCCCATTCTATACATGAATCATAAAAGACGTTTCTGTTTTAATTCTGAAATTAGATATTCTACATTTCTGAAATTACATCATGGTCCACACTGGGGTTCTTCTGCCATGCCCCCAAACACCCCCTTTTTTGCTTGTTTTGTTTATCATAGCATCGAGCCTAAAGAAGAACCCCACAAAGCTTGCTAACTATTTTGTAATTTTTTGTTGGTCCCAATAACATATCATGTTGATGTTTTCATGTGTTTCTTTTAATGGACTTGAGCCGTATTGCAGGAAGGCCTTGACTGTTTTGCAGTGTGGAGAGGAAATGGAAGAATGATTGGTGTCTTTTAGCTAAGTTCCCTTCGTTTGATCTCATAACCTTATGGCTCCTGGTTCATATCCATAGCGAGACATGTCAGTATTGAGTGTATACGAACTAAAAATTCACTCAAAGTATACTTTGGCCCCGTAAATCCCATGAGCAGCACTGGCTCCCTGTGTCCCTAGGATCAATGTCCCTGATTATTAGGGTGCTTTGTCCCTCTACCAACTGTTCCTCCGTTTTGGCTATGTACAAGGAACTCTGGGGGATTAAACATGCATAGGCTTGCGCTGTTATTAATGTGAACATGGCCTAAGTGATGCAACATGAATAAAGTGGTCACTTTCAAAACCTAACATTTCAGTACTGTTTGTGTATTTATCTGTTAGCAGCTTCAGCACAGATAATACATAATAATTACAATATTATTTTCCAGCCACTAGATCAGTGAGCATACAATATATATCAAGACTAGGGAAGCAGCAGTCTTGTGAGCTAGATGTCGTCTTTTAGGCCTCCTCATCCACCCCCTAAATCCCTAACTAAACCCCACCCACTCTGTTCAGCCCTGCTAGCTCCACAGCCACAGTTTCTCTCACGCTTTTCAATGTTGGTTGCAAAAATCCCTGTGGCTCATTCTACACAATCTAACCCGCTTTTTGGAAAACTATGGGGATTTAAGAAATGTAGCTGAACATAAAGCATGTGCTCTGTCACTGAGCTGTGAACTTCCCGTTCAAAGTCTTGGGTTGGCTGTACCAAAATGTACATCCTGATGTTATGGGAATTGCTGCATTCCCATGCAGGAGTGTGTACCTGTGCTTCAGAGTTCAGATATCTGCATGAGCTCAAGGAAGGTAATTTGATGAATCAGACCTAAAACTTGAATGGGAAATTTTAAGGTGGTACCTCTGTCAGCCAGGATGATTTCTTATTAATTTTCTATTCATCTTAACAATTATTTGGAGAATTGTACTGCCTACAGTACAAGCACTGCTGAAGAAAACACTTTGTACTTGGCTCTTCCTGAAAATCACTTTCTGCCAGCTATCAATTGTTATAGGGTGTGCCTCATGCAAAGAATATTTTGGCCTAGGTTTAATGATTAAACTGTTCTTTGTGCAAGAGACGCTGTGTGAATTCTGCACATGGGAAGGGAACAATGGGCTGGAACATTATACGGAGCAAATGTGAAAGAAGACTTCATACACATTCACTGGCTGACTATAGATATATAGTCAGCTGGCAGAAAGTGATTTTCAGGAAGTGATTTTCAGGAGATATATATGCAGCATTCCTCCAGTTGCATTGATTTATAGTGAGGAGAGAAGATGCCCAATCTCTTGTGCTTCATGCATTTGCTTTGCCAGGAAGGAGCACTTTGCTAGTCAGAACTTTAGTAAGAGTTCACACATGCATGTTCATTATTCAGTGAATGCAACATCAGATGCATATCTTAAAGCCATATCAGATAAGATCAAAAGAGCTCTTATATCACCTGACATTATCTTGGAGATAATACAAGAATTTGCATGGATACCAACTATAAAGCTAAGCTGATTAAGGTAACATTTATTTGTACAATGTTCAAGTTAGGAGACATTATGAGGGGATTGTGAATACCTAGGGCACAGGGTTGTTCACATTTGGAATGCTGTAAACGATGGAAATCACTAGCACAAGATTGCCAATTTAGATGAATTTAGAACGGGATTAGAGAAATTCATGGAGAATACACCTAGCAATGGTTATTAGTCATGATGATGGCTATATATGCTGGATCAGAGGCAGCATAGCTCCCTGAATACCATTAGCTGGGAAACATGAGCAGGAGGATGTTATTTCACTCATGTCCTGCAGTGCTTGCAGGCTTCACAAGAGGCATCTAGTTGGCCATTGTGAGAGACAATCATCATCACGCCGGGGGCGGGGGGGTGGGAATTGTGTTTCCTTACCAGCGCTTCACTGCCCCCGCTTTTGTCTTTCATTATTTCCTCTTTCTTCCCAGAGAAGAAGGAGGAAGTAAACAAAGACTATGTGGCCCATTCAGGGGCCGTTTTTATCACACCACTTTTCCTGCACACAGCAGAAGATCACGGCACATTCTGTTTGTTGTTGTTGTTTTTAAAAATGTCGGATTAAAAGGGGTCTATTTTGCATTGGAAAAATAAGTGGAAGGACTGTGAGGCACGTGGGAGGCAGACGTCGTCATCTAAAGGATATGCAAACATCCATAAATGAGCAGTAGCGAGCGTGCAATAAAACGCTAATCTGATGATGCCCAAAGCACTAGATTAGATACATCTTTGGTTGGATCCAACAGGGCTCTTCTTGTGTTCTCATGTTCTTAAACTGCTCAGAGAACATGGGATAGAGTGTCAAGGAAAGGGAAGTCTGTTTCCTATTCTGCTTGGCAAAATGGACAGAGAGAAGTGTCTGCCCCTTCAGTTTTCTAAAGTGGATTCCATTTTAGGAATCCATTGATATGGGACAGGACTTTTGAGGATTCACAGTTACTTCATTTGCAATCAATTTCTTCTCCCCAGCCCCCAGGGGAAAAAAGATAATTGCCAGGTATCTTTAATAGACATAGAGGAGATAAAGAGATTTCAGTATTTCCAATGCTTTATATTAAATATCTGTCAAAAGGGTTTTTTTTTTAATGAAACCCTAAAATCTATATCAGCCCCTCCAGCAGATCCATTCCTATTGACACAAACTGGACCATGAATGTAGATGTCCATTGACCTGGGTTTCTGCAGTCTGCTCGCTTTGTCCTGGTGCTACGTGGGTCTCTGATAAAATTGACATCTCACTGGGAGTGCCCACAGTTGCTTTTCTTTCTGTGCAAAGGTACATAACTTAACACTGAGGTGGGGCCAACCAGAGCCATTCTCAGCAGTCGGGTTTCTCAGCTGACAAAGAAGAATTTCCGGTTTAGTTTCTGCTCTGTACAAAAAAGACAGCTAATTCTTGCCGTTTGGTATTAAATTCAGCATGCTGAGCTGAGGGTCAACACATTTAGCAATGATGTGCTCCGTTCAGGGAAGAGGAATTACTAGAAACCAGCTTCTGCTGAGATAATATAAGATGAAGAGAAATTAAAAGAAGTAAGTGGTCTTGTTTCCATTTCCAATTAACATTTGGATTTTTTAAAGCTGCTTATTTAACCTTGTTAGTAGTTATAAAAATGATTATACACTATTTTTAATCATTGAAGAATTATATATCACAAATGATTCTTTACAAAGCAAAACACATAAAATAATGTGCTCTGAAGATTTATGTCTTAAGACCTCTTAAGGGCACAATCTTATGCATGTTTAGACATGGCAGGCTGGGGAATGCTGGGAGTTGTAGGACTTTTTTCTGTCTAAACATGCACAATATTGCACCCTTAAGGGCGTAATCCTATGGCCATTAGACACTGTCTAGAGGGCCATCAGAATTTTGATTTCTGGGAACCGAGGTCAGAACCAGGGCTCTGAACTCAGTTCCCAGAAACAGCGCTCTCCTCCCCACTCCCCTTTATAGCCACTGCAGTTCCCACCCTGCCAGTTATGTCTCTGCACTCATAAATGGAGCTTGGGAGGGCAAAAAGGGTGCAAGTCCAAGGTGCAGAGAAGGAAGAGATCATGGAAGCCATTTTACACAGCTTCCTATGCACCCCACAGCTTTCCCCTGCTCCTGCTCCAAAGCTCCCCAGCTGGACTGGCAATATCTCATCTAGACAAAAATGCAGGGCAACCGGAGCACAGAGGTGAGAATCACTTCCATCCTCTGGCTGCCCTGCTTTGGAAAGTCGTCAGTGTCTGACTTTGGAGGCTGCCAACTATCTCCATAAGATTGCACCCTGAGGCCCTTTCTATACCTAAGGGTTATCCCAGGAAAATGGAGGGCTCCTCCCTGCCTGCTCCCAGGATCCCCTGTGTGTCATTTAGATGCACAGGGACGGTCCAGGGATGATCCCAGGGAAAAAGCCAGGTGTAGAAACGGCCTAAATCTCTTAAATTTTAAGAGAGCTGTTACATACAGTACCCTGCCTCTTTTCCATAATTCAGGAATGAAGATCAACTTGACATTGTTTGAAAAAATATATTCATTGTTCCACTTTTCATGGTGTGCCACTAGTGCTAATGCAAACAATGCTGGTTGGTTACTAGATCCGAGTTCCTTATTTGTACGGAACGTTGAAACAGAGCTCAGTCTGTAAACTGACTAAGGACTTAAAGTTCATCTGCTTTTCCAGCCCCAATTTAAGCTTAGGACTAACCCATATCATATGTCTCCATGAACGGGGGACTGTCCCCTTTAAGGTAAATATTTAGCCTTTCAAACCAAAACCATTATTTTTGAGCGATACACATTAATGTATGATGACCCCAGATGACAATTATAAATGAGCTTTGAGCCACAGAAATGATACAGCCTCATGTCCAGAAGAGTGTGCTCTATGAGATGGCACCAAATCACATCAATGAAGGGATCAGTCTCATGATGATGGGGATATGTAACATGGAGTAGACCTAAACTTAGTTTGGGGTGCAGTGGCAAATAAACTTTAGGCCCTTATTCAGGTTACTGTTTGAGCTCTGTTTTGAAGTTTCATGCAAATAAGGAACTGAGAACTAGTAACCGATTTCAGCACCGTTTAATACAAGCAATTTTACATAGGAAGGAAGTGAATATGAAGATGATTTCCATGCATTTCATAATTATTTAATGGCTTGGTCAAATCTCTCTCTTTTTTTTGGTGTGGGGAGATGCTACTGTCATCATCTCAGATACTTAGGCGCATTAAAAAAACATTCTGCCCCATGGCTTGCATGTACTTTTTCTTATAGTCAGTATCCATTTCCTGCCTTTTAAGAGCAGAGGGGTACGTGTGTGTCTTGTGATGTTTCCAACTGACAGAAATCTCATGAAATTCCAGAGTAGTTGGCATTCAACCACCTACGGATCTTGTAAGATTTCAGTCAGTCGGTCAGGCACAAAATGTTGGTTTTACCAGAACTATGGTTATGCCTTGCCTGCAGCAGTGTTAATCTAGGCATCCACCTGATCTGGAGCATACACTTGACGCACTACCGGCCATAGAAGTTCATGCTCTGCCCCAGCCTTATCCTGCCCCACTCTGTAACTCAAAGGGGCACAACCAAGGCTGTGACTGCAGTGTCAGAGTTTGGCTGCACCAATGCAGGAGTAATGTTGTGGTTCTCCCATGCAGCATCGTTTCACCTGAGAGTGAAGACACGGCTTTAGCTATCCAAACCCCTGTTTTAGAGCCTATGATAGAAGTCTTCATGATCACGCACTGATTAGATGACGAGACAATCGTGCATTGATATGACACTGCTCATCTGCGTAGTTCCTATACTTTTTCGAAGGAGTGGGCCACTGTCACATAGCCGTCTTTCAGATGGCTCAGCTAATGCACAGATATATAGTATATGGTCCTAAAGATGGGAGAGGAAAATTTGACAGGTCAGGGGTCAGCAAGGTTGGGCAGCTGCCAAGGTCCCCAAGGTTCAGAAGGGCCCAGCCTGCCAACCCCTAAGACACGCCACTCACTGTCCCGTAGAGAGCTGTGTTGGTAGGAGAAAGCGGCCGGTGTAGCTCTTCAGTGTGTTAGTCAGGCCCAAATGCCTGGCTTTGATGCCTCTCTCCCTGGAGAGGTGTCCTTCAGCAAGCAAAGGGGCAGGCCGGCTGCAGGAAGGAGTGGGGTGGTGGTGGCAGCAGCAGCTGCTGCAAAAATGGGGAGCAGGAGGAGGAGGGAGCTTTCACCAGCACTACTGAGAGTATCCAGACGTTTTGCACCAGCCCTGTTAACACATCATGTAAAACATGACTTACATGTAAAATATGGAGAGCAGCTTGATCTCCCTGCATAGTTCACACTGGCAGTAGGGAATTAAAACCTCATGGAAGACTGTCCTAAGCAGCAGCATATTCAGATTCTAGAGCAGCCGTTTGGACAAATTTGGGCAAATCTATGGAGGCTAAGGCTGTCAATGGCTATATCCTACCTCCAGTATCAAAGGCAGTATGCCTATGTACACCAGCTGCTGGGGAGAGTGGGCAGGAAGGTGTGTTCATGTCATACTTTTGAATTTCCAGTGGGCAGCTGTTTGGTCATTGTGTGAACAGAATGCTGGATAGGTGCACCCTTGGTCCAATCCAGCATGGCTTTTCTTATGTTCTTAACCTGGTGAAGTCCATAACTTCTGGATGGCAACTCCCATCAGAGCCAACCAGCGACACCAATGGTTAGGGATTCTGGATGTTGTAGTCCAGAACATCTGGAGGGCACATCCACTTCCTTGATGCAAAATTGCTTGCATTAGATGATTCTGGAGGGCACCAGGTTGAAGAAAGACAGTTCTAGAGGAATCTTCTATTAGGGCTGTGCACGGACCCCCCGATCCGCTTCGTGGCCCAATCCAGAAAATCCGGATCAGGCCCGATCCTCTTTGTGCTGCGCCATGGAGTGAGATCTCACTTTGCCGTCGTCGCTGCATGGTCGCTACCCGCCACCGCCAAGTAAGCCACCCCCCCTTACCTGTGTCTGTCGTTGCGGGCTTCAATTGAGGCCGCGGCTTGAAGCCGGAAGAGGCCTCGGCCTTCACTTCCGGCTTCAACCAGGGCCTCAATTGAAGCCTGCGATGGATGCAGATAAGCCTCCCTCCTCCCTGCCCTCTTACCTGGCTGCATCGCCGTCGCCAGATGAGTCCCCCTCCCCCCCACTTACCTGCGTCTGGAGCTCCGGATTGAGGCAATCCTCTTCACCTCGATCCGCACCCCCCCACCGACTCTCTTCGCCTCTGCCTTTTCCGGAGGCGAATCAGGCCGCCTCACTACTGCTTCTCCGAACCGAAGAGAAGCAGAGCACAGCCCTATCTTCTATAACCAAATAGTGACCACAAAGGGTATTCTTGATCTGTGAGATGATATCATATGGCAAATGGTTTTAACAGCATTAATAACAGTTTGAGGCAGACACATTTTTGGCACACTGTTGAAGGCAATGTAATAGAGACAGTGTTGCTCATTGTGTGCTTTATAGGAGAAAAGCAATTGGGGAATGCTTTTCATCATCAGATGTATGCACTCTTGACATTTTGATACTCTCCAGGGACTGAATTATTGCAGCAGACGCCTCTCCTTGAGCTCCTACAGCTGAAGCAGCATCCCATCCAAGCAATTGAGGCAAGCTAGCTGGACCTGTCCCTTTTGGCTCCAGAATGACTTATGCATACCTGTCATTGGCCCTCCAGTGCACCTAAAGGCCTCCTCAGGTTGTCAAAGCAGAAGTTGCAGAGCCTGGCCTCCTCTTCATTCTTGTTTTCATCCCACATCCCCCAGCAGCTCATTGCAAGGCGTTCTTTTGCACCACTTAAGAATCCCCCCACCCCGCAAATGCTTGTACAACAGTCCTGATGGCTGTCACCTTGGCACAGGAAGTAAGGCTGCCAATGTTAGACTAGGGGAACAAATTTTGCCCTTAAGAAAACATAGGGAACCCAGAGTATGACCTTATGCAGAGCATAAGACCAAATATTAGATTTTTAAGCTGTGGGACCTGTAAGAAAGGGCTTATGCCCTATATGCCCTATTTACCTCATAGTGGTTGTATAGTGGCACTGCACTGGTGATAGACGCAGCCCCCAACACACAGATACCACTGGACATTTCCCCTGAAGCTGCACACTAAAAAAAGTCACAGACTTACCAGACTATTCTATTTCACCACTGTCCTTCTTCTGTGTGTCAGTGATGACCTCGCTTCAAGTTCACGTCGGAGGGCAGATCGTGGCCCCCGATTGGTCATGGGGAGGTCGGGCAAGGGACAGGGGGCAAGTTTGGTGAGCTGGATCGCCACCGGAACATCCATGGGGATTTCCCACCCCACAGCTGCGATACTGTGGGTTTTCACCAGGAAGGAGCAGCATGAAGACACCCCAAAATGTTACAATGTGGAATGATCCTGTACGGGGTTCTAGCCAAACTTGCCCTATGTATTTATTCTATTTATATCCCACCTTTTCCTCTTGCAAGGAATCCAAAGCAGCTTATGTGGTCCTCCTCTCCATTTTATCCTCACAACAACCTGCAAGGTAGGTGAGGCTGAGAGTCAGTGACTGGCCCAAAATCACAGTGGGCAATGAACCCAGCTCTCCTGAGTCCCAATCTAACCCTCTTAACCACCAAATCACACTGGCTCTCAGAAACACACACACCTCTTTTCTAGGATATTTCATATTCCATTCTATCCCCAACCCCACCTTTTCCCTTTCTCTCCCAACAGTCGGTTTTTTGTGGGCACTGATCCTGCTAAGTCCCCATTGGGCTGTTCTTGGGTTCCCCCCAATATTTTTGTACCTTTGTAAACCTTGGAGTTCCCCTAAGCCCTCACATCCCTTGTATGCATAGATGGTGCAGTTCTGACTACATAAGGATCCAGTAAGGCTGGTGACTCTAATGCCAGTGCATCTGCTCTAGGTTTCCGCCAAAACCAATCATCAAAACTCTAATGCAGCTATTGGATAGCTGTTGGGGCCCATTGACAGGTTCCATATGCCATTTTCAAACCACTTTCGCAGTGTTATATCCCATTTGGTGTAGATTTGGCATGGGTTCACACATGCTAACCTACACTCAGTGGTTGGGTGTGTTTTGTTGTTGAACCATGGGTTGTTTACTGAACTGTGGGTTAGCATGTTATCTGTAGCTAGGACATTTCCCATAGGGTGGCTTGTTAACTATGCAGTGTAGCTTTTGTTTTTTTTTAACAAGCCGCCTTGAGGACCCACAGTTTGTTGTTGAATTATTCAAGTTGATTAACGTGCCACTATGCGACCTCTCTTCCGTCTTGGCTTCTCATCCTTGTTTCCTTCTCTGTTCTAGCCTTGTGGGCACCTGATGCATTTCAAGGCTTCCGGTAATATTGGATTGAATTTTGCTAATTCTCAGGGGAAATGTGAAATCTGCTCAATATAAAGATACCTGTTGACATCAATAGGCTTTGTTTCAGAGAAACAAAGGTCTATAGCATGTGACTAGATTAGGATTACCAGCTCTTAACCCAAGGATTGTTCCTATACTCTTAACAACTGTATGCTAAGGAGAAGCTTCAAAGCACCAGATGCTCATAATCATGGGAGATTATGAACTTGCTGATTATCTCTGATCCATGCAGTTATTATTACACGTGCAGAAACTTCCTAGAATCCCTACTATGAGATGTTACCATTGGATGGAGCTAGAAGGGAATGGGATGGATTCTTGCCTTCTCAATTCAAGTATTTTTTTTCCTTTTAAAACCTAGTCAATTGCATTAATTGCAATGTTTACGCTCTGTGTTTATAAATGTTTTAAACCTTCACATCCTGGAAAGGAAGTTGACGAGGCCATCTGTATTAAGGAATGCTGTCAGAGAAATCATTCCTACGTTGATTGGAGGAACACAGCTTGCCATTGCCAGCTGCATCTCTTGATGAAATGCAGGCATGTTAACACTCAGCGTGAGTGGATGTGGGATGAGAGCCAAGATAAATAAGTGACGCATCTGCCACACTGATTTGGTGTGGTCTCTTATGCATGTGTTCCCAGGGAGGAGTTTAATCTCCACACCTTCTTCTGAAAATAGAATGGGGAGCTGACAGTAACAACGCACCTAAGAGGGAACAATCTATTTTCTCAGAGGAAAACTCCCATCTACCTTACCTGTGCTTTATGTATTCCGAGCAGGCATTCGGTGAAGGCATTTGAAAGATAATTTTAAAATCTTTCTAAAAAGTTCCTCTGAACACATACATGCACTTCCAAATTTGGAAACACTCCTGCCTTTCACAATGATACCAATTTTATTTTATTGGTTGATAGAAACAAATACACTCCTGGAGGAGTGTTTTGGGAGATCAGGTGGGGGGAAGTTTTCTCTTGGCAAGTCATTATCCTCCCTTTACTGAATCCCAGAATTGTACCACTACACTGCAGATGCTCAGAGGAGTTGTTAAACTAAAATTACTTCACTTTTTAAGGCTGCAATCCTCTACCCCCCCATCTTAAAGTTAGTCCCATTGAATTCAACTGGATTTACTTCTGAGTAGACATGTATAATAGGATTGTACTGCAAAAGACTTAGTTGTGATTCTGAGATCAGGCTGAAATTAGGCCATTATCACAACTACAGTCTGCATGGGTAAAGTTGAAGTTCATAAATCTGTCAATAACTCTCCCTTTTATTTTCCAGAACACCTTTCCTAAGCCATGGCTAAAGAAACGATATCTGGCATCACTGCTGCTCCCAGCAGCCCCCGTAACAACACAGCAACTCCTTTTCTAACCACAGCCCAGCCTAGCATCATTGAAGGCATTATTAACAAAATTCCATGTGAGTAAATTCAAGGGGTGGAAGAATGAGCCTAAATGTAAAGATTATAAAGTGTTATGCTCAGCCATTGTCTCTGAATGGTGAGAAGTTCCAGGGGAACAGCACTTACCTAGGTTTAGTTGCCTGTAGAAAAAGTTCACTGGAGGCATACTAGCATTTTGTGATATTTACATTTATTTACAAATATACAGGTAAAGCGTAGGTGGAGGCACAGCTTAAAAATTTCAACGGGCATCCAAATGCTACTGGGCCTGCATGATAGAGTCCCAAAACTCAGTGGTTTTTTTTTTTTGCTTTGCTCTCCTCAGTCTCACACAATCTGCTCAGACTCAAACTGCAGTTTCTCTTCACAAGCAGACACCTAGTTCAGTCATGTCATCCTTAGTTGGGAAGGGAAGATCTGCCATAAACTCCCTCGATTTTCTCTTTTCAAACATTCCAGAAAATGGTTCTGTTCCTTACTGAGGAGCAATTGGGCAACTATTTAGTTCCCATGGCAACATATCACCTATATTTGCCTAACAAAGCACATATTTGTATCTGGTTAGGAGGGCAGGGCTCCTGCAGTTTTAACTGTGGTGATGAAGAGGGAATTTCACCATATATACAAATGACACCTGCTGAAATTCCCATTTCTATACAACTGCTAAAGATACAGGAGCCTTGTCCGTATTTCCATATGGTCACCCTATGACTGGCCCAGTGTGTGTGTGTTAATTTCCATTGGGATTATGGCACAGGAGGAAAGGGTTAACCACTTCTCTGACTCTGTGATCCAGAAATGGTCATACTTGCTCCCTTTTCCCATGGTTGTTTTAGCACACATACATGCACACAAATATTAAATGTAATCCTATATTTAATGTATCAAATATTTTGGCTCTTTGTTCGATGACCGCAGTTCTGTTCAGTGAGTGTGTGTGCATGTGGGCTTCGCAATATCAGGCTGTGTGTCAAGTCTACACATGTTAATGTCTTTTCCCCCTCCCCATAAAATATGTGAGGTACTAAGAATAATAAGCCTACTCCAAGGGAAGCTCGATGGATGGCAACAAGGGAGAGGGCCTCTTCAGTGGTGGCCCCCCCAATTATGGAATGATCTCCCCAATGAGGCTCACCTGGCGCCAACATTGTTATCTTTTCAGTGCCAAGTTGAGACTTTTCTCCAAGGCAGTTAACAGCATATGTTGAGTTTTTTAACTGACCCCAGAATAGTTGTTTTAAATGGATATTGTCTGTTTTTATGCTTTTTATGGTTATAAATTTTGTATGTTTGTATATTTGTTTTTAATGTTCACTGTTTTTAATCTTTGTAAACCGCCCAGAGAGCTTCAGCTATGGCACAGTATATAGATGTAATAAATGAATAAATGCTATGTTTGGTGAATTGTGAAGCTGTCTTATTTTAAAAGGGAAACAAAATTAAATGAAAGAAGTTGCACCTATACCTTGTTGGCAGTCATCAATAAGCTATGATCGCAATGATAGGTTGCTTTTTTCCATTTCTTCTTTAATTGACTTTGGCAAGATAAAGTAAGAGAACAGATTGTTTGGCTAACTGCATGGGGAGATTGCATTACACATATTATACAAATCAAAAACAATTTCCTTTAAGGAAAAAAGGGAACTGGCACTGTAACGAACTATGCCACCTGGTGGAAGTCATTTCTACAATTAAAAATAAATGTTCCTCTTAGTGGATACTTTTTAAGGTTGTGGTAAAAGTACCATAACTGGATTCTTTCCCTTGGTGAAAAAAACAGAAACAAAACCCCATCTCCTTGTGACAGAAAGGAAGGGGGGCTTCCAGATGAGGCTTTTTTTGTGCTATTGCCCTGCCTCATTCACAGAATTTTTTGAGGATGTTTTCCCAGTGCTGCTTCCATCTCCCCCCTCCCTGTGTGTGTGTGGAGGAGGAGGAGGAGGAGGAAAAGACTGAATGCCTTTTGCTTGTCTGAAAGCACCCAAAAAGGAGTATGGAAAAACCAGGAGAAAATTGTTCTGGTGGCTATAAGGATATGGATGGAAGTGCTTAACTTTTGGAATTCATATCTGGTCATTTTTAATGGTAATGAGTTACTTTATGTTAGGAAGTGATACTGAAATGCTGAAAGAATTCCCTGGCCCGTAAACAAGGATGCTTCACTGACATGTATTACAACGGGGTAGGCAATGCAATGCTCTCCAAATGTTTTGGATTACCGCTCCCATAAACCCTGACCATTAGCCATGCTGGCTGGGGGTGTTAGGAGCTGGAGTCCATAACTTGGAGAACACCAAGAACGAACACCTTATTTCTTTTCCTTCTTGTCTCCTAACACTACAACAGTACCCAGATGGGCTCTCATCGCGATTGCTGTTGCAGTGGGGATAGTCCTCCTGCTCTTCCTCATCTGCATCATCAAGTGCTGCTGTTGCAGGAAGAAACACAAGAAGAAGGAGAAACTCAACCTGGCTAGCATCAATGGCTCCTCCACCACGGCCAGCCTGGTAGGTTCTTCTCATGCTGCCTCCACCATGGTCAAGGTGGGGCAGTTTGCTCTTAAGAGCTAGAATGTCACCAAATATCATTCTGAATGATGAGGCCAAACTTCAATCAAATTTTGCCCTGTCTGGTGAAGCTGATAGAATGAAGTAGCAGGTACACAGCAGGAGAATAGAAAAACCCATTTATTACACAATCCAGCAAGGGTGGAGAACTGGTGCCCCTCCAGATGTTTTGGCCCAGAACTCCCATCAGTCCAAGCCAATATAGCCAATGGTGAGGGAGCTATAGGTGAAAACATCTGGAGGGCCACAAATTGCCCATTCCAGCAGTGGAGGCTGAGATTGATAGTTGAACTGCACTAATCTTCTAATCCTTGACAAAAACAGGGAAATAAAAACCTCTGAGTCCATTGAAAGAGAAGCTGGCTGGTTCAAGTGAAGGGAAAAGAGCAAAGGTCTAGTTTCTGGATTTCAGTGCCAAACCTACCATGAGTACATGCAGCCTTTGTTCAGAATTAACAGGAATGTGTATTAGGGAGATGTCCTACCCATCAAACTGAAGACACCAGGAGCCACATTAGTAGTGGAAACTTCTCCAAAACCTAGTGGTGGTACAACTGCACTTGCTACTGCCCATTACACATAAATCTAGTGTGGGAAACAGGAAAAATTAAGACACCTGTTGTCTGGAAGCAGCTGACATGACAGAGCAGCCTATTTCTTGAATGTACATTTCTTTTACTGTTGGTGCTCACTGATGAAGTCCTACTTGGATTTAATTTTTAGTACTTGATTCCCAAATGGCTGCTCCTTAATATCTCACTTGCAGCATACAGCGGCTTTGTTTTTCATTGATACTGGGGTGCCAGCCAATGGATTTTGAACGGATGATCTGCCCTCCAAGGGGTGCATTACACTTAATAAACTCCTTATTCTACCTGCATTGCTTTGACTTTACAATAAAGAGTGAATTTTGCTGTCTTGACTTAGGTCCAGCCTGATATGGAGGACATAGAGTGCGGACTGGAGGATGAGAAACGAGGACGGCTGCAATATTCCCTGGAGTATGACTTCCGTAGCCAGGAGGTATGAATCATGAATCCCAGGGTGAAATATCTGTGTTCCTCTTTTATTGTAAAGCTCTATTATCCCATCAAGGACTTGTCTTCTCCTCTTCCCAGCATTTCAAATCCATTGTTTTCATATAGCCGGCGCTATATTTCTTCCCTTAGTCCATTGAGGGTGCAATCCTATGCATGTTTAGACAGAAAAAAAGTTCTACAAATCCCAGCATGCCCCAGCCAACCATGATGCATAGAATTGTGCCCTAAATTGCCAATCTCAGCAATAGCCAATATGCTGACTTTCGATTCGCCTCACGTAGTTGTGCCACTTTTCATTACAACTGCGGCCATAACAGCAGGTACTGAATATCTGATCCCTTCTCATCCTCTACTACTTGAACAGCTTCCACTAACCTCCTTGCCTTTCCATGTCTGGTTTTGTTGTCCCATTCTTTTGTCAAGAAAGTGATGACAAAAAATGGGAGGACACCATGAAAACAGGAAGGAGAAAACTCCAGATGCTAAAAGGAGATATATTTGTAGGCCCAAAGCATACAGGGAAATCCTTCGTCACGAGCACTATATACCTCAGTGAGAGGAAGGAATTTCCGGAAAACAATGGGACTAGAAAAACTATTTTTTTCATCTTCTGGAATTCTCCCCCTCTTTTTCTCCACTCTACTCCCATTTCTGCAATATCTGATGGTATCCAAACTTGATTCACATTGCCATCCCATGACACTATTATATTGGCAGCACTGATTCTCTTTAAGATGAAGGTTGGTGTGAAGCAGGCGGCAGACCTGAAGGCCATGGACAGTGGAGGTACTTCTGATCCCTATGTGATTGTCTACCTGACATCTGATATGAGGAAGAAGTATGAAACAAAAGTGTACCGTAAGACGCTCAACCCTGTTTTCAACGAGAGCTTCGTTTTTCAGGTAAGAAGCAATGCCCGCTGTCAGCTGATCAATCCACTTCTGTCCAGCTCAGTATTGCGATGTGTATATTTATTTATGCAGGAAGTCCATTAATTTTTGGGTGAAATTTTCAATACTATCCAGTGTCCTGGGGTGGTTTAATTGACTTCAGTTAGATGATGTCCATGTAAATAGCCAGTGAAAGATCATGTTGAGCCTAATAGCCCTATCCTAAGTAAGCCCTGTTGAAATTGACAGGAAAACTCCCACACCATGTATTTAGCATAGAGAGTAAGTTACATTTTTAAAGGGAACCTGGGGGTTTGCCTTTATGTAAGCAAGATAGCTTCTGTCAATGAACACATGATGTGAAACATTTATGTACGGATGCATAATTTCTTAATTCTTAGATCACTGGGATCATTATCCACCTTAAAGATAGGAGAAGGATGCATAAAAATATATGAAATATGACAATTTACTTAGGTTGCAATCCTATGTACGTTTAGACAGAAAAAGATCCAACAATTTCCACAGGCAAGCATAAGAAGGAGTTATAGGACTCCCCCCACCCCCCTGTTTAACATGCATAGGATTGTGCCTCATTCCTAGGCAGCCTTTAAGGGCAAAAGCTCTCCCAGTGTGGCTTACATAATAAAAAATCCCACACAAGAATTTGATAATAATGTGACAACTTGTCACATCTCCAAAAGCACATGGTAGAGCTGGCAGAGGTATAGAAAGGGGGACCTAAAATTATCAAGGGAGTTTAGAATCTTTTTTTAAAAAAGAAGAATCTTAAGACGCTGAGCCTATTTAATTTAGGGGGGGGAACTTAAGGGGCAGTATAGTAGATATTTATAGACTAATAGATGGCATAGTGAGAATTAAAAGTGAGATTTTTTTTCTCTTTTAAGATGCATACTTGGAGTAATCAAATAAAATTCATCATCAGCAGGTCCAGGGCAAACAAAAGGGAGAATTCTTCACACCCATTGCATTAAATTATATTATTTGTTGCTGCAAGATGGCTTTAAAGATTATTAGGTACATTTATGGATGATAGACCTATCAATGGATGTCAGCTATAAAAGCTGAAAATGGGACCTTCATCTTCAGATGCTATAAATCTGAATATCACTTGATGGGGACAGGGGGTAGCTATCACCATTGTGCCCTGCTTGTAAGTTTTCTCAGAATATCTTTCTGTCCATTGTTGGAAACCTAGTGTTGGACAAGATGGACCTTTGGCCCAATCCAGTAGGGCAATCCTTATGTCCTTTCTTTTCGGTATAACACAGACTAATTCTGGCATCAAGCCCACATAACTTCAGAAAGACAAGGGATCTGATCCCTGTAGAAAATGTTGGGAATGAGATTGCTTTCTCTTTCTCCTCTCCAGATACCTCAGGCAGAGGTTGCTGAAACCACACTGGTGATGCAGGTGTATGATTTCAACCGCTTTTCCAAACATGACATCATTGGTGAGATGCGAGTACCTCTTGGTGATGTTGACTTGCAGCACGTTATGGAGCAATGGCATGAGCTGGCAGCAGCTGGCAAGATGGAGGTTGGTATCTTGGGCAGGTGGGTGGCAAATGCTGCTAGCTAGCATTGACTGGCAGCCGCTAGTTGAATTTCCCACATTTAGGTGATTTCAGCATTATCCCCATAAAATACCAACTCCTATTTAATTCCTGTGATGCTGAGCATAGCATGGACAACAGTGTCATCTTGATGTTCTTATGGCTCTGTCCTATGCTGTGCAACGAAACACTTGCTTCGCAAAGGATTAGCTACTGTCGCACAGTTTATCAAATGTGCTGAGTCAGACAAAATGGCAACTTCGCGTCAGGTCCTGGCTCATGCCCTTGCCTGGTCAAGCCTGCCTACAGTTCCATGTTGTATAGGATGGACTATTTTTTTTCCATCAAAAGATCACATTACAGAAAGGGCATGTTTTTTATCTCCAAAATCTGGAGGAGGAGGATGGGATGGATCCATTTAGTCTGATTTGGCTGATGAGGCTGGCCAATCAAAATGTACTCTAAAGAGGAAATTACACAGGTTGCATCACTTTCATATTATATAACTTTATTGCATATGATGGTTGCCATGCAGAAAGTTATGTAAGCTCTGCTGCTTACATGGGCGTACGTGGCAAATTGGGTTAGAATTTTCGTAGCTAGGAATGAGAGCCTTCTGCAGTCTGAAAAGAGTGTGGATATATGTATGCTAATTTTGGGACTGATCAAGCCAAAGTATTTTCCAATCTTTTTAAGAGGCATTTTGGGAAATAAAAGAAAGTAAAAGGTAACATTGAGGTAGCAAACTAGGATGTAAGGTAAAGCCAATAGCGAAAGAGAGCATATGGGCAGATATGGCAGCTTCTTCAACTTGGTACCCTCTAAAAGGTGTTAGATTGCAGCTTCCATGCTGGCTGGGAATGATAGGAGTTGCAATTCAACCCATCTGGGGGGCACGAAGCTGGAGAGGGCTGAAATATGGAGTATTATTATTATTATTTATTTATTTATATAGTGCCATCAATGTACATGGTGCGGTACAGAGTAAAACAATAAAATAGCAAAACCCTGCCGCATAGGCTTACATTCTAATAAAATCATAATAAAACAATAGGAAGGGGAAGAGAATGCACCAAACAGGCACAGGGTAGAGTAAAACTAACGCTCGGGGGTCAGATAACTAGCAGTAATACTAATATAAGTTTAATATATATATATTTTTTAAAAATCAAAAATATTTAAAGATGCTGATCTCAAAATGACATGAAAAAGGGCACAGGCCATGTTTGATTCCTTAGCAGAGAAGTGCCAAAAAAGACAAATATTGTACAATAACTCTGGAAGAAAGCCCTGTTCGTTATCTAAGTATGTGGCTAGGTACTTTGTGCATGTTCAAATACTTTTCTGTGTTCCTTAATTCTACTCCAAATCTGTTTCTTTAAAGTTTAAATGAAAGACTTCACCAAAGATAGAAGAGGTGGCAATAAATGGTTGTCGTTAAAAGAATTGGGGTCGTGCCACAACAGTACTGGCAAGAGATTTCTTCAGTTTACACCAGTGGGGCAAAGCCAACCTTTAACTTTTATAACTGGCCACTTATTGTCATAAGGGCTTTTTGAGGTTGGAGACAAACCATATAGACCATCAGGATGGATGTAACCTCTTTGTCACAGGCTAGCATGGCTGAGAACTTTGCTGACCGTGTGAAGCAAACCCAAAGTCTCTTTGAATCAGGGGTGCCATGTGTCCCCCAGGAACAGGGATATCAGTGGGGGATCCAATGCAGTGACCTAGAGCAGCCTTCCCCAACCTGGTGCTCCCCCGATCCTTTGGACTTCAACTCCCATCAACTGCATTCATGGGAGCATTGCCAACGGTCATTGCCACTGATCAGGAATGCTGGGAGAGGTAGTGCAAAACATCTGGAAGACACAGGGCTGGGAAGGCTGGCCTAGAGCAACACTTTCTAGGGAGGCTTCAGTGCAGCAGCTGATGAGAGACATTTCCTTCCCAGGGGATATCATGGTGCTTAGAGTTATTCTGCACAAGAACAGCAGGAGGTGCAGGAAGGATAGGGAGCCTGGATGCTACAGAGAGTTAAGAAGGGCCAGATAATAGGCAGGGGATACCAAGAACAAAGGGAATACATCGACAAGTGGTCCGTTGGACACAGGGGGCAGCTGTGAGCACACTGTATACACTATATCAATCAATCTAGAGCAAATACAAGCTTCTGGTTCTATAAAATCTCCACTTCTCCGATGAGCATGTGTCCTTTAGCCATCCTGATTACACAAAGGAAATATAGTTAAATTATGTTAAGGCATAACTAATCTGAAGAAAAGCAACAACAGCAGAGTCTTGTGGCACCTAACACATTTATGATGGCACAAGCTTTTGTGGACACTCTGTTTAATCAGATGCATAACATAATAACCTCAAGTTGGCAAATTTATAAACTCATGCTGGGGTAGGGTGAGGAAGTAAACTGTGTTGTCAAATGGAATTGCAATGCAAAAAGTACAGACAGTGATAATTACCTTAACAGTGGCCATTCACAAAGCACTATTGGGTGTTAACTCAGGCATCCTGGCATTGGTGAGCTGAATAAGACATGTAGTCAGTGATCTTGGGTACATTCATCCCAAATAGGCATTCTGAAGGGTAATAGCAAGCAATGGATTCTGCATCCACTGCAGTTTCATCAAAGTCTGCTAGCATGTTCAAACAGTGGTCTTTATTGTTCATGGAGTCAGGTAGTGTAAAGGAGACCACTGGTGACAGCACATGCCTGTGGAGGGAGTGGGGGGAAACTGGTTTTCTGAATCCTCCCAAGTCTGTTGGATCAAAGGAAGGAAAGGAACCTCTCGTGCAAGCACTGAGTCATTACTGACTCTTGGAGGGATGCCAGCTTTCACTGAAGTTTTCTTGGCAGGCCTTATAGCGGAGTGGTTTGCCGTTGCCTTCCCCGGCCGTTATTACCTTTCCCCCAGCTAACTGTGTACTCATTTTACCGACCTCGGGAGGATGGAAGGCTGAGTCAACCCGAGCTGGCTGCCTGAAACCAGCTTCCGCTGGGATCGAACTCAGGCCGTGGAGAGAGTTTCAGCTGCAGAAACTGCTGCTTTACCGCTCGCGCCACACAAGGCTCAGTTGGATCAAGCAAATGCCAAATATATATATATATATATATTATTTTTTCCTAAGCTGGAACATGCTTGCATAAAATGAAACCAAAACACATTTTTTTTAATTCTCTGGACCCCTTGAGCGAAGAGTAAAGAAGCTGGGGCTTTTTAGAAAATGATCACCCTTGGCTTGTGAGCTCCTGATGGCTGCCCACCACTTTTAGGCAGAAAGCTGGGGATGAAAGCCCCTTGCTCCCAGCAAGGCACTTCTTACTACTGCAGAAATTGAATATTCCCTTAGAGGGCACTATCTAGCAGTGATGATGGCAAACTGGATACAGCACCATAGGCTGTGTAAAAACATACAGTAATTCGAGCGTTGGGGTCAATGTAGAAGTATGCTCACCGCATTCTGTTCAAGGAAAGCATTTTCTCTTCAGAGTTTAGCTTAGGGGAACACTGGTTCTACTGGATTGCAGCTGAAGCTGCCTGTGCACAGGGATGATTGGTTGATGCCTGGAACATCACAAACCTATCTTGCCAAGGCTGTGTTTCAACTTCAAAAATAAAGGATTATGTGTGTGCGCACGCATGTGTTTTTAAAATAAATAAAAAATAAAGCAGTGAAGGAACATTCAAACAAACTTTCATGCAACACACCATAAATATATATTTTTAGAAGTTAGTCAGCTGGCTTGAAGCATGGGGGAAACATGAGAAAGTGGAAAAAGCTGACTGAATCAACATCCAGAGCACTGTCAAATGCAGGGGAAAACAGTACTTTGCCCTGTGAGAGAAAACTACAACATGGGATCCTGTTTTTTAAAGGTACATTTGTACATGCCCTTAAAATAGAACAGTACTAACCAATGTGTGCCTTAAATGCTCCCCATGGCTTAGTGCTTTCAACTAATAGGTGGGATGTGGGAAATCTACAATGGAAACTCCCAATGTGTATGAACTTCTCCACATTTTTTTTTTAAAAAAAATCCTGTTGCCTTATCAGGGCTTTCTGCTTCTGTTTTCGTTCTAGGATTGCAGTCAGCTCAGTTGAATTGAATACTTCCTATCTCCATTCAACTCAATAAAACTTTGCCATCAAGTGGCGGAATTATAGTGATATGTCAACTTTATACAGGGCCGATTTTGAGGATTATTTTTATTTTAAAAGCTGATTATCTCTGTGTTTTCTAACAGTGGAATAAGGAGGGATAGCACAGGAGATGTCAATGTCATGTAATGGACCAGCAAATTTCTGGGACTGGCCAATCACGAGCGTGCAATAAATCGCTTGTTTAGAGAAGTTCTCTGTGTTGTTGTTTTAAAAACAACAATGTTAAATAGGCACGGGATGCTCCAGTTTTGATCAGAGCAGCAGTGGCTCAAGAGGGGAAGATAAACTCTTTCCTATGCCATTTTCCTGAACTAAATCAACCCCCTCCCCCAAAGCTGCTATTGATCCTTCTATTGAGGCTGGGTTAAAGAAAGGTATCTGTATGGTTTCTGTATTCCTCCTCCCCTCAAGTAGCTCCATGGAAGGAGCAATTTAGATGAATAAAATGGTGTGGGGAGAGGGTTAAACACCATCTCTCCCAACTCCACTGCTCCAATTAAAATGAGAGCCCCCATGACCGCTTTCAAGTTAGTTTCCTGGACTACTTAGGTCCTTAGGTTGAGCTTGGGCAGTGTTGGTCTTTATAATCTGAATGTTCTGTATCCTCCCTAAGCAAGGACAAGCATTTTCCTGCATAATCCAGCTGATTAGAGAGGAAAACACCACCGTGGATATTTGGAGTGCCTTTCTTTCACTTCTGTGTCATTGCAGCTCTCCCCATTCTTCTGAGAACAGGGGAAATGACTTCTGGAGAAGGGACAATGGCTACCTGGCTGGCAGTCTTGAGCCTTGTGCACTCTGTAATTGGGCCTTTTGGTTTCTGCTCTTAGCAGCTTGTCAGTGAGCTGTCTGAACCTTTCTCCCTTCTGTTGCTTTTTCTGTTTGTAATAGCAAGAGCGCCTTGGGGAGATTTGCTTCTCGCTCCGATATGTCCCCAGCACTAGCAAATTGACGGTGGTCATCTTGGAAGCCAAAAAGTTGAAGCGGATGGATGCCCATGGACTATCAGGTAATGGGGAAGGAGAGCTGGAGCAGAATAAAAGAACATGAAGGCAGATGCGGAGACCCATTCATGTACATTGCTCAAATGAAGTCTGCAATCACATTAAGTCCAGGATCTTCTTTGACCCAATACAGCAGGCTGAACACCATAGCTGCTATCTTGGCAGGACGTCTTACTGACCTTGGAAACAGGAAGTCTCTCTTGTTTCATGAGAGCAAATGAGTTTGGCTGCGGCTGGTAGCATCTGTTTCACAGTATTTGGGGACAAATGAAGATCTCTGACATTCATCTTAAGAAAAGGGAACTGTGTCAAATTTGAGCAAGTCTCTTCTTGTTTGAGGAACTGGTGGGGATTGATCTTACCTGTTTCCAAAGAGCTCAGCTCAGCAGTTTAGTCTCATAATGACTCTTTCAGGTATCTCCAGATGCAACCAAGGCCACTTAATGGGCAAGGGATCTGAACCTGGGTTTCCCTATCCAACACCTAGCCGTGGGGGTGTCTTGACAGCATCACTTTGCTGCTTGTTCCTTCAAAACCCCGCAACATCACAGCTGTGGGGTGGAAGTGGCAAATCTCCAAGGCAAGAGGTAGTGCAGGCTTTCTGGGCAGTACTGGTGGTAATTCAGCTCATGGGGCCCCATCCTCTGCCCAGCCTTCCCACGCATCCCCTGACTTATCATGGGCCCCAGTCCATCCCCAGAACACCCCCAGCCTCAATGCGAAGTGAGGCCACCACCAACAGACAGTGGTGACCATGGAGTAAATGAAAAAAATCACTGTAAGTCAGCAACTTTTTAAGTGTACAGTTTTGGGAGGAAAGTCTGTGAGTTGGTGGCTGCATTGTATAAACTATGCAGCGCCACTACACAGCCATCATGGAGTATACAGGGCATATAGACAGCCTCCATTATACCACAGTTGGGTGGCAATGATTGGGGATGCAGATCCTCTTTTGGCCAAAGGGCCAAAATCCACTTTGGAAAAGCTCTTGGGGGCCATATTCCACTGGGGCCAAAGACAAAAGTGACAGGGACAACCCCCTCGCTCCAAAACCAGCATATTTTAGCTTAAAGCTCTTACTGCTATTCTAAATCTTTTAGAATAGGGGGGAAACTGTGCAAAAGTTTGGAAACTATCAAATGATTGGTGGTTGGGGAAAAGATGGTGTGGCCATCTGGGGAATCCTGGAAGGCTGGACAGGGACACCTGGAAGGCCAGATGTGGTCCTTGGGCCCTGCTCTATGGGGACAAAATGGCTAGGATTAGTCAGGGAGGCCCAAAGGACTGGGATGCAGTACTAGGAAACACTGGTGGAAAGTTTATGTCGGCAGGAAATGGTCCCATTCTGAATTAAATTGCCTTATAGGAGTCTCACAACTGAAATCCAGAATTAGGTTTTGTCTTCATATTTTCAACTGTCTCTGGCTGTTCCCTCTATCCCAGATCCCTATGTTAAAGTGCAACTTATTCTGAACAAAAAGAAATGGAAGAAAAAGAAGACGAGCATAAAGAAAAATACGTTAAGTCCCTACTTCAATGAGGCGTTCCTTTTTGAAGTGCCCTTCAACTTGATCCAGGTATGTCTTCTGTGTCCAGTGGACACCTGTTTCATGGCATGTGCACATTACTAGGGAATTAGTAGCCAGTGGCTAAAGTGTTGGACTAGGAGTCGGGAGATCCAGGTTCTAGTCCCCACTTGGTCATGGAAACCCACTGGGTGACTTTGGGCCAGTCGCAGACTCTCAGCCCAACCCACCTCACAGGGTTGTTGTTATGAGGATCAAATGGAGAGGAAGAGGATTATGTACGCTGCCTTGGGTTCCTTGGATGAAAAAAATGGGATATAAATGCAATAATAAAATAAATAAATTATGATTATCAATCTAGATGTCTTAGCTTAGAGCCTTTGCAGAGGGTTCTCTAGCTGAGGCCTGCCACAAGAACATCTCTTGTTTATACCTAATTACGCTTGGACGGCCAGAGCTAGCCTTGCTTCCACATCTCTGGTTATCCATCAGAGGCTAACATTCTTTTGTGCACAACAAAATGAACATAAAACCTTAGAAATAAAAGAATCCCAACAACATACTTATCACTAACCACAGTTCGTACTTGCCTTAATGGTACGAATTGGGGCTAGATGAAGTGCCCTTCAGACATTCCTGCTGCATCATGGGAGTTTCTTTTCAGTGGGTTCATCCCATTGCACTGCAATAACAGTTTAAAGGCCTGCCATCATTGGGATGGGGGAACAGATGCAGTTCAATACATATTTACAATACAGTTGTTGCCTGGTTGAGTCTGGGAGGGTGCTGTTGCACTCATGTCCTGCTTATGGTTTCCTGTGGGCAGCTGCTTGGCCACTGTGTGAACAGAATGCGGGATTGATCCAGCATGGCTCTTCTTATGTTCTTAATATGACAGTTGGGTAGTAAGAATAAGCACGACTGGTACTATCAGCAATATGCTGAAGGCCTTTAGTTAATCATTTCAGTATGGCATTAAGCCTATGTACACCAGTTGCTGGGAACATGGGTGGGAGGGAGCTGTTACACCGTGTCCTGCTTGTGGGTTCCTGTTCAACAGCTGGTTGGCCACGGTGTGCTGGACTAGTTGGACCCTTGGTCTGATCCAGCATGGCACTTCTTTTGTTCTTATGAACCCACTGAAAAACAGCCACTGGCCACTGCTGTAACATATAAAAGCCACCACGGTATAGAGGGAGTCTTGTGGGAAAAGAGGGAGGGTGGGAGGGTGTGCTCATGATACATCATGTTTGCCATGTGAAAGCTTCTTTCTGTCTGAAGTTCTTCTCTGTTCTCTCTTCCTTGGCATCCTCAAATTGCTTTGTGTCTTCTTTCTAGAATGTAGACCTGGTGATTTCAGTTTGGGATCATGACAAAATGACCAAAGACGACCAGATTGGGAAGGTGTTCCTTGGCTGCCGAGCTACAGGCAACCAGCTGCGCCATTGGTCAGATATGCTGGCCAATCCCCGCAGGCCAGTAGCACAGTGGCACAGCCTGCAGCCTGTGGAAGATATTGACAAAACCCTGGGGTTGAAGACACGCTTCAAGCTGCCACTGCCCAACAGCTAAACAAGAAGAGCTTCTCCACTGGAGACGGGAACCCATACTGGTTCTTGGACGGAAGGGCGAGATTGCAAAGGAAGAGCCGATAGCACAAGTTCCTATGGAACATCAGGATCAATTAAAGATGTAGTTAAAAGTATTCAGAGCAAGAGAATTAAATATCCCTGGCCACGCAAAGTGCAGTTGTCTCAGGATAACAGGAGTCCTTATGTGACGGGATCACATACGTCTACAATCTGCCATCATGGAATGATTCTACTATTTCAGGTTGATGGGGGAGAGAAGTACGAAAGATGCATAAGATTGTACTTCTGGTACAAGATGTCATGCAAGTTTGGGCTTAAAGTGATGTTATTAACATGTTGTGTGGGAAGGGCAGTGTACAGACTTGCATAGAGCTGGTATTTCCACCAGGCTGAAGGAGGAGAGAAGAAGAACCAGGAAATAAATATAATTGCAGCCATGCTCATTAGCCATGTAAATAATTTAAAAATGATATAGTTCAAGCCATCTAGGCAGCCATGAATAAACTGCTGGTTAAATGCAAAGAAAGAAGTAGATGTCCCTTTCAGATTTGCTGCTAGCTATTTTGGGTAGATTTTTAAAAAGTTTTCCAGATGAGACAAATGTATTAAGCAAGAGTCTGAATAAACTATATTGTTTATCAAGGAAAAGTGCTGCCTCCAATGCAGTTCTATGCGGTTTAATTTTTGCCTCCAGGTGCTTCCAGATGGAAGGCTCCATGCTGCTACCATTCAGAACACATTCTGCAGATATTCCGTATTTTTCTCCTTCATGGATTTAGAGCTTCATCTCATGTACCCATTTCTCTCGAATTATTCCCATAGCATAAAGCTGTCGTTTTTGTTAGCTAAATCACACCCCGGGCGGTGGCACTCCTAAGATCCTTTGCATACCAGGAAAACGGTTTAAGGGGGAGAAATGTAAAAAAATCATAAAAAATCAACGGATGACCCAATCTAATTCAAATTTGGTATGCTTAAAGCCCTCCTTAATATGTATTACTGTGCCAATTTTGATGCCTTTATCTTTAAAACTTACACAGATGTAAGCATTTGTTTAATTTGTACTTTAAACATATCAAATCCTTTTCCTGCGCCCCCAGTGGCCACTTGGACAAAACAAAAGATTCGCTCCTAAAGGGATAGTAAAATACGTTGGTTCTTTTGGCTAAGAAGCACAATTAAAGCAGGATGCATGGGAGTGCTTCACAGTCAAAGCAGATTATAAGCTGGAAAACTTTGGAGTCCTTTGCGCGCAATTCACAGTGATTGCACAGTATAATGCTGGTGTGATGAAGCTATTAATGAGGGAGAAAAAAAGCAGTGGCGGGAAAATACAAGAGGTTTATGAAGGAAAGACGTCATAGTGTGGGGCTCCCATAAACATCTGTGAATGAGGCAAGGGGATGGCGGGATAAAAGACTGATCTGGAAGCACCCTTCTGGTCCTATGTGGTTGTTACAGACTGGGAGCGGGGAGGACTGCCCCTACTGGTAGACCCCTTTTTTCCTCACAAAAGGTTGATCCTGGTCACGTTGAACCTCCTGACACACTTTTCTTTGCCCAGCTGCTTGGGGAATTTTAGCCCTTCTCCCAAGGGCCCTCCCCTTTAGCCCAGCTCTAGGAAAAAAGAAAAAGAAAGGCACTTTGGATTCTTGCCCAAAGCCCAGAACTTAACAGAAACCCTGTGAAAATCCTGAGAACAGTGGCTTTGTAACTGTGAAAAAGGTTTTATTGAGATTTAAAAAAAATAAAAAATAAAATAAACACCCTCAAATGTCCAAATAGAAAAAGAGTTTATTTAGAAAAAGGAGAACACAGGAAGAAAAGGGGAACTCAATATACACAGAATTCCAAATAAAACTAATCTAATTTAGCTAGTTACATGTTAATTACTTGTGCAGAGTCCTGGGTTTCAGTGTAGATACAGGGCTCCTTGCAGAGAGAATGGCCTGAGAGAGACTTTCCTTGGCCTCCTGATTTGATCAAATTAGATGTTGATCAGATCAGGAAGGCAAAGGCTGCAAAGAAAGCCAGACCCTTCATGAATTCTGTTGTCAGTGGTCTAGCCAGCAAATCAGTACTTAGTGGCTGGACCCACCTTCATACTGACTTTACACTACCCCCAAAGTCTATCACATTACTCCCAAAGTCTATCAGGCGCTCTGCAGTTTGCCATGGATGGTTTCCCCTTAGTCCTGCCACCCCCTTCTGACATGTATCCCATGGACTTTTGTGGCACAACACCACTCGTATCCTCGTCGCCATGGAGGGAACTTTACTTTTTCTCACCCTGTTATTGCTACCCCTTTTCTGCGCAATTTTCTTGTTCACAAACTTTTTTTGTTCATTTTTTGGTGTTTCAGAATGCTTTTTTAAAAATTCTGTTGTTCACTAGTGTGCAATTGCGCACATTCACCTGCCAGCTGTTTACTTTCTTTAGTAGTACAGATCACTATCCCCACTGCATATGCTGAAATCCCACTTGTTGATTTCATTCTCTCACTGCATTACAGCTTGAACTGATACTTGTCAGTCCACCCCCTGCTACACACACACACACACACACACACACACACACACACACACACACACTCTTACTTCAGCACTTCCCTTGATCTTACACTGTCCAAAAGTTCCCTTCGGAGCTTTCGGAGTTCGCTGTCAATGGAAAAGCTGAAGTGGAGTCGGAAATGTATAAGGAAATTGACAAGGCGACTATACTACTGTTGACAAGGTGACTACATAGTGGACAGGCGAATCTGCACACTTGCGAAGGAACTGGAAAAACAACAACAACAACTAAGGATTACATTTGTGTATTTCTGAAGCACCGGGAAAAATGGTGAATGCATTCAGGACCTTCCCAAG
The DNA here is from genome assembly GCF_023053635.1 of Elgaria multicarinata webbii. Classification (NCBI taxonomy): domain Eukaryota; kingdom Metazoa; phylum Chordata; class Lepidosauria; order Squamata; family Anguidae; genus Elgaria; species Elgaria multicarinata. Next base: position 89,454,280 of record NC_086172.1, read on the forward strand.
TCATTTCTGTATTGGTGGAGGGGCGGACATCACTAATAAGGGAGGCTGAAGATGGCACTAGCGAGATTGCAAGGAGCGGCCAGGCTTTTTGCGGCTCTTGCCAAGAGGCCCTGTAGCCCATGCTGAGAAGCTGCTGACAAGCAACGTTGCTGGGTTCGCACATCAAGCAAATCCACCTACAACAACCTAATAACAAGCCATGGGTTCTCAGGTTGGCCTGTGTGTGGTTAACAAACCATGCTGAATTGTCGGGCCTCATGATAATCCATGCTGACATAAATAAGGCTTACAACCCATCCTGGCTTATCATGATGTGCAAACCAGGTCATTGTGTGAAAAAGCTTGCATTTGGGATGTGTATTGGGGAACAAAACAAGTGAGATCAGGCCTATTCAAGCATCCCAGCATGGTGTCAATTTATCAGATGCTGATGGTGAGCTGCTGAGGTGCTTCTAGATAGAATACTTCTTGGGGGGCAATAATTCCCTCTTACATACACAAAATTTGCCACTCCTTGTCATCATAGGCTCCAATCAAACCAGAGGACAACTGGCATTGCAGGGCCAATCTAATGGCATGACCCCACATTGGATTATGAGTACAAAATTGCACACAGCTCTACTCTTTCCCCCCCTGCAACACTGCTGTCTACACTTACAATTAAGCACTAAACTGCACTAAAAGTGGAGGAACTGGGGAATATTGGGAGCTGAAGGAAGTTTTTCTATCTAAACATGCTTAGGATTGAGCCTTTAGTGTTTATAAGTTATATTATTATTATTATTATTATTATTATTATTATTATTATTATTATTATCATTTATATACCACCCCATAGCCGAAGCTCTCTGGGCAGTTTACAAAGATTAAAACAGTGAACATTAAAAACAAATATACAAAATTTAAAAGCATAAAAAGGATAAAACAAGATAATATCCATTTAAAACAGCTATTCTGGGGTCAGTTTAAAAAATTCAGCATATGCTGTTAAATGCCTGGGAGAAAAATCTCGACCTGGCGCCGAAAAGATAGCAATGTTGGTGCCAGGCGAGCCTCGTTGGGGAGAACGTTCCATAATCAACCATCACTTCAAACTGTGCCTGAAAGAACAAGTGTAGCCAGTGTCATTGATGCACCTCTGATGCAATATAATCCCAATGTTCTCAGCTATGAGGGCTGCAGCACGCTGCATTATGGGGACTGTGAGCAGGATGTGTCTGATCCTTATTGCTCGCTGGGTTGGATATCATAGCAAGAATGGAAGGCAGCAGGGAGCAACAAATAATTCTATACTTGGAATTTCTTCTCTTTGGGGCCAGCAACAAATCAGTACACCCACTGTGACACAAATGAAGGTAATCTATTTTTATGATTACCCTGTACTGGCTGAGTGAATCTGTGGCTTATATCCCTAGAACTTCAACAGCCACCACCACCATCAAGTCAATATTGCAGCAATTGAGAGAGCTTGATCCTTCATACTACTAAGTTGTCAGGTAGTCAAGTGTAGTAGCCTTACACTTCTCCATCTTGCCCATACCTGATGCTTTTTCCAGCTATCCCTGCATGGTTTATTACTCACAAATTGACTAGTAAGGTATTAAACACACCCTCTCTTCCTATCTATATTTGTGTAACAAACTAGCAAAGACCTTCTGTTTCTGGATGTGAAGCAGTGACGTGTGGCATCATATAGAGAGAGCAGTATCTTGGATACCCAAAGTCAGCAGTGGTCAGCCAATCGCAGTCAGCCCTGAGGAGGAGGAGGAGACCCTTCATAAATGACTGAGGCTGCTTTCCTCTTTGGTTTATTCAAGCAGCCTGGCAGAAGCAGCAAACTGACAAGTGTTATCAACAAGGAAGCAAAGTAAAAAGCAGCTGATTGGTGCTGCATGCTCTTGCTTTTGAAACTAGGTAAGTGTCATTCTTTGATTTTTCCCTTTATTTATTCTTGCTCGGGTCCCTGAAGAAAATCCTGCAGACTTTAAGGAATCTGTGTGACCCATTTCATTATAAGAAAAAGGCAAAATTCCACGTTGGGCATAAATGAGAAAAGGAATTAAAAATAAAATTGCCATAATCACACTGCCCTTATACAAACCTATGGTGCGACCCCACTGTGTAATGAAATACTGTATATAGTTCTGTTCACCACACCTAAAAAGAATATTGTAGAGCTGGGGAAAGTGCAGAAAAGGGCAACCCAAATGATCAAGAGGCTGAAGCAACTCCCCTATGAAGAAATCTTATGCTTTTATCTTTTTATAATATCTAAATGTCTCCCTTTGTTATTAGACTTTGAACTATGCCCAAGGATATTGAATGTTTTGGCTGGCCCTCAGCCTGAACTCCAGGATTCCTGTCTAAATGAAAGCACAATTCAGGAGTTCAATCCGAACAAAATTAAACCTTTTTTAAATCTTTATGATTTCAGTTCTGTTTACAATGGACAGGGTGCAATTGTATGCAACTCCTACAACTACACACATTCCCATGGGGAATACTGGAAGTTGCAGGACCTATTTCTGTTTAAACATGCATAGGGTTGCACCACTATGTACTTAACTTTGGCTGAACTGTTTTTGTACCTTCTGTTGTCACCTCCATTAATAAGTGAGACAGGCAACTGTCAATGTTGCCCAGTTATCAGTATAAAATAAATGTGGTACCAAAAAATTAAAAATAATAATTAGATAATGGGGAGGGCAATCATATGCCCCCTAGAAAGTGTCTGGGTGGCCATACGATTTTTCAAACTCTGAGGCTGGAGATAGTGCTCTGATCTCGGACCCAGGAGACTGAGCTCATTGCCCCTGGCAGCCGGTGTGGAGAGAACCACGTCTGCTGCCTCTGCAATCTCAGAAATGTGAGCTCAAGGAGGAGGGAAAGGGGGCGTACTAGTAGGTGGTGAGGGGGCATATCTTACGCCCCAATCCCAACCGTCTCCAGCCTCCTTCCCTTCCCCTCCCTGATGCCTCAGCGAAATGCTGTGCGGAAATGCCTATTTAGCTAAATTGCAGAGCAGGAGGCACAGTGCACCTCCCACTCTTCTTTGGATACTTGTAATTCTCTAGGTTTGGTGGCTTACGAGTATCAAGGGTGGATCCAATGGGAGTGCATCTTAAAAATGCATTTTCCTACAACCCTGAAAGCATATTTTTACTTTTACACATCATAAATGTGCAGATGTTTATCACACAAGGAAACAACATAACATTCAGAATTTTAAAATTGAGCAGCACATACTAAAAAAGTTGTGAGATTGTGTGTGTGTGTGTGTGTGTGTGTCTTTTAATGTGATGGCATTTTTGTTATGCAGATTGGCATGACTGCCATCAATACAAATTTGGTACACTTCTATAATCTGTACACATATCAAGAGCCAAGGTCCTGCACCTACCAAATAACCAATTTGGCTATTTCATTTCGTTGTAGAGATTCCAGGTATTCCCTCAATCAGTGGGGCAAAACAAGTAGGATCTCAAAGGGTTTATTGCAGTTACATTACAGGGTATCTATCTAAGCCCATTGATTTAATTATTTTAATTATTAAATACAGAATTGGGAACTAGGTCTCTAGTGTCTTGTTCAGCAATTCCTTTCTGCAAAAAGAAGTGACCCTTCTATAGCTAAAAAGCAAACCACCACCAAAGAGCCATGTGATACTTTATGCTATAAGTCTGCAGAACTAAACAGCAATGGAACAGCATTCCATGAACTCAAATGGCAATAGAATGCAAAAAGAACAGACTGAAGATTCAAGGAAAGTTTAAATCTATGCAACAGAAGCACAGTGTAACAATAATTGTAGCAATAATTAGTGAAAACCACAGACTTCAACCCTAACAATCCAAGCCATTTTTATTCGAGTCAATTGTGTTAAATGGGGCTTACTCCTGGGTAAGTGTACACAACCTAGGTACACTTTCTTCTAGATATGAGTAAGGAGCTCATTGGGACTTACTTCTGAGTAAATGTGCTTAGATTTTTACCTTGTTGGTTTTGTGTAATTTAAAACATAGTTATTACTGGTCCTTCTTTCAAAAGGATGCCTTTCTTTTACACACACAGACGCTCTAAAGCAGCGTTCCCTAACTTATTGCTCTCCAGATGTGATGGCTGGCTGGGGCATACTGGGACTTATCCACCACATCTGGAGGGCAGGAAGTTACCAAAGGCTGCTCTACTCTCACGAAAGCAACAGAGAAGCCCCCTCGCTCTGCTTAGTTTCGTCTGCGTAACACCTCGTAATAAAAACTCAACCAGAGTCATTTTTGTCGCTATAGCGGAGAATTTGCAATTTACAGAGTTTCTAAAAAATATGAACGGAGGCAACCCGGCTGCAGCCTCTTTTATAAGAGCTGAGATAAGGATTGAAAAAGCACAATTCCGTGCAAATTTGGACAGAAAAAAACCCCTACAATGGGTGGCTAGGGCATGCTGGGAGTTGTAGGACTTGTTTCTGTCTAACGTGCATAAGATTGCACACATTTAAAAAAAACATGACGCCGAAATCCTGGTGAGAGCTACTACTGCGATTATACCGTTTACAGCATAATCGTATTTTTATTTTCTTTTAATTTATTTATTTTATTTACTGTACTTTTTAAAACCGCCAATAACCCAAGTTCTCCGGGCGGTGTCCACTCAGAAGTCAACCCTCCTGAGTTCAATGGGACTTACTTCTAGGTAGGTGCAGGGTTGTATCTTTGGCCATCAGAAGCAAACGGGTTCCAGCGGAGGAGGCCCGCGCGGGCCTCAAAGACTACATTTCCCACCCTTCCCTTGCACCGTCCTCCCAGACCCCTCTTTCCCTCCCGACGGCTCGTGTTTCTGGGAGGAGATGGCTAGAAAGTGCCGCAAGTCCGCGGGGAAGGGGTCGCGTGGTTCGGGGTTCCTGGCCTGCAGGTGCAGCCCGGGGCGATCCCCCAGCGCTGCCGCTGGAACTTCAGTCGAAACTTTCCCCAGCTTTCCGGAAGAGCAGGGCGCGACTTCCCGATCTGCGCGCCTATCGGCACGGAAGAAAGGAAACTCCGACGCCGGCTCCGGGTGGGTGTGCGTCCGGGCGGCCGAAGAGGGGCTGCCCTGGAGGAGCGGATGGCGCCGTGGTGATGGGGGCAGAATCGTTGTGCAAACTTCCAACTCGGCCCCCTGCAAAAAGGCTTGCAAGGCTGCTTCCTTGGACACGACGAAGGGTTCTCGCTTTTGAAGGGCCAAAACAGACATTACTTTACCTGTGTGTCTTCTACCAGTTCTGTCTTCTTTGCATTTTTACTCTAGAGTAAAAATTAACCCTGTGCCTGTTTGGTGCATTCTCTTCCCCTTCCTATTGTTTTATTATGATTTTATTAGAATGTAAGCCTATGCGGCAGGGTTTTGCTATTTTATTGTTTTACTCTGTACAGCACCATGTACACTGATGGCGCTATATAAATAAATAATAATAATAAATAATAATAATAATAGAGTAGGTTCAGCGTCCTGATCTGGACTGTCCCGTCTGGTGAGGTGGAGATAGGGAGCTTTTAAGAGCCGGATCGCCCCACTGCGCCTGCTCTAGAGTAAAAACGTAAAGAAGACAGAGATGCTAGTAGGCACACAATGAAAGAAATGTCTGCTAAGGCCCCTAGCGAGGCTGGCATGGGGTCAGGCCGGGGAAACCCTTTTTGCGTCTTTTATTGCTTTTATCATTTGCGGTCTCTGAATGGGTCGTCCTTTAACATCTTCCTCTCTCTCTTTCTGTCTGTCTTCGCCCCCTTGCTCTGCTTTATTGTGTGCCGTCATTATTGTGTCTCGTAATCATGGGTGGGGGGGGGGACTTTTGCTTTTGTCTCTTCCAGCTCTACCCTCCCTCTTCCCTCCTCAACTCTCCTTAGGAAAAGAATTCTATAAGGGGCAAAGGGGAGTTCAGGGAGTCAGTGGTCCAGTTAGGGCTGGATCTTGGGGTCAATGTCCAGGGTCCTGCAGGCCCCGGAGGGAGGGACTCCAAGAGAGCAGCAGGTGATGGGGGCAGCAGAAGCAAACTCCATTTTATTAACTTAGTCCCGATGCTGCTGCTACGATTTCATTGAGTTTAAAATACAAAACTGCACATGCTTAGGGTTTTGGTTTTATGTCAGGGGTGGCAACGGTGTTTTTCTAACATATAAGGAATGTCGAAGCAGTTGTAAAGCATGGCTATCTATAAGACCATTAAGTCCAGGGGGTAAAATTACGTGGCTGCACCGTTTCAGGAAGTACATGTGTGTGGCAGCTGAGCCCCCTATAACTAGGGAAACATGGCTTTGCTGAATCAGATCAAGGTCCAGGTCGTTCCTGTCCACAGGTGTGGCCAGTCAGATGCCCCTGGTACTCTCCAAATAAGTGATGGCCTTCCTTCATTGTTTGGTTCCAGTCTCTGGTAATCAGAGCTGTACTGCCTCTCTGATCATGTTCCGGTTGGTGTGGGCATGTGTCAACATCATTTACGATGTGCTAATTTATGTCTGTGATGAAGGGTGATTTAATATCATTGTGAGATTGTATCCTAACCTTAATACCAGATGGTGCTTAAATATATAAGGCAGAAAAGCCTACATTGTGTACAGAAAGTTGGAACATAGCGGAAGGAGGAAGAACAGATAGTATATTGATTCTGGATTATGACGATATTTTCTCGCTCATTCACACAACATCCTCTCCTATGCTGACAGATTTACGGCGTCTACTTCAGCCTTCCCCAACCTGGTGCCCTCAAGATGTGGCTGGCTAGGGGAGATGCTGGGCGATGTAGTGCAACACATCTGGAGGGCACCAGGTTGAGGGAAGGTGGCTTGTGTTTTAACTCATGAACATAAGAAGTACCCTGCTGGAACTGACCAAGGGCCTAGCTAATCCAACATCCTGTTTCCTGCATGAGGGATTATTTTGCCTGACCATTGGTCAATATTTTTGCTCCCTCCTGATTGTGTGGCAGATCTGCTACAGTCTTATGATTTTAATTTTAAATGTGCTATAGCTTGCGAATTGTTCTTAATCCATGATGTTAACTGCATTCCATGCTTTATAGTGGACAAATCTTATAAGAAATGAGCAAACAATGCCAGGTGCCTAAAAATGTGTTTTTAAATATCTGAAAACCTACCTAGACCTAGGCTGGATTCAGCATCGGGTGTAGGAGCGGAGGGCGGGGGAGAAGCTTGCCCTGTGAGTAGGAAAACCCGCTCAGCTCCATATAGGTATGTATATAACCATAGAGCAGCCTTCTCCCATCTTGCTACCCTCCAGATGTATTGGACTATAACTGTTCTCACCCCAGCCAGTGTGCCGTGGTTGATGGGACTTGTAGCCAAACACATCTGGAGGGCACTAGGGGCATGTCTACATGAAGAGTTTGCCCTGGGGTGGCTTCGCAGTAGCAGCACGTCATCTACATGACGCAGTTGCCATTGTGAAGCCATCCAGGGGCAAACCCTGGAAACTCTGTTCCAAAAAAGTCAGGCACTTACCCCGACTTTTTGGGCAGCGGAGCCCATGGTGCCCCATGATTAGTCTCCATGAGCGGCCCCGTACCTGTAAAAGTAATTTTAAAAAAATGGGGGGAAGGAGAGGAACGGGGTCGTCCCTCTCCCCTTTTTAATTTTTTTTATTATTAGCTGTAACTCCGCAGCTGCACAGATACAAATACCGTATTTCTTCGATTCTAAGACGCCATCGATTGTAAGACACACACTAATTTCAGTATCACCAACAGAAAATCAGCTTTGATTCTAAGAAATAATAAACGCACCCGCGATTCTAAGACACACCCCGTTTTTAGAGATGTTTATATGGGGAAAAAAGCGCGTCTTCGAATCGAAGAAATAGGGTAATAAAAATAAAAAGAAATGGTAGGGGGGAGGAACAGGCAGCCAGAGGGAGTACAGGTGGTTCGCCCCGAGTCCCTGCCCCCTCTCCTCGCGTCCTCCTCCAGTTACTTCATTACTCCCCCCCCCCGTTTTTTATTATCTATATCTGCAAGTGCGGACTTGCGTTCCTTCCTGTGCAGATGCGGGAGCAATGCACCTCGCAGCGCCAAAGTAAAGCCGTGAAGACAGGGGCCAAGTTGGAGAAAGCTGTTATAGAGACTTGGCTGAGCATAGCTGCATGGCAGGGGCACTCTGAGATGCTGACCTGATCACCAGGCAGTTTACCTTCACCGCCTATTTATTTATTCAATTAATTATATCACCTTTCTATCATGTGATGCCCAAGGCAATGGATCGCAGCCTCAAAGCACCCAACCACTACCTTGATTGATTGATTATTTATTTATTTATTTCTTGCATTTCTATACCGCCCAATAGCCGGAGCTCTCTGGGCGGTTCACAAAAATTGATGGTTGCTTTCCAACTTTTGTAGAGTCCAGAGCACAGAAGTCCAAACAAATCCATAACAATGGCTTTTTAAAATGTGTTCATTGTTCATGTTGGTTGGGGCCAGTGAATTAGTACTGTATCAGCTTTTCTAACTTGAAAACTATTTTTTTTTAAAAAAAAAAAAGTTCAGCATTTTCAACAGGGACTTTCAAATACGAAATTCATGCTTTCTTCTAACTTGGGAGTGGGGGAGAAAGATTTGGTCCACTTTTCTGTTTAGATTTGGTTTGACTCCTTGCAAACAACATGCTTTTTCTTGACTGAGCCTCCAAAAATGTTGACACTTGGAAAGCCCATATCGAGGGTCTGAACTTGTTTTTATTCAGAATGTACACTCTAGTGGTTTCATCACAATCCTTCAAACAGTTTTGCAGATGAGCGTGCTATTCCACTTTTCTTTCTCCCGGCGGACTAGATCTTCCATGATCTGCTATAAATCTGAGCTGTCATCGCGTAGGTGTTTAAACCATCTGTTCTTCCATATTTCAGATTTGGATACCATGGAGTCGGCAGCAGGCACAATGCTGAACAAAAGATGTGATTCCAGAAAAAATGGGGTTACAGGTAAGTAAGAGAAGGGAGAATATTCCTTGCAAGCCAAACTCTATAGGTGCTTGCAAAAGGCTGCTAATTCAAAAGCCTCTTATTTATTTCAATATTTTTCTATGTTCTGTGCTGTTTCTTTGACCCAGTTTGCACCTCATCAATAGGTAACAAACTGTGTGTTGTTGAAAATGCAGTGGGTGTGAGCATATATATGTCGACTCAGAAGTAAGCACCCCTGAGTCCAATGGGACTTACCTCCAGATACATATTCTTTGTTGTGCCTCAGTTTTGTGGTTCATAGGCGAACTGAGGACCATAAGTAGGTGATGGGAAAGGGGATCTGTTGACCATCTGTTATGTGCACCAGCTTTTGACATGTGCTTTTATTTTTGTCTTCTGGTGAGCCTAATCAGCTGCCACGACATTCCTTGTTAACATGCATTTTTCTCTCCATTTTCAGGCTTGCTTACAAGGCGCCTTTGGAAGGCCTTGCATCTGTCTTCCCCCATGGCTCTTTCCCAGCGCTGTACAGGTAAGGGAAGGCTGTGAGACGTTTAAAGATACTCTCTACCCCTTGTAGTTTTCTCCTGTGGCTATCTACTGAATCTGAATCCCAGGCTGTAATGAAGAGCAGGGAACTTTGAACAATACGGCGATGACATTTTGCTCTGTATATGATGCAGAAGGCTTTTTGGGGAACTGATTTTACCCAAAAGTCTTTCTTCCTTTTAGAAAGACAATAGCCACATTTTGCAAGACATAGTAAAAATCTCTTTATCTGGACCCACCTTGCCTTTATCTGGGTTTTTTTTGGTTTGCAGACTTTGTTTCTGTGTGGTAGGGCAGATTTCCTGGGCCAGAAGAGAGCTAAAACATAAATTCCCCTGCCAAGCCTTTCCAGTTCTTGCGTCTGCAGCCCACTCCAACGAGTGATCTTTGAGAAAATGGAGAGCAGCTGCTCCCCTTGCCCACTCCTCTCTTTCCATCCCACCCTTTGCATCACAGCCTGTTCCCTCCTCACCTTTTCCCCGCTTCCACCACACCCATTAACCATGGGGACCATAGCACAGAGGTGAAGCACACATTTGCATGTAGAAGATCCCAGTCTCCATCCTCGGCTTCTCCATTCAAAAGGCTCAGGTAGCAAATGATGGGAAAGACTCCCTACCTGAGACCCTGAAGAGTCACTGCCAGTCAAGAGTAATCTATACTGGGCTAAATGGACCAATAGTCAGCCTCCTATATTCCTGCCTGGATTCTACTCCCACCCTTTCTCAATACGAGGCATTTTTTTCCTTCTGTCTCTCCATTTTCTACTGAAAAAAGCACCTGGCGAGGTGGGAGTGAATCCTTTATGCTGCCATGCCTTGGAAAACTTCCCGTGATGTCATGGTCACAGAAGAATAACTTAAAGATTGTACATGTTTTCTGTTTTGTCTGACTCCAAATAAATTCTCTGGACAGGCATAGAAATGTGATCTTCATTCTGCATCAAGCAGTTAATAACTTAGAAGGAAGGCTGGTTGGCTGGTTGGTCCTTTGTCCCATGGGATGAAAAAGATGCCATTTAGCTTGTCCTCATTAATCAGGATGGCAGGCCCCGTGACCTGTTGGCATTCAAAACACCAATGCCATTGGTGGCATTCAGTCTATCCTAGTCAATCAGGCCCACAGATGCAGGATTCTCCTGGATGTCGTTACCATCATGCATGTCACAATTTTCCTTCGAGGAACTCAGAATGGTGCGATGTGGCATTTATTGCACGTGGAATATTCAGAGATGCTGGTGAACGTGCATTCGGTCCCTCGGTGTGCTGCTTTTCCTTTCTGTCCTGCGGCAGAAGGGTAGTTGTGAAATGGCTTCAGTTGCCTTCCGCAACCTATCGCCCTTCAGATGTGTTGGACTGCAACACCCCCATTCCCATGCCATTGCTTGGGATGATGGGAATCGTAGTCCAACACTTCTGGGGGGTGCCAGGTCGAGGAAGGCTAGACTGCGGCAGGCATTCACTTGCTTTTGTTATCTGATGCTGTTTTTTCCTTGGAAGATGGGAGAACAAGTGAAGTCAGTTCTCAAAGACACGTTTGGTATATTCATGGGATGTCACATATCTGTGTTGAAGGGAGATATTTCACAAACACCCTTTCCTGGTGGGATTCTCCTGTTCATGCAGGTTCTTGCCCAAACTTGATGATGAACAAGAACGAAGCGCTGGAGCAAAAGAGCAGCAGAGAAGCCTCTTCCAGATCCCAGTCAATGACGAAGGCTCACCGGGCACTGTGTTTATCTCTCTCATCAGAGAGTGCCAGGCAGTACCACGGCCTGGTGTCTCCAGAGAATCTTGATGCACAGGTGAGCAAAGGTCTAGAGATGCCTGTGATCAAAACCTGGGTTGAGAATCCATGAGATGGATAGCAGGCCACGTTGGCCTGTTCATGGATCCAGTAGTATGTAATTGTCCAAAGCAACCTCTCCCAATCTAGTGTCCTCCGGATGTGATGGACTACAATTCCCATGAGCCTCGGCCAGCATGGCCGATGGTCAAGAATGCTGGGAGTTGCCATCCAAAACATCCCAGAGGGCACCAAGCCGGGGAAGGCTAGTCTGAAGCAGCAGGAAATTAACTGGTGGCTTCTCTTTTCATAGATGAAGCAAGCCCACAGCAGTGGGGCAGCCAGCAGCACAGGTTCGCTGGAGCGGGCATCTTTGTTCTGTGCTTCTGCCTCCAGGTCCTTGTCCAAATCCACCATGCCCAAGCCAGGGGATTCCCTGTCCAAGCCCCCGTCTTCCATCCGGTCTGCCTTGTTTTCTCCATTGCTGCGGAGCAACAACAGCCTTGAATCTGATTCCAGCCCCTTGTCTGCTTTTGGCTCCAAGAAGTGCCGCCATGGGAATCTGAAATCAAGGGCCTCCGGGGAGGCGAAGCCAGGGGGCGGACAGGGCTTCAGCGCCTCTGAGCCGGTCATCAGCAAGGTAACAGACTGCATCTACGTGGGGAACCTCCACGCAGCTTACAGCGGGCGGGCGCTGTGCAAGAACAACATCGACAGCATCATCGACATGAGCAGCTTGCCCGGGGACTACAGGCTGAGCTTCATCCCCTGCACCTGCGGCCGGGGACCCCAGCACAGCTGGCCCCGCCTCAAGGTGTACCTCCAGGGGCCCTTGGAGGAGGACTGCCCGTCTCTGCAGCAGCCGTGCTTCTGGGACATCAACGAGTGCATTGAAGCCTCTCTGGAGAAAAGGAAGCGGGTGCTGATTCACTGCAGGGACGGCTACTCCTTGGCTCCCACCTGTGTCATCCAGTACCTGATGGTCAAGCACCACATGAGGCTGCTGGCTGCTTATGAGTTGGTCAGGGCCAGGTACCCCGTGAACATCCAGGAATGCCACCGCAACCTGCTGGTGGGTTTGGAGAGAGCTCTGTGGCCAGGAGAGGTGGACGTGGAGTGCTTTAAACAGGCCATGTCGAGGAAAGTGGCGTGGACGTAGGGCCAGGCTAGAAGGTGGCAGTTCCGGGCATTTAAAGCAGGAGCGCAGAACCACTTTCAGCCTGGGGGGTCGCGTTCCAGCGGTGCATGGGGCCGGAGAGGTGAAAGGGGTGGGGCCGAAAATGCAAATACTACCAGCATATTTGAGCTTAAATCTCTTGCTGCCAGTAACGAAGCCTTAGCAGAAGCATTTCAACTATTTAGAATTGGGGGGATGGGTGGGGACTGCATGAAAGCCAGGAAACCATCAAATGATGGGTGGTTGGTGGAAAGGGGGAAGGGCCATCTGGGGAATCCCAGAGGGCTGGATGGTTTTGCATCCCTGGCTTAAACCCAGAATGGCCTCAATCATGTAGAAAGAGCAGGGAGCAGGTGGGCTGGCAGTGGGGAAGCCTCCCCTGTCTCCCAGCACATGTTTTTGCATTTAGTAAGCTGCAGGCAGCGGGAGGTTCCTGTGTTGTTCATCCACACACTCTTTGTGCTTTTAATATTGAACTCCACCTTCGCTTTGTCTGAGGCATTCCATGTTTAAACCCATGGAAGTCCTGCTGTCGTGTCTAGTTTGGTCCTTTGAGAAGATACAACGGAATACAATATTATACTATAAGGTACTATAAGGTTCCATGTTGGCACTGAAATGCAGCCTGAGCCTGTTCCACAAAGCCATAAGTTTCTACGTCCATTCTGGTGTTTTTGAATATAAAGGAGCTGCCGTATACCATGTGAGATTGTTGGTCCATCCTCAACTAGAAGGTTCTTTTGCAGCCCGGCTCCTTGAAATCCTCCAGTGAGAGATGCTAAGGATTGACTTTATACATGCAAAGTATGTGCTTTATGTTGGAACTATGGCCAGGGTTGTGTGTACTCTGTGCTTAAAAGGTGCATTTACCCTGCAATGTTTACTATTTTTCATGTGTGTTTACTATTTTTCATGGGGAAGGACAAGGAGCTATACTGGGCACTGAAGCTACACCCCCTAATTAATGGTGATCACCGTGATCTTATTCAGCAGCTCTTCTGATTTCTGAAGTTGTCAGGGCTGGGCCACAGGCAACAGTCCATGGTGATCCAGGACACTGGAACCTGACACCATGTGACAAGTCAGTTGTCAGGGCCCAAGAATAACCAAGAATATGCTAGTGTTCAGGAAGACCTCGTTGTCTGAGCATGGCTCAACTGGAACAGAACATCCTCTTATACTCCTTCCTGTTCAGGAGGAACCAATGACCAACCTGGGTGGGTGGAGTGAGTCCAGGGCCTAAGGGAACTTCACTCAGAAACTGCCACCTGCAGTTTAGTGGTTCATCACATGGGGAACTGAACATAGATCCATCAGCTCCTGAGACAAGTTAACCAGGCACTGCCCAGACACTTCAAAGCACATCTCTGCAATCATAACGGCTATAAAGTTGCTTTTTTAAATAAATAAAGAAATCTTTATTTTCTCAGGAAGTTAAATTATGCATCCCATACTGCAATCTGTGGCTTTTCCGTGCTCCCAAGAAATCACAATTTGCACCATGCTCTTATGGCTTCTCACTTAATGTTGAATATACATACAAGTTCCTTAAGGGTATTTCCAGACAGAGGGCTCCTAACACTACTTCTTCTGCTGTAACCTAGAAGCAGAATTGCAGTTGACCCTCCACAGTTCAATGGATCTGTTGCTTTTCTTTTTTCTTTTAGGTGTGTGCATCTTGCTATGTTCCATCCACATAAGTGGGGGCAACATAGTCATTTGGGCAGTGTTGTCTCGTTCTCCCACCCCTCATTGTCACCACTTCCTTCTGACACTGAGGCTTCTCAGGTATTTTTGTCCTGTGTGTGTGTCTATGTGTGTGATTCGCAGCTTTGGGTGCAGGTGTGTGTGAAGTTCAATAAACCTTTGTAATCTTTGGTAAACAAATGTCTTCTGCAGCAGCGGCACTCTCTGCCTGGCTGAGATACCTGTGTGTGTGTGTGTGTGATTGGTGGCATGGAATGACCAATGTCTGTGAAGCTGGCACCCTTTCCTGCCAAAAATGTCAGATAAAACATCCTTTGTGGGGGCTGCTGCTGCTGGAACTCAAATAAGCGGCCATGTATCCCAAATTGCCACTGAGACTGCTACTGCTTCAGCATGTGGAGGAGAAGACCCCGGCACAGAACGCTGGCGCACCAATTCAGTCCTGTCTGGTTAGGAGGCGAAAGTGACGTTTCAACCCCAAATGCAAAGCAGGTTGCTGCAAGGGAGAGAGCAGGGAAGAGAAAGGGAAGAAGCTGCCAAGTGGAAAAGGAGGGATGTACTTGCCGTGGCTGCTGCTGCTTCCATCTTCATTCAATTGGGAAAGTTTTTTGGGGTAGAAGCAGCAGCAAAACCCCTTCATCCTGTATCACCATCTCCTCTAACTCGTCTTCATGCGCCCCAGGCATTGGGAGGGATAAATGGGCAGCCACTACTGCGCTCAACACTACTCCTGTCCATGTTACCTTTAAAAAAATGTTTAGTTGTGCTATTCCAGCAGAGTGCAATTGTGATTATTATTATTATTTTAAAGAATGCCTGCGGACAAAGTAAGCCCCACGCAAATACATAGGCGTTGTGCAGTGCTCCTATTCATTTCCTCCTTCACAGACGTTCTGCACTAAGAAATAAGACGGGAAAGGGGGGATGCAGGAGGAGGATGAACCTCTGTAAAATTCCATGAATGAGGCCAGGCAGTTCCACAATAAAAGTCTGGTCTGGAAACACCTTTCATTGCATGAGGCAAGTGGTTCTCTGTGGTAATGTAGCCTGTTCCCATAGCTCTAAAGGTGGCAGCTCAGCCCTTAGAAGAGGAATGGTAGGCCTCTCTCATTTTGTCAATGAAATCTTGCGGTTGTAACACTGGACTAGAATGTTTAAAGAGATGGTCTCAACAGAAGACTTTAGCTACAGTGAGGTGCGAGTTTGTAAAATCCTGATATGCGTGTAAAAGTCTTTGTATGTCAGGGATGGATAGAGGCATCCGAGAAGAAGGATGTTGTCAATAGCAGGATTTAAATTTGGTGCTTGAAAATACCAGATTCTATGAGTGGAATAAAGTAGGTATTTAATATTTATTCATTTCTTTTTCCTGGCTGTAATTTTTCTTGTTTCAGTGTTTGAACATTTGTTAGGAACTCTGGCCAATGGTGTCCATAGTGGGCTGATACAGATAATGGAGTTGCTACATGCATACTCAGATTTTACTGAGGTATGTTTGTGGAGACTGGAATAGGGGGAATGAGTTGGCCTCTAAACTTTATTCCATAGCACCTGCAAAAGGCAGTGAGTTTTTGCTCATTTCAGAAGTTCATTAAATTTACTAAAGTGGGGGAGATTCAAAGAGGGAGGAAAAACAAATATAAATATCACCAACAAGGGTTGTATCCAATGTTAGTCTTTCTTAGAATAGACCCATTGAAATGAATGGAACTTAAGTTAAAAAACTAACATTGGGTACAACCCAATATAACATAAATTAATAAATAATACCATATATAATGGGCAGTATCCAATGCTGCCCTTGTGCTAGCTAGTGGGAATAATGGCTAGTGTAATGGGAAACTTGTGCTTGATAGTGCAACTAGAAACTAGCCCAAACTAGCGTTTCCAGAACAGGAAAAGTCAGGTTCCGGAAATGCTTATTTGAGCTAGTTTCTGGTTGCGCTATTCAGTGCTGGTTTCCCATTGCATTAGCAGTCATTCCTCCTAGTGTAATGTGGTTGGCGTTGGTAGACTGCCAGTGTTGGATACTGTCCAATATATTATACGTATTACAAAATAACTCAATAAAATTAGACAAAATTGCTTCAAGGTCCTCTTCCTTGCCCCTCTATTGAAAAAAGAGCTAGTTCAAGTGTCAATAAAGAACACAAATCTACTTTTTGACTCTACCAGTCAGAAGCGTTTGGAATTCTAATGCAGCCGGAGCAACACAATCGGAAAGATTTGGGCTCCTGTTGTTGCTCCAACTCTAATTCAGCATCGTTTCCTGACACCATTTGAACGGCAAAGGAAACAGAATCCTTCCTTTTCTCTGCCTTCACCACTACCCAGAGAAATAGACAGAACCCACCCTATTTGTGGGTGCAGGGCCCTTGATTCGGTTTTTTTTTTAAAAAAACGTATCCCATGCTAGCATCCTAATCTGGATTAGGGCAGTGCACCTACTCATGAGTAAACATGAAAAGACAGCTGCTAGACACAAGTTTAAAACAATGCCTGCTTTAGCCCAGAATTATTCTGTAGCTAATCTTTGAGATCCTTCTATTAGTTTTCCTGATTTCTACACAAATAGCCCTGCTTTTTTTTCTGTGCTACTCTGAAGTCCTATTGAGTTAAATAGAATTTACTCCCTAGAAGGTGCAGAGGATTGCAGCCCCATCAAAGTGAATGCACTTTAACTTCATTGCGCTGCTGGCTCCTGTTCTTGTTCTGTCGCTTTCAACAAGGCTCTGTTGTAATTGACTCGCTATAGCCCAAGCAAGCTTTGCAGGTTGCTTGGGCTGCAGTTCTGCCAGCAGGTGGCAACAGGAAACTGCCTTCCCAATATGACAAGCTGTGTAAGAGCTGGGAAGTCCCTCTGGGTTTCAAACTTCCCTGCTGCCAATGTGAAACCACGCGCTTGGCTAAGCCGCACCACATCCACTACCCAAACAAGCTCCTTTCTCCCCTTTGCACTGTCCTCTCTCAGCAGGGCCTGCAGCACTTTCCCCAGCTGCTGGTACAGGAAGTTGCGGTAGTACTCCGCCTGTTTGCATCTAGTGGGGTAGTTACTGATTAACAAAGAGGCCTGTGATGACTTCATTTTTGCCTTTAAAATCCAGTTGAACTGGAGCTGCCGCTGTATAGATGGGGGATTGGTGCAAAAGCGAGCTTATTGCAACCTGGTTTTAAATGTTGAAAATGAATTGAAGGCTGCTCCTTCATTCTAGAGCAGCATGGAGCTCTATGGAGCAGACTGGTCCCCTCCAGATGGGCTGGACAACTCCCAGCGTGATAGCTGAGGGTGATGAGATGTCTGTCTGGAGGGTGACTGCTCTGTTGAATGTAAGAGGTACCCTTTACTTCTGCATATACAGACTCCTTAAAACAGAAGCCTTTCCGTCATGTGCACTCTATAATTCTCTCCATAAGTGTGCAACGCAAACTCTCCATGGAAGCTGGGCCTGAGTGTAATAGGAATAGCACACCTTCCCCCGGCAACAACGTGTGTACAAACACTTAACGGGGAAGGGAGTCCTTGGCTTCTGAGGCAACCTCAGAGATCCAGCAAGCTGAAAAATTGCACATGAGCCTCTAGGGCCTGGGACTTGTGGGAGAAACCCCTTAACAGGCACAGGAAATCGCGTTAATAGCCAGACTGGAGCTACTCTGGAGCCAAAGGGAACTTCCAGATGGAGGGCTCCCATCAAAAGGCTTTGTTCGGCTCTTCCGACTTAACAGAGTTATCATAGTAATAAAAAAGATGGAAGAAGCAGTGGGAGAACATGGGAAGATATCATATGGATCCTCTATACAATTCTGTGAATGAGACCGGGCAGTTGCAAGATAAGAGCCTCGTCGGGGAGCACCATAAGAAGACATTGAAATATTTTGGGTACCTTCCAGATGGCTCAACATGCTGGACACCAGAGCACCTGGAAGAAGTGGAAGGGATGGTGGAAATCAGCCAAATTCCAGATACTTCTATATATGCACAGGCCTATTACTTCTTTTGTATACTTTGAGTGCATATGACCTCTTAATCTGGCCTATGCTCCACTCTGCGAATGTTCCCACAATCTTAAGGTGCTATCTATGTATGTTTAGACGAGAAAAAAAGTATTACAACTTTTGGCTGGGGCATGCTGGGAGTTGTAGGACTTTTCTGGCTGGCTGGGGCATGCTGGGAGTTGTAGGACCTTTTTGTCTTTTTGCATAGCGATGTGGGTTTAATTGCTGAGATGGCCCTTAACGAGACAGGCCTCTCTTGTTTGTAAGCATTCCTGTTGTCCCAAGGGACTGCAGGAGCATGGGGAGTTTCAGCCTTATCCCTACCAAGTTGCCAAATTTCTGTCATTATTAGCCATCCAGCACATTTAAGGAATGATAACCCTGTGCTCGTCAAACCCACTTTAAAATTTTGCCATCAGAGGAATGAGATTTGTTGGAAGTTGCGAGGAGAATTTATAGTTCAGTATTGCCTTGGGGGCTGTAATCCTTCTCTTTGAACTTAGGTTCTGTACCTGCACAGCGTATCGAACATGATGTATTCAATCTGCTGGATGCATTGAGGAAGAGTTGGGGGCCTGAGAGAGAGAACATCCAAAGTCCATTAAACGACTGAGAAGACTTTAAATCCATCTTCCTTGGATATAAATGTGAATAACCAACTTTCATGGGCTTCACGGCTTAAAGCCGCAGCAGATGAATGTGGTATGTATTTCCTTTGTACTGGATTTCTTAAACTATGCCCAATGAGAGTCAGTGGTGTAGTGGGAAAAATGTGGTCTGCAAAAAGCTTGGTTCAAATTCCTGTTCAGTTGTGAAATTTCTCAAGTGGCCTTATTTATTTATTTATTTATTTATTTATTACATTTTTATACCGCCCAATAGCCAAAGCTCTCTGGGCGGTTAGTGGCTACAGAAATGAGCTGAGAGTTAAACTAAACAATACCTTGAAATATGTGGCGTGCAGCCACTTCTGTACTTTTCCCTGCTCAGAAATAAGTGTGAGGAACCCTTTCTGGTACTCAAGCAAGGGGGTAAGGGATGGCTTTAACTCTTTGCCCCTCACTGTGTTCCTGAACTAGATTGGGGATCCCACACCTGAAAATTGTGTAAGGCGGGGAGAGCCCCAAATCACTTTAATCCAGAAGTCTTCTACTCAGATCTTACCTTTGCAATTCAAAGCAATCCTACCTCTGTTGTTTCACTCATGCCCTCCTTGTGGGCTTCCCACAGGCAGCTGGTTGGCCACTTTGTGAACCGAGTGCTGGACTAAATAGGCCTGTGGCCTTAAGTTCGTAACTTTCTAGGTGGTGTTAGGCAAGCTGCTATTTCTCAGCATCGGTTCCCCACGCCCAATACGGAGATGAAAATGCAGACCCACCAGACAGGGTGTTGTGACACTTTTTGTGCAACCTACCTCAAAGGATTGTTGTGAGGATAAAATAGGAAAATCCCATGTGTCCTTGAAGGAAGGACGTGCTACATATTTGATAACTCGATCCAGTAGTATTGGGATCTGGTGCACAAGAAGAATTGGAGACTCCTTGCAAATCTTACCTCTGTTAAAGATGAACAGAAGTTCTGAGGATGTGTATCGCTTCGCATGGGCCTGTGTCACGCCTTCATTTCTTCTGCTTCATTTCCCCTTCTCAATGGCGTGAAATAAATGATTGTGCTCCCTCTGTGTGGCAAACTGTGTTGCCGGCCTCCTCCAAGACTTCTTGAATGTTTCCCAAATTGACTGTGTTCGTTGAGGGCGGTGGTTTGTATTTCTGGACCCTCGCACACCATTGGTCTGAGGAAGCCTCCATGCCCTTAAAGAGAGAATGAGCTTTTTGCTGAGCTGTTTAAGAAACACATTTATACCTCCTCAGTGAGCCAGCTGCCTGTGGCTTGCCAGTCGACCCTATCCTCCTACCAGCGCTGTCTCTTTTTCTTCTTGGGACTTAGGTGAGCCCTTTGCATGTCTCTTATTCACCCCACTTGGTTGTTTAAGAGGGTAAAAGGAAGGCCCAGAAACACTGCAGTCCCTAGATTAATGATGCTTAGCTGCAAGGAAGGATCTATGCTTCACTGTTAAGAAAATAATAATAATAATAATAATAATAATAATAATAATAATGTCCTCTCAGCATCTATCAGTCTTTTCTCTTTGTCTGTCATAATGATTCCATTTCATCTGACATTCTCCTCCCATTCTCTTACTGGTCCCACTATGTAAAAGTGGCTCTCTTAATTCAAGAGCTGAAAAGCTCATCGTTACTCTCCTCAGTTTTAATTCCCATATGTTAAGTACGGAGCCTGGAAGGTTGGATGGTATAAATTTGCAAAACCGGACCTGAACTAAGAGTGCTGCCAATTTCCTTGGCCTGTTGATTCGTAAAACTTGCTCAGATGAGGAAGTAAAGCAGCAGATTTCGCTCTACCGAAAGCAGCTCCTCTGGCATTTAATAAACGTGTGCTTTGTTCAATTGGCATTTTGGGGCTGTAGGGAGCAAAAACTAAAATTGGACTCGTTTAAAGAGAGAAGGGAAAGCGTAATTAATACTTGACTGCTTGGCTTTCTTTGCACTTGCTGGCAAGGATTAAAATGGAGAGGAAGTGTTTTATTTCAGCACGCCCAGGCAGCCCTGCTCTCACAAGGGGTGCACTGTCATTTCTTGCCTGTCAAGCTTTGCTGTTGCTTTTGCCACCTGTGGTGGCCACAATGACCCTCCTCGCGGTCTTCTTGAGTCACTGGGGCTTGAAAAGGCTGCAGCCCAAGGAGACAGCTGCCGCTCGTTTCAAGCCATTTTTAGAAGCACTTTCTTCTGAGTTATGTGATAGGCCCTACACATTTTTCAGGATAAGGTTTCTTTTGGGAGATTTAATCCCTCGTCCTATGCCAGGCTTAACGGACTTCAGTGTTCCAAGGCCAGCAAGGAGACGGTAGTTTGCATGTTCACTAGTGAGAGAAAACGTCACATGTATTTTTAATCAACGTACTATATCTTACAGTATCAGTGCAACGCGCTCCCAAGAAGTCACTGAAATGGGAGTAATCCCTAAATCTATAGACATGCACTGCCCTCGTGAATACACCAACCAGTATGCCAATCAGTATGCATGCACATATTAGAAGAGATGCTACTTATAATAAAATGTAAACTATTGACGAAATCTCAAAGCACGCTTTGTCTCTTGCTATGGGCTGCTGTATGAGATCCCTGCAACTGTTTTAAGCAGATATTGTTTCTAGATGTGTTAAAACTTGGAAGCTTTCTGCAACACTTGAGTGTATAGCTATTTCTCCAGTTGTGATTGAGGACATATTTGGCAACTCTGCATGACTGTGGTAACTGCTTCCCCATTCAACCGAAGTAGGGCAATTTGGAAATAAATACAAGCCACTTTCTATTTTCTGATAAAAGTCGTGACCAACTTTATTTAATCCAAACAATTCATCTATCTATCTATCTATCTATCTATCTATCTATCTATCTATCTATCTATCTATCTATATCTCTTTGCTTTATTGCAGGGCCTCATCAACGAAACCAAGATGTCCGAGTAAGTTACTGTTGTGTTTCTCTTAAAAATATATATATCCTAAGGTTCAAGTATTTTTCTTTCAATCTATTGGTGTTTTTTTTTTAAAGACAGAATGATTTCCTGCACCCCAGTCCATCTAGGGGTACTGCATGGATGGGGAGCTGTGTGTGTAAATGATCCCTCTGTGTGTGAGGCTTCCTTATCCGGTCCACGTGCTGGGTCTTCATACATGGAGTTCATTTCAGAGAGAGAGAGAGAGAGAGAGGAAATTACAATTTTTCTGACCAACTGGATTCTGTCCCTGTTCTGTTCCAGCCAGAGTGGATTGGTGGGATTTGAACCTTTTTGAAATAGTTTATTTATTTATTTATTTATTACACTTATATACCGTCCCCATAGCCAGGGCTCTCTGAGCAGTTTACAGAAATTCTAAAATTTGTGCCATCTGGCCTGCTTTTTGGATCAGGGTGCTTCTGTTGTTTAATCTTTGAAACTAATAATCTTATTTTTCCCCTCCTTTCTTCTTCTGACTATCTCTTTCTCTCCAATCAGAGAAGAAGTAAGTTTTTCTTCCTTGACTTTTTGGGGGTTTCCTGGGTAGAATTTTGGATTAGAATATTACTAACATGGTAATGCCATCAGCCTGGATTAAATCTTGCCTACTTGGGAAAAAAATCATGTAGGACAATGAAGATTCGTTAGTTGTCCACCAAGCTCATCTTACCTCTGTATCATTTTCTGTAGAAGCCAGTTCCAACCATTCTATACCACTATCCCCACCAGTTATTTTAGACTCTGGATCTAATTGCCTCATCCCTTACACCCTCATCCCTTAGATGGTAATGTGGATTACTTCACTTACTTCAAAATGTAAAAAGCAAACCCTGCTGCGTTTGGGGCCCCCTCTTGTTCATTTTGCTGAGTAGGGGCATGGACCTAGTTTCATGTTTTTGGCTACTGAAGAGTGGGATGGGATGTTGTACACCTAGAAAAAAGAAACCAAATGTACAATCACAAGATGGGGACACTTGGCTCAGCAATACTACAAGCGAGAAGGATCTTGGAATTGTTGTAGATCACAAGCTGAATATGAGCCAACTGTGTAATGTGGCTGCAAAAAAAGCAAATGCTATTTTGGGCTGCATTAATAGAAGTATAGCTTCTAAGTCATGTGAGGTATAGATTCCCCTCTATTCAGCACTGATTAGGCCTTATCTTGAGTATTGTGTCCAGTTCTAGGCTCCACACTTCAAGAAGGATGCAGACAAGCTGGAGCGTGTTCAGAGGAGGGCAACAAGGATGATCAGGGGTCTGGAAACAAAGCCCTATGAAGAGAGACTGAAAGAACTGGGCATGTTTAGTCTGGAGAAGAGAAGGCTGAGGGGAGACATGATCACACTCTTCAAATACTTGAAAGGTTGTCACACAGAGGAGGGCCAGGATCTCTTCTCGATCATCCCAGAGTGCAGAAAACAGAATAACGGGCTCAAGTTACAGGACGCCAGATTCTGGCTGGACATCAGGAAAAACGTCCTAACTGTTAGAGCAGTATGATAATGGAACCAGTTACCTAGGAAGGTAGTGGGCTCTCCCACACTAGAGGCATTCAAGAGGCAGCTGGACAGCCATCTGTCAGGGATGCTTTAAGGTGGATTCCTGCATTGAGCAGGGGGTTGGACTCAGTGGCCTTATAGGTCCCTTCCAACTCTACTTTTCTATGATTCTATGAACACAAAGCCAGCACTTCCTAAAGCAACCCCAGAAATAAGCTGAAATGCTTGCTTTGGGAACAGGACACATCAGCAGAACTCTCTTCTGCAAGCTTTGCTGATCTGCCCCTTTCTAAAAATGAGGGTTTTGGCTCATTTCCAGTTGCCTTCAGAACTGCTGGCTTCCTCCATTAGCAGGAACCACTAGCAGTGGGTTCCATGGCATCTGGGCAGGGTTGGGTACTGCCCTCCAGTGCAGTATAGGCCAAGCCTAAGCCCCCATTTCTGATTCTGGGTTGCCAGGCCCTCTCTGTCAAAGATCCTGCAAGGATTGGGATGCTCTAGGTGCAGAGCTCATAGACATATTGCATGGCCCAGGTGTCCTTACAACTGCAAGCCACCCTTCCAAGCACACCTTATCTACCAAAGATGATAGACATTTTACTAGTGGAAAAATAAGGCACAGCTCAGCCAACAGAACTATGTCTCAAGTTCTGTCCGGATTACCTTTGCTACCACTGTACTAAGGAAATGCGGACACCTATTTGCTAAGCTGGCTTATAAATGATGTTAGCAGTCGCTTTCTGTAGTGATTGCTAACTAAAGTAAGATGAAATTCTGACCAGAAGGCTCATCACTGTTTCCTTAAGCTGCCAATATGTTTGTCTACAAGGAGCACCTAATCCTATCCTGAAGGAGGGCAGTGAAAGCAGAGACAGTAGCAGCTGAAATAAATAGAAAGCCTCTCATTTGTATTTCATGAGATCAAGAATATTCATGAGTACCTTCTGCACCTTCAAAAAGTTTTGGCACAGCAAGGAATGGACTCATTCTGCTCTGGAAATGATTGTGGGGTCTTAGAGTCCACTTCAAGCATCTGCAGTGCAGCCGAGAGCAACCCAAATATGTCCTCCCTCAGGCCCAGGTGCACCTTGCATTCTCTGAAGCCCACTGAATGGCAATGGATCATTGAAGCTACTGACCCTTCACAGCTGGATGCCTCAGGGCATGTGAGGTGTTGCAGAAGCCTCACGTATAATTCAGGGACAGCAATGCCACGGATCCCTTGGCATGTCAGAGCCCTCCAGGCATGCAAGATGAGGATCCCCCAGCCATGATAGGCCTTGCACGCCATCGCCAGAATAGACCCTGAAGTTGCTGGGATACAGCATGCCTCTATCCTGATTCCCCAGTTCGTGATGTTGTGACTGGAACAAGGATCTCCAGACCAAATTCTTGTTATAGAAGAATTTGCTCTATCTCTAGCCACACTTGGCCTAGCTCTGTGATATGTAATGGGCTCTGAAGAATTCCAGTGTGAGGTCTTCTCTGTGCTGTGCATTGCAATGTGGGTCTTGTTTGTTGAAGGGAGCATCTACTTTCCTATGTGGAATCCCTTATTTATTTATTTGTTTATTTCCCACCCCACCTTTTACTTCAAATACCAAACTGCATTCAGAGCAATTTAAAACCATTAAAGACATCCAATTAAAACCACTAATCAAAACAAATAAACTAACACAAGGCAGTGAACAGACATTGTGCTTATGGTATTAGCAATTAGGCTGCCCTCTCAAAGACTACATGGGGGTGGATTGTTTTAACCAACCAGGAGAGAGATAGCTTGGTATGCTTCCTTGGACAGAGGGGAAACTACCAAAAAGGCCCTGTTTTTTTGTAACCAATATCTGGGCTTCAGAAATCCAGGGAAGTTGAAGTAGAGCTGCATCTGATAAGCTAAGCATACAAGGAGTACCATATCTGTTCCCTTTTGATGTAATTAGTTTCTTTTCTAATCACTTGGAAGAAAATTCCCCCTTCTCTTTTTTAGTCTCCATATATATGGAACTGGATTTTCCCCCAGGGATGAATAGCATGGCAGATTGTACAGCTGTTATACAATGGATTCCTGGAAGAGCCATCTCATAGCATGCATAAGAACACTAATGATAGATTTGACCAAAGGCTACTACAGTGGAGCCAAGTCTTCCCATTGCCTTTAGAAGACACTTTTAAAGGCCAAATTCTGGTCTGGGGTTGCCCTCGTACTGTGGTGACCTTATCAGATTTCTTAAACATTCGTGACTTGGATGGGAGGCACTCAAATGAAAGTACAACAAGCTGTGCCTGAAGTTATTCAAAACACGAATAACTATTCCCTTTGCACCAAAGCATCAGAGACAGAATGCACTGTCGTTCTGGGGAGCCAATGTGCTCTGATTAGCATGACTGAAGGACAAATCTGGACGTCTGTATTTAGCTATGTCTTCAAGTTAGGTCAGAAGTCCTGAAAATTGTCACGTGATGTGGGGGAGAGGAAATCCCACGGCTGTGAGGAAGTCAAACATTCATAGAAAGCAGGTTTGGACTTGAAGATTTCCTGCAGACCCCGTTTGGATTTACTCTGAGGCTGAGGGGCTACCTGAATGTTACATGTAAACACCTTGGGTAGTATCCAGTGATGTGATTCCACCAGGGGAAGGGAACTGCTACAGGCATGGATTTCCTTTCCTCCCCCTGCATGCCCCCCCCAAATCTGACCCTTGAGAAACGATTGCATTCCACTGTGGAAGTGAAGTGGTGGCTAGCTACTTCCATAAGTAGAGCACTGATATTTTTGACAGTCACTTCATGTATCTGACAAAGTAGAGGTTTGTTTGTTTGTTTTGCAATGAAAGCCCGTTTCACAATAAACCAGTTCAATCTTTCAAATACCACTAGTCTCTGACTTTTGCTGAATCAGAAAAAACAAAACAAAACATGGCCATTCTTCTAGATTTTTTTTGGGGGGGGGAGTTTTGAAAGCTTTTGATTACATTCTGAATAGAAAATATATATGCCACGATCTGACAAGGAAACTCAATGTTCACAGTGTGGAAGAGATCAAGGTGATAAAAAGCCCTAAGCCCCACAGCATTTCTCTTCTGGGATGGTTGAGGGCACCCTGGACTGCCTTTCTTTCTTTATTTAAATTTATTTCTCAACTTTGTCCTAAAAATAGCACTCAAGGCAGCTAAAAATAAAATGCTGGTAAAATAAACAAAGTTATAATTTAAACTTAAAAAGGGTTTTTTTCATTCTCATTGCACCACCTAATAGAAAATTAACACTATCCACATTTCTGCTACTGTTGCTTGCTTCTTCCTTTCCTGGTGAACTGCCTGTTTCTTTGGGTGATACAGAGTTCTGGGCCTTGTTTCTGAGCCTCCATATTTCTCCCCTTATCCTTGCAAAAATGAGGTGCCACCTCAGACACAGAAGCAGTGGTTTGTTCTGTTCAAGATATTCCATGCCTTTCCCCATTTGATTGCGTTCACTGTCCCAGTTAATTATACTGCAGCTAGAACAGAATATAGGCATTGAATGCTAGCACTAACCTCTGAGGATTTGGGTGGGTTTGAGTGGCTATATCAATGGGGTCCCATGGTAATTTACATTGAGTAAAGGGAGCATATCTGCCCTCTCCTCACCACCTCACATGCCTCCCTGGTATGTCCTTTCGTGAGTTGGAGACTTTCTTTTTTTTAAGAAGAAAACAGTGGTTGCATTCTCAAGGCCTCTTAACCCTGGGATCTCTCGTGACTGGGCAGCCTTGGGCAGCAGTTGCACTGGCCCGTGCAAACCAGCTCCAACGGCTGACATTCCTGCTGCTACAACACTGTCTTATTCTTCGTCCTTGGAGCTGACTACCCTCAGTGGCCTGGTTTGCACATAACACCATCCCATGGTTTATTTAAATCATGGTTTGTTGCCTTACCTAGGGTTTGTCTGATTAAACAAACTATGATTTGTTTTCTCAGATTTTGGATTATTTGTTTTCTTCCTCCTTTACTTGCTCCCTCCATGTATTCCAACTTTCTTTGTGGTACTGCAGTACTGGCATGTAAAGAGGCTGAGGGTTTTGACCACTCTTGTCCACTGCCTCTGTAGCTTGGTAAAACAACCCACAATTCTGTGTTCACACGTAATGACAACCCATGGTTTCAACAACCCACTGTTCACCATCCAACAACAAACCATGACTTCTCTTTGTGAGTTGTTCATAGCTAACAACCCATATGTCATGATCAGGCCTGTTCTCCTTAGTGTGGGGAAGGAGTTTCAGGCTATCAGTCAGGATCAGATTCTGAAACAGAACTAGACAGTACCAGTCTTCACAGGAGGTGGGGGAGGAGATTTTACCAGGATTTTCACCAGCCAGGGATGAATCTTAACCAGACCTTTTCAGTTAAAATGTTAACTCAGAGTCTGTGAAATCTCAGCAATCCTCAGAGTGGAAAGGGACTTCTGAGTTGACCAATCCCAGAGTCCACTGCAGAGTAAAACAGGCAGAGCTAAAAGAAGGGGAGAGGTGATCAGCTCTCCTAGCTGCTCTCCAAGGGCTTCTTCAGAGGGAGCCTCCTTGAAGTTAAGGAACTCAAGGAAAGATCTTCCCTTTTGTTGAAAGTAAAATTGTCTCACTTAATTAGCCAAGTTTAGCCTAGAGGAAAGCTCCTAGTGTTTAAGCTCTCTTCAGGTGCGATGAGAGGTTCATTTGCTAAATAAAGCTTTGTAGATTACTTGACAGACCTCTTTATTGTCTTGCATGGCAGCAGGAGGGCTTGGAAACACAACACTATAGTCAAACCATGGTTCTGGATTTGCACAACAACAACAACTCACAATTCCACAAACCAAGATTAGTTAAACCATGGTTTGTCGTTACATGCAAATGAGTGTGCGCAAGGCTATCTGCACTCTGGGAAAGGGGACAGGACCAAAATAGCAAACCAGATATAGATAGAGGCTTACTTCAGCTGTGGATGCTGTTATCTTGATACTATCCCACGTTTACATGGAGGGGAGTGGGCGATTGGGCCCTTAGGAAAGATGCATGCAATTCTGTGGCTTTTGGAAGGGGGGCTGCAAGCACATAGTAACCCACTTCTTTCTCCTTTAATTCCTTCCGATTATAGAAAAAGAAGAGGGCTATCACTGCCCGCCGGCAACATCTCAAGGTATGTATTGCTTCTGATAGTTCATAACAAGGGGCCTGGTTCTTTGCTGCTTGGTTTTCTTCTTATTTTTCCCCTCAGAGAAGAGATGGTAATTTTTTAAAAAAAATCCCTAAGCCCCACAGCATTCCTCTTCTGTAATGAGTGTATCTTCTTCCAAAATGCTTTCTGACATCTCCACGCTTGGAGAGAGAAACTAAATAAATGTTATTCATTTATACAGCATTTCTCATATTCCAAGTGCTTTACAGTTTCTGCCACATTTTTGAGGTACAACATCTCCAAACTAGTGATGACAGCAGCAATTCCGACAACAGTTTAAACACGCTGTTCCAATTCGGAATGGAGCTCCAACCCCCATTTTAACAGCAAAACGGCACAGGTGCGAGGTGCTGTTGAACCCTCCCCACACACCCCAATCACCTCTCAGCAGCCTCTCTCCCCAAGTGCTTTTGGCCCAGCTGAGGTTATTTCTGGTAGTAGAGCTGATCTGAGGAGAGAAACTGCAGAGAGGTTAGCCACAGTTGTGAGGGTAGGTACTGTACTCCTCACTTGTGTTCCTCCGTTGTTGTTGAAATCAGACTCCTCCCTCATCCCTTTCTGTGATGGTGGCAATGCCATTTTTAAATAAATAGAGCCATGCTGGATCAGGCCAACTAGTCCAGCATTGTGTTCACACAGTGGCCAACCAGCTGCCCACGGAAAACCCACCAGTAGTGCATGAGTGCAACAGGACCCTCCTGCCCATGTTCCCCCTCAAGTGGTGCACATAGGCATACTGCCTCTGATACTGGGTAAATGGGGCTTCTACCATTACATCTAGCTTGACCATGGATCTAGTCATTAATTTGACATAACATCTACTGAAGCTAAGAGGTTGGGACTTGTCAAATCCACCCAGCAAGTCCATGGCAGAACCCAAGTCGTAGTACATTTTACCCAGGAGGAACATGCTGGCTCTACCCTGCACTTCTTTCTATGCCTTGCACTTTGTCCTGGTACCAGCATGGTTGTTTGTCCCTTGGGGCACCGCTCTATATCTCATGATTCACCTGTGGCCACGCCTCCTTCCCCCTTGTAACTTCTCTCTCGCCCTTGGCCAGTGCTTCCGCTCGCCTAGTAACTGTGCCTCTCCCAACATTACCTTCCAGAGTGTTATGCTCCAGATTGCTGCTACTGAACTTGAAAAAGAAAGTGCAGCTAAAGAACAAGAAAAAGCCGACTACCTTGCTGAGCACTGCCAACCTCTGCATCTCCCGGGTTCCATGCAAGAACTGCAGGTAATAATTCCGCCTCCTCCCTTCACTCTCACACAAGAAAGCACCATTTGACTCCAATTCTCATGCATTCTTTTATTTACTAGTTTGGTGTTAACCCACTGGGGCCCCTCCCAGTGGTTTTGGATGTGAGAGTCCAAGTGGTAAATCTCCTTTCCACACTAGATCTTCACAGAGTGTACAGTTGAATACATGTCGGCCCAGAAATTGATTTTTACAAACACATCTGTGCTTAACTTGTGCCTCGTAATCCATGCAAAAGCAAATGAGAAACAACTACGTACTGTAGAGCATTTCAGTCAGAATCCATAGTATTGCTTAGAGAGACCAGAGGTGCCCAGTTATTTGAACAGATTATTTTCTCCTACAAAGTCTTTGAACCAGGGGCACCATTGCAATTTAAGTAAGGTGGGGTTATGTTAACCCTCATCATGTTCAGTTCACATGTAATTTCCCCTTAGGATTACCTATATTTGTGGAAAATTCACTGCTTCCTCCTAATATACTAGATTCACATACCAAAGACAAAAATCCACTTGCTTAAAAAGAAACCTGTTGGTGTGACTGACTGACATTATGACATAAAAAAAGTATCTAAATGAATGTTCTTAGAATATACTACTTTTTTGCAATTTAATCTTGGATAAAAACGGAAATGGTGCCCCTGATTTATTCATTTGTTGCATTTATATCCCGCCTTTCATCTAAGGAGCCCAAGTTGGCATACATGATACCAACTTGATTGGTACATGATTGGTTAGGCTGAGAGTCAGTGACTGGCCCAAAATCACCCAGTAAGTTTCATGGCCAAGTGAGGACTAGAACCTGGATCTCCAGTGTCCCAGTCTAACCACTACACCACACTGGTTCCTAATGATTGAGGGAAAAACCAGGATCAACCTTGTAAAAAAAAACAACCTCTAGAATGTCCTGATAAAATAATTCACATCCCTCAGAATCCAGAGTTCAGAAGCAGGGAGACATGCAGGAAGGTAGTATTGGGTGTCACCATGTAGAAGGTTTCATGGACTTCAGTGGAACCCAATCTGGTTAAGGTGGTGCCCAAGGCTGCAATCCTAGGCACACATTCTAGGTCAGCCTTCCCCAACTGGGTGCCCTCCAGATGTTTTGGACTACGACTCCCATAATGTTTGGGACTTTGATGTTAGTCAAAACATCTGGAAGGCATCAGGCTGGAGAATGCTGTTCAAGCAATGAAGCCCCACTGAAATTAGGTTGCTGTTGATGGCACATCTCATGGCAACATCTCCCACCTCCTGTCAAACCAGCAGCTCTGTCAAAGTCCCCACCACCACCACAAAAGCATGAAGTGGCACATGAAACCCCATTTATTTATTATATTTATACTTTGCTATTCCTTCTAGGAAGTCAGGATGGCTTATATATGGCTCCCAGGTAGCTTTGCATCCAGACTTCCTTGTGTAGTATCATGTTGTTTCAGACCATCTGCTGGGCATGCTGACATTACACCTTGGGCTAAGCCCTTCCATTGCTCCCACCTGCCATACAGTATAGGCTGAATACCTGCAGATACTGCAAGGAACAGGGGCACTGCACAAGCATATCCAACTCCTAAAGAAAACCCCATGTTGATATACCACAGGACAGGGGTGGGCAGACTTCGTGCTTAACGGATCTACTTTGTTTTTTACTATATCCCCCCAGGTCCACCAACCAGAGTCAGGTGCAAAATAGTGGCTCAAGAAGCAAACATAGGATTGTAGAACAAGGTTGGAGCCTCTGAGCCAACAGTTACTAAGCGCACAATTCCCCCCCACCCCCAGTATCAGAACTGGAGCATACCTACACACCCTTTTACACACCAATCTAGTCTTACTTTCCCCTAAGCTTTCTTGATTTCAACTGCCTAATTTAGGAGGGGGGGAAGGGTTTTTTTGCTGTTATTGCTATTGTATTCTTAGTTAATGGGGAGTAAGAAACACTTGTTAATCTGTGGCCAAGTACCTAGAGATCTATCACTAGATTCCAAATCTACCATCTGCCCATCCCTGCCCTAGAAGACCTCAGCATGATGTAGAGCCAGTTAAGAACATAAGAAGTGCCCTGATGCTGGATCAGACCAAGGGTCCATCTAGTCCAGCACTCTGTTCGCACAGTGGCCGACCAGTTCACGTATGTGCATTACTTCCCACTTGATTTAGGTTCTTAGATTTCCTAAAAAGTTTGAGGTGGACCCAAGAACGAACTGAAAATTTCTGATAATTTCCAGCTAGACATATGTACTGAAGACCCATCAAATACAGTTTTTCCAACCAAGGCTGGACAGGCTGGTAAGGAAATGTCAAATAGGTTTTTTGAGCAACCCTCTTTGACAATCTCTCCTTCTTTCTCAACAGGAACTGTGCAAAAAGCTTCACGCTAAAGTAGAGGAGGTTGATGAGGAAAGATATGATACAGAGATGAAATTACAGAAAACTACCAAGGAGGTAATTTTTACTGAAGGATTCAGCTCTGTGCTGAGCGTGTGTTCAGTGTCTTGGGTGTCATTGTTCTGTGACGTTTGTTTGCAAAGGGTGGGCCGGGGCCATCAACTACCTTTGGAATACATGAACTTTATGTGTTGAAGACCTGCAAGATGGCACTAGGTGGTGTGATAGAAGAGCTTAAGAAAGTCTAACTTTGGGTCAGGAAAATGGGTCCTGCAGGAAAATCCTGAACAAAGACAAAATTCCATAAAAGATTTGGGAATTACATTTCTAGGCAATCAGGTTATGTATTCACCAGTCACACTTGATATGTTCACAGTAAATCTTGAGTGTACACCTGAAAGACACAACGCGTATTCATTAGAGTAGGAAAACATCCAGAATATATGCAAAGGTAGCCTTCCCTTATCCAGAAAGACATTTGGCACCTGTTGCCAGGGCTGATTTGCATTCATAGATTGGTACACATATGTAAACTCCCAGGAAAAACATTTTAAGAAAGTAAAAGGTTTAAAGCAGAGGAAGAGACATGGGACAATAGCTAAAGATATCTTGTAAAATTCAGATGGCTGGGGAAGGTTATTTCTTTTTTGATGAGAATAGAAATTCAGAAGCAAAGTGATAAAAGACAGATCTTGAGATAGGGTGGAAATTCTGCCATGTCGTGGTAGTAAATTCACGGCTATTGGTGAATTTATCACCAACTCCTCTTCTATCATTTCAGTATACTTACACTTTGTTGGACTGTCTTCTATCATAGATTAGTGGGTTTAAAGCAACAACAGCACACCTCCCAAATGTGACTTGGGCCGCCTTTTTCACTCATGCGGGGTCTCTCTCATCACTCACTTTTTCTCACCTCTCTCTAGCTTGAAGATTTGAATCAAAAACTGTTTGACCTGAGGGGCAAGTTCAAGAGGCCACCCCTGCGTAGAGTCCGCATGTCTGCTGACGCTATGCTGCGTGCCCTTCTGGGCTCCAAACACAAAGTCTGCATGGATCTCCGAGCTAACCTGAAGCAAGTCAAGAAGGAAGACACTGAAAAGGTATCTGGAGAGTTTAAAAGAAGCATCCTCCATGAATTCGCTCTGTGGAATTAGCACATGTGCCTAGCCATAACAGCCAGCATGTCAAAGACGGGGGTATATGGGGTGGAATCCAATGTCACACGAGTGAACGTCCGCTCGATCAACAAAATGTCCAGCTTCTCCCCTCCCTGCTGCAGCCATCCACATCCTCTCCTGATCTGCTCTGGAGGGTCCCCTAACTCTCCGGAACAGATTTTGACAGTGTGTGTGTGTGTGTGGGGGGGTGCTGCTGCTGCTGCTGCTGCTGCAGGGGAAGCTGTTCTGTTAGTGCAATGAGTTAATTGGATTCCATCCATTGAATTTATGATCAGGTCTCTGCTGCCCCACAAGTAAATGCTTAGGGTTCAGGGTTCAGTTGTCCAGTTTAGCATTTAACAATGTTGCCTTATTTCCATGTTGCATTCATTCTTTTCTATTTCCCTTGTCACTTATTAGCTGGCCTCAAAGTCTTCCTATTGTTAGACTTTGTAATGGCCTGAAGCCAAAGACTTGGTGCTCTCCAGATACGTTTGACTACAATCCCCATAAGCCCAAGACAGCATAGCCAGGGGTCAAGGATCATGGGAGTTGTGGTCCAAAACATCTGGAGGGCACCAGGTTACTCTCCCTGCCTAAAGCAGCCAGGTGCAAGAAAATCTTGGTTGCATTTTGGACAAAATATTATTTATGCTAATTGGCAAGTGTCAGACTTTGAAAAGGGCATTAAATGTCATCCATATTTAGCTGTACTAAGAAACAGATGATAAACCTCTTCATCAAGCCTATTGCTGATATGTGATCTGTGCAGATATATGAATCAGCAGAGGACTTTCAGATCACTTTAGGCTGCAATCTTATACACATTTACCTTGGAGCAAATCCCACTGAACTCAATGGGATTGACTTCTGAATAGATATCATAGGCTAGCAATCTTAGTTTATTGTTTGAGTCACAGGCCATAGCTAAAACAATAGCAAGCCATTCTTCTATTTTAACCCCATCTTTCCACCCAATGGTCCCTCAAGGCAGATTACAACAACAGTAAAAATACCATTACAAACTAGATGAAATATTAAGCATGGAAACAAGCGACAAAAAGCAGCACACAGTAAAAGAAGGAACTGACAAGTATTTTTAAGCCCCACAAAATTTTACACGCCCACCTCCAAATAAAAAGGTTCCAGTTTGCTTCCTAGAATCAAAGGAGATGTCCATGCCTCTCCTCCACCTGCAGCCCTCTGCCCTCCCCCAAATCTGCTCTGGATTGTCCTCCAATGCTCCAGAGCAGATTTGTGGGGTGCACAAGGGGCTGCAGGGCCAGGGAAATCTCTCCCACTATAGGTTTCTCTTCCGCTGGCAGAACAACAGCATTGGATTCAAGCCTCTGAGTTTAAAAAATGGAATTATTAGTCAACCAGAAGCAGGCAGGTACCAGAGAAAACATCCAACTCTCCCAAGAAGTAGGGACTGCAAAATTGGTACAGCCAGACAACTTCCAGGGCTTTCTGATTATGGTAGCTAAGATTCTGAAATGTCCTCAGTAGTGTGATCAGTTTTTACTTCTTCCTCCAGTCCTAGCAGCTTTTGGTATTTGGTATTTTTTGGTATTTGTTTTACAAATCTTCAGCTTCCCAGTGGAGAACTTCTGAGCTGATGCTATGATTAATGGGCACACTGATGGGTCAAATACGTAATACATTTTCTCTGTCAAGCAAGGCCTGTGTGAGAAAAAGCAAGTGAGTCCTGTCGAGGATATGGATCAAGCTTGAACATTTCTCTTATTCTTCCTCAGGAGAAGGATCTGCGTGACGTGGGCGACTGGAGGAAGAACATTGAGGAGAAGTCTGGAATGGAGGGCAGGAAGAAGATGTTTGAAGGTGGCGAGTAATACAAACTGCCCAGCTATTCAGTCTGATCCTCATCCCCGACCAAGTCCCAACGTTCCTCTTCCATCTATCCTGCCACCTACATTTCTACATTTTGGGGATGACTTTTGTCAGGCCACAGTTGTACTTCATAGTGCCACCTACCATACAGAACCTACCCACAGCCTGATCCCATATCATTGCTGGGCAGACCATTGTCTTGAGCTGCGAAATGTCTTAAATGCATTTTGCGACAGTGGTAGTTGCATGAGCTTAAAATGATTCAGTCCTCATTAAATCCTGTCATTTGGTAAGACCTGTTGCTGCAAAGTGAACTAAACGGATGTAAATAAAGCTTTGAAAGTATGGCTGGGTTTTTAAGCCTTGGGAGGCCTAGGCATGAAATGGCTTTGTGTGTCATGAGGTCTTTTATTTCCTGACATAGTAACTGCACTTAGATCTCTCACAGGTACAAAACATTTGTTTGTTTGTTTTTGTTTAAATGGAGATACATATATGCTGTTTTGCAATGCATACACGGAAGACTCATGTCTGGTGCAGTTGCTTTATACATGCCATGAAACTAAGAGTGCAGTCTTTTGCGTGTTAATAGACAAAAAAGCCTACAGCTCCCAGCATGCTGGGAATTGTAGGACATTTTTCTGTCTAAACATGCATAGGATGCACCATAACTGGCATTGAAAAATGTCCCAAAAGCTAAAGGCAATCAAATTTGCAGTTGTACTCTAAAAGTTCATTTTTGTTTAATCATCACCTCTTTCTGGAGCAGGCTTCACCAACCTGGTGCCCTCCGTATGTTTTAGACTTCATTTCCCATCAGCCCCAGCCAGTATGGTCAATGGTCAGGAATACTGGATGTTGCAATTCAAAACATCTGGAGGTAACCAGTTTGGGGAAAACTATTCTGGAGCGTTAGGGGACAATTTTAGAAGGTACTGGTTTGATCACAAAAATGGCAATAGCTGTTCACGAATGGGTAAACAGCTGCTCAAGGGCATACTCCATTTTAAATATATGTTTTCTTTCCAAAATATCCATAAAAGCTCCAGTTCCCAAGACCTTACTCTAACTCAAAATTATGTGAGAATAGTATCCCTAAACCAAAAGAAGATAGGTGGCTTTAGTGGTGATGTTGCTGATGCAGGGAGCACAGTGTATCTGATACCAGCTGAAAAATGTAGCTTGTTTTTAAGGTATTAGCCGCCCAAAGGATTAAACAGGATTATCGGTCTTCAGCCAGTCCAACATTCTCTCTGCAAGGACACTTTCTTTGAGCGTTTTCTTCATTACTGATATCAATGTCACTCAGAACTTACTCTGCACATGACAGCCTTTTGCACAGAAATCTGAACAGATCCACGTGATTTGTACGCAGTATGTCTGCCAGCAGGGCAGCCCTACTATGAGGTAGAGTGAGGCAGCTGTGTCAGGCAGCAGATTGGGGTGGGGAGGGTGGGGCTCAGAGAAGCAATGAGAGGTTGGAGGATAGAACTGCCTGTGGCCTGCCCTGCACACCCTAAGCTAGCCTTCTGCCATCAGGTGGGGTGGAGAATGCTGTCTCACCGTGAGTATTGAAGTAAAATTAAATTTCCAGTCCAGTTGGCTTTTGTATGTGGAATTCGGGACATACAAGACGGCTCCATCTTGTACTTTGCCTCAAGCAGGCATATGACTTAGTGCATCTCTGTCTGCCAGGCATCAGGCTAATGTGCATCCCAATGATAATCAGCGATCTTTTGAAACACTGAACACATTCCTTGACAGCTTTGAACCTTATAGACGCTTGTGAATACATCAACAATCTGATGCTTCTAGTTGTTTTTGATAAATCAAGTTTATATGCAGTTTATTTATTTATTTATTTTATTTATTTATTACATTTTTATACCGCTCAATAGCCGAAGCTCTTGCAGTTACTGTTGAGCAAGCCTCACTGGGATTTACTTCTAATATCTATAGGACTCAGCAGCAAAAGTACCAACCTTGAGAAGAGGTAGGACTGATCAGCACCTTCTTTGCTCTGGCATTCAGATCCCAATCAGTTCAATTCTCCCCGGAGAAACTGCAAACCTCAATGGGATTTTGTTTGGGCTGTTTTATTCTTAAAATAAATCCAAATGGAAGTGCAATCCCCAAATGTACTTAAGGGTTCTGCAGCAAAATGCAGCACAAACACAAATATTATAAGAGAATATAAATAACAAAGACTAATTATATTCCACCTTTCTGCAAAAAATGGCAGTCAGTAACACTAATGATACAATACAGATGAAAAATGGAATTTTAATATATAACATAAAAAAGCTATATTAAAAACACAATAGTGAAAGAAATAAAACAGTAACAACCAATTAAAATCTTCAGCCACAAACCTGTAAATGCCAAAGTCCTGCCTAAATAAAAACATCTTTGCCTGCCAGCAGAAGGACAATAGAGAGGAGTTCCAGAGAAGGCCCTCTATTTATTAATGATTTGCATGACTAGTAAAATATAGAAGTATATCTTTTAAAGTTATGGTTGCATGATCAAACTTAGATCTTGCTTATCAAGAGAGCTTATTATTAGAAGCCCCAATGCTTCATCAACCCATTAATCCAAATGAGATAATTTATTACTCTTTGGAATGTAGCAAGACCTCCTCCTGGTGGAGATGAGAACTATTTATTTGTTTATTGCATTTCTATACCACCCAATACCGAACTACTAGAACTGGTTGATTGATGTGGATCAACAAAGCTGCCTGCAATTTTCAGTCTCTCCTTGGGGGCGTGGCTAAGGGGATTGCCATGATGAAGGCCTGCACTTCAAAATGGCCCCCTACAGCAGAATTCACTGGGCTCTTCAATCTGACCCACAAAGCCTTCTTGGTTTCCTCAAGGGGGCGGGAAGATTCCCCTCTGAACAAGCAGCCTGCACACCCAGGGACTCGGCCAGTGCTGGGAGGAGCATCTGCGCCCGTCAGTTAAGTCTCTTTCTCGATGGTGAGAGAGGCACAGAACTTTGTGCTTCTCCTCAGCACAGAGAAAGTTAAAGTGGTGGTGGTGGTGGTGGTGGTGGGATGACATCAGAGGCCACAACTTCATCCAGCCTGCAAAGAGCCTGGTTGGGGTGGGGGGTAATTTGGCCTTCTACTGAAAAGTACTGATCTATAGAGATATTGTATTTTCAACAATGGTATACCATTTTGGAAATGTTTGCCTCTATCAGCAAAGGCCACAGGTGCACACGCACGCACGCACACACGCACATACACACACATCCACCCTTGCTGGATCCACAGTTCACATGTGTATGAGGGTGCTGTTTTTTTTTAATGTAAGGGGGGAAGGAATCTCCCACATCCAGAATCAAGGGTGAACATGAACTATACTCCTGCACTCAGCCATCCTCAATGTAATGAGTATCTAATAGCCAGGGTCATTTAATTGAGATATCCCCTTTCCCCTCTTCCTTCTCCAAATAGGTGATCAACAGCAGCAAAAGTAGACAGTGCTGATCACTGTTCAGTGTGGGGGAAGTTACCCACATTGCTCAGTGTGAGGAAGCTGTATATTGTTCTGGCACAGAGGAGGATCATTAGATGGGAACTTGGTCTTTGAGTTAAATCCTTGGTTTGTTTGGGGTTTTATAATTTAAAAATTGGAATATTGCTACAAAGCCTGTGTCTGCAAAATTAAAAGTTCTCCTGCACAAAGATTCTGCATTATTAATTTAGCAGAATATTTATGCAGGACAGCATTTATTCATTTAGGAAGACATAATCTTTTAATGCAGCATTCAAAAAGGAAAGCCTGCTATCCTGTAGATCAGAATATTTGCAGGAGAACAAAGTACAAAAGAAAATTATTTTAACAAATGCAAGCAAATGCTTACAGTAAACATTTATTTTGTTATCTTCAGATTCACCCACACATCTTTAGAATATTTTTTATATTTATTTTAAAAATGGAGCATTTTTGTCATATAAACCTGAAAGAATGTTAGGAATTTATCTGAAAAGGTCATCACTTGATCTTGCAATTCCTTGTTAATTGTTCCATCTTTGTGTTTGTAATTCTGCCTTCTTGCCTGTTGATTGTCTTCTCAGTCTATGCATTTCACAATCACCAGCTGCTGCTGGATCCTGGGCTTGACAGATTGCAATGAGTACTAACATGAGGAGAAAAGGAAACTAAATCAAGTTGCAAGGCAGAACTCAGCCTAAAGCAGGGCTGGCTCTGCCATTAGGCAGAGTGTGGTGGCCACCTCAGGTGGCAGATGCCAGTGGGGTGGGAAGTGATGGTGAATGTTGGAAAACAGGTCTATATATGCCCCACAGCTTGCTCTGCACCCCCTAAGCTAGCCTGCCACCCTTAGGGGCACTGCAGGATGTTGTCCCATTACCAGTGTTGAAGTAATATTCAACTACCTGGCTGGCTGGCTTCCATATGTGGAATTTGGGAAGCCATCTTGTCCTTCACCTAAGGCAGCAAAATGTCTTGGGTCGGTGCTGGTCCAGAGGCATGAGGGGCTGTAAATGGAAGTAGAAGCTCCCCCTTGTCTAAGCCCTTTCCTCTATCCTCTCCAATATTTTGTATATGTTTTGACTGGGCTATGAGGTGGAACAAATGCTTTGAAGGTGGGAGGCTAGGAGGATATTAGTCATTTATTTTTAAAATGAATGAGTTGCCTCTCCACCAACAGATGCCTGAGGCATTGTACAAAACATTAAAACAATTCTGTACAGCCATACCAAACTAACTATGAAATTACTATCCCAGGGCCTTCCTAGACGAGGACTTAGCGCGCCTTCTGACCCGGTTTCCCTGCTGTGCGTCCAGATGATGCACAGGGGAATCCGGAGGCAGGCCGCGCTGAGGCCTCCTCCAACGTGCCATAAGCCAATGCGCTTATGGCGCGCTTTTTCCTCAGCTCCAGCCTCAGGCCGGGGCTGGGGGAAGTGTGGAGACTTCCGCAGCTTTTCGCGGCTCCTCGCTTACTCGCGAGAAGCCGCGAAAAGCCGCGGACCGGCCTGGCACAGCGCTCGTATGAGCGCTGTGCCCATCGGCCCGGGGGCGGGGGGGAAAGAGAGGGGAGGGGGGAGGATGGCAGAGTGGGTGGCAAGGGGGGGCGGGTGACAGAGGGAGCGCCGTGTGCCGCCGCCGCTCCCAAGCAGGCGAGTGGCGCTTGCCCGGGCAATGCCTGGGTATTGCCCGGGCAAGCGCCGCTCACCTGCTTGCGAGTGGCGGCGGCGCGCGGCGCTCCCTCTGTCACCCGCCCCCCCTTGCCACCCACCCTGCCATCCTCCCCTCCCGTTTTTTTTTAAAAAAAACTTACCTTCCCAGTGTCTTCGGGCCACCCGCGGCCCCTTTAAACAAACAAACAAACAAAAATGGCGGACGCCGCAGGGCTTCCGTCCTCCCTGCGGCTCCGCCGTCTGGAAGTGTGGGGGAGGCGCGCTAACGTTAGCGCGCCTCAGCCCTGCCTCCCTGCCGGCACGTCTAGCAAAGCCCCCAAACAGAGTTCAAGTACTAAAAAGAATACAGAAAGTGGGATACAGTATCAGCAATTAACCACTCCTGAAGTCAACCACTCCAGACAAAATAAGTATTGTTTTGAATGCTGACCCTGCCACATCTCTTGACAGGCCAAAAAATGTTAATGGCTGGAGATTTGTCTGGAATGTTCTGAATTAGCAGACTGGTTAAGCCTAAAATCATGGACTTTGGGTTAAAAGTATGAAACTTGGCACACTTATGCATTGACCCATATTAAACATTTTTGATATAGATCCCAGTAAGCAATACCCCCCAGGGGGGGGCAGGAAACCAACAAATGTGTTATTCTTTTAGTCCACGAGCCAGA
The DNA here is from genome assembly GCF_023053635.1 of Elgaria multicarinata webbii. Lineage (NCBI taxonomy): Eukaryota > Metazoa > Chordata > Lepidosauria > Squamata > Anguidae > Elgaria > Elgaria multicarinata. Next base: position 89,495,207 of record NC_086172.1, read on the forward strand.
ACATGAATTCTTACCATATGTAATGAATAATGCGGAAAGTGATTTTTAGCAAGGTCTACATGCCAAGAGAGGAAGAATAGGTGGTCGACCTATAGCAATCATGTGATTTTGTGTGCAATCACAATGAATATCAATCTTACCCTGGCCCAGCCCTGCTATGCAGGCAGCAAGGTGAAGTGACCTGTTTGAAGTAGCATCAGCTGAGGTGGAATACAAGGACCAGAATGCTTTGTGTGGTCACCCCCTCCCCCTTCCAGTACAGTGTCCTCTATGAGCTGACACAGCATTGCTTATGGCACTCCAAACATGATCAAGGGTACTGCCACCATGCCGATTACAGGAAAAATATGTCTAAATGAATAAGGAACTAGTGATGTGCATCTTGAACTATGCTTTGGACCATCCCAAATTATATACCCAAACATCCAGGATAGTAGCCTTTATAAGATGCCACATTTTGTTGGGGCACAAGGTTAAGCATGGTAACCCCAGGCCAAAAATACTCAACGTATTTAAAAATGAATAAAGAACTGAGGATATGCACCCCACAATAAGCTTGTGTCCTTCCCAAATCATACACCCAAACCTCCAGAACAGTGGCCTTTACAAGGTGTCACAGCATTGTGTCTGGCCCAACTTTGGGTGGAAGGCACTTTTAAGCACGCTGCCCGCATGACAGTGATACCCAATATACTCAAACGTAGGTAAGAAGCAGTGGTCTGTACACCATGAAACTAAGCTTTGGGACACTCCAAATAATATGCCCAAACCTCAGGGAGTGTGGTCTCTCCAAGGTACCACAGCACTGGGTCTGGCTCAATGCTTTGATTGGGCTCTAGAAACTGTTAAGCATGGCACCAGATGCCAATAATACCCAAAGTATGTATCCATGAATATGGAAGTGGAGGTGTATAACCTACAGTAAGCTTTGGGCCACCACAAACTATACATCCAAACCTTCAGGACAGTAGCAGAGATAATGCACCATTTAAAATTGCCACAGGATATCCCCAGTGTGTAAAGTAGGCATTGAGCCACTAGATAGCACTGTTTTATTGAATTTTATGGAGAATTACCTAGAGGGGAAGTTTTCAATTACAAATCATGTGGTTGCCATTGGTCACTGCCCAAAGGAGCCATAGTCAACGGAAAAAGACCCCAGAAGAAGAAAGTCTGGTAAGGATGCGAGTTTTTTCCTTAATGTAGGGATGCTCTATGACTGCAATCCTCTACAGACTTACCTGGGAGTGACTCTCATTGAAAATGGAGCTTACTTCTAAGCAGACATACCTAGAATTACAGTGTAAGTCTGGACTGTTTTAGGGTTATGCGAGGGGTTGTTTAGCCCATGCATAAGCCACTCTTGCCAGGTTCACACGACACAATAAGCAACGATGATCACCGCCACACATTGAATACTGAAAAGGGTGGCCGGCATGCACCACAACCACAGTGGGATGCAGTGATCAGGAAAATACAGTCCCACTATAAGTGTAAGAAGATATGCAGGGGTTATGCAAGTGCTATAGTACGGCACTTCATTACCCGGCTCTTTGCCACCATTAAGGAAACTGTTTTTAGGAATAATTAACTTTTAATAACAGTAGTGGCATTATATACTTCACAATAAAACTGATCTATTTTTCTATGTCTTTTTCATCACCTTGCATGGCAGATATCATCTTCTTGTTATGTCCTTTAGGACACTTCCAGACATTTGCTTTGCTGGTGTCTAGTGTCAAACCAAGAAGAGAAGAAGGAAGTACCTGAAAGAAGACATGCCAGTTTAGATCAGTTGAAGCTGGTTTCATGTATAGATTGCTTTGGGTGCTCCTGCTGATCCTTCCAGTTTGGATGAGCAAGGATCCGCATGGGGTTCCTCCCATTCCCGGTGTGGATTGTGGGTGACAATTCTGCACTCGTCTCATGACCACTGGGAGAAAGTGATCTGTAGCTCTTCAGGTGCCCAGATTAAGCTTTTGGTATGCCATTGCTAACATGGGGTTGGATACAGATGTACTCATACTTGGAATAGACCAAAGGGAATCAATGGAACTTAAGTTATTTTGGCTACTTGAAGTCCCATTAGTTTCAATGGGTTTACTCTGCATATGACTAAATCGGGATCCAAGCCTGTGGCTTTTTAGGAGAATAGTAGTTACAATATTTAAGCATTTTACAGTGCTTTAGGCTGTAATCCTACAAACAGTTACCCAGGAGTAAATCTCTTTGAAATCAGTGGGATTTACTTCTGAGTAGACATACACAGGATTGCCCTGTTAGAATCTTCAAAGAATTTTACATATATTAGCCCATTAATCAAAGGACCCTGGCTCTAAAGGTAACCCATCTCTTTCCTTCTATTATTATTGATTAACTCTTTTTGGAAGGGGTTTGAGAAGAACCTTGTGCTACCTGACATATCCTCAGAAGTAAGCCTTGTTGTTTGAGCTGCTTCTGAAGAGTTGCTTCATGCATGAGCAGGGTTCAGAAACATGAGTAAGAAATTAACACAGAGGAAAAGAATGCATAGAAAGGAAGTGGTAGGGTGGTTAGTATAGTTGCCCCATGCTCTCTCATTTCCTCTTCCACAGTAAAGAACCATCTATTTGCTAATGAAGTTCTTTCATTTGTTACAAAGATCCCACCCACCCACCTCCGGACCCACCTCAATTCTTCAGTTTTGTACACTGAGTACTTTGGAAGAAACACTTGTAAGAAGTCTTGGAGCTGCAGACAAAAATTTACAAAATAAAATTCATTGATACACAACAAATTTGTTTGTGCTAAGGTTAAACTAATAACCAATTTAGCCGTACGTTGCAAAAGTCAATGATCTACTGATTAGGAATATGGATTTTTAATTGGAGTTTGCCACTGTTAAGGGTACTAACAACTTTGATTGAGAATTAAATACATCTCTTACAGTGCAATCCTATGCATGTTTACTCAGAAGTAAGTCTTACTGTATGCAATGGGACTTACTCCCCAATAAGTGTCTATAAGATTGATGTCTTAATCCAGGTAATGTGTAATAATAATAATAATAATAATAATGATAATAATAATAATAATAATTAGGGGTGTGCACGGAACACCCACTCCGCTTCACTTTCAGATCCGCCATTTTCGGATCGGGCCGCTCCGCCCCGCCTCCACTCCGCCTATGCCCACTCCGCTCCGCTCGGAGCACGGGATCCGGATCGGAGCTCCGTTCCCCCCCCCATGGGGGGGTTACCGGGCCCTGCCGCCATCGCCGCCCATGCGGCGACGGCGGCAGAGCCCGGTAAGGGACCAAGGGAGAGGGGGACCTTACCTGCCTCCGTCCGTAGTCTGTCGCCGTCTTCAATTGAGCCTGCGGTAACACCAGAAAGTCTGGGCCGCAAGCGGCCCAGACTTCCTGCTGGAACCACGGGCTCAATTGAAGACGCTGACGGACAGCGGACGGAGGCAGGTAAGGGAGAGGAGGGCGGGGGGGGTTACCGGGCCCTGCCGCCATCGCCGCCCATGCGGCGACGGCGGCAGAGCCCGGTAAGGGATCAAGGGAAAGGGGGACCTTACCTGCCTCCGTCCGCGGTCCGTCGCCATCTTCAATTGAGCCCGCGGTTGAACCACGGGCTCAATTGAAGACGCTGACGGACCGCGGACGGAGGCAGGTAAAGGAGAGGAGGGCGGGGGGGTTACCGGGCCCTGCGGCTATCGCCGCCCATGCGGCAACGGCGGCAGAGCCCGGTAAGGGACCAAGGGAGAGGGGGACCTTACCTGCCTCCGTCTGTGGTCTGTCGCCATCTTCAATTGAGCCCGCGGTTCCACCAGGAAGTCTGGGCCGCGGCCCAGACTTCCTGCTGGAACCACGGGCTCAATTGAAGACGCTGAGGGACTGCGGACAGAGGCAGGTAAGGGAGAGGAGGGCGGGGGGGGGGGGTTACCGGGCCCTGCCGCCGTCGCCGCATGGGCGACAGCGGCAGGGCCCGGTAAACCCCACTTACCTTTCTGGCGGAGCTCCGGATCGAGGCGAAGGATCCGCCTTCACCTCGATCCTCTTTGCCACATTCCGCCGGCCCCCCAATCCTCTTCGCCTCCGCCTTAAGGACAGGCGAAGCCCCCCGCTCCACTCCTGCTTCTACGGTCCGATTAGAAGCGGAGCATATCCCTAATATTAATCCAAAATACAAATTTCTGGGCTATTTTATAAAAATAAATTGTTATTTTTTAAAAAAAATACAGGGGGAAAGTACCTGCAATTGAGATCCAATATGTAATTTCATTCGTTAGTTCATGCATGAACTGGTGAAAATATCCAGTCATGTAATTTTAAAAAGCAATGGTCACCAGACCTGTTTTATTTACATGTACATACACACCGAGATTTATTTGAGGAAGATTATTAATACAACCAGAGATCATTCTTATTTATCAGAAATGCCAACTGTTTGTGTCATTTGAATTTAAGCTGTTTTCATCATGTTGCTTTCATGTTACCTTAAATCAGAGTGCTTGCATGTCAATCCTGAATACACGTACTTGAAAGCGAAACATAGCCCAAATGCTCAGTATGACAAATTTACTTTGCTTGCTCTGGCACAGTGATTTACAGGGCCTTGGCAAGTAAAGAGCTGCACGCTGGGGCCATCAGCAGCCCCATCTGTGTCCATTTCCCACTTTTTGTAGTAATACTGTGTTGGGATAGAGGGCAAACATTGGTAAGCAGTGCTGAAAATCTTAAACCCAGTTCTATGCACTTTCATATTGGAGTCCTAGAATGTATAGTTAATCCATTACATGAAGGACTGTGCTTGAAAAATTCTGTTCTACCCCATACATTATTTTCCCACTGTACTGCATTAGACTGTATTAGCAATATATAGTACAAGTCTAGGGCATCTTTTGAGAAGAGCTGCTGCAGCCTAGGTGGTGATGAAGGGCCAGCATAAGGCAGAGGCAACTGCTTGTGAATCCAGGTCCCCCATCAATGTCTATGCATCCACCACCACAGCTGCCCCATCCCTTGTCCCAACGGGATGGTAGAAGCAAAGTGTCCCTGTAGATTCGTTTAGCTTCATCCCACGTACCTGTTTCCCTCGAATTATCCCCTACAGCGCTAAGCTGTTGTTGTTGTTGCTAGCTAAATCACACCCCGGGCGGCGGCGCTCCTAAGATCCTTTGCATACCAGGAAAAGGGTTTAAGGGGGGAAATGTAAAAAAATCATAAAAAAACAATGGATGACCCAATCCAATTCAAATTTGGTCTGCTTAAAGCTCTTCTTATATCTATTACTGTGCCGATTTTGATGTCTTTAGCTTTAAAACTTACGCAGATGTAAGCATTTATTTAATTTGAAGCTTAAGAGTATCAAGTCCCGCTCCTGCGCCCCTAGTGGCTGCTTGGAAAACAACAAATGCTTCACTCCAAAACTAGTAGCAAAATAGGTCGGGTCTTTTGGCTTTATAGCACAGTTAAAGCAGGATGAATGGGAGTACTTCACAGTCAAAGCAGATTATAAACTGGAAAACTTCGGAGTCCTTTGCATGCAATTCAAAGTGATTACAAAGTATAATGCTGGTGTGATAAAGCTCGTCGTCTCCACTGTCATTTAATCACACAGGGGTCTTCTAGTGTGGGTTGTTGGAGGAACAATCCACAGTACGCTTGACAAATGATTAGGATAACCAAGGGTTGTTCTCCCTCTTCTTCCCCTTTAGTCCTCCAGCCAGTATCCTTAACAGCAGAAGCCATCTTGTCTGCTCATCACATCACCCTCCCCATTTCGAACACAACTCCTTTCAGTTTCTCAGGTTTTTTTTTTTTTTTAAAAATGGTCTTTCGCAGTAGCTGCTCCAAATTCAGAGCTGTGAAAAGTGGGGAGGGGGAGCCTAAATCTTCCCTTTCTCAAGTAGCTAGAGACTGAGGAAAGTGCAGAATGGAAGCTGAACACTGATAAGTCTCATTTCGACAGTTCAACCTTTTTGGTGCAGATATGCGTTCTGATCTTGCCCCTTTTCTCGACCTGTCACTGTCAACAGTGTGCAAATTAGCCTCTATGCAATCTCCTCTTGTTAATTTCCTGATATGTTTCCTATTGCACTCTGTTCTCTTTGACAGCTGAAGCATACGAAGTCATTGACAAGGCAAGGCTATACATATTGGACAGCCATAAGCGCACACTTGCGCACCTCCAAAAGACCACCACCAACAAAATTTTAGCCTCACTTGCACTAATTTCCAGGGCTAAAAATAAAAGAAAGGGGTTGGGGATGAGTGATACCCCCTCCAAAAGCGCAGTTTGGGCCTCATTGGAGGGGCAGTCTCTGGCAATGGAGGCTTGATTGAGCACGATTGGGAAGAGCTGCTTGGGAAGTTTTCAGTTCAAAATCACATGGTCAACATAAGAAGGCAGTTGTAAATGCGGAAAGACTCCAGAAGAAGAAACCCCGGCAAGGGTGTAGGTTTTTTCCTTAATGTAGAGACACCCTTGGAAACAGGATCACTGCCATCACTGAAAAACACTAGGCAGTGGAGACAATGGCTGATGAGAGCAGCAATGGGGAGCGTGATAAAGCATGTAGCCATAGGAACCAAAGGAAGTAAGACGAATCTCCCTGTTTTTATGCCTGAAGCTCTTGGACAGAGTGTTTTGAATATGCTGCCATGATGAATTTATGTTCTGATGAGGAGAGCTTGGATTTCCTGGTGTGGCTCCTAAAACAAAGTGCTCACTTGCCTGCCCTATCAGATGCAGAGGAATTAGACATCTTTAAAACTAGTTTGAACCTCCATCTTATGAGGGCTGTGCCACAGCAGCATTTCCAGACAGGAAACGGCAACCACAAGCAATCCTCCAAGACTATAGATCTGTGAGCTCCAACAGCGAGAGAAAACACAGCCCCAAGAATTTGTGGTATGAAGCTCAAGGATCCAACAATTCAGCTACACGGAGTGACAAGACAATTAAAAGCCTGGAAAATGCTGTGGAAACCCTGACTCAAGAGGTCAGGGAGCCTGAGGCTGAACAAACCTCAGAAAACCAGACAAGAATTCCAGTCATGGGAGTCAAGAAGAGATAGCCGGGACCCTGAGGGAGGTGTACGCATCTGCATCTATACACTGAAAGTACAAAAACACCGAATGGTCTGAAACCACCAGTGAACTTACAGAATTTAAACTGTTGATAGCAGAGAGAGAGAGAGAGAGAGAGAGAGAGAGAGAGAGAGAGATTGGTTTTAAAAAGAAGAGTCAGACAGACAGTAGCCCTGTTCAGGTATTACTGCAACACATCTTAGGGCATGGTGTGCATGCAGGGATACCACCAGCATTCTGGGTGTCCCTTGCGTGGTGCTGAAGTCAGACCACAGACTAGGCAGGCAGGGTGGAGGTGTGGGAGACAGACACAGAGGACAAGGGGAGGAAGGAGACAGATTCAGTGGTTGAAAGTGAGATGGAGATGGAGCAGTAGAGGTTGGTGGCTCCAATTTTACTGGGGAGGTGAATCCGTTCTGGCTTTCAGCTAGAATCATAAAGGTGCTATCCAAGATGCTGAACCCAAATGGGTTCAGCATTTTGGATAACTCCTTTAGAGTTCTGACTGAAACCCAGAGCAGAATCACAGCCCCACTAAAATTGGAGCCACGAGACTCCACTCACATGGGGAAAGGTTGGAAGGATACAAGTGGCAATGGTGTCGGGAGAATTTGTGCTGGTGCTGCTGCTCAGTGCAGTTTTTCCAATAAACTGGATTGGTGTCATCTCTGAAGAAAAATCTACCTGGCCAAGCAGCAAGAGTAGGCCGCAAAAACACCTATTTAACCAAGGCTGGCCCATCCAAGGCAGTAAGCCTGTGTGCACCAGTTGCTAGGGAACATGGGTGGGAGGGTGCTGTTGCACCATGTCCTGCTTTGTTGGTCCCTGGCCAATGGCTGGTTGGCCACTGTGTGAACAGAGGGCTGGACTAGATGGACCCTCGGTCTGATCCAGCCTGGCACTTCTTATGTTCTTAAAACATCTTGCTGCCAGAGGTAGAATAGCAGATGGTGCCCGCTCCCCTAAAGTCAAGGTACATAGTACCCATTTGCCCAGTTATTTTGGCATGTGAGATAGAAAATCCCACAAATGTTTCTCTCTGGTCATAAAAATACAATAATAAATTAAATAGCTAACCATTTGTTGCCCTTTATGACACTCAAAATCAGTTGAGTCAGGTACCTCACTCAGCCAAATGGTAGGGCTGGCCCCCTTAACAATACATTTGTGTGTGATTATGGCTGTAGAACTTTTACCCACATTCACTTAAAACAGCTCTCCCTGCTCTGCTGCCTAACCCATCCGATATCCTTTTAGGTCCATTTTTGCACAAGTGTGGACTTTGACCCTCCTTCCATCCCTTCAAATATGCTGCATGCAGATACTTGCTGAAATTGTGTTGCAATTGCCTAATCTCCCAGCCCTTGTTATTTGCACGAAGGATCCCAACATAGACAAAACATAGATAAGGCTAGAAAGGAGACCGTGGTATCCATCCATGCAAGTACTGAGGTGCTGATGCAACACTATGAGATTCTGCTGGACTTAAGGACAAAGATTCCTCTGTGAGCTACGATTAGAGTTTGTTCCCTTTGAGGTCTGCATGACTGCTTTTTTGCATGGGGAGGGAAAATTAATTTTCTTCTTCTTCTGAGATTTTTCTCTCTTTCTGAGTAAAAAACAAACTCACACCCTCAGTCCCCACATGGTTTCCGGAGCTTCTGGCTTTAGAGTCAATACAGGAAGAGCAGAGAGAGAGCAACTGCACGCTCAGTGTTCTTACAAAACAGTGTGCAAAGAAAATTGACTCAACCACATTCTTACCAAGCTGAGAAAAATGTCTGATGCAGAGGAATGTCGGAGAGACATTGAGAGCGAGATCGGGGTGGAGGAAGTTGCCCAAGGCGAGACCCCAAGGTAAGCATGGCTTGGCTTTGCTGTCATATACTTTAGCTTCTAATTCTTCTAAAATGGCTGTGGCAATTCAGAAGAAAAGGGGAGGGGCTAATCCACCCAGACAGCTTTGGCTAAGGGGCGGTATATAAATAATAATAATAATAATAATAATAATAATAATAATAATAATAATAATCCAGAAAGATGGAGATCTAGTGGGAGATTAAGAGGCCTATTTCTTTGCCCGCTTTGGTCCATTTCTCCCTGTATGAGCCACTGCTGTTCATACTGAAGTTACTTTTAGCGAAGGAGGGGCTAAAAGTATGAGCTGGGATGTACCCAGCTCAAATATAGTTTCAGCCATGACCCCAAGTTTTATATGATGGCAGAGGATCTCCCTCCATCATGCCTGGTTCATCTTTTATAATAATGGTGATGGGAAGTCGAATGGCCATAATTCTCTGAGCCTGTCTCAAGTGCCAAGTAATATGTCGTACATCTTCACTCTTCACTGCTGCAGAAAACATCATGGCTACAGAGGTGCCCACAATGTGGCCTTCGCTTGGGAGACTTAGCTGTGGCCTTTCTTAAAAACAAAATAAATACCATTCACCAATATGTCTGACCTGAATCCAAAAGTCCCGGTATTTTTCTCAACCCAAAGTTCTGAAAATCAAGAAGGGAACAAGCCCATGGTGTTCCGGGGTCTGTTGTGGGGGTTAAAAACAGCAGCCATCCAGGGGTTTGGTGGGAGCAGATCGGGATTGGGGCTGTGGCATGCAGGGTCTAGGAGGGGAGTTCTCTCCATTCTGTGGTCTTGATGATCCCTCCCCCGGCTGCCTGCCTACCTGAAAGCTGCCATTCACCCCGGAAGGGAAGCTACTATATTGGCACCAAACGCTTCAAAGGAAAAAGAGGTTTTGTTTGATTTGTGCTTTGCAAGCATCTGTTAAGTAAGTATTTTGGGCTTATAGTACATTACTTATTTCCCCTGATTGTACAAGTTAAACAGTGCCTCAGAAGAGGTAAAAAAAGAAGAAGGTGAAGATGAAACATACAAATGGAAGCTTATTCACATGATCCTGGGGCATACTGCCAGCTTACTCTTTAACCAAGTTGGCATTTTCCCTCAGCCTTGACTCTGGAGTGCCCTTAGTGAATCCATTGTCTGAGCCCTCTAATATCACAGGCACAAATCCATGACTCAGCAGAACACCACAAACAAATGGTCAGGTGACATTTCTGGATGGACAATTAGCAGTGGGCCATGTGCCCAAGTCTGCGTTAATTTCACTATCAGTTTTTGCAAAAAGTTAGGTCTCTCTGAGTGAATTTGGAGTGAAAGACAAAAGATGAGGGCAGAATTGGAAGCAAGGCTCTACAAACTTGTGTAAACATTGTAGAGAAAGATCTGCCCCTTTTTAAACTAACCTTTTAAAACAATGATTTGTAAAAAATACGATAATTTTTTAAATATAAATATTGATAATGTCACACAAAATTTAAAACAACTGATTAGCAGTCAATAAATATATGACATATACGAATTTACAACACTGATTTCCAAATCAAAAGGCTGTACAAATATACAAGGCCTGTGTCCCAACGGCGTTTTAACCAAACTGGTCCTCTTCAATGGGAAAAATATAAATGGTAATTACAGCCCTTACAAAAACAATGTTTTCATGAAGTTAAACTTCGATATGGAACCAGTAAATATTATCTATACAATCCTCATCATGCATCTGGTAGCTGAATGCAAAAAAGAAAAGAAAAAGTGTGGGGTGTGTGAATATTCCCTCCTACATTCAAAGATGATTAGTTCCTTCCGTCTATAGCAACTGTTTACCATAATCACAAAAAACCAAATAGATCTCTTGTTTGGAATAGTTTTCTAGATACGGGTACACTGGCTAACTACTGCAAAAGGCTTGGATGTTCAAAAGTTGTCAGTAGCAGAAGGATCAAGTTATTTTAGCAGCTTCTAACTTCTGCTTTCGATTTTACATCCTCCAGTACCTCTCCCCTCCCCCCTTCACATGCATTTTCAAAACCAGTGTATGGACTTGGTCAGAGAAGGTTGTTTTTTGCAACACAGTGTTATTCTGGAGAAAGTCTCATTGCTGGACTCAATCCTGCCTCTAATTGCTCTTTTGATTGCAAACATTCCCAGCTCTTCTGGTCACTTGGTTCCTCTCTACAGATTTTCAAAAAGCCAATTCTGGATCTCTAAAGTTAGTGATAGTTCCCTGTGTTGATCCCCCATTTTTCTCACTTGAAACCAAACCTGTGAATGGCATAGTTCCTCTCAGAGGAACCACAAGGCTAGTTTGGTATGGTTCCTTTTTCCCTGTGAAGCGTTTCTATAGTTTCATAAAGTTTTGTCAGAGTAAATAGTCTTTTCAGCATTTTTTGGATGATGTCCTTGTGGGTTTCTTCTGGACTGAAATGGTTTGGTATGATATACTCAAAGGAGCTTTACTGGAGTATGCCTTCCATTGCTAGCCATGCAGTTTTTCTAACAGATCTCAGTAAAACTGCATTCTGGCAGGTACCCAGCATCGGGGTGTGAAAGCCACAGTTCTACAGTTATTCACTCATCCCATGACTCATCAGATAATAGGTTGAATCCTATGTTAGTCCTACTTAGAGTAGAACTATTGAAATCAGTGGGACGTAAGTTAGCTATTATTAACTTAAATCCCATTCATTTCAATGAGTCTACTTTAAATAGGAATAACATTGGATACAACCCTCTGCCTAGGCTCCACACTTGGCCCCTCCGACAGCAAGCATATTTCTAAACCCAAAAGTTGGCATCCATAGACACAGGTTAATAATGTTCACATGGACATTTTTTCCACTATGGAATAGCATTTAGCAGTCATCTCAGGTGGGGATCCTCATAATTCCTGCCTAAGACTGATCCAACATGGCTCCAAAAACATTCAGCAAGCCTCAAACGCCAAGTCTGTTGACCTCATTGAACCTGTGTTGTACCATCTACGAGACCGCGAGCCATGGGGAAACCTGAAGTTGCAGCGGAGTGACCTTGCCCTGAGAATATAATTGTATCAATTTGTCCTTTGTTTTCTGACCATATATGCACATACCTACCATGTCAGCAACATTTTTCTCCCATTGGGGACACCACATATGTGTGGTGCCACCAGTTTTGCATATAGGCGAATGTACATATTCTAAGCATTTTTTAATATTTTTTTGTAGAGACAGCATTTATGCACACAGTTACATCTACAAAGGGGGTAATTTCTGCATATAGACATCTCACCAAAAGCGCACTGAAAACCCACCCTCTCTCAGAATTTGCCTTTCCTTTAGTCCCTTCAGATCTCTGGCATAAAAAATGCTTGAGTTCTGCTATATACAAATATCTTTTTAAAATGTTAAGGAACTAATATTTGAATATTTGGAGAGAGAGAAAGTATTTTAAATGGCATTGCAAACTGTTTCAAATCTTTTCTTTCTGACCAAAATTAAAAAACTGTAAACCTTGTCTATTAAGCTTTTAACATTTGTGGGCTTCCCCCTCCCCATTAATCTAAATTTAAAAAATATACATACAACTAGTCAAATTCCTGGAAATAGAACAATTTTATCTGCGCATTGAATTTCATATTTGGATAAAAATAACTGACTGCACTTACTAACACTGAAATATAAGTGAAGTGCTGTGTATACGAATGCATGAAGACAGCTGGAAAAGCTCTAGCTGCAATCCTATGCATATCTACTCAGAAGTAAGCCTCACTGAGTTTAATGGGACTTGCTCCCAGGTAAGTGTGTATAGCAGGGGTGCAAAACACTTTGGTGGTGGTGGTAATTGCCTCCCACTAGGCCCTTGGTGAACTTAGTGACATCAGTGGGTGTGGCCATGGCTGCTGACTCATCACCCCGCCCAGCCATTTTGCCTTTCTCCATGGAGATCCATTTCTTTCTCATCATGAAGAAACCAACTCAGCCAGTGCTGGGAGGGGTGGCTGCTCCTCCCAGTGCCAGCTGAGTAGGCTTCATGCAGCACACTCTGTCCTCAGCTGTCCCTGTTGTTACCTCAGATCTGAGATTGGTTCCTCAAGGGGGCTCAGCCCCCCCCCCCCGAGAAATCAAAGAGGCTTGGCAGGCCAGATGTGGAATCTTCGCTGAACAGATTAGGCCTAAAGGATCTGTATGCCTGGTGTATAAACACACCTACTAGAGAATGAGTCTCATTGAAGACAGTGGAACTTACTTCTGGGTAAACATGCATAGGATTGCATTGTAGAATAGCTTACATGTGGATATCTGTCTGTAACACAATACTTGTTAACCTATTTCCTTTGCTTTTTTTAAAAAAATAATGGCTTATACAATTGTGTTTGTTGTAGACAAAAAAGGATACAAAATAGGCAAGGTGATGAAAGTGTGAGACAACTTCCCCCTCTTTTGAAAAACACACATTCTTCACCAAACAGACCTACCCCTCTCTCTTTCTAATCCACATCAGCACTACTTGATTCGCTTGGGAAGAAACAAGAAATCCAGCAATGCTGCCTCGACACTCGTGAGATGTATTGTCTGTGTCTAGTACCAACCAGTACCTTAGGGGCTGCTGCGTTCTGCAGCCATTGAAACTGGTGCAACTGGAGGGAATCCCTGTCACAGGGCCATATGTGCAGGCCAGCAACTTGTGAGGCATTCAAGCACCTCTCTTGTTGTTAAGCTATGAGCTACTCACCTAGAAAATAGCTTCTTACAGACACAATCAACTATCTGTGTGCAACCTTCAAGGTTGCCTTCCTACTCTTGGCTTCTTATTTCCAGTCCCCGACCAAGCTCCAAAGTTGCCCATGTAAGGACATTGATTAAGAGTGGCTTTGCTGTGCCAGCAGGCTCCATCCCTTCCTTCTGCCACGTTCATCCTCAGCTGTCCTGAATTCCCTAGATCCCTTAGAGGAGACTTGGAGAGTCCTAAGCAAGATTACAGCAATTGCTAAGAATATCCAGCCCTGGAAGGAAATTGTCTGGGAAAGCTGATACCTAGTGAGGTATCTCTGGAGTCCTTGGAACTGCGTTCCAGAGGATGGGGTAGAGGAGCAGTTGCTCTGTTTAACTCAATGGTGCATGGCAGCATATATATAGATATTATATAGATAAAGATAGCTTCATTAGAAGAACCTAGAGATCTTTTAGCTCTTTTTTCTATTCCTTAAAGTGGAATGTGTCACTTTTTCACTAGTGAAAAAGTGACACATTCCACTTTAAGGAACAGAAAAAAGAGCTGAAAGATCTCTAGGTTCTTGTAAGGAAGCACATTTTGGGATAACAGGTTATAAGGAACCCAGTTACTACTTGATTTTAATGTGAGGTTTCCCATCCTTTATTTGCTTCAGATCCTTGAAAATATTAGAGTTTTACTGTTTAACTTTAAATATTTAACTTTAACTTTAAATATTTAAAGTTCTCTTCAGGCAATCAAAATTCCAATCATGTCTAGGCTGACAATTAGCATGATAGTGAGGTTGTAAGCACCCAACTAGGGAGCGTGGCAGCTCTTGAGAGCCAGGTAAGCACTCTTTGTAAAACCTATTCAATTACAGTCATGAACATTTGTGGCTGCTTTGATAAATATTCAGAAGCTTTGCCTCTGAAGTTAAGAAAAAGGATTCACATTATCAATCCTTTGAAAAATCTGGGAGTATGTAGTTTGGGTCCTTTGAGAAACACTCCTACATAAATGCTGTTTTGCTAGGCTTGATATATTTCCTGGAAACGGTGAGATATTGTTCATTCAAACAGATGCTGTGATAGCAACAACCAATGAGAATGTGAATTTTTGATACATTTCACTCAGGCTTCAGCCCTATTGAATTTACTTCTGAGTAATTGCGCTTAGCCTTGTGCTCACCTGTGAAGCACATGAAGGACACAAGCCACAGAGAATCGCTTCAATATTCAAATGAACTACGCACAAGAGGAATGCCTGGTGGATTGTTTGCCATTGGAGGGATAGGAAAACCATTTAAGTTCAGCGGTAACAGTAGTCTTCCATGCCTAGGAAAGGAATGTATTTTTGTCTGTAGACCAAATCTAGAAGGATGACAGATACAAGAATCCTGTATAGACATACCAAGGGACCAGGACCTCCAAGTCATACCACCATGGCTAGATGCAAATTGAAAGAAGTAGCTGGAGAGGAAAAAATGTGCTTGTAATAAGCCATGCTTACATGATAATTCCAGGAAAATGTGCAGGAGACATAGGAACCGGATACTACACCATCATCATCATTATTATTCAGCAACACCGATGTGCTTTACAGACTACAAAAGGATAAGTCTGAGCCCCAATGAACCATTTAAAATTAAACACATGGGAAACAAAAGAGCAAGGGAAGAGGCAGGGGTAAACAAGAAATGAATATTTATTACTTATTAAAAGTATTTATAAATCACTTTCCTGCCCACGAGCGCCTTTGAGGCATTGCAATTTAAAATAATAATAAAATTAAGTAAAACCACAAGAGGATAACAGCCCAAACAAAAAATCCTTTCAAACAAGCCAGAATAATATCCAAATCCATCAAAGGCCAGGTGAAACACTTCTCATCTGAAACTCAGTAGTGACTGCTTCAGATGTGATTGCGACAAACCAACATCCTGTCTAAAGCAACTGCTTTCAATTTGATTCTTGCATGTGGCTACAGAATAGTTTTACTCAATTAAATTGTATTTATGTTGGTGCTGATACTCTGCTTTTCAAAGCAAAAAAGCCTTCACAAAGTGGCTTACAATATTTAACTGGTATACATTTAAAAATCATTTAAAAAATCAACATATCAAACAATACAAAACAACAACAGCCTTTTAAATTAGGAATCCAATAAAAGAAAGCTGCTAGAAGTGAAAACAGGAAAGTCTCCCAAGCACACCTAAAAGCATGAGGAAGGGGGCCTGGCAAATCTCTCTGGGCTGTGATTTGCATGAGCACGGAGCCACGAGTGAGAAGACCCTGTCTCTATTTCCCACTAATTGTTGGGTAGGGAAGCCATACTTTTTTTTACATGTTGTAGCTCCTGATGGCCGAGTCCTAGCTGCCATTTCCCTTTCAATGCAGCAGATGATAATGAAAAAAGGCTGTTACCCTCCTGCCCATGAACCTTTGGAATTGTTGCATAAATTTGCTTATAAACCTTTGTGTCAACAACTCCTATATATGCCTTCTTAAAGATGCATGAATCTCCAAATTTGATGGATATGCCAGATGAGACACATTTTATATGAATACAGGAAATCAACAGATATGGCTGTTGACAGTCTACCTATCATCAGGTTTCCCACCATGGTATGGTGGTGCTCCTAGATGAGCCTGTGCATCTTTTTTATGATTGTGACAGAGAGTTCTCTAGCAGGGTAGAGGGCTGCATTTACCTACTTTAATTAAGGTTGTCAGCTTAGTCTGGGAATGATTGGCTCTCGGACAAAATGATACGTGCTTCATGTGAACAATGTACAGTTGTAGCCATATATTAAAGAACCCTATATTGGATGGCTCAGATAGTTTCCTGAAATCCTAACCATTTCATATACAGGAATGACCGCCACGTCCAACATCAAGGGCAGGCATGGTCAGGCATCTGCCGAGGTCCCACACCCCAGCAGGAGCCCACTGACAAAAGCCCCCTGGCTTTGCTCCTCCGCTTCACCAATGCAACCGGCTGGTTCACATGCTTCTTGCTCTGGTCTGGATAACAGTGGTGGCGAGAAGGACGAGCAGAAGATGCCACTGCCTACTTGCTCACTGGCTTTCTCTGCCTGTCAAGCAAGCAGTGGGAGCAATGGTGAGGAAGAAGAGGAGGAGCAAGAGCAGCTGGTGACGTGGTGGCGAGAAGGAAGGCTCAATCAGGGAGACTGATTGAGGGTGTCTTGAGGGCGCCAGCACTGATGAGTTCTTTATGTTGAGTCAGATGATGATGATGATGATATTATTTATTACATTTATATCCCACCTTTTCCCTCCAAGGAACCCAAGGTGGAGTACATAAACCTCCTCCACTTCATTTTATCCTTACAACAACAACAACAACAACAACCTTGTGAGGTAGGCTGGGCTAAGAATATGTGACTGGCCCAAAGTCACCCAGTGGGTTTCCACGGCTGAATGGGGACTAGAACCCCGATCTCCTGACTTCCAGTCCAACACCTTAGCCACTACACCACACAGGCTCTTAGTCTGATTGGCAATAGCTCTCCAATGTGTCAGGCTAAAATCTTTCCTAGCCCTGTTACCTGAGATAATCCAACTGGGGATGCAAGGGGAAACGTGTGGCGTGGCCAAACCACAGCAACGAGGGATAGGGCCTTTTCGGTGGTGGCCCCCAGACTGTGGAATGATCTCCCTGATGAGCCTCGCCTGGCGCCAACGCTGCTATCTTTCCGGTGCCAGGTTAAGACTTTCCTCTTTGCCCAGGCATATAGTGGCACATCCTAATTACCCACATGTTTAGTTTTTAATCGGCTTTTAATGCTTTATGTGTGTATGTTCTGTGTTTTAGAGTTTTAAATTTTGTATACTTGTTTTTACCTCAATTTTAGAATTTCTGTAAACCGCCCAAAGAGCCCTGGCTATGGGAGCAGTATATAAGTGAAATAAATAAATAAATAAATAAATAAATAAATAAATAAGTCTGCTGGCTGGTGAAGCTGGAGTGCGAATGTGTACTGCGATCCGAGCTTTGTATCAATAACAGCAGCTCCCAGACACATTGCTCTTTGAGCTAGTTAAGCCAAATCACTTGTCAAGTAGGGTGAGGGGAAAGATACGGGAAAAGAATTGTGCAATAGGACACAACAGCTTCAGAAATATATGCTTGTTCCCATTATCCAGGTTGTTTGACTTTTTTCAGCCCAAGGGCAGAATTTCATTCTGGAGAAGCTCTCGAGGGCTGCATTCCAGTGGTGGGCGGAGCCAAAGTCAAAGTCAAAAGGGGCAGGGCCAAAAGCAACATGGGTGGGACCAAAATACCAGCCTATTGTAGCTATTATTGCCAGTAACAGCCTTAGGAGAAGCATTTTAACCTTTTTGAATTGGGGTTGAGGAAACTGCACAAAATTTGGAGAACCACCAAAGGAGGTGGGGCCAGGGAAAGGCCATCGGTTGAACCCCAGAGGGCAGGATTGGGACCTGAGGTTCTGCACCCCGATTCAGATGTTGGTTTCAAGTCCTGGCAAAGTGTACATTTAGGAGGCTTTTTCTACCCATAGTAGGGGGGAATCCGCACATCGTACCGAGATCGCTTCTAAGCGACCCCAGTGCGGCGTGAAAGCGATTGTGTAACTTGCCTTTGGAAGAGCCGACGAAGAGACGTCCTTCCCGCCGCTGCCACCGCCACCCACAGACCTCCTCGCCGGCTGGGACGGAGAGCTCGGGGGAAGAAGGCGGGGTGGAGAGCTTCTTCCGCTCTCAACCCCACCTTCTTCAGCCGAGCTCTCCTCGCCGGTCGGCGAGGAGGTCGGTGGGTGACGGCGGCGGTGGGAAGGACGTCTCTTCGTCGGCTCTTCCAAAGGCCAGTTACACGATCGCTTTCATGCCGCACTGGGGTCGCTTAGAAGCGATCTTGGTACGACGTGCGGATTCCCCCCAGATTTCACCTCTTGCATTTAGAGCAGGGTCAGGCAACCCCTTGCCCTCTAATTCCCCTAACCGCTAATCAATGGCTATCCTGGCTGCAGCTAATAAAAGTTGCAGTCCAAAACATCTGGAGAGCATTCAGTGGCCTGTCCCTGAGTTACAGGAAGAAGTCTAACAGGCTGAAAGAGAAGAGAAGACAGAACCTGAAAGTTTGGGAACTTTCATTGCGTTCATGTCTTTGCCCACACACCTTGTTTCACTTTGGTAGATGTAGGATTCAAAGCCCTAGTTAAAATAGGGCCTGCAGTATGCATGAATTTTAAAGAAAGTTTGTATAAATAGCTTAGGAACTGGGATCTGACCCTGTTGAGACTAAACAAAGTTTTCCCCTGAACAATTGATAGATATTGGTGATGTAGATCTGGTAGAGCACATATATATAACCTTTGGGGCCATATATAAAGTTTTTGGATTCTGATTTTAGAAGAAATCAAAAGTCATGACTAGATATGGTCCATCACTGGATCTCATGGTTGTTATTAGTTATTTGTTCTTATAGAGGACATAAAAATGATGTTGCATTTGCTAATGGTAGCTAGAACTTTACATACTATTGGTCATAATTAAATCACTTTAGAATTCATCTAACTTAAAACTAATTGGAGGAAAACTTTAGAAATAAAACTTAGAAATAAGATCATAACTCTTTATATTATATTATATTATATTATATTATATTATATTATATTATATTATATCCTTTTTATTATTATTGTGTACATTGCCTTTAAAGTATATAACTGTTTAAATACATTGTCTCTTATTGTTTTAACACTGAAACTTAAATTTTTAAAAATAAGGCCTTCACAGAATTCTGTCTGCCCAGTGTATTAGTTTGCCAGTAGCACAATGAAGTGACACTGGTATTAGAGTGTAACATTTACAGTGGTGTTAAACTTAGAACAGGAATCTATTCTGCAAGAGATTGGCCCTACATTGATGAAACAAGACAGGCCTGGGAACCTTTTTTGCAAATATATATATTCTTGTTCCTTGGTTTTAGAAAAACTCATAAAGGTCACATGAGATTAGTCATATACAATTCGGATTGTGGCTGTAATCCTACGCATACGTAAGTCCCATAGAATTCAGTGCAACTTACTCCTGAATAGATACACATAGTTGCAATCCTATACAATTATATATATTTTTACCTATACACAAACATCAAATAGTTATTTGTGAACCACCCAGAGAGCTTCGGCTATTGGGCAGTATAGAAATGTGATAAATAAAATAAAACAAAATAAAATTATATGCACCACTGTACAGACTGCACTTATAACAATATATTTGTATATAGAGTCGTCTGTGTCATGGCCTATACATATTTTGAGACTGTTTTCATGATTTGCACATGGGAAAAAGGTGGTGATTGTGCCAGAGGGATGAACACCTATTCTTTTAAGCAGCCAGAAATCCAATGCACATTCTTGCTTGCCCTCAAGAGGGCAGGCTCTTACTTTGTCATTTTCTAAAAGCAGCAGAAAAAGAAGGCTGCTAAAAGACTCCTGGAGACAACCCTCGTTCAGAGTAGAACATAAAGAATCACAGAGGGCATTAAGTCCTTAAAAGATGAGGAACACCTTGCACTGAGACCAAAGCACGTTGGTTTTCATGCTCCTACTACCCTTATCAGAACCATATAAGGCTTGTTTAGCTGCTACAGAATCTGAAGGGTGTTAGCATTCTCTGCTAGTTAAATGACAAGGGACAATATGACCATCACCTGGCCAACAACAATAACCATGTAATAATAAAATAAATTTCAATGGATGTCCTCATGGCCACATATTAAATTCCAGTGAAGATAACTATTTAATATTGTGACTCCGCAGATAAACACAGACCTGTAGAACTATTGTAAGGGGTGGAGTGGTATGCAATCTAAATAATCAATACATTTATTTATAACATTTTCACCGCACTTTTCAGGCAAAAAAAAAAAAGCCTCCTAGAACCGCTTACACAAATGAATAATAAGGCAGTCCCTGCCTTCGGGTTTAGACTCTAAAAGACACAGCAAAAAAGGAAAGGAGATTGGGAGGGAGGAGGAAAAAAGGTAAAACTAAGGAACTAGTTTTTAGTTTTAAACTTCTTATAGGTGTTCCTTCTAGCAGGGAGAGGTGAAGAGCGTTCACTGCAACTGCTCCCTTTCTGGCTGATATATGGGGCCAGGTTGGTCTCCCCTTGCTGTTATGCTATTTCTGGGAGGCAGGGGTGAAGCCTCCCATTGCTCCTTGGTTCACATTTAACTTACAGAAAGCTTCAACTGTGCTGATTCACAGTTTTTACATAGCATGGTCACCAGTAATTGATATATTCTGACATGGTGCAACAGCTTTTTAAAAGCAGCCATATGTGGCAAGATTATAACTGTCCATGTTTTTGTTTATCTTTATGACTGTACTTGATTCCAATCATAACGCTGTCTAACAGGCTGGGTGGAGAGATCATGATTTGAAATGGATGACTAGAGTTCTGATCCTCGGTCTTCCAGATCCACACCCAACTCTTAGGGCTGTTTCACACGTTACACAGCAACAAACCCAGGTTGGCCACAATGTGGACTCAACAGGGAGCCACAGTCAATCCTGGGTCACTACCAAGTGTCCCTGATGATGCACACATTTTAAAATATCTGTTTGCTATATTGAAACTGCATATTTTAGAGGTACATTTAAAATAAAAATAATGGGTGCAGTGGAGGCTGGTGGCTCTGATGCCAGTGGGGTGGTGAATCCACTCTGGGTTTCAGTCAGAAACAGTCAGAACTCTAAAGGAGCTACCCAAGGGCTTCCGTGGCAGATTCACCACCCCACTGACATTGGAGTCACCAGCCTCCACTGGATGGCTGAAGAGCTCCCCCTGTGCCATGCGGGCTACATCCTGGGCTACATTCAAAACCTGGCTTCAGTGAAGACAGCACCAGCAGCCCACTCATCACATGGCAGAGCATTTATGTCCCTGGATAACGGCACCAAAACTAAAGGAGTCACCATGATTTTTTGATCTCTCCATATTGGCCTTTAGTCAGACAGAAATAGATTTGAATTACCATAGAAAGTCAATGTGGTGGTGTAATGCCAGGGAGTCCAACCTCTTTCAGCGCCAGAGCTGAATTGCATTTCAGAGAAGCTCTCTGCGCGGGGCAGGGGACGCATTCCAGTCAGCCACATTCAGGGGCCAAAAGCAGAAAGGAGGAGGCCCAAAGGCAAAGGGGGTGGTGCCCAAATACCCTAAAGGGGGGTTGGGCCAGGAGAAGGAGTTGTGGCCCTCTGGAGAATCTCAGAGGACCAGTTTGAGAACCTGGGTGGGCCAGATGTTGGGCATGGGCCTGAGCTTCATCACCCCCAGTGTAGTGGTTAGAGAGAGTGTTGGACTGGAGCTACAGAGATGTATGTTCAAATCCCCACCCAGTCATTGAAGCCCACTTTGGGTCAACCACCACCTCTCAGCTGAAGCAACCGCACAGGGTTGTTGTAAAGGTAAAAGGGGGGAGGGGAGAGAACCATATACACCATCCTCAGCTGCTCAGAAGAAGGGCAGGGTATGAATGTAATTCCTCCACCAGATGGGGAGAGAGGCCTTTGCCTATGGCCATTATTAATTATTGGCCCTTTAAAATTGCCCACTGAATAAAACTCAAGCGCTCAGGCAAAATGAAGCAACATAACATAGTTGGGTCGGATAACGCCCTGCCAATAATTTATCATCTACTGCTGCAGATGACTATATGTGTTCTGTCTCTGGTCTCTCATAAACAGGCTGCCGTCATCTTGTCTTTGTAACAACAACCTTTTTATTCAGCCTTCTGGTACTTTCTTTACCACAACATGCAGTGCTCTTTATTGCCCCCTCTGGTAGCATGGGAGAATGCACCATTGCCTATTTCTATATATTAGATCGCCCCCTTTTTAAACAGACCACCTCTTATTTCTTATCTGAAAAATAATACCATTTAACTGACTCTCTCTTGCTGGTACATAATCCTTCCAAATCTTTAATTGTCATCCATACCTGGAATACTGTCTTTGATCTGCTTGCTGTGCATCTGAGATAGAGTCTGCTTCTGATCTTTGAGCATCTTTCTTACCCAGAGTTTTGTTGGAATTTGTTGTATCTTCCCCTCTGTCTTCTGATTCATTTGGTACACTCATCAGTTCAGATTGTGTAGTAGATTGTGGCTCTTGGAATTTTTTTCTCGGAATCTTGCTCTCTCTGTTACAATATGCATGATTCGGGGGAGGGGCATCATATTTTATAGTAAGGACAGCAGTCAGAACCTCTTGGTCTTGGCATAGTCACTGTGAAAGTTTTGACAAGACATGCCTGGGAGACTCAGCCAACTGTAGCTTCCATGGGTGTCAGACTGCTTATCTCATGTTTTAAAAACACACATCTTACAGAAGGGACTCAGCCAGCCAGTGGAAACACGGTGTGACCTGTGCCTTTTCTATAATGTGTGAAGTCACCTTCCATTAATTTAGGTAACTGGGACTTTTGGGATTGTCAAGTTTCTGTATCCCGTGAAATCTCTGCCAGGTTATAACTTGTACGTATTTCTATTTCCATGAAAAGTCTCTTTTGTTCGTGATCATTTTCAGTTTGAGATTATGTCTGGCAAACTGGCAGGACAGCTGGAACTTGAACCCTGGTTTCCTCATCCTCTGTCCAGGCCCTTCATCTCAAGGCTATGATTGTTCACCTCCTACATGCCATTTCCAGTCCAGAAGTGAAGGAGTTAACTCCTGTCTTGCTGCAGATTGGAGTGTATTTTCTTTGTTAGTGTATCCATCTTAATACACTCCAGATGTGCAAGGCAGTTGCTTGAGCATCTTAATCCCAGGCTTCAGTAGTTGGAGTTGTCTTTCTCACAAGGGGTAAGATAGCTGCAGACTCTCTGGGGATTTAGTGCAATGAAAAATAGGGACAGAGTGGTGAGGGAACACTCCCTTACCTGCCCCCCTTTCCATACAGGAAAAGCCTGCTAAGACCTCAAGCTAATAAAAGCAAAGTGGGAAAAATATTTGTTTGTCTTCTACCAACCATATGAGCCTGTGACAAGGACTTGGTTCACAATGTCATCGTTTCCCATTTTAAGGTAGCAAAATTAGAGCGCTGAGGCTTTGCAAAGACTGGGCCAATGTGGCATGGGCCCCGGATCTATTTCCCAGTGCCTTGAATGTCCACCGGTGCTAAAAGACATCAGCTCTGGGTCTGAGCACAATAAGCGCCACACCCTGAGCTACAGAACCACCCCTTAATTTGAGCCAGTAAATGCACATAATAAGCACAACAGGCATTTCATTTTTGTGACAAGTGCCCAAAATCGAGCATGCCAGGATATGACAGGGATGCTGTATCACTCCTCATTAACTGACAAATAATATTCAGTAGGTGCCTGTGAAAAAATCAACCAACCACATTCTACACAGAATTCAGAATTGCGACAAATGGACTATCTGGGGACACTACTGCATTTTCCCAGTGACAAGCTCATTAAACTACAATGTCTTCATAATAGAAGCGCAACCTTGAAGGGAGAGGTGAGGACACAGTCAAACGCCCTCCTGCCGAGATGCGAGACAATGAAGAGTGTAATCCAGTGTAATCCAGAAAGCTTCATTCAACAAATAAACATCTCTTCATACCTGATGGGAATGCTAAGAGCTATCCTGTAAGCTTAATTAGCCTAACAAAGCTAGGCAGTTGCCTTTCAACTAACATGGAGAGTTTCCCCCACAGTCCAACTCGCACTTTACCTCAGGAAGAATCTTTTTTGGAGGAGCCTCTGGTGATTGGCTACCCTAAGGGACCTCCTTGCACCTCCTCTCAACTCCGCCCACTTGACCCTGCAGCAGACTCTGGGATCCGTCAATTCCAAAGTGCCCTCCCCCTCTGACAGAGGCTAAGTTCCCAGGGAACAGGAGGAGGATGGTCTCTGAGCCTTGGGTATTCTGTCTGATAAACTTCTGGGAAGATTCATCCTTCATTCCTGAAGAGTCTTGGAGAATCTTCTTCCCCATTTCCTGTTTTGGCGGCTTCTTCTTCTTCTTCTTCTTCTTCTTCTTCTTCTTCTTCTTCTTCTTCTTCTTCTTCTTCTTCTTGATTCTGATTCTGATTCTGATTCTGATTCTTCAGATTCTGAGTCCAATTCAGGCCCCAAACCCCCTTCTCTCACACTAGGGAGAACAGGCCTGATCCTGACGATACGCACAATAAACAGAGATGCAGAAAGGTCCATAGCCATTTGTGGTTGCTGTTTATTGTTTTTTATAATCTTTTTAGACTGTCTTCATGCAAACAAAAGCAAAAAGGTTAGGTATGTCTGTAGAGATGTTCAGCCCCAGCCAAAGATCTCTCACCACCTGAGGTGATTCCTCCCATCCTCCCACCATCGCCTCCCACCCCGTCCCGCCACTGCTACCGCCTCTGCTGCACGCCCCCTTGGGGGATCCCCACACACCAGAGCTCACCCCTTTCAGCAGGGTTTCTGATCCTCTGTGTGGCATTCAAGGAACTGGAGAGGCTGTGATGGGAAGGAGGGTGCAGGGAAGACTACTTCTGCCAGCACAGTTGATCCAGTGTAAATCTGCATCCAACCCCTGGCCGGCAGCTGCTAAACGCCCAGAATGTGTGATTCCCTTTAGTACACTCCAGATAGTATGGAAAAACTGTTCCTTCCCCCTCTTCATGTATGGGATGGGGGAGTGAGAGTAAGGCAGCTTTGTCCCACATATGCAGTTTATATACCCTGTTTCTTCGATTCTAAGACACACTTTTTCCCCATATAAACATCTCTAAAAATGGGGTGCATCTTAGAATCGCGGGTGTGTCTTAGGGTTTTTTTTCTGTTGGTGGTACTGAAATTAGTGTGCGTCTTACAATTGATGGCGACTTACAATCAAAGAAATATGGTAATAGTCAGAGAATGTGGAGGTTTCTCTAGGACTCTATGGGGAAATTGTAGCTTAGTGACAAGCCCCCCTTAGTCTTTTCTTCTGACTCACTTGGAAAGGGGAAACTTTGTTTCAGAAAGCCTTATTTTGGGCTGCAGTATTATATCTGCTCGCACGTCTGCAAATTTTTGCAGTCAAAACTTCTCCAATCAAACAATGGGTACAAAAATTCCTATATTAGGGGAAATAATGTTCAAAAATACATTAGATTAGGAAAATTGCTTACAACAATGTGTATATTAGGCAAAAATACACCGAAAAATACATGTATTAGGTGAAATGAGCACAAAAATCTTATGAATTTTCACACAAACTTTTAAAAAAAGTTCTCAAAGTTCGAGACAAACTGAATTTAAGACTCAAGAAATTCTCAAAGCTCAAGATGAATCAAATTTAGAAACGGAGAAAAACGGAAACTGACAGATTCAGCTGTCCCTGTCCTGACCTCAGCATAATCCTTGACAAAGACAAGATTGTTAAGGTGCAATCCTATGCATACTTAGACAGGAAAAACGTACAGGCGCAGAGGCTAGGGGCAGGCCCAGCAGCCGTGATCCTGACCCCAGGCTTCCATGTATCAACTCACCATATATATTGCTTGTGGTGGGCTTCTGTTACCCTTCTTTTCTTGTGACCATGGAGAAAAGGGAGGCTCTGATGCTGCACGTGGCTTCATTACTGATCTTCGTAGTTGCAGTTGTGCAGCTAAGTAATTTTAGATCCCAGAGTTAATGGTCTTATGCCGGGGTTGGGTGGAGAGGAGGGAGCCTTTGACAGCTTTGTGTATTACTTCTGTTGGGAAGCACACAGCTAACATTTCTCTCCCCGAAATCGCCACCTCCTGCTTTACAGCTGCTTCTATATTCCTTATATGTTAGAGTGTTTGGCAACCCAGATTAAATCATCATCATCATCATCATCATCTTCATCATCCCCTGCGCATGTGCAGTATTGCATTTTAAGCTAATTTTAATTCATAGGTGACAGGAATAAAATGGAGTTTGCTTCTTCTGCCCTGGTGCCCTTATCACCCGCCACTCTTGGGGTGGTCATTTGGGATCCCCCTGGGCAGTTTATTTATTTATTTTATTACATTTATATACTGCCCCCCAGCCGAAGCTCTCTGGGCGGTTTACAACTGTTTACAACAGTTGGTCCTAGAATTTGGCCCCAGGACACAGGCCTAGCTGCATCACTGTGTGGTTGCAGGTCATCCTTGGTGAAAGTGCTCCGTAGCCAAATTGCTCCAACTCTCCATTTGAGAGAGGGCTTTTTATTCTCATTTCAAGGTCAGGGAGGACGTTTGCTCCTTCTTGCACATTGATTCATGGCAAAATTAGGTTTCTTAGCCTGCTGCTTCCTCTGATATCCAGCAGATAGTGCTAGTATAACTTGGATTTCCATTACAATCATAAGGAAAAAATTCTCTTGTATCCCATTCATACAATCCCATATTCTTAACTTGGGAACACAGCACTCTTAAGCAACTACTCACCGTGCAAACAATTTTGTAGGCTTTTGTAGCATACTTTGTTTGGAAATATATTTAGCCACAGTTTAGGAAGAATGGATTTCAAGAGCTAGAGGGGGAAAGAAACTAAGAGCGCAATCCTATGCATGTTTAGACAGAATTAAGTCCCACAACTCCCAGCATTGTAGGGATTTTTTCTGTCTAAACATGAATAGGATTACACCCTAAATTTGCTAGACAAAAGGGGGCAGTTGATACTGGAGATACACAACAGACAATACACAGGATTACAGCAATATTTTGATTGCTGTTCAAGACTATTTAACAGACAATGGATTGTTAAGTCCTGTACTTGAGTAAGAATGGATTGGTAAAAAAAGGGAAAAGTAAGAGAAAATATTCCTATGCTAATTCTTAGTGAATTTATTTATTTATTACATTTCTATATCACCCAAAAGTCGAAGCTCTCTGAGCGGTCTACAAGACAAAGCTTAAAACCATAAAACACAGTGACATAATAAAACACGATATAAAACCATAAATTTAAAACAAAATAAAAACAAAATAGTAGTCAAGATAAAAGCCAGCAGCAGAGCGAAGATTAAAAAATGCACTAACACAATTTTTAAAACTGAAGGGCCTGGGAGAGTAAAGATGTCTTCACTTGGTGCCAAAATGACCATAACATAGGTGCCAGGCAAGCCTCTCTGGGGAGCTCATTCCACAACTGTGGTGCCACCACTGAGGCCCTTTCCTTAGTAGCCACCTACCTCGCCTCATTTGAGGGGGGCACAAGGAGAAGGGCCTCTGAGGAAGATCTTAAGATCCAGGCAGGTACACAGTATATGGAAGGAGATGATCCTTAAGGTAATGGAGGTTACAGTGTCATTGGAGAAATGCTAACAAGGCAATGAGAGTTGTGAACCTGGAGAAAAGGTGAAAAGCAAGGAGGATAGAGAGATTACTTTGAGTTCAACGGTGTTTGGCCCTCTGAGTTAGTCATTTCTCACTCTTTCTTGAGGTTCTGTGTATTTTCTATATTGTCTTTTTCCCCACCGTCCATTCTTTAAAAGGCATAATCCTGCTTGAGAAGGTTTTTTTGGGGTGGGGGGTGGGGAAACCTGCTAGAAGCTACACACAACATGTTGCCTCATGAGTTGTGTGAGAAGAGGTTGACCTGAACAGTTCAGGAGGTTAATTCCAGAGTTCCAAAGATGGATGTCACATTGGGGGTGAGAATGGCAGGCAAAAGATGATGGAAAAGAGGAAGGAAATGTCTGAGGCGTGAGGAATATATGCCCTGAAATCATAAATCTCTACTCCTTTTCCCGCTCATGCCTCGGTCCCAGTTCTATAGGAGAGTTGAGGAACAAACTGATTCTCAAAACTCAGGGCCCACAAAGCTGTTCAGACTTGCTATGAAAATATTTACATTGAGTTTTCCTGACTGCCTGGGCAGTGGACACAAATATGCATTTTTTCTTTACCTCAATTTGTCACAGACCCAAATCAAAGTCACTTGCAATAACTTGGCCTATACAAGCTCTCAAAGGGTTTCCATTTTTTAAATCCCTCCATCAGGTAGTCTCAGCGATACCAGAGCTCTGTTTATATAAATGTTTTCTTTTTCGGTTTGTTTCTCCAGGCTTTTCTGGACCTAGCTGTAAGTGCTAAATGCAGAACACTTTGTAGGAGGCAAGCATATGGCTGGGGCCCTGTCTTCATGGCATCCTCCAAAGCCCTACATTTTTTCTTACCTGGGGTAATGCCAAGGAGGGAGTGCGGGGTTTTTGGAGGTCATCCAACGTCACAGGAAATCCCCACAGTGGCCGTGAAACGGTGGCTATGTCATTTAACTGATGTAGCACAGATTTGCAGCCATTGTGGGGCTTTCCCCATGTATAGACAGCCCCGGTACTCAGCACTGGATCTGAGCATGGGAAGACGCTACTCCCTGCAGCTGACTTACTTGCAGACCCTTCTCTGCACTACCACAATTTTTAATATAATGCACATATGTTGAAATGGTGCTACTAAGGGCACATGTTTATTTTCTACTATTATGGCATAACCATGAGCATTACATTCACAGTGGCAATGGTAACAGTCATGGCAACAAAGGGTACATGGGTAGTGGTAGTGGAAGGTCACACCTCAACTTTGACCCTGCTTTGCGACCCTTCAGTTTCAATGGTTCAGAGCCAAGATCTAAGCAGAATCTCTTTGGGCTTTAACTGAAGCTCCTAGCATTTCTGTACACCTTTGTAAATTAGATTTTGCACACTCGGGAATTCTCATAACATTTAAATGTGGTCTTCTTCCCATTGTGTTCCATATGTGTCCGTGCATTTGGAAACAAGGAGTATTAGAATTCTTTGTACGGTGCCTATACAATTATATTTATTTATAACCTTTGAGTCATGCCCTTCTTCCAGGGCTGGCCCTACCTTTATGTAGGCTGATGCACCTACATAAGATTGTGCTGCTCATTTCCCCCAGCACACCAGCACTGTCAGGAGAGCCTGCCACTGCTGGCCTGTCATCTTCAGTGAGTGCTCTGGAGAGCCCTACCAGCCGTTCTCCCACCATAGCATTTGCTACAGCGGGATTGCAGCTGGCGGGGCTCTCTGGAGTAGCAGCCACAGCCATCATGCCCTCCCATCATGGGCCACATCGTGCACGCCCTGCTTCCCCTTACAGGAGCTGCACGAGAGCTCGGCTAGGCCCCATGAGAGTTTGGGCAGCTCTCATGAGAGTTCAGCAGAGCCTCACGAGAGCTTGGGTGAGCTCTTATGAGAGCCCCACACCCAGGAAGAGGTGTAAGGTGGCGGGGGCAGGCAGGCTGGCAACACATGTTCTCATCCATCCCTATGGCAATTTCACCACAGTGGCAGGATCCGCACCATTAACAGCACCACATCCTTCTTGCTTTGAAGAAAGATCTTTTCATGTTCATGCTTCAGCAGCATTGTTTGCAGCAGGAACAGGACAGATGGGAAGTGGAGGGCAGGAAGACAAACCTCGGTGTCTTGTTATCAACAGGGACTAACATAGCACAACTTTGTATACTTAGTCATTGCAAAACCAAGTAGCAACTACATTGGGCTTGTTTCCTTATCACAGACAACTCTGTTGAAGGGGAACTCCTGGGCATTCTCATCAGGCTCTTCACTCTCTTCTTGATAATCATCAATTATTTGCAAGCTGATTGTAACTTCCGCATATCAATCGCACAGCGATTTTGCAAACTCCCCATTGAAACTCCAGCATGTGACTGCAATCGTATTGTTCAGCACAGTATAGTTAAAAGTGTAACCTACTTGTTGTGTGATGATGATGATGATGATGATGATGATGATGATAAAATGGAGAAGAGGACCGTGTAAGCCGCCTTGGGTTCCTTGCAAGAGGAAAAAAGGTGGAATATAAGTGCAGTAATAATAATACGTATACAAGATTAAGCCATTCTGACTATCACAGCCTATGGATAGGCTGTGAACTATGGGAAATGTAAGGTGACTTGAGTCCCCTTACCAGAAGTGCTTGAATTACAGAGAAGGGGCAGGTAGGGGCACCCTTAATGAAAATCCTTAAGCCTCATCCCTTGAAGCACTCCACATTTTACCAGATGCTGCTGCGTGTGGGAATCAAAAGCCCATAGCAAGATAAACGATGATTAAAGGTCTGGGGATAGCCTGACTGCTGACTGACTGCTGATTTGCCATAATGCTCGTACAGTAGACCAGAGGCACTGTGTGGAGTTCGCCTTTGTGGCAACAAGCTACACAGCAGGAATGTATGCAAAAAAGAAAAGCTTATGCAATGTGGCACCTTTAGTCTCATTACACTTCTGGTTGTGTTCAAAGGTGCTGAACCAGGAGTGCTGGAAGCTCTGGTGTAGACATAACAAAAATAGCTAGTATCGCATGGAATGAAGGGGAAATGCTAATGATCTACCCCTGCCAGGAAAATCTCTTCCCTTTCTCCCCCGGAATCTAAAATGGTACACCTTTCCGTGAGATATGATGCTAGCTTTCCATGTTAGGGGGTGGGGGTTTGTATGGGGAAGCACTCAAATGTGTGCTCCTCCACCTGTAGTTATGAAGTGGTACAGCCCAGGGAGAGAAATGCACCATGTGCTATTTCTGTGCATTTTCTCTCTCTCATCGATTCCTAGTTTGAGACATCTGGCATGCCGCTGTACCTCACCCAATCCTGTTATTTTCCTCTCGCCTGACTCAGTGGTAGAGCACATGCTTGGGATGCAGAAGGTCTCCGGTTCAATAGCTGGCATCTCCAGATAGGGCTAGGAAACAATCCTGCCTGAAATCCTGGACAGCTACTGCCAGTCAGTGTCAACAATACTGGGTTAGATGGATCAAGGGTCTGACTAGGTTCCTAACCAGAGTTTGTTTTACTGTGTTTATTCTTTGTAAATCATAGTGGCATACCTCAGCCTATCCCGCTCTCTGCTTGTGGTACACAACAACTTTGTAGATTCGGACTAATCTCTTAGGATTATTGGGTAGTGAGAAACTGGTGTAGAGTAATGAGGTAGATAACCTTCCTTCTTTGCAATCCTATGACTATGTGAATTTGTTCATGTGATTATGCCCTTGGTTAGTAACAGTTTGGAATATATGCTCCAGTACCAAGCTGTCCTACTCGGGAATTGCAACAATATTTGCAAACAAATGCTACTGAAGGAACCAGGACAGAGCATGGTTCTTAAAGCTCCACTTTCATGGGGATTATCTTTAAAGCGCTCAGCTCTTTAACCTAAAGCCCTCGTTAAATGAAAGGGCTTGTATTAAATGGAATCTCTCATCTAGACAATAGGCACACAATTAGCAAATCTTTGTTTTGTTGCCCAGAGCAGGGCAAACATGAAAATAGTACAAATGCATTAGACTGAGTTCCAAGTGGCATGTCCAATCTCTAGAAAAAGATATAATTCCAGACGTCCAGCTTCTGATGCACTCTATATGGCTTTAGATTTTAAAGTAGAATGGAGAGATGTAGATGGTTTCATTGGAGATATAAAAGAATGCCAAAGTCACTGCCATCAGCAATATCGAAGTTTTGAACACACCATTTTAAAGTACATTCTTAGCTGAATTGCAAGTAACTTCTTGCGAAGTATAGCTTTGACTTAATTTACTTGCAGAGAAACTTGACTCTTGCAAGATGCAGTGGGTTTCTTTAGCAAATCTTAATTGCCAACAACACTACTTTTCCCTTCAACAATCACAAAGTGATAAGCACCTTATGAAATTGACCAAATGAAAATTTAGTTGAAGGACCTTTGCACATATCCATTCACATTCAACTCTCCCCCCCTTCCTCTGTTATTTACTCCATTTTTGAAATGGAGATAAGCCCGGTGAAACAAGGACTTGCTTTTTGTTGTTGTTAATTGTGTTACTAAGCATAGCACTGTGTGCATTGATGGTGCTAGATAAAGAAAGAAGCAAAGAAGAAAGATTCATCCACAGTAGTGGAATTCATGTTTATCACATTAACAGGTAGCGTTGTCCAGAGATCGTAGATACTTTGACAGAATTGTAAACAGAGAACTGATTAGCAAATTAAATAGAAGAGAAAATGCCCTTGAAAAGAAAAGAGATCAACAAGTATGGAAACCCCAGAAAAGTTAAATATTAGCAAGAAGAACACGATGGTTTGAAAGTGTATCTTTAAAGGAACATTATACAGGTTAAAGAAATAACAGAAACCTGCCACTTCCTGGAGAGCTAAAGGAGACACTGAATTGATATTTAGGAGCATTGATTTGGTAGCTGGCCTTGCTACAAATCTTTAGGCTGTTTACAGCTTTAGGTTGTAATGCTTTACCCTGGAGTAAGTTCCATTTAACTTAATGGGACTTATTTGTGAGTAGATACATATAGGATTTCATTGTTAGTGATTTGCTGGTTATTAATCTTAGGATCACTTACTGTGAAGTTGTGCGCTGAAGTCATGGTAATACTTAAGTGGTTTCAGGATCACACAGAAAATATGAGTTTTTTTTTAAAAAAAAATTAAAAGCACATGAGGTTTGTAACATTCCAACCTATATAGAGAATGGAGATAATCTCTTCCAAAGCTGAGGCTTGCGTGTCTTGTTTTCATAAATACGTTACACATTCTTGAATTAATATGGCCTAGAACCATGTGTGCGGTTTTCAAACCCATCTGACTCCTATAATTCAAGATACTGTTTGGAGAGGACCTGCTACAAAGTCTACCAGTGTATACACTTACTTCTGAGCTTTCACCCTGCCCTAGAAAGTAATTGTACAGCCAGTTCATCTCCACATAAAGCTACTGGGGGAAACGATCCAGAGTTTTGGAGTTGGGTCTTATCACTATGCCGATAAACTCTACCTCTCTTTTTCAACTGATGTTCCAGCTCTACCTCTCTTTTTCAACCAATGCCAAGGAAGCTGTGGAAGTCATGAACCATGGATGGCACATGCATACTAGAAGAGGGGAATGATTTGGGCAGAGAATGTTGGATGAATATGAGGGGACCAAGGTGAGACAATGGAAGACAACAGAGGGCATGATTGTAGACCAGGGCGTAGACCAGAGTGGCAGGGCTGTGTTTTTGCAACGTTGTAAAAGGAGAAGCAACATGACCACATGGCAGTTTCTTCATGCAAGAGCCATAAGGCCAAGGACTGTTTACCATGTGGAACTTCACAGGACTGGCCCTGCCATTAGGGAGAGTGAGGTGGCTGCCTCAAACAGCAGATATTGTGTCAGAGGGCAGTGACAGTAGCCTCCCCTGACCCTTCCTCTCTATACCCTCTCAGCATTTCCCCTGAGACTGTACCCCGCCCCAGCCCAGATGTTCCCACCCTCCTGAACTGGTCCCCTTGTGTTGGCGATGCTTGGGGCTGCCCTGTTGCTCTCTCTCCACCACCCCTCTCACACACAGAGTTATCACACAGGAGCACACACTACTCTGCCCGCGTGACACCTATTAACACTTGCCTCTGCTTCTGCAGTGCAGCCTTTGTTTGAGTGAGCAGGAAGCAGGCACCAGGCAGAGCAGGGAGTTGCAGGAAGGTGTCAGGTTTGCACCCCCTAAGCTAGCCTGCTGCCCTTGGTTGTGGTGTTGGGGGACACACACACTATTCGATCGCCAGGGGTGAAGTAACATTCAGCTGGCTGCCAGTCCAGTCAGACCCTGTATGTGGAATGTGATGGTTGCAGGGGAGGAAGGAAGAGATTCAAACTATCATAAGTCTATATTAGCTTCCTGGGCCTGTAGCCAGGGGTGGGCTGGGGAGTGGCTCCCCCCCCCCAAATTTTCTCTGCGCATCTATTCCCCCCCCCGAAAATAATTAAGCGTCAGTTTACAATTTTGTCTTTCAAAGGTCTGCAAACTAGAAGAACTGCCCCAAACTTTTTTGGGGCATCCCCCTCCCCCACACAACTTTTAGGCTGGCTACAGGCTTGCAGCCCCACCCCACCCCATCACCTCATGCCCTCCACATTACAACTCCTCGCTTTCCTGGAAGATACGTAGAGGTTATCTTCGTGGGGATTGTGTTGGGGACTGAATGTGTGTCCCTCCCTGCTGTCTCCCCTGCCCCCGTTTCAAGGTGAGAAGTGTACAACCACTAGGCTGCTAGACTAGAGGATTCACTATTCCTTTGAATCAGGACCCCCAAGAGTAGGGCCATCTTTTACCAAGGGCCCCAGCTAGCACTGATTTTTGCGAGAACCTTCTGAACCTCTTGCCAAACATGTTTTAGCTTTCAGATGATTTTGCAACCAGCAGCGCATAGCAGAAGGATTGTGTAATTGATGAGGGCTGGTGTGCCTTTCACTCTCTGGGACTCGCTCCCTTCCACCGCAACGACTGATTCACTTCTTCCCTTGAAGTTTCCTTACCTTTAAACTCTTCCTCTTTTGCCATGAGCTGATGACGGGCTCCCCATGTAATGCTCTTTAGCTTGGGCTGTATCTGCACTGCAGGATTTTACTGTGTGGGGCATTCCTAATACTGGGTTCCTTTGCACAATGCTTTCTCAAGAGTATCATGCAAATTAGAGAAGAGGCAGGCAACACATTTTGGACTACAACTCCCATCAGTCCCAGCCAGCATGGCCAATGGGCAAGGATTATGGGAGCTGTAATCCAAAACATCTGGAAGGAACCAGGTTTCCTACCCTGACTGAGAGGGTTTACTGCAGCTGTTGAAAAATAGATTAGAAGGTACTTTTTTCCAGGACACCAGCAATGCATACACGCCTTTCCTGTAGTAAAGCACTTCAGTGAATCTGTTCCTGCTGCTTGTCAATCAATCAAAGTTTATTATACAGACCCTGTTCAGATGACATGCTAAGCCATGGTGGTTAAGCATTTTGAGTTAAACATTATGGCTTAGTGTATTGTGTGAACCATGACTTAGCATGTCACCATGATGGCTACATAACCATGGTTTAAACACACTAACCATTTGCTGCAAAAGGGTTAGCAGCTTAACCATGGCTTACCATGTTGTCTGAACAGGACCACAATTACAGACCCATTCCAGGAAAAAAGACACACCCAAAATAGTCAAGTTAACTTCAGATAAATTACAGTATGTGGACTGAAATAAATAACTGAAATAAATGATTTAAAGATGATCACGATAAAAATATAATATGCTGAATTAAAATATACAAACTATGATATATGATGCACTAGCGTCTCCATGGCTATGTCTTCTGCAGTCTTTCCATGTTTTATGATAGGCAAAATAAACACGCACCCCCACTCATGTTATTATTATTATTATTATTATTATTATTATTATTATTATTTATTTATTTATTTATATAGCACCATCAATGTACATGGTGCTGTACAGAGTAAAACAGTAAATAGCAAGACCCTGCCGCATAGGCTTACAATCTAATAAAATCATAGTAAAACAATAAGGAGGGGAAGAGAATGCAAACAGGTACAGGGTAGGGTAAAACTAACAGTAGAAAGTAACAATAGAAGTCTGCACAACATCAAGTGTTAAAAGCTTTAGGAAAAAGAAAAGTTTTTAGTTGAGCTTTAAAAGCTGCGGTTTTTGCCAGTCCCTCCCATATGTTCTTTGATACCACCAGCAGATGGTGCTGCTTTATCAAACAGTTTAGGTTTATTACCGCATTTTTTGTGACTTTTAAAATGGCAGATTATCCCTTGAAAACAACGCAAGAGACATTGGAGGTTGATGATGTTGTGAAAAGGATCCACGAACTTCCATGAGTGAACAATCATGGGTGCATGATAAATGCCTCATATGGAGATGCACCAACTCCCAGCAGTGTGGTGCCCTCTCTGAGCAGCAAAGATGAGAGCCAGGGCAGAAGAAAGATATTTGGTTGGCCAAGCAGTAAGGAGAGAGACTAGCAGCAGGTCAATT
This sequence comes from Elgaria multicarinata webbii, assembly GCF_023053635.1. NCBI lineage: Eukaryota > Metazoa > Chordata > Lepidosauria > Squamata > Anguidae > Elgaria > Elgaria multicarinata. The sequence goes on from NC_086172.1 coordinate 89,531,656, forward strand.
GCAACAATTACATTCTAGTGTAGAGAAGATTGACACAGGGTCCAATCCTTTACTGCTGCTCTTCTTTGCTGCTGGGAGGAGGTAGCCTGGACTCTCTTCTGCTGTAGGTCACAAGCTTATGAGGGCAGCCTTCTCCTGGTGGTGGGATGTATGTATGTGTAGGAATGGGATGAAGGCAGAGTAGGTGCTCTTCCCTTCCTCTCCCTTTGCAGCACAGAGAAAACAGTGAAGTACTTTACAGCAGTCCTACTGCAAAAGCAATACTGGTCCTCCAAAACATAGTTTTGGAATCAGCATGCCAACATCCAATCTTCCTGGGGTCCCCTTGCCTTGTGTCGCATTAAACAGGTCACCTGCCTTTCTGAAGGGATGTATGGAAAGACGTGAGAGCCCGTAGAGAGGTGCTTTGTGTCATCTGGGTTGAAGGAAGATGCAAGAGGTCATACAGGTGTAGAAGCATTTGTGTGTGTGTGTGTGTGAGAGAGAGAGAGAGGGGGGGGGGGATGAAAGAATTGCTGCTGAGGGTGGAACATCCCTCAACAACAATTGGGCTAAATGACTCCATCAGTTGCAGCCTAAATGACTTTGAGCATCATCACACAGGGGAAAATCGCGTTTACTTACCGTCGCTTCTCCATCCACACGTATGTCCCTCATTACTTCCTCTTTCAAAAGAGGAATAAACAACTTGCACGTGGCCCAATCATTGGGCCGTTTGGATCCCACTGCTTCTCTTGCACACAGCAGGAGATAGCGGCAACTTCCATCTTTAAAAACAAGTCAGACTTACTGGGGTGGTTTTTTGTCGCATGAAGAAGGGTAGAAGGGGTGGGAGGCATGCGGGAGACAGACGACTTCGTGAGAGGGACCTGCGAAAATCCATGAGGGCCCAGTAACAAGCGTGCAATAAAACACTAGTCTGATGGAGCTCTTTGACTCATTCTTTATTCATTCCCAAATATCTTATCCGCTTTCACCTTTAAGTCCTCCCGTCCTTCCCATACAGACAACTAATCCCATTGATTTCTCCTTGATCCTCAATGCCCTCTTAGCTTAGGAAACCCATCTGCTGGCAAAATAAACATTCACATGTCCTTGGGTCATGGTGTCTGAGAACATGGGGGAGATGTAAGCTGTTCAGGATGGGGAATGCAGAGAAAGGGGGTCTCTTTGAAAACTGCACCTGGCCATTGCTCCTAGAGCAGAGCCTGTCTCTGCAGCCAGGTAAACCTGGGATTTCAGCAGGCAGCCTCTCCCTACCTCCTACTTCACCAATGCAACCAGCGGGGACAATCGTGATACTAGTAAGTGTAAACCGTGCAACCTCATGGGTGAAGGCAGTGGAGTGAAGTGCTCTTTCCCTGCCCCACCCTCAGCCTGCTCCCCATGACAACCATATGTTTCCAACCTCCCCCTTCTCACTAAAGTCAGCTTTTTGCATTCCTCTCTGCCCCTCCTCAGTTTGCTATGGATTGTGCTGCATACCAGGCTATATTAAGAGCAGGGTGACTGGTGGACCATCTGACTAACTACAGGGGCAATCCTATGCATGTTTAGACAGAAAAAAGTCCTACAACTCCCAGCATTCCCCAGCCAGGGAATGCTGGGAGCTGTAGGACTCTTTTCTGTCTAAACATTTATGGGATGGTGCCCTAACTAACTAAAATTATTTTCAAACTGCCTTTAAGGCTGGAACCCTCTGAAGGCAGCATAACAAGATAAAAACCACACAAAGTGGACACAATAAAAGGTCCATAAAAACACGTTTCGATAAAACCCATAAAAAAAGTTGCTAATTAAAGCTTTAAAAACTAAATTTACCAATAATAATAATAATAAAAAACCATGGCCTTAAGGGAAGGTCAGTGAAAAACAGGTGGATCTTCCTGATGACCTTCAAAGAAGGAATTTCGGTTTGCTCTATTCACTCCTGGTGATGCCATGACTCTTGGCCTCAGTGTTTAAAATGGCTAACCCTGGAGAAAGCTTTTTGACAGCAGTGGGATTTCTTTAGGGGATCGAAACTGATAGAGAGATCCATAAACAAACTTTCTACGTTATTGTTATGTTCATATAACTGTCACCATTTCTCCTAAAGAGTTCTTGGGATGAGGAAGGTGCTGGGAATTCTGTTTGAGATTCCCACCTTCACAGAACTACACTACAGTTCCCAAAAATTCTCTGGGGAGAAGAAATTATTGTTAATCGTTTGCAAGTCTAGAACCCATATCTCCATACACATGCATTTAATGAAATATCAGCACCTGGGCACAGTGGACCTGACACTTCTTCACTGATGTGAGTGCATATATATTAGCCCTGGGAAATGGCCTCTGACTAAAAAAATGCCTTGCAGAAACATCAAGGGGGGAAGGCATCTATGTGTCCCAAAACAGAAGGGGAGATATTCTCAGGTACCTGGGGAAAAAAAACTATTTTACATGCCTAAAGCAGAAGAAACATTGGAAAAGTTAGAGAAAGAGAAGCGGTCCAGGAGGAAGGAAAGTCCCTGCACTGGGCATAGTAAAAAGGTTTTTTTTCAGGCACCTGAGAATATCTTCTCTTCTGCCTTGCTACAGAAATCAATGAAAGTTTATTTTCATTTAAAGGTAGGTCTCCTTCCATTTTCCATTTTTTTCAACTCCAGCACGACTCCTATCAACTTGGATCTACCTTGATACTGGCTGATTCCCATCTCCATTTGAGTGGATCACCCCCAGTTTCCATGTCAATGGGGTTTCCTTGCAGCCGAAGGCAAAGACCATGGGAAATGTGGAGGACCCTCTGCTCTTCTATTCTCAGCAGCATAATTTCTCCGTACTGACAAAGGGCACTGTCTCTAACAATGGCCAATCAGATGTCTCCAGGAAGCTTAGAAACAGGAAGTTGGATGCAGTGGTTGATCCCTGTTGGTTACTCCATGATTTCATTCTGGTTGGGAAATGATGGAGTATCAGATTTGATGCAGATCCCTACCCTAACATGCAAACCGCCCAGACAGCTTCGGCTATGGGGCGGTATATAAAATAAATAAATAAATAAATAAATAAAATAAAATAAAATAAAATAAACGAACCCTTAGCATATGGATGAGTCATTGTGCTGCTCAGTCTAAGTGTACATACAGTCACTGTGCATGAGCTGTTGTGTATACAAACTGAAAAGTGGAGGTGCTGTCCTTCCACCTCAGTCCCAGCAAAGATTTCTCATGATCAGATCTTCTTCTTGCCATGTTAATCAAATTGATTCCACTGGGAAGATCTGATTTATCTATTTTTATGTTTTTGGTGGTCTTTTATTTCATCATACAGCATTGCAAATTGTCCCATGTCACAATTTGCCTGCAGTTTATCATATGTGACAACTGCACCCTTGATTTTTTGTTTTGTTTTCACAGTATGCACGTACACTAGGAAGCCATAATGCACACATGCTCAATGCGTGGACATGTCGCAAAACCCTGTCATATGTCATTGCATGCAGCCATTTACATGCAGGTTGTTCATTAAATCTTACACAGAAGTGCCTTCTCTGGAGGAATTTGTCAAGCAGCCCTGACTTCCAGAGACCTGTGTTGGACTACCCTGGATCAGTCTTTGGTGCAAAAGTAGCTAAATCCTCACTGATATTTAATGTAGCCCAATTGGATTACATCTATGTGCATTATTATTATTATTATTATTATTATTATTATTATTATTATTATTAGTGATAATAATAATAATTTATATAGCACTATCAGTGTACATGGTGCTGTACATAGTAACATCCATCTATCTTCATCATGGCTCTTATTAGTAAATGCCTTTAGCCAGGCTTTATATTTTTGACGGGGGTAAACTTTTGCTTCCTTTTTTTATGTAATGGGGAAATATTGAGTGAATGCGGAATGGATCAGAAAGGGAAGGAAATATACACGGGAAGAGGTGGCGAGAGAAGAAAGGAAGAAAACATGAACTTAAGAATTTTTTTTTAGAAAAAACTAAAGATGAAAGAAGGCAACCCAATGGAAGGGAAATATCCTGGACAGAAAAGACAGTTTAAACTTCACTGTGAGCTCATTCAGTCATCAGAAGGGAACAGGGAGGGATACTTCTTTGCTGGCTCTCTGAAAGATCCCCCCACCCCCGACATTTCCACTAGGCTGAGAAGGAGGACGTTGAGGTGGAAGAGACAAGGGAGGGGTTGGGGGTTACGGGGGGGGGGAGTGGGATAGGGGGCTTTAGAGAAACAAAAGGAAACCAGCTTCAGAACTTCCTGAACAGGGAAAGAAAGAGTGAGACAGAGAGGGAGGGAGGGCGAGAGAGTGGGGGAGCGAGCAGTAACTAACAAGATTGTTAAAAAGGAAGGAGACAGACGGGAGAAGGAGGAGGAGGAGGTTTCACGGGCACGAGTGCTGCTGAGCCTCCCCTGGGGGTTCATTCTCACCCACCATGACCAGTGCGGTCTTGAGGCGGAATTCCAGTAAACAGGGGTTGCAGAATCTGATCAGGTAAGGCTTTACCTGCGCACAGGCAAGAAGAGAGGCGCTGACAGCCTGTTCTTTGTTTACACGGAGCAAAGCCACGGATGGGGCTCACGCCTCACCTCACGCCAAGGGACCGCTCGCCTCCGCCCCCACCCCCCGGCCACCTACCCACGAGATTTTGTACTCCCTCCGGGAAGGCGTAGATTCTGTATGATACGTGCGTTTTTACGCGATTGTTTTGTTTGTTTGTTTGTTTGTTTTAAGCAGCTACATCCATTTGCGAGCGCGGGGGTGGGGTGGGGGAAATGCATGCATTCAGGGGGGATAGTTGGCATTTGAGGGCGGGAGGAGAGATCTGAATAGATTGATCGCTTTTCCAGAAGTGCCTGGTGGAAATCGCGACCCAATATTGTTCCTGAGCACTTTACCTGAACATGCTGGGCTTGACTCTTGGGTTGGCAATTTGGTGTGTGAGCATCTCGTGGATGAAGAGAGGAGATCGACCGAGCACAAACGTATTTCTTATGTGAGGGTCGGCTTTTGGGTGGGTGGATTGTGTGTGTGTGTGTGTGTGTGTGTGTGTAATAATTTGCAGTGACATTAACTTGGTTGAGTACAAATTAAACCAGTAAGATAAAGGGACAGGTCATTAATTAGTATAAATGACTAATTTCTCTATACAGAAGGGGACCCACATGCTGGAATCTCTAGAGTCCTTTACTATACAGTGGAAAATGCCATTTCTCTCTCTCTCTCTCTTTTTATCAAGAAAAGTTGAATTGAAATCCTCTTAGGGGAACTAAGGCTGCAAGCAGCCCTGTTCACCCTTACATGGGAACAGATCCTATTGAAGACGGTGGGATTTACTTTTGAGTAACCAAAGCATGCATAGGATTGCAATGTAAATCTCTTTGGGAAAAGAAGGTGGTGCTCCAAGAAAGTATAACTAATTCTTTTTCACCTTAAAGCTAACTCCAGGCTGTAGAAAGATGAGGGTAATGAAATAATATTGTCCACCGATCCCACAAGTTGGGCATTTTCACCCTCCAAAGGAGGGAAGAGCTGACGACGACACATATTTCTGGATAATGCTCATCATTGATGTTAGTTCCTGGGCTTCTGAGCAATTTTTAAAATCATCCTGGGCTGGATCTACACTACTGCTTTGAAGCACTTTATAACAGTTTTATAGCGCTTTAAAGCAGTTAAAGCGCTTTATAACTGTTATAAAGCGCTTTAAAGCAGTAGTGTAGATCCTGCCCTGTTGTCTAAAACTGAGAATGCATTCTCTGTTCTTATGAATAAGCTGGCAGCCTTATTGAGCCTATCAAGATGTATTTGGACATATTTAACAGGGTTTTTCCGTGGGTTATCCCCCCAGGTGGCCACGCCCCTTTCCCTTGGCCACTCCCCTCACCCCAACCAACGATTGTTTGGTAGTTTCTCAGCTTTTAGGCAGCCTTTCTCCCCTTCTAAAAACACCTCCTCTAAGGCTGTGATGCCTCCTCTAAGGTTTAGTTACTGTCAGCATGATCTTTAAACTAACATAAGCTAGGTTTTTGGGGGCCCAGCCCTGAAATGTGGTTCCAGAAAGCTTGTATAAAATGGAATTCAGCCCCCTAGATGAAAGAGGCATTGCACTCCTGGGCAGGATCTACGCTACTGCTTTAGAATGGTTTATAACAGTAGTGACAACTGTTGGGGCCCAGGACACACTCTGTATACAGTTTTCAAATCATTTTCAAAGTGTCATATCCTGCTTGGTGTAGATCTGCTGCTGGAGCAAATGGCCATCTGCCCTCACACTCAGGCTTTTCCACACATTGGAATCTACGAAATCAATAAACCTCTGCACAATATTGATCAGTACTGGTGGTTACCCTACTGATGTGAAGGTCAAGGATATAAAATTACTGCAAAGGTTAAAGTGCAGGTAGAATCATGTCTGTCCAAATATGAAGAAATGGCATTGGACTGAGACTGTGGCCTTGGTTAGACCTACCTGTAAATCCAGGCTAGAGGAGGAGAAATCCTATGATGCAACTATTGCGGAATCTTGCCCTCGTTCACACGTGAGGCGTGATGAGCTTTACTGGAGAGCTGTCACGCCCGCCATTTTAAAAAAAGTTTTAAAGGGGCCAGCAGTGCAGGAGCGCTCCAGCAACAGCAGGTAGGTTTAAAAAAATTTAAAAATTTCCCCGCTCTCCCCTGCCCCTGATTTCCCCCCTGACCGCGACCCCCCCACCTGCCTGTGATCTCTGATCCCCCCATCCCCCATGATCTCTGATCTCCCCTATCCTCAGTGATCTCCGATCCCCCCATCCCCTGCGATCTCCGATCCCCTCCCATCCCCCTGGCTCCGTTTTCCCCCCATTTCCCCACCCTGCCCTGAGGGCTGCAGTGCTCCCATGGAGCGCTATGTGCCACTCACCGCTTTTCCTGGGTACTCGCGAGTAAATGTGGTAGCCGGGAAAAGTGGCGGAACGGGCTACACGCCCGCGGTCTCGGGCTCAGCCTGAGACTGCAGGAAATACCGGGCCACAACCGGTGTCAATTATCCCGGGCCAAGGGAGGGTTACTCCTGCCTGAGCCCAGGATCCCCTGTGCGTCATCTGGATGCACAGGGGCCAGCCCGGGGCTCGCACCGGGCTACTCCATCGTCTAGCAAGGCCCGCAGTGAACAAGTGAAACTGAAGTCAAGTGGTAACTTTAAAAATTTCTAGAGGAGACAAATCTGCTGATATTATTCCTGGGTCATAGGCCTCCCTTGTACTGCTTACTTAAGCTATATGAAGTGGAAGAACCATTATCGCTTTCAAAGATATAATCCTTAAATCCTGTAATCTAAAGTAGTCTCAGTGAAATCAATAGACTCGGTTTTAATATGGCTTTGGAGGGTTTCAACCCACTTGGAAATAGATTTGTATCAAGTTGAGAACGCTTCGTGTTCACTTTAGATTTCCATTCCTCCCTTCAGTCGTGGAAGGATGTCTCTCTCCCTAAGCATAAAGGGGGCTTGTTTCATTTGTCCACCCCTTAAAGAGCTTGTAGAACACGGTCTTGAAGAGCAATGGCCAGCTGCAATAGAAACCTGCAGGCTGACTTCAACAGTGCTTCAATAGATACTTACCCATTCATTCATTTTTCTTGTGGGTGCTTAATCTTGTTTGAGTTCATGAATTTTAACATTTCAACAGTGTTGGGTGTAATCCTCCTCCCAAAGCAATGGGCATTGGTTAAAGGATAGTCCCATTGGGTTCAATGAGACTTAGGCCACAGCTAGACCTAAGGTTTATCCTGGGATCATCCAGGGTTCGCCCCTGCCTGAGCACTGGATCCCCTGTGTGTCACCTAGATGAACAGGTTTGACCCCTGGATGAGCCAGGGATAAACCTTAGGTCTAGCTATGGCCTTAGTCTCATGTAAGGGTTTATAGGATTGCAGCCTATCAGTGGAATGCTGTGTCTATTTGGAATAAAACCCCATTGAATTTGTGAGTTGGGTTATTCCCAGGCCCAGATTAGCGTGCATAGAATTACAGCCTAAGTCTCACTGATTTCACTGGACACATCAGCATACCTCATTTCTCTGGATTGCATCCAAATGTTATATTTTTGAAGAATTTTTAGAAAACAAAATCTGTCTTAGAGGGCTAAAAGAATCTAATATGAAAAAGAGAAGCCCTTCCCTCAGCATGGGGCACAAGAAATGGTTATATTGGGCGGAATCTCATTTTGAAATAACACCATTTGTGGTTGGTCTGGGATATGTAAATAACTTCAAGTGTGTCATAAAGCTGTCAAATACAATTCTAATGCTCTTCACAATACAGGGTGCAAACGAAACAGGGCTGGATGGGTGGTAAGTTTAGCAATATAAGACCAGCTAAGATAAAGATGGGCTTCCCATTTTTTTTTTCCAAATTACAAAGCTGAACAGAAATGTCTGGCTGTGTGATGAACTGCAAAGACGTCAAAATGAATTATTATGAATTATGGGGTAGGAGAAGTCAGAAAAGCATCTAAATCAGCTGCCAAGGCTGAGGCAAATCCCTTCACTTGCAAACATCCCTAATAGATTTGCTGACTCCATCCAGTTTATAGTGTTCTATAAGCAGAGAGGAGGAGGAGTATTAAAGGCATTTTATGCTTGATGTTCAGTCAATGTTGGGCATAGCACAGGCTTAGTAGAACAAACCTTGATGGCGCAAGCAGCGCCTTCAAAGAATGCAAGAAACCACAGAATCATCCGTTCTGCGTTTTTGTGGATTCTTGGACAAGAGAGCTTCAGAACACCCCCTTGCCCCCAAGAGTCCCTGAGTAAGATAACTGCCCTTCTGCCAACAAGAGAGTTCTTGCTTGCATTTGTGACCCTTAATCTACCCTTCCGGTAGGTGTCTGGAATATCTGGGATAGTGAATTATGGGACCACACTGGAACCAAGGTTCAGCATGGTGGAACCTTCAGTCACCCATAGGACCATGGCACCAGCTCAACACTTTATGCTCAGGCACTACTAGTCTTTGGTTATTTTTTGCCTAGATCAATTTTTTTCTTGATTGTCCCTCTCTCCCCATACATACACAAGATATGACAAGTCAGAGTGGTGTAAGGGTTAGAGTGTTGGTCTGGGATTCAGGAAAGCCAGGTTCTAGTCCCCACTCAAAGCTCATTCTTTCCTATACAGCAGGACCCTAGTTGACGAATGAACAAACTAGTTAGCTGGTTAGCTAATGGCACTGGGAAATGCTAATAATAATAATAATAATAATAATAATAATAATAATAAATTTATTTCTAACCCGCCTCTCCATCCTGATTGAGGCGGGGAACAACAAGTATAAAATATTAATCAAAACACAGTATACATTGTTAAAACTTCCTAAAAACATACTAAAAGCAGTCTAAAAGCATTCCGAAAGCATCCTAAAAGCATCCTAAGGGTTGTAGGACTTTTTTTTCTGTTTAAACATGCATAGAATTTCTCCCTAATTCAATTTTTTTTCTTACCCTTTCTCTAAAATGTTTAGGGCAGCAGACATATCCTTCTTGCAAGTGCAAGGACTCATCCACGTTTGTCCTTGCACTTGGACGGTATGTTTAAGACAGCTTTCCAATGGCCAGACTGGTTGGGAATGATGGAAGTTGCAGTCCAACACACATGGAGGGCACCAGATTGAGCTGGTTAAAGCAATACTTAGGCCTGGTTTAAATGTGATGGTGTGTGCGCGTGTGTGCGTGCACATGCATGCACATGTGTGCATACATTTTAAAAGCAAAACACTTGTACAGGTGCTAGTGTGCCAGCTGCACCCTTTCCTAGAGATATTGGATCTGGCCACAGTGACACGTGCCATAATTACATCCTGATTGGATTACTGTAATGCGCTCTATGTGGGGCTGCCTTTAAAGAGTATTCAAAAACTTCAGCTAGTTCAAAGAGCTGCAGCCAGAGTGTTGACTGGGGCTGGTTACAGGGAACATACAACTCACCTGTTAAAACCCCCCCAGCTCCACTGGCTTCCAGTTTGTTTCTGGGCACAATTCAAAGTGCTGGTTATGACCTATAAAGCCCTATATGGTTCAGATCCAGGTTATCTGAAAGACCATATTCTCCCTTACAAGCCTGTCTGTGCTTTGAGATCTTCTGGGGAAGCCCTTCTCTCAGTCCCACCACCATCACTGGTACGCCTGGTGGGAATGCGGGAGAGGGCCTTCTCGGTGACTGCTCCAGTGCTCTGGAACTCTCTTCCCAAGGAAGCTAGATTGGCTCCCTCCTTGATATGCTTTAGGAGGCAGGCAAAAACCTTCTTTTTCCGGCAGGCCTTTGGTGAATAAACTAGACCTCTGTCTGTGCCTAGGACTTTTAAAATTGTTATGTATTTTAAATGTTTTAAATGTTTTAATATTGAAACGCATTTAATTATATTTTTTAACTTTTGTACATTTCCATTTATAGGTTTTAACTGTATATGTTTTAATCTTGTAAAACCTCCTTGAGGCCCAGCACTGGGCAAAAGGCAGGATATAATAATAATAATAATAATAATAATAATAATAATACAGGCTTGAGTCACATTTAAATCAGGTTGCGTGTTTACACAGTTTATTCAATGGCAAGAGAAAACTGGCATGTCACTGCTGCATGTGTAGGGTTTATGGCCGTATCTGAAAGGACGTTGGCTGAACATAATTCATAATGCCCTTTTTGTCTTTTTAGCATCATTTAAAATCTGGCCTCGGAGGCTGTGATGAGATGCTGGAGATGAGGTGGCTTCTTAGGGCTGGCTCACACTTTCATGTTAATCAGTTGACAAGGGTGGCATGAAGTATGTATAAATGTGCCTTTGGAGATCAAACACCACACAGTAGTATTTTTGATGGGGACAGTTCACACATGCTTTTGCATGTTATTAAGTGTGGAGTAAGTAATTGATGTACTTGGGTGTATTAACTGGCTCTTGGTCAAGACAAGATTGTTTAGGGAGGGGAAAAAACCTCTATAGAAAATGTGTGCAAATATCAGAATACATAGCAACAAAGATTCTATAAAAATAAGATGTTAGGCCCACTGGTTTCTTTCAGATATTTTATAGATGATCATCAACGTTGAAATTTGGGTTGCATCATTTGATAAGCATTGTGATGTTGTAGTCTTATTCTGGTTGTGCAGGCTATATCGTACTGGGAGAGGTGTGAAGTTCTCTCTCTCTCTGAATATCATGACACAACAGATTGTGGCAGACCTGCACAACCTGTGACCCACCAAACTGAGCACAGCCCACCAGCTAAGCATGTTGATTCACCAGGGGCTTGATAGTGTTTCTCTTTTAGTGCCTGCCTGGAAATGCAAAGGCAGGGATTGTTGAGCAGTCATCAAGCTACCGTACATGGATGAGGGCTGTGTCACTTCCATGGAAGTTCAGGCAATATGCACATTTATTTAAATGTAATTTATTTATCAATTAAGACAGGGTTAAAGGGCTTAGGGTATAATCTTATCCATATTTAAAGAGAAAGCAGTCCTAAACTCCCAGAATTCCTAAGCCAATAGAGCTGGGGAATTCTTTTTTCTGTCTAAGCATGGATAGGATTGCACCCATAGTCAACTAACAATTCTAGTTAGTCAACAGAGGGAGTAATCCTATGGTCTCTGTGAGAGTGGCCCAGGGACCATAGGATTGTTCAGATATGGTATAGAAATGCAATAAATGAATTGAAATGAAGTATTTTCCAGGGAAGATGCAGATTTTCCTTATCAGCATTTACAAATTTTGCTAGACATGCTGCATCTCTAGATCATGGATAGGCAAGCTTTTGGGGCTCTTTTTGGCAATTTGAGACACTGTCCTGGTCATCACCACAAAATTCCTCCCATGGAAGACATGGCAAAGGACATGTTACCTGCCCAAAAGACTGAGTACAAGGCTGAGCCCTAAGACACTAAACTACACCTTTGAACCCACAGTTTTTATTACCAGCAGAAATCTATTTCATAGCAATCTCAGCTGCCAGCAAGAAAACATGCTAATTGTTTAAATATATAGTTAGGAAGGGTAGAACACCTTTGTAGGTGCCAAGAAAGGTGTCTGTGGGTGCATTGGAGCCTGTGGGCATTACGTTGCCAACCCACTGCTATAGACATAAGCCTACACATTGCCCATTTTTATGTACAGGTGTAACCTCCTCATCTTAAACAAAAAGTATTTAGACTATTAATATGATTTTTAAAAAGTTTTGTAGGCTACTGTGGGAGCCCTGGGAGGGACTGAACATTAGTTGTTTTGTATTGTGTTGTTTTATATTGTATTTTATTCCTTTAGGCTTTTGTAATCCATCAAGAGAATGTTTGTTACTGGACAGATTAAAAATATAATAATTAAAAAAGCATGTATGTATGTACATACGTTTAATTCCTCAGCTGTCATTTGGCAGCTCATCATTTATAAGTTATTGCTTAGTATATGCAGCCGGAGATCCTGTGATGCACAAATAGGAAAAATAAAATCTGCCTGTCCAATAGTCATAAAGCTACTGAAAAGCAAAGAACAATTCAATAATTTAAATAATCAATTAAATACTCAATAGCGAAAATTTATTTATTTATTTATTATTGCATTTCTATGCTGCCCAATATCCGGAGCTCTCTGGGCGGTTCACAAAAATGAAGACAATCTCTTTTTAAAACTGTTCTGAACTGCAGATCCAAATTTCACATGCCCAGCATTCAATAGACCAGTGAAGGGAGCAATCCTATGACTCCTAGACAGAGTCTGGGGGTTCATAGGTTAATTTGGATTCCAGAATCTGAGGTCAGAGTCAGCACTCCGATCTTGTAGCCAAGAATCAGCTCCTTGTCCCTGCCCCTCACAGCTGGCATGGAGAGATCTATATCCACTGCCTCTCTGAGATAGCAAAGATGGCCTAGGAGAGAAGGAGGCATGTTAGTGGGTGGGGTGGGGTGGGGGTGGGGTGGGGAGGAGATTGGGGAGGCCGACTTATGCCGAATCCTCAGGCCTCTCCAGCCTCCGTTCCTCCCACTCTGCAGAACGCCAGCTAGATAGGCAAAAAATCCTGTGCATCCAGAAGATCACCTCCACCCCTCTTCCTGTTCTGCATTGGATGGCCATAAACCTCATAATTTGTTGACTTACAGCCATCCCAACTGGATTGCACCCTAACATGCAATCATTCTGAGGCATTTTCAGAACTGTTACTTAAAATTGTTTTGGTTTTCCCCACATCTGAAATGTGAATATAAAATCTACATTGGCCAGAATATACATTCTGTTTTTTAAAAACTGCTCTCTTCCACTTTGGATCCCAAAGCAGCACACTTCAAACTAGGAGTTACTTTCTGCCAGTGATGTCCATGAGGTGCTTATGTGTGAATAACGTTAGAAACTCATGTTCCAAACTAGTGACTATTATGACCCAAAGTGGGAGGAAGCTGTATCAATGATGAATGTGGAAAAGTACACTGAAGAAATGGGGATGCATGTATATATGGAGAATAAGTTGCTATGCAGAATAATTGAATTGTGCCTGGATGGTTAATGCAACATTTTGACAATGGCAACATCATCCACTTTACAGGAATTCATCAAGAATGAAAGAATGGCTAAAGCTCAAACAAATCCATTAAAAAAATAAATCGTCATCCATTTTACAGGAATTCATCCAAAACAAAAGAATGGCTAAAGCTTGAATAAATCTGTTAAAATAAATAAATCTGTGCAATGATTTAGAAAAGAGTTCAAGCTTTAAATCTCTTACTCAGGAGTAATCCTGTGGACTACTTCACATGTTGTAACCCGCCTTGATCAAAATGGAGAGGTGGGTAAGAAATTATTATTATTATTATTATTATTATTATTATTATTATATTTCAAATCATTGGGCCTATTCAGGAGTAAGTAATTTGAGGACTGCATTTTTGATAGGCACCTATGCAGCTTGGATCATGTTGGTGGAGACAGAGCAATGGTGGTACTGTGGAGAAAAGGATAAACAGAATTATTATGTTGTGTCAAACCGTACGTGCATAAAACAGAGTGACTTAATGTCAGCATACAAGGCTGAGACAGGAGAGAATTTAAGAGTGTGTGTGTGGGGGGGGGGGTTGGGGGTTGGGGGGTTGGGCAGTGTTTTAGTGGTATACAATCTCCCAAAAGTGTTAGGCATTGTTGTCATTGTTTACTTATTATAAACTGGGATAAAGCAACTTGAAGCAATTTACCATCTAACAAAGGTTCTGTTTAACAACCCTGGCAGACACTGGAAGGGAAGGCGAGAGTTAGATAAGGATGGTAATTGTCCATTCTTTCCCAATGTCATTTCTAGTTAATTACACAGCCCACTGGCAATAAGGTCTCCAAGCACTCCCATAGCTCCATGGGCACTTCCCAAAGGCCGGCCTTTTCTCAGATGCAAATGGAATGCTCCCAGCAAATGTTTTCATGTCAAGCAACTGGCTGTTGCTTCTTTTCAAAGGTCAGAGAGGATGCAAAGGAGACAAAGCCCACCTTGAACACCATGTTAGGGCCACTAGAATGGGGTTTTCCACAGGTGTCATGCAAGTGACACTGTGGCCCCCTCCCCGTAATTAGCATGTAAAGTCAACAGAGATTCTTGAGGCACCTTAAAGCTCTTGGGGAACCTCTTCCACCCTGAGGGCCAATTTTCATTTTGGAGAAGCTCTTGGGGTGGTGGTGTCACATTCCAGTGGTGGGTGGGGCTGAAAGCAAAGGGGGTGGAGCCAAAGGCAAAAGACAGTGGCAAAAATACAGGGGAAGTGTAAGCATGGCCAAAACACAGCTGAGGAGTAAGTTCCATTGGTCCCATGGGATGGATAAAGCTAGATGCAAAAAATAAAAATGATAAAATTGCACACGGACTGCTGGTCCATAAGACTTTCTTAAGAGTAACCTGTCTTCCCATGCATGACTGCATGTGTCATCATTATTATTATTATTATTATTATTATTATTATTATTATTATTATCGTCATCATCATTTATATACCACCCCATAGCTGAAGCTCTCTGGGCAGTTTACAAAGGTTAAAAACAGTGAACATTAAAAACAAATATAAAAAAATTAAACCATAAAAAACATAAAAACAAACAAACAAACACAGGCAATATTCATTTAAACAACTATTCTGGGGTCAGTTAAAAAAACTCAGCACATGCTGTTAATTGCCTGGGAAAAAAGAAAAGTCTTGACCTGGCGCCGAAAAGATAACAATGTTGGTGCCAGGCGAGCCTTGTCAGGGAGGTCATTCCATAATTGGGGGGCCACCACTGAAGAGGCCCTCTCCCTTGTTGACATCCTCCAAGCTTCCCTCAGAGTAGGCACCCAGAGGAGGACCTTAGATGATGAGCATAGTGGTCACGTGTTCATGTCGGGAGAGGCGTTCCATCAGGTATTGTGGTCCCAAGCCATGGCTTTATAGCATGTTGTTGTCCTAAAAGTTTAAAAAAGAGGGGGGGGGGAGAGGGGGGGAAGAACCAGTTCTTTTCCAGTTTACAGGAATCTTTCTGTTTTCCTGGAGGGGATTCCACCGCTGTGTATCTCCCAGGTTCATGAACCACTGAGGGCTCAAATCCTGACAATTCTACGCCCTGCTGTGGTCTATGCCTATATTGAACTTGCAGCCTTAAAATAAAACCTACTAAAGTGGCACCTCGGTCCCAAGCCCACTGTAAGCAATACAGATGTTTTAGTTCACCATGAGAAATTTTGGATTTGTAAGAAGGAAATGTTCTTTTTCCGTCTTCAAACTTATTGCTTTATTGATATGCAAAGTTATGTAAATATAATCCATTAAACAATTATGTGATCAATGAACTTATGGAGCGATCCCCTGTGTGTCCCCCACAAACAGCGCCAACTGACTTCATAGGATTGCACCCTAAGATTTCCTATGAAGCTTGTCAGCTGCTTATACTGGTTTCATGCCAATTTTACTGCCATGGCTGCCCCCGCCCCCACAAGAACCCTGGAAATTGTAGCTTAGTGAGCATGCTGAACATTTCTGTTAGAGATCACTACCCCCTCCCCAAGTCCCAGAGCTGCAGATCCCAGGATTTTCTGGAGAGAGGGAACAGCTCTTAAATCGTTTAAAAAACTCTGGTATAGTTAATATATACCCTCAGATAATCTGCAGCAAATCAGGAAGAGAACAAGCAGCCCCGACTGTCCTGCACAAAGCACTCTTTCACACTCTTTTAGCAAATAACAGGAAATCAGTATAGTGATGCTGACACATTAACTGAGTGGAGTGCACACAGTGACAGACGCATCCAAGGGCGGAGACCACCCTACCCACCTCTGGGGCTGCAGGGTGGAAAGTACCCTGAGCCAAGCTTAGCTCAAGCTAGCATTTGAAGTGCCTGAGGCTTCTTCAGCTAAGCATTCATGAGATGTCCACATTCCACTCTTGGGAGCCCACCTGTCCCTCAGAGGCCTGGTGGCTAATTCTCCTCTTGACAGTGTGAGAATATGAGCTGTTTCCCCCTCCCCAGCCCCCTCTCTGAATACTCCATGCATTCATTCTCAGAATTTCCAAGCGCTGCGGGTTGTATCACAAGTGCTGCAGCTGCCCTTCTACCCAGCCATTAGCTGTACATCACTCCTCTAACTATGTCCAAGGGTTATGCATGGCATGTCTGATGTTATGGACCACATTAGTATTGTGGGTGAAAATGGGATAGATGCTCAGCAGGTACACAAAACATCTTGTGCCTAACTGGGACGCCTTGCTCGTGAAGTCAATGAGACCACCACTGAGTGCTTAAATCTTAATAGAAGTTAGAAGTTCATGTGTGAAAGCTAATCTGGGATACAGGAGAGGCAGTCACACAAGAGGATGGCTAAAGCATGCAGCCCAGGGAGGTACTGGAATGATCTGGACCACTTCAGACTGCAGTGGTACAGATCATTGTCCATTTTGAATCTCCCCCAAAGTAAAACTCCAGTCCAGTCTTCCCCAGCCTGGTGCCCTCCACATGTTTTGAAATCCAATTCTTCTATCAATCCCAGCCAGCATGGCCAATAGTCATGAATCCTGATAATTGCCAAAATATCTGGAGGACACCTGGTTTGGGAAAGCTGCTCCATACACTCTTGGATGCAACTGGTTTTCTAGATTAATTTCAATCAGTTTTTAGGACTGGTTTTGGAATTGAAACTATATTCATCACCCTGTGGAAGAGAAGGACAAGGGGGAGGGCAACCCTGTTGATTCTCTTGGATCGTTCAGCAGTTTTTGACACATGGCATTTGTCTGGAGGGGCTGTCTGAGTTGAGTGTTGGAGGTACTGTTTTGCAGAGGTTCTGCTCCTACTTGGACAGTTTTGATTCCAGGGAATAGTGCTGAGGGAATTCTTTTCCCCAGCAGGTATGTTGCTGGGCTCTAATTTATCTCCTATGCTGTTTAATAGCTATATGAATCTGGTAGGTAGTGTCTCTCGAAGATGTGGGCTGAGGTGTCAATAGTGTGCAGATGACACCTACTTCTAACTCTCCTTTTCTTTGAATCCCGGTGAGGAAGTTGGTGTTCTGTACCAATGCCTGGATGTAGTAATGGGCTGGATGAGGAACAATAAACTGAGACTCAATCCAGAGAAGACAGAGGTACTGTTGATGGGTGGTTCATCTGCACAACTGGGTGGTGTTCAACCTGTAGCTCACACTTTGGGAGTGCTCCTAGATATGCTAGTGTACTGTCACCAGAGACAAATGGCCTGTGCGGCTATTTATCTGTTCCTTTTATCAGATTAGGTTGAAATCGCAGTTGTGACCCTATCTGGACAGAGATAGCCATGCTACAATTATCTGTGCTCTGGAAACCTCTTAGTTGGACTGCTACAATGTGTTGTGGGGGGGGGGGTGTCTTTGAAAATGGTCCAGAAACTACAGTTAGTCCAAAATAAGGCAGCAAGATTGCAAACATGGACTGGATGGTATGATGATATTACACTCATGTTTTGTCATCTGCACTGGCTTCCAGTGCATTTTGGGACCCAGTTCAAAGTGCTGGTTGTAACATGTTAAGCCCTAATCAGTTTAAGGCCAAGTGACCTGAAACAGGGGTAGGCAGAAGGTGGATCTCTGGATGTTTTGGGCTTCAACACCCAGAAGCTGCTGCCAGGATAACTTTAGAACATGGGTAGAATATTATCCAGTTTGGAAGCTCCTCACGAAGCCCTTTAAAAGACTGTAATCTCTGGATGATGGCAGTGTAAAGATCTGGACTTGCAAAGCTGTCTGTGTCAAAGACATCTGTCAGCATCGCCTGCAATCCCTTGACTAGAATCTCTGTATTGCTAAAGGTGTTGATTCACTGCAACCCAATCAGGGTTGTGCCCAGTGCTGCTATGGCTATAATCGGTGTCCTGCTAAGTTTCTCAGTGTCTATAGATGCAGCCTTGGTCTGTGGAATCTGAAATCTGGGAATACTGCCAGCTGGATCAATTTAACATTAGATCTCCTAGTGGGAGGGCACCCCACACGTAGGCACTGCTTAGTGGTCTTTGGATGGAGGCTGCCCTTAACTTTTAAAATTGCTCAGAGCCAGACAATTGCAGAGCGAGTGTGTAGAAGAACCTGGTCAAACTTCATTTGACACATCGTTGAATTGGTCCTTGGGCTCCCCATAGCCAGGGACCGCTCAGCATTTATCCTCAAAGTGTCCCACTCACAGCACATGGCTTATTATATCAGGAAGCCTGTTAGTCTGAGAAGGCTCTCCGGAGGTCTTTCCTCTGAGCCTGCTTTCATCGTTCATAGTTTGCATTCTGAAATCTGTCTCATCTTGCCTGGCATGCTTGTGGAACGTATAAATCATCTCTTTCAAGCTGTCACTGCCCATCACTTGCCCAAATGACAGCTTCTCTTTTTAGAAGAATCTAATGTCCTGGTGGGATATCTTTTAATTGTCTTGGGGCATTGTTGCCGTGGGTGTTTTTTAAAAAAAGATTTAGCATGACGTATGTCTTCCTGCAGATTTCACTTTCCTAAAGAGCTTGTGCTGAGATTTCATATTGCTGGCCTTCTACTAACGCCACCCGTCTTATGGGAGGCTTATGCTCAGCTCTCTTCCACTCACCAGCCAGTGGGAGAAATTAAAACATTTTAATGCCATGATTCCCAGGCTGTGACCCCCGCTGCACCTTGGATAGCTCCTTTAGGGGTCTGACAGAAACCTGGAGCGGATTACCTTCCCCACTGACATAAGCGTCACCAGCCTCCACTGACACCAGGTTGGGGAAAGCTGGTCTGCACCTTTCCTTCTCCCTTTGATATTGGAAAGAGCCAATCTGTTCCAGATACTATGTGTACTTTTGGAAAGGGAGCTGGCATTCTAATCCACATAGAGACAGGGTTGTTTACAGTTTTACTTTTACACGATCAGCGTCTGAAAACCAGGTAAACCTCAGAGCAGCCTGACAATTTTGTTCATCCTTAACCCCATCAGGCTCTGCCCATGATGGATCACACATCACTTACAGATTAGTCAGTTTCTGCCAGGCGCAATCCCGACTGGCCAGCTGCATTCCCCAAGCTTTACTATGCTATTTGTCCAGTATTTTAGTTAGAAGCAGTTTTAGGGTGCAATCCTATGCATGTTTAAACAGAAAAAAAGCCCCACAACTCCCAGCATCCCCCAGCTGGAGTTGTCGGACTTTTGTTTCTGTCTAAACATGCATAGGATTGTGCCTTTAGTTAGAACATTTGCATCCAATTCCACCTTCGGTCTCCTTCCCATCTCCTGTCAGTCAGTCATTCTTTCTCCTGCAGGTTGGTAACTCAGCACATGGAAGGCGCTTCCAGATGAGGCTTGTATTGTGCCATCACCCTGCCTCATTCACAGAATTTGACGAAGGGTCCAGAAAATATGGTCTTCCATTTGAACTGCTCCTGTTTTTCCACCACCACTTCTTATATCTTTTTTCTTTCTACAAACACCCACACCACACACACACATTAAGGCCTGTCTGGAAGTATCCTGAGATCCACTGACTCCAATACATGTTCAAGTATATTAATTTATTGCATTTTTATACCGCCCAATAGCTGAAGCTCTCTATGGCCGTTTCTACACCTGCCTTTCCCCCCGGGATTGTCCCGGGATCATCCGTGTGCATGCAAATGACACGCAGGGGATCCTGGGCGCAGGGCAGGGATGATCCCTCCATTTTCCTGGGATAACCCTTAGGTGTAGAAAGGGCCTATGTCTTGCTGGATGGCTCAGACATCCAGCAAGTCATAATATACAGAAAGGACAGGGCTGTGTTTTAATTTTGGAGGCCCTTAACTGCTGCTTGTCCTTTTGTGTGAAAGGTGCGGACAGACAGGCCAGTAAAAGCCTGGGTGGAGGGGAGGGGGATAGGGTCAGAGGAAATAGCTGCTGTTGTTATGGCTATTTGCTCTATTTCTAGATGGATAGCTAGGGCTGTGTCTAAGGAGGGTGCTCCCTGTGGAGGTTTTGGGGGAGTACTGTTTCATCCAGATGATAATGTGCCTGTCATCTAAGTACTACAGGGGTAGAAATACAAAGGCTATTTGGAAAAGGACCACATGACTAAGCCACCCAGGTGGACCCGCCATAAATAACCGAGCACTCTCCAGTGCAGTTGGATTGTATTTAATATTATTAATGTGTGCCTTCAGAGACATAAACTAGTCTCAAGGTGTTTAGACTGAGTCTCAGAAAATGTAACCTAGAGTTGTTTTCCTCTCCAGACAAGGAAACCACTGCCAGGCGCTTACAAATGTACACGTAAAAATGTGACATTGTACTATGCCATTAGCACACTAGGGATGCTTTCGGACAAGAGAAGGAATTTAAACTGTGGAAAGTGGACAGAAACTGTGGCAAAACCACCTCAGGTAGAAGAAGATGAGCTAGAGGATGTCAAATCTTAAATGACCTGCCCCAAGATTATTGAATATTCACTGGGAAATACATTTATAGTGGAAAATAAATTTCCCTGTCTGTTAGAAAAGAAAATTATATACTGGAGGGGATGACTTATTTCAGGAAGTTGATCTATGGAGCTAATTGTTTCAATCTGGTTACCCAACGGGTGTAAAATGTTTGAATATATTATCCATAATCTGTTTCTTTGGTTTCCTAGTAGAACTGAAATAGAGCACTCCGCAAAGCTGGGGTATTGAACTACTATAAGCCTGAAGGCCAAATCCAATTTTGGAGAATCTCTCGGGTATCTGCCCTGATCACATGTAAAGCAAGGGTGGGGAGTTCTAAATTTTACAACAAAACGTGTGTCATGGTGAGAGAAGCTGCCACGTGACTCATCTGAGGGAGGCCAGGAGTCCCACTTTACAGGTTTGAAGGGCTGTTGAGAGGATGGTGCTGTATTTGAAGGCATCCTCTGTTTGAAGGGCTGTCCAGTCCAAGTCCAGTTTAAGGAGAAGGGAACATCAGGAGAAAGAGCAGGGCATGGGGCCTTGAAGTTGCCCACCAGCAATGAGCCCCTGCACAGCAGACTGAGCAGGCCCACAGGGCAAGTGGTCACAGCCTTCCCCCATTACGGGAGATGGATTATATAAATTGTAGCTAGTTTCTGATTACATGAAGTTATATTACTTTTGAAATTTGCATCTATACATATACAACAGCGCATGCAAATTTCATGCAAAGTGGTGCCCTTTCCGGGGGTGATACGTTTCTTCTTTTTCGTGACGCGTAAGTGGCCACACTAGCTGCAGACACTTTTCTCCCAGCTTGGTTCAGATACTGAGATGGACTAGGGAGAACCATTCCTAAACAGAGAAGAGCACAGGCAGGTGAGGTAAGATGATGGAAGGTTCGGGGTTCAGCTCCCATCATCCATATACACCTTTTGTTGCAACCCTTCGCCCCTCATACCCTACTCTCAAATTCTTTGTACCTGAACAGGGCAGGTACAAGAATAAGCAAATGAAGCTGCCCCTGTCACATCTAGGTAGGCCCGAAGTCTCTAGATTACTCCACATTCCATGCACATTTGCATACCAGAGATAACAGCCTGGCTATTATTTCTATGATCACTTTTCACTGAAAGAGGAGCAAGTCAAGAGCCTCATTTTTCCAGAGCTTGATCATGTGCTTTCAGCTTTCTCCTGCCTCTGATTCACTCAAACATGTAAACAAGCCAGAGGCTAAAGTTACTCAAGGGGTTGTTGGCCCAGAATAACGAATTGTGCAAACAGGACCAAAGCAGAAGAAAATCTGGTTTAGATGTAATTCCTTTTACTTTTCACTTGAGCGTTGCTTGCTAGTCACCCTATAACTATTGGGCAGGATTTACGGTACTGCTTTATAATGGTATTGAAGTCCAATGACAACTGTTGGGCTCCATGTACTGTTTTCAAACTGCTTTCAAAGTGTTATATCCTGCTTGGTGTAGATCAGGATGACGTACAACCCGCTCACCCCTCTGAAACAGATAAAACTAGAACATCTACATAAATAAGTTCAAAAGAGCATCATATTAAATCACTTACTCACTCAGATAGATTGCATTGGGGTATGGATGGATGGTCAGCAACAAGGCAGCACTTTTAACTTATGAATAGTGGTAAAGTGGTAACAGTGATATAAATAGAAATGTGCAGGGTTCATGCCTTCAGTGTCTAAGGTCCAAACTGTGCATTATGGGAAGATGTGTGGGGAAACACTAATGTGACATGGAGGGGACATGGAGGTCTCCCCATAATGTGTCTTTCTGGCCTGATACCGTGGTCATGTGTGTCTATGATATCACATACAATGGTACTGTTGTACCATCGTGTGTCATTTCAGTACCCCATGCAAAAGATATTGTGGGAAATTTATAATTTCTGTGGGAAATACATTTCCTTTGAATAAAAAAGAGGTGTGTGGGTGGGTGTTTTAATGAAACCTGAAAACATTGAGACTAAAATGGTCATCGCAGAGTTCCACAGGGGAAAACTAATTTCCTGCCCAGCTGTAGTTTGTAATGAGTCAGTGTGAATCATCCTATCAATGGTGGAAATAGGGAATCATTTCTATCAAGACAGTGTGTCATTTTAGTTTGAAGATGCTGAGGTTCATCAACCCATACCTCCATACTCCTCTGTCTTTGAGGAGGAGGTGGTACTGCATGCATCGCAGTAGGGAGGTTGCACTGATGAGGAGGGCAAGATGGTCACTTTGCCAGAAGAGCAAAACTGCATGGCTCTTTTGTGCATACAAACCCTGGGTGAGAAACCTCAGGACTAAGGACCAAACCCAGTCCTTCTGTGGCCCTAATCTGGCTCTCCTGGGCTCCCCAGATGGCCATGCTCCCTTAGACATCAGAAGAAACTTCCTGAGTGTTAGAACAGTATGACAATGGAACCAATTGCCTAGGGAGGTTGTGGGCTCTCCCACACTAGAGGCCTTCAGGGATGCTTTGAGGTGGATTCCTGCATTGAGCAGGGACTTGATGGCCTTATAGGCCCCTCCCAACTCTACTATTCTATGATCTTGGCCATGCCCCTTTCTCTCAGCCACACCCTTTCCCACCAATCACCCCTCATTTGGAGGTCTCCTGGCTTGTGTGGAGTCCCCCCCCCCCATTCTAAAAGGCTGAATTGTTAAGGCTTTAAGCTAAACTATGATGGTAGTTTTGGTGCTGCCCATTTTGACTTCAGCCCCTCCTATCACTGGAACGTGGTCCCTGGGAGCTTCGCTGAAATTGAATTTGACCCTCAGGCTGAAAGAGCAACAACACCCCGGATATAAACAATACAGACAGGAGCACAACTACTTTCTGCTACTGAGGTTAAACTCAAAGGACCAAATGGTGCAAGACAAACAAACAAAAAAACCCTGATGACAATAATAGGAAAGAACCTGTTGCTGGAATGCCAATGGGCAGGGGATAATTGTAGCCTATCTTTTAGAAGTGCCGACAGATCTTTTTAAAGGGTTCTTCTTTGTTGTTGTTCTTGTATGCTACTGTTGCTCTTGAAGCAATTGTCCTTCCATTCCACGCAGACAGGGCAAAAGAAATAGCAACAGATTGTGAGCTTCTGAGGTCATGGAGAGAAAATTAGTCACATCCAGCTAAGAAACAAAGGGAGCGGTGAAGAGAAGCTACAATGGCAAATCAGAATGCCGCTCACAACATTCCTAATAGATTCCCGGTGGAGTATTCCAAGGCAAGGATACAAGCGAGATCTGGGAGGGATGTTGCAGTTCCCACTTTAAGCCCTTGACTGGGAATGCTGGGGACAGCACAGTTTAAAAAAACAAACAAAAGGAAAACTGGAACTCCAAATAATTCTAGCCAAACATTGTGACTTTTCTTTCGTACTGGAAAGAGGCGAGCTGGAAGATGTGGGGTTAAGAGCATTTCTGAATTAGACCTTTTATCAAATTGTCACATACATAAAGGACAGAGATCATGATGGAGTGTAATGAATGACTTCATTTAGATATTTTTTTTTTTTAAAAAAGCAGCACAACACCTTGGCTTCCTGCCAGGACCTAGACAACTATTTCCATGGGAACTGTGGAGAAAACAGTAAATATGAGCACAGAATGAATCAAGGAAGAGGTTTCTCAGGTCTTGTTTCTGATAGCTTTCTCTTCTTTGTTCTTGTGCACCTTTGAGCTGCAAGGGATGAAATCAGGGAACAGAAAGGGGAGGGGGGATGAAGGTGCCAGTTTATTCACTGAAACAAAATTTCACTGAATATACAGATAAATACTTTTCATTTTAGTAATGACAGTCATTTCCTTGATAAGCTCCGCAGTGAGAGAAAAATGCATGACTTCACTTAACCCGCACACCCCCTTCCACCACAACACACACACACACACACACACATACATACACACACACACTGTGTACTTTTAAACTTGACCTTGCCAATTCCACTACAGGCTTCGCCATGCTTTTCGGAGTCCCACAGAGAGGTTTGAGTTTCAGACTTGTTGGCTTGCTTAAAAATGGGTAAGGGGTGGGGGAGACATGGAAAGCTGCTCCCCTCCCCAAAGAATAACGCAAGGCCCTAATTGCTGACATGCCACATACTTGCATTTACATCTTTATCTTTGTCTGGTGGGTTACTCAGACCAGAAAGAGCTGTAGTTAATCCTGCTACGATCGCCATCTCATAAATCATAGAAGTTGGTCCCAACCTAGCACGGAGCTTGCTTCACGTAATCCCACTGAAATCAATTGCTCAGCATGAGTCGGGGGCACACTTCTTCCAATATTTGCCTATTTCCTCTTTCTCACTGCACCCTCCCTGCATTACATCCCACATCATTTACTGGGCCCCCCAAATCCTTAGGGGCAATTTTGAAAGTGGGGGTGGGGAGGTAAAAGGGATGGAGTGGGAAAGGGTAAGAGGAAAAGGCTTTTCCGGGCATGGAAGACTACATGTAGGTAGGAGTCAAGCCATTGAATTTGATCACTAATTATATTTAATATTTCCCACAATCCCCTTACTACAGTGCCATCTACCTCACAGGGGTGTTGTGAAGAGAAAATGGAGAGGAGGAGGATTATGTAGGCCGTTTTGGGCTCCTTGAAGGAAAGGCAGGATATAAATGTAACAAACAAACAAATTGTGCTATATGGTCACAGTGATGTAGTAGTAGCGGTGGAGATAAACAAGGTTGGAAAGCTCCATCAGATGAGTGTTTTATGCATGCTAGTTACTAGGCACTCACAGATTTTCGCGGGTCCCTCTCATGACATCGTCTACCTCCCACCCCTTCTAGCCTTCTTCGCATGACAAAAAAGCCCCCCCCCCCGTAAGTCTGACTTATTTTTAAAGACAGAAGTTGCTGCTATCTCCTGCTCTGTGCAAGAGAAGCAGTGCAATCAAAACAGTCCACTGAATGGGTCACATGCGCATTGTTTACTTCCTCTTTCAAAAGAGGAAGTAATGAGGGACAAACACATGGGCGGAGAAGCGATGGTAAGCAATCGTGATTTCCCCCTATGTGATGACGCTCTAGACTACATGGCCACCCTAGCCCAAAGCCACCCAGCACTCAAATATGGAGCTTAGGGAACATACATCTCTCATGTCCAAAGTTGTGACTTCGTTACAGTTGAGAGGGTGTCCTTTTCTGGTCCCAAGGAGGAGCCCAAAGCCACCCAGCACTCAAATATGGAGCTTAGGGAACATACATCTCTCAAGTCCAAAGTTGTGACTTCGTTACAGCTGAGAAGGTGTCCTTTTCTGGTCCCAAGGAGGAGCCCATAGAGGCACTGTAGAGCAAGGCAGCAAGGGGAGCTCATAGTGAGTGACTTTGCTGCAACAAGGTCTAAGACTAGACTGAAAACTTTTATGCCTGGACATTCAGAGCCCCCTCTTCATTGGCGCACTGCTTGGATGGATTGTGGAACTCTTGAAGATGGGTGTGCTGACCCATTGCTGGAGTTGAACTCAGGGTTTGCATGGTTTGTTTCAAGTTGGAGGATCTCTGGTTTGGAGGTCTCCATTATCTTGGGATCAAGAAACTCCAGCTCTGCAGTGGTGCTTGGGCCTGGAGTCTCCTCCATTGGCCCCACTGATTTCTTACCCTCTTTGTCTTTGTTCAGGTCACTGCTGGGCTCTGGGATCATGACACCCGGCCCTACTGGCTGCCAATGACACACACCTTTATTGCTCAGATTCATAGATGAGAACATACTACTTGTACCACTGACTTAAGTACAGGGTGGCGGTCTGGGAATCTGGCTCCCAGTTAATACAGACAGAGACAAGAAACAGAATAATATTTGCATTAACTCTGGAGAAAACTCAGGGAAGAATTATTTTCTCAAGCCATGGAAGGAAAATTGGGGGTGGCTGACACTTCCTTTTGAGAAGAGGATTGTGAACTATATTTTCCTGCCCATCCACACACCCCCCCCACACTCAATCAGAAATTTATTCCTGGCTGAAGGTGGATTCACTTAGTGAGGTCACATGAATGGTGATTACTAACTATATTATAGTTGGCAAAGGATTAAAAAAGGGGGGTTATTTGTGATAGCTGACATGTCATGGAGCCAGTAACCAAGCAAACTTTTTTTTTTTTAAAGTGTGAGAATATTCAAAGAATATTTTTTGAATATTTTGTATTCAGTTTCAGCATTTGACAACCAAAGACTGTGCCATAATAGTCAAGATTTTGACAGTTTGGGGCAGCTGCCATGCAGTAGTGGACACTATTTGACACTATTTGACATGCAGGAGTTGGTATCTGACCATATTAGATAGCTGTCTTAAAGTAACAGTATTTGACAGTATCTAACAGCTGGCTTACAGTAGCAGACAGTATTTGACAATATTTGACAGCTGACAAGCAGTAGCACATGGCATTTTGACAGTATCTGACAGATAATTTGCAGTATAATTTAGGGAGCAATCTGCTTTACCCATACAAGTTATATTAACTTCATTTAGGGCACAATCCTACGCAAGCTTAGACGGAAAAATGTGCGGGAGGGTGCTGCTGCACTTGTGTCCTATTTGTGGGTTTCCTGTGGGCAGCATGTTGGCCACTGTGTCAACAGGATCCTGGACTAGATGGACCCTTGATCTGATCCAGCAGGGCTCTTCTGATGTTCTTGTGAGGGTACGTGAGTCAGACATCAAGAACTGCCAGTCAGTTTTACAGAAGTACATGTGACCTGCTGCGAAAAGAGAGGAGGAGTGGTTCTGGCACTAAAATTCATGTTATCGCCCACGTTGGAATGTTGCAGAAGCCTTATCGTTTCCTCTGGGATCTGAGGGCTAGTTCTGCTGACAGAGCATTGATTATCTGGTGACTAGGACCTTCTGGGAGGAGCCTTGTCAGCACGTTAATCTCCTGTTGGGGAGGAAGGAAAAC
Organism: Elgaria multicarinata webbii; assembly: GCF_023053635.1. Taxonomy (NCBI): domain Eukaryota; kingdom Metazoa; phylum Chordata; class Lepidosauria; order Squamata; family Anguidae; genus Elgaria; species Elgaria multicarinata. Next base: position 89,559,482 of record NC_086172.1, read on the forward strand.
AGCCAAAAAGCAGAGAGATGCTTGGGGAGAACTCTTGGTGCCCTCCTCCAGCATTCCCCTACCCCATTTGTAGCAACAGAACAGCTTGGCTCAGGAATTCTGATTAAAATACAGTGTTGCTAAGAAAACATATCAAAGTCCTTCACGAGTCAGAATTCTCTTTTTCTGGAGACAGAACAGAGGCCCCGGCTTCTTGGCTGCTTTCTAAGTCTCTCACTATTAGTCTCTGCATTTTCAGTGTCCTCTATTTTCCTTCGTTTTGAATTTACTCTTGTCTTCCTTTAAGGCATAGCAGTAATAGCTGTAGTGATGGCATTCAGTTGCCCAAAGCTGGATCAGGGCTGTGTTACTAGGTTCTCTCCCTCACCACCCCACATACGTCCCATGCAAACTGCTGCTGATATTCATGGGAGGAGCTCATATAACCATATTCTGATAGTGAGCAGTATCCAATGGTGTCATTACATTAGCACAAATGATGTTGCGCTCGCAGAAGTTCGGCTCCAAAAAAAATGTGCAAGTGTATAATCCAACTAGAGTTACATTTGTGCAAGTGTGGTTGTGCAAGTGGTTCTGCATTACACTTGTGCAGCTGGTTGTGCATAACTCTTGGGCAATTTTGTTGTGCAACCACTTGCACAAGTGTATCATGGACAACTACTGGTGCAATGGAAAGATTTGGTGGAGTTCGGCTAGCGATATTTGACTTTGAGGAATGAAACTATTGCATACTGCCCACTGTTTATGCTTAACTTTTAGGTTTTCTCCTCCCATACTCATTTCACAACAGCACCAGCCAGGTTGTTGCATTGATATCCCTGACTGCCCTTTTGGTGGTGGCCGCAGTGCTCATGCAGCTACCAACAGCCTCCTCCTTTTCCTCCTCCTCCTCCTCTTCTAGGTAGGCTGCTGTGGTGGCGGCATAATTTGCTGGAAGAAGGGAGCTGAATAGGCCCTTGGCTCCTGTCGGAGCTGTGCAGCCTCCATTTTCTGTGCCCACAATGCAATGTCCGGGTCAGATATTGCACTGTAGGGCATAGAAATGATAGGCCTTCAGCTCCCAGGCCTCCCGGGGAGGGCCTGAGGGGAGAGTGAAGATGGCTTTGGGAGCCGCTCTCCCACTCCCCTTTCCCTCTCCGAGGGGGCAAGAACTTTGGAAAGAGGAGGAACCTCCTTAGGTTGGATGGAGAGTCCTGGCAGGCCAAATGAGTCAGAGGGTTCCTCATCCATGGTCTGTCTGGTGCAATTGGATTGTGGACACATTACAGTTCAAGAACACACTTTCTTTGTATTATACCAGAGTAGTGGTTTTCAAACTGTGTTCTTTCCAGAGTTTCTTCCATGAGAAGGTCAAGAATGGTGGATAAGCTTACCTGAAATACATCTCGCTTATCCACTATTGGGTTTCCTCAACAACAAGCTGCAGCCTATGGGCCAAAAGCAGATCTCCAGGCCTCTCAATCTGGACCTGTGGACTCTCCTCAGGCCACGCCCCCTCACTGTCACCCTCTGGGTTATTGATATCATTCAATCCTTCTTTCTCTACAAAGCTGATGGAGGGAATCTTGCACATATTGGGGAAGGAGACAGTTGGAATGCAAATGTCTGTTTCCCCATTGTGTACTGAACAAAGGCAAGAGCCATGTCTGTAACCCCATCTGCGTTTGGCTCTGGCCACTGTTGGAAGACCGCATCAACAGGTTTTAACCATGATAATGTAGACCTCAATGGGGAAAATGTGCAGCTTCAGGGGAGTGATGGGGTGTATTTCAGGACACATGCTCAGTCCATGAAGGATGATGGTGAGGCCCAGCCTATGTCCCAAGTTATCCATTGGCAGGTGCAGGAGTCCCACAGAAATATGGAAAGTAATCCCAGGAAGGTCTGAAAATCACAATGTATGTTAACATCTGAGATGACGGCATTTTCTTTGTGATTGGCAGGCTAACTGCACAATGGAGTGTGGAGGATGAGGAGGAAGCAGCTAGAGAGCGCCGCCGAAGGGAACGCGAGAGGCAACTGAGGTCCCAGGCAGAAGAAGGCCTTAACAATACGAGCACGGCTTCAGACAATGGAGTGGCAGAACAAGAAAGCCGGTAAGAAGGGATTGAGCAAAACATGGCCCTCCTGCTTGTTCCAGTCCACTGTAAGGTCACATACTTCTCAGCTGATCAATGAAGAATTCTATGCAACTGGACAGCATGTATATTCTTGCACCAATAGAAGTTAGTTCAATAAAAATGACACTTCATTAAAAAAGTAAAAAACAAAGATCTTAGACTTAATAATGAGAATTAGGGAAACATGATTTCAGCCAGCAGTTATGCAGTTATGCACATGTTTCCATGTGGCTACAAGATGTACATTATACTGTGGACCCTGCCATCACATGGAGGATCTCCATCCTGTCATCCCCATGGGGATGACATTAAATTTTCCATGTGATATATGGGATCATCTACAACTTGTTCCACATGTTATGAGGCACCAGACTGAGGAGCCACCAGGCTAAATGCAGCCATCAGCCATGGTTGGTGGTTCCTCGTGGGCTTGATACACTTCCTGGTTTTGTTGAAAGGTTGTCTAGAACTTGGCATACCTAGCAAGTTGTAGGGTGGTCATGTATCATACTTTGCAGAGGATAGTCCTCTATTTGAGGGTGTCCACTATTGCAAGGACTATCCAGTCCTAGTCCAGTTTAAAGATTAAGAATGCATTTGGGGGTCCTCCTGCCCACTCTGCTGGGTGGGGCCCTGGACTCCTGTCTCAAAGACCTGCTCTGACAGCCCCCCTGTCTTTGTCATCCCCTTGCTCCCTGAAATTCACAGTCTGCCTCTATTACACCTCTAATTGCGAACTTCTCTATTACTCATGGGGTTTGGTGGTATAAGACACATGAAAATCTAATTCCTCCAGAAGAACTTGCAGATCCCTTCCTTTTCTTTTTCCTTTTCCTTTTGCTTTGAACAGGAAAACCCCACACACCAAAGAATGAGTACACTGCACAGCACTGTGAAGTCCAACATGTCCCATTAACTGTAGGCAGGACTACATGTTATGAGAGTTAACTTGTGTTTCCTTTATAAGGCAGAAGCGGACAGGGGGGAGATTTACAGGGGGAAATTAGTGGACAGGTGGGGGGTGCTTAACTCTTCTCTTGTGTGCCAATTCTCCTCTGCAGAAGTTTCCCTGTCCATCTACAATACTCCGCCTTCCTGGTCAGGCTGCAAAACCTAGAGGGGCCAGGAAGGCTCAGGGTAGGGTGGAGTGGGGGCAGCAATTGCAAGGGAGAACTAGATAGGTATAGCTAGGGACCCTGCCTTGCCATCCTCCGATCCATTATTACAAGTCCCCCACATCCCAACTCTCATATTTTCATGAGGTTGGGAGACCATGTGTTTGCTGAAATAATGCCCAATTGGAAAGTGAACCCTTTTAGTAGCGTATCAAAAGGCTGGATACTGGAGGAGATGTTAAAACGGACATATTAAACGAAAACGAAAAGAACATATATTTCCAGTTATTTTAGAAAGGTTTTTTAAAATAAATAAATAAATAAATAATGTTTTTCTTAGTGGGCTTGATTATTTCGTATTGCTCCCCGGCCGTTCCTCATCCTATTCCACAGCTGCTGATCTGGCTACAAAGGTCAGCATATTAATACTGGCTTTCTCTTGTGCAAACTCAGCTCCCCCTTATGGTGAGTCATCCTGTTCTTGTAACTTGTCTTGCCGCACAAGGCCCAACTTTTCCTTGAACAACACCTTCAACAAACAGCTGTGATAACACCTCTGTAGGTCCGGATTGTGTTTGTTGGACATCCTTTCTTTTATCCCTTTCTCTAGAGCATCATAAGAACATAAGAAGGGCTGAGCTGGATTAGACCATGGGTTCATCTCAGCCAGCGTTCTTTTCAGCGGGTGGCCAACCAGCTGCCTGTGGGGAATCCACAAGTGGGACATGAATGCAATAGCATCCTCGCACTCATGTTTGCCAGCAACTGGTAAACCTCACAGAACATAATGGGCATCCCTCCATGTTCAGATGCCCAACACTTCTGCATAATTAGTGTTTGGGATTAATAGTGGAGGAATGGCCATCACCACCACGCCCTGCCTGATACCAGAAGCATTTTGTTGTTGTAAGGAGAAAGAATAATACATTAAAGGGAAATCTTATACTCTTATTCCAGAACAGTACAAGTTTCAGTGAAGTCCTCCATAGAATAAAACAGACCTCTGCAGTATTGTTTATTTTAACATGTTTGATTCACCACTTCACTGCCCCCAGTCTGCATGTGCATCCATGTCACATCATGTACCTGTGAAATGACAGAGTTTTAATCTTTTTCTCACGTGAGACCCTGTCCAAATATTCCAGATGATTCAAATCTGTCATTTGGTGAGAATATGCAAAAATGACATGTCATGACACGTTTCCTACATTGCAGTGCAGAACCAGGATTTTCTGAGTGCACAGTTTAGCTCCCATGCCTTAAAATCCCTTTTCAGGATTTCTTGGCCTTATCTTGTTTCCAGAAGAAAATAAGAAAAAGAAAGGCCAGCCTTATTTTTCACTTCCGCAGACATCACATGCATCAGAGTTTTAAAATTCTTATTGTTGAGCACTGGAGCTGATTTTAAACACACACACACACACACACTAAACAACAGCCATGCAGAAAGTGGTTTAAGATCAAAGTAGAACCTGAGTGGCTGCTTTAAAATTGCTCTAAAAGTTGGTTTATAAATGCTTTGAATAAATGAATGAATCTTATATAAGAATAGTTTATTTATTTATTTAAAACATTTATATCCCACCCTATATCAATAGGGTGGCATACACATAAAAGCATAGTAGATATACACAGCTAAAAACAAGTTAAACAAATTAAATATTTATTTATTTATTTATTTATTACACTTATTATATACCGCCCCATAGCTGAAGCTCTCTGGGCGGTTTACAAAAGTTAAAAACAGTAAACATTAAAAAGTATACAAAATTTAAAACCATCAAAAACACAAATACACATGGTATCTCACAACATCCTTATCATATTTACTATGATCCATCTAGAAGGGAGAAGGCATACCATTTATCTAAAAGTTAGATAAAGTTAAAGTTGGATTTTGCAGCAGCAATGTTTTATCATCTTAAGAACTTAAGAAGAGCCCTGCTGGATCAGACCAAGGGTCTATCTAGTCCAGCACTCTGTTCACACAGTGGCCAACCAGCCATCAGCCAGCGATGAACAAGCAGGACATGGTGCAACAGCACCCTCCGACCCATGTTCCCCAGCAACTGCTGCACACAGGCTTACTTCAGTGTTTGCAGTTGCTCTGCTTTTATGTATTTTAATTCTTCTATGGAAAGACAGTTGAAACCTTTTCTCAATATCTTATTTGAGTATTTATCTTAACATCAGTGTAGTTATTGCTATACTGGACAGGAAAGAAGCAATATTTTTCCTCAGAAGCTGCATCCAATGATAAACACATACAATAAAAATTAAAGCTACATCTACCAGATCGATTTTGCTCATTTTTGTTTTAAACTGAAGCGTTACACTAGTATAACAGAAAGTACCTGTGGACTTTAAGGGCCACAAATGTTTATTTTGCCAGAATGACTGGAAGTTGCCATCCACATGGCTCTCTAGCAATGAAAAAAGGAACGTTTGCACCACCTGCAGACATGAAAGTATACGTGGATGTGAACGTTTATTTTTCTGTACAGAGATCATATCTTTATAGGGAAAAGTATTACCTATGAAGTAACCTTTAGCATTCTCTTTTCCTTATTGTGTCAATTGTGCAATATATTATATTTATATTGCATTATGAATGCTGCAAGTGCATTCTGGTTAATACAGTCTAGGTTGCCCAATCCTGAAAAGCCAGGATGAGCTATGCATTGTGGGATAGGGGTCAGTGTCAACTCAATCACTGAGTGGTTTTGCATGACCAGAACTCTCCTGGAGCAAAGAAGCAGTGTGGCTGCTTTCAACTCTGCCTGTCTGCTTTGAGTGGATCTTTCATCATGAAAACAGTTGGCTCCAGACAGTGAAGGGAGCCCAGGGGAGAGGAAATGAGAAAAATAATGAAAGAGGCCCCAAGCAATCCACCCCCCCCGCACACACACACGCACACTCGCACACCCACACACCCTGGTTTACTGATTTGCTTTTTAGTTAACTCTGGTCTCTGGGTTTGTGCATCTTTGTATTAAATTGCAGCCGTTGCGTTTGATCATGGCTTTGGAATGCAGTCTGTATACTCTGAAGGCCAAATGACGGACTCTTGCCAGGTGGGTATAAGAGCTCCTTCCCCCACCCCTCTTCCTTTATTAATGAATGGAAGAGGATATTCTTTCTCTTTCTGTCATACACACACATTCCCTTAACATGAAAAAGGTGGAATAGCTACATTTCAGCTTGGTCTCCCCACTACCCCTCAAACTTCTAGGGCACTTTAATTGTTTCAGACTGTATTCTGGGTGTGAATGACCTCAGCCCTTACTTATGGGTGGTGCAATGGGACATGTGCCTGCCAGCCAACTCAGGATCCCTTTGAAAAATAATTTGGAATATATTTTAAGGACATCATTATTCCGTTTTTCTTACTGCCTTGGGGCCACAGCCTTCTCACCCTGAAGCCAACAGCAAACTCCTGCTGATTTTTTTCTTTTTTTTTTAGCACTCTTGAGTCAGATCTAGGGTACTGATAAGCTGTATTATATTTCCTGAACTGCGATTACCAGTGAAGGATCCATGAACTCTCAAAAGAGCAGCACAAGATTAATGCCTCTCATGCACCAACGACTGTGGTACAATACAAAGCAGCAGGCACATGGCATCCCAATGATTCTGCGAAGAAATAAGGTGTGCAGGGAGCATGCACCTTGATTCCCTGCAGAATGAGGCTTGTGACAGCTCACCAAACAGCTGTTGGGCAAGCTATTCAGAGTCTGATTCTGCTGCCCACATGCCTTGTTTCCCAGCAGAAATGCAGGGATTTGTGTGTGTGTATGTATGTGGCAGTGGTGGCAGGGAATAGTTGGGGACATCACTCATGGCCACTGTGGGCCAGATGGAGTCTGAGGAATGTTGCTAAAATCAGGAGGATAGACAGGTTTGTGCATGAACAGGTGTGTTGTGTGTTCTTCTGAACTTTCATTGCATTTAATCTTTTTAGCATTGACTGTAAGCCTTCTGGGACTTCAGAACTGGAAGAAGATGAAGGATTTAGTGACTGGTCCCAGAAACTTGAGCAGCGCAAGCAGAGGTGGGCAGGAGAGGGAGCGCAAGAAGGAGAGCGGACATCCTATGGCGAATGGAGAGATGCCCAACAGGTCGCACCTGGACCCTGTGAAGGAAGGTAGAGAACAATTTTCACTGCTCTAAAGGAGGTGGCAGTCTGTTTAGCACGTGCCAGAAGTACTGATGGTGAACTGGAGATGGTGGAAGAAATGTAGTAATTCTGTGCTTTGGAACTTTGAAATGTGGCTCACTCAGTATAGTGGTGCTGACTCTGGGTAAAGGTACATAGTATGGCAACTCTCAGGTGTCAATGAACCTGCTTTTGTTTTCAACCTAAGCAGATTTTTTTCTTTGATATCCATGTATTAGATCAGTTGAATAAGGTGTAACCTTGATAATGCCTGGGGCAATGAGACATGGTGGGGCTACTACTTTTTTCTTCGCACAAGGCAGTGTGGCAGAAATTCAACCAGTCCGGCATTTCCTAGCATGAAGTTGCCGCGACAGAGAAACCTTCATCTGGAATGCTAACTCCAGCATCTGTCAGGGGTGGGTGGGGAAGGGTGCCAAGTTTAGAAATGGGGCAAACGGAAATTAGTTGATACCAGCCAATTCCTTTGCACATGAGTGGCCAGGTTGCAGCTTTCAAAATGCTTACTGCAGGCTCTAATCTCATGAACATGGAGGGACATCACTAGCTGTGCTTCAATGGCTGTTTTCATAAACTGTTTCTCACAAAAGATGGTTTGGGGAAAACTGGAATAGTGTGACACCATCTGTTACCAGGACGACAGCGTCATTTATTTCCATAGAGCTAATATTCAAGACTTGTAAATAGCCATTTTCCTGGTCATTTGTGGTAAACAAGTTTCACTTCTAGGATTGCCGGCTGCAGAAGAGGACAGGGCTCCTGTCTCTTTAATAGTTGTGTAGAAGAAGGAATTTCAACAGGTATAGCTTATATCCCTCTTCTACATAGCCACTATAGGTGCAGGAGCCTAGGTAGGTAGGCCCTTAGAGGTGGCAAGAAAACAGATGCCTCCCCTCCATCTTCAGACTGTAGGTGCTCTTCATAGGTATGTGAAGGCTGGCTTGTACACATGCTTGTGGATTTATTTGCAAGGCTGATATGTTTACATATGTCAGCTAAATATGAACTAGGTCTTCTCCTAGAAATACAATAGCATGCACATGAATGCATGTATGCTAGGTTGTGTGTGTTAGTGTTTTAATTGACTGGGGTAAGGTAGATGGTTTCAGCTGGGAGAGGGAAAGTACAAAGCACCTGCAAGAGGTCAGGGCAAAGGAAGGGGAGGGAGGGGTGTTAAATAGGAAAACACAGTTGTATGGCAGCTCTACTAGGCTTTCGGTGTACCTGGAAGCTCAAGAGGGGTCCACAGCTGAAGTGTAAGCAGTGTCTTCATAATGACTCTCCTAAAAGTTGTAGTGGTAATTTTACCAGGCTGTAAATGACATTCAATAAAATGTCTCCCTTCTTTCAATGGTTTCTCCCCTTTTCACTTTCAGTCTTTTGGGCTGTTTAATTAAAAGGTTTGTTTTGGAGCCTGAGGTGTACTAGTGAGGCTCTTTAATCTATATTGCAAGTATTATGTATTGTAAGAAGCTATCTCTATCTTAAGATGGGGAAACTTTAATCTTAACTCCTTATGCACTTGTTTGGTGTCTTTCTCGTTTATTTTCCAAATGGTTGGTTACTATTCTCTGGTGGAGTGTAGGGTTATTGTGGATAGGCTACAAGGGCTTGGTGAGTGGGGCCATGTAGGGCAAAGATGTGAAGAGATTTCTCCTACTTGTGAGTTAGGGTCAAGCAGCATGTTCCTTTCTTGTTATCAGCAACGTCTTTTTTTTTTAATTCACAAGTAAGTGTAGTGAATGCAATCTGGATTTGGGACCCTAGTGTTGGGGGAAAGTGGGATTTGACTCTACTGAGTCTTGCTTCATTTGGGGAAAGGGGGGGCAATGGATCACTTTTTGGCAATGTAAATTGCAGGCATGGGGGGTGGAGATGAACTTGTTGGGACTGTGGTGGGGAAGAGAGGGTTAAAGCTCCCTATCCTTCACTCTAGGGAGGGCCCTAGTGTGAAGGGCAGGGGACTTTAACCCTTTCCAGATCAGGTCCCTGTGCTTAATTTGAGCAAAGAAGATAATGCTAACCACATCCTTAAAGTAATGTGTAGTTTGACCCTTAGGAGTGTAGGTTCTATACAGGAGGGTGTTATCCAAGAGTATAATATAACAATGCTGAATGGTCCTGGATGCTATTCGGTCACAAATAAAGAGTTGCTGACTCTGTAATAAGTTTCCGGCCTGCACCCTTAATGGCTACTTGATCCCTTGACATTAGGAGGTGATCAGGCTTCTTTCCAGGCTGTGAAAATCTTCACCTGATTGAAGCCATAGGCTAGCTCGCTTTATGTTTGCCTGGCAACCCAATATGAACACTATTATTTATTTATTACATTTATATACCGCCCCACAGCCAACGCTTTCTGGGCGGTTTGCAACAATTAAAAATGGTAAACATTAAAAGTATACAAAATTTAAAAATCATCAAAAACATAAAAAAAAGTATAAAAACAACAGTATCCATTTACATTTTTTTTTAAAAAAATTGCATAAATCCAGCAATTTGAATATTTAGGCGTTTTACAGAAAGGCCTTACTTTTTTAAACTAGTGTGCATGTTTTTTGTTTATCTTCAGTGTAACAGCATAACTTTCTGTGGTTTGTATGCGATATTCCATTTTATGCAGTCCTTACTAGGTTTCTCAGGGAAGCTTACAATAGGATCATTGACGTGATGACAGGCTAAATGGTGTGCAGAAACACACACTTGAGCCGTCTGCAACAAGGCTGGAGTTGGTGCTTCCTCCCCTCTTTTAAATATGTCGTTTCTGTCCTCTCTATCAGAAGTGACACCCTCTTGAGGGAAGAGGGGCAGTGAAGGCTTCTCTGTGACCTGAAGGGGTCCTGCAGGCTCTGTGGTGTGTCACACATTGCCAAAAGAAGAGGACACAGATTTACATAGAACTTGCATCTGCTAATTTATAACTAGATTTATTTATTTATTTATTTATTTATTTATTTCATTTCATTTTTCTACCGCCCAATAGCTGAAGCTCTCTGGGCGGTTCACAAAAATTTAAAACCAATTCATATAATTTAGATATGCAATACATCTCATGGTACTGGAGCTGATTGGAGCTTATATCCCTAGTTGCTCAGTCACCTGTCCAGGTGCGAACTTCAAGGCCCTGGCTACTCACTCTTCTGAGTGTCCTTTGTCTCCAAGCCAGACTTGGACTGGATAGCCCTTCCAGTGAAGGTTGTCTTCAAAATAGAGGATGGCTCTCTGAAAAGGAGGATAAAGGCCATCCTCTTTCTACAGCAATAGGAGATGCTACAATCCCTCTCCTGCTCCAGAAGCAGTTTCTGGAGAAGGGTCTAGATTCCAAAGATTTGTGCAAGGTAAAAGCTTGAGCTGTGAAAAAAGTCTTTGGCCAAGGGGAGAGAAAAGGGGATTCTGCTGTTTTCTAGCACCCTGCAGAAATGTAGTGAAGTAGCCCAAATTTGCAGGCTACATGGGAACTTGTGATGACCCCATAGTTTTGTTGTTACAGAGTCCAAATTCTAACAGCTCCATAGTAGAATGGCCATAGCCTTGGGCTGCATTCCTATGCAAAGTCACTTGAGAGTTACTCCCATAAACTCAGTAGGAACTTTCTACTAAGTAAGCATGCTTAGGATAGAACACTGTGCCATCCAGTTCACTGCTTTTCTTCTGTCTTCAGAGGCATGGCTTTGATCTGAGCAGTGAGGTCTCAGGACTGAAAACCTATCATCACACCTGCTTGGACTTTAGAGGAGGTACAAGCAGGATGGACACAAAGGATGAAGCAACTGTTTCCTCCTTTAGAAAATCCAGCAACTTGTCTTAAGGGGGGGGAGTACTGTATTGCTTATCCCTTGATGGTGGGAAGCAGGGTTGACCCGTAGTAGGGTTGAGGGACTTGCAAAGTATTTCTCCATAAGCAAGGAAAGTGCAAGGGATGCCCATCTTATACTTTGCCAGTGGAAAAAACTTGGAATGCAGGGAGACTTTTTGCTACTTTGCAGGCTTCTCCACAGCCTAGAGGGGCTGTGAGATGGGTCCCTGCTCCCTCTTCCACCCCACCCCCACAGCTCTAGACAACTCAGTGCCACTTATTTCCCTGTCATCCAAACTCGGGAACAAAGTTGAGGTGGGGGTGGAGAAGAATGGCTCCCCCCTCCTGTTAAAAAAAAATCCCCATCTCCATGTGCAATGAGATCCTGTGCTTAACACCATTTCCCTTTTCAGCAGCAGGGAGGAAAATGGATCAATCCCACAATCCTCTTCCTCTGTGCTACAGGCACTGAGATTTTGTATTTTAATTTCCACAATTTCACTTCAGCGAAATAGTGTAAATAATCTTTTAAAAATGAAATGTAGATGCATTTGTGCTTCTTTTTAAACTCTGCAAATGTCCCTGCCCATTACATTGGGCTTCATTACATTGTTTTATCGCACTCTGGTTTACAGTTTTGCAGCCCAGCACTCAGATGACGTTGTGCCTGTTCTGCAGACACCCCACCTCTTCCCTCCCTTTATCGTGTTTTCCTAGAGTGGGGAAAGTCTGGATTATTTTCCCCAAATAGAATTAAAGCCCCCTTCTGCCCCCATGTAGTGCCGCCCTCTTGCGATTTCCTTTGTTGGGGATGTGTGCTTTGAAGGGAGAGCTTGCTGACGAAATGGGAGGGCTGGGCAGTTCTCCTTCAGCACCCTGTGGGTAAATTGCTAGACAACAAAGCCAGAGCAGAGTGGGGAAGGGGTGGGGCGGGGCGGGATGGAGTGGAAGAGCAAACAAGCGAAAGGGAGGTTTCAGCGGCATAGCACAATACCACGAACCCACGTGAAAAGGGGCCATTAGCTTGACACGCTAATGAAACAGAGCTAGAAATAGAGGCGGAAAACCAGGGGGGGAAAGTAGGTGTGATGGAGCTCCCAGACTCCATGGTGCTAAAACAGCTCTGAGAGTTGGGAAGAGGAAACCTTTAGGAAACAATGAACTGAAGTAGCTGCATCAGATGTCTGGTGTAGAGGGTGGGGAGTGCAGAGAGAGAATCCCTAAATGTTATGGCTGCTAAAGGGGAGAAGGAGGTGAAACTGACACACAGCTTGTCAGTTTCCACCATGGGCTTCCCTTATCCCTTTGATGAATGGACTTCAGGAAACAATTTAATTAAAGCAGTGGCTTTGGCATTAAAGCAACCAGGAGGGGTGGGGTAACAGAGAGGGGGCAAACAGTGTCCACGTGGGTGTGTCACGCCCACTGTGTGGACAGAACATAGTGAGATGCGCACACTAAAAAACGAGCCATTCTCCCCTGAAGAGTGGAAAGCCGGATGCAGTTCTGCTTGTAGCTTACGGTGGAAGAGCAATGGTTACGTAGCAAGCAGCAGGAGATGCCTGTCTGGAAGCACCCTGACAGAGAGGCACTTAGAAAGTGATTATTCACAGTCATAGAGCCTATAAGCAAGCTTTGGATACACTTACTGCTAACAGGACTATTCGTAAATGGAAGAAACAATATTTTTCTTTGTTTTCTAATGGCTTTTACAATTGCAGTGTTTTACAAGTTAAGAGGAGGTAAAGCAGAACAATAGTGATATGTGATCAGCCTTAGGGATAGGTTTCCTGAATTTTATTATGCAGGTGTGGCAAGTTATAGGCCATCCATTATTTTTGGTAAACACCATCTTGTCTTCTGTACATCAGACATAATCTGTAGCTCAATAGAACTGTCTCCCTCTCTGTTCTATGTAGACTATAAATGGCTTCTTTATGTTTGTAGTTAATATGTGGTCCTAAACTCCTGTATGTGCTTATCATTTGGAAAGCACAAAGCAAATTAGTTTTCTCAAGACACAGCCAGCATTGTTTAGGTTAATTTGGAATATGTACCCCTCTTGCATGCTTGTCCCTTGTTCTTCGTTAGTTGAAAACATCTGCTTCTCTTCAGAGCAGTGCAATGGAACTGTGTAAACACACCTCCTTGTGGTGTCTACACACATTCCCAGATGTTTTTGGTATGGACATTGTGGGTCAGTTGCAGGTTAAATCAACTTCATCTTGGCATTTATGTGCAAAAGTCATCCTATAGACGAGCTCTATGAAATGGTGCTTCAGTTTAGGAGATGGAAATGACTGAGGGATAAACAATGCATGATGCTCCAGGACTGGGTTCCCCCCCCCCATTTCCTTTGCACATTTTTGATTGCACCGATGTCTTATGAGGAAAGCATCTTTTTCTCCATCCTCATCACTGCTACTGTCATCATCTTGGAGCACTCTGAGCCCACAACATCTTCCCACCAAAAGGTAAAGCACTGATAGCGCATCCCCCAACATCCCATGCAGTTTGTCCCTTGTTTTTCCTTGCATGATCACAAAGCAGACCATGCAGTTTAGCTGAACCAATTATGGCTCAATAAATTCTGGTAATTCTGAATGTGCTCGGCTGTTATGCTCTGGATTTTAAAGGTAGTTTTTGTAACAAATAAATAGTTCCTAGCTGAACACTGTAGTGTCTCAAATTGGATGGGGAGACAGTTTTCTCCTCCTTCTCTCATAATACTAGAAACCAATGGGCGTCATCCCATGAAGATGCTTGGTGGGAGATTCAGGAAGCTTAACAAGGACTTCTTCATGCAGCCCATAGTTAAACTGTGGAATTTGCTTCCATAAGATGTAGAGATGGGCACCAATTTGGATAGCTTTGAAAGGGGACTAGACAAATTAATGTAGGAGGAGGCTATCAATGGCTACTAGTCCTGATGGCTATGCATTACCTCCAGTATGAAAGGCAGTATGTCTGTCAATACCAGTTGGTGGGGAGCGCAAGCAGGCAAGTGCTGTTGCATTCATGTCCTATGTGTGAGTTTCCTGTGGGTATCTGGTTGGCCACAGTGTGAACAGAGAGTTGGACTAGATGGACGCTTGGCCTGATCCACAATAACTCTTCTGATGTTTTGGCTGTGAGGGTCTCAAAAATCTCCCAACTAATTGGTACTTAAGTTCAGCTTTGTCTCTGTTGACTGTGCCCCATGTACGTTTTTCTGTTCATCGCTGCATCTAAACCCAGCTGTGTAGAGGAACTGATCAGGGTGTTAAATAGAATACTGTGGATACTTTTTCCTTTGAATAAGAAAGGCTGCTTAGGCATTTTTTTTCAAGCACATCCCCCCCTTCCTTCCTGATAACTGGTGTGAGAAGAAATGGTCTGTGCCTGTTACCAAAAATGGCAGAATGGTTTTGTACATGGTAGTATGACCTGATGCAGGAATAAAAGAACAAGCAGTTCCTTGTCAGTTTTTAACAAGATGCTGAAGGTAATCAACACTGTAGGTTTAGCTACTATTAAGTGTTAGCTACTCAGTTTAATTTCGGAATAGCCTGGACCAGCAGGTAACACCTGCTTATCTGCATGAGGAAGCCACTTCCTGTTCATTCTAAAATAACATAATTCTCTCTCACGCACACACACACCTCTGCTCCAGACTAATGTGAATATAAATAACTTTTTAAAAACGTTAGTAAATATTAATGTTGTTCCCCTTCTGGTTTAACATCTTGAAAAGTAAACCTATAACTAATCTATGGTGTAGTTAAAATACAGAGCCCCTCTCATCCAGTACAGTCTAACTACGTTCTCTAGCAGTGGTGGGCGTGCCAGTCCCCTCCAGATACTTTGATCTGCAACTCCCATAATCCCTTGTGATTGTTCAGGTTAGCTAGGGCTGATGAGAATTGTAGTCCAAAGCATCTAGAAGGATACCAGGTTGACTAACCTGGTTCTATAGAATCTGCTTCTCAGGGAAGCTTTGGTTCTATGCAGTGAGCACAGAATGTGCTCAGTGGCCTTGGCCAATGGAGATGCATGATCCAAAGCCCTCTGTCCCCAGGCCTGTTAGCCTGAGGGCTTTGAGTTGACCTTCAGAAATACAAGAATGGAGGTGGATGATTGGAGTGTAACTTGGAAGCGGAACTGTTCCAACCCCCCTTTAAAACCATCCAAATTGTTGGCCATCACTACATGTTGCAGAATTTGCTGCCAATTTATCACCAGTTTGATGGCTTTAAAGGGGAGAGAAAGCTATCAATGGCTACTGGTCCTGATGGTCATATGCTACCTCCAATATGTCTATGTACACCAGTTGCTGGGCAATATGCCTATGTACACTAGTCGCTGGGGAGCATGGGCAGGAGGATACTGTTGTACTTGTGTCTTGCTTGTGGGTTCCTGTTTAACAGCTGTTTGGCCCCTGTGTGAACAAAATGCTGGACTAGATGGTACATTGGTCTGAACCAGCAGGGCTCTTCTGATGTTCGAACTGTTCTCAGCCCATAATTCTCAACCATGAATGCCACAGTTTTCCTCACCCTTAAACTTTAAATCTCCTTTCATCCCCACCCCCCTTGGTTTTAGTGGCCCAAGACCCCTCTTCTGGTACCCATGGCTCACTATCTTCTGTTTTGATGTAAGCTAGATTAGAACTTTATTAAAGCAGTCCAGTCATTAGGCTGAGGCCAGCAACTGCACCAGGCAGCAATTTTTGGATACCTCCAGGGGGTGGCGGGTGATGGAAATGACATCCACATATTTTTATATGTTGGAGGCAAGGTTTTGTGTACTATGTCTTGGGTGTTAAGTCTGGAACTTAGATATTATTGTTTGTGGAATACCAAGCTCCCCATATTAATGTTATACTGGGCAGTCCCCAAATCCCTTTTCCTATACACTTTTATTGTATTCTGGGGAATATTAAGGAAATGTAAACAAGTGTCTCAGCATCTTAAGGCTTTACATGACAGCATATTTCTACAATATTCAGTTTTCACGCAGAAATAAAGTTGTAATGAAGACTAGCTGTTATTTTATAACAAAACCAAATCAACATTTTATTGACTTCTGTGTTAGTACTGTACATCTGTTCACCATCATAAGGATATTAAACACTAACGTGTCTCTCTTAAAGGAGTAAAATAATCAGCTATCTTTGTCCTTCCTCCTCTTTGTCCTTTCTTCCTACCCTCACCATGTCTCCATCTTGGGTCACCAAGGCATTTCTATGGGGAAGAAGACAGCAATCTGACGGAAGCCACAGCCAAGCTGGAGCAGGTCCACCTGCAGCAGGAGTCTCCCACCTTCATCCACTTTGCACCCGTGCCTTCAAACTTCCTCAGGTTTGTTTCTGCCTCAGTCTCAGAAGATCAGCCTGAAGCAAAGCTGGAGGAGGAGCAGCCAAAGCTTAGTGAAGCTGTGGATGTCGGAGAGGAAAATCAAGACGTTCAAGAAGAGCCCCAGGATTTTGCAGAGGACAATAAGCATGAAGAAGAGCAAGAAAAGCAGGAGGTCAGAATGAAAATGCTTGTTTCTGCTGTCGTTTCTCCCTCCCTGGTGTCAGAAGGAGGCAATAACATGAGAGCTGCAGATCTAAGCAGGCAGGGCTGGCATCAAGGGTAGGCATGGTTTGGGCACCTGCCCAGTGTTCACACCCCAGCAGGGGCCACGGACAACCCTCCACTGAAATTTCTCCTCCTCTCCCCTATTGCAATCAGCCTAATTATCTGCCTCTCGCTCTGGCCCAGACAATAGTGGTGGTGAGAAGGAGGAGCAGTAGATGCCACCATCTACACACTCTCTGGCCTCCTGCCTGTCAAGCAAATTGCAGCAATGGTGGCGGAGGAGCAATAGCAGCTGGAGACAATGAGAGTGAGGAGGCAGACTCGCTGAGGGAGGGCGTCTCACTGAGCGTGTCCTGCTCAAGGGCTTTTAAAACCTGGAGCCGGCACTGGGGGCAGATGCCGCTAGTAAATTCCTCCCCGAGTAAGTTTTCCAGACACCCTACAGGTGAATAAAGACAAGCTTGAGGGTGTTTAGTTCCACTAGTGGTGTGTTCCCTCATCTTATGTCTGAGAGTTCACAGACTAAACTAAAAAAGGAGGCAACAGGACCACATAAGGAATGGTCAAAAGAAGAAAAAGTATGCTTGGAAACTGCTCTAGGTATGCGTGCTGTTGTTGACACTGTGGGTCGTGGGGATGGGATGTGAGCTTTTTTATTATTATTATTATTAAATATATATACCGCCCCATAGCCAAAGCTCTCTGGGCAGTTTACAAGTTAAAAACCGTGAACATTAAAAAGTATACAGAATTTAAAACCATCAAAAAAATATAAAAACAACAGTATAAAAGAGCAGTATCCATTTGAACAACAACAGTTCTGGGGTCCATTAAAAAACAAACAAACTTAGCATAAGTTGTTAAATGCCTGGGAGAAGAGAAAAGTCTTGACCTGGCGTCTTGACCTTCCTTCATAAAAAGGAAGAATTAAGGGGTGGGTGGGAAATAATTTTTTTAATGACCTTGATAGAATGGAAAATACAAATTTGCACAAATTAGACCATTAATGGTTGTGATTTTGTTCAAATGAAAAGAAATCCCCCCCCCCAAATCTGTAAGCTGGCCTGACTCATTGCACGCTGACTTGGGCCAGCTTGCGGATGATTGAACTGGAGCCTGGAGGCCCAAGCTGACAAAAGCTCTCTGAGCTCCACCCCCCAAACGTATTCTTCTGACATCCCTACTGGAGGCCTTCAGCCAGAGGCTGGAGAGCCATCTTTTGGGAGTAGTCTAGCTCTGGATTTCCTGCATCAAGCTGGGGGCCTCTAAGGCCCCCTCCAATACTCTGGGTCAAAATACACATTATGTTAATGATATCGCATGTCACTGAGCTTTATTGTTTTCAATACTTTATTATAACTGCACCTGGCTCTGGTTTTGATTGAGACCAAAATCCTACACTAGGAAGAGAAGATTAAAGCTTCCCTCACCCATTTTCTTCCCCCACCCCCTTGCAAGGAGGTTGAAAGCTTTACTGCTCATGCACAGCCGCTTTGGGTATGCTCCATATGTTGCAATGTGCGTGGCTGTGTTGACTGTTAAGTGAGGTATTGGTTCTAAGTGAGCCAATACGTCTTCCCTGTGCACAAGCTCTCTTGGCAGAACTGACATCCATTTTTTTCTTCTTCCTTCAGGAAAAAAGAAGATGGAAGGAGGAGGAAGGAGAACCAGCAAAACGGCAGAGAACCCCAAGCACTTCCAGCCAGGAGGAGGATGGCCAGCCGCCTTTAAGTCCTACAATAAAGGTTTGTGCCATACTGCTTAGAAGGACATTGGGAATTCTTGTAAACAGTGCTTTTTATGAATATCAGGTTTCATTCATTCCAGGGGAGTGATAGAGTGGATATAGACATGTTTGGATGGGCTGGAGAAAGGGCACCCATTATATGATATTTCTTCCTGCCCCACCAAACCCTACTAAACCTAACCCTTAGTTTGACACTCTAGACAGAAACAGGGGGAAAATATATCTGTCCTTTAGACCCCAGAAGGTAGATCAGAATCATCTGGTAGTTCTCTGTGTGATTGCTGGTTCCCTTTTGTTTAACATTAGCAGAGACAAAAGGTCTCCCTCTCCCCTAAATTACAGTGCTGGAATGAAGAAACCTGCATCGGGGGAGGGGGAACGGGGGAACTAGGAACAGATTTTCACGTGGAAGGAGTGTGCGCCATTCAGTTCTGCTATTCAAATCCATCCTGGGTTCAAAATTCTTTAATTTTAAGTATATGTGTTTTGCACCCAACTCTGGTTGGTGGATTTCAGGGTGCTTGTAAAAAAAAGAAGAAGAGTAGATCCCGCAAGCCTGAAGTCTGCCCACCCCTGCTTGGTCACACCACTGACCAAACTGCTGAGTCTCTTGTGTTTATTGTTTTAGATCATCGACAGAACTGAATCTTTCAACCGCTCCGTACAGAAAAGGTAATTTCCATGCATGGACTGGATGCTTGAAGCCAGTGGTGGGGACCATGCGGATGTGTGGCTCTTTGGTGTTGCTGGACTGCAACTCCCATCAACCCTAGCCAAGGGTGACAGATGATGGGACTTGCAATCCAACAACTCCTGGAGGGCCACAGGTCCCCGAACTCTGCTCTCAGGTGTGGAATTATGGTCTTTCAATTAGTTAACGGCAAGTATACTGAAGACATTGTATTATTTCCAGTATTTATATGCTGCCTTTTAGGGCTAAGGCTTCCCAGAAGGCTTACATTAAAAATGAAAACATAAAATAGAACTATAAAAAGAGTCAAGTAGAATTACAAAACTAAAATCAGCAATTTAAAATAATCATGAACTAAAATTATCAATTTAAAATAATATAAAACTCAACTTGAGTTAAAAGCAGACTGAAATAAGGATGTTTTTTAAAAAAATGCTTTTTAAAGCTAATAATGATGGGGCCATGAGTATCTTACAGAAATGTTGCAGAAATATAGGGCCACCACTGAAAAGGCCCTGTCTCTACTGCCCCCAGTCTAATAGATCTTGATGGCCATCCTGTGAGTTGGACCTCTGTGGCTAATCTTACGGTATGAGCAAATTCATATGGGGGCAGACAATTCTTCAGATAATCTGCTCCCAAACCATTTAGAGCATCTGTTGTTCTTCTGGATATTGAGGGCAAAAAACAGGCTGAATTTCTTCTTGCTCTGGATGTATTCATGACACTTTACCATGGTTAAATATTACACCTGAATACATAGACCATCATTAGCAAATGTGCAATCATTTGTACTAGCCAAGGTGAAACCATCCAGTCAAAAACCCATGGTTATGGCATCCCCACCCCCCTTCGCTTCAGTCTCCCTGCTTGTGAGATTACATGGGAGCAGGGTCGGTGCTACCATAGAGGCCACTCAGGTGGCCGCCTAGAGCGCCAAGCTAAGAGGGGCGCCGGGCACAGAACAGCACTCACGTGCGTTGGCTGTGAGCCGGGCTGGGCCGAGGATTCAGCTGGGCCTGGGCGGGTGAGATGGTGCCCTGCACCCGCCCAGCCGAAGCAAAGCCAGGGACGCTGGTGTGGGGCGGGTCCACGTTTGGACTTCCAGAACACACCCGGAAGAGAGAGAGAGAGAGAGAGAATGTATGGGTGAATGGGGTGCATGTGGTCTTTAAGTGAATGCATGTGTTCATGCATGTGTTTGTTTGGAGTGAGTGATGCTGAGTGTGAGTTGGGGGGGATGATTTGGAGGTGATATTCCTATTAAATAATGCATTTTAGACCCATAGACGTTCCTTTCCAATTTGTTTGCTATAATTGGCATGATGTATTTCTTGCACTTTAAAATAAATTTAGCAGTTTCAAGTTTTGTGCTTCTTATTTTTTCCAGGAAACATATGTTCTTAAAAATCAAAGTTGGCAATTTTTTTGGCGGGGGGGTGGGGGTGAAAGTAGCTCACCTTGCCTAGGGCGCAAAATAGTCTGGCACCAGCTCTGCATGGGAGTATTGCTGGTATGTCTATACACTCTCTCTGGGGTAGGTGGTGGGTGGGGCAGAACTTATTAAGCAACTAAACCATGTATTCATTGAATGTTCAAGATCTTAACTACTGTTAAGGCAACAAATCATGGTTAAGTATTGTCTGCACTGGTCTTTGCAGTGTGTGTAGAATGGTGTCCCCCCATCCTGTAAAAAAAATAAATTGGCAAATTGGACAAGAACCAATGAATGCATTGGCCAAAAAACTGCAGAGTGACCAATGGTGATTGGGTACACTCTGAAATGTCCAGGTTTGTGAGATACCCCATTTTCATTTGCATCTTCTGTTCTTTCCAGTAATAGTGTGAAGAAGAGCCAGCCGCCTCTTCCAGTTTCAAAGATTGATGACAAACTTGAGCAGTACACTCATGCCATTGAGGTGAGGTGACACTCCTTGACTCTGCTGCTGATGCTCACTGAAGCTTTTGCTGAGGGTGCATGCTTTTTTCCTCCTTCTCTTCATTGGTTTACGTAAGCCCTCTTCAGACCTTATGGAACAGGAAGTGTGGAATGGAAAATGGGGACCCAGGTATCGGCTACACCCCCAACATTACTGTGTTGATGGGGAAGCTCTGCAGTGAGGTTGTAGACAGTGATGCCACTGAATTTTGGCTCATTGCTCGAAACTCATCAGTATGTAGCACTCATCTTTGTAGCAAGCCTGGATCAATGTATTACA
The DNA here is from genome assembly GCF_023053635.1 of Elgaria multicarinata webbii. NCBI lineage: Eukaryota > Metazoa > Chordata > Lepidosauria > Squamata > Anguidae > Elgaria > Elgaria multicarinata. The sequence continues at coordinate 89,580,908 of NC_086172.1, forward strand.
AATTCACTATGAAGTTCAGAATTAATTGCGAGTCTCAGAGCGTGTGCAGTGAAGCAGTACACAGATTTCCTCCCAAGTGTTCAGTCATCCCTGCATCGTTGCTAGCGACTCAGCAGGAAGAAGGAAAACTTGTGCACAGTAACAAGCTGAGGGCAATTCCAGCCCTGCTCATTGTGGGCAAAAGCCTCCCTTTTTCCAACTGGCACCCCAGGAGGGAGACTTGTGCACAATGACTGGAGAGTCTGCGAGTTCCAGCAGGGAAGCCTATGACTCAGCTCGTGAATGTAAGCTGAGCTGGGGATTCCGGGAAATCTGTCAAGGCCCAAGAAGGCCAGATTTCCCTGTGCTGAACGTCCCTAGTTTGAGCTTACATGGATAGGGTGACCATATTTTGGAAACCAAAAAGGAGGACAAAATGGCCGCCCTCAGGAGGCGTGGCCACCCCAACATGCCCACCCCCAAGGTAGTGCCAACTCAACATGTCCGGCCCCCAAGGGGGCGTGGCCTCGGTCACATTTATTTATTACATTTTTATACTGCCCAACAGCCGAAGCTCTCTGAGTCCTGCAGAAAGTACGTTATTCCCCCGCCACCTTAAAGAACCCGATTGGAGTGGAGGAGGGGAAAGGATTTCATTCTGCACCACCACCATCCACTCCAATTGGGGCCTTTTCTATAATGTCCACGAATGACCCACTTTCCCTTTTAAGACCTCAATTGGAGCTCGGGGTGGGGGAATGATGTGCCTCAAGAAAGCATGCCATTCCCTCCTGCCATGCTAATGGCAGCCTTAAAGGGGAAGGTGTGTCATTCCAGGACATTATTGAAAATTATAGAAAATCCCCCCTGACACCATGGAAAGAACAAAAACCAGGACAAATCTGGGGAAATCCTGACAGTTGGTCACCCTATACATGGATGAACTTGCTACTTTCTAAGTCAATAACAAATTCACTAGGGGTAAGTTCACCCATCACTACGTGTAACTGTTATAATCTTTTGCATGATCAGGAAGCCTGATTGGGCAGGGTCCTTGAGCCCACGGAGGACTGGAACGGCATTCAGCTGAAAGGGGTTACAGGGTCATTGAAGGGAACCTGAACCGGTTGTAGATGAGGAAGTCTGGGCTGGTGCAGACATTTTTTACATTTCCCCTCCTTTTTATTGTGAATATCAACAAAACAGAACCGAAAATACATTCTGTAAAGAAAACACACACATTACATATATAGGAATATCATCATTTTCCATCATTTGTACTGTTCATTGAAAAAAAGGGGGAAGGGAGGGAGTTATACATAAGTTTCAAGAAAAGCAGACCAGATATCCAGGTATTTATCCACTTGCAAGTTGTGCCTATATAACACCCGTTCAAAAGTTGATAAGTGTTATTAGGTATTCAGTCCATTGCATATGGGAGGTGAGCATTTGTTCTTCCAACGTGATAGTATAATTTTTTTGGCTGTAGTTAAGGGCCCTGAAGATTCATCTGCGCTGACCATGTGTTAACTTCCAAGAAGCCGGTAGGTAATTTAGGAGGACATGCACTTTGTTCCATATTATAGGCGCAGACGTGCCTGTTCCTTTTCCCCACAAATTGCTGCTCGATTTCGGCAATTTGTCAGTTAAATAATCCATGAATTGCCATTGTGTGATTCCATAATATAACTCTGCAATTAAGGTTAGTGCCTGTGCAAGAGATGTTGAAGAACTACCTTGCATCATGCTGCCCTGCCTCTGATGACATTGGCAGGACTTGGGCTGGTGCAAAGTGGTCCTGCATTACAATCCCTGTCTTAAGGGAAAGAAGTCCTCCACCCATTTGAGCTGATGCAGGAGTATCAACACCTCCAAAATGCAGATACTCTGCAATGCATCCTTTCCCAACTTGGTCCCCTCCAAGTTGGGGCAGGCTAGCCTACTGATCAGGCATTTGGAGATGGTAGTCGATTGACTATGATCATAAGGAGACCTACGAGAGACTTGGGCACCTTGTGTCAAATCATTATGAATGTGGAATAAAAAGCCAGAAATAACACTATGAAAGTGGTATATGGAATGTAGATTGTGCCCTAACAGTTCAATATCACTATAAAGCAGTAGTGTAGATCTAGCTTCTATGTTAAGGATTGGGTTCTTTTAGAGAAAGGAGCTCTTTCACTCTCATCTATATACTTTCCAGAGTTCCAGCAAGGGCCCCAAACCAGTGCGTCAGCTTTCCATTGACCTTCCTACCAATAGTGCAGCAGTGGCCAGCACGAAAAGCCTCTGGGAGACCGGAGAAGTGGCCCAATCCCCTGTGAAGACAACACCTTGTAAGGTAGGACTTCCACTGTGCCTTGTGCTCAAGTTGTTGGAAAAGGTTCAGCCTCCTGGGAGGGGGTTGATGTTAGAGGAAATGTACCTCCTTTCAGAAAGTATTTGCATGTTGACTATTTAATGCACAAATGCTCCTGATCAAAGGGGGTCAGCATATGGGATCTTGAGCCCCTTTCTGATCAAGTGTAGCCTCTTCCATGGAGGGCAGCTCAAAATCTGCTTCCTGTGTCCATGTCTCTCCTAGGACATTGTGGCTGGAGACATTGTGAACAAGAGAAGCATTTGGGAGCAGAAAGAGAGCCCAAGTACAGATGGAAATGCTAAGGTGAGAGAACCTCTTTCTTTGCGGGAAAATCATTGCAAGAACCATTGATGAGCAGGGGGTTGGACTTGATGGCCTTATAGGCTCCTTCTGACTCTACTATTCTATGTTTCTAATGCTTTGCTTCGAGTATGCATGTATCTATGGGTGGTGTGAAGGGAGGAAGGAGGCTTTTCTATAGTTTAGACCAGCCTTCTCCAATCTGGAGCCCTCTAGATGTGTTGGACTCAACTTCCAGAATCCCCCAACCAGCTATGCTGCTCTGTTCTCTGTGGTGCTATTCCTCCAAGGGTCAGCCAAGTGGTGACACTTTGTGTGCTCAACCTGGATAGTTAGCTGTGTGTGCCAGAGGCACCCAACTCAGCTGGTACTAGGAGGAACCTCTCCTTCAAGTACTGGCCAAGTTCCTTTCTCCATGCAGAGGAGACACAGAGCAATGTAAAATGGACAGGATGGGGGAAGACTTTGGTGCCCCACCCCTGACACACTCTGGCCTGCCAAATTGGTCTGGGGAGCAATCTGGCCCCCAGAGCAAGAATGATTCCCCATCCTGAAATTAGTGAGTAGCTTCCCCTTGAATAGCTTTTCTGTGGATTGCCCAAATGTGTGTATGTGGTCTTTTATTACTGATTTTCTTTAATTTTTTTGCTTTAAAAGTGATATTTTGCTATTAAAAGAAAACATGGTGAGAAATGTAGTTAGACAGAGAGACAGACATGTGCGCACACACACACAAGAACAGGAGCTGACATGGAGTGACTCATGGCATGAACAGGAAACAACAAAATGGGCCAAACCTGCAAGCAACGAAACTCTGTTTGAAGTTGCCGGGGGCGGGGGGGGGGGGGGGCGGCTTTGCTGAATAGAACTTTGTAGGACCTCCTGGTTGTTGGAATGCAATGCCCCAACTACACCAAGGGGTCTAGTATGGAAGCACCCTGGCATATCCACCCGTATATTTACCTGCATTGTAAAAATGCGGTTGCTTAATATGTGCTTTCCTGACAGTTGATGTCATCTTTTTGGGCTCCTATGGAGAAGTAAAGTTGGTTCTGATTTTTGAAGTGTTTTTTTTGGTGGGGGGACAGGACCCTCTATCATCAATTAATCCCATTGCACTTCTCTTATATAACTTGAATTGTATTACAAAAGGAGAATAGCTTCCTCTCTATTTTTGGGATAAAGTGAAAGCGGCAGTAGAAGTGTAATAACTAGAGTGAAGTTGGACCATTTTTTAAAAAACAAAATCTGTGAAAGCTCTAATGGCTGAAACCTGAAGCCAAAGTAACTTGACCACCAGGCAGAGCACTTGAAAAATGGGGCTATGGGAAGAGGCTGAAGGTACTTGAGTCTAAGCCCCTGAACGTACTTGCATTTCTTTTTTCGCATTTAGGTCAGGCTTCCTGGTAAGAAGTACAAGTATGTGGCAACTGGACATGGCCAATACAAAAAGGTGTTGATAGAAGATGGGGCAACGGAAAAATAGCCTGCTTAGGCATCAAACACACAGGTAAGTACGGTGTATAATGAAATGATTTCATATTTTATTTATTCATTATTACATTTATATCCTGCCTTCCACCCCCTCTTCTAAGGAAGCTAAGGCAGCTTACATGGTCTTCTTCCTCTCCAACCATGTGAGATAGGTTAGGCTGAGAGTCAGTAAAAATTCCTCCAGTGAGCTTCATGGCCCAGTGGGGACTAGAACCTGGATCTCTTGAGTTTCAATCCAACACTCTAACCACTGCACCACACTGGCTTTCAAAGAGATAGTGGCACACATCTCAACAGTGCACAGGGTGAAGTTTTTTTGGTTTTTTTTTGCAGCAGTTGAAAGTTTCTCTGCTCTCTGGGAGCAACGTCTGGTTTTTTATTCACAAAAGACAGCACTTCCATAGAAACACTTTATTCAATCTATACATACAATGTTTATACAACTTCTTGATTCTGGTGGCTGGATTTCATAGGAATTGCATCTGGAGTGCACAGACTGTGCCTGTCTGTGGAAGGAAACCTCTAAAACCTGCCATAGGAGTCCGGTGGGTGAAGGATCCTCATCTCTGTTAACTGTAGACTCAGAAAGAGGCCTCCAGCACCATCCGGCCAAATCACTTTTCCTTTTCTCACTCTTTCTTATCTTATTACGTCCTCTCTCGCATCTCTTCATGTTCAAACATGTCTGTTTCTTTATTACTTCACACACATTCTCCTTTCTGCGTTCCATATTATTGCTTTAAAAGACTGGCAGAGCCTTACGCTCCCAGACATTTGACATTCGAACGTGACTTGCATATCCTTTCTTAGTTTAGCACTCCCTCTCATCCAAGCTGTCATTGAAACAAAGCATCTATGAGGATTGATTAAAACATCTGAACCTTGGCTTACACATCCACATTAAAGGGAATAGGCAGCTGATAACAAAGATAGCTCTGGGGATATTTCATCTGGCGATATATCAACCTGTAGGTAAAGCTGAATGGCCTCATAATTTACAGAAGCAATTCTGTAATGAAGGACTTGATGCCATCAGATCCATAGCTTCACTGTTAAGCTATTGCTTGTGTAACTTGGGAATGGAGCATGCCTACTAGGAGGGTTTACATACCTGTCCATTGGATGTTGGCTTTTCAGCCAACAGGTAGGAAAGGACCTGCTGCAGAGTTCAACCTCAGCTGAGCCTTAGCCTTAAGATGCTGCTGAAAAAGGGAGGAAGGTAGCAAGTAATCTCTGCTGCTTTGTACATTCACACTAACACTGTGGGGTGGGGGAAGGCTGCAGGCCTCATGTGCATGCACCCTTTGAAACTTCAGGCAACTGGCTGTGGGTGGAAGATACATTTTACACATGTGCTGAACTGAAACATAAAGGAGGCTGCATGAACTGTGATCTACTGTATAGCACAATATGGAAGAGATGTTTTAAAGGGGAAAATATATGGGAGCTTATTAGAGATATAAAGGCCAAGAAGAAGGGGGGAAATCCAGATACATATTTTTAGAGAATTGTGTGTTCTCCTGTTTTCCTCCTCAGGGAAAAAAACAAACAAAACCACGATCATTTCAGAAAAAACACACAACCCATTTATCACCTGTTTTTCTGGAAAAAAAAAAAAGAACCCAGAAAAGTTCAAATAAAAACCACATTTTTAAAAAGGAAAAAACCCTGAAAAATTGAGAAACGTGGGGGTTTTTTTTTGGGGGGGGGGGAAGAAAAACTTTTTAAAACCATTTTTCCTGGACTTTTACATCTCCAGAGTCTATACTTCTTTTCTGTTGCAGGGCAAAAATGGCAGTAGGGGGAAATATTAAGATGCTTCCCTTGTCCCACTAATGCTTTAGACTGCAGTCTCTCTGGCGACATTTGCGAAAGCAAATCTTGGGGAAAAGTTGCACATGCCTGAGTCGTGCCTATTGGCTTTTGTTCACTGCCACTGAAAAGCAGCACATTATCCCACTTTGCCTTCCATGGGTTAATGTGGAAGGACTGTTTTAGAGCTTTAGGAGATTAGAAACTACTATTCACTTCACACTTCCTGCGCAGGGATAAAAGCCAGGAGGGAAACTATGTAGCTATAAAATGGAAATAAAACTCTCATCTAGCCATCGTTCCGGCAACCATCTTCTCCAAAATGAGCTTGGAGCACATCTGAAGGGAGCTGGACCCTGCAGTTCCTCTGAAACAGAAGAGGATTGGGGGCAGGTCCCTCCCTTGACCTGCTCTTGCAAATTCAGTCTGAAGTGCTTAAATAGTTGCACTCAAGCTGGGAGTAATCTTCTTTCGAGCCAAAGTGCCTTTCTGCGCCGGTGATGCTGCTGTAGGAAACTTGCTACTCACTGTGAAAGCCATGCCTCGCTTAATGGAGCGGCACTGTTAAACAGCTTGATGGGTCCTTGTGGAGAATACGGGGAATTAGTTTTGCATGATGATGCAATTGTGGAGGTGGCTAGAATACTATATATATAAAAAACACCCAACCAATCTCTGAACTAAGTCATCCCAAAACAAAGTCCCTTAAGTATGATACTCAATATTGAAACTGCTTTAAAGTTACTGGTGAACTCAAGGGCTAGTATGGATACTGCAAACATAAGCAACAATTCATGCTTATGGTGAAGCACAGAGATAGCTACATCAATCCTGATCCAAAGAGCAGCATTAGCAACTCTTATTCTAGTGCGCCAGCAATGTTGGGTGAACTGTCCCTTGATCGTCCACTGCTGCACTGCTGGGGTTAAGCAAGCAAAATTTCAAACCAATGACTACATAATCACTCAAGCAGATACTGCACTAAGCAGCTCACTCTGTTCTTAGTGCGAGCAATTCACTCCTGACCCACGACTGCACACACACTTATAGAGAGAAATGAAAGTGTGAATTGGGTGATTCACAGATATGGCAGTGGTTCAGTGACTGCAGTAGTTGGGACAAAGTGCTGTATTAACAGCAGAAATTACTGTGTACCCGTTTGCACATGCAAACACATGTGGACAAATAGGGTGACTCAGATTGTCCCGGAGTCTGCAGTAGTTCTTGAAACACTTTTGCCTACTATCTCCTTGTGGTTGCTTCCAAGAGTTGAGTCTCATGTTGTGCAGATACCTATCCAGGAGTGACTAGAAAATGGCTGAAGGTCTCTGCTGAGATGCCAGATTGGTCAGATACCATGTCTGCGATGCATGAATCCTTGGCTACTTTCTGGCCACATCCATAGGCATATTACCCGAAATGAGTAAGTAAATGCACAACTGGAAGGGCCAATGGAGTCATGTCGAGTGACTAGTAAAACCTCTCAGAGAAAGACGAACAAAGCTGTAGCCCTCTTGTGTACTTGCTGGGTCAGCTTCCCAGTGGAACATGTTCCAGCTGGCTTAGTTGCTGTCTTGTAAAAAAATCCACGGAAGTTAGGAGCCAACACATTTTTACTAGCCTGGCTACCTAGGTGAGTCACTGATGACCATAAAAACAAAGCTTTGTTGTCAATCTTCCTAACTTGGTTGCCTTGAGGCAAGGAGAATGGCCAGTAGCCACTTAGAAGCCAGGCTCAATGTGGTACAAATTGCATAAATGTGTAGTGTTCCTTTGTAGTATATAACTTCTTGTGTCTCTGAACCATAGTCTTTCTAGAAGCCATGGGCATCCTATGTCTTGCTAATATTACAAACTGAATACTGCAATATGCTTGACATTAAATTATCCTTAATGAGTGTTCAGAACACACAACTGCTGTAGAATGCCACCACTGACCTTTTTGTTGAGGTGGGTCTCAGGGAAAATTCTTGGGAGTATCTGCAGTGTGTGTCTTGTTGAACACCATCCAAGGTTCTAGTTCTCATCCATGAAATCTTAAAAGGCCTGGATCTAGGGCCAGTATCAAGAGTCATCATAGTTGGGCACCTGTCAAAGGCTCACTGACAAGAGCTCCAAGACCTGCTCCTCCTCTTTCCCATTGCAACCCACTTGTACATCTGCTTCAGTGGTGATGGTGAGGAGCAGTGGATGCCACGACCTACATGCTTATTAGCTCTTTGCCTGTCTCCTCACTAAGGGAGAGGGACCTATTAAAAGCATCTTGCCCAAGAGCTATCCAAAGTCTGGAACTAGGACTGCCTGCATCTCAAGGTGCCTTAAGGAGCATCTGTATATATGAACCTGCTTGTTGATTAAGATCTGCAAAGGAATCTGTCCCAGATGATGTATCTGTGGGATCCTAAATCTATGAATGGGAAGAGCAGGGTCCTCTTGGTGGTGGAATTATAGAATTCTCTCTCCAAAGATGCCTACCAGGCAACATTCTGTGGTTCTGTGTGTCAGGCCAACCTCTGAATGTTTTGTACTTTGCATGTATTGTGCTAAAAGACTAGGCAGCAGTCTTAAATACATGCTAAGTCAAAATAGTGCCTCCTGCTACATCAAAATGATGGTGTTTTCTCACCCTTGTCTTCCAAAATGTATATTACTGCTTGGTGAGTTTCTTCCTATTCTAGCTTGCAAAAAGTATGATGTTTTAAGTCAAAGAGACTGGAAAGCAGTTTGATTGTTGACTGTGCTATACATGCCTATTCTTTCTCTCTCTCCCCCCACCCCCACCCCCCGTCTTTTGGTCAAGAATGACAGAAACCTGTAAAAGGGGCAGGAAAACTGAAAGCATGTACCACCATAGTTTGCTTTATATACTTCTAGGGACCTACCATATGTACACAGTGGTACTTTGTGATATCAGTTTTGCAGAACAGCTAGTCCTTCATCCAAACAGCACAAATGCCGATCCATGTATAGGATGAGGGGAAAAAGCCAAGGATATTGCGACTGTGATAGAATGGGCCTGTTCAGATGACACTCTAAGCCATGGTTAGGCTGTTAACCTTTTTGCAGCAAATGATTCGTGAGCGTGTTTAAACCGTTGTTATGTAGCCACCAGGGTTAGGAATGGTTCACACAACATGCTAAGTCATGGTTCACATGATATGTCACTAAGCCATAATGTTTAGCTCAAAATGCTTAACCGTCGTGGCTTAGCATGTCATCTGAACAGGCTCAATAAAAATAGGTCTTGCAGCGTAGTTTTTCCACAGTACATTTACTCTGCCTGAAGAAGTGCTTAAGAAATATACTATACAGTTGGTTCAACTGTATAAAGCTGCCTTTGAGAGCCTTCCAACTACTGGCTTTCTGCAGACCACATTGCCGCCTTTATTTAATTTGCTGTACAACCTGGACTCTTAACACAAGTCTGAAGTGAGCATCTTTTCCCCCCTGAGTCCTATTTTACTTCAATAGGATCACTTCAAGCAGCAACACTGTGAAGGATTTTTATTTCCCCATCCACTCCTTTCCAAGTGATTTCTGCTTTGGTAAACTTTGCATTTATTTCAAATCCTCCCATACATCCTCAAATAAACCGTTATTCATCACTCCCCTTCGCCGGCCACCCAGATGCAGTCCTGTTGAAACTCATCGGTGCGTCCTCGGATGGCTGCCGTTGGATTCGGCGTACCTCAAACAGTGTAGTGATCTTTGTCATGGGTTTGGAAGCCAGCTCTTTTAGCTTCCTGGCATCAAAACGAGGCCTGTGGAGGAGAAGGGGTAGGCGTCGCCGGAATGAGAATGTTCCCACTTTCCTTATTTCCTTTTCCGCTGCTTGCTGCTTCCTCTCCTTGCTGGTTGTCATCTGGTATAAGATGGCGTCCCACATCTTGACAGCTCTTGACTTGGTTACCCTTTTGTCCTGGCCGGTGTCAACGTGAGAGTCTTCTGTCTTCTTCTTTTCCCCCAGCTGTTCAGCTTTGGCTGGCTCTGGTTCTGAAACTGGAAACTGGGGCTCTTCAGATTCCACTATCAAGTGCTTTTTGAGGCGAGACCAGCCGCTAAACTTGTTTCTGGGAGGAGGCATTGCTGGCTTTGGTTTTGGTAAGGGACTCACAGGACTCTGAGAAGGAGCAGGTGGCTGTAGTGGTGCGGTCTGCTCGTTGGCCCTACCTTCTGGCAAAACCGCATGGGAGCTGATCACTGATGGAGCGGGCACCACTGCCTCTGGGATGATGTGCTTCTGAAGTACACTGGGACTTGGCTGCCTCTGAGCCTCGCTGTGTGGTTCAAGGCCTCTGTTGCTTCCTGGAGTCAGGGGTCTATTGAACTGAGGAGCTGGGGAGGTGACCACTGCATGCTGTCTTGGGACGTGCAGTATTTCAACTTTCATTGTCCTGGGGAGAGGCTCAGGGGTTGAAGTAGCATCTAACTTAGGGGTCATTGGCCTGGCTTGGCTTACAAAGTGTGTGGGTGCCATCTGGCTTGGTGAGTGACTTCTCTGCAAGTGAACAGGGGTGGGCCTGCCTTGGCTACTGGGGCATTCCGCCGACTGTTCTAACAGTGGGGTTTTAGCCCTTGGTGCTTGCGCACCGTGGATATAGGCATGCGTTTCCGCAACGTGAGTGACCACCACCGGGGTCTCCGCTGCAGGTCTGGGGGAAACGGGGTGTTCAGGGAAAATGAACACCGAGTGTGCAGCTCCCGGCGGGAGCAACGGCACTTGTGTGTCTGGGAGGTGTGTTGCGGGTTGCCGCCAAGGCTCAGGAGTTCTCTGTCTGGGAAGCGGCGATACGCCCGGGGAGGCGGTGAGCCGGAGATGCGTCGAAAGGCTCCTCTGCTCCGTGACGGTGAACGTGAAGGGCTTTCCTTTAGGGAAGGGGGACGAAACATGATGGACGACGGGCTTGATGGCGAAGCGGGGCGGGAGGTTGAGGGTGAAGTATGTGGGAGCGTCAGTAGGCTTGAGTGGGGAAGAGCGTCGGCTGTGCTCCAAGTCTGGGCTGGCTTCGCTCACTGGGGAGAGGCTGGCCCGAAATGCTGTGGCCGGCTGCGCTGGCAACGGGGCTTTTTTCTTTGCTGCTTTCTTCAAGAGCCTCTGCAGTTTCAGATTGTCCACACTAGGCTTTGGTAGAAGAGGAGGGGGTGGAGCCTGCAGGTGGAGAGAGGCTGGCTCATGGGGCGGCGTTACAGTGATCAGCATTTTAACCCCCTAAAACAAACAAACAAACAAACAAATGGGATTTTTTTCCCCAATTGCTGATATAAAATTTCTCTTCGTGGTGATTTAGCTCTACGAAAGCATGTAGGGTTGAAACTTGACTCTTGTACAGGGAAAGCTGAGCTACCTTAAGAACCTATTTGATCCAAGTACTTGAGGCTAAAAATTGTTTAAAATATGAAACGAACGAGCGGCAAAGACTTAAACTGGAACGGTCTTGGGGCTGAGACAAGCATGCATGTTTATCACATGGGTGAGCCATCCCAGATCAAACACCACTGCTAGATCTGTTATAGTGGTTCCCAGCACCTAGGACACAATGCTTCTCAGTAGAGTTAGTGCACACAATCAACTGCAGCTCCAGTGTTTAAATCAGCATTTCCCAACCTGGTGCCCTCTGGATGTTTTGGACCAACTCCCATCAGCCCCAGCCAGGATGGCTGATGGTCAAGGTCCTGACACTGATGAATCCCTGGACACTCTCCTCAACTTAAAACAGGCTGCCCATCCTTTAGATTTTAAGCCCAAATGTATGTGTGTGTCTCTGTCCAAGCACTTTTCTTCCAGCTGAGTTCTGATACTAGCAGGGAGGCTGGCTGGCTGGCAGAAATGTGCACAGCAGAAGAGGCTGCAAAGGGAAAGGCGATGAGCAGGTTCTTCTCCCCTTTGGCTCTTTAAAATCCTATTCTCTCTCCCCCTCCCCCCCGGTCCCCACTCTTGGCAGATGCATGGGACACAGACCTATGCAGTTCTGCCATGGTCATGGGCTCTAATTTTATCAGCAACACCATGTCCATTCTTGAAACGAGCCTTTCCTTTTGCACGCTGGCTGCCCAAACTCTGCTGTGCTTCGAACCAAGAGTCAGCTAAAGGTAAGCGGTGGAACCTGAGAGCAGCTAAGGAGCTGATGTCCCCATTGAATTTTAGCTCCCGGCAATAGATGGTGTTGGGTATCACTTGCAAAAGTTCAGCAGGGCTATCGGGTCCTCCGTGCTTCTCCTTGGTGATTCGTGTGCTTATTTCAGCTGCTGTGGCTGGCGCGCCAAAACCCATTGCTCAGCTGATAGAAGGTCCTCTGGGGAGGAGGAAAGCATCTACCATTATGGAAAAGCCCGGCTGGCTGGCTTCACATCCTCAGCTTTTGATATGGAGAACACATGTTTCCACTTGAGTGCGCCCAAGTGGCTGGAGTAGCATTTGCCTAGGTTGCAGTTTGTCTTTCAGCCCAAGCTCGTTACTCCTCTGGAAGGATGACCTTTTGGTCTCAGCAAAGGGGACTTCCTGCAGAATGACCTTTACCAGGCTGACTTGCACATGCAATCCGGGGCTGGAGGCTGCTTGAAACACGCAAGTCAGGAGTCTGCTCCTATGGCCATCTACTCACGTGGAGTGGCTTCCAAGCACATGCCATGAAGGTTCAAGCTTGCATGATGAAAATGGCAAGTTCCATGCGGGCAGCCGCTGCCCGTGGATGGATTGCCACAGGGAGCTGCTGCCACCCAATGACATGTGCAAGTAGCTGCCACTCTGTGGAATGTAGGTGTACATTAAGCCTGTCAAGGCTATGGGTTGGTAGAGCTCAAGTGCAACCTAGATGGCAGCACGAAGACAACATTGCATAGAAGCCACTTAAAGACCATGTTGCACCAAAGCTGTTCTTGTATGTTCAGTGGAGTGTGGATGGCCTGCTGCGTCTGTAACATTTAAAGGGGAACTTCAGGAAGATAGGTGTGCTTCCAGTGCAGGTATATCATGAATATCGCCCTGAGGGAGAGGAATGAGCTCTTCCCCCTCACTTTTCAAATATTACAGAATGGAAAAGGACGCACAGTTCACTTGTGCTTCCTCTTTCACAGCTGCTCAGGATGCTCAAAAGAGGATTTGTCCAAATTCACAAGAAGCGCTAACAATTAGATCCGTCTGTCTCTTCTGATTGTGAAACAGAATGGGTGGAAACCAAGTGTAATATGCCAAAGTGGGCATGGGCAAATGGGGTCTACTTTGTCTTTTTAACCCAAGACAAAGTAGATCCCACAAACCTGAAAAATAGTAGCTCAAGGGGCAGAGCTAATTGCTGACTATATCCCATGAGCCATGCACTAGGATTGCCAGCATTTATAAGTACAACTCTACATCTGAGTTACTACAGATCAAGGATTCCAATAGTCTATTTTCTTGTGTATGGGGTTGAGGGGAGCCTTTTTGCTATTGTCAAAATGGTTGGGAGTTGAAAAGCTTTGCCAATCCACTGCAAATCATTTAGTAATCTACCGGTACACCCCAATTTTACCTTCTGCCCACCTTAGAGCCAGAGATATTAGGATGGAACAGAATCCCAAATTCATTTTAAAGATACAGAAGATGGCAAGGATTGAGCTGTAGATCTATCTTGGTATGCTTCCATAAATGTGTAGCCATACATACACCAACTGCTATCAGCAAAAATAATTTTAAGAACATGTGAAATCTTTAAATGCTTTTCTTATCCCCTTACAAATCAGTGATAATGTAGGCATTTATCTCATTTGAAATCTTTTAACTGGTGAAGAAATGGCAAAGGACCTTCATTGGAAGGGCTGGATAGCTATCTGCCAGGATACTGTAGCTGTAACCTGGACTGAGCAGGGGGTCATACTAGATTACCTGCCCTGTCCCCTTCCAGCTCTGATTCTGTGACCCTGCATTGTCCCTGCAGAAGAAGTTGAGCCCATCCCTGCAGAAGCTTTTTCTAAGGCACACTGGTATGTAAAAACGTAGCTGTTCTTCCCCGGTCCCTTCAAGTATGGTGTTTTCTTTGCATCTAGACAGCTTTCAATCTATAAAATCCTCTCTGTGGTTATTCTAAGAACTTGTTTACATTTTCCACTTCCAGCCTTGCCAAACTGTAAATCTGGGTGACCAAATGTTTGTTTTTCAGCTCTGGATTTTTGCTTAATATCACTTTTCATGTTCTGAGCCAGGGTTAGTAGACGTTCTCATTAACCTTTCTTTGAGATCATGTGGCAGACTTGGAAGGTCTGTGTGCCCCTCCGCTTCCCCTGCATCAGTTCCTGCTTTGAATTCTTCACACATGCTTGAACAATAAGGACACATTGGCCATTTGGGTGGCTTTTTATTGAATGCAGTCACTTTTTATGACTGATCGTGGCTGTGCAGCTGAGTAACTTTTCAAAGACCCCAGATAGTTCGGGACTCTTGCACACTGAAATTTAACAACACAAGAGAAGCGTGAAAAGGCCTGGGATTAACAAGCATTTCCTTTAAGATGGTGCCAAATCACTTGGCTTCTTGGGGAGTGCTGCTGTTCTACTGTGCATCAAGTTTGATATTTAAGCCTTCAATCAACCATGTACCTCCAGCTTTAGGAGTCCAGAATGCCAGGGTAGGAGAGGGAATAGCTTGCAAGATGGAGAAGTAATTTGCAATCCTTGAGTCAAATACAGAACCAGCTGTTCTGCTTGGAGAGGCGAGTGAGATGTGAGGAAACTTGATACTTGTGCCGCTGCAGCTGAGGTAAAACTCGTCCCTCTGCTTCTTCAAGGCCGATCATTAGACTTGACTTGTGATGGGGGAGAATTTCATTTCGGTTTGTTTTTGATAAGCTTTTACCAACATCCACAAATGTCTTCATGTTTGGGATGGAAAGAACTTGAGAGTTAAAACTTTCAAAGGCGGGAAAAAGCAAAACTGACAGAACCATCCATCCCTAGAGTTGATGAAATCTCCCCCCATGCCCCCTGGTTTAAAGGAGAATGGAAGAGCCTAACTAATGGGACATTCAGATACCAGGTTGACTGTTGTACAGTATGTGTGCCACGTGCTCTTAGTTGTGCCAGTTTCCTGATGAAACTGGCAAAGAAAGAGGCATCCCAGGTTCAATCCCAGGCTTCTCTCAGGGGCTGCCTATACGGTGGCGGGTTGCTGCCACCAAACCCTGTGCTTTGGCCTCTTTGGGGTGGCATTGGCTAATGCAAAAGCATGAGGTTTCTGGTGGCTGGGCCCGCCCCCTGCCCTGGCATACAGCAACCAATCAAGGGTCGCCATCTGCCCGGCCACGCCTCTGTGGTGACTCTGAAGTGAGGCTAGATGGTGGTTGCTCCGTACTTGCCTCGCTCTGGAGAATGAAGTCGGGGTAAGTCTCCAACTATTTTTCTTCACAGCTTTGTGGGAAAGCCCCGGGTTGGGTGCGCAGTGGCTGCTGCATCGTATAATCGACACAGTGCCACCCCGGGGCTTTCCTTGCATATAGACAGCCCCCAGGAAGGGCTAGGAAGGAATCCTGCCTGAAACCCTGGACAGCTGCTGCCAGTCAGTGTCAACACTACTGGGCTAGATGGACCAATCGTTTGACTCAATATAAGGCAGCTTCCTATGTTCCTATATTATTGTTGGGGCTGCTGAGGAAGGAGGAAAATCTGTAATGGTGTTAATATTTATTTCTTACATTTCTATACCGCTCAACAAACAAAGCTGTTCCTCTGATAGTGCCAAGAAGGAGAGCACTTGTGATAGTCAGCTGGTGAACAAGTTCTCTTTCTGGGCCTATTTCTGTGGGGCTTTGGAGGGTGCATAGTTCCTTTTTGAGCCACAGACTGGAGGACATCTTAAAAACAACACACCCCTTGATGACAGAAAACTAATCTGACAAATGCTGTTTGGGGCAATGGAAAAAAAAGTTAAAAGGGGAGACTGTAAAATCGCCCAAACCTGGTGTGAGACGGGGCTCCAGCCGTGAGTTTGAGGGCTCTCCAGCAGAGAGACCTTGCTGCAGGCAAAGATCAGATGCTGGTGGCAGCTGTGTGGGCAGAAAATAGCTGTTCTGAGTCTCCACCTGTGTGCTGCTGCATGTTCAACAGTGGGTGGTGAGAGGCAAGAATAGAAATAGTGGTAGTAAAGAGCAGGGAGGTCCTGGAATGGATTCTCAGCCATGCTGTGGCTGACTTGTTTGCACGCTATACACAAAGGGACTGGACCTTGCTATCTAAGGGGCTGCCTCTCTTGCTTTGAACCTGCCCTGATATTATAGTCAGCAGGAGAGGCCCTTTTGAGGGTGCCGTTACTCACAGAGGCCTGTTTGTTGGCCATGTGAGAAAGGGCTTTCTCCTGTGTTTCTCCCAAACTATGGCATGTGCTCCCTCAAGAACTACGATTGCTCCCCCCCCTCCCATGGCCTTTAGAAAGAGTGTGAAGAACTCATCCCTTCAATTTAGACTTTGTTTTTTAAGGTTGTAATATTTCTATTGTTTTGATGTTCTTGTTTTTATTGTTTTAAGGCTGTATTGTTTTAAATTGTTCTTATACCATCTTGATGGATTTTTAGCAGTTAAGACAGAATGAATAAATAAGTCACCTCTACTTCAGGTTAGAAAATGATGGCTAACAAAGTGAAGGAGAATGGAGGTAAAAGTCACATGAGACACATCTGGATTCCCTTTTTTCTCTGGGGGATACTACTGCTGTCTAGATATTGACTAGGGAGGTCTGATGTGAAATTCACACCTTCTGCCTCTTTGCCACACCATTTTTGGCTGGACCACACATCCCTTTCCCTGCAGAGAAACTGGGAGCTTGGAGGGCCATAGTGCAGTGGTCCAGCAAGTACTTTGCATGGAGAAGGCCCCAGGTTCAATCCCTAACATCTCTAGATATGGCTGGGAAAGACCTGTAGGAAATCCTGAAGAGCCACTGCCAGTCAGGGTAGACCAGAATGGGCAATCATCCATCATCCCTGACCATTGGCCATGTTGGGTGAGCTTGATGGGAATTGTAGTCCAAAACATCTGTTGTAAAGTACTGGACAAGCCACTCTGGGGAATTTCTCTTATCTATAGTGGTATAAAGCCATTTTTTGTGTTTTGTTTGCAGCTTGACTTGGTCCTCATCGGAACACCCGAGATAATACTTCTGTGCAACGCTGTTGTTTCCTCTGCTAAAAGAGAACTATATTCAACGGATGTCTTCCCTTCCTTGCTCAAATCGGCAACCTGCTTTAAAGCCAGCTACAGTTTTCTTCCCAGATGGGAGCATCTCTCCAAGTTGACATTCATTTCAACACATCATCAACACATAGATAGAGAAAGGCTTGACTATTTCTCCTAGCCAAGCCTAGGGGCTAAGTCCAGGAAATAAAGACGCAGAACAGCAAACAAGTTAATTTCCCCAACATAACAAAAAGCCAATTTAAAGTGGTTGGTTTAAAATGTTAATCGCCAGTTGACATTTTAAACCAACCAACTAACCAACCACTTTAGATTGGCTTTTTGTTATGTTGGGGAAATTAACTTGTTTGCTGTTCTGCATCTTTATTTCCTGGACTTAGCCCCTAGGCTTGGCTAGGAGAAATAGTCAAGCCTTTATCTATACTTTATCAATAACTAGGAAGGAACCTTTAGTATTCCTTACCTTCCTTTGAGTTGTGAGCCAAAAACAACAAAAAAACAAATGTGAAAATAAAGATTAAGGTGAGATGGGTGGTAAGAAAACCTAGCTGTCCATAGCTGATTCTAAAGAGTCTTCTGCCATCTGAACCCTCAAAATGGCAATGCATGCCAGTGCCTCAATTATTAGGTGGGGGTTTTGTTGTTTGATTTTTATGGTGGGGACACACTTCATTTCCTATCACCATTCTGAACTTTTAAAGATTAAATAAGTGGGAAACTGTATGCAACCATACATTCAGGATAGCCCTGTCACATTGTCCATTCAACTTGAAACCCACCCAATGTTCCCATCTGGATAAAAAAGGTTATCCAGTCAAGGTATGAAAAGTTTCTACCTTGTGGCTAATGCTGTCATGGAGGTGCTCCTTAAGAAGTATGTGATGAGTCTTCCCTTGCACTGTTTCAGTCAGGGTGATCATCACATGGCCAAGAAGCACTTCAGGAAATCTCTCCTGCCAATCCAAAAGTGCCTGCCTGATCCGCAATGTATTGCTAATTCTGGCTTTCCTTGATTTCTCCTGTCATGGCTAGTTCAGGAGTACAGATCCTGAAGCTTCTTTTCTGTATTCAGACGTATAGTTCTCTTCCCATTAAACATAAAGGTTTAAGCTGAGCTCTACTAGGACTTGGAGGTATTTCCTTTGAAATTGTCCTCTGAGGTATGGGATTGAGAGTGGAAACAGGAAGCAGGCCTGAGGGTGCACCTGGGAGACCAAGAGGTCTCTGTCTTGAACCATTCCTACCTTGAAGAGGGCAAGGTGGTGTTTCTGGAAAAATTACCAGTTGGGATAAAGGGCAGCTCCCAGAGGCCAGCAATATTGGGGCTCGAAGGAAACCTTTCAAAAAATGGCTGCTAATACTTGCATGGAGTAGTTGGTCTCATGTGACTTGACCCATGCATTGCAATATATCAATGCTCCTCTTAGCCTGCCAACTACAAATATTATTTGCCTTCCTCTAAACAAAAATAAAATTGGCCACTATAGCCTACTTCTGTTCTCCTAAGTTTGGAATTTTGCATCTCGAGAGCCTAGATATTTTCCTATTTTCTTTCACTTTTCTTTTGCTTTCATCCGTTAGGTTTCTGTGTGACCTGGAATTGTTTTGTAAGCATTTAATAAAAATTCTGAGAAACAGAAACATTTGGCTGCTGTGATGTTGCTTAACCCTTGACCTCAGTAGCTGAGGCACCCCAGTCAATCATCGTAAAATCATCCACCTGTATCTTGTGACGTTTACACTTTGGTTATTCCTAAAACTGCAAACTTAAGCATACAGCTAAAATACGCAATATGCGAAAAAGCGCATGGTGGGTCGAGGACTGCAGTAGTCCTAAAGACCTACACATGCCAGGAGTGTCCCAGGTATTGTGCAATGCCCACGTTTGGGCACTGCATGCCAAGTAAAGTGGCTGTGCCTATGCTGGTGGCAGAGCCACTGCTTTGCCTAACACTGGTTTTTATGTGGTGCCCAGTGTCCCCATGAGGACACAGCGTGCTGCAACTCTGCAAGTATGGGAAAGAGCGTCTACTCTTTCCAGGATCGACACTGCCTACATCCAGAGCAGAATCCTTGCCACTATCTCTGGTCTGAGCTCAGTTGCTGGGAGGGTGCTGTGGAACTCGTTTCCTGCTTGTGGGTTCCTGGTCAACAGCCGGTTGGCCACTGTGTGAACACAATGCTGGACCCTTGGTCTGATCCAGCATGGCTGCCCTTATGTAACAGTTTTCTTGTACATTTGGACAAAATGGGTAAAACACTGGTCAGGCTGCACTTCAACACAGCCTTAAATCTACTGAAATTACATGTGTGGTGGATTATGGCCTGGGCACGTTTGTACTGACCTTTTCAAAGCAGCAATAGTTTCCTCCCAAACTAATTTGTGTGGTAAAATATTTTAGTTCTGTGCTGTTTGCATAGTAAACAGATTAAACTAATAGGATTAAACTAGTGCTGTGGGATTTGCTTTCTCCCACCCTAAGACGATAACTAGCAGCTATCCTATATTTCTTTGCAACAAGTAAGCACGGCAAACACTATACCAAAAATTACCTGTGCTATCTATCAAGGACCTCAGGCGAAATGGTGGTTATTAACATCAAACGGCCTACAAGCAGTGTGAGCCTTACAGCAATAGCAGTATGTCATGAAGTACGCACCGCAGCATCACATTATAGGGCAGTTTTGTCTCATGAGGAGTTTCTGATAAGAGTATGCATGAGGAACTTGCACTCTCCAATACATCCTCCCCAATGTGGTTCTCTCGGGTATTTTGGACTTCAGCTCCCACCAACCTCAGCCAGCATAGCCAATAGTCAGGAATGCTGGGAGTTGCAGTCTAAAACTACTGGAGGGCACCAGGTTGGGGGAAGGCTGCTAAAGAATGATGCAGTGATGACTTGCATGTGAGGATATGCAACTTAGCACTTCAGTGTTAACGTCATCAACAAAGCAATTTTGACAACGAGCATTGTTTGTTGTGGCCTGACGTTGAGGCATCCAAACAATGATTCTACTTAAATAACTGAGTTAGGGGTCTTCTGAGCTAGTACTTTAAAGTCTACCTGTATTGATCTGATTCAGAAGATCATATCTCAGCTTAATAAGCAGACATGTGAACAAGCCTTCTCCTCCCCCTCCACATAGCCCTTTTGCTCAAGCCATGATTAAACCTGGAAGACTGTAACCATAGTTTCCCACTTTGTCTGAACAGGAAGCTACAACTTCAGAACAAGCCAGGATATTAAACCAACTTCAAACTATGGTTTGTTATTCTGTTCTGAAGCTACTAACCACAGTTTCCCAGTTCAGACAAAACAGAAGGAACTCAGTAGCTGGCTTTGAAACAGCTGCAGTCTCTCAGCTTCAGTTCCTGATTTGTAAAGCAAGCACACTACATGAGGTAGGTGTGGGAGTGGAGAACTACCTATTGCTGGGCACTTTGCATTCAAACAAAGTATTTTAATATCTATAACAGTTTAAATGTACGATGACGATTGGTGTTTATTTGCTATTTACAGCAGGTAAAGGGCCAGGTGATTGGCACTTCTATAAAAACCCATCCCCATGAACACATGGAAAATTCCACAACCTAATAATAGCATAGAGACATATGCTCTTTGGAAAATCAGTCATGCTCCCATGCCATGTTTATCTTAGAACAAAGTTGCTTCCACAGTTTAGCGCTGCTGAAACATTGCTTTTCTGAAATCAGTTGGAAGAGGAATTAAAATGGTGCTCCTGCAGTTCTTAATAGTAAGTTAAATTACCTACCAATGCCCTTCCCTGTAGCCAAATCACTTAAATAATGGTTATCCAGATATAAATTCCATTCAGTGAAAAATCCCCTGCAATATTAATGAGAAGCTTCTTCTTTGCAGCTTCTGCCCCTTTATCGTTGCTTCTTCAATGTTCAGCAGCATTCTTAACTCCACTTTAATGATTCCATTCCTGTTCCTTGTGTATGTGTGCCCATTGCTGTAATTGTCGGGTTTCTTGGCATTTTTCTCTTCTTTGCAATAAAAAAGGAAAGGAAATAATGACAGGAAATCATTAATTAAAACTTGTCATTCCATGGGGAACAGGAACAGAGTCATTAACTATGGGTGTGCACTGACCATGAGATTTGGTTCGGACCCTGCTTCAGTGATTCAGAAAAACAGTCCAATTTGTTTTGAACTGGTTCAGAGGCCACTCATTTGACGGCCATATCTGAATCTTGATTCAGAAACTTGAAGCTACATGCCTTCCATTAATTATTATTGGAAATCAACAAAGAGCTATTTATTTGGTTTTGGCTATTTGACAAAACTGGATAAACTTCACAGGTATAGTTGCCTTTTGTGAGAGGATGAAATGTGCCATACTTCAGATAAACAAGTGCAGTGCTTTTGTGCCTGACAGATTTACATTTGTGACGGTTTTAAAAGCAAACTGCTTTTTTTAAAAAACAAAAACTTGGCAGAATTAGATGAAAACTGCAGAAATA
Organism: Elgaria multicarinata webbii; assembly: GCF_023053635.1. NCBI lineage: Eukaryota > Metazoa > Chordata > Lepidosauria > Squamata > Anguidae > Elgaria > Elgaria multicarinata. The sequence goes on from NC_086172.1 coordinate 89,602,501, forward strand.
GTTGCACCTTCTGATGGGAACAATCCTGCCAAGTTTCAGATGAATAAGTTCAGGAGTTTTGTCCAAGAGCCTGGTTGCACAAAAGAGCAGAAGTGGATAGGGATCCCAGAAGTGTGGGAGCAGACTCAAGATGGGTCAGGACGTGATGAATTCTTGCCTATTTTTCAGGCACGTTATTATTCGCCCACTAAATAAGTGGGTGTAACAAAGTTATACACCTGGGGTCCCCAACGTGGTACCCTTGGATACTTTTGGTGCTTGCCATGCTCTCCTGGTTTTTATTTTATTTCTTAAGATTTATGCAAAAACTCATATAGTCTTTTAGCATTTATGATAGTAACACCTGCCAGGCAATAGTGGAGATAAGAAAGGAACAGGAAGCTTCTGAGTAGCAAAATGGGTGTGTGAATTGGCCCACTATTTCTTATGTGCTGAAGTACATTGCAGCTAAGCTCCATATCCTGCCTCTCATATTGAGAGAGGACTTAATTTCCCACGTGCCTGTATTCTTTGCCTCTGTGCTGAATATGACATAAACAGTTTTGGTAGGTGCATCCACATTTGTTAGAAACAGCACTGAGAAACCACCAATGTGTTCCATAAAGCATGCTTCGAGAGTCATATGGTAAGAGGTTTTGGCCTCTTCTGACCTAGTCTGAGCATCACGAAGTTCTGTATCTTGTTACCAGTCCCTTAGCTCTCCTGCCTGCTTAGATATTCTAGGGCATATGAAATAGGGATCTAAAAATAAATTACAGTTGAGGAATACCAGGCACTATGGGGCAGATCCTTAGGCCAGGTTCTTATAACTCCATTAAACTTCATGGGACTTGTTTGCCATGGTAAGAAAGCCTAAAATGCACCCTCTATACAGACAGCTGGATTAGTTAAAGAAAAAAAAAGACTGCAAAGTAAGAACATATGGAGCTGCCTGACCATTGGTCCATCTAACCAAATATTGTCTATTCTAACTGATAGTGGCTTCCCAAACTCTCAGGTAAAGGTCCTTCTCCACATCTGCTACCTGAGATTATTTTTAAATGGAGATTCTAGGGATCTAACCTTGGACCTTCTACATGAAAGGCATCTGCTCTACCTTTCATTTTAAAGAGTTAGCATTAAAATGAATCATTTTGGGTGTGTCATTTTTGTACCTTTCTGCTCTGTTCCAAACTCAACTCAATGACAGGTCTTACATAACTAGCTACTAAAGATTATGTATGATGGCTGCAGCAATCTCTTTGAAAGCAACCTCCAAAGGAAGAACAAGGAGAAGCAATACTACTGAATGTAGGGAATGTCGAATTGCAAAAAGTCAGAAGAAGAGAAGCTGGAAGGCAAATTTATTTTTATTCAAGTGGGACATTAGCATGTAATGCTGGTTTGTTGCTGAAGGAATTTTAAAAAAACTGGCTTCTTTTATTGCAGTTTTTAAACTGTGTTTTAATCAATTTGTTTCTAATTGTATTTTTAAATGACTTGTTCTTATGCTTGAAATGAGATTGTGTTTTTATCTGTACTTTACTATTGCTAGCCACCTAATGTACAGATTGTGTAAAATCTGTTCTGACTAATTTGCGGATTGTCAGATCCCTTTTGTTCCATCATCTGCCCATCAACGCAATCAGATTTATTTTATTTTCCAAATCTGTGCAAAATGTGAAATTGTGCAAATTTGCATGTGCAAAATGAGCAATTTCCCCCTAAATGCACATTTTCATGGTTTAACCTATGGGAGAAATGCACATTTTGGGCCATTTTTTAAATTTCCATATTTTTTCTAGAATGAAATTTGCACAAAATTCCTGAAGGTCAGAAAAAAGGTCCGCAAGTCTGTGGAATTCATCCAATAGGGGAAAAACTGGTCCAGTTTGGAATCCATGAGTAGGATTCATACAAATCTGAACTCATTTGGCTCCGTTGCAGATTTTTCCGACATCCCTTGCCTTGAGTTCCATTCTTTTGTGGAAAGGCAAGGTAAATAAGTCAGTAAATAAATTTATTTAATAAGTCAGTGAATAAATAAATTGCTAAGAACGATGACTAAAAATGGTTTCCTGGATTTTGAAGAGATGAAAATGCTTATGCAGAGGTTGGGGTAGCACAGAAGAGAAGTGCCAATCCTAGCAGGACAAATGATATGCAAAAATTAAGCCAGGAATCACAGCTTAGTGGCAAGTTTGCACTTGTACACATATTGGAAGAGGCAGGTGAGTATTCCCCAAAGTACTAAAAGGGCTGTGGTAATTAGGAACTCACTTCTGAGAAGAACCATTACAGCCTATTTGTTGGCTTCTTCTTCTATCTAGCGAGCTTGATTGTTTGCCTTAATCCTACAAAACACACAAATAAATTTTAAAAAGCTGATGACCAAATATACTAACTACCACCCAGTGTTGCTCATCCAAGTGAGCACCAATCATGCTGCAATGAACAAAACTAAGATATTATTTTTAAAGCCTATTATGTTCTGGGTGCAATGCTGAGGAATAGGTTGTCACCTCCATAAACATCCCCAAAGTTGGAAAAGACGTAGGAGTGACAAATGACTAGTGTCATTCTAGGAATAAAGCACACACCAACTTTCCCTAACCTGGTGTCCTCCAGATGTGTAGGACTGCAACTCCTGCACTTCAGCCAGCTGTTGGAGGGCACCAGGTTGGGGACGGCTAGTGTATACAGTTCTACAAAGGGTTGCACGTGGGCTCTCTGGATGATGAGATGAGGTTCAAAAAACACAAGGGAATCACATCTAGATAAACACCCACAGCTGATCTACACATGTGGTTCTCGATCCAGAAAGATGGTGCATGGGCTCTCCTTTGCTTAATTGAGTCATAAGCTGGACAGAGGATAGGAGAACAGCACACATAGAGTTAATGATAGTTTGGGAGACTGTATAAGGCAGCCGTCCCCAACCTGGTGCCCTCCAGATGTTTTGGTCTACAACTCCCAGCATTCCTCACCACTAACCATGCTGGCTGGAGTCTGAAACTTCTGGAGGGTATCAGATTAGGGAAAGCTGGAATAAGGGGTGGGTAAATGGGGAAGGTAGAAATTATAAAATGGGAGGAACCACTCTAAAAATATGTTGGTAGAACTAGTCTTTTTGCACAGATTCTGCTGAAGTTGCAAAGAAGTTTAGGGTTCCAGTTACTTAGTTCCTATGCTGAACTTATCAGAATTCAGTTGAGTCTTTAAAAATGGATGCTAATGCTTCATTGGCATTATAGATCTTCCTGATCACATGATACAATGAGTTTGGATGATCACTGGAGGAAAAGAAGCCACTATGGCTTCTTTATCCTGTTTCACATGTGCTGCTTGCATGCCTGCCATTTCCCTAATTATCCTTGCCGCAGCATGGGTTGCTGCATTGTCTGAACCTGGCAAAGTGGCTTCCAAATCATCCCGTAACCCTTAGTTATGCCATGTGTTGCAGGGAGGCTTGGAACAATTTTGCCTGTGCAGTGATGTTCATACTACTAAATATGATGTAGTATGCCAAAATAGGAGGGGCCTTGAGGTGTCAAGGTGTCTGGATGGATGAGTACAGAGGGGCAATGGTGCAAATTCCCTGGGAAAAATTGGAGTGTCAGACAGTACCCTAAAGAGCCAAACTAGACATGACACGAGAGACCTGTAATTATAATATCCTGGGGTGAGAGGGTGTTTTACTAATTTGAAGACTGGAGAAGTGATGCTCCAGGAGATGGTTTTTAATGTTTTCTTTCCTTGCACTTTCCCTGATCAAAATTCCCTTTGCGGTTAACAGAAGCTTGTAGGAGGGCAATTTAGATCAGGAAAAAGGCAATGAAGACAAGGGTTAAAACAGCCTCTCTCAGAGTGCCACTTCTCTGGACTTCAAAGCAACTGTGTGGGACTGTTAATTACAGAGGGAGATTTCCCATGTAACATGTAATGTAGCTAGAAAACAAGAAACAGTTCAATGGTCTGGAAATGCAATGGTGTGAGTCTTTGGTCCAGGCCAATTGTGCGAAAACATGTATCCTTCTAAGAAGGTATAAGTTTTTTAATAAGAAAACAAGGAGATAAGTTCAAACACAGATCATAGAATCCCATGTTAGAGCCTTTCTTCCTGTACATAGCAACAGAAAAAGTGTAAGCAGCTGGTATGGTCACACCTTTAAAGTAGGATCTGCAAATTAAACCTGCATGTTAAAAACTCCCCACACCTAGAAAACTAGCATACTGGCTATGCTAGAATCCACCTCGCTGACACACTAGCCTCCCATGGGTTTTTAATGTGGAGGAGCATTGAAATATATGTTCCTCTATCTGCACTCCAGAAGCATTACAGCCCAGGGAAGGCTCCATCATGTGATTGTTTTGATTGTTCAATTTTACCAATTCTAGCACCCACCCACACATCTAGGAATTAGTTAGTCCATAATAACATGACTGTGAGATAAAGGGTACTATCTAATGGTGTCTCAATGCTAGTTCTACGGTAGTTGCCCTAACATAAATCATGCTTGTGCAATGTAACTACTGCAATGGGGGTGGGGGGGAATGGCAATTTGCCAGCAAAATTTGGTGATGCTGCAGCAAAAACAGACACTTTTTCTTCGAAACAAGATGTGCACTCTGTGTTTCCTTGGTAAACTATGGTAATTTACACTATAAGGGCTCATATCTCCCATTATGTGGACGATATCATCCTAATGTATCAGGGGCTGCTGGTGTATTCATTTCTTGGCTACATTAGTGCTAACCATGGTCAATGTTGATGTCAATATAATGGTTAGCCATGGTTGAGGCCAGCAGGGGAGTGTAGATTTGCTTTGGAGAAGTGGGGCGGGGGGGAGGAAGTCTCTGTACTTCAAAGTTCTCCACCATTACATCAGCAGTTATCTATCATTTCAAACTAAGGAGTCTACGGTAAGATTCATAGGCCAGCTCTAGGCCAGTTTAGACAGTAAGATTTATAGGCCAGCTCTAGGACATACTAAAAATTGGATGGCAAAACAACAAACTAGCAATATGTCCTGGCTACTTTAGACACCATTTAATTTTTATTATTTATTTTTTAAGTTGTGCCATGTGGGGGTGCGGTCCATGGGTGAGGGGGAATGGGCCCCAGGCTTCCTGAAGTTGCCTACTACTGATCTAAAGAGTACCTCTTGCCAAAAAAGACCATTAGTCTGATATTACCTAATTGTGCCACTATATGCATCACTGTGAGGGTTCGAGGGTGTGCCCCTTCTGTGGCCATGGAAGTTTATTGGGTAGGTGATAATCAATACTTGGGAGTCTAGTGACACTAGGTAGGACTACAGGACACATTTAAAATAGATAACTAGCACAGGCATGTGCAAAGGATGTGCCCACTGTGCCCAGGCACACCCTAATATCTTCATGGAGTGGTCCACCTTCCTCCCCACCCCACCCCACCCCACCCCACCCCACCCCCACTGCTCCAATCGACACATTTTCTGGGGATGGCCTTACCAGGAATGAAGCGGGAGCTTGCCTTGCCTCCTAACCCTGCCAGCCAGCTGGCTTACTTTATTTTCCTCATCGGGGACACATGCACCCACATTACCAGCATGCTGCCTCTGTAAGGTCTTTCTACCTGCAGGATCCGCGCTGCCTGGATCCTGAAGACAGAAAGACCTTACAGAGAGAGGCAGCGTGCTGGTGATGCAGGTACGTGTCCCCCTGATAAGGGAAATAAAGTAAGCTGGCTGGGAGGTAAGTCACAGTAGCTTCTTCTTCTTGGGTGCGCATGAGAGGGGGTGGAGGACACTGCGTTTGGGGGCTATAATGAAGCGGTTATCCTAATTGGAGCTCCGATGAGGCGCATCTTTGCTCTGTGGGTATTCAACAGTTTTGAAACCGCCCCCTCTCCGCTCTGTGAGATCGGACCTCCAATGGACCTCTGACAGACCCTCAGATTTGCGGAGCAGAGCACACATCCCTAGTATAGATGGAGTATAAAAGCCCCAGCTTTCACCTTGGCTGCCAATGGTGGTTTTGCCACCAAAAGAAAACCTAAGCTGAATCATGAAGAACACATGGGAAGCAGACTGATAGATGGCAATAAATACATGAAGAATGCAATGCACAATGCCCAAGAATTGTATAACACACATTTTGCTGCCTGAGGTAGACAAGATTTGACCCCCACCCCGCCCCACCCCCTGCATACAATGTACAAAAGCTGAACAGATTGGCAGTTCAACACTGTTGATGGGCAGCAGCCCGGCCACATGGCATAACTAGGTCTGTCCTCCAACACTGCCCCCCCCGCCCTGAATCTGCCATCTGAGGCAGTTGCTTCACTGTGCCAAAATGTAGGGCCAGCCCTATATAAGAAGCAGAAATTATAGTAAGACAAACCAATAGAGCAATTAGCCTTTTAAAATTATGGCACAGGTTTATGCTACAATGAATTTGTTAGTCTTTAAAGCAGCAAAATGTGCCCCTTCTGTGGCCATGAAACTCTTTAGTGGTTAAGTTGCCAAGTTCTCTGGCAGTCATCAAATGGCTCTGAATGCCCCCAGGAGTAGCTAAAACGAAGCCTACCCCTTGTGATCCTGCCTTTCTATATTGAACTTGAGGGGGAAGTGTTCACAACTAACGCCGGTCAGATGAAGATCACCCAATTTGGCAAAAGATTGCATTAATTTAAACAAGGAAAGAAGTCAATAGGATATAGGCAATATAAGCATCAATATTTCTTATGCAGCTTCTGAGTTGGTTGCGGCTACTGTCCAAATAAGAGACCAGCTGATCTGTCTGGAAACAGGCCTCGCATCAGCTAGCTGGGTATAAGTTTCTCCTGTACTCGCAACTGCCAGCGCACGGACCTCATCCCTCCAGCCCTCCCTTGTACTGTACAGCGTCCAGAGCTGCTATATCCGTATAAAAAGGTGTCCTTAAGCGTTAGCAGGAAAGAGTTCACATGCTGCAAATCAGGTCGTGCACCTTAGATTTTAAAAACCACAGACACCCCTGCAGCCTTATTCTGGTTTTTGCCTGACCCCTTTGCTTTGGAAAGTGTTCTTGTAAAGCAGTTTCTCCAAAACTGGGAGAGAAAAAAGTTGCCATGGCAAACGGTTTACATACGCATGCAGAGCAATCCATGTCACGTTTACTGCGAACCAGCCTTCACAAATATATAGCATTAAATTCTTTAACGTATTTACCCCCACCCCCATCAAATCCAGCATCAGGCATGGATGAAATCTCTTCGCATTTCCTAGCAACCCAATTCTTGACTCTCCATCATGCAAGGAAGTGGACCCTGGTTCCTCAGGTGTTCCTTCATCCCAAAGGGGAGCAGGGATTCTAACCCACAGAACCGCAACCACGGAGTCAGGCCTGCGAAGGGAGGGGGGGCAGCGGCGGCGGCTTTGGAGTCATTACCTGGTGAATGCTGCTGAATGGTTAAAGGCTGCAGCTTGTTGCTCTCAGCTCCGCGGGTTTCAAACCCTGTCGGCGCATCCTTGCCTGGACTCTTCCCTTCCGAGGGACGGGGGAGGCGGGGGACGCGCGCGCGCACGCACGCACTCTCTGGGATTCCTGCCCAAAATAAAACATGCCTCGCCGCTCCTGTGCTAAAGGCGGCCTCCTCTGTTCCCACAGGCTGCTAGCAAAGAGGCTGCTGGAGGCGCCGACCTCTCTGGGTGGCAGGGGGCTACCCAGCAAAGGAGCCTTGCCAAAATGATCTCGGAGGAGGAAGGGGGACCCGGGAGGCCAGGGAACAGCGAAGGCGTATTTCGTGCGCTGGAAAGCGCGGAGGCAGCGGAAAGCTTGTCTGCTCTGTTCCCTGGGTGCCGCGGGCCCCCTAGTGGCGGAACGGCGCTCTCGACACCGCCCCCCCCCGCCCAACACTCCGGCAAGAGAATTTCTGCCCCCACCCCCGGCCCAGTCCCTGGGCTTCGAGTTCACGCCCCAGGCAAAAGATTCCTGGGCCAAAGCTACACCAAGCACGATATGACACTTTGAAAATGATTTGAAAACTGTACATGCAATGTGTCCTGGGCCCCAACAGTTGTCAGTACTGTTATAAACAGGCAATAGTGTAGATCTTACTCTGGAGAATCCAGCTTCTCAAATGTTATTACGGAGAGAGAAATCCACCATTTGTTTGAGATTCCCCTCCCCACTTAAAAACTCTCTCCTTTCAATTCTTGAAATGCTTCCCGAAGAGGCAGTTGTCATCCTGCATTAACAGCTTCTTGTGCTAAACATGACTGCTCCGCTCCTCCTCCTCCTCCTCCTCTTCTTTTTGTTCATTTGATTTTTTTTTCCATTTTCCAGTACAAACAGTAAACATTTTACCTCACCTCCTTCCCTCATCCCCCCTTTAGGTTTTCCCCTCCTTCATAACCTCTTATATTTAAAGAGTAAAAGTTTTATGTACATAAGTGAAATCTTTAAGCAAAAATTGTATATGTCAATAGCTATATAGAAGAAAACTAAAACAAAACTTAAATAAAAGGGTTGTGTCAAGGATGTGCAAGGGCTTATCTATTTTAAAGACAGTTCACTCATTTCCAAGTAATTGAATATGTCCATGATTCAACTGTAGCAATATTTATTTATTACATTTTTATACCACCCAATAGCCGAAGCTCTCTGGGCGGCTCACAATATATTAAGCCAGGATCTACGCTACTGTTTTAAAATGGTTTGTAACAAGTGACAAGTGTTGGGGCCCAGGACACACTCCACATACAGTTTTCAAACAGTTTTCAAAGTGTCATATCCTGCTTTGTGTAGATCACATCATATCTAGTACTCATTGACTTTCAACAAACTCAGCTCAAAGCAGTCAAAGGTACAATCCTATGCATGTTTAGAAAGAAAAAAACCGTTATAATTCCCGATATGCTGGCAGGGGATGCTGGGACTTGCAGTACTTTTCTCTCTCTAACCATGCATAGGATTGCACCCTGCTTTGAGTTGTTGAAACTCAATGAGTAAAACAGAAGGTGAACAAGTGCCACTAACCACTGACAGGTATTTAGGGCTAGAAAATCAGGAAGGCTTCCCATCCATGAAATGTGGTTATTTTACAGGATGCCAATTATTATTTCAGATCCATAGGTATTAACGGTATTGACAACTGTTGGGGCCCATGGCACATCCCATATACTGTTTTCAAACCACTTTCAAAGTGTTATATCCTGCTTGGTATAGATCTGGCCCAGATCAGATGTAACCCTTCCTAGAGGAGTAAGCCATGTTAATCAATCGTAGCAAAAATAACAACAAGGGTGCTTCCAGACAAAGCCTTTATGGCACTGTGCGATGTTTATTATAAGGCATCCAGACTATGTCATGACTATGTAGTGATGGCCACCAATTTGGATGGCTTTAAAAGGGGGTTGGATAAATTCCTGGAGGCAAAGGCTATCAATGGCTACTAGCCCTGATGGTTGTGTGCTATCTCCAGTATTCGAGGCAATAAGTCTGTGTGCACCAGTTGCTGGGGAACATGGGTGGGAGGGTGCTGTTGCACCATGTCCTGCTTGTTCATCCTTGGCCGATGGCTGGTTGGCCACTGTGTGAACAGAGCGCTGGACTAGATGGACCCTTGGTCTGATCCAGCAGGGCACTTCTTATTTTCTTGTGTTCTTACGTTCTTACTCGTGACCAGTTTTATTCTTACAGTTTTTTTCCATATTTTTTCCTTAATGCAGAAAATCTTTCAAGGAGAGAAAAGGCAGCACAGCTGCACCATGCCTTCTCGTTGCTACCACTAGGAGCCCTCCGACTGGAAGAACCCTGTGTTTTGTGGCACCTTAAAGGCTAACACATTCTATTATAACAGATGAAACGGAGGCCTTTTATATCAGAAGCCAAGTTTCAGAGTGTTCCTTATGGTTGACATTTCAATCTGGCAAGCCCAGCTGTATTCCCCCCCCACACACTCCAATGAGCTTGCAAGAGAATTGGCAGGGCCTTACGACTTGTCCTATCTGCTAGACCATTGTGATGACCCCAAAACAGTTGGCTCCTCATGCAGTTCAAGCAATGGAGCTCCCCTTATTCCTCACTGAGATGGTCTTATTCCTCACTGAGAAACCATTGTATGCAGCCTTCCTGAAACACAGCAACACTGCCCTATTTGCCGGAGTGTGTTTCGCCTCCAGTCTTTTAGAAGAGCAAAGAAGAATGGCTTACAGTCTGTGCAGCCTATAGTGTTATTGAAACTGGAACAATCGTGGGGCCACATGGGCTTTAAAATAGGCAGACCACTGAACAGCACTAGGCTCTGTGCTTCACTGCACACTTGAGAACTTCCAGCTCCTTTGCGCTGAGTGACCCTCTTTAAATTCTGCTTGCTTGCTTGGGTTATAAATATAGAAACCTAAGCTATAGGGTGGTTTCCCCCTCCCTCCTTCTCTCTCTCCAAACATGTCCCTCCCATCTTAGCCTAGTGCAGTTCCTTCAGCTGCTCCTATACTTGGTATGACCTTTTCTCATCCCTGCCCACCCCCTTTCCATCCATCCATCCCCCCTTCTTTCTTTCTTTGCTCTTTCCCTCCTTAGTGTTGTGAGCCTGGTGGCCAATGAGCTTCTCTAGAAGATCAAATGTCACTATAACAGGAGGACTTAATCGCCTGGTGGCGTTTGCAGACCCAGCAGCCTGTCCCATTCGGCAGAAAGCTCCTCGCGTCTCTCAGCTCCCCCCTCGCAGGTAAGAAGGAGATTCAGGCGAGGAATAAATCTGTAAAGGGAAGAAAAGAGAAAGAAGAGCATGTCCAAATCTTCTAAGTCTAGGAAGGAGTGCAAGGGAGATGGGCAGGTGCTCATAGGCCTAGATTAAGCACACATTCTTTTCCTGGTCTTTTCTATTCTTTTCTTTTTACCTATTCTGAGGGGGACATGCTTCAAGGCAGTAACAATAAATAGTAGCGGTCCATTTAAAAAATATGAAATAAGGGGAAAGGCACATCAAAAGTACGGCCTGTGACCAAGAAATATATGGCCCTGGAGGTGGTCAAGAAAAGTATGTATCATATACACAAAACACTCAAAGTCTTCAATAGCCATAAAAGGCTTAGCTGAAAATACTGCTTCAAGTGCAGTTTTCCTTGCAGCTCGAATTCAATTCGAGAGGGATGGCAGAAGTTTGGGTAGACATACATAAAAGCAATGCTTTTATGTGACGTGGGGCACCAATGAACAATGTGGGTACCTTTCAGAAGGGTATAGAAGTAAAGTCCTTGAATATGTTTACTATGGCTAACTTATGCAGGTTTTTTTATTTTTTGTTTTAGCAAACTTCATTGTAGATTTAGGTGACTTAAATCCCATTGACTTCGAATAAATGTAAATCAGAGAGTTATGGTGGCATGATTTTGAATTGGGGTTATTTCAGTTCTGTATTCTAGAATCAGAATGGCAAGCCAGTAAGTTGAGCTCAGTTGAAGGATAAACTTATATTGAGTAGTAATGATTTTTGTGTGTGCTCTTTTTGACCTCCATTTAAAGTGTTGTGGCATGGAGGCTGTTAAATGTGTCAGTCATGTGCTTTAGTTAGGGATCATTCCTGCAAATTATTCCTAGATCTGATATATTTGTGAATATATAATACAAATAATTGGCTTCCTTGACAATTATGTGTTCTGTGCTGGATTCTTGGAAGGTAGAGCATGTATTTTATAGGGAAGTGTGTTGCATGTATCAAGGTAAACGAAATGTGCAAATCCGGCCGTAGTATACTTTTGTGGTGCTTAGGATTTGTCAGGAGTAGACTCTTAATTTATGTATGTTTGCCCAACTTCTATAAGTAGGGCAGATCTAATGGGGACCCCAAGACAGTAAATTAAATTTTTAGGCTTGAACCTGTTTAATTGCAGCTGCCCTCTTGGAAAGCAGTGGTACTTTGGTGGGTGTGAAAAGGTGTTTGATAGGAAACAGGCCTGAGTATGAAAAATGGTCAGGAATCAACACATGGCTACCTCTTTTTAACCAAACCATAATGATGGTTATGTTCCTTGACCATGGCTGAGTCTGTTAGGCTCTTTTTGAAAGTTAGAGATGCTGTGGTCATTCTGGTTAATACTATCCCAATAATTGGCATATTGTTTTATGTCTTCATCCTATGTGGAAAGACCCTTGTTACTTCAAAAAAGGGAGAGGGAGAACAAACGCAAAGCTTTGCTTCCCTACAGTGGGTTATCAAGTTGGTTGAATACAGCTGGAGGCATGACACTGGTGCCATCGCGTACATTGCAGGGCCCATGTACAAGCTGCTTTAAATTGCTCTGTATGGCAGCTGCCCCCATACGGCAAGTCGTTTTGTATATAGCAGCTCATATGTGAACTGGATAACTTTCTGCACACCACTGCAGGCCTTTTTTGGCTGTTCATGGGGTGGTGAAGGAAATCATCACACGCTGACTGCCACCGTGTGGCAGCCATAATATGTGCACTGGACCTCAGCTAGACTAGGATGTGTCTCTTATTTTATTTTTTCAGCCAATAAAATGTGATGGTATGAAACCCTCCAGTGTACCACCATAATGTGAGTTCCTCTACCCTATTCTGAAGTGTCAGTGATCAAGATGAGAACACTCACCAGATTGGCTGGCTTCCCTTGAGAGCAGGCAGCATCTTTTATTATGATCATCATGTATTGTGCAGCTCACTTGCAGCCATTATGTGTATGTCTACACATGTCATGTGTTTGCCAGGTACAAATTACCTGAGATCATCCTGCTCTTTTTCTTATAGCATAGAATAAGTATCAGAGGCAGTAAGCCTATGTACACCAGTTGCTGGGTAACATGGGTGAGAGGGTGCTATTGTACCCATGCCCTGCTTGTGGGTCCCTGGTTGACAGCTGGTCGGCCACTGTGTGAACAGAGTGCTGAGCTTGATGGACCCTTGGTCTGATCCAGCAGGGCTCTTCTTATGCTCTTAATAAGTATAAACTAATCTGACATGGGAATGCTTTTTTGAGGGGAGAATTCTGCTTCTATGAAGGAGCTTGGCTGGTTAGTTTTTATATCCAGGGTTCTTCCAGATGAGGCATTTACTGTGCAATTGCACTGCCTCATTCATGGAATTTTATGGACAGTCCAGACTTCATCATCTTCCACTTGTAACCCTCCTGTGTTTTCCTACTGCTTCCTTTACTGCAGAAAATTGGTTAAGGAGAAAAAGATGGAATTGCTGCACAATACTTTCTAGCTGGTAGAGCTAGCAAGCATCCCCATTCTAAATCTGCAGCGATTTTAGTTGAACACATCTCATTTTAAAGGGAAGACCAGTGGCTCACAGATGTTTAACAATGAAGTTATCGCATTGATACAGACTTTGATAGCAGTATGATTTATGTAGCCTTTGGCTTATAGCCAACAATCTACAGTATGTTTTACTGATGCATTTATTTGTGTGGACAGCAAGTTTGCAATACCATCTGCAACCCCTTTAGAGCCCTTCTAACAGCCAGAACCTTAACAGAAATGTCACAAAGCATTCCAGCAGAGGGTGCAGTTGTGTGAAAAAGGATTGGGAAAGATAGGCCAGGTTTCGTTCTGAGTCTTTCTTATTCTTAGCTAACTCTGTCCTTTGGAGACAGGCAGAGCATAACAAGAGACCGGGAGCACAAATGGATGGGATTAAGAAGGAATAACTTGAGCTTTCTTTCCTCTTTTCTTTTTTTTAAAACTCCGGCTGTTGGTTTCTTGGTCCCAAATATAGGCTCACGTTGCAAAGCAGCTAAATGGTTAAGAAGGATTTCCTTGAGGTGGGGAGAGAAAGAAACCGGAGGGACTGCAGAGAAATATACACTAGATGTTATTAGACATGTCAGATTGACTAGAGAACCTGCCCTGGGGACTGGATCTGTCTGCCAAATGACAGAGAGTTATTCTAAGTGTCGCTTGCTTCCACCCTCCTGCCCCCCACACAGAAATTGAGCTATACCTGCCATGTCTGCCCTTCAGTGCTTGCCCGTTTCCTTTCTCTCTCTTCCTTTCATAATCTTGCTGTCTCACCTCCCTTGTATGGCCAAGGAGAGGGAATGATTGATGGGAGGGAGGCTATTTTCATAAATGGCCTCTGAGGTGTAAGGGAGTAAATTCAATCTATCAAGGGGAAGATGGGCACATTCTCAGCTGTTTAAGAAGCTCCAGAGGAGATGGGGATTGTGCTTTTAAAGCCAAGAACTGGAACAGATTTAGGCCAAAAGGAACATATAGTTCGGAGCAGGAAGCAGAGATGGGCCAGGCGATTTATGTGACAGAACCATGATCCACTTTGTCTGCTTCAGTTTGGCTCAATATCGAACGTTTATTTATAACTTCAGCCATCATACAGGACCTAGCAGCCTTACCTGGGTTTAGAATGTGCAACTATGTGAGAACTGTGTGCAATAGGTGATTGATCCTGAACTGTTTTAAAGTCATGCGATACAGAGGTACGGTCTCCAAAGGGTAAATAAATGCTGAAACAGATGTGGCACAGGGGTTCCGTGATTAGGTTCTCCAACTTTTTTTTCTTTCTTTTTTTACCACAAGAGACTCTAATTTTGATGTGAGCAGCAATGTGGGGTTGGAGTTGGGGTTGTTTAACCCTTTTCCTTAGTTCACCCTGAAGGAAAAAAATTCAACCATAATACAGGTGTCTTTATTTTTCTCTCTCCTATGGGGCGTATAGCAGTATGGCAGGGTGGGGAAATTTAACTTGGAGAATAGATTAACATCCCCTGCAATAAAAAAAGGGAGTGACTATTTTAAAGTTTTAAAAATGCTTTAAAATAAAAATAAAATTAAAAAAATAAAATGCGGGACTGATTATGGATCTTCCATGTCTCATTTGCCTTGATCCTAAGGTCTTCTGTTTCCTGAAAATCAGCGAACTGAGTCATCTGATAGACCAGGGCATGGAACGCATTGCAAAGAATGCTCTGCCTCTGGTGATCTAAAGGTGAAACATCAGGATAAGATAGAAACAGAACCTAATTTCAGCCTGGCACTTCTCATGGTTTAGCCATCAAACACTGAAGAAAAGAGTAGCCCTGCTGGATCAGACTAGATCTATCTAGTCCAGCGT
Source organism: Elgaria multicarinata webbii (assembly GCF_023053635.1). Lineage (NCBI taxonomy): Eukaryota > Metazoa > Chordata > Lepidosauria > Squamata > Anguidae > Elgaria > Elgaria multicarinata. Next base: position 89,617,543 of record NC_086172.1, read on the forward strand.
TCTGTTCTCACTGTGGCCAACCAGCTGCCTGGGGAAAGCCCAAAATTAGGACATAAATGCAATATCACCCTCCCACTTGTGTTTCCCTCCAACTGGTGTACATAGGCGTACTGCCTTTGATACTGGAGGTAATATATAGTCATGATGGTTCGTAACCATCGATAGGGGTTAGAGGATGGAGCAGCTGATCAAAATTCCCAGGATGCTATTTAGAAGGTGATCTCCCAGGCAACCAGGACCCAGAACATACAAGTCTATAGGAAAAAGGAAAGCTTTGAAAAAATTAAACAGATCAGTTTAGAAACAATGTTAGACTATTTATTTATTTATCTATTTATTGCGTTTTTATATCACCCAATAGCCAAAGCTCCCTGGGCGGTTAAAGCTGTAAAGCTCGGTTGATATAACTATTTGAAAATGATTTGATGACGCCCATTTTCATGAAGTAAATGAATGAACAGCCATTTCTCCCCTCACACTTTGCTATTTAGACTTGGCCATGATACTCCTTTGAGTTCATGGTATTTCTTCCATGTCAGTGCTGCCCTGTGTTAAATGGGTTTATCTGAAATGATCCATATCATCTGAATATCATCTATATTATTTGGATATGTGTGGTTGTATTATATTTCCATTATTTGAGTTGTGACACGGTATTGTGGTTCAGTTTCTTGTGCCTCCAAGCCTTCATAACAATTTAGGTCCTATTTGCAGGCAATTTACCAAGTGTAAGAATGTCCGTCTCTTAATGGACACATATTCCAAATTGGAAGACCCTTAAAACACTGAAGCCTGAATTAGTGTTTCAGTTACTTGAAGTTGATATGAATTTATTTTAAAAATTCCTGCTTGCATACAAGTGATCCTTTTTTTGATCTCATTAACTGGTTTACTAAATGAAGTTCCTGTAGAAGGAATCAACTGGAGCCTAGATGGACTGCCCTTCCTTTCCATCCCGAAAAAGAGCAATGGGGAACAAGTCTATCTAGGAATGATGTCAGAGAAGTGCCTTTGCTCTCAATTCACTTTATTTGTCCTCAGAGATGTCCTCACATAGTCAAATTTGAATGGTTGTGTTATGATGTTGCTGTAACTAGGAAGTGGAGCTGTTTTCAAACACAAACAAAAAAAGATGGTGTCAAAGTTGCAGCCAAGCAAGGAAGTGCTGTTGCCTGAAAGGTTGTTACACAGAGGAGGGCCAGGATCTCTCCTTGATCATCCCAGAGTGCAGAACACAGAATAATGGGCTCAAGTTACAGGAAGCCAGATTCCGGCTGGACATCAGGAAAAACTTCCTGACTGTTAGAGCAGTACGACAATGGAACCAGTTACCTAGGGAGGTCATGGGCTCTCCTACACTAGAGGCATTCAAGAGGTGTCTGGATAGCCATCTGTCAGGTATGCTTTAAGGTGGATTCCTGCATTGTGCAGAGGGTTGGGCTTGATGGCCTTATGGGTCCTTTCCAACTCAATGATTCTATGAATGCCAGATAAATAACAGGGGGTGTTATGAGGTGGCATCTTAATGTGTGTCAGGTGCTCTACTATATGAACCTTTTGTACCTTCTCCAAATTGTTGGAAAGTGAGGGCATATTTTGAGGGGGGAGAAAATACTCATGACGTGAACCCTGCAGGGCTGGCTCTACCATTAGGCAGAGTGAGGTGGCTGCCTCAGGCAACTGATTTAGGGCTCCATCACACCAGCGTTATAGCCTGCTGTCAATGTGGGTTGTGTTCAAAGGACTTAGATGACATCGTCCATGTCCTGCCCTGACCTCGCTTCCCCCGCCTGCCCCCCCCCCAGCGCTGTTTTTTTGGCAGGGGGAAAGTCTGGTTCTTCCGGTAAATCAAAAGGACAACACACTACCCTCAATGTGTATTTTCATCATTGCTTTCAATCCGATGTTCTGCAGATGTGTTTTCAAGGGGTGGAGAGGGGTGTGCCTTTTCTCCAGCGGGCATTTTCATCTTAAAAGAAATGTGGAAAATGCACCCTCCTTTCCAGCAGCGCCCTCATTTTTGAAGCTAAAGAGATGGAAATTGGCACAGTGATCGCTCTTAAGGAGGGCTTTAGCTATGCCAAATGTGAATCAGATTGGGTCATCCCTTGATTTTAAGGGATTTTTAAAATGGAAATTAAACAAATGCTTACATCTGCGTAAGTTTCAAAGATAAAGAGATCAAAATTGGCACTGTGATAGCTCTTAAGGAGGGCTTCCAGGATGCCAAATGTGAATCAGATTGGGTCATCCCTTGATTTTTTAATGATTTTTTAAATTCCCCCCTTAAACCTTTTTCCTGGTAGTTCACTAATGCGAAGGATCGCTCTTCCATTCCTTTCATCATATGAAGCTGTGCAACCTCAAGTTCATAAACTACAGATCTGCTCGTTCCCTTACTCAAAAGTAAATCCCATTGATTTCAGCTGCATTTACATCCAAGTAATACTAATGCATGTTTACCTTTCAGTAAACCCCTTTGAATAGAGAGAGACTTACTCCTGAGTAAACACATATAGAACTTACTTTTAATAGTGTGGTCACTCAGAAGCTTTCTGGAAGTGCTCTGCAACCCCATGCTTACTGCTTTGGTCTTACTTATGTTTACTCAGAAGTAAGTCTCTCTCTGTTCATTGGTGTTTACTCAAAGGTAAGCCTCCATCTGATTTTACTATGTTCACACTCCAAAGTCTCCAGGCACGGTGAGGGGAATGGGCATAACCTAGGCAACAGGGAATAACCGTGTGGGGAGGAAGGGTGCGGTGTCCAACTACCACCAACCAATAAACTATAGGAGGAGGTACAAAGGAGATCTGGGGGGGATGTGCATCTCAATGGAAGAACAGCGATATGCTGGTGTGCACGAGAGGAGAGGTGTAAAGATAAATGTAAAAGCTCAAAGGTGTAAGTTGATCAAGCTTTCACATGCTATGGAAACGAGGCCGGATAATTCGAGGGTAAACCAGGGCAAACATGCAGATGTGATGGAGCTCTTAGTCTGATCTGAAGGGCAACAAATTATTAGTTATTTAATTTGTTGTTGTTGTTCTCTTTTTATTGCTATGGATGGGGAGAGATGCTTGTGGATTTTTTTTGCCCCAGGTGCCCGATTAACTTGACCAGCCTTGGGTATTGTGCATCTTGACTTTGAGGGAATGGTGGAATGGTGCCATTTGCTGTCCCACCTCAGCTAGCCCTGATGAAAGGATAGGAAATTGGTAGTAATTTAATTTATTATTGTTGTATTTTTACTGACGGGGCAGGGGAGACATTTGTAGGGTTTTCTGCCTCAGTTGCTAAAATAGCTTGACTGAACTTGACCTGGGGTGGAAATAATTTGCTCCTCCACTTCAGGCAGAATTTTTTTGAGGTGGGGGGCAGTTGTATGCCAGAGTTCCTGCTTATAACATAAGGGTTGTTGCCAGCCATGTATGAACCTGGACACTTTCCTTGTAGCCAGTTTCCTATGGGTAAAAGTCACTTATATTAGGACCACCCACATTTCCTACATGTAGGCCCTAACTGTGACAACCCTACTACAGATGTGTAACTTGGGGCTTGAACACATACCAGGAAACTGAAGCCATTTGTGTACATGCAGCAATATGCATGTATGGAAGATCATGCTGCATGTTACAACTTAGGTGCAGAATTTGCACATAGCTGACACCAATTTTCTACAGGGAAATCACTTCTATGTAGGAAAATTTTAATATGGGAAATGGCCTGGGATCATACGGAAAGGAAGAATCAGTGGTGCTCAACATGTGTTTATTTTATACTAATGTTTATTATCAACCTGTATGTAACCTTTTGGCTGATACTAAGGCCTTAGCTAGACCTAAGGTTTATCCCGGGATCGTCCCAGGGTCATCCCTGTTCATGTAAATGACACACAGGATATCCGGGGAGCAGGCAGGGACAACCCTGGGATAATCCCGGGATAAATCATAGGTCTAGCTAAGGCCTAAATCCTTTGTTACAAGGAGCTGGGCAAACTGGCCTAGAAATTATGGAATATCATGGGGATTAAACAGATGACTTGTCATTTTTAGCATGAACTACAAATTTAATCCACCATCCCATAATTTCTAGGCCAGTTTGCCCAGTTCCTGATAACATGATGTTATGCGTGTCCCTACCCCACACCAGTGGTGACCAGATATCTGGGGTAGGGAGATATGCTATGTCATGCCATCAGGATTTAGGTAAACTGTCGTAGACTATATGAAGAGAGAGGTGGCAGTAATGGCCATGCATTTAAAATAATGTGGGGGTGGGTGGGCTAAAATGTCACAAGCTTCTTTCATTAAGCTAAGTACTCCCCCTTGAAATTAAAAAAAAACTCCCTCAGTAACAAATAAGACAATGACTAAAGTTAGATTTCTAGCTCCCCTTCCCCTGGGTTCCATGATATATTAATAGGATATAAGTATAATTTAATACCATTTACATGTGGGGAAATATTGTCCAATTTAGTTACAAATTCAAAAGAGTATTTCTCATGGCATAGTGAAAAAATGGGATTGTTTTATATATAGACTTATTGGTGACCATTAAAATGGCCATCTGCTTTCACAGTTATTTAGTACTTCTGTTTTTGTTGCAATACTGCCCAAGGGTGGCTTCATTTTAGAAGAACATGATCAAAGCTGGCCCAGCCTGAAGAGAGACTGAAGTCCCCACATGACTTAGGGATTCTGTGGTGTAATTTAGGAGCTGCAAATTATGAAAAGTATGCCAACCCTGCATTCTAACTACATGGACTTCAGCCTCTTGCAGTGACAATGGGAGTACTTCTAAGGTGGTGCTTGAAGCGGGCATTGCATAGGAGTTTCATAGAAGAATGGCTCCAAGCCAGCACCATATTGTCTGAGATGGTAGTTCCCAAGAGCAACTGCTCTAAGAAGCTGTTACACAATTGACATTTCTGGTAACATCTTGGAAATGACCATGATGCAAGGCACTATATATGTGTGGGTGTGCGTGCGCATGCACGTACGCGCACGCACACACACACGCGCACACACACACACACACACACACACACACGGATTCTGCAGTGTAGTAAGTATGATTGCCAAACCTTAACTAATGGGAACCATTTTGTTACTGCTTAGAATCTCCCATTTTTTTCAACTCCTAATGTGGAAATGAAACGGCATATTTTGCTCTATTCCCAGCATCCACCATTGGCAGCCCACTAGCAGGACTCTCATGACTAATAATGTTGTAATCACTAATCAGTGGGAACCTTTCAGTAAAGTGTCAAGTAGAGAAAGAATAAACTAAAGGGATGCTCATTCCTGAGTTGTTAAATGTATTCACTTAAAAAAAGATCTGTCTTTAAAGGCTTACATCAGATCTGTCAAAATGGCTGCATGTCTTTCCTATTAAAATGCATTCTGCATTGATATATATATATATATATATATATATATATATATATATTTGATCATCATAAAGACAAGTCAGACTTTAAGTTATTAATCCATTTGTATTAGCATCAGGAATGTGAAGGCATATAATCACTTCCAATACATTCACAGTTATCTTTTCATCTGTTAGTTCAACAAAGGCCCTGTTTAGATGACACTTTGGGCATTGTGGTTATGCTAACTATGGTTAATGTGGTTATCACTAACCACACCTAGTGCTGCTGCCATACGACCATGGAACCACACCCCACTGTGTGATTTGCCTACCTACACCCTAACCACTGATCCCGGTAATCATCTAACTGGTCCATTCCGCATCCCAGCATTGCTTATGGCATGCACAGCCCTGGGCAGCCATTTCCTGACTGTTGCGGGCAACTGTGTTGAGGCTATGGCGCCTGCGGGCACTGACTACAAGACCCACCGTGGCTCCCAGCAGCCATTATGAGAGCTGTGTGCTCTGTCCCTATCTCGTGATATGTCCATCCTGGTGGCCCCGGTACAGGCATACAAGTGTGCCATGTATGGAGATTTCAGATGAGAATGCGAAATGGTGGAGCGTGTATTCAAAGATGCTATGCAGATTTCTGGAGCAGACATCCCACTGGCTGGACAGAGTGGCCTGGCCAATTTCAGCTGTTCTTGCTGCGGAGCTGTATGGTAGCACTGATTTAACCATGTGGGCCTTACAGACGACACAGTTAGGGCTGCTAACCCTGTTGCAGCATGTGGTTAGTGAAGGTGGTTAAACCATGGTTATGTAGGAACCATAGTTAGGGAAAATGCACTACACAAGACACGGTAAGCCTTCATGGTTAGCTCAAAATGCTTAACCACCATGGTTTAGTATGTTGTCTGAACAGGCTCAATGTCAAATGAGATATTATTGGTCTTTGGCAAATTTATACTGTTGAGCAACAATTCACAGCAACCACCCCACTGCTTCATGAGGCACATAAACCGGCCTTCTGGCTTTTGGAATTACATCAGCAGAGAAGTATTTTTTTGTTCTTGTCTTTATTTCCAAGGAAAGCTCATCTCAGGTTATGAACCACTAGAACAGCCTTCCCCAAACTGGTGTGTTGCAATCCCAGACATCTGGAGAGCACCAAGTTGGGGAAGGCTACACTAGAAGATTAAAATAGATGCATTGGCCATAAGTCTCACAGGAACCATTTCTGGAACAGTTAGACTCAGTGGAGGCTGATGGCTCTGATCTCAGTGGGGCTGTGAATCCATTCTGGATTTCAGTCAGAACCAGCCAGAACTTTATCCAAAAAGCTATCGAAGGTGTTGAACCCATTTTGGGGATAGGATTCAGCACACTGGGTAGCTCCTTTAGACTTCTGGATGGTTCTGACTAAAACCCAGGACGGGTTCACAGTCCACCAAAGTTGGAGCCGCCAGCCTCAGTGATTAGACCGGAAGGAGCCTTTGATGGATTTTCTGTGCTTCTTTTTTCACTATGGAGTTGCTGTATCACCCCACCCTCAAACTATATACTGTATTTTCTGGCGTATAAGACTACTTTTTAACACAGGAAAATCTTCTCAAAAGTTGGGGGTCGTCTTATACGGCCAGTATAAGATGACTTTTTAACCCAGGAAAATCTTCTCAAAAGTTGTGGGTCGTCTTATACGCCCAGTCGTCTTATACGCCAGAAAATACGGTATATATGTCTTCCTAGCTGTTGTTATGGGTGCATGACTGGAACACTTAGAGCCTCTCAGCATAGTGCAACAGGCTGTGTAAGCACACACCCTTCTGGGTGTTTACATTGTATCATGAAGTGTCACTGGGAGCCGGGAAAGATCCCTTATATGGCAGGGCTGTTGCCTCCGGGATTATTAAACTCTTCTGAAATAGAAACCTGGAGAGCCGCAGATGTTCCTTTAGGACACACATCCATCTGCCTGTTCCTTCAAGACTCCTCTCATGTATCAGCTGAGTAATGAAGTCAAGACATGGCTTGGGTTTCCTGGGGAGGAGCTCTGTTTTCTAATTAAAGCTCCATCCATCATGGATTTAGGTGGATGTTGGATGAAATCCCTCCTGCGGAGCTTATCCCTGACCTCCTTAAGGGCTACTAACTCTTTAAAAATAGTCCCGCAAAGGCATCTCTAATTGGCATCAAAAGGGGTCGGTCCATTGCTGTTTCAACCCACTTCTGAGACTGCTGCTATATCTTTTTTTTTTTTGAGGGGGGGGGGTTTCTGAAGGCCTGCATGGCTTAGCTTGTGCAAGGAATCCTGCTCTGTGGTAAAACATAAGAACATGGGGCCCAGTGCTTTGCTGCCTGGGCTAAACTGGTGTTTCTCTACGTTGTCTTAGCAGAGCTGTGCCATTTGCTGCAGCTGGGGATTGAGAAGGCCATATGGTTTTAAGTGAGAGCAAAAATCCCTCATGATCCCAGCCTTTCCCGGAGCTTCCCCTGTGGTATGAAAGCTGGCTGTCATAAATACAAGCGCTAGCCAGATAGCATTACCCAAATAATCCTGTGAATTCTGGCATTTTTCCATCTACCCCTTGCAAGTGCAGCTGATCTTGTCATATTTGTCTCTGGTATGAATACAAGCCTAGTAACCTTAGCAACTGTGTGTGTGTGTGTGTGTGTGTGGTGTACGCATGTGTACCATAATTGTTCATTATCCATACCGCAAGGTGGATCAGTGAGGCCTAATGGGCAGAGTGCTAATTTGGGCCTCAGTAAAAAAAAAACCAAAAAACCAAACCAAACCAAACCAAACAAACCTCATATCAATTTCACTGACTCTCAGACTCAGTTTCCCAGCCTGCAAACTTCCTTACAAGCATTATCCGGAGGGAAAATGTGAAAAGAATGACAGAGCATGCTGTGCATTTAAAAGTGCATAAATTGTTAGGTTTATTATTAATAATACATTATAATACTCATGTAGAAAGATGGTGATAGTTGGGTTGTTGCCAGGGTTGGCATGATTGCTTTGAAGTTCTAGGGCAATGTTTTGGATTACAACTCCCATCATCATTTGCTATGCTGGCTAGGACTAATGAGAGTTGTAGGTCAAAACATCTGGAGGGCTACAGGTTGCCACCCCTGGGGAACTTACTCATTACTGAACACCCTCTTGACATGTCTTAAGATGCTCCTTCGTACACATGGTATTGTGTAGGCCTGGTTTAGTTCCATTAGGGCTATTAACTATGTGAGTTTACCTTGGTGGGCTTCAAGACCACAGCCTTTGACATTTTATCTCAGCTGGGAGTTAAGTGTATAAAGTATTTTAGGGGAGAAGGAAGTTAGGTTCGGCTCTGACAAGTGACAGGCTAGCATGATTAATTTGATCGATGATTAATTTTGTGGAAGAGTTTTAGTTTATGAACTATATTGCGTAAAAAAAGGTCTTATATATCAAGTTAAATTGGCATTGCTGTACAACTAAAATGTTGTGAGGCTTTTGAACATCTATAGACAGACCAGATGTCATTCTTTTCAGTGACAAATGTGTGTGACACTTACTTATTCTGCCCTTCATTTGTTCTTTCATCTAGAAACCTCCTGCCAACATGTCTGACAACGAAGAAGTGTAAGTAGAAACAGATCTCTATGATCATTGCTTTTCAAGGGCCATTTTTCATGAGGCTTCTTTGCAGAGTCAAATTACTAACCTTCACAGGGGCAAGGACCAAAATCTTATTCCAAAGTCAATGAGAAAAAGCACCTGCTAATTTAATGGGTTCATATGACCAAGGGTCACTCGATCCAAATGTCCAAAATCAATGTCACAGCAGTGCCTCTCCTTCTCTCAAATACATGGATATTATCCAGACACAGTATTAATATCAGAGATGTGTGCCTGGAATGTAACTTGTTAGCTGTAAGTTTTGGATGTAAGGTGCAGAAAGCATGGAGGACAATATCTGGAAGCAGAATATGTGGAAATTGCTCCATCCTTGCAGACCAGATGCAAAGGAAGGATGAGTCCCTGTGTCTTTAAAAAGTGTGTAGAAAAAGGATATTGGGGAGTTGCAGCATGTCACATTGTACTCTGAAAAGTTGCCCCTGCTAAAAAAAAGAAGCTCTCTTCTACACAACTGCTCAGGATTTCCTCTTGAATAATAAATTTGTCTCTGCACTGTACCACTTCAGAGTACAAAGGGGAGCTCATATGAATGAATGCTCCTCCCCCATACAACTCCCCCCCCCCATAGAAAACTAGATGTCAGGGAGAAGGCTTAGCTTAGCCTTTTTCCTGACAATTATTCTATGTGGAGGCGATGATGATGATGTGGTGTGGAGGAGCATTTAATCCTGAGAGCCTCCATGGTTTATCATCTCGGTGAGAACAAGGCCATAGAAATGTCTCTGCACCTCCCCAAGGGTTAGATTCTACACTGGTAAAAACGCAGAAGGGAGAGGATGGGAGATTTACAATAGTATTGTGATAGATTAAAGGAGGAGGGTCATTTGGCAGTGGAGTGAGTGGAGTGAAGGTTGAATGGTTTACAGAGGAAACTATACTAAAAAGGGTTTTTTTTAAAAGAAAGCTTTAAGTCATGATAGTGTCTTAACAAAATGGGAGAGGAGTGCTGTTTCAGGCTGGAGGAGCAGCATTCAAATGCACTGCCTCTGGGTCTGACTTGTGAAGTACTCCCATTATTTATTTTGGCAACAACTAAGAGTTGAAGGATGTTAGTTCAAATAAGGCAGATTATATGGATTCGATTTACAAGCAGCAAGTCAATCGGGTGATACCTAAAATGTAAGAAGAATTTAAGCTGTGAGCCTATGCACACTTACCTGGCAGTAAGGATTTATTGCCAGGTAAGTAGGATTTATTGCCAGGTAAATATGCATAGCATTGCACTGTTAGCCAATCTGAACATGGTCTTATCTTCTCTGTGTTTTTTCTTTCTTTTATAACAGGGAGCAAGTAGAGGGTGAGTATTAACAGTCCTTCTTAATTATACGTACAAGTGCTGTAAAGTGCCTCATTTTTCCAGTTTATTTTTGTGATCCATATTAGTTTGTTGTTGTTTTAAAAAAATACTGAACGTGAATACATTAAGCAGGTAATATCCTGAGCTAATATCCTTTTTATTATTCAGTTAAGTTGAAATTATTCACATCATGAAGTTTGCGCTTAACTTAATTAATCTGTGATCCCACCGAGTTTGAGGAGATAACTGTAAGCAGCTGCTCAGCGTGAGCAAGAGTATCCAACGAACAACCGATTCCTGTCTCCTCATATAGGTGCTGTGACCTGTGCCACTGTAGCAACTGTAGTATCTTACATGAGGCAAGCAAGGCAGGGCTTGCCAGCTCCTGCCCATTGCTTCTAAAAGCCAGTGGAAATCCTTTAGCTGGCGCAATGCTGGTATAATGGCATGAGGGACATCAATGAACTTAACTTGTGGATTTTAAGATGGCCGCAGTGCCATGTTCCTTTGCTTGCCTCGAAAACTACCTCAAATCGTGCTTGTGTGTCACATAAAGATTTTATCCTCCGCTCTTAGTTCCTTAATCTTAGTTCCTTAATCACAGGTTCCTCTGTACATATACCTACGAGTCCTGATCCTGATTTTATGTTCAGCAGAAAGAGCTGCCTGCAGTCTTTTAAAGCTATGTTTGTATAGAATTCTGGTTTGTGTTGACCTTGCCATAAGATCAATGTCCTATTTCATGTGGTTGGATTTCCCCCTCTTACTTACTAAGGTTTGTAGTTCACCCACATCATATCCCATCTGCCCTCCCACCAACACTCCATTTTTCCTTTGTTGTTGTAGAGCTGCTGCCATCTGTTGATGACACATTTTATAAAAGAGACATTTAAAACATGTCTCTTTTTCTTGCTTTTTCATTTCAAGCTTTGTACGTCTTGACATTTATTAGCAAGGATGGCCTAAATCAGGAGTGGGCAACTTGTGGTCCTCCAGATGTGTTGGCCTACAACTCCTATCCACCCTATTCAGCATAGTTAATATTGAGAAAAGATGGGAGTTGTAGGCCAAACAAGTTGCCTACCCCTGGCCTAAATGAACTAAATGCTTTAAAAAACAAAAACGATTTGCAGATTGTCTCCACGCATTTTGAAATGCTTTGCCCGCCAAAGATATATTTATGTTATATATATTATAGTAGATTGGCAAACAATGACTAGGTAGCAGTTTACCTTCTCCATTGTTCATTTATTTATTTATTTATTATTTATTAATTACATTTCTATACCGCCCAATAGCCGGAGCTCTCTGGGCGGTTCACAAAAATTAAAAACATTCAAAGTATAAAACAACAGTATAAAACCATAATATAAAATACAATATAAAAGCTCAACCAGATAAAAACAGCAGCAATGTATTTATTCATGATGTATGATCTAAATATATCAACTGCCCCCAAAATATGTGGATTTGTGCACTGTATGTTCATCACTCTGTATTTGTTCATAATCCCAGCAGATGCTATTGGCACAGACTTTGTTGCATTGTAGCCAAATGTGAGAGTAAATGATCCGCACTGGGTGTCTGCTTCTGTGAATGTAGTATCTCTTCTCTTTGGATTGGAGATAGATGGCATACATTTTTCACAAGTCTTTTCCTCAAGCTGATGCCATTTAAGAGGAAGTTGAACCACAGAACTGTAAAGCTGGAATGGAATTGAAGACCACCTAGCACAAAGCTATGCACTGTGGCAAGATCTTGCGTTCTTAAAATTCCTGGCAGATCATGTTCTGGAAGATTGCAACCTGTGCTCATCTACCTCTGGTCTCAAGCTTTGTCATAGCAAAAAATCTCCAAAAAATCTCATCCAGAGCATGTTTATGTAGAACAAAATCCCAAGGATTTCAACCCAGGGGATCATTTCCTGCTTGGTATACTTAGGATTTCAGATGAAGATCCAGTCTGTGACTGTACCGCTTCAAAATGCAAGTCGAAGATTTATGTTTGAATGCTCCTCCACCCTAAAACAAGCCCACCCTGCACATATAAAATAAAACTAAGTTGGAAGCCTTCTCCCTGACTAGGCATGACTCCAGCACACTGGTACGTTAAAGTCAAAATACAGATTACGTTAATCTCATAGTGTTTCTTTAGTGTAAGTGCACCCAACTCCAGTTGGGATGGGGGAGCTCCACTGATACCAATGGAGACTTTTTTCTTTCTTTTATCAAGTCCCCTTGCCCCCCACCCCCACCCCAGTTCTAGTTAGGACAGCTCCACAGAAAATCTTCCATTGATTTTCACAGTCTCTGGTTACAGTGTCTATTAATGAAGCAAAAGCATTTTATGGGGGAAATGCATCATCATCATTTCATTAAACACCTAAATTTGTTTACCAATATTTTGGCTGTTTTTTTAAACACCAGATCACAGCCCAATATAATTCATGTTCAGAGTGAAAGATCACACTCTTCAGTATTAACTTGTTTGGTGTTTTTACAAACACCATACTCCCATTCAAGAGATCATCAGAGTAAACTAGAGTAGGCAGTGAATTGCCCATGACCACTTAGGTCTAATTCTACAACAAGGAACAACATTATATCCTACAGAAATCACTTAGGCCAGATCTACACCTTATGTCAAATCACTATGAATGTGGGTTGTGCCCCAACAGTTATCAGTGCACTTCAATGCCTCTATAAAGCAGTAATGTAAGTCTAGCCTGAGTGGACAGAGATCCTTCTTTGGAGAGTTCTTCGACCCAAGGTGACCTTATTTTACAGAAGTGTAACTCCAGTTATTTCTGGCTAATTCTTAAATCACGATATGTTAGACTTGCATTAGAACATCTTAAGTAACTTATGAAAACTCCGTTACAATCTGTCATTCGTGTGGGAACAGCAGCAAGTTCACGCTATTTGCACGTGATTGTCTCCAGACTTGAATGAATCTTGAATTAAGATTTCTCAGAAGACCATGAAAATCTTTTGGGTTCTTTGCTCTTGATCATGAAGGGATGTTTGTATCATCAGTGAGTTCTTATCATTCACGTTAGTCCTTGTGGTCCTTGTGTTGCAATTGCTAAGCAATTTTGTTGATCCTGCTGCTTTTCTTGTTTTCTTTTTTTATCTCAATGCAGAGGAATACGAAGAAGAAGGTAACCTAAACTCACTTGGAATGTACCTTCTCTTTCTCTGATTATCACTTGATCTTCAGCTCTTTCACTGCCTGTCATTTACCCATCTCTTTGATATTGTCTGCTAAAGATGATCTGAAATGCTTGGTGAATAACTAGCTATATGACCAAGCATTTATCTGATTGTTTCATTATGCATCCAGCTGAATGCACTTTATAGCCCTCCTAGTTGCATAATTAGATTTGAATTTATGGTGGCAGAAAATCCATTTATAATATTCCATTCCAACACAAGTTATGATCTGCACAATAAGTTAAACATACTTGTTGCTAATATAAGTTTGGGAAATGTATATCATTTTTAGTTGACAAATGATTTGACAAGCTACTGTATAGCAATACAGGAGTGCTTAAAAGATGGAGTTTAAAAGATTGTCTCTCACACAGGTTCATCAATGCTGTGTTTATTGTTGATAGAATTTTGCCTGTGATTCAGGGAAGCTTATAGGATCAGTGTATTGAGTGAGAGCAAACATTATATTGTTTATTGCTACTGTTACTCTGACGTGGAGGTGTTAATGTGTCTTCCTCATACAATAAAATGAAGTTAATTTCTTTGTTTTGCTGTATGCCAAGTGGGAAAATTCTCATATATTTTGAAGCCAGCAGTAGTTACTGGTTACTTACCATCTGCTGGTATTTAGTGATACAATGTTGTCCTCAGATTATAAAGGGAGAGAAAGGAATCCATTCAGAGGACTGTTGATGTTTTTTGTTGTTCAGTGATATATAATGTGAGTGCCATGGATATGGTGACTATTATTATGGGTTTCTTTCTTCACAGTGGATGATCACCTTCATCCACTCCCACTTGGAAATAAGGGCTTTCCCAGTTACATTTGGGTATCAATTGTTGTAGGCTAGATTATCCTCCCATGTACTGTAGGCCACAGAAACAAGTTACTTTAGCTTGTAAAAGAATTCAGCCTCTAAACTATGTGAGAAACACATGGTTCTTTCAGTCTAGTTGTGAATACTATAGAGTTGGATCCAACAGTCATGCAAGCATACTTCTGCATGCAACACAACTTCCTCTAGTGCAATGGGGGTTCCCTTTGCTATTCTCCTTCCTGCAGCACCCCATATACACTCTAAATCTGCTCTGGTAGGTCCCCCAGGGGGCTGCAGAAGGAGGGAATCTATTCTGCTAGTGGTTTTCGATCCAATACTAGATAGCAGATATCTAGTATTGGATCCAACCTATTAGTAGTACTAGAGGAGAATGCTGGTGCTATAGTGGGAATGCCATGGTGTTTAAAATGCAGTACTCTCATGGCTACTGTTGGGTCTAAAGAATACAATTGCTGGAGAACTATGTCCAGCTAATCCCAGTATAGAAAATCCATAAAATCAAAGTGCTACTGCTAAATGCTAAACATATTATTTCTTTCTCTGTATTATGTTGCTCTGGCCAAGTGTATTTCCCTAATCTGTCTACAGATTTTAAGACAGTATCATCATTGAAGAGCAGTCAAGAAAAATACACCACCTTATAATTGCTAGAGCTGTTGTGAGTGAAGACACTTTTCAAACTCCATCTTCAGCCACTTGTCAAACTTCCAAAGAGATGCTCAAGGGTGTTAACCTAATACAGGCAACTTCTCCCACTAAGAGAATTTCCTTTTCCCCTTTTTCTTTCCTTCTCTAACTTCCTTCCTTTCTGTTGGATGGAAAACCTTGATATCAATATAAAATTACTAGGTTAGGACTTTCTCTTCTCCTCTTTAATCTGCATGTGCCTTTTCCCAGAGTGTGTCTCCTTTTATGTCTTTCTGGTTTCTGGATTTATATCTTTGCCTGATACCTAAGTGTTCGGTTCCTGTTATGTTCTATCCATTCTTTTTCTCTAACCACTTATTTTCCCATCCTTAGCTCACAAAAGAGTTTATAAGTTCCTAACAACTATTTTAATATTATTATCTTGTTTGTCTTTGCCTTTTGTTCCCATGATGTCTCTCATCAGAAGAAGCACAAGAGGAAGGTATGTGAGGTTGCTTTTGGATTTCTCTTTCTCTTCCTTTTCAGAAGAGTGTTTTGTTTGCTTAAAAGAATCCTGAGATAGCAGAAGAAAAGGAACAAAAGAAAAGAAAATATTAGCTCCAGAGGCTTGGTCCATTTGCATTAATGTGGAAAGAACAAAATTTCCATTGATGAAACTGAATTGATGTCACAGATCTGATGACAACTCATTTCTGAATCCCATGTACAACAAAATGAATGTTGTGTGTTTAAAGCCAGTGGTTTGGGTATAAAATATTGTTATTCTAATTAATGTTAATGTTAAATAATAATGTTGGTCATAGGGTGTTCCCCCCACCACCAATCTTTGGTACTTAAAGAACAAGTTTTCTTCTGCAATAGCACTCCTCTTTGGGGAAATGACATAATCATTGTTTGACCATTTTATCTTTACATTTCAGTATTTGAGATGTGGCATGTTGGTCTAAGTAGCCTAATTCTAACAAAACATGGGATTTAGGAAATTTTGATTCAGTTCAGACAATGAGTACGCATGCTTTTTTGAAACCTGGCCATCTTCTTCTCATCCTAGTGAAATTTCAAATCACTGCTTGGTTGTGTGTTGTTGTTGTTTTCAGTTCAATGTGTCTGTGACTAATTTTATCTGTTCTACTGTAATTCCATGATCCACAGCTCTCTCCCTATAATGCTCTGCTCCTCACACAGTTTGAGGGGGTCTAATTTCATGCTTCTTGATTTAAATTGTTTTCTTTCCCCCCTTTTGCTGTGTCCTTCTCTTTTTACAATGCTACCCACAAGAAGAAGCTCAAGAGGAAGGTATGTGTTGAGGCCTCCCAATTCAAAGCATTTTAATGGAAGCAGTAGTGGAGCATTGCATCCGTTAGGGCTGTGGAAGGGAAGGTGTGACTACTGTACTCATTACTAATTGAATGCAAAAGGATACTGATCATTGGAGAAGCAGTGAACTCCTTTGAAAAGTCATAAAGCTACAGATATATCTTAAATGGCCATTTGTATTCAATGGCTGATTTTCTAGTGACTTTAACTGAATTACTTATGGCACAAGAGACCTGACAGTCAGAATTAATTGGATGTTTGTGTGTGGCTCAGGCTTTCATTCCACAGCCCTACCATTGAACAAGAACACCTTTCCAGGCTTTTATATTACTGCTAACTCCAATATAACAGGTTTCCCACCATCACTGAGAAATCCATTCAAAGGAATGCAAGTGGGAAATCATTACATTGGAATTAAAAATCCACATCAGCTTTTCTTTCTGGCATGACAGCTTCCATATGTGTTCATAGGTGAAAAACATTGTTGGAATCAGCTCTTACAGATATGAGATTTAGGTTAGCTGCTTGATGGAAGTCCTGCATGAGGTTTCAGAAAAATGCAGCCCAAACTTTGAGCTCATGAATATGAACTAGGGGTGTGTATCAGATTTGGCTGCCTCTTAAATCCAGAACAAAATAGGGCAAATTGGGACAGATTCAGGAGGTGTCCGAATCAAAGTTGGGCTCCTCCGAAGCAGTCTGAATCTGATTGCTTGGAGGGACACAGAGACTCAGACAGTGTGTCCTCAAAAATTGATACCTTCCCCCCCAAGTTCTCCATATAAGGACAACACCCAGGTGGGGTAGGGGGACGGAGAGGAAGGTGTGTAGTTTTGTAACTGACAGTTCTAGTTTCTAATCACAGTGACTTTCATATGGTTTTACCATGGCTCTCTAATCTTAGTGCTTTGAGGAAGGGAGCTTGAAGTAATATGACAGGACTGATTAGTGCTCAAGACTTTTTTTGTGTAGTCTGTGGAACTTGGGAGGGTGGAGCTTACTTGGAAAATGATGGGTGTTCAAGACCTTCTGTCTCTGCCACTGTATGCTGCACATCCACCTCACCCCACCCCACCCCACCCGTCCTGTTTCACTTTCTGTGGCTTTGATGTCAATCGAGCAGAAAACAAACAAACAAAAGCCTTAAATTGTTTCTCATTCATCATAACTTCCTAGCCCCTGCACCCATCCTTCTGAAACTGGGCAGATTTCTTGCCTGGGGACACCTCTATGCCATATGCCAATTGCCCCTAAAGACTCAAAATGTGAAGGGTTCCCTTCCACAAAAACTGCTGCACCAATCCTTCTGAAATTGTCCAGTTTTACTAATTAGAGCCACTTCCATTTCCATAACAATTGCCCACAGTAAACATAGCAGAATAAGCACATCCTTTTTTTGAAAAACAACAACAGACAAACAAACCCAAACTGTAAAGTCTGCTCTTTCACAAAGTTCTCTGCATCTATTCATCTGAAACGTTGCAGGCTTGATCCCATCAGAAGAGGCAACTATCCCTGTAAATCACATCCAATTGTTCCAAGAAATATATAAAATATATGTTGATATTGTTACCTTGAGAAATATCAAAACATAAATGTGCACAGGATTTGTCTACTTTATTTATTTATTTATTGCATTTTTATACCGCCCAATGGCCGAAGCTCCCTGGGTGGTTCACAAAAAACCAATCAGGTATAATCCCCTTGTTTATGACTGCTATATGCCTGAAAATTTCATCTAGTTCTGACAAACAGGAAAGTAGCCATTTGTTGATTTCCAGTGATAGTCAGTGAGAGGCATGAAGATCTGGATTTCTCAATTGAGATTCAGATCTGGATCCCAGTTGCAGTAGGCAGCCTCTGAATCACTCCAAGCCAAAGCAGGGTGTTTTCTGGAGTGCCAATTCGGCATTAAAACTGAATCTTGTGACCAATGCACATCTCTAATATAAACCCATTCAGATGACTAAGTTGCCTTGATCTTACCTGGGTAGCTTGGTCATCTGCATGACTCTGAGAAGTATGACAGAAGACTTTATCACACATCAGACAAAGATATGTGGTGAAATCCACACCTGTTTTACTGTGTGCTATTCAACCTACTGTCAAGTTTGCCCTGCATTTTAGTTTGTTTCTGAAACTTACTCTATACTTGTGTAACACATTATATGCTTGCCTTCATAGATATGCCTTTAGTTCAGCTTCAAAGCTATAGACTGTCTCTTAAAAACAAAAAGTGTTTTGCTTTAATATTCTCTTGAAGCCCGGGGGGGGGGGGATCTACACTACTGCTTTAAAGTGCTTTATAACAGTTTTGACAACTGTTGGGGCCCAGGACACACTGCATATACAGGTTTCAAAACGTTTTCAAAGTGCTTTAAAGCGCTTTAAAAGCAGTAGTGTAGATTCCCCCCCCCCCAGTGTCTGCAACCATGATTAAATTCAGGATTTAGCAGAACTGAGAGTAAAGTTGTCTCTGCATTCCTGCTTCTTCCTGAGTTAGCTGTGCATTAGCTTCATGCCGATGTGCCCTCCTACCCATCACCACCATGGGGTCTGTGCTGCATCTCCGTGCTGGAGGATCCATACACCAGATAGGCATGACAAGATATGTGAACATCTGTTCCTGGCATCTTCATGTCTGTTAGCAGTAGCATTGGCACTGGGCTGCGCCATGCCGTGCTCCAGCCAGTTTTTGAGCACTAACATCTTCATATGTTCTCACTCTGCCCTGCTGGGACGACAGAAATAAAACGTTCATATGCAATCTAAAACTTTGTACGGCCATGATCTATGGTCTCTACGTGCAACTAGTGGTAAATAGTGAGTGGGGGCTTGGATGAAGCAAAAAATGGGAACTAATAATGGCTTCTAGAATTACTTTCAGTTAATAAAACCAATGTCTAGGTTGATTACCATGTTAGTTTGTTGCAGCAAAATGACAGAGAGACTTCTGGCATCTTAAAGGTGACACATATCTCTTGGTTTGGAAACCAATGCGTACCTCATCTACTATCTGTGATAAAATAATATATATGGTGTGAATCAATTGACTGATGCGCAAGGGAGGAAAATGCACATGGCATCTGTTCCTGCTTCTGGCTGAGGGTTGCAGCATGCAACCAAATGCATAGGAATTGTCATGGGAAGAGGCATGTAGCTCTCCTTTTGGGAGCACAAGTGTGCCAACAGTGGCAACCCAGTTGTACAGAAAACACCAGTCGTATTGGTGCCACCGCAGTCTTCCATGCCATTTGTGAGGACTTGTATGTGTGTGTACATTGCGGGGTGGCAGCATGGGCTGAATATTTAGATTATGGGGCTGGATGCACTCCATGAGTTCACACAGTTCCTGAAATATGCAGATGTGCACTAGAAGGAATGTAACAGCTTTGTAAACAAAGCTATCCACACCTCTTGGCTTACAAATCATTTGCATGGCCTGAACTATTAAAGTTTCCTACACTGCATTTGCATGCTCTGCTTTCCTCTCCTTCCTACATAGTATTTGTCCTGTTCTTATTTAACTGCATTAATTTGCTTTCCTATAATAAGCTGACTTCTCTCTCAATGTTGACTTGAATTACTTTAAGGCTGTTGTAATCACATCGTTCTTTTTCTAATATTCTTGTCTTCTATTGCCTCAATTTTGTTCCATCCATGATACTTCCCACCTGGTGAAGTTCATGAACCAGGTATGTGACTTGACTTCTGCATTCTTCTCTTTCCATCTCATATTGATGTGTGGAGGTATTTAAAGGTGATGGAAGAGAACAGGAGAGCAACACATTACCTTAACATTTACATTTGTTTTCACTGATATAATCTCTCCCCCTCCCCTCTGATTAACAAATGGTGATGCATGGGGAAAATAAAACCTTGACATATAGCAGGCCAGACACTCAGACATATATGAACCATTGTTTATCCAATGACTTCAATGATCCTTTGGCTATAAAACAAATGGAATTTTGTTAAGAACAAGATTCCTAGCTGCATAAAGCTTTAGACCAGGGATGGAGGATCTTTTTTGGGGCATCCGGGGGCTGCATGCCAGATGTGCCACCTACAAAAAGTGGGTGGGGTCAATACTAAAGTGGGTGGAGCCACACATACTCTCTCATCCACATCCATGCACGCATCCACATTGATGGACATCCAGACATAATACAGACCTATTCTTACACATAACACATTTATACAGACATGCCTATTCTCACACATAATACACACACACACACACCTCTCCCCACTGTAATTAGCCTTGGAAGGCTTTTTCCGAGATTAAATTTAGCATGGTGGTGGTGGGGGAGCAGGGAGGTGTAGGTGTAGGTGTAAACTGCAGTTTATGCTTGAAAAAAGACTCCCATTGGTGTCTAAAGTTTAGATTTTCCCAGGGAAATGCCTCCTCCAATTGCAAAATCTACATGATTTTGTTTTGAGCTTATCTTTTGCAAGCTACATGGTCATTTTAAATATATACCCCTCTTCACTCAATTGTGGATCTTTATTTAGAAAACACGAAGAAGGGGATGTGGAGAATGCTGCAGAAGTATTATTGTTGAAACGAATTGGCCTCTGTCAGTTCCTCAATCCTGATATATTGAAGAAGGCTGTAATTCAAGATAGTACAATCCCAAACCCATTGGGTAGTAACCTACGTTAGTCTGATTTAGAGTAGACCCACTGAAATGAATTAGACTTAAGTTAGTCATGATAAACCATTACTGAATTCCATGTATAAAAACTATGCATTTAAGAAAAGCATGAATAGATTCAGAGTGTCTCTATTCACTTTTGCGAATCAAAGATACTTAATCTAATAGTATACAAGATACACCACATTCATTTACACATCTCTACCTCTCCCCCTTTTCACATATGCATGTTCATGTTCTGTATTTCTCATTCATGTTTGCCTCCTCCTCTATTTTAAACACGATTGATTTGCTTTCCATTTTAACCTATTTATAAATTATGTACTTCAGCCTTGATTTGCAAGAGTTCAAGGTTGTAACCATCCTGTATTTCTTACTTGTCCTGTCTTCCTTTTTCCCTATTGACACTCCCCCCCACCTATTGAAGTTCATGAACCAGGTATGTGACATGACTTCTGAATTCCTCTGATTGTCTTGAAGGGTAGCATACAGGAATTCAAAGGTGGAGCAAGGGAACAGGAGATAACAATGGATAATTCTTAACTTTTGCTTGGTTTTAATTATTCTCTCATAACATTCGTGATTTGAAAACAATGCGGTTTAACTTCCTTTACATGTAAGTATATGGGGGACATGAAACATCTGCAAAAGAGAGCTGTCTGGGAGAAAAGGCAAGGGGCTGCATGCCGGCTGGGGATGATGGGAGTTGTAATCTAACACATCTGGAGGGCAACAGGTTGAGGAAGACTGGCATAGCATTTTCCTAATTCAGCAGCTAATGGGGAACTGTACAGAATCCAGGTGGATCTGAGCCCTTTTTACACATTACGCTGAACATGTGTAGAGTGGGGAGCAGGATCACACCTGGTAACTTTCTCTCTGTCCCTAGTTGCATTCATCATAACATATAAGTTATGATGAGTGTGTGTGGAAGTGAGGTCAGCGGGAAAAATCCTGGACTCTCCTTAATTTCCATTCATCTTGACATGTGAAGAGGGCTTGAGATTAAGGATGACCTCATAAATGGCTTCCATGTATTAAATCATAATGACTTCTGTTATATTGTGTAGAAAAGTTACGGCATTCATGAGTGAATACTCATTGTAAAGGGATATGGTTGCAAAAGCATTTTTATTTTTGTGGTTTTATAGCCTTATTCTGCCCAGGCATAGATGGATTCAAGAGCAGGTCTTTTTTGCAGCAGGAGCTAGGTTTCCATCTTTGGGCATGGAATTTAAGTCACTGATGGACAAAGAATTTACAAACTGTTTTTATTCTTGTAGTTTGAATAAGTCAATTTACTAGGGACTCATGGCAGTTCTTGTGAACAACTCCCCCCTTTTTAATTCATAGTCTGAAAAGAGCAAATTACTAAAAGGGGTTAACTTGACCATCTATCCAGGGAAAAAGAAACAGAAAGAGATGTGCTCATTTCTGAACTTCTTGGTTCCTTGGAGATGGTCCTTTGCTGAACTGTGGATAAATTAAATGGTACTTGCATTTCTTCAGGATAACTTTGTTTTAAACCCTGAGTATCATCATGTGCATGTTTACAGCCAAGATAAACCTTTGTAAAACATGATGGTGAATTCCTTTTGGTTTATGTTATGTTGAACGATTATTCACAAACTATATGCCATTAACCCCATGACCTGGTATTCCCCATTCACCTTCACTGACTCCCTATCTGGCTGCCTTTACCTGGTCCTTTAACAGCATAACTCTATACATATCTGCTCAGAAGTAAATTCCATAGAGTTCAATGGGACTTACTCCCAGGTGTGCATAGAAACGCAGCCTAAGCGTTATTAATTTTCTTTCCCTCTGACTACTGATATACCCTGCTACCCTCTTTTCTCCCCCCTCCCAACCTGGACTCTCACCAACGAGTTCAAAGGCCTTATATTAACATGTTCCTCTGAGTTCAAAGGCCTTGTATTAACATGTTCCTCTTGTTTTCGTTCTCTTGCTGTTTGTTACATCTTGTTCCATGACACTTCTCACCTGATGAAGTTCATGAGCCAGGTATGTGACATGACCTCCCAATTCTCTATTAGCTCTGATATGTACGCAGAATATACATATGTGTGTGAATGGGATGTTGAAAGAGAAGAAACAAGACCAACAAATACTATTAACTAACTATCACTTACAGACTAGTCTCTTTTTCCTTGAATGCTCCTCACTCACAGCTGCATTAACCAACTGTTGTTGTTTTCACATCCCCACAGCTTCTCCAGGTGCCTTGGTGCCCTATACTTTTTTTTAAACCCCACTATTTACTTTTCTATTTTCCTTCACCCATTCCTTGTGCACCCCACTAGGCTCAAAAGTACTAACATGTATATTCTCCCCCACCCTTTATTCTCTCTTTCCCATCACTGCTTGCTTCCACTATGACACTTCCGGAAGAAGTCCATGAAGAAGGTATGTGCTTTCTACCCAAGGAACCATTTTTCTTCTTTTTTCTCTCCTCTAGTGTAGCGCAAATGGTGCTCAAACGTATTTTAGGCTGAATGTTGAGAGGAAGAATCGGACGACACTAGAATAGGAACTTTTCTTAGCAGATTTTCTTAGGACGAGCTGGCTGCACATGCCCTGTCAAGCTAACCTACCTCAATCTACAGAATTGTTGTAAGGATAAAATGGAGGGTTGGGGGACCATGATGTCCTTGGATGAAAGGTGGGATAGCTAAATAAACAAAATAAATACATGGAAAGTTTGAATGGATAAATCAAAGGCATTCCCCCCCCCCCAATACTTCAATAGTGCCATCAGTGAACATGGTGTTTTACAGAGTTAAAAAGAAGGGGAAATAAGGCAGGTCCCTGCCTCAAGGAACTTACAGTCTAGATACACATTGAACATGGCATTTATCCACATATGAGCATATTTCCAAGGAAGGTCAGAGCTGCTTCAGTATGATCTGGCCCTCAGAAGCTAGAAATTTTAACATGCAGTTTCTTATCATCCAATTCAACCATTGGACACACTTTATCAAATAAGCATTTTATAGCACGCTTGTTCCTGGCCACTCACGGATGTTAGTGGGTCCTTTTGATGACACCGTCCACCTCCTGTGTGTCTCGTGTTCCTTTTCTCAATTTTAGTCACAAAATAAATCTATTTTAATCAGTCTCTTCAGAGGTTGAGCTATAAAATGCCCAGTAGAGGGAGCTGTCCCATTGAAATCTACAGGCCATGTGGTCACTGGTCTCTTCTTCATTAAAAGTGCTAGTTACAAATGTGGAAGAGAACCAGAGAGAGAGCCCATGGTAAGGAAACTTGATTTCCCCCCAATTGATGAACCTCACTCTTTGTTTAGACAGCATAGGAACTGATCATCCTAGGAACTAGAAGGTGGGAAGGGGGAGACAAAGGAAGTAGTAAGTTGGGGCAAAAATATTTGGGAAGCATATTGACTGGATTGCTTTCTTTCCTTTGCTTTTCATCTGCAGCTGGAGAAGAAGGAGAATATTATGATGGTATTTCGGTGTCATTTGGGGACCACAAACCTTCTTTTCTAACACCTTTTTCTCTCTGCTTCTAATCCTCACCCAGTGTAAACGCAGGAACTGGGCCAAATCATCACAGTTGCAAATATACAACCTTTCATGCCTCCATATTGCTAGGGATTTGCTCTGACTTAAGCCAGGTTTTCATACCACCAGACTCACCCCAAATATTTGTGGTGATTCCCAACAGATGCAAATAGAATATAGATCCTGGGCAAAAATACGTATGATATGATGTAAAATAGATCTGTATATTTAACATGCAGATTTTAGACATGAAATAACATCATGTGGGAGTGTATCATAGAGAGAAGGAATCGTAGGGAGAAGGAATTTAACCTTTCCTCTGCCACTACTGTATTCTGAGAAAAAATATTCATCTGAAGCTGGTATTTGCATTAGGAGGAAATCCTCCACTGATATTTGGCATCCATTCATAGTTCACCATTCATTCATTCATTCATTCATTCATTCATTCATTCATTCATTCATGCCATTAAAGAGATATTCTACTAGAGGTTAGTAGAGAACAAAAAGTACATTGGGACACAGTAACAACTTCCCTGACTGACATGTTTTGATTCATTCTAAATTTCAGATTCTGAAGGGAGAGTTCAAGACTTTTCTTACATGAGATCACTTCAATTCCCTATCTCATGCTTATTTTTCAGTTTTGTTGTTGTTTGTTGTTATTTTAAGGCAAAACGTTGGTGGACTACTTCTTTTGGTAGGAGTTCTTTTTAAAATAGGGATTATGTTTCACAGCCTTTGTATATATGAACCAGAATAATCAGAACCTGAGATAAAGGGGCATCAGAAGAAAGGATTTGCCATGATGATTCTGTGTTTGTTTGTTTCTCCCAGTTCCTTGAAAAAACAACAACCACCCACCTATCTTAAAGACAAACCTTAACTGTGGGACAGGTCTCTGTGTACACACAATATCTTGTGTTGTGATGCACTTGAAGGCTTTCTGTTACTTAAAAAAGAAAAGAAAAAAGGAGAATGGACTTTTTGTTTTGTTTTATTTTTATCTGGTATCCTGGAAGTATATAGGGTTAAATCCAACATCATGTGGGTGGATTTTTGCTTGCAAAATAGACCTCCATACCTCCCAAATCTGCATCAGGAGGGAAAATCTGCTCCACCAATGGTCTACATTGCGCTGGTGGATGGCCATTGTTGGATACAACCTGTAAACATCATTTTTTATTCCAGGATCAGAAAACTAACCTTTGTTTTAACTACATGTTCATGGAATTATTCCTGAAAGACCAACAGATGCTCAAACTTATTAAGTGGTTATCTTGGCTAATTGTACATGTATCTCGGAGCCAATTGTGGGAAACAGACAGACAAAAAGAAACTCAGAATGAACAGAGAGAGTTTTAAACAAAATATTTTATATTTCTATATAGTGACATATGTTATTAATTTGCAGCTTCATGGTGAATTAGGAGTATAGTAGTCATTCCTTGATGTATGCAGTTGAGGGAAAGGAAACCATATATGTTTCTGAATAACATCCATGAAAGATTGTTTGGTGTGATTTGTGTTTTCATCCTCTCTATTTTATAAGCCATTTCAGATCAAAAAGTTCACTGCCTAATAGAGAAGAATAGAGACTTACAAAACTTGTATTTATTAATTTCAAATATTTACATATCACCCTTCATTTCAAGTCACAGGACAGTGTACAAAATGCATTAAAACAATTAAAACAAAATACAAAGATAAAAAGAACAAAGGAAATCTACCAAGCTATTTATTAAAATCAGCAAATGCTTACCCTCTTCATAATGGATTAAAAAGGAGTACAGGCTAAGCAAATGTACTCATCTTCTATTCAGCCATACACATCACTAATTGAGGGTACAATCCTATGCAAGTTTAGACAGAAACATTTTAGATAGAGGCATTGGTGGCTGGGGCATGCTTGGAGTTGTAGGCCTTTTTTATGTCTAAACTTGAATAGGATTGTGTATTGAGTTTTATAGAAACAAGAACTTTAAGGATAGGGGAAGCCTAGAAGCAAAAAAATGATTTGGACTGCAACTATCATCATAGCAAGCCAGAATGGCCAATGGTGATGGGAGATGTAGTCCAACACATCGGAAAACACCACATTGGGGAAGTCTGGATTAATCAAGATCAGTCATTCCCAAGGAGTGTGTGTGTGTGTGTGTGTGTGTGTGTGTGTGTGTGTGTGTGTGTACCTTTTATTCAGAACATTTCCTAGCAATTCTTAGAGCTTTGAGGCCTTTATTGTGGACTTAACATTCCCTGCTCATGGTTGATTATGGGTTCTTTAGACAATGTCTGTTTGTAAACAGCACTTTCAATGTATTTTTTTTAGAGCAGGGGAAATGGGGTATTATTTTCAAAAGCAAAAGAAAACACTATTTCTACTTCTGTATTCCGCTACACTGCAGTGCCACCTAGATGCTATGTACTGAAAAGACAGAAAAGGAAATGTTCGTCATGTAATGCTTGGAGCAATGAAAACAAAAGTAGATGCAGCAGATAGGAAAGCACATAGTTAGCTTTGACACCTTCCAAAGTAGACATTTACAAAGTCTCTGTTTTAAGGCCGATACTTTTAATGTTGCTTTGAGTTGGAGGGCAGGAGAAAGGAAGAATCTTGCTTAACATGTTATTATCAGTTAAAACAAATGGCTTTGTCTGGTATGAAAGGGTGACATAACAAATTTTCAATCAATTATTCACATTAATTTACCATTCCTCAAATTAAGCGGACTTCACAAGAATTTGCCCAATAGGCCGTGAGCTTTTTATTGCTGAAATCTCACCATAACCCCACCAAAGGAGCCACAAAGAGAGCATTGTATGACTGAATTCTTTGAATTCATACATAGCATGTGGTTATAAAAGACATCTCAATTTTGAGAGGTGGGACTCAATACATTAAAGGAAACTGCTGTCTTCCAGATGCTATGTGGGAGCCTTCATGCAAGCTCTTGTTTCATTTTCCTGTTCTGTTTTACTTCTGAGTAAAACAGGCCTGCCGAGGAGTGTAGCCAAGTGCCTTTGGGATGTTTCCATAAGACTAAACATCCCTTCTGCTTTTTTTGCTTTAGCAAACCCCAGACTAGTATATGTTCAGTTGTTCTAATATTTTCTTTCTCCATCTTTTCTTCCCTTGTACATATCCTTTCCTGCATTGCTGTGTTTAGAGAAGAAGCCCAGAGTACCAACGTAAGTGTGTACTAGCAGGTGTTTAATATACTCAATGTTATAATAATTCTTTTAAAATGTTTACTTAGCTGGATTCAGGTGTTGCGAGTAAGCACGGCTGGCCAGACATGCTGTGGATTTCATGTTTAGCTGCCTGCTATTCTTCGTCATGTCCAAAAAGCATCTTTCACACCTTCTCTTGGGGTGAAATCTGAAGAGCTCCTTCAAACAGATTCAGCCAATTGAATGCACAAGCACTCCTTCGAACAGTGGAATGTCCAAAGCCACTCCCAGAGTGTCAACCGTGCAGTAGGCACCAACAATATACAGAAGTGTCACAGTCCATACCCAGAATGGTGTAGAATAGGGCAGAAGGAAGATCTCAACTCCCAGCAATCCTGACCATTGGCCTTGCCTGCTGGGGCTTCTTGGAGTTGGTCTAAAACCTCTGGAGATCTACTTCCTGCGCATCTCTGGCACAGAATTATCAGAACGGAGAAAAGATGCCAGGGTAAGGTAATGAAGCAATGAGGATGGCAGTAGGCTTAAGTGGTAATGCATAATGCTGGACCACTATACGGAGTATATAGTGACCCAGGAAAACATTTGTCAGTAAAGCAGGCTTTGAAAAGGGATTTAATGGAGGAGAAGGAGATTGGTGGAAGGACAGGAAAAGGAAGGGTATTTGGGGCATGTTGAGGCATGAAAGATGGTAGGAAGGATGATGCAGGGAATAAAAGGGGTCTGATAAGAGAATAGGTTGCATGAAGGTGACGCAGTTAGAAAGGGGGCCTAGCATTATGTACTACATAACACTGCCATGATAGCATGTAAGATTATGAATAACAGGGCTAGGGAATGAGCCACATACATGAAAGCAGATGCCCCCTTCACAGAGATCAAACCACTGACAGTTTAGAGGCTGACAGGATTATTGTCGCAGGAAGTTTCGTAAGGTGGAAGAAGTATTTCTTTGTTGCTTACAAAGAATTTGTCACAGCAATCCAGCTATTCTGGAAAGCAGGGGTGCCAGGCGTAAAGACTAAGGGCTTAACTCCAATCCAGAACTCCACAGCACCTCTATAATATTTCACTCAAACGGATCCATCTTCAACTCTAGGGAGCTAATGCTCTTAGTAGACTAAAGAGTCCCATTCAATCTGGGTAACTGAATTAGTGCTGTACGTGAATTAGTGCTGCACATGTTTTTAGTGCTGC
The DNA here is from genome assembly GCF_023053635.1 of Elgaria multicarinata webbii. NCBI lineage: Eukaryota > Metazoa > Chordata > Lepidosauria > Squamata > Anguidae > Elgaria > Elgaria multicarinata. The sequence goes on from NC_086172.1 coordinate 89,646,504, forward strand.
ACATGTTGACTGTATATTTTCAGGGATGCAGGAATATGTTTTAATGTTTCCAATTTCATATCTTATTGAGATGGAATTGATGGGTTGGTATTGAATTCAGGAGGAATCTATCTTTTGTAGAGGGAAACAAATGTGAGTGCTGCCCCAGGACATCTTCTAGGAGGGGAATTTGGCTCTTCAAGACTTCTGAGTTTGACAACTCTGGTCTAAGGGGTCACAGCATTTACACTTTTTCTAAATGGGATTCAGTCAAACTTGATTTCAGTTACATTTTCTTGTGAACAGTTATTTCCATGCACTCCATGTTCTGAAAATGCTTACGTCTGGTGCTTCTGTGTCTTTCTTTCTCTTTGCCTCATCCACAAAGGCTGACTGCACCTAAGATCCCAGAGGGTGAAAAAGTAGACTTTGATGTAAGTATTACTGTCTCCTTCCAACAATTCTTTTGTCTTGTCTCTCTAAACTTTCAATATACTTTCAGTATAAATAAATAAGTCTTCCATGTCAGTCCTAAATTAATTTCTGAGTAAGTTCTCTAATCATGAGAGCAAACTAAGTTTTTTGGGTTTTAATAAATGGGAATATGAAAGAATTCTTGAGTGGAAGGATCTATATAATTCAAAAGATTGTTGTCACTGTTATCAAAACCACAACATCATTTCTTTCTCCAGGATATTCAAAAGAAGAGGCAGAACAAAGATTTGATTGAGCTTCAGGCTTTGATTGATAATCATTTTGAAGGCCGGAAGAAGGAAGAGGAGGAATTGATGGCCCTCAAAGATAGAATCGTAAGTCTCCCAGATGTGGTCTCCATAATTATGTTTTCTCTAATAGGATATGTCACTACTTAAGGGACAGATGAGAATTCCCAAGATTGGTTACTTCATCCAGGTCTATTGTGAATGTTTTGTTGGTGGAAGGAATACCATGAAGCTGTGCTTCTAATGAAGTTATCACCTTTTGGTACTTGTACTGCAATGTTCCTTTGTATTATAGGTTTTAAATCATTTTGTCAGTCTCAGCTCAGCGGAAGCTGATGGTAGTTGATCATTTAATCAGGTTAAGTGCAAATGATGAATACTGATATTGATTTTATTACGCACCTGCAGTTAATGCAGAACCCAGGTTGAGAAAACTCTCTTTGGGATACTTTGGCCATCTGTATGGGATCATGGTTTAATTGATTTGGATTGTTCCGTCTAAGTGCAGTTTCTTTCCTCAAATGGTGTCAGAAGATATTCTTCTACCCAACAGCATGAATACAGTCATAGTTGAACTATTTATTGATTCTTATCTTTTTATGTGTAATGGACAGGAGAAGCGTAGAGCCGAAAGGGCAGAACAACAAAGGATCCGGGCTGAGAAAGAAAAGGAGCGTCAGTCCAGGCTTATGGTAAGTCTGTCTCCATCTTATTCTCCTTGGTACCCAGAACCAGCCCTACCATTAGGCAGAGTTGGTGATCACCCCAGGTGGCAGTTGCTGGGAGTCCACAGTAGCAGCCACCTGGCTGTTGCTCCTGGAGTCCCTGGCTGTTTCCCCCATTGGAGGATAGAGCTATGTATGCCACACAACCTGTCCTGGCCGCACTAAATCAGTCTGTTGCCTCAAGTATGTTGGAGGACATAATCCCATCACCAGTATTGAAGTAAGGTTCAACTGCCAGTCCAGCTGGCTTTGCCAGTCCATCTTGTCCTTTGCCTGAGGCAGCCCTGTTGATACCTCCTTGTCTCATAAAAGCAGGTTTATCAACTAAGCAAGAGTCTTATTCAGAAAGAATTCTTCTAATCATTCCATTTTACAATCTGCCTAAAAGAAGTTACAAGTCTTAGAATAATAGAATAGCAGAGTTGGAAGGGGCCTATAAGGCCATTGAGTCCGACCCCCTGCTCAATGCAGGAATCCACCTTAAAGCATCCCTGACAGATGGCTGTCCAGCTGCCTCTTGAATGCCTCTAATGTGGGAGAGCCCACAACTTCCCTAGGTAACTGGTTCCATTGTTGTACTGCTCTAACAGTCAGGAAGTTTTTCCTGATGTCCAGCCGGAATCTGGCTTCCTATAACTTCAGCCCATTATTCCGTGTCCTGCACTCTGGGATGATCGAGAAGAGATCCTGGCCATCCTCTGTGTAACAACCTTTCAAGTATTTGAAGAGTGTGATCATGTCTCCCCTCAATCTTCTCTTCTCCAGGCTAAACATGCCTGGAGAAAAGAAGATTCAGGGGAGGCATGATAGCATTCCCCATGTCTCCCCTCAATCCCGATTAATGATTCCACACTTGTGTTTCCCAAGTCTGAAACAGACCATTTCCCTCCTTTACATTTCACAGGAGGAGAAAGCAAGAAGAGAGGAAGAAGATGCCAAGAGACGGGCTGAAGATGACATGAAGAAGAAGAAGGCTCTCTCTTCCATGGGTGCCACATACAGCAGCTATTTGGCTAAGGTAGGAAATGAGAATGTGGCAAATGGTAAGCAACTGTAGAGTTGCTCATCTGAAAATTTCCCCACTTAGAATCCTATAAGACCTCATGAGCTGTCTCATCAGCTCATGAGATCTTAGAGAAGCTTGAAAGACTTCAGTATCAATGCAAAATCATTGGAGCTTTGTTTTTCTCCTGTAGAGGTGCTAGCAACTTAGATTTGTAGAGAATGTCTTGCATTTTTTCCAGCATTTCCCCCCATAATGTGCTAGAACAGGGATTCTCAAGCTGTGTCATTCCCAAAGTTAGGCAACACGTGTTTGAGCTGCCTTGTCAGAGCTGAGTCATTGGCCGTGGTCCGAGGTGTGCTTGGAACCAGGAACCATAGGGTGAAGCTGGTCAGGGCTGGCGGCAGGTTTGAGAAGTGCCTGAGCCAACTGCCCAGGGAATTAAGGTAGCAGTGAGGGCTGCAGCTGCTTCACTCAACACTTCTCTGGTGGTGCCCATGGAGGTTTTTCCCTTTAAAGAACAAAAGTGGCTGGGTGGAAAGGTGACCCCAATCCAGATTGGGGCCCCACGCATTTACACTGAATGCAGCTTGTAGTTTTGCCCCTAGTCAGAAGGGGGCAAATGGTGGGTGGGCAGTGCCTCCCGTTGCAGTCAAGAAATGCAATGTGAGAAAGAACGTAGCTGTCTCATACCGTGCTCCGGGCTTGAGGACTATTGCTCTAGTGCCACCTTCCCCACCCTAGCACCATCCAGATGTTTGGCTACAATTCCCATCATTCTCAGCCAGGTTGGAAGTTGTGGAGTGCACCAGTTTGGGGGACGTGGTTCTAGTGTGTGCCAAGTTTCAAATTTCTTCTCCATGGCGATGCATTGAATCAGCGGCATTGAATTAATGCAAAGATGTGGTATCCTGAAAACTCTGTTTCTTCACAGGCTGATCAAAAAAGAGGGAAAAAACAAACTGCGAGGGAACTGAAGAAGAAGGTGCTGGCAGAGAGGCGCAAACCCTTAAACGTTGACCACCTTAGTGAAGACAAACTGAGGTAAAATACGGCTTTCCCTGGCTGTTATGAGATATTAGCTTGGGGCTGTACGGAATGGGAGAAGTCAAGTTGGTCTGAGTATATAAAATGGCTTCATGGTGGGATTTCTTGGAAGGCTTTATTCAGGGAAGATAACATTCTGCCATTAGTTGGGATGCAGAGATTCCCCCCCCCTCCCCGCCCCTGGGTCTCATAAAACTAGGACATCCCACGAAACTGAATGGAGGGAGATTCAGGACAGAGAAAAGGAAGCACCTTGTAACAGCACATTGTTAAACAATGGAATTCGCTGCCACAAGGTGTAGTGACAACCAACTTGGATGGCTTTGAAAAGGGATTAGATGAATTCATGGAGGATCATGCTGTTAAAGGCTACATGTCATGACGGCTATATGATACCCCCAGGATCAGAGGCAGCATGGCTCTGCATACCAGTTGCTGGGGATGTCCTGCTTGTGGGCTTCCCAGAGATATCTGATTTGCTTCCATGGGAAACAGGATGCTTAACTTTCTCCAATATAAATTGGTGTTACTAAAGAGTTTTTAATTTGGGGTGGACTGCACTGCTTGTGTGACTATAGGTTCACCCATTCATTTATTACATTTCTACACTGCCCAATAGCCAATGCTTTCTGGGCAATTTACAGAGATTTTAAAAAGTTAAAATACGGGATTGTACATAATTTAAAAACAGTTTACATACAAACATATGAACAGACAGCAGACAATTTCTCTCTCTCTCTCAGACCCCCCCCCCCAATTTTAATAGTCAACAAGAAGAAATTCCCTCTTATCACGTGCTTTCTTATCACGTGCTTCCAAATGCCTGAGAGTAGAGGAAGGTCTTAACCCGGCGCCGAAAAGATAACAATGTTGGCGCCAGGTGGGCCCATGACAGAGACATTTTAGGCACAGCTATGTAGTCATTTATAATGTTTCATTATACCCAAAGATTTTCACAGGGCCTATTTCTTTATTTCTTTAAAGATATGCACATAAATGTATTTTTGGCTGCTTTTTAGGACTTAGTCTTTACAAGGCAGTTCACATAAAAATAAAATGTAAAGTGCAATAAAGCAGAATCACAATAAAACCAAACAGCAGTGCAACACCCCCCCCCACCAGTTTAAACTTAAGTCAGCCCTGTTGAATTATAACAAATAACATGCCTAACAAAAATCATTCATTTGAAAATTGGAAAGATAAAAGACCTAATTCATAAAAATTGGAAAGATAAAAGACCTAATTCATAAAAAAGGACCTGAAACAGGATTTTTTAAATGCATTTGAAAATTGGCAGAATTGAGGCCAAATGCACCTTAGTGGGGAGAGAATTCCACAACCTGGGGGCCATGATTGAAAAGGCCCTGTTTCTTGTGACCACCAAATGAATTGATCTTAGAGGTGGACCTATGAGTCTTGAGGCAAAACTTAATGGTGGTAGTGGGGGTTGTGGGGGTGATAGTCATCAGGAAGGGGTCTAACCCATTCCTTCCCAGTCATGAACTCAGTAAAAATCACCCACCCATCCAAGCACAGCAATTAGCATTGGGGGGGGGGGAACACCTCCTGCTAGTGCCAGTCAGAGGTTCTTTTTCTTAACACTAATTCCTGGAGCGGGGCAGGGGAGATTTTCTTTTCTTTTTTTACTGAGATCATTGCTGAGGAGGGAAGCATTAAGCTTCCCTCACTCCTGTACACTGGAGTCCTGACAGGTATCACCACTACCCTGTGCCTAGTTAATTAATCACATTGAGCATCATCTGTTGAGTATTTTATGATACACTTGTGACTAGTCACTCTTGTATCTCTGCAGAACATTTTGACAGGTCTTTCTCCTTCTCTTTTTTCCATCACAAAATGAGCCCCATCAAATTTGATTTTTTTTGGCTATAATGATACTTGCCGTCATTTCCTGCTGTGTGCAGAAGCAGCGCACTAAAAACGCCCACTGAATGGGCCATGTGGTTGTTGAACAACACAGGTTGTTCCCCCTGTGAAGAAAGAGGAAGCTCCTCTTCCCTATTGTGAGACAGAAGCAGGAGGCAAAGCGACGGTAGGGAAACGCAATTCCCCCCACCCCCATCTGATGAGACTCATTGTCATCCATAGTTTCCCTCCTGCCTTTTCCTCATTCATTCAGCTGAGTTTTTTATGTGGGAATTAAAATTCCTAAGAAATGTAAAGATAAAATATCAGCTCAGAGTGTAAAGAGCTGACAGACTATTCACAATACTTTTGATTTCAGTGGAACGTATGTCTTTTTTTTAATTAGTTTTCCACATTAATTAAACATACAACATTACAATAAAGAAAACATCAAACAACTACTACATACATGTTGAATAAATGTTGAGTACATATGTATTGAGTAAATATTAACTATAAAATATCATACCATAACGTAATCATTCTTAACATAAGAATGAGGTGCATCCTCCACCTCGGGATCTATTCCTGATTCCAAAATCTTATCGTTTCTTCTGCTGGCGGTTTCCCACTTCCCTTAGTAAACACAAATATTAGGAACTCTTTCCAGATTCCTTCAAACTCATTTATTTTAGTTATACCTTTTCTCCACTTAATATTACAAGTCAGTTTATCATTAATAGCTATATCCCATACTTCTTTATACCATTCTTCAATAAGGTATTCCCCTTGAATCTTCCAGTTCCTAGCTACCATCAATCGTGCTGCAGTCAGCAAACTCGATATCAGCTCTTTAGTTTCTTTTCCACATTTTATATCTCCAAATAGTGACAGTAATGCAATCTTTGGTGTTTGTTCTATTTTCATTCCCACTATTTCTTCAATTTCAAAAAACACCATCTTCCATAATCTTTGTACATATTTGCATTCCCACCACATATACGTTCCTTTTCCCCCACAATCTCTCCAACAATTTGCTGAATGCTGATCATTTATCTTATTCAATCTAATCAGGATTAGGTACCACCTCCACAAAATTTTAAAATAATTCTCTTTTATTCTCACTGACATACTTCTCAACACTCTTTGTTTCCACAGTCCCTCCCAGCTCTGTCGCCCTATTTATACCTTCAAATCTGTCTCCCATACCATTTTCCCTGAACTATCCCCTAACTCCTTTTCTAGCAATATTTTATATATTTCGCTCATTAACCCTTTTAAAACTATACTTCCTCCTTTACCTTTTTCCTTATTTACTATTAACTCTTCAAACTTCGTCATTTCTCTACAAACTCTATTATCTTTAATCCACTTTTTATTCCATTGTTCTACTTGCCCATACTCTAACCACGATAATTTTTTCTCCTTTAACAAATCTTCCATATCTTCTCTTGTATTTATATTTCTTAACCAATCCTTTAATTTCAATTTCTTTTAATATTTTACTTAATCTACCTTTCAGTTCCTCTGGGAAATTCTTTAACATTATTACCGGTGATAAGGGAGAGTTGCTCGGAAGCAGCTTCCCTTTAAATTTACTCCAAATTTCCCATTGAGACCTCAGAAGTGGATTATCTATACTTTCAACCCATTTTCTCCCTCCTTCCTTGAAAAAGACATTTTCCAAGCTCATCTCCACATTACTTGTAGTTTTATCCTCCATCCAATATAGATCTCCTACTCCTATAATTGCTTCTACAATATGTCTTAATCTATTTGCTACATAGTATAATTTTATATTTGGGAGACCCAGGAACGTATGTCTAAGCATAGGTGTTTAGAATTGTAATATGAGGCTGTTTTTACAAGTGACAGTATGATTGAATACTGTAATGAGTCACCTGTTAATTCAGGGTAGTCATGGGAGAGACCAGGTTTAACCAAATAAGAGAGTGGTTCTTATGCAACAACAATCCAGAGTTGTTGTTGAGTATGGGTTGTCATTGAATAATGAGTTGCCATTATGTGTGAATCTTGCGCTATGGTTTAACTATGGGTTGTTAACCACAGACAATCCAGTAAGAGAAGCCATGGTTTGTTGGTGGGCTGTGAACTCTTAAAAACTTATAGTTAAACCATAGTGCAGGGTTTACACGGGACGACAACCCACACTTCAACAACAACTCAAACCGTACTCTAGGTTAACATTATGTGCAAACCAGGTCAATGTAGATTTTAGTTTGGATTTAGAAATGTAGGAAATGCAAAAACAGTGTCACTTGTGAACATGGCCTGAACGTTTTCCCGGTAAAAAATAGAGATAAAGGCAAAATCTAGCTTCATCAAGCAATAATTATGGATGGAAAAGGAAAGCTCTGAATATCGTAGTAACCCGTCTTGATATAAACACCTAATTACTAATGTTTGCTGCATTCCTCAAGCATCCCATTTTATTAGTTTGCAAGCTCTATAAGGATGCAATCCTATGCATGTTTCTAAAGAAAGAAGTCCTACAACTCCTAGTATATCCTGGCTGGGGAATGCTGGTAATTGTAGGACTTTTTTTCTCATCTAAACGTGCATAGGATTGCATGCCAAGGCTCTTAGTTTACACAAACTGCTGATTAATACAATGTCAAATTTATTTATTTATTACATATTTATTAATGGATTTGTGTAGATGAAGTGGTCCTCTCTAGTGTATAAATCCTTGGCTTTATGGCAGCAGAGGGGAACATACGGCCCTCCAGATGTTGTTAGAGTGCACCTCCCATCAGCCCTTGCCAACATGGCCAACAACATCTTGAGGGCCACATCTTTCCCATCCCTGCTTTATGACTACTGGTGCTTTGAAGTATACAGAAGATGTGATAAATTCAACAGGTTTCCCAACCCCAACACCATGTTTCTGCTTCTTCACAAATACACAGGGAGAAAGCCAAGGAGATGTGGGACTGGTTATATCAGCTGGAAACTGAAAAATATGAATATTTAGAGAAGATCAAGAGACAAAAATATGATGTGAGTAGAAAAAGGAAGCTTGTTTGTGATACTGCTTATTCCTAAGCCCAAGGCAAAGTTGGTTATGATCCCTCCTGGGAGAGGTATGGTCTGAGGACCATAAAAACTCATGCAACGTTCTGAATTCTTTTCAACAGGATATAAATGTTCACTCGGGAGTGATAGCTTCTGAATTATCTACCCAGAGTGCATTTTGGCTTTCTAAAAAAGGAAGAGGTTTCTTCATGATGTGCCTGGAGGGAGAGTATGGAAGGAGTTTTAGTCACGTCAGTGAATTTGCCTGTTTCTGTCGCCAAGTGCATTCATGAATAAGATGCCTAATTTCATGGTTTTATTTCCCATCACAGAAACCAAGAGAAGGAGTTGAAAAACCCTATATGCCCATCACCACTGATCAGCACTGGGCTAAAATAACTAGGGGTCTAATGCTCAACCCTGTTCTGATGTCACCTGCTTTTCTTACCCTTGTTCTGTACTTATGTAGACAGAGAAGCCAGCACGGCCTCTTCTTTTGTCTTGCTGACTCTACATGATATCTGCCATGATAAGAAGGGCATGGATGATCTCCACTCCATGTTGGACAGGAGAAAAGTACTCCAAATTTCTCTTCAGGCTGTGAGGATGGTCCTTGCTCTCCTGGCAAATGATTAAAGAGCAGCTACTCTGTCCATGTGTCAAGTCAAATGTGCTTAGATCAAAATAACATGCAGGCCAATCATACATGATCAGGCCTATGCACATTCAACTGTTCATGTATAGGCGGTACAGATTTTACACCCAGTCCATGTAGTTGAGCTGGGTGGGGAAGTCTGGACAAATGTGCAAAATCTGCTCCACTGTTGCACTACACTTTGAAGATATAAGAGAATATTTGCCTGGGATTAGAATGGCAATGCAATCCTTTGAAATCTGCTCACAAGGCATGATACATCAGGGCCGTAAAATGTTGTTTTGGACTGTTTATCTCTTCCTGACTACATATGTCAAACATCTCGATTTCTGAAATGCCCCAAAGCCAATGTAATTATCTTGATCTCTCTTAGATTTTATCACTACGTTGCAGGGTGGAGGCACTGTCCAAGTTGTAAGTACAAAAAATTCACTCAAATGACAAAACAGCACAGGCTGTTTACATGCATGAGCCTCCTGCATGTCGAGACAAGAGTCCGGGTTCTCCAGGTTCACTCTGACGGGCAGCAGGCTGGCACTCAACTCGTGGCACAAGGCAGCTGGACCGTGTTGCGTTGCATTTTTCTCGCACCGTTCGTTCAGAGCAGGTGGAAGCAACTGAAGAGTGCCGTATCGCACATTGCAGAACAGTCTTCCTCAACCTGGTGCCCTCCTGAAGCACTGGACTACAACTCCCACCACCCACAACCATCCCGGCCACATCTGGAGGGTACCAAGTTGGGGAAGGCTGCTGTAGAAATTGCCTGCAGTACTTCTAGACTTGTTATATGCCCATCCTGTAAGATAACGAGCGAATGGCAGCAAAACAGCAGGGATGGGGAATGAAGGCAGCATCGGCAGAGAAGTGAATTCCTGAGTCTGGTCTACACAACTAGCTGTTATCTCAGTTACCTGCTTCATAGAGTTAGTGCACTGCCACAGAAATTAATTTCTGTGAGGGGAAATAATCCCCTTCACTAAAACTATTTCTATAGGATCAAGGCTGCAGTCTTCAGATAGTCCATGGAAGGATCCCATTTGTTTGGAAATTGAAATACTGACTAGAAGACTCTATAGTTTTCCTATGGCAAGGTCTTGCAGAGAATCCAGAATCATGATGGGGTGAGGAATGAGGAAGGCAAGCTTCTTGTAGGATGGGCATCCCCTTCAGCCCGGCCTGTTAGAGCCTCCTAGAGATATTTGCCTGGCTGTTCTTGGAAGCAGAATGTTAGAGTAGATCATGGATGGGGAACCAGTGGTCTTCCAGATGTTTTTGGAATACAACCTCCACCATCCCTGAATATTGACCATGCTGGGAGTTGAAGTTAAACAACGTCTGGAAGGCCAGGGGTTCCCCATCCCTGGACCAGATGGTGGACTTCAAGTCTAATCCAGGAAGGCAGTTCTTACAGGGTTATATATTTTTTTAAAATGTTCAAGTTACAGATATAAAAGGGAGAATTGCAGTTGACTGGAAGTAAGCAAAGCAGCAGGGCAAAGTTCATAAAAAGGAACATGAGCCAAAAAGTAAGGAATTCATGGAAAGAAAGCATTGCTTTTCAGAGCAGTAGCAAACCAAGCTGCTGTTCAGTGCTTGCCACTTCCCTGCCTACTTTTGCTGTCCAGGAGAGTGAGTGCCAGGCCTGTTGTCTTCAACATACTGCAGGTTTAGCAAAGAAGGTAAGTCCCAAGCATGGAGGTTAGATGGATGAGCAAAGCTAAATTGGTTCCTTAGCAAATACCTGAATTCAGTTCCTTGGAACAGATTTTAAATAGACACAAGTAAGTATGTCAGGTGACTGAGCCGTCCTTTCTCATGTTGTGCCATGTTGCCTCCAGTGTCGGAGTCTCTTGTTTCTATTGCCGTGGAAGAAGGCTTGGCCCTGCAAATCCACAATGACGGAGAGGGCAATAATGTAAACTCCTTTTTGATTTAAATACTGTGTATTTCAAAGTGCAAGGAACTATTACTGGCTAATGATTCCTAGGACTTCAGGTTTGCTCAGAAGAATATGAACATGGTTAATGAAGAATTTTAATTACGGTGAATTTGGGCCTATTAGGAAAAAGGTCTGTTTTTTCAACACGTTTCTTAGGGGATGGTGAACGTATGCCACATGGCAACCAGAGAAACTGGAATAGTAGGGAAAGTACAGTAAGCAATTGGCATAATTATAAAATTATTATTCCTGCTTTTCTTCATTTCCTTGAGCAGGAGATTCAGTTCTCACATCTACTATGATTGAAAACATAGCACCCCTCTCATAAAAAATGAGAAAGCTACAGCATTTACCAGGATCTGGGAGCTGGTTTGGAAAGGAATTCACATCATACTTCTCTTTCTGTGGTTGATACTTTCTGGCAGTAATATTTCCTTCCTTTACCCTTTGAGAACTCTAACTTTGGCTGGCTGAGTAGAACTGGGATAAAAGGGATTACCTCATAATCATAGGGAGTGCATCTGATCAGGACTCACAAGACCCAGATCCTTTGTACTTTTCTGTACCCTTCTTATTTTGTCACAGGAGTAGAAGAGCTACTCTTGGGTTTCTTCTCATGATGTTGCACAGTGAAGTTTGCAAGTTGGGACTACAAGTGTAGAGCAAATCATATAAGTCCTTCCCACCCAATCATCGCCCTCCCTCCCAGCTGGATGACAATCGGACGAGAAGGATCCATGAAACTGGCTTTCCCCACATGCTTCTGGCTTGTTATTACTTCTGTGCTAGAGTGAGTGAAAGCCATGGGGAAGCAGTCATTGTGCTACTGCGTAACACGTGAAGGGGGGCTCAGGCTCAGTTATACAGGTGACTTCTTCGATTATCATGGACAATTCCTATGTTTTCATTTATCCATAGTAGACTTTCCATTGCCGCTGTAGTGCCCAGCAATTCCAGTTTCTTTTTCAAAATGCAATTTATCACACCAACACTCAATTTTCGAAAATACTTGCGATCTGTGGAGCGGAGGCTGATACTTCCAAGATACCAAACAACTCCCAGGAGAATCTCTGGAAATAATTTCTGCTGAGCAAACATCATTGCTTAACTTTTCAGTTCTTCATCAACAATACAGGTCAATCTCTGTCTTCCAAATCAATGTTTGCTAACTGGCTAGTAAATCTCCAGCAAAGATGACTGGAGAGAGAACAATTGGACTATGAAGAAGTGGACAACACACATACATATACAGGCAACTCATTTCAGGAATATTATCATAATAACTTCATTAAGGCTAATTTAAAATTACAATATTTTCAAACTCTCATGACCTCCAAAGTTTTGGAAAAGGTCAATTTTGATTTCCTATTTCTTGTTTCCTGGCCACAATTTGACTGTGCACATCTAGTATAAACGAGCTCTCTGTAATGTACCAAGATAAACACTTTAACAAGGATGAAGTAGATTGTCTTCCTCACATCCTTGGGTCTCTCATGAATATAGCACCTTTCCTGGTAAGTTTACTGCCAGTTAGCAATGTCTTTGTCTCAGTTTTTCATCCCAAAAGGAAAACTTTAGGATCCCGGCCCAGCTGTCTGCACCAGATCTCCTGCCAGGTAAAAACCTTCCCTCCACTATGGGAAGTTAGATCACTTTTAAAAACCTAGTCATGTATGTTGTTTGCAGATCACCACCCTCAGGAACCGGATTGATCAGGCCCAGAAACAGTGAGTACCTGTATGCCTTTCCCAGCCCCAAATCTGGAATACCCGCTCACTTGTTTGCAGCAGTCACTTCAGTCTTCTTGCCCTTGTTTTCTTCTTGGAAGGGGGATGAGGTGGAAAGAAAAGTATAATGACAAATTCCACCCCACTCCCTTCCCTTTAGGAAAAGTTGGTGAAACCGAAGTGAATCGATAACCATCATGCAAAAGAACCCACTCCTCTTCCGACAATCTCTGCTGTTATTTGCACCATCGTGTGTTTTTGAACTCAAGAACTTCCTTCGTGAGAGGGGTCGTGCCATGTCTGAGATTGTAAGGAACAGGGTGTAATAACACTAATCATGGCCACGGCCAATGGGTTCTTTTCAACTGGCCCTACAGCCTCCTTATTTTCCTTCCCTACTTCACCTCCGTTTAATTCACATTCTTTCCTGCTTGTTCTTCTCTATGTCTTGTTGCATGTGCCCATTAAGGAACCTAATACATCAGAGATAAAGGCCAGTGGGAGGAGAGCCAGTTGTCCAATGAGAGGCCATTTTGGGGAGTGGGGGCAGCTGTGGGAGGAACGGTAGGGAGGAACTCTCAGAGGCTGTGAGACTCTTTTGCTCTTTATACACATGTCTCTACTGAGTCATACAATACTGGCGATCATAAGCAATGCCCAGAAAGGCAAGGGCAAGACATCTTCTTGTTTCCCCCCTCTCCCACTTATGACACAGTATGATTAACCTGCCATACTGTGTTTGCCAGCAATACAAGTGCCATGTTCCAAGGGAGTAAAAGTATCTTCCACATGTAATTTCTTATAACTTACATAAATGCACTCATTGTCCTCACAGAGGAAGAGAAAATAACCAAAATGTCACATTGGGATTCTGCCTTTAAGGCGTTATGTTGGCACCACTCGGCTGACAAACCCCGTGGTATCACTGCTGTGGGATGGCAGCAAGTAATCCTCACTGGAGGAGGCAGCACAGGCTTTTCGGCAGCCATTTGGATCGCTGGGCCTGCCCCCTGCCCCTCGCCCAGCATCCGGTGACCGATTGGAGGTCACTTTCCACCTGGGAACACAAGGTCAGATGGTGGAAGGCCTATAATGACCTCGCTCTGGCAGGAAAAATTGGGGTAAGTCCCCGACTTTTCCAGTGCGCAGCTTTGTGTGAAAGCCCTGTGGGGCTGCACAGTGGCTGCTGCGTCGTATAACCGATACAGCACCACCGCACAGCACCACTGTGGGTCTTTTAAACCATATAGACGACCCCCTAGTAGTGGGGAATAGATGTAATTGTAGGAGGTCTTTTGCTTGTTTTAAATCAGTTCAAGCCATTCCAAACTTCAAACCGTTTTAAGCATTGGTGCACTAGCCTCACTTTAAAGGGTTTTAAATACTGGTGCACTACCCCCATGTTAATGCTTCTTATGTGGCTCTTCTAACTAATAAGTGATATCCACCCCAGACAAGATAAGGAATGGGACAGGACCATGTGCAATGCCAGTGCTACTCGGATTTTAAAGATAAAGGGAGCACGCTGAGGTTTAAAATCATTATTTAGGAAGGTGTGGCATTTTGAAGTAAGAGGCAGCCCTTTAGCATAAGACAGAGCATATTTTGTGAAAGGGATATCCAACAACTCTGAAGCAAATGGTAAGGGCTTTACACTGTATGGATGTCATCGGGGACCCAGTGATAATAACTGCAGCACAACAGGGCAAATGCATTGTCATTAGTTCCATGTGGGCTGTACAGGCCCATGTGGCATCACAAATGTATAGGATTGGGACGTCAGTAGTTTCTAGTCTCCGAGAAAACATTTGGCCGCTGCTAGTCTCTCATGTTTAAGGTTTTTTTGGAACAGAGTGTCATTCTAGAATCTAAATTAAGTGACAGGTAAAGTATGCACTATTTGTGTGTCTGTGTGTGTATGCATGTGTGGGTGTCACTATGACACATCCTCCCAGACGGAAAGCTACTACTAAACAAATCTACAGAGGTTGGAAACCATGTAAGCATTACAGATATGTCTTATTGCTGTCGTATCTCAGCACTTCTCCTATTCCCCGAATCAGTCTGTACTGGAAGCTTCCTAAGAAAAGCATATATTCCAAGCCCCAAATTGCAACCCACCCACCCCAGGAATTAATCCAGGGTGGCTTTCTGGGCAATTTGTAGTACCATCCAGCGATAAATAGCATGCCATCAGTTGCATTGCAGGAGGAATCTGTTGCTGCCACAGGGCAGAAATTCTAACACTAGACTAACTTACTCACCTGGAACGCACCTGTGCACCTAGCTCATAGCAGGAAGGTAAGTACCACGCACGTTTTGGGTGTTGTTTCAGTTGCATGCAAAATGAAGCACTATGTAAATCATTGAACCATAGCTGAAGAACTCAAGGATGATAACTTTGCTCCCTGTGACCAGAAAAAAATAGAATGATTAGTCTCGCTAAAGTGTAAAGGCATTTGTGCAGTTCTGAAGAATAATGCTTTTGTGAACCAGCCTGATCTATAATTTAGGTTGATCTCTGAACATAGCTGCTATTAATGGTTGAAGTGAAGAATGGACCACTTCTGTATTTTGGGGGACCACTTATTTGCTACACAATGGTCCAGGAGGGTGGAGTGTATTTTGCTCTACAACACAACCCCTTCACGTTTGATCAGACTTCATGTTTGATCAGACTGGCACAGCCTAACTATAAGGGATTCACAGTCCTTGTGTACAAGTATTTAGGTATGGCCAGGGCATTGCATATAAAATTCAAAGGAGGGGGCTATACCATTAAAGTATGGGATCTTTATTTTTGATATTTCTTATTTGACACTCGCCTGGGTGAAACTGTGGGGCATTTTTGTTATCCTATGTTGACTATCATGTGTTTGCTAGGGCCCCTTGGGATGAGATAAATGCTTCAGAGGGCAGATCTGACCCACTGATGGGCCACGCGTTGATTAAGAGAAAACAGCACTGGCTGTGATAAAACATTAAAAACAAAACAAACACCCCCCGGAAACACTAAGGGGCCACCTGATCAGCCTGACCTAGTGACATGAAATGCTGAGCTTCTTACTGAAACGACAAGGAGCGGATTTAGAAAGAACAGCGCTGCAGCAGGCACACAGACACGTTTTTCTCCTCTCTGTATTACAGCAGCAAGAAGGCCGGAGCCAAGGGCAAAGTTGGAGGGCGCTGGAAGTAAAGACCTGGACGGTGCTTGCAGGCCGAATCATCAGCGGTGGCATGGCTAACCAGTACTGGCCTCCCCGACCCTCTTTAAACACAAATTCCGTCCCCTCGCCTGAGCAAAACCATAGTTGCAACATCAGCCTGGATTGCCTACTGCTTATTTCAAGGGCTCCCCATCCTCCAGAACCACTGCCCTGGAATGGAGATGACTCCCTGCTGACACCTATTACTACCTGCTGCGTGTGTCCTGTATTTTCCTAATTCCAGCCCTACGCTGCCCCATAGATTGCAGTGTACGAATCCTTTGGTTTTGTAAATAAAGTGTGACCGATAATATACTTCAGCCATACAGCTCCCGACTGGCCATTCTTCTTTTTGTTCCATTATAATCGACTAAAAATGTATCTTTTCATCAGCCCAGACAGTTGGTAGAAATTAGCAAAGGACTTCTGAAGTAAATAAATGTATGTCAATTTACCACCCACCCACCCCACACAAAGATTGTACAATGTTAAAGTGTAACTTCTATTCTGATCCTTTCCATATTTACGTAGAAGTAAGCTCTCTGATTCATATATCTACTAAAGGCACATTAAATCACAGCTATAAAGCCAAAACTGCACAATGGAACATTTGAGGTTGTAAAGAAAACCAATATCCATGGATCCTAGGCTGAAACAAATTTGATGCTTAACTATCCACCATGCCTACTTTTCCAAAGTCCCTATTTATTTCACTGTCTCACATCTCTAAAAGAAGGGAGACATCTGCTAGCAATTGCAATTCACAAGAGCCTTGCTTGATCAAACCTATCTAGCATAGCATCCTCTTTCACACAGTGGTCAACCAGATTCCTACAGGAAGCCCACAAGCTGTTGCTCACCAGAACAGAGACATAGCGCACCTGATCATGGATGCAGTGACCTAGTTCACAACTAACGAGTAGCACCATGGGTGAATTTTCCCACAAGGCTTCTTGTTGTGGTGGTGGTTGCCATTTTGCATATTCGAGGCACAGTGGGGGCATGCCATAGCTTCTCTTTACATGTGAACCTGTCAAGAATAGGTTATTGGGGTGGCTGACAAGCCATACAGAACCCATAGGCTGTTTTAGGGTTGTGGGGAACAGCAATGGGGGGCTCTGTTGCTCTTGTGATTTGCTCGTGGGCTTTGAAGAAAGATTCTGGCCAGTATCCAATATTGCCACTGCGCTCCTACTATTTCTGTGGTGCCAGCGTGACCCACAGCTAGTGCAACAAGCTAAAGCAAACCCAGAAAGGAGAAGAAATACTCATTTAATGGGACAGGTGTAGGAGCTCCCTTCTGCAAGCTCTGCTGAACTGCTCCATTCTGGAAAGAAGTATTTTCGTTCATTTCCACTTGCTAGCGGTGGGTACCACTAGCACAAGGGCAGTGCCCTGTAATCACAATCCTCAGCCCAATCAGGAACTCTGATTGTGGAAGGTTCCAGATCACAAGGACGACGGTAATCATGTTCAGCTAAAGATTGTTAAATCTCTCTTCAGACTGTCCAGTAAAACACAAAGTGGTCAGGAATTTGGCCAGTGTCCACACACCCTCATATCTCCTCCATACTTTGTCTTTTGAATGCCTGAAGAGGCCTTTAGTCAGATGTGACTAAGGTTAAAGACCTGTACACTGCAGGGAGGGTTTTTTGTTTTGTTTTGTTTTAAGTCTGAGGGCCAAATAAAATTTCAGAGAAGACCTCAGGAGCCCTATTCCAGTGGTGGGTGGGACTAAAGTCAAAAGGGGTTGGGCAAAAAGGAACGGGGCCAAAAATACTAAATATTCCAGCATATTTTAATTCAAAGCTTGGGCTGCCAGTTACTGAGTCTTAAGAGAGGCATTGCAACCTTTTAGAATGGGGGGAAACCCACACAAAAGGCAGGAAAATGCCAAATCATGGGGGGGGGCAAGGGAAGACCCCATGGCCATCTGGGGAAACCTGGAGGGGCAGATTTAGCCTCTAGGAGGGCTAGGTTTGTCCCTTGAACCTGAGGTTCCCCACCTCTGCTATCCACGGGTACCTTGGAGTAAGCTGTATTGGATTGGTTGCCAGGTGCCCCCCCAGATGTTTTGGACTACAACTTCTATGAGTCCCCGTCAGCATGACCAATGGTCAGGGATGATGGATGCGTAGTATGGAAGGTTCGCTAGCTCTTTCCCCCACTTTAACCCAGCCCCGTCAGTTCATCTGGTCTACTGAGGAAGGCGAATGTAAGACAGTCCTGAGATCTCAGGTAGGAGTCACCCAGTGGAGTTCACTCTTTGGGCAGATCTGCACCAAGCAGGACATGACACTTTGAAAATGGTTTGAAGACTGTATATGGAGTGTGTCCTGGGCCCCAGCAGTTGTCGCTACTGTTATAAACTGTTTTAAAGCAGTAGTGTAGATCCTGCCATGAATAGCTGCAGCTGCCGGCAAAGTCTCAAAGTGGGGAGGTGCCCAAGGCTACATCTAGGGAGGATAGCAATTATTGTGAGGATAAAATATAGATGATGAGGAGGAGGATTATGTACGCCACCTTATGTTCCTTTGAGGGAGGGAAGGCAATAAAGAAACAAATAAACAAGGCCTTATCTCAGCAGAATTGGGTGGTGGTGAGGAGAGTGAAAAACCTGAGTCAAGAGGTGGCCTGGGCAGTCCTCCTCGTGGTCTTGGCACCAGGTCCAGAAATGGTTAAAAATATCTGGTAGAAGATGATGGAAAGGCCCATCTGAGAAACAGCAACAAATTGTCTGACCCTATAAGGCAGCTTCTTGTGTTCCTACTCGTTCCTATGGGGAAGAAACAAGTAAATTTCTGCACTTGAGAACAATGTGATGGAGGCAGAACCTGACCCCCCTCCAACACTGGATTGGGCTGGAGGTCCAGTTGCCATTGACAAGGATATCGTAGGTTGTGTATAAACACCTTCTGAAGATGGCTCCAGGGTTGTGGGAACTTGGGGAAGATGTTTCTGAAACTTTCCACTTTAAACAAACACATTCCAATGGCCAAACCTGGAGACATACTTAAACAAAAGTCAGAGAATGGCCACTGAAATGCATAGGTTCCAACTGAATGGTCATTAGAATGCATGAACTTTTCTACACAAGCAATTTATTGCATGCTTGTGATTGGTCACTCATGGAGGTTTGCAGGTCCTTTACATGGCATCATCAACCTCCAGGACATCTCCCATGCTTTCCCCCTTTATCCCGCTTTCAAAATGATAGGAGGTAAGCTGTAATAACAGTTAATAATGCCATATCAGTAGTGTGAAATTCTGGTGTAGCGTTATAATTCAACCACTAGATGGCAGTGTTTCATTGAACTTATCGAGCATCGCAGAGAAGTGAGGTGTTCAATTTCAAATCACATATTCGCCATCTAAAGAAGCACATTGTAAACCTGAAAAGACTCCGGAAGAAGAAAGCCCAGTAAGTATGTGGGATTTTTGCTTACTGCTGAGAAGCTCAGAATAATTTGTTGCTCACGCAACAAATAGGGATTGCCCCCAAATTTCCAAACAAAAGGTACTGCCTATTTGTTGGAATGGACTGAGATGGATTTTTCTTATAATGGTCCTAGGACTACATTGGGGTGTGGTGGGATCCCTCACCCTGACTTTTAAGTTTCAGAATACAAAACATTGTCAAATCTTTTTTTGGAATGGCCATTAGAATGCATTGGTATGGATTGTTATGGCCAGTGTTTATTTCTTTTATGTATAAACATAAAATAAACGCCGACCATAACAGTGCATTGAGATTTTTTTTGCCCGAAGGCATAGCTGTTTCTGTGTCACTCATCTGATTTTCCAGCAGGCTGTAGGAATGTATTGAGATGGGATGGATCCTACTCAGTTGCTTACAGGTTTAGTTTTCTAATCCTTGCCATATTGAGAAAGTGAGCTTGCAAATGACCATAGGATTGCACTGAGATGGCTGCTTGCCTGGGGCTATACCTACATTAGGCAGGGTCATGCCGCATGTTTACGATGAGTCCTGTAGAGGGCGATGGCGCATCTTCCTTTCCCTCCAATAGAGATTGAAAAGTAGAAGAGGTACACACAACCTCTACTTCCTCCTTCTAGTTGAAAAAACTGCCACATGCGGCCAGGAGAATATATCAAATGATCTACAATGGCTTGTCCAATTTCCTTGCTCTGCACCTTTATGTGGGACTGAAAAATGTTCCTACCTCCAGTTTTATTGTGAAAACGCTGAACTGATGATATTCTTCATAAACTTATAAGAATAGACTCACATGCACAATCATAAACTTATAAGAATAGACTCACATACACAATCCAGAGTTTGGTTTGACGGGTTTTGGAGCGGGTGATGTTGCAGAAGTGGTTGCTGCTCGTAGAAGACAATGGAGAAATCAGGGGTTTAGGGTAGCTAAGATTGGGCGGCGTAGTCCCGCCCCAGTTTTAAAACATTCTAAACGAAATGAGACTGCATGCAATTGAGCGACGGCTTTGGGCTGGGAAGGGATCCAAGGGAGCAACTGAACTAGAATGGATTTTTACTAATTTGGGGGCTGAAAAGCCAAATTAGCCGCATCCCCATCTCTAACGTGCAATATTAACAGTGGACTACACCGCAGGGCTGTTGTAACCGACGCTGGCTTTCTCACGCACCTGCTGAAATCCATGGCGATAACCGACTGCCTCGGGATTGGAATTTTAAAATATTTTAAAACTCGGAATAAATCTCAACATTTCCCACATGAAGTAATCCCTGGGCTGGATCTCCAGACGTTGCCGCAACCTTTTGTAGGGGGGCGGGGGGGGGGGAGACGCGGAGCAACCCAATCCCAGCGTCGCCCAAATCCTGGATTTCCCCCATCATTTCCTATGGGCAGCTCTCACTCCCGCCCCAGTGGAGGCTGGTGGCTTCGATTTCGGTGGGGTTGTGCATCCATTCGGGATTTTAGTCAGAACCAGCCAGAACTCTATAGGAGCTGTCCAAGGCGCTGAACCCATTTTGGGGACAGTTTTGAGCACCTTTAGTAGCTCCATTAAGAGTTCTGGCTGGTTCTGAATAAAACCCAGAATGGATTCACAGCCCCACCGAAATTAGAGCTACCAGCCTTCACTGTTCCCGTCCCATTGGGAAGCGGGATGGTGGAAATAGGCCTCTGTTGCTGCAATCCTATACACACTTCCTTGGGTGTAAGCCCCATTAAACCCAGTGGGGCTTACTTCTGAGTAGACATGAATAGGAATCTGCTATAAAGGAACCAGGAAGTGATATCTCCAGGCGAGCGTTATTGTGACCCTACAGTTTCCTATCTCTACGCTCCTCGCCCTTAGCCGGACGTCCGTCTTCTCTTCCGGAAGTGATGAGGGGGGGGTCGGCGGAGCGAGATTGGAGTCATGGCTAGGCGAATTATGTGAGTAGCAGGGAGGAGAGGAGAGGAGAGGAAGCGGTCCCTTACTCTTGCCCCGAATCCCGGTTGCATTTTTAAAATAACAGACACCAGGAGGCCACCGGGGGCTCAAGGCCGCCGTGGCGTGAGACGCATGAAAAGGCACCAGAGGCGGGCGGGAGAGTCTCGAGTTCGGACGACGCCCTCTGGCAATGTCACCAGGCTGCTCCTTCTCTGGAGTTTTGTCTATTGCCATTTCAGTTAAAAAAAAGAGAGAGATGACTTTAAAAATGCGGGTGCAAACTGAGAAAATTACCATGGAAGCTGAACGTTTCAGAAGTGTAAAAGTACGCTGAGGGCGTTTTGTGAGTAGTAGAGACAGTTCTTTATTTTCTGGAGCCCTTATGCCAGAGGCTGTGGTGATGCAGCAAACGGAGGACAAAATACAACATAAACCGCACTTAGAGTAGACCTATGGAAATAAATGGAAGTCTCATTCATTTCAGCGGTTTTGCTCTTAAGAGTTCTCATAGAATAGTAGAGTTGGAAGGGGTCTGCAAGGCCAGCGAGTCCAACCCCCTGCTCATTGCAGGGATATATTGTGTTACCACCTGTTTTCAAATGGATTGCAGAAAAGCATGGAGAAAGTGCAAAACCCTTGTGATTATTTTTGATTTTTTTTCTTTTTGAATAACTGAAAGTTAAATTAGAGCTTTTGGGAGGTTTTGAGGGGAAGGGTTGTTTTTTGATTACCCTGTCCCATGTAACTTCCAAGTTTTATTGTATAATGCTTTATGTGCTTAAGGGACACTAGTTATTAAAGTTGCAAGATGGTCATCCTTGACTTCAGCTAACTGCTCAGTTCCATGTAACAAATAGAATAGAAGCAACCCTGCAAAATCAACAGTCTTGTGGCACATTAAAGACTAACAGACATGAGGATATAAGATTTTGGGAACTACAATCATCTTCATCAGGTGCATGAAATATTGTTCTGAGTTGGGTGATGGTAATTCTGAACAGTGAGGTCAGAAGAAAATGAAATTCAAAAAGTACAGACAAGCAGTGAATTACAGTTCGGCCAGAGGTTCAGTTCTATCTCTTGGGACTTGAATCAGGATATTTATTTCATTTATTAAAACATTTCTATCCCGCCCTATAGTAGTAGGATCTCAGGGTGGTGTACAGATAAAATTATACAACAATATAAAATAATAAATATGCACAGCTAAGAACAAATGAAACCATTAATCAAGCTAAAACCAGTATAGAATTTAAAAGCAGCAAAACCCGATTAAAACAGTTAAAACAACGTGCAAGCTTGGTGAATTAACCATCAAAGGCTTTGTTAAAAAGCCATGTCTTTACCTGGAGCTGGAATGAAGTCAGCGCTGACTCCAGTTGGGCCTCAAAGGGAGGGCATTCCGCAGTTTCGGTGCCACAAAAAATTGCATGACATGCACTCATTAGCTTACTTAATGGCAGGATGTTTGTATTATCAGCAGCAACTGTTTTGTGAATGGCCACTGTTAATATTATTTATTGCATTTCTATACCACCCAATAGCTGGAGTGATTGCCACTGTACCTTCTGCATTTCACTTCCCTCTGATGTCACTGTTTGCAAAATGCCCCCCCCCCCATCCTGGTCAACCATGTGCACACACATGTAATTTAGGTTGATGCTTCATGCATCTGTTGAAGTGGATTGTAGTCTGCAAGATCTTAGGATCCTAAACAAAAGCAAGAATATCATGGTGAAACTTTCCTTCCTCTTGGCCTTTTTTATTCCCCTCTCTTTCGATATGCAATCTTTTTTCCTTAATATACACTTCTTTATACTGCTCCACTTCTCTACCTTACTCCTTGCCTTATACCAATGTGAGCATCTTACGTTGTATTATTCCATTACAAGTCACTGAGGGTAATGAATTATTACATCTTTTAAAGTGTATATAAGGCTAAAGAAGCTGCTTATTTTAAAGAAGGTTTCAAGTTGGATTTTATGCTTCCTGCATAATGGTAATAAATGAGATTAAAATTGTTTTTAGAAGATATCCATTTTTTTCAGAATTATTTATTTCCTTTGCCTACAGTTATCCCCTGTACCAGCTAGGAAATCCTCAAGTAAGGGTTTTCCGGACTGAATACTTCTTGACAATGGTGAGGCCTGGTGTTCCACAGCCAGAAGACACTGTACAATTTCGCATTCCCATGGAGTAAGTACATACAGGGAAGGGAACATCTACTTGTTGGGTTAAAAGACTTTGCTGAAAGGTCATCTGACTTCCCAGGCCCCGTTCAGACAACATGCTAAACCATGCTGCAGAATGCATTGACCTTAATGCATTCCATTAACCATTTTGTGGTTAAGCAGCGTGGTTTAGGGTGTTGTCTGAACCAGACCCCAGAGTGTTGCAGTCAGTCAGTAAGTCCTCTGTGCTATGGGAATCAGAAGGACAAGAAATTGTCTTGAATGTGAGCCCTATTTAGGCATTCTTAATCTGTAACTGTGGAGGACAAATGGGGACAAGCCTTCTGGCCTTGCCCTCCACCCCGACCTCCCTGTGTTGATTGGGAAGCTCTGGAGAGGAATTGTAACCACTCCCCACCCTGCACAATCCATTGGAGGATTATAACCATGTTTAGCTGGATATGGTTATAGCTCCTTTTCAGACCTTCCCTGTCAGCGTGGGAAGATTGGGGTCCAAGCGGCTAGTGCTGGTGTGTGTATGCCTGCCTGTCCTCTGTGGGTACAGATTTGAATGCAGACTCTTCCACAGCATCAAAGGATCCTCTGAGATCACTCTAGTCTCAAATGACTGGCTGTTCTCCGCCATCCCATGTAGTAGTCTGGGAGCATTCTTCTGAAGGAGAAGAAGGCTATTTGGCTACTAGTCCTGGTGGCTAAGTGCAACCTCCAGTATCAGAGGCAGTAAGCCTGTATACACTAGTTGTTGGGGAACATGGGCAGGAGGGTGCTTTTGCACCATGTTCTGCTTGTGGTTCCCTGGTTAACAGCTGGTTGGCCACTGTGTGAACAGAGTGCTGGACTAGATGGACCCTTGGTCTGATCCAGCAGGGCGCTTATGTTCGTATGAGTTACATTTCTCTTAAACTCTGCAGAGGGTTGTCCAGCATGGGGGAGAGATTTGAATATCTCAAAGAGAACCTAGTGGTCTTCTACTGATGCATTACATGCTAGGATGTTCTCTCTTTTTTTGATAAATACTTTGCAGCACCTTTGACTGGTTTTTCTTCATTAAAAAAATAAGGCACTTAGCTAGATCTAGCCATGCTGTTAAGTTTGGGGAGAGCAATAGTACCTTCCCAACTATTTTGAGAGCTAAAAGTAAAATGATGCTAATCTGTGCCCCTCCAGATGTTGCTGGACTCCCAACTTCACTAGCCCCAGTCAGCATGGCCAGGAATGATGGGAGTTGTAGTCCAGCAACTTCTGGAGGGACACAGGTTCCCCACCCCTTCAGTAAATCATGGAGGTTTCAAAATTACAGGGATTGGAAGCAGTCCTGATTCTTATAATTGTGGTAGGACTACAGAGCTGGAGGGCAGCACACTCTGGCCTTAGTGGAAGGCTGCACCCGCTGGCAGTGAAGAACATTCCTGCAAGGTGGGCAAGTCCAGCTTGGCCCTCCTCCATAATCACAGAAGGAGCAATTGCAGGGAGCTTACTTCCCTTCTAAAAGCAACCCTTGGCTTCAACTGCCAGTTGCTTTGGGACAGAGAAACTCTGACAACACCCCCCCCCCATCCATTTGTCAGTCAAACAAGGGCTGCTGAGTTGTATGTGTGGTTTGTGTGTGTCTGTGTATTACTATAATCTGTCGTACGGTAGTGATGCATAATATTGTAAGCTGCCTTGGATGGATGTCTATCCTGAAAAGCAGGCTATAAATAATTGTCATAAATAAAAGATAAAAATCTCAGGAAAATGAGTTAAGATTTGCTTGGATTCTAGGGGGCGTGGAGGAGAATGAGAAAGAACTGTGTCAATGCAGATATTTTGGCAGAACCCAAGTACGGTTCCACTGTTTCACTTACAGCTCTCTGCATTTATGCTTTTCACTCACTGGAGGGCTTCGCGAGTTTCTATTGGCTGTTAAAAAGTCTAGGATTGAAGGCTGTTTCATACTGGACAACACTGGGATTGGGTGCCATTGTTTTGAGTCTTACACTGGGATCCTAACCATGTTTTCTTGGAAGTAAGATACTGATTTGAATAGAGCTCACTTCACAGTTAAATGTGTTTCAGGACAGCCTTAACAAATGGTGAATTAACAGGGTCATGAGATTTAGGCAGGATCTACAGTCCATATACCATTTTCAAACCGCTTTCCTAGTGCTGCGAGGTGTCGATCTGGCCCTTGTTCTACAGGTCACTAGCCTGTTTTTGGAGTTCCAGTAGCTGCTGGCCAATGAGAGTAGTATGTTTAAAGTAAATGTCCCTCAGTGCCAGGACTGTTCCTAGCCTATGGGAATGTATGTGGCTGAAGCTGATGCTCTGAAGTCGTGTTCTAGCAGATGTCCTCGACTTACTACAAGAACTGCTGACAATTTCTGAATCCTGTTATGTTTGGAATGACTTCTCTGGCAGTGGTTGCTGCTGTTAATTTCTACCCCAACTTTCTACGGCAGTATTCAAGGTGGCAGAAAATCATAACATAAGCAAAACAATATCATAGTTCGACTTGATATCTGACAATATCAATTCAGATTATACCAGATTGTTAAAACAAAGTGTTTCCGAACAGACTGAAATGACAGGAATGGCAGTTAAATCCTGATTAATAAACATGGTTCTAAAATGGTCCACTAAAGTTCAGTTGTCTTTTCTTTCTGTCTAAAAGCAGGAGAAACGGGGCCAGGCTCACCACAGTTGAAAAGGCCCTTTCGTGGGTTCATGCCCACTATACCTCTGACGTGGAGGGACCAGGTGGAAGGCTTCCAAATTAGAATGAAAGTTACTGCAAGGCATTATTTATGCCTTTTCTGCAAGGCTTTATTTATGCCCCATAGCAGAAGCTCTCTGGGCGGTTTACATTGTGAGGGTGGGACAGGCAGGCAATTATTGAGCTGTTCTGGCATCAGGTAGGTTAGGGCTCTATAGATGAAACCATCACCTTGAACTGAGCCCAGAAGCAATTGGTAATCAGTGAAGCAGGTTGCAGGCATGAGCAATTTGTGTCCCTCCAGATGTTTTGGATTACAATGCCTAGCATCAGTCACCATTAGCTATGCTGGCTAGGGCTGATAGGAATTATAGGCCAAAACCTCTGGAGGGCCACAAGTTCCCCCCCTCCCTTGGGTAAGAGATTACTGTGATGTGGTCTAATGGAGTGGCTCCAGGCAGAACCCTGGCAGCGGCATTCTGAACCAATTGAAGTGTTCAGACTGTTTTCAAGGGCAACTCAATGTAGAGTGCATTGCAGTCATCCAGGCTGGAGGTAACAAGAACATGTATGACTGAAGCCAGGTCTGGTTTCTCCAGGAACGGGCACGGTTGCTGTATAAGACCAAGTGGATAAAAGGCAGCCCTGCCCCCTGAGAATTCAGGAGCAGCAGCAGGGCTGACCTCAAAGACTGATTGCTTTAGGGAAGTGCCTCTCTCCCCCCCCCCCCAATTCAGAACAGGCTGAACAGCCTCCTGGTATGATTGGTAATACCTCTTCCTTGTCTAGATTACCTTTCAGTTTTGTTTGTTGCCAGTTATAATAATAAAACAATCCTGGCCTAAATAAAGTACTATGTTTCCTTCACAGGCATGGTTATATGTGAAATTAAGCCATTGACAGTGTTTTTGTGTTTTAATTGCTTGCTTGCATTTGGTGCAGGATGACAAGAGTGGAATTGAAGGATTACCTTGAAAACATATACAATGTGCCTGTGGCTGCTATAAGAACCAGGATACAACATGGTGAGCCTTATGTCTTCCTCTAGAGCACCCTTCAAATGTTTTTCAACAAAAGTCTCAGGCTATATTTTTCTTTCTCCTAAATCCCTAGTATTTGGAGAGGCAATACCTGGCTATTGATTAGAAGGGCCCTACACAATAAGATAAACAAGACAAAGATAGAAGGTCAAGGGATAAGAAATTAGCCACTGCGGCTTAAAGAAGCTATTGTGGCTTGTTTGAGTTGGCGCCATTAGCCCAGTTACCCATCTAGGCATGGCTTGTCATATCATCTGAACCTGGATGGCATGGCCTGTTTAAGGGGAAACAACCCTCAAATAACTCAGCAGGCTAGAATGGGTTGTTTGATTATGCAAACCAGGTCATTGTGTGGTGCTTTAGCTAAGACTTCCAAATGAGTGTGTTTTCTGAAGTTTGTAACTGTCCCTAATTGAAAAGGCATTTCTTCGGGAAGGGAGGAATTGTTAGCTCATGGGAAGTCGAGTCAAACCTTCATCTCCCTAACAGGTTCAATGAAGCGGAGGGACCATAAAAACAGACGCATCAAGAATCCAGATTACAAGGTTGCCTATGTACAGCTGGTGAGTACATTTATTTATTTATTTATTTATTTTGAACATTTATATCCCGCCCTATATCAATAAGATCTCAGGGCGGCGTACAGATAAAAGCATACAGTATAAAAACAATAAATATATACAGCTAAAAACAAATTAAACCATAAACCAAGTTAAAACGATATATAATTTAAAAGCAGTAAATCTATTAAAACAGTTAAAACAATGTGCCTAGTGAATTCAGCCATTAAAAGCTTTGTTAAAAAGCCATGTTTTCACTTGGCGCCTCCAAAGGGAGGGCATTTCACAGTCGGGAAATGCCACAACAGAGAAAGCCGTCTCTCTTGTCCCAACGTAGCGAATGTGTTGTGCTGGTGGGATGCGGAGAAGGGCTCCTCCAACAGATCTCAAGTCTCGGGCAGGCATATATAAGGAGAGGTGCTCCCTCAAATATCGAGGTCCCAAGCCGTTTAGGGCTTTAAACGTCATTACAACACCTTGAATTCCGACCGGAAGCGTATAGGCAGCCAGTGCAGTTCCTTTAAGACCGGTGTTATGTGGTCTCCATAAGATGTACCTGCCAGCAGTCTAGCTGCTGCATTTTGCACTAGCTGCAACTTCCGAGCTGCAAATGCATTAATATCAATAATAATACACTGAACAAAACAAAACAAAATACACAAAAGAACAAAAATATATGCATTTTGACTAAGAAATGACTAAGACATTTCTTTAACCAACTATCCCCTGAGTCTTCTAAATTGTATGGATACACCATATTTTCCCAGTATTTTAGCATCCTAGTCTTTTAGCTCTGCTGTTTTAAATCTGTTGCATTGCTGCTAGGTTTTATTCTGGTTGTACTTTTAAATTATGGTTCTAAGCTTCCACGTTTTACATTTCATGCTGTACCTTGGGGTTTTTAATTTTTGTGAACTGCCCAGAGAGCTTTGGTTATTGAGCAGTATAGAAATGAAATAAATAAATGAGAATATGTTAAAATATTGTCTGGATGGGGCTGTTTTTCCAAGGAGCATTGAAGAGACCTCATTCACCACTGAGGACTAGGTAGGCCTTTGGTTTGATCCAGCAAAGTGCATCTTAGGCTCTTTTAATGAGTATCTGCCGCATGGGCTTATAGGAGCCATCTTGGTGTGATCTGTTGTGGTAGTCTGGATTAAATATTAAAAACTATCAATTTTCTATGTGTGCGCTGGTCAGTAGGGGTGAGAGATGCATCTTTTCTGTATTAGCATACCAAAATGAAAGGACCTGCTAGGATTGCTCTGGAAAAAACCTTGCACTACAAGGTTTAATTAGTTGCACTGTCCTGACTTTCCCACGAGGTACGAGATTTTCTAATGCAGGATTGTCAGCTTCCCCAGAAGATTCCCAGAGTGTCTGCGCCAGCCTTCCCCAAGCTGGTGTACTCCAGATGTGTTGGACCAACTCCCATAATCCCCTATGGCCATGCTGGCTGAGCATTAGGGAGTTGTAGTGCAAAACGTCTGGAGGGCACCAGCTTGGGGAAGGTTGTTCCAGGGGAAGGTTTAACACTGAAACGGTTACTTTTGTCAAAGAATGTCTGCTGCTTCAATGTCTGGGCCTAAACAGTCAAAATCCTAATCAATATAATAATTAATGCCATTTAGGCAAGTCCACAGATTGTTTCTTTTTGCACAGTGTAGTTTCTTGGTGGACTTTTTTAGGTTGCGTATTTACATTTGATTTCCCTCCTTCAGAACCGCAAATTAGTGTTCATTTATTTAATGTATTTTTTCAGAGGGGAGAGACTAGGGCCTGATCTACACCAAGCAGGATATGACGCTTTAAAAATGGTTTGAAAACTGTATATGGAGTGTGTTGTGGGCCCCAACAGTTGTCACTACTGTTACAAACCGTTTTAAAGCAGGAGTGTAGATCCTGCCTGTGTCAGGATTTTACAGTCCCAGAGACTAGGAGGAATTACTGAGAATCTGCTTAAAATACTTTTCTACCCAGTCTAACTTTTGGCTAGCTGGGATAAGGCATGCAAGCTATTGGTGCAGTTGTTGTGCCAACGGAGGAGCTGGGATTGAGACTGGCATGCATTCATCTGTTCCTATGCAGCTCGTAGGCTCAAAATGTTCACCTGCTCTGCTAGCACTGTGTAGGGTTTGGGAGTCTCACCATAGGGGGCTCCTGCTTTTTTGCCAGTAGTTGTCCCACAAACCTTTGAATGGGAGTGTTCTAGAATGAAGTAATTTAATCCTGCTGATAATATTGGTAGCCATTCTCAGTATCTCTTGTAATTTTTTGGTATTCCTGATGGCTAACCAAAATGTATAGTTGTCCCTGACCCAGGACCCAAAAATTAGGCCCTGTCCTGAAATTAGGCTCAGGACAGGGCCTCATTTTTGATGGTGCATTGATCTTCGTAGGTGATCAGAGGTCTTGCTGTTTTGAGTACCTCTGGAGCTCCTATGCATTACTCAGAAATAAACCCATTGAGTCTGATGGGACTTACTCCCAGGTGAGTAGATATAGGATCACACACTTAATTATCTCTCTCTCTTTTTGATTGTAACTACATGTAGTGAACATCTGAGAAGACTAATGGGACATTTCTTATTCTGTCTTAGCTGGCATGGCCTTATCTGCTTAATGTTTCTTGGTTGACCTTGATCTTGTTCTAAAGAATGATTAATTTTTTGGTTGCTCTTTACTGGTAGTCTTTGAACCAATGACTGCATTTTAAAAAAAATCTACTTCTGATGAGCTTTTAATCAGTTGCTAATCCTGTAGGGTGCCTACATTGTTTTTCTAGCTGACCTGTGTGTTATTGAATATTACGTAAAATTAGTATTACAAATGATTTGTGTGGGGGGGGAGAGAGGAGAGCATTGCTAAGACCTGTTTCATTTGACTGGGGATTGCTGCTTTTAGAGCTGATTAATTTGAGATAGTTATTCTAAATCAACAACCTCATCTCAGCTTTCTTTTCATAGGGTAGCCAAGATGTTCTAGCAGCTGCCTTTGGTTTGCTGTGTACTTATTAGGAGTGTGCAGAGCGGATCTTCACCTTGAAATTTGGGCAGAGCTCCATTGAGGTGATTCTCAGCCCTGATTTCTGGAGTGGGTCCCTCTCTCCGCTCTGCAGGGTGGTTTGGTGAAAAACTCCATTTTCAGGGAACCGCTACATTATCCTCAATGGGAATGAACAGAAATGCTTACAGCTCCCTCAGTTTTAAAGATAAACACATGAAAATCGGCAGCATGACAGCTTTTAAAGATGGCTTTAGGCATGCCAAGTTTGGAGCAGATCCCTGCATGCAGTGATTTATAGGGAATTTTTAAAGCCCAAACCCAAATGTCCTCTCAGGCACCTCTTGTGCCTTGATCTGTGTGGCGAGGATGAGGGAAATGAAGCAGCAGGATAAAAGCGCTTAGCATAATAATAAATAAGTAAATATAAATTAATAAATACAACTACAGCAGCACACAACTTGCCCATCCTCAGAGAGGACAGCAGGTTTGCATGACGAGGAGGAGGAGGCACCCCTCCCACTGTCAGTTGGGCACATTGGAACAAGTCGAGTCAAGGCGGCAACAGCTTTCCCGTTGGAGGCTACACGGCTTGGAGGAGGACGATGACGAGGAGGAGCCCAGCCGGCCACTAGGAGTAATAGTTTAACTGACATAAAGCACCTGCCTGACTCAGGTGTAGAAGCTTACTCACTCACGATGCCAGCTCAGCAGCACTTTCACACTGTGGCTGACTTCTATGAGTCCGAGCAAAAACACGCAACCAACCAGCCCTGCTGCACTCCCTCTCTACCCACAGCCAGAACCAGCAGCAGCAGCCAGTGTTTCCCATGGATTGTTATCAAAGTGTGCTTTATTAATTGTGTACTGCTTGTGTGCACTGCACAACCCTAAAACACACAAACATACAAGTAGAAGAAGACACTTGTAACTTTGAATCCAAGTGCTGCTAGGAATGCTCAACTTTGAGGAAGGAGAGCTACAGCACATCAAACCGTTAAGGGGAGATGATGAAGATGATGATATAGTGCAACTCTGCCCTCTCCCTCTCCCCTCTCATGACCAGTCACATGGCCAGTGGGCTGGCTTGAAGGATTTCAGTTGAAATGGCTTCTATTATTGTTGTTGTTGTTGTAGTTGTATTTATTTGTATCCCGCCTTTTGCCCAATACTGGGCCTCAAGACGGCCAAGTATTTTTAAGTTAAAGAACAGAACAGACACATGCACACAGCTACCTTGAATGGACTTAAAAGAATATTTGAAGGAACAATTCAAAGAAAAACCTTTTAAAAAGGATTTCTTCAGTTTTTTGGATGCACACACACTGGGGGTGGAACCTGTGCAACAAACAAAGCATTAAAGACAAATAAAAAACAGGTCCCTTCTCCTCTCTCTTTGCAAAGAAACACAGTTGTCTCTGCAAATAATGCAACAGAAGATCTTGTAGACATATCTCCTAAATTAAATATCTCACTTTGCATCAAATGCTCTCTCATCTCTGCAAACAACGCAACAGAAGATCTCATAGATCTCTCTCTCCTAAATAAATTAAATATCTCACTTTGCAACAAACGCTATCTCATTTTGCTCTCGCTCTCTAACCGA
Source organism: Elgaria multicarinata webbii (assembly GCF_023053635.1). Taxonomy (NCBI): domain Eukaryota; kingdom Metazoa; phylum Chordata; class Lepidosauria; order Squamata; family Anguidae; genus Elgaria; species Elgaria multicarinata. The sequence continues at coordinate 89,678,887 of NC_086172.1, forward strand.
AACAAATGTCACAAGACAGAATCGCGATGAGCGCGGAATCAAGGACACTGTGAGAAAAATGATTGGCATTCCCTCCCCTGAACACTGCAATTGGAGGAGAACACGGTCACGGACAATGCTGTGGCAATTCCTAATTGGTTAGCCACATGTCAATATCAGTTATCAAAACTACCCCACCACATCACCACATGTTCCTTATTGGGAGGATTTCAATTAGTTGCGACACACACACACACAATGGTCGAATAATTTTGGAGATGTTAGAAGCTCCAATTAAGTGCGTCTCTGCTCTGAAATTATTCAATGGGTTTAGAAGCAGCCAATTTCCACTCTGGAAGATTGAATGCTCCACGGATGTTTGCGATTACCCAATAATTCCAGAGCGGAGCACACCACCTAGTACCTATGCTACCATGGTATCCTTTTCACTGAGAGGTAGTCCAGAGTGAAATAGACAAGGAAAGAGTCCTTGGCTCTCTTCAGAGCTTCTTTTCCTTTCCCCTTGTTTCAACCTTTGACTAGTGTAAATAAATCCATGGCTCAAACAAGTCACTGTTTGTTACAAGTTCCAGGTAATCCTGTAAGAAAGTCATCTGCTTTAGAAGGTTTTCATGTTGGCCTCTGTAAAGGGTCAGTAGGTGGCAGTATGATCCTTCCTTGCCTTGCTTTCTTCGCTGGCTGGCATTCTTCTGCATTGGGGAAATATTGTTTTGTCTCAAATGCAGAAGTTACGTTTCCCTACTCTGGAAGTCATCAGCTTCTGCTTTCCTGGCCAACTTATGCAATATAATAGGCACACATTAATCATTGCATTCAAGTGTTGGAAGACGAAATGGCCGATGTGTTAGACATCAGCTAACCCATAGCAGTGTGGGCGAGAGTAGAGAATTGATGGATATGCAACAAGGACCAGGTTGTCTTGAAGATTGAGAGCTTGTTCTTCTCCATCCTAAACTTGGCAAATGAGGCTTGTTTTTTTTTTTCAGCCCAGGTGGTATTTGTCTCCCATTACAAATGACCTCAAATTAGTGCTTGTGGTCAATATCACCTTCCGTGGTTTCAGATTGTTCTTGATGTGCTTTCCCCCCTACTCTTAAAGAGAAAACATTTTGTAACTTTAATTATGGTACAGAACTACTGCTTTCTTTTTATGCTTCAAAAGCTAGGACCAGGTTATTTATCAATATGAAAATAGCTTCTGTGCCTTCAGAGCCTCAGCTGCTCTCTGCCCTGTTCTCACCCACCACCACCCTGTTCCTGTTCCTGGTGTTCAGCTCCAGAGGATCTTTGTGTGCATTTACCATTTGTGCTGATGCCAAATCACTTGCGAGGGCCTGGGAGAGTGTGATCTGGTGACTAGTGTAATCATCTGGTAGCTCTGAACTCAGTTGCCCTTAGGTGGCTCATTTAATCCTGGCACGCATGACTTGTGGCTTCCAGGCCATACATGACATGCCAGCTGTGTTCCTGTTTTTGCAGCCTGCCTATTCTGTTGGAAAGAGTTGTCGCTCATCCAATTACTGCACAGTCAACAATGTTCGCATAATAGAAGGCCTGAGTCCCTTTTTTTTTATTCAGATCCATGTTTCAAAACATCGAGGCTAGATTACTGTACACTTGCATACATGGGGCTGCCCTTGATGGCTGTATGGAAGCTTCAGCTGGTGCAGAACACAGTAGGCCATTTTCTGACGGGTATGGCTAAGAGCACATTAAAGCAGAACTTCCCAAGGCAAAATGACTTATTTGCATCCTAAATGAGATCAGTAACAAAAGCTTGTTGACATTATGTAGAGAAAGATTTTGTCCCATGGATTCCTCCCACCTCCCTGCAACCAAATGGTTGCAAATAATATGACAGTCATTCAGATTTGAATTGCAGTGATGAGTAGAAAAGCCTTTGATACCTCAATGGGCAGGGTCTCTCTGTATGGATAGTTAGCCCTTTCTGGGCAGTTACTCCTCTGGATATAGTTGAAGTTACAAAATGGTTAAGCTACACTAGCTACTGAACATGCACAGTAACTATTTTTCATAAAGCTTTCAGCACTCCAGAACCTGACCAGTGCAAAATTACTGTCTAGTATTGTGGAGGATTTATAAGGCTTTCAGTTCTGAGAGTTCAATGTAATGTCTTGGCTGTTTCAAACTCTATCTGGCTGCCAGCCAAGATCAGCATTTCTCGGCAAAACAAGAGGTGGAAAGAGCCAACTTGTCTGCGTTGAATTTTATTTATTAAAAGGTTCCAGATACGGATTGACTTCTGCTCAATATTTGATTTTGACCAGCCTTGAAATGGGAACTAGGGAGCACTTTCATTGCCGGCTGAAAGGGTATTGTCTCATTCCACTGTCGTGTATGAGCATTCCTCCATGCCCTCTTTCTTAAAACAAACAAATGAGGGGAAAAAGAGGGTGGGAAAATGTGTCGCATTTTGTGGAAACATTTGCTCTGAGTCATTTGCCTTTAGACTCCAGTAATGCAGTGACAAATGCTGAAAACGTAGAAGAAAAAGTGCGAGGACTGGCACCTTGGCTCATCCTTAGAGGCCGTATCCTTGCCCTTTGAGGACAGAAGAGCTGTGTCTGCCATAGACAAGGCCTCCCAGTTCTTGGCTTGGCAGTAAACCCAGCCCCGGAATGTGTAGCAACATCACTCAATGACGACGTTGTACATGCAAGTAGAAGAGGCAGATGGCAACCATGCAAATGTTGCTTGATGACTTTCCAAAGCTGCCCTTGGTGTGTATGCTGGAGTTATTTTTGTTGTTTTAGTGATTTTTTTGGTACAGGTTTCTACCTTGCTTGATCCCTTAGAAGTAAGGTGGACAGCAACCATTTTAAGACGGGGGTTGTGGTGGTGGGGAATCATACAACCAAAATACCCCCAGCCATTAAAAGGCAGTGTGGTTTTCCCTTAAAACAAACAAGTGTTGCATTGCTTCTGGAAAAAGCGCCAGCTTGGATTCAAGTGGCTCTTGAGCAGGGGAGGGATCTAGAGCTGTGGAGCAGTTATCAAAATGTTACTGGGTCTTTCCTAATTGGAATATTAGAGGGGCATTGTCACAAAATGTTTGCAGGCCATGGTGATGCCTTGCAAAGACGGAGTTGGTCTCCTAATTACATAGGGATCACATCTTCTAGGCCAGGCATGTGCAACACGTGACCTGTGGGCCATAGGAAGCCCCACAGTGCACCACCGAATTTGGTGGTGAAATGACAGGGTGAAAAATAAAACTCTGTAGAGATTCCAGAGCACACAAAGACTCTGTTCAGACAACACGCTAAGCCATGGGTAGGCTGCTAACTCTTTTGCTGCAAATGGTTAGTGAGCGTGTTTAAACCATGGTTATGTAGCCACCATGGTTAGGAATGGTTCACACAACATCCTAAGTCATGGGTCGCATGTCACGCTAAGCCATAATGTTTAGCTCAAAATGCTTAACCACCATGGCTTAGTGTGTCGTCAAAGTATCAAATTTACTTTGTTATCAAGCAAAATTTGACCCTCTTAAGTACTCCATAGCCACTTTCTGATGTGTTTTTTGCACAGCTGCCTGGTGTAGCCCATGCGTTTGTGTGTGTGTGTGTGTGTGTGTGTGTGTGTGTGCATGCGCAAAAATTGCGCTTTCTGATGCAGGAAAACAGCTACTACAGCGTTCACATAGAATCACAGTGTTGGAACGGATTAGTGCCAAGATCTCTCATATGGGCAGTAGCCTGAGAAGCAATAGGTCACTTGTTTAAAACACCGGTACATAAAGTGGAAAGCTATAGCTGCACGTCTCTGTGGGCCTTGTTCGCTTGCGCATAAGCCCAAAGTAATTGCACGGGGGACGCTGTTGTTGGCACAAACCTGTTTAGCTTGCAAAGCAAATTTTGATTTGTAGAATGGCAGCAAAACTGCTCATGTTTTCTGAGTTTATGCAGTGTTTCTTTCCAAGCTCTTTAGGGGTGGGCTAGGGCTGTTAAGGTATTTTGGAAAGTCAGTTTCAAAATAGCCCCAGACATTATTTTTATAACACATCTTTCTATGCCATGTTATTGTCTGATCGTTTTATTGTACCGCGTCCTCTACTTGAAGTGAATGGAAAGCTGACAGGGTTGATTTTAACAAGATTGTCAACACTGCATACAATATGGAAAAATAAAGAGATAATGTCAACGGAATAGAATGCCTTCCTTGAATAATAGGTTCCTGCTGTTAAATAAAAGCTAAAAGGTCAGCCGATGATTGTTTTCCAAATGGGAGACGTTGAGTCTGTGGCAACGGCCGAAGTTGGCATTGACTCTCTTCATTAGGGAGAATGATTGTTGTAAATTTTAATGCTGCATTTCAGGAATTACATGAATTTCACAAATCACTTTATTTCGTATTATTATACTGTTTTGCCTAGTATATCATTTTACTTGGTCTGTTGTGCAGTAGACACTGAGGCACTGAATAGCCCTGGTCTAGGCTTTAATGTTCTCTGTCTGTCTCTTTCTCAATTATTGCTGGTCTTAGAGGTAGCAGGCATAGAGTTGAGGAGATCATGGAGGTGTGCTTTAATTCAGAGGTCGGTAGAAAGTAGGTCTCCAGATATTCTGAACTTCCAACTCCCAGCATTCCTGACTATTGACCACTGGCTGGCAGGGGCTTCTGGGAGTTGAAGTCCAAAACATTTGGAGATCTGTCTTCTGCCAACCCCTGCCTTAATCAGCCAATTTCAGTAGTGGTGCTTCTCCTACTTTTTAATAACCTCTTAAAGATGATAAGTACTTATTAGACCACTAAAACTTGCATTTAAATGTACACCTTTCTGGCATATTCCTCACGCTTCTTCTATGTCCAACTGCCCCTTCAACGTCTATTTCTTCCCCGTTTCTAATTCTCCGTGCCCCTCTATCCTTTTTGAAGCCACTAGACAAGCCTGTGTGTGGTCTCCCCTGTTGCATCTGCTTCCCTCCAGTAATTTCAATTGTGTGGAAGTATATTTGTCATCTTAGTAGGATCTTCTCTCTAAGCTAGGGTGGGAGAAAAACATGAGTTGCATCATATTCCGAGGCCACCAAAGAACACCTGCTGAATCCATGCAGTTGCACCACACCTGCTGCAGTTGAGAAATGTAGTTTTGTAAAATATATAGTGCATATTTTTCTCTGCTAAACTGGAAATTCTGGATAGACTGGGCATCTTTTAATTTGACCAGGCTTGCCTGATGACTTGCACCATATTTCATCAGTTACTGTGTTTCCTGCATGGATACCTGTGTCATGGTTGAACCAGGTCTGGAGGTTTGCCTGCCTTTTTTGTAGTATAGAACTTGGGTAGAGATCATGTGGAGTAATGGTTAGAGTGTCTTTCTGTGCCTGGGGAGCCCTGGGTTGAAATCTCCACTTAGCCATGTAGCTCACTGGGGGATCTTGGGCCACTCTCTACCAGCAAGGTTATTAGGACAGAATGTGGGTCATTTAAAGTGTGACTATGGGATGGGGAAAAAGATCCTGAGCTCCTTGAAGGAAGGGTAGGATAAAAATACCTAATACATATTCGGCACCTAATTTTCCTCTGAGTTCTGCTGAGTCTCTAGGAGGTTGGCTGTAGCATTCTGGACCAGCTGAAACTTCCCACAGCTCTCCAAAGAGTGTTGTAGCCACTATTGGAACGTAAGATTAAACATTTGTTTTCTGTCTTTAGGCTGCAGGACAGACTTTTCAGTTTCCGGACTTGTTTCCAGAGAGAGAAGAAACCATTCAGCCTGGCTCTTTTGAAGACATCCAGAATAAATTTATGGAAGATGAGAGACAGAGGCAGAAAGATGACATCAGGCAAGGAGGAGTTCCTGGCTGGTTTGGACTTTGACGGAATCAACCTGCTTTTTCGTTTAGGTAGCTTGCAGGGACTTGAGCCCTTGCATCCAATATTGATTGTCACCTTGTAATGCAATTAGGATGATGGCGCTGTTTTTAAAGCCCTTGCTGGTACCTGTTTTGTATAACAGAAGAGGAACAAAGAATATATACAAAGAAATTGGGAACAACCCTTTCAGTTCCTCTTCATGCTGTTTCGTTCTGTGGAAGGAAATGCTCACCGCGCTATCCATCTGGAGAGGTGCAACCACCCAGGCCACCGTTCTCTTCTCTTCCTGCCCTGAATAGATTATTTGAATGTCATTTCACTGGAGCGTAGAAAGTATGTATAAGGGCTGAGACAGCCAACTATTGCTATGATGAGGGTCATATGAGATGATCTGGCTACTGCTGAACTGTTGGGCATTTTGCGCTGCTATTGGGATGATTCTTTGGATGTGTGGAATTGAGGTCCTCTCCCCATTAATACTGCATTGGGGTATGTTTGGGTGTGTGAGCTGTGCAAAATGTCTTCTTGCTACCTGAAGGGAGGACTCTGATATTTCCAAATATGCATAGACCAATTGAGCTTGGCCCAATAAAAGGCGTTGCCTTGTCTACTTACTTTCTTTGTTGTTCTTGTTTTCATCTGTAGACATTTTATTTGTATTTAGATATTCCTTTTTTAATTCACCCAGTAACCAATGTTCTATGGGCAGACTGCATAACGTTGCCTTTCTGTGTGTGTCCCACTCCCCGGATAGTCAACTAGAGGAACAGAAGGAGGAGGGATTGCTTTTTGCCCTGATCCTTTCTGGAGACATCTTTACCCTTTGTAAACATTCCGGTCTAATTTCCTATTTCCTATTGTACCTTCAAGTTCATGTGTCGGTTTTCAATCAAGACAGCACAATATAAGGAGCCCTCTATGTGGAAGCTTAGTGCTGTTGCTTTTTTTTGGAGGAAATACTAGCTGAAATGTAATGGTCTGTGGTTGGATATCCCCAAGGCCTGTCCTGCTACTTAACCCACCAGTATGTGTTTCAATAAACATGCCCTTTTGCTCTCACTAGTTCTCTTTAATTTAGCAAAGTCTGCACCACTGTTTAGTATGCAACAAAACAAGGAAAAACAGGCCGGCCAAGGCAAACTTAATAGCATGGATATCTCTCTGTTGTTCAGCTCCAGAGCTGCATCGTACGCAGACAAAGGATGGTGCCACGTAGACTTGTCCAGTGTAGTGGGCCCAAGCCCTTTCTGACCATCAAGCCAAGCTAAGTGGGTGTTCTTCCCCTAAAAGCACATGGTTTTCAACTCCAAAACAAAGCACTTTCAGTGTAACACAATTAAGAGGTGGCATAGAATGTACACTAGTATAGAACTATAGAAATTGGAGGGGATGGTTTCCTGTATCCAAGCACTGGAGCCATTGACTCTCACCACCAGCTTTTAATTATAGGATTAATTCATACATTCTCTCCTCCAAAACATACATTTCCTCCTGAACTTAGAAATGGAAGCAATTCATCCATTTTCCTGTTTTACTTCAATTTAGTGTGTGTGTGTATGTGTATGTGTATGTGTGTTTTAATCAGCTTAGATATGAGAAAGGCATGTCCCAACATCTGGTTCTTGCCTGGTTTAAACAGCCGCCAGTAGGGGCATGAGCTCCTCTGCATTTCTTCCTCAGTCCCTTCTCTACATCAGGGCATTTGCCAATGAGAAAGTATGCCTGCCAAGGGGGAATTCAACAGCCCTCAATTGCTGCTGGGCAAACTTAAGGGGAAGCAGTGAACAGGACAACTGTGTATTTTGGCTTCGTTTTTACCATAAGGCAAGGCGGATGGGCTAAATCCGGCCCTCCCAGAATCTCCAGATGGCCCTGTCCCCCACTGCCAGTTGCTTTGTGGTTTAAGGGCTTGTGCACAGTTTTTCCCCATTCTAAAAAGGATGAAATGCATCTCCTAAGGTTTAGTTATTGGCAGTAAGAGCAATAAGCTAAAATATGCAGGTCCCCACCTCTTTTGTCTTTCACCCCGCCCACCACTGGAATGTGGTTCCTGAGAGCTTCTCTGAAATTTAATTCACCCCTTGTATGAAGTGCAAGGCAGTTGAATTTCACCTTCTGAAGAAAACTATCACAAGAAGGAGCCCTTCAGATCTGAAGGTGGTGAGGGATCTAGATTAACCTAATGCTTTCCAGAAGTGTTGGACTGGAATTCCCATCATTCCCAGCCAGCATGGGAATAGTGGGTCTGACACATGTGGAGGTCACCAGGTTGAGGAAAGCTGGTCTAGAAAATGGGCAAAGTGCAGACAAATTAGACCCCAACCAGTTTCCTCTGGCTGTAGACCCATGGATGCCCCATGGTGGAGCCTTGATGGCTGTACTGGGAGATTGTGTCGCCTGGCAGCTGAGCATGGGTTTTATTGACTATTGGTGCTAATATGGCCTCTTGGATAATTCTACACATTTATGAAATGACTCATAATGTCAGCAATTGGTAAGTGCCTGAACATGGCTTCCACTCAATGTGTGTGTGCAGCTAATGATATAAATAAAAACTTCTGCAGGGAATCTCTGATCTGTCCGGATGGCACCATATAGGAAAAGCTGCCTCAACTTAGCTTACGGTTCAGCATTATATAATTAACTAACATCAAAAGTTGCATGTAGAGAGTACAGCCCCAGTCTTGTTCCTTAGAGAAGTCTTTTAAGCATGCTAATTGTGTAACGTCCATTCTTGCTTTTCCTAGCCAGCAGTGTATCAAAAGCTTCAAATAGTGAAGAGCTGTCTGAAATTCAAAGTGGATGATACTTCCTTTACCTTTGGAGATAATTTGATGGGTGACCTGTTATTCTGTTCCCTTTGTGGCACAGTAAATATGGCCCTGGCTTCAAAGGTCAAGGCAGCAGTAAACCACAAGAAATATATATTTAAAAATACAATAGGAGACTTTTGTCTAGCATGGTAGAAATGTTGGGCTTAATTTGCTGGGACCTTTTCCTGTTCAAGGCTCTTTGAAATAATCTGGAGCTGTGCAAGACCTCGTGGAACACCCATTCAATGTGCAAAAGATTAGCTTCCATAACCTATTTTATATAGATGCAAATAGTAGTTTGAGTGTAGAGGAAGCAAGGGATAGAAGTACCAAAATTCCTTACCTGAAAGAGAGTAAGCGCTCATTCATACACCTGCTCACTCGATAACTTAACTGCAGCAGATGTCATTGTGTACACTACAAAGTATAAATGTGCAAGAGATATATAGCACCAGCACAATGAGATCGTATCGATATGACACAAGGTGCAAATATGGCCCTGATGCCCTAGCATGGCTGTGTTGATTGTCCATCCTAAAAATGGGATCAAGTACTGGAAAAGGGTGACCGAAATGATCAAGAGACTGGAATCTCTTCCTTACAAGAAAAGGCTTTTGCAGCCTTCCCCCCACCTGGTGCCCTCCGGGTGTGTTGGTCTGCAACTTCCATCATTCACAGCCAGCGTATTGGCTGGGAATGATGGGAGTTGCAGTCCAACACATCCAGAGGGCACCTAGTTGAGGAAAGTTTGGCTATACATAGAGCATTTGAAGCTTTTTAGTTTAGGGGAAGAGGTGACTGTTGGAGGAAGATGGTAGAGGCTTATGCAGTTATGGATGATAGGGAGAGAGTCTTCCGTCCCTTCTGAAACTGAAACTCATGGGCAGCCCATGAAACGGACCAGGGATAGATTCAGTGCAGATAAAAGGGGCTACCATTTCACATTGTGAAAAGTGGACTGCATTATAATTTGCTACTGCAAGACTTCGGGACTTCCACTATCTCACGTGGCTTTTCACAAAAGGGGTTAGACAAATTTCATGGGAGGATAAGGTCTATCAACTGATCTTCTGCATGGTAGCTAAATGGAACCTCCGTGTTCAGAAGTGGCATACCTTTTAATATTGGTTTCTGGGGACCAAAGATGGGGGAAGAGCTGCCCTGGTAAGCTTTCTGGAGCTATGTCCACCTTGCCTCTGTTTTTGCTTTCTTTGAAGAGGTAATTCAGTTCTTAAGGCGACTTCATTTGAGTATATATCGCTTGAAGTTGCCCTACTACTACTACTACTTGGAAGAGCATTGGATCTTCCTGACTGACACCTTTTCTTTCCCCAACCCCCCTACCCTTGGCCACGACAAATGTTTTTTATTCAAACTTGAAATCAGATCAACTCATAAAACGTTTACGAGGAGACAGCTGTTCCCTTGAGAGGCACTCTAAATAGGACTTTACGCACACCCCTTCTGCTCATTAGCTGCCTTTAACCTCCTCCGCCCCCTGCAACCTCTCCGTTTTCCCCATTTGACAGTCTGACATGTGGCTTGTTGCTTACAGCTCCTAGGAGCTGCTTACTCCCTTCGTGTACAATAACCAAAACAAATATTGCCGTGTGCGTCATGATCTACTTAAGCTCGAAGGTTGATCCAAAACAGAGGGTGATCAGGGAAGATCTTGCCACACAGTAGTTAATGAGGAAAAAGTACTGGATCCACCTACAGCGATTCTTTTTAAAACCAGCATATATGCAGGTTTTCCAAAAAGAGACAAGAGTTGGATTTACAAGGCGATGGCTTACTGTTTGTGATGCATCTGATTTTGCAGAATAGTTGGCCTTCAGTGCTTTGTGTAGCACAGACCTTTTATGGCCACTTTTGTGAAATGTAGTGCCACCTGTGTGCTAGATGCCCTGCATACAGCATGAAGCACTTGCTTGAGGCTTTGAAGATACTAAAGCATATGGATACTAGCCCTGGTAAAGAAAACAAACCGCTGCATTCAGAGGCAGTATGGCACGGATTGCAAGTAATATACAATGACTGGGGGTGTCCACCTCTGAATTTCCCTGGGGCATCTCGTTGGCCACTATTGGAGACTGGACTTAGATCCAGCAAGACAGTCCTTATATTCTATATTAGATGGACAAAATGTACAGTGGGACAGCCTTCAACCACCTGGTACCATCCTGATGTGTTGGACTACAGCTTCCATCATCCCTGTCCGGCAGGGGCTTTGTAGTGGCACCAGGTTGGGGAAAGCTGGTGCAGGACAACCAGAACTGACATATGAGAAGTGAAAATGAGTTATAGGGCACTTGGATACAATGGAAGGTGGAGGGAGGCTATGGTGGGTGAGAATGGCCAGGTTTTGCTTAAGGAGTAGGCCCGGTGGAGAGGTTGTTAAGGAACAGAGGGAACAGGGCCGGTGAATACAGAGTAGAAGATTAGGTTGGTTGTGGTCTTTCCTCACCAGAAGCCATTCCAGCAGGCTGTACTAAGGGAGATGCGAGGACGAAGTGGGGCCATTCCATTAGCCTTGTTGAGAGACTTAATTGCCCCCTTCCCTCTCCGTTCCTTTTTACTTGTGCGTTGCACCTTTTCGGGTTGTAAGCCTGTGGGCATGGACTGCCTTGTTTGCCAGGTTATATGTAAGTGGCTTTAGGAGCCCCTTTGGCTGAGGAGTGGGATAAAAATACTTTAAATAAATAAGGAACAATGGGACAGAATTGTTGGTACAGGAGATCCTCTTCCTTGGATTCTCCCTCCCCACCTCCGATGCATACACCCTTTCTTCAGGGAATCTAAATAGCACCCTGCAGATGGCATACCTGGTCTTGAATTGCGCCTTTAGCTTTTCCTTCCCATTCAGAAGCAGCAGCAAACCCTTAGGTAATTTAAAGCCAGCGTTGGCCTTCAAAGTTGGCCTTCTGCCTCCTTGTCCTCTATACAGTGGACCAGGGAGAGCCAGGGCAATCTTCAGTGCCAGCTGGCCTTGGAGAAGATGCCTGGCATTCTCCGTTCCTGCCTCCCGCAGCAGTGGTCAACTAGTCTTGGGCACCGATCCCAGTGGCTCCTCACTTTGAAAAGCATACTGTAGAGTAGCCATGAATGAGCATCCTGTAGTCAGAGTGGTATAGCATAAATTCTGCATCAGGTACCAAATTCCATATATGTACACCAGCATCTCCTGTGGCTTCAGCCAAAGTCATTTTGCTACATGAGGCAACGGACAAGATGGCTCCCCACCCCTCCCTATTCCCACAATTCCATATACAGAAACTGATCAGATTGGCAGCTGAGTCTTACTTCAAGATTGGCCTCAGCAAAGAATCTTCCACACTTGAAGGCAGCAGGCTTAGCTTAGAGGGTGCAGGGCAGGCTGTATGGTGCATAAAAGAAGAGGCCATGGCTCATATGCTTTGCCTGCAGAAGGTCCCAGGCACAGTGCACGGTCGTGTGTGTGATGGTGACATGTGGCAGGATAATGTAGAGAAGTGGAGGGGGGTGGGGGGAGAGACATGGCATATGTGACAGTGGTGTGTGGCCGGACATGGTGGAGGCACATGAATGCTCTCCTGCCTCAGGCAGTAGGAGAGCTTGTGCCGTCCCTGTTCAGCATGTGCGGTCTGAACTGGCTACGTTATTCTGCCTACCTGTAGGACTGGCCTTGAATGTAGGACTTACCCTAATGTATTGGGTAAGAATATGAACGGTGCTCTGGAAAATGCTTGGTTCAAATGTCACAACTTCGACACGCCCACTAGGAGGCCTTAAGCAAAGCTTTCTCTGCCAATCCCAGCCCCCATCTGCACGGACCTACTGCTTAGGTGGCTGTAAGGATTGCTGAGGTCTTGTAGGTGCAGCGCTCTGAACACGCACCTATTCCTTATTTTTCTGCATTCCCTTCCCTTCCTCTTGGTTTTATTTTGTGTTTTTATTATAATGTAAGCCTTTATGGCAGGGATTTGTTGTTTTACTGTTTTATTCTGTACAGTGCCGTGTGTATTGATGGCGCTATATAAATAAATAACAACAACAACACTCAAGAGACCTATATAAATATTACACGTTAAATGCTATTATTTACTAAATCCACACTTGGCTTTGTATCGAAACACAGAAATTCAAACTTTGGAAACAAAGAGAATCACCAGAAGCTTTTTAGGGCAATCCTGAGACTCGCTCATATGGACGTCTTAATTTATTGTTTGATCAAAATACTGGCTAAACAGAATGGATAACAGACTGAAAAGCGCACTGGCTACGACTCCGAGCAATCAAATGCTGCTATAACTGAATCTGAACCAGAACAAGATTCCAGCGTCTCCCCTCTTCAGAGCCCCCTTTCCATAGGAATAGGATACACAGGCACAGCCAGGAGAGATTCATCATTTTTATGAACTGGCTGTTGCTTGCTGACACTGGGTACTTCAAATGCCTTACAAATCCCACTGTCACTCTTTTTCCAGATTTAGAAAGCAAAATGTAGAAAGCATTTTCCCTGAAGCATGGCAAATTTGGGATTCAGTCCCGGGTGTAACTGGCTTTCAAGCCCTTTGAGGAAATGCAAGGCTGTGGTACTTTACTGCTGGATGAAGCTTTTGTGGGTAACAGTCTACTTGGCTGCAGGCATATTTGGGGCGATTTAGCCTAGCTGTTTTAACCACACGCACACTGCATCGCTAGCCACCCCTCCATTTACAGAAGGCAATAGCAGCCCTTTGTGGGGGGGCAGGGAGGAGCAGCTCAGTGGCCCGTTGGTATTTGGCCGAGCCTGGTGGCTCTGGAAGCCAGCAGCTGTGCCTAGAAGGTCGGGTCCTGGATACAGAAGTGGGTGCATTTCTCCAAGGAGCGAAATGATTATTTGACAGAAGTACTTGGAATGAAGCAACATCATTGCTGGAGTGACGCACAAAGCTGTTTCTCACATTTGGCACAGGCAGGGCTGCAGCTGCTGGTCTTCCTGTCAAGGAGTGTAGCCCTCAGGATGGATCCTTTCGCCTTTGGCTCAAGACAGACCTTCGATAGAAAGAAAGTGAACCAGGGAGAACATGAAGGGATTTATGGTGCCTTGCCTCATCTGCATGGGCTGGGCGACTCTGTGTCTGCACATCTTCCAGGCCAACAAAGGGCGCTGAGATTATTCAGTCGTCTGATGGTCGTTATTATCAAGTAATCCTTGCATTAAGATGATGTATAGCAGTGAACTCCTTTGTATGGCATCAGAAGTCTGCCCATGGCCCTAAATCTAGCTCATGGCTTTATTTCGAAAAATAGATAAAATTGACACCATTTCCCAAAAAACATGCTCTCATGAGGAAGCCAAGTAAATGGGCTTGGATTACTCTGCATTTGCATGCTGGGCTGGGCTTCCATTTCCACGTCAACAGCAGGTACAAGTTACAACAACTTTCCAGTAGGACATCCAGATGTGGTTCGTTCGTGGTAAGCCACACATGGCAGGTGGTTGAGCTGCCAGGTTCTCAGCTGATCCTTGGTTTCTGACCTCATTCTTTCCTCCAGATTCCCAATGGCTAGGATTTGGAGAGTTTCTTTTCTTGATTGCAGCCATTTGTCCATCTAGGTTCTTAAGAAAAGCTAAACATGGAAAGTCCTGGGAATCCATTTTTGTGAGCTACCCAGAGCTGTATAAATAGTTATTAAAAAGGGAAATATGAAAGGCAGCAGATCCAAAGCCGGTTCAGGTCCAATCATTTTCAATGATTTGGGGGCAGAACAACAACCTACCCCAAACCCCTGCAACGTTCAATCTCATTGGTTTCTGTGAGGCCCTGGGAGAGGTGTTTCCAAGGACAGTGTTGGTTGTTCTGGGAAAACTAGCCATGTTTATGTGCCTCATTTGTCCTACCACCATATCCTAGCCTTCCCCAATCTAGTGCCTTCCAAATATTTTGGACTCCTATTAACCCCAGACAGCATGGCCAATGGTCAGGAATGCTGGGAACTGTAGTCCACAACATCTGGAGGACACCAGATCAGGGAAGGCTGCAGTACCCTTGGGGGATTCTAAGGTGTTTGGGGCTACCTGTTGCATTTATGTATATAGAAGAAGGAAAAATACATTCCAAGAAAAATGTGCATTCCATGTGATGCATTTGAGAGAAGACAAGCCCACAGACTAGAAGAGGTTTCCTGAGATCACATAAAAAGTTAGTGACAGAATTTGTATCTGACTACTTTTAAAAAACAATGATTTAATTTTAATTTTTGTAAACTGCCCCAAGAACCTGTGGAAGGGTGAGGTGTCAGTCAGTCAAACGAGCAAGGTTTTTTGTTTTTACTCTTTGGTGGTGCAACCAGTCTAAAAGATGTGGAAAAGCAACACATCATGGCCACAAGATCAGCATTTGAATCCTACTTATTTAGATGGGACTTCCATGTGCCTAGCTGTGCACTGGATTGTGGCCCACAGGTTGTTTAGCAATAGAATCTAAAGCTGGCTTGAACAATATCTGCACCAGTTGACTTTCTGCTTCTTTGTGCTGTGAAGCAGATGACATGAGTAGGTAAACATCAGCCTGTCTATAATAATGTGCTTTTTCCTTTTATTTTATTCGTTTATTTTGTTCAGAACATGTAAGCTTGAGGAAGACTTCTGTGTGACTCAATATTTTTTAAAGATAATCATAGGGGGTCCTATGATTTCTCCATCATGCTCCACATTTGGGCTACATCATGTGCATACATAGTACAGGAACCCCTTGGTGTGTCCTAACAGCTGCAGAAAGTTGGTAAGCATGGCGGGCAACTCCATAAACATCCTGTTTATCCCAGAGAAAGGAACAGTTGACTTGAAAGATACATTTTTTTAAACAAAGGTTTCTACTTGCAACACTCCTCCTTGTTCTAGATAGCAAACAAAAGGGAATACGTGTACTTCTGTTAGACACGTAGATTTCCACACTTTCCTCTGCTCATGTGGGACATCATGTGTATGCATGGTACCATGTGTAGTATGGGAGGGGTGTGGCACTGAAAGCAAAATAAGAAATGAAAAGGGATCAGACCCCAGGCATAGTTTGTTTCACCACAAAAGAAAACAGATTGTAAATGAGTTGGCGGGATTGTTTTATTCTCTCTTCCCCCTCCCCCCGCGCTCCACTTGTTTGCTGTCCGTTTGTCGCGACTGGGGAAGTTGTTTACTTTGCTAGCAAGAAAGCCAGATGCAAGAGAAGCTGTTTTGCATGCAAAGTTTTTATGAAAGGGTTGGGGAAAGGAGGAGGGAAGACTAGGAGCATTCCAAGTCCTTTCTAACAGATTTTAAAGATCCAGAAGCCCCATGTTTTGCTTGTTAAAAATACAGAGCAGGATCAAACTGTAACTTCTCATATTCCAGACAAAAGTCAATAAAATTGAAATGGCTTTCAACATATTGACTAGGTTTAGATGACACGATAACCCACGATGGGTTAAATAACCCATCCTGGATTATTTAACCCATTGTGGGGTTATTGTGTCACCTGCTGGGAATTTTTAAACTCACGATGGGTTATTTGCACGAAATAACCTATTCTGATAACCCATAGTCTATAGTACGGTTTATTTACGTACCATGGGTTATCGTGTCATTTGTCGAGCACGATGGCTTAATTTGCTGGCCTATAGAGTCCCGCAGCAAGACTAGATCATATAGCTGCCACCACTCGATAAACCCTTGAAGGTTTGCAGGATCAGGATCACACTTCATAGGCAGCCTTCTCTAGTTGGAAGAAACGGCTCCTTCTTCAAAATCCTGTACGATTTCACCCAGGGGAGGGAAAATCTCAGGTGCACCAAATAGGGGGTGGTACAAATAAACCTTTGGAAAATAAGCAAAAATATAGAAAATGGCATCTCTCCCATAGCCTGAAGTGCACAATGGTACAGGTGCAAATTCTCCTTGTGTTAAGCAAATGCAGTTTCCCCTTTCCTTGGTTGGTAGTCAGGACCAGAATGCAATGGCACTATGAGATCTAGGCTCATGCACCTTGATCAAGAGGGTACTCACAGTGGATGTACAGATGCTTTGCACATGGAGATCCCCCATTCGATTGTACAGCAGGACCCAGTCAGTGAGCACAAAAAAATGCAGATTGACAATATCCACTAAAATAAATGGGGAAGCTGTCCTTTGAAGAGAAACTCCGTGCCATTGATCGGAATGTCAATAAAACAGGAGTAAAAAATAGCCTAGAAGAACATAAGTAGTGTCTTTTTGAGATGGGGCAGACAAGGGTAGTGTGGTGTGACATTCATTCTATAGCTGAAACTAATTTTCACCCAGAATTATCTTACTTTCCCCCCCTCTGCAAATTTTGGAAGAAAATATTCTCTATATTTTTCTTAGAATGTTTTGTGTATATTTGGTCTTTAGCATCACACTCATCACCCAAAGATTTTGCAGTAGCAATCATAGCTGGCATTCAGAAGCAGTCAGTATTTGACAATGTCAGTCTTTTGACAATATTACAACTGACACACAGTTATATGCAGCATCTGATGGTATTCAACATGTTGCAGTCAGCTGATAACTGTTGACATCTGACATGAACTAGCATCCAACATCCAACATAACGCAATCAAGATTTTGACAAGATCAGCCCACATTTGGCTGCAGATCTGCAGTATTAACTAACGCTTGGCAGTACCTAAGACATAGTGGTACATATGCGGCAATTATTTGACAGGTGACATGAAGAAGATGTAAACATTTAACTGTATCTGCCCACTGACTTCCAACAGAATTTAGCAAATTTCATTCATGGGAAAATGTCATATTCCATCCAGAGAGCTTTGGCTATTGGGTGATATAAAAATGGAATGAATGAATGAACGAACAAACAAATGAAATAGAGATTTCAGAAGTTGGACATCAAATTTCTGATGGAAAAAATTGACATCAAATTCAATGTTAGATTCTACTGTTTTCTGCAAATGATCCTGAATAAATGTAAATACATGATATCCATCACAGATATCTATCTATCTATCTATCTATCTATCTATCTATCTATCTATCTATCTATCTTTCAAACGGGCTTCGTCGGTGCCCTGCAGTGGGTTGATTGGGGGCCAAATTTGATTGGGTCAAGCATGCTGAGGCTGCAATCCAACATACCAGGAGGGCAGGCTACAGGTCAAATCTGGCCTGCCTAGGACCCTGTTGGATTCCACAGATAGCCGCCCATTCCCTGACTGCCAGTCGTTCAGTAGTTACTCGGCTTTTGCCATTTTCTTCCATTTCTAAGGCTTAGTTACTGGGAGTAAGAGCTTTAAGTTAATAAATATGCTGGCATTTTGGCCGAACCTACTGTGCCTTTGGCCCCACCTCAATTTTGCCTGCCTACCAATGGAATGCCCCTCCTCCAAGAGCTTCTCCAAAGTTGAATTTGGCACTTGGGCTGAAAGAATGTCAACACCCCTGCTATACAGGCTTACCTAGGAGTGTGTCCCATTGAACTCAGTGATACATACTTCTGAATATGTGTGTGTGTGTGTGTTATATGATTACTCTATAAGAATTGCTCAGTTTAGAGTCTAAAGTGCAAGGGTAGACAATATTGTGCCCTCTAGACCCTTTGGAATACAACTTCCATCAGCACCATCCAGCATGGCCCATTGTAGGGATTATGAGAATTGTAGTCCAAAATATATGGAAGGTACTGGGTTGCCTATCCCTGGTAGATAGTCAGTGGTGGCTTGTGGCCACTAAGGTTGGTGGAGCAGAGGTTGGAGCCATGAGAGGTGGAGCCAAAGGGGTCACAAGATGTGGAGCAGTCTTTTGAATCTCCAACCACAGAAATGGGAAACTAAGGCACCTACGCTGTAAGGCTGTGAGTGAGAAGCAGGCAGTGGGGAATTCACAGTCATACAAAAGGACTCCCTTGGACCCACATTCTCCTGTTCCAGCAATGGCACAGAGAGAATCAAGCAACTTTAAGATTATGAGAATAAAGTGGTGGCAGGAATCTACACAACCACACAAAATCATTCTGCTGCTAATGATGAGATCCTGAGAACATGTAAAATGAACCATCCTTTTGCATGGAGTAACAACAACAACATTAATAATGATTCACACAAATGAACTCCTTTGGGGTTGTTGTTTTCTTCTTCTTCTTCTTCTTTGTTCCAGCAACATTGCACAGGGAAGGAACCTGAATCAAATTAGTTTTAGAATCATGAGTTTAAATTTGGGGAGGGAAAAATAATCCCAGCCCAGACAAAAGCATTAATTTGCACCCACATTCTCCTAGTCCAGCAGCAGCTCCCAATGTAGAGAAACAAGTGACTTTAAAATCATGAGAACAAAAGAATGGGGGTGGGTGGGAATCCACACATGCTGCTGATAAACAACAACAACAACTCAGAGCCATGCAGAAAAGCAGCCTTTGGAACACAGCAGCAAGTCTGAAAACCTCCCATTGATTTTAATGAGTGTGATGACTTTAATAAAATGATGGCTTTTTCTTTTGCAGCAGGCCCAAACCAGCAGATTCAAAGGTAGCAGCAGCACCTGAATCTCTAATAGCAGGGAGTGGGCATAAAGTAAATCAGGGCCGACTGGTAGACCTCTGGGTGATTTAAAGCAGATCAGCAAGGATTTCTGACTCCCAAATGTTTAACAATGGCAACAAGAAAATGGCTCCCCTCTCCCAATTATACTACTGAAATGGGAAAAAAAAAGTGGTGGAGGGGGTAACCAAGGATGGTTGTGTGTGTGGAAGAACATTCGACTCAGTTCAGTTTGGGTACTCAAAACAAATTCCTGGCTCAGAATTCTTTTAATTCTATGTGCTTTACACCAAGCTCCATTTGGTGGATCTCAGGGTTCTAGTAAAACAAACAAAGTACATCCTGCAAGCCTGAAACCTGCCCACTCCATCTTATAGTAATCTAGCAATTTATTATACATCACCCTGAGAGCTATTAGCTACAGAAATAAACAAATAAACATTGCCCTTGAATATTTCATTAAGTAGTAATGGTTTTTTACTTGTTAGTTCCTACACAGAGTGTTCCTTGGCCATGAATGATGGAGCTGGTAGGACCTTTGGCTTTATTTTGGACCTGTGCTGAATACATCACACAAGGTCCAGATGCTTACTGGCTGCCATGAACTACCTGAACTAGAGGTTATCGTTGCTTATGTTAATTAGTCCTGATTCTAGTAAAGGACAAGTACTCCCACATGCCTAGTCATTTATTTTCTATTTAGACATTTCCTTTGCTTTCTTTGGCTTATGAAAGGAAAATATGATGAATTCCTTGCTAAGAGTCGGCTCCAGGAACTCGGCAGTCAAACATGGTGGGTGTTATTTGGAACACGTAGTGCTAGTGAATGTATCACTTGCCCCATGCCTTTCTCTTGTTACCTCAAACATATTTCCCAAATATTATGTATCAAAAACTACGTTCCTGTTTGCACTCAGAGATTTGGTGTTGATGATAATGAAGTCTCAGCCAGTGATTGCCTGTGCTGCCCAAATGTCACAGAGAGGTAAGGATCTTTTCCTGAGCTTGTCTGAATGACAGTCCAGTCTGAATGACAAACCTTCTGCCCAACAGAGAAGCGCTGGTTGGCAGAAGGACATAGGTAAGGAAGGGTAGAAGGAGCAGGGAATAAGGAAAAGACAAGGCAGAAGGCCAATGGAAGCAGGTGAGCTAGGAAAGGGGGCGGGTAGAAGAGAGGGAGTGGTCCAGAAAAACTAGGTGAAGAGAATAAGCCAGAGTGGAAGGAACATTGAGTGGCATCTGGGTATAATCACCTGGCCTTTGAGCTCTGGCCCGTTAAATAATCAGAATGATTAGCTGATATAGAATAATCACACACAAAAAGAGTTTATTAACATACAAAGCCTCAACATTACAGCAGCTGCAGTAACAACTTTCCATAGGACTAGGATCACCATTCATAGGGACCAGGGTTGTTCTTACTCTCAAATTTTCTCTAGCTCCCTCTTACCACTCAAGGAGCAACCTTTCAATCTTCATGTTGCCTTCACCTGAATTCCTAATAGGATTTACTTGTTTGAGAGTAATTGGTTGTGGCTGGGACTTACTGTTAGCAGAAGTGGCTGAATGAAGCAGACTGAATCCAGAAAGTGAAGGGCTTGGCAAGCTTTAGTGAGTCATAAGCAGTCCCCTGACTAAGCAGCCAGAAGTATAAAACAGCAGAGCAATTTAGGCCAGGCTTTTAACAGAATGAAACCACTACTGCTATAGGACATAGTGAACATGCCAGTCTTTTTTAATACACAAACTCAGACTAAAAGGAAACTTATTTGGCTCACCTGGCTGCTAGGCAACATTTCTCCCCCACCCCATTTCCAACTAAGGTTCTCTGCATCCAGAGATGTTAATTTGCTCTGCGATCCGAGTGATCTCTGTCACTGTATTGACTAACTGCTTTAAAACACACACCTAAGAAACAATGAAGTCTTAGCTTGCACCTTCATTTGGTGTAAGTCATGGAATCATTATTCCAACACTCACTCCACATATACACATTTCTAGTGAAGGGGTAAACTTCCCAGTCAAAACACAAAAGTATTTTCCTCAAAAGTCAAAGGAAAATAGTTTGTTCCAAATCCAGTTCCAGCTAAACCAAATCTTGTTGCACCCTCAGTTATGTCATCAGGCATACAATGAGTCTGATCTTTCCCCCAATTTTCTGGGGAACCTCCAAATGTCCTCCCTCTGACTACTTGTTCACCTGTTACCTGCC
This sequence comes from Elgaria multicarinata webbii, assembly GCF_023053635.1. Lineage (NCBI taxonomy): Eukaryota > Metazoa > Chordata > Lepidosauria > Squamata > Anguidae > Elgaria > Elgaria multicarinata. The sequence continues at coordinate 89,700,265 of NC_086172.1, forward strand.
CACTTACTTACCTACCTAGTTTACAGCTTGGGTGGTGGTGGGACGGAGGAAGGTCTCTCCCTACTCTTGTACTAGACATACTATGCTGAGAAAACTACATTGCCCAGCATTCCTGATGCATAGCTCACACCTGTAGCATCATGCCAAGGATCTGAAGGGGGAGAGACCTCCCTCCGACTGCCAGTGGTGAAGGAAGTTAAGTGAGCAGTTGGGAAAGAGAGGTTGATTTCTACTTTAGCTCAGATTAAATCCAAGCCAGGGAAGAATTTTGGGGGCTATAATGCTCATCTTGTATTTAGGCAAGCATTATGTACTCCTGAGGCTTGTATTTTGGAGCCAGGAAATTTCTGTTTCATCAATATTACTTCATATTTCCATGTGGAAGACTGGTGTGAGATTACAGCATGCTTTTAGGCAACTTTGTCAAGTTAAAAATTTATATTGAGCACATATTTCTCACTAAACAACTTTTCTCATAGCATCTATCCCGGCTTTCAGTCACTTCTTTTATATAGGAACACACAAATGTTTTGTCAGGTGTGCTTTTTGTTGTGCTCTTGCACAGTAGCAGTATGTACCATTTGTATCTTGTGGGTTTTGTAAAATCACAGTTGTTTAAGTTCTATGGCTATGGGAAACTTTACACCCTCACCAATCAGGGCTCAAAGAAAGATAGGCCTTTGCACAGCCTCCCCTGCTGTAGTCCGTTTTTTTTTGGGGGGGGGGAATTGGAACTGCCGGCTTCGATTTCAGCTGTGTTTAAACAGATTTCAGGAAGAAAAAAAAAGAACAAAAAGAGGGGGCACGGGAGAATATCCGATGAATGATAATTGGTTTCTGGAGAGAAATGAACATTTTTTTTTACAAATAATAGAAGAAATCACTATTGCAAAAGACTTCTCAAAAGGGAAAATTCACCTTGCCAGAAGGGAAAGTGCTCCATGTTACTAGTATAGGGAGCAGTGAGTAGCAAATTATTCAGCCCACCCTCCATTGCTTGTTTTGAACATATGATCCAAGAGGCAGGGACATGTTTTCAGTCACTAGTGGCCCCCGCTACAGTAAAACCATAAGGAGCTCTTCTACAGGAATCCCAGAGGCCTTGACGTTCATAGAACTTTTATGGTTTCATGCTCCTTATTATACACATGAGGAGCACACTTCCCCCTCCCCCCACCACAAACGGTCTTGAACACATGGTTTGGAAAGGTCTGTTTTGCGTTTCTTCTGAATTCTCTTCTCTTTTATTTCTCTTCTATCATTTCCCTCTTTTCTTTATTATTTTAATAGTGCTCTTCCTAGTCATAACAAGCAACCTTTCCCACATCTGGCTTTGATTGATTTCATTCTGCAGATGCTACTTATGGCTGTGAAAGGGGGTGAAGGGGGGGGGGGAAGAGGGCAAAGAGTTTTTCTTTTGCTGTTGAGGCTGTTTTCACCAAAAGGAGAAAAGGAAGTGTGAGCTCGCCAGCTAACTTCATCACAGACTGAAATTTGCCTGTGTTGTATGTGAGAGCTTATTGATTTTGAAGCAGCCAACTGCAGCTCATGAGACAAATTCATTTCCAGCTATTGTGCCTGAAAGAGATAGTTCAACAGTGACCCTGTGACCCCACCCTCAGCCTTAGTTATTTAACAAGTTATTTCATTCGAAATTTAAATGTTGCAAAATGGCCTTTACTTAAAAAAAAAACCAATCCTCTAGCTTGTACATACAAAATTCCCTCCCCACATAGTGGCCTCATTGCTGCAGCCACATGAGGAAAGTTGGGTGTTCTACGTCCTGTCTGGTTGTTTATGTATAAGTAGGTGGAGAAACTAAGTGAACAGGGCCTCCATGTTATGAGGGCACCAAATAAGAGTGGAGGTTACAGCTTACGCTTCCCCCCCCCCCACAGGGCTACAGCATTGGGCCTTTCTGCATCGAGGAATTCTGAATGGGTAGGTAACTTAGTTCCACTCCATAATCCCTGACCATTGCTTCACCAAAAGCATCTGGAGGGCACCAAGTTGCCTACCCATGAGTTTTGGAACCTGGTGGACCAAAGTTGATTTCATGAACATCCAGACAACACCCCAATGCGCTTCTCATTCTGTTTTCATGTAGATCCCCTCTTGGAAACATTGGTAAACACTCTATAAAGTGGAGTCTGCAGGGAGTGTCTTTGGCAAGAGGAGGAGAAATGAGTATGCTTGATCAGGGTTTAAAGTTGTAGAGAAAGCAGGACTGCTCCTTTTACTTTTCACATTGCTATCAGCTGCTTTTTATATCAGCTAACACAATATTTTTGGATTAGTTAACATGATTTTTTTTTTTGCAAAATTTAAAATTTGAACAGCACAAATGTTCTTTTAGAACTGCACTTTGTTTTTCTGGAACTGCACATTAAAAAAAGCCCTGAGCATCAGGAAATTAGTCTACCATTTCTGGTAGATCTGACAATTGAGCATTGACAATATATTCTGAGAATGTATATACTAGTAGGGTGACCAACTGTCAGGATTTCCCCGGATTTGTCCTGTTTTTTGTTCTTTCCATGGTGTCAGGAGGGATTTTCTATAATTTTCAATAATGTCCTGGAATGACACACCTTCCTCTTTAAGGCTGCCATTAGCATGGCAGGAGGGAATGACATGCGTTCTTGAGGCACATCATTCCCCCACCCCGAGCTCCAATTGAGGTCTTAAAGGGGAAAGTGGGTCATTCATGGACATTATAGAAAAGGCCCCAATTGGAGTGGATGGTGGTGGTGCAGAATGAAATCCTTTCCCCTCCTCCACTCCAATCGGGTTCTTTAAGGTGGCGGGGGAATAACGTACTTTCTGCAGGAGAAAGCTGCTTCCCCACACGCACACTAGGTGTCCTCTTTTTTGGTTTCCCAAATATGGTCACCCTATATACTAGGTCTGACTCTCTCTGGTTTTTGTAGTGGGTACACTTGGTGTCTGGACAGTGTCTTTCCATCCATGGCTGAAACCCTCAACTCTTTCCCTGGCTTCCTGTCATTGTGCTAGGGTAACCATATGAAAAGGAGGACAGGGCTCTTGTACCTTTAACAGTTGTATTGAAAAGGGAATTTCTGCAGGTGTAATTTGTATATATGGGGAACCTGGTGAAATTTCCTCTTCATCACAACAGTTAAAGCTGCAGGTGCCCTGCCCTCTTTTAAAACTGGTCACTCTAGTATAGCTCCTGCAGCTTTAACTGTTGTGATGAAGAGGGAATTTCACCAGGTTCTCCATATATACAAATGAAACCGGCTGAAATTCCCTTTTCTATGCAACTGTTAAAGGTACAAGAGCCCTGTCCTCCTTTTCATATGGTCACCCTACTTTGGGCATGCTTAATTGGGGTGAGGAGATGAGCATACCTGCTCAGTTTGCAATCCACCCCTAGACTCTGCTCTGCAGGCAACAATCCAGACACTCCAGTACCTTCATAACAAGGTTCTTTATTACTACAGTGCATGAGAAAACACTAAGTTTTCAGGAGCAACATGACTAGGCTCCAAGTCCTGCACTCAGGCAGAGAGAGGGGGGGGGGAAGGCAACACTCACTCCCCAGGGAAAAAAAAGAGATATTAAACTTTGCATGCCCTCTTAAACCTATACACATACTAACATATATCACAGCCTTCTCTATCCAGTATCAGAGGCAGCACACCTGTATACACTAGTTGCTGGGGAACATGGATGGGAGGGTGCTGTTACATCATGTCCTGCTTGTTTGTCCCTGGTTGATAGCTGGTTAACCACTGTGTGAACAGAGTGCTGGATTAGATGGAACCTTGGTCTGATCCAGCAGGGCTCTTCTGATGTTCTTATCCCTAAATATATTACATTGCTGCTTCGATCAACTTCATAGCATGCCCCTCTGCATGTCTCTAAAAAAATCCCCAACATAGGAGGAGACTGGATAGCAACAATGAACAGGGCTGTCATACACATTCTGATTTTTCCTCCTCTCAACAAAATGAGTATAATGCAGGATTACATTGCAGGGTCAGCATAACCCACAGTCTCTTAGCCACAGACCTGGGGCTGTTTATATGGTGGCGGGTTCCGCCGCAATGAGCTAAAAATTTACACTTTCACTGCTGCAGGGTGGTGGCAGCTAATCCCGATGCCCCAGCAAAAGCACGCGGTTTCCGGTGCTAGGCCCATCCGCTGTCCTCTGCCCGGGAGGGTGGTGACCAATCGGGTTGCCATCCATCTGGCCATGCCTCCTCTGCGACTCCTAGATGGCAAAAATGCCATACTGGCATCACTCCGGAGAAAAATGTTGAGGTACGTCCCCAACTTTTCTCCTTCAGAGTTTCAAGGGAAAGCCCCGGGGTGGCTGTGAATGTTCCGCTGTGTCATATAACTGATGCAGCGCAGATTGATAGCCACTGTGGGGCTTTGGGCATGTACAGACAGCCTCCCCTGTAATATGGTTATAATAACGATGGACTTTATCTGCATGCTTTAGCAGGGTAATTTTTTAAAATGCTTATGCACTCTGGCGGAAACCCCAGTTTTTAAAAAACCAAGACCTGATTTAGAGAGATAACGAACACCTGTTTTTGCTCCCATCTTCTGTTTTTAGGTAGACACCGCACTACTGCCCAGTCATAGCTACATTAAAATTCTGGATTTCTGAGTTGTTGTTTTTATGGGGTAGTAATCAATTCCCACCAAGGGAGAAAAGAGAGAGAGATTAAAATTAACCAGGAAGTTCCTTCACCAGACAATGGATTTGTCAATGGCTTTCTACATTGGCTAAAAGCACTGAAAGGTGGGAGCAGGTTAGTTTTTTACAAAAAGAATGGGCAGAATAGTCACTGTATATTTTGTCTCATGTCTCAGCTTCTACAAGGGGTAGAAACTTGCTTTAAAAAAAAAGAAAGCTGAGAATGTGGGGATCATGGGTCATATGGGGGTAACTGCCCCCTTGCCCCCCATGGATGCCCATGATGGGTTGTAAGATTATGAGCATACAAGAAATGTAGAAGCTAGATCTCGGGATTGCTACTCAACCTATAGTTACCGTCTATATAGTCAATGCTGTGCACCCCACCTGAAAAAGAAAGCAAATTTGTGTTCAAACATTTTGTAGTTAGAAATACTGTATTCTGTAATGTGTATAAATTATGGAAGTTAAGTACATTTGCATATAATTACTTCTTTGGCATAATTCAGCTTGTTTTTCCTAGTCACGGGGCACTATGTAGGACCCTGAAGTAATGCAACCCAACCCATAGAAATCCTACTGAAACCTCATTCAGCTTCCAGAGATTTCTCAGTATAATCATGATCAAGCCTATTTGTGGACACATGGACTAGAAAGATCACCCCCCTATTTTTAAAAGAAAAGAAAAGAAAAGAAAGAAAGTTGAGTTTCTCAGAATTCTGAATTTTGTGCCCAGTATAAGATTCTTAATTTTTCAGTATTGGTTCAAATTACAGTCCTGCCCCACTCCTGTATATAATTTCTTGCTTTCCTCTGAAAGACTAAGGCCACAATCCTATACCAACTTACCTGGGAGTAAATCCCCTTGAATTTAATGGGATTTATTTCTGAATAGACATGTATAGGATTCCACTGTTAAGCAACTAATATGGCTGAAGGTCTAGAGCTATCTAGAAGGAAGGCAAAATATTAAGCAGTCTTTTATTTATATATATTTTAAAAGAAACACACCAGTCAGTCAGCTTGTTTACAAGGACAAGGCATATTAACTGCTTATTACTTATTTCTGTGCAATGAGGAACAAAAAAATGAAAGCATAATTAAAGCAGGTCCCAAATCTCATTGTGTATCTTGGCTTGCAACTTATTGGATGTCTTTCCCTTCTGCCTTTCCCATTTCCCAGGCTGAACTAGGCCATGAAATCCAGGTCAGTCTTTTCCAGTTATTCCAGGGTGATTATCTTTCTGAGAATAGTAAAACCCTTGCTACAAATACTGGTTTATTGTGGCTGTATTTTCAGGTGTTTAACATGGTTCCTGAGTGTGAAATAAGAGCTCCAACAATGTGGCAACCAGACAAAAAGAAACAGAACTACTGCTTCTAATGTTTCATTTTATGCAGTTTATGATCCATTTAAAGCATGCCATGTCTCCCTTTGTAGTGTAAGAACCCAAGAACTGCCTTGCTGGGTTGGGCCAAATGCCCATCTAGTCTAGCACTGGGTTTCTAGCAGTGACCAAATCAGTGTGTTAGCATCAAGTATTTATTTATTTATTTAATTAATTATAATTTTTTATTATCCATAATACAATAAAAATAAAACATGTGCTGCTACATACTTTAAAAACCTCAGTTTCAAATATCACAACATTCTATATGAAAAAAGTAGAAAGAGTAAATTACACATAAACTTCCGTGAAGGCAGACGAAATATCCAAATATAAGGTATGTCTTCAGGAGACGTTTAGTCACTACACCACACTGGTTCTCTAATGCCATCTATTTAGAAAGAGGCTCCAGACAGTATGATTCCAAAGCTGACCAAGGTGAGAAATCAAATCTAAGTGGAAAAGATGAAAGTTTAGTACAGGTCAGCAGGTAAGCCCGATGGTTTGTAGTGAGATGTGGAGAGCTGAACCCACCATCTTTAATTGGGAGTTGCATCCTTTTCAGGGATAATCATGGTGGAGAGGAACACCAAAAGAATTTGTGAAACGAAGTATTAAGTTTTTGAAAATATTTGCCAGGTATAAGTAAGGGGATTCCATGTATGACATAAACAATTCAAGGTATAGTATTCATATTGCATGTATTAACCTTACCCCACAAAATTAACTTTAATGATGCCCATCTATCTATATCTTGAGAAATATCATTAATCAACTTATTTAGATTTCACTTAATCATTTCAGATATGTCTCTAGGAATAATTATTCCTAAATCAGGGCACTGACAAAATTTCCAATTAGCTAATTCACTAGAGTATACTATATCTGCAACTGGCATTATTTCCAACTGACTAATTCATTGAATAGCCAGACAAATCACTGAAAGTATTAATCAGTTTCATCACAGCTGGAACTGATGACTGGAGTTTTGAAATAAACAACAAAAGATGGTCAGCATAAAGGATAATTTTAAATTCTAAGTCAGAATGCACATGAAGGTTAAGGCCTTCCCACTGTTGATGATAACAATAACAATAACAATAACAACAACAACAATAATAATTTCTTACCCGCCTCTCCCTTTGGATCGAGGCGGGGAACAACATTAGAACAGGAATCAATACATCTTAAAAATTCATGATTTTACATTGATCTGGATAGGCCTGCCGGAAAAGGCTAGTCTTTAAAGCTGCCTTAAAATCACACAGAGTTAATTTTACGAATCTCCTCCGGCAGGCCATTCCACAATATGGGGGCGACAGAAGAAAAGGTCCTCTGGGAAACTGATGTCAGCCTAGTTTTAGCTGACTGAAGTAAGTTCACCCCAGAGGACCTGAGTGTGCAGGGCGGACTATATGGGAGAAGGTGATCCCGCAGGTAACCTGGACCCAAACCATTTAGGGCTTTAAAGGTAATGACCAACACTTTGTACTTTGCCTGGAAACTAATTAGCAGCCAGTGGAGTGATTTTAATGTTGGGGTAATATGCTCACCCCTAGATGTACTGTTGACCAACCTGGCTGCCATATTTTGAACTAGTTGAAGTTTCCGAACTAGGTACAATGGTAGCCCTATGTAGAGCGCATTGCAGAAGTCAAGCCTTGAGGTTACCAGCACGTGCACAACTGTCTTTAGATATTCTGACTCTAAGAAGGGGTGCAGCTGGCGTATCAGCCAAAGCTGATAGTAGGCACTCCTGGCTGTCGCATCAATCTGGGCTGTCATTTGGAGCGACGGATCCAGGAGCACCCTTAAACTGCGAACACAGTCTTTTAGGAGGAGTGTAGCCCCATCCAGAACTGGCTGACACACCTCCAAACCTAGGTCAGAGCCCTTGACAGCAAGCACCTCTGTTTTGTCTGGATTCAGCTTCAGTTTGTTTTTCCTCATCCAGCCCATTACCGCCTCCAAGCATTCATTCAGAGGTGACACACTATCCTTAGCTGATGCTGTTATTGAAGGCTTAGAGAAATACATTTGGGTGTCATCAGCATACTGATAGCACCCCACCCCATGCCTCCAGATGATCTCTTCCAGCGGTTTCATGTAGATGTTAAACAGCATTGGGGATAGGATGGCACCTTGTGGTATGCCCTACAACAGCTCCTGAAAGGTAGGACTGGAACCACTGGAGCACAGTGCCCTCGATTCCCAAACACCTCAGGCGTTCCAGAAGGATACCATGGTCGATGGTATCGAAAGCCGCTGAAAGGTCCAAAAGTACCAGCAGGGACACACTCCCCCTGTCAATACTCATGCGGAGATCATCCACTACGGCGACCATAGCTGTCTCAACTCCGTATCCTGCCCTAAAGCCAGTTTGAAATGGGTCTAGAAAATTTGTATCATCCAAGACTGCTTGGAGTTGGAAGGCAACTGCCCTCTCAATCACCTTGCCCCCAAATGGAAGATTTGATACCGGTCTGTAATTATTAAGGTCCAGGGGATCCAGGGAGGGCTTTTTTTAGAAGCGGCCGTACCACTGCTTCTTTTAAACATGGTGGAAAACTCCCCTCCCTGAGAGATGCATTAATAATATGTTGTAGTTGTAGTCTAACTGCATCTCCTCCCTGGGCGACCAGCCAAGAAGGACAGGGATCGAGAGGACAAGTTGTCTTCCTTACTCATCCAAGCAACTTGTCCACATCATCAGTACTCACCAACTGAAACTGATCCAGTGTAATCCTACTCACGGAGTTACTGGACACTTTAGCTTCAGCTTCTGTTATAACGACGGCATCTAAATTGGCTCTTATCCGAGAGATTTTATCTGTGAAATGATCATTAAATGCATCACAGCGAACTACCGAAGGCTCTAAAACTGGGTTCAGGGGAGGAGGTGCCTGAGTTAGACCCCTCACCACCCTAAACAGTTCTGCTGGACATGAATTTGCAGACGCAATGCGGTCAGAGAAGAAAGCTTTCTTCTCTGCACGTATTGCCACCCCATAGGAACGAAGATGTTCTCTATGACGTGCCTTGTCGGATATGAGACGAGTTTTCCTCCATCGGCGCTGCAGTCGTCGACCTTCCTGCTTCAACTTCCTGAGATCTTCTGTGTACCAAGGTGTCCGATTGGAAGCAGGTCGGAGAGGACGTTTGGGGGCAATTGTGTCGATAGCCCTAGTTAGGTCTTGATTCCATCTACTGACCAGGGCTTCAAAAGGATCGTTGACAATACCAGCCATAGCACCCTCTAAGGCTTTCTGGAATCCAAGAGGATCCATCAGCCTTCGAGGGCGGACCATCTTAATAGGTCTGCCACCCCTGCAGGGGCGGATGGTAGCCATGATATTAACCCTGACCAGAAAATGGTCTGTCCATGACAACGCAGAGGTATTTATCACCTCCGCCCACAGATCTGTCTGTTCGGAACTGAAAACAGCATCGAAGGTGCGACCTGCTGAATGTGTGGGTCCAGAGACCAATTGGGATAAGCCCATGTTTGTCATGGATGCCATGAACTCCCGAGCTGCACCTGACAAACCATTCCCGAAAGGGATGTTGAAGTCGCCCAGGACCAAAAGCCTGGGCGACTCCAACACCAACTCCGACACCCATTCTGTGAGCTCGGCCAGGAAGTCTGATAGGCAGCGGGGTGGCCAGTACTCTAAGAATCCCCAGTCTGTCCCTGGTCTTTAGACTCAGGTACACACACTCGATGTGATTCAATTTCCGGACAGGAAGTCTGGTCAGGTTGAGATTATCCTTATAGACCACAGCTACTCTGCCCCCCCCCACTTTTCCTCACCTGTTTGATAACACAGTACCCAGCTTGGAGGGCCTGGGCCCATGTCGGGCCACTGTCATCTCCCAGCCAGGTCTCTGTGAAACATGCCAGGTCGGCCTCCTCATCTGTGAGGAGATCATAAATTATATTTGTTTTGCTTTTAACCGACCTGGCATTGCATAGGAGCAAGGCGAGGGTCCGTGGTTGGCTTGGTTTGTTCTCCAAGTTCTCCAGGGTGGCAGATTATCCCTATCTCAGAAGTACAAACACTATTCAGAAATGGACCAGTACATGGAGTAAGAGCTGTTTACATGTTACGTTAATCATGTTTAGCACCTATATAGATAGTTCCTTTTCAGTAGCTTCCTCATAGCCACCATCACTTAAATCAGCCCTCATATAGCATCCACATGAATAAAGGCTGACTGGTTGGTTTTTCTATGTATTGTGTGTGTGTGTGTGTATTGAGGGAGAGGGAGATGTTTAGAATGATTTCCTTCTTGTGTTCAGAGTATCATTCTATTCTTCATTTGTATGCGTGTGTCCTATTAATTTTTTATTTTGATCCCATATCATATTGTGGTTTGAAGGGAGCCCTTAAACTACAGTTTCACAATTTGGATGCAACAGGAAACAGTGTAATAGGAAACATGGACATTTTTGACAGGTGTGTGAGTGGAGAATGAAAAAGCAGGGGTGACAAGGACATAGGTGGGCACATCCAGTGATTCACATACTATCACAGCATGTCAAACATTTACTGGGCAAGATTGCACTTGCCTTCTAGCAGAGTAGCTAGGGATATTCAGCTGAAAGTAAAATATAATGACACCAAATGGGATGTTAAATAATAAATAAAATAAGATGACACAACAGAGCTTTCTTTTCTGATTGTTTCATTTTATTTCCATTCATCTGGGAAAGTTAACACATATAAGCAAATTATATTACATTAAAACATCTAGTAAATCTTTCTACATCTACTTCTTAATTCATTCCCATGAGCATATATGTATTTACTTCAACTTGAACTTTCCAATAAGTAGATTTTATCTTTCAGTAAATCTATTATCTTTTTAATTTTTTTTACCATACACACCTCATGCTGGAAGAGGTTCAACACACCTGAAACAGGCTATATCCCATATTCTTTTAATCCATTCTTCAAACTGATGGAGGGCTAACATCTTTCCAAACATATGACAAGGCTATACGGGCTGCTGTTAATAAATTAACAATTAGTTCAAGGTCTTCTCTATGGACTCTCTCTTTAATATAGCAAAATAAAACTCTCAATGGATCTAGTAGTAAATCATGTTGCACTGAGTAAGCACATATTTTCCTTCTTAGAGCTCCATCAGATGAGCGTTGTATTGCACGCTCATTGCTGGGCACTCATGGATTTTTGCAGGTCCCTCTCATGTCGTCTACTTCCTGCGCACCTTCTGCCCCTTGTGGACTTCCTCGCACTCCAAAACAACAACCAGGAAGTCCAGATTTATTTTCTGCATGCAAAATAAAAGCACCTTTCCATCCTGTGTATTGCTGTCCTTGCGCTATGTTGCTTTTGTGGGGGGCAGTTCCACTAACGAAAGTAGCAGGGCGGGGCATTTCTCCTCTAGCTTGCTGAGTCTTGTCAGTCGAATGAATGGACTTATGCTGAGCCAGTGGAACAGACTGTTCCAACCCCACCCTTGTTGCCTGCAGAAATGGTGCCCAGCCGATTAAATGTTGAATTGGTAAAACCCTAAAAATCAGAGCCAGGGTGGGTGGGGGGTGAAGATGGCCACATCCATCATCCAACAAGAACCAATGAATAGGAGAGGGAAGGAGAAGGGGCGGGGTGTGGCAGGCACAATAGCAGGAGAGCAAACAACAGTGGCAATTGTGTAAGGGACCAGCACTTGCCACGCTAATGAAATGGAGGTCAAAATTGCAGGTGCATACCAGGAAAAAAAAAAAGTAGGCGTGCCCTTTGTTGCTAGCTCCTCTGGAGCATTTTGTTTCACCACCAACCTTGCCTCTCCCTTTGTGTGCCCCTTTTGCATCATCTAGTGATATGCGCACTTGATGTGATGAAAAAGGTCTAGCTTCCACCCAACCACCTTTTTCATTATGAATGCTGCCGGATTTATTTATTTTTAAAAAAGAATGTTTAACCAATGGAGAAATGGTCTTGGAAAGCCCTATTGAACAAAACAACAACAACACCCATGCCTTGCTGTAGCTCCCACTTTATGCATGCATTTTAGCCAAAATTATGTGGCGGAAAAGGTGAAAAATGAATGTGTCTATTCTTCTAATGCACACACAAAGGATAGAGGTTAGGGATGATGTGATTGCTTGGCTTGTGTTCTCCAGATATTTATCTTACTTTTATGGAGACAGTTTAATTTCATAGCCTCAAACAAGCAAGGCAGCTTCTTCCTTATAGGATGATTCAGTGATTACTGAACGTCTTCACTTATGTTTCTTACTGACTTCTGGCAATATGTGGTGTAATATTACCTGCAGTTGGTTTGAATAATTTCAAAACACACTGATTATCAGGACTAGATTAGATGTTTCTCACTCCCTCAATTACTGGCAGAAAGCCCTTCCTTGTGCAGGTGACTCGTATGGAAAGGAGTAATGTTCAAGTGTTTCTTCTGCATATGCTAGTCTAAACAGATAGAATGTTTGCATATCAACTTCATTTATTTATGATATTTATATATACCACTTCCCATCCAAAGATTTTGGAGTGGTAAACAAATAGAATAAAAGAATAAAAACACTTTAAAATTAATTTTTAAAAGAACAAAGTTCAAATAAAACCATGGCCGGTCATTCAGGGAAAGCTTCCTGGAACAACATTTTCAGGAGGCGCCAGAAGGAATACAACGTTGGCTCCTGCCTGACCTCCAAAAGCAGGGAATTCCTAAGGAAGGGGGCCGACACGCTGAAGGCTCTTCTCCTGGTGGACTCCAATCGAACTTTCAATTGGTCACCTTTCACCAGGAAGAGGGTGGGGGTGGCTCCGGTCCCCAGATGGCCACCCCCAAACCCTGCGCTCCCTTCTCGGCATTGGGATTACCGGATGCCACCCTGGAAGAGGGGAAACGCAGGGTTTGAGAGGGAAGTGGCACGAACCCGGCATCGTGAAGACACCCCCAAACCAAGGAAGAGCGAGAAAACATGAGGCACCTTTATGGCATCCCAAAGGGGCAAACTAAAGGGGCAAGACCCCTTTGCGAACAGTCTGCTGGGGATGGCTCATCCCCTTGTAGCAGGGAGGTTTAAAGCTCCGTGATGCCTGAAGGGTGAGAGAATAAATTCTCCAACAGTTTTTTGGTGAGAGAGAGTGTTGCCAATCAGCAGCTCATCTTTCTTTCTTTTTATGCAGCTGCTGCAACTGTTAGTCGCCTGGCTGCCATTTTGCAGCTGCCATAATAATTTGGACCTAGTTTTCTGCCAGGGACAATGGGGCCTGCCATTAAAAAAAAAGCAGAGAATATTCAGAGAGTAGGGTTGCTCTTTTGTTGGAGAGATATAAAGGAATATTCTCAGGTACCTTCTCTGAAAAATCTCTTCTAAGAACACAAGAACATAAAAATTGCTGGATCACACCAAGGGTCCATCTAGTCCAGCACTCTGTTCACACAGTGGCCAACCAGCTGTTGACCAGGGACCCACAAAGCAGGACATGGTGCAACAGCACCCTCCCACCCATGTTCTTTAGTAATTGGTGCATACAGGCTTACTGCCTCGAATACTGGAGATACCATACAACCATCAGGACTAGTAGCCATTGATAGCCTTCACCTCCAGGAATTTATCCAAACCCTTTTACTCTTCTCATTTATTTATTTACAGTATTTATTTATTTTAAACAGCACCAACAAACATTACATATAATACAAACAAAGGTATACATGAAACAACTACAATTACAATAAAAACATTTAAGGGTAAGGTTAAAGTACATTTTTTTAGACCTCTTCATGCCACAAATGTCCACTAATTACTTAATTACCATTTATATCTCAATGAAATTCAGTTCCTATGATTTATCTGAGTCTCATACATTGGATTCACAGAGTTGTACTTCATTTCTCTCTAATTCCTCCTCCTTTCCTCTTTCCCCATCTCAATACTAAAATCCACAAACAAATACATCATTTTTCTCTATCTCTTTCAGATGTTCTATCAAAGGTTTCCATTCCAGCATAAACATAGTTGTTGACCTTTCTCTCATTATCACTGTAAGTTTTGCCATCTCTGCAAATTCCAACATCTTCAACATCTTCAGAAATATATCCATGCAACAGGTTCATAAAATCATAAATCAGTTTTTAAACAAATTTAAGAATGAAGGAGTTAAACGGAAAGGGTCTTATTATATGCACCACTTTGTATTATATATATTGCTTTTGTTATTTACGATACAAAGTGGTGTATATAATAGGACCCTTTCAGTTAAGATCCAAATAAAACAGGTAACTTTTTAAAAATCCTCTTAAAAATAACAGATGGAGCCACCATATACTGGGAGGAAATTCCATAGGGCAGGATTTAGAGAATCGGTATTCCCAACTATACGAGAGATGGGAGATATAGCCATGTCCAGCCAAATACCTTGCAGCAGCCACATTGCTCCCGCTTCCTGGAAATCTGGCTGTATTCCTGGAACACCATATATGGTTTATTATAAGGCAGATGGGTTACTTACATCAGTGTTTGCTGTAGTATACATCTTAACTGTGAGGGAGAAATATGCACTCATAAACACTCAGGGTGCTGCAAATATCCCCAGATTCTCTGGGTGGCTCTAAAGCAAGATTGGGGGACCTCCAGCCCATGGGGCCAAATCCAGACCTCCAGGTCTCTCAGTGAGGACTCCCCAAGTCACGTCATGCTCCAGGTTAATTTACTCTGCCTTCCAACTACTAAAGGTGATGAAGGTAATATTGTACAAATTGGGCAAGAAGAATGCCTGGAGGCGAATGCCTTTCTCCCCCTGTTGAGTACAGAACACAGATAAGAGTCAGGGGGATTCTACACGTCGTACTGAGGGCGCTTCCATGCGCCCCCAGTGCGCCCCCAAAGCGATCATGTAGCTTGCCTGGAAGAAGAGACGAGGAAGAGGCGTCCTTGCCGCCGCCACCCACCTACCCCCTCGCCGGCCGGGTCGGAGAGCTTGGCGGAAGAAGGCGGGGTGGAGAGCCCCGCTTTCTTCTGCTGAGCTCTCCGACCCGGCCAGCGAGGAGGTAGGTGGGTGGCGGCGGCAAGGACGTCTCTTCCTCATCTCTTCCCAGGCAAGCTACACGATCGCTTTGGGGGCGCACTGGGGGCGCATGGAAGCGCCCTCAGTACGACATGTAGAATCCCCCTCATACACATAACTTCGCCCACTTTTGGCTGCTGGAATACAGAGCCCGACAGATTGAGGTCATGAATCATGACAGGACAAATGCCCCATTCCCTGTCCTAGAGAATACAGCAAGGTCTCTCTGGTGGTAACTTCTGACAGTACACATTGGGTGATTTGTTTATTTCAGTTATATCAAATGGTTTAGAGGTAGTGATTTGCCCAAGGCCACTCAAGAAATGCCATGGTTGCCACCATTTCCTGCTGTGTGCAGGAGAAGCAGCATGATAAAAACACCCACTCAACGGGCCAAGTGGTTGTTGCTGCTTCCTTTTTCTCCACCGTGTGAAGAAGGAGAAAGATGTTCATCACAATTGCAGAACAGCAGTAGGAGGTAGAGCGACGGTAGAGAAATGCGACTCCTCCCCCCACCCCATCTGATAACACTCAAAGAAACTAAATGGAAAGAGTCTTATCCATGTGGCCTTAAGAACTGGGCAGATTTTGTAGATGCCAGCCCCCTATCTCAGCCATTAAGCTCCTTCACTGGCATTTTCCAAGGGAAAGGCTGTGTCATGTTTAGCCCTGCTCCCCCTGGTTTGGAAGAAGGTGTTTCAGGTAATCAATCAGAATCAAACTCTGAAGTAGAGGAGTTGGCACCAGACACAGGCCAGCCTGTACTAGTGGGGGAGAAAGCTCTCACGGGTTCTTCACCAGCTGGTGGTGAACTCTCTCCAGAGTTTATCTCGTCAAGGGCTAATAAGACACAGTCAGTGGGAAGCCAACATTCTTCCAAAGGAGAGAGCACCGACAGGTTAGCCGATCCTAGAGTATGCCGCAGGCTAAAATGGGCGGAGCGAAAGGAAGGCAAGAGAAAGTCGGCCTGGCTCACATCACATCAGAAGCCACCTCACAACTAGTCTCTCTGAAGTTAATGCATCTTGGGAAAAGGCTTTCCATTCTCCTTGAAAGGCCAATTGTCTCACTTAATTTGCATAGTTTTGCCTAGAGGAAAGATCCAAGAGATTAGACTCTCTTCAGGTGGGAAGAGATGTTTATTGCTGAAATAAAGCTTTGTGGATTACTTAGCAGGCCTCGTTATTGTCTCCCAAGAAGGCAGGAGGATTTTGAGAAACATGACAGGCTGGCTGGCTGGCTGGGAATGTGCAGTGTTGGTCTCAGTGGCTCAAAGTCACACAGGGTGCCTTGAGACACTGGCCTTGAACCTTCTTCCCTGCCTGCCCTTCCAGCTTGTTTTTTGCTTGTGGTTGCCAGCATAGCCCTGTGTAGCTAAGGCTCTTTGGACACCTTTGCCACCCAGCTGCCAAACAATCCCCAGCCTTCCTCCCACCTTTGGAGCTGGGGAGATGTCAGGGAGTGCTGCACAATGACTCAAGTGATCCTGCAAACTCAACCGCTTTGAAGTTGGGAGTAAGGCTGGCCGCTCAGCACACTTGCCAGAGGGCGGGGCCACATTCGCTGTGACAAGCGTATCTGCTCGAACCTGCTATGGAGCCACAGAGCATGTGCCTTAGGGTATTGCGCTTGGGGAAAGCCAAACTGTCCACGGCTGAGAGGGAAGAAGTGCGCCAGAGGCACTGTGATTCTCAAGAATGATGAGAAATGAGGGGAAGAGCTGGAATGGGAGGCAAGATGGGGGATGAGTAGAGGTCAGGCAGAGATTTATTGGCTAGCAAGCAGTTTCAGGCCTGCCACACTTGTACACTTGGATCTCTTCGTACAGTTCTCCTAGTACAAAAGGAACTTAAAATGGAAGTACTTCAAGGACCTTTCATATTGACATTGTGGTGCAAAGGAGTCCTCCATGTAGAAAAGAACATGTGCAATGTGTGTTAATTAATCCAATGTTTCTGACTTGGGTTAAACTGGACATTGTCATGACAAATGCTCCTATTATTTCACAGTGTTCTCTTAGCTTTGCTTTCTCATATTCATTCTTAAATCACTTTTTTAGTGTTTTTAGTAGACGATTTTTTTCTTAAGAAAACAATCTGCATCACAATACACTTTCCTAGACAAAGCGTTCTCCAAACTGAAACATGACAAATAAAAATCCACTGAAGGAGAAAAAGCACACTTGGCTAGTCTTTGCTTAACATTATCTGATGTACAGTATTTGTTATCCTTAGATGGTCTGTTATTGTCCGTCCTTTCCAAAGCAATGTGCCAGCAACCATGTGTGCGATTTGCTTATGTTGCACATCAGTCTAGACACCCACGGGGAAGTCATCTAATAGATACTGCGTGCCTTGGGAGGGGGGTCATTTCTGAGGAGTCAGAAGCCTCTGGCCTTGGCAAGATGCCCAACCTCACAACAACAACACAACACAACACTTGTGTCTATAGGGGGCTGTACATGCTGTGTCATGAGGGTATCTTTCAGTATGACACCAATCCATCATAGTTCATTTGTTGGCCAGATGGCTAGTATTATCGAAGGCAGGGATGTCTCAGGGCCCCTTTCACCCAATCCTCACTGCCACAGGTTAGGGTGACCATATGGAAAGGAGGACAGGACTCCTGTATCTTTAACAGTTGCCTAGAAAAGGGAATTTCAGCAGATGTCATTTGTATGCATGCAGCACCTGGTGAAATTCCCTCTTCTTCTCAACAGTTAAAGCTACAGGAGCCCTGTCCTCCTTTGTAGAGTGACCAGATACAAAAGAGGGCAGAGATAACACAGAGAAAACCAAGATAACAGGTAGAGAACTTTATGCAATGGCTGAAGTGGAGAAAAGAATTTGTTATATAAACAAATACGAGTCAGGGAGCTGTAGGGAAAGCTATGTGGGATATCTTATCTAGAGAGGATGATGAGATAATCATCCATTACCTATGCATTGGATTGACAGTGCACCAAATTAATTACTTCCTCAAGAGTATTGGCATCATCTCCTGGTGTTTGAAATCATTAAGGAAACTGGCAAGAGATCCATTTGGGAGAGTGCCTCAACCTGTATGTGCATGTGGTTGTTGGAAAGAGGTGAAGAGAGATACAGAGATATGATTTTAGAATGAGCCAATTAGAATGAGCCTTTCCAGTTTCCACGTGTAATGATACTGTTTTGCAAGTGACCACAAAACTACAAAGATCTTGAAAAGATCCAGTTTGATATTTGTTAAAAAAAAATCAAACTGGTGCCAATCCTGGACTCACTCTGGGGACAGAAGCTCACAAAAATTGCATTGTGGACATCTCTTGCCTGAGAGTCCCATGATGATGATTATGGTGACAGCATCATTACTATCATTAATGTATTCAGGTAGTTGAGTTTATAGCCCACCTCATCCTTAGGGCTTTGGGTGGGTCACCAAGATCTTTGTACATGTATGAGAAAAATAATGCTAAGCGATAGTCCGAAAGCCATGGATGAGTCTGTATGGATCGTTTCTCTCTGTGCAGCTGCTTCGTATCTGCGAAAAGAAAGAAATGCCTGGCTCACCCTCATGCCTCTTGTTCCTGTTCAGGGAGTACAGATGAATTAATATTAGGAACTGGAACAGTTAGTGGCACATGTTGACTAGGTGATGATGTAAGGCTTTATTGATCTGAAAGCCTGTAAGCTTCAATGAGAAAAATATATGAATGGTTCATAATGGACTGCCTTCTTCCACATGAGCCTGTCTGAGACCTTTCTTGCACTCCCCCACCTTCAGAAATTAGGCAGGTGGTAACTGGAGAAAGGGTCTTCTCAGTTGTGGCATCCCATATGTGTAATGTCTTCCCAAGGGGGTGGGGTTAGCCTGGCACTGAAACTAATGTCCTTTCCGCACTAGAGAAGACTTTTGTTTCCCAAGTCTTCTAGCATGTGCTGACCAATAGTTAAATGACTCTGCTGGATTCATTGCTGATTGCTTTACTGCCATTGTTATGTATCATAATAAAAGACAATGAGTGCCTGTCTGTCATTCTCATAGGTGCAAGATCATGGAACCTAGACCCCTGAATTTTCCCATGCATACCAAGGGTACCCAGGCTTCCAGTGGTGGCCCCTCCCTTCCCAGAATGGCATCTAAGGAAACATCTGATGTTATTATGTTACTTATGATTACATTTATAACCCACCTTTTCCCCTCTTGCAAGGAATCCAAGTCTGCTAACATGGACTTCCTCCTTTTTTTTTCTTTAAATCTTCACAACAACTGTGTGAAGGAGGTTAGGCTGAGAGTTAGGGACTGGCCCAAAGTCACCCAGTGAGTTTCACAGCCCAATGGGGACTAGAACTCCCCGGTCCAACACCCCAACCACTACACCACACTGGCCATCCTCATCTTGCCCTCAAAAGAAGAGAAACTGCAGAAGAAAAGAAAGAAAGAAAGAAAGAAAGAAAGAAAGAAAGGAAGGAAGGAAGGAAGGAAGGAAGGAAAGAAGGAAGGAAGGAAAGAAGGAAGGAAGGAAGGAAGGAAGGAAGGAAAGAAGGAAGGAAGGAAGGAAGGAAGGAAAGAAGGAAGGAAGGAAGGAAGGAAAGAAGGAAGGAAGGAAGGAAGGAAGGAAGGAGGAACAGCCCAGCAAAGAACATGCCAGCACAGAAGGTCAATATAGATGCAGTACAAATCTGAATTCAGTTAGTATATTCCCATTCATGAGGGCAACTGAATTAAGCATCACTGCCATGATTTCCCCCCTCGTCCCTCCCAATCCCTTTCCTTGTGTCTCGTGCCTTTTTAGATTGTATGCCTGAAGGCAGGGACTGTTTAATTTTTAATATTAATTATTAATTCTTGTAAGCTGCTCCTCTGAGAGCCTTTTCACGGAAGAGTGGGATAAAAATGCTTTGAATAAATAAATGAATGTTATCTTATTCCTCAGAAATCTACAGGGTGGTTCTTCTGGCTCTCTCTGTCCACTGCATGTTTTACACACAAACATCTGGATATGTTACTTCATCAGTGATTATTCTTTGCATACAGAAGGCACAACTGTAGTACAAGGACAGAAATTTCACAAGCAGCCTTCAGGTCACCTCTAACACTACAATTTCTACCGCTATTGTCTAAGCTTAGACAAATTCTAGAATAGTTGGCCAATCTACAAACTACATATCCACAAATATCATAGCCATGTTCAGGCATTCACCTGAACGTGTGAGGGCTTAAAGTGGATACTGGGAAAATAAATAGAACTCTCAGCATGGTCATGGACCCTGCGCTGAGAGTTCTTCTTACATTCAAGTGGACAGAAATAGAACTCTCTTTCAGACCTTGCCGGTTCGACACAGTGAAGGGTCAGGGCCAGCATGGGTGGAGATGTAGGGGTTGGGGCCAGAATGCATGGCCCCATGCAAGTCCACACTTTAAGCCGCTTCAGGCCTGGGGGCCAAATCCAGCCCTCCAGGAGTCCACAGAAGGCTCGGGCTCCATCACCTATTTCCAGACCATAGATTGTGGTTTCCTGGCTTTTCCCCAGTTTTTTCCCTATTCCAAGAGGTTGAAATGCTCCTTATCAGGGCTTTCTGCTTCCATTTCCATGACACAATTAAAATGGGCTCCTTCTGATGACACACATGGGGCATGTCTAGACGATGGGATATCCTGGGGATCGCCTTGGGACTATTCCTGTGTGTCCACAAGATGCACAGGGGATCCCGGGGGCAGGGAGGGATGATCCCTCCCTTGCCCCGGGATATCCAGGACGGCTTTAATCCCAGTTTTTCCCATGGTCTTGGGATTGTCTCAAGACCACAGGAGGTGTGGGCCGCCATCCTGGTTTTGTCCTGGCTCCTCACGAGTAACTGCGAGGAGCTGGAAACTGGGCACGGAGCTCCTCAGGAGCTCCATGCCCATTATGGGTGGGGTGGGGAAGTTTTTTTTTTTAAATATATATAAATACCTTCATTGTTGGATTGTTCCTGCACTCATTTCCGATAAACAAAACAAAACAAAATGGCGGGTGCGATGTCCTCTTCCTCCCGAGATATCACATGCTGCGTGTAAACTGAGGAGGAGGATCTTGCGATCAGTATATCATGAGATCCTCCCCCTCCACCCCCCTGGTCTAGGAATGCCCATGGAATTGAAAATGCCCTTTTTCAGCAGCTTTACTGGGACTTTCTATATTTTCCAATGAAAGAGTGGTGTCTAGTGGCTGAATAATAATGCTGCACTGGCATTTCACACTGCTAATATCCCACTTTTTTAAAAAACAAAAACAAATCCAGCTTATCTTCTATCTTTCTGAAAGTGGGATAAAAAGGGAAAAGAGCAGGAGACACCCTGGAGGCTGACGACGATGTGTAAAGGACCCACAAACTTCCATGAGTGGCCAATTACAAGCATGCAATACACCGCTCATGTAGAAATGCCCTTAGTTCCTGGTAGTAAGAGAGTATAAGAACATAAGAAGAGCCCTGCTGGATCAGACCGAGGGTCTATCTAGTCCAGTACTCTGTTCACACAGTGGCCAGCCAGCTGTTGACCAGGAAACCACAAGCAGGACATGGTGCAACAGCACCCTCTCACCCATGTTCCCCAACAACTAATGTATATAGGCTCTGATACTGCGGGTAGCACATAACCATCAAGACTAGTAGCCATTGATAGACTTTTCCTCCAGGAATTTATCCAACCCCCTTTTAAAGCTATCCAAATTGGTGGCCATCGCCACCTCTTGTGGTAGTGAATTCCATAATTTAACTATGTGCTGTGTGAAGAAGTACTTCCTTTTATCCTTAGCATTAAATTACAATATGCTGGTAATTTTGGCCAGCCCCCTCTTGCCTTTGATGCCACCCACCACTGGCATGCAACCACAAGAGCTTCTCCAAAATGGAAATTTGGCCCTTAGGCTGAAGAAGTTTGAACACCTTCACACATTCAGGTGAATGCCTTAACGGGACTCATGTCGTACTGTCTATCTATGAATTTGTTTCTTCATTGTGTAGATAGGGGATTACATCTTTCAGTGTTCCTCTATGTTAAAATAATATTCCTTGCATATAGAAAGCTAGCATACCAAAGAAAAAGATAGGCTTAAATGCTTTTCTTTGGTATGCTAGTTCTAAACAGGCAGAGAAATAACTTTTTATGTAGTTATGTAGCATTATGTAGCTACATTTTATGTAGCATTCAAATGTGACCTTCAACCAGCATCTTGAAGAGGTTTTTGATACTTGGTCCCATAAAAATGCAGCTACACTCAATTGATGTGTTCTAAACACACATCAATTGCTTCATGCTCTGCTAACTTTTTTTTTTTGCTGTTTAATGCTTTTAATTTTGTGTTCCAAAGCATATTAGTCAAAGGAAGATGATGAAGTCTAGAATTTCCTCCAGTCAATAGTTTGCCGTGAAATACAAGATAATTTCCTCGAAGTCTGTGGATTGTATTCCATTAACTATTATTTATATATTCAGAATGTTCTTGGCTGCCTTTCAGGGTAAAAGCCCTCCTCCCAAGGCGGTGTACAACAATAAAACTCACTTAATAAAAACTGATACAATAGTAAAAACAGCACCAGTAGCAAACATCCTAATAAAAACAGCAATAGTGGCAAACACCAGCATAAAAACAAAGTCTACTATAGGCAATTGCAGCTACAACCCACTCCACTAAAATATGATTACAGAAAGGCTGGAATAATGAAATATGTTTTCAGGGCTTTCCTAAAATCCTGCAGTGATGGGGTCTAGTGGACCCCCGATGGCAATGTATTCCAGAGTTGTGGGGCCACTGTGGAAAAGGCCCTTTCTTGTGTGGACACCCCCTAACTGCTCTCACAGGTAGGCAAATGAGGAGGGCCCCTCTTGCTGCTCTTAAACTGTGGGCAGGCTGTATGGGTGAAAGCTGTCCTTCAAGTAATTTGGTCCCAAACTGTTAAAGAATTTAAAGGTGAAAACTAGCACTTTAAATTGGGCTCAAAAACACAACAGTAAGTGCAGCTGGTGTGGTATAGTCATTATATGATTGGATCACCTAGCCCCCACCAACACTCAGGCGGCCACATTTTACACCAGCTGAAGTTTCTGGACTGTCTTCAAAGGCAGCCCCACATACAGCACATTACAGTAGTCCAGCCTGGATGTCACTAGTGGATGGATAACTGAGGTGAGGAATGTCTTCTCCAGACAGGGCTACAGCTGGTGTACCAGCCTAAGCTGGTAAAATGCACTCCTAGACACTGCAACCACCTAGGCTTTCCAAGTTAGCACAGAGTCCAGGAGGACACCCAGACTATGCACTTGGCTTTTTAAAGGGAGTGCAACCCTATTCAAGACCAGTTGTAAACCTCCATCCAGAGTAGTGGATTTCCAAACCCACAGTACCTCTGTCTTGTCTCTGTTAAGTTTCAGCTTGTTCACTCTCATTCACCCCAAAACCTCCTCCAGACATTGGTTCATGAGTTCAACAGCCTCCCCGGGATGTGTAGATAGAAATGTGAGATAGAGCTGAGTATTATCCGGATACTGATGACACTTCAGCCCAAACCTCCTGCTGACTTCTCCCAGTGGTTTCATGTAGATAGATGTTAAAAAGCATGGGGCACAGGATGGAACCTCGCAGAACCCCACAAGCTATGAGGTGGAACAAGCCATGGGGTGGAACAAAAGTCCCCCAGCATCACCTTCTGAGGACATTCCTTCAGGAAGGACCAGAACTACTTTAAAACTGTGCCTCCCAAGCCCAACCCAGATAAATTATCCAGAAGGATACCATGGACAATGGTATCAAAACATGCTGAGAGGTCCAGAATTATTTATTTATTTATTTATTTATTTATTTATTTATTTATTTATTTATTACATTTCTATACCGCCCAATAGCTGGGAGCTCTCTGGGCGGTTCACCAGAAGAATAAAAAAGGTTGCACTCCCCTATCCATTCCCCAGCATATGTCATCAACCAGGGCAACTAGGGCTGTTTCCATCCCATAATCAGCGTGACATGGCTTTACTCTTTAAGTACTGTATTCATATAAGTCTAAAAAGAAATTGCCCTCAGGAGATTTTTTTACTCTACTAATTGTCAGTGCTATCAAATTGAGAATTGAAGAAGTGTCATGGAGCTTCTTTTCAGGTAGGCAAAGGGGTTCGTCACTTGATGATATCTCAATTTCTGTGAAAATTTTGTAGGCACATAAGAATCATAAGAATCCTTGAAACAGAAATTAAAATAGCAGACGTCCCAGCCATCTGACCACTTTTCCTACAGTAGTGCCACTTCCAAGGACTTCCCAGATTGTCCAGTATTTCATCTTGCATAGCAGATAGTTCAACATGATTCAGCCAAAGCATGTAAGTTCCATATTTCCATCTATCTTCCCTGGTGATGGTGGCATTTTACATAGGAAGGCTTGCTCATTAGATTGCCTAGATGCCATATTTTGTTGCTTTCACTTACTCTGCTCTATGAAAGTGACCACTGTTCTCCCTCTTCATAGGGTTTTTTACGTTACACATTCAAAATCTACCCCCTGGTTTTACCTCAGATTCAAAGGTTGGCTTCCTTGTATGTATGTATTACATTTATATCCTGCCTTTTTCCTTCCAAGGAACCCAAAGTGATGTACATAATCTTCCTTCTCTCTATTTTATCCTTAGAACAACAACCCTGTGAGGTAGGTTGGGCTGACAGTCTATGACTGGCCCAAAGTCACCCAGTGGGTTTCCATGGCTGTGTGGGAACTAGAACCAAGCCAAAATGGCTCAGGTGGATGAGCAAAGTTTTGAATTCCCCAGAACCCTTCATCAGGCTGAATACAGTGCAGAGGAAAAGCAAAAATGTTCTCTTTACTGTGGTTCTCTGCCTAGCAAGAAACAGGTGTGCAGGTTTTAAAAACATTACAGATAAATGTAGAAATGGAACAGAATAGACTTATGGGTGTACACATGTAAATGACATGGCCCAAAAACAGATTAAGGGTGCAATCCTATGCATGTTTGGATTGACAAAAATGCTATAATTCCCAGCTAGCTGGGGAATGCTGGGAGCTGTAGGACTTCTTTCTGTCTAAGCATGCATTGGATTGCATTCTAAATTTTATTTATTTATTTATTTAGAATATTTATATACCACTCCCCATTGAAAAATTGTCCATTCCTACACGTCCCTTTGTAATAACTGAAGCACTGCTCCATTGCATCACCATCTTTGCATCAATAGATGTACCTGCAGGATGACTTGGCTACTGTTGAAGGTTTTAACTGTTGCCTGTTGCATATGTGGCTACTCTTTGAGAAGGGCTAGCATTTTCCACAATCCTGTCATCATGTTTTGCTAGTTTGAGAGGACATTCATGTCCTGTCTCTCTTCTAGGTCATAGATTGCTTTGCTCATGTTAGCCTTCATTTATTTCTCAATGTGTGAAATGTAGCTTCATATACATATTATGAATATCCCTCAGAGTTTGAAAGAAAAGAAAAGAAAAGAAAAGAAAAGAAAAGAAAAGAAAAGAAAAGAAAACATTTTTGTGGCTATTGGTATTTTCCAGGGGCCTAACTGTGTGTCTGCAGAAGGGAGCCAAATTCTCTTGACAGTAAAATGCTAGTTTAAGAGCAGTACTGTAACTTCACTTACAAATTATATAAATGGTGTGACTCAGGGTCAGTGGAAGAAGTCTCTTCTACAATATGGAGTGTAGTATATAAATGGTGCCATAGCATTCAGTTTGGAACTCTAATGTTATCATAAAAAGGATCTGTGTAGAACAGTGTGTAATATATAAACAGGGGAGCAACAGGCCTATTTTACAATCTGGAATGTAGAATGTAAACAGTGGAAACACAAGTTCAGTGGAAAACCCCTCTTTAAAAGAAGCAATGCCTTTTACAAATGATGGAAACACTGGGTCAGTGTAAGGGCCCTCTTCCAATCAATACTGTAATATATGTGAAGAAAGGATTGTAGGCAGGGGTATATTAAGCTCTTTTCATCTGAACCTCCTTTGGACCCGTATTTTTGGAAAGTCACTCTGTTGCCTTTGGTAAATCAATGGGCCTGTTCAGACAACATGCTAAGCCGTGGGCCCCGTCTTTATGGTAGCGCTTTGGTGCCGCAAGGCGCCTTGCTCTCGCACTTGCATTCCTTCCCGGCATCTGAACGGAAAGGAACACAAGTACAAATTTTCCAGCTCTAGAAAAGTCAAAAAGAATAAAAATGGGAGGGGGGAGGAGTGGAACAGGGCCATTCCTCCCCCTCTTTCTTTTAATTTTTTTTATTATCTGTATCTGCGCAGCTGCAGATAATAAAAATAAAAAAGAGGGAGGAATGGCTCCGTTCCTCTCCTTCTGCCATTTTTAAAAAACCTTTAGAGGCATGGGGCCACCCATGGTGACCAGTCATGGGCTCCGCTGCCAAAAACGTCGGGGTAAGTGTCTGACTTTTTTGGTGCGGAGTTTCCAGGGTTTACCCCCGGATGGCTTCGCAATGGCGGCTGCGTCATATAGATGATGCGCTGCTACTGTGAAGCCAACCTGGGGCAAACCCTTCATGTAGACATGCCCCTGGTTAGGCTGCTACCCCTTTTACAGCAAATGGTTAGTGAGCATATTTAAATAGTGGTGATGCAGCCACCAAAGTTAGAAATGGTTCTCACTAAGTCATGGTTCAGAAGACACACTAAGAGCAAGGAAAGGTGAAATCCTTAACAAACAAGAATACAATGCTCAACAAAAAGTTAAGAATATATATACAATGAAACCATAATGTTTAATATACAAAAATATAAAATAAAGATTGACAATGATATTACATTAAAAGTGCAATAACATCTTGCACAGACCAATGTGTAGCTAAAACCACGTAGAAAGAGGCCAAACGTGTTAACCACTGTGGCTTAGCGTGTTGCCTGAACAGAGTCACTATGCTTCCTCAATAAGGTTGCCAACTTTTGATTTTAAAAATGCTGGTCACCTGGCAAAGCCTGGAAGGGCACAGTGCAGCCAGGGGAGAAGCTGAAGGATTAAAGGCAGAACGCGGTGAATTCTAGTTGGTCAAGGAGATGGGGAAACAGCAAACAAAATTTGTCAGGTTAGTTCTGTTCATTGGCTGTTAAGACTCTTATACTGATTGTTTCCCAGAAAGCACTTTTACTGATTGGACCAGTAAGACAATTATAGGGTGGCCAGGTGTCCTCTTTGACAGAGGCCAATCATTTATTTGAAGGGCTGTCCTGTCCAAATCCAGTTTAAGGATAACAAACATAAGAACTATTCAGTACCTGAACAGGCAGACACACAGGACACCTGTCACAGTCTCTCGCAGTATGGTGAGATGTATTGTATTTCTGTTTAAATTCTAATAACTATTTCTAAATTTGCAACTAAATTTGGATCTACATATATAAATAAATATATGTAAACATTATACAAATTGCTGCCCTCTTTTTAGTGATGCAATGCCTCTTTTTTGGCAATTCATAAGTGGCCCTATCCCAAGATATTACTCCTGGAAGTAGAAATGCTTTTGTGCTGCATTAAGTTGGCAATACACATGACATGGATTGGAGACTCAAACTATTTTATTTATTTATTTATTTAAGGATTTTTATGCCGCCATTCAGCCAAAAAAGGCTCTCACGGCGGCTTACAAAAGTATTTCTTGACAGTCCCTGCCCACAGGCTTACAATCTAAACTATGTCAGCCATCTTCAGATCATAAATTTCAGGGGTGGAGTGTGGAGGCAGAGGAGTACAACACAGATATAAAAATCAGACATTGATATTTGGCAACATTTTTCCTGTCCATAGTTCATAAAGATTTTGCATTACTTGCAACTGCAATAATAATATAGACAATATAACTAAAATTAAGCATGAAAAACATATTTAATCCTTTTGGATGGTAGAAAACTATAAGGAAGAAAAGAAACTGCCCATATTATGCACCTGTTTTTTTTACTATCATGGGCCTTTGCTGAATGAATCAAACCCCATTCTTCTGTTCTCAATCATGTAAGAAGAAAGATGAAGACCAAGACTGAAGAAGATAAAGGGAAAATAAGAGGCGGAAAGGAGGGAATGAGCATAAGGGTCTCTCTCTCTCTCTCTCTCTCTCTCTCTCTCTCTCTCTCTCTCTCTCTCTCTCTCTCTCTCTGTGTGTGTGTGTGTGTGTGTGTTAATTGGGCAAGTTGTTGTTTAGGAACAATATTGTAGTAATCAAATCATTGTAATCTAGTCAAGGGGCATGTCTATATCAGCCACTTATCCCTGGATCGTCCCCGGATCATCCCTGTGCATTCAAATGACACACAGGGGATCCCGGGAGCAGGCAGGGACAATCCCTCCATTTTCCTGAGATATTGGCAGGAAAATGAGGGAGTTGTAGGTATTTTGGTTAATTCCTATTGACTGCCATTTTGTGGTGGAGAAGACCTGCTTTGCACACCCCTATTGTCTAGTTTTACAACATTTTATCAGCTGGGTGCCATTTCTGCAGGCAATGAGAGTGGGGTTGGAGCAGCAAAAGTCCCTTCAACCAACTTAGCACAAGCCAGCATGCTGGAGATGGAGAACTGCCCTTCCTTCCCTTCAAAGCACTTTCCCAACAAAGGACATGGCACAAGAACAGCAATACGTGGGGCCAGAAGAGTGCTTTAAGTCCACATGGAGGAAATAAACCAGACTTCCCTGCTCTAGGAAAACACAAAAATTGGAGGGAAGAGGCAAGGTGGCAGCAGGACAGGCACAACGTCATGTGAGTACCACTCTGCAAAACAGCAATACAGGCATGATGAGAGTGCAAAAATAAATAAATGGTGGTGTGATGGAGCCCTGACGTGAAATACACTTAAAAATAATCCATCTATCTTCCAGTCAAGAGTCCCTTTACTGCTTTCTTTCTTTATTGTTTTTCATTTGTTTCAGGGCTCATGGAGTATATTAGGTCAGTGCATTAATTGCTCACCAAACCAAAATGTCTAGTCCACCTTCCAAAAGACATCTTCAATAGTATGTGACACAGTGAGTTACTTGGAGAACGTTTTGAGCTTTAATTTCGTTTTGACGAAGAAATGAAATGGGATATAATCTGGAGATCTCATCAACAAATAATAACTAGTGCACTGGCCACAACAATTGTAATTGATTTATAATAAACACATTATATTTATATTGTTCAATTACAATTACGCCTACTTTATAACTATTTGGTTCCTTTTTTATTTTTGTACAGATCTTACTGTGACTTTCTAACAGCCTTTTCCTACAGGCAAACTAGGATGTGTGCACATATATACATATTATAATTTCAAGACTTTTAATCCACCACGTTCCCTCCATAAGCAGTTTGGCCTGTGATCTAAATCCAAAATCAATAGGAAGGCTCCAGATCCACAATCCACAGGTGTTTTCACTCTAAATGGTAGGTGATCAAACTCCTATGGGGAAAGGTGCCATTTTCCAAGCAATTCATTTGGCAGGTAACCTGCTCGTGATGTCAAGAAAATTAATCATCTGAATATGCAGAGCCAAGTAAAACAGATAACCGTTTAGGAAAGAAAATACCAAATAACCCAATCCACTGATTCACTTTGTTCTGGAAATCCCCGAGGTCTTAGGTTTCTAATCCTGGCCTTGTTTTGCACTTCTTTCCCACTCTTTTTTGAAGAGCTCCTTTGTCTTTAAATGCAACTATAACTGAACTGTCATAGCCAGAGGAAGTATTTTTCCAAGTCCACAGCTGTACTGTCCAAGCTCATTCCTGGAATTAATTTAATCTTACCCTGAAATAGGGGCAAAGAGGTGAAAACTGGACTCAACTATTACTGACTATCTCCAGCCTCCCAGAAATCACTTCTCTTGAACCTTCTAATCCTGAATCCAGATCAGTCCTGCTAAATGAAGTAGAGGCGAACACCTTGGCAGCACCTTTGTTGCCTTAGATTGGCGATTTTAAAGCCAAGCAAGCAAACAAACACAAAAAGTGCTCTATCTCCGAATCATGCTTTTACATTATCATTTTCTAAAATCTAGCAACTCTTCTAATATATTCTTAACAAGAAAGCATTTGAGTAAGGGGGAGGGTTTCTGTGACACTTAAGCGTCAGCATAATGATGATATAAATGCATATATGATAGTAATGTTGTCCTGGAAGAGATCTGAATTTCATGTATGAAGATTAAGGGTGCAATCCAATCAACTGTGCCCTTGGTGATTAGAAGCCCCCAAACTTGAAGGCATCCAGTCATCCAATGCAGGGCAGGAGGAACAACAGAGGTGATCTTCACCTCCCTGTCCTCACAGCCTACAGATTTTGCTAGTCAGGCTTTTTGGCCCATCTAGCAAGGGCACTTCAGAGGGAGAGGGAAGGATGCTGGAAGAGGATCAGAGTAAGTTGCATCCTGGCCTCTCTGGTCTCCTCCCCTCCCCACTGACTGGAACACCCCCTTCCTCTGAGGTTGCTTTTCTGTCCTCAGAGGGCAGCCAGCATGGTTCTTTCCAAGTCAATTGTGAGGGGTTGGGGAGGAGGTTGTTGTCTCTGACCTCGGATGGGGGACTCCAAACAACCCTATGGTCCCTGGGATACTCACCCAGGGACCATAGGGTTCCTCTCAAAGTGTGTCTGGTTCTCCTCACTTTGCCAGGTTTTATAGGATGATGATGATGATGATGATGATGATGATGATGATGATGATTATTATTTCTTACCCACCTCTCCATTTTGATCGAGGTGGGGAACAACAGTAAATATACAATGCATAAAAATGAATTAAGAACATAATATACATTGTTAAAACATCCTAAAAACATTCTAAAAACATCCTAAAATTCCACTGGATAGGTGTGCCGGAAGAGATCAGTCTTGATTGCTGAAGAAACTGACTCAAAACACTTCCCACAATGTCTCCTCTCATCTGGGATTCTTTGACAGATTTAGGTGGATCACTGGATCAGCCTTCCTACATCTGAGGGAGTTTCCTTGTTTTCTTTGCCTATCTGTGCATTCTGGTTTTAAATTAGTGCTATCTAGTATATGGTTTTCTACTTTGAAGTATGGATAGATGAATAAATCTATTTTGTTTTGTCTCCATTTCTCATTTTTCCAGTCTTAAATTCTGTTCATCTCAAACTTTGAGGATTACTTCAGTCTTAAGATAGGTTTGACATTTTTTTTTAAAAAAATGTTCTCATAAGAATTCATAAGCATTTAGTACACATTTCTCCTAATTCATGCACTTTTGCCCAACATTTTTGCAAGCAACGTTCCTAATACAATGCAT
Source organism: Elgaria multicarinata webbii (assembly GCF_023053635.1). Lineage (NCBI taxonomy): Eukaryota > Metazoa > Chordata > Lepidosauria > Squamata > Anguidae > Elgaria > Elgaria multicarinata. The sequence continues at coordinate 89,731,641 of NC_086172.1, forward strand.
TTTTAATGTCATTCTCCCTTATTCACATTTTTGTATGCATTTTTTAATTAGAGAATGAAAAATTTGGACAAGTGTGAATGCTGAAAGTTAATTGGGGTTTGGCTTCCATAGTGGTTCGAAAGTGTGAAATTAGGTAAATTCAGAATAAAAGTGAACTGAAGGGATTTCTCCTCCAGCCCTACTGTGAAGCACTGAAGAATACACATTCCCACTGGAATGAAGTATGTGATCTGGCCAGGCAGGATATGCAATTTATGAACAGGATCCAAAATACCGTCTTGCACATGCATTAGAAGGATATTTCATGATGGATAACTCCCAGGGGCTGCCTACTCAAGGGAAAGCCCTGTGGTGGTTGTGGATCTGTGTCCTGTTGGTTAGATGATGCAGGAGCAGGATTTACCCTGACTTTTTCAAAGGATATGTCTTCAACACTGCTCTTCTGCTGTGTAATGTTGCCCTGCAGCCAATCTGGGGCCAGCCCAAGGGCGGAGCTTCAGAACCAGGGCAAATGAAAGGGCTTTTCCAAAATCAGAGAAACAGGGAAGAGAGATAGGCCAAGGTAGGGCTCAACATCTGTCACTAGAAGCAGATCTCCTTCCTTAGCAAATGTGGGCAGCTACATCTGATGTGTCTCAAGGAAAGATTTTCCTACTCTTCTATGATACACAATGACTACTCTTAATACAGATTGGGAATGTTTTCAGGTGAGACTTTTATCACAGAATTGCCTGCTATCATTCATAAAAATTTACAAGGAGTACAAATGTCAAGCGTCAGACAAGGGAAAATTGTGTTTCCTTACCATTGCTTTCCTTCCCGCTTCTGTCCCACAATACTTCCTCTTTCTTCACACGGGGAAGAAAGAGGAAGTAAACAATGACCATGTAGCCCATTCGCCAGCTTTTCCTGCACACAGCAGGATATGGCGGAACATTTTGTTTTTTAAAAATGGATTTACAGGGGTCTATTTTGTGATGGAACGAAGGTCAAAAGGAGCAGGAGACGCACGGGACGAGGACAGTGTTGTTGTCTAAATGATGCGCGGAAAACCATAAGAGGGCTGTAACAAGCATGTGATAAAACACGTCTGATGACGCTCGTCATCATTTTCCCTTTGTAGCCCTCCCATGCTTTCCAACCACTTCATCAGTCTTTTCTCTTATTGCAGAAAAATCCATTAAGGAATCAAAGACAGAATAGCTGCCCTGTGCCTTCTAATCAGTAGCACAAGGAGTCCTCCATTTGGAAGCCCCCGAAGTGGCCCACTGCATGGCCCACTGCATTGGTTTAGGGGACTGTCCATTTAAAGGAATTACATTTCCCTCCTTGTATTCAACCACCACTATTTCTTCAACTAGTGGCTGAATAATTATCCCTGCACAAGGCAGCCCTGCAGCCCCACTCAGAAATTAAGTTGCACTGTGTTCAATGGAGCTCAAATACAGGTAAGTGTACACATGATTGCAGCCCTAGTTTCTGAACAAACTTAATGCATAGCTGCTGTTCGGGATCCTCTACTCTGACTTTCTGTGCCGGCTTTGTTAAAATTTAGCGTCCATTTATTTTTAAATTGTCATTTAGCTTATATTTATTTAACATAAATGTTAAATGCCCTTTCCTTAAAGAACTATTCCTCTCATTCTTTTCACTGCCTTAAGATTTCCCAAGTGTAGCTTCCCTTCCTCCCCACTGAGTCTAAATAGCTGTAGGCAGAATATGCACCATTTTGTGCTGTACATGTTGCCTACAAGCTTACTATTGATTCAGTGGCTTGCTGTGCATGACAGAGTTCCATGCTACAAGGAACCAGGGTGTTAAGGATGGAGGGGGCCACAGGGCATGAGCAAACACACATTGTTCTAGGCCATGGATGCTCATTTTCTCCATGACAAGAAAGAAAACAACAGAAGAATGAGAGTGGGAGAGAGAAGCAAAACAGACTGTCTTGCCAGAAAGGAGATGAAATTGTGCCTCAAGAATTGTGGCTCTCAGAACATGGCCAGAAACACGGCATTGCACAGGCATGACTTCACTTGTTTCACAAGAGTGCTTTCTCCCATTTCTTTTGTCTGTAACTGAGAAATGCATGAGCTCATCTCCTTGGAGCAGGAAATGAGAAAAGTGATAAAGAAACTAATTTTTTTGGATACATTTTGATACCCCAACTATCTATAAAATTTAAAAATGGCTCAAGATTTCCATGAGAGCAGGCTGATGAATCACCTTCTAGGAAACTGCCAGCGCATCTCAGATGGCTGTTTTTACATCTATTCTCTCTTCAAATACACTTCACATTCTACCCACCTGATAAATGCCTTGTTAAGTGGTGATACTGGGAGCAGCAGCTCTGTCTTCCCAGAGAAGTTGTTTCCTGTTCCAGGTGCCTTAACTTATTAACAAGACACACACGCGACCCTGAGAAAGGTCTCCTTCAAAGCAAACTTCTCAACTGGCCTTGTGCTAAATGTTAAAGTGATGCCAGGCTCAATCTCTAAGCCTTGATTGGTCAAGGGGGGATATTTCTCTCCTCAAAAGCATTTTATTTTTTTGAGGAAAAAATAAGAGATTGGGGGGGGGTGTTTCCTATTGTGTGTGTCAAAAATCATCCTATGGAAAAATGCTATTCATCCATCATGTATGTATATAAATACTGATTTTTATTTCTTAGCCTAATAACTTCCTAAAAGTTTAAAGTCAGGCTAGCTAACTACCATCAATGCCATGTCATTAATTAAATTGTCTTTGTTGATATAGTTGATATTGAATTTTAATGTTTTATATTGTAAGCAACCTTGAGAAGACTATGGTAAGGTGCTAAGCAATATATTATTTTAAATAAATAAAATGTCTTAAATTACCTGCTTTTGCTGGTGCCTTTTAAACTCTGCATTTGGCCAATAAAAATATTTGTTTATTGATGTTAAAATTTCTAGTATACTAATACAACTCTGCAAGTTCAAGTATACTCTTATGTGCCTAGATCAGGGTTGGGCAAACACACAGCCACCCCACTCCCTCTTTGTGTGTGTGTGCGTGTGTGTGTGTATTTGGCTTCAATAGAATAATAATATATCTTGATATATTACACTGTCTTACAATACTTTTCACGTACTCCTAGTTTTCATTTCTGTAAATGGATGGAACTCTAATCCAGATGTCCTTCCCCACCTTTAAACACAACAAGAGCATTAAATGGAAACTAATTCCATAGTGGATGCACTTTTAAAAATCTTTCTGCTTCTTTTTCTTTCCTAAAACCAATCACATTTTATTTGCCTGATACTCCCACTAGCCCTGATTCAATGCCAGCAGCATGATATTCTGTCTCCATGTAATGGATGAGAGCAGGGGCTAGCCATGTTACTTCCCTCACCTTTCAAAAATATGAACAGAGGTGCACTGGAGGATATAAAGTGTACAGCATTCAAATACTAATACTAATAATAGAAACCTTTTAGACAACTACCTTAAAGACCATTAAAATGTCAGGATAGCCTTGCTCCATCCATGCAGGTTGAACAGCTGAAAAATGGCTTTGCACACGGAGGGGACTGCACAGCATCCAAAGAAATCTTATTAAGTATTAAGGAACATTTCAAAAGAAAAAAAAATTCACAACTCTGTCTGAAAGGGAGTGTACTCTATCCAGGCTTGTGAGAACAGCTGTCCAGCAGGGTAAATTGATTTAAATCAAGATTTAAATCAATAAGAAAAAATGTCGATTTAAATCACTGATTTAAGTCATGTTTCCCACTAAAACGTTTTTGTATATTTCCTGAACGATAGTGCAAATCAGACCACTAAGCCATGTTAATTTACAACTAAACAGAGTATTATTTATACATGTGTTCTCACATTCTTTATCTCATTGTATAAATTTTGTATGTTTTCCTATATAGAGGGAGTATCTTTAAAATATTCTCATATGTGGTATTTCATATAACTAGTACCCAAGGCAGTTTGAGATTAACAGCACAATGCTTTACATGTCCCCTCATAAATACATTCTGCTGAGTTCAGTGGGGCTTACATTTATGAGGCTGTAAGTGTAAGTATGTTATTATTATTATTTTCAGTCACAGAGACATTTAGTGTATATTTATGGTATTAAAAATCAATTTAAATCTAGAATCATAGAATAGTACAGTTGGAAGGTTCTTATAAGGCCATCAAGCCCAACCCCCTGCTCAATGCAGGAATCCACCCTAAGGCATACCTGACAGATGGCTGTCCAGCTGCCTCTTGAATGCCTCCAGTGTGGGAGAGCCCACAACCCCCTAGGTAAATGGTTCCATTGTTGTACTGCTCTAACAGTCAGGAAGTTTTTCCTGATGTCCAGCCGGAATTGGCTTCCTGTAACTTGAGCCCATTATTCCGTGTCCTGCATTCTGGGAGGATCGAGAAGAGATCCTGGCACTCCTCTGTGTGACAACCTTTCAAGTATTTGAAGAGTGCTATCTTGTCTCCCCTCAGCCTTCTCTTCTCCAGGCTAAACATGCCCAGATCTTTCAGTCTCTCCCCATAGGGCTTTGTTTCCAGACCCCACCCTCATTGCCCTCCTCTGAACAAGCTCCAGCTTGTCTGTGTCATTCTTGAAGTGTGGTGCCCAGAACTGGACGCAATACTCAAGATGAGGCCTAACCAGTGCCAAATAGAGGGGAACCAGTACCTCGCATGATTTGGAAGCTATATTTCTATTTGGAAGCCCAAAATAGCATTTGCTTTTTTTGCAGCTACATCATTCAGTCGCTGTTCACTTTGTGCAATTTCCCCATTCACACAAAATGAACAGGAATTGCAAATGTGAACAGGAATCAGGCGCGAGACGAACAGCAAACCAATGTTCAGAAAGTCTTGGTGATCTTGATCATCACTTGTTCACCCTTTCCTAGATGAGGTTGCACTCCCTCATAAAGCAAACAGGCCTATAGCTTGGCAGTACTCTTGGAGCCATTGCAGTGGCTGGAGGCCCAAGTGACTACAGCAGCTCAGAGTGCCTTCTTTCAGCTTTGGCTGGTCAAGTTATAGCTTCTCCTGGATAGGAAGAGCTTGGCAGCAGCAATACACACATTAATAATCTCAAGACTGAATTGCTGTAACATGTTCCATCTGAGGTGGCCCTTTGTGTAGGACCAGAAGCTGCAGTGGCTGCAGAATGCAGCTGCCCGTTTTCAGCATGTAACACTTTTGCTGAGGGAATTGCATTGGCTATATATTTGCTACCAGGCTAGATTTAAAGTTTTGTTATTGGTATATAAAGCCTTAACAACTTGGGACCAGAACACTTGAGAGCACGCCTTCTGACTTATCAACCTGCTGGTAATGTGCTCCTGGTAGTTCCACATGGGTCTGAGGTCTATTTTAAGTCCACTTAGGCCTGGTTCAGACAACACGCTAAACTATGCTGCTTAACCACAAAATGGTTAAGGGAATGCATTATGCGTGTTGTCTGAACCAGGTCTTAGTGTAGAGCTGTTAAGTGTACTGGCTCCCTCTCTATGGAATTCCCTGCCAGTTGATGTCAGGCAGGCATCAATGTTGCTCTGTTTTCGGTGTCCACTAAATACATTTTTATTAAAATAAACTTTTCCAGCCACAGTTTTATTGGTATAATTTGACTTTAAATATTTTATTCTTTTGAATTTTGACTCCCCACCTTTTCCTCGCTGGTTCCCCACTCAGGAATTTTTGTTAGATGTAAAGCATTTTATAAATGTTGTAAATAAATAAAACGAATACATAAATATAGGGGTCCGTGTGTGACCTACAATTTTTAATGCAGTAAATAATTCTTTGATTTAGGAGATTATTAAGAGCATTAGCTCAGATTATGGATTTGGATGCAGAGAACATTTCAGAAACAGTGTGAAAGAATACAAAGTAGATGCAGCCAATTTGTACTGGAGTCTTGTTCTTAGAAGTCATCTGGGTGTTTTGAGAATTTACACACACAATAAATCATTTCAAGTAGGGGAAAAATCTTAATTCACTGTTATTATTGCTAAACCGGTGTTCCCATGAGTTAGGACAATATTGTGTTCAAAGCATTACGAATAATCCAGGTTGCCTTCTTTCTTAACTCTTATCAAAATACCCAAGGTTGCTTAATATCCCCTCTTCTAACTGTACCATTCATTTACCAAATCCATATGATAATATAAATAGTACAGATCTTAGTGGCTATTCTACAGTTATGGGACTTGCTTCTCTAGGCAAGTTGCCAAATTCAGAACATGAGTTCTTTACAAAAGTTATCTAGGATTGTTTTTAGTAGCAAGCATTGAGTTGGCAAGATTTTTTGCCTATAGTATTTTATATTTTTGTCCGTGTTTTAGCATGGGAGCATGTCTTGTAGTTGTTGTTGTTGTTGTTGTTGTTGTTATTATTATTATTATTATTATTATTATTATTATTACAATACCACCCCATAGCTGAAGCTCTCTGGGCAGTTTACAAAGTTTAAAACACAGAACATTAAAAACAAATATACAAAAATTTAAAACCATAAAAACAGATTACATACCATATCCATCTATTCTGCGTCAGTTAAAAACTCAACATATGCTGTTAAATGCCTGGGAAAAGAGAAAAGTTTTGATCTGGCACTGAAAAGACAACAATGTTGGTGCCAGGCAAGCCTCGTCAGGGACATTGTTCCATAATTGGGGGGCCACCACTGATAAGGCCCTCTCCCTTGATGCCATCCTCCGAGCTTCCCTCGGAGTAGGAACCCAGAGGAGGACCTTAGAGGTTGAGCGTAGTGAACGGGTAGGCTCATGTCGGGAGAGGCATTCCATCAGGTATTGTGGTCCCAAGCCGTGTAAGGCTTTATAGGTTAAAACCAGCACCTTGAATTGGTGCAGTTTCTCCATCCCAATACTTAACAGAATAACTAATTAGGCAATGAGTAAAATGGAACACAAGCAGGGCAGCACAGCAGCAGCAGCTTCTATTACCTGGCTGCTCGGAAACCATTGTTTAGCTACTACATGGAGCAAATACTACATGGAGCAAATACTACATGGAGCACATCCATTAGTTCAGTGGATGTGATATGAAAGCAGTGGGCTTTAATGAAGTTCATAAAATAATATATGTAGTAGTTTATCGCTGCCAGGATGGGAGCAATAGAATAAAATCTAGCCTCCATTTACCAAACTCTAAAGTTTGGGGCTAATACTCTAAATTACAGTTTTGTATCATCTGCAAAGTCCACTTCCTTTATTCAAATAATTGATGGAGATGTTGATTGGTCCAGTCCCTTATGGGGTCCTGCTCAGTATCTCTTTTAGCACAACGACAATCCATTCTTTGTTACCTTTTAAAGGAAGTATTTCATCCAACTGCATACCAGTGTCATGTACCTCCCAAATTAGTGTTTGTATCCATATTTTACAAAACCATTTTGAGCTTATAAATGCCCTCCTCCTCTCCCACCATGCCTATATCAACACCATATGTTCTTGGAATTTAAATTCGTGTTCCTCTACAATCTGACACCCCCAAACTCTCAAGGGTCATTCAGTTAAAATGGTGTTCCCTAACTAAGGGGAAGCCTGTGCTTTGAAATAGATCAAGCAAACCACTCTTGCACAAGTGGGGGTCCCATATTTGCTATACTATATTTATGTTTCCATTGGATATTTTTCTATTCCCCCCTTTCTTTTCCCCCCATAGATTTTTCCTAAATGAAACAGTAACCCAGTAATATTCAAGTCCAGTTTTCAAACCCACAATGTTTGAGTAGCCCCTAAATTAGGCAAACAGATTTGCCCAACCCTAAAACAGACTGGGCTCATTTTCCAGCTCACACACCCTCACTCTGATCATTGGCTTAGTCTGTTTGCATGCCCTAATAAAACATACTTCTGTTCTAGGCTTGAACACCAGTTAACACTAATAGTAGTAGGTTGAATATGATGTAACAGAAATGCAAGGCAACATATTGAGGTTTATCCTAAGATGCATTTTCAACCAAAATAGCTGTTTTTTAGCATTTAATTTTCACTGTTATTAAATATAACTACAGGGGTCTCATGCAAATCCACAAAGTCTCAGACCGAGGCCAGATCTACACCTTGTGTCAAATCATTACGATGCCATCATGATAATGTTATATTCCTCTGGTGCATTTATAACTTGTAGGACACACAGTGACATTTGCTGCAGTATTTTGGATAATGTGGAATAAAAAGCTGGAAATGACACAATGAAAGTAGTATATGAAATTTATTTTATTATTTATTTATTTAAAACATTTGTATCCCGCCTTATATCATTAAGATCTCAGGGCGGCATACATGGGATGCATAATGTGCCCCCAACAGTTATTAGTGCACTTCAATCCTGCTATAAAGTAGTGTAGATCTAGCCCTTGCTCACACAAACAGAAGTTGAGCTAATAAAACTGTTCCTAGATTGGATCACAGATGCAGGAAGAGAAGGGAAACCCCGTGAGGGAGTGAAAAAGCAAGCTGAAGGCAGGGGCGGAACCAAGGATAATCTTGCAAAATATTATTTGTATAAAAAAGGGTTTAATGAAGGTGCCTTCATTGAGCAGACAACTGCAAAAACCTTGTTGAATAAGCTCTGAGGAAGGACGTTTTTTGTCCAAAACGCGTAGGCACCAAACGCGTAGGCAAAACGCGTAGGTGCTTACGCGTTTTGGACAAAAATGTCCTTCCTCAGGGCTTATTCAACAAGGTTTTTGCAGTTGTCTGCTCAATGAAGGCACCTTCATTAAACCCTTTTTTATACAGAATCATCTATTGGACAGGTGACAGGGAAACTTGTTATTTTCCAATCTTATATTATAGGACCTAAGCCCACTTACAGAGCCAACGCTATTGTAATGGCCACCACTGAGGTCAGGAATTGCATTGTTTTGCAGTTTCTCATATCTTTGGCATTAAAAATGCCCTAACTATATGCCTCAGCTTTTCACTTAAGAGCGAGTTTTGCCATTTGATATATCTCATGTCTATTGTCACTCCTAATGGTGAACTCAGGTGGTGAGTGCTAATAGGTCTGTAGTCCACATCTTCTTCTTTAAGAAAAAAAAAAACACAAAATGGCGGGTGCGACGCCTCTCCATCTGAGGTTGTCGCGTGCCGTGTGTGAACAGAAGGGGAGATCTCGCGATAAAAATATTGCAAGATCTTCACCCCTCCGCCCCACTAGCTCTAGCTAAGGGCTGAGAAACAAGAGGAAGGGATCAACATGCATGGGGGAACCCTAAGTTTTGCAGAAGTACACACAGATATTTTACAAACATAAAGGGACAACTCCTCCAACAGCCCAATGAAGGCTGACCATGCTCCGTAGCCTTGGAATTTAGATACTGTTGAAAGAAAAATGGAACAAGGAAAGAGGGAGATGAAATGGCTGGTTGGAACCCAGAACAGGATGATTCCTCTTAGAGGGAGGTGGTAGGGGGAGATACACTACAACCTCGTAGAGGGGAGATATGCTGCAACAGCAAATGAGACCTGTTGATGTAGGTCTCACTTGCTATTATAGTTCCTTATGAAACAGACTGAATATTTCCTGCTAAATGGTGAAAAAAAGTCAATTTACCTAAGGCACGACTGTGATCAGGGAACAATGTCTTTGCCACTTCAATTGGCAAAGGGCTGTGATTGTAGGTTGTGATGATTTTAGTGTTACTGCCAGTTTACAAAGAATGGAATCTTGGTAGTAACATGTTATAGGGATACTTGAGAAATTTTGTCTTTATGAATTCTGATACAAACTGATTTGATGTGCACCGCCTGGATTAATGTGTGGATTGGAATGTAGCTATCTCTCTCACTTCTGATTTCTCACTTCTCTTAATTTTGCGATGCAGTTCTCAGCTATAAAACCCTATCGATCCGCATCTAAAATGTCTATTTTGAGAGAAAAGAGGTTTAAATACAAGTCTTGTGAGAAAATAAGTTAAAATAAGTAATTAAATATGTATTTAAATGTAACATTTCTGCAGATTTTAAGAAATTATTTTTATTGCAAATTAATTCAGAAACAGGATGGAACTAATTTATGAATTAACACATGAGAAAGTGCACAGGCTGAAATAAAACTGGCCCATCCATCCCCAAATGTCTAGGGGCTCTCCCTGTCAAATACGATGTGATATTTCCCCTGGTATCTTCTAACCAGTTCATTTATAAAGTGCTCAACCATTATTTAGGCATTAAGGGCACAATCCTAGGGATCGTGCTATTGATTATCATAAACCCTGAACTCAGAGGCTTATGATCATCCTATCCAGAGCAGGAGGAGTGACAGAGGCAATCTTCGCCTTCCTATCCTCCCACCCTGCATTTTTTGCCATCAGGGGCTCTTCCACACGTCGTACTGAAAGCGCTTCCATCCGCCCCCAGTGCACCCCGAAAACGATCGTGTAGCTTGCCTGTAAAAGAGACGAGGAAGAGGCGTCCTTGCCGGCGCCACCCACGAGGAGGGAGGTGGGTGGCGGCGGCGGCGGCGCCACTGGCAAGGACGCCTCTTCCTCATCTCTTTTACAGGCAAGCTACACGATAGTTTTTGGGATGCACTGGGGGCGGATGGAAGCGCTTTCAGTACGACGTGTGGAAGAGCCCCTGGTCACTATCCTAGTATCTGGTCACTCTAGTATAGCTTGAGTGACCAGATACAAAAGAGGGCAGGGCTCCTGCAGCTTTAACTGAGCATGTTGTTGGAGGGGGTGGGGCTTGCCGGCACAGCCCCACAACCGCCTTACATACTGGATGAATGTGTGAAAGAAGTTGTGTGTACCCATCTTGCAAATCCTGTTCGTAAACACCTGGTTCATCAGACAAACACTCATTCTGCATGGAAAGAGCAGGCTGTCCCTTCTTCTTCAACACACCTGCATTTGTCTAGTTTCAGTTTGATTTAATTGGTGGATTGGATGCCAGCAGGTCTGCTTTTCAAGGAATATCCCTTTCAAGCCCAGCCCGAGAGTTCCTTTTGCGTCTTCCATTTAAACTATTGAACTAGTTCATTTTGAAAGAGCTCAGCCACTCTTTAGAAATTGAACTGTTTGAAATAATATTCTTTTTTCCAGGACAGGAAAAAAGGGCATAAATGAACCTCCTATCTTGAAAGAATCCACAGAACCAGGTCTGTGTTTCCAACATCTCCTCCTGCCATAGAACAGTGGAGAATTCAGCCAGGGATGACATTGGAGTATATGCACACTGTGCCCGTGGCAATTCTGATGCCAATTAAAGCTTTAAAATATACAGGCAACCCTGTTGGTTAATAATAAGGTGTGTTTTTAGTGGTTGTAATTTAACATTGGGAGAAGAGCAGAGAAACTTGATGGGGGGAACTAGGAAGAAGAGAAAAACTGCTAGATGGTTTATTGAGTACAATTGAATTAGTGGTTTGTGCTCTCATGTGCCCTCTTCCTGTAAAACCAACTTTCTCAGCCAGCAAATAATGCTGGAAATGTGGTCACCAGTATCATTACCAAGAATAACCACCCGTTAGCACATGTGGTGTTGGCATTTAGGATTTGCTTGACATTTATAAAGCTTCTGTTACTCCCTCAGGGACCAAAACAATGGTGAGGTATATTGCGTAGGGAGGGAAACTTCCCTGCGTTGATCACACACCGTTGCTTAAATACAGTTGCTCATATTTATTTTATTTAGGTATATATTAAATGTGTAGGCTGCACTGTCCCAAAAACTCAGGATGAGTAACAATATATTAAAAATATGATGCCAACCTATTATACAAGATAGACAAAATATGATAAACGTTGAAGTCAGCCCTTAAGTTACCTTATCAGTAGCGCTGACGATTCAGTCAAAAATAGTCATACTTGCAGAAAATGTTCAGATCCAGGCCTTGACAAGTTGCCAGAGGAGATGGCTATAGAACACCTAAGGGGCATTTGCAACCCCCTCCCATCCACACACCTCTCTGCACTTACTTGAAGTCCTAGCTTGGCACGTTGGTGATCGATGTAAGAAGTCATTCTAGTTGACTGTATATTGTGACAGAACATAGATTGGAGGCAGCCTCTCAGATATGCTAGGTCTAAACTATTTATGATGAAATCCTTTGCATGTCTTCTGCGATGTACAATATACATTACAATGAATGGTGAACATTTTGAATATTAACAGGAATGTAATACAGGTGTACCAGTCAGGCAGTTAAACCTACTCCAGCCTCCCTCAACCCCGGTGCCTTCTATATGTTTTGGACTTCAATTTACATAATCCCAAAACTGCATGGTCAATGATCAGGAATCCCAAGAGTTGAAACCCAAAACATCTGGAAGGCATCCTGTTGGTGAAGGCATAAAAGACAGGAAGAAATAATAGAAAATAGAATACAGTGATGGTTTTGCACCTGCAACACCTCAGACTCTGATGGCTCATCCTTATGATACTTTGTGGCAAGCAACGTGGATGTAGAACACCAACCCTTTTCCAGTTACAGCTTCTTTATAGTTGGTTGAGAAAAAGCAAGCAGTGATTTCTTTGGCCATATGTTATTCACTTTGAGAGTATATGAAGTATCATAAGAAGTGGGATTGACTTTGCACCCAAACTTACAGGACCAACCTTAGCTTGAATGTGAATGATTTAGGCCATAATCCAGCCTTCTGAAACCTAGCACCCTCAAGATGTTTTTGATTATAATTCCCATCAGCCCCAACAATGGTCAATGGTCAGGTTTGATGGAAGTTGTAATCCAACACATATGAAGGGCACAAGGATGGTGAATCCTGTGCACATGTAACATGGAAGTGATTCCACTTGAGCTCAATGGTGCTTACCCCTGAGTGGACATGCATAGGATTGCACTATTAGTCTGCAAATTAAGTTGTAAAACCATAACTAATGACTATTGTGAACCACTGAGATATTTTACTGAATTCAGTGGTATATAAATGCTACAAATAAATAAGTAAATAAACTTTCAGATGGGGACAGATGGGCATACTGTGCCTTTCACCTGCCAGAATATGGAAGATATGTCTTTGCAATCACAGCTAAGAAGGATTTGTCTCGTCATTTTTGCACTTGGTATATATCATGGTCACAGGGCCCACCAGGGGTTCCAATCTGGCCCTGTGAGATTCACATAAAGCCATTGCCCCTTCTCCTCCTGCTGGCCCATTCAGATCACCAATAGTTTAGTGACCTCATGGCTTTTGAGCACTTTTTCTCATTCTAAAATGTTGAAATGCTTCTCATAAATCTTAGTTACTAGCAGTAAGAACGTTAATCTAAAATATGCTGGTGTTTTAGCTATTTTTAATATTTTGGCTCCCGTGAGCCGATTCCCATGAGCTTCTCTGGAACTGAATTTGTCTCTCAGGCTAAAAGAGGTTGAACATGCCTGACACAGGGCTTCACTACACCAGGCTAAAATCCCACATCCCTACCAGGGTTTCTGCTTCCGGATTTTTTGAGAGATTAAGATTGGTTCCTTTACATAGGTGGACATATGCTTTGAATTGAGGACACCCCTTTCTTGGTAAGTTCTGTATGTTTTCTACATGTTTAATTTTACAGCCACTAGATGACGCTGCCAATATATCGGATTAATCTTGCTTATTGAGTTATCTTTGATCATTTTGAAAGTGGGATAATGGGTAAAAAGGCAGGGAGATGTCTTGGAGGTTGACAACATGGTGGAAAGGACCTGCAAACCTCCGTGATGGACCAATCATGAGCATGCAATAAATCACTCATGTAGAAATGCTCACAATCTTTTTAAAAAATCGCCTGTGTCATAATTAACATATATGTGCACACACATGTAGGAGGAATGCCTACATGTCCAGTTACTAGCATGTGAACAACTCATTACTATAATTGTCCTAGATACATTTAGTAAGCCAGAAATATTCTCATTTTCATGTATTACTCCATCTACTGAAGGAGAGGACTAGCTACATATTTAACAAGATGCACTAACATAGCATTGTATGAATTTTCATGCACTTGCGTATTCCCATGGGATTGCATTTTCTATTTTGACTTATAACTGTGGTCTATTGTTAGTCACTGCTGACTAGAGGAACAGTGTTCTAAAAATGCTATTTCCAGGCTCTAAAACTAGTATGTAAAATTTGGCCCATGGATATGGAAGTCAAAGTTCATATCTTCATCATATTGCTTTTGTGAGACACTACATTTCATGACTCTAAATGATACAGAGGCTAAGTAGGTCTGGATATTATTAGTGCCTGGCTGAGACCAATTGGGACCAAAAAATACACCACTTTAGCCATTGCTATATGAGACAAATGGATTCCGTTATTGTCCTAATATAAGCAGCTGTTCATACAGTTGGTATATATGATGTACTGTATTTTACAGATGAACACAATGCATTTTTGTACAGATACCACTAGAACTATGCAGTTGATGCAATTCCCTTCAAAATATTACAAGACCTACAACTTTATCAAGATTTTTGGCAAATTATATTGTGTTGTGTTGCAATGGAACTTCGCTGAATGCCACAGCAAGACAGAGGGCTTGATGTTAACCACTCTCATGAGTGTAATGAGATAAGACAGACCAGGAACCAAACCATATGGGAAGATTGTGAAAGTGCTTCCGATACATTTGAGTCACATGCCACTGGTATTCACTAGGAAGTACTATTTCACAATGAACATCAAGAACAATAGGAAATGTAATTGACAATATTTTAAAACATTAAGGGAGCAATCCTATGAACCCTAGACAGAATTTGAGGAAAGGGCATAGGACAGTTCAGATTCCTGGATCTGAGGTCAGAGTCTGTGCTCTGACCTCAGAGCCAGAAATCTAAGCTCCCCACATGTGTCCCCTCCCCCTTGCAACTGGTGCAGACAGAACCGCGCCAACAACATCGGAGGGCACAAGGGGGAGGGGACACATGTGAGACAACATCGGAGAGGACAGACATGCCAGACATGCCAGTGGGCAGTGAAGAGACTGGTGAGGCCGAATAACACTGTACACCAGGTCTCCCCAGCCTCTTTCCCTCCTGCTCTGCAGAGCCCCAGCTAGATGGGCAAAAATGCCAGTCTACCTTAAATGCAGAGCGGGAGGAGTGCAGAGGCAAAGATTGCTTCTGCCACGCCTCCTGCTCTGCATTGGATGGCTGCATGGCCATCCCCATAGGATTGCACCCTAATCTCTTTTTGGCGCCAACGTTGTTATCTTTTCGGCGCCAGGTCAAGACCTTTCTCTTCTCCCAGGAATTTTAACAGCATTTTAACAGCATTTAATAACGTTAAGTTTGTTTTAATGGACCCCAGAATTGTTGTTTTAAATCAGCAGTTCTCAACCTGTGGGTCGGGACCCCTTTGGGGGTCGAATGACTCTTTCACAGGGGTTGCCTAAGACCATCGGAAAATACATATTTCCGATGGTCTTAGGAAACTGTATTGACTGAACTATGTCATGTATCATCTTTTGTATTATTAAAGCTATTGTTATGTATTATTTTTATTAGCAAACCATCCCATGACAATGGATCGTGTAGAGAAGAATGAAAATAATTTTATGGTTGGGGGTCACCACAACATGAGGAACTGTATTAAAGGGTCGTGGCATTAGGAAGGTTGAGAACCACTGTTTTAAATGAATACTGTTGTTTTTTTATACTGTTTTTATGTTTTTTAAATTTTTTGTATACTTTTAGTGTCTACTATTTTTAATTGTTGTAAACCGCCCAGAGAGCTTCGGCTGGGGGGCGGTATATAAATGTAATAAAATAAATAAATAAATAAATAAATAAATAATCTTTTTAGGCAATACTTATTTCCTTGAAGAATCAAACATAGAAGCAATCAACAGTATATCTAGTATAGCATAGTAGATATAACATAGTTCAGGCGTGGATAACATTCGGCCATTGGTGGCACAGCAGCTATGGCAAATCGCAACTTATGGCTTTGAAAAGAACCTTGGATTCGTCAAGCTCAGCACGTCGCATGATGTGTTCTGCGTACAAGTTGAATAGGTAGGGTGAGAGTATGTGTATGCATGGCTATAGTTAGAGCAGTCAAACACTTCTTTACTTTTTAAGAGCAAAATAAGCTCAGTTCTATCCCTTTGGTCCATAAATCAAATGCTAGTTCTCTCAGACCAGTGGTTCAGGTTTGCTGCTGGACAATTCTGAGATGCTTTATTTTTTTTATCATTTAAAAATATTTACATACCACTGGCAATAAAGAACATCACAATGTATTACAAATTAAAATTAAAATGTGGTAATCATGTTGGGATGAGTACCCTGATGTTGCTCTGTGGTGTTTCCTTCAGTATAAAGGATGACTGAAGTGTTTCTTTAAATACCAGTGTATATTCACTGGGGAGCCACAGCGCAAACAAGTCTCCTAGGTGTTTATGGGCCCTTGTCTGAAATGGTCCTGAACCACTCTCAGTTGTGCCAAACCCATCTTCCTTTCTCTTGAAAGCGGTTTCCAGAGATTTCTAAGAAGTCTATGGTTGTAAAATGGGAATTTTTTAGTTTTCAAGACAGGAAGAGCAGAAATTATTTTGCATTGCAGAGATGTTGTGGCCGAAAAGGGTTTACCCCAGCTCAAGGAGGCAGGCTCTGGTTGTTATTAGTTATGTTGAGGATACAGAAGACAACAGGCGGCTTGCCAAATCCTACTGCAAAGCATAGTGATCACACACTCACATCTGGCCTTCATTAATTTTAAGTAGTCCGCTGTGGACTGAAGAATGATCAGAGGGGGAAGGGAGCTAAACACCCTACTGAATGCTTTGGCTAGGAAGCTCTTACAACAAATTTTGTAAGAACTTGTTCCTGAACAGGGTCTATTTTGTATGTGTGCATGAAGATAATGATTTAGCATGCACAAACGGGCCTAGGCCAGAACATGTCTATCTAGACCCAAGTCTTGGGTGAATATGTCCACAAAGGGGTTCATAAGGGGTTTTACATAGTTATTCATTAAAGATTTCACTTTCTGTAACTAGGTAGTTCATTTTAGACTCATTATCAATTTGAATGAGTACAATGCCTATGGATAGTATCCTGCCCATCTGACCATCGTCAGGTTATCTGACAGAACAGACCATTCACTCTTTGGGGGGTGGGGTGGAGGGATGATGTGGTTGTTGCGTAGCAAAGCCATGAGTTGACTTCTTGCAAATATATGTATTGAGATCTTGTTTCACTGTATGATGCAAAACATTCAAATAAAGTGGATTCAATGAAGATGTGTGATGAGTCATCTTAACATGTGTAGAACACATTCAAAAACTGTTTCAAATGCCAGACAGGCCCTTCAAAGAGCAACTTCTGGTAACTTGTCACATAGCTGACCATCTAAGTCATACTCCTGTTTTTCCCTAAATTGAGCACTAGATTGGTACATTCTTGAGTTGAGAGTATGTATTCTTTCTTCTACATCTACAGTCAGCTTCTGGGCCTGTATATTGGCAAAATAAGCCTAGATAGTGCCTTGGACTGCAAGAAGATCAAACCAGTCCATACTCCAGGAAATAAAGCCAGACTGCTCACTTGAGGGAATGGTATTAAAGGCAAAACTGAGGTACTTTGGTCACATAATGAGAAGACAGGATACCCTGGAGAAGAGGCTGATGTTAGGGAAAGTGGAAGGCAAAAGGAAGAGGGGCCGACCAAGGGCAAGATGGATGGATGATATTCTGGAGGTGACAGACTTGACCTTGGGGGAGCTAGGGGTGGCGACAGCCGACAGAAAGCCCTGGCGTGGACTGGTCCATGAAGTCACGAAGAGTCAGAAGCGACTGAACGAATAAACAACAAAAAACTGGGTAATGTGCACTTAAGCAGTAGGGTGAATGCTTTAAAATGTACATATTTGTGTGGACAGCTATTTATTCTTTAATTTGACATATTTTTCCTCAGTTTTCTCAAAGAAACTCAAAGTATACATGACAACTACTCCATTTTACTCTCACACCAGTTTGTGAGGTAGAGCCTTAGAGATAGTGGCTTGCCCATGGCCACCCAGTGTGTCACATAGGGGAGAAGAGATTTGAACCTAGTTCACCCTTATGATATACCTGTGGTACCTTTAAGGGGTTGAAAACTTGATAGCCAAGGGCCCTGCTTTTCTTTCTGATGGTTCTTTATCTTTAAACCAAAAAAGAAAAGAAAAGAAAAAAGGATGGATGATTCTTTATCTTTAACCAGAATGGAAGTGGAGAGCCCTCCTCTGAACTTCCGCCTGTAAAGTAGAATGCATCGCAGTGAATATAACCAGATACAGGCAAGAATCTGTCTTCCATCTTATTCTGTTGTGGTGATAGCAGTGGAAAAAAAAACCTTACTTTTCCACCAGCATAGTGTCTACTCCGAAACCACTGTGTAGTCCTGTGATTCTATTTTGGATGGTGAATGGCCTTCCTGGTGTAAGCTCAGGTGTGCAATGGTATGTTTGGGTCTGCCCCCCTTCTTAGGACTAGTATCACATATAAGGAATAATTAAGTTGAAAACTATAGGTCAGTCAAACCTTTTCCCCAATGCCTTCTCAGATTAATTTTTGTAGGACTGATGAATCTGTCTGTTTCTGTCCATGTCACTTTCACATATTTTTATCCATTATTCCATTCTGCTACACTTCTGGATTAATCTGCAATCTTAAGAAAATCCTCTCAAAATATCTATTTAAATGTGTATTATTCCCTTAAAGTACAGAATAAAATGTGTGTTTCACTCAAACTACATATCTAAAGATTTTTTTTTTCTTTAATACATATGGAAGGTGCTCAACTGTTACTCCCTCTTAAGGAGCAAGTTCATAGCTTGGGGTTTTTCCTGAAGCCGTCATTGAACTCCATTAGATGAATGTTTTATTTCACACTCATTACTGGGCACTCACAGATTTTTGCGGGTCCCTCTCACAATGTCACCTGCCTTCCACGTGCCTCCTGCCCCTTCTAGCCTTCTTCAAACTACAAAAACACACCCCAGTAAGTCCGACTTATTTTTCCAGATGGAAGTTGCTGCTATCTCCTGCTCTGTGCAGGAGAAGCAGCAGGATCAAAATGGCCCACTGAATGGGCCACATGCATATTGTTTACTTCCTCTTTCAAAAGTGGAAGTTAATGAGGGGCAAATGCGTGGGCGGAGAAGCTACAATAAGCAAATATGATTTCCCCCATGTGTTGATGCTCTCCATCACTTGAAGCTCAGGTGGCCTCAGTGGCGCGGAGTCCCTTCTACCAACTTCAGTTGGTGGCCCAGCCAGACCCCTATCTGGACAGGGATAACCTGGCTTTAGTTGTCTACGCTCTGGTAACCTCCAAGTTAGATCACTGCAAAGCACTCTATGTGGGGCTGCCTTTGCAGACAGTTCAAAAGCTGCAGCTTAAGCTAAATGCAGCAGCCAGATTGATAACAGGGACCAGGAGGTTCAAACATATAAGACAGACACTGGCCCACTTCCATTGGCTGCCTGTATGTTTCCTAGAGTGACCTTATGAAAAAGAGGACAGGGCTCCTGTAACTTTAACAGTTGTATTGAAAAGGGAATTTCAGCGGGTGTCATTTGTATGCATGCAGCACTCGGTGAAATTCCCTCTTCATCACAACAGTTAAAGCTGCAGGAGCTATACTAGAGTGACCAGTTTTAAAAGAAGGCAGGGCACCTGCAGCTTTAACTGTTGTGATGAAGAGGAAATTTCACCAGGTTCCCCATATATACAAATGACACCTGCAGAAATGCCCTTTTCAATACAACTTTTAAAGATACAGGAGCCCTGTCCTCCTTTTCATATGGTCACCCTAATGTTTCCAAGCCCGATTCAATGTGCTGCTTCTAACCTATAAAGCCATACATGGCTCCGGACCACAATACTGGGTGAAACGCGTGTCTTGACATGAACCTACCTGTACTCTATGCTCAATATCTGTCAATTTTGTTTTCTTCTCATTTTTCCAATCTTAAAATAGTTCATTACGCACATTGAGATTTTTGAAAAGTTAACATGAAAATTCATATGCATTTTTGAGTATGTTTCTCCGAATATTTGCAAGCAATTTCCCTAATACAATGCATTGTAATGTCATTTTCACTGATATAGACTTTTTTGTGTGCACTTTCCCCTCAAATATACATTTTTGTACAAATTTTTTTGAATAGAGAACTCCATTGCAAAATTTCAAGAAGTGCAAATTCTGAAGGATAACTTTCTGTTTAGGTCTTGGTTTGAAAGTGCGAAATTAGGGAAGTTTGCATTTCGATGCAAACTGAACAAATTTATCTGCCATCCTTAATTTTACATAGGAATTCACAGAGATCAAAATTCTCAAGCATCCCTAGACTCCAAGTGGTTGTGGTTGATGTCGTGGAGATTTTTGCAACAAGAAGATGGAATATAAACATCGGAAACAAACAAACTTCTGAATCAGCTTCTCTTTTGGGTCAGTGGTTCACACAGTAAGTACCTCTGCCCTTGACGGAGGTTCAGTGTCGGTGTGTGATCTATCTGGCCCATAGCTCAAACTGATCCAGGTGTCACCACAGCTGTAAGGAGTGCAGACCATGGGGAATTGGTTTCTAATGTCAACCACATTGCTACAGTAAATTTTGAATCCACTCTGTGTCTTTGATTGAAAGGTATCTCATAAGCATGGGATAGTAGCTGGGCAGATGACCTCACAACACATAGACATCACTGTTCCTTTGCTGCTTACAAATTCTGTCCAAACTCTTCGCTTTCCTTGGAAACTCACTAGGAATATTTAATGAGCCATTTTACCCAACTCCTTCATCTACGTCTTTCTTGAGCCTCAGACACTCCCTATTTGAGGGACATGTATGCCTGTGTCTGTCTGTAGGTATGAGAAGTGGGGAGCAACACTTAAACACTGAGCTCTCTCTCTCTCTCTTTTACACACTCTCACTTTCTTTCTTTTACCCTCATTAGAAATACCTGTGGGCAGAAAGAGCATTATTGGAACAACCACTTTGACTACTGTAACATTTTCCACTCAGATCCCTGACTTTTTATTTCATGTTTTCCTTGGACTGGCATACATGTAATGGCTGAAGAATATTTTCAGCCAATGTGTATCTCCAACAATTGTCCTTCCCTGACTTCGTCTGTAGAGGGCAGCTGAAATATAATGCATCTATTGATCATGTGTCCAATGTGAACGCTGTACTTCTTCTACAGCAGAGAGGTTTGACTGCTCATCAAGAAAAACAGTCACTAAGAGTTGATTCACACAGTCATTTTTATTTTTAATTTTGTCTATAGGCACACAAAGCTCCTGAATTTTCCTTGGAATGCTGCTGTACTGTGGGGCTGTGTCATGATACCGCTGCAGAAATTCCTGGAATAGCAGGGCTGCTGCTAGATATCCTGCACTGTCAGTGGGAGCTGATGCAGCCTATACTTACACATGGCATGGTGCATAGGCCCAGTAATGGGAGGGGGGACATGATTGCGGGCATAGGTGTGGCCATGGATAGGCTGCCATGGCTCATGAGTAGAGGAAAAGAACCCATGCATCTAATGACAAGGCATACTGCAAATATTAGATAAAGTCTAGGAGGTGGTTATGGGGACTGGCATGTTGAGCGCCTGCCCTTCAGATTTTGCCACTACTGCCAGGGATTTTGCCGGGGCACCATGCAACCCACAGACCAGCCTTCCCTAGCCTGTTACCCTCCAGATGTATTGACCTGCAACACCCAGAATTCTACACCTCCAACACATCTGGGGGGCAACAGCTTGGGGAAAACTGTCTCAGACCCTGACAGCTTGTGGGAGGATCCTATGGGTTCTTCTGAAACAGCAGAGGATTATTCTCATATGCCTTTTCCCTATATACTCAGGTTTTTAGCAAGTGTGCATCTGGAGTCTCTACCTTCAGAGAGACCTTCACCAGGAATGCAGTGTATTCCCCTCTCCCAGTTCATTACCATCTGTACTTTCACACATAGGAAGTATACTGCAGGGGGAGGCATATATTGCATGTGGGGTACAATAAGCAATATGTTGTCTGCATGCACTGCTAGGATCCCTGCAATGGACAGGCTCTCTGGTCTCCCCCTATAGAAGGTGACCCCACGTGTTGTGCTTTGTTTTGTGAATAGCAATAGATCATTGATGGGGAAAATGTAAGTGAGTGAAGCAATAGATCATTGATGGTGAGTGAGTGAATGCCATGTGCTAAACTTGTCCATGCTGACCCACCTAACCCAGTCTCTGGTAGGTGGGGGGGATGCCAAGTTTTGCCCTTTTTCAAATACATTCCAAATTGCAGCCCTTTTATTTTGTACTATACGAGTCAAGGAGGAAGAACGAATCCTTTGAAAAATAATCCACACCTTCTTTTCATAGCCCTGCCCTTTAGTCTGCACAGTCTAAGACTGGGTTCTTTTTCTTATACTGCAATGGGATGCTGGGGAACTGGCTTATACACACCCAAAGTCGATGGGTTGATGGTGAATTGTGGAGAAGAGATAGTTGCAATCATCCGCACCATTTCTCCTCACCTCCCAACTCCCTAACTTCACCCTCTAAAGTACCTCCTTCTCCCCCACTACTCTAAACAAACTCCTGCATTGATGTCAGGCAGGGGAGGGGGATACACACAACTCTTTCCTACTATTGAATGTTTGCAATTGCAATTGCCTGGAAGGGGCCGTGGGGCTGCACAGGCTAGCTCTGCCCACTGCCATTGCTGGGCACTGTCACCACCACCCCTGCCCCGCCCAAATGTTTGTTGGAAACCATTCTTTGCATGGAGAGCCCCTACACAAGAGGAGAGACCCTTATATACAGGAGCTTGTGTGGTAAACTCTTTCTGATGAATGTCAAATTGATGTTCATTGAGGGATTGTGGCAGGTGGGTGGGATTAGTACACACACACACACACCATACATGTTCATTCAATGAATGAGGAGGATTGAGTGCACACCCACTAAGAGTGTAAAATACACACACGTTTGCAATGGTAATGGTAAAGTAAGATCTATTCAGTTGAATAGTCTTCCACCACTTGCATTCTAATCATCAACCCTATCATTTCATCACCCCCAGCACCTCAGGATACCACAGAGTTGACATGGCTCTACAACTGGGTCAAGGATGTTTATTGCCCAGGACAGCCCAGGTCCTCCCCTCATTCTAAGCAGAGACCAGGGCCTGAGCAGGACTGCTGGCTAGAAGACCTGCAGGAAAATTCCCCAGACTGTTCAGAAACCCCCCCTCCCCCGATCCATCAGCTTCCTGGGGCGGCACATCTACTTTGGTCCACAAACATTGCAGAAGTTAAAGGTACCTTGAAGGTCAAAACTGATCTGTTTGTGCCAACAGAGCCTTTCCTGGCTCTCCCTATTTGAGGTGGGGAGTGAGCCTCCCCAACAACCAATTCTCAAGGTTCTGTTTGCTGGCCATCCTTTTGTGTGTCAGAAGTAGTTGGAAAGTCGCTTATCTCTTATGTATATGCATAAAATCCTCACTGGCCTGATTGACAGAATTAAAACCCTGATCCACTCAACCAGGTTCCATCTTAGGCCTTTGCTAGACCTACCTGGGAATCCGTGCGGGAAGAGGGGCGAGTCCGCGGTACAAGTAGCGTGGGCCGTCGCTCCAATCCAGACGTCAGACGTCAGCCCCGTTGCTTCCGCCATATTTTTTTGTTTGTTTAAAGGGGCCACTGCGCAGGTAAGTTTTTTTTTAAAAAAAAGAATATGTTGCCGCTCTCCCCTTGCCCCGATCTCCCCCCTGGCCGCGATCTCTCCCTCCTGGCCGCAATCTCTCCCCCTGCCCCGATGGGTACAGCGCTCCTGAGGAGCGCTTCACCCCATCTGCCGCTTTCCCCGGCTACTCGTGAGTAATTGCGGTAGCCAGGAAAAGCGGCAGAACGATCTACACACTCGCGGTCTCAGGCTTGGCCCAAAGCCGCAGGAAATACCAGGCTACAACTGGAGCCCTTTACCCCGGGGCAAGGGAGGGTTGACCCCTGCCTGAGCCCGGGATCCCCTGTGTGTCATCTGGACACACAGGGGTGAGCCCAGGATTCACCCCGGGCTAACCCATGGTCTAGCAAAGACCTTAGTCTTGGCTTCTGAGAGCCAAGAACCCTCACCTAACTTGCCTTGCCTTTCACAAAAGGCTCTAGCTATGTACCCTACCCACATATCATAGGTCTTCACACTTCTCCTGCTCCCACTTCTACCCCATTCTAGAGTTTGGAGATGAAGACGTTAGTTCAGGCTTGGGGCACATGTAGCAGGAGGACCATACTTGCTTTTGTGGATGCTGGGTACAGTCTGCCTTTCCATTGCTACTATACTACAAAAGAAGACTAAAGCAGGGATAGGGGTAGGAGAGAGGTGCTCCTCCGTCTTTGGACTGCAACTCCCATCATCCTTTCTCCCATTTGGTGATCCGAGCCTTCAAAATGAATAGTGCCAAATGCCAAACAGCCTGTCAATCAGAAACTTGGTGGGAAGATCAAGTAGTAGGTGTACAGACAGAGGGGTGTGTGTGTGTGTGTGTGTGTGTATGTGTGTCAATTGTCGGGGTGTCCTCTGTGGCTGTTCCTTGAAAAGCAGTTTGATGAGCAGTAATTAAGAGGTGATCATGCTTAGCATCATGTCATGAAAAGTTTCTCTGGATTTCTGCATTCTGCAGCCTTCCGCTACTTGGCATCCTCCAGATGCTTTGGATTTGAAACCCATCAGCCCCAGCCAGCATGGCCAATGATCAGAAATGCTAGTCCAAAACATCTGGAGGACACCAGGTTAGGGAAGGCTGTGTTAAAACTCACAAGAACAGGCTGGGATGCCGCCACCACTGCTTCTTGCCAGTTGGCACCCCAAGCAGCCAAAGGACTACATGAAAGCATCTCTAGATTGTGGTCAGTATGTAGACATGCTGGAGAGCTAGAGGTCCAGGTAGGCTGTTTACCTTCGCTCATTCTGGCACTGTCCTGGACATGTATTTAAATGGACCTGAACCAGCCTAAGCTCAAAGGTCATTTAATGCGAAAGGAATTAAGGCTGCAAGCCCATGCAGGCATATTTGGGGGAAGTGGGGGTTGCTTTTGAGTGGGCATGTGTAGAGCTGGGCATTAAGAGCTAAAGAATCAAGGCCCTTCACTCACCACCAAAATATGTTCACAGTTGGAGACCTGAGGTGATGCAGAAATGCCTGTGTGCCACACGTTAGGAGAAGGACAAGAACTGACGAAACCCTATTGCGTGCAGAAGAAAGGGATGACGAAAACAAGACCATGCAAAGCAGCCAGTGCAACCCCCAAAGCCGTGTATTTTGTCTGTTTGGTTACTTTTGGAACAATGTGGCAACAGCCATCCAATATCCTAGGGCTTTTGTTTATCTGGGTTGGGTTGTTTTTTTTTTTTTTTTGTAAAAGACTACAAAATGAGAGAAAAACAAGTGTTGCTTCCAAATGGAGAGTCATGTGTTTTGATTCAATCTAATTATACAAAATGATATTTTTATAACCCCTGAAGTTGCCCTGCTTCTTTGTGTCCTTCTTCATTTGTTTACGTTTAGCGCAGTCAAGTATCCAAGTCCTAGTGACTTTTGAGGGAAGAAAGAAAAAAACGCTGGCCTTTGGTATTTGCTACTCTCCATTTCTTCTGGCCTTGTAAACAAACCTTGTGTTTTCCTCATTTCGTGGCCCTCCTTCCTACAAGTCTGACGCTAGTTGTTGCTGCCTCTATTTTCGTCCATCTCTGGAGTGCTTTTTCTGTTTTCTAGAGCCCTTATGTGTTCACCAGTTGTTTTGGCCCCCAACTAACTGACATGTAAATTAGACCACAGCTCCAGTGAGGCCTGGAACTAGGCTCCAAGTCTATGTGTGTTAGGAATCAGCAACTAAATGCTATATATGCTCCCTGAAGATGCACGGACTGGCCTTTCAGCTGCCAATCCAGAGGCAAGAGAGGTCTGTGGATGGGATTGTGTTTCTGGCAATATAAGTTGCTGGCAGTCCATTTTGGAGACGTGTGGGGTGGGTGGGGGTTGGCCCATCACTCTTGCTTACCCTCTTTGAAATGGCCCACCTGTAAAACTAGTTGCTGAGCAGAGATAGTGACTGATATACTTAACTTCTTCCTTTCTGACTGTTTTTCTGTGAGACAACCATTTCCCCCATTGGAGATGGATTATTCTGTTTCTACCTAGCCTGTTAGAAGTCTGTTAATCAGACTGCAGCATATTTCACTGGAGCAAGGGAATTATGAAGGCAATAAAGGCCGCTGTGGTGGCTTGTCATGTTTTAAAACTGGACCATCCTTCTTTTTAATTGTAGTTGTACCTCAGGTGCATTCCTTCCTTCCATGCCTCAAAATGGGATAAGAATTTGTTAGGAGAAACGATGATATTTTCCAGCTCTCAGATTTTTGTGAATATACATGCCAAACTATCATATAGCACCTCAGTGTTCTGTGTTCACCATGCAATCCTATGCATGTCTATTCAGACGTAAAGTCCCACTGAGATCAGTGGGACTTATTTCAAGAAAAACAGTTCTTCACCCAGTTCTCCTCATGTGCCACAGGCTGAAATAAAACTGTCCCGTCCATCCCCAAATGTCTAGGGGCTCTCTCAGGTCTTCATCTGTGAATCTGGGCCAGATTTACACCAAGCAGGAAATAACACTTTGAAAACAGGTTGAAAATGGTATATGCAATGTTTCCTGGGTCCAAACAGTTGTCAAAATTGTTATACACCATTATAAAGCAGTAGTGTAGATCCTGCCTAGGTCTTCAATCCAGTCTTCATTTTGATCTTCAGACTTTGTCAACTGGCTTTTCAGCCTGGAAACTCTTGGATCCTGTTCTATAGAAAAGACCCTTACTTTGTAAGCAAGGTACAATGCTGGGGATACCCCTCCCCTGCCTCTTGTGGCTTGATAGGCATTGGGCTGGATCCATTGGTGAGGGGGAGCGGGATTGGCCTCTCTGCTTCCACACAGTGAGGATTCCCATGAGGATCTCGGGGACGTGGCACGAAGACCAAACCAACATGGGGGCTGCGAGCTGACCATGTCTGGAGAGGTTGAAAGGGGTTCACATTAGCAGTCCACGCCATTATGTAGAAAGGGGTTCACACTAGCGGTCCATGCCATGATATGTCCCTGGCCCTACCATCCACCACCAGTGCCCCTGGCATGTGGGCCAGGAAGGGGAATAGTCTAGCAGGCAGGCGGGCTGACTACAGGATCCACGCCCTATGCAGCCGCCAAGCCTATTCAAGTGAGTCAATAAAGTTGTGGCCAGTTTATTATCCAGTTATGCCTGTGTGTCTAATTTGTTCTTGTCCCTTCACCAACCGGACCCAATAAGCGCTGCTCTCACAAGTAGGAACAGTCTTCATTCCAAGGTAAACATATATAGGATTGCAGCCTTAGTAATGATCCATAGTCCCCAGGCCACAGGTGGCCTCCTAAGGTCTTAAGTGTGGCCTCCCCCACCAATATACCACAATCATACAGGTCACTCTTTCCCTGATGCTGCTGGCAGTGAGAAAGAGAGATCTGTATGAGGATCTCTGAGAGAGGTGAAGGTGGAAGAGAGACAATCTAAAGAGCTTCATCCCACATACCTGTTTCCCTTGAATTATCCCCTACAGCGCTAAGCTGTCGCTGATGTTGTTGTTGTTGTTGTTGTTGCTGCCAGGCAGCTACATCCTTTGCATACCAGGAAATGGGTTTAAGGAGGGAAATGTAAAAAAATCATAAAAAATCAACAGATGACCCAATCTGATTCAAATTTGGTATGCTTAAAGCTCTCCTTAATATCTATTACTGTGCCAATTTTGATGTCTTTATCTTTAAAGGTTACACGGATGTAAGCATTTGTTTAATTTTTCTTCAAATTCTACTCCTGCGCCCCAGTGGCCTCTCGGAAAACAACAAATGAAAACTAGTCGCAAAATATTGCACTTCTTTTGGTTAAGAAGCGCAATTAAAGCAGGATGCATGCGAGTACTTCACAATAAAAGCAGATTATAAGATGGAAAACTTCGGAGTCCTTTGCATGCAATTCGCAGTGGTTGCACAGTACAACGCTGGTGTGATAAAGCTCAAAGAGCCGGTCTCTTCCTGTGCTGCCCAGATCTCACTGTCTCAGTGGTATTAGTTGGGAGGGAATGTATGTGTGTGTATAGGCATATACTGTATGTATTTTTGTGCACCTGTGTGTGTGTGTGTGTGTGTGTGTGTGTGTGTGTGTGTAGCTTCCTGCCCCTCCCCCAGCTACCATCACATGCAGCTGCTGTGGATGAAAAGGTTGTCCACCCCTGATATAAATGATTATATCACACAGAAATGTAAAGAAACTTATAATAGTGGTATTTGTCACATAGTTTGGTGTTGCACTGCTGATTTTTATATTATTATTATTATTATTATTATTATTATTATTATTATTATTATTATTATTATTTTACATTTGTATGCCGCCCCATAGCCGAAGCTGTCTGGGCAGTTTACAAAAGTTTAGAACAGTGAACCTTAAAAAGAAATATACAAAATTTAAACCATAAAAAGCATAAAATACAAACAAAAACAGACAATATCCATTTTAAAAACAACTATTCTGGGATCAGTTAAAAAACTCAGAATATGCTGTTAAATGCCTGTGAAATTTATTTATAAACAAATAATGGGTTGGGGGGCAGGATCAGGACTGAGGTATGGGAGGAAGGGGGCTTTAACCCTTTTCCCCTGCTGCAATCTCCAGCTAGGTTGGAAAGACTTTCCACTGGTGCACTTCCAAGTTTCCTCCCACTGTGAAGAGCCGACACCAGAGTGGAGCTACATTCTGATAAGGTGGCAGGGGAAATGTTAAAAAGACAACCCCTCCCTCCATGGCAGGGTCCTGATCCGGATTGGCTGCACCGGCCATTTATTTAAGTGAAACCAGGTACACAACACCAGACTATGGGGCAAACATCCTGTCTGGTTTGGCCACGTTAGCAAAAGCATCCCTTAGGATAGCACTATCTGAATGAAACCCTGGCCTTCTAAGCCAAGTACATTCATGAACATGATGTTCCTCGGAGTAAATACTAGCGATGAGCTGTCAAATATCCTAAACAGGAAGCAATTTTAAAGTAACTGCTACTTGCCAGTTACTAGTTATCTCATTACCATTATGCCTTTTGGTTTTTTTGTTTTGTTTTGGTTCGGCGAGGCAGGCCTGCACACCAGTTGACCTCACTTTGCCTCTGAAGAGGGGAGGGAGACTTTGTGCTTGCCCCCATGGGCTGGCGGTTTCCACCTGCCTTGCCTCACCCAACCCTAGCCGTCTTCCTAAGGGAACAGCTGCCTGAAGGATGAGTGAGGGGAAAGGCTCCGTGCTTACTCCCAGGAGCTGACTGTTCCCACCTGCCTTACCCCTATCCTCCAGCACTAGGAGCTTTCCTAAGGAAGCTGCCACCATACGGTGCCGTGAGGAGACTTTCTGGCCTTTGGGACCTAGTTATATATAATAAAATCTTCTTGAAGGTTGTTAGGGACCAATGCTGTCAGCCTTGGGGCTACATTTTGTGTGAAGGCTGTTGTGTTACCTTCAGCGCTGTGTCCTTTAGTGAGGACAGCAGAAGTTCTATGAGGACTTCTGCCTGGAGAGAAGCTTCTTTCCCCCCATCTTGCTTCTCCTGGTGCTTTGCTGCCTGGAGATAGCCATGGGGGGGGGGGGAGTTCACTGCCATGGAAATGAGAATTCCCCTTCTTGGTTCAGGACATGGGAATCTGGTGATAGGAAGGTGGGCTCTCACAAGTGCCTTGTGGTTCTTTTGCCTTTCCTTTTGAGAAAAGTGTTGGGATCCCAGGGTGAGATGGGTAAGGGGTCTCCTCTGGGAAAAATGTGGGGCTTCTAGTTGGTTATTTTGTCTGTATTTGTGTGCAGGGATAGCACATGCTTAGCCAGCTTGGTTGAAGGCTGCAGCTAAACACAGTTCAATTTTGTATCTTTTCCACTTTTGCTGTTAAGTTTGACTTGAGCTTGAATTTGGCTATTCTCATTAGACCACTCATGGATGTCCAATCATTATTTTAAACCCACTGATTAGCATTTTTACAGATTTTCTATCCTTTCTTTTTACTGTCATGTATTTTTATTAATGTCTGTGTACTTATATGCTATAACAATGGTCTGTTGACTGTAAATAAAGATTGATAAAGATTGATTGATTGACCTGAGCTAGGTTTTATATTGTCGGCCCCCTTTGTGCGAATTGCTTTATGTTGACATTCTTGCTGTTGACCTGTTGGTACGTTTTATGCTTGATTAAAAACAAAAATGGAATAAATAAATAAATAAATAAATAAATAAAGCTTATTTAAAGGTTTGAAAGGCTTTAAATGAGTGACTCCCTGATGAATGGCAAAGGTTACAGTGCAGTGTATCTTTATGGCTATGGTGCTATTCTAATATTTATGTTGTCGCTTTATTTTCTGTGAGCCCCTTTGAACACTCAGTATTTCTGGAAAATAAGTAAACTAGCTCTGATGAAGCAGGAAGGAACCATGGATGTCTATTGGAATCCTTGGCAGGCATCAGTTCCGTTTGACCAGAGGAGGGCAGTAGTGCTCTACATGGGGATGCCCTGGGTGGCAGAGGGTGGGGGGCAGGGGTAGCATGTCCAGTTGCTTGTGTAGATCTAATAAATGACATCGAGGGGTTTGAAAGGTAGGTGGTCTATGTCCCCAGTTCAGTTTATAGAATTGAGGCACATATAGTTCCTGTTAAGCTCAGGTAGTGAAGGCTTCCTGAATCTTAATGCATCTTCTAAGAGAGATGGTCAAGATGCTTTTGATTTCAAGCAAGAATGAATGCAGATCATGATCTCAATGATGTGAATAAATGAGAGAGAGAGAGAGAGAGAGAGAGAGAGAGAGAGAGAGAGAACCTATTTCATCAAGGAGATTAACAATGTATTAAGGATGCAAAAAACTCCTTCCATCTCAGCATGCCTCAGACAGCCCATGGCTGTTTGGGGCATGCTGAGAGTTGTAGGACTTTTTTCCTGTCTCAACATGCATAGGATTGCCCCCTAACTTGAATTCCACCATAAGTAAGCATGGCACTTTATAGAGCCACAGTGACATATGACTTCGAAGCAGGCAATCCAAAATTCAGAAGAATAAAGTTGCAATTGGGAGACACCCACTCCGCTCGAGAAGAAATCTAGTTAGGGCTCATCTACACCAAGCAGGATATTCCACTATGAAAGTGGTATATAAAGGCAGGAGCCACACTACTGCTTTATAGTGTTATTGAAGTGCACTGACAACTGTTGGGGCCCATTGACACATATTATATACCGCTTTCATACCGCTATATCCTGCTTGGTGTGGCTCCTGCCTTTTATATACCGCTTTCATACCGCTATATCCTGCTTGGTGTGCCTCCTGCCTTTTAAATACTACTTTAATAGTGGAATATCCTGCTTGGTGTAGATGAACCCTTAGTTTCACTAATCTGGAACCAGACAACTGATTTCTGTCTTGCACATTTATTTATTTATTTATTTAATTACATTTATATACCGCCCCACAGCCGAAGCTCTCTGGGCGGTTTACAACATTTAAAAATAGTAAACATTAAAAGTATACAATTTAAAACACACACACACACACACACACACACACACACACACACACACACAAAACAGTATAAAAACAACAGTATCCATTTAAAAACAACAATTGTGGGGGCCATTAAAAACAAACTTAACGTTGTTAAATGCTGTTAAAATGCTGTTAAAAATGCCTGGGAGAAGAGAAAGGTCTTGACCTGGCGCCGAAAAGATAACAATGTTGGCGCCAGGCGAGCCTCATCGGGGAGATCATTCCACAGTCGGGGGGCCACCACTGAAAAGGCCCTCTCCCTTGTTGCCATCCTCCGAGCTTCCCTTGGAGTAGGCACTCGGAGGAGGACCTTAGATGTTGAGCGCAGTGTACGGATAGGTTCATGTCGGGAGAGGCGTTCCATCAGGTACTGTGGTCCCAAGCCATGTAGGGCTTTATAGGTTAAGACCAGCACCTTGAATTGGGCTCGGAAACATATAGGCAGCCAATGCAAGCGGGCCAGAATCAGTGTTACATGCTCAAACCTCCCTGTTCCAGCTATCAATCTGGCCGCCGCATTTTGCACAAGCTGCAGCTTCCGGACCGTCTTCAAAGGCTGCCCCATGTAGAGGGCATTGCAGTAATCTAATTTGGAAGTTACCAGAGTATGGACAACTGAAGCTAGGTTATCCCTGTCCAGACAGGGGCGTAGCTGGGCCACCAACCGAAGTTGGTAGAAAGCACTCCGTGCCACCGAGGCCACCTGTGCCTCAAGTGACAAAGATGGTTCTAGGAGAACCCCCAAGCTATGAACCTGCTCCTTCAGGGGGAGTGCAACCCCATCCAGAACCGGTTGAACACCCCCCATCCGATCAGAGGAACCACCCACCAGCAGCATCTCAGTCTTGTCTGGATTGAGCTTCAGTTTATTAGCCCTCATCCAGTCCATTGTCGCAGCCAAGCACCGGTTCAGCACATCCACAGCCACACCTGATGAAGTTGAAAAGGAGCAGTAGAGCTGCATGTCGTCAGCGTACTGATGACAGCGCACTCCAAAACTCCGGATGACCGCACCCAACGGTTTCATGTACATGTTAAACAGCATGGGGGACAAGACCGATCCCTGCGGAACTCCATACTGAAGAGTCCACGGGGCCGAGCAATGTCCCCCAAGCACCACCTTCTGGAGCCGTCCTGCTAAGTAGGAGCGGAACCACTGCAATGCAGTGCCCCCCACTCCCAACTCAGCCAGACGTTCCAGAAGGATACCATGGTCGATGGTATCGAAAGCCGCTGAGAGATCAAGGAGAATCAACAAAGTCACACTCCCCCTGTCCTTCTCCCGACATAGGTCATCATACAGGGCGACCAAGGCATGAACATTTGTTGCACATGGCATATTTCGCATACCAGACTTGCACAGAGTCTGTAGTACTTCTGGATACCAAGTGTCATTATCCATGTATATTTTATTTATTAATTATTTTAAATACTTATAGGCTGCCTTTAAGGGTGAAAATCCTCTCAAGGTGGCTCCCAAAGTAAAATACAATACCACAACAAACCTCAAATAATAATAAAAACAAAACTAGACCCGCAAATACTAAAATCTAATACAAAATAGCAAGTCAAAATCATAGGCAGTCCAGTAAAACACAAGACAAGAAAAAACCAAGAAGTCAAGATGAAGAAAACATACAGGTCTGTAGGGCTTTCCTAAAGGCATGTACTGATGGAACCTGATGGACCACAGCTCATTATGTCTTCCAAAGGCCATGGGGCCACTGGAAAACGGCCCTCGTGCCTGTCATTTCTAGCTGCTCTCAAAGGCAGAGAAGTGAGAAGGATTGCTGTTAAAACCAGCACTTTAAATTAGGCTGTAGTGCATGGATAACTGAGAGATCAGACCTCTCCAGATAGGGCCACAGTTGATGTATCAGTCCTTCCAGCAAGCCCACCCAGATGGATTTTAAACCTAAGAATTTTAATATGTTGTGATTGTTATGTTAATATTGTATTGGTTTTATATGCTCTTTTAACTAGTTTACTGTTTAACTCTGTACAGCACCATGTACATTGATGGTGCTATATAAATAATAATAATAATAATAATAATAATAATAATAATAATCTATTATATTGTATTTAATGTTGCTCCCCGCCTCAATCCAGAGGGAGAGGTGGGTAAGAAATAAATTATTATTATTATTATTATTATTATTATTATTATTATTAAGCTGGTAGAAAAGCACTGCTGGCCACTGCCACCACCTAAGGTTCCCCAGTTAGCAATAAGTCCTGAATTTCCAAACTACACACTTGGACCATTTCTACACCTAAGGGTTATCCCAGGAAAATGGAGGGATCATCCCTGCCTGCTCCTGGGATCCCCTGAGTGGCATTTGGATGCACAGGAACAATCCCGGGACGATTCCAAGATATAGAGCTGGTGTCCCTCAGTGGGAGGGCAACCCAATCTAAGACCTGCTGTAACCCTTTATCCAGACAAATCTATCCCTCCCCCACAATGTTTCAAATATGCCTGGATAAGTCTCAACTTGTTCACCCTCATCCATCCCAAAAGCACCTTCCGACTTTGGTTCAAGTGTTCGACAGCCTTCCTGGGATTAGTCAATGGAAAAGAGAGGTAGAGATGAGTATAATCTGCATTTTGATTATGCTTCAGCCAAAACCTCTGATGCCTTCCCAAATTCCTCTATTAGTTTCATGTAGAAGTTAAAAAGCATGGGGACAAGATGGAGTGCTGTGGCATCTCATAGATCAGACTTCCACAACCTGATGTCCCCAGATGTTTTAGACCAACTTCCATAAGTCCCAGCTAGCATAGGCAATGAGAAGAGATTCTGAAAATTATAGTCTCAAACATCTGGATGACACCAGGTTGGGGAAAGCTGCCATAGGCCAATGACCATGGGTGGAACAGAAGTTCTCCAGTACTGAGACCACTCCACCAGAAAGGATAAAAACAATCATAATGTTATGGCTCCCAAGCCATACCCAGATAAGCAAAGCAT
The DNA here is from genome assembly GCF_023053635.1 of Elgaria multicarinata webbii. Classification (NCBI taxonomy): domain Eukaryota; kingdom Metazoa; phylum Chordata; class Lepidosauria; order Squamata; family Anguidae; genus Elgaria; species Elgaria multicarinata. Next base: position 89,766,235 of record NC_086172.1, read on the forward strand.
AAGGGTACAATGGCTGATGGTATCAAAAGCCACTGAGAAGTTCAGGAGAACCAACAGGGTCACACTACCCCCATCCATTGCTCAGCATAGGGGATCCAACAAGATGACCAAGGCTGTTACCATCCTAATATCAGGCTTGGAACCAGATTGGAGTGAATCAAACTAATCCCCATCACTCAACACTAGAGGCCACGACATGCTGAGAGACCACCATATGCTTCAAAATCTTGCCCCCAAATTGTAAATTTGCCACTTGATTGTACTGACAAGAAACCACTGGGTCTAAATTAGGTTTCTTCAACAGTGGCCTTCATCAGTGCTTCCATCCAGTTACTGGGGACCACACTATTCCTCAAAGGTGTATTAATCACCTCCAATGTGCAAATAGCACTGATGGTGCTAAATAAATAAATAAATAAATAAATAAATAAATAAATAATATCTATTCAAGTTCTGGTTGATTTCAGAAGCCAGAACAGGCATGGATCCGGAGAACAAGTGTTGAATCTCAGTGCTCTAAGGAATTCGTTCACATCTCAGATTGCACAAAATGAAAGATATCCATAATAACATGTATAGATGGTGCCCTAGTCCCATCAGTCTCTGATCCTGTCAAAACAATGGTGTCAAAGTTGGCATAGATATGAATAACTCAATTTGCACATTTTCCAGCAAATTGATCACAGTGGGCTTTTGATGGTTTGAGCTGTTGCATCTCAAAGCCTGCACTAAGGAGGCCCTTTACCACCCCCAAACCCTTTGCTGCATGACACTGAACAGATGCAATGGCAATGGAAAAGTAACTCTTTGCAGTTGTATTTACTACACATCTTCCACCATTTACATTCTAATCATCGATCCTGTCATTTTATCACCCTCAACACCTCAGAATACCAGGGAGATGACATGGCTCTACAACTGGTTCAAAGATGTTTATTGATTTGATAGCCCCGGCCACCTCCTCATTCTAAGCAGTGACCAGGGCCTGAGCAGGACTGCTGGCTAAGCCTGTAGGAAAATCCCCCAAAGACTGTTCAGAAAACCCTCCAGTTCTATCAGCTTCAAGGGGTGGAACATCTAATTTGGTCCATAAGACTTGTAGTGGTTATAAGTATCCTGAAGGTCAAAACTGCCTATGCCAACAGAGTTCTTTCTTGGCTCTCCCACCCAAAGGTCATTCATCTCCTAATGCTGTATTGAAAACCAGATCTTAATTATATCCTGCTGTATGTATTGAGCCAGGTATTAACCAAGACAGGCCCATGGTTTACATGAGAGTGATGAAATCCAAGCTGTTACTGAACAGGTGGCTTTGGCATGAACATTAAAGTTCTCCAAGGCCACAAGCTTTGGTGCCTATGTATTTGATCAAGTTTGTGTGAATGCCACCCAGCAAGAGAGTACATCATGTTAATCATGTAAAGCACAAAATATGAAAGTATGTAGGTGATTAATTAAACTATAATGTATATTCCATATGAAAGCTGCCATGCATGCAGAAAAGATACTCTTTATTCAAGATGATTTGTTGTGGAATAATAATGACCTTTCCCCCCTTCATGTTACTATTGCTAACGTAAGCTAGAATCACAACTTCCACTCCCAAGCATGCACTGAAAAAAAATCCCTTTTGCCGCTCTGGAAGTATACACAGGTTTAAAAGAATTGACAAGAGTGTTTCCTACATGTTTCTGCAATGCAACAGGCTTGCTATGGTCCAGCAGGGAGGGGGAGAGAGGCATCTTCATACTCCACTTTGATCACAGTAGTTGTTAATTTCTTTGCTGTGATCATCACCCTAATGTTTGCATTTGGGTTGCCATGTGGCTGGGTCTCTATGTGCCTAAGGGATTTCATACGTGAGGCATTTACTGTATGCTCGTCATTCCCTACTCACAGTTGTTTATGGTTTTTTTTTAGATGACATCATGACCCTCCAGTTTCACTTCTGTGTCTAACCAACACTTTCAGCAAGTTTCTTTTCTTTCTTTTTTTAAGAGCGGGGCATTTAATTGTGAAAGCAAAAGAAAGAGCAATTTCCTCTTGTGTATTTGTTCTATTCTACTATACCACAGTGCCGCCTAGAAGTTATGTAGCTGAAAAGCAGGAAAGGAAATGCTTCTCATGTAGTACTCAAATCTCAGTTCTGTGATGAATGAAACCAAAAGTAGATAGAGCTGATTAACAGCCCATTAACAGCCTCATGTAGAAAAGCTCTAAATGTATTCACTAGACAAGCCAATTGCCTGGGACAGTTCCTTCTTGAGACAGGTGGAAAAGACATTCTAGCTATATCAACAGTGCAATGTCTTTTGTGTTATCAGATCTTCCTGCAGTTAAGTTAGTATATGGCTGTGTACCATTTTCCATTCCCCAGACCTAGGTAGCCTTTCCCCTACTCACTCTAGGGAATGGAGGGGCCAGGAGAAGGTTTTCCTGGTAACCTTCCCAGCACGAACACACATATCCAAAGCCCTTATGCCACCATTCATCCTGTTTCATCTTTCCAGGATTTCTGAAAGGAAGGTACTGACTGATTCCATCTGGCAGCTTGATTATGCTTCAAAGACTACAAATCCTGGGGACTTTTAAACTTACAAACACAAACATGCATTAGAAAAGTACTGAAAGAAAAGACAGCTTTCCCCTAGACAGGCTAGCTCAAGTCACAGTACAATCCAAAACCAAGGCCCTCAATATGCAGTTTTTGTTTTCTAAACAGAAACCTTAATATAGACAGCATTGCTTGACACATCCAGTTTATGCTGTTTTGCTTACTTCCTAGGCACGCTGTGAGAAGGATATGGAGGAAGCAAAAGAAGGGAATAAAGAAAAGTGATTATCTCTGGTATTATCAAATGATATTCTATAGGCAGTATTTAAAAGTTATACATAAAACCTGAGATTTTTTTTGGATTGTTAAATTTTATTTAAAGTGATACAAAAATAAGGAATGAATACAAATAATCCCCTAACACTTAATATCAAACCAACACTTATGTGAATATGTATAATATACAAAAAGGAAAAAATAAAAGTTGACTGATACAACTTCTAGGGGAAGGAAGCTTAGAGAGAGAAAAAGAATATAAAGGAAGAAAGGAAACAAAAAAAGGAAAAGAAAAAAAGAAAGAAAACCCCAAATCATAAATGTGTTGTATTCCTTCATTTGTTGTTACAATGTCCATATTTTCAGAGCTGAAGCAGGCATACACTGCTGTACATTCGGATGTGATGCATATTGAACGAATCTCCTCCATATGTCATCGAACGATGTTGATTCTGTTTTCCCTTGAATTTGAAGCAAGTCATAAGTTGTTTTTTCTGATATTGCCACAGACCATATATTTCGATACCATGCAGATAAATTCAAATTGTCCAACAGGAATATTATTAAGTCTTTACATTTTAGTCCAGTATTAAGTCCTTTATATATTGATAATAAAAATAATTCTGCATCAAATTGTTTCTCTAATCACCATTAATTCTCTAAGTACTAATCTCCAGAATCCCTGTATATATGAGCAAGACCACCATAAATGAAAGTATGTGCCTTTTATCTTGCAGCCTCTCCAACAGAAAGGACTACAAGTTTTAGTGATGTGAGCTAGTTGTACTGGTGTTCTATACCATCTATGCAATATTTTCATAGAAGTTTCTCAGATAGAAGCTGATATTGATCTAAATGGTCTGTTGTTCCATAATTTGTTCCATCTAGCTTCTTCTATTTGTCTTTCAAAATCTCCTTCCCACACTTTCCTCAAGCCCTCCATTGTGCCCATCTGGGCATCTATTAATATAGCATACACTAAAGATACTATTCCCTTCCCTCCTTCCCCTACCATTAACAATGCTCATTCAAATGCTGTTAAAGTTCTGAGTGCATGTATCTTTGTGTTAGTGTCCCTAAGGAAATGGGATAATTGAGCTTCTTGTAGCCATCCCAGGCCTAAATTTCCTACATCAACTCTAAGTTGTTCTGATGTTTTGGGTTTATCCTGGGCATAGAAATCTTTCAGTCGAAAATATACCTTCTTTTCCCATTCAGAAACTTTAGTAACAATAGTTGCATTTAACTTACCTGGATATGATTGTAATGGGGTGAGGGAAGACCACACTGGGGACAGCTTAAACTGCCACTTTTTCCAAATTGTAAAGATAGTGTTGGTGTATGGGTTTTGAATATTATTTAATTTCTTTGTTTTTATAGATTGAAAAGGTAATGCCCATAAGGGGCCTTTATTCAACATTTCTTCTTCCAAGCATATCCAATTTTTATTTGCCTTCAAAATTATAAAATGAAGCTGTCATAATTAGGGTGACCATATGTCCAGTTTTAACCGGACATGTCCAGACATGGGGGGCAAACTGTGTCCGCGGGGAAATCACGGTTCCCCGTTTTGTCTGGGAAAAACTGCTTTAAAAAAAAAATGTTTAAGGCCCTCCAGGCTTCCATCTGGGCCTCTCCTTCACCATGGTGATGTCGACCAGGCCCAGATGGAAGCCTGGAGGGCCTTATTATTATTATTATTATTATTATTATTATTATTATTATTATTATTATTATTTATATAGCACCATCAATGTACATGGTGCTGTGCAGAGTAAAACAGTAAATAGCAAGACCCTGCCGCATAGGCTTACATTCTAATAAAATCATAATAAAACAATGAAATGCATTCTGAAATACGGAAACGTGCCGGTTTAAGCCCTGCCCATGCTTCCATCCGGGGCTCTCCTTGGTCACCGCAGTGACATCGACCAAGGAGAGCCCCAGATGGAAGCATGGGCAGGGCTTAAACCGTGCATTTCAGCGTTTTGTAAACAAGCGGTTTAGGACCTCCCAGGCTTCCATCTGGCGTGAGTTCCCTCACTTGATGGAGTTCATAGATTGATCTCAGTCTCGAGCGCTTACTTGTTTGTTACCAATCTTTAATTATATTTGTTGCCATTATTGCTGACAATATGCAGGAATTCCTTTGACTTGATGTATACGAGTATAATAACTGTGCCAATACTATGAATTTCAGTCCTAGGTCTCTTACTGCAAGATTGCTGAGGATCAAACCCTTCCATGCTCTTTCTCTTCTGGCAGCCTTCATCCAGCTTCTTGTCCTGCTTTCTACAGAGCAAAATTATTTGAGCTGTGTGCAGATGGTCTCTCGATAATTCTCCATAGTATATGTGGGCAGAGAAATTGGGAGAAGCATTTCATTGCATTTCTCCAGGGTTGGGGGGACAAATTCTCCAAAGGTTTCTCAGAAATGGCACTCAGCATTAGCAGTGATTGTAGCACAACTTCTGCTTTGCTTCTAAGGCCTTAGCTAGACCTAAGGTTTATCCCTTGATCATCCCGGGGTTGTCCCTGCCTACATGAACAGTGATGACCCTGGGACGATCCCGGGATAAACCTTAGGTCTAGCTAAGGCCTCAGTTTGTGTGTGTGTGCTGCTTCTGCAAGTAGCAATGGCAATAAATGTGTTGACAGCCTGGCCCCAATTTTACATCTTTCACAATGCCACACACAGCTAGTGTCATACCAAGGCATTATATGTGTATGTGGGGGTGGGGAATGCCTCCAATGGTAGAGAAAATTCTGCAAACTGGGCTTCCATTTCTAAAGGAGAGTAGTGTATGGGGGGTGGGGGACTCAGAAAAAAAGTATCCTGAGAACTTTTAGCTCAGCTCTAGTTGCTATTCTTTAAAGCTCAGCAGTTTCCTCGGGTTCTTCCGAATGTCAATTTTTTGAGGAGTGATTGTGGACATATTTTGTCTCTAATGCAGATGTTATCATACTGTTCCTTCCTTGAAAAATGGACTGGCATCAAAGGTAAGTATGATTGGGTAGCTGCTGAGGGCAACACCTCAACAGGGGCCCACTGACAAGTTACAGCCATATTGTTCACCTGCCTCTCAATTTGGGCCAGACAATGATGGTGATGAGAAGGAGGAACAGTAGAGGCCACTGCCTACATGCTCGCTGGCTCTTTGCCTGTCGAGCAAGCAATGAGGAGCAGGAGCAACTAGTGACAATGGTGGTGAGAAGGTAGAGTCACTGAGGGATGGGACCCATTGAGGGTGTCTCACCCAGGGGCCCACCAAAACCTGGAGGTGGCACTGCCAGGAATGATCTAGTAAACATTGTTTATATGGACTTCCAAAAGACTTTAAAGTCTCCCATCAAAGACTCCTGAGTAAAATTAGCAGTCGGAATAAGGGAAGAAGTCCTCTAATGGATCAGTAACTAGTTGAAGAACACAAAGCAGAGATTAGGAATAAATGATAAATTCTACCGATGGAGGGATGTAAACAGTGGAGTCCCACAGGGATTGGGATTGGGACCAATTCTTTTCAACTTGTTCATAAATGATCTGGAATTAGGAATGAGCAGTGAAGTGGCTAAGTTTGTCGATGACACCAAATTATGCAAAAAGGGTTTGTGAGGAGCTCCAAAAGGATCTCTCCAAACTGGGAGCATGGGAATCAAAATGGCAAATGAGGGTCAATGTGAGCAAGTGTAAAGTGATTATACATTGGGGGAAAACTTCAAGTATAAGCTGATGGGTTCTGAGCTAGTGTTGACTGACCAAGAAAGAGATCTTAGGCTTGTTGCTTTGCAGACTCCAAAAGAGCCCTCTGGAAGGGCTTTTTGTCTTCCACTAAGATTCAATTGAACTACAGGAGGCGAAGGAGGCTACAGGCTACCAGAGAGATGAGTACACGATGAAAGACAACACACACACACACACACACACACACACACACACACACACACACACAAACACACACCCCTTAACCACCTAAGACAAGAACCCTGAACCCAACCATGAGAATTTCTCTGTAATGTTTGTCCCCTTCGAATTTCTTTGGAAAGCAATTTCTTTTCTATCAAGGTGAATGAGGATGGTAAACAAACAAACAAACAAACAAACCCTATAGTAATGCTTGCTATAGCAGATAGAGAGTGAGTTCAGGAACTGTTGGAAGAATCGTTACGGTAAAGGTGCAGTGGCTACTTATTCAGTTATGAAGTGAACAAAGTATTCCAGGATCCACATTGTATAATGGAGCAGTTTATTTATTTATTTATTTAAAATATTTATATCCCACCCTATATCACTAAGATCTCATGGTGGTGTACAGATAAAAACATACAGTATAAAACAATAAATATACACAGTTAAAAACAAATTAAGCAGTTCCAAGTCTTAGCTAGTCATCCATGCTGCTTAGCCTTTTGGAATCTATCCTATTCCAATTGTGGAGAGTCTATGCCCAACTGATTTTGTATGCTTGTGCAGAGGTCTATAGCTCAGTGGTAGAGCACATGTTTGGGATGCAGAAGGTCTCCAGTTTAATAGCTGCTGGCCTCTCCAAATACAGCTACGAAAGAATCTTCTTGAAACCCTGGAAAGCTGCTGCTAGTCAATGTTAACAATACTGGGCTAGTTGGACCAATGGCCTGACTCAGTATAAGGCAGCTCCCTGTGTTCCTATGCTTCTGAGTGATGCTACTGACAACTAATACTGAATTTACTAAGGAGGCAGCAGGGGCAACAGGCGCAGTCCTACTCCCCCAGTATAGGTGTGTTCAGTGCACACAGTTATAACATGAGTACAGGGCTGATGTTGCTTCAACTTGTCGTAATAGTAATGTGATTCATCTTGATCCACATTGGAGCAATGGGAAGTCCAGTCACCACACCAAAAAGATCAGCGTTGGCCCTGAAAGAGGTGTGACCTCATGAGTCCCCTTTCATGAACTCCCTCATGAAGGGAGGTTGAGTTCCAAAAATGCAACCTTGACTCATGAAGTGAGCCCAGCCAGAGGGGAAAGAACATTGTTTGCTACAACAGTCTGGTGGGATGTGAATGCAAGCCAAGTCGATGCCAGGATGTTGCAATGCAGTGTTTGGGAAACACCGCTCTTGTGTCTAAAAATGACACCGTCTTTGAGTCCTTTCACACCCACCAAACCATTTGCGGAAATCATACAAATGGCATGCTGTCCGTGTGCTTTCAGCATGGCTCTCCTGGGATGTGCCTGGTTTGTTTTCCAGTAGGTAAAATCATCCATGACTCAGTTCAGCCCTTCAGGAGCTGTGGGATTTGAGAGGAGGTGGAGAGCAGGACTATGCACACAATAGACAGTTATATGTACCACTAAGCCACAGGCATGAGACTTTGGAATAAAACAGCCTAACAGTTCGGTGGAATGTTCACGAGAACTTTCCAGGACAGAAGCCTTGCAACATACAAAGGAAAGATCATTGTCACGATAGACTATCTGGAAATATTTGACAGTATTGGATATATTTCCATGTAGGGGACCTCCAGATCCAGAGGCAGTACAGCTCTGAACACAATTTTCTAGGGAACACTAGTGAAAGAAGGCTATTGACTTAATGCTCAAGTTGTAGCTTTCTCAGAAGATTCTGGATGGCCACCGTGAGCAACAGGATGCTGGACTAGATGGTCCTTTCATCTGATCCAGCAGGAGCATGTGTCTACACCAGTGTTTATTCTGGGATTGTCCAGGGATCATCCCTGTGTGTCCAGATGATGCACTTGGGAACCTGGGAGCAGGGAGGGATGATCCCTTCATTTCCCTGGGATATCAGTAGGCCCTTTTAGACCGATTTTTCCTGCAGTCCCAGGACGATCCCGAGGACCGTGGGTGGTGTGGGCAGCCATCCCGGCTTCTTTCCTCCTCCCTGTGAGTAGTGGGGGTCAGCAGAGGGAAGGAGCTGGGTTGGGGGGAATACAGGGCCATCGGAGGTGGGGAGTGGGTTTGGGGCTTTTTTTTAAAAAAAAAACTTTACTTTTTGGAACAGGATTGCAGGGGAAAACAAAGGGTTAAAGCCCTCCTACCTCCTCCATAGGGCCTGTTTTGGAATGCCTCCATGCCTGCTATTTTCTTTTTCAAAGAGTTAATTGTGTGAATGTGTTGTGTCAAGTTTAGCCCTACAGTACCAGGATATTTACAATTCTACTGCCCCAATTCAGCAAGGGAATGTACGGAAACAATTTTCTGTGTTCAGATTTTCCTTCTAGATTAGGTTTCCCGGTCTGCTAAAGCAGGTGTGGATTAGTAGGATTTCACTCTTGCCTTAGCTGCTTCTTAAAAAAAAAAAGCACTAGATGACTTCAGTTATTGGGAGTTTTAAAATTGTAATAAATTTATACTAAAGAGAATCCATTTTGTCTGTCTAGGTGTTAAGCAAGGATGCATATTGAGGCTCTCTTAGCAGTTAAGGCATACTCAGACCAAGGTCTATCTCATCTAGTTTTATTTGCAAGAATTCCATCTACCAGCAGGCATTAGGTGGCCTACTGAGAATTGGGCCGCGGTTCACTGGAGGACCACAATCTGCTTTCTGTTCATCCTTCCCCCAAATATATTGCATGAAGGAGGTGAAATGCTTTTGTGGCTACACCTGTGGTGTGGGGTTCCTGCATCCCTAGGTGTTATCACCAAACAGATGGTGGGTGCTCTAAGCATCAGCAGTACTGAGCTCTTCTTTGGGGGACTGACTCATGGCTTCCCTTGCCCCGCTCCCTCCAAAAAGTGATTAGCAGCACTGTCAAAGCTCACTGTGCCAGCAGTGTTTAGTAGGGAAAACCCTCCGTATGTAGCAACAAGGAAATGTCAAATTAAGTCCACTCTTTCAGGACTGAATCTGACCACCTTGAATGTTCGAATTTCGGCACCATCCCCCTAGACATTATACTTGTATGATCAGTAATAAGAGTTTTCAAAGCACACATGGCTAATTACTCCCATAATCTCCATTTTGTACTGAAAACTGCAGAGTCATGTGGGAACCAAAACCTGTACTTTGGAGGGGGTAATCTACCGCAATCTACCACATCTGGGCCTAATCTGAGGCCATCAACCAAGAGGACCTCTGACACATCAGCCACGAGGAAGCATTCTTGCAGCTTGAGTTGTACCAGAACTTTGTTTTACAAACAAAGGGCACCGTGGCCTTTGTTTAGTTGTGGGTTTATAAAACAAGGGACTTTGGATCTAGATCTCTTAGATCTAAATTCCATAAGTGAGTAGCATCCAATATGAAGAATTTAAAGTGCTCAAAATAATCTAAAGAGCACGGAAGCAAGACATCATGTTGAGTTCATTGGAACGCAGCTGGGCTGTGTCTTCAAAGTAGTCAGTGAAATAGCTGCAGCTCCACAGAAGGACCACTTGGCTCCATGCAGACATGAATGGTATTTGGTTTGGCTCAGACGCAAGCAAATATACTGAACATGGGACATGTAGCAAAAATGTGTCATTCAACTGTGTTCTATAAAGCTATGTTGCCTATACTTGGGTTGTAGGATTGTCGTATGTTCTGAAACTGGGATTGATCAGTTGAAGCAAAAAATAGCATATTTAAGCTCAAGGGTTCATCTGGGGATCTTTGCTTCTTTGGTTGGTAGGGAAAGGTGCAGAGAAGAAAGGGAGAAGATAGACCTTGAATCATAAATCCTGCTCACATCAACTGTGTCTGGGGCCCACTGCCCTGCCACATTGTCCTGCAGAAGAGACTTTGACACTCCTATAATGCATCGTTTGAAACGATTCCCAGACATGGCAAATCCCAGACTTGGCAAGATCACTTTGACATTTCATTCACATCTAAAACATATGGGTTGGCTGGAAAGTTTTGTGAATAAAGTGTTAGCTCCACATGTGATTTGCAGGATTGTGTTAAGCATGAGATTTTGCCTGTGCATGCGACAGCTCTTGCCGTAAGGCTGATGCAATTTAACTGTGTGCATCGAGAGAAGGACATGTGCTGGGCTTTGGGGGATGGTGTCTCATGCATCATGTGTTGAATAAAGGGACTCTATTGCCACTTCAGTAAGCTGCACTCAGAATTTGTCTGCTATATTATGTTATTGCTCAGATGTCAGCGGCATGGTTTCTCTCTGTGAGGAATAGCTAATGTGATGTTAAGCAGGGGTATAAGCAAATATAGGCTGGAACAACATACTGTAGAAGTCATACTGGCACATGTGCAGTGTCATTGCCACAACTATCTAAAGAATTTGGATGCTTGAAAATTAGGAAATATCACTAAATTGCTAGGGCAGTGAAACAAGATAACTAAGAACATAAGAAGAGCCCTGCTGGATCAGACCAAAGGCCTATCTAGTCCAGTATTGTGTTTCCCACAGTGGCTAACCAGATGCCCATGGGAAACCCACAAGCAGGACATGAGGGCAGTAGATTTCTCCCACTATTCTTCTCCTGCAGCTGGTATTAAGAGGCATCCTGCCTTCACGACTAGTAGCCATTGATAGCCTTATCCTCCATTGATAGACTTGTCCAACCCCTTTTAAAACCATTTAAGCTGGTGGCCATCACCATATCTGGAGACAGCAAATTCTATCAGTTAGCTGCACGTTAGATGAAGAACTTTTGTCTGTCCCGAATATCTCTCTAATCAGCTTTCTTGGATGACCCCAGGTTCTAGCGTAAGGAGAAACTTCTTTCTATCCATTTTCTTCACTCCATGAATTTTGTAACTCCTGATCATGTCTCCCCGCCCTGCTTTTTTGCCTCCCCCCCCTAAACTAAAACTCCCAAACTTTGAAAACTTTTATTGTAGGGAAGTAGCTCTAGCCTCCTAATCATTTTGGTTGTCCTATTCTGCACCTTCCTGTGGGGTGCTTCCAGACAAGCCTTTTATTACACCATCACCCTGCCTCATTTATAAAATGTTCTGACATCATCTTCTACCCACAGCCCTCCTGTGTCTCCCCACCATGTCTTTCATCTTTTTTCTTACCATGGAAAATCCATTAAGAAAAGATGGGATAGCTGCACAATGCCTTCTGATTGATAGTGCTAAGACCCCTCTGCCTGGAAGCATCCTAGATTTACAGTATCCTTTTTGACAGGAACTCAACACTGTATTCCAAGTGTGATCACAGCATTTGTACAAAGGATTACAATACTGGAAGTTTTATTTTTGATCCTTTTCCTAATGATCCCTAGCATAAAATTTGCCTTTTTCATACCTTTTCCAAGGTAACTCCAATTTGTGAATTGACTAACAAATTAAGAATATTTCAATGCTTGCTTTGCATAACTGTGTTTCCATCATTCCAAGTTCTCAAAGGATTTGGAATGGTTTGGTAAAAAACCAGGTGAAGTTTAATAAAGAGGTTGAGGAAGAAGCGAATGGAAAATAAAAATGGTAAAATGGTTAAGAGTGTTGGACTTTGACTGTGTTCAAATCCCCACTTGGCCATGAAGTTGATTGTGTGACCTTGGACAAGTCAATATATATTTAGCCTAACCTATTTCACAAGGTTATTGAGAGAATAAAATGGAAATATCCTGTGTATGACACTCTGGGTTCCACTAGATGTAAATGTGATTTCCAGATTGCTAGCTAGCTAACTAAACAGATGGCAGATAAAGTATATCTGAGAAGAGGCATAAAGACTTGCTGTCCTCTAGGTCTGACCCTACTATTAGGCAGAGTGAGGCAACCACCTCATGCGGAAAATGCTAGAGGGCAGCACCCCCTTGTTTCTCCCATGTCCCCTGGCTTTTCCCCTCTGTTAGTGGACAGAGTTGCATAAGTAACACAGGCCTTAGCTATTTATTTATTTACTTATTTATTTATTTATTTATTTATTACATTTTTATACTGCCCAATAGCTGAAGCTTTCTGGGCGGTTCACAAAAATTGAAACCATGAAGAGCATAAAAACAACCAACAATTTAAAAACACGAATACAAAATACAATATAAAAAGCACAACCAGGATTAAAACCACACAGCAAAAATTGATATAAGTTAAAATATGGAATTAAAACAGCAAAGTTTAAATTTGGAATTAAATATGGAATTAAAACAGCTAGACCTAAGGTTTATCCCAGGATCGTCCCAGGGTCATCCCTGCCTGCTCCCGGGATCCCCTGTGTGTCATTTACATGAACAGTGATGACCCCAACAACGATCCCGGGATAAACCTTAGGTCTAGCTAAGGCCTCAGCCTGTCCTGGGTCTCCTAAACTAGCCTGCTGCCTCAGGCATGGCAGAGTTGTTGTTGTTGTTGTTGTTGTTGTTGTTGTTGTTATTATTATTATTATTATTATTATTATTATGCATTTCTATACTCCCTTATTAGAACCAATCGAAGTAGTTTACAAAAATTCAGAAAACAAAAATCACTAATACATAGTTAAAATATAAACAACAATAACAAAACAACAACCTTAAAATGTTAAAAAACAACCAGTTCGGACTTAAAATTCAACTGCCACTCCTGTGGGCTTCTGTTCTGTGCATGGATTGGGGAGGGGCCACCATCTTATCATAGAATCATAGAATCATAGAATAGCAGAATTGGAAGGGGCCTACAAGGCCATCGAGTCCAACCCCCTGCTCAATACAGGAATCCACCCTAAAGCATCCCTGACAGATGGTTGTCCAGCTGCCTCTTGAAGGCCTCTAGTGTGGGAGAGCCCACAACCTCCCTAGGTAACTGATTCCATTGTTGTACTGCTCTAACAGTCAGGAAGTTTTTCCTGATGTCCAGCTGGAATCTAGCTTCCTTTAACTTGAGCCTGTTATTCTGTGTCGTGCACTCTGGGAGGATCGAGAAGAGATCCTGGCCCTCCTCTGTGTGACAACCTTTTAAGTATCTGAAGAGTGCTATCATGTCTCCCCTCAATCTTCTCTTCTCCAGGCTAAACATGCCCAGTTCTTTCAGTCTCTCTTCGTAGGGCTTTGTTTCCAGACCCCTGATCATCCTGGTTGCCCTCCTGTCTGCCTTTCCATCGGACAGCAAAATGCCATGGGCTGTCCCTGCTGTCCCATCAGCAGTGTTGAACAGAGGCCTCATCTACACCAAGCAGGATATTGCACTATGAAAGCGGTATATAAAAGGCAGGAGCCACACCAAGCAGGATATAGCGGTATGAAAGCAGTCTACAGTATGTGTCAATGGGCCCCAACAGTTGTCAAGTGCACTTCAATACCACTATAAAGCAGCAGTGTGGCTCCTGCCTCTTATATACTGCTTTCATACCGCTTTCATAGTGCAATATTCTGCTTGGTGTAGATGAGGCCTAAGATTCAACTGCCATCCCCACCAGCTTCTTTACATGGAATTTGCCTCAGGCAGTAAGATGTCTTCAGCTGGCCCTAGTGCTCAACATGTGGATACTGTCTTTACTCAGTTATAAATATTTTAGTTAAGGCATGTTCTATGAAATTAGTCCAGAAAGGAACAGGTCTGCTTCGTCAGCTTGAGAGGTGTTAACCATATGATAGTTTAGTGAATCAAAGAGTATGAGAGACTCAAAATTATTTGAAGCCGTAAGTTATTGTAATACTGTCCTTGATTAGCCTCAAACTACACAGGGCAAGTTAAGGACAGAAATGCAACAGCAATGGCTGCCTTTCTGTGCTTGTTGTGGTTTCAAGACAGGCTCATAATGTCATTGCAACGCAGTTTGATGAAATTTAATTTCCTCAGTATTATTGCCATTATACTTTTATGCAGCAGTAAAATGTTGATCCTCTTTCTTTCTTTGCCTGAAGACACATGGGCCTTCTGGATCTCTGCAGATTACACTGTGTTCCCTCTTTAATACTTCGGAAATATGTTGTTATTGATCTGATGGCCGGTGGTACGATGCTATGTGGCTTGTGGGCCAGACAAGCGGTAGCAGAATGTTAACTTTAGGAACAAGAGAATTTCCTTCTTAAAATATATTTTGGACAATGTGAAGTAGCTGGCTTTGGAAAGAGATCTGTTTGGGAAGTATATAAACACAACAAGATCACAGTACACTTTGAGCAATATGAACAGAAGAGATGGGAAATGAGAACTCAAACACATGTCTACTGCTGTATCACTTAACGCAGGCCAGAATGAGATGTTTTTATGGGAACTGGATATGTGTCTCCTTCTCTATCTCCCACCCACCTCTCTAGAACTGCAAAACGTGACATAACCACAGTGCGAGTTTCCTTGCAAGTGAAAACCATTGAAACAGAGGTGCAGAGATGGCACAACATAGGGCTTCTTTAGATTAAGGGGAAATCGTGTTGCTTTACCAGGGCTTTGCTTCCTGCATTTCTTGGGCAATTGTAATGGGCTGCTTTACATGGGCAGAGAGAGGAGACCACATGGTCTATAATTGAAAACTTCCCCTCCTCTTGGTGCTCATAGCCTTGAATAGGACAGCATCCTCTAGAGGGTGCTTTCTAGTGCAACTTCAGCTACACATGGTAGGAAATCCTGTGATATTTCAGAAGAATCGGGATATCCAGGGTTGGGTTTTTTTTAGGACGGAATACCAAGAGGAAGGCATGGAAGACATGCAGGAGGTTGATGACAACAGCAAAAGGACCTGCATACTTCCATGAGTGGCCAGTCATGAGCATGCCTTATTTCACTTGTGTGAACAGCCCTGTATTCTTTGTAGTCCTAGGCATTACAAGGAAGGGATGAGGAGGAAATGGCTGCTGTTTTTGTCAGTAGCCTTACAACTTCATAATTTCTAGATACATTATGACCAAGCAAAGTTTTCCAGTTATCTTTTATGCAAAGAATATCCTTTCATTTCTGTTTGTTTGACACTCAGTTAATGCCCTTGCCAGTGCAATCTATTGGATCATGCTCCATTATATCAAGGGTAGGCAATGTACTACAATCACTTTGCAAAAAATCCATGGGGGGGCATCTCTGCAGGTTTGGTGGCAATGTCACAGCCCTCTCTCATGAGGCTTGCATTGGTGTGAGGACTGGATGGAAAAATAGGAACTGGTGAAAATGTGGGTGTTCAATTCTACATTACTTTTAACAAGAAAGTAAAAGAAGGGGGAAATCCAAATGTTGAGGAAGAGGCATACTGATAATGGCCAGAATTTGAGCTTGACATATTCCCTTTTTAGCTGATGAATATATTTTACCATGTAGATAAAGTCAGCCATTTGGTTGTTTCTACTGTGACTTGTATCTGTTCCCATTACCATTCAGATTTGGGTTCCCAGATGTTGTGGTCTCTTAGAAGTAGTTGTATTCTCCTTCCCCATCTGTGGACCAGGATAAATCATCATAATGTGTGGCAGTATGCTACACGGTTTCCAGGCCAGTGAGACCCACTGCTAGTGCAATGGAGAAATGCAGTTCTTAAAGCAATCAGAAATGAGCAGAAACTCTCATTTTTGGAATTGGGCAGGTCAGCAGAGATCACAGAAGAAGGTCACAGAAGGTTTCCGGACTTGCTTTACGCAGAGCTAACCCCCTATTGCACATTGGTGGGTCCCTCTGCCACAAAAGAACGACTATGAAGTGGCAATATTGGATATTGCCCTATGTTACTTGGAGCTGAAATTAATTTGCTAAAAAAGAATTTCCTCAAAACTCTCCACTGTGAATTGCAGTAGCAAAGATTTTATGGATATTATCTTCCTGTATAGTTATGTTCCAAATGTGACATCCAAAGATTATGCTGTATCAATGAACATTTGTAAGTATCTGATAGCTGGAATGTAGTAGCAGTTGATATTTGATACATAACTTGAAAAAGAACTTAGACAATTTTATATTCATGTTATTAATTGTGTCATCAATCAAAACATTCAATGCTTCAAGCTATGTATCAAATTTCAACCATAGAATTATGCCAGATTTTTTTTACACTTGATGAAATTTTGTTTTCATCTCTCATGTTGCCACTTGGTAAGATAATCATCTGAAACAAGTGGTGAGTAGGCTTTATGTCATATTTCACATACCCAAATCAGAAATCCAGAGAAACAGAAGAGTTGCAAAATTCTCCTCACCACTTGGCAAATGTTGCAGACAATTTGCTCATCTAGTGGTTACCTGCACATTGTGCCAAGTTATCGCTTGATGAATGGTGGTTTGTATTTACCGAAAGTAGGCTCAAGAATCCATCTTACAACACACCACAATGGTCATGTGAATTGGTCCCCAAACATAAGCCATGTGCTTGAATGGTTTGTTTATCCTAAGGGAATACTAGTTTAGTTTATTCTAGGGCAGGGGTGGGCAACGTGTGGCCCTCCACTTATTTTGGCCTATAATTTCCATTATCCCTCACCATTGGCTATGTTTGCTAGGGCTGATGGGAGTTGTAGGCCAAAACACTCAGAGGGCCACAAGTAGCTTATTACTGTTCTAAGATGAATATAAGAAGAGCCCTGCTGGATCAGACTAAGGATCCATCTAGTCCAGCACTTTGTTCACACATTGGCCAACCAGCTGTCAACCAGGGAACCACATGCAGGACATGGTGCAACCACCACACCCTTCCACCCATGTTCCCCAGCAACTAGTGTATGCAGGCTTATTGCCTCTGATACTGGAGGTTACATTTAGCCATCAGGACTAGTATCCGTTGATAGCCTTCTCCTCCAGGAATTTATCCAATTCCCTTTCAAAGCCATCCAAATTGATGGCCATCACTACATCTTGTGGAAGTGAATTCCACAGTTTAACTATGCACTATTTAAAGAAGTACTTCCTTTTATCTGTCCTGAATCTCCCACCAATCAGCTTCAGGGAAAGACCCTGGATTCCAGTATTATGGGAGAAAAATACCTCCCTATCCACTTTCTCCGCACTATGCATAATTTTGTACACCTCTATCATGTCTCCCCTTAGCCTCCTTTTTTCCAAGCTGAACAATCCCAGCTGTTGTAAACATCTCTCATAGGGGAGATGCTCCAGTCCTTTGATCATTTTAGTTGCCCTTTTCTGCACTTTTCCCAGCTTTTTTTAAGGTGTGGTGACCTAAACAGTATACAGTATTCGAAGTGTGGTTGCACCATAGATTTGTAAAATGGCAGTATGATACTGGCATCTTTATTCTCAATTTCTTTTCTAATGTTGTTTAAGTTTGACTTCTTTACAGCAGCCACACAATGGAGCAGGTCAGCAGAGCTCACAGAAGGAAGGTCCCCTGACCTGTTCCAAAACAAGCATTTCTGCTCATTTCCAAACTTGCTTTACACATCGGTAACTCCCTGTTGCACATTGGTGGGTCCCTCTGCCACAAAAGAATGACCATGAATGTAGTGGCAATATTGGATATTGCCCTATGTTACTTAGAGCTGAAATTCAAGATCTCTTTCTTGGTTGGTCACTGCCAGCTCAGATCCCATCAGGTTATACTTCAATTTGGGTTTTCTGGTCCCAACGTACATCACTTTACACTTGCTTACATAAAACTACATCTGCCATTTGGATGCCACTCTCTCTGCTTGGAGTGATCCTTTTGGAGCTCCTCACAACTTTTTGTTTTAACTACCTTAAATAATTTTGTGTCATCTGCAAACTTATCCACTTCACTGTTCCCTCCTCATTCCAGATTATTTATGAACAAATTGAAAAGAATTGGTCCCAATACACATCCCTGTGGGACTCCACTATTTTCTTATTGGGAGAATTTACCTTTTATTCCTACTGTCTGCTTTCTGTTCTTTAACAAGTTACTGGTCCATAAGAGGACCTCTCCTCTTGTTCCATGGCTGCTAGGTTTGCTCAGGAGTCTTTGGTGAGGTATTTTATCAAAAGTCCAAGCAAAGAATGTCCACTATATCACCCCTGTCTACATGTCTATTGACATTCTCAAAGAACTCTAAAAGATTAGTGATACAGGGCTTACCTTTGCAGTGGTGATGCTAGTTTAGTTTATTCTGTTGACTGGTTCATCCTTGATGATTTGCATATGTGAATGAGACATCACAAATATAACACCAGAGAAAGAACTGTGGTCTACAGAGCTGGGATTGGCTGGTTGTATTAGTTTTAAACAAACATTTGTCTTCCTGTGCCTTTTAGCACAATTCAAGTGCTAAAACCCTTAACAACCCTAAGTATTTAGGAACAGGTCATATAAAGGATCTTCTACTCCCATATGAACCTGCCCATCAGCTGAGGTCTTCAGAGGCCCTTCTTTGGGTGTCACCACCCTCAGAGGTTAGGTAGATGAAGGCCGGCAATGGTGCCTTCTCAGTGGTAATGCCCCAGTTGTGAAATACCTACTCCAGAGATACTTCCCTTATACCTATTCTAATGGCTTTTGGTTGCCAGGCTAAAACTGTCTTATTTGCTTGGGCTTTTAATGGACAATATTGTCCATTAATTTTATTGTTTCTGCAGTAACATTCTTTTTAACTGCTACTTTCTTTACTGTTTCTGCAGTAACATTCTTTTTAACTGCTGCTTTCTTTGCTGTTTTTAGTGAAGTGTTGATTATTATTTTAATTTGTTGCTTTAAAACTTGTCATGGTAAGGTTGCCTTGCAAATTCTTTTGGACTGAAAGGTGGAATAAACATACCTTGAATGAATAAAGGAACTTGATCAGCCTGGTAGCCCCATCGAGAGCATCTGGATTAAAATAAATGGAGGAAGGAATAAAAGGAGCATGATAGAGTCTACTACCGAACACCAAATCAAGGAGAAGATGAGGGTGAAACTTTTGATAAGCAAATTGCCAGCATTTCAAGGAAATGTGATGTAGTAGTAATGGGGGATTTCAATCCCCCCAATATCTGTTGGGAGACAAATTCTGCCATAAATGGCCCCTCCAAGAAATTCCTGACATGTGTGGGTGATAACTTTCTCCTACAGAAAGTGGAGGAAGGAACTAGAGGATCTGCTATCCTTGATATGATACTGACTAATAGGGATGACTTAGTGAATAAAGTGGCAGTTACAGGAACTCTGGGGGAAGGTGACCATGTCATACTTGAGTTCTTGATTTTAAAGGAAGCAAAAGCTGAGTGTAGCCATACTTGTACTCTGGATTTTAGGAAAGCTGATTTTAATAAATTCAGAACTATGATAAGGAACATCCCCTGGCAAGTGACTCTAATGAGAAAAGGAGTCCAAGATGGGTGGGAGTTTTTAAATAAGGGAATTTTAAAGGCACAATTACAAACAATTCCAACAAGGAAAAAAGATAGAAGACAACAGAAGAAACCAATGTGGCTCCACAAAAGGCTTAGAGATGACATGAAAACAAAAAAGGACACATATAGCAAGTGGAAGGTAGGCCAAGCTACAAAAGAAGAGTACAGACAGGTAGCACAGAAGTGCCGAAATGGCATTAGGAAAGCTAAAGCTGAGAATGAGCTGAGGCTAGCAAGGGATGCTAAAAGCAACAAAAAATCTTTCTTTAGGTACATGCATAGTAAATGATAGAGGAAAGAAATGGTGGTTCAACTACTCAATGAGGATGGCAAATTGGTAACAGATGACAAAGAAAAAGCAGAAGTGCTCAATTCCTACTTTATTTATTTATTTATTTAAAACATTTGTATCCCGCCCTATATCATTAAGATCTCAGGGAAATGTACAGATGGCTCAGTCTTCTCCAAAAAGCGGGTGTATGACCCTCCTGGCAAACATGAAGTACAAGCTGAAGGGTCAGGATTGTAGCTTGAGACTGATAAACAAATGGTCAAGGAACACTGAATTTCTTTGAATGAGTTCAAATCTCCAGGGCCCAATGAACTGTATCCTAGAGTAATAAAGGAGCTGGCAGAAGAACTCTCAGAACCATTGTCTATTATCTTCGCGAAATCATGGAAGACAGGTGAAGTGCCGGATGACTGGAGAAGGGCTAATGTTGTCCCTGTCTTCAAAAATGGCAAAAAGGAGGAACCTGGGAACTACAGACCAGTTAGTCTGACATCCATCCCTGGGAAATTTTTGGAGCAGTTTATAAAGAAGTCAGTCTGTAAGCACCTTGAAAACAATGTAGTGATTATTAGAAGCCAGCATGGATTGTCAAGAACAAATCCTGCCAGACCAATCTGTTCTCAGTTTTTGATCAGGTAACCTCCCTTGTGGTCTGTGGGAATGCTGTGGACATAATATGTCTTGACTTCCGCAAAGCTTTTGACAATGTGCCCCATGACATTCTGATTAACAAACTAGCTAAAAGTGGGCTAGATGGAACCACTATTAGGTGGATCCACAATTGGCTACAGAATCGGACTCAAAGAGCCCACATCAATGGTACCGTCTCAAACTGGGGGGAGGCAACAAGTGGGTACCACAGTGCTCAGTCCTAGGCCCAGTGGTCTTCAATATTTATTAATGATTTGGATGAGGAGGTGCAGGGAATGCTTATCAAATTTGCAGATGACGCACAATTGGATGGGATAGTTAATAGCCTGGAAGACATAAGCAAACTTCAATATGACCTTGATAGACAAGTTCTGGGCTGAAAACAACAGAATGAAATTTAATAGGGATAAATGCCAAGTTCCACAATTAGGAAAAAGAAACCAAATGCACAGTTACAAAGGGGGGGATACTTAGCTCAGCAACACTACAAGTGAGAAGGATATTGGAGTTTTGTAGATCACAAGCTGAATATGAGCCAACAGTGTGATGTGGCTGCAAAAAAAGCAAATGCTATTTGGGGCTTCCTTAATAGATGTTTAGCTTCCAAATCATGTGAGGTCCTGGTTTCCCTGTATTCGGCACTGGTTAGGCCTCATCTTGAGTACTGCATTCAATTCTGGGCACCACACTTCAAGCAGGATGCAAACAAGCTGTAGGGGTTTCAGAGGAGGGCAACAAGGATGATCAGAGGTCTGGAAACAAAGTCCTATGAGGAGACACTGAAAGAATTGGGCATCTTTAGCTTGGAGAAGAGAAGACTGAGGGGAGACATGATAGCACTCTTCAAGTACTTGAAAGGTTGTCACACAGAGGAGGGCCAGGATTTCTTCCCGATCATCCCAGAGTGCAGGACACGAATTAATGTGCTCAAGTTACAGGAAGCCAGATTCCATCAGAACACCAGAAAAAACTTCCTGACTGTTAGAGAAGTACGATAATGGAACCAATTACCTAGGGAGGTAGTGGGCTCTCCCACACTAGAGGCCTTCAAGAGGCAGCTGGTCAGCCATCTGTCAGGTATGCTTTGAGGTGGATTCCTGCATTGAGCAGGGGGTTGGACTCGATGGCCTTATAGGCCCCTCCCAACTCTTCTATTCTATGATTCTATTATCTCACCTCAGACACAATGATTATCAATTGAGTCCATTCACACATTCAGCTGCTAGTCACTGAAATCAAGTCATGGATGTGAATGGATGAACTATGTCTGAGCATTATGCAGAAGGGCAAGGGCTGCACAGGGTCCTAGCTTTAATACCCACCATTTCCAAATAAGGCTGCAGAGGACCTCTATCTGAAACCCTAGAGAGCCATTGCCAGTCAATGTAGATCATGCATAGGCCAACTGCTGCCCTCTAGATGTTTTGGTCAACAACTTCCATAAGCTCCAGCCAGGATGGTCTATAGTCAGGGATTACAGAAATTGTAGTCCAAAAATATCTGGAAGGCACCAGGGGCAGTATCCAAATTACATTGTGCTACTGTAAGTGACCTCTAGCACAACGCCAATTGCATTTTCAGGTGTGATGCATCTTCCAGCGACACCCATTGTACCAGCTAATGCTATTGGCATTGTGCTAGAGGTTGCTTATGCGAGCACAATGTATTTTACATTAGTGATAGTATCAGCCTGGATACTGCTGGTAGTTGTCTACCCCTGGTGTAGTTTATTCGGAGCTGGCCGGACCAATGTTCTGGCTCAGCATAAGGCACCTTTCTTGTGTCCCAGGAGTGTAGAAAAGAAGCCTTCCAATACATTTTTGGATAGTTGGAATAACAGTGAATATTGTTATTGAACCTCACACTCTTTCTTTAGCTTCCAGAACTCACAAACCTCAACCTAGAAAATCTGGGCACTGATGGCAGGACCATAACCATTCAGCACTCAGCTCCTGCTCTGTGAAGGCCTGGCCCCTCTTCTTGGCACTTCCTACAGGTTTTGTGATCAGCAATTTGTTCATGTGATTTTCAACTGAGGATACACTGAAGTGTGTAATAATCAAGTGCTGACATAAAGACTAACATCATACGGATAATTCTACAGCTGAGTTTATTTTCTAGGCCTGCTTCCTGAATTTGCTATTCCTTGCAGGCCTTAGAAAATTTGATGGGAAATGCTTCTTAAAAGGAGAAATGATGAGAAAGAAGACGAGGAGCAATCGTAGCTGGTGACAATGGTGGCGAGAAGGTAGATTCACTGAGGGAGGGGGCCAGTAGAGAGTGTCTTGCCCTCAAAAACTTGGAGCCAGTGCTGGTGCTGTTGTAGATTCCCAATCCCCTTCCCTGCCCTTCCCTCCCCTAGCTACAGTTTTCAGTGTTCCCTGTGGAGAGGGTCAGGTCTGTACTGCAAAAGACACTGTGTGTCTCTTCTGTCAGCCAAGAATAGCTTCTATCTCTTAACTTCTGCGTAAGACCGCTGTCCTATTTCTATATGCAACCCATCCCTGCTGTAGAACTTTTCAAGCTATGGCGAACCTTAGGGATAGCTGTTGGACTGTACTTTTTTCTCTTTCCTATGGTCTTTCTGGCAGATCTTTCACTATCATTACTCATGTTGACACATTCTGTAAAGTAACTGAGGCAACTTTTGGGAAACAAGGGTTTCTAATTTCCTTTTAAAACTCAAAAGGGGAAAAAAGAGAGAATCTGTTCACATATGGGTACTCATACATGAATATATCGAGGACTTCCACATATATAGTTTACTTGTTCGACACAAGTGCAAAACACAGCAGACCATTTTAATTGAAATTCTAGCATTGCCCTCTGCTTTTGCTGTCATAAAAGGAGGCAAGGGAAGTTCAAAAACTTTCAGGCCAGTAGAGGAGCCAGCGTTTGTATACCTTAAACCTCCAGAGGTCTCAAAATTCCTGAGTTCAGCTCCCATTTCAGAAGCACAGTACAATAAAACACTGTGCTTTGTTTTAAACATGGCAATTTGAACTTTCAGGCTTGCATTTCAAGCAGGATTTTGCAATGGTGCTGAAAAGAGACAGTAAAAAGTTTTAGTCAAGTTTTTTGTTTTATTTTTGTACCCCTCATTCCCCTCTGGTATGCTTAGAATCAGGCCCAGTCAGTTCAGGAACACTGTAACATTAGTGGGTTAGATGGGCCTAGACTTGAATTTAAACCTCTCTAGTGTATGCGTCCACCCCACCCCCACCCCCGTCCTCCCCACCACAAACCTTCCTATCGGCTCAGAGACAGGATGCTGGTGTTTATAATAAAACTGGTTTATGGAGCTCGTCATTTGACATCTCAGATAGGGATGACGACAGTACCGAACTGCAAATTAAGCTGCAAAGAGAAAGTCGTCATGTACTGTTTGGAGGTCACTCTGATGGATAATGACACTTTAAAACACATTTTGCACTACGTGCTATAATTTCTTCTGAAAAGGAGACGGCATCAAATACATTTTTGGACTAATGAAAAACAGAATTGTAAATATCTTAGCAAACAGGCCATCTGACTAGGCCCTGCTGGTGGTCTCTGTGGAGTCATATAACTGGGGCTGCTTGCACTTGGATAACCTTTTGGTAGCAAGAGAAAATGTTTACGAATCTAGAATGGCTTGCAAACGTTAGAACAAATGATTACTTTATCCTGAAACACTGAACTGCAAGTGACTTCTCTTGGCTATTTGCCACTGCTTAGTCTCCCACTTTAAAGCATTCACTCATCCAGCCAATAAGCAAAGTTAACCTTACTTCATGTTGATGCCAAGTGGCAAACAATGAAATGCAAGGAGGCAAAGTGAGCAGTTCACAAATAGAAGGTGGCCTTATCAATGGATCACCCTGCCAAGGAAGGAGGAGTGACAAACCAATGGGTAAAATTCACAATTCACAATTGGCTTCAGAATACTGGGCAAAAGCCTCAGTGCCTCTGCTGGTTCAAAATGACTACTCTAGGTTGAAAGATGTTCCAGGTGCAACCTATTAAGGCCGTCCCATGTTTGTTACTTTGGGAGCTTCTCACTCTGTTGGTTTAAGTCCCGTAGTATGTGAGTATTTCACAATCCTTGATGTGTTTACCCCAAATCGCCCTGCAAGGGAGGGAAAACTATCACTTTTTTTTTTTGTTATTGACAACATGGAGGAATTGTATGACTCACTCAAAAATCACAGTGGATCTTATTTTCAGAACAGGAAACTAAAATCAAGGTCTTGACCCTGAAGTGACTCTCTCTCTCTCTCTCTCTCTCTCTCTCTCTCTCTCTCTCTCTCTCACACACACACACACACACACACACACACACACACACACACACACATCTCCACCTTATTTCTCTGACACAGCTATGAAATTGTTTGAACTCCAAGTTCAGGGGACATGAGATTCTGAGTTTTCATCTCATGTGTTAGATAACATGTTGTGTCCAAATAGGCAAAACAAGGAACCCTGAGCTGGCCATCACCTTCTGTATAGCAGTACCACCCAGCCATTTTGAGGCCTGATGCTCTCATTTCACATACCATGGGAAGCATTCAAATGGTTGCAGTAGTAGAAAATACAACATTCTACTAATAATTAATGTATGCCAAGGTCTTTAAGTTGTCAGAAGAGGAGACAGAGAGGTCATACTTAAATGAATAATTACTTTGCTGTTCTTACCAAAGGTGTTTCCATACCTTTTCTTCCATCTTTTTTCTTTCCACCAAAAATCTCTTAAGGAGGAAAAGATGGAATAGCTGCATGAGGTATTGTGACATTACAGGAGCCCTCTGTCTGGAACCTCCTTAAGCCTTGATCTCTACCTGATGCAAACCATGGTCATTATCCCTTACCCATGTAAATATTCCACACATGCTCTCACACATTTAGGGCACAATCCTATGCATGTTTAGACAGAAAAAAAGACCCACAACGCCCAGCATGCCCCATGGCTGGCTAAGGAATGCTGGAAAATGAAGGACATTTTTTTTTTTTTTGGTCTGAACATGGTTAGGATTGTGGCCTTGGATGTTTTTACCATGTGCATCAGCCCATTTTCCTGTAAGCATTAGCATGCCATCAACCTGGGATGTAGATCATTGTTACGTCAACGTTACATGAAATGGGCTGGCTTTGGGGACATGGCATTCTCCTCATGATATAGGCAAATGCTAAGGAAGGCAGAAGCCTTATGCAGTCATATATGCAGTGTAGTAACTTGCTACACAATAAATAGTTCTCTCGTTTTGAGAGAACAGTTAAAGTGGGGAGGGAATTGGTTTATGGAATCCTCTTTTTGTTACAATCCCGCCCTCACCCCCAAAGCCTTGGTCTTCTTTCCACCATAGAGAGCCAAGCACCATAAAGTAGAAGTGAATTCGGGCATCTCTTTACAGAAATTCCCTGAGCATACATCATTGAATGGGGGGAGGGGAAGAGAAAAGTGGAATGTATTAATATGTGGAGAGCACAGAAAGTAGGCATATTCTCACGAATGGCCCCTGTAGAAGTACAATGCCTCATGCCATCTGCCTTTGCTTATGTGAATATAGAGAGACAGAGGGAGAAAAGTAGACTTTGGATTTTACTTCTTCAGAATGACACTTTGCAGCCCAAGTTGTACAGAAACAACAACACTACCAATCGGCAGGAGGCAGAGAGCCTCACACAAAGATAGTTTTCCAGCTGGCCTCTTCATTCTCATTGTTCGGGGGTTGATTTGCATGTGCATGCACAGCGCTCAATATCTCACCACTCAATGACTTGCCACTGAAACCTTTTTGTGAAGGAGGTGAAATCAGGTGATACGACAACCCTATGGGAAGTTTTTGCCTGTGGAGGCTGCTTTACACATGCAGGGCGTCACTTCATATTCAATCAGTGAGGGATGAATTTGCGTGTGCAAATTCACCCGTCCTTCTGCCCTGCCTCATAGTATTGCTTCCCATCTTCTGTGCATTTCAGTAGCAAATGGTCTGTTCAGAGATATACTGTAAGATTTTGGAGACCTTGGCTGTTGCTAGACAAGGAGTTAGCCCGGTGTGAGGCCCGGTCTCCCTGCTGTGCATCCAGATGACACACAGGGGATCCCGGGGTCAGGCTGGGCTAAGTCCTCCCTTGACCCGGGATAAGGGGATCCGCTTATGGCCCGGCTTTTCTGCACCCCTGGGCTGAGGCCGGGGCTGCGGAAGGTCTAGCGACTTCCGTGGCTTTTCCCAGCTGCTCACTTACTCGCGAGTAGCCGGGAGAAGCCATAAATGCTGCACTGGGCACAGCATTCCATAGGAGTGCTGTGCCCATCAGGCCGGGGGGGGGAATCATGGGGGGGGGGCAAATCACGGGGGGGGAGATGGGGGCTGGGGGAAAGAGCGGACCCAGCAGGAGAGATGGGGGGGAGAAGAACGGGGACAGGGCATGGCGAGCGGGGACGGGCATGGTGAGCGGGGGGAGGACGGGTGAGCGAGTGGGCAGGGGGGGCATCAGGCATTGTGGGGGGGAAATCAGGGGCAGGTGGAGCGGGGAACCCTTTATTTTTTTTTAAAAAAACCTTATTGTTCCGTTGGTGCGCTCCTGCGCACATGGCCCTTTAAGGAAAAAAATGGAGGACGTGATGGGGCTTCCCTCAGCCCCGTTGCGTCTTACGTGTGGATGGGGCCTACAGGCTGCGCTACTTCTAGCGCGGCCTGGCCTCTCCTCCCACACGGATTATCAGGTAGGTCTAGCAAGGCCCCTTGTTGAGATGATTCACTCTCCCTGACCTGCCCCTGTCTTGATGCATGTCTTCCACACTTTATGGACAGTCCCTGCCCATAAAGTTAATTGCATGGAGTGGAGGTAATCTATAGCCTCTTGTTAAACCAAAGACCATCACACCTCACGCTTCCCACGCCATGGCCAGAAATGACAGCTGACCATCTCTCTAGGCAATCAGAACCACCATGGCCAGAGCTAGACCTAAGGTTTATTTATTTATTTATTTATTTATTACATTTTTATACCGCCCAATAGCCGAAGCTCTCTGGGCGGTTCACAAAAATTAAAACCATCATAAAACAACCAACAAGTTAAAAACACAAATACAAAATACAATATAAAAAGCACAACCAGGATAAAACCACACAGCAAAATTGATATAAGGTTAAAATACAGAGTTAAAACAGTATAATTTAAATTTAAGTTAAAATTAAGTGTTAAAATACTGAGTGAATAAAAAGGTCTTCAGCTGGCGACGAAAGGAGTACAGTGTAGGCGCCAGGCGGACCTCTCTGGGGAGCTCATTCCACAACCGGGGTGCCACAGCGGAGAAAGCCCTCCTCCTAGTAGTTTATCTTGGGATCAGCCAGGGTTCGCCCCTGCCTGAGCACTGGATCCCCTGTGTGTCACCTAGATGAACAGGTTTGACCCCTGGACGATCCAGGGATAAACCTTAGGTCTAGCTATGGCCCAAGTGGCGTGTTTAAAAGTGGGCATCTCATGTATGGCAGTCATCTGATTCCTTTCAAAGACACGAGGTAGAGCAATTTTCAATGAGCACAGGAAAGCTATCGCAAGAACTGTCTTGTTTACAGGCAAGCAACAGAAATCTGCATGCATGTGTGTAAGTTCTGGCTAATGTGCCTTTGATGCCTGACTACGCAAAGGGGCCATCTTTGTACAATATGGGGCTTCCCCCCCTCCCCGGCGTGATTCTGCTTTTTATTAGCGCAAACTGGCAATGAAGGCAATGAGGATGGAGTGTTGTGCATTACTGGGGTGAGGGAGGGAAAAGCTGGTGCTAGTTCTTTTTCTCCCCCACCCCTTTTTTTTTTAATGAAAACCAGCTTTTCTAGAAACAGAAAAGACCTTGATAAACCTGGCTTCCTGCTAGGGGGCTTATTCACCCTTCCTCTTGGATCAAACCCCAGTTTTGGCTGGAGTCTTGTTTTAAGACTTTCCACCTCAGGTAATTAATTTCATTCTTCACCACTGAGAACAACTTTAGGGGAAACAGGAGGATTGCTCCTCACTGGTTGACCCAGTATGGACCACACAGATATTTGGAGGCTGTTTGGATGGTATATGGAACTTTTTCTTCTTTTTCTTCATAACCAAGCACTACTAGAAGTTATGAGCAGTGATATAATGATCTCTGGGGCATGAGAGGGCATTTCGAGGTCAAGAGCCATAGTCATGGTTCACATTTTTGCATACTTCTCAATGGTATTTTACTAGTTGTAATAAATTTCAGTGCAATGATGGAGCATAATTACGGATAATTCATGGAGGATAAAACTATCTATGGGCCTGTTCAGACAATATGTTAAGCCATGATTAGGCCACTAACCCTTTTGCAGCAAATGAGAGTGTTTAAATCATAGTTATGTAATCATCATGATTAGGAATGGTTCACACAACACACTAAGGCCTTAGCTAGACCTAAGGTTTATCCTGGGATCATCCCTATTCATGTAAATGACACACAGGATATCCCGGGAGCAGGCAGGGATGACCCCGGGATGACCCCAGGATAAACCTTAGGTCTAGCTAAGGCCTCTGTCATGGTTCACATGAACACTAAGGCATCATGGTTTAGCATGTTGTCTGAATAGGGCCAATAGCTACTCGTCATGATGGCTATACATTAGAGTGTTGGGTTAGATAGGCCTTTGATCTAATCCAGCATGGCTCTTCATACGTTCTTATAATCCTAAATGGAATATCACTACTCTGAATTTATTTAAACATGCAATTGGGGGGTGAAATCGTCTGATGCTATAAAATCAATGCTAGTGATATTTATTTATACATGTATATGAGGACGTGCACATTGGGCTGCTATAGAGTAATGCCTTGTTGCTTCCAATGCCTGTAATTTGTGTGGTTGCCTCCTGCTGATCCAGAATGGATTCAGCTTGGCTGTGGCTATTAAAAGCCCTGGGCTGACACAGTAACAGTAGGCTGAGTTGCAAGCCAAGTCAGGTTATGCTGGGCAATGACACTCCTTTGTTCAAATGTACTCAGTAGCCTCCATGCATGTAATCTGTGGTGAGATTTTAGTATTGTTATTATTATGAACACTTATTCAGGGCATTTTTTTTTTTTTGCATTACGGCCAATGCGTATCTGCCACAGAAAACAGACACATGTCTAGTTCTTCCTTTTCTATCCATCATTTCTAGTAGAATTTACTTCATATTAATATAGCTGTGTATTCCCAGCCCAACCCACCTCATGCCATTGGCAGTCTGAGATGTGAAGTAGATGCAGGGAGGCATGAAATGTCATGGCATCGTAACAGAAGGTAAGCTCTGGGATAATCTTGATTTGCATTGGCCTCCATGTTATTCTGGCTTCCATCTTTAAAGTCCCCTCCCCTTCCCCCTCCATGTTGGAGCCAATGAAGTAATTCGTTCTGTTGTGTCTTTTCTCTGTCTGCTACATAGAGTGAGTGCCTCTGACTCTCAGGGAGCAAATGTGTGAGTTTCTGGCCAGATGAATATTCTAGCTTCTTGGATGTCCCCATTTGAAATGTTGATCAGTGTGTTACTAGATGGAAGTTACCACCCCTAGGGTATGAGTAACTCCTGGCCAGGCTGACCCAGACATGATAATTTTGTTTTCTTTCCTGCTACCTTCATTAGCATGGGAAATGGGAAACCATATTAGTACAAGCCCTCTTGGCTGGCTTTTCACAAGCCCTGCCTCTGAGACATTGATTGGTCCATGTCACAGGGGATGTCTGAGATTTAAAGAGGCAGGATAGGAACCCCTTCTCTCTCCTTTGGCTTCCTGATGCCTGTATAGCACATGTGAGCTAGGGCTGCTCCAGAACCCAGGTGCCAGGTGTCAGCTGCCATTTCGAAATTGCCTGAAACAAGACTTCTCACAACATGTATGTAAGTCAGGCTCTGCTGGATGTTCCAATCTTAAGCAGCTAATGCAGGAAGGCATTGCTGAAGTAATCTTGCAATTTCAGCTATTTTTCTGCTTCTTTTCCATAGCAAGGTACCGTTATCTGAGTAAGAATGTTGTCTTTAGGATATCTGCTTTCACCTATGTTTTATAGAATAAGGCTGCCTAGATTGTTTGGCTGTGTGCTTTCATGAAAAAGCTAGCAAAGTGAACTTGGTTTGAGCAGACAGGTAGATCCCAGGTCTTAAAACAGGTCTTTCCCCTCAGCTTACCTTTATTTTCAGGTGTCCAAGTTGGCCCTAATAAAGCAGTCAGTGCTTGTAATCAGATATTGGGCTTCTTTAGATTAAGAGGAAATCACATTGCTTATGGGGGCTTTGCTTCTTGTTTCTCTTACGCCACGTGGTCTATAATCGAAAACTTCCCCACATAGCCTTGAATGGAACAGCATCTCCTAGTGGGTGCTTTATAGGGCAACTTTGGCTGTACACGATAGGAAATCCCATGATATTTCAGAAGAATCGGGATATGAGGTTTTTTTTTAGAATGGGATTACTGGGGGAAGGCGCAGGAGATGTGCAGGAGGTTAACGGCACTGTCAAAAGGGCCCACAAACTTCCTTCAGTGGCCAGTCCCGAGTGTGCCTTATTTCGCTCACATGAAGTACGCCATTAGCTCTTGCCAGTCTGAGTGCTTTTCTCCTTCACAAATGAAAGGGATGAAGTTAACTGCAGGATAAAAAGGACAGAAAACCCAATACAGTCTACCTGTCATTACACAGGGCACCTGTTTTTAGTGGCAGCCACCTGCTTGCTATAAACTGTATATAGTCTATAAACTCAGCTGAAGTGACATTATGTTCACAAAATTCATCTCCCCTCCATCCCATCTCCAAATCTTAGCAATTGCAATAGTAATTTAAATTAGCATTGTAAACCAGCAGGATCTACACTACTGCTTTTAATGGTTTATAATGGTTATGACAATTATGACAATTGTTCAGGCCAAGGACACATTACATATACCGTTTTCATACCATTTTTAAAGTGTTATATCCTGCTCGGTGTAGATCGGAAGGGACATCCCGGGGTCATCCCTGTTCATGTAAATGACACACAGGATATCCTTGGAGCAGGCAGGGATGATCCCGGGACGATCCCGGGATAAACCTTAGGTCTAGCTAAGGCCTCAGTTTCATGTGTTCATTCATAAGCCCATTCTGTCCTGTTTCTGAATTAATCAGCAGTTTTGAAAAGCACCCAAATCATTTAAATATATATTTAAATGTTTTTTTGAATGTATGTATTTTATCACAAAATACGCAATTCTAAACACATTTTCTCTCAAAGTACATCTAAATGTATTTTATCCTCCCCCCACCCCCCATGCATTTGATATGCATTTCAGGGGGCAGGTACAATACACTTAGAAGTGTGCACTTTGAGAGGAAATCTGTCTAGAATTGAATATTTTGTGATAAAAAAAATAAATTTTATATGCATTTTGGTACATATTTTGAGCCGAGAACTGCATTGTAGAAGTCAAAGAAGTGTCAAACCCAATAGGTAATTGCATTCTGATCTGCACATTAGTCTGGGAAATCTGAATCAGGTTGGTTCGCTTCGAAATGCAGATCAAACAAAATCCTCAAGCTTCCCGAGTGGTATATAAATGCCTGAAAGACATACTGCCCAACTGCGAAGCATATTACAAGTATCCAGTACAAAGCCCTGGATTTAAAGATGAATGAGTTCCTCATGGAGGCCCCTTTTCCATCTCTTTAGTCCTAGAGGCATTAAATAATGGCATGTTTTTCAGGGAAGTGAAGTAATCCTGCCTCTTTAATTCCTTAAGCCTCGCAGAGTTGGCAGAATAGGACATAATTCATGGAGAGATGAATGGGAAAGGAATGGAGGTGTTTCCCTATCACCCACCCCTCTTCTAGGATTGGTGCCACCATCTGAAGTACCTCAGGTCTTCTTGGGAGGCTGGAATGAGCCTACGGGGTGGGGGGTGGGGAGGGGGTTCAGATTGGGTGGCCGGATGGGATTCTCTCCCCTGCTGAGAAAGTTGTTGTCTGAAAGAGCAAAGAAAATCAACTCATGAGGCAGAACGTGAACTGGAGAGAGAAAGAGAGGAGAGGGAGAGGGAAAGAGGATGAAGTTAAGGAGAGAAAAGAACTTGAAAACAAGGCTGTGAATGGGGAGGGGGGAGAGGAAAGATGGATATTGGGTCGTGTGTGTCTGCCCAGCTGGAATGGTCTGAAAGGCTATCTATCTTGCCGTTTATTGTTTACTGCAGTGGAAAATCAGGGTTAACAGTACGAACAGGAATAGTACAAAGAGGAACAGCACGTTCCATGAGGAAATCTAGAGATGGTTATCCAAACCTGACAACTGGCTCAGAGGCATCTCAGGGGAGGCAGCCCTCAGCGCTGCTGCTGGTGTGGGCAGTTCAGGTAGACGCCTCAGCCTGGTGCAGGATGGATGCTGGAGAGCAGGGATGCCAGGCCAAAGTGGAGTGGTGTGGTCTGTTTGGCTAGGGAATGCTGAACTGAAACTTGGGATATTTTGTAGTGACCTTGTTGAGCCTTTTCAGTCTTTTTCTTCTTCTTACCCCCCTCCTGCCCTTTTCCATTTTAAACTGTGAGCTCCCTGTGGGCACGACAAACGTGTTACTATGTGTTTGCAAAGCTTCTCATATTATGGTGACCTAATCTCCGCTGGGGCCTCTAGGCATGACTATAATAATAAATGATAATGAGGAAGAATGCCACAATGGAAAGAGGAAAGGAAAGAAGGACAGGGTAAAACAAGTAGGGGGCTGCCGAAAGGAAAGGAGAGAGATTTCATGGGAACATTCGTCTTTGAATAGGCATAAACCGAATGTCAATCCTCAAGGATAGAAGCCTGGTGTTTGCTCGTATCTCCAAATGTTTGCAGCTTATAAAATTCCCCTTTTCTCTCCGTGTGCTAGATCTGTCATGCTATATGGGTTTTACACACACACACACACACACACACACACACACACACACAAAAGTACATGTACAGGGTTGTACTTTGCTCTCCAATGCCATCACCAGCTGCATACCCCTTTGTGAGTTGGCCAACATGAAGAATGCCTGCTCCTCTCCTGACCCAAGCTTTCATTTTGCAGAGTCCCACTGCTGGCATTTTCCGGCGCACTGAGCCAAGTTTGGATCTCTGCTTGTGCTGTTCCATACCTGCCGCTTCCTCCCATCCACTGTCGTCCATTGGTCAAAGTATTTATTCCATTAATCTGCGCTTTTAGCCCATATCTGCACTTCCAGTTGGTGTTGCCTTGGCGTGATCTAAGAAAACAGGACCGTGAAGCAGATCGAACTACCATTCAAGAATTCACGCCCTCTTGACAGTTTATGCAGAAAATACCAGCACAGCAGTACTGGACATTGTGTTCTGCTGCTATCTGAATCCTGTCATCATGGTTCCAACACAGAATTTCTATGGAGTGCAAATCTCCCTGTGGCAGTCAGGGCACATCTATCACATTAAAAATGGCAACATGGAAGCACCTTTAAAGTTCTGGGGGTACCTGTAAAAGCAGTGTGACCAATAACTGCTATGAATGAAATATGTCTATTGCCTGACTGGTGACTGAGCTGTGAAGAAGACTCTGGTGCAAATCTTGCCCCTGCTATGAATTAATCACTAACAGGGGTGCTATTTAAGGATAGCAGCTGGGGTGTTGCCCCTCACCAGTTCCCAGCAATGCAAAGCCCTCATCACAGCAGAGATGAAACAGAACAGCTGGAGTGATCCAAGGCCTAATTCCCCACTCACCCATGAAGCTCACTGGGAAACCTTGGGTCAGTCATTCTCTCAGTCTGACCTACCTCACAGGATTGTCATGAGGATAAAGTCAAGGGGTGGGGTGGGGTGGGGTGGGGAGAACTATGTTTCTCCTTAGAGCAGTGGTTCTCAACCTTTTTTGCTCCATTCCCCTCTTTCACCATTGTTCAGCATATAATTCCCCCCTTCCCAAGATAATCTACCTCAAAAGGTGCATTCCAAATAATATGCACATAATATTGAAAATCTTTTATTTTTTTTCTATATTAGTACATATACATTTATTTGGATTATTTTTATAGTAAAGTTTTACAAATTTAATAGCAATAGAAAATGTTGATAGATTTTAATTTAAAACTTGAATAAAATTAGTTTTTTAATATGCAGAACTAATTATAATTACTTAACAGACTAAACTTTACTGAAGTTACTGAAGCATACTTCAGTGAACAAAAAGTTCAATAGAATTCCAGTGTAATGTAGTTTATTTTATTCAATGAAGATTCAATGAAGCCTCCCATTTAAAGGGGCAACGCAAAGCATGGCCCCTTTTACATTCTCAGCTGCCATGCTTTGTGTTGCCCCTTTAAATGGGAAGCTTGAAACTTCTAGGATTGTGAGGGAGGGAGGGAAAAGAGAGCAAAGGCCTGGCTTTTGCAGACGACATCACACTTTTCTGGGATTTTTTAATAACATGTATAGGAAGACATAATCTACAGGACATCATACTTTGCTGAATAGTGGTCCCAATTCCCCCCTGTTAAACTCCATGTACAACATGTGTGTGCTTTTTCTTCTATGGAGCTTATCCTTTGTAAAGGCCCCTCATAGAATTCCATATAAGAAACACTAAGGCCAGATCTATAACAAGCAGGTTATTGCATTATGAAAGTGGTATGAAAATAGTATATTAGAGGCAAGAGCCACACCAAGCAGGATATAGCACTATGAAAGTGGTATGGGCCCCAACAATTGTCAGTGCACTTCAATCCCACTATAAAGCAGTAGTGTGACCCCTGCCTCTTATATACTGCTTTCATACCGCTTTCATAGTGCAATGTCCTGCTCGGGGTAGATCTGGCCTAAGTGTTAGATCTAGACACACTTATGCTTAGAGCAGACCTATTGAAATCAAGAAGACAAGATAGGCATGACTAGCTTATATCTCATAGATTTCAGGGGGTCTACTCAAAGTATGACTAAATTTGGATGCAATCCTTAGTCGCCATTGAGCAGCTTGGTTAGAGGAATAACATCTAAAACCACTTATTCCAGCTTTCTCCAACCTGGTGACCACCAGGTGTGTTGGACTACAATTCCTATTATCCACAAACAAGCATGTTTTATGGAGGATGGTTGTTTTTTACTCTAGATTTGTAAGCAGAATGCCCACCATCAGATGGATTTGTGTTTTTCTTTATCATTCGATTGCTTGTCTTTGATGTAGTGCACAATTCTAATAGGGAGGGTTAAATTATAGGAGAATCTGAGGCGTGGCATAAGCCTGTCTGAGTAGGACAGGATGATTGACATATCCCTTCTAGCCCCATTCTTTGAAAATGTTCTGTGGGCACCCCCACCCCCTTTTACAGGCAAATCTCAAACCTTGTACATTCCTTACCTTAAGTGTGTGTGTAAGTAAAGCAGGGTGAGTGTGCTGGTTAATGGCTGTTAGGAGAGCCCACACATATGGAACATGTTATGTATTATTTGTTAAGGTTCTATTTGTGCTTGCATACTGCATATTAGTTACATTTTGGGCTCCTCTACAATGTATTGCATAAATGTAGCTGAGTAAAACAAGGTTTCCTTAAGGCAGCATCATTTGTCCAGCATACTTGTGCAACAGACCTCCCCGAGTCTTGTTGTCTTTTAACAACAGATTTCCTGGACTAGTAATTAAGGCAAGAACAGAATCTACGTACACACACACACATACTTGTGCTTTTCAGATGTTATTTCCTTTGGAAGCAGCAAAGGCATGGTCAAATAAGTAGATTGGGATGCAGAGGTGCCATTCTGGATTTTGCAAGCTGCTTAGGGAATGATTCATTGAGTTCAATGGAAGGGTTAAGCACCTGTCTCTTGCCAACTGATATCAATAGGGTTATAGTGCTTTACGGGCTGGATGGTGTGGGACAGGAATGAAAGGTAAACTGCCCAGAGAGCTTCAGCTGTGGGGTGAAATATAAATGTAATAAATAATAATAATAAAAGGGAGGGGAATAAATGGAAACACGGAAGGTTAACAAAACCTGGCCACAACTTTATTGGTTTCAGCATGTAATAGAATTTGGCAGGGATATAGGGCATGGATCCCATCATCAGACAGTCCATCTGCTGGCCGATCCCACCATCTTGGCACATATATCAGGAATATTAGTGGGGAGGCAGGAGTCAAGGGCTCATGCCACAGTGCAGACTGCTAATGTGAGTCCACGCAAGATCCCTTAAGGCAGGGATAGACAGCCTCAGCAGGTCTGGGGGTGTTTTCACACTTCTGGAGTCCTTCTACCAGCCACACCCCTGCTGTCGCCACCCTGAAAAATTCAGTGGTGGCAGCAGCACACACACACACACACAAAAAAGTAAAAAATGTGTGCATTTGCTGCCATTTTCCGGTGGCAAGCCACTATGGAAGGCTACAATGGCCAAATTTAGCTTGTGGCATTCCATCGTGGCTTGCCACTGATTTTCAACAGCAAATCAGCAATTTGTTTTTGCCATCAGTGCAAATTTTGGTGGTGTAGTGGCAGCAAGGACTTCACTGGGGAGTAGCGGGGTCACATGTTGCTCACCTCTATGATAAGTGGATGCCCACTTTTTTTGGGGGGGGAGAGAAACCGATCTGGGCTCCCCTTCCATGTGGATCCAGCCCAACGCCTTCCATGTCTACATAGTTGTGTCATAAATACATCAACAACTGATCTGCCAGCAGTACTCGTAATGTGCTATATTACTTTAGAGTGGGTGAGTGTGGAAGTCGGTGCATTTGCAGCAGTGAGCTAAATATATAGGCCATGAGTGGATGAGAGATAGTTCTCCCTCTGGTCGACCCTAAAGCCCTGGCCCCACTAAGCCAATCAGAGCCCTGATGGGCTCCTGGGCCAATCCCTGCCCCAACTGACAGTAGAGAGGCATCTCCCCACTGGGACCCCCGCTCCCCCCACTACTTTGCTCCATGTAAACAGAAGCTGAACTTGTTCTTTCAAGTGGGACCTACATATGAAACTGTACCATCAAGTAACAAAGTCCTAACAGCCCTTCCTCCCATACCAGATACCCTCAGGAAGGGATGATTTACCTCAAAGAAGTGAAAGAAGAGAAAAGTACCCTGTGTGCAAATGACACACAGGGGATCCCGGGAGCAGAAAGGGCCAATCCCTCAATTTTCCTGGGATAATCCTTAGGTGTAGAAAGGGCCTTTGTCTCCTGAAACACTCCCACCAACACCTGCATTTGTTTGTGAGAATAATCTATAAAGCAAGGGAATAGGGATTGGAATGAGAACTCTTGATCTGCATTTCTCAGGCTCTGTTAGGTTGGCCACTTAACACATTGCCTCAAAAGAGGAAATGCATCACAAAAAAAGAGGACAAAATAAGACATGGATTTGAATAAAAATGGCATATTCTTAAATATGCATATGGCCCTGTCCAGAAGACACCTTAAACCACGGCTTTAACCATGGCAAATAAGACTTTTTGCCTTATTCACCATGGTTAAAGCCATGATTTAAGGTGTCTTCTGAACAGAAGCAGTGTGTGTGTGTGTGTGTGTGTGTGTGTGCAAATTTAAAAATAATTACTATCATTACATCTCATCTTAGCAGGTCCCTGCTCTTTCTGCTGTCCAGGTGCTAACTGTGAATGGGTAACTTCAAAGCCCCTGCTCTCCATCCTTAGGGTTCTTAGACTAGACAGATCTTTAATTAAAGGATGCCTTCAAAGTAGGACACATGCCACCCTCATGTCTCATCATAAGAGGCAGCAAAACACAACCACGGAAGATGCCATTTCTAGCTCTGGTGGGTCCTGATATCCACATTATATGAAACTTGGTTAGCCATCATTCCAAGTTATTTATTTATTTATTTATTTATTACATTTTTATACCGCCCAATAGCCAAAGCTTTCTGGGCAGTTCACAAAAATTAAAAACCACGAAGAGCATAAAAACAACCAACAAATTTAAAACACACATACGAAATACAATATAAAAAGCACAACCGGAATTAAACCACACAGCAAAAATTAATATAGGTTAAAATATGAGATTAAAACAGCAAAGTTTAAATTTAAGTTAAATTAGGTGTTAAAATACTGAGAAAATAAAGTTATCCAAACTGCCCTTGTGTCCACCATATAGTTCTTTGTCATTGTAACTCTTTGTTGTTAAAAAAAAAAGCTTTTGTTTATCTAAATGGTGGATTGTGTACATATTTTTGGTAAACCCCCTGGACTATCACATGAATGAGGCTCCACTGTGCTGTCTTTCTAGCTAATTGGTATTGGGATTAAATAGCTATCATTAACACAAAGCAGAGGGCCAGGCTCTTTCCTGGCATAAATTGATTTGGTTATGGAGCTGAACAACGAGTGGGACACCAAAACAGGAAACATATTTTTTTTATGAATTGGTCTTTTTGTTTTGCTTCTTGTTGAAGAAGAAAAGTCCCAAAAGAGTAAAGAATAAGGATAGAAGAATTTCCAAACAAAGCCTTTGTTACATTTTGGAGTACTTGTTTTGTTTACTGTGTGATTTTCCCCTCCTGATTTCCCATTCTCTGCCTTTAGGCTACACATTCCAAGCCAGGACAGCCCACAAAGAGACTGGTCTTTCCAATATCACTCCCTATATCAGCAAAGCGGGCAGAAATTGTGCAGACATGATGGCAGCCAAAATGGTAGGAGAGGGCACGGTAGGAAATGATGGCTTCTAGAGAACACGTAGAAAGAAGTATGAAGGAAGGACAAAATGACCTGCACCTCTCTCTCCAAACCAGGTGAGATCAAGTATTTTCGTGCAGCTGGAGAACACTGGCAGCAGAAAGCAATGCACAGTTGCAAGGCCTCAGAAGGGCCGCAAGGCCTAATCTACACCAGGCAGGATATGTCACAATGAAAGCAGTATGAAAGCAGTATATAAAAATCAGGAGCCACACTACTGCTTTATAGCAGCATGGGCCCACTGTCAGATACCATATACTGCTTTTATAACGCTTTCATAGTGCAATATCCTGCTTGGTGTAGATTAGGCCCAAGTGGTCCGACTAAGGCCTAAAACAGAAGAGGGAATTAGGTACCCATGCTCTGAACCCAGTTTGCACCACCAAACTAATCTCCAAAGCTGACAGTGAGACTGCCCCTTCTCTTTTTAAAGGGCTGCAAGGCAGGGAGGAATTGGCTTCGTAGGACATATCTGAAGCCAATTTCCCCCTCTGTGACGTCTTAAAACTAAAAAGAGCCTTGTAGAAAAGGTGTGGCAGACAAATTCAGACTCCTCTTCCTCCTCTCCCTTTCATTTGTTGCCCAAGTTGCCCCTGCCAATTCTGGAAGCAACCAGCTCAGCTAGTCTCTGCCGAAACTGAACTAGAAAATACATGTGAAACAATTACATTTCTATTGACAGTTGAGGTAGAAGTTTGGAACACTCTTCTCAGGGCACCATTTTAGAGCTCAATAGTGGGGTTGCAGACAAGAGGTGCAGTCAGGTGAATTTATTGTGTGAATTCCAGAGTTGTGAGGGAGGGTACAGAAGTCAGAGAGGCTGTCATGAGGTCAGGGACTGTGAAACCCCACCCTCCTGTGCCATTGCTAGGTTTTTGAGGGCTCTTGGGCAGGTCACCCCGCCTCGCTCAGTGAGTCTATCTTCTCATCACCATTGTCATCAGTTGCTTTGGCTCCTCATCTTCTTTCTCATAGTTGCTGCTATTTGCTTGCTTGACAGGCAGCGAGCCAGTGAGCAAATAGGCTGTGGCATCTACTCCTTATTATCACCACTGAAATAGGCAGGCGAGCAGTTTGCAATGGTGAAGGGGAGGAACAGGTCCATGGGGCTCTTGTGAGTGAGCCCCTGCTGGGGTGTGGGCCTTTGGCAGGCACCCAACCACGCTTACCCTTGATACCAACCCTGCTTCCCTTCTCGAGGAGTGCATGGGTACAAATAATGGACCGGGCC
The DNA here is from genome assembly GCF_023053635.1 of Elgaria multicarinata webbii. Lineage (NCBI taxonomy): Eukaryota > Metazoa > Chordata > Lepidosauria > Squamata > Anguidae > Elgaria > Elgaria multicarinata. Next base: position 89,806,998 of record NC_086172.1, read on the forward strand.
CAGAAGGTCCTGTCCATATCACTATTCAGTGGGGGGTAGTAAGATTCAAAGTGACGTTCAAAGGCCTATTCAAGAACAAGATATACAAAAAATCAGTGTAATTTAACAGCATTTTTGTGGTGGTTTTAAAAAATCCAATACTTTATTTATATTGATGTATTTATTACATTTATATACTGCCCCATAGCTGAAGCTCTCTGGGCCGTTTACAAAAGTTAAAAATAGTGAACATTAAAAACAAATATACAAAAATTGTAAACCATCAAAAGCATAAAAACAATATCTTCTCATCACCATTGTCATCAGTTGCCATCTACTTCATAATAAGCAGAGGTGCTCCTGAGGAATAATCACATTTGGCTTATGCAAACCTAATCCTCCTGAGCTTCCTTAAACACCAGTTTTCAGACATTACTGCTCTGTGAATAACTGCTCATGCAAATTGTTGCCTTGAGTGAGCACTGAAACATTTCAAGTGGGGGCAAAACCAGAGCAGCTACGTCCAGGATTAGAAAAATCACAACATGCATTTTATTCTGATTGGAGCAGCAGCAGTGAGAAGTGTGGGTAACTCTTTCCTCATGGGCAATTTTCTCTCCCCAGCCGCTGCTTTCCCACCCACAGCAGAAAGATATGAACCCTGGATATCTTTCCCCTCCCTCAATGGCAGAGTAGCTGGGTGGGTGGAGATGATCATGGCTAGAGGAAAAGATTATTTATTTATTTTATTTACAATATTTATATACCGCTCCCCACTGAAAATTTTGGAGCGGTGTACAAGATAAAATAAAATAAAAACAGAATAAAACACTTTAAAATAGATTTTAAAAGAAGCAAAATGTACAGTGGACCGTGACTGGTCATTAAGGAAAGACTTCCTTAATTACTTTTTCAGGAGGCGCCTGAAAAGGAATACAAAGTTGGCGCCTGCCTGACCTCCAGAGGCAGGGAATTCCATAGGAAGGGGGCCACCACGCTCAAGGCTCCTCCCCAGTCAGAGGATGCATCTATGAGTAACCACCAAGAGCATGACCTCGGATGACCTTAGTGACCGGACAGGTTAGTAGGGGAGAAGGTGCTCTTTCAGGTATCCTGGTCCCAAGTTGTTTAGGACATTGCACACAAGTACAAGAACCACCTCTTCCACCCCTGCTGCTCCAATCAGACTTGCAGTTGTCCATGCCTGCATTTCAGTAAAAAATAAAGCCAAGCAAAAAGAAATAAACCTGGAAGATTGATCATGCAGTTCAATGGGACTCAGGAATGGCCCAAGGCATTTTGCTGCCTGAAGTGAAGAACAAGATGGCACCCCTCCCAGTCCATACATAAAAGCTAACTGTACAGGCAGTTGTATCTTTCTCAACACTGACAATAGGACGGTGTCCTACAACACACCTGAAAGCAGAAGGCTTAGCTTATGGGGTGCACAGCAAGCCCCGTGGCACACAGCTTTCTCCATCAACATCTTGCTGCTGCCTCCCAGCATCTGCCACCTGAGGCGGCTGCATCATTCTGCCTAATAGTAGGGCCAAATCTTATAGGACAGTCCAGAGTAAGATGCTTAAGATTGCAAGTTGTAACTGCTACAGCTAATGTTTTAGGAGAAATCAGCTTCAGAAGGGGCAACCAGATGTCTGGCATCTCATGGGGGTGGGGGTGGGGAAACATCTTTGTGTGTGTGAAATTGCTGCAGAAAAGCAGTGGGAGGGGAAAGAGTACGCACCATATAGCCCTGACGCTTCTCCGCTCCAAATTACAAGTTGTTTTCCATAACAGAAGCATCTGTTGGGTTTTTGTTACATGCATCAGTGTAATGCGTAGTTCCATCCTTATTCATAAGTTTTTGTTGTTGTTATTGTTTTTTTAATGGAGTTCCCTCTTCAGTGGCATCCACAGATGCTCACCCATTTAGATTTTAGAAAGAAGATCAGGAACTTGGGAATGCTTTTTATGTACAATTTATTACTAGAACAGAGTTCAGTGTAAAACACCCACACCCACACCACACACCCACACCCACACACCCACCCCATCAGGTGTTTTTTTTAAAGGGTCAGTGATCTGTTGATGTGATTGTTTGCATTGTTCCCCACTTTAGGATTTTGGGGGGGGGAATTGTATAGAACTACACATACAAACAATTGAAAAAGATGCCATATGTAATCAGGGAAGTGTGAAAGTTGGAAGCCAAAAAAATGCTTTTGTCTGCCAATGAGGGTGGGGGGGGGGGGAAAAGACAAAACTTTAAAACGAAAGTGCTGGGAGTGTGAAATCTGCTATGTGAATGTTAGTAATCCGACATAAATACTGTGAATTGCTAAAAATAGACATACAGTTCACCATCTTTTCCAATTAAAGCCAGCCCTACCTTTAGGTAAATAAATCAGCAAATCTCAAGCTTGTCAAAATTCTCCAAATTCCATCTTGAACCTCGTTCTGACTCAACTCAGATTGCTTGATGATGTGCCACCAAGCGCATTGGTTTGGTCGGACTTCGACCACAAATTGCATCCAACGTGTCTGTTCCAAAAGGTGTGAACTGCGGAAATCCTGATCAAAACTGAATGGAAACCCATTTCTCATACATCCCTAACAGCTTCAGGCAGCAGATGCTCAAGGAGGATTAGATAGAGGTGTGGGTGCCACATGGCCTGCCCTGTATCCCCATCACTAGTGCTCAGGGGCAGTGGAGAGTACTGTACAGTCACTAGAGTTGAAGGAAGATTCAACTACCAATCCAGTTTGTTTTTATATATGGAATGCATGAGGTGCCATCTTGCTCTTCATCTCAGGTCTTAGCTAGACCTAAGGTTAATCCCGGGATCCTTCCGGGGTTGTCCCTGCCTGCTCCCAGGATCCCCTGTGTCATTTAGATGCACAGGGATGACCCCGGGACAATCCTGGGATAAACCTTAGGTCTAGCTAAGGCCTCAGGCAGCAAAATGCTTTGCCCCAGCCTTGCTTCTAATTCTGCTGGTGAATGATGGCCATCACTATTTGGTAACTGTCAACATTCAGTGATGTATCTCTGCGCTTTTTGACATTCAAAAAATCCATCTAGGATGATAGTGATGATGATGATGATGAAAACGCTTGGTTGCCCAGGGAACTTGAAAATAGGACAAGAGCACTGGGCACTTTTACCAGGACCGGAGTGGGCAGGTAAGGGCTGTGGGCAGGCAAGGTGAGAGAATGTGAACCAAAGGACTATAAAGCACAGGGTTTCTAGGCCTAGGATCTGAATCCTGACAGGAGAATTCTGTCAGCTGTGGTTTTTGACAGTCACTACCTGAAAACCTGAAGGGAGAATCAATGTCAAATAGTAGATTGCCTTGGGGATGGTTAATTTCTTCTATTGATTTGAACTAGCCAGTCAGTCCTCTGGCTTCAAGATTCCAGAATTTTAATCATCTACTTGACAGCTGCATAACGGAAGGAGTGGATGGGAAAAGGATATGTTATAGTCTATGAACAAATGTGCCAAAATGCAAGGGGGCGGCCTTGTCAGAGAATAATTTACAGCAGCTGATGTTTGAAATATATTGAAGCAGAAGTTAAAATTTAAGTTGGGAACTCAGCCCAGATTTGGTCATGAAGGGAATGCCTCAAAAGTGTCCGGGAAATGAAGAGAGGCCCAGCAGAGTGAAATCAAAGCGAACAGTCCCTCTCCCTCTAGCCCACAGCCCTGACCAAACTGGTGGCAAATACTACTGAGAAGATGACAGCAGCCAGGGAAATAAATGGGGCATAGCCTTCTGCTGTCTTCTGGACAACAAGGTCTTCACGGGCTGATCTACACCAAGCAGGATATAACACTTTAAAAATGGTATGAAAATGGTATATGTAATGTGTCCTGGGCCTGAACAGTTGTCATAACCATTATAAACCGTTATAAGCAGTAGTGTAGATCCTGTCCACAAGATAGTTGGATATCAGTTGGGGTAATGGTGTAAGGAATTTAGCTGTTCGATTACTGTGAATGGGCCTGTGTCACTATGGCCTAATCTACACCAAGCAGGATATTGCCCTATGAAAGCGGTATATAAAAGGCAGGAGCCACAACAAGCGGGATATAGCACTATGAAGGTGGTATATGGCATGTGTCAATGGGCCCCAACAGTTGTCAGTGCACCTCAATACTTCTATAAAGCAGTAGTGTGGCTCCTGCCTTTTATATACCGCTTTCATAGTGCAACATACTGCTGGTATAGATTAGGCCTATGGAGTCGCTGAAAGTGACAGGGATGAAAATCAGGGATCTGGTGAAAGAAAGTTAATGTTTTTTAATGACTGATTGTTTCCTGAATGGAGAATCCACCTACAAGGTGTAGGTGTTGGGATGGTCTGGGATTGGTAACACATGAATCCGTCCATAGTTTATGTGATCTTATTTTATTTATTTATTTATTTTATTTTATTATTACACTTATATACTGCTCCCATAGCCAGGGCTCTCTGGGTGGTTTACAGAAATTCTAAAATTGAGATAAAAACAAGTATACAAAATTTAAAATTCTAAAACACACATAAAACACACATACACACATAAAGCATTAAAAACCGTTAAAAAACTAAACATGTGGGTGATTAAGATGCGCCGCCATATGCCTGGGCAAAGAGGAACGTCTTAACCTGGCGCCGGAAAGATAGCAGCGTTGGTGCCAGCCGAGCCTCGTCAGTGAGATCATTCCATAGTCTGGGGGCCACCACCGAAAAGGCCCTATCCATCGTTACCACACTCCGAGCCTCTCTCGGAGTAGGCACCCGGAGGAGGACCTTAGATGTTGAACGTAGTGACCAGGTATATTCACGTCAGGAGAGGCGTTCCGTCAGGTATTGTGGTCCCAAGCCGTGTAAGTCTTTATAGGTCAAAACCAGCACCTTGAATTGGGCTCGGAAACATACAGGCAGCCAGTGCAAGTGGACCAGAGCAGGTGTTATATGGTCAAACCTTCTGGTTCCCGAAATCAATCTGGCCGCTGCATTTTGCATGAGCTGCAGCTTCCGAACCGTCTTCAAAGGCAGCCCTACGTAGAGCGCATTTCAGTAATCTAACTTGGAGGTTACCAGAGCATGGACAACTGAAGCCAGGTTATCCCTGTCTAGATAGGGGCGTAGCTGGGCCACCAACCGGAGTTTGTAGAAGGCACTCCGTGCCACTGAGGTCACCTGAGCCTCAAGTGACAATGATGGATCTAAAAGAACCCCCAAGCTACGAACCTGCTCCTTCAGGGTGAGTGCAACACCATCCAGAACCGGTAGGATGGGGGGTCATCCTGTCATCTTCTTTGGAGTTCCTAAAAGAGCCAAGGTTCATGTGGATGCATGACAGGGCCTTCTCTGTGGCAGCACCCTGAGTGTGGTATACCCATAGGCGTGCGCAGCACATTTCATTAGGTGGTTCGGGCAGGGATTTTTTAAAAAGCGTTTCACAGCACATAATTAAGACAAACCTGTTCTACATAACATCTTAATGTTAAAATCACTGAAATAAAGAACGGGAGACTTTCAATGTATCTGAAATTAACACCACTGGCTATGGAAGTTAAAGAACTATGGCAATAGGGGAAAGTTACATGTATCCCGTTAGTCACATTAGTCACCAGCAACACATCATATTTTTTTTATTCTTTTACAAAAAACTTCAGAAATTAGGCCTACTAATTAGTTGCATGAAGGAAGGACTTCTCCACACAGCACATAGTTAAGTTATGGAACTCACTACCACAGGATGTGGTGATGACCACCAATCTGGATGGCTTTAAAAGGGGGTTGGATAAGTTCCTGGAGGCAAAGGCTATCAATGGCTACTAGCCCTTATGGTTGTGTGCTATCTCCAGTATTTGAGGCAATAAGCCTGCGTGCACCAGTTGCTGGGGAACATGGGAGGGAGGGTGCTCATGCACCATGTCCTGCTTGTTCATCCCTGACCGATGGCTGGTTGGCCACTGTGTGAACAGAGTGTTGGACTAGATGGACCCTTGGTCTGATCCAGCATGGCTCTTCTTATGTTCTTAAAATACATCCACACCAATATCAGGAAAGCTGTCACACTTAAACATGTTCAATAGTCAGGAAATTTCTGAATCAGTAAAAGACAGCATGAGTTGGTAAAGCCCATCATGTTCATCTAGAAAGACCACCACTCGTAAGAAAAGAGAGATGATGATGATGATAAATAGTAATGGCAACCCTGTTAATTTTTTAAAACAATTTTTTTTAAGAAGGATGAACAGTTATCAGCAATTGTTTCAAAATATACAACATCCCAATTATATCAAACAAATTGGAGAGGAAGGTCTATGGGTCAAAATGCATTATTTAAAAATGAATTACTGTTTTCTAGCACCAACTAGAGTTACACTTCTTCCTTTGCACTACTCAAGCAAGCGAGCCAAACCACATACCACAGAGGATGACTAAAAACAACTATCTATATCTATGTTGGGAAAGAATTTCCTTCATGACTCAAAATTCCTGATCCCACCCTGCAAAGGTTTTGGGAAATCTCGCTCATATTGGCATAGGTTGAGATATTTTGCTGGTCAAAATTACCATCAGTAGAACTCCAATGGAAATACCTTAATGGAAATGTCTTTGTGACTTTTAACAATTTTACTTTGGACTTTCAGTCTAGAGAAACTGCAGGTTGATGATATGAAATAACTAACAATTACAGGAGATGTGAAAAACCGTTCTCCATCCCGCACCCCACCAATTTGCACAAGAGCTAATAGTTAAATAAAAATATATATCAGTGAATTCGTTGGAAAACCTTAGGAAAATTTAAAGCAGTTCTGTGATTTGTATCACTGATACAGTGTGCTGAACTATCCTTGTCATTTTATGAAAGGGGTATGAATTTATTTATTTATTTATTTATAGTTTCTTCTATTTTATTTCTATGGGGAAAATAAATGTAATGAAGTCCAGAACTCAGATGCAAGGAATGGAAGGGGGGAAATCAAGTCAGGGGTTTGGATTTTTAAATTGTTGAGGGGGGAATTTACAGACCTGATAGTCCCCAAACTTTTTGGCACCAGGGACGGGTTTCGTGGAAGACAATTTTTCCACGGACGGGTGTGTGTGTGTGTGTGTGAGGGGATGGTTTTGGGATGATTCATGCACATTACATTTATTGTGCACTTTATTTCTATTATTATTACATTGTAATATATAATGAAATAATTATACAACTCACCATAATGCAGAATCAGTGGGAGCCCTGAGCTTGTTTTCCTGCAACTAGGTGGGTTAGGCTGAGAGTCTGTGACTGGCCCAAAGTCACCCAGTGGGTTTCAATGGCCAAGTGGGGACTAGAACCTGGATCTGGCAAATCCCAGTCCAACACTCAAACCACTATGCCACACTGGATTAGACAATGGCAGGGCCTGTCCCCATAGAAAATTAATGGAGAACCTCCAGCCCACAGGCAGGATGCAGCCCCTGGGGGTTTCCATCCCTGTGCAAGTAAGCTTCTGTGCTGTTAACTCTGATCACTGATTGGCGATAAGAGGATATTTAAAAGCATTTAACCTTTAAATATCCTGCAAAGAATGGGATAGTTGCAAAGTTTTTGAGCAGTGCCTTTTGCAGGCAAGAGAGATGCTGCACAGAATTAAGATGTGCATTTTACAGACCAGAGACCTGCTTACTTGTGAGTAGACATGCAGAGACTTTGAATTTGGGATGTTCTTACAAAGTGTTGCGGAGTAATTCATTCAGAAGTCTTGTCCTGCTTGCTTCTGAGTAGGGCTAGACACACAGAGAGACGCGCGGGCAGGCAGCGCTGCTTGCACCTGCCTGGCGGCCAGGTAGAGCGTGCTCGCCCAGAGCCCCCTTCCTCCTCCCTCAGCAGCAGGAAAGGAGGCGCCGCGCCGCCCGCTACACTTGCGCACACGAGGAGGAGCGAGCAGGAGGAGCAGCAGGAGAAAGAAGGCAGGGGCAGCCGCGGCTCAATTTCCCTTGCGCAGCCGCCTTTGGCCCGCATTTTACACACATACACACACACTGCAACGGGAAGTTTACTCGGGCTTGAGATTCGGCGGTTACTTCTTTCCTCCTCAGTTGATGGCCCTGGAAGAGAGGCTTTCCCAAACACATTTGAAGAGTGGGCGGGGCTTAGCAGCACATTAGGGGGTTCAGTTGAACCTGTTGAACCTGTTGTCTGCACGCCAACGGATATACCCTTCCTAGGGAGGTGAAATTGGCCTCATCTTTGCTCAGTTTTAGGCAGGTTACGAAGACAGTTTTGTTCCCATCAGCTTTTAATCATTCTGCTTTCTGAGCTTTTAGTGGCTCTGCTGTTAATCTGTTATGTTGTTTTGAAGTTTTTGTGTGTTTTTTAAAAATGTTCATTTTCATTTTGTACCCCACATTAATAAATCAGTCAAACAACAAACATGCAGATCAGCTTGAATAGCTTCAGAGAGATATGAGCGAGACTGGAATGGAGTTTCAGCCATAATACAACTGCTCTCTGGGGATCAGCTGGCTGCTGTATGAGGAGCTGTTTGTGTCCACTTATGTTCTGCTGTATATTTTTAAATAAAGCAGATATTACAAAGAAGACACCTTAAGTCTCCAGTACTCTCTTATTCAAAGGCTGCAATTTTATCCACACTTACTTGAGAGTAATCTCTATTGAACGCCATGGGGCTTACTTCCAAGAAGACATGCATAGGATTGAATTGTAAATCATGTAGCACTGCCTTTTCTTTGCTTGGAAATGGAGACAACACTGGGTTTGGCAGTGGCATATATTGTTTCCTTGAAGAGAAACTGTTGGCTGGTGAGTGAGCCAAGTCAGAGCAAATGATAGCTCCAATTTAAAGTGAAAAAGGAACTACTAAAAACCATCAGAGCGTGGTGTGCAAGGCAAGGCAATTCAAAATTTTGGCCCCTTTTGGATGGTAATTTTAAAATGTTGTATACTTGTGCACGCCTTGGGGATCCCCAGGTTTGCTCGATCCTCCCTTTTGTTTGTGGGTGGCCCCATTTGACTCCAAAGTGATCAGCATGGGGCCAGCTGAATTCAGCATTAAAGGAAATGATTACTCACAGAAAGAAGTCCAATTCTTTTCAGTCATCACTTGCAAACATTTTAAAGGCTAGAAGTCACAATGATAAATGTATGGCACTTCGTAACTGATGCAGTACACATGCATCAATATGTAAACTAGTCAGACTGATGTGTCCTAATGGGGTTTTATACTTGGTTACATTGCCGAATAAACAAATCTTTATTTGGAGGCACATTCCACTGAAATTAGTGGGACTCGGAGCTGCTACTTATAACACAGTTTGTGTTTTGAATTTGTATCTGGTATATGGATATGATCCCCCCTTAATTGATGACATCCTCTGATTAGCTCACACATTGACATGGTTTGTACGTAATGGCAATTCTTGGGTTGTTTACCCCAGGAATTGCCAACATCTAGTGGGAGTGAGTGAGTGTGCTGCCGCCTGCATGTTTGTCGCTTCCATTTCCAATTAACAACTCAGGAACACCCTGCTCCTGGGTTGCAGTTGTGATGTTTGAACTGGAAAAGTCTGGGTTTTTTAAGGATTAAACAAGCCAGAGTTAACCCATTGTTCCTGGATTAACTCTGGGTTGTTTTACCCCTAAACAATCCAGAATTTGCAGTTTCAGACAACATGAGAACAACCTAGGAGCAGGTTGTTTCTTGATTGTTAATTGAAAGCAGAAGTGATGAGAGCATGGGAAGGAGCACGCTTGCCACTGCCACTTAGCTCCAACAATCCATGGTTTGAACAACCCATGGGTTGTTGGTGTTATGTGCAAACTGGGCCACTGATGGCCTGAATGAAACGCTGAAGGAGCTTAAAGAGAGAAAAAGAATCCCTACTATCATCAGGCGCTCTTCTTCACATGTCACTCTTTTTTATCCCATGGTCAAGTAAACAACAGCAATGGTGATCGTTGCAATGCAATGCAGATACAAGCTATGTAGAGTCAGGTCCACACCAGTTACCTGCAAAGGACAGTGACTCAGCCCACTGTGCAACAACTGGTTGATGACCAAAGTTTCTTTCCCTACTGACCTTAGGCAAACTCTATTCTATGGTAAATCTCCATTGCAGTTATGGAAACTGCCCACAACCCAGAAGCCCCTAATGAGATGCTCTCAAGAAGGAATCTGAGCAATGTATCATTGTATATCCTGACATTCAATACTGTAACCCTGAAATGTGAAGCGGTGTATGGGTAACCCCACTGTGGGCCGAAGAATGAGTCATTTCTTGAGGAGAGACAACGTTGTTTATAAATCATTGTCTCTTTGAAGTGGGGGGGGGGAATGAAGAAAGAATCCCCTAGGCAGAATTATGATTAACCATCTAATTGTTCTGCTGGTATGCTTGCTTTAGGGCTTTCCTTTGCTCAGTGCACATTAAGAATTTGTTTCTCATCTTACAATCCTTGCACCCAGATGATAGTCATTAAGGAAGGGGCCAAGCATGCAGTTGTGTATTTGTAATCCTAACACGTTTTAGTCCAGGGTCCTTCATCTTTTTCTGCTGAATCTAATCCTGGAGAAATGTTAAAAGCCTCGATGACCTCCAAAAGCTGCTCCAATTGATATTCTTTAACTGCTTTACCTTACCAGCTCTGGCTATGGCTAAGAGAACCCTCTATAACTGACGCTGTGGTTCTATGGAGCTAAGTTTTTCATTTTTGTTATTTTGGATCATGTGAGATGTGATTTTGAAGAAACATATTTGTGGTGAGTGATTCAGTGATTTGACATCCACATATCCCAGCTTTCCCTAACCTGGGGACCTCCAGATGTTCTTCACTGCAGTTCCTATCTTCTCTGACTGTTGGCCATCCTGATGGGAGAAGTAATTCAAAACATCTGGATTGCACCAGGTTGCAGAAGGCTGCTGTATCCCATGTCAGCTTCAATCTTTTCCCATTCTTATCCCAGCCACTGGACTTATTTGGCTATTTCATTGTAGGATATGATACATCCTAGTGTTGCTGAACATAAAAGAAAGCTGTAGGCTGCAGTGCAAAATAATGCAGGCATGCCTTTAGGATATGAGCTTGGTTAATGAATAGTACAAGTATTATTCTTTACTTCTAGGGTCTAAGAATCTCCTTATTTATTTATAATATTATATATTAGTTGTCTTTTGGCTCCAAAAAGGCACCCAAGGGGACATACAAATTTGAAACATATAAAGCAATTCCATAACAAATAATGCTAAACAAATTAAGTCAACGGGGTGGATTATTATTATTATTATTTATTTATATAGCACCATCAATGTACATGGTGCTGTACAGAGTAAAACAGTAAATAGCAAGACCCTGCCGCATAGGCTTACATTCTAATAAGGTGGGTGGGAATCTTTAAAACAGAGAGAACAGAATTACATTTAAAATCATTCAAATGCCAGGTGGAACACAAAAAGCTTGAATGGCCCACTTAACCTAAACAAGGAAAGAGTCAACCTACCTTCCCTAGGGAGGGACTTTCACAATCAGAGTGCTACCATAGAGAAGGCCCTGTACTGTGTTCCCACAGATCTAACCCCACTTCATGGTGAGGCCTGTACTTAAATACAAGGGTGAGATGTCCAGGAAATAAGGCTACCCTGAACTCAAAAAAGAAAAAAAGAAAAGAAAAAAAGGTTCATTGTCCAGCCATCCCAAAACAAAAGATGAAGTCACAAGATGGGGTCAGGTGTTCCACTACTCCGAGACCCATTTGGGATCTGGAAGGAGCTCTAGGTAACTACTTCTCCCCAGCCAATACCCAGGAATCTTTCTCGGGCCTTAGCTAGACCTAAGATTTATCCCAGGATCGTCCCGGAGTTGTCCCTGCCTGCTCCCAGGATATCCTGTGTGTCATTTACATGAACAGGGATGACTCCGGGACGATCCCGGGATAAACCTTAGGTCTAGCTAAGACCTCCAGCTTGCTCATCCCACCTCCAACATTACAGACTACCTCTGCTGTAGTGGCTCAGCTGTCTACCTTCCTTTCTTGCTGGAAAATGAAAGTGGTTTCAAATCCACTGTGTTCCTCCCTCCTTGACACCATGTCCTGATCCTTTTGTCCTGCCCAGCTTCTGATGCCAGTCATGCTCAGCACATGAAACAATGCTGGAAGGCTGGCCACATCTGCCCAGGCCACCACAGGTGATTAGATTGGGTGTTTCAGGTTGGCTGTAGTAGCACTATCATGGTGGGCTGCTCCAAGTAGGCAGGAGGACACTTCTGACAGAGGTGGTGCCTTACCACCCTTTGATTAATTTACCCTAGGTCCACATAGAATCATAGAATCATAGAATAGCAGAGTTGGAAGGGCCATCGAGTCCAACCCCCTGCTCAATGCAGGAATCCACCCTAAAGCATCCCTGACAGATGCTTGTCCAGCTGCCTCTTGAATGCCTCTAGTGATGGAGAGCCCACAACCTCCCTAGGTAACTGATTCCATTGTCGTACTGCTCTAACAGTCAGGAAGTTTTTCCTGATGTCCAGCTGGAATCTGGCTTCCTTTAACTTGATCCCGTTATTCCATGTCCTGCACTCTGGGAGGATCGAGAAGATGTCCTGGCCCTCCTCTGTGTGACAACCTTTTAAGTATTTGAAGAGTGCTATCATGTCTCCCCTCAACGTTTGGTTGTAGTCAGCTCTGCTTTGAAGAAACAAAGTGGCACCAAGTCACCTAAATATTCAATTCATTATTGAGTATCTGTGGTGGTCCATCTGAGATCTGGTCCCACAGTCTCAGAACAGTTAGCACTAACCTTATCTTTTGGAATGGTCTGAGGGACCATCCAACGATTTAGATAGCCACTCTACAATAATGGCTCTAGTTTTAGACATATAATGAACCTAGATAATTAGGAGCTTGAGGTAAATAATGTATACCTAATGAATACTTGTTCAAAATTTCTCTTCAGTGCATAAAGGCATCATCCTATGTGCTAGCAAGCATTCTATTCTCTGTTTTAGGGCAGTGGTCATGTGGTCAGTCCAGATGGGTCATGGCAAAGCTGTTGCTGCCATGTTGGGCATGGAGAAAATTGTGAAAGTGGTTCCCATGTTGCAGGCTGGGAGTCCAAGGTGGATCTCAGGTCTGAACCAGTTGAAGACCACTGTTTTAAGGAATAGTGTAAGGACCACTTCACAAATGACATTTGTCTGAGTATCTCCATGTAAGGAAAATATTATCTCCTGGCTTTAGGACTGAAGACTATGAAGAGGTTGCTACTACAGCCCACCTGAAACACCCAATCTATTCACCTGTGATGGCCTTGGCAGATGTGGCCAGCCTTCCAGCATTGTTACATGCGCTGAGCATGACTGCTTTCTGTCTAGTATATTTGCCTGTTTAACTCCATTTTTAACATCTTTAAACATGGCATAATATTGGACAAAAACCTACAGTCAAAGCATAGTCTCCAACCGTATACTATTCTTTAAAATTGACATAAAATGTTGTAAGCTATACTAATTTCCTAGTATTTAGTGCTCAAAGGGTTATTTCAATTACTATTCTGGCTGGATGTATAAATAATGAGTCATTTCAGTACTACCTGTTTATGGGTGTATTATATATTCATATGACTGGTTATCTCCCACTGCAGAGTACTTTTGCATCACCTCATGTAATGTAAGGAATTCAGTCCTGTGAAAAAGTTCAAAGGGGTTGGTCATCATGGGTTTACTGACTAGTTTAGAGAGATAAGTCAGAATCTAGTTTTCCTCCAGCATTTTAGTAGATGTTCAGATCTCAATCCAATTTTGTGACTTTGTTCCTTTTGTATAAAAAGGGATTCAGACCAGAACAACAGACCTCAAACCACTTTCGACATTCAAAAAAACCTGGATTCAGATCTGAAGTTTGCAGTCTGTATATGAAGCTAATGAGCTCTCATTTGGCAAAGCATTGTGAACTAAGGAAGTAGATTGGAAGTGAAATCCAGTAAGCAAAATGTATCCATGATGCAACCAATGGAAAGGAAGAGGCTTGCACCAAGCACTTTGTAGATCCAAAATGTTCAGAAAGATCAACTTCCTTTGGGTAAGCCTCTGCTCTACTTTCCTCACTTCAATCCCTTGCCCACCGGTTCAGTTTGACATACAGCTACCCATGTTATGAGCCCTCATAATTTACTCAAAAAGATATAAAGTGTATCCTGTAAACAAGTTGAAATTTCGGCTTGTGGTCTTGTCTTTCTGACTGAGCTGGGAGACACTGAGATCTGCTTTTGACTGCAGTAAGCTGACATTTGTTTGTGTTATGTGCTCTCCCAGAGGTGCAAAACATATGACTCAAGCAAAATATATGATCTATCCAACTGTTTTTACTCACTGTATTTACAATAATTGTGCAAGTGTGTGAATAGCAAATACCAACAAAAATACCCTAAAACGTATGCCTGCCATATCACATTGGGAAAGGAAATGGAGACAACATTCCCAATCTTAGAAATCTTAACAAAGTGTGATGATCACCCAATGGAAGAATACAATTTATAATTTTTGAGTGAGGCTAGGAAGATCTAATCTAAAGCAGTGCACTCCGGATGGCATGAGACCAAATTGTTTTCTGGGCAGTTGCTGTGCTGGTGGGGCTATGCTGATTTTTCATGATCTTCCGTGTCCAAAGCAAAATTTGCATTTTCAATGAAGCAGAACCTTTTGTTGGATTAGTAGTTAAATTATATGGAAAATCAATTTCTGACATTGTTTTCATGTGATTTTATTTCCTTCTATTTGAATCTTCGTCTGGAACAATACCTATCATAAACAAGACCACAGGAGTCTACACAACCAATGAGGCACCACACAACAAACAGGATAACAATATGCTGTGATGACATCATTAACATTTTAGTAAATAATGCCATATGGCTCAATCAGCCCACTATGCTATTATGTACTGAGTTTAGGTTTGATGTTGCCACTTAATAAGTGCTATGCCCAAGTCAAAATATGGGTGTAGAAATGAATGGGGTGTGTGTGTGTCAACAATGGCAGAAAAAGAGAAGCATTTTTCAATATTACACAGCGCATGGACCACAACCCATCTGTTCAGCCCTTCTTTCCTCTCCTTTCTAAGTGCACTCCAGATTTAATGGCAGACTTCTAGCTACAGTGTGCCATTTTGAAGGCACATTACACTGAGGTTTTTGCTGATGACTTAGGCAGAAGAGATAAGGCATGTGCTAAGAAGCTGGCAAGACGCACTGTGTTCAGGCTCCAAGTTAAAGGCAAGCACAACAGATCTTAATGTAGACAAATTATAAGCTACAAGTGTTTCCATATCGCAAAGAGGAAGGACGTGTACATCACAACAGAAAATGAGGATAAGTACATGCATATGCACGTGTGTGTATTCATTCCACAGAACTAACCATTTTGACTTAGCTTTTGCAGAATGGATATATATGCATATTACAGCTCTTCAAGACTGAAGAGCAAGGCATTATATCATTAAAATAACTTTTTAAAAATACTTATTTACTAAAGAGCACTGAGCAGCTGCAACTGTCTTTCTTTCCTGCTGTCCTTCGATTACCCTTTACTATTTTTGGCGTTTGTGGGAACATTTAGGACATAGTGAATGCGATAAGCCTGTGGAGTTCATGGAGTGAAGCCATGGCTGGCCAGAGATGGGATCCATGTGTGCCCGACATCACCAATGTGGTGACAAGTGACTCTAACACCACTACACATGTTTTGCTTGATGATCAAATGAGATAGACAGTGTGTACACTGAAGAAAATGGTCCAAATTTTAGGATTTAGAGGGAAACAGTTCATGTAATTCAAGATATAAAAAAGAAACCATGGGAACATATGGCCTAGGTGATATTTAACAAGATTAACAGAGGTCTGGTAATCATTTTATGGAAGGAGTCATGGATTACCTACTAGATGACATGAATACTCCGGAGGAGTGAAAAAAATCACTTTCTCTAGGTCCAGATCAAGGATAGAATCTACAGTAAATTCTTTATTCAGCCCAGATAAGTGAGACCTCTTTAGCTCAGTTAGGAGTCAGCTCAGCAGTTATGAGCTTTCTTGGTGGGTATTTGAAAAGGAAAATGAGCCTGTTCCCCAGAGTTCTCTCATAGTTTGAAATGTTTGTGCACCCATGCCGATGGTACCATCTGCACATGCCTTTTCGTAATGCTCCTGGGAATTGTCATTGCCAGTGTCAGCCATGGTGAGATTCATTTGGAACCATCTTCCAAAGCAAACATACCCAGGGACAAGAAAGACTTTTAGATATTGATGGGGCACAGCAGCCACTTAACATATTTGCAAGAAACTACAGAAAGAATTGATCCAAAGAGAGAAGATACACATGCAAGCACTTAGAGCACAGCTAGACCTAAGGTTTATCCTGGGATCATCCAGGGTTCACCCCTGCCTGAGCACTGGATCCCCTGTATGTCACCTAGATGAACAGGTTTGACCCCTGGACGATCCAGGGATAAACCTTAGGTCTAGCTATGGCCTTAGTTGGGCAGGAGAACAGGTTACATATTTTACAGCCATCAACCCAAATTTCAGGAAGAATACAGGGTAAATATTAAAGAATGTTGTAGTTCACGAAGAAGACAGCATTGTAATTCAGGTCTTTTTATGGGAATAGACAGAGTAGGGGATTTGGCATTAAAGACCTTTTGTGCATGTGCCTATAACATGGTAGATTTTGAGCACTTGGTCAGTTGAAAGTTGACTGTTTAAATGCAGAATTTTGAAGAATCCCATTTTACATTCTTACATTTTACATTCAGAAAAACCCTTCTGTGTTTGGTGTGTGTGTGTGTGTGTGTGTGTGTGTGTGTGTGTGTGTGTGTGTGTCTTGGGGGGAGAAGGGACATTCTGCTTGATTGATAATACAGTCAAGCTATTACAAGCTGGATAAATTAACTTTCTGAACCAGTTAATTATGAACTTCAGTGGCATCACTAGTTCAGACTAAAAGTAAACTACACTGTGAAATGACACAGGGCAACCCTGTTTGTTGCCTATCGAAGACAGACTGGGTTGTGAAGATGTAACGCTTGAAATTGTTGGAAACATCTCTACAGTTCATTTTAGTTACTGGACAGCTCTCCACCATTCATGTGTGGGAGCATAAAGATTAGACAGTTTCTCTATGAAACACTAAAAAGCAACTTTGACCTTTTAAAATGCTATTTGTGACACATGTGGATGTTATTCATACAGGACAGGTCCAGCCCTCCCATTAAGCCTTCTTCAGGCAGCAGATTTTCAGATCTGATTAGAGGGCAACAAACTATCCATTATTATTACATTTTTACCACCATGGGGTATTCTGCCTCTGGCACCAAAATTTCTCAGGCTGTTTCTGATATATGTGATAGACCATGGAACAGAGACTGAATGTACACCATAACCAATGGAGGATTTATACATCCATTATAGCCCAACTTAAACCTTGCATGTGAAAAATCTCTTTCATGTAGAAAGCAAAGATCCTTGCATCTTGGTCATTGTCAATTGATTTATAGGTACAAGGGCAAAGGTGAGTATGTTAAAACATTTCATTTCATTTACCCATTTTACCCCCAAAGCTAAATTTATTCTGAGGTCACACTTATGGCTCTGCTCATCGACAAAAGCAGTGACAACAGACCTATATAGTGAGCTCCAAGTGGAATGTTAAGCCAGCCACACTGAAGCATTCACATCATTCAAAATGGAATTTTGATCTCCTCAGATCTGCTCGAGGGCCCAGGGAAGCAAATGTGATTCTTGTCATTGATTTCTGTGGGCTGCAGAACAGACTCGGGGAGTTATAAAGAGTTCAGGATGAAGCAAGACCAGCCTGCGCTGCCAGTTCCTACTGTAACTGAATTATACATTTCAAATGCTATGAATGAAACTTCATTTTGGCTAATTTGTTTCCCAAACATCTGTTTGCATTTACACATTTTTACGACATGATATCAGGGCGATTATGCATCTGCTGCTGTATCTCCCCAGCATACGGTACGTGCTACAACAGATCGATCAGTTATGTGATCAGAGCATGCGGTAAACATCTTCACAGTACATCTAATGCTAGCACTGTTTTCCAGAAGTAAACTTTTCTTTCTTGCAGTTCAGTCTCTGTTTTTAGTTATTCTTGGAGGGATTAACCATTAGTTTTCTGGATATGTGTCCTTTAAAGATCTTTAATCCACTTGACAGTTTTTTGTCTGGTGGTTATAACCAAAATGCTGGCTTGTCCCAAAAATGGACTCACACCTTTCATACAAACTTCCAAGACAGGTTTGAGGTCCAATCCCAGCAGGCATCACAGCACTATTCATTTTAGTAAATAAATAGTTGTAGTGATCTTAGAGGACGTGGGGCCTCTTTTCTTTTTTGTTCTTGTCTCAGGAGCTGGTTTCCTTCAGTTTGACAATATACAGCAGTTATTATCTGAGAAGTTTTAATTTGAACAGAAAGACAAGACGCCATGTTCTTAGAAAGAATCTAGAAACAGTAACCTTTTATTCAGATGTCTCTTTGTTATTGGGCACATGGCAGCTGCCCAATAATGGAAATAAATCTGTACAACTTGTTCATCCTGAATTCCTGCCTATCTTAGTTCAGCCATATCTGGTTTGTGAGACCTGCTATCATGATCATTCTGAGCCATATCGCAATAGGACAATGTAAATGCTGCCATCTTATGATAGTATGGTAACATCGGGCATGCATGGGGTCTGTTCCAATGAATCTGGTTCACCATCCAGGATAGCAGTGCTCAACAAGCCCTCACAAATGTGGAAGTGGCATGGGTACCTTATACATCTCAGCTCAGGTTTAGTCTCTCCTTCTAGGGAGAGAGGCACAAAGAAACGGTACAGGCCAAGTTGGACTTCAATGTGAACTATGAGAAAAGGGGGGTGATCCAAAACCTGCAAATTTTGACATAAGAATAATCCTGCACGAATTCAGTCTGCTTTAAACAAACATCCAGCCTGCTTTAAACAAGATTAATACTGCTCCAAGCTTCTTAGAGGAGAAGCAGGGTATAAGTGCAATACAGTCTTCCCCCCCACCTGGTGTTCTCCAGATATTTTGGACCGAATCCCATTAGCCCCAGGCAGCATGGCCAATGGTCAGGAATGTTGACAGTTATAGTCCAAAACATCTGTAGGGTACCAGGTTGGGAAAGGCTGGTGAAATAAATAAATAAATAAATAAATAAATAAATAAATAAATAAATAAATAAATAAATATCATCATCATTGTCATCATCGTCAATAGAGGTAATACCTCTTCATCTCAAAACAAAATTAGGCAAAGGTTAGTTGTTGTAAATAAGATTACAGATTTCTAGAATTAGTGAACATTTTGGATATTTACTAGCACTGTATATAATAGTCTAAAAATAGACTGTCACCTGTTGGCTGCAGCCTTCAAGCCAGACTCCACACCATTAAAAGAGCTGCTTTTATAGTGTGGAGTGCTTATTAACATTCTAACTGCGGAAGAGAAAAGATTGTTCATGAAACATTAGCAAACAACGCATGCCGGAATTCTTTGGACAAGTTCTAGGGCGTTCCAACAGTGACACCATTATCATGTCCAAGAACGTATCCCTCATAGGCCATTTCTACACCAGCCCAAAAATGCAGACTGGTCACAGCTGAGGGACTCCCGGGGGCAGGGGGCGGGATGAGCATGCATTTTCCCATGAATAAATAATCCCTGGGAAAACTCGATTCCTCCCGTGGTCTTGGGATCATCCTGAGACCGTGGGAGGTGTGTGGCCACCCATCCGGGCTTCTTCCCTCCTCCCCGTGAGTAGCGGGGATCAGTAGAGGGAAGGAGCTGTGCCAGGTGGAATCAGATGGGTGGGTGAGTGCGGATGTGCTCCAGCAACTTAAAAAACAATGGCTGCCTCCACTTCCGCGATGTCCCTCCTCCCATCCTGGACGTCTCACTGGCCATTTGGACACAGGGGATGTTCCCAGAAGGAGGTAAGTCCAGGATTGCCCCCTTCCTCCCTCTACACCTGTATGGTGTAGAAAGGGCCATATTCTTCAAAGCTACTAGAAATCTATATAATAACAGAACCACTGGTTCTGGTCTTGAGCCAGAGGATAAGATATAACTATGCTCTTGAAAGAATTCAGCTTCCAAGATAGGCCACTTTGTGCATTAATGGAAAGCCACCTGCATACATCTTCATTCACTACAAAGCTGATGGGTCTTAGAGAACCCCGGCAAGAATAGCCATGAGAAATCACAGCCTATGACACAGTCCAAAGAAGTTTTGGCAATGCATGTCAGGTCCAGGCAGCAACCCAGAGTGGACTTTAAAAGTATCAGATCACTCTAGAGTAATGGTATTACTATACAGTCCCTCAAATAGGGGAACACTGTCAATTTCCACAGGTATCAGAAGCATTGAGCAGAAGTACCTTCTGGAGTCTCTCAGGGGCATCTCTCTCCTATTAGTTGTGCCATCTCTCATGCCTATTGTAATACTTGCAGATTTAGCTCCTTTGCACAGTCCAGACAACCTTCTCCCTTATAGGATCAGAATAGCACAAGCAAAACTAATGAGCAGAATCAAGGTTGAAGTGTCTCATGTTCCTCTTCTGTGTGGCCATGTAAGATAAACCAAACAACAGAGCTAATAGAATCCCTCTCTCTTACACACACACCTCTGGGAAATGAGTTATTCTAACCCTTCACTCATAAAAATGAGAGGATTACCTTACTGCTCTCTGTAGTGATATCAATACAATAAGCACCTGATCACTGACCGTTATGTTGTAGGCAAAAGGGAAAGTTGAAGACATCTTTTCCAACTATTTTGCCAATAATCAGGTGTAGTTAGAAGCAAACCCTTTTGAAGACTGATCAGAACCAGTGTGATGTAGTAGATAGAAAGAATGTTGGACTGGGAGATGGAATCACTAAATGGACTATTTATTTATTGAATTATATCCTGTCTTTTTTCCTTCAAGGAATGCAAGGCAGTGTACATAATCCTCCCCCTCCTTTCCATTTTTATCCTTACAACAACAACCCTGTGAAGTAAGTTGGGCTGAGAGTCTGTGACTGGCCCAAAGTCACCCATTGAGCTTATATGGCTTGAGTAGGGACTAGAGCTTGGATCTCCTGAGTTCGAGGCCTACACTGTAACCACTACACCACCCTGGCTTGCACACTGACTACATCCTTCAAGCTCTTCTTGCTGGCTACTCATTGGTTAACTGCCACCTGTAGTTAAGTAGTTTATACTTTTTATCCATCAGAGGATGACTGGAAGGATGACTTAGATAGAGCTCCTCAAAAGAATCCTTGCAGGCCCTTCTGCATCTTCTCCCTGGCTACTACTAGAGACACGTGGCTGCAGCCCCCAATTTAACAGGAGTCCATTCTATTGAATTCTTAGCCCAACCAAGCCCTACACTCACTACAATCGTAATACAGCCTGGCCTTAGAGCAGTTCCTTGGCTCACATTCCTATCAGCTGTTTTGCTCTTGGAGATGTTATGTGGAATTGGTATCTTATGATAAACTGCAGAATGCCTGACAGAAAAAATGGTGAGTACCATAATGTAACCACTGATTGGATTCATCTCTGCTTAGGGAAACTGTAGAGGGGAAACTGGGGAGACATCTGTCTAAACAGACCTATGTCGCCCCTTTGGCTTAGTTTACAACAACAAAATGTCTGAGTTGATACGAAGCAATCACCTGCAGGCAAACCAAAACCATGCAATTTTTTTAGCTAAACAGCTGGAGATTGTGGGGAGAAGAGGACCCATTTATTTTCATTCTTTTGGCTAACCAAATTTCTTCTATTTCTCATTAACCTTTTAAAAATAGAGCTAGCTTTCCTGAGGGGGAAATTGTGCCTTTTTTAATTACCCTTAGCTATCTTTAAATAGCCACATGCTATTGGACAAACTATGGGTAGCATTCTTGCTTCTGGTGGGAGATGGAAGGGATTCAAATATTAAACCCTATCCAGGGAATATTTAATGGTGAAGAATGTTCTGTACTGAGGGGCTGATCCATAGGCCTCTATGTTGCCTAGAACAAGCTTGTTAGCCTGCAAGACTGCAAAGTTCTCATTAGTTCTTTAGTGTGTACAGTTATTTACTTGTTTGTTTACACGAGTTATGTCCTGTGCTTTCAGCATAAATAAAGTGCATTGCAATAATCCAGTCTAGAAGCTACATGGCATAGATAACTGTGACCTGGCAATCTTTGTCCAGCCTCAACTGATAGAACACCCTTTGTGCCACTGTGGTTACTTAAATCTCAGATGATAAAGATAGGTCTAACATCACTTCCAGACTCAGCAGTTGACCTTCTAGGGAGAGTGCAATCCCCTCCAGAACAAACATCATGTTCCTGATCAAGCAAGCCCCCTACAAACAGCATTTTTTGTCAGGATTAAGTTTCAATTTATTGATAGTCATCCAGTCCATTACTGCTTCCAAACACCAGATCAGCACTTTCTGTGACTCACCTGACTCAGCTGGAAAAAATAGGGTGTCATCAGGATATTCATGACACCCAACTTCATATTCTCTGATGACCTTAATTCAGTGGCTTCATGTAAATGTTGAATGGCTCCCCCATAACACGGGTAGTAAACATATGGGAATCCAAATGTTGGTACACTGCAATTCCCATTATCCCTCACCATTGACTAGGGATAGCTAGAGTAGATAGGAGTGGCAGACAACCAATATCTGGAGCTCCATACATTCCCCTTCCCTGCTAAATACCACAAGGCTGAAATAAAGTTTCCATAAAACACCTGGAATCAACCCTCTAATCCACACCCAACAGAGACTGTGCAGAAGGATACCATGGATGATGGTACTGAACACCATTAAGAGATCCAGTAGAATCAATACCTTTCTCATGATTCAGGTCAACCAAGGCAATTTTAGTTCCAAATCCAGGTGGGAATCCACGTGGAAAATCATCTGTTTCATCTGATAATGTTTGGAGTTGGGTGGTAACCACTCACTCCCAATGCCTTGCCCAAGAAAAGGACATATGCAACCACTCGGTAGTTATTGCAATTCTCTTGGTTGAAGGAGGCTTTCTTCAGGAGTTGTCTCCAAAGCTTTTGGAGGATTTTGGTAAGGACAATGTGGGAGCAATTTAAAGCAAACACTGCTCTTCACTTTTCCTATGTGAAGCTTAAAAGAATACTTGAAGATGGTGGGGGTGAAGTACCGAAGTGCTTCCTCCCATTTAGGATGTACATGGCTTGTAAGCCATCACAAATCTATCATTATTATTATTTTGTGAAGCTTGCATGCTATTCTTTTTAAAGTATTTTGTCTTTTTTTCTGGTAAGGATGGATAGTCTAAAAAATGGCACCTCTCTCCTCCTCCCTTTCCCATTGCTATGATGACTCAGCCGGCATTACTGAGATCATGGTCACCCTGACCTCGAAGGCTCCTGATGAACAAGGCCCATTTGGGAAGGTGAACAGGAGTTCCAGCCAGCCAGAGGCTGCTGGGAAAGGGGGTAGAATTAAGATTTGTTCAAGGACCATTTAAAACTCACTGGGCAGTAGGGATGAAGATAAATATTTAGTTTGTATCCACAAATATAGCCTATAAAACACCACCCTACTGAGAATATTTGTTGATTTTTAGGTCACTGCATTGCGTTTTTCAGGTCAGTAATCCAATATGTCACAGTCTCTTACATTTCATATACTGAGAATCTTTATAAGATAAGGAAAAGCTATCATCTTCATTGCACATTGAGATACTTACAATAGTAGAGCAGGGTTTCAAGAGAACCCATTTTGAATAACTTAACTTCTCTTTTGAAAATGCAACTATGCACGACAACACCAGGCCATCCAATTCACTGATGAGTTGGAGATCTGGTACTGAGTGATTAATTTAGATTCACAAAGGGCACCCCCTCCGGCCCTAGCATACAACCCTCCCATGTTTTTTCACTGCTTCCGTCTTTTTTCTTACCCCAGAAAATCCATCAAGGAAGAAAAGGCATAGCAGCAGCCATCTTAGCTGGACCATATCATCACCCTGTGAATCTCTTCCCAGTCTGCAGTAGCTTTTATGATGGCCAGAGAGAACTCTTATTCCCAGCTATGCCTTGAAGAGAAGCTGTAAGTGAGGCTTGCATTAAAATGTCATAAGACGCCAGCAATTACATTCACATGAGTTAAGTGCAAACTGGTTCAAAAATGAATTGTAAAGCTAGAAGCCAACCCAACACTGTTTTCAACTTTGTTTTCCTAGATGCCAAAGCCACGACTTCTTGTGTCTGCCATTTTCAAGGCCCTGTGCCTTCCTCTCATTTTTTTCCAATGAGAGGTAAACAGCTGGGGTTTCTGCCAATTCAATTAAGAATGCTCATACATTATATAATGAGGCAGGAATGTAGCCCCCTGAAGCCTAGTCCTGCAATCTAATCTGCTATTTAGTGGCCCCCAAAGATTCTTGAAACCTTTGTGGAGGGTTCCTTCTCTACCCTCCCCCCGAACCTTTTTGTGCACGCCGGTCTCTCCACACTTTCCCCTCTGTTTTTCTTTCCTCTTTGGCTTCCCTTCTCTGTATTGTTTTAAGTTGGTGGCTGGGCTGCGTGCCAGATTAAATTTCATCTGCTTCTCCTCCTCCTTTCCCCCCACCCCCAAATCTTCCCCAGAAGTGATACTGTTTACTTTCTCTGCTCCTTTTCTGAATGTCTTTGTACACATTGCAAGGGATATAATCACCAGCTGTGGAGAGCTTTGTGAAATGTTAACTTATTCCTCAATACCCTAGGGCTAGTGAGTGTTTTTATACACGTGTGTGTGTGTCTGAAATATGAAATTAAGCAACTGTTTTTTAAAAAAAGACGCCATCACATTTGTTGCATTCCAATGTGATTTTTAAAACCATCATCTTCATCTTCATCATCTCATTTCTCCTTCACGTGGAGTTTTGGTTCTCTCTGTGTGTGTTCTATTCACTTCTTCAGTGCAGGGGAGCTCCATGTGGAAGTGTGTGAGTTTATAAGGAGCCCATTGTTTCCTTCCACAAAACTTTAAGAAACAATGAGAGGGAGAAGAAAGATTAAAGTTTAAAAGTGTTTCTCCCCTCCTTTTCCTCTTTGGTGGGTGAAAGAGAGGTCAAGCTGTGCCCATTGACCTTTGCCCTGTGACCTCTGTGAACTAAAGGCAAGCCTTTGAAGTCGTCAAGTGCCCACGAAGAAAAGAAAACCAAACAAGCTTCTGGCTTTTCCCTTCCACTGACCAAACTGAGTTGGCAGATGCCTGAAAGAAGATGACACAGTGTCGTGGTGGGCAAAAGAGAGATTTCTCACATTGACCTCCCACCTACCTCAGCTTGTAGTTAATTGGCACCATAAAACGCCCACACACTTGGAGAGAGGATGAGGAAAAGGGGGTGACAAATCTTCCATTTCCCTTTTCGTCTTCCCCACCCCTCGCCATCTAGAGTGCCACTGAGAGGGGCGGCTCTTTGAACTCTCTGCGCTTTGCTAAAAATGGCACAAAGGGAGAATCCCATGGAACCGGAGACAGAATGGTATTTGGAAGATGGGCAAAAGAGAGACTAGAAAATCTATGTATGGAAAAAGTTAGAGCACCAAATATTCCTGTCGCCAGACATAAAGGACTTGTCAGTTCTTACCTGAACTGATGCTGTCACATGCATGACCCCTGCTGGCAATATGGGGAAAGGTATCTTTGTATATTTTAGATTCTTTTTGTCTTTCCCCCACCCTTAAATAAAAATCATCTCCATATTTTGTTTACCAAAGCTACAGAAAATGGAATTTGTAGGCAAAATCCTTCAGATTTTGTCCCTTCCCTGGAACCAAACCGAGGGTGAATTCTTTGCCAGCTCTAGCATGTGATAGCCGTAATTAGGATGACTTAATTTCAGCGTGCCTGAGTATCCTACTCTTACAGATGTTTCTATTATACAGTGTCATTCTATACACTATACACTATAGTGTCATTCTTTCTGGAATATCACACTGTTTAACTGAATGCAGAAAATAGACCTAAATTTATGTACGGAAGGATAGATGGGATAAGAATGATGAAAAGCAGTTTCCATTAACCAGTCTGTAGGATATCATGACAGTTACATATGCATGGAGATGGCTTTCTGGGAATCCCTATAGGTAAACAGGAACTAAATTATCAGCAATCATGGGATCAGCAAACCATTATGGAGCCACTGACAGCCAGCAGTACTCTATGAAGAAGCTGGAAAAGGAAGGGTGAAGTGCATAGTTAGCATTAGGGTTGCATTCAGCATCAGCATTCCATGCATAACTAGATGGATAAGCCTGTATACACACACCATCTCCCGCAGATAATAAGGGATTTTTTTTATCGCAATGCCTCATGTAATCATTTATTTGGCTGCATCACATTTCATGTTATCTGCGTGAAAGCCTGCTACTCACACCTGCATCTTCAGTGGCCTGAAGGAGATTTTAGACAGGAGAGGAAACTCCCCTCTCAGTTCCGTTACTGTTGAAGGGGTGATGTGCCCCCTTCCCCAATGAAACAAAGAGTAGCAGCCACCAATATACAATTTAGAGGAGTGTCTAGGAGAGATTGCTTTTTGTTTTGTGGTGTTCTCCTTATGATTAGTAAGGATTCCAAAATTGTCTCTGGATTTTGGTGTTTCCCAAAACAGAACATTCAAAGTTCTCCATTTTTAAAAAATCAAAATAGTGTACTGACATGGGAGCATGCACAGTTTCCCATTCTTTCAATGTATTCATTTCTCTCCCCTCAACATTGCTGATGTGCATGTGTGGATTGATAAAACACTGCACAAAAAGAATTTGATGTGACTTTATATATCAGGGATGCTGAACCTCATTCCCTTTTGTCCAAAAGAGGCAAAACAAAGGGCAAAAGGAGCAAACACACCAACCTATTTTATTGTTCAGTGCTTATTGACAGTAACTAATCTGAGGAGAGGCACCTCAACTTATTAGAAAGGGAGGAAACTGCACAAAAAGACCAGATTGGGGACCTAGCAGGGCCAGATTTGGTCCATGGGCATGAAGTTCTGTACCACTGGTTTATATGACTGTACAAAGATAGTTTTGTGTTTTGTTTTACTGTTGTGCATATTTTCCTCAGCAAAACACCATACAAAAAAGAATCTTCATGCTATAATAATACTATCACCACAAGTTGGGTGGGGGGCTGTTGCACTGTTTTACCAATATATGCATGCACCTTGGAAACGCATCATGTGTGGGAGATACAAATAAACTGTAGGAACTGTGGGAAACTGGAGTTGCACATTCAATACTAAATGGCCACTTAAATGATGACAGGAAACAGAAGAGGAACCTGTGAATTGGCCAAGCTACCGAGAGGCAAACATTTATATGGCAGTAGGGTAAAGTGAAGTTCCTTACATGACAGATGTGGCAGAAATGTCCTGCTGTACTCAAATCCTCTTCCTCCAAGGGAACACTGACATCACCTGATACTTTGAGCTGGTGGTAGTTGTCCTACCCTAGTTTAGATGACATGGCTAGGTTCCCAGGGGCAGTCAGTTTTCCTACCCAGGAATGTCTCTGGGGACAATGCTACGACATCTATTATTATTATTATTATTATTATTATTATTATTATTATTATTATTATTATTTCCATTTATATCCTGCTTTTTTCCTCCAAGGAACCCAAGGCGGCATATATAATCCTCCTCCTTTCCATTTTATCCTCACAACAACCCTGTGAGGTAGGTTGGGCTGAGAGTATGTGACTGGCCCAAAGTTACCCAGTGGGTTTCCATGGTTGAGTGGGGACTAGAACCCGGATCTCCTGACTCCCAGTCCAACACTTCAACCACTACAGCACACTGTCCCTTATATCATTCCTATGGGCATTTTGTCTCATGGAACAAAGCTTAGAGGCCACAGAGACCCTTGCTGTTGCTAGAAGTGATAGATGAAGGGGGGGCGGTTAAGCGCAGAAGAAAAGAAAAGAAAAGGAAGAAAAACCTTGGCCTCCTCATCTAAGCTAAGGCAACCCAATCTCCTCCAATGTTTTTGTGCCATGTACTTCAATATACCTACTAACCCTCTCATATCCATTACTAGAAAAGTCATGGCACATGGGATGGGAGAGGACCTTAGATACCCAGAGCTGTTGCAAGTCATGCCCACTTCCTTGCTTCTTTTTTTTTTTACTACCTTGAGCTATCCTTCATCTTCCTCCCACCCACTTCCATTTTTTCTTACTAGTAATTCTCCTGACAACATATCCTAAATTGTTTGTGACTCCCTCAAGTATTAAATGAAGACTCTTGAAATTATGCATGGACATCAATACATGGGAAAAGACCAGAATAAATACTAAAAAAAAATTCCATATGTATGCAGCTTGAGAAACACAGAAGAAAATGAGTTGTCCAAGTGGATGCATAAGAATTATGTATTTCTTTCTTTGATAGGGGAAATGCAATGAACATGGGGGAACACGGACGGGAGGGTGCTGCTGCACTCATGTCTTGTTTGTGCATTTCCTCTGGGCAGCTAATTAGCCACAGGATGCTGGACAGAATGCTGGACTAGACGGAGCCTTGGCCTGATCCAGCATGGCTCTTCTGATGTTTGTAATATAATACAACTGCCTTCTTTCTTTACCCTCAATCTACTCCAGAGGGTTGGGAGACCCTCCAGAACAGCATGGGAGATGGTGGTCGTGTGTGTGTGTGTGTGTGTGTGTGTGGAATTGAAAAAAATGTTTCCCTCCCATTTCTGCTTATAGAAGGCTTGCCTGGACCATGTGAATAGAAGGACAATATTGGATACTTGTGTTTTCTGAAAAATGGAAAACCTGGTTTCCAATGGGCACAGCAGATTTGAAGGTAAAAGGGGAATCTCCAGGTTGGAACCTGGCTGGCAGTCGAGGTCCGGCCCCGATTCAAAGTCCTGGTATTAACATTCAAGACCATAAACGGCTTGGGGCCAGATAATCTGGGAATCCCTCTTCCCATATGTACCTGCCCAGATCCTAAGATCATCTTCAGGGGTCCTTCTCTGTGAGTCCCTGTGAAAGGAAGTGAGGCAGGTGGCTATCAGGAGGAGGGCCTTTTCTGCTGTGGCACCCTGGCTGTGGAATTAGCTCCCTAGAGAGTTTCACCTGGCATCTACGTTGTACTCCTTTCGGCACCAGGTGAAGTCCTTTTTATTTTACCAGTATTTTAACATTTTAACATTCTAGTCTTTTGCTGTTTTAAATCTGTATGTTCAATCTCTGCACTGATGCTTGGTTTTATTCTGCTTGTACTTTTATATTGTGTTTTTATATTATGGTTTAAGTTTTATACCTTAAGTTACACTTT
This sequence comes from Elgaria multicarinata webbii, assembly GCF_023053635.1. Classification (NCBI taxonomy): domain Eukaryota; kingdom Metazoa; phylum Chordata; class Lepidosauria; order Squamata; family Anguidae; genus Elgaria; species Elgaria multicarinata. The sequence continues at coordinate 89,836,371 of NC_086172.1, forward strand.
ATGTTTTTGATTTTTGTGAACTGCCCAGACAGCTTCAGCTATTGAGTAGTATAGAAATATAATACATACATACATACATACATGGCTGCTCTAACTGTATGGAACTACTATGGCAGGCATGCCTTTAATGAAAAGGCATCAAGGAGAGCTGAAATGAAATTCCTCATGAAACATTTCCTGGGAAAATTTCTGAGATTTTTCTTTTTTTCCCACCCCCAGAAAAAGAAGTTCCCTTTCCTGAATTTCCCCCAAATGGTAGCCAGGCTGCCAACACAGTTTCTGCTCTTTCCGTTTGCAATAGCAGCAAATGAAAGGCAAAATCTCTTAGGAAAAAGGAAAGACATTGTGCCGCTGCTACTTCTGATCGTGAGCTGAACTCCTGAGAAACTGAGAATAAGGTGGAAATTTTTGAGAGGCCATTTGCCCATAGCTCTCCATCAAATAAGATCTTACAAGAGACAATCATAGGTCTGGGGTATAAAGGACTTGGATGGAAGTGTAGACAATACACTGATCAAAGCAAGCAACTGATGTTATAAAGCCAAGAGGGACTGAAAATACTTTGTGGGATAGGCTAAACATTTGCAAAATGATCTCAGTAAACAGGGCAGTTAGGATGATCCCAATAGAATGAGATTCCAGAAGGACAAATATGGAGTGTTATACATGGGAAAGGAAAAAAAAAATCAAAGGCAGAAGCATGAAATGGTGAATGGCTGGCTAGACAGCAGCCTTGCCAAGAAGGCATTTAGGGTTTGTGGTGGATACAAAATGAACATGAGTGAGCATTATGATGCTGTGGCACAAAAGGTCAATGGTATTTTACGTTGCATTTAATAGAAGCTTCATAGCCAAGTTTTGAGAAGTCATATTGATGTTCGGATTCTATTGTTAAGAGTAAGACCAACATTCCCAGACTGAAGTACTGTTTACAGTTTGGAGTGCTGAAATGGCATCCTGAAAATTATTCAGAAGTGAGACACAAAGAGAGTGGAGGGCAGATGAGACTTGTCTTATGACAGGGGCATGGCGCTGACCTGTAGGTTTCTAGATTTGTGGGTCTCCAACTCACATCAGCCCCAGCCAACATAGCCAATGGTCAGGGATTATGGGAATTATAGTCCAACAACATCTGGAGGCCACAGGATCCCCGCGCCTATCATAGGAAGAAGGGCTGAAGAAAGTGGGTATCATTAGCCTGGGGCATGGGAGGGGAACTGAGTTGGGTCCAGTCCTCTGTGGGCTGAATGAAGTAACAGGGAATGTATGTCATTGTTTCCCCAACACGAAGCGCTGGCTGGGGCTAAGTCGGGGCTTCGTGGTGGGGACGCCTCTCCATGCCTTCTCCAATCATATTTGGGCTGCTTCACCTGTTCCGTGTCCTCCCTGTTGGGGGAAGACTCAGGGAGGGTGAAGCAGCCCCATCCAAACCCATGGGTGGAGTACTCCACCCATGGATTCAGCTGGGACCGCTTTGTCCATGCCACATCCTCCCTGATAAGGGAAGCCGTGGTTCAGGTGAAGCACTTAGCTCACCAGTCTCCCTCCCAATTTGGGGGGGGAACCCCTCTAATCAGGGGGAAATCCCTGAGGGAAATCCCACTCTTATCATTGGTTGGAGATAACAGGTGGATTCCTTCACCATCAAGGGGAATCCCCCTCTTAACTCCGATAATTGATCAGAGGTAACAGAGGGATTCTTAACTCCCTTTCTAGGCCCCTCGTAGAATGCTGTGAATGTGGCTTTCAGAGGGAGCGAAAGACTCAGATGGCTGGGTGGCTGGATTAGGCCAAAGGTTCCCTTCCTCTGGCCAAGGAAAATGAGATTTCAGAGGAAACGTATTGTCAGTTTTCAAATATTTCATTGCCCAGTCTGTCCATTGAGGATAGGAAAGGGTTTAAAATACAAGAAAGCAGATTTAGATTAAACATTAGGAAAAAAACCCTAACATAGAATAACTTGGGCCTTAGCTAGACTTAAGGTTTATCCCAGGATCGTCCCGGGGTCGTCCCTGCCTGCTCCCAGGATATCCTGTGTGTCATTTACATGAACAGAGATGACTCTGGGACGATCCCGGGATAAACCTTAGGTCTAGCTAAGGCCTTGGAATGCCTAAATTTATTGCAGAATGGCAATTTTGACTCACTAAGATCTGCAGTGGTGTATATGTTGCCTCTAAATCTATTTATTGAATTAGGGGGTACATTTCATATTGGCACTGTTTTCTTCTTCTAGCCCACATGGAACAGAATTTGAGGACTATACTCTGGTAGTACTTTACATTCAGTTGGATGTTGTGCATCTTGAGGAAGTGAACCAAACTCTGTGCTTGGTTACCTTTCTTCATTTAAGGGCTGCCAGTTCCCCACACATCGTTTAAGCCAATTACCTTTTTGCTCACCCTGCCTTAACACCTTTCGATATTGCATCCTCCTGAAAGAAAAAGTTGAAACACAGCAGCACAACAAGGACTGTTTCAGTGGCTGTTGCAGACACCCTTTGGACAGTGCCTGTGACATCAGTGGTAATGAGTTGTAGAGTTGAACATGGCTGTAGAATTTAATATTTTGGTGGTATTTAGCTTTAAGTCCCTGGTTTTCTTATATAGGTTTTGAAAACAACAACAAAATATACTGGTATCCAGCTAAGCCTGCAGAATGGATAATTACTTAGGGTGTCCCCAGGAAGGCACTCCACACTTCCGAGAATAGGTCTTTGGCATTTCTGAAGCTGTACACCTGCCAATAGATAAATGATATCATAATATGTGAAAAAGAACTGTTTTGTTCGCTTCCAAATTGTAGTGGATCTCTGTGTACTTTCCTGAAGGCAGGCTTTCATTTCAGATGTAGCTGAAAGGAGCTTTGCTATGGACATAGATAGCACTGGAAGACAAAACAATGGCAGCAATGCCAGGATGCTGGGGCCTCGGTTGTATGCCACACTCCCTTCTATTGGGAACGGCATTTCAGTTCTTTTTGAGGAGTAGCCTCAATCAGGGCCAGGACTGGGGTATGTTGTTACAGGGATACACACACTTGAGCAAGCTCTCAAGGGTTATTCCTGGAGTGTTTAAGGGCAAGCTCAAACTCGCCTTGAAAATAATGCTGACTATTTAAAGCTTCTGGGGACTAGCAGAAAGGATCAGATGGCACAGCGTGGACAGCAGGGCAGCGGGCATAAAAACAGGGCACTTACTTTCTGGTCTGGCCAATATGCCATAAGAGGATGCAGGCAGGGAATGCCCAGTGGAGAAGCAAGAGCAACCATTTATTACAACTGAGCATTAACATGGCGGTTAACACAGTGAGCTACACATGAGTCAAGCAGAGATTTTTAAGCATCCATGAAAGAAGTGCTAGAATTCAACCCGTTGTAGTCAGAGGAGGTTTTTTATACAGACTGATATTTTAAACATGCCTTACTACAGCGTCTGTCTCGATTTGATCCATGCTTAGTGTAGGCTCTTCCTGTGCATCAGTTGTAATCACTTGACAACTCTTTGGTTTTAAGTTGCTATTTTCTGAAGCACAGAATAACTGCTGTTGTCTTATGTTTTTGTTTACCACATGAGAACATGCTGTCTGGGGCTCACAGTCATTGTGACCAGCATCATTACCCTCAGAATAATAACAGTGACTATTAGAAGTGAAGCATCATAATTTCCCTGACTAAAAAGTGGGTGTTAGTTCAGCTAGATTGGTAGGAGAGGCATGGCTAAAAGTAAAAATTTGCCTTAATTAAAATAAAACCTGGATATCGAAATATGTGCTATCACAGGAACTAGCAATCACATCCTTATTGTAGGCCACTGATTCATGTTTAGTCCCTTTAAAGGTCCAGTTAATGTTATTCATGTGGCACCGTAACCAAGCTGAACTGTGGGCACTTCTCTGATTTTGATAGCTTCAAAAGGGGATTAGACAAATTTATGGGGGAATAGGTCTGTCAATGGTTTTAGCTAGCATAGCTACATAGAGCAGAATCCATCTAGTTTTTCCTCAGCTGCTGAAAAGTTTCTGTCAGTGGAATGGGGAGGGACACAATTTCCAGATTCACTCTCCTCCTGCTATGTCCCTCAAAATTTGCTCTGGAGAGCTGTGGAATCCTCTGAAGCAAATCTGGGGCACAGGGCCTCAGAGAGAGGGGGACTAGGTGGGTGTCTTGACGATGCTTTGCCATTCGCTCTCTCAAAACCCCGTGGCATCACAGCTGGGATGGGAATGACAAATCTCCACAGCAGGAGGGAGTGCGGGCTTCCCGGCCAAAATAGCCGCAGTGCTGGCGGCCATTGAACTCGCCATTCAATCCCACCCTCTGCCCAGCCTTCCTTTGTGTCCTCCAACCTACCCTGGGCCTCAGTCCACCCCCAGAATGCCCCCAGCCTCCCTACAAAGCGAGGTCACCACCGACAGACAGAGCAAGGAAGGTGATGTCCTTGGAGTAAAGGGAAAAGTTGCAGTAAGTCAGTGACTTTTTAAAAGCACAGTTTGTGGGTGGGGAAGTCAGTGGTGGCTGTGAGTTAGCAGCTGTGTCATATAAACAACGCAGTGCCAACTCAGAGCCATCATGGGTTAAACTGGGCATATAGACAAGCCCTAGCTGAAAATCATGTTTGTTTAAACTTCTGAACTACCCAAAATGCCAAAAGTTATTAAGATTCTTGGCTGTATGGATTGTGTTTCTCCTATACGACTGGTGGTATAGCATTTCCCAAGATAACATATAGTTATAACTATATGACGTCTTGGGGAATGCTATACCACCAGCAGTATAGGAAAAACACAATGCAGACAGGCAAAAAACACTTGTTTTTATAACAACTATAATATTAACTCCTGATAAAAAGGAGTGTCTGTGACCAGTACCTCAGATGATGACTGATGGCGTGCCACTGAGAGTGATCTTACTCCTGAGTATCAGGTGGAGTTATAAATCCCATCATTTATTTCTCTGAAAGTGTGTGTAAGTGACATGTGAAGAAATAACAAATGCTATTCCCTTACAGCTGGCCATTTTTTTTAATATCGGAGCACAAGACATTTCAATTCTTATTATGAAGGATTCTGGGGGAATGTAATGTAAGTAGCAAGAGGCCTTTCATCTCAACTACAATTCCTGCACAATTCATGTCTATTCAGAAGTAAGCTCTATTAAATTCAATTGGACTTACTCCCAGGTAAATGTGTATAGGATTGCAGTTTTAGCTGGAAATAAATTGCCCTGTTTTTGATCAAACCTCCAAAGAAATGTAGATGCACAGTCTTTCAGTCTGCAGTCCAATCCTATCCATATTTACTCATAAGTAACTCCCATTGAGTTAAGTGAGAATCATATATGATTAGGACTTCAGCATTAGCCTCTAAATTGAGTCAATGATGGAAGTAACCAGTTTCTTTCTTAGAATTTCTGGAGGGTACCTCTGCTGATTATATCACTTCCAGAGTATATTATAAATAGAACTACAATATGATTACACAAAGGGTAAACTGATGTTCCCAGTCATTCATGTTTCCACTTTTAAGAAACCATTTGAAAGAGTTCTCATGATGTGTGGCTACCTGGAGGCTGCCTTTATGGTGCCGAGTTGCTGCCCCTCTGCCTCCAAACCCTGCAGTATCCCTATAGCAGGGTGGCAGCAAATAATCCCTACTGGGGGAGGCAGTGTGGGCTTTCCGATGGCCATTCAGCTCATTCTCCTTACCTCCCGCTTCTGCGGCTTCCAGCAACCAATGGGAAGTCACCTTCTGCCTGGGAACGCTCCTGGTGCAGCGCTGGAGTGAGGACAGATGATGGAAGAGCTGTGTTGATCTCACTCGGGCAAGAAGAACAGGGTAAGTCCCCAACTTTCCAGCTGCGGATCTTCGGCTCTTTGTCCCGGGGTGGACGGTTAGTCAACACATTCATGTTACTCAACACATTCATGTACCTGGGGCTTTTAATGTGCACCTTTACTGAGGCTTCTGGGTTCTTCGTGGGATTAAAATTGGCTTCTTTACAATGTTTTTCCCCCCTGGGATTTTTCTTTCTCTGACTTTCTGTATATTTCATTATACAACCAATAAATGGCACTGTGGTATACCGGAATTGCGCAAATACACAAGAGTCTTATTCTGCCATTTCTAAATAATACCACACTTTCCTCGATCTAAAAAAAAAGTCAGGGAAATGGTTGCAAAGAGCATGAGGATAAGAACTTCATGTAAAGGACCGCCAGACTACCCTAGATGAACAATCATGAACGCACAATAAAAGCCTTGTGTGGAAAGGCTCTATAACAACTTTAATAATGTGTTTCATAACTTGTTAGTCAATTAGCCAGCCAATTCAAAGGATACTAATTGCCCCATATGGAAAACTAACTCATTTTGAAATATGGATAGCCTCTGTTAATGAGAACTGACTCAACCATTCTGCTTGCTTTACTTAGTCAACTCAACATGCATCACTTTATTCATGTTATTGGCATCATTTTCTGATTTGTCATTGCTCATTTTTTACTTTTTCAGTAATATTCACTCTCAGCACCATCTATGAAACAAGATGATTGATGCTTATTGTGCCAATGACATGTTAATGAGAAACTACTCATATTTATTTACTTTTAAAAAGGGAAGGAGGTTTCTCTTCTATGACTTTTATCCTCTTTAGCCCCATCCAACCCTATTTTTCTTGTTCATCCGTTTAATTTTCCTGGTTTCTTTCTCCAGACCCTTCTTAACTTCTCTTCCTCCTATACGCACTTAACCTCAAACAATGAATGAATGGGTTCTGAATGGGTTTTTCTTTTGCCAGTCAATATCTTTGCTTCTTTTCTGCCAATGATTAAGTATCATATCAAGAATTATTAATATTGCATGCAAATTCCTTAGAATTTTCTCAGTAACTCATCTATGCTCTTTCAGTGTTGGGTATTGCTGTTTTTCTTTCTTTCTAGGAAGCTTTAAATGTTCCAAGTGTTTCCTCGCTGACAATTTGTATGAAAGCCTGCAATAACTCAATTATAAATGGTGCAGAAACAACTTGTATATTTCAAAATCATATATGTTAGTATGTAACTAGCAGCCCACTGCAGGGTGACCATATTTTGGAAACCAAAAAGGAGGACACCCGAACATGACCGGCCCCCAAGGGGGCATGCCCACCCCAACATGGCCTTGGTCACATGTCTGATTCTACAGCACACAATTAAGACAAACATATTCTACATAATATTTTAATGTTAAAACCACTGAAATAAATAACAAGTGAGACATTCAATGTATCTGAAATTAACTTCACTCACCCTGGCTGTTGTAGCTTTTGCTGTGCTTTGAAGCTTTTGCTATACTCTGTATAGAGGGGCATGTGCATAGGTATCGGAGGTGTGTAGGAGTTACCGCCAATTGTGTGAGTTTTTTTAAAATACAAACATATCTCTGCACAGGAGCACACATTCGACACAGTCCATATTCCCGCATGTGTTGCTGCGTGTTTGCGCTCATGCACATTCCTCACGAGCCAATAAAAAAAACCTTTGCCCCATACTCATCTCCCTAGCCCTGTCTACATCTACCAATATACATGTGCAAGCAGGGCCAGCGCTACCATTAGGCCAACTAGGCAGCCGCCTAGGGCACAGACCTCAGAGGGGCGCAGTACTGACCTTTAAGGGTCAACTTTAATAGTATATATACTATTTAAAGTATATAAAAGTATATAAAATACTTTAAAGTATTTAAAGTGTGAAGTAAAAGGTTTTAATGTTGCCAATGGCAGAGATATGTATTATATTGAGTGCCCTTTAGTTCAAAATGAGTTATGTGCCAAAATATTTTCTTTTGTATTTGTGAAAGATAATCAAAAATTGATTATTACTTATTCTTGCAATTTAAAATAAATCTAGCAGTTTCAAGTTTTGTGCTTTTTATTTTTTCTACAAAACATCTGTTCTTAGAAATCAAAGTTGGCAATTTTTTTGGAGGGGTGTGTGCAAGTAACTCACCTTGCCTAGGGCGCAAAATAGTCTGGCACTGGCCCTGTGTGCAAGTGCAGGAGTGCTCCTACAATGGCACTCCTGTAATTGTGGAAAAGATCAGTCACATATGCCCCATTAGCGCCGATCATGGAGGCAGGAAAATTTGGAAGCAGCCCTCTTACATTGTGAAAGGGCTGCAGGTGTAGATTAGCCCTAGCACCTCTTAAAGGGTGACCATATTTGGGAAACCAAAAAAGAGGACACCCGGTGGGATGGGTGGGAAAGCGGCTTTCCGAGGCCTTCAGAAAGCACATCATTCCCCCACCATCACCTTTAAGGCCCCGATTGGAGCAATGCAGGGGTGGTGGGAAAGCATGCTTTCCAGGGCCTCCAGAAAGTGTGACATTCCTCCCTACCACGCTAATGGCAGCTGCCATTAGTATGACAAAGGGGAATGACAAGCTTTCCAGTGGCCCCAGAAAGCATGCTTTCTCCTCCTCTGCTCCAGTTGGGGTGTGAAAGGCCTGAATTGGAGGGGAAAGTATGTCATTCCCACCCCCTCCCCACTGCTCCAATCAGGGCCTTTTCTATAATGTCTGCGAATGACATGCTTTCTCCTTTAAGCCCTGATTGGAGCAGTAGGGAGAGGAATGACACACCTCCAGAAAGCACATCATTCCCTCCCACCATGCTAATGGTGGCCTTAAAGGTGAAAGCATGTCATTCCAGAACATTATAGAAAATTACAGAAAATCCCCCCTGACACCCAGAATAGAACAAAAAACAGGACAAATCCAGAGAAATCCTGACAGTTGGTCACTCAGTGTAAATTTTGTGCCATTCGTCTGAGATGGGAATATGCTTTGGTTGTTGTGAAGCACATTTAAGCATTTTAAGAAAAAATAATAAAAAGTATATTGTACTAGGGTCCATGCCATTTTCACATGTGTTCATTCATATGTCCATGCCATCTTGCTCCCACAGTAATCTGTGATTTTTTAAAATCTGCATGAAAATTCGTATCTAAATTCATATCTTTGAACATATTTTAATCATAAAAACACACATTTCTAAGCATATTTTGTTCCAAAGTATGCATTTCTAAATCTATTTTATCCTAAAATATGTTGTTTTGATCTAATATATTTTTTTGAATAAGTTTTTTAAGCCAAGAAGTGTATTATACAATTCAGAGGACTGCGAAATCTGAAGCATAATGATATTCAGGTCCACATGTTATTCCGGGAGGTGGAAAGCATGTCAGTTAGCAACAGGATTCACAAAGACAGGGTTTCCTGATCATCCCTGTGTTCGACATATGCAACATTTGACCGGAAAGCAGTCTTCTGGAAAAGCTACAGTTACATCTCAAAAGTGCTCTTTTTTATTTTTATAAAGTGCACTTTTTAAAATGTGCATTTCTTTTCTTTTCTTTTTTAAAAATGTGCACTTTCATACTGTAGTCTGGGGAGGAAATGCACATTTTAGTTGTACATTTTCAAAATGCATATCAAAATGTGCAGTTTTTCAGTTAGAAAAGAAAAGCTTGCATGTGGAAATGGGAGACAAACGGAGCTCAGAAGTCTGAGTAGCTAAGAGCCCCATCTTCATCCCATTATGGAAGTTGGGGTGAGAAACTTGTGGCCCTCCAGGTATTGTTTTACTGGAACTATAGGATAGCCAATCTCTCACCATTGGCTATCACTAAACTAAGAAGCTCAGGAATGCTGGGAGTTGTAGTACAGAACATCTGGAGGGCACCAGCATATGGACAGCTGCTCTGGTCAAACAGCTGTAGAAACTCTGTTCATCACAAATTCCCCGGCCAGAATCAACAGGAAGACCTGCAAACAGCAAATCCTTAAAATAAGTCATAAAAAAGTCATAAAAAACAGAAGTCATAAAAATCTAAATGATTGGTATCACAATTGCTTTTTATTACAAAAAATGGGGTCACAGATCAGGTATGACAAATCATAGGAGGACAACAAACACTGCATTATGACAATTTCATATCTGGATGCTACATAAAAAAATGAATGAACAAAACATGACAATTCCAGAGAAAAGGCTATTGTAGAAGCAAATTCTGCCACATAAATATGGCAATGAGAAATTTGCCATACTTATTAAAGAAGAATCTTTGGGGAGAAATTCAACTTGATTTTCCAGGAAACTCCTTGGAAGTTTTGGACTCATCCTCCTCATAACACATGAATGGCAGTCATTTCTTAGGTTCAAAAGGGATTGAGTAAGACTAAAGAACTAAATGGTTTTCTTTATGACCAGGAAACTACTAGATATCAAGACCTCCTGAGTGCCATCACTGCTCTTTTATCTTCTGATTCACAAAGAGAAACAAAATTGACCAACTATTTGGCTGCCACACAGAGAAGGTTGAAGGATCATATTTACCTCATGGAAGGGCAATAATAAACCATCCTGTAATATTCCAGTAAAATCACTAATCTCTGTTTATGAATATTGTTCTTCAAGTGGTAATACGAGACGTCTGGTTACTTTGATTTGTGCTTATTGAGCTGTAAATAGGAAGCATTGTCAAAATGTGACAAAGAGCAATTCAGATATATAAATATCACTGGTGGTAGCCTCAAGGTACAGAGAAAGCTTGTAAGATATACAGAAATTATCTGACGTACTTCCCATGAGGGCAAATGACTGTAATACAACAGATGCCTAAATTTAATTCAGGAGGCTTGCTATCCAATTGTGAAATCACCTCCCTAGAAAGGATTGCCTGGGGCCTACATTGTGGTCTTTTCAGCACCATGATCATTTTAGGTAGAGGAATCACCAGGAGATGGCTTTTCTTTACATTTCATATTGAGAAAACCAGGATGATTTACTGTAGCAGCATGCAAAGTACAACTTGGAGGAAAATCACAGTTGCAAACTGCATTTATAATCCAGCACTAGGGTGAACCCCAAAACTTGCTAAACTCTTCCGCTTCACCAGGGTTATTATATATAATCCAGCTCCTATACATTCCTACAATGTCCTAGTAAGGTCACCTTCAGTAAGTCTTTTGAATAAGACCCATATGGCAATTTGTTTTCTTATAAAAAAAAATTAAAAAAAATAAAAAGAAAGAAAAAAGGAGAGGACATTTTCACAAGACCTTTTGACTTCAGGATCATGGAGAGGAAAAGCCACCCCATGGGGACTCATTCATCTCAGAAATGGCCATGTGAAAAGGGCTCTTGATGGAGAACGCAGTATGGTGGTATCATGCTTTTAAAGCTTGTGAAGAAATATATGGATAAGTGAACAGGTATTTTATCTGAAGACTTTATTGCGTTTCCCCATCAATTTCATGTTTCATTTAGCCATTTATAAGAACTACTTAAATTACCAGGATGTCATGTGCAATCCATAGTTCAGTTAATCGTCCTAGGAACTTCCTAAAAGAGAAGTTCCTTTCTGCTGTTTGATATTTAGGTCATGGCTAGATGAGGGCTTATCCCGGGGATCGTCCGGGGATTGTCCCTGTACGTCCACATAACGCACAGGGCATCCTGGGATCAGGGAGGGATGAATCCTCCCTTTCCCTGGGATATCACCCTACCCATTAATTTCTCGGGATGATCCCAAGACTGCAGAATGTGTGGCCCACCGTTGCGGTTTCCCTCCAGCTCCTTGCGAGTAACGCAAGAAACCAGGAACCAGGCACGGAGCTCCTCAGGAGCTCTGTGCCCATCCGGGGGGGGGGAGGGGGCGGCAGCGTGAAGGTTTTTTTTTTAAAAAAAACGTACAATTTTGGTGGAGCGCTGATGTGCTCATTTTCCTTTTAAAAAAATTAATCCAGAGTTGTGACCACGATGTTGCGCACCACGTGTAGATGAAGGCGATGATCTCGTGATGATAAAGTTGTGAGATCGTCGCCCTCAACCCCCCTCATCTAGCCATGGCCTTAGATTGAGATGAAAGATAGAGGAGGGGTGTGTGTGTGTGTGCGTGTTTGAGAAACCACTTTCAAAATGAGATCACTTCAATTCAGTCCTACATACAACAATTTATATAAGGCAGGATCTACACTACTGCTTTAAAACAGTAAACAATATGTATACACTTACAATATGTATACACTTACAACTGTTGGGGCCCAGGGCAGACTCCATATAAAGCTTCCAATCTGTTTTCAAAGTGTCATATCCAGCTTGATGTAGATCTGGGAGTTCACAACTAGAGTGTACAGTATAAACTCACTGAATCAGGTCTGAAAACAGCTATAGAGCACATTTATATAACCAATGATTCTGCACCATATTTTGGGACATGGAATACATGGAACATACATATGCTAAACTGGCAGTGTAGGAAGCCATTGTGAAGTAGCAACTGAAGGATTTTTTCACTTGGGTGTGAGAAATCCAAGAGCATTTCCTACTCACTATGAAGCTCACTGGGTAGCTCTGGGTAAGCCACTATTTCTTAGACTAATCTCCCAGGGCTGTTACGGGGCTAAAATATGGATATTAAAGAAGGAATATAACTGTAACCTCAAAACATCCCAGAAAATATGGAAGACCGGATTGCAGAAGGTTTTACACAACTTTGCTCTGTGCAGATTGTGCCACAATTTGCCTTGTAGATTATCGGGGATCAGCAGAATGGATGGGAATTTGTACAACTTTTATCTGAGTCCTGCCAAGCTACATCTGGACCTACTGTTGCTGATGCACTGACAGAAAAGGCAGAGTAATACATACGAAGTGCCAACATTTCACTAACTGTTGCTGATGCCCTACTGCAGGACATGGAATAATGGGTTCAAGTTACAGGAAGACTGATTCTGGCTGGACATCAGGAAAAACTTCCTGACTGTTAGAGCAGTACAACAATGGAACCAGTTACCTAGGGAGCTCGTGGGCTCTCCCACACTGGAGGTCTTCAAGAGGCAGCTGGACAGCCATCTGTCAGTATGCTTTAAGGTGGATTCCTGCATTGAGCAGGGGGTTGGACTCGATGGCCTTATAGGCCTCTTCCAACTCTACTATTCTATGATTCTATGAAGGCCAAATCGCATTTGGTGAGCTACTACTGATGAGCGTGACTGGGTTATGGCCACTGTATTAATCAGTGTTTCCGCATGGGGTGGGGGTTATACGCAGTCACTGCAGTATTCACAATTGTAGCAGCTCCCTCCAATGCTGCTGCATTTTCACAAATCATACCTGTTGCATCTATAGTTCTCACACAGAGGCACTGGTTCACATGAACGATGCTTCCACATGGTTGCGACCAGGCTGTGAGCCTAGCAGTAGCAGCAACCCTGTGTGTGTATGTGGGAGGGCACCAACAAGTGTGAACCTCTTCTCAGTGTGATTATTATTGTGCACATGAAAACAGCAGCATGCACCAGACTTCTTGCAACCCCCCACCCCCCAAACCCAAACAAAAACCCAGAGCTCTTTATTTTATTATTACAACCCACTGAGCAAACTCAGGACTGGGGGAAAATAGATTGAAGGAGAAAAAAGCAAACACATCTTAACTGATCATTGTCCCCTTCTGGTTATTGGTGTATCTAGGCCCAAAATTGTTCAGCCCCGGTGGAAATTATGCAAGCCCAGCCACTCATACAGGATTCTGGTGCAAAAGTGAAACTGTTTCTTCTAGTTCACTCACATGCTGGACTTCCTGGCTTGCTGCTTGAGGAGACGGTACACAACAATCATTATAGAACTATAAACAATATGTATACACTTACAAAATGTTTTCATAGGCAGCAGAAGGAGAGGAACAGGATAAGAAGAGAAGGTGTGTGGGTGGGTGTGGGTGTGTATGTATGTGTGTATGTGTGTGGTGGGTTACCCAATTCTGCTCAAGCCCATGGGGATGAGGGAAGAAATTGGGCTTGGAGGACACACTCCTCAAGGCATATGGAGTGCCATCCCCAAGACATTTTGCTGACTAAAACACAGCTCAAATGGTGCCCACTTCCAGCTATGGCCAACACTTTTTAAAAAATAAATCTTGCTGTGCTATTCAGTCATCGATTCCTGTTTTCAATCGACCTACCCACCCACCCCTCTCATGGTGCTGCGTGAAGTAGGTCGTTTTACTCGGCTGCATGGCAGGGCGGCTCTAGACGCATATTGTCTGAGACCAATTCCCTCTCCCTCTTTGGGCCCCCAGGCTGAAGGGAAGCAAACAACAGGCTGGTTTCTTCCTCTTCAGCCTAATAAATGACAGCCCCCGCTGGCTACGGTCTTGTGCCTGCATGCTCCTCTCCTTTGCCAACATTTCCTGGCACTTCTGAGGCGGCATGCATGTGCAACTCTTGGTCCTGGAGGGTTTTTCTTGTTTTTGTTGTTGTTGTTGTTGTTGGGTTGGAGGGGGCTGTGGTTTGAAGGTGTGCATCCTCTCAGCACAAGCCATAAGACTGTTTAAACTGCGAGAGGGACTGCCTGCTGAAAGTGTAGAGGACACGGAGGGGGGGAATTCAGTTGGCTGAGGCTAAGCAAATATATAGGGGAAACAGCTCTGTCCCAAGGTCTGAGGGTGTGGATGGATTTTCTTCCGGCATGTCTCTCCCTCCGGTGTGCATGCTCCCCCACCCGCACCTCAACCGCTAGCCTGCCCTTTCCTGTTTGCCTGCTTAGCATATCCATAAGTGGGAGAGCCACGTTAAAAACAGGGAGACGGATCAACTACTGTTTCGAAGCAAACTTCCCAGATTTTCCTGTCCCTAAAGATTTCTGTATTGTAGAGGTCCATACCTAACACGGATTATTACATTCAGAGAGTTTCCATCAAACTCTGCTGCTCTTTAAAATGATCTGAGATATGTCAAAGGGGACTCTGCCCTAAAGGAATAATAGGCATCTTTCAGGCCCATTAGTTTTAGAGGGTGTTCTTTGTTCCAGTGCTGAGAAACCCATTTCCAGATGTGAACCACACTGTCCTTTCCTTGTGGTCAGGAAGAGAAGAATAAAATTAAAGTGATGAATGAATTAATGAAATAATTGAAATAACAATGGCCAGGAATCTCTTTTGTTCACTGGGAGTGAGTCAGCACCGGGACTCCTGCTGTGCGCCTTTTTCTGATGTTAGCCACAGACACTACAGCAGGAATACATACAGCTAGGGTGGACTTCTTTGTGCTTTGTTTATTGTTTGGGGTTTTACATCTGTAATGGAGAAGTCTTGGAAGGGGACCTGGGAGCAGATTTTTCTGCCATGACTTATGATCCACTGCTGATGAAGTGTCTCTTCTGCAGAAGATTATCCTTCTGTGCAAAGGAATGACTGCTGGCCCTAAAGACCTTGGTTGCCTGTCCCCCTCATAAGTCCTCACACATTTCCATAGGAATTAGTGGCATAATGGCTAGGATAACATTACTACAGTTGTCAGGTGGATCTGGTCTTCTGAAGCAGAAAACACCATGCAGAAACAGATGATTATTTATTTTATTTATTTATTTATTTATTTATTTATTTATTACAGCTTCATGAGTCTAGATGGCACCCCTCTGGGGAGATGTTAACCAGAAATTGGGTGTGAGTAGCATCAAGGAGGCATGTGGATGGATTAGGTGCTAAGAAAACTAGGAAAGGGTTACAAAAGTTGGAGCAGGGGTGTGGACAAGGGGGTGGGGATAGGATGGAAGAGGGAAATAAAGAGATCATGGTGAATAATTTTACTTTTATTACAGAAGAGGTGAGATCCTGGGTAGAAATTAAGGAGGATAAAGGCAGATGGGCAGACCTTAGTGTAGCATGCACCATAGAGAAGAAGCTCTGGGGCTTGTTAGAATCAGTTCAAAGTGAGCATGGAGTTGGGAAAAAATTATAAGAGGAAGAGGCCCATGCTTTGGGCAAGGCAGAATGAGCTCCAGAGGGAGCAAAACAGAATGAGGGGCTGGAAGCAACAGAGAAAGAGGAGGAGCCATGGTAAAGCATCAAAGGGCTAAGGCTAATAAAGGAAGGGATTGATTGGAAGCCCCAGAGAACAAGAAGGGGCCTAACACAAGATGGAAGGAACTGGACAGAAAAGTGAAAGTCAGAATGTGTGGCTTACTGGATGGAGTGGTAGGCACTCAGAAGTGAAATGTCCTTACACACACACACACACACACACACACACACACACATACACACCCTTTCTTCATCAGTACCCTTGGCTGGCAGGGAACTAATAAAGCCAAAACAGAGCCGCATCCCTTAGTCTAAAGTGTCCAGATCTTGATGGAATAACTGGATATGTCATGATATATGCAGGTGGTACACTGCAACACAGCAGTGAAACGAAGCAGCGGCTCATGCCTCCTTGGCCTGAACAATAATGAACACTGCTGCTGCTACTGCTTCCTGACTGTTAGAGCAGTACAACAATGGAATCAGTTACCTAGGGAGGTTGTGGGCTCTCCATCACTAGAGGCCTTCAAGAGGCAGCTGGACAAGCATCTGTCGGGGATGCTTTAGGGTGGATTCCTGCATTGAGCAGGGGGTTGGACTCGATGGCCTTGTAGGCCCCTTCCAACTCTGCTATTCTATGATTCTATGATTCTGCTAGTCCCCTCAGTATCTGATGCCCACTCAGGTGAGGATTTGATTTCTCAGGCCTCTCTTTGTAAGGAGTATCAATTGTTGCTTATGAATTCCCTAGTAATATATTATCTGAAACACAAGGCCCATATATAGGAAGGGTTCAAGATGCCCAGAATAACTCGGATTGTCTCACTCTAGAAGTTACGGTAAATAAGAGCTCTACTTTGGTATGCAGAGAAACCATGTGTTTGCCATGCTGGATGCATAAGGTCATTGGTCTATTGCTGTCATAAATAGAGCTCCCTAGGCACCCTTTCTTTTGCGGAACGATGGGGGTTGCGGGTGGGGAATGGAATGTGAGGCAAGGCAGGACAAGCAGGAGATCTCAGGGGATTGTAAGCCGTCTACAACAGCACCTCCCCACCCCCCAATGTGCACAAAATGTCTGACTGGGATGTAAAGGGCAAGACTTAAGAGACAACAAATTCAGGGGGTTAGTGTGATAGCCTGTGAGGTTGTGAAAAATGGGTTTGAGTCCAGGCCAAGCTATAGCATCTGTGTGACATTACATTGACTTACATCACTGATGGGGGGGGGATGAGCTAATAATAACTACAGGGGTGTTTAAGGATGAATGCATTAAACAGCAGTTGGTACTCACATTCTACAATAGCTAGCTACTTAAGCATCCCTGGCAATTAGCAGCAACATACATCTTTGAAGGCCACGTAAGGATTCCATTAGCTTTCCTGGGCTGTTTTGATTTAAACAACTGTCCTGCCTGTGGCTTTGTGAGCTCAGTAAATATGTCAGCTGTTCAAATTATTGCTCCAGATTATGTGGCCCTTTAAATTAGCTTTCCTTGTACTGTGCTGAGGGATATTACCAAGTAGTGCTATTATGCTCACATGTCCCCTTGTAACAGAGAGGCAAACCTCAGCATGGCATGTTTTTAATAACCAGTTGTTACTCAACATGCAATAATAATTTAATTCAGAACACCTTATAAGACAATGGTCTTGTAGTAGGATTAAAAAAAAACTTGTCAAAGGAACAATTGAAGATTAAATAAAAATGCATGCTCTAACGATGTGAGGGTGGGTGGGGGGATGTTCCAAAGGTACATTACAACGTGAGGCTCTCACAGGCCGCACACAAAGCAAACCTCGAGGTTTTCTGAACCTTGAAATGGAAAAATCCAGTGGTGCTTCCTGACATTGCTCTTTTGCTATAAACTACAAACACAATTGCAACTGGTTTCCCACAGTATCAGGGGTGATTGTGCTGTTTCTGTGTGCACATCCCACTGTGTTATGTCTACACCTGTGCCCTTACTCTTCCATCTTTTTAAGAGGCACGGTTTTGACATGGATACAAACTTATTGGGCAGTTGAATCTATCACAACTTAGCATACATTCACTATACTCTTTGCGGTGGGCACTATATATACATATACCCTATCCAGTCACCACCATTTTAGGAAGGTGGTTAATGGCAGGGATGGGCTTTTAATTGATCTTATTAAAACTAGCATTATAGGGGTATAGCACTGTACCCCACAATGCTATAATACTATTTATTTAAAATAGTGTTATAGGGGTAGAGTGCTGTCATACTGTAACACCACAATGCTAACTGTAAAAAAATTGTTTAAAAATAGACTTTTCCAGTCACTGCAATTAACCACCTGGCTAAAACGGCAATGAATGGAAAGAGTTCACCGTCCTCATTAATCTCTCTCTCTCTAACACTTTTTTTATTTAAGTGGTATTTTGCTGTTATTTAAATAGTTTTAAACTAAATTTTAGCTGGAAAATGTTTTAACACTACTTAAAAAGAGTGATAAAATGCCATCCACCAGAAATTCTATACTGAGGCCTTAGCTAGACCTAAGGATTATCCCAGGCAAATGGAAGGGTCGTCCCTGCCTGCTCCCATTATCCCTTGTGTGTCATTTGGATGTACAGGGATGATCCCGGGATATAGGCCTGGTCTAGCCATGGCCACAGTGTCTCCTGAGCTATGCTAAATTGTTAGCAGAACCACCTCCATTTTTAACAGGAAACTGTAAAATCTCCATTGCACACCAAGCAAAATGTCATAATGCCCTGTATGAGAATGTCTCCTTGTGTGCGTCCTTGCATCCTTGATTACTAATATAAACAAGAGTCCTGGCTCCAGCTGTCTGTGTCGAAGTTAACTCTCTGTAACTTACTGTCAGGCCAAAGGTATTGTTTACAGGACTGTTTAGCATAATTAGCTATGCCTCAGTGTTATGTTCTGATTGGTTAATGCTGCTACTGGGCCCTGCCCCTTGAAAGCTTTAATACTGTACCATATTCCCTATGTCTTTTGTCTGATTGCTCCCTTTGAAGAGACCAGGCCTTGATTACTAATCAATAAAGCGCTTTTGAACCCTCTGTCGCTGGAATGGTGGAGTCGTGCTTAAGGGCTGTTTGGATCTCGTCCTTGGGTGAAAAGAACATTGATCTAACAAATGGCGCCTGACTCGGATCTACCCCAAGACGGATTCATGCCTGCCAGTGGAGCCTAGATTGAGGAGCGATCGCCAAGAGAGATTTCTCTTGCCTCTAGTAGGTTAACATGCACTGTGCAGACATGGAGACCGAATTGACGGGACCATTCGAGCCAAGGTTACAAAATCGACTCCACCCGACAGATGGAAGGGAACAGGCAACAACAATTTGCAATCAGACGTGATTAGAAAGGGCGAAGACGGGAGACGGCTATTTGGTGAGTGAAACCTTTAATCCCATGGACCCTGACGGGAAATGGAGGGAGTGGGTGTTCACAATTGACCTCAGAAATGGGAAGCTTATAGTTCGTATTGGAAAAGAGTCCCCGAGCCCTTTGGTTAAAGTTGTTGTCTTTGGGAAGCTTTCATTGAAATTGAAAAAGGAGAGTTTGAAACTGTAACAGTGTAACAATGAGTTAAAAATGTTTGTGACTGTGAATGGATGTCTTTTTTATGTTAGATTGCCCCTTGTGGATTTTTTGAACTTGATCCAAAGTTAATTTCAGCTGTGTCATTGGAATCAATTTGCAAACATAGAAATGTAATTGAGTAAATGTACCTCTCAAAGGATCGCCCTTTAGTGTTGGAATGTGAATTACAGAAAAGTTGGTGTTATGTTAAAGTAAGGAAAAAAAAATTGTCAGTTTGTGTTTTCCACCCGGCCCAAGTGAAAGAAATTTGAAGTTTTTGTTTTCCTTCTCCTCCCTAGTGTTTTTTTGCTTCTCCTATGCTTAGCAGCTAGAGATAAGCAGTTTTATTTTCAGTGAAAGTTTTTGTTTTAGATTTTGAAGACTTTGTGTATTTTGTCTTTCACAAACCTCAGATAATTAGAAAATGTAGAACCCCATTTTCACGGAAGAAATGTCTTCCATAGCTTTGGATATTCACTGCCTGAGTTGAAAAGCTCAAGTCCTTGTACAAATAGTTTTGCCAACCGTTTTGCCAAGATGAGAGAAAGAAAAAGTATGTTGTTAAAAGTGGATAAGAGAAATGTTTGGAAAAAGAGAGAGAGAGAGAGAGAGAGAAGGCTGTGCAGAAGAGATAGTTTGAAAGACTTTTAAAAAGGTTGTTTTGGTTGTTTTGAAAAGAAGTTGATTTGAAGTGAAGTTGATTTGAATAAGAGTAAAGTATGTGAATAGCAGAAGTGAAGAAGAGGAGAAATTGAAATGTAGTGAAAAAGGAAAGTGTTTGAAGGTTAGTGTACGTGGCATGGTTTTTGACCAGAAGGAAAAGGGGGGTGAAGAAGCCCTGCCTTGAAAAAGTTAGTGAATGGACAATCTTGCATCCTCTGCTGATGAAGATTGGAAATACTGAATTGCTATATTTTTGTGTGTGTTTTGAACGTTGTGTTCTGAAAATTGCCCAGTGGTTCTTTTTTTTGGGGCAGAGATATTCTAACTTTGGCCTAATAGAACTTTTGAAATGCTTTGAGCCCTGAGCCTGAGCCCTAAATGCAACTACAATTGAAGCCTAAAAGCACCCCTGTGTTCTTGCATCAGTATCCTTTGAAATTAGAAGCCAGAAGAAGAATACAGCTATTGCTTTTTTAAAAATGGACTTGTGAAATGATTAAAGCAATTAAAAACTCCAGCTTGCATTACTGTGTTTGCACTACCAGTCTCAAGTGTGCTGTGCTAAAAACGTGGCACAGACCAGTGGAGTACAGTGGAAGAAGCTGACACCTGAACCCTGCCTGCCTGTCCAGATATGAGATCAACCTCCTCGTGGACCTAAGGCTCGCCTCATTGAATCCTGCCACGTTGATACCTGAACTACAAAGAAGAAGTTCCAGAGAATGCCTTGAAGTCTTGCAACTTGGCACCAAACCTCACCCAGACCTATACGATGACCTCGAGTTGTTTACTGATGGATCCAGCTACAATTGTACAACAAGCAGCTGAACTCGTAGTATGCACAGAAGCCCTGATGCTTGTTTCAGGCAAAAGACTATATTTACTGATTCAAAATATCACATGGACAGATTTGGAAAGAAAGAAGATTTGTGACTGCCCATGGAGCAGTGACCCATGGAGAATTAACAGTTGATCTGTTAAAAGCCCTGATGTTGCCAAAAGAATTGGCTAATTTGTCTACAAGCGAGCTGCCATAATTGGAGCTAGCCCATTTCTCAGTATTTGAATCCACCTTATGAAAAAGAAGACTTGGAATTAGCACAATAACTCAAAGTTTTCAAGAACCCAGAAAGATGGGATTTGTTACCCCTGATGTACCAAGAATCATCATGACCGCCCTGTTTAAAGACCAGGTGTTTAAAGAC
Organism: Elgaria multicarinata webbii; assembly: GCF_023053635.1. NCBI lineage: Eukaryota > Metazoa > Chordata > Lepidosauria > Squamata > Anguidae > Elgaria > Elgaria multicarinata. The sequence continues at coordinate 89,857,659 of NC_086172.1, forward strand.
CTCACAAGATGGACATTGATCAGACTCTTCAATGACTGAAAGACTTTTTTGAGAACCATGATCAGCCAAGGAATATAAATGCTCAGTGAATTGTTTTTACTGGCTTCATTTGTAAATGCATCAAAAGAAAAGCCCCTGCAGACATGGACTTGTTATCTTTTTTTAAGAATCCAGATTGACTTTGTTGAAATGTAAACGTTTTTTGAACGCCTACTTGTTTTTGTTCAGGTTTTTTCTGAACACCTACTGTTTTGTTCAGGCCTGAAACCATAAAATCAGATCTAGAAAGCTATTTTACTTCTTAGGTAGTGTAGAACATGGCACTTTTGTCCTAAAAATAGGCTGGCATCTCATGAAGATTCCAGTCTGGAAGGCAGATAGAGTTAATAGGACCCTGAAAAGAGACCCTAGCAAATTAGAAATTTCCTTGAAATGGGTGGACGTATTTCCAATTGCATTGTTAAAGTCAGAAAAAGTCTTAAATTGTTTTCTTTTGAACTAATGTTTGGCTTTTCCTCAGTTTTTAGTGGGGGAACAAAAAAATAAATAGGAATTGGGGAATGTTTTATTCCAAGAATATGTAATTGCCCTGCAGTTTTCTCTTTTCCAGCTCCATCGTTACCTGCACCTTTCCAGATTGTCGTTAGAAGAACCCTGCTTGTTCCAGCCTACCTGCTTAAAAGTAGGACCCCAGGATTGAGAAAGCCCTTGCTGCTTTGTACTTGTAAGTGAAATTATTATAGACACATAAATGGACACATTGTTCTAGAATAAAACATTTTCATCAACCTCTGCCTCCTCTGAGTAGCCGGAGCTCAGAGGACACAGGCAACGATCATCTGCCTTCTGGTGCACCGGAAGCCACCAGCAACATAGGCGAAGAAACCAGCACGGAGCAACCTAGGTACTCAACCCAACATTTAAAGGACACTAAAGTTATCTTACATGTGTGTGAAGATTATGTAGCTGTAATTTTGATAATTGTTACTTTAGTAGTTCTAAGTGTTTCTTTAATTGCCATAGCAAATGTTTTTAAGAAAGGATTTGTGCCTTTTACCACTCATAAGTGACTTGGCTTCATTCCACAATTGCCAAATGTTCTTTGCAAACGCTTATCTTCCTGCCCTGCAAAAGCTTGTGATCACCACATAAGCCAAAATATAAGATAATTAAAGGTTCAGAATCATAGACACATATTATGATTCTACCCAAGGACTTTTAGAGCCCTACGTTAATTGTAAAAGAAAGTTAACAAAGAATCATAGAATAGCAGAGTTGGAAGGGGCCTACAAGACCATCGAGTCCAACCCCCTGCTCAATGCAGGAATCCACCCTAAAGCATCTCTGACAGTTAGTTGTCCAGCTGCCTCTTGAATGCCTCTAGTGTGGGAGAGCCCACAACCTCCCTAGGTAACTGATTTCACTGTCACACTGCTCTAACAGTTAGGAAGTTTTTCCTGATGTCCAGCTGGAATCTGGCTTCTTTTAACTTGAGCCTGTTATTCCGTGTCTTGCATTCTGAGAAGAGATCCTGGCCCTCCTCTGTGTGACAACCTTTTAAGTATTTGAAGAGTGCTATCATGTCTCCCCTCAATCTTCTCTTCTCCAGGCTAAACATGCCCAGTTCTTTCAGTCTCTCTTCATAGGACTTTGTTTCTAGACCTCTGATCATCCTGGTTGCCCTCTTCTGAACACGCTCCAGCTTGTCTGCATCCTTCTTGAATTGTGGAGCCCAGAACTGGACACAATACTCTAGGTGAGGCCTAACCAGGGCTGAATAGAGAAGAACCAGTACCTCACGTGATTTAGAAGCTATACTTCTCTTAATGCAGCCCAAAATAGCATTTGCCTTTCTTGCAGCCATATTGCGCTATTGGCTCATATTCAGCTTGTGATCTACAACAATTCTCGTTTGTAGTATTGCTGAGCCAAGTGTCCCCCATCTTGTAACTGTGCATTTAGTTTCTATTCCCTAAATGTAGAACTTGGCATTTATTCCTATTAAGTTTCATTCTGTTGTTTTCAGCCCAGCACTCCAGCCTATCAAGATCACTTTGAAGTTTGTTTCTGTCTTCCAGAGTATTAGCTATCCTACCAAATTTTGTGTCATCTGCAAATTTGATCAGCGTTCCCTACACCTCCTGACAAATCCATGTTGGCTTCTAGTAATCACTGCATTGATTTCAAGGTGTTTACAGATTGACTTCTTTATAATCTGCTCCAGAATTTTCCCAGACTGACTGGTCTGTAGTTCCCATGTTCCCAGGTTCCTTTTTGTTTTTTTGAAGATAAGGACAACGTTAGCCCTCCTCCAGTCGTCTGGCACCTCACCCGTCTTCCATGATTTTGCAAAGATAATAGACAAGGGTTCTGAGAGTTCTTCTGCTAGCTCCTTCATTACTCTTAGATACAGTTCATCGGGCCCTAGAGATTTAAACTCATTCAGAGAAATTAGGTGTTCTTTGACCATTTCTTTATCAATCTCAAACTGCAATCCTGCCTTCTCAACTTCTGCTTCACTTTTTCCAGGAGAGAGTCATAGACCCGCTTTTAGGAGAAGACCGAGGCAAAGTAGGAATTAAGCACTTCAGCCTTTTCACTGCCCACATCAAAACAACACCTCTTACAAAGAATGGAAGGGTTAGGGTTACGGTCATCTACACCTGTGGAGATTACATTACTCTTCCATCCTTCTCAATAAAGTTGTACTTTATGTGTTAAGAAAAACTTGGGAGAATTACAAAAAGATGACAACACTATGTGGACCATCTCTAGAATGTGAGTGAATAAGCCATGACAACCTGATAATAAATGCTTTGTCTGGAAGCAGCCCACCGATGATAGTTTTGTCACTAACTTTAGTGAAACATTGACTGACTCTTAATGGCCAAACCTAAACATGCTTGTCTTCTTGGTATTTATTTTATTATATATTTAATTTTAGGATTTGTAAGCTGCTATGGTGGTCCGTTTATGGACCAAGAAGCAGGGTAGAATTGTTAGAATAAATCAATCAAACTTTATTTACAGACCACATACCACCATTACAACATATAAGTACACAGATGTAATAAAAATACATGATGGTAAAGAAGAAGGGATACAAAATCTGTAAAAATGCTAATCAGTAGGACTACAAGAAGATCAAACCAGTCCATACTCCAGGAAATAAAGCCAGACTGCTCACTTGAGGGAATGATACTAAAGGCAAAACTGAAGTACTTTGCCACATAATGAGAAGACAGGATACCCTGGAGAAGAGGCTGATGCTAGGGAAAGTGGTAGAGGGGCCAACCAAGGGCAAGATGGATGGATGATATTCTGGAGGTGACAGACTTGGCCTTGCGGGAGCTAGGGGTGGTGATGGCTGACAGAAAGCTCTGGCGTGGGCTGGTCCATGAAGTCACGAAGAGTCGGAAGCGACTGAACAAATAAACAACAACAAAGGTTTAAAATAATTATCAGACATCCATGAGTGGTCTAATGAGAATAGCCAGATTCAAAAAATTGGCCACTTGGCTCAGTAATAGGCTTATTGGCACCCTGAAGTAAAATAATCATAAGAGACTCAGGAGAGCGACCAGGGAAATGCTTTATAAAAGGGCATATTAGGTCTTTCCTGGCCTCTTGATAGTAACTGCAGTAAAATAGTGCCTTATTTCTTTGATTCTAAGACACACTTTTTCCCCATATAAACATCTCTAAAAATGGGGGGTGTCTTAGAATCGTGGGTGTGTCTTAGGTTTTTTTTTCTGTTGGTGGTGCTGAAATTACTGTGCGTCTTACAATCGAAGAAATACGGTACATGCAAGATGGACTCCACCTCAACATCGTTACAGGGGCAGCATCTAATATTCTTTGGAATTTTCTTGAATCTGCCCTCTAATAGCTTGAAGGGGAGAACATTGAACTTTGCTAAGGAGAATGCCTTCCTATATTTAGGGCTAGTTAGCTGTCCCAGGTATGGTATTCTGTCTTTGCAGGTACGGCCTAGTAGACCCAATGACTGAGGGGAACATGGTCCCCAAGCAGCTCCCTGGAGCTCCTGGTAGTCTATGTCCAGTAATCTCTGTTTAACAGTCAATTTGGCATTTTCTATGTCCATAGACAGCAAGTGGGAGGGAGAAAGTGACGTTTTGCACCACTGCTTTATCCAAGGGGATACAAAGGAATCTGACAGTACCTTGAAGGCCAGAGAGTTGGGAGTGAGCATAAGGCAGCAACGGAGCCAGAAGTGTATAGAATATATCCATGCTAAGCATTTTAGCGAGTTTAGCCTAGCCTCCAGATTGAGGGCAGCTCTGGAAACACTTCTTGGAACACCAAATATTAGCTTGAGGAAAAGGCATTGAATTCCTTCAAGAGAACTCTTAGAGAGGGGAAACCAAATTGGAGCCCCCAAAAGAACATGAGTCACTGTTTTGGCTTCAAAAGACCTGGGGGGCTGCTGGCAGAAATTTCCCTCCCTTTGTGAAGAAAAACTGGGTTAGTGCACCCACATTTTGTTCAGCTTTGGCCTTGGCATGTTTTTCAGGGACTCTCCAGCTAAGAGCTTCATGGAACCATATGCCCAGGTATTTATATGAGTCAACTTGGTCAATTTTGTTTTTCCCCATAGACCAAAAGAATCTTGCCTTCCTCCTAGAAAAGACCAGAACTTTAGTTTTGAATAGTTAGCTGTTAAAAGATTATTTTTACAGTATTCAGCAAAGCCACTCAGTAGTCTCTTTAGGCCCAGACGGGTCTGAGAAATCAGGATGGCATCGTCAGCATAAAGGAGAATAGAGACTTTTGTTGGGCCGATCTTAGGTGGGTGAGATGGTAACGATGCCAGCATAGAGGGGAGGTCTGCCAAATATAGATTAAATAAGGTGGGGGCAAGGACACATCCTTGTCTGACACCTCTGGAGGAGACAATCTCCTTGGTGAAATTTCCTTGTTTACTGCATCGAACCTGGGCAGTTGTGTTATAGTACAAGGACTGGATCAGAAACGAAAGTCTTCTTTCAATAGATTTCTGTTCTAGTTTGCCCCAGACTATCACAGGATATTGAGTCAAATGCAGATTTTAGGTCGAATAAAGGCTGTGAATAGTTTGCCTCCTTTTGGTGCAGAGTATTTGTGTGCCAGATGGGCCAATACCAGACAGTAGTCAAGAGTGGAGCGGCCGGCTTTAAAGCCGATCTGCTCTTCTCCCAGAATATCATTATCCATGCTTTTAGTTTAAAGTTTAGAAAACTAGCATAGACTTCCCAGCTATAGATAGGAGACTAATAGGCTGGTAGTTGTGTGGGTCATCGTTGGGGCCCTTTTCGTAAATTGGAATGACAAAGGCCTTTAGCCAGGCCATGGGAATTAAACCAGATTTGTTTATTAGGGAGAAAAGAGAAGCCAGCAATGGGGCCCACCAGCTGATATTACATTTCAGCATCTCTGAAGGAATACCGTCTGGACCAAGAGCCTTGCCCTGCAGTAAATAAACTATAAGTGTGGATGTAAACCCCACTGATTTCAATGGAATAAAAGCTCTGATTGAGTTTGCTTGGGATTACAGTTTATGATCATTTCAAAGTGCTGAGTGCAAAAGAAATTTAATCAAGACTTGCACTCCTTGGCTACACTCATGTAGAAAGTTCATATCTCGCATTTAAATTTCTCAGTGATCACACATCCCAGGTTTGTTGCCTTACATTGTTAGATACCTAGATTATTTAGACCTGATATCTTATCAATATGGACCTGAATTTTAAGATACATGTCACAATCATATTTGAGTGGTTAGATTAGGGCTGTGCTGAATAGTAGTTCTTTCGGGGAGAGTGAAGAGTCACCTGAAATACTCCACAATATGCAACCTTGTTTGTTGCCATTTGTTTCCCATCTATGCTACTGCATTGGTTCCTTCCTTCCTTCCTTCCTTCCTTCCTTCCTTCCTTCCTTCCTTTCTTTCTTCCTTTCTTTCTTCAGGCATGTGCAACACCATGAAAGGTGAGGGCAGAATAGATAACAGAAGCAATTAGTGTCTGAATGATCAGCAAAACTCTCTAATTTCTCTCTAGTGGTGGTGGGCAACAAAAACGTTTTGGACTGGCACTGATCTCATAATGATGCTACATGGAAAGTTAGATTTGGCTGTGTGCTGATTAGTGCTGAGATGGATCCGAACTTTCTCTCTCCTTGCGAAAGAGGCATTGTTCTTTCTGCCTTTTAAAAACAACAACAGCACCCCTTCCCCCAGCATTTGGAGGAGCCCAGCAGTTCTTAGTGAATGCCTATTGGAGACCATGTGACATTGCCCTCTCTAATAAGCATTCAGGAAGTACTCCTGGGCTCCTGAAAATGCTGGGGGTGTTTTAAGAAGAATGAAAAGACAGAAATACAACCCCTCAACAACTGCCTACATTTAAAAAGGTGTGTGGAAACCCTGTCCCCCTCCCCAAGGAGAAAATTCTCTGAAATTCTTAGCCTCTTTCGCCTGAGTTTTCGTTCCCCCACCCCACCTCACCAAATGCCAAAATGGAGTGGCTGAAATTTTCAGCACAGCACTAGTGCTGATATCATTGAAAGCAAAAAAGAAAAGAAAACCATTTCAGAGTGAAGGCAATACTCCTTGGACTAATTACATGGGTGATCTTTGCCAATTAGGGATCCCATGATGAACAAGACAGAAACACAGAGGACAAATTAATTCTACTTAGACCTGTGCTTTGTGAATAGGTGAACACCTTCATGTGCTCCCAAAAATGTCACCAAAAGGGGACGGGGACTTTTTGGAGCTGATGAAAATGTTTATATATCACTCCCCTTTCTGGTCAGCTCTAGCTTAGACATGTGTAAGGTTTGTATACATTTCTTGGGCCAGGGTAGAGTACTGGGAATGGATATGAGCGACTGAGGATAGATTCCACCAGCTGTTGTTATTGTTGTTTTGCATATTCTTCTATTGATAATTGTGTGAGACGGTACAGCAGCCACATCCTGTGATCTGGCACTACAACCTTATTAAGGCATAAACTGAGTTTGTATTTTTATAGCATGTATCCCGTCTTTGTGCTTAGGATATCATTTCTTTCCTCTCTTTCAGCCTCATCTAACCAAGCTAAGCCTGTGTGGTAGCCAAACAGCAGAGGGCCTCCCTTTGTGGCTAAATCTGGCAATGGAATAGGATTCCTGAAGGTTATTGAATAAAAGTCCCTATGAGCTTCACAGATTCTGATCATTTTTCTTGCATTTAGCAGCAGTATCCCCCCCCCCCCTTCCTCAGCCACCTTTGTGATCACTGCGAACCGCAGTGTTATGAAAACTGAGCAAGTAGCGGAATTAAAGGCAGACAAAGGGCGGCTTCAGAGTCATTACTTTCCCCATATCACACAAATAGGGAAGAAGGAAAAACAAAACAAAACTTCTGTCCATAGGAGTATCCATAAAGTCTGAAGGATCACATGTAAATCTGATAGGGGGATCTTGTAGGGCTTATTCAAGGGGTTCGAATGAAAGATTGAATGGAAGAGAGTGAAAGGGGGAAAAAAATCTATATGCTCTTTAGATAGGATGAAGAAGGAGGCATAACTTCTTCAATCTAGATGCCAGGAAGAACAGATGGTGCCTGCCAGGGGCAGAAAATTCAAATGATGCCCTGCAGTGCAAATATATATAAAGAAGCTACGATCAAATCTGCTTAGAGGTAGGCCACCTCACCATGTCTAATAGTAAGTGCAGACACTGCTCGTCTGTGACCTGCAGTACTCTGGGTGCAAAAGAAAAAGAAAGAGGATTCTTAGCTTTTAAAAATCAGTTAATATAATTATTTGTTCCTGTTATTCTGTGCTGATATCCTTGCTGTGTTGACCTGAGAATCCAGAAAATTCAATTCATGGCTGATGGGCTGCCCCTGAAATAGGGCTGCCCCTACCATGAGCCACAATGAATGACATTGTCTTTGTTCCTGCCATCACTGTTACAAAGTCGACCCATCTAGTTTCTGCTGCCACCTCCTGCCCATCTGCATCCTGTGGGATGCTGCTGCCACTTTGCTGCTGTGGCAAACAGTGTTTAGCTTTAAACAGCATTTGTCACTGTACCAAAGCAGCTTGCAGAACTCCTATAGGAATGCCAGTGTTTTATCCTGAGGAAGGGGTCCTTCCTCAAAGTGAGGCATTATGGGTGAGGTGGCCCCAGAGAGTGCCTGTGCTGCTGCTGCTGCTGCTTCACTGTAATGGCAGCAAATACTGTTTCAAGTTTAACAGAGACTAGAGGTGCATGATCTGGCTCTAAATCTAAACTTTAATCTAAACAATATTTCTCACTGCAAACCAGTGGCAGTGCAAGCGCTCTCTGGGGCCACCTCATTCCTTGCTCAGAGTGAGGCCACTGAAGGGCAAGATGGCCACAGAGATCTTAGGAGTGCTTGTGCAGCCACAGCAGCAAAACCTATTTAAAAGGTGTTATGGTTGAGAGTGGCCAGCAGGGCAAAGTGGGTCAGTGTGGGGAGTAGCAGTGGGGCGGGGACACCTCAGGTGGTTTAAGGTCTTGCACTTGCTTGGCCCCCAAAATGTCTATTAAAATTCTGTGTGGTTAGTGGAACGAATAGGCCTTCCCATCATGTCTGTAATTTCTACCTTATGGCTCATCCTGTCTGTGAACCCCTTGACTTTGGTTGCCTTCTATTTCTCTTTTTTCAGCCCCCACTCTCCCCCCGCCCCCGCTAGGATAGTCTCATGTTTCTTGGAATCCAGCAGTGTGAGACTTTTGTTGTTGTTGTTGTTGTTGTTGTTGTTGTTGTTGTTGTTGTTTGGTATAAACAATCTGAAAGGTCACATTTCTTCTCCACCCCCTGGCAATAGGGAAAGGGAAGAATAGAAGGCTTCTCTGAAATTAATGACCGCAATGATATAAATATAGGAGCCACTGGCCAGGCAATTCTAAATTTGCCCCCCCCCCAAAAAAAATCTTCTAGGCATTTCTTGGAAGGAAAATACAGGTCTTGGGTGTAGCATGCTTGTACAGCTCTTCACTGAGTTCACAAGAAATTTGAATGTGGCTGATCAATAAGAGTTACCACATTGCCTTGGAATCAGCATCTTATCTGGATTCCAGACTTATCATCTGGTGCCCAGTGGTGCACGATCTGGCTCTGAATCTAAACTTTAATCTAAATAAAATTATGTTCCTAGCCCTCATGGTTGCACACACAAACATGAACATGGATGGGTTGCCTGACACACAGTGATCATATGAAGCTGTCTTATGCTAAGTCAATACTCTATCTACTAGTTTTCAACTGGCAGTGATTCTCCGGGTTCTTTCCCTCCCCTGCTTCTTGAATACCCCAGTTAGTTGGAGTTGCTGATGATTGAACTTGGGACCTTCTTTTGCATCCACAATCACAAAGCACGTATTCTACCATTCTCTGGCTGGATTGAGATGGCCCCCTAAACCAGTGGACTTCAACTGGTCAAGATCTGAGACCCATCTCAGACTCCTAACCTGCATCATGATGTCCACTTTCATAATTGCTCAACATGGTGGCAAAAGCTTTGCTGAGACCCATCTGGACTGATCTCACGACCCACTTTTGGGTCACAACCCATAAGTTGAAGACCACTACTTTAAACCATATTGGAGGATCAGGAATGAGCCACAGCTTTAAATGCCTCCATTCCCCCTTTTAGAAGCCGAAGGAAGTATAAATCATCTGGTCCAAGAGAAATGCAATGGATTAAACCAACTTTTTTTTTTTTGGGCAGGAGGACTTGCAGCTATCTTGCCATTTCAAGTAGCAAGCTGAAGTCCTCCATGCTAGTGGAGTCACAGAACCAGTGGGAATGGAAAGAACCATTTTTGTTGCCTTTGTGGAAGGGTGGGATAGAAATGAAACTCATCGTCATTATTATCATCCTTGCAAAGAAGGTCAAGGAATGGCACTGGAGACTAGTTTCTAGAAAGCAATTCATGTGCAGCTTTCCCCTTGTTTTTTAAAGACCACGAAGAACCACATAGAAATCCATGTCCCTCTTTGTCTTGGAAACCATATCAAGAGAGAGAGCTGGTGTGGGCACAGTCTCAGTAAGACGTGTGCTTGTTCATGTTTGTCTGATGGTGGAAGATGTGGGATTGTGCTATTATGGGTAGCACAGCTTCCAGTGCCTCTTTGACAAAGGGCTTTGCTAGACCTACCTAAAAATCCGGTGGTGAGGAGGGGCCAGCCCATGCTAGAAATAGCGTGGGCTGTCGCTCCTTTCCACATGTCAGACACGATGGGGTAAAGGAAAGCCCCGTTGCGTCCTCCATTTTGTTCGAGCCTTAAAGGGCCGGGTGCGCAGGAGCGCACCAACGGCAAAGGTAGTGTTTTTAAAATATTAAAACAGGGTTCCCTGCCCCCCTGCTCCCAATTTCCCCACCCTGGCCACGATCCCCCGCAATCTCCAGTTTAACCCCCCCATGACCTTCAATCCCCCCCCCGTGATCTCCGGTTTCCCCCCCATCCCCCATGACTCCGATTCCCCCCATCCCCCATGGCTCTGATTCCCCCCCGATCTCCCCCCCCCTGCCCTGATGGCTGCAGTGCTCCGGTGGAGTACTGCATGCCATCCGCCGCTTTTCCCGGCTACTCGCAAGTAATTGCGGTAGCTGGGAAAAGTGACAGACCAGTCTACACGCCCACGGTCTCGGGCTTAGCCCGAGACCATGGGAAATACCAGGCCACAAGCAGTGCCAGTTACCCTGAGGCCAGGGAGGTTTGACCCCTGCCTGAGCCCGGGATCCCCTGTGCGTCATCTGGACGCACAGGGACGAGTCTAGGCCTCACACCGGGCTAACCCCTCATCTAGCAAAGGCCTCAGTAACATATTATGCAAAGATATTCACAAATGCATGGCGTCCCAGCTTGAGCAGGGGAAATTTATTCCCATTTTAAGAGGGAAACTCTCAAAAGCTGAGAGAACCAGATCCCTCTTACATGTTTCAGGCTGCCTTTTTACCAAACGAAGGCATCCATGTTGGTAATTAAAACATGTGCCCGCCTGACACAAAGAATATGCATTTGGCCTCTGCTCTGTACACTGATTTATTTATTTTTTGGGGTGTGTGTGTTCTTATGTAGATGTAGACGTAGATGTAGAAGAGCCTTGATTCTCTATTTTTTGAGGCAGGTTCCATTTTATTTTGCTTTTATGTTGACACAGATTTTATTCAGCAATTACACAGGTATGGGTAAAATCATTTCTCTTCTATTTCCTTTGAAATGCTGGCTCATGATTTTAACTTTCTGGCTGGGAAATAGTTGGAGAAGCTTGCAGTCATGAGTATGTGGGTCAGAGGCGTCACGCTCAGGGGAAAGTGGAGATCCACAGGAAGCAGACTCAAACCTGCCCACTTCCCCATTCCACAGATTCCCTTCCACAAACCATACCTCCCCCATGTCCCAACAGGACTTGGTTAGGCTCCGAATTCCATCCTGTCTCTCTGCTTCCTGCCCTTTCACCCGCAATCGGAATGATAAAATAACACCAACCCTAAGGCTCTTTATCAAAATAAAAAATATTGTTCTAGATGTTGTTGGGTTTGTTTTTGAACTTGCTGTCTTCTGTCAATAAGCCAAACTTTTGCAGTCTGTCATTGTAAAGGAAAGATAGCCCCGGCTTCATAAAGTCCAGGTCAAGAAGCCCTTCTGAATTTCCACAAAGGGAAGGGAGAGTTGGGGTGGGAGGGGGTGCATCTGAACAACAAGATGCTTTAAAGAGCCAAAGGAGGCTGCAGTGCGATTGTGGTACAAATTAGGACTCCAGAGTTACTGGCAATTTTGACGGCATAGCAGTAGGTCTGATAGATTTCAGTGTAAATTCTGCAGGATGTATGTGTGAAGAGAATATTATTCGGAGGAGGGGAATAATTGAAACAAGAGTGGTCAAGCTTTTTGGCAAGTGTGCTAGAAGTCATATTCTGAGCATGAGATGGTACCACGCTAGGCTGCACTACTGTTCATATGCAACCCCCGAGCTTTACTTGTAGGGTGCCCAGGTGCCCTACTTTACAGAGGTCAAGAAGCCCTCTGTTTAAAGAGCTGTCAGGGGACAGTCCTTTATTTGAAGATGTCCACTATTTGAAGGGCTTTCCAGGCCAAGTTTTGGTGGAAGATAAAGAATCCTCATAAAGGATAAAGAATCCTCTGGGCGGTTTGTGAACCGTCCAGAGAGCTTCGGCTATTGGGCGGTATAAAAATGTAATAAATAAATAAATAAATCCTCAGAAGGCAGAGCTGAAGAGGCCTTGAAGCTGGATAAGGCTATCAATGGCTAGTAGCCCTGATGCTAATGTGCTACCTCCAAGATCCAAGCTAGTAAGCCTGTGTGCACTAGTTACTGGGGAACATGGGTGGGAGGGTGCTGTTGCACCATGGCCTGCTTTGTTGGACCCTGGTCGACAGCTGGTTGGCCACTGTGTGAACAGAGTGCTGGAGTAGATGAACCCTCGGGCTGATACAGCAGGGCTCTTCTTATGTTCTTATGATCTTAAGTTGCCCATCAACAGTTAGTGCCTGGACAGCAGACTGAGCAGGCCTACAGGGCACCTGGCCATAGTCTTCCCCACTATGATGAAATAGACGATTTCTAAGTTATAGTAATTATTTCTAAATGTGGATCCATACATATAAATCAGCCCATGTAAATGTTATGCAAATCACTGTCCTCTTTTTTGGGAGATACATAAGTGGCTGCCTTGTTTGCTTGTAGTCTCATGAGGAAGGAGTGTAGGCCCGGATCTATGCCACTGTCAGGCCAATTTGCCCTTTTTTTCCTGCCCAGGAAACTCCTGTACCATTTACGTCACCCATAACTAAAGGTGTGCTACCCATAACTAAAGAAAAAAGCAGGGCACCTTGGGTAGTGTCTACTGCACTGCAAGTTATTCCAGCTGGGATTTGTGTGGTCTTCTTCAGCTTGCCCTGTATCCTTTTCCCCATTCTTTCCCATCTCAGGCACAGTTTTGTCTCCAGTATCTGCTATCCTGGAATTCACAGAGCATATTGGGTTAAGTTATGTCTTTCTCTTTCTCTGTCCAGCAGATTTGTGCAAGCAGTTGGAAAGAGGTTTCATAGACATCATCACTGCTCCTCGCTCACATCACAGCAGAAGTTGGGGAGCTATTGTGAGACTTTTGTCGGCTTGCATGTGTTCGTTGTACTGTCAACTGAAGAAGAGTTTGTGTGAAAATGTGAAGGTACTCTCGAACTGTTGTTGGGGATGCCTATACGGGTTCTTTACCCCAACGTAAATGCGCAGATTCGTGTTTCAGGACACATGATGCAGCCACCCATTTGCCACAGCGCCAGATTTTTAATGTGATAATGCGCATATTCGTAGTTGTGATTTACCGCAACTTTTGGATCAAACTTCAAGTTTTCACTGCATTATAGTTATGTGTCCTTGGGGGAGTTAAATCACATTTTGAAATGTGGGTGTAACTTTTAGGGCAGGACAAAGTGATTGGCTAATTTCCTGCCTTCCCACCTATGGCTGCCTCGTTCCTTCCCGCCGTTTTCATGTTGAATTATATGAATCTGCAGAAGTCCGCAGATGGAGCTTTTAAAATTAAAACAAAGAGGGGGAACAGGCAGCGAGAGAGAGGAGACGTGTTCAGTCCCCTGCTCGCATCCTCCTCTGCTGCCTCGTTCCTTTCCCCACTCGGTTTTCCTCTTATATGAATCTGTGGAGCTCCACAGATAAAGGTTTAATGTTTCATATCCTTGTATGTGCATATGTGCACATTAATAACTGCACTACAAAAAAAATTCAAGAGATAAATCGCTGTTGTTGCTGCAGTGTGACGCTCTTTGCCCAGATTCGAATAAATGAAAATTCAGGTTTATATTCAACGAGGAGCAATCCCATTGTCGTATAGATGAGGGCATTGTGGCACCTGTACAGGTTGCAAATAAGACATGCATTCCATTCACCTTAGATCGACAAGGGTCAAACACACTGTGATGGGATCATCACTCATATGCCCTGTTCACATATTGTGGATACAGGTGTGTTGTGTGTTGTGTGTGCGTGTGTTATTTTAACACAGGAACAAGCAAGCAACCCCCCCTCCAATGTTTTGGTCTACAACCAATGCTCAGGGATTCCAGGAATTATAGTCCAAACTATGTTGAGGACCCCAGGTTGCTTGCCCCTGTTTTAACAGCAGATGGAGCTCATGGGGGCAGAGCACAGAACCTCTTTTTCTCCTCTCACGTCATTGCTCAATCCTCTTTTCTCTGTTTCTGGCTCATCTCCAGTAGGAGAGTTGGGAACATGACTTTGGCATGTAACCTGGTCTATGGCTGAGGCGGGTTCTATATCATCTTGAGTGTCATTGGGTTTGGTGCTGTTTTTATTTCTGTTATTGTTGGGTTTGGAATTGGATTTTTAATGTATTTGTTTTTATGGTTTTAATGACATCTATTTGAATCCTGTTTTTATTGCTGTTCGGTGCCTTGCACACCTTTTTTTAAAGCAAAGGTGGAGTATCAATCAATTAATCAAACAAACATATAAGCAGATGGAGCAATGGACTGAGGGGAGGAAAGGTGGGGGAGGGGAAAGGGTTCAGCACCCCTTTCCCATGGGCTCCTTTTACTCTTAAATGAAGATTCCCCCACCTTCCCACTTCATATTTTAATTTATTACGTTATTTATTGCATTCGTATTCTGCTGTGCCTGCAAGATGCTCAAGGTGGCATATATGGTTCTTCCTTCCATACTGTTCTTACAACAACCCCGTAAGGTAGCTTAGGCTGAGAGGTAGTGATTGGCCCAAGGTCACCAGTGAGCTTCTCAGCTGAGTGAAGATTTGAAAGTTGCCCACCATTGTTATGTCTAGTTCAGCTCTAATGCACATCAAAGTGGCAAGGAAAGTTAGCTTCCCCGCCCCCCCAAGTGAATTGAACTAGTTTTAGTCCCTTTCATACTGTCACAAGTTGGTTCTCCAAAGTGCATAACACAGCTCATTCATCCAATTCCAACCATGAGAAAGAAGGTGACCTGAAATGAAGGAAGTGTGGTTGCTTCACCCTCTTGAGAAGCTGACTGATCGTGGTGCCATCAAAGCAGGACTTTGGGGCAGAAGTCTGGAGCCCCCACATTTTGAAGTAAGTAGTATACAAATAACCCTCAGGAGGGCCCTAAGACCATTACGTTCAGAGTCTAAAGTTATCTAACTGCACCTCTGCTGATTGAGGAGGATCTTTAGGCCAGTTTAGAGTCACAACAGAGGAAATAAATTATGAAACAGTATGAGAGCAAACAACTGTGGCTTTTTAATTTGTGAACGGCAGGTAATTACTATGTTCTTATTCACCCTGGGAAATCTGAACCTGACTCTTTCCATCTATTCAGTGGAGACTATCATAGCCACAAGGGCAAATACATAAGTAACTAGCCTGTATGTAGATGATTTTGGTAGAGCAGTGGGAGCAACTTCCCATCTGGTTGAGATTTAGAATGTTAATAGCCACTGAAGGAAAGGTGATGAACAAGAATTGGAAGGAGATGTCCCATCAAGGGAGAGATGTTCCTTAGCACAGAGAATGGTCTGAAGACACACTGGTGAACCTATGCAGATTTGGCCCTGTAAGCTTCCTGGATAGGATATTGCCTGGAAACTAGACATATGGTTTTGAACTCCTCAGAGGAAGAGCATGTTAAAAGTATGAATGATAAATAAGCCGGGGACATGACATCGGGGATGGCTGGCGCGGGGGGGGGGGGAAGCCGGGGACATGACATCAGGGATGGCTGGCACGGGGGGGGGGGGGGAAAGCCGGGGACATGACATCAGGGATGGCTGGCATGGGGGAGGGGGGAAGCCGGGGACATGACATCAGGGATGGCTGGTGTGTGTGGGGGAAGCCGGGGACAGGACATCAGGGATGGGGGGAGGACGGGCGAGTGAGGGGGGAGGGGGTCACCGGGCATTGGGGGGGAATCAGGGGCGGGGGGGAGCTTTATTGTTTTTTTAAAAAGTACCTACCTTGTCCGGCGGCTCCCCGGCGCACATGTCTCCTTAAAAAAAAAAAAATGGCTGACGCTACAGGGCTTCCTGTTGCCCCATTGCGTTGTGCGTCTGGAAGCCGGCGACGGCGCACGCTAACTCTAGTGCGCTGTTGCCCCTCCTCCCTGCCGGCTTATCCGGCAGGTCTAGCAAGGCCCTAAGTCATAGCTCACATGACACACTAAGCCATAATATTTCACTCAAAATGCTTAACCACCGTGGCTTAGCATGTCGTCAGAACATGATCACTGTAAGCATTTTCACTCTGTGATCCTCAGCTTAATGTGTGAACTGACTCCATTGAAAAGCATTGTGTCTGAGTGAGATGTCTGGTGATATGACAGCACTATCTGAAGTGTTTGATCTGTAGTGGCTGTTTCATAATTCAAACAATCACTCAATATACATGTTTATGCGAACTCAAACTCATTCCAATTAGCTTCAGGTAATATCCCAGTTTTCTCATTCCTTGTTCCACCAAAACTCTGAACTTCAAAGCTCAGGAAGTCTCCACGATGTGGAGTTGCCAAATCAAGAAACAAAGTTTTTTTTTTTATTCCTCATGTTTACTGATTGCTGATATAGATATATTTCTGATATATGCTGATATATTTCAGTCGGGTTTCAGGCCTGGTTTTGGCATGGAAACAGCCTTGGTCGCCCTGTATGATGACCTATGTCGGGAGAAAGACAGGGGGAGTGTAACTCTGTTGATTCTCCTTGATCTCTCAGCGGCTTTCGATACCATCGACCATGGTATCCTTCTGGAACGTCTGGCTGAGCTGGGAGTGGGGGGGCACTGCATTGCAGTGGTTCCACTCCTACTTAGCAGGACGGCTCCAGAAGGTGGTGCTTGGGGGACATTGCTCGGCCCCATGGACTCTTCGGTATGGGGTTCCACAGGGGTCGGTCTTGTCCCCCATGCTGTTTAACATGTACATGAAACTGTTGGGTGCGGTCATCCAGAGTTTTGGAGTGCGCTGTCATCAGTACGCTGATGACACGCAGCTCTACTGCTCCTTTTCATCCTCATCAGGTGTGGCTGTGGATGTGCTGAACCGGTGCTTGGCTGCGACAATGGACTGGATGAGGGCTAATAAACTGAAGCTCAATCCAGACAAGACTGAGATGCTGCTGGTGGGTGGTTCCTCTGATCGGATGGGGGGTGTTCAACCGGTTCTGGATGGGGTTGCACTCCCCCTGAAGGAGCAGGTTCGTAGCTTGGGGGTTCTCCTAGAACCATCTTTGTCACTTGAGGCACAGGTGGCCTCGGTGGCACGGAGTGCCTTCTACCAACTTCGGTTGGTGGCCCAGCTACGCCCCTATCTGGACAGGGATAACCTAGCTTCAGTTGTCCATACTTTGGTAACTTCCAAATTAGATTACTGCAACGCCATCTACATGGGGCAGCCTTTGAAGACGGTCCGGAAACTGCAGCTTGTGCAAAATGCGGCGGCCAGATTGATAGCTGGAACAGGAAGTTTTGAGCATATAACACCGATTCTGGCCCGCTTGCATTGGCTGCCTATATGTTTCCGAGCCCAATTCAAGGTGCTGGTTTTAACCTATAAAGCCTTACATGGCTTGGGACCACAATACCTGATGGAACGCCTCTCCCGACATGAACCTACCCGTACACTGCGCTCAACATCTAAGGTCCTCCTCCGAGTGCCTACTCCGAGGGAAGCTCGGAGGATGGCAACAAGGGAGAGGGCCTTTTCAGTGGTGGCCCCCCGACTGTGGAATGATCTCCCCGATGAGGCTCGCCTGGCGCCAACGTTGTTATCTTTTCGGCGCCAGGTCAAGACCTTTCTCTTCTCCCAGGCATTTTAACAGCATTTAATAACGTTAAGTTTGTTTTAATGGACCCCAGAATTGTTGTTTTAAATGGATACTGTTGTTGTTTTTATACTGTTTTTATGTTTTTTAAAAATTTTGTATACTTTTAATGATTACTATTTTTAATTGTTGTAAACCGCCCAGAGAGCTTCGGCTGGGGGGCGGTATATAAATGTAATAAAATAAATAAATAAATAAATAAATAAATAAATAAATAAAAGCAGCTTGAATACTCAAGAGTGTCTTAAGTCTCATGAAGAATGAAAGGCTTAGTGGAACTCTCTCTTGTTCCTGACTTGGAGGCAGGTGGAGTAATGGAATAGTTTAAAGTCTTTAGACAAGGAAATTGCTCCATTGGGTTTCAGTCACATCAAATGAGAAGGCACACAGCTTCTCATACAAATGGGTTGTAATAGGTTGGCATGTTACCTATTAGCTAAAATATAGTCAATGTTTTGGGGAAGCCATTGCACAGGCTGCCAGTCCAAGGCGTCATCAGACAAGTATTTTATCGCATGGTTGCTACTGCCCACTTACGGATGTCCATGTATCCTTTAGACGATGCTGTCTGCCTTCCGCTTACCTTCCACTCGCCTCCCACTCCCTCCGCTCATTTTTCTGTAGCAAAGTAGGCCCCTTTTAATCTGACTTTTTTTTTTAAAAAAAAAACCAGAATGTGCCGCGAAGTGGTGCGATAAAATGCCCCCTGAATGGGTCATGTGGTCTTTGTTTATTTTCTCTTTCCTCTCTGGGAAGAAAGAGGAAGTAATGAAGAACAAAAGCTGGTGGGGGGAGAAGTGGTGGTAAGGAAATGCGATTTCCCTCCGTGTGATGACGCTTTGCCTGGACAGCAGCTTTCCCAATGGGGTGTGTGTCTTAGGGCACGTCCTCTGCCAGTCTGCTTCTCCTGCTGTTAACTCTGATCACAGAGACAACAGAGGGGATTTCTCCATGGGGTGGGCTTGGAGGCCAAGTCCCCACCCCCTGGAGGAATCCAGGAAGGCTTCATGGGCCGGAGACTGCCCTCTCCCCTTGCCAGACTAAATGAACACACAGAGACTGGGTTAAATCCCCAACCATTTCTGGCTCTGGAACCATGGGAAGTTCTCATTGGCTGATATTTCCTGCCTGAAATGCTGCTCAGGTTACACCTGGTCTTATTCTTGTCATTTCAAAGGCTCATTTCCCCTACATAGATGGCACAAACACAGGCAGGCGTTTCCTCCTTGTTGGCAGCGTAGATACCTCCTCTGCCCTCCTAACAAGCTTGTGTGTACACATGTTGCGCTGCCCTGCACATACAGCATTTGAAATGGGGGCAGGGGCAGGAAGGGGGAGGAGAGTGGGCATAATTGTGCCTGGCGCAGCCTATCCAAGGGAATTTAGGGAGGATGGCATCAACAGCAGTAGAGCTGGCGTGCATATCAGCCCAGCTGTAATCAGTCAGCAGTGGCGGGTAGAACACTTGTAGCAGTGGAAGAGAGAGTCATGATAGGATTGCTGCCTTAGTTTCTTCCATGTTGCCACCGATGCTTCTTTATTACTGAGATAACCTTGCGAAAAGAGAAATGGTTCTCTGGCTTTCATGCATATCCTTGAGCCTCAGTTGTGCCCTGCTGAAAAAGGGACCAGTGGTGCAGCAGCTGTGTCATTGGCTCTCTAGTCTGTGTCTTGGCTCCCTTTGGGCTCTGCATGGGTTTGAGTTCTCTGCCAGGAATTCATTGATTGCCCTTGGGACCTGCCACTACCTAAGTGTTTCTGGCCTGTAAAATGAGCAAATATTTTGCAAAATGTCTGTTGAATATGTCATTACTTAACAACGTGCTGCATGTATGGCCCGCCATCTTGTGAGTTGCACTGGCTAACAGACCCCATTTAGAAAGAAAGAAAGAAAGAAAGAAAGAAAGAAAGAAAGAAAGAAAGAAAGAAAGAGATTGATTCCATAAGGTAGAAGACTGGTCAGCCTTCCTAGTAGATGCCTTGACAACCTTGACTCCCATGACCCTGGACTAAAGATGGGAAGTGCCCCCACCATGGGGGGGGGGAAATAGGGGAAACCCCAGGAAAAAAATGGGGAAACTCGCTCCCTCCACATTTTTTTTTAAAAAAAGGGGGGATTTTTTTTTTTTTAAAAAAAAAAGCCTGTACCCCCTTTTTTTACTAGGTTCCCCCATCCGGGCCTTCACATCTCTATCCTGAACTAATGAGCCTTTTTATGGATGTCCAAGGGGCTGTCTATATGTCTTCTAAGGTCTGCAGTGGTTGCGAAGTGGCGCTGGGTCAGTTATATCATGCAGCTGCCATCTCGCAGCCACTGTGGGGCTTTTTGTCAAAGCTGCATGGTAAAAAAGTCGGGAACTTACCCTGATTTTTTCTTCAAAGTTTGGTCACCACAGCCTTTCCGCCGCGTAACCTTGCTCCGGAGTTGAGCCGAGGGTGGATGGAAACCCCGATTGGTTGCCAGAAGCTAGGCACAGGGCAGGGTTGATTCTGTGTTAATTCACCCCAATTTATATCCAAATCTGAGCATTTATGGCGGGAGCTCTTACCCTTTATTTTGCTGATGCACAACTGTGCATCTCCAGTTTATAAAAATAGAGATCTGCTGCATTCCCTGACAGTTTGCTGTAATGGGGCAAAATGGGGGTGGGGCTGCTCTCATAGGGAGAACACACACACCCATTTCACCCATTAAAGCAAACTGCCAGGGAACGCAGTAGATCTCTATTTTTATAAACTGGAGATGCACAGCTGTACATCAGCAAAGTAAAGGATAAGAGCTCCCTCCACACATGCAGAGAGTCTCCTTTCAGATCCTGCCCAGGACAACTTGGAATTTTTGCTTCTTCTCAGGACACTGGGCATAATGGGGGGGGGAGGGGGAGCTATTACTTCTACCCCACCATCACCATCCGGAAGTATGTTTTTCCGGGTTTTAGGGAGTCAGCTCTGCCATAAAACACTGAAAGAGCAGGGCCGATTTCATCATACTGCGGAGAATAAGAGCAATGCGTTTTCCTCTCGTGCTCATCAAGATGAAGCCCAGGAAAGACAACATCCATCTCCGTACAAAGCTCTTTTGTCATATCAACAGTATTTCTCTCTTCATCCACACGGTAAAGCCACAACCGATCTTATAATGTCTATCACTTGTCATGTATTACTGTAACTGCTTAATCCTGCAGAACACTTTTGAAGTTCGTTGTGGCAACCAAACTCCTTTTTTACTAGTTTGTTTTTATATCACAATGCATAATGTATCTCCTGTGAATGTGATCTAGGAGCCTTTTAATTTTGAGTTTGGAAATGATAGGGTTTTATTTATATATGTATGACTAGATAGAGAATTTATGTACAAGAAGCTGAACCACATGGTTTGTCGGCTTTCCAGCAGACTGAAACCATTTACAATGATTTTATTATAACCCAAGTTACTAGTAATGTTAGGGTTTTCTTTTTTTGTCAAGAAATGACTAAGTCTGAGAGATTTATTATTGTCATAGTCATGTTTGCAGCTAGCCAGACTACACATCCTGCCTATTTCATGACATACATCCAACAGAATAAATAGTAATTGATTAATGTTGACATTTAAGGGCTGATCTAATTCTTGTTAAAAGTCAACGGAAATATTCGAATTGTCTTCAATGGGAAGTTAGATAATGAGCATAAAATAGAATGGAAGTGCATATCATAAAGGAATCAGTGCTGTTATGAGAACCATATCTCATTCATTTCCTGATGACTTATGATTTTAGTTTGTAATCTTGGTATTTTCTTGTAAAAGCAGGGTGGAAATCATAGTCACACTAAGGCTGAGGTAATTATGAAACCCATTAGTTGCTCTGATGGTACTTATGAACTTAATGGATGAGGGTAGCTTCTAAAAGATGTGTTACTACAGTGTAAGTCTGTGGAACTATTATGTATACTTGTGGCCCTATTATGAGCAACTTGTGGCCCTCCAGATGTTTTGGCCAACAACTCTCATTATCACTAGTCAACATGCCAATGGTGATAGATTATGGAAGTTCTAGTCCCAAACATCTGGAGCACCACAAATTGCCCAGCCCTGTTGTAATCAGAAAAGCTCATCTGAAGGATTGGTGCAAGCTGAAATATCATCACCATCATAATCATTTTGTATTTATGAAATGCCTATGTTCTAGGTGCTCTGTAGCATTGTCTTGGCTCCCATTGCCTATTATTATTATTATTATTATTATTATTATTATTATTATTATTATTTCTATACTGCCCCATAGCCAAAGCTCTCTGAGCAGTTTACTTTTATCTGTCTTCCATCTTCCTTCATTCTTTTCTCACCAAGTTGACAACTCCTTTGCACAGCAAGAGTAAGCATAGCTAGTTACCTCTTCATACTTCAGTAACTCTGAAATTGTGTGTGCTGTAAGGTAACTAGTAGGCTGAGAGAAACAAAGTTAATTAGTGTCTATGTACTGAATCCAGACGTACTCATGCTTAGAGTAGACCCAATGAAATCAATGGGAGTTAAGTTAGTCTAATGTAAGTCACTTTGATTTCAATAGCATTATTCTAAGCCTAATGAGGTTGGGATCCAACCCTATGAGTTTGGTCCCCGACCCCACAAAATGCCCACCCCACAAAACTAGGCAATGGAAGCTCATTGTGTCTGATTGGATCACAACCTTAGGGCTATCTCCTTCCATTCAAGAGCACACCTAGGTTAGTGAATCCCACAGAAAACCTGGGGTGGGTATCACAGAGTGCGATCAATTCATTCTCTTATGAAGTACACAGTCTAAATGTAGAACTTTTGGTGTGTGTATATAAGTGTAAGTGTAAGTGTGTCTTCAGTTTAATTCAACGCACCCCTCCAAAAAAGTGTGCATCACTTAGTCAGGGCTGGCCTCATGGGTAGGCATATTTGGGCACCTCCTGAAGGACCACACCCCAACAGGAGTGCACTGATAAGAGACTACTGGAGTTGCTCACATGCCTGTTGCTCTGACCCAGAACATGGTGATGGTGGTGAGAAGGAAGAGCAGTAGATGCCACTTGCTCCTTGGCTTTCTACCTGTCAAGCAAACAAATGACAAGACAGAGGATGAGGAGCAACAGCAGTTAGTGACAATGCTAGTGAGAAGGCCAGCTTGCTGAGGGATGGGGGGGGGGGGGGCTTTGAGAGTGTTTTGCCCATGGCTTCTCCAAAACCTGGAGCCAGAACTGCAGATAGTGCAGGTTTAGTAAATATTGTCATTTAATTTGAGAAAGAATGCTGTCAAAGCAGTAAAAAAAAAAGTTCCTTTTCTTTTTCTTTTGGTAACATTATTTATATGCCACCCAATAACATAGTTTTTAACAAATGTTTTAAATAAAATCATTAAAATACAATTATAAATCGTACAAACAAAATTATATAATGCTGAGTAAACACACCAGCAAAAAGAATAAAATCAGTCAATAACAAAACTCTTGAGCAACAACAAAAAGTGTTTTAAGCTGATTTTAAATCAAAACATTTGAGAGGTCAAATATTTTAAATGCTTGGGGAAATAAAAAGGTTTTCTCCTGGAACCAAAAAAAGGCCACAAAGCAGGTGCCAGGTGAGTCTCTCAGCAGAGGAGCATTCCACAGCCAGGGTGCCACCACTGAAAAGCCACCCATCTTTCATTCTGAAAGGTTCAAGACTCTCTTTGACATTGCGTACTTGTTTACGAGTGCCACCTTTTGGAAAGGAGGTATAGTTTCTGGTTGCCAAGTGCTTCTAGGGCTATTCTCCATAATGTGGTGGTGGAAGGAAAAAAACATGCCTGTGCTTCTCACGGATGCTAAACTCCCATGGAAAGATTGTTATACCACAGACCTCTCAGGAAAGAAATGCCTTGCAAATATTTCCTGTAGCCAGCCACGCCGTGGGTCTGCAAATGGGAGCCAACAATTTCAGGCTGCAATGATAATAAAATATCTCAAACAACACTTGCAGGGTAATCTGCACCACTGGCTTTCCATTGTTGGCTTCCCATTAAGTTCAGTAGCCACGACAGCAATAAAAAGAACTCCCCTTGCATAAAACCCAAAGCAGCTGTTTATGATGAGTTCTTGGTTGGAGCCTTGAAAGCTGTAAAACTAAAGCCGCAATAACCTGGAGATTTTACAGAACTGAAAGGTATATTTGTATGTGTTTTTCTGGCTCTCTAATAGCTCAGAATGGCAGGACAGATCTCGCCTTATCAGTGGGCTAATGCAGTCTTTCCTCTCCATCTTGATACACATTAGGGTTGCTAGGCTTAGTGGCCTGACTTCCACTTTAGCAAACTTTACTCTTGTCACCTTGCTTTGTTCAAATTGTCTCTCAGTGCATTTTCAAGACCTGGTAATATTTAGGGTATGTCTGGCTCTGTAGGAGGTCTTTATGTCTAAGTGCTGCAGCCATCTTGCGTTGTGCTTTGATAACACGCTTTGTCAGAAGCACTCATAAAAGCAACAGGTGTTTGGGGAAGCAAAGTGGTATTGGCCATTATAGATAGGGAACTGTTCTTGGATTGATTAATTAAAAAACAAAACAAAAACCCCTCACTCTACTACGTTTATATCCCATCTTTCTTCCGTAATGGACATCAGGACAGCATACATGGGATCCCATTCAGTCTCCCATCCGGTACCAACCAGACCCAGCCCTGCTTAACTAAGGTTGCTGAATACCCTTACTACAACTGGAATATAGGAAAAAGGGTTATTTTGCAAATAGTTTGATGTCTTCTCTCATCTGACGATTCAGTAGTAGCATTGATTATTGTGCTGGCCAATGCCTATCTCTTCTCCCTTGATTGGTAAAATGAAAGAGGTGTCCAGTTGCTAGGTATCATAGTTACAAAAAAAGTGTTAGAAATTAGAAGAAACCAAGTGTGATAAGGCACTCCTAAACTATACATTTAGAAAAAAGCAAATGGTGTGGATATTCTGAACGATAACACTTCACAAGACAAATAGGGGATTGCTGCTGTCATCATTGCCATCGTTATTGTCATCATCAATGTTGTCATCATCACCATCATGATCCTTATTATCAATTACATTTGCCTTTTTTTCAATCATAGGCTCTCAGTGTGGGTAAGAAATTGATAATGGGCTTCTCTACATTGAAGCAAAAAGCCCACACTCTTACCAGGGCTTTTTCTTCTGGAGTCTTCATGGGCTAACAATTGGCACAATACAGGCACTTCACCCTTTTCTTTTTGTTCGTTTACCTGTTGGGTAAGTTCCATATGTTCCATTTATACAGCCAGTAGATGCTATTGGGATATTATGCAATTCTGGAAATATTACTGCATTTTCGGTGAGTTTTTAAAAAAGGTGAAATAAAAATGATGGGAGAAGCACTGGAGGTTGATGACATTGTGAAAAGGACCTGTGAACTTCCGTGAATGACCAAGCATGATCACATGATAACAGCCTCATGTGAAGAACACAATGTTCTTTGTCCTATGTAAAAAAAACCCTAGCTTACTCCCCAATGTGCTAGTTTTCTTCGTATTTCTATTTCTAATTTTTGCATTTAGAATTGAAGTAAAGGAACATTCCTTTTTGTAAACTTACCAGTGAAATAACTTGGTTCAATATTCTTAATGGTATGAGTAATAATTTCTGCTCCTTACAGTAAGGCAAACACTGAAGTTGTACATCCTGAAACATTTCTCCAAAATGCTCAATATTTTCACAAAAGAGGCAGAAAAATGACTGCCTCTTTCAGAGGGAAATGAAGAGGTTACGAAAGGGCAGATGGGGTTTCGGCACAGCACTAACTAAAAATAGTATCCGTATAATTTTCGTTCCTGTTTTCAAATGCACACTTGTTCTAATATGAATCCCCCCTCCACACACAAGTAAAAAATCATTCCGCAGAATCCACATGATTTGGTAAAAGCTGGTCCACTGTGGAATACCCTGGTTGGATTCAAAGAAATCTGAACTCATTTGAACCCATTGTGGATTTCTCCAACATCTCTAACATTGGTGCATCAGTTAAAAGATGCTAATAGTCACTACATTTGCTATTTCTAAAGGGTGCTCCCATATGTGGCTTTTATTGTGAAATCACCCTTCCACATTCATGGAATTTTAGGGTGGGCAGATGACCTCCTGTTCCTCTTGTAACCCTCCCATGTTTCCCCACTGCTACTTCTGTCTTTATTCTCCCCCCGCCCCCCAAAACCCCCTGGTAGTAATACAATGTCTCTTGATTGGTAGCGCTAGGAGCCATCTGTCTGGAAGCACCCAAAAATAACCAGCAATTTGCTTGGCAAGAGAGAAAATTCTATGCTTTTGGGGAAAAAAGTCACCTTTGGAGATTTAGTCAAACTAGATAACCACATACAAAAATATATTTTTCCAATGCAACACCTCAAAAATATGGTTGTAAACACCCTCCTAGTGAATGGAACTTACAATTACATTTCATTTTTATTGTATTCCATAAAATAGCATGACAATAGGAACCTCATATTAAACGCTTCAGAACATTCTCAGCTCTTTTCCAACCCACATCCCAGATTCAAAAGCTGTCCTTGAATAACCTATGTGGAAAATAGCAGTCTCTAGATGTATAAGATATCAGAGATTCTTTAAGCTCCATCACACTGGGGGTTAACACACTCCTTACCTTCGCTTCTCCGCCGGTGTTTTCGTTCCTCAGTTACTTCCTCTTTTCAAAAGAGGAAGTACAGAATGAGCTTGAGGCCCATTGAGTCGGCTGTTCTAAGGGCACCGCTTTTCCTGCACACAGCAGGAGAGAGCAGCAATTCCGAGTTTAAAAAACATCGGACTTAATTAGGGGTCTTTTTGTCACGCAAGGAAGGCCAGAAGGGGCAGAAGGTATGACAACATCATATGAGGGACCTGAGCAAACTCTGTGAGTGCCCAGTAACGAGCGTGCAATAAAAGGTTTGTCGGATGGATCTCTTTATGAACTCAACCTTGATAAGTGAAGTTGAAATGTTATTTGAGGTCAAGGTCTTGCAATCAAGGAAGATTTTGTGTGAGTGTTTGTGCTTCTGAAACTCTTTGGATGTTTTCCAAAGAATTCCAAATTTAAAGTGGTGTAAAATGCTCCATCAAACATGTTTTACATTCTCCAGATTATAGCCTCTGAAATGAACCCCCAGGGGCTGTTTCTGAGAGACTTTGAACAATTCCTCTGAAAACATTTTCACAGCAGAAGGCAGAATTGACTTAAAAGATCAACCCAGTGGTTGTTATTTTCTACTTTGGCTGCAGAGATAACCCTTATGATACAATGATAATCACAAAAAACCTAAGATGGTGAAATTCCAGGTGTGTGTGTGTGTGTGTGTGTAGATTGGCAGCTTAGATTGGGTAGGTCCTGAAACGCTAATCAAAACTTGTTGCTGCCTGGTTTCTCTCTCACTATCCATTGGCTGTTTTTGCCACTCTCATGGGAATTTTCTTCCCATTTCTATTCCATGAAAACAAAAATGGTGGAATAAAAATAATGGCAGTGTGAATGTGTGGCTGGGTTCACACATCACACTAACCCAAGGTGGGTGGCAAGTTACGCTGGGTAGGTGGTTATGCGAACAACCTACTGTGCTCCCATCAGATAATCAAACAAGGTACACAGAACAGTTTATTTCACCCCCTCGCCCCTCCTTTTCCTGTAGCCTTCCCACCCAGCTGGGCGGGTATCCCAGCTTCCTTTGCAGCAGGAGTAGAGATCACTTGAGAGGAACAGAGCGCCAACAGGGTTTTGGGACACACCTGCCAAGCAGCTCTGTGGGCAATCTCATAACCCACACTGTGCAACAGGCAAAGCACTAACCCACCATAAGTAAAATAACCCTTACTGGAGAGTTTTGAGAGTGGCATGGGATGGGGGACATCCCACAGACAACACACTAACCCATCATGTTTTCCCCCCAGAAAATAAGCATCATGAGTTAGCATGTTGTGGGAACCCAGTCTATGGCCCTATTCACACTATCATGGTGCGGGTGGGCGTAGATAGGGGAACTACTCTGCGGGGGGGGGGGGTAAGAAAAACACAACGTGCACTCCTCTCATGACCATGAACTATGCAAAGCAACCTGATTCCTTTCCCCTTCCCCACAACATGGTCCCTGCATTGTCCTCCAATGGTGGTGGCTACATATGCCAGTGGCCACTGCTGCGGGAATCAGGTCACACTGGTCGATTTAGCTGTCACTATGTGACAGTGACAATGGAGTTTGGCCACACACTCTAGACAGCCATCTCAGTTGTTGCTTCCTTTTCACTGAGGAACAGCCGCTTCTATCCTCACATTGCCTGACAGATGACATGCTAAATCACCCCAAGCCCCCTTGCCTCCTCTGCTCCTTCAAACTTGCAGATTATCTAAGGAAAACAATCACACACACAATGTAATTTTGGATCTGCCTGTAGAAAAAAGGTTAATTTTCTATCTACCCTTCTATCTATCATCTATCTATACCTACCCACACGTGTACACAGATACTTCAATTATATCATACATAATATTACTGACATATGCATTATCTTATCAGCTGTCAATTGCTTGCTACAGGGTAGTAATTACTAACATTACTGCTGATTCCAACCATTATTTATGAAGGACAAATTTGATTGGCTCAGTGTGTCTGCTATAGGATGGAGTGCTATTGGTGATCACAATCTATCTCACCTTTAACTGCAGCAAAAAGAGTCACTGAGCATGGGAACAACAGTTTATCGTGGATAATGCTGCACTTTTTCTGTGTTTTCACATCAACAATGCTATTTCATTCTCTTTGGTGAGTCTAATGGGAAAGAAGAAACTTTTAGGCAGTTTCTTGGGACTTCAGGATGTTTGCTGAAATACCTTTGAAATGGCATGATTCCATTGTTATGGGAGTGCTAGCGGGCTTAGTGAGTATTTTTAGGTAACTGTCTATGATCTTTCGTCTGCGACAGTTACAATTGACATAGGCCACAGCTAGACCTAAGGTTTATTTTGGGATCATCCAGGGTTCGCCCCTGCCTGAGCACTGGATCCCCTGTGTGTCACCTAGATGAACAGGTTTGACCCCTGGACGATCCAGGGATAAACCTTAGGTTTAGCTATGGCCATAGAATATAGAAGTGTTTCATACTGGATGTTATCGAAATGTAATATGTAAATAAATCATGCAGTTAAACACGGTTTCTTTTAAGAAGGCACCATGTTGAATTGGATGATTGTTACAAAAGCTATCCAATCAGCATTCTGCACAGCCGGATAGTGCTGTGAAAAGGAAACACTGGTTGCTTCAGTTCGCTGAGGAAGGTTGGGTGCCTGGCCAAACAGGGGTAAGCGCAGATCCACAGTGGGCTCATCATTCAAGCGAAATGCGTCAAGACACACATATTTTTTTCTGAAAAACTATCAATATAACAATTGAAATATTTGGGGAAATGAGTATACGTTTGTTCCTTGACCCTTCAAATATAAAAGTTGATGGATTTGTTGGGAGAATTATTAGAGAATAAATGTTCCTTGTACCAGAGGTGATTACTGAAGGTATGTATAGCCTACATGATTTTAACTTGCCATCTATTGTTCAGTAGACTAAGTGCAATTGAAGGCAGTGCACAGTGTGACCACGGCTAGATCTACACCAAGCAGAATATAGCACTCTGAAAGCAGGTTAAAAATGGTATATGGAATGTGTCCTGGGCCCCAACAGTTGTCAATACCTTTATAAACCATTATTAAGCAGTAGTGTAGATCCTGCCTAGGTGCTACATTGGGTAGTAAAGCATGTGTGTTTGAGATGAAGCATGTGAGTTTGAGATGTGATATTTAAGATAGTAACCATAATGGTGCACTTTTAATATTATGAGCCTGAGTGACCTGATGGCACAAGGAAACCAAATGATGGCTTTGGGATGGTAATATTTTTAGGGGCACAGTGGAGCAGCATGTGATAGGAAAGAAGAATCCCAAGATCCTTTGCAATGTCATGGAGAACGTGGGGGGTGCATAACCAAATGCACACAGCCCAGGAATGGAACACTACCAACCTCTGCAACATTGCAAGGAATCCTAGGGCAAGCTTCCCAGATCGTATAGTGTATCCATTTGCGGAGTCAAAATCCCTTGGTCTGGCCCTCAATATCCCAAGCTGAAAAGCTGACGTGCATGCTGGGAGTTTGCTGAGGAGTGTAGATTTGTTTTTGTTTGACTTTTCAAGCAAATCCAATCAAATTGAAACAGGGAGCCAGGTTCTCCCTGTTTCCTCCCAACTGTTCCTTAATATATATTTTTATACACAACAAAATAAAGATTTTTCTTCATGAATTTCAACAAGTGAGTCACACCTCCCCTCTCAGAGTGTTTTTAAAATTCCAAAAATAGTTCCAAAGCAGAACCACTGTTCTCAGATGCTCCCCCACCCTGCCTGCCCTTTCCTTTCTGTAAGCCCCTGGTTCTAGTCACAGAGATTTTTAGTTATATTTTTCAAAAGGGGGCAGCCCTAAACATGAGTCTGGCTTGGTCCAATAGTCAAGAGTTGCCTGCTGGCTGACTCTTCCTTTCTCCAGGGAGGCAGCAAGCTCTCCTCAGTGGTCTTCCTTGTCCTTCATCTGACAGTTCTTGGCAACTCTGGTGCAGTGTGTTGTTAGCAGTGGTTTCTTCCTAATTAATGGAGAACATGTGTGCGTGTGTTCAGAAACATTTCTTGCTGGAAATACCATAAAATGGTTTATATCCACAGTGAGAGAGAGAGAGAGAGAGAGAGAGAGAGATCTTTTAAAAAATCTTCCTATCCTAAAGGTTTCTGTTACCTCAGATCAACCCGCTTTGTACAAAACACAGATATCTTGAGCTTTCCCCCAAATGACTTCAATCTGTAACCAATCCTTACCATAGTGTGAGAAGAGGCACTAAGTAGTGCTGATAATTTTGTGGTTTGTCAGCCTTCATGCTTCCCTTCCATGGAGCTGTCTAAACGTCCTCTTTGCCCGCTGTGAATCGGTGCTGCATCAGTTATATGACTGCAGCCACCAGTTCCCAGCCACTGTGGGGCTTTTCCCTGAAGCTGTGCTGTTAAAAAGTCAGGAATTTATCCTGACTTTTTTCTTCAGAGCGAGGTCACCATGGCCCTTCTGCCGTGTGACCTTGCTCCGGCATTGAGCCAGGGGACAATCCAGGGCAGATGGTGATCATTGATTGGTTGCTGGAAGCCCAGGAAGACGGCGGGGTCCAGGTTCCAGTACCTGGATGGCCGGAAAATACCGCACTCCTTGCTGGTGAGGGGATTTCCCACCTCTGCCACCTCTCAGCAGCGATACCGTGGGATATCAAGGGGAAGGAGTGGTGAAGCAGCACCATGAAGACAGTCCCCACATTTATATCTATACATATATGTATATCATTTGAAGCAGGGTTTTTTTTACCTCAGGCCACACCCCCTTTCTCTGGTCTTACCCCCTTCCCAATTTTTGTTTTTTTTTCTGCATTTTAAAAGTTTGAAATGCCTCTCCTAAGGCTTAGTTACTAGCAGTTAGAGCAGTAAGATAAATTATGCTGGTATCTTTGTATTTTTAGCCCCACCCCTTTTATTTTGTCTCCACCCACCACTGAAATGCAGCCCCTAAGAGCTCCTCTGAAATTGAATTTGGCCCTTAGGCTGAAAGTAGTTTGAAAACCAACATTATTTTACTCTACAACTTTGATTTCTTCAGTAATCACCATAAAAAGCGAAGGGGCCATCTGTCAATTCTTCTTTATTCAGATAAAATTCACACCCATTGCCATTCTGGAGAAAACAAATTTGTGTGATTTTTTACTCATGTTCAGGGATGGTGGCCGACTGATGGCTGAAGGGCCAGATTAGGCCCCTGATGTAATTTTATCTGACCCCTAGTGGGCCTTCCAAATTTTAATCAACTTGTAGTAATAAACTTGGCCACAGCCTCACTTGGAAGAGGTGTGTTTTTTGGTTTTTTAAAAGATCTTTTAGGGAGAGACTAGTTTCCTGGTATAATTTCCACAATGGGGGTGCTGTTTGTGTGGCAAAATACACTTCCAACTCCTAGACCAGAACCAGTGTCTAGAGAGTAGACAGGATACAAGAATTGGTTGTCCCTGCTCTAAATATACACCCCAACTTAAGATCCTTCCCAGGAGACACTAGGCTAGTTCTCAAACATCTCCTAGGCCAAGAATGTTTCAGAAAGCAGTGATATATAGGGTTCCAGTCTCACTCTTCTGGGACACAGATGACTGTTTTCATCTCCACATCTCTTTAATCTGTCAATAAAAGGGTTTCACAAAATGAAAGCCTCAAGAGCAGAAAGCAATGAAATAAGGACAACTAATATGGGAATTGTTTCCACTGGGGTTTGTTTGTTTCACCCGCACAGTGGTAGAGATTTCAATGTGGGGTGACATCACCTTGAAGCATAAACCAAACCAAACCAAACCTGAATAGGGAAAAACAAAGCAAAAGAGGGCAAGGACAGAACTGAATGAAAGTTGCTTTTGAAATGTGTCCAAGTAAGCTTCATGAAAACTCCTATACAGAAGGTGACTTTCATGAAGGAAGTTTGTAAATTAGTTTTGAAGTATATCATGAGAAACTCTACTAAGTGGAGAGACTTAGGATCTAGAAAGGAAACAGGAAGTGCTGAGACAGGAAGTTTAGGGGAGGGGCTCTCCCTTACTGCAGGGTGTGTGCGTACACCTAGAACTAAAGGTGCTCAGCTCAGACCATCTTTTACAAAATCCAGGATATTAATAACTGAGTTCAAAGTAAAAGTGGGACTCTATCAAGGTTGTGTGCTTGCAATCCTTGGCCTTGAATGAGAGGGGGCTGGAAAGTGTTACTGGTTGTAAATAGTTATTGTAGAGTTGTGTGCAACTGGCCTCTCAAATTCTCAACCCTATTTGTGGCCAGAGAATTTGAGGGGACAATGTCACCAATTTCTCTTGGAGATGGAGACATTCTCAACAGTTTCTTACAGGCAGGACTCACCACTGGCAGGGATTGTAGCACAGCCTCTTTCTTTTTTCTTAAGGGTGATTTCTGTGGTGTGTGTGTTTGTGTGTATGTGCGTGTGTTGCTATTGCAAGTGGCAATAGTGCCAAGCGTGTTGGCAGGCTGGCCCTCATTTTGCATCCACCATATTGCAGGTGTGAGTGGGACAGGCAGCCTGCAACTCCCAGGCTGCCTGCCCTTCTTCGTGCTGAAAAAGCCTACGGGAGGATGCCTTACTGACTTTCCCTGGGATGTAATTGAAATGCAGGAAACTGAGGAGGATGGAGATTGCCGGAGAGATTATTGTACAATGAAAGACAGGACACTTGTGCATATTCCTCTGCCACCTCCTAAGTAAAGTAAGTAGAAGAAACCCTAACCAAACCCATGAGAATTTCTTTTTGAAATCAATTGATTTACTATCAAATTGAATAAGGATGGTTGAAACAAAGCATGGGAGAAATTTTCGTCTTGACACTAATTGATTGTAAAGATTTATTTGTTATTGTTTCTAGGAGTTCATAGTAAAAACAGAAAAAATGGAATGATGCATCATGAGTAATGGAACTGAGTGGGGAGATTCAGGACCTAGAAAAAAAACAGGAAGTGCTGGGACAGGAAATGGGGGTGGGCAGAGGCTGTTTGTTACTTCAGTTTGCCTAAAGCAGACTTTTGTGAGCACACCTAGAACTGAATAAAGACTTTACCTCTAAAATTTACAAATGCTTTATGTTGATGAAACATGGCTTTAAATTGTTAACTCAGGACCAGAACGTCAGCTGAAGTGTAAATTGACTTAGAAGGGAGCGTGGCGCAAGTTAAATCCATTTTTACTCAGTTAACTTCCCATCGTAGTCAGTGGGAGCCTCCGAGCTGATAAAGGAAAATCTCAAAAGATTTGCCCGATGTCTATGTCTTTATTTTGCTGAGATCGAGGAAGGCAGGCATGAGATCTGATACTTTCCAACACAGCATTCCCTTCAATTACTCTTTCTAAGAAATGTTGTGATCCTTGCACTGTTGAAACTATTTAGATGTCTAAATAGGGCATATTAAAAGAGGTTTATGTGAATCGGTTTTGTGACGCCAGGGCAAAATTGTATATGCAGCGAAGCATTTTCCCTCTTCAACACTGAGCCTTTGATATGGGATCTTTGTTGCCCCGTTGCCATAACAATCATAAGTGTGGATGTTCGACAGAAGAGGGATTCCCCCAGTGCTTGTGTTGATACTGCTGCTACACTATATACTTTTGTGGTTGAGTTCTTCTCTTCACCATTATGGTTCTGGCTGGGGCTTTCTTTATCCCTATTTGTGGATTTTTAGAGACACTGACAAGTGTTGAACTTTGCAATGAGGAAAATGTGGTGTTATTAATAGAGCAGCCTGCATGGTGACACATTGGATTTGGACTGGTCTCTTCTGGCAAGTGGCTTCCTCGGCAAACAGCAGCAATCAGGCTGGACTGGAGCTCCTGGCCCACCCTGATCATGACTGTATTATTGGCATAAGCATGCGGAAAAGTACAGGACGCCTCTCTGAATACATTTAGAAATCCATTAATAGTAATGGCAGCCTTATTAACTGGATCATTTCAAATTTGTCCATATATCGAAAGAGTTGATGTTCCTCCTTGCTCTTAGAGAGCTAGAACAGATTGTGATGGTTCCATCATTCATCAGATCGGTGGCTATGCCTACAACAATGGAACAGGCAGCTCTGCAATGGCTGAAAACTAGGCAATCAACTGCTTGCCTGGCTAGGTGTGCCAGATTCAGAAGCTTGGCCCTTTCAAACAGACTAGTCTTTTTAGTCTTTTTATGTAGTTAAAGTGCTTCTAGATTTTATAGGGTTTGATCGGCTGCTGTATAGTTTTTCCTCTATCCTTTCCTCTGCTGGTTTTATTGATGCTCTTGGATTTTAGCTCGTGGTTTTGATTGATGCTCCCTGCCTTGGGAATTATTGTATTGAATTACAGGTTGTATGTTTCCTAAATAAATAAAATGGTACTCAGTGGTGCAGCTAGGTAACTGTACAACCTTACCGGCAGGGGAGAGGAAGGGAGCTTTAGCTGGCCATGTGTATAGCTTCAGTTGTGAAGCACGCAACTAACACAGTGGAGGGTGGTGGCTCCAATTTCAGGGTGGCTGCTTCTATTCCTCATATGATAGCGACACCCCTGCAAAACCCACCTTTTAAAAAAAAAGGATTCAGAGCATGTGCATTCACATTTTAAACTCACTTAAATCAAAGCACCATCATAACTACTGTGATGCTGAACACATTTACTTTTGAATAAGCACTATTTTGTTGTAAAAAAGGATAATATCTATTTAAAGTAAAAAATACTACAGTGAACATATGAAACCACATACATGCCTGGCCGGCTGCCCCCTGACTACAAAATGTTGTTGTTGTTGTTGTTGTTGTTTTAAAATAAGAAGAGATGCTCATGCTAGCCCTGGTGGTGACGCTGGACCACTTTACCACAGGCGCCATCACCTGATGCTCTTTGGCTGGTCATTTGGGGGATGCCTTGGACCTTGGCCTGAAGCTCTAGCCCAGCTGGTGGTTCAAAGGTGCTGGAGCTTCTAAGACGGTTCTAGGATGGGGATAGGAATTCTAAGATATACACTGTTTGTCATTCCCTTAGATCAGATAGATACGATCTCTTTCAGATTTCAAAATTTTCACTAACTTGTGTTGTGACCACCTGGAAAGGAACTTGGGGGTCTTGCTACCTTCCACCTTCTTCCTGTCTTTTCTACTCTGGAAACTTCATCCTCTTTGAAAACTCATTCTTCTTCTAAGCATGCTACCTGGTGTTCCACGACTGTCCCCCTCCATACATATACACACTAAAAATTGCAGCCATGAGATGGCATTCAGGAATAGGGGAGGGTGGTTTAACCCTTTCCTCCCATGCCATAGTCTCAATGAAAATTGCCCCCCTTGAAGCTGCTATTTGGCATTGGAGAGGAAAGTTCCATTGTTGGCAAATAGATTTAGTGCAGGAGGATATTCAACAGAACCACAGCATGGAAAGGAAAAAATAGCCTCCCCGCTCTCCTCCGCACACACCCCAATCTCAATTACCCCCACCCACCCACTGGCTTCATTTTTTTTAAAAAAAAAATGCAACTCTAAGAGATGTGTTCAGCATCACATGGTTTGGCCCTTAGACTCCTAAGTGGACACCAAATGCTGCTGATGGCATGCCAAGTCACAAACAGCATATCCGTGCCTCCTCTACTAACTGATGACTCTTCCTGTGAATCTGAATCTGCAAGCTTATCAAAACTTTTTTGAGTCTATCTAGCCTAGGGGAATATAGATAACAATGTCACTGTCAGTACAACATAACGTAGAATCATTGATTCTGATGTGGTTTCTAAGCTGTAATTCTGTTATTCTAGAGAAGGAATCAGGAAATAATGTGAGCTCAAATTGGTCATTTTGCCTCCCGGATAACACCACCAAGGGTATGTCTACACTTCCAATTTATATAGGTTTTACACCAGTTTAATTATCAGAATCCCCCTCCCCAATTTCTGAGAAATTAATTTGATGAGGGTGCTGAGCATTCACAGTTAGAGACCCCAAGTAGTCCACAGAGTTTTCTAGGAACAGGGAATGACTATTCAACCAGCTTAAGTCTGTGGTGTAGATGTGCATTTGGGCCTCTCTCACACTTTGGGGAGGGGGGCACTTACGAGTGGTGCTCATCCAGGACTTCTGTTGATGCTTTGAGTGTGAGTGGTTATTTAGGCAGAGCCAGAAGGAAGGAAGGGGGAAAAACACCTCTGCACACAACGTATCTGTGCTCTTCTTAGAACTTCCCTATAGCCAGATGAATGTCTCTGGAACTGTGTTTTGGCCTTTTCAGCTTTCACAGATACTCTAAGAGGGTATGTTGTGCCAAGCAGCCTGCTGGGTTGCTTTGGTGTGGGGAAGAAGCAGCTTAACTCCTCCACATTGTGGTCCTATCACTGATGATAAGGTGTCACATTCTCAACCTTCCCCTTGAGCTGCTATGCTCCCTCCCGCCCTCCTTAAAGAAACAGGCATGAGGGTGGCTGGGAAGGGAGATGGGAGCGGCCGTGAGTTAGTCTCTTTTGATCTTGTCTGCTTCTAGAATATTATGCGGAGTGGATACATTTCTGGTTTCATAACCAGGAGGTGGAAAAGAGGGTGGTCAGAACTTCAAAGCATTGTTGGGGTTGGCACGAAAGGTAGGAAATGCCTTCATTCCCCTCTATATGGCTTGACTCCCCTGCCTTAGTCACGAGGAGATACTAGCCCTGCAGGCCTGCCAGCTTCGTTTCCTATAGCACACTGTGGCCTGGATTGCACATCTGTGGGGGGCTGGTGGGTGGATGGCCATGAATCTGGGCAGCAACTGATCTAAGGGCTCAATCTTCGCATGTTTAGACAGGAAAAAAGCCCTACAATGCCCATCATATCCCAGCTAGCCATGCTGGTTGGGGCATGCTGGGAGTTGTAGACGTGTGTAGGATTGTGCCTTATGGGACTCTAGCTCCTTCCAGCCCCCTGACTTTCAGATGCCTCCACAGAGAGAATGTCAAGACTCTCTGCCTAAGGTAGCACTTTACAAAGAATGAGAGGACGGGTCCCTGCCCCAAGGGGATTACAAAGAGCTGCAAGGGAGACAGACAAAATTGAGGCAGTGGGATTAGAGTGACAGTAGGTAGGCAGGGATAAGTTATTACAGTTACACATGTTGAGGCTTAGTTGCAGTGGGGCATCGGGATGAGGGGCTAATGCGCTAGGCTTCATGGAAAAGATGGCGTTTGAAGGATGTGTTCTTGCGATTACATTATTATAATCACTTTAATTATAGTGGCCACGTCTTTCTTTTTCTTTTTTTAGGCTTAGGCTCGGTTTATACTCTAGGAGCAGCTGTGTGGCTGCTGCTATCTCACCACCAGGGACTGTTGAGCTAAGAAACTTCAGAGAAACCTGATAGAAGTGTACAGAATTATGAATGGCATGGAGAAAGTGGATAGGGATACATTTCCCTCCCTCTGTCATAATACTAGAACCCAATGGGGTCATCCCATGAAGCTGATTGGTAGGAGATTCAGGACAGATAAAAGGAAGTACTTCTTCACACAGCACATCGGTAAAACTATGGAGTTTGCTACCCAAGATGGATGTGGTGATGGCCACCAATTTGGCTTGCTTTAAAAAAGGATTGGACAGATTCATGGAGGACTAATCATGATGGCTATATGTTATCTCCAATATTAGAGGTAGTATATATGACTTGCTGGGGAACATGGGCAGGAGAGAGTTATTTCACTCATGTCCTTCTTGTGGATTTCTCACAGGCATCTGGTTGACGGCTGTGTGAACAGAATGCTGGACTAGATGGACCCGTGGTCTGATCCAGCCTAGCTCTTGTTATGCTCTTATCATGACTGATGCCGTGCCTTCATGATAATGTTGCCAACTCCCACTCCCTTGGGTAGGGTGTAGCATGTGCTTATCTACTGAATTAGTGACGCTCTCCTTAATGGGGTATGA
Organism: Elgaria multicarinata webbii; assembly: GCF_023053635.1. Classification (NCBI taxonomy): domain Eukaryota; kingdom Metazoa; phylum Chordata; class Lepidosauria; order Squamata; family Anguidae; genus Elgaria; species Elgaria multicarinata. Next base: position 89,896,076 of record NC_086172.1, read on the forward strand.
CTGCTACAACTCTAATGTGGCACGTAATTATGCAATCCACCCTATTCCTGTGGCAGGAGTATATAAAGTAGGTCTCTGACACCTCAAAAAGGCCAGCCATAGAATTTGGGGGCAGCCTTACTGAGACAGCTGGCTTCAAGCTGTGGGCAGGACACCAGATATTGTCAGCCAAGGAAGGTCAGGCATCTCCGCGTCATCCCATCTAACCACGACTGCTGCAAACATGTTAGTTCTGGGTGGCACGGTGGCCTCTTCTGCTCTTGCCTTGAAGTGCCTCACTGGGAGGAAAGAAGGGATTGCGAAATACTGTACAAAGTGCCCTGCCAATGTTCTGCCATGACTCTTTTGGATGGGTATCAGAGGTACTTATGGAGGTAAATTAGAGCAGCCAGTGTCCTTTGAATTGCTCATTCCATAACATATTCATCGAGACTTGGACACTGAATATCTTCTGGAATGAGCAATTCAAAGGGCACTGGGTGCTGTAATTTGGCACCTTAAGTCCCCCAGAGCAGGAGCTGTTTCCCCCAGGGACACTATGCTATGGTGACATGACAAGGTCTTTTCATGGTATGTCAAGCATAAAGCCACTCAAGAGGTGAGGAGGTAATCACTGCAGCTTTGTCACTCTTTAATGTGGCTATATAATTACTAGTCCTGGGATGAGGATGGCCTAAACTGACCTTTCAAGTGATCCCTGTGGCAGGGAAGGGGGGAAGCAAATTGAGGCTTCTTAATGGGGGGAATAAATTCATTGGGGGCTTAGGGGTATACCCCAAATTTTGCTGCCATAGGCAGGGCTTACCTTTAGCAGTGGCACGGGTGGTTTCTTGTTCTTGTCTTAATTTTATTTTCCAGGCAGTGGTGATGGCGACGGAAAAGCCCCACTCCAAAATTACTTGGATTCTGTGTTGTTCCAGCACATTTTTTTAGGGGAAAAACATGGCAGCTGCCCCAAAACATGGCCTTGGGAAAGTCTGCTAAAACTAGCAGAAAATTTTTAGGGATGGTTGGGCCAGCATTGTGTTCTTGACTACTCCTGTTTAATCTCCCATGTGTTCACTAAAACTAGCAGAGTTCTTAGTTTGTATTACTGGGCCTAAGAGCTGGAATGCTGGTTCTGAGGGATAAAACAACAGCAAAATCGACATAGCAAGGAAAGTTTGTGTCATTTGGAAAAAATGTTCAGAATTGACTGTAAATTACAAAATTGCTTCTTTGGGTACAACTAAATTAAACATGGAATTTCCAAATGGGCTTTGAAGTACCACCACACTGTGGCGGCTTCCTTCATGTGAAATAAAGGTCAGCTACCAATTCTAGGCTGTCCACAAGTCTTCCATAGTGGCTAGAGTGACCGTATGAAAAGGAGGACAGGGCTCCTGTATCTTTAACAATTGCATAGAAAAGGGAATTTCAGCAAGTGTCATTTGTATATATCACCACAGTTAAAGTGGAGGAGCTATACTAGAGTGACCAGATACAAAAGAGGGCAGGGCACCTGCAGCTTTAACTGTGGTGATGAAGAGGGAATTTCACCAGGTTCTCCATATATACCAATGACACCTGCTGAAATTTCCTTTTCAATACAACTGTTAAAGATACAGGAGCCCTGTCCTCCTTTTCATATGGTCACCCTAATAGTGGCTCTCAAGGATTCTCTGTTTTCCCTTTCTCCATCTTTCTTAGGTATTCATTGCACACTAGTAATACAAACCCATGCAGCTTTACCCAAAAGTAAGTCTCATTGTGTTCAGTGTGACTTGCAGGTAAAGACACATAGGCCTAACTTACACCAAGCGGAATATTGCACTATGGAAGTGGTATATGGTATGGATCAATGGGCCTCAACAGTTGTCAGTGCACTTTAATACCGCTATAAAGCAGTAGTGTGGCTCCTGCCTTTTATATACCGCTTTCATACCACGTTCATAGTGCAATATCCTGCTTAGGCCATAGTGTAAGGCAGTCAGTGCTCTTCTGCCACCAGTTGAAAGTGAAGTTATAACTTTGGTTCCACACACTGAGCTATCTCCCAATCCCTGTGCTATGAATGCATAAGTTGGTATAATAGCATACCAACAGCATACATATGTGGACACATTACTTGCGCATTACAGGTTGGCAATAGCCCTGCCCACTTTTCCTTTTTTTACCTGCAAAAACATATACAAAAGCACACCTGTAAAATCAAGCTTTGCAACATTTCTTTTTAAAGAAATGTACAGGGCAGCATAGTCTTAGAACTTGTTTCAAACAGATATTATACCTGTCTATATCAGCTAATAAGGGTTTATCACATTTAACTATGTATTTATTCCATTTATATCCCACTTTTTCATCAAACATATCTCTGTGCAGCATTACATAATCGCTGGACCTGCCATCCACCCCATGCGTAGCTGTGATTTTGCATTCATGCACATTGTTGTAAACCGCCCAGAGAGCTTCGGCTGTGGGGCGGTATATAAATGTAATAAATAAATAAATAAATAAATAAATAAATATCCCTCCTGATTAAAAAACCAAAACAAAACCCATAGCTACATCATCTGTGTATCCCTGCCCTCTTCTCCTGATCCACATGCAGAAGCACCGTCAGGGGACACACGTCCTCCCGCAACAGCTGTCCTTTACTTGCAGGAAACTTCATTCGCGTGTGCCCCGCAACGATTGCACAACCAGGAAAACTCACAACCACCCTTCCTCCCTTGCGAAAGGGCAGTAGGTGTAGATGAGGCCCGTGTTACAATTTACACCTGCAAGGACCATACAGAAACCTCATTTGAAACCCCCAAACCAATCCAACAAATGAGCACTTTTTTTAAAAAGGAGAACAAAAGGCAAAGTTGATGGGAACATAATGGTTTGAATGTCGTTGTCCAGATTCTCATGAATAACTGAGTGAGCAAATGGTGTCAATTCTGAAGAAAATGATTAGTGTGGAAGCAGCCCTTATCTGCTTTTAGTTTCCCAGGCTTCTACATTCCTTTTTCCTATCTCTCAGTCTCCCCCTCACTCTTTTTCTTATCAATTTTGTCAGGATTTCCACATTTTGATTATCAGCCATAAGACCCTGAGAATTCTCTTCAACTGACTGGTGTCTCTCGTTTTATCAGCCCTTCGTTTGACAAACCAGTTCAAACTATTAATTTGGAAGAAGGTGCAACATGCTAACTCTGAACTGCTCCCCATCTTCCTTTTTAGGAAGACTGTGGAAGTCTGATGATACATGAAAAAATAATATGGGATAAGTAGCAAATGTGTGTTTCCCAGAGAAGTTGCATTTTCTATGGAATCACATCTGGAAGGTTGCCGTACATCAGGGGTGAGGAACCTCAAGCCCACAAGCCAAATCTGACCTGCCTTGGTTCCCATTCTGGCCCTCCAGGGACCTGCCCCCCCCTCTTCCCCCCAGCTACTCATGGTTTGGTCATTTCCTGTCTTTTGTACACTTATTCTTCATGGTGTGTAAAATATGGAGACACTTTTCTCCCTATCTCAAAATACTAGAACCCAAAGGGGTCACCCCATGAAGCTGATTGGTGGGAGATTCAGGACAAATAAAAGGAAGTACTTCTTCACACAGCGCATACTTAAACTATGGAATTCGCTAGCACAAAATGTAGTGATGGCCACCAATTTGGATGGCTTTAAAAGGGTGGTGGTGGATAAATTCCTGGAGAAGAAGGGTATCAATGGCTATTAGCCCTGATGGCAATGTGCTACCACCAGTATCTGAGGCAGCAAGCCTGTGTGCACCAGTTGCTGGGGAACATGGGTGGGAGGGTGCTGTTGCACCATGTCCTGTTTTGTTGGTCCCTGGTTGACAGCTGGTTGGCAACTGTGTGAACAGAGTGCTGGGGCATGCCTACACGAAGGGTTTGCCTTGGGGTGGATTCACAGTAGCAGCAGGTTATCTACATAATGCAGACGCCATTGCAAAGCCATCTGGGGGCAAACCCCAGAAACTCTGCTGAAAAAAGCCAGGCACTTATCCTGACTTTTTTTGACAGCTGAGGCTTGTCACAGCCCTTGGCGTCCCCTGATTGGTCATCATGGGCTGGACAGGGAAGGGAGCGGACCTCCATGAGCTCAGGAGAGCCCTGTGCCCCATGGTAAATAATAATTAAAAATGGGGGGGGAGGACAGGAATGGGCAGCCAGATGTAGGTCAGGGGGAGGAGAGGTGGTTCGGGTGCCCAGTGTCCCTCTCCTCGTCCTCCTCTGGCTGCCTTGTCCCTGCCCCATCCCTCCCAGTGTTCAGCACCGTGGGGAAAGTTTGCACTTGTGTTCCTTCCTGTGCAGATACTACGAAGCAGCCACGTCATGGACATTTTTTCTCATGTGGCCCAGAGCTTCTGAGGTTATTTAGTGGCTCACATATCTGAATGGCCCATGGAAACTGGCAACACTAGAAACATTTAATTCCACAATTCTTTGCTCATGAAGCAGTACTTGTATGGCTTTGCATGTCTTTATGATATTGAACATGGAGGGGGATGTAAAACGAAGCATCTTTCATCATCTGAATTTTTGCAGAAATTTGGCCCTGTGTATGTTGTCTTCACTTGGTATTACACTGATTTCACTTAGTGCAAGTCTCAAGTGGAGGGAATTATCCATGCATACCTGGACTGCCATTTCCTGCACAAGGCTCCACAGAAGAACTCTTAGATGATTACCAACCAGGTAAATATTCACCCATTGGCTACAATATAGAGCAGAGATAAGTGTTTAAGCCAAATGAAAACAATGGGCTTAAGCACATTTCAGTCTGTGTTGGGTTGTGGCCATCCAAATAGAAGCCACCCTTCAATGCTGCTAGATCCTTCCTGGTCACCCAAATTGGCATTCCGATATGAATAACATGATTTGACCTCACTGAGAGTCAGTCATGGAAGCTTTCGGCATGTGCAGTATACAATGGACACTGTGTGTGAGCTATGCATGTGTGTGGGCTAGAGAGCACTGGGCTTCCCAAAAATGGGATTACTGAAAATTATCAAATTAACAAACCACGAATGGATGAAGTGGGGAGCCAGGGTATGGTTGGCAGATAAATAGCATCACTGATGATGTGTATCCAGGTGGACAGGAAATAGGAAGGCCAAATGTGACTGGTGTGTGTGTATGTGTGGGAAACAGGATGGCTTAAAAGCAACTTTTCAGAAAAAAAACAGAGTTCCCAGGATAGTTTAATAAAGACAGAAGAGTGAAGAGATGTGGCTTCAGAATATCTTTGGCCATCACCTAATTCAACAAAAAGAATGGGCAATGTTTGCAGTTTAGGATGGTGGTGGTAGTATAGAGAATTTTTATTAGAATGGTTTCTTTTATTATTTGCTCAGGGACCCCAAGTAAGATAGTAAAAGTACGAAGGAAGGAAAGAAGGAAGGAAGTGAAGGACGACCAGGGCAGTGTGTATTCTGTGTTTAAAAAGGAAAATAGAATTCTGCACCGGTAATCCTGCGATGAGACGTGGATTCCGTGAACTATGAAAATGAACCATAATTGCACAATGTTATTTCTTTGAAGAATTGGTTCTGTCAGTGGGTGAAATCTAATTGTGTCTGTTCACAGAAGGAATGGCAGAGTAGATTCCCTCTCCCCCAGTAGCCTCCTGCCCCCCATCTGCTCTGGAGGGGTGTGGTATCTTTACAGCAGATTTGGGGGGCACCCAAGAGGCTACATTAGGGAAGACAGGAATGGAAAGGTCCATAATGTGAGTGGAAGTCCTCTTGGACAATGTTAGCTGTAGCTTATTGATGGCTCGTTGTTGTTGTTGTTTATTCGTTCAGTCGCTTCCGACTCTTCGTGACTTCATGGACCAGCCCACGCCAGAGCTTTCTGTCGGCTGTCGCCACCCCTAGCTCCCCCAAGGTCAAGTCTGTCACCTCCAGAATATCATCCATCCATCTTGCCCTTGGTCGGCCCCTCTTCCTTTTGCCTTCCACTTTCCCTAGCATCAGCCTCTTCTCCAGGGTATCCTGTCTTCTCATCATGTGGCCAAAGTACTTCAGTTTTGCCTTTAATACCATTCCCTCAAGTGAGCAGTCTGGCTTTATTTCCTGTAGTATGGACTGGTTTGATCTTCTTGCAGTCCAAGGCACTCTCAGAATTTTCCTCCAACACCACAGTTCAAAAGCATCTATCTTCCTTCGCTCAGCTTTCCTTATGGTGCAGCTCTCGCAGCCATAGGTTACTACGGGGAATACCATTGCTTTAACTATGCGGACCTTTGTTGTCAGTGTGGTGTCTCTGCTCTTAACTAAAAACAGCCCTGTTAAGCTTTTTCCCTGAGGCACACATTTTAATCGACAAAGTTGCACGGAGAGTAGTTCACACCAGTTAGATTGGAAAAGCAGAAGGAAGTTGAATTGTTTCTTTGGATCAACACTTTCAGTCTTGTAAAATGAGTGTGTAACCAGTGGCCTCTTTTGACTAACAAGGATGGACAGATCAATCTATTTCTAGCCTGTGTCCATTTTGCATGTAACCTACCCTATCTGCATTATTCAATTGTCTTATCAGGTCCTGATATTATATTGTTGATGGGTTGTTGTTGTTTTTAGCTATGTTAAAATTTATTTGTTAAGATTTTATATTATGTTTCTATCATGTTGTATTTTAGGGATTCAGTTTTTGTGAACTGCCCAAAGAGTTTTGGCAATTGGATGATATAGAGGTGATGACGATGATGTGCATTTTAAACTAAATCCTATAAATACATATTTAAATGTGCATTTTTGAATATATTTTCTCACAAAATACGTATTTCTGAAAATACTTTAGCTAAACGTACAGATTTCTCAAAGTATTTTATTGTAATATGCACATTTTGAAATGTATTTTGGAACATTTTTTGAGCTAAGGAAGCATCACAACAGTTGGGTAAGTGTGAAATCCAAAGGACATTCCAGGAGGTGTGGATCAGGTCAGTTTGTGACAGAACTCACAAAGAGAGAATTCTTCAAGTCTCCTAGTTATAGCTGTGCTGTTCATTTTTGTTGCTGCCCCCAAAGGACATGACATCCTAAAATTTCAGCCATCTGTCATTTGTTGATTAGAGGGGTGTACAGTTACTCCTGGAGCATCAAGAAACATTCCTTTCAGCTGGGCCATAGTATGTACGTGCTACATTTGATAATCGGCCAAAATTCTGCAAACATCTTCTGTCTTAGGAAAGCTTCGCTATTGCAGAAAACAACTGTTTGATATATTAAGCAAGATGTGATTAGCATGTGTCAGTTGTCACTTCTCCTTGGGAAAGATTTCCAATTATAGTTCACTTATATAGGACAATTCATTTGGACAATTGGACAGATTTAAAAGCTGGTCAGTTACCAATGTCAGCTTAATCATGAGGAAGGCTGAAGGGCTTGAATTGCAAATTTGAGATAATTGCATGGTAAGCCATATAATCGCAATTGGTTGCAATGGCCATGGAGTGGAAGGATAATTCCAAGATGGCGCTGGACAGGCATATTGCACACAGATGTTCTCTATATATATATATATAAAAATACGGAAGTGCAATGCTTATTACTCGAGATCTTCCAGACTGGTTTTGTTCATTTTTGTTTTAAACTGAAGCTTGAGCAGTGTAGATGTGCAGAAAACTTTGAAAGTTTGAAGAAGTTTAAAGCTTGGGCTTTAAATACAATTAATTTCCTCCATGCCAAACAGGTAAGGCAGCCCCTCCACCAGCAAGATGATGGACAGCCCTGCTCAGCCAATTGGTGAGGCATGAAGATGGGCCCTGGGCACAGCTGCACAGTTAGGCTGTCTCCACCAGCGAGCAGGGAAAGAAGATGGAGATGTCTAATTGGGGAGTGCGAGAGAGGAGCCATATGCTTACAAATTTTGGAGAGGGAACTCACATTTGCATTATTCATGAGTCCCTCTGTAGTGAGTGGACTGAGGGGCCAAAAAGTGGGAAAGGAGCAGGACTGCTAGCGCCCATGGCAACACGGGCTTTATACTAGTAAAAAAAAATCTGAGGAGAACCATATGAGGTACCTTGGCTTCCTTGCAGGAGGAAAAAAGTGGGATATAAATGTAATAATAATAAAATAAATCATATCAGTGGCATAGAATTTGATATAAAATATCCTAGAATAATGTACGTGAAGCACTGTTCACTCTGAAGAGCTGTACACATGCTAGTTAGAATTAATAGCCTGTTGCTTAATATTTTTCAAGCGAAGATTCAACAAACAAAATATTTGAGCTGGAACCGAGCAATTGGGAAGCAACTTACCCTGAGGAAAATAAGCCTGTGGTAATTTACTTGTAAAGAAATAGAGTTGGCCACAAGCATCCTCTTGATCTGTGAACCAGCTGCCCCTTCTGTGACCTGGTGCGCTCAGAGCTGCAGAGTGACGGGAGAAGTGGTGTAGTTCTCCCCAGCAGACCATTGGCTCCTCTTGACCTAGCCTAATGATAAATTTTTCCAGGTCAGGTCAGGTCAGGTTCAACTAACCTCTGACTGCAGTAGCATCCCAGTCATGCCTCAGGTTTGCTGCCTGCCGCCCTTCCTGTTCCTTTCGCTTCCTGTCTGTCTGTTCCCCTTCCAATTGGCCGACTTCCCTGTCTGCTTGATTGTCCTTATGCTTGTCGTCTGCCTACATCCTCATCCCAGCCCTGCCCTCTCCTTTGGACAGACTTTTTGGCTCACTCCTCAGCCTGCAATTGACTGGCGTTGGATTCACCTTCCTGTGGATCTGCCACAGTACTTCATCCATCTCCAGGCCCAATTCAAGCAAGCTCACTAGGTAGAGGCAGGCAGCCAGTGTCAGGTGGCGGTGTAAAGCAGCCAGGGATGACAGGGATGCAGGGAAGGCATTATTCAATCGGCAGGGATGCTGATGTCATCTGCCACCCTGCCCCAGTTCCCACTGACCTTCGCTGCAATCCATACAGTTGCTGGGGGAAATGCATTTTTCCAGCAACAGTGGATTATTTCTGTTTGGATACAAAGTAGTGTGACCATATGAAAAGGAGGACAGCGCTCCTGTATCTTTAACAGTTGTATTGCAAAGGGAATTTCATTTGTATGCATGCAGCACCTGGTGAAAATCCCTCTTCACCACAACAGTTAAAACTATAGGAGGCTTGACTGCATGACCAGATCCAAAAGAGGGGAGGGCTCCTACAGCTTTAACTGTTGTGGTGAAGAGGGAATTTCACCAGGTGCTGCAGGAATACAAATGACATCTGCTGAAATCCCCTTTTTAATACAACTGTTAAAGATGCAAGAGCCCTGTCCTCCTTTCCATATGGTCAGCCTATGCAAAGTATTTGTGGGTGCCTTGGCCTTGAATAGATAGTTAAGACCCATTAACTTTATAAATGATCTGCTCCTGGTAGAGATGAAAACTGCTAGAATTGGTTTGTTGATATGGATCAACACCGCTGCCTGTAATTTTCGGACTCTGGGTCCAGGTCATGATGAGAACCTGAACTTCAATATTTACGACTACACCACTGATTTTAGAAAGTAGGGGTTTAGGGCACTGAAGCCATATGTTTTCCTTTACAGAGCACAGTTCTCTATCTGAAGCTGTCTTCTCTTTGAAGGCTTGTCTCTTCCAGGTCCTATTTCAAGATGGAGAACCCTAAGACGGGAGAGCAGCCGGTGCCTTGAGGATGCCCATCAGCAGTTAGCATTTGGACAGCAGACTGAGCAGTCATATAGCTCTATTGTATTTGTGTTTCTATTATATGCAAACCTATATTCCACTTTATTGTTTTGGTGATGCATTTCCTCTTTTGGGGTGAATTCCTAAGTAGCCCCCCTAATTTAGGGTACCATTAAAATATCCTTCCCAGAGAGATCTTCCTGGTGTCTTCATTGTATATGTTTCAAAACAAGGTTAAAGATTTTCTCTTCCAACTGGAATTTAATCTTTAATCTGTTGCTCTAACTATTAATTGTGATCAGCTAGCAAAGATAATGCCTTGAAGAGTTAGTTTAGTCTTTCTGAACTCTTTGAGAAAGATAAATATTTTCCATCTTGGCCTTAAACAAGAGATAGTTGGCTCATCATAGAAGTTGACACTTTTGTCATAGATAATCCCAGGGTCAATGAGTCCTTCTCTAATTCTAATTACTTCCTACAGTCTTTCAAAACAAAACCTGCCTATCTGCTGTATGGCTTTACACACAAGAGTCCTCATCTTCTCCCTACACCACCGCTTTCCTTCTGCCACTGGTCAATTTTATATTTTTCCCTTTGCGGCTTGGGCTCATTCGCTGCATGTGACAGTTGGCTCCCACCTCCTTCAGGAATGCCACAATTATTTCAGGTGGATTAAAGAGGCTAGATAAAATTTCCACCCATGCAGGGCCTCTCACATTGGCCCTGTTCAAACAACATGCTAAGACATGAAGGTTAAGAATTTTTCCTAACCGTGATGGCTTAGTGTGACATGTACGCAGTATTTTTCTTAACCTTGGTGGGTACATAATCACAGTTTAACCATGCCCACTGCAAAAAGGTTAGTGGCCCTAACCATGGCTTAATGTGTTGTCAGAACAGGTCCATTAACTTGACAGCTAGCTCTTTAATGAGCCTGTTCAGACAATGGCCTGGTTCAGACAACATGCTAAACAATGCTGCTTAACCACAAAATGGTTAAGAGAATGCATTAACCTTAATGCATTCCCCTAACCATTTTGTGGTGAAGCAGCATGGTTTAGCGTGTTGTCTGAACCACGCCAATATGCTAAACCTTTGTTAGGGCTGCTAACCCTTTTGCAGCAAGTGGTTAGTGAGCATGGTTAAATCATGGTTATGAAGCCACCATGCTTAGGAAAAGCGCTGTTCACATGACACACTAAGCCATCATGGTTAGCTCAAAATGCATAACCGTCATGGCTTAGCGTGTTGTCAGAACAGGGCTAGTAGTATTTTGGTATGTTTATTGTTGTATTTTTTTGTTTTGGTTGTTATGGTTGTAGTCTTGGAGCTTTTATGATTGGAAACCACCCCAAGGGTATCTGCCAGTTGGGCACTATATGAATATAATACATAATTAAACAAACAGATAAACAACAGTCACAGGTACAAAATGTTGTTTATTTAGTTTCTTATAGGATGACATTTGAATTTCCCACCTCAGTTGTCAAAATGATTTGGGCAGCCTCTGGTCCAAGTCCTGCTGAGGAGACCCCCATTTCTTCTTGCCACATACTCAGCTGCCTACGACCCAGCATTGACAAGAAGTCAGGCAAGTTAAAACAACCAGGAGTCTTGTGGCACCTTACAAATGACAAATGTATTATGGCATAAGCTTCTATGGACTATAGTCCCCCTCAATATATGCATGAAGTGTTATTGAAAGTTTCAGGTATATGTACAGTACACATTGTAGGTGGGTGGGTGTGGATTGTAAACAATGAGGTCAGAGGAAAATTAAATGCAGAAAGTACTAACAGTGGTAATCACATTATTAACAATGGCCATTCCCAAAATATGTTGCTGATAACACAAATACCTTAGCAGTAGGTAAGCCAATTAACACCTGTAGTGTAATTTGAAGAAGGAGAAGAAGGAGAAGAAGGAGAAGAAGATGATGAAGATGATGATTATCCTAGATAAGCTAGTATCAAAGAAGATATTATCGGAGGCAAGATGATTCAAGATCCGGGACAAGTGAGTCATACCTCGTGCTATAGAGAAAGATGAAAATCTCCAGAAACAAGACATCAGCTAATCTGAATCAGGGGGAAATGGCTATCTCCTTGGGAATATAGTTCTCTGTTAGACCCAAAACATGTAAGTAAGGCAACTTGCTTGTTAACTTTCTCTAGCACTTTAGTACCAGTCCACCAAATTTCATTTGGAAGAATAACAGTGGTAGGTTTTTTTGCTTTTAAAAAGCCCTCTCTAATTTTGTATTAAAGAGAAATGCCAAAACGATAAAAGAAATCATTATTTCTCTCGAAACTGCACCACTCTGTTTTGGAGCAGAAGGGTGGAGGAAAACTTGCAAGCAGGATGTAAACGCTAACGATGTTTGCCAAACTTAGCCCCAGCTTTGGAGAGAGTTTACAGAACCATCAAAACTTTACAGTATTTTAAATCTTTTGCATTTGTCAATACTAAGTGTAGAAACTGAAAGATTTCTCAAATACCAAAAGAAGGATTCGTCATAAAGCTCCAGTAGGTGGCGTCAAACATCAACCCCACCCAAGATGACTCTTTTCTCATTTCTTTCTATAGGATGTAATTGCAGCAAAATATATAAGTTCTTCTGGAGGGGGAAATCCTGATATTTCCAGCATTTCAGCCACCAGTTACATGGTGCTGTTCATGTGTATGGGCTAATCTGCAGCTATAGCCCCTTCACAATGGAGGTGGTGTAACTGCGAGGTTTCCTGCTTCTGGGATCATCACTCATGGGGCACACTTGAGGGAGGTTTCCCAGAAGTAAAGGGGAGCCATTGCAGGAGGACGTGTGCCCCATGACGGCGGTTCTGAATGGGTATCGGGAGAAGTGGGCAGGACTGGACAGATGGGTACGAGGCATGGATATTTTTTTAATAACTCCACCAAGATGTGCACCAGCGCAGACACACAGCAACATGGGGGGGATAAATACTCTGTTGAAGATGCGCTCCTGCGCATCTATATGTTTGTAAAAAAAAAAAAACCCACTCAGCAATGAAACATGCCAATGCCCATGCACACTCCCCTGTCAGTGGATTGGATGTTTGCTGTGCCAGGAGCTTGCACTGAACAACAACAGCTTCACGAAGGGGTGGAGCACATCAGCAGCAGACTTTGGGATTGCAGTGAGAGAGCCGGAAAAGCCACTACAAATCCAGTTAGCGATACCCCAGGAAAACTGAGCGGTTTTCCTGAGATCTCAGTGGGAGTAGGTGGACGTCATCTGGCCTGGTAGGGACGACTGCAATATTATTCTGGAATAAACAGCTAGTGTAGACATGGCCTATGTTACTCAGTTAAACTTTCAAGTAAAAGGGGCATTTGAGCCTAAGGTATTTCTTTGATGGCATTCAGCAGAAGGGATTTTATGAAATGATGGGTATTCATTATGTGCCATGGAAGCGTGATTCAGCCTGCTGCTAAAATTGATCATGCTTCAGTTTTGAAGTCATACCTTTTGGGAGGTCACTCAGCGAAAGTCAAACTCTTTTACAACTTCTTGATTTCAGTAGGAGAGTTAAAAGCACGTGCTTCCTTGTGGGAGGCACATGACTTTGGTATGCATGGGTCAAAATGTACCTTGGTAACCTGGATTGGATGGCTTTTGTACTAATGATTTCACACGTGGGGAAATCATGTTTCCTTACCGTCACTTCTCCACCCACGTGTTTGTCCCTCATTACTTCCTCATTCTCAAGGGAGAGGAAAGAGGAAGTAAACAATGTGCACATGGCCCATTCAGTGGGCTGTTTTGATTGCACTGCTTCTCCTCCACATAGCAGGAGTTAGCGGCAACTTCCATCTCAAAAAATAAGTCAGACTTACTGGGGTTTTTTTTGTCACATGAAGAAAGCTAGAAGGGGCGGGAGGTGTGTGGGAGGTGGATGACGTTGTGAGAGGGACCCGCAAAATTCTGTGAGTGCCCAGTAACGAGCATGCAATAAAATACTCATCTGATGGAGCTCTAACTCTCCTTGCCTCACTTTATATTCTCGGGATGGAAATATTCTTGCGGTAATTGTAGCTTGTGTTAACCTACATATATACCAAAACAAAGCTATAGCTGCCCTTGTGCTGGCTATATTATTTCTAAAACACTCCAGTTGTGTTCTCATGAGAACACCGTTGACAAATTGTGGGCATATTGGATTCCAGCATGTGGCAAAGCAAACCATTATGGACCCATCAATGTGTACAGGATTTGATTCCAACCGCCCCCCCCCCCCTACACTACCATACTTGGAAAATGGCATTTGTAGAGGCATATCAAAGGCTACTCATAAAGTATGCCTACTTGTAGAGTCACACTGAGATATGTGACAACAACACTATTTTGCCCACTTGAAGCATGTGGATACTTAGATTTCAGTTTATACCACACTTAATTTGGTTGAGCTAAAGTGATTAAGGAAGAGGATCAAGTTATTTTTTGTACTGTCTAGTGCTGAACTTAAATGACTCAGATTTATTTTTCCTGTCTTTTTTGTCTTAGCTCAAAAAGTCTCTCCCTCTGGGGGCACTTTTTGGCATCCCTCGCAAAAATGTCAACCATGGTTTGAGTGGCACTCAAGATCATTCAGGTTGCTCTCCAGAGATTCTACACTATGGGCACCATCATCTTGAGTCACATGTTTCTATATAATGAATCAGATACAGTCATCCAAGCTGAACATGAATCAGCAGTGTGATACGCAGTTTTAGGCTGCATTAATAGGACCATCATCTCCAAATCACAAAAATGAATCGTTCGACTTTATTCTGCACCAGTCAGACCTCTTCAGGAGTTCTGTATCCAGTTAAGCGCACCACACTTTATGAAAGATAGTAGAGAGGTTCACTTGTCTCACCCACACACATGCATGCACACACAAACATCAAAAGAACGTGAGGGGAGATATGGGCCCACATGGGATAGCCCCACTCCCAACTCTCATGCGCCATGACAACTCCTGACCAGTCATGATCAGCCATGGCAGAAATGCATCTGCACATTTGGACAGCATGGGAAACGGCTCTTCACATGTACGAATGTATGCATATAGAGTTCCTCCAAGTAAGAGTCCCTCCTCATTTGGAGGAGCTGTACGTGCATCAGTGTGTGTGGAAGGTTCTTTCCCATGCTGTCCAAATGTGCACATGATGGGGAAGCATTTCTGTTGTGGGCAGCTGGAGTGTGGTTGTTCTGCAAAGTGGGGGGGGGAGGGCTTGTCTGTGTGGGCCCCATGCCCCTCTTACATTCTTTCAACATGTGTAGGGGTGATCTGAATCTCTGTGGAGACAAATTGGAATGGATTCAGAGGGGGGCAAGGAAGATGGTCATGGAAAACCAAGTTGAAGGACATGGGTATGTTTAGCCTGGAAAAGAGAAAGTTGAGGGGGAGATATGATGGCAGTCCCCAAATATATGAAGGGCTGCCTGTCACAAAAGAAGGTGATGACTTGTTCTCTGCTGCCCCAAGTAGTTATGGGAAGGTAGATTTTGGTTGAACATTAAATTAATCTTTTATACTTGTAAGAGCAGTTCAACAATGGAACCACTTACCTTGCTGGAGTGGTGGCGAGGGTGGATGGGTGGGTGGGTGGGGTAGGGCTGTCTTTCTAGAGATCTTCAAGCAGTGACTAGACAGTCTGTGCTGGGGATGCTCTAGCTCTGGGTTTGAGCAGGGGGTTAGACTAAGCCCCTGCAACTTTATGGCAGCACCATTAGCCTCAGTGCTCTAGGGTGCAACTGGAATGTTTCCTGGCCAGGCATCCTTAATATATGGACACTGTTGCTGCTCACACACTAGCGCTGATGGAAAATAAATAAATCCGTATTTAAAAAGTTGAACTCATCAATGACAACAATGGTGTTGCACACAGTTTAGAAAACTCACCAGAGTTTTAATCACTGTCAAGAGACACACCCTAGGTGGCGCCATCTTGGATGCCGGTGATTCTGATTGGGTGCAAAGACCCATGTGATGTTATTTGAGGATGGCAACAAAAAGACATTCACAAAAATGGCACAATCAAATTGCTCGGGTGTGTGTGTGTTTTGAATACTGCATCCATCTCTCTCTCTCTCTCTCTCTCTCTCTCTCTCTCTCTCTCTCTCTCTCTCTCTCTCTCTCATCTTTCTATGTCTTTTGAAGGAAAAATGGAAAATGCTTATCTCATCTCACCTGGTCAAGTCTGACCAAAACGAGTAGGTGCATATAGGTGTGTGTGTGTCGTTCAGTGACTGGAGAGTGCTCTCTCCATAGGTTCACCTCTCATTTTTAATCCTTTCCTCAACCACCCATCATCTGATCCACTACGTTCTTTGCCCTTTCCCTCAGCTTACAGGTATTTCCCTTTCAAGCAGCGTTTTTGGCTACTCGGGCCCTTTTCACAATGCCGTTTGCCATGCGAAGAGGCCGTAAACATGTTTTCCCCTCATCTCCCACCACCTGCTTCAGAGCCAGCCATGCAAATACTTGCAGCCCGAATGTGAGCTGGAGGAGATCATAGGCTGAAAGCTGGGCTGGCATGGATTTGCTCCCTCACAATACTGGCTTAAGAAGAGAGGGGGAAGGAAGAGAGAGGGAGGGAGGGCGAGTTGCAACTTCTCCCCTCCTTGTGTCGTGGCAAATAGTAGCGTGAAGGTTTCTGTGCCTTCAGCAGAAGATGCACACCCTCCTTCCTGCCCCTTTCCCATCTGCCTCCATGCATACTAAGAGGCAAACTCAAAAGCGACATAGACAAGGAGATTTTGATGGGCTCTCTGTAGGCTATGAAATGATCGGTGCTGAAAGCTTGAATAGTTGGGTGTTGTTTTTTCCCCCTTTCCTTCGCAGCTGACCTTCCTCATATGTGGTTAATCTTGGAATAGAGATTAAAGGCCCTGACCCAGGGCCCATTGAAATTGATGGGAGTCTTTTCTTTTTTACTTCAATAGTCATTGGATTTGGGCCTAAAGTGGAATTGTCTCTTTCTCCCCCTCCTCCATGGCCCCTTTCAGATGAAAGTGGGAAATGAGGGGGCCCTCTATGAGGAGAAGCCGCTGAACACTGTGCTCTCCGTTTCCCCGAATGTAGCCAAAACAGCAATATACATTTCTGAAGTCTGGCAACGGCATCAGAAAGCTCATTTTTGCCAGAGGGAAGCTGGCTGATTTGCATGGGGGCTGAGGTGTGTGGGGAGAAGCAGGGGTGGGGGTGAGAAAAGGGGGAGGCAGGAAAGCAAAAGCATTTTCTACCTGCTCCAGCTCCCCTTTTCCATTGGCAATTGTATCATTTGTCTTCTCACATTTCAGTGTGTGTGTGTGTGTGTGTGTGTGTGTACAAATGATATATATTCTCTTTACATTCCAAGCCCTTGGCATGACAACATTCAGTCGACAAAGACGGGAAGAAAGAGACCCTGAACTTTTGCATGACATACCTGGTGTTTATTTTCCTTTGTTAGCTCTTATTTTGTGTTTCATTTCCATTTCTAAAAAAGCAGCCCGCATGGCTATTCTGGCTGAAGATTTTTTTACACTCAAAATATGGTCTTTAAAGATACAAAGTAAAGGAATCTTTTTTAAAGTCTGTAATTTGATTGCGGTCACCTCTGCTATTAAAGACTGTGATTTCCATTTTTTAAAAAATTTACCCCTGCCAACTTAGCAAAGGATTTCAGATTTTAAGCAACATGTTGGATGAAGTCCAGCAGCCCTAACCTGGTCAGTTTCACCATGTTCTAGTTAAAGCACTTGTGATGGGTTAGTGAGTCATTTCTGCTTCCCTTTCAGGTATTTGAGAGTTCAAGCTCAAATGAAATGAACCCACAAGGTTCTGTCACATGTCTAAGGGGAGCGAAGAGGGAGATGAGCACATTAAGCTTTGGGGTAGGTGGGGTTGGTGGTTTTTTTGTGTGTGTTTTTTGCACATCTGTTCCACTTTGACCAGAGGTAGATTAACGTCTGAGAGAGAGAGAGAGAGAAGGCCTGATAAGTGGGATTCTGAGAGATAAGATAGGAAAAGAGACTATAATTCTGGATTAGAGTGCCGAGTGTTTTATATGTCTAGAGGTTTGGTAAAAAGACAAGCTGTTCCAGTCCTCCATGTATATGAATTCTTGCACGTGTATCTTCCAGTGTTCTTGGGCAAGGGAAGTTTTATTTTTCAGCTCAGGTACTTATATAAAAAAATAGATTCAAATCTAATGTTCTGGCAGAAGTTACTAAGCCTTCCATCAACAAAAGATACAAAGACCAGCTTCGTAGTTTGGGGGTTGCGGGAGTTCCAAGTGGCCGTGGTGACTCGGAGAGCCTTTTACCAGCTTTGGCTGGTTTGCCAACTACGGCTTCTTCTAGACAGGGATAGCTTGGCCACGGTGGGACAGGCATTGGTAACCTCAAGATTGGATTACTGCAACGCACTCTACGTGGGGCTGCCCTTGAAGCTGCTCCTGAAGCTGGAGCTAGTGCAGACTGCTGCAGCTCAGCTGTTGTTTGGAGCTGCCCTTTTCCAGCATGTAACCCCTCAGCTGAGGGACCTGCACTGGCTGCCTGTTCGCTACTGGGCCAGGTTTAAGATTCTTGTACTAGTGTACAAAGCCCTAAACAACTTGGGACCAGGATACCTGAGAGAGCGCCTTCTCCTTTACCAACCTGCCCGATCACTGAGGTATTTATTTATTTATTTAAAATATTTGTATCCCTCCCTATATCACTAGGATCTCAGAGCTGCGTACAGATAAAATTATACAATATAAACCAATAAATATACACAGCTAAAAACAAATCAAACCAGTAATCAAGCTGAAACAGTATATATGCACTACTGTGGCTAGGTTGTCCCTGTCCAGGAAAGGCCGTAGCTAGCAGATCAGCCGAAGCTGGCCCCAAGTACTCCGGGCCACGGAGTCCACCTGGGCCTCCAGTGACAAGGATGGATCTAGGAGTACTCCCAAGCTTTGCACCTGCTCCTTCAGAGAGAGTGCAACCCCATCCAGAACAGGTCGCTTACCCAATTCCAGGACTCTGGAACCACCAATCCACAGAGCTTCCATCTTATCAGGATCCAGCTTCTGTTTATTGGCCCTCATTCAGCCCATTACAGCCTCCAGGCACTGGTCCAGCACCTTCACCGCCCCAGCTGACTCCGACGACAAGGAGAAGTAGAGCTGAGTGTCATCAACGTACTGATGACACCCAACCCCCAAACCCTAATGGCCTCACCCAGCAGCTTCATATAGATGTTGAATGGCATGGGGGATAGAATAGAGCCCTGTGGCACCCCACAGCTTAATAGCCATTGGGTGGAACAGGAATCCCCCAATACCACTCTCTGGAATCGGCCCTGCAAGTAGGAATGGAACTGCTGTAACACAGTGCCTCCTACTCCCATCTCACAGAGCTGATCCAGGAAGATACCATGATCAATGGTATCAAAAGCTGCTGAGAGATCCAGGAAGATCAATAGGGTAGCACTCTCCCTGTTGTTCAACTGGAGTAGGTTGTCAGTCAGAGCAACCAAGGCTGTTTCAGTGCCATGCCCTGGCATGCTCCTGGTGGTTCCACATGGACCTAATATGGCCTGTCTGAAGTCCACCAGGAGAAGAGCCTTTAGTGTGGTGGCCCCTTTTCTTTGGAACTCCCTGTCTCTGGAGGCCAGGCAAGCACCACCACTGTGCTGCTTTTGGCGTCTCTTTCAAACAGTCCTTTTCCAGGAAGCATTCATCAACTGACCCGCCAGTGTTTTAATTGATATTATGTTTAAATAGAAGAATTTTAATGTGCTGTTTTAATCTTTCGATCTTTGTACTGTTTTATTTCTAGGATCACCACTCAGGAGTCTATTTTATATATGGATTGGTATATAGATGTTGTAAATAAACAAAAGGGGCCAAATCACATTCTCAGAAGCCTGTTGGTACATTCTGTTTGAAGAGAGAGGGAGAGAATGAGATGGAAACATGGGTACAAAGGCAAGAGAGAAAAGAGGTAAAGAGAAAAATCTCAGGTGCTGTCTTGATAGTAATACCCCGAACTGAGAGCTCCATCAGACGAGCGTTTTATTGCACGCTCATTACTGGGCACCCACAGATTTTTGCAGGTGCCTCTCACGGCGGCGTCTGCCTCCTGCATGCCTCCCGCCCCTTCTAGCCTTCTTCGCACCACAAAAAAAAATCACAGTAAGTCCAACTTATTTTTGAAGACGGAAGTTGCCGCTATCTCCTGCTGTGTGCAGGAGAAGCTGTGGGATCAAAACATCCCACTGAATGGGCCACGTGCAAGTTGCTTACTTACTCTTTCGAAAGAGGAAGTAATGAGGGACAAATGCGTGGGTGGAGAAGCGACAGTAAGCAAACACGATTTCCCCCTGTGTGATGACGCTCTGAGATCCAAGGAACCATCTCCCCATTTCCACTGACATTCAAAATTCCCAACTCTCACTTTAGAAAAGTCTCTCAGGCTGAGATGTTCTGGAGTCCCAACCTCTCTGGGACAATTCAAGGTCTCCATAGGTTTGAATGAGGAAGAAATGAGAGATAAATTTGTCTAATTCAAGAGTTAATTATTCTAAGTTGAATGAAAGGATGTGACCTTCCATAAAGGTGGAATTCTTCTCACAGGTTTGTTGCCTGGGACTCTCATTCTGTTCTCCTACATTTTTCTTTTCACCTTAGCACTGCCTCCCCCGCCCCCCCGAATTGGATATCTTGTTCCAGTGTTCCTTTATATCCTCACCTGCCTGACTGCTCTGAAGTACATAAATTGGCTGTCTTACTTGAACCATCTGGATTGTTTTACAAAACCATTTTTCAAGACATCTCTAATACAGCTTGATATCTGTGGTTGACGCTTTTCTCCTGCAACAGTTGCATGGCAGGCAGATATTCAATGCCTGAAACTTTCCACCACTGCATCACCATGCTGGGAAAAGCTTCTCCTGTTAAATTTCTCTCATACAGCTGTTAAAGTCAAACACTTCAAACTGCACAAGAAAATGTACTTCTACAAGGCAGACCAAGAATCCTTCCCGTTATTGTGCTATATTCAACAACAAGAACAACAACACAAAGGCATTTATTTATTTATTTTGCAGTATCTAGATCAAGGGTGGGCAGAAAGTAGTTCTCCAGATGTTTTGGACTTCAACTCCCAGCATTCCTGACCACTGGCCATGCTGGCAGGGCCTTCTGGGAGTTGAAGTTCCAAACATTTGGAGACTACAGCTATTTTTAAATAATAATAATAATAACAACAACAACAACTTCAATCAGTGTTTTTTTTTTTTTTTAAATCACAGCAACCACTAAAGTTGCAATTCTTAATATACTTTATTTGGATATAAATCTTATTGAAGTCATTGTTACATACCTCTGAGTAAATACACTTTTCTACCAGAGTGTTAATGTGATAGATGGAGATGTTTATGTTTTGGAAAGTGCAGTACAAGAAATAGAGTTTGTCCCATCAGAATCCTCTTTGCTTTCCCATCTCTATCAATGTTCCTGGTACTGCCACGAACCCCTCTACAAGAAAGCAGAAGGAATGCAATGTGCAACCAGAGGTCCATCTTATGCATCCATAACAGACAGCAAATTTACATTGGTTGTTTATAAGTGGTCCTGCAGATCATGTGGCCCACCAATACAAGGCCCATGTATTGTGGCCTGACAACTGCTTGACAACCTTCCCTTTTTTCCCAATCCTAGTTAGGGAAAGACAGATTTGTCAATTTAAGATTCTCTCCATTTCTCCTTTTGCCAATTTTAAATTCGGTTTGTTCTAAACTTCAACATTTTTTAACAAATGTTTGCATGTTTTAACATGCCTTTCTGCTAACAGGCATTTTTGTAAGCAATTTTGCATAATATACACCCTTTTACAAGCAATATTTCTATTTTTTTGAACATTATCACTCAAACACCCATTTTTTGTGTGTACTTTCCCCTAATATGCACATTTTTGGTATGCATTTTTCCTCTTTTTGATAGGAGACTTCCATTGCAGAATTTGGAGAAGTGTGAATTACTCAAGTTCGCCAAGTTTTGTTTTGCATGTTGGTTTAAAAGTTCAGAATTCGGTGATGGGAATTTCTCCCCCATCCCTAGACTCTGAAGTAGGCAGCAAACCAGGAGGAGTAATGAGCCCCTGGTGCCTTGTCATCCTTTGCTGGTGGGTTACATTACACTTGATGGGTCATGAATTGTGTAGTCTTTGAGAGCCAGGATCGTGTGGTAGCTAGAAACTCAGGAGATCTGGGTTCTTGTCTCTGCTCAGCCATAAACCTCACTGGATGACTCTGGGCCACTCACTGACTGGGTTTAGACAACACAATAACCAATGGTGGTTTAAATAGTCAACGATTGGTTATTTAACCCACCATGGGTTATTGTGTTGTGTGGAGGGATCTTTTAAACCAACAGTTGGTTATTTGGCAAAAATAACCAACATTGTGTAGAGTTGGCTATTTGAACCGCCATTGGTTATCATGTTGTGGGGTGGGGGCACTGTTGGCTATTTCCTTGGCCACCATTGGTTATTTTGTCAGCCACAGAGTTGCAAGGCAAGAATAGGCAAAGTGGTGGCTGCCACTCTACTCCAGCTGGCAGGATAGACTTTTGGCAGCAATGGTTGATGGGATATTAGTGAGAGGGCGGAAGATGAGTGAGTCAAAGCGTGGACGAATAGTCAATTCAACGCTGATCCTAATCCACACCACGGTTGATTATTATGTTGTGTGGGGAGTCCCCCCTAGATAAACTGTTGAGTTAATTATTACCCCACTGTTGATTATTGTGTTGTGTGAACACAGCCTCAGCCTAACCTATCTCACAGGGTTGTTGTGAGGATAAAATGGAGAGGAGGAGGAGCATGTATGATGCTTTGGGCTCTTTGGAGGAAAGCCAGGATATAAATGTAACAAATAAATAAAAAAGCTTGAATTGTGCAGCACAGGAAGCTATGCCAAAGAGCTGTTTCATTCATTTCTGGAAGATCACTGTCAACTAATGCTCGTTTTGCAGCACACATTCTCTAACTGGCAATCCTCTCCCCACCACCCCCACCTCGGCCCTCTCTTTCCACATCACAGTTTTGTTTGAGGTCTGCCTCCGTCACCACTGCTACACATTTTGGAGTCTGAATCACAGCAGCACCTCTCTGCCTCTTATTCATTGCTCAAGCATCTTGGTTAGCTGGGGGCTATTAGTGGCTTTGGTCGTTTGGAGAAAACAGTGGAATCTTATAGTAAGCCCAGAGACACTTGTGGAGGTGTAATATCTCAGTTTTGGTTCCCTCTTCATTTCTATAGATCCCAGGGGAAAGCCACATCAAAGAAGGTGAAATCTGGCGGTGAGTGCCAGCCCCAAGCTCATTACGCTCCAATTAGACTGTTCAGAGATAAAAGCAGAAGGGAAACTATATGTCTTTCTTCACGGCTTACTTACTAGGACGTCTTTGCTTTTTTGTGGTGTGGCTACGTAAGGCATGCTAATGCTTTGCCAGGCTCTGGAAATGGCATGTGTGTCTGGGGAATAGGTTAGTGTTTCTCATATGGATTTGCGAGATGTCAATAGAGCCAGATTGGACAGTCGCCCCTTGTAATTTATCATGCAGGGTGGGGAGGGGAAATTAAGGGCATAATCCTATGGATATTTAGATAGAAAAAAGTCCTACAGCTCCCAGCATGCCCCAGCCTGGGGAATTTTGGGAGCTGTGAGATGTTTTTCTACATAAACATACATAGGATTGTGCCCAAATATATATTTTAATTCTTCAATAGGAAAAAGGGTGAGGTATAGTAGTAGCATTTGGTTTTTTAAAAATCAAATTTGGTAGAATTGGGCTGGGGGGAGTTGAGTGGGTTTGGCTCAAAGACATGCCACACCTAGACACAAGTGTTGCAAGGAATGGTGTAAATAGTGACAGAGCACAGACATGATAGAGGTATATTCACCACACGGCTGCTTGTTTTTGTAGCAGTGGCAGGTGGGGCTGAGGAGCTTTGATACAGAGAAATCCAGGCATAGTTGAGGTATGAGGGGTTTACTCTGGTAAGAATCCATGAGTCAATATTACAAAATGTGTTGCCTTATACCAAAGTCAATCCAAAAAACAAAAAGGGTTTAAGAAAATTGGTATGATACAATATTCAAAGTTCGAATGGAGCTATGCATGCTAAAATACCAGCTTAAATTTGTGGGTTTAATTTGGGGAAAGTACCAATAGGCCTTGGTAATCTAACCACTTTTAGTTTTGTTTCTGCTTTGTAGGTCCAAATGGAGTTAATTAAAATCTTTGGTATTTAAGGCTAGAATGCTGTAAAAAAATATCCCACTGACAAAGACCCTGTGGGTCAGTCCTGGTACGAAAATGCTTGAATTGGCTCTCAAAAAGAGGAAAAACACAAAAATGCATGAGACAAGATAGCAAGGATGAAAAGGATAAGGTGCCTTATCTCACAAAATATAAAACAAATAACATTTTACTCCCAAGGTTTGCTCTTTCCAGATGCTTTGTTACATATAAGATGACCTCCCCAGATGGAGATCTTCAAGCAGAGGCTGGACTATTTATTTTATTTATTAATTATTGCATTTATATCCTGCCTTTTTTCCTCCAAGGAACCCAAGGTTCCTCCAAGGACATAATCCTCCTCCTTTCCACTTTATCCTCACAACAACAACCCTGTGAGGTGGGTTAGGCTGAGAGCCTGTGACTGGCCCAAAGTCACCCAGTGGATTTCCATGGCTGAGTGGGAACTAGAACCCGGATCTCCCAACTCCCGGTCCGACACTCTAGCCATTACACCATTGGATTTCAGCTCTGGATTTCCTGCCTCAAGCAGGGGGTTGTTGTTGTTGTTGTTGTTGTTGTTGTTGTTATTTATTACATTATATACCTCTCCATAGCTGAAGCTCTCTGGACTAGATGGCAAACAAGGGATCTACCCAACGTTACGATTCTATCACTCTTATTTCCAAAACAATCTTTCTAGCTGACCCAGAGAAGTGGCTAGTAAGGGTGAGGGTAGCATTCAGAAGATACAGCATGCAGATTCCTCTGTAGATGGGTGCTTTGGACATCCGTGACATCATCGCAATGTTTCCTTTTGTATGGACTTCTTTATTGAAAGCAGTTTTACCCCACTCATCAGCTGAAAACAGCTCCCAGAGTGTCTTCCAAAGATTAAAAATGAGACAGCCCCTGCCCTCAGGTTTACAATCTGAAAGTGATGGCACAAAAGGAAAAGGGGCTGGGAAGGAGGAAGAAAAAAGCAAGTTCGGGTTCTAGTTCTAACTTACAAAGTTCTTATAGGTGTGTTCTTTCTGGCAGGGAAGGGCAAAGCAAGCCCACTGCAGCTTTTCCGTCTCTGGCTGACATATGGGGCTAAGTTGATCTCCCCCTTGCTCTGATATTCATCCTGGGACAGGGCAACCACCCATCGGCCCTTGGTTCTCTTGTTGAGCGATGAGGCCAATATGCATGGTCTTCCCAATGCAGCCAATTGTTGACTGTTGCATGTTTGATACCACCACATATTAACCTCTGCTGGATCAGCTGTCCAGTATTGTCAAATGGTGGCCATTACATTTCATTAAGTGTTAAATATTGACTGCTGTTGCCAAAATGGATGACTTTGGATGTCAACGATGTGGTGTAGTAGTTACACTATCAGAGTAGGACAGGAGATATTGAAGTTCAAATCCCAACTCAGCCATAAAGCTCATTGGGTAATTGCTGTTGGGCCAGTCAATATCTTATGGCCTAACCTACTTCACAGGGTTGTTGTTGCAAGTATAAAAGCAGGGAGAACTATGTATACCACCTTGAACTCTTTGGAGGAAAGACAAGGTATACATGTAATTGAACCCATTTTAAAATATTCTCTTAAAATTCACAGAGGAGAATTGGAGAAGTGGGATTCGGAATTCACTTCAGCTCATTACTACTATGATATTAATAGTACTGCATATCTCATGTTGCAAAAGCAACATCCCTATCAATACTGTATATCCATATCAATGACTGCAATATTCTGCAATCAATATTCTGCAACCAGGCCTGGAAACCTTTCAAATTGTAACAATCATTTAGCTTCCCTCTAAATTCCTCCAGATATTTCACTTGAGTGGGACCCTACAAATTCAACATGAATTTCTCAATAGGTGAATGAGAGATATTCCAAACCCTTCTGGGAAAATTTGCAGATCTTGCTGAAATTCTA
The DNA here is from genome assembly GCF_023053635.1 of Elgaria multicarinata webbii. NCBI lineage: Eukaryota > Metazoa > Chordata > Lepidosauria > Squamata > Anguidae > Elgaria > Elgaria multicarinata. The sequence goes on from NC_086172.1 coordinate 89,921,939, forward strand.
TTAACTTCCCTTGAAATTCCTACACTGGACAGGACTCTCCATTGCTGTGGTCAAATTCATTGTACTGAAAAGGCGAATGGGCAGCAGTCCTCCGGTGGAGGCAGGAAGATCCAAAGGCAGAGGAATTGCCTCATCTAAAGCCCTGCTGGGCTCATGCTGGCAGGGCAGTGGGGAGGGAGTGGCAGTGTTACTTTTGTTTCTCTCTCCACCCTCCTATTTTTCTTTGCTGATTTCTCATTGGAAGCAGTAGGAGGGAGATTACAAGCTCGATCACACCTGGGGGGAAATGCTGGCTACCGTGGCTTCTCCGCTCCTGGTTTCGTTGCTCAGTTACTTCCTGTTTGAAAACAGGAAGTAAACAATGAGCACGAGGCCCATTCAGTCGGGCGTTGTAATCACGCTGCTTCTCCCACACACAGCAGGAGAGAGCAGCAACCGGACTTTTTCTGGTTGGCTCTTGCAGTTTCCCATGCACACTGCAGGCATCTGGGAAAGCCAGGTGCAAGGACAGCCAGGAGTCCATAGGACTCCCCTCCTCTCCTGCTCACCCCTGAACCAGGTGAGCTGCTGCCCCCTGCCCATGGGACTTATCTGAAGCCTCCGCTTGTGCTAGTGAGCTGCCCATCCTCCAGGAGAGCCACTCTGGCCATTGGAAAAGGCCATTTCCAGCTGCCTTAATTTACAACAGTAGATCTATGGCAGTGCAGAATGGTTCTCCTGGAGGACGGGCGGCTCGCTGGCAAAAATGGAGGCTTCAGGTAAGTCTCGCGAGCAGGCGGGTGGCCGGGGAGCAGTAGCTGGCCATTGGGCCAAATCAGCCTGAAGCACTTCAGCTGCTTCAGGCTGAGGCAGCCCAATCTGGTCCTGAACCGGGGGTTCTTCCAGTTGTCTATTGCAGGCAGGGAGGGGTGCGGTTGTATATAATATGGTGACCTGATACACAAAAATCTCCTTACACTCAAGGCTTGATGAAGGGAGGATGACGGGAAAGTGAAGAAAATATTCTATATGCCAGATTCTCGGGAAGGTTTGTGATGTCACAGTGGGGTTGCAAGGGATTAGATGAATGGGGAAGAGGAGGAGAAGGGATTACTACATTGCACTGGAGGATCAGATCGTTAATAAGCCTAGTATGATGGCGGCTTGTTATCTTCGTTGGTTTATATATCTTCATTATAACTTTAGCCTGAGCAATGGGAAGCTCTACCGGCTTTCCCTACTCTTGCCTCATTGCCTGCCATATGTGAGTTGCTCTCTGAGTGCTAGAAACCTTGCCTGCCCCCACCCCATTGCATAGCCCCCCTATATATGACCTCTTCGGAGACCACACATGGACGTTTCTCGATGAGAGAGAATGTATGGAATGTTTTGCAATTGACAGTTTATGAAATTCCTTTCCTATATGCTTTTGGAACTTCTTTAAATGCGAGAGAGAGAAAGAGAGGGAGAGTACTCGGGTGGGGGGGGGGGAGTCAGAGTTCAGGGGATCATTTGCCTTCACAAACATTCTTTACTGGAAGGGGAGGGAGTGGAATTAAAGAAAAATAGAGATGTAGACATTGGATTTAATTTCCAATTGAGTCCTGGAAAAGAGGAAGGGGTAATCCATGGGGACGGAACAGTTCACAGGGCTAGTAATACAATATAGAGCCTTTGGCTGCTAAGGAGCCCAATCAAATGCCCATCAAAGTTTTCTAGAAAAGAAAAATACTGGGACAATATGTAAAAATCACTGGTTCCAGCTCTACTTAGCCAGCAAGTGTTTAGCTCCCACAGTTCACGGAGGGCGTGCTTCCCATTGGGAACCATTACCCACATTATGAGCATCATCAGATGCTCATTACTGGCCACTCACGGATTTTCGTGGGTCCTTTTCACAATGCCGTCTGCCTCTTGCGCATCTCCTGCTCCTTCTGCTTGCTTTTCCCTCGTAAAAAAAAAGACACAGAAAATCCGATATTTGAGGTTGTAACGGAACTTGCTGCCATTTCCTGCTGTGTGCAGGAGAAGCAGCGGGATAAAAATGCCCACTGAATGGGGCTACATGGTTGTTGCTTGTTTCCTCTTTCTTCCCCGTGTGAAGAAAAAGGAAGCCGTTCATCCTTACTGAGAGACAGAAGCAGGAAACAAAGTGATGGTAGGGAAATGCGATTCCCTCCTCCCCCCATCTGATGATGCTCATTGTGCATTTGGTTTTATTTGCTGGGGCTCAATATACAAGGGTAAAAGGCAATAGTTGTTTAGTAGACTCCTCTCTCTTGTCCAAATTTCAGTTCTCCAAATTCCATCTTTGCCTTGCCAGCTATATCCCAGGACCCTTTAGATCTGGGATCTCAAATATGGTGCCTATGGACACCCAATGTACCCTCAAATGACTCTCTTGGTGCTTGCTAGGCTCCCTGCCTCTCCTGAGATATGTGTGTGTGTGTGTGTGTTTAATTGGGAAGCTGGTATGCTGCAAAGCCTCCCTGTATGCCTGCAGACCCTTCCTGTATGCCTGTAGACCCAATGTGCAGGGTCAGCCTCAAGTGTAGGTATGGTTGGACACCTGCCAAGGGCGGCCACCCCAGCAGTGGCCCACTGACAAGGGACCACCTAGACTTGCTCTTCCTCTTCCCCATTGTAACCTGCTTGTTCACCTGCCCCTCCCTCTGGCCCCAGACATAGCGGTGGTGAGAAGGAGGAGTAGGCGATGCCACTGCCTGTTTCTCGCTGGCTTTCTGCCCATCAAGCAAGTGGAAGCAATTAGGGGTGTGCACGGACCCCCCGCTCCGCCCCGCGGGCCGATCCGAAAATTTCGGATCGGCCCGCTCAGCTCCGCGCTGCTCCGCCTATACTCCGCTCCTCTTCGCCGCGGAGCTCCGGCTCCGAATCGGAGCTCCGCAGTGGAGGGGAGTGGCGCCAGGTAAGGCCGGGAGAGGAGGGCGGGGGGTTTACCGGGCCCTGCCGCCATCGCCACCCGTGCGGCGACGGCGGCAGAGCCCGGTAAGGGACCAAGGGAGAGGGGGGCCTTACCTGCCTCCATCCGCGGTCCGTCGCCGTCTTCAATTGAGCCCGCGGTTCAAACAGGAAGTCTGGGCCGCAAGCGGCCCAGATTTCCTGTTTGAACCGCGGGCTCAATTGAAGATGCTGACGGACTGCGAACGGAGGCAGGTAAGGGAGAGGAGGGTGTTACTGGGCCCTGCCGCTGTCGCCGCATGGGCGACAGAGACAGTGGCAGGGCCCGGTAAACCCCACTTACCTTTCCGGCGGAGCTCCGAATCGAGGCGAAGGATCCGCCTTCACCTCGATCCTCTTCACCACGCTCCGCCGGCCCCCCAATCCTCTTTGCCTCCGCCTTAAGGGCAGGCGAAGCCCCCCGCTCCGCTCCTGCTTCTCCGGTCCGATTAGAAGCGGAGCACATCCCTAGTAGCAATGATGAGAAAGAGGAGGAGGAGGAGGAGCAGCCTCTGCAGCTGTTGACCATGATAGTGAGAAGCTAGATTTGTTGGAAAACTAAAGATTGTCACTTTGTAATGTGCTACGTGTAAATGATTCCGCCTCATTGGCTGCTGTTTGCGGGGACAGGAAAAGGCAGAATAGAATGACAATGTGACACAGGTGTGCACCAAAATGTTAGGTTGGAGAGAAGTTTCCCTCCGTTCCCCCACCCCGCGCCCATCAGGTCCTGAGAGGGCCTCTAAACTCAACACGGGGCTGCCAGGTTGGGGAGCGAACTTGTGTTGGGTTTAGGCAAGAGCTGTTACATGCATGCAACAAACAAGAGCCAGACAATTGTGTGTGGGGCCCACATACTGTTCCCCAATGGATACCACTCGTTTAAAAGCCTTACCATAAAATGGCATTTTGATTTGAGTGGGAAGGCAGTTAAGCTCCTGGCAATGTCGTATCTTTTATTGTGAATCACTACAAGGTTTTTTTTTTTTTAAAGGGGGGGGTGTCACACAGGAAGCAAAAAACCGAATGCCAGTCTTCTGGATAAGCATACTAATGAATGGAAATTAAATCCATAATCAAATGACCAGGTTGCTGAAACCCAACAGAAGATGAGCAATTCATCCTAGGTTCATATATCAGTTAGGAAAATATGAAAATTGCTACTTTCTGGTTAGTTTGTTTTTTTAAATTCAATTACCTTATATTCAGCTGGCAAAACATAATGCCAAGTTATAGCTAGGTTTAGTGAATGGGGCCTCACCCCACGAGCTCACCAAGCACCGTCTGGCTGGCCTTCTTCCAGTGTTGTGCGCATCCTGAGCCTCTAGAAAGTGCGCAATTCCCACAGCATGCCATTAGGGTGGCTGGGGGCATTGTGCACTTCCCAGAGGCCTCGGATGTGCACTTTTCCTCTCTCCCCCCACACACCCATCAGGGCCTGAAAGAGCTTCTTAATGCTTGCGTTAACTGGCCCTTACTGGTCTCAATGGGCAAGGGAGGAGGAGAGGCATGGGAAGGTGTACTTTCCGGGCCACTGGAAAGTTTTATTTATTTATTTATTTATTTATTTATTTATTTATTTGAGTATTTTTATCCTGCACCTCAGCCAAAAGGCTCTTGGAGCGGCTTACAATTTATCAATAAAGAAAACAGTCCCTACCCTCAGGCTTAAATTCTAAAAAAGACATGACACACAAGGAAAAGTGGATGGGGAGGGAAGAGGGAGAAAATAAAAAGAAATTAAGGAGACTGTTTAGGCTGGTGGGAAGGCCTTGCTCCATCCTCTCATCTCCCAATGGAGGGGCAAACCAACAGCTCCTTCTTCTTCCCCACAGGGTCAAGATGTTAGCCATGTGTGTGGGGGGGGGGTTTCCAACTGAAGCAGGCTCCGATGGTCCCTGCCTGCTCCAGTCTCCCTTGCATCTTCTTCCCCATGGGGTGAAGATGGCAGTTAGCCCTATGGGGGGTAGGGTGGGTTTCCAACTGAAGCAGGCTCCAATGGTAATGGCGTAGCTGCGGGAATCTGCACACTTTCCAAAAGCCCGGAGAGTGCACTTTCCTGCCTGCCCCCCGCACTCATCGGAGCCTGAAAGAGCCTCTTAATGCAAGCATTAAGAGGCCTTTTCAGGCTCTGAGGGGCGCAGGATGGGGGAAGAGGAGAAGAAGGGGTTTTCCCCTTCTACTCTAATGGCAGCCACCATTAGACTAGAAGGGGAAAAGTCTTCTCCTCCTCCCCCCCCCACTGCTCATGGGGGGCTTAAAGGCCCTGTTAATAGGGGCTTTAAGAACCCCATCGGTGTGGGGGACGACTAACGCAATTTCCCCAAGGCTGCATATTGCAATTTCCTCGGGGCTGGGGCAATTGCATATTTTTGACTGCTACAGCAATGTCAGCTGCCATTACTGCAGCAGGGGGAAAAGGATAAAGGGTGCATGCAGGTCATGATGGAAGTGAGTTCTGCCCAGACCTGTGCCCCCCTTTGTCAGCTTAGGGACCATGGGGAGAAAATCCACTGGCTACATTCACCAGGGCCCGGGAGGGACAGATGCAGGATGTCAGCAAGCTTGCGGGCCCTGGCAGATTTTCGCCCCATTCCCAGCTTGATTTTCTCCTTCAACTGAACTGGTAAACTATGTTTTTTGCTTGCCCTGCAAACAAGGATTGGTAACCAGGATCAAATAATGGTTTCCAATCCTGTTTTGCAAGGCAAGCACAAGCCACTATTTGCCAGTTCCGGCAAAACAGGAAACTGTGGTTTGCCTCACACCAGAAATGGAGGTAGGGAAACATCCCCCATGGGTGGTGGAGGAAGGACAGGAAAGAAGGAGCATAGTATTATTCATGCAACTCTGAACTGTGGTTTGCATTAAGGATCCTTTTGTTTAAAATCAAGGGACATCTAATTATCAGCATGGTGTTCCTGAACATATTATTTTTAACTTTTTGTACAAAGTGCTCAAGGGCTCCAGCAGGGGTGGATGACTTCTGCACCTCCAGGTGCTTTGGTCTTCAACTTCCATCAGACCTAAGCAGCATAGCCAAAACATCTGGAGGGCCACAAATTGCCCCACCCTTGGGGCTATAGGGATTCCCTGCTAATCAGACATTGTTTCCTTTACTTCCTCCAACTCACTATTATCACTAGATGGCAATATATCCCTTTACAGGTTACTTATTCCCAAGCTGACAGCAGAAACTTCAGCTTCGAGTTCATCTGTTCCCAATAATCACACTTGAGTTTCACAGCAGGTGGGTACATGAACCCCATCCCTTGGGGTGTCCCAGAGAGTAGTGCTGTCAACCTGAAAGATCAAACCAAAGCCTCCTCTTATTATTATTATTATTATTATTATTATTATTATTATTATTATTATTATTATTATTTATATAGCACCATCAATGTACATGGTGCTGTACAGAGTAAAACAGTAAATAGCAAGACCCTGCCACATAGGCTTACATTCTAATAAAATCATAATAAAACAATAAGGAGGGGAAGAGAATGCAAACAGGCACAGGGTAGGGTAAACAGGCACTGGGTAGGGTAAAACTAACAGTATAAAGTCAGAACAAAATCAAGTTTTAAAAGCTTTAGGAAAAAGAAAAGTTTTTAGCTGAGCTTTAAAAGCTGCGGTTGAACTTGTAGTTCTCAAATGTTCTGGAAGAGCGTTCCAGGCATAAGGGGCAGCAGAAGAAAATGGACAAAGCCGAGCAAGGGAAGTAGAGACCCTTGGGCAAGCGAGAAACATGGCATCAGAGGAGCGAAGAGCACGAGCGGGGCAATAGTGTGAGAGGAGAGAGGAGAGATAGGAAGGAGCTAGACAGTGAAAAGCTTTGTAGGTCAACAGGAGAAGTTTATATTGGATTCTGAAGTGGATTGGAAGCCAATGAAGAGATTTCAGAAGTGGAGTGACATGGTCAGAGCGGCGAGCCAAGAAGATGATCTTTGCGGTAGAGTGGTGAACAGAAACCAACGGACTGATGTGAGAAGAAGGAAGTACAGAGAGAAGAAGGTTGCAGTAGTCCAACCGAGAAATAACCAATGTATGAACAAGAGTCTTGGCAGAAGAGACAGACAAAAATGATCGAATCCTGGCAATATTATACAGGAAAAAACGACAGGATTTAGCTACTGCCTCAATATGAGGAATAAAGGAGAGCGAGGAATCAAATATAAAGCCAAGACTACGAGCTTCCTTGACTGGAGTAAGCGTAACATCATTGACAGTAAGAGAGAATGAGAGATGAGGAGAAGGTTTAGGAGGAAAAACAAGCAATTCAGTCTTTGCCATATTAAGTTTCAAACGACGATGAAGCAACCAAGCTGAGATATCTGAAAGACATGCCGAGATACGATCGTGAACATCAGGAGAAAGATCCGGAGAAGAAAGATATAATTGTGTATCATCGGCATACAGATGATATTGGAGGCCATGAGATTGAATAAGATTACCCAAGGGCAACATGTATATGCTGCAAACTCCACCTATGTCATGGGCCATGTTTAATGAGCAATAGCAATCCTTTTGCTGTGCTCAATGGCCATTTGCTATAACTATTTTTTCTGATCAACAGGTGATATCTGCCAATAGCTGGCATACTTAATGGAATCTATAGTTTCTTTCGGAACTTATCAGAGTGGGTATGGATGGAACATTAAAATACTTGCAAGGATTGTTCAGAGCTTAAATGAAACTGCATCATGCGGCCTTCTCCAACCAGGTGCCCTCCAGATGTGGGACTGATGGGAGTTGTAGTCCAACACATCTGGAAAGCACCCAATTAGGGAAGGCTGGCATACTGTGTAGAAAAAAGAAGGGTCACTCTTTTAGGCATGTGTATGTTGAAATGAATATTGTGATATTTGTATATTGTATTTTATTGCATGTGTGATTATGTCCTCTGTATTGGTAAATTCTTTTGTTAAGTGTGAAATAAATAAATAAATAAATAAAGCACACCCAACCCAGACTGTTCCATTCCAATCTCCACAGCAGCACTGACAATGGAACATACAGTTTGATAGCTCTTTCTCTACAAACACAGCAGCTGAGGATCTAAATGGGTTGCTGATATAGATCCATGCACATTGTCATTAAAATGGATGGGGAACTGCACAAATGGACATACTTCAGCTACAGTCTCATGCCACAAGGCATGATGGCATATCCTGGAACGTAGGGAGGGTGCACTTTATATTTATTATTTTATTTTATTTATTACATTTATATACCGCCTCATAGCCGAAACCTTACATTGACTCAAACCGTTGGTCCATGTAGTTTTGTATTGTCTACACTGACTGGCAGCAGCTCTCGTGATTCCAGACAGGAGTCTTCCTCAGCCCTACCTGGAGATGCTGGAAAATGAGGACAGAAGAAGAACCATGCTGAGTCTGACCAATGGCCATTCTGTTCACATATTGGTCAAAAGATATTGAGCCTGGGACCTTCTGCATGCAAAGCATGTGCTCTACCTCTGGGCTACAATCCTTTCTCATACCATGAATTAGGCACAGGGTTCAGTACCTGCCCTGCCTCTTCTGTTCTATTACAGGAAAGTTTTTAATGACCAGATTTTTGAGTTTGGGGAGGAAAGGGAGCCAACCCAATATTGAAAGTGACTAAGCTGTGTTGAGTAATGTAAGTGTTTCTCTTGATACACACTGACATTCAGAGAATGTTCCTTTCTGAAATCTGTGTGGGGCTGCCCAGTTGCCCTTTAGTTGCTTTCTTTGGGATCTTTCCAGAAAGGTCCAGTAGATTCTAGTACAGGGAAAACGGAACAGTAAAAGAATAAGATTCAGCCAAGTTGTGTTCACTTCCCAACTGCTCAGTCAAGATTGGTGTGACAATGGTTGTCATTTGGGCACTTTGTCTTTCTCTGAAATGTTAGTTGTAGGCCATGGACTGGAGACAAGACACCAGACAACATGGGCCAGTGGTCTAGTCTCTTATGAAAAAATCTGAAGTTCTTTTGAAGCTGATGAGGGCACTTCCAAACCACAAATTATTTCCAGAAACTGGAGCGAGAGAGCTTTGGTGAATGAGAGGAGGGAAGGGTTGCACATGGCAAGCTCACTGCAGAAAGGGAAAAAAAATCTTTTGAGATGAAGTCATTGTGCAGAAAACAAGCTGCTCAAAATCCCCCCTTTTACCAGAACGCTTTGCATGCAGACCTACAGGAGCACAGACTCATAAGGACCAGTCACTAGAAATGCATGTGCACCACGTGTTTGAGCTGAAAAGGCAAAACACAGAAGCAGAGGAAGGTCTCCGAGTGACCAGGGAATTTGATTTTTCTGTCTCTCTCATTTAGGCATGTGGACTCTGTTACAGTGCCAGGTTAAAGAAAAAACCCTCTTTTTTTTCATAGAAAAGAGAATTAAATCATTGCTTTATCAGATTTACCGTTCACTAAACTTTGCTTAACTTGTGCAACTCTCTCTTGGCTCCTCTCTCTGGCCTTCACCTTTGAGCATTATTGATTAGCTGGTACCTGGCCTGGCATTTGATCACAGCCTGTGTTAGATCTTTTGCTTAGCTGCCTAAGTGATGTTAACTCTTTGGACATTTCATGCTCAAGTCACACAGGGCACTGCCTCTACAGGTTTTTTTTAATACTGGCATGGAATGGTGGGAAGATGGCTGATTCTCAAGTGTTTTAAGTTATTCATTATTAGGATTAAATCTAATGCTCCCCTGTGCAAAGATTTTGCTCCTTTGTACAAAGATTTCATCTTCTAGATGAAAATTAGATGTCTGGAACAAGAGTTCTAGCACGGCCTTCTTCCTCACATTCTAGGAAATGAATTTATGTGGAGGAGTATTCAGTCATATGATCTCCCACCTGCCGTCTGAAGTGGTACAGCGAGACACTGGATTCCAATTGAGGATTATAGTTCAATGGCACTTGCTTTGTATACCGAAGGTCTCAGGTTCAAACTCTAGTCAGTGTAAGCAATGGTGAACTAATTGGACCAACAGTCTGACCTGGTATCAGGCAACTTTCTGTGTTCCTAGCTGTGTAGGCCTGCATTAACATAATTGGTTCCTTGGAATCTGGTTGTTGTTTTTTTAGGATGCTGAGCAAATGAGCCATTCCCGTCTACATGGTTCTGCTGTTCATGGCACTGCGACATCACCCTTGGAAATAATGTCCATTGGTGATACAGGGCCATGATGTCATGGGTCAGCTCCAGACTTCAGAGCAATACCATGAGTCATAAAACTATACTGATTCCCCAGCCTGAATATTTCTTTTGTGGTTTAGCTAGGGTGACCATATGAAAAGGAGGACAGGGCTCCTGTATCTTTAACAGTTGCATAGAAAAGGGAATTTCAGCAGGTGTCATTTGTATGCATGCATCACCTGGTGAAATGCCCTCTTCAACACAACAGTTAAAGCTGCAGGAGCCCTGTCCTCTTTTGTATCTGGTCACACTATGCAGGGCTCCTGCAGCTTTAACTGTTGTGATGAAGATGGAATTTCACTAGGTGATGCATGCATACAAATGACACCTGCTGAAATTCCCTTTTCTATAAATCTGTTAAAGATACTGGATCCCTGTCCTCCTTTCCCTATGGTCACCCTACTTTAGCTACTCATAAGAAATAATGTGACCATGGTTATGCAGAATATCATGGCAGAATAATCCTGCTGGATCTCATTACTCTTGGTTCTCAATCCACTGTGTCCTTCACTCTAGTTGCTATGCTTAATTAGGTTTGGATGGGATGTGTTGCTGGAAGGACCAACCAAGAACTGTTTTCTTTGCTTTGAGTCACCAGGGTATCCAAGGTTCACTTACCCTTATCATCAAGTGTTAGTGATGGCTGAGAAACTATTACCCAGGCATCTCACTAACCAGAATGCTACTTTTCTGCATGGCGCTGATCACACTGCTAATATGCTGATTTAATTTCCAGATTGACCAGTGTATTTATTGAGATTCCTAAATTTGAATGCCCATATTTTAATAGCAGGGGCTACAGAAATGAATTTAGGTGAAGACAATGGTTACAATGTAGCTGAACATTCATTTACAGAGAGTCGGATTTTGATTTTAACTCTACAGTAAATTAAATTCCTTACCTGGTTGTGAACTATTGTTGGGATCTTAACCCACCACTTAGGAACTACTGCCAAGATGAAATATGTAGATGTCTGACATGTTTTAATAACAGGCAGTTTCTCAAGATTATGTTTTAAGCCTCATTAATGAAGCAGAGGTGCCAGGGCCGGCCCTACCATTCGGCAGAGTGAGGTGGCTATATCTCAGGTGGTAGATTCTGACAGCAAGATGTTGGAAGACAGAGCTGTGTGTGCCATGCAAAGGCTGCTCTGTGCCCCCTCAGCTAGCCTACTGCCCTCAGATATGGTGGGGAATGCTGTTCACTCGCCACTGTTGAAATATGAATCAAAATGTATAGAAGTGTGGACTCATTCTCTTCTTTGATTTTGAGTGTGGCTGCAAAAATGTGGGACTTCCTACGGCAGGACTAAGGTGCCTTGAGGCTGACCCATCATTCTCAATGGATGTGGGTTACTGGGTTTTCGTTGGATTGCTTTATGGGGCTTGAGTAGCTGTTTAGTTTTACAGGTCTCAAACACAGAACTGATTAACCATTTACCCCATGGGAATAAAAAATATGGGTACATGTGTATGTGTATCATATGTTCAATTCAGATCTGTACATTGTTAATCCAGTGCTTGGTGGCTTAGAATATTCATGCCTTTCCGCTTACATGGAGTACATTTGGCATTTCATCAAAAGAGGAGACGGTATGATGATATTGTTGATCATGCCTGCCCACCTTATATCCCGCTTTTACTAACCAGGGTGCCATTGCTGCAGCTTACAAAGGAGTAGCTTTTCTACCAATTTGGCATCTGTCTTGTCCTTTTGACTACATCCAGAAAAGGAGGTCCATCCCAATAGAACAGGCTTAAAAAGAGAGGGGGGGGGAAATTGGGGGAGGAGAGCCCTGAAAAATATCAGTCTCATTCTTTATCAAGCATGGGAACAAAGAGAATGTTTATCTCAACAGTCCTCATAATCTTTCTCAGATTTTCAAACATTCACCACTCTCCCTCCTCTATGAAAGGAAATCAATAAGCAGCTATAGTTGTCATTTAGTTCAAAGGAGCAGATACTGTACGAGTTTCTATTATCAGTGATGGCCTTTATAGGCCCTCACAGGTCAGATGGTAAATCAAGGTTGAAGGGACAACAGAACCACCTTTTCACTTCTCAAATGGACGTACCTGATGTGGCTCAGTTCATCTGGGCTTTGTAGAAAGATGATAAAAAAGAGGAGGGATGGTACACAAATGGCCCAGCCAAACCATTTGATCAGCTCTAGATTCTGCCAACAAAAAACTGAGAGAAAGCCTACCTCCAGTGCTATCTCCAGTATTCGAGGCAGTAAGCCTGTGTGCACCAGTTGCTGGGGAACATGGGTGGGAGGGTGCTATTGCACCATGTCCTGCTTGTTCATCCCTGCCCGATGGCTGGTTGGCCACTATGTGAGCAGAGTGCTGGACTAGATGGATCCTTGGTCTGATCCAGCATGACACTTCTTGTGTTCTTATGTTCTCAAAGCCCATTTCCACTCATTTTGAAGAACGCTGAATTTGGGTGGCAATTTGGGGTGCAATTAAATGCACATCTATTCAGACATAAGTCCCACTGCAATCCTATGCACACTTACTTAGGAATAAACCCTATTGAACTCAGTGGGAACTCTAAATTACTGTAATATGCAGAGGATTGCACTGTTAGCCAACTAGTAAATACTTTCCCGATTTATTTATTAACTTATTGAGGTGGGATTTGGTACCACCATCACCTATTACATTTGGTTATGTTGCATTATAGTAGTAGCAGTTATAGCCAGATTAACCAGAGGGTTAAGGGGACCGTAACCCCTCAGGCCAATGTCTCAGGGGGCCACTACCTAGCCCAGATTCCTAGATTTCAAACAAACAAACAAACAAACAAACGCAAGTCTCTAGCCCAAGATTTGAGGTAAAACTTTCCGACGAATTCCAATAATTTTATGAGAAATGGACAATTGTTTTGTCCATTTGTCTTGTGAGAAATGTGCCTACCACCTTTCAGTGTGTTTAGCCAATGATGAAGTCACAACTATGATCAACACTTGGCTATAGATATCTGCATTTAGTGAAGACTAGTATGTCGAAGGGACTTCTTGGTTCATTTTGACACCCCCCCCTTTTGTCTAAACTTGTGGAAAAATGACTACTTAAAAAAATAACAGGGAAATCCAGATTTTTTTAGGGCTCCTCTAAATGAGTGATTTATTGCACACCCGTGATTGGCCATTTACAAAGGTTTGTGGGTCTTTTACACGATGTTGTCAATGACCAGAACATCTCCCTCAGTATCTGCTGAAAATTCCACCATGAAAAAAAAAACACTTTTAAATTGGTAACATCCTTTAAAAAGTGGGACCTTCTGCCACTAGATGGCACTGTCTCAATGGAACTGAATGGAGGGGAAGTATTCAGTTTAGACTATGTGGTTGCCCCTCTCCACCCATGTAATGCAGCCCAAAAGACAGGAATGCCCCAGATAAGCAATGTGATTTCCCCTTAATGTAAAGATGCCCTTTGTGTAACTGTGATGGGGCAGTGGCATAGCCAGATCCAAAAAATGACAGGAGTTCGTGTTCTTTCTAGCTCAGGTCTTATTTCATGCAAAAATTCATTTTTATTGCGTTTGTAACCATTTAAAGAACAACACCTGCCAAGTGTAAATAAAGTCGGCCATTATACCATTATTCTGTGTCTCTGTGTGTTGGAGCACTAGGCAGTGTGTGTGTGTGTGTAGATGCTATGGCTGAGCGTGGGTTAAGTCAGGACTGCAAAGTTGCCTCAGCTCAGATTCAGGGGTTCAGTCCAAGGTAACACGCAGCTTTAACAGGCAGGGACTGTACTCTTTAATTGATTATATGTAAGCCACTTTGGGACCCTTTTTGGCTGAGGAGCAGCATAAAAATACTTCAAATATATAAATAATAAATAAATAAAAATTGGGAAAAGCTTGAAAAACCATATTTTAAATAAACGTAACAACATTATTTTCCACTATGTTTTGTATGTTTAACTTTTGGCCCTTTATATGTCAAGTGTTGCAAAAACGTTGGTAGGAAAGTGGAACACGGCCTTCTCTGTAGGGAGCACCCCAGTTGTGGAATTCCCTCCCAAGGGAGGTCAGACTGGTCTCCATCTTTGTTCCGTTTCAGACGGGCAGTAAAGATAATTTTGTTCCATTCTGCTATTGATTGTTTTTAACATGGGGTTGATTCCACTCTCTGAGGTTTTGGTGACAGCTCTGGTGCTAATCCATGTATTTTTTTGAATTTGTTTTAATGTCCTTTTTCTTTTGGGTTCTGCTTGGACTGAAAGGTGGGTGACAAATAGTTTAAAATAAATACACGGAGATATTAGATCCTACATTCTCCTTTCTATCACTTCTCCCTAACTGGTAGAAACAATTAGTGTAGCCCCCACATTCCACTTCCTTCTAAAATGCAAGCCGCAAACCAGTAATATACTATAGTGTTCTGTGTGTGGTTTTATGTAAATCGATACTCCAACAAGTAAAATGCTTTTTTCAATGGCTCCAAAATGAGTTCTCCAAAACCACTGCCCATCAATTGCTTCTGGAACTTCCTTAAAGCTACCACTAGCAGACTAAGCCACTGAATATTTCACATGTACCAACAGAATAATTTCTCCTTCTTCCCCCTTGATCACCCTGTGCATGATACCAGACTTGGACACACCAGCAAATGTCATCTTGATGCAACTAGACACAAGCGCAAGATTTTTTTAAAAAGACTTGCAAATAATAACAACAACAATAAGCAAATGTTAAGTAACTAGATCCAGAAAATTGTGCTGCAAACTATAGTAGGGGCTCAAAGATGGAGTGATGGGGGGGGGGAGAGAAAAGGGTTTCCTTTCAAGAGAAGGAGTGATTGTGGGAATAGTTTGGAGACGGGCCACTGAAGCTTGCCACATCGTCCTTCAGCATCCAAAGGCTTTGGGGGAAGCTGTCTCTGTTGCTGGGCTTTAGGTAGGAGCTTCCCTAGTGATTTCTGTGAGGACGTCACTTCAGGTTAGGACCATCCTCAGCCCCATCGGGTACTCTCCCCCACTCCCGTCAGCATGAGAGGTCTCCTGACCATCCGCAAACATAGGAATCTCAAGGCATCTTTCAGAGCGATATAGGCATGCCTGACATGTTCAGAAAGAGAGGGCACAGTAGGAATTCCAAAATGGAGCCCACCTATACTTTCCCAGTTGTATCTTCTGTTTAACCTTGAGACTACCAGGAAAGAGGTGGCATAGCAATTTGAACTGAATGGGCATGCACTCACTGCATCCTCA
Source organism: Elgaria multicarinata webbii (assembly GCF_023053635.1). Classification (NCBI taxonomy): domain Eukaryota; kingdom Metazoa; phylum Chordata; class Lepidosauria; order Squamata; family Anguidae; genus Elgaria; species Elgaria multicarinata. The sequence goes on from NC_086172.1 coordinate 89,937,298, forward strand.
TTCTTCCATTGATATCAGGTTTTGCCACCATCACATTGCCTGCTGAACATAGGGCTGTATTTCAGGGTTTCCTGCTCTCCATCTCTCTTTCTAGGTTCCTGATCCGCATAGAATCAGTGAGCTGAAAATCTTGTTCTTCCAACTAATTGGTTTCCAAATAGAGTTCACAGGTTGATCTTTGACTTTCTGAGGACCTCTTATCCCAAAGTATATTGGACCTCTTAACTCTTTTTAATCTTAGCTTACATGTAATAGTAGTAGTAATTTTATTTATTATTATTAGCACTTTAATTGGAGCTGTCAGTAAAATTAGAATGATGAGGGAATGCCATGATGTTGCTACCACATCTCCTCTTCACAGGGTTGTAGAAGATCTATTGAGTCCAATATATATGAGGGACACCCCCTCCCTCTAGGATCCATCATTCTCTCTAAAATGGATTGAGAGCATGTTATAGGCAATGCCATCTGCTCACCAAGGCAGAGTAGCTGGGGCACTTAGAGAGACATAGTTGGCGGTTGTCCCTCCCCTCTCAGTACAGAGGCCCCAAACTAGGGATGCAACAATTAAATGTGATTTCGGATTCCCCAGGTGAAAATCGTACATGCACAGCAATGCATAAGTGTCCCAAATAAAACAACAGGTTTCAGGCGGTTATCACAAAAAGAAAAAAGACAAGATAGAAACTTAAATGATGACCAATGGGAAGCTCAAGCTGACAGTAATAACCCACAAGCCGGGGGTGGGGAGAGATCAATCCATAACCCCCCTGCCATTGGCAGCAAGTCAATGAGCACTTGGGAAGGAGAAAGGCATCTACTTCAATGCAGGTGTAAACTAACATGCAGACCAAGTGTTTGGAAAACATTGTCCTTTCAACAATTACATATCTGCTATTGTGGATAAATATTCCAAACATGTGTTGTCACATTGCAGTGATTCGGAAATATCCTGTTGCAAGACGCAATTACTTTTCTTGTCAGGCGAAGCAGTCTGGAGCTTTGCTTGGCAATGCACCTTCTTACAATCACTTGAAAGAAAGTCAGGGTGAGTCAGGCAGTAGATATATTGCAAAGACAACTGGCAGCAATTTTAAGAGCAGGAATCTTAAGCCTAATCTACTCCAAGCAGGATATTCCACTATGAAAGCGGTGTGAAAGCGGCATATAAAAGGCAGGAGCCACACTACTGCTTTATAGCAGTATCGAACTGCACTGACAACTGTTGGGACCCATTGACACATACCATATACCACTTTCATAGTGTTATATCCTGCTTGGTGTGGCTTCTACCTTTTATACACCGCTTTCTGACTGCTTTCATAGTGCAATATCCTGCTTGGTGTAGATTAGGCCATCTTCCTCTTGCTTTGTCTATAAAATGGCTTTCAGGACATGGGATTAAGGGTACAGGAGATTAAGGCTGTACTGTTTGTTAAATTTTAGTCATTAGGATTTCAGATGGATATTTTATGTTCTTTTTCAACTGATTGTTGAAGGCCATTCCTGGCCTTGGGAATGAGCTGTAAAGGTTTATGAATAATATGGATCTGAATAACCCACAAACAACAGCTTGGAGCCAGGTTAACTGAAGGATCACCTCCTCCCATATGTATCTCCCAGACCCTAAGATTACCTTCAGGGGTCCTTCTCTGTGAGCTCCTGCCAAAGGAAGCGAGGCAGGTAGCTACCAGGAGGAGGGCCTTTTCTGCTGTGGCACCCCAGCTGTGGAATGAGCTCCCTAGAGAGGTTCACCTGGTTCCTACATTGTACTCCTTTCCATGCCAGGTTATTTTCCCAGTGTTTTAGTATTTTAGCATCCTAGTCTTTTAGCTTTCCTCTTTTAAATCTGTATTTTAAATCTCTGCACTGATGCTAGGTTTTATTCTGCTTGTACTTTTATATTGTAGTCTTATATTTTATGCTGAAGCTTGTGGTTTTAATTTTTGTGAAATGCCCAGAGAGTTTTGGCTGTTGGGTGGTACGGAAATAAAATGAAATAAATAGATAAGTAAACAGGGAGGCAGGAGCAATTCATCCCACCCCCACGCCCCACCCCTTGATGAATCACCACTTGGGCCATAGCTAGACCTAAGGTTTATCCCTGGATCGTCCAGGGGTCAAACCTGTTCATCTAGGTGACACACAGGGGATCCAGTGCTCAGGCAGGGGCGAACCCTGGATGATCCCAGGATAAACCTTAGGTCTAGCTGTGGCCTTAGAAATCATTGCAATTGAGGTGGTACTATGTTGATGAGATCGATTTGTGTTCTGCACACAAATCTGTAAGAACAGCATGTCAGACTGCCTAGTAAATATATGGTCCCATTTATCCCATCTCCAGCAATTTCATGGGTTAGCCTAAGTACTTTAAAAGTACTTTAAAACCCACTGTGTACTTTAAAACCCACAGTGTGGACCATGATAGTTTTTTACCACTGTCTTCCTGTACTTCATAAAATTCTCCATTGTGGCCTGGACAAACAGAACTTTTTATTTATTTATCTTTTTGCACTCCACACTGAACAATCGGTTCCCTTCCTGCCTGCCATGTTTTCAGTTTTAATCAAGGACAGATTCTTGTGAAAATAGGGGTTTTGTTGTTTTATTAATTTCCTAGAACTGCTTTGATTTGGCTGCCCCCTGAGGACTACCAAAGGACAATTTAAGTGTAGAAGTGGGTGGCCCTTTTTTCTGTTTGGTTTAACCATTTTAGCACATGCAAAGTAAACTATCATTCATTTTCTAAAACAGGGCACGTTGACCAGTTTGGATCAAGGCTAGAATAAGAGCCTTGATCCCCCAAATCATGGTTTCATTGGTCCCTTTAAAAGCTCTAAAAGTCATAAGAGATAAACTTTATGTATTTATTTATTTATTGATAGCATTTTTATCCTGCCAAAAAGGCTCCCAGCATGGCTTACAAAGATTAATAACAAGACAAGATGCTCCAAATTGCGAAAAGATACTCCCATGGCAGCGGGTCCTTAGGCTTTGCTTCTCAAGCTCTTTTCTTTGCGAGGCCCAATCAAATTTTGCTACAGTTACTATGATCTATTTGAGAAGTAAAAGGGGAACACATTCCATCAAAAACATTGTTTACCACCATTACCACATGACCGACAAAATAGAAAGGGGCATGGGAAAGAAGAAACTAGGAACTGTTCAGACACCTATCACCTAGGTAGATTTTCTAGCACTTGGCAGATTTAAAGCATAATTCTATCTTTGCCTTATTCTTGTTTGGATGAGAACAGGATTACTACTCAGGGCCAATTTACACCTTACATCAATTCTATGGCTACCTGTCATGTTCATGGATTTATTTATTTTTAAATCATCCTCTAGTTCTCTGTGTGTGTTGGTGGTGGTGGTGGGAATTCACGGGGACTGCAGTGCATGAGAGGAGTGTTTTAACCCTTCCCTCCCCAGACACGCTCCCAACAAATATTGCCTGTTCCTGCACACTGCCGTTAGACTTAGGGGTGGGGGAGATCCCATGTTGCTTAAGGGTGAGAATTTTGCTCATTTCATTTTTTTTGATTAGAACTTGACAAGATCCACAAATTTCTTCATAAAGGGAATGGAAAGAACTTGAGCTAAACAAACAAACACAAATGTGAGAGAAAGCAAAACTGTCTGATCTGTACATCCAGACAGAAAGCCTTGAGAACATTTGAGAACTACAAGTTCAACCGCAGCTTTTAAAGCTCAGCTAAAAACTTTTCTTTTTCCTAAAGCTTTTAAAACTTGATTTTGTTCTGACTTTATGCTGTTAGTTTTACCCTACCCTGTGCCTGTTTACCCTACCCTGTGCCTGTTTGCATTCTCTTCCCCTCCTTATTGTTCTACTATGATTTTATTAGATTGTAAGCCTATGCGGCAGGGTCTTGCTATTTACTGTTTTACTCTGTACAGCACCATGTACATTAATGGTGCTATATAAATAATAATAATAATAATAATAATAATAATAATAATAATAATTGTGAGCTTAGCTTTTGAATATTCAACCATATTTGTGGTACTTAGTGAGGGTTGCCTGTTATTTTTTCTGACAAGTGGGCTACTAGATGGCGCATGGGCAGCACTATGCCCAGGGCCCACTGGAATATGCCGCCGGCCCTCAGCCCCTTTCCCTCAGCCACTAATTGTTTGGTGGTTTCCCAGCTTCCCTGCATCTGCGCCCCCACCCACCCTGGCCACCATTTTAAAAGGCTGAATGGCTAAGGCTCTGTTACTGGCAGTCAGAGCTTTAATCTAATAATATGCTGATATGTTAGACATTTTTGCCTCTGTCCTTTTTACTGATTGCTCCATCTCTTTTGTCCCACCCCTTTTGCCTTCAGCCCCTCCCAACACCAGTATGGGACGCTGGAAAACTTCTCCGAAAGTGAATTTGGCCCTCGGGCTGAATGAGGTTAAACACCCAGCGTTAAAGTCAACAGAGAGTCTCCCTCCCACGGGCACAATGGAGCATGGCTTTGCTTTTACAGTACATAAGATCAGGACTTCATTCTGCCGACGTAACTGTGGCATAATGGTTGCCAGGAAAGCAGGAGCATCACACTGGGCTGTAAAGTTGAAACCCTAAACACACTTCCTTGAGAGTAGGCTCCACTAGGCTCCACTGAAGCCAGCAGGCTCCACTGAAGTCAGTCTGCACAAACATGGAAGGAACGGGGTGGAAAAAGGGAGGCTTCATTCCTAAAGAAATACATAGCTTTAGACTGCAAGTACACCAGGGGCCTGTCTTGATGACAACGTATTGGCGCTGCAAGCTGCCAAAACCTGGTGGGTTTGCTCCTGCGGGTTGATCCCATGCCAAGGAGTGAGTGTGGGTTTTACATCCATTGGAAGAGGGAGTGCTGCAACCCATCCCTACCCTGGCTCTCCCCCCCTTTATCTCCTGGGGCTTTCCATGCCAAAGGAATGGAGAACTTTACTTCTCCCCATGCCAGAGGAAGGGGGGGCATTCCAGCGGCCCTTCAGCTCACTGACCCACCCCTCCCCCCTGCCTGGGTGGATGGCAACCAATCAGGGGTCACCATCCGCTTGGTCATGCCTCTGCCACAACTCCGGAGTGGCGCTAGATGGCGGATCTGTCATCCTCACCTCCTCTGGAGAAAAAAATCAGGGTAAGGCCATTTCTACACCAGCCTCAAAATTCAGGCTGGTCACGGCTGAGTCCCTGTGTGTTCAAATGATGCACAGGGACTCCTGGGAGGAAGGAGGGAGAATGAGTTTTCCCAGGGATAAGTACTCCCTGGAAAAATCCGATTCTTCCTGCGGTCTCAGGATCATCCCGAGATCACGGGAGGTATGTCTGCCTGTCCTGGCTTCTTCCCTCATCCCCGCAAGTAGCAGGGATCAGTAGAGGGAAGGAACCAGGCCAGGAGCAGGGTCAGGGCTTTTTAAAAAAACTTACATTTAGTTAGAGCACACGTGCGCTCATCTCCTTTAAAAATAAAATTTAAAAAATGCTGGGTGCAACACCCTCCTTCCTCCCGGGATGTCACACCCGCATGTGGACTAAGGGGAGGATCTCGTGATCAGGATATCATGAGATCCTCCCTCCTCCTTCCCTCTACACTGGGCTGGTGTAGAAAAATGGGCCTTACTTCTTTACTTCAGCACTTTGGGGGAAAGCCCTGCGATGGCTCTGTAGTGGCTGCTACATCATACAAGCACCACAATGCCACCGCTGAGCCACCCCCAGGGTTCATGCTGTAGGATTTTTTTCCAGGGTCGGTGCAAAGCTGCAAAGCAGTTTGTGGCTGCAATTTGCACAATATGCCCACTACAACACACCTGTCCACTTTCATTATGCGTGCTCTTTGTTGCTTAGCATCTCATTCCATGACATTCAGGTCCTTTCTACACCATACGGTGTAGAGGGAGGGAGGGGGGCGATCCCAGATTTACCTGCTTCTGGGATCATCCCAGGGTGTCTAAACAGAAGCACCACGTCCCGGATGGGAAGAGGGACGATGCACACATCATGTCATGCCCACCATTCTTTTTTAAAGGAAAAGGAGCTGGAGGGCACTTGTGCTCCAGCAAATGGTAAGGGTTTGGTGTTTTGTTTGTTTAAAAAAAAGGCCCATCCCTGCTTCCCACCCCACCCCTAATGTCCCTAGACAGCCCCCCGGCCTGGCTCCTTCCCTCTGCTGACCCCCGCTACTTGTGGGGAGGAGGGAAGAAGCCTGGATGGGCCCCCACACCTCCCATTGCCTCAGGACGATCCCAGGACCTCAGAAGATCCCAAGAAGAATTGGGTTTTCCCAGTTTTTTTTAATCCCTGGGAAAACCCATGCCTGTCTGCCCCCAGGAGTCCCTGTGCATCATTTAGACGCACAGGGATTCAGCCATGACCAGGCCAGACTATCGGGCTGGTGCAGATATGGCCTTAGAGGCCTGCACTGAGGAGTAGAAGATCCTGGAAATTGAACAGAAGAGTATTGTATTCAAGAAGCACCATGAATTCTAACAAAACTTTATTTGGAATGAGGGCTAAAAACACACCTGCAAGCAAAAGAGAGAGAGAAAACCCCACGTGGCCAACAGCCTTTGAGAGCCACATAGGGTGGATACTTGTATCCACTGCCAGGCCTGTACAAAGGAGGACAGGAGAAAATGGACAACATGCTTCCAGCCCTGTTGTGGGAACAAGCCCTCAAGGCAGCAGATCTCCTCACAACGAGCAATGGGAAGGTGTGGCGCCCGAACCTGAATTCTCCACCTCTCACTGCATGGAAAAAGGGCAGTCTCATCCATTTTCTGACAAGTTCCTGGAAATAATGACTGCTTCATGCAAACCTTCCACCTGGGCCTCATACATTGCCAAGTGGGAGGCCTTGCTGAAATTTCTCAATCCAACAGAACAGGACAAAAACTCCTGTGGTCTACAAAGTATTTTCTACTTTCTTCTTTCTTTGAAATATAGAGCTCTTTCCTCCAACAATGCTTACCTAGCAGACATACTGGCTAATCATGACAATATTGAATATATATATATATATATATATATATATATATATATATATATATATATAAAACCTATGGTTTCCAAACAATGTTAAAGGCTCTACAGTTTTCAACCAAACTCCAAAAAGCAGGGAAATTGAGAGTTAAGGCTCACAGGCCTATAATGCCACATCCTCCCTAAGGAGGCAGAAAGTACCAGTGAAATTCTCATTCTCCCAAAGCAGATATAAACCATGAGGACAGGATGGAGAATAGGATATGCAGAGGTGACTGTGGGGTTGTGGAAAACTGATGACAAACAACTTAGGGCCACCTACTTCTCTCTTTTTGTTTAGATCAGCCCTTCCTCAACCTGGTGCCCTCCAAAGGTGTTGGACTACAACTCCCATCATTGCAAGTCAGTATGTCCCATGGTCAGGAAAGCTGGGAAAGCAGGATAGGGAACGCTGTTCTATATCCTTACCAAATACAGGGGCTGCGCAATATTTTTTTTCTCACACACATCTCGCATAGAGCAGCACGATTGATAACAGAAGGGGCACTATTTGTTGGAGATGTAGAACCAGAGCAAGGGCTGGCACTTTCAGCTTTTGGTAAATACCCTGCCCTTCAAAGAACCAATGTTTTTTCTTAAAATTTGTTCATACAAAATATACTGTTCACTCCCCACAATCCCTCCACAATACATCTTCTCATCAGAGTGACAGAGGAACAGAAAAGGATTAGTTTGGGTGTCTTGAACTCCTTTCAGATGAGATTAGTTTGCAATCCTATACAAACTATAGGATTGGGGGGAAGCCCTAGTAAAATCAGTGGCACTGGATTCTGAGAAGACATGTATAGGATCCAAGTATAAACCATCCTTCTTCAGCCTCGTACTCTCCAGATGTGCTGCGCTGCAACTCCCATGTTATGGTGAGGACAAAAATCATTTTCATCAATAGTTTTTAAAATAATCCTTCCTTACACATGAATCTATTAGGTGGTAGCTCTGCCTTTGATCTCACACTGCTGAACACGTAAGAAAAATCCTCTGCGGTCACAGTATTCGCAGCATTCTTGATCACTGTCCATGCTGACAGAGACTTTTATGAGTTGAATGCCAAAACATCTAGAGAGCTACATTTTGCCTGCCCTTGCTCTAGAACAGCATTCCCCGATCAGTTTTCCAGAACCCCACAGTCACCTCTCCACATGTTTGAGAGTACAAGTCACAGCATTCCTGTCCATGGGACATACTGACTTGCAATGATGGGAGTTGTAGTCCAACACCTTTGGAGGGCACCAGGTTGGGGAAGGGCTGCTCTAAACCGCCCAGAGAGCTCCGGCTATTGGGCAGTATAAAAATGTAATAAATAAATAAATAAATAAATAAACAAAAAAAGAGAAGTAGGTTGCCCTAAGTTGTACGTCATCAGTTTCCCACAACCCCACAGTCACCTCTGCATATCCTATTTTCCATCCTGTCCTCATGGTTTATATCTGCTTTGGGAGAATTTACCTCAAGGATGGAGGCCAAGCTTCATTCCCTAGATGCTAGAAGGGCATTTTCATTCTACGTGTGTGGAACGTCATCCTTTACCCGTTTATTTGTTTGCTACTCAGGACCCCAAAAGGTGTCATCACAACGATTTGCCAAGTGGGTGGTTTCAGCCATACTTCTCGCCAATCTGATGGCATGCTTTCTGCCCCCACCCCCTAGTATGGGGTCACTCGGCTAGAGCCACAACATCCTCTGCTGCTTTTTTCAGGGTTTTTTTTACTTCTGCAACTGTGCAGTGCAGTGACCTGGGCTCAGCCCTCATCAAACATTGTCACCTGGATATCAGAGTTTGCGCCAATGTGGCTTCTGGCAGAACCGAGTGGTCCTTTCTTTAATTCTGGCATGACAATTCCCTCCTCCGTTAAGTCTCTTGCTTTTCAGTCACCCATATGTGTGAGTCACAGAGACCAAGGGCATGTCTACACCAGCCATTTATCCCGGGATCATCCTGGGATCATCCTTGTGCATCCAAATGACACACAGGGGATCCCAGGAGCAGGCAGGGATGATCCCTCCATTTTCCTGGGATGGTCCTTAGGGGTGGAAAGGGCCCAAGAAGAACAGACTCAGAGACTCGCGCAACCTCCCTCTCCCCTGCTTGGATGCCTCATGTTCTTTGTTCCTCCGCTGTGGTGGATTTGGAACTGAGAGGCAGACGGGACCCTCTGCACAGAGGAGGTGGGCGGGACTCCCGCCTAAAACTCTGTTTAGCTTTAGAATGTTCCAAACGACCGTTCTCAGGCACTTCCCAACTGTCTGCGTTTGCTTTTGTCCAGATCACCCCATTGACATGAGACAGAGGCCATGGCATGCCCTTGGAGCATAGACAACTTTCCCCAAGCTTCCATGATCATGAGAATGCCAGGCTATTCTTTCGTAGATTTTAGAGCAAAGCAGCTGGGCCATAAAAACATCAGGAAGGAATGTTGTTCTGACACTGAGTTAAGGGGCTAGTAATCAAATGTGAAGCATGCTGCAATAGCAGCAGCTGGCTTTAGCTAATGTATGCCAACCACACTGATGCAACTATGGGACATCAGCCTGAAATGCCTCATAATGAATTGCAAGTGGGTTAATGTTTGGGGGTAGGGAGTACTTGTGCCTTGATTTCAAACAAACAAACAAACACTGTAAGTGAAACTTGCTTTAAGAGCACATTATTTGCTAGCGTCATCAGCATCCCAACATCAATTCAGACATACATCTCTTGTAGCCCCCACACACGTGCAAAATGGCGTATCAATGTACCTGACATCTCTGATTATAGAAGCAGACTTTACTTGGCAACACAAAGGATTCCCAATAGGATCCTAGGAAGCGGCCTTATACTGCGTCAGACAATGGGTCCATCTAACCCAGTATTGCCAACACTGACTGGCAGTGGCTCTCCAGCGTTTCAGGCAGGGTTTTTTACAGCTCTACCTGGAGATGCTGGGGATTAAACCTGGGACCTTCTCCATGCAAAGCAGGTGCTCTACTACTAGACCACAGCCCCTACCTATGTTTGCCTCTAACATGAGGAACAGGGGAAAGGATACTTAACCCTTCCCCAGAACTTTGCTTTTCCTCTGCAACCTGTACCTGCCCCCCACCAGCTGCTTTCCCATTTCCCTCTTTGCAGCCCTTCATCTAAGGCCCTTTCTATACCTCTTGGCCTTCTGGGAGGGAGGGGGGAGGATCTTGCGATATTCTGCTCGGGAGATTTTCCCCCTGGAGCCAGACACACAGGGACGATCCTGGGGAAAATCAATGGTGTAGAAAGGACCTAACTGTCATAAGCAACCTGGAGGGACAACTTCACTGAATCACACTGAGAATTGCTTTCAGGTTTTCTCCGCTTATTCCTGAAATTGGCTTCATTTGTCAGCAGCATACAAAGCTGAAAAAAGCGGACTATACCCCTCTCAAACCAACCACTTCACAGGTCACACTGCACTCTAATCCGCCTTACTCTGGGGAGGATTGGGCATAGTCCTGCCAGTCGAAATGAACTTCATCGACCACGTATGAGAGGCTTGGTCGCTGCCCCCCTCTTTTCCCTGCTCAGGGAAAGGAAATGTATTGTAAGGGGTATCAGGCATCCAGAGAAAAGGAGTGGAGCCTTTTGTCTGGAAGGTTCCCTACATCCCACGAACAAGTGTGCTTGCCAGTCTTTCTCCACAGAAAGTTGACTCCCATGTCCCTACTGCAAGATGGAAATGTACATTGATACCATACATACAAGCCAGGGTATACTGCCATATTGCTAAAATGTTAAAGCTTCCACTGCCATTGAAAGTGGTAGCAGGGAATATGTGATAGGAGGAGACGTTAGGCCTCTAAAAGTAAAAGGTGCAAGGTACAAACAAAGAGCAGAAAAGAGAGCTACAGGAGAAAGCCCCAGCTGCCACTTTGGTGCTTTAGCAGTACAGCAATTTAGCTCTATCACAATTTAGCAATGTGAAAACTTTAGCAGTATAGCAGTTTACCTGTAGGGTTAATTTAGCGCAATAGCATTTTAGCACTATAGTGAATTAGTGATTCAATGTTTTTGAGATTGTGGAGGTTTAGCGATTTAGAGATCTACACCCAGCAGGATATGGTACTTCGAAAACAGTTTGAAAACTGTACATGCAGTGTGTCCTGAGTCCCAACAGTTGTCACAACTGTTATAAACTGTTTTAAACCAGTAATGTAGATCCTGCCTTAGAGATTTTAGGAAATTAGGCATCTAAACCCAGATCATTTACTTCGGAGGAGAGGGGAAGGAAAGAAGAATAAATTTTAGGGCTGTGCAGGAACCCCCCGATCTGCTTCGTGGCCCGATCTGGAACTTCTGGATCGAGCCTGATCCGCTTCGGGCCGATCTGCCCATCTCCTGCTCTGCTCCGTGGCACGAGATCCGGCTCCGTCACCATTGCCACATGAATGGCGGGGCCAGGTAAGCCAACCCCCCCACCCTCTTACCTGTGTCTGTCGTTGCGGGCTTAAATTGAGGCCCCGGCTTCAAGCGGAAGAGAAGGCCACAGCCTCTTCCACTTGAAGCCAGGGCCTCAATTGAAGCCCGCAATGGACCGTGATGGACACAGGTAAGCCTCCCTCCTCCCTGCCCCCTTACCTGGCGCCATCGCCGCAGGGACTGCAGTGGTGGCAGCAGCGCCAGATGAGTCCCCCTCCCCCCCCACTTACCTGCGTCCAGAGCTCCAGAGTGAGGCAATCCTCTTCACTTCGATCCACCACCACCCCGGACTCTCTTCCCCTCCGCCTTTTCCAGAGGCGAATCAGGCCGCCTCGCTATTGCTTCTCCAACCTGAAGAGAAGCAGAGCACAGCCCTAATAAAGTACATAGAATGGCAAAGTACAGAACCTTGACCTGTAGCTGTGCAGGCTACCACACAATGGTGGTAAAGCACAACAATTAGTCACCCCTTAACAGAGGTCACAGCCAAGTCAAAGATGCATCCCTGGGCATTCCCATCATGCTGGATTTAATCTGAAGGCACACAGGAGCTGAACTGCATTGGAGCTGAATTAAGGAGGGGGGGGTGGACTAAAAATACTCAGTGGAAATTAGCCTTTTCCAGAGGGAATCTGTGGGATTGGATACAATGTTATGTGTCACAAACACCCCCAAACTGCTCCCCCTCTGCATTGAATCAGCCATGTAGATTGGCCCTGGGGAAGAAGATGTTAGTGGCTACTTCTGGGAAGGGGGCCAAATGTCCCATTGTACGCATGGGCCTTTAAGCATTGCCCTTTGGATTCTGGCCTTAATAAGAGGTGAAGACACTATGCAATACAGAGATTCCTCAGATGAGCCTCTGGAATATCTCAGTCCCATTTCACACTTACCTCTCTACAAGTGTGAGATTGCTGATGAAAAATGGCCCTACCCTGCTTAGCTGGTGCTGATAATTCCAGATCCCTTAGGAACATTTTTGAAGGAATTATTAGCAATGAAGTTAGAAGTCTTAAAATTTATATTATCATCAACAGATTAACACTTGAAAGTGACCACATTGACACACTCCCCCCTATTTTGTTTCTACTTTTAAGAGTAACTAAAAAATAGTATAAATATCAACAGCACATGTTTGGCATCAAATCATGAAATAGGCTGGTTGTATTTCTGTCGTTTTAGGAGCTTTAATTCCACATACCTTCTTATTTCTTTTTCTTGCAGCAAAAAGTAGAAGTGTCTTAGAATTTTATGTAAGCAGCTTCTTAATCCGCTTGCATGCCACGGTGTATAACTGTCTGTGACATCAAGCTTTGGTATCACTCAGTGAGAGTTTTCAGTTTGATATGTTTATGGCACGATCCTATGCATGTTTACACAGAACAAAAGTCCTGCAACTCCTAGCACTCCTTAGCTAGCATGGGAGGAGGAGAGGAATAATTTGGGTTCCTGACCCCAATTCTAAGCTTGACTGTGAAAGTTCACCCTAATTGGGGTGTGTGTGACATCACTCAAGAAATTTCACCATGAAAAAGTTGGTTTACTAAATATTTAGCAAAGGTTGCAGTCCAATATACTTTTACTTGGGAGTAAGCCCTATTGAACCCTTCTCCAAATGTCTCCTCCAACTGAGGTTTGGAGGATGGTAACAAGGGAGATGGCCTTCTCAGTGGCGGCCCCCCAATTATGGAACAGTCTCCCCAGTGAGTTCCACCTGGTATGAACATTGCCATCTTTTCAGTACCAAGTTAAGACTTGCTTCTACTCCCAGGCATTTGACAGCATGTGATAAAGTTTTTAACAGGACCTGGGATTTCTTATTGTTGATTGTTAACATTGTATATGTATATAGTGTGTGTGTGTGTGTGTGTGTGTGTGTGTGTATATATATATATATATATATATATATATATATATATATATATGAATGTACCCAATAGGACTTATTTGTGAGTAACCATGCATAGGATTGTGCGGAAATACTTGAACATTTTTCACAGGTTTAAGAGAGGTTTGAAGCTTTGTGGAGGGATGAAGTTTTTGCCTTTGTGTCCCAAGACTGTGTACCTGATAAAGACACTGATGAAACATTGAAGTGTTTCCAGGGCTCGTAGTGCTACCGAACAGAAGGTAGAAGCAGCTATTCTGTCTGGTTTTTTCCCATGGATTTTCTGCAGTAAGGGAAAAGATGGAAGAACCAGTGGGAAAACATGGAAGGGTTATGAGTGGGAGTTAACGTCTACAAAATTCCATGAATGAGATCAAAGCAGTCAAAGCCTCGCCTAGGTGCACTGCAGGAGGTTGTGTGTTATCCGGGAAGTTTTCCATTAGGGCAGAACAAGGAAAAAGTAAAGGAGAATTCTTAATTGTAAGGTTTTGCCTATGTGTTTTAAAACATTATAGCAGCATTTGGGAGTTTCTCATCAAGCTTTGTCTTGGGTTTATTGGGTTTGGATGTGAAAGCATTGCATCTTAGATGGGAGATATCTTATTGCTCCACTTTTTCTTTCTAATAGGGAGATCAACCACAATTGAATGGAAATGAAAGTTTGCAAATAAACAAGTAGGTCAAATACTAATGAATCAAAGCAAACAGCAAAAATAAAATCTTGAGCTTAGTTTGGGAGCTGGCCAATCTTGATCTAACCTGGACATCTAAGCATCTTGATAACAAACTACTTAATAGTGTAGTAAAATCTGCTATTTAGACTGTGATTATTTAAATCCAATAATCTGGAGTATCCCCATATACATGGGAATTGAGGGCACTTCCAGAAGAAGGTTTTATCAGGTCATCATCCTGCCTTATTCACTACGTTTTATAGAGGCTAGAGACATAATCATCTTCCTCTTGTAACCATCTCATGCATTCCCACTGCTGCTTCTGTCTTTTCTTTTTAACCATAAAAAATCTATTAAGGAAGAAAAGGTGAAAGAGCTGCACAATGCCTTTTGGCTGTCAGTGATAGGAGCCCTCCCTCTGGAAGCACCTTTGAAGATGGAATTCTCTTTATGCAGTTGTTGTCTCATTTATTATTATTTCTCTCTCTCTCTCTCTCTCTCTCTCTCTCTCTCTCTCTCTCTCTCTCTCTCTCTGTGTGTGTGTGTGTGTGTGTGTGTGTGTGTGTGTAGGAATGTTGAAGTTAATGAGAACTGGATGGAGAATGTACATCAACATGGACAATACTGGCAGTTGTGCACATTCATATAAACACATGAGAAACATGGCATAAATATGGCATGAACAGCAAAATTCTCAAATTGTGCATTCAATACATATTGGCTGAGAGACCCAGTTAAAGTTAGTCATGTCTTAGTTCCATTGAAAGCAGAGGGATAACTTGAATAACTTATTGCACATTGGTTTAAATGGGGATGATTCATGAATTAGGCCCCAAGCAATGTCAGAAAAGGTACATAAATTCACAGTGTAGATGCCCCCCCCCCCCGGTAAATACGTAATAAGCATTATCTCATTCACTGGGAAATGCACCAAACCCTTCAGATGAATTTGCATTCTTCAGCATCACTTACAAGCAACACACATTGACTGGACTGTATGCAAAATTACTTGTTAATGCTGTTCACTTATTTACTGTACCTTCACATAAATATGTACACGCTCGATAGAATTCACATGACCCACACAAGTTGCCATCTTGTGTGTTTCTGACTGTGCTTATTCAGACTACAGTAATCACATTTCCAACTCAAGTTTGAATAAGATGTAGTGATGACCACGACAAGGGATGGGGTGGCCACCAATTTGGATGGCTTTAAAAGTGGATTACACAAATCCATGGGGGATAAGCCTTAGACAAGGTGGCTATAAATGGCTATATGCTACTTCCATTATCAGAGGCAGCATTTCTGTCAATACCAGTTGCTGGGGAACACGGGAAGAGAGTGCTATCGCATCCATGTCCTACTGTTGTGTTTCTGACAGGCAACTGGTTGGCCACCGTGTGAACAGAATGCTGAACTAGGTGAACACTCGTTCTGATCCAGCATGGCTCTTCTTATATTCTTAAATGTTTAGGTATCACCAGCATCTACAGTGATCATCTATTTACCCCCACCAGATTATTAATCTTTGTCTCAAACTGCTTCATTTCAAAGCATCCACTTTGTCTGATGCCTAGAGGCTTCTAATCAACTGACCTAAGCTACCATCTTTACCAGAGGGCGCTCACATCATTTATAGAAGAATACATAAGAAATCTTGGGTAACTGTTGACACTTCAGATGGATGCACGTGTGCATTTTGTTCTCGGAAAGGGGGTTGATTTCCATTCTTTAGGGCAGGAAATGAGCTGGTTTCTTCACTCCTGCATTACGTTATATTCTTTAGCCAGGGTCCAGGTTGCATGAGCTGCATGAGGAGGTTGGGGCAAGAGTTGATCAGATAAAGTTTGGAAATGTTCCTTCTGATGGATATGCTTAGTGAGCTTCTGGAATAACTGGAAAGAAATGTTTTAGAGCATTCCAAGCAAATATTGCCTTAATCCAGTTCTGAGAATTCTCTTTCCTGGTGTGCTCTTCTTTTGGAGGCATACAGATGGAACTGGCAGTCTGACAGCAGCTCGGGCATAACAGGATGGGTGGGATAAAGACGACATGGGGGACTTGGGCCTGAGCCTCAACATACCCACTTTTTTCAATGAAATTCACCTCATGTGAAAAGCTCCAAAGCTTGTCAGACAATCTGTATGCTTTGTAAACGGGTTGTCTGGTGGGTAACTTTCACCATCTGTTCTGGGATTGTAGGAAAGGGAAGCAAGGTCCAAGATTTACTTGTTTTGTCATTTTATCACATTGTTTTTATTTGAATTTTTTTACTTTTCTGCTGAGAGGGCCTTTGGCCAGAAGAACAGCGTATAAATAAGTATTAGCATAATATAACCTGATTTTTTTTTTTGGCAAGAAATACTTCAAAATGCACAGTCTATTGGGTGCACATGTTTGGATCACTCACAATTTGTACAGTATTTCTAACTTTGCCATGAGAGCTGAAATTGTTAGGATTCTCTCCTTGATGGAGGAAGTCTAACATATAAAGAAGTAATGATTCCTCCAAAATCACACAGAAAGGCCTTTGAAGCCTTTACACTATAGACTACAACAGCCTTCCCCAACCTGATTCCCTCCAAATGTGTTGGACTGCAACTCCCATAATTCCTAGCCATCATAGCCAGACCAATACATCTCGATAGCACCAGGTTGGGAAGGCCATGTTATTGGCAAGCCATTTCTTATATCCAGCACTGATGTCCCCTTCCAAGCTCTTCTAGTTTGACTTCTGGTGGATCCAGATGATAATTTCCCCACACATTTGCCCCTTGATGAATGATAAGCCTCTCCATGCCATGTAGCTGGAAGATATATAACACCGATTCTGGCCCGCTTGCATTGGCTGCCTATACGTTTCCGAGCCCAATTCAAGGTGCTGTTTTTAACCTATAAAGCCCTACATGGCTTGGGACCACAATACCTGATGGAACGCCTCTCCCAACATGAACCTACCTGTACACTGCACTCAACATCTAAGGTCCTCCTCCGAGTGCCTACTCCGAGGGAAGCTCGGAGGATGGCAACAAGGGAGAGGGCCTTCTCTGTGGTGGCCCCCCAACTGTGGAATGATCTCCCTGATGAGGCTTGCCTGGCGCCAACACTGTTATCTTTCAGGCGCCAGGTCAAGACTTTTCTCTTCTCCCAGACATTTAACAGCATTTAACAATGCTAAGTTTGTTTTCTAACCGACCCCAGACTGTTGTTTTTTAATGGATACTGATGTTTTTATACTATGATTTTTATGTCTTTGATCGTTTTTAAATTTTGTATACTTTTTAATGTTTACTATTTTAACTTTTGTGAACCGCCCAGAGAGCTTCGGCTGTGGGGTGGTATAAAAATTAATTAAATAAATAAATAAATAAATAAATATAGCTCAGCCATTCTTCAAAATAGCTCTGCCTCTCTGCCTAGTCTCAGGGCGTCATCAGACAAGTGTTTTATTGCACATTCGTTACTGGGTGCTCACAGATTTTCTCAGGTCTCTCTTACAACATTGTCGTCTGTGTCCCATGTGCCTCCCACCCCTTCTACCCTTCTTCATACAACAAAAAACACCCCAGTAAGTCCAACTTATTTTTTGAGATGGAACTTGCCACTATCTCCTGCTGTGTGCAGGAGAAGCAGTGCAACCAAAATGGCCCACTGAATGGGCCACATGTACGTTGTTTACTTCCTCTTTCAAAAGAGGAAGTAATGAGGGATGAATGCGTGGGTGAAGAAGTGACAGTAAGCAAACATGATTTCCCATTAATTCAACAGAGCTTTGTGAGACTGGGAAATGGGCAGTTGCAACACTGAGTCCTTCTCATCCTGGTTCTCTTTCTGATGACAATCCAATACTAATTTGGATGTAAGCTTTGTTATAATCTTCAAGAGTTGAGACTTCTTGAGCAAAGCGTGATTTCAACACTTCCCCAGGGATTTGTTTCCCTTTATCCAGGTTTACCCACATAGTTGCCTTTCCCACTTCCCAGCAGATGTCCTGGAACCAATGCAGAACAGCCCAGAGTACTGCTGCTTACCAGCTGTTCTGCAGAAGTGCTCTACTTGTCCCTCGGTGATTCAGCTGGAGCCTGGGAAGAGACCCAAACTTCCCAGCAAATTTGTTGAACATTGACAGTTTATACTTAAGTGTTCTGTCTAGTCAGTGCGCACAACTGTGACATGATTACGAATGTTCACCAGTATGTTTATTTCTCACAGGTACCATTCTGACTTTTCCCACAACTGCCACCACCCTGCAATGGTTGTGGAAACAGAGCCTGAGTTGAATTGCAGCTGGGCATGCAGTGAAGCAGCTTGATTCAAGATATGCTAGACTCTGCAAAGATCCACTCCACTCACATATACAGCATAGTGATTTGGTCATGTGAATGGGGATCTCAGGGTAAAAAGCAAAAACAAACATGTCTAGGTTTTCTCCTAGATGGTTTTGGGAACTGGGGGAGTCAAATAATTAGGGCGACAAATGAATGCCAGGTGAAGATGACTGGCATTCTGGAGTAGGCATTTATTTATTTCTTAGCCAACAGTCTCACTTTCCTGGACCTCTGTTTTCTGCCAGTTTGAGAACAGGAGATCAACTGGGAGAGGCAGGTAAGAAATTATTATTATTATTATTATTATTATTATTATTATTATTATACCTTAGTCTCAGTAACAACGAAGATTGTTAGGGGTTTTTACTAGGCATGTGCTCCGCTCCAATTAGAAGCGTAGAAGCAGGAGCGAATTGGCCTGCTCCGCCTTGCCCAGAGGCGGAGTAGAAGCGGACTGTGGACCCCTAGAAGCAAGGCGAAGAGAAGCACCCATTTTCGGAGCGCTTCTCTTTCCGAGGACCGATCCGATCGCCATTTTGAAACATTTCGCCCATAGGATTGCATTGCGGAAAAGAAAAGGGGATAACTGTGTTGTTTTTGAAGCTATCTTTCTGAAACTTCTTGTGCTTATAGAGTCATGGCTGGGGGTTATTTTGAGACTACTCTCAGCTCTCTGCATGATGCGGTTCGCTTGCTAGAATTTTTAAAAAACCAGCAGGAAAAATACCTTTTCCGAAGGGCTGAGGGGCAGAGTCAACTCCCGGTCATGATCACATGATCCCAAAGTTGGAGAAGGGGATAGGCAAAATGGGTAACTTGGGATTCTCGGAACTTCTCTTTCTTAGTCTGAACAGACTTTTCCCAGTGTTTTTTAAAAACAGTACCCCTACCAAATGCACAAACACAACCTGAAATCATATACTAAGCCAGTAATAAGAGAGCACTGCTACCCACCCTAACTTTGGGGAACAACTGAAAAGATGTAGTGCAAGGGGATGAGCTCCCCTAGGGCATGCCATGTGGACGTGCCGTCACTCTCTCCTGTACTTGGAGGGCCATCAGAGCCCTCCAAAGAGAGTAACCCGGTGGAGCAATGCCTTTCATGAGTTGAAGTGAGAGCGTTACTTCTTAAGACTGGGTCTCAGAGCCCTCCAAAGAGAGTAGCGTGGTGAAGCAATGCCTTTCATGAGTTGAACTGAAAGCGTTGCTTCTTAAAAGACTGGTCAGTAGGACCAGTCAAATTGGCAGATGCTTCCCCCTCCCCTGGGCACGTCCCCCTCTTACTGGTAAAAGATAGATATAGCCTTTTAAAAAAAGTTCTTCTTGTTGTTTATTCAGCAACACTGCTGCTTTTAATTCCACCCCTCCGTTTATTTATTTATTTATTTATTTATTTATTTATTCCACTTTGTATGCATTACTGGCTTATCCTTGGCTCACTTCCTTATGCCCCCAGAAATGTCTGCTGCCTGCCTGCCTTCCCTCCCTCCTCCCCTGCCCGCCTCGCAGGGATGGTTTGTGTCTGGCTTTGACTCAGGGGAGAAGTCCTTCCTGCGCTCACTTGGAGTTTTGGAAGTTCCAAATCCATTTTTCAGGTGCGGAAGAAGATTCATATTAGGTTGATGATCTCTACTCCCCAATTCATGGCATCTTGGGATTTCCTTTGAAATGGCCCCATTGGGCTGTCTGCAGGTTTAAGCCCTGCCAAAAATCAGGGGATGATGGGATTGCCTTGTACCTTGGCATGATTGTGGGTCTAGATGGCATCTGTGAGTGTGCCCACTTCCCTTTTTTTTATCTGTCCAAATGTCAGAGATCAGTCCACGTCTGCAAATGGGGTGCCCGATTTTCATAAATTCCCCCCAAATCAGGGGATGATGCGACTGCCTTGAGTCTTGGCATGCATGTGTATCCCTGGATAAGCTATCATGGTGGCGAGTTTGAGGTAACTTTATAACTTGCAAATTAACAGAGCTATCAAAAGGGGTGTGAATGGGGTGTTGGATTTTCATAAATTCCCCAAAAATCAGGGGATGATGGGACTGCCTTGAGTCTTGGCATGCATGTGTATCCCTGGATAAGCTGACATGGTGGCGAGTTTGAGGTTTCTAACGTGCAAATTGACAGAGCTATCGAAACGGGTGTGAATGGGGTGTTGGATTTTCATAAATTCCCAAAAAATCAGGGGATGATGGGACTGCCTTGAGTCTTGGCGTGTGTGTGTATACCTCCATGAGGTGTCATGGTGCCAAACGTGAGGTTTCTAACTTTAACAGAAAAAAAGTTGTATACTTTTTTAGCTTAATGCAAGCCTATGGGGGGGGAAACGGAGCTCCGATCCGGATCCGGAGCTCCGCAGCGGAGCGGAGCGGACATAGGCGGAGCAGGGGCAGAGCGAAGTGGCCCGATCCGCAAATCACGGATCTGGAAGAGAAGCGGAGCGGGGGGTCCGTGCACACCCCTAGTTTTTACCAAAGGGTAGGGGTTTTTCTGTGCATGGTTTCACCAGTGTCAAATGGCATCCCCTTCTGAATTTCTTTGGGGAGATTGCTACAGAAGTGACAAACTTCTGAAGTAGCAGGAAGTATTACCCTCAATACACTTTGTTTGCCAATTCTAATTGGCTAGGATTGCCCATGTGATTAGTCCAGGAATCATTTCACTCACTATAAATTGGTTTTATTTCCCCTCAGTTACGTTAGCATGTAGCTAAATCTAATTGGTTGTATAGTAGCATGATGTCATCATGTTCACTATGTGATCCCTGACTGGCTGAAGGATGTCTCCATGAAGAAGACAGTAGTACTTACAAAGGGTGGGGGGGGGGGAGAATGATGCTGATGTATCAGCTAATCAGTGGAACAATGGCATGAAACGAGAGTGAAGAAAGTTTAATAATCTTGGCAATACTGGAAGGAGGTTGGTGAATTATTTTGACTAAAAGTACTGCTTTTGCTTGTCATACACACAAAAAGCATTTTTGTTCCCTTGTGAAGGGAGAAAAATTGAGGGGAGGAAATATAAATATTGATCCAAAGAGCAGCATGTTAGGTCTAAAAGAAAATACCAGTAGACTAAAAGTAGAGTAAAGACGCTCAATAGCAGAGATGTAAAATTATACCCATGTCAGGGAAAAATGTAACAGGTAAGAAAAGACAAAAAAACTGATGGTGCAATCCTAAGCATGTTGATGAAGAAGTAAAACCCACTGACTTATTCTTTAGCGCTAAGGGCTGCAGCTCTAAGTCAGAGAGAGTCTGTGTTGGCAAACTAGTGAGGATGGACAGTCTGGTAAGGTGACATGGATGAGAGCTGCGGTTGCAACAAGCTTTACCGCTGAGTCAGTTAAGGTCAAAGAGTTTTCATTTTTAAGGCGATAGGATGGAAGGGACCATTTTGAAAATGCTATTTTACTCCTGACTGGCCCAAAGGCAATGTGTACCAGCTGTCTTTAGATGTGTTTTCATGAGCGTACTAATTATGGTCACTGTCTCTTTGAATTGGCTCCTGCATCGTGTTAAGAGGCACATTGAGTTCCCATGCAAAGTACACTACAGTGCCTCAGTGTGGTCTGAAGACCAGTGTTTGCAATAAAGCTTTGTTAATAATTGCCTCCAGCCAGCCCATGGCCTTTCCCAATGCTTCATGCAGAGTACTCAAAGAACAGTGGAATTTGATATCTGAAGACACCGTGGCACATTATTATTTGGATTTTTCTGCAATATTCTTCCCCCCCACACACACAACAGTATTTTCATTTGTGGATATTTCCTATATGATCAATTAGGCTGCAAGTGTAACTATGCAGGGATGAGTCTTACTGAATGGGATTTATTCACATGTAACTGTGTGATGTGTAGCGATGGAGAAATCTGTCCAATTCCACTCAAATTCCTCTTTTTTCCAATGTTCCATCAGTTCGGTCTCAATTCTGCATCAGTTCACAGTGTGTTTCTAAAAAGTCCACGTGAAAATTTATACACATTTTCGTGCAAATTTCTTGTAATGTACATAATTTTTGTACACACTTTCCAAACGATATGCATTTTTTCTAATTATTTTTCTCTACTATAATGCATTTTTATGCTGATTTCCCCCTAATGTGCATGGATTTTGTGCTCATCTTCCTCATTATACACATTTTTAAAAACATTTTTTTAAACCTGCATTGCAAAATTCTGAGAAGTATCAGTATAATTGCATTCTGGTTCATGTGCAGTTTTGGGAAGTGTGAATTCAGTAAATTCACATTAAAATGAGAATCCAAAAATATCTTATTCATCCCTAGTGAAGGGTTGCTACCTGAACAATTCAGACAAAAATGATATATAAATATTTTATTTATTTATTTATTTATTTATTTATTACATTTTTATACCGCCCAATAGCCGAAGCTCTCTGGGCGGTTCACAAAAATTAAAACCACAGTAAAACACCCAACAGGTTAAAACACAATTACGAAATACAGTATAAAAAGCGCAACCAGGATAAAACCACACAGCAAAATTGATATAAGATTAAAATACAGAGTTAAAACAGTAAAATTTAAATTTAAGTTAAAATTAAGTGTTAAAATACTGAGTGAATAAAAAGGTCTTCAGCTGGCGACGAAAGCAGTACAGTGTAGGCGCCAGGCGGACCTCTCTGGGGAGCTCGTTCCACAACCGGGGTGCCACAGCAGAGAAGGCCCTCCTCTCTGATATAGATTAAATACCTCTCTGATATAGATTAGAATGGACTTGATTAAAGCCTGGATTGCAAATGGCTACATTTCCATCTTGGCTCTATGTGACCTTGAATAAAATGCACAGCTATTCAGTGAGGGTCCTCCAAAGTTGTCTATATAGGATCAAACGTACTAATGCCATGCCTTGTAAAATAACTTACAGGGCACTGAGGGGACCAAGAAACACTAATGCAAAAAGTGTTCTATAAGGCAGAAGTTAGCTTAGTCAGAGATATCCAGCTGTATGAAATAAGGAACCCATTGTCCCCCCCACCCCAATATCTTGCTTTGAGGGATGTTCAGTTCACGATACAGTATGGAGAATTTTATTAGCTGCTGTAGCATTGTAAGAAGTAAAGGTGTACATACTGAATAATTCCCTATTAAACACATATGGATTCATTTTGTGACAGGAATTGACATCCAAAAGGGATCCATCCATAGCACAGTAAAAGTACCTACACCAAGGAGCAATCAGTATTACGCTCCAGGTTTTTAAAACTTCCAAGTTTGTGTTGATGCTAACGGCTAAGCTAGATGACATCTTAAATGCATGTATCCAGTCAATATATTTGATTTTTTTTATTCAAGCAAATGTGGTGGGCCACATCAGCATGTCATGATCCTTCACTTTCACTTTTGTTTTTTAAGAGCACTTTCCTAGTTGATTTTAGAGTAGGGAAAGTGGAATATTATTCCTGAAATGGAAAGAAAAGGTGTTTTCCTACTTGTGTAATTGTGATATTCTGCTATTGCACAGTGCCACCTAGGGGTTATGTTGCAGAAAATTAGGACAGGAAAAACTCTGTGTAGAACGTGGATCTCAATTCTGCAACGAAACAAAAGTAGATACAGCTATTAACAGCCTCGTGTAGAAAAGCTCTAAAACTGTTCGGCCCAGGAGGAAAGCTTCCATAGGAATCTTTGGGGAGGGAGGAGATTTTCTTGGGGACTAAGGCACATGAGAAAAGAGCTTCCCTCCCTCCCATCCCCAGGTGGAACATTTCCAACTCTGATCCCCCAGGGTTGATATTTAAATATCAAAAATCAGAAATGTTGGATGCATACATGCTTTTAATGTATCACCTAGTTTGGTCTGCAGATAAAGGTTGCTTTGATTTTCTTTCAGTCCATAGTACATAGGATCTTCAAAGCATTTCATCCCTGTAAGCAAAGGTTCATTCTTGAGGGAAATCTGTTGCCATTTAGCTTGTGCAAAGATAAAGGAGTTGTCAATCACACAAACGTCTGGCATCTGCACTGGTTCACTTAGTCAAATCTGTAGACCAGTTGGCTGGTGCCCAGCTAATCCCCCTGAAAGGAGAATTTTGTTTCTTATTAAATTGTAAGTTAGGTGTCACCAGCCACTTTTTCAAGATTTATAAAATGTGAGTCATTGCTGAAGCCAATTCGGAAACAAATCATAGCTCTTTGGCTCATTTTGTAGTATCATCACCATCATCATCATCATCATCATCCTCCAATGGGTTAGATCCAGAGTTTTATTCTGCCTGCAGGAGCATCCCTGAGTGGAATTGCACTCACAACACTCCTGCTGGCAGAGAGCAGGGGGAGGAAGGTGATTTTTTTTGCCAATTATCCCTCTCCCTGCATCCCCCAGTGCCACCTCCCCACAAAGATCCCCCCACCCTCCATAGCAGATCTTTGGGATTAGGAAGGGGGAAATTAGCAAAGATCACTTCCTCCTCTGTTTAACCAGAGTATCAAAAGCCAAATGTTATCCAGGAGGTGCAGGTGAGGTCAGGGTATTTCAGATAAAGCTTTTCTAATGCACTCATCCTGCCTCCTCCACAGAATTCCATGTGGTGTACAGAGGCCACCGTCTTACCCCGTAACCGTCCTGGGTTTCCCCACTGCTGCTCTGTCTTTTCTCTTACTATGGAACATCCATTAAGAAATAGCTGCCCTATGTCTTCTCATTGGCGATAGGAGCCTTCCCTCTGGAAGCACCCTCAGTTCACGTCAGAATTTGCAGATACTGAATTTCTCAGGCATTGCTGAACTGGACAGAATATGAGCAAAAGAAGTGTGCAGCTATGTATCTGGCTTTGCTTTAGTTAATTCCACCACAAACAGAAGTAGTGGGGCAACATCTCCGTCAGAAACGTTGCTCACAGGGAAGGAAGGTTATGTCGCTACTGCCATGTGCAATTAGGGTCTAAATCACATCCCACTCCATACATGACTAGAATGCAGAGAAAAGAAATTCCCACTGTGCCAGTGGGTTCCCTCCTCTGTGTTGTAGCCACATGCAGCATTTCTGATAAGCATCACATCCCCAGCAAGGGTCTGTAATTAACTAAAGCCAAACCGGATCTGTAGCTTCATGCTATGTGCTTACAGAAAGTCTTCTGTGACCCTAAGTTAGTTGCATTTAGTTCCCATTGAAACAACTGACTTTTCGTGTTTATTCCAACAGGACCTTTAGTCCTGCTAACTTAGCCTGAATCCAACCCAATGAAATGAGATTCAGTAGCTTAAAATGTGTGCTTCTAACTCCCTTTAAATAGTCCCACAGATTAAATTGGTCCTGACCAATTAATCAATGAAAAGTTTTGTTGATTAATCTACTGAGTAAACCAAGTAAAGTTTAATATATTTTGGTTACCACACTTCTCTTATAATTTTCCTTTCCAACCAATCTTTAAATTTACCTCTGTCCATGCATACTAATGTTTTGATTCTCTTCTCCACTTCAGTACGCCCTCCCTCTTACGGACAGTCCTATTGACATCAGAATATGAAAAGGTAACTACGTGCCAGGTTCCCCTTGTTATCTAGTCACAGTGTGTTCTGCTGAACAAATTTTTGGCCTGAAATAGTGTGTGTGTGTGTGTGTGTGTGTGTGTGTGTGTGTGTTTTATATGGCTTATTTTTATCAGAGCAGGGATAGACAGTACATAATGTCTTCAGGCCAGGATGGTAACAAATCAGATAAGGAAAATGTGGATGTTGTACATTCACTTGCCTGGCCATGTAGTTGCATTGCTTGCACAGAAATTGCTGTGTAGAAAACATGTACATTGTTTCCAGCCTTGCATGCAAGCACCTGACTTAAGTCAACAAACTGAGATCCAAACTGAGATTTCACTGTTCATGTGCTGACAGCAAAGGGGAAAGTCCATCACTTCATCATGGTCTCTAATAATCTCTTCTCTTCTAGTAATAGCACGGTTTCCTTTCTTTCTCATTCATTTTCTCTACTCCTTCTTCACACATCTCTCCATCTATGGTTTTTTTGCGATTGAGCGTTAGTACTTGGTCTCCAGCCATTTATATCTTCAAGGAGCACAGGATACTTGGTTTCCAGCCAGAGTTGTGCAGGAAACACCCTGTGTTGCTCTTCATGCTCTAACATTGTTCCTGGCAACCATGTGGCTCCCAATTTGGTACGGTAGAATGGGCATTTTACCAGTAAGCAATGAAAATAAGGGTGAAAAATAAGTCATCTGTAGAAGGTACTTGGTGGTTCTTGAGACGTTCCCAATAATGTATTTATGTATTTCATTAAAAGATTTCCATGCTACCCATCCACAATGAAAACACATTGCTCAGAATGTCTTATAACACTTAAATTATTTCAGTCATATCATAGAACAACAGTAGTATATATATATTTATCATAGAGAGAGAGAGAGTAGGGGGAGAGAAAGAGAGAGAGGCTCAGCAGAT
The DNA here is from genome assembly GCF_023053635.1 of Elgaria multicarinata webbii. Classification (NCBI taxonomy): domain Eukaryota; kingdom Metazoa; phylum Chordata; class Lepidosauria; order Squamata; family Anguidae; genus Elgaria; species Elgaria multicarinata. The sequence continues at coordinate 89,964,078 of NC_086172.1, forward strand.
AAAAATCTGACACAGAGTTTGCCACATCAGACATCATCTGCTTGGCAAGACAAAAGCTTGCTGGAACAGGAAGGTTTTCATGAATCAATAGAAAGTAGAAAAACAGTCCTCATGGAGCAAGGACACAACCACAGAGAAAGTCCCTTTCTCTTGTCCAGATCAAATAGGGTTCCCAAGAGCTGGGACATGAAGAAGAACCTCTCTCCCAGGTTAATATATGGATAAACTACAATCAACACTAAATACATTTGCTAAATGCACACTAAATATGCATGCAGCTGAGTCTCACTTTCTTTTCTTCTTTTTACCTCCAAGTAAGCACACAGCCCCCTTAACTGGATTTGGACCACTGTGCCTGGGTAGGGGAGATTTAAAGCTTTTTACCCAGTCACTTCCTCCTTATCCATCCTCCCAAACACACACACACAAAATGGAAGCCACTTCGGCAAAAATAAAACCAAGTAAAAAATATCTATGTGATTAACTTACGACTAAAATTAATATAATGACATGCATACTTTGGACTTCAACTGGAATGTCCAGCTGGAATCTGGCTTCCTTTAACTTGAGCCCGTTATTCCGTGTCCTGCACTCTGGGAGGATCGAGAAGAGATCCTGGCCCTCCTCTGTGTGACAACCTTTTAAGTATTTGAAGAGTGCTATCGTGTCTCCCCTCAATCTTCTCTTCTCCAGGCTAAACATGCCCAGTTCTTTCAGTCTCTCTTCATAGGGCTTTGTTTCTAGACCTCTGATCATCCTGGTTGCCCTCCTCTGAACACGCTCCAGCTTGTCTGCGTCCTTCTTGAATTGTGGAGCCCAGAACTGGACACAATACTCTAGATGAGGCCTAACCAGGGCCGAATAGAGAGGAACCAGTACCTCACGTGATTTGGAAGCTATACTTCTATTAATGCAGCCCAAAATAGCATTTGCCTTTCTTGCAGCCATATCGCACTGTTGGCTCATATTCAGCTTGTGGTCTACAACAATTCCAAGATCTTTCTCGTTTGTAGTATTGCTGAGCCAAGTGTCCCCCATCTTGTAACTGTGCATTTGGTTTCTATTCCCTAAATGTAGAACTTGGCATTTATCCCTATTAAATTTCATTCTGTTGTTTTCAGCCCAGCACTCCAGCCTATCAAGATCACTTTGAAGTTTGTTTCTGTCTTCCAGGGTATTAGCTATCCCACCCAATTTTGTGTCATCTGCAAATTTGATCAGCGTTCCCTGCACCTCCTCGTCCAAATCATTAATAAAAATGTTGAAGAGCACTGGGCCCAGGACTGAGCCCTGCGGCACCCCACTCGTTGCCTCTCCCCAGTTTGAGAAGGTTCCATTGATAAGTACTCTTTGAGTCCGATTCTGTAGCCGGCTGTGAATCCACCTAATAGTTGTTCCATCTAGCCCACTTTTAGCTAGTTTATTAATCAGAATGTCATGTGGTACTTTGTCAAAAGCTTTGCTGAAGTCAAGATATATGACGTCCACAGCATTCCCACAGTCCACAAGGGAGGTTATCCTATCAAAAAATGAGATCAAATTAGTCTGACAGGATTTGTTCCTGACAAATCCATGTTGGCTTCTAGTAATCACTGCATTGATTTCAAGGTGTTTACAGATTGACTTCTTTATAATCTGCTCCAGAATTTTCCCAGGGATGGATGTCAGACTGACTGGTCTGTAGTAGGGGTGTGCACGGACCCCCCGCTCCGCTTCACTTGCAGATCCGCCATTTTCCGGAGCGGGTCGCTCCGCTCCGCCCCCGCTCCGCCCACTTCCGCTCCGCTCCGCTCGGAGCTCCGGATCCGGATCCGGAGCTCCGTTTTTGCCCCCCATAGGGTTGCATTGAAAGCTAAAAAAGTAAACAACTTTTTTTCCGTTGAAGTTAGAAACCTCACGTTTGGCACCATGACACCTCATGGGCGTATACACACACACGCCAAGTTTCAAGGCAATCCCATCATCCCCTGATTTTTGGCGAATTTTTGAAAATCGGGCACCCCATTCACACCCCTTGGGATAGCTCCGTCAATTTGCATGTTAGAAACCTCAAACTCGGCACCAGGGCAGCTTATCCATGTGTCCACATGCACGCCAAGTTGCAAGCAAATCCCATCATCCCCTGATTTTTGGCGCGGCTCTACCCTCTAACGCACCACCCATAACCCTAATTCACACCCCTTTAGATAGCTCCGTCAATTTGCACGTTAGAAACCTCAAACTCAGCACCATGATAGCTTATCCACGTGTCCACATGCACGCCAAGTTTCAAGGCAATCCCATCATCCCCTGATTTTTGGGGAATTTTTGAAAATCGGGCACCCCATTCACACCCCTTGGGATAGCTCCGTCAATTTGCATGTTAGAAACCTCAAACTCGGCACCATGAGAGCTTATCCATGTGTCCACATGCACGCCAAGTTGCAAGCAAATCCCATCATCCCCTGATTTTTGGCATGGCTTAACTCACCCCAAATTGTCCCATTCTACAACTACGTCAATTTGCATGTTTGAAACCCCAAAGTCGGCACCATGATAGCTTATCCACGTGTCCACATGGACGCCAAGTTTCAAGGCAATCCCATCATCCCCTGATTTTTGGGGAATTTATGAAAATCGGGCACCCCATTCACACCCCTTGGGATAGCTCCGTCAATTTGCATGTTAGAAACCTCAAACTCGGCACCATGAGAGCTTATCCATGTGTCCACATGCATGCCAAGTTGCAAGCAAATCCCATCATCCCCTGATTTTTGGCGCGGCTTAAACTTTTTAACTCACCCCAAATCAAGTCCCATTCTACAACTACGTCAATTTGCACGTTAGAAACCTATCCTTTGGTCCCATGACAGCTTACCCATGTGTCCCCATGGACACCAAGTTTCAAGGCAATCCCATCATCCCCTGATGTTAGGGGAACTTTTGAAATTTGAACACTCCAGTATGTCAGGGATTTAAAGTTGCAATTGCAGACAGCTCAATGGGGCCAGTTCCAAGGCAATCCCAACATGCCACGAGATAACCCTAAATCTTCTGGCACATTTGAAAAAGGGATTATTGAACTTGATAAAGTCTAAGTGAGCGCAGGAAGGACTTCTCCCCTGAGTCAAAGCAAGACACATACACCATCGCTGCAAGGCGGGAAGGGGAGAAGGGAGGGAAAGCAGGCAGGCAGCATGCATTGTAGTGCCGCAAGGATGGCTTGAGCACTAACGCATAGCAAACCAACCCATAAGTGGGCGCAAAGTGAGGCAAAGATGGCTGGTTATTTCTTTCTAAGCCAGCAGTTACGCCTTGAGGGGCACAGAGGAGGACGATTGGGAGCAAACCAGGCACCAGGCGGGCAGAGAGGCAGGCAGAGTAGGCGAGGAGTCAGTCCTGGCAGATGCCCCACCACAGCAGCACCCCGGGGGAGGCGGGCAGGCGGGCAGGCAGGCAGGCAGGCTGCGGGCATTTCTGGGGGCACAAGGAAGTGATGGCTGGTTTCTAAGCCAGCATTGCAGTTAGTCACGCATTGCAAACGCAAACCATCCCAGCGAGTCGGTCACCGAGGAGGACAGGCTAGCAGAGGGGCAGGCAGAGTGACATGTCATAGATCTAGTATTGGGGAGGAGTCAGTCCCGGCAGATGCCCCAACACAGTAGCACCCTGGGTGGGCATTGGAAAACGCCATCTTGTGGGTCAATACTTCCCCCACCCCATGTCCTGCAGGGTTGCCTGCCTAACCCTTGTGGGGATGGGAGATGGAGAGCTTAGAGTGGCAGTGCCAGCAGCAGCCTTCGGCTTTCCCCTGGAACCAGTCGCCTTGCCCGCCTCTTTACCCAGCAAGATCGCCTGGTGCTGCCTATGAAGATGCATCTTCATGCTGCTGGTTCCATAATGCCCTGTCGATGAACCCCTGCTTAGGCTGAGTTTGCAGTGGCGACAGACAGCAAAGCGGGGATCCGCTCCCAACTCAAAGTGGTCCCACACGATGCTTGTCTTTCGTTTCCGTGGTGACACCACCAATTGCCCGCCTGAGCTCTCTGGTGTTGCCACAGAAACAGGGGTGGCAGCGGAAGAGGGGTGGGATGAGACTGGGGAGAGAGCCTCGGCCTGCTGCTGCTCCTCCTCAGCCCCCACATCCTGGAGGCCCACCGCCTCCGCCTCCTCCCCCCCCTCCACTGTGCTGAGGACCTCGTCTAGGTCCATCATCGGGCTCGTGGGCTGAAAGGAGAATGAAGGAGTTGGGGATACTCCTCCTCCTCTAATGGCACTGCTGCCACGTGCCTCTTGCAAACGGGCACTTTTCCCATTCCCACCCTCAAAAAGAGAACGCCGGGCACAAGTTGCAGAAGAGAGTGGCTCTGCCTGCTGCTTGTCCTGCTTCTGTTTTGGAGCAGTCAGCCAAGGAGTTGCCCGTTTGAGTTTCACAGGAGGAGAGGAAGCCTGCTTACTGCTGGCAGACTGAGCCTTGCTGCTTTCAGCACGCCTGCTTCCTCTTTTCATGATGACTAACAAAATATTAATACTACTAATACTATGTATAAGGTACTACTAAGAATATGTATAAGAAGAATATAATATGTTTAAATGTAGGGAAATGGGACAAGAACAATAAAATATACTACTACTAATATGTATGAGAATATACTAATATATATATATATATATATATATACTACTAAGAATATCTACAAGAATATAATAATATGTTTAAGAATATTACTAATAAATGTAGGGAAATGGGACAAGAAATGGGACAACCACTACTATAACAAGAACAAAATATGAATACTACTACTAATATGTATGAGAATGTATACTAATAGACTACTAAGACTATGTCAAAGAATATAATATAATATGTTTAAGAATAGGGAAATGGTGTGCGTATGCTTTCCCCAAAATGCTCAATCTGTGGCTGCCTGTTGAACTTGACAAAAGCAGCCCACTCTGTCCAAGTTACACAGAGAAGAAAAAGAGAATCCAATTTTTTTGGTATATTTGGTATATAGAAGATAGAAGGAAACACAATCAGGATTTAAGAGAGGGGAGGGGGGAAAAGAACCAACCACTACTATAAGAAGAACAAAATATGAATACTAATATAATATGTATGAGAATATATACTAATGGACTATGTGAAAGAATATAATAAAATATGTTTAAGAATATAAATGTAGGGAAATGGGACAAAAAGTGTGTGTATGCTTTCAAAAGAAAGCTTTCACAAAAGCAGAACAGTCAGGCTTTAATACAGGGAAGGGGGGGGCAACCAACCCAACCACACACTCCAAAATTCAAAAATAAAGTTTATATTAAATCAAAGTAAGGGGAAAACACAGGGCAAACTAAGCTACAAGTCAGAAAGAAGCAAACAAACACACACACGCGCCAAACTAAACCTATCCTAATCTATCTCCAAAGTCCAAAGCAGGAGCACTAACTAACTAAGTGTTCCCTCCACGAACGCCAACCCACAAAGAGACACAAAACAGAAAGTTCTCAGGGTGGGTCTGCCTTAGTCCCCCCTCCAACGCTGGGATTGGAGGAGGATGCTTTCTGAGGAGATCAATTCTCATCAGGATTGGGAGTTGAATGTGCCTGTCATCGCTTCCAAAAAAATAAAAAAATAAATAAAAAAAACCCAAACCCCGATTTTTAAAAAAATATTGCACGTGAACCACAGCACGCAGAAAGTTGAGAGTGGTCTCAAAATGACCCCCATCCACGACTCTCTGTGCACAAGAATTTTCAGAACGATAGCTTAAACCCCCCCCAGTTATCCCCGATTCTTTCCCTCAATGCAATCCTATGGGCGAAAAGCCGAAACGCAGTTTGAGCCGCGCGGTTGACCCGATTTTTTAAAAAATATTGCACGTGAACCACAGCACGCAGAAAGTTGAGAGTGGTCTCAAAATGACCCCCATCCACGACTCTCTGTGCACAAGAATTTTCAGAACGATAGCTTAAAACCCCCCCCAGTTATCCCCGATTCTTTCCCTCAATGCAATCCTATGGGCGAAAAGCCGAAACACAGTTTGAGCCGCGCGGTTGACCCGATTTTTAAAAAAATATTGCACGTGAACCACAGCACGCAGAGAGGTGAGAGTGGTCTCAAAATGACCCCCATCCACGACTCTCTGTGCACAAGAATTTCCAGAACGATAGCTTCAAAAACAACGTAGTTATGCGCGATTATTTGCCGCAATGCAATCCTATGGCGAAATGTTTTCAAGATGGCGACCGGAGCGCTCCGCCTGAACTCGGAGCTCCGAAAAATGGTCGCTTCTCTTCGCCTTGCTTCTAGGGGGTCCGCGGTCCGCTCCTACTCCGCCTCTGGGTAAGGCGGAGCAGGCCAATCCGCTACTGCTTCTACGCTCCTAATCGGAGCGGAGCACATCCCTAGTCTGTAGTTCCCAGGTTCTTCCTTTTTGCCCTTTTTGAAGATAGGGACATTTTGAAGATGCTGCATGCATACAAATGGCACCTGCTGAAATTCCCTTTTCTATACAACTGTTAAAGATATAAGAGCCCTGTTCTTCTTTCTATATGGTCACCCTAATTTGGAAGGGCCTTGAAGTGAAGAACAGTGAAGAACCATATTCTGCCTTTCTTTCTAGATGTGACCCCACCCTGTCCCAACAACAAACTCTAATAGGTATTCTTTGGAAAAGAGATAAAATAGTTAGAAAAGTTGACTGGAATAATTTGGAAGCCAATTAATTCAAATAGTTTGTTGTTAGATGTGCCCCAGCTTAAATTTACCATCCTAAAGAGCTGCTTTTTCACCCATGTGGGAAAGATACAGGGTACCAATACGTTTCTTTTCATGGATAAAAACAAAGACAACTTTGGGGGGTTGAATTTGAGCAGGGAAATGAGCAGAGGGGAAATGGTAAAGAAGCCTCTCTTCATCCACCTATCCTGTGGCCTGATCCTCAGCCTGCCCAGTTCGATTTTGGTTTAACACACATGCACAACATAGACATTTCTATAACATGTAGTTTGAATCTTATATCCAAATGCTGTGGTTCTACATTACTAGCATCCATCCAGTTGATTTTTCTATTCTTAATTTATTGTCTGCAGACTTAGTATTAATTATAGTAAATGAATGAAAGGTGGGTCTAACAGAAGAGTCAACCTTTCCATTACATGGCCCTACTCTTGACCATGCACGCTAAACACAGAGGAACTGGATTCACCAATATTTCGAAAGCAAAGTTGGTTCCACTGGCTTACTGGAAGGTGTGTGGACTGCTTGCTTACCACCTGCTACTCCTTTTGTCAGGGTCGACTCCCTTCACATCCGTGTCTCCAGAGATTAACCTATAAGGTTTTGGGGGCACCAGGGTTTTTATGGAAGCTTGCAGTTGTCAGGTCACAGTGCCATAATGAAGTCATATGGATGAAGCCATCAACCGTTCACAAAGAGACCACATTCTTCTGGTACTGCTGCTATTGAAAAGGGAAATGATCCCTGGCCAACAGCAGCTGTTAACAAAAATACAGCCATTCAGGGAGGGGGGGGACCCTATAGATAAATACTTTACTATCATATTATAGGTGCAGTTAAGAATATATTTAAAAACAAACAGAACTAAAATGCTTTAAGTACAAACAGTTATGCTGAACAAGTTATCTGACAGATTATATCCTTGTAGGGGTAGATGGAGAATGACAATTCGAACTGCCAGTGTGGGTGATGAATAATAGTTGAATGATGGCTTCCAAGCCATGTCTAGTACGTATGTGTTGCACTGGGTCTACAATCAAAGTAGCTGCAATGGTTGACAAATCTTCCATGTGGAGCATGCTGAGGTCAGGGTGTTGAACCTGAACATGCTCCCGTGACAGCAGGCCTGATATTGAAGGCAGGTGAATGTATTCTTCAAGACAGAGTTGACAAAGGGGGCTGTCATTATTTTCACCAGAACACTTGTAATGAGTGGAAATGAGTGGGGGACATGAAAAACATCATTCCCATCCACTGGAAGAGGAAAGTATCCCCCAGGGACTCTGGGTCCAATCTGGTTGTGCTGCAGAAAGCAAGACAGACAGCATTCTCTATATGAGGAAAGAAATCCACATCCGTAGTACCCCAGAAATGGAAGGAATCAGATGGAACTGCTGATGCCAGCACCCAGTCATGTTGGGGGGGGGGGAGGGGGAGAAGGAGCACATGAGTCTGATGTGCACTGCTAGCAGACCAATCCTGTGTGGGAATACACAAGCCAAAGATATGGAGTGCCAGGTCGATAAGGGCTACCAATTTTGCCCCACCTTGTTTGTTTAGGTAGCAGTCAGTAGCAGTGTTGTCCAAACCATCTGAACAAGGCAGCCCCTGAGCTCTGTACTGAATGCTTACAGAACTTTCTTGACTAGAGGTAGTTCAGGAATGTTGGTGTGACATGCCTCTTGAACTGTCAAGGACCCACAGTGAGCACCCCATCCTGCAAAAATGCATCCGTCATCACCATTCAGGACAAGGAAGGTGGAATGGAGAGGACATCCTCTTAAAGAAGGAAAGCTTCTATTCACCACACCCAACTGTCTGCTATCGATTTTAGTAAATGAAGGTGAGTTCAGTCCCAAGTTAGGTCAAAAGCCTGGAGAAACCATTCTTACAATACTCATATCTTGAGATGTGCAAGTGAAACCACCAATGTACTGGCCACCATCAACCCCAAAAGCCTTTGTACTTGCAGTGTGGTAATGACCCTTGGGATGGTCAAGGTTTCTGTCATGGTTGCAGAAGGTGGCATGTCAAAGAAAGTGCTCATATTATCCCATCCCTTGAAGATGCTACCAAGGGTCAGGCATCAGTGTTAGGATACACTAACACTGTCTAAATGCGTAGGTGAGCTGTGACCAGAGTCACACACTTGGTGAAGAGCTTTGGTGCCGTGGTGAGACCAAAGGGCAGCACCTAGAATTGGAATGTTTATTTTATAATGATGAGTGGAAGGAAGCGTTGGTAACCCTCATTGAGGGCAATATGGAAATATGTGCCCTTCAAGTCCACTGATGTGAACCAATCTCCCCTTCAGAGGAGCAGGAGGATCAATGTCAAAGTGACCACGCAGAAGCGCATGCGGGTGATCTAGGAACTGACATACCTGAGATCCAGGATGATTCACCCATCTTTCTTCAGCACTGTGAAGTAGCAGGAATAAAAGCCATTTGAAAGTGAGTGCTGAGGGATATGTGTTACTGACACTTCTGTGAGGAGAAAGGTGACTTCCATTAGTGGCACCACCAAAGGACTCATAACTTGGATGGAACTGATGGAAGGGAAGTCATTGAATTCAATCCTGTAACTCTTCTGCACATGAGTCCAATGTTATACACTTCCATGGCGGGAGAAATGATGATAGCTGAGTTCCAAAGGTGGGGTGACACAGAGAGAGAGATTAATAGTCAAATGGGGACAGTCAGAGACAATGTTTATTACTGCCGTCCTACTTTCTGCAGGTGTGCCTAAACATTGGTATTGGTGCTTCAGGAACTGACCTGGCACAGGGGGTGAGGGGACGGCAAAGCACGTATTCCAGGACCTCCAAGTGCACAATTCCTTCAGCCACACTAACGGCATAGCCAGGGGAATTGCACACTTTCCGGGGGGGGGGGGGAGAGCATGCTTTGCTGAGGGCTTGAGAGGCTAACAAGCCTCCTGAATGCTCAGCAAAGGCTCATGCAGCCCAGCTCAGCAAGCTTGCAGAGTGGGCCAAACCCTAGAGGAAGCTTCAGCCTTGTGGCCCGCTCCTATGCACAAAAGGCACAAAGCATGTCTGTTTGTGGGGGAAAGTTTGCTGCAACAATGGGACTATTTCTAAATGGGGCCCTGAGGGTCATACACCCTCAGGTGGTCACAGAGATCACAAAAACAAACAAACAAACAAACTAAAATACAAACACAATAGAAGAAGAAAATGAGAAGATAGAAAGATGAAGTAAGAAACATAACAAGCATTTTTGTTTTGCAGCACGTTCTCACTTAACAATGGAAAATGAACTCTAGGAACTGTTCCTTAAGAGGCCGCCTCAATGGCGGTCAAAAGAGACCTGAGACCTGTGCGCTGAGACGGTGAGGGAGAATTCCTGCCAAAAAATTCTCACCAAAAAATTCTCAGCTATAGAAGGTTCCTGAACAAAGTTCTACACAGAGCCCATATGTGTGATGCTCAGAGACAAATATTTATGTTGAACAAGTTACTTCACAAATTATAATAATATATTTTATTATATCTTGTGGGTGTAGACAGAGAATGTCTCGTATGCCTGGTACTGAACAGACCATAAAGATGGTGCCAGGTGAATCTCCTTGGAAAGACTGTTTTATAATTGGAGTGCCACTACTGAAAAAGTTCTTTCCCTAGTGGCTACATTTCATTTGATAGGGGTACTTGGAGCAAAGCCTCTGAAAAAGAAGTTCAAGTTCAAGTAGGTACATAAGGAAGATGTTGGTCTTTCAGATAACCTGGTCCCAAGCTATTGAAAGCTTTAAAAGTAAAAGCCAGCATTTAAATTGGGTCCAGAAGTGAATTTAAGCCAGTACAGAAGACAAAGCACAGGTGAAATATGGTCTAAATACCCAGTCTCAGTTAATAACCTTACAGGCCTATTCAGGACCAACTGAAGTGTCTCAATTGTTTTTAAAGGTAGCTCTGTGTATAACACATTGCAGTAGTCTAAATGGGAGTTTCCAGAGCACTTGGCCTTTTCTACTTGATGCTATTAAGCTGCTGTTTTGCCGCACAATTGAGACATGAGCATTTCACAAAGTGCATTTTCTTTCCTACTTTTCTGCCACATAACCTCTAGGTGGCACTGTGGAATAGCAGAATAGCACAAATACACAAGTGGATAAGGCATTTTCTTTCACTTTCACAAAGAATACCATATTTCCCCCTGCTCTAAAACCACTTGCCAAAAGTGCTTTAAAAACAAAAGCAAAATTAAACAGTTGTGATGTTGTTTAAAGAACCCGTAAACAACCACGAGTAGGGAATGATGAGCATACAATAAATGCCTTGTGCAGAAAAGTTCTGAGTAATTGTTAAGCTATCTTGAACCAGGTAAGGTCTTTTGCAGGTGTGCTTCAACTTTACATTGTTCTTCAGTACCATAGATATTTAAAAGGGAAGCTTAGCTGCTCCAAATTTGATGATACTATTTAGGCTTGTATTGATCAAAAATCATGTTCATGAATTTCTTTGCATCTAAAGAAGAAATCAAAAGCATTATGTAGGAAACCCTCCATTCTCTGGACTCTAACTCTGGACTCATGTCAGTCTAGTTACCATTCCAAATGGTTGGATGCAAGCCCATAAAATGACCATCAAGTTGTAGGTAATTTCATTTGCCTGTTCTCATGTCTGTCAGAGTAGGAAATTGTGTTTGGCAGTAAGAATATTACCAGAAATTATTGTATCTAATTATCTATAAATTATCAAATCAATAAAAAAAGTACATGAAGTACTTATTATATTCCTTATTATCCAAACATTGTCCCTGGATAAATTTGTGCTGCATTGTACATCCCTCTCAAACCTGCTTATTATATGTAATCATCATGAATGCTATATTCCAAACTTGGCATGGGCAGAATTCAGAAATAGGGGCACAAAAGGCTTCTTTTTTAGTAAAAAAAAAAACTATTGCCATTTTAGCTGTGGTTAATAAATTCATTGCTGATTTATTGTTATCAAAATCTATTGTATCAGTGACATGACTGAGATAGTTTCACAGAGTGCTAATTTTGTGCATTGCTATTTCATTGTCTATGTCATATTTCATAGTTTGTAATTGGCTGGCCCGATGCCAGAAAGACCAGGCCTCCTGCACCTTTAACAATCTGGCAAGCCACATCTGCTGACATTCCCTCTTCTATATAACTGTTCCAGGTGGACCAGCCCGCTCCTCTGTTGCCTCTGGCCACCCATGTTTGAAATCTGATCAATGTAGAGAACTAACATTTTCCAGTGTCCCTTTTTCTTACAGCATGTCCAGAATAAATGAAGAAAGTCAGCATGAGATTCACCAGAAACAAAATAAAACAGAAAACCTTCTCGTTATTAATTAGGAATGGAGAAAGGATTCTAAGTAACAACCACCACCTTTATTTGCAGTCAACAGACCATTATTATAGCATGTAGGTACACACATGTTAATAAAAATACACGATGGTAAAAAGGGTTCTGACTGAGTTAAGGGTGCTTGACTTGTAATAAAAAGTATTAGGAGAAATGCAAATATGCTTATTGTAAGCCTGTTCTTTGCAAACTTCATCAGTATCACTACAAAAATTTAATTAGTATGGCAATTTAGGTTTAAAATCATCACACACACTGGAAGTCTTGGAGACCTAGAAGAGAAAAATTTAAAAGTGCAAACTCTGTACCACTAACACTTGTTCACAGGTTGTACTCCAGGGCCATGCGCTCCCTGTGTGGACAGACACTTTTTTTTTCTGAGAGATTTCCCCTCATCAACTATCTTAACGCAAACCCAAACCATTTCTTAAACTCTTTGGCTTTTGAAAAGCACTTTGAGATTTGTCATGGATGTTCTTAAAAGGGAAACTCGGGGGGGGGGGGGAGGGTTTAAAATATCATGCAGCTGTTTCTTCTTTAGCTGTGTTGTGCCAAACCTCTTAACTGCTGTAGGCTCTGAGGAGTTTAATCGGGGTCAGTTAGCTCTCAAAGGTACTTTGCTGCCCTTAGTAGGATGGGGCATCTTTTCATTGAACTGCAATATGCCCCAGATTCTCCTGTAACATTGAAAAATATTTCAGTGTTTACACTGGGCACCAGCCATTCCCCTAAAAACATAGATGCAACACATACTCTGTATGTATCTTTCCCCTGATGTTTCCCTTTGGTCTGTTTTTATTATTTTTCAACATTATACCCCACACTACCAGCAATCGCTTTCAGGGCAGCTTACAGTAATTTAAACAATCAATACAACAATGAGCAGAAAATAATAAAATTCAGCCTTGGATCCAAGTGAGTTGGAACAAGAGATGGATGGGGCTAGCTTAACCCTTTTCCTTCCAGCTTTTCTCATTTAAGCCTCCCTTTCTCCGCCCCCAGCTGCTCTTCTACCTGCAGAGGAAAAGATACAAGTACCCATATTTTCCCACCCATGGGAGGAAAAGTACTTGTGTGTGATTGTGTGTGTGTGGTGGGGGGCAGGCGGTTGAGAGGGAAGGCTTAAGCACCTTTTCTTGTGGATAATAACTATGCCATGCCCAGAAGATTCTGCGTCAGCACCCATTGTCCCGAACAATAGGGGGTTGCTTTTGCACTCCCTCTTCCTTGCTCTCAGTGAAGGCTGCTTTGACTCAGAGCGTTTTCAGATGGGGAAGGGGGGGGGTTGTGTTTCCTTACCATTGCTTTGCTTCCTGCTTCTCTTCCACAATTGGGACAGGCAGAATCACATGGGAAAGAAAGACAACTACGTTGCCCTTTCAGTGGGTATTTTTATAGTGCAATCTCTCCTGAATGTCACAGGAAACAGTGCCAATTATCATAATAGCTGAGAAGGATCGGACTTTCCAGGTCTTATTTTGTAGCAGGAAAAACAACAGAAGGAGCGGGAGATGTGCAGGAGGATCACTGCATTGTCAAAATGCCCTGCAAAGATCCAGTCATGAGTGTGCTATAGAATGCTCATCTAAATATGCTCAAACTGTCAATGAGGTGGATAATGGCTCCTGGTCTGTTCCACTCCAGATTGCAGATGGGGAAATGCATGTCTGGATTTCCAGGGCAGCTCAGGGCTTCATGGCCCCCATGGGGCTGTCCCAACATGTTATCAGCCCAATGCATGTGGCAGGGTGTACTCTTTATAAAATACTACTACTACTACTACTACTACTAATAATAATAATAATAATAACAATAATAATCATTTTATCATTCATAAATTATACATCAGAAGTTTTATACAGAATCCAAATGAAAACAACAGTTTGGAACAGACATCTACTAGGGTATTGCTAGTGTTTAACTGTAGGAGTTCATTGCAATCAAATCAAAATCTTTACATCATTCATTCACATCCAATAGCAAATCTTTAAATAAGAGCAACCAAAAAATTGAGAATTGATTTTCTTTCAAAATTAATAATAAAAAAGCTGCAATAGTGTCAACATCAATAGATTTTAATATTAGCAAAGGTATAAAGTGGTGCCGACTGGCAGGGTGTACTCTTGATTTGCTTTTCAATCTGGAAGTGGTCCCATTGTCTTGGTCAGATCATGTTCTATATTTTTGGTTCCTTTCCTCCTCTCCAAGGGTGGGGTATCTTTTAGAATGGTTCACCCCTGTAGAATGATGGCTCCTGAGGGCTCTAGGAAATTTTCCTGCTGATATGGCTGGTGTTCCTGTTGAAACCTTGGCCTTCCAATGGGAAATGGAGGTGAACAGGGTGGTTGATACACTGGGCTGGTTTATATTGATTGATTGATTTATATGACCCAGCAAGGCCATTGTGGGTTATTTAACATATGATGAGCTGCAGCATGCACCAGGAACATGCAGCTGCCATTTTGAATATGTAATTTTGTTTTTCTTTCTTTTAAGTGTTGTAGGGTGTTGTTTCTGTAATTGTTTCCTTCTTGTGTTTTGTATGTTTTTTTTAATTGTCTTTGTGTGGGGAAAAATTCTTATTGAAAGAAACTTGTTGTCAGAATGCAATCTGAATCATCCCACCCACCCAGGCAACAAACTCTGGCTTCTTCTGACCTTGGCCGGCCTTCCTGGAAGCACAGTGACTTTCTGGAGCACTTTGGTATTCTCTGGAGGTTTCTGTGGCCTTCATTTTCCAGAGGTGCTTCTGGGCTATTTGTTAATTTCTGGAGCTCCAATGATGCTTCATAAAGCTCCACTTAGTCACATCTAAAATCTGCTCATCTGGTGCTCCCACTCCATCATGATTAAACTTTGGTAAATGTTCAATGATTTAATCACATAATTATTAAAATAGAGGCGCAGGAGCCACTTTCTTACAGATAAGTAGAACTGAGTTCCATATTTTCTCTTTGACATATTGGTGCATAAGATAAATAGCAGGTTACTCCTCTCTCTCTCTCTCTCTGTGGGTGTTAACTTCTATGTTTACTTTGGCTTTCTGTGGAGCAATAAGACTTACGTTTGTGTAGACATGGCTAGGACTGTGCTGTGATTTTCTATTCTGAGTGGCAAACAATAATAATAATAATAATAATAATAATAATAATAATAATAATTTCTTACCTGCTCTCCCTGTTGGGGAACAACATTGAATACAAAAATACAAAATACATAAAACTGATTAAAAATATGAAACCAATGCATTATTAAAATCTCAAGATCTTTTAAGACATTTTAAAATTTGACTGGGTAGGCCTGCTGGAAGAGACCTGTCTTTATAGGTTTTTTAAAAAATTCAGAAAGACTATTAAGCCAGTGGATCTCTCCCAGCAAGCCATTCCACAGTCTGAGAGCAGCAGAAGAGAAGGTCCTCTGGGTAATGGTTGTCAGCCTAGTATGAGTCTTTTTTGGGATGTAGACATGCATAGCCTGAACAGTGGGTGATTCCTTTGGAGCAGGGAGAATGCTTTTCTGAGTGGCAATGGGGCTTACTTCTGAGTAGAAATGAAGAAGAGGGCAAAACTCAAGGATAGGGTGGCTTGAAGTGGATATGGAGGCTACATCCTGCACCAACTACTATCTACTTAACACCAGGTCCTGAGAACAGAATTTGTCAAAAGTACTTCCACACAAATACATAGGCTGGTCACATCAGTACATTAAACTAGGAAGGTTGGCACAGTTTGGCTGTGGACCACCTTCAGGTAGTGACACCAATGGAAGACTGTTGGAGTTGAAAATCATCATTATCCCACAGGCACACAGCCCTCACCACTTGAAAGAGGATGGTTCTTTTCATACAAGCAGAAGCGGGAGACCTACACTTGAGGAAGTCTTTGCTCAGGAGAGATTATGTACAGTTGTTGCAACTCCACCAAAGTTGAAAAGACTGGCTTCATGTATGAGATGGGGCTAACGACAGGAAACATCTCATTTACTGCCTGGCAGGACCCCTTCTTTTTCTTTTTATCCTGCTCTTCCTGTGATTTTCTAGTGGTTAAACCTTGGCTGAGATTCACATGAGGTTTGTAAACATGAAAGGACCTTTTAGCTATGATTCCTCTGTGGTTAAATACTGGAGTCATTCAGCAGCCAGGCAGCACTTTTCCCTGGACCACCTTCAACCGCAAGTGTGACTCCTTCTCCACCTCTCCCCTCCCACAGGTAATAACTGAGGCGACTGAGGTGTCAGACTGAGTTACCTGTGGTTGGCTCCTCCCAGCCTGAGAAAGCATGGCTTGGGCAGCTTGTGTACAGCCTGCGGAGTCATGGAGCCCACAACCAGGATGTCATGCTCCGTCTTCTCTTCCCAGAGCTAGACATGGCCAAAGGGGCACATTTTGGGGGCTAATATCCAATGGTGGGCAAAAGAATCTGGTTTGGGCAAGGGAAGGCTGTATTTCGCAAGACTTAACTAGCTCCCGAGCGCCACCATTTGCATTATGCCCGAGTTAATTGTTTCCTTAGTCCTGCTTGATGAGCAAGTAAACATAATATTCTTGAAGACATGATGCCTAAAGCAGGTTTGGTTAACTTAACAATATATCGGGGCCTCTTCTTATGTTACAGGAGTGGTGTGGTTGCAGCTTGGTTTCTCCATCTCATATTGTTCCGCTCATGTAGGAATGCAGAAACTGGGGCCTTCCCCGATGGAGCCTCTGAGATTATTGTGGTTCTTCCCACATGATCCAGCCCACTCAGCCCCTGCCTAGTTGGTTTTTGCATCAGGGGGAGCAGAATTGCCCCTCAGGCAGCTAATTATACCCCTTCTTCAAAAATTCAGATTAGATGGGCAGTATACTATAACCCCCACAAAGTTTTGCATATAACATGATCCAAATGAAGTTCAGTGAGATTTTGCTTTAGAATGATGAAGAAAACAGCCAGCACAAAAACACACATTCAAAAGACATTGACCTTGTTTCAAAAAACAAGAAAGACTGAAAACATGCCATGGAAAAACAGTGGAGGGATAAATAAAGAGTGCATTTGAGGTATGTTCTATCACCATTGCATAGTACTTGCAAAAGCATGGCTCTTACAATAGGAAAAGTGATCTAGGACACTTTTGTACATGGGGTTTAAAAGGCAGCTTGCTTCTGTTTGGATTTGGCCAGAATGCTCATTCACGTTGCAAGATCCTCTCATGGAAATGTGGTGAAAGCTCCAATCCGTGAACCAATTTGTGAACCGCCCAGAGAGCTCCGGCTATTGGGCGGTATAGAAATGTAATAAATAAATAAATAAATAAATAAATAAATAAATAAAATAAAATCCACACAGGGCCAGCCCAAGACGTTTTGCTGCTTGCAGCAAAGAACAAGATGGTGTTCCTCCCGTTTCACCTACATAAACTGACTGGACTAGCAGATTAATCTGCCTTTAGCACTGATGATGGGACAGCATCCTTTACTGCATCTGAAAACAGCAGATTAACATAAGGGGCACAGAACAGATTGCATGGTACACAAGTCTTGCTTTCAACACCTTGCTGCTGCCTCCCAACATCTGTCACCTGAGGTGACTCCCTTACTTTGCCTCATGATAGGGCTGGCCCTGATTCTGCAAGAACAGTGATTAAACCTTAAGATAAAGGACACAACTGAAGTTCAAAGCAAAGGTAATTTAAACCTCAGATGCATATTTTCTGAAACTCTCAAGTCACTCTCAGACTCAATTTGCTTCAGGTTGTCTTCTTCTTCTTCTTCTTCTTCTTCTTCTTCTTCTTCTTCTTCTTCTTCTTCTTCTTCTTCTTCTCCTCCTCCTCCTCCTCCTCCTCCTCCTCCTCCTCCTCCTCCTCCTCCTCCTCCTCCTCCTCTTGTTTTCTGCTTGGGTGAATTGGGCCCAGGAGAGCCCAGTGATGCTTCCCAGCAGAGGGCTGCACACCACAAAAATCTCTGAGGGCAACAGCACTGTTTTCCTTCTGGCTAATCTGTATTTCAGATCTACTTTTTGTCATCCTCTTTCTAATTTTAAACCACAATGACAAAACAACTCTGTGAGCCCAAAACACATAGACCAATTCAAAGTCCGAGAGATTATGATTGCTTCTGACTTTGAGGAAAAAATAGAAATGAAGATGGGGAGATGGATAGAGGAAAGGGTTTAGAGCTTGAATTACAAAAAGAGCCCCATTTGTCCACCTCTGTGAGGATCTGATTATATTGGATACATTATTACATAACATGGTTGGGATTGAGAAAATCCCAAATATGGAAGATTTGGCTCTTAGGGGTGAAAACTCTTTCAAATATTGAAACAGGCTTTGTTTAGCTGGGATTTAGCAACATTGGTAAATAGCTTCCAGATGGACAAGGTTTGGGGAGAAAATTGGGCAGGGTGTGTTATTATTGAAGCTGTGATTGTTGATGATGCACTTAAATATTTCTAAGCACTGTGCAATGGTTAATAGACAGGCCTGTTGTAATGTAATAGACATGATACAAGGGGAAGGGATAGGGAGGGCAGAGGAAAATAAGCCCATTTAGTTACCAATTTTTAGAGATTACATAGTGGTTATATAATGACCAGTCACTATGGGAAATTATCATTCTAGGACAGGAGGTAGGGTGAGGGGAGCAGGGAAATTAAATTAATTTTTTTTTTAAAAAAACACCTACCTTAAGCACAAGTGTTTGTGCACTGGTTCTCCTTTAAAAATTAAAAAATGGTGGGCGTGACACCTCTCTTCCTGAGGTCATCGTGCCTCATGTGTAAACGGAGGAGGAATCTCGCGTTAATTGCAACGCGAGATCTTCCCTCTTCCATCCTGGATTATAAAGTAGATCTAGCTAAGGCCATAGAGAGAGGAATAGTGAAGGATTTCACTTCTAATGCTTTCCCTGCAACTAGAAAACTATTATATCAGGTATAGGATGAATTAGAACCTTCCCTGAAAGTTCTTGGCTTGTAGGGAGATTTTTATGTAGGGGAATAATCTAAAGTGGTATAGTCCAATGAATTAGCACAGGACTCTACCACCTTGTTCTATTGCAGGGGTGGGGAGAAAGTAGATCTCCAGAAGTTTTTGAATTTACCTCCCAGCATTCCTGGCCTTTGGCAATGTAGGTAGGGGCTTCTGGGAGTTGACGTCCAAAACATCTAGAGATCTTCCTACCCCTGTTCTACTGTGATTATTAAACCAAGCCATTGATGCTAAGGGGACAGGTGTGGTTGTCCAGCGGCAAGAGCAGGAGATGCTTCCTATACAGATGTAACCCTACTGTGCACTATTTCCCTCCAACCCCAGCATCCAACTGCTCACCCCCTTCAATTCTCAACTGCCTGCAGAACCCCACTGCCCAATTTCATCTCGGGAAAGAAGTCCAATCACAGTGAAGTTCTATCATTACCACAGCTAACCAAAGCAGTATATTTACCTCCTCTTTAAGAGAACCAGCAGCCCTCCATTTCACCCTAGAATTCATCCACTCTACAGGGGGAAACCCATGGATTCTACAGCAGACCAACCTTTCCTCTGTTGGGCATGATCTGCAAACTTGCAGATCGTTTCCCTAACCTTCAGGAATTTTGCACAAATATGAAAAAATAAAAATATGGACCAAAACATGCATTTCCCCCATAGGCTAAAGCATGAAATTTGTGCATTTGGGGGGTATGCGTGCACTTGCAAATTTGTACAAATTTGCATTTGCGCAAATTCAGAAACTTAAAAACAACAACATGATTCCTTCTATGGGTAGACGGAAGGTGCCTGACCATCTGCAAAACACAGATGGAATAGATTTTATATAATCCATACCCCCCTACTGTAAACCACTCAGAGAACCTGGATACGTAAATAATTAAACAAATTAAGAAGATTGTTTCTCTTGATCACATATTAGTCAATATAAAATGTCTTTTTGCTGTGTCTTTAATAGCCCTTTCAGTCTCCTATAAAACTGATGACAGATTTTATTTTACTTTTTAAAAACCCACACACCTTAAAATATGTCTCTTTCATATCCCCATATTTATTTTTCATGGTGATATCTGTGCACTATCAGTACTGCCCTTTGTTTATAGGCTAAAGCAAAGTTTTTCTAACTGGCATTACTGCCAAATTTGACCAGGTATCTGAAAAACAGGCTCCATTCTTTCCAAGCGTGAAGGTACTTCAGATGTTTATCATAACGCTTCCAAACTCCTTTTAACCTTTTGAGGCTATAAAGACTGATAGGGCCCAATGAGCTATTTAGTTTGGGCTCAGTTCAAGTTTTTAGATGAGTCAAGGTGGTAGGGTGGGGTTTTCTTCCCTACACTGTTCATAACTATCCCTATTTCTCCAGCTTTGCAGCCATCCACCATAAATAAAGTTCAGAGAAAAGAGTTTAGCCCATAGCATCATCATTATCATCATCATCATCATCATTATTATTATTTCATTTTTCTAGGGGAAACTGAAGAACAGGAAGCTTCTTCCCTCCACAGACAGAACTCCATTCGCTTGGGAATGCTGACTTCAGTGAAAATGTGTTTGCATCTATAATCTAAGCACCTGCATATCTCTCAAGATATGCCACAGGAGCTGATATGGACAGTGCACAGTCATTTCTCACACCACAGAAATTCTCCAGCAATGTCCACTTGACTTTGCTGAGAAGGTGGGGCTGACCAGCTGCAACTTGCCTAGCTGCGCCCGGCAAGTGTTCAGTGGCTTCACATGCTTGGGTCAACAGTCAGCAAAAATATTTCTACCCCTTGTCACTTTCCCAATATGCCACAAGCTTCAGTGCAAAACAAAATAAGAATCTTGCAAAGGCTCCTCTTTAAAAAAGGAAGGGAAGGAAATAGCAAGTGGACTTCGGACCTCTGCAATACCAACATACATCCTGACCCAAAGATGGTTAAGGGACAGGGCAGCTTTGTTGTGCTCGGAAAATCCTCTGTATCCCTTTACAAAGCGAGCCAAGCCATCTCTGCATTTCTTTGCATACATGCATTGGAGTGCATTGCACATAGGGAAAGGAGGACTGTTGAGATGAAGAAGGAATTTCACCAGGTGCTGCATGCATACAAATGACACCTGCTGAAATTCCATTTTCTATACAACTGTTAAAGATACAGGAGTCCTGCCCTCCTTTCCACAGGGTATCGCCTCCCCTGCATCCCTCTACAACCTTAGGTGTAGAAAGGGCCTTTGAGGGCTCTAAGGTTTTCCCAGCAGACAGAGAGCAGACGTTGTGGGCCAGCAGAGGGGGAGAACCAGGGCCTGGTTCAAAGACCAGCAGCATGGTCTTTGAGTGAGGGCAAGCTGACATTGGCCATTGGGAACAGTGGACTGGCAAAGGTGGCAAGGAATGTAGTTGGGGGCAACATGTTCAGGTGTGTGGCATGACCACACCTGCGTGCACGGGGGCAGAAAAGGCAGTGCTCAGCATGATCTGTGAGCATGGGACTCCGTCCTGAGATGTATCTTCCTCTGTGCACTGTGACAGGATCAGGTTTTAAGAGCTGGCCCCGTTTGTCATGTCCACTGTGTGGAACCTAATGCTTTCTGGGTGTGGTAGAGGCTGACTTAATCTTCAGACGTCACGGCATGAGCTCTTGTGATTAGCACAGTTAACATCACCCTGCAAGTGGCAATACTGTACACGTGAGTTTCCTCACTCCCTTCCCTTTTTTATTGTGCTAATTTACACCTGATCAGCCAATCACGTGTCACCCTGCCCCCATAGATTAGTTTCTGAGTGCATCCTTCTGATTGCCCTTTGACAGATAAATCATAGTCCTTCAGGGCAACAGAAACATTGGGGGGTTCAAAATGGGCAGCCGAGCCCGCTGATATTATCTTATGGGTGTGGAAGGGAGCAATGCAACCACATGACCAGCAGCTCTCTCAAAGTACCTCTTATGGTGAATACGTATTAGATGAGGAAGTGGTGATGTCACCCTGTGGAAACTAACAAGCTAGGTAACCATCAGTTTGGAAAGCACAAAACAACCCTGCCATCAGCTGTCTCTCTCAGCAGCTCTAGATACCTTACAGATGTACTTGCCTCTGTCAAAGACTTTTGGTTTGGGCCATTCAAACCCTTCGGAAATTTCCCTTTGATTTCTATAAGAGCCAAGAGCTCTTTCAACCGCTTGTCATGGGACTTGGTTTCCAGACCCCTCAGTGTCCTGCTTGTTGTCCTCTGGATACACTTCAGTTTATCAAAGTCGTCCTTAAAATGTGGCCGCCTGAACTGTACTCAGAAATCCAGATGCAGCCTGACCAATGTAAAACACAGTAGAACCATTACTTCTTGTGATTTAGAGATTTTCTTGACAAGGCCATTAATTGGCTGTTAATCATTTGTATCTACTTTTGGTTTTGTCTAGAACTGAGATCCAAGCACTACACAAAGAGCATTTCCTTCCTGCTTTTGCAATACGTAACCTCTAGGTGGCACTGTGGTATAGTAGAATAGCCCAAATGCACAAGTGAAATTGTGCTTTCTTTCACTTTTACATTTAAATACCGCATTTTCCCTGCTATATATATTTTAAAAAACCTCACTAAAAGTGCTCTTTAGACACAGAAATGAAACTGGTAGGCCACGACATCATCTAAAGAACCTGTAAACAACCATGAGTATGGAATGATGACCACACAGTAAATGCCTTATGTATGAAAGCCCTTGGACACTATGGGCCTTGCTAGACCTACCTGTTAATCCGATGGGGAGTAGGGGCGAGGCTGCGCTGCAGCTAGTGTGGGCCGTCACCCCAGTCTACATGTGACACGTGACGGGGTAAGGGAAAGCCCTGTTGCGTCTGCCATTTTTTAAAAAAACTTAAAGGGGCCATGTGCGCAGGAGCGCACCAACGATAAGGTAAGTCTTTTTTTTTAAAAAAAGGGTTCCCTGCTCCCCCTGCCCCCGATTTCCCCCCCACTATGTCTGTTGACCCCCCCCGCCCGCCCACTCGTTCACCCCCCCCGCTCGCTCACTCGCCCACCCAGCCCCCCACACACCTGCCCGCCCCTGCTCACTCGCTCGCCTATCCACCCCCTGCTTTCCCATCCTCCCCCTGCTCGCTCGCTTGCCCGTCCATCCCCTGCTCGCCCGTCTGCCCCCTGCTTGCTCGTGCCCCGCTTGTCCGTCCGCCCCCCCCACTCGCCATGTCCGATGCCCCCTCCGTCCCCCCCAGCTGCGATCTCCGATCCCCCCCCCAGCCACGATCTCCCCACCTTGGCTCCGCTCTTCCCCCCATCTCTCCTGCCGAGTCTGCTCTCTCCCCCCGGCCCCATCTCCCCCCCCCGTGATTCCCCCCCCCAGCCCGATGGGCACAGCGTGGCTTCTCCCAGTTACTTTCGAGTAAGCCGCATAGCTGGGAAAAGCCATGGAACCAGTTAGACCTTCCGCAGCCCTGGGCTCAGCCCGGGGCTGCGGTAATACCGGGCCACAAGCGGATCCAGTTATCCCGGGTCAAGGGAGAGTTTAGCCCAGGCTGACCCCAGGATCCCATGTGCGTCATCTGGATGCACAGGGGTGAGCCCGGGTATCAGCCCAGGCTAAACCCTCGTCTAGCAACGGCCTATGCTTCTGTTAATGAAGCCTAAAACTGCATTAACCTTTTAAGCAGTTGCATTGCATAGCTGGCTCATGTGCAGCATGTGACCAGGACACCCCAGTCCTTTTTACATGTACATCTGCCAAGCCAGAACTGTTGCATTTCAGAACTTCCAGCTATATTTCTAAGAGAGGCATTTGAACTTGTGAATCAGTGTCCGGAGGCTGTTTTGGGATGGATGAGTTGGGAAACCAACTACTCTGGATGGAAGTTTACAACTGGTCTTAGAAAGACTTGCACTGCCCGTAACGTGTGGTCTGAAAGACCTCCTAGATGTTGAGCTAACTGGGGAGATCCAGGTGGCTGCGGTGTCCAGGAGTGTGTCTTACCAGCTTAGGCTGGTACACCAGGTATGATCCTATCTGGAGAGGATGGACTTTGCCTCAGTTATCCATGTACTAGTGGCATCCAGGCTGGACTTCTAGAATACACTCTATGTGGGGTTGCCTTTGAAGATGGTCTGGAAACTTCAGCTGGTGCAGAATGCAGCCACTCAAATATTGGCGGGGGTGAGGCAATCCAATCATATAACAACTATGCTGCACCGGCTGGCAGTGTGTTTCCAAGCCCAATTTACAGTGCTGGTTTTGACCTTTAAAGTTTTAAATGTTTTGGGACAAAATTACTTGAAGGACTGCCTTCACACATTTAAGCTCAGCAAAGGCCTCCCTTTTCATTTGCCCATCTGTGAGAGCAGTTAGGTGGGTGACTACACAAGAGAGGGCCTTGTCTGCAGTGGCCCCTCGAATATGTTCCCATCAAGGGCCCCATCATTGTAGGCTTTTAAGAAGGCCCCGAAAGCTCTACTACTTTACTCTGGCCTTCCCGTTAAATTTTATTGGACTGGGTTGTAGCTGCAGTTGTAGGTTTTGGTATTCTACTGGTGTTTGCTGTTTTTTTAGGATGTTTGCTGTTTTTATTATTTTTATTATTGTATCAGTTTTCATTACGTGTGTTTTATTGTTGTACGGCATTTTGGAAAGGTTCCTGCCCTGAAAGGCAGCCAAGAAAAAAACACAGTTTAAATAAATAAATGAATAAATAAAGCTTTTTTCTGGACTCCATGTCTTGAGGCAGCAGCCTGCATACAACAGAGCTGCTTTTGAATCCTCTTCCCATTAAGAAATTTCTCTGTAAGCGGAAAAGCGCATGCCAGAGAGAAGTCTGCTAAAACATTCTTCCTGAAATGCAAATTTTCTACATTCATGTAGAGGTTTCCTCGCCTGCCCGCGCACCCCCCCCCCCCGCACTTCATAGAGAAGCATTGAAACATATAACACTCCCCCACCACCCAGGCCACATCCTGAAGTGGTACAGTCCAGGAAAAGCTTTGCTACTTTATTCTTCATAAAGTATAAACAGTCCATAAGTGTCCCCCCCACCCCGTATGCTGTTCTAAAGTTTTGTTTCTTAGGTGTGGGTGAGCCTCCCCACCCCACATTAGTGTAGGGGGAGGATTCACTTTTCTTTTGTTCACTTTCTTGTTTTAATTATATATATGATATATATCCAGAAGTCAGTTAGGAGAGTCATATCTGAATTTTAGATATGAGAGTCATATCTGCAGCTTTACTCCTAAATTGAACCTGAGCCAGATTTTGTTAAATGCAGCGTGACCATATGAAAAGGAGGACAGTGCTCCTGTATCTTTAACAGTTGTATTGAAAAAGGAATTTCAGCAGGTGTCATTTGTATGCATTCAGGCCCTGGTGACACTCTCTCTACTTTATCACAACAGTTAAAGCTGCAGGAGGCTTGCCCTCTTTTGTATCTGGTCACTCTAGTATAGCTCCTGCAGCTTTAACTGTTGTGATGAAGAGGGAATTTCACCAGGTTCTCCATATATACAATTGACACCTGCTGAAATTCTCTTTTCAATACAACTGTTAAAGATACAGGATCTATGTATGTCCTCCTTTTCATATGTGCAATGCACTCCAATGCATGTCTATACAGAAATACAACCCATTGTGTTCAGATACTTGGTCTCAGGTAGTTGTATAGAGGATTGAGACTTAGGGCACAATCCTATGCATGTTTAGACTGGAAAAAAAGTCTTATCACTCCCGACATTTCCCAGTCAACATGCTTGGAGTGGTAAGATTCCCCCACTCCCTGTCTAAACATGCATAGGATTGTGCCCTTGGTGTTCCTGTTCCTGTTATGTGTAAAGTAAAGCCTAAAACATACCACATTGGGGCTTGCAGATTAAGTTATCGATGAACTAGGGTAGTGTTCAGTTCCAGTAATTTGCAGATTTAAAACGCTTGAACTTGAGCCTCCCCCACTTCCAGTGAACAAGGTACAGTCAATTCCTCACCCCGATTAAAACAACAACAACAACTTTTCACATTCCACTGCTGTTTTCGGGATATGACATCAAAAGTGCTGAAATGTTTCAGGGAATGCTGGCCTCCAGTATTTTGGACTCTAAATCTGGATTCTGGTTAACTCTTTCCCAGCTAAATCAGACACTGGTGTAGAGGACAAGGTGGCCACTAGCTTAGGTGACTTTAAAAGGGGCTTTCATCAATTCCCGGAGGCTAGGGCTCCTAAAACTCCTAGTGCTGAAAAGGCCTTGTGTGACTTTTCTGCCTCCCCCACCCCAACAATATTTTTTATTTATTTGTTTGTTTATTTATTACATTTATATACCGCCCCACAGCCGAAGCTCTCTGGGCAGGTCACAAAATGGAAAGAAAGAAGAAGAAAAAAGAGGGAAGAAGCAGTAGGAAAACATGGGAAGGCTGAAGACAACAACATCTGGACCTCCTGTAAATTCTGTGAAAGAGACAGAATTTACTGGACAATGCCCTGTAAGAGCCCCATCTAGTAGCACCCTAGATATATATCAATATCCCAGATGCTGAGAGACCCAAAGAACTGGCAGGAGATACTGCCTCCATGCCTTGCTTGGGAGCATCCCAGAGTTATCTGGCTGGGCCCGGTTGGAAACAAGGATGCTGGAATAGATTTGTTCCATGTCTGATCCAAAACGGCTCTTCTTTGTTTGTTTGTTTTTTGCTTTTGGTAAATATGTAGGGCCAGATTCTCATCCATCTTAATATCTGAGCTGTTCCGCTTACATCTCCAGTGCTTGTACACTCCCCATCCTAAAGGTCAAGAGTGTTGAAGGGCCCATGGCCAAATCCAGCCCAATTGGGGACCAAATCTGGCCCTATGGAGTTCTCCACCCCTTGCCCTTGCCCTTGCCCTACCCCTTTCATACAACCACCACGTATTCAACAAGTTCCTGGCTTTTGCTCATTCCCCACCTCCCATTCCCTAACTACTACCACAAGATGTAGTGATGGCCACCAATTTGGATGGCTTTAAAAGGAGTTGGATAAATTCCTGAAGGAGAAGGCTATCAATGCTACTAGTCCTGATGACTATGTGCTACCTCCAGTATCAGAAATTTAGGGTGACCATATGAAAAGGAGGACAGGGCTCTTGTATCTTTAATAGCTGCATAGAAAAGGGAATTTCAGCAGGTATCATTTGTATATATGGAGAACCTGGTGAAATTCCCTCTTCATCACAGCAGTTAAAGCTTCAGGAGCTATACTAAAGTGACCGGATTTAAAAGAGGACAGGGCACCTGCAGCTTTAACTGGTGTGATGAAGAGGAAATTTCACCAGGTTCTCCATTTATACAAATGACACCTGCTGAAATTCCCTTTTCAATACAACTCTTAAAGATACAGGAGCCCTGTCCTCCTTTTCATATGGTCACCCTAATCAGAAGCAGTAAGCCTATCTACACCAGTTGCAGGGGAACATGAGTGGGAGGTTGCTCCCATATCCTGCTTGTAGTTTCCTGATCGACATCTGGTTGGCCACAGTGTGAACAGAGTGCTAGACTAGATGGACCCTTGGTCTGATCCGGCATGGTTCTTCTAACATTCTTACATTTTATATAACCACTAGATGGTGCTGTAGTGGAAAAAACTGTATGAAATTACATGACAATCTCATTCCATCATTTCTATATAATATCACATTTTCCTTGTTGGAGGGGGGGGGGGCGGGAGGAACTGTGATAATGGTTACAAAATACAGGAGAGCCCCTGGAGGATGACGGCATCTTGTAGAGGAACCACAAACTACCATGAGAATAATTGTTTTAAATGGATATTGTTGTTTTTATACTTTTGATGGTTGTTATAACTTTTGTATATTTGTTTTTAATGTTCACTGTTTTTAACTTTTGTAAACTGCCCAAAGAGCTTTGGCTATGGGGTGGTATATAAATGTAATAAATAAATTAAATAAATAAATATGAGCAAACAATCATGAGCACAAAACTAAAAGCCTCCTATAGAAAGGTTTGTACAGTCAACCAATGCAGTTAACTAATTAATGACAACTGTACAAATATTGCAGTAAAAAGAGAGTATGAAGAAAGACTCTCTGAAACTGCCAGACTTTATATTTTATAGAGAGTTTGTGTCTGTTAGTCTGGGTGCTCGAATGTACTTCCGTATCCATATTCTGTCCCAATTAGTCACCTAAGTGCAACTGGTTCAGAATGAGGGGAGGGTTCCCTCTTCCCCTTGCCAGCTATCCTCTTGCAATCAGTTCATTCTCCTTTGCAAAGATATGCAGAAACAACCCAAAAGGAGAAAGTGCATTTTGCAGGGACAAACACAATTGTGAAACACATACTCTGTTTCAGCTCAGCACCAGTCATTTCTCCTTTGTGACTATCCACCCTGTTGTCCATCTGTTTAGTTACATTCTGGGTTTGTAGTACCTCATCCCTCACCTGTAGACCTCTTACAGTGACTCCCAGGAGTGGGCGGGACCCTATGGGGTCCTTATATTCATATACATTTCATAAAAAGTTGCCTAGGGTGACCGTATGAAAAGGAGGACAGGGCTCCTGTATCTTTAACAGTTGTATTGAAAAGGGAATTTCAGCAGGTGTCATTTGTATATATGGAGAACCTGGCGAAATTCCCTCTTCATCACAACAGTTAATGCTGCAGATGCCCTGCCCTCTTTTAAAATGGTCACTCTAGTATAGCTCCTGCAGCTTTAACTGTTGTGATGAAGGGGGAATTTCAGCAGGTTCTGCATATATAGAAATGACACCTGCTGAAATGCCCTTTTCTATGGAACTGTTAAAGATACAGGAGCCCTGTCTTCCTTTTCATATGGTCACCCTAAAGTTGCATATATTTTATGAAGTTTCAAAAGCATGGGAATACACCATAGAAAAGATGGTGACACAGATCTCACTCTTGTCTCCAGCTCATGCCATCCACATTGACTTGTTTTTCCCCTTTTCTCTAGCTGTATTGGACTCCTTATCTACCCAACCTTGCTATCTTTGCTTTCTCTTCACAGCTTCTCAGCTGTGGAGAGAGAGGAGTGGGAAGCAACTCATGGAAAGAGCAAAGAGTTGTGAGGGGCATCTTGGAGAGCACCAATATTTTCCTCCCCCTCTTGAACATCTGGATGAATAACACTCTTTCAAAGGACAGTTTGAAGAGCAGACAAGAATTCTTGGAAATCTTTATAAAACAGTTGGCTGCAAAACAAGACAGGGATGGATGGCTTGGATAAAATGGGTGGAGACTTTTGCAGGCTGATGGGAGTTTGGGATGCAGCCAAGGTCACTTATTCAATGAAGGGGCAGGATTTGCTGGTTGAGAACCACTACTTTCAGGGACAATTGAGCTACCACAACTCTGTCTAAGGCCTGTTCTAATCATCAATAGTTTCCCCAGTTCCAGCTTTATGAGCTTTACTGATCCTTGGAAAAGCAAACAAGTTTAAAGACCAAGAGCCCTTAAGCACTGGATTTTTGGGGAATTTGTCAGCTCTGATAGATACTTTCAGGTGAGGAGAAGGCCTGGCCACAGCTCAAAACACTATGTGTGATCATATAGAGGGCCACTAAAGTACAAAGAAAGGTTCTACTTAGGAAGCTCACATGACTGGCTGACTAAGCTCACCCTATCTTAACTAAGGGGCTTTCTTCATGCTCCACTACCAAACCCCGTGGTTTCACTGGTGCCGGGTGGCAGCAAGTTATCCAGATGGAGGGAGGCAGTGTGCGCATTCCAGCAGCCAGGCTTGCTGAGCCTGCCCCCTCCTCATCCTGTGGCTTCTGGTGACCAATGGCAGGTTGCCTTCTACCCAGGGATGCCCCCCAGAGCAGCACCTGAGTGAGGACAGACAGGAAGAGCCACACTGACCTTGCTCGGGCAGAAAAAGTCATGGTAAATCCCTGACTTTTCTGCTCCGCATCTTCAGCTTTTTACCCCAGGGTGGCTCCGAATTGGTGACAGTGTCATATAACTGACACAGAGCAGATTTGGAGCCACCCTGAGGCTAACACAATGTTTAGACAGTAGGGGTGTGGAAAGTGAGTCTTCTCTGCCTTGAAATTAAACCTGGAGCTCCATAAAGGTGATTCTCTACCTTGATTTCAGAGCCCCTCCCCCTCTCTCCGCCTCGTTGAATTACCCATCAAAGAACCGTTCAGCATTCCGGTAACCACTACTAACAGAAATGCTTATAGCTCCCTCATTTTTAAAGATAAAGAGGTAAAGCTTGGCACAATTATAGCTCTCAAGGAGGGCTTTAGCCACACCAAGTCTGAATCAGTTCCATTCATGCCTTGATTTTTAGGATTTTTTTTAAAAAAATCCTCACTCTAGCCTTCTCCAACCTGGTGTCCTCCAGATCTATTGGGTGGAGCATCCCCCCGTTGCACCCAGCCACTGAAATAAAGAGCCTGCCTGTGCCTGACTCAAGTGTAGAAGCTTTCTCACTCACCATGCCAGCCAGCCAGCCCAGCAGCACTTTCACACTGTGGAAATGTGGATGATTGACTTCTATGAAACACGCTCCTTTTCTCCCTCCCCCCATGGCCAGAATCAGCAGCCAGTTAGTGTTTCCCACTTCCCTGAACACTGTGATTAGAGGAGAACATGGTCAGGGATAGCACTGTGGCTATTCCTATTGGTTAGCCACAGAAGTTACTCCTCACCGTGCTCAGCGTCTTCCAAATATGGAGATATTCACTTTAGACACACACAGCAGCAGCAGTAGCGACAGGATAATTCCAGAGATGTTAGCAGCTCCAATTGGGCACATCTCCACTCTGAAATCGATGGGTTTGGAAGCAGCCAATCTCTGCTCTGGAAGATCAAATGCTCTGTGGATGTTTGCGGTTATGAGATAATTTCGGGGCGGAGTGCACACCCCTAATAGACAGCCCCTAACTGAGCACTGTTTGGGATTTCTTTCTGCATCATCCCTGCTTTTATTTGTTCACTGTCAGATTCCAAAGACGAGTCCTACCACGGGAGCTAAAGTGGAAGACGTGTGGCTCTACCAACTCCTCTTTTCTCTCTTCTCACTAATCAAATATATCTATCCAAGATGTGCAGGGAGCTGCTACCAGGTAAGTAAGTATAGGAATAGCCTTGGTAGTTTCAAAGGGGAAAGGCCTGGGACCCCCTCCCTATAGGGCATCGCTTTCCCCTGTGGGCTGTGATTAGCATGGGACTAGCACAGTATGAACCGGCACTTTCCAGCTCATGCACTTAAGGGCTGGATTATGCCTTATCTTCATCCAGACCAGACAAGTTTATCTCAGGAAGTCAAATCATTGGCAGTTGGTAGGTATCTAAATATTTTCCAGTAAATTATTCCTCAACTTCCTCTAGATGTTAAATGCTTTTAAGATGTTTGCTTAGAACGGGGGTTTCTAATGCTGCTCCTCATAAAGAAGGATATAGGGCCAAATGCGACATTTTCTAAATCGAAATAAATGGCCTCTCTTGAAATGTCTGACTGCAAAGGGACCCCACCCCCACCCCAGCCAAAGGGCCTCTTATCCCTGCTGCTTTTAGCTCTGTTTATTGGACTCTTAGCCATTGAGCTGAGGAACCATTCAGAATTTACTGGAGGTAGCCATTAAAGGTATGCATCATGAACTGGCACAATTTGCAGGAGATACAGTGCTCCTTGTTATTAATATTGCCACAGCCTTCTCCTCAACCTCTCAGAGGGAAATTGAGCACTTCACTAATGGACCTGGGCTCTCCATTAATTGTAACAAATCTGAAATCTTGCCAATTCCCCACCCCCACCCCCGGGACAGTCAGTGTTGCAGAGTCATTCTCTTTTCAATGGGAAGACTCCCATTTGAAGTAGGTGGGGTGGGGTGGGGTGGGGAGAGGGCGGAACAGCTCTGTGACTGACACATTCTTACAGAAATGGTAGACCCAAAGACGTTCATCCACTACTATTGTATGTGATTTATACTGCGCAGTTGGTTCGCCCAGTGCACTGCATTCTCTCCCATGAATATCCAGTTTTAATCTAGGAAACCTCCCAAGCACTTCCATTTCAAGGGGGTCAAGTCAGGCTTGTGTAACACAGAGAGGGCATGTGCTGGTGGGTATTTGTGCCAAGATTTCTAGATACACCATGAATTCTGCCCTTGAGGTAATGGTGCCATTTTGAAGATGTCTGCTATGAGATTTTAAGAACATAAGAGCCATCCTAGATCAGGCCAAGGGTCCGTCTAGTTCAGCGTTCTTTTCACGGTGGCTAAATAGCTGTCAATAAGAAACCCACAAGCAGGACAACAGTGTAACAACATCTTTCCACCCATGTTTCCTAGCAACTGGTATGCATAGGCATACTGGTGGTAGCAAATAGCCATAAGGACTAGTAGCCATTGACAGCTTTCTTCTCCGGGAATTTATCCAACCCCCTTTTAAAGCCATCCAAACTAGTGGCCATCACTATATCTTGTGGAAGTGAATTTCATAGTTTAACTGTGCTGCATGAAGAAGTATTTCCTTTTATCTGTCCTAATCTCCCACCAATCAACTTCATGGATTGTCTCCGGCTTCTAGTATTGTGAGAGAGGGAGAAAAATGCCTCCCTATCCACATTCTCCACACCGTGCATAATTCTGTACACCTCTATCATGTCTCCCCTTAGCCTCCTTTTTTCCAAGCTGAACAATCCCAGCTGTTGCAACCTTCTCTCATAAGGGAGATGCTTCAGCCCCTTGATCATTTTAGTTATCCTTCTCTGCACTTTTTTTTAAAAATTCTACAATCTTTTTTTAGGTGCAGTGACCAGAACTGTACATAGTATCCAAATATGATTGCACCATAGTTTTGTATAAGGATAGTATGATATTGGCAGTTTTATTCTCAGTTCTGTTTTTAATTATGCCTAACATGGAGTTTGCCTTTTCTTTCTTTTTTTAATAGCAGCTGCAAACTGGGGTGACATTTTCATCGAGCTGTCTGCCACAACCCCAAGACCTCTTTCTTGGTCAGTCGCTGCCAGCTCAGATCCCATCAGGTTATACTTGAAGCTGGGATTTTTTGCCCCAGTGTGCATCACTTTGCACTTGCTTACACACTCCTACATTCTTCCTTGGAAGAAAATAAATGTATCTGTTCTAGCAATATTGATGATGATGATGATGATGAGAGGAGGAAGAGGAGGAGGAAGAGGAGGTTGGATTTTTAAGAATAAACATTTTTGGTATTCCTTCCTCTTCTGAATTTTTATCCTCCTTTTGTCTACTGAGAAACATGTGCCCCAGTGGCAAACATCAAAGGAATCATCCTGAGCATACAAAGGCTTACGTAAGGCTTCTACCAGACAACAGGTGCTTGGGCTACCCATTGACAGAATTTTAATGCGTCCAGAGGACAGGCAAAAATGGTCGTGCTATATTGAAGTACGCAGGAAGGAATTCAGAGCATGCTCAGGTGCTGCATTAACTGAAAGGATGTTCCACTTTTGCATTCACATCAGAGGCATTTATGGCCCTCTGTTTTATCATCTGCTACATTTTTCTGTACGCCAGAGACAACTGTATAAAATGCGATACTAGTCGACGTCTGCATATTAAAAAGTTGTTTTCAAAGCTGTGGGGCTGCCAACCAGCTGCTCCTCTGTATGGCAGTCACTGGAGACCACTGCAGATGCACAGTTGCTAGGGTCTGAAGAGCAAAAATGCTTGTGTCTCGGACTCCAAATTCCTCACATAAATCCCTGCAATCCTTGTGTTTTCAGAAAGATGCAGCCTGCTGCCGGGTGACCTGAAGAGGCAACACTTTGCTCTAGCAGCACACTGGGCTCACGGCAGACATTAAGGACCACATCATCTTAGTAATCACTCAAAGAGAAAATAAGGAGAGAAAGCATCGCAATTGCATAGTTTGATCTCGGGATGGTGGTGATGTGTGACTGTGTCTGCAGTAAGCACTCTTTTTCTTCTCAGTTAAGAAGGAAGCTGACTTATAACAGGTCAGACCATTTATCCATATGAATCAGTATTATCTACTCTAGCTAGAAGAAGCTCTCCAGAATAACAGTCTTTCTCATTACCGGCTACCAATTTTTTAAAAACTGGAGATACTGGAAGGAACTATGCTACTGCTTTAAAATGGTTTAGAATAGTAGTGACAACTGTTGGGGCCCAGGACACCAAGACCAGGGCCGGATCTACACTAGTCTTATAACGTTGCTAGTGTCCCTTTCTAATGTGGTTCTCTGTATCGTTTCTCTGTATCATGGGACACACTAGCGTGACTTACGTTTCGCTGCAATGGAACTTCAGGGCACATGGTTCAATCCTTCCGTTGTTCTCCCTCTTCTGTGAGAGCTGCTGGGTTTGCTCCGTCCACTGCCTGCCTCATTCCTAGCTAGCAGGGCAGGGCAATAGGGGACGGTGTAAAAGCCGGAACGGAACGGAACAGGCCGGAACAGCCCCATGATATTAAAAAATCATACCAAAAACAGTGGCATGTGTTAGCAACACTTGAGAACAATATTTTAGGACTAAAACCATACCAATATTATATCACTATTAACCCCAAAACTCCCAAAACGACGTCCGGAACAGAATGGGATGGCCGGAACGGCCACTAGGGAACGAGCGATATCAACCAAACTCACCAGTCATGCATAACTAAATGGCAGGGATGCAATAAGCCCCAAAAGTTGCCCCGAAACCACGTTCAGATACCCGTTACGGGCAAAAACGCGTATTGCGCAAAATGGGCCGTAACAGCAGCTTCCCAATGAGGAAAGTAAACCAAACTCACCAGATGCACATAACTAGGTGGGACAAATATAGAAAGCTCCAAACGTTGCCCCGAAACCACGTTCAGATACCCATTCCGGGCAAAAACGTGTACTGCGCAAAACCGGCCGTAACGGCAGCTTCCCAATGATATAAGTCAACCAAACTCACCAGAGGCACTTGAAAAGGTGGGACAAATATAGAACGCTCCAAAAGTTGCCCCGAAACCACGTTCAGATACCCGTTCCGGGCAAAAACGCGTATTGCGCAAAAACGGCCGTAACGGCAGCTTCCCAATGAGGTAAGTCAACCAAACTCACCAGAGGCACTTGACAAGGTGGGGCAAATATAGAAAGCTCCAAAAGTTGCCCCAAAACCACGTTCAGATACCCGTTCCAGGCAAAAACGCGTATTGCGCAAAACGGCCGTAACGGCAGCTTCCCAATGAGATAAGTCAACCAAACTCACCAGATGCACTTGACTAGGTGGGGCAAATATAGAAAGCTCCAAAAGTTGCCCCAAAACCACGTTCAGATACCCGTTCCGGGCAAAAACGCGTATTGCGCAAAAACGGCCGTAACGGCAGCTTCCCAATGAGGAAAGTCAACCAAACTCACCAGATGCACATAACTAGGTGGGACAAATATAGAAAGCTCCAAAAGTTGCCCCGAAACCACGTTCAGGTACCCGTTCCGGGCAAAAACGCGTATTGCGCAAAAACGGCCGTAACGGCAGCTTCCCAATGAGGTAAGTCAACCAAACTCACCAGAGGCACATGACAAGGTGGGACAAATATAGAACGCTCCAAAAGTTGCCCCGAAACCACGTTCAGATACCCGTTCCGGGCAAAAACGCGTATTGCGCAAAAACGGCCGTAACGGCAGCTTCCCAATGAGGTAAGTCAACCAAACTCACCAGATGCACTTGACAAGGTGGGGCAAATATAGAAAGCTCCAAAAGTTGCCCCAAAACCACGTTCAGATACCCGTTCCGGGCAAAAACGCGTATTGCGCAAAAACGGCCGTAACGGCAGCTTCCCAATGAGATAAGTCAACCAAACTCACCAGATGCACTTGACTAGGTGGGGCAAATATAGAAAGCTCCAAAAGGTGCCCCAAAACCACGTTCAGATACCCGTTCCGGGCAAAAACGCGTATTGCGCAAAACGGCCGTAACGGCAGCTTCCCAATGAGGTAAGTCAACCAAACTCACCAGATGCACTTGACAAGGTGGGGCAAATATAGAAAGCTCCAAAAGTTGCCCCAAAACTACGTTCAGATACCCGTTCCAGGCAAAAACGCGTATTGCGCAAAACGGCCGTAACGGCAGCTTCCCAATGAGATAAGTCAACCAAACTCACCAGATGCACTTGACTAGGTGGGGCAAATATAGAAAGCTCCAAAAGTTGCCCCCAAACCACGTTCAGATACCCGTTCCGGGCAAAAACGCGTATTGCGCAAAAACGGCCGTAACGGCAGCTTCCCAATGAGGAAAGTCAACCAAACTCACCAGATGCACATAACTAGGTGGGACAAATATAGAAAGCTCCAAAAGTTGCCCCGAAACCACGTTCAGGTACCCGTTCCGGGCAAAAACGCGTATTGCGCAAAAACGGCCGTAACGGCAGCTTCCCAATGAGGTAAGTCAACCAAACTTTCCAGAGGCACATGACAAGGTGGGACAAATATAGAACGCTCCAAAAGTTGCCCCGAAACCACGTTCAGGTACCCGTTCCGGGCAAAAACGCGTATTGCGCAAAAACGGCCGTAATGGCAGCTTCCCAATGAGGTAAGTCAACCAAACTCACCAGATGCACTTGACAAGGTGGGGCAAATATAGAAAGCTCCAAAAGTTGCCCCAAAACCACGTTCAGATACCCGTTCCGGGCAAAAACGCGTATTGCGCAAAACGGCCGTAACGGCAGCTTCCCAATGAGATAAGTCAACCAAACTCACCAGACGCACTTGACTAGGTGGGGCAAATATAGAAAACTCCAAAAGGTGCCCCAAAACCACGTTCAGATACCCGTTCCGGGCAAAAACGCGTATTGCGCAAAACGGCCGTAACGGCAGCTTCCCAATGAGATAAGTCAACCAAACTCACCAGATGCACTTGACTAGGTGGGGCAAATATAGAAAGCTCCAAAAGTTGCCCCAAAACCACGTTCAGATACCCGTTCCGGGCAAAAACGCGTATTGCGCAAAACGGGCCGTAACGGCAGCTTCCCAATGAGGAAAGTCAACCAAACTCACCAGATGCACATAACTAGGTGGGACAAATATAGAAAGCTCCAAAAGTTGCACCGAAACCACGTTCAGATACCCGTTCCGGGCAAAAACGCGTATTGCGCAAAAACGGCCGTAACGGCAGCTTCCCAATGAGGTAAGTCAACCAAACTCACCAGAGGCACATGACAAGGTGGGACAAATATAGAACGCTCCAAAAGTTGCCCCGAAACCACGTTCAGATACCCGTTCCGGGCAAAAACGCGTATTGCGCAAAAACGGCCGTAACGGCAGCTTCCCAATGAGATAAGTCAACCAAACTCACCAGAGGCACATGACAAGGTGGGACAAATATAGAACGCTCCAAAAGTTGCCCCGAAACCACGTTCAGATACCCGTTCCGGGCAAAAACGCGTATTGCGCAAAAACGGCCGTAACGGCAGCTTCCCAATGAGGTAAGTCAACCAAACTCACCAGATGCACATGACAAGGTGGGACAAATATAGAAAGCTCCAAAAGTTGCCCCGAAACCACGTTCAGATACCTGTTCCGGGCAAAAACGCATATTGCGAAAAACGGGCCGTAACGGCAGCTTCCCAATGAGGTAAGTGAACCAAACTCAACAGATGCACATGACAAGGTGGGACAAATATAGAAAGCTCCAAAAGTTGCCCCGAAACCACGTTCAGATACCTGTTCCGGGCAAAAACGCATATTGCGCAAAACGGGCCGTAACGGCAGCTTCCCAATGAGGTAAGTGAACCAAACTCAACAGATGCACATGACAAGGTGGGACAAATATAGAAAGCTCCAAAAGTTGCCCCGAAACCACGTTCAGATACCTGTTCCGGGCAAAAACGCATATTGCGAAAAACGGGCCGTAACGGCAGCTTCCCAATGAGGTAAGTGAACCAAACTCAACAGATGCACATGACAAGGTGGGACAAATATAGAAAGCTCCAAAAGTTGCCCCGAAACCACGTTCAGATACCTGTTCCGGGCAAAAACGCATATTGCGCAAAACGGGCCGTAACGGCAGCTTCCCAATGAGGTAAGTGAACCAAACTCAACAGATGCACATGACAAGGTGGGACAAATATAGAAAGCTCCAAAAGTTGCCCCGAAACCACGTTCAGATACCCGTTCCGGGCAAAAACGCGTATTGCGCAAAAACGGCCGTAACGGCAGCTTCCCAATGAGGTAAGTCAACCAAACTCACCAGATGCACATGACAAGGTGGGACAAATATAGAAAGCTCCAATAGTTGCCCCCAAACCACGTTCAGATACCCGTTCCGGGCAAAAACGCGTATTGCGCAAAATGGGCCGTAACGGCAGCTTCCCAATGAAGTAAGTGAACCAAACTCACCAGATTCACATAACTAGGTGGGGCAAATATAGAAAGCTCCAAAAGTTGCCCCCAAACCACGTTCAGATACCCGTTCCAGGCAAAAACCCATATTGCTCAAAACGGGCCGTAACGGCGGCTTTCCAATGAGGTAAGTCAACCAAACTCACCAGATGCGCATTACTAGGTGGGACAGATATAATAACCTCTGAAATTTCCATGAAAGTCAGGTTCTGTTACCCATTCCGGGCCATAGTTCATATTCCCAAAATTAGCTGGAAAAGAAAATTATGGGTGAGGAAAATGAGGCACTATCTATTGTCGGGAAATTGCCTCGAAAGGCAACTTCTATGTGTGTGAATGCAATCAAATAAACTACTTTCATTGT
This sequence comes from Elgaria multicarinata webbii, assembly GCF_023053635.1. Classification (NCBI taxonomy): domain Eukaryota; kingdom Metazoa; phylum Chordata; class Lepidosauria; order Squamata; family Anguidae; genus Elgaria; species Elgaria multicarinata. The sequence goes on from NC_086172.1 coordinate 90,002,802, forward strand.
ACTAACTGGAACATTTGATAAACTTTCTCAGAATCCGGAGTGAAGTTCTGCAAAGATGGTTTCCTACAGAAGCCCATAGTTGTCATGTGGTTTGATAGTGTGCTTAAAATATCAGTCTATGATGGCATTGTTGGAGTTGGCCTGTCTCATTCCATCATGAAGCTTACAATGACCTGTGGCTATTCACATCTTTCAACCTAACTTATCCCACAGGGTTATTACAAAATTGGGAAAGGCCATTGTAGTTCACCATGCGTTTCTGGGTGGCGGGTGGGATATAAATGTTCTGTCAAAAAAGCCCAGGTCTTTTGAGGATTGCCATGGGAGTACTGGAGGCTGCATTCCAGGAAGTCCAAAAACGTGGCCCCCAACCCCTTCCAGGGCTGATGGAGGCCTTCCCCCTCAGCCCTTTCCCCCAGGAAATTGGGTGCCAGTCCCGGTTGCCCTGGAGATCTCCATTTTTCCAGAGGTCCCCCGGGTTTTCCGAGTCATCTGGTCACCCTTATCACACCAGGAGACAAAGCGTTAATGCCCACATTCCACAATCTTGACAGGTACCCCTCCCCTCCCCAAACATGGAATTTATTTTTAAAAGCCAATCACACAATTTTTAATTGTATGTTAGGTGTTTTGAATAGGTTAGCCCCATGTGAATAAGAGGGAGCTAGGTTGACCATTTGTTTGATTCAGTATAACCCATTGTCATTGGCTGTGATGTTCTGAAGCTTTATTAACATATACGCTTCTTTAGTCATATTCTTTATGACAACATGAATACAAGAAAAATAACCACAAACAGTAAGAACAAAAACAATGTACATAATATCTATCTATATATACTCTTTCTCTCTCTCTCTCTCTCTCTCTCTCTCTCTCTCTCTGTTTGTGTGTGTGTGTATGTGTGTGTAAATGTAAATGCTAACATATAGCACCTGTTAACATAAATTTTTGCCTACAGTGTAGATTATTCATTTCTCACAACACTTTGGACATTTGAATATACCACGAGAAGATTGATTTATCTCAAGGCAAGAGAGATGGTACCAGTCCTGACATGCTCCCTCGCACAGAACCATGGTGTCCCTCTTGGGTTTCTTGCACTGATCACCCATTAAGCACAAAGACCAAGATGAAGTGTAATACTGTTGTATTGCTGAAGACAAGAACTGGATTGTAGAGAATGCTCCTTTCGGTGATTTTCTAGAAACAGGACTATTGAATTGCTGTCCACCTATTAATGTGCGTATGGTGAGTTTGGTTGACTTACCTCATTGGGAAGCTGCCGTTACGGCCGTTTTTGCGCAATACGCGTTTTTGCCCGGAACGGGTATCTGAACGTGGTTTTGAGGCAACTTTTGGAGCTTTCTATATTTGTCCCACCTTGTCATGTGCATCTGGTGAGTTTGGTTGACTTTCCTCATTGGGAATCTGCCGTTACGGCCGTTTTTGCGCAATACGCGTTTTTGCCCGGAACGGGTATCTGAACGTGGTTTTGAGGCAACTTTTGGAGCTTTCTATATTTGTCCCACCTTGTCATGTGCATCTGGTGAGTTTGGTTGACTTACCTCATTGGGAAGCTGCCGTTACGGCCGTTTTTGTGCAATACGCGTTTTTGCCCGGAACGGGTATCTGAATGTGGTTTCGGGGCAACTTTTGGAGCTTTCTATATTTGTCCCACCTTGTCATGTGCATCTGGTGAGTTTGGTTGACTTTCCTCATTGGGAAGCTGCCGTTACGGCCCATTTTGCGCAATACGCGTTTTTGCCCGGAACGGGTATCTGAACGTGGTTTTGGGGCACCTTTTGGAGCTTTCTATATTTGTCTCACCTTGTCATGTGCATCTGGTGAGTTTGGTTCACTTACCTCATTGGGAAGCTCTCGTTACGGCCCGTTTTGCGCAATACGCGTTTTTGCCCGGAACGGGTATCTGAACGTGGTTTCGGGGCAACTTTTGGAGCTTTCTATATTTGCCCCACCTAGTTATGTGAATCTGGTGAGTTTGGTTCACTTACTTCAGTGGGAAGCTGCCGTTACGGCCCATTTTGCGCAATACGCGTTTTTGCCCGGAACGGGTATCTGAACGTGGTTTCGGGGCAACTTTTGGAGCTTTCTATATTTGCCCCACCTTGTCAAGTGCGTCTGGTGAGTTTGGTTCACTTACCTCATTGGGAAGCTGCCGTTACGGCCGTTTTTGTGCAATACGCGTTTTTGCCCGGAACGGGTATCTGAAAGTGGTTTTGAGGCAACTTTTGGAGTTTTCTTTATTTGTCCCACCTTGTCATGTGCATCTGGTGAGTTTGGCTCACTTATCTCATTGGGAAGCTGCCGTTACGGCCGTTTTTGCGCAATACGCGTTTTTGCCCGGAACGGGTATCTGAACGTGGTTTTGAGGCAACTTTTGGAGCTTTCTATATTTGTCCCACCTTGTCATGTGCATCTGGTGAGTTTGGTTGACTTACCTCATTGGGAATCTGCCGTTACGGCCGTTTTGCGCAATACGCGTTTTTGCCCGGAACGGGTATCTGAACGTGGTTTTGAGGCAACTTTTGGAGCTTTCTATATTTGTCCCACCTTGTCATGTGCATCTGGTGAGTTTGGTTGACTTACCTCATTGGGAAGCTGCCGTTACGGCCGTTTTTGCGCAATACGCGTTTTTGCCCGGAACGGGTATCTGAATGTGGTTTCGGGGCAACTTTTGGACCTTTCTATATTTGTCCCACCTTGTCATGTGCATCTGGTGAGTTTGGTTGACTTTCCTCATTGGGAAGCTGCCGTTACGGCCCATTTTGCGCAATACGCGTTTTTGCCCGGAACGGGTATCTGAACGTGGTTTTGGGGCACCTTTTGGAGCTTTCTATATTTGTCTCACCTTGTCATGTGCATCTGGTGAGTTTGGTTCACTTACCTCATTGGGAAGCTGCCGTTACGGCCGTTTTTGCGCAATACGCGTTTTTGCCCGGAACGGGTATCTGAATGTGGTTTCGGGGCAACTTTTGGAGCTTTCTATATTTGTCCCACCTTGTCATGTGCATCTGGTGAGTTTGGTTGACTTTCCTCATTGGGAAGCTGCCGTTACGGCCCATTTTGCGCAATACGCGTTTTTGCCCGGAACGGGTATCTGAACGTGGTTTCGGGGCAACTTTTGGAGCTTTCTATATTTGCCCCACCTTGTCAAGTGCGTCTGGTGAGTTTGGTTCACTTACCTCATTGGGAAGCTGCCGTTACGGCCGTTTTTGTGCAATACGCGTTTTTGCCCGGAACGGGTATCTGAAAGTGGTTTTGAGGCAACTTTTGGAGTTTTCTTTATTTGTCCCACCTTGTCATGTGCATCTGGTGAGTTTGGCTCACTTATCTCATTGGGAAGCTGCCGTTACGGCCGTTTTTGCGCAATACGCGTTTTTGCCCGGAACGGGTATCTGAATGTGGTTTCGGGGCAACTTTTGGAGCTTTCTATATTTGTCCCACCTTGTCATGTGCATCTGGTGAGTTTGGTTGACTTTCCTCATTGGGAAGCTGCCGTTACGGCCCATTTTGCGCAATACGCGTTTTTGCCCGGAACGGGTATCTGAACGTGGTTTTGGGGCACCTTTTGGAGCTTTCTATATTTGTCTCACCTTGTCATGTGCATCTGGTGAGTTTGGTTCACTTACCTCATTGGGAAGCTGCCGTTACGGCCCGTTTTGCGCAATACGCGTTTTTGCCCGGAACGGGTATCTGAACGTGGTTTCGGGGCAACTTTTGGAGCTTTCTATATTTGCCCCACCTAGTTATGTGAATCTGGTGAGTTTGGTTCACTTACTTCATTGGGAAGCTGCCGTTACGGCCCATTTTGCGCAATACGCGTTTTTGCCCGGAACGGGTATCTGAACGTGGTTTCGGGGCAACTTTTGGAGCTTTCTATATTTGCCCCACCTTGTCAAGTGCATCTGGTGAGTTTGGTTGACTTTCCTCATTGGGAAGCTGCCGTTACGGCCCATTTTGCGCAATACGCGTTTTTGCCCGGAACGGGTTTCTGAACGTGGTTTTGGGGCACCTTTTGGAGCTTTCTATATTTGTCTCACCTTGTCATGTGCATCTGGTGAGTTTGGTTCACTTACCTCATTGGGAAGCTGCCGTTACGGCCCATTTTGCGCAATACGCGTTTTTGCCCGGAACGGGTATCTGAACGTGGTTTCGGGGCAACTTTTGGAGCTTTCTATATTTGCCCCACCTTGTCAAGTGCATCTGGTGAGTTTGGTTCACTTACTTCAGTGGGAAGCTGCCGTTACGGCCCATTTTGCGCAATACGCGTTTTTGCCCGGAACGGGTATCTGAACGTGGTTTCGGGGCAACTTTTGGAGCTTTCTATATTTGCCCCACCTTGTCAAGTGCATCTGGTGAGTTTGGTTCACTTTCCTCATTGGGAAGCTGCCGTTACGGCCCGTTTTGCGCAATATGCGTTTTTGCCCGGAACGGGTATCTGAACGTGGTTTCGGGGCAACTTTTGTGTCTTATTGCGTCCCTGCCATGGAGGTATGCATGACTGGTGAGTTTGGTTGATATCGCTTGTTCAGTAGTGGCCGTTCCGGCCATCCCATTCTGTTCCGGACGTCGTTTTGGGAGTTTTGGGGTTAATAGTGATATAATATTGGTATGGTTTTAGTCCTAAAATATTGTTCTCAAGTGTTGCTAACACATGCCACTGTTTTTGGTATGGTTTTTTAATATAATGGGGCTGTTCCGGCCTGTTCCGTTCCGTTCCGGCTTTTACACCGTCCCGGGCAATAGTCATAAGCACACACAAACCTCCTCCCAAAACATCTTAATGCAAGTCCCAGGGAATTGCCTGAATGTGTAGGAACCAGCCACTTTGCTGAAGCTAAGCGGCGCTGGGCCTGGTCAGAGTTTGGATGGGAGACCAAATTGAAAAGTTTTAGCAGCAGCCCCATTTAAGTCCCGCTGGTCATGAGTTTTGGACTTTGGACCCTTGTTAATTTTCTTGCAGGGAGCTACTGCACTCCTTTGAGCGCTCCTCAGCTCCTTTGCAAAGAGGGGGAAAATGTTAAAAAAAAGTCATAAAAAATCAACCAATGACCCAATTTGATTCAAATTTGGTATTTGAATTACTGTGCCAATTTTGGTGTCTTTACTATAAAAATTACGAAGGTGTAAGCATTTGTTTAAAATCCTGTTCCTACGCCCACAGCAGCGGCTGGGGTGAATCTTTTGCAAAAGGAGCACATTTAACGCTGGATGCATGGGACTACTTCACAATCAAAGCAGATTCTAAGGTGGAAAACTTCTGAGTCCTTTGCATGCAATTGTCAGTGATTGCACAGTATAACGCTGGTGTGATTTATCTACTGTAGCAGATAAGATAGCAAACCGGGCGAAGGAAGGAGAACAGGAAGTGGGCGGAGCAAACCCAGCAGCTCTGGGTTGCGAGAGGAAAATTACCGGTAGAACAAGGCACATGAATCTGTAGCCACGCTGGAACTAAGAAATAGAACCTGTAAGTACAACTCATTTGCAACGTTGGAGACCCAGGGTCACGTGACGCTGTGCGTCACAGTAACCCATTCAAAACGTTAGAATAACATCAGTGGAGATTCCCACCAGATCTACACCAAGCAGGATATTACACTTTGAAAACGTTTTGAAAACTGTACACGGAGTGCGTCCTGGGCCCCAACAGTTGTCACTACTATTATAGCAGTAGTGTAGATCCTGCCCATATCATTTTCAAAGCATTTTCAAAGTGTTTTATCCTGCTTGGTGTAGATCTGGCCACTAAGGATTGAAGCATGGACCTTCCGCATGAGGCATCTGAATGACAATGCCTGCCTCAGAGTTCGCTGCCTGGCAAGAAAGAGGAGACATGACATGGGAGACACATTCCATGAAACACCTTCTTCTTCTGGTATAAAGAGTCTCAGCGCCTGAGATGACTGAGTAATATTTTCAACCGCAGGTGTGATGGATCCCATGTGACATATTTTCAAAGGATCCAAAACCTGTTTTAAAAAATAATAATAAAGAGTTTGATGCACCCCATTATCTGAGCAATAGGATATTCTAGGGCAGCCACCAACGGCTGTCTGTAGTATAATGAAAAAGTCAAGCAATTCCTTGTGAGGAGAGACTACTGTAGTGCTTGTGGTGTTTTTGTGGTTTCTCTTTATTCAGGAAGCTGAGCATGATGGAGTCTGCAAGTACCCTATAAAGCTGCATGTGTTCCCCCAAAAGCAAACAATGCATCCTTAGTTGTCCTGGCTCTTTCTTGCCAGCAGCCAACTGCAAAACAGAGTTCTGCCTTGCCGGCTGCATTTAATTTCTAAGCTGTGTATCCAGCTTCCACAATGAAGTTGGCCAGTTTCCAGCCGTGAGTACTACTGAATGGAGGAGGGTGACCTGGTTCCTTACAGCTAGGAAGCTACCTTATACTGACTGTTGGTCCATCTAATTTGATATTGTTTATACAACCAATCCTTTTTGGACCCACAGGCATGTTTGTCAATTTGAGAAACTGTCCTGGGCACCACTACAAAATGGCTGCCATGGGAGGTGTGGCTAGTCAAAAAGGTCAAATAATCTGGCTAAAAGACTGCGTACAAAGCAGAGGTGGGGTCTGAGTCCCAACACATGGAACAATTCATTTGAACCAACAGTTTTCAGCACCAAAAAACACCTATTTCACAGAAGACAAACTCTTTTTCTCTCTCCATCCACCCTCAATCTCTGTGAGCCAACTCATTCCCCCTCCCCACTCTCTGTGGTTCACCACCAATACCCGCTTTCTCTCACACACAGCCATAAACATACACATGCTCTCACTCACCCCCTCCTACAAGCCCTCACCCACTGTCCATCCACATGTACACATACCTGCATGTGTACATACATGCTTACACACATAGCCCTCCTTTCTCCTCACTGCAAACCCAAGGGAAAAACACCCTCACTCTTTCTTAGGATCCCTCCAAAATCGCCCCCCCCAAAGCCCTTTCTCTCTCCCTTTCGGTTTCTCATACACATGCAGCCTCCATACTACCTTCCCCAGCTGCCCCGCAATGGCTTCCAGCTGGCTCACTCAGCCCCCCCTCCCCTGGACTTCAAGTTGCTCTCCTTCCTTCAACTGGCTTCCTCCTGGCTTTCCTGAGCTGGCTCTTTGGGGCCTTTCCTAGCCCACCCACAGCTTTGCCTAGCCCATGCTGCTCTCATTAGCCTCTCCTGACCACTCACCGGACACAAATGCCTTTTTCTTTCCCCCTCCTTTTTCTTGGTGGCTGGGCTCACCACAGAGGAAACCCCTTGGCCTGCAGCTGCCCACCACTCCGCACTGACTGACAGTGGCTACCCAGAGTTTCTGAAAGGGTTCCCCCCCCCTCAGCTCTCTATCTTGGAGATGCCAGAGACTGGACCCGGGGCATTCTGCATGCAGCCCATGGGCTCTCCCACTGAGCTACAGCACCTTCCCTTCAGCACTGCAAGCACGTAGTTGCTGAGCAGGTCACAGCGTTGGGTGAAAACGTGAGAGATGATGAAGGGACATAAGTATCGGGAGGGAAGAGAACAAAACCTACTTATTTCTGTTGCTCAACTATTATTTGAAGTTATTTTTTTCTAATCAAACAGAAACTGACTGCAAATACATTCATTGTATATATCACATCAAAGAAAGTTACCTGGGCCAATAAGCTTTTTATGGGTATTTCTGCATAACTAAGAGATAACACCAACCGTGGTGGTGCACAGAACACAGAAGCAAGGTGGACCCTGCCTAGAAACCTTGCAGTATCTTACCTTAAATTGTCTGCCTATCCTTTGAAAGGCCTCCAGCCAGTTCAACTGATTTGTTCCCCCCAAGCCGTCAGTCAAGACCCGCGCTGCATAAGCAATAAATGACAAAGAAACAGATGACAAAGAAAAGGCCGAAGTGCTCAATTCCAATTTTGGCTCAGTCTCCTTCCAAAAGCAAGCCCATGACCCCCTGGCAAAAGTGAAGTACAAGCTGGAGGGGCAAGATTGCAGTTTGAGATCGATAAACAAATGGTCAAGGAACACCCAGACCCTATACGAGGACGCTTTGGCAACTCATTATCCAAAAGCCCGCATCTGTGCTCCTCCAGAGTAGTACACACTAAAAGGAGCGCCGGTGTGGGCTTTGAAACTTCATGGGGTGCAGCCGCCCCTAGTGCCCCATTGCTAAACCACCCCATCTTCACCTGGACAACTTTGCCAGTGCAAAGGCAAACCGCCACCCCTCCCATCCTGCTGTGCTCACACTGGGGACAAGCAGGTTCCTCAATCCACTTTTAGCTAGTTTGTTTCTCTTTAACTGCGCAATTTTGCAGATATAGGGAGGCACAGAGATGGACCTCCCACACTGTCCTGATGAGCCCTCCAATAATTTGTTTTTTAAAAATAAATTTGTGTATTATTTCTTATTTATTACTGGAAGCTCTGCAGGGTCAGTGGAGGTGTGGAGGTGGTCCAATTAGGGCTCGCTATTGGCCGGGACATGCCCCCGGCGCAATGCTGGAGCAAGGTGAAAGACGACAAATTCACATCTGTGCCTTGCTGGGAGGAAAAAGTCAGTAAGTAGCAAACTTTTTTAAAGCGCATCTTTGGGGGTTTGCCCCTAAATGGCTACAGGATGGCGGCTGTGTCATCTGCCCAATCAGCCACTGAGCATTTACAGCAGGGCAAACAAGCCATCTAGAGGTACCCCTGATTTCTCTCAACGATTTCTTATCTCCAGGGCTCGATGAACTGCATCCTAGAGCAATAAAGGCCCTGGCAGAAGAACTCTCAGAACCACTTAGTCTGGCCTTGTCTAAACCAGCCATTTATTCCTGAATAATATCGCAGTCATCCCTACCAGACCACAAGACATTCACCTACTCCCGCTGTGATCGTGGGTCAACCCCTCAGTTATTCAGGAATATCGCTGACTGCTTTTGTCAATTTTATTTTATTTTTTTGCTCTCTCACTTCAGTCCCTAAGAATGCCCCCCACTTCCACAAAGCTGTTGCTGTTCAGAATGAGCTCCTAGCACAGTGAACAGCCAATCTGCTGTGAGGGGTGTGTGCGTATTTCATCACCGAGTGTTGTTTTTTACACAAATATATCAATGCGCAGGAGCGCATCTTCAACACTGCACCTATCCCCCCCTTGAATTGCTATGTGTCTGTGCTGGTGCACATCTTGAAGGAGGTTTTTTTTAAATTTTATTTATTTATTTATTGCATTTCTAGAGCACCCAATAGCCGAAGCTCTCTGGGCGTGTCCCATACCCATCTGTCCAGTCCCGCCCACTTCTCTCAATACCCATTTGGAACTGATGTCACGGGGCACACGTCCTCCCGCAATGGCTTCCCTTTACTTGCAGGAAACCTCCTTTGCGCATGACCCATGAGCGAAGATCCCAGAAGCGGGAAACCTCACAATTATCCCTCCTCCATTGTGAAAAGGCTGTAGGTGTAGATTAGCCCTCTGAGAAAATTTTGGAGCAGATTATAAAGAAGTCAATCTCTAATCACCTTGAAAACAATGCAGAGATAACTAGAAGCCAGCATGGATTTGTCAAGAAAAAATCCTGCCAGACTAATCTGATCTCATTCTTTGATTGGATAACCTCCCTTGTGGACTGTGGCAATGCTGTGGACGTCATATATCTTGACTTCAGCAAAGCTTTTGACAAAGTACCACATGGCATTCTGATCAGCAAACTAGCTAAAAGTGGGCTAGATGGAACAACTATTAGGTGGATCCACAGCTGGCTACAGAATCAGACTCAAAGAGTGCTTATCAATGACACCTTCTCAAATTGGTGAGAGGTGGGGTACCATAGAGATCAGTCCTGGGCCCAGATCTCTTCAACATTTTTATTAATGACTTGGATGAGGAGGTGCAGGGAATGCTTATCAAATTTGCAGATGACACAAAGTTGTGTGGGATAGCTAATATCCTGGAAAACAGAAGCAAACTTCAACGTGATCTTGATAGGCTAGAGCGCTGGGCTGAAAGCAACAGAATGAAATTGAATAGGGATAAATGCCATGTTCTACACTTAAGAGAAAGAAACCAAATGCAAAGTTACAAGATGGGGGATATTGGCTCAGCAATACTACAAGTGAGAAGAATCTTGGAATTATTGTAGATCACAAGCTGAATATGAGCCAACAGTATAATGTGGCTGCAAAAAAAGCAAATGCTATTTTGGGCTGCATTAATAGAAGTATGGCTTCCAATTCATGTGAGTTACTGGTTTCCCTCTATTCGGCACTAGTTAGGCCTAATCTTGAGTATTGCGTCCAGTTCTGGGCTCCACACTTCAGGAAGGATGCAGCCAAGCTGGAGGGGGTTCAGAGTAGGGTAATGAGGATGATCAGGGGTCTGGAAATAAAGCCCTATGAGGGGAGACTAAAAGAAGAAAAGACTAAGGGGAGACATGATAGCACTCTTCAATTACTTGAAAGGTTGTCATACAGAGGAGGGTCAGGATCTCTTCTTGATCATCCCAGAGTGCAGGACACAAACTAACAGGCTCAAGTTACAGAAAGCCAGATTCCATCTGGACATCAGGCAAAACTTCCTGACTGTTAGAGCAGTACAACAATGGAACAAATTACCTAGGGAGGTCATGGGCTCTCCCACACTAGAGGCATTCAAGAGGCAGCTTGACAGCCATCTGTCAGGTATGCTTTAAGGAGGAGTCCTGCACTGAGCAGGGGGGGTTGTACTCAGCCTTGTAGGCCCCTTCCAACTCTACTATTCTATAATTCTATGATTCGGCTTTACATAGGTTGGCTCCATGGACTTCAAAATTCAGAATTAAAGTTTTAGCAAAACAGTGAGCTGAATACTCGAGTGCTTATAATGCCCTCTATGTCATCAGAACAGCTTAGCTACTAACAAACCACAAGGGTTGGGATACATATGTCTGGCCTGAGCCACTGTGACATCACAGCAAATTGGCCACTCAAAGGTTGATAAGAAAGTTGACAATAGAAATAGGGTGACCATACGAAAAGGAGGACAGGGCTCCTGTATCTTTAACAGTTGTATTGAAAAGGGAATTTCAGCAGGTGTCATTTGTATGCATGCAGGCCCTGGTGACATTCTCTCTACTTTATCACAACAGTTAAAGCTGCAGGAGCCCTGCCCTCTTTTGTATCTGGTTACTCTAGTATAGCTCCTGGAGCTTTAACTGTTGTGATGAAGAGGAAATTTCAACAGGTGTGACATGCATACAAATGACACCTGCTGAAATTCCCTTTTCTATGCAACTGTTAAAGATACAGGAGCCCTGTCCTCCTTTTCATAAGGTCACCCTAATAGAAAGGAACTTAAAACAAGCTATAAGGGAACATTTCAATTAACAGGGAGGTTGAACAACTTTCACACTCCATTGTATTAACGCACTTAGTGAATTTTCAAACAGAACCAGGGTGGAAAGAAAGTGTGTGAAAAAATGTTGAGTTTGGAGGGAGTTGGGTGGCAGTGAAAAATTGATTCAGAACAAATATTGTTCCCTGGTCTGCCCTCAAAATCACCAGTGCAGCACAGAATTCCAATTCTGATTACTGAGCGCTGTAACAGAGTTCTTAAAGAAACAGGCACAATCTCTGGCAATTCTGGTTATGATGAAGTCCTCTAACTCTTACAGTTAGGATGGTCCTGATTCATGTTACAATGGAACATTTCTACACACACACACACACACTTTTTCAAAGCAGGAGTGTGTGAACATTTTCACGATTACATTTTCACCAATTCTCTTCACCTATTTAATCAGCACAGGGTGATCTTACAACTGCTAATATAGAATCATAACATTTCCTTTTATATACATATAGAATTATTACATTTCCCATTACATTTCCCTTCTTGCCAAGTGACTAAAACAACAACAATCCTGCACCACGTTGCCTTGTTTAAGCCACTACCATCCCCCGTATATTTTGTGAACAAAGTGGCAGTTAATCCTTCTGGGATATGGCAAATGCCCAAGCTAGCAAACAGGTATGTATCTTGCCCTTGGTCGGCCCCTCTTCCTTTTGCCTTCCACTTTCCCTAGCATCAGCCTCTTCTCCAGGGTATCCTGTCTTCTCATTATGTGGCCAAAGTACTTTAGTTTTGCCTTTAATACCATTCCCTCAAGTGAGCAGTCTGGCTTTATTTCCTGGAGTATGGACTGGTTTGATCTTCTTGCAGTTCACGGCACTCTCAGAATTTTCCTCCAACACCACAGTTCAAAAGCATCTATCTTCCTTCGCTCAGCTTTCCTTATGGTCCAGCTCTCGCAGCCATAGGTTACTACGGGGAATACCATTGCTTTAACTATGCGGACCTTTGTTGTCAGTGTGGTGTCTCTGCTCTTAACTATTTTATCAAGATTTGTCATTGCTCTCCTCCCAAGAAGGAAACGTCTTCTGATTTCCTGTCTGCAGTTAGCGTCTGCAGTAATCTTTGCACCCAGAAATACAAAGTCTGTCACTGCCTCCACGTTTTCTCCCTCTATTTGCCAGTTGTCAATCAAGCTGGTTGCCATAATCTTGGTTTTTTTGAGGTTTAACTGCAACCCAGCTTTTGCACTTTCTTCTTTCACCTTCGTCATAAGGCTCCTCAGCTCCTCCTCGCTTTCAGCCACCAAAGTGGTGTCATCTGCATATCTGAGATTGTTAATGTTTCTTCCTGCGATTTTAACTCCAGCCTTGGATTCGTCAAGCCCAGCACGTCGCATGATGTGTTCTGCATACAAGTTGAATAGGTAAGGTGAGGGTATACAACCCTGCCGTACTCCTTTCCCAATCTTAAACCAGTCCGTGTTTCCGTGGTCTGTTCTTACCGTTGCTACTTGTTCGTTATACAGATTCCTCAGGAGGCAGACAAGATGACTTGGTATCCCCATACCACCAAGAACTTGCCACAGTTTGTTATGATCCACACAGTCAAAGGCTTTAGAATTGTCAATAAAACAGAAATAGATGTTTTTCTGGAACTCCCTGGCTTTCTCCATTATCCATTGGATATTGGCAATTTGGTCTCTAGTTCCTCTGCCTTTTCTAAACCCAGCTTGTACATCTGGCAATTCTCACTCCATGAATTGCTGGAGTCGGAGGTGACAGACTTGACCTTGGGGGAGCTAGGGGTGGCAACGGCCGACAGAAAGCTCTGGCGTGGGCTGGTCCATGAAGTCACGAAGAGTCGGAAATGACTGAACGAATAAACAACAACAATCAAACAGCCAGCATATGAAGTAACTTATAGCCTAAGCTCTGACATGCATAATAGTTTTTTGAAAGTCTTCCTTCTCATAAGACCGATGCATCACAACAAGGATAGTAATTATATGAGTTTGCACCAATCTGACTTTCTAAGTGCTAACTGTCAGCTGAAATTACAGAGCTGAGAGTTTTTTGGTTTTTTTTTTTAATGCGCCGTGTCTGACTCGGATGGGGAGGGGGACAGAATAAAAACACATGATAATGCTTGTTTACCTGCGGTGTCCATGTTGTAAGAAACATTCCAGGATAGCCACAGGTATTAGGGAAGGGCACCAATTTACTGACGCAGTGCTAAGCTGTTTTCTGATCATTGCCCAAATGATGACCAGACACGCGGGGAGCCGGGGTCAGTCTGTGCGTAAATGTAACCATTAATGAGCAAAATAATATGACCGCAACCTTCCCCTACGTATTGTGTCGCAAAGGAAAAAAGTGGTTAGGACTTATCTACTATGGTGGTTCACAGGTGTGTCAGGGCAATTTTGAAGGGCGTGTAATGGCCACCTGATTTGTGTTGTTCGAATTAAGCTCTGCCCAGCCCTCCTACTTGCTTCGCTCTATGGAACTGGCAGACATGAGTGGCTACTGCTGACATAGAGCAGGAGAAGGTGACTGTGGTGACAGCGCCATAGGGCACAGTAATTGCAAGCTTTATACGCTTTTATCCGTACGCTGCCATGAGATCCTTGTGATATAGGCAGGATACAAATGTCTTAATAAATAAAGAAATAAATAATCTAATAAATAACATTATTTCTCTTTTAAAAAAATCAGTACTATTGAAATCAGCCTGTACTGGATGCGGTTGCACTTATATGATTATATAAGCACTCATATGCTTAAATGATTTAAGGTGGATTCCTGCATTGAGCAAAGGGTTGGACTCGATGTCCTTGTAAGCCCCTTCCAACTCTACTATTCTATGGTTCTATCAAGTCCCTAGCTTGGGGTTTCTCCTGGAGTCATCAATGTCATTTGAGGCTCTGGTGGATTCAGGGCAGAGAGTGCCTTCAACCAGCTTTGGCTAGTGGTTGAACTATACTCCTATCTGGACAGGGATAACCTGGCTTCAGTAGTCTATACTCTGGTAACCTGCAAGTTAGATTACTGCAATGTGCTCTGTGTGGGGCTGCCTTTGAAGATGTTTCTGAAGCTGTAGTTTGTGTAAAATGCAGCAGCCAGGCTGATAACAAGAGTATATAACACCAATACTGGCCCGCTTGCTCTGGCTGCCTATACATTTCTAAGCCCAATACGAGGTGCTCAAGATTTGAACTTTTTCAAAGTTTCAAAATGTTCTGCGCATCTACACTGCTCAAGCTTAAGTTTAAAATAAAAATGATCAAAATTGGTCTGGTAGAGCTCTAGTAATAAGCCTTACACTACTGTATTCTTATAGATAATGATGATATGACTTGTTCTTAAATAAGGCACCATAAAACAGGCTGTCACATTGAGAACTCTTTTTTACTTGATTACACCCTGATTTGTGGACTATACCAACGCCATGTAACTGCTCTAGATATGACTTTTCCCACTAGTAGATATAGCACCAGCAAAAAAATTACCGTCTTTATCCTATACCTTTCCAGAAGCCTGGACTTGGTTAAAACCAAAATCCAAAAGTAATACTATCAGTATATACCATCATCCCAAACTGGTGTTTAAAAGATTTACTTTGGCTAAAGAAGAACAAGATTAAAATGCTGGACATGTTATTAAAGCTGCAATCCTATACTTACTAACTTGGAACCCCACTGAACTCAGCGGAACCTACTTCTGAGTAGACATGTATAGGATTCAACGTCATTTTGCAAACTAGTCAGTGTCTTGTGCAGACCAGCAGGTACTTCAACTAGTTGTACCAACTAGTTGCTCCAGCATTACATTAAGAAAGAGGCATTTGCCATATGGATAAATAATA
This sequence comes from Elgaria multicarinata webbii, assembly GCF_023053635.1. Classification (NCBI taxonomy): domain Eukaryota; kingdom Metazoa; phylum Chordata; class Lepidosauria; order Squamata; family Anguidae; genus Elgaria; species Elgaria multicarinata. The sequence continues at coordinate 90,017,998 of NC_086172.1, forward strand.
TTGCGCCCAAATGTTTCATGAAGTCACAATGCAGCAGCCACGTTTGGAGCCTGATTGGATAGCCATGGAATATGTTAGTCTCTTCCTGACCAAGGATGGGAGATGACAAGATTTCTCCTGGAGACAGTGGCTACAACTGGCCATCAAATGAAATAGCTGGAGAGATGCCTGAAATTTGATTCAGAGATTGAAGAAGCCAAAGAGCTAAGGAGTGAAGATGCAATGAATGAGGGGTGATGGGACAGATTCATTCTTGCTCTATAGGTTAATTCAAACTTTACATGGTGGATACACATGCTGCTGCTTCATCACGAGTCTTCTTATGAATACTGTAATATCTGATGGGGAGAGAGATGTCCGCAAACACACAGAGACTAAAATGGATATAGTGACAATTTGGCACACCTCCCTAGAATGCATCCACCACTTATATCCAGACAAAGGACGAAGTGGCAAATTTATTTCTTCCATAAAATGCAAATTAGTCTTTTGAAAGGTAGTCTTCCCCCCTTCCCCGCACCATCGTTTCCTCCTTAAATCATTTTCATTCCAATCCATTTCTATTCTAATTTGTTACTGGAGTTATAACATTTCATTTTTCTTCTTTTGGCTGGGAGTTCAATCAAAATTCTTCGAGATCTTCATAAAATCGTGTGGCGTTCTTTAAGCAAGAAGGGGGGTCTTTTGGAATCATACTTGAGCACAAAAATTTCACACCAGACACTTGTATTGGGGAGGTTAATAGTTTGTGTGTGTGTGTGTGTGTGTGTGTGTGTGCGGCGGGGGGGAAGGTTAATAGATTGGGGTGGGGAATGAGAGAAAAGCAGAGAGGGCTACAAGGTAGCTTGAGGATAACAGGCGTTATAAAGAGGAATTTTTCACCCGCTGTTTTTGTTTGTTTTATCACAGAGGCTCAGCAGAGCTGGCCAGCAGCCTCTCACAGCAGGTGCAGCCTGGGAATGCAAGAGGGGGAGGGGGAGAGAAAAATTCCTGCTAAATGGGAGCATTATTCGACACCACTGCCTTTCGCAATATTTTCCTTTTGTTTCAAGCAAATTCCCAAACCCTCTTGGGCATCAGTGGTCAAGGCCATAGCAGGACACCTCTACAAGGAGGGATATAAGCAGCATGTTCACAGGCATTTCAGGTTGACTAGAAAGCGAGACACCTTGACAGTTAGGAGTGAAGGGTTGTGTCCTCTGGATAGGCATGGGCAAGGAGACCGGAAAACCCTTTCATCTTGGACTCCATCTAGCTTAAGATTTAAAAGCTGTGCTGTAAACAGTCCTGTAGTAAGAGAATTATCTTCTGCTTATGATGATTTGCAGGCTGATTGGAATCACTTGGGCTAGAAAACCAGTTTCTTCTACAATCTGCCCAATGCACCAGGGGTGGGTACACTGATATGCCCACAGATGGTCCAATTAAGTCCACATGCTTTGGAATCAGGGCCCATGTCTAACAGCTCATTTCTGTTGCAGCATGATTCATGCTAAGCCAAAGCAGCAGTGGTGTTAATGCCTCCCTCCTGGTAAATATATATATATATATATATATATATATATATATATATATATATCTCCTCCCCCTTTGGGGGCAATTTTTCACACCCATTTGAGAACCTACTCACAAGAAGGCCAGTGCTGGGGGTGGGTGGGAGAAGGCCTGCTGCCATCTTGCTGAGGCAAATGATCCAATGCCCTCTTATCCTGGTGCAGTCACACATAAAGCTAAACTAGATGACAAACACACAATTGCATTTTATGTGCTCTGTCTCTCATATATACAGTATATCATTTCTATACCACCTAATACCTGAAGCTTTCTGGGCAGTTCTCAACACACACACACACACACACACACACACACACACACACACACACAGAGAGAGAGAGAGAGAGAGAGAGAGAGAGAGAGAGAGAGAGAGAGAGGTATACTACCACAACAGGACAATGCTAGAATTAGTCCACAAATTGTTGCAGTCATGTTTCATAAGTTGTGGTTGGATACAGAATCCAGCGTTGTGAGGATCTCAGCATTTTTTATTTTTTTTGAAAACAAGGTTCTGTCCCTTATAGTTGTGAAGGTAGGCTTCAAAGTGTGTAAGTAAGGTTTGATGAAATCTAGGGTTGCCATCTACCAAAGAGAGGAAATATTTCACCAAAAAAGAGCAGACATATTTGCATAACATTTACACATGCTTATTTATATGAATATATGCAAATTTAGAAATAATATAATTTGAACATAAATACAGTGCATCGCACCATAATGGGGAAAACCATGTCCCGATGACTTGCATGACTGCTCAGTCTGCCATCCAGGTGAAAACTGTCGATGGACAACTTTCAAGGTCCAACTCTTCTTTCTGATGGTTCTTTACCTTTGAACCAGACTTGGGCTGGACAGCCCCTCAAAGAGATGACACCTTCAAATAGAGGACGGACATCTGTAAAGTGGGCCACTTGGCCACTATAAAACTCTCGGTATTGCATATGAACCATTGTGCAGACTGGAGTGTCACTGCCTCATGCTCAGATTGTGACTTCTAAACCACTTGCCAAATGGCTGACCCCTCTGACCATCCTTTAGATAGAGAGCTGTCCTCTCCGGCTCACTGTAATGAAATCTCAGGTGACTGAGAGGGGGCTGGCTTAGCAGAATTTCCAAGAATTTCTAAGGATTCAGTGCAATTGTGCTTTTTCTTGCTCTCCCCATAACTGACAGTTGCTTTTGCAAATAAGCTAAACAAACAGAAGATATTCTGCTGAGGGTTTTGTTGCACAGAAATGATAGCACAAAACATTCAACGTGTTGATGTTGCTTCCCACAGCTTACAGTAATAGGGAGAGTGATGCCGGCACTTTGCTTACGATTTATCAAGATGAAGAATTTCATGAGTCAAGCAGCTAACATCCACTCATTAGCCAAGGTAAATAATGGTTCTAATGATTCTAAGAAATCTTAGGCAACAGATTTAGATAACTGGTTGAGAAAAGAGATTTAAATTGGGGAAAGACTGGGTTTTCTGTGTACGTGATAGTGTTAAAAAGGGGGAAGAAACGGTATCAACTTGCCACACTCATACATTGTACCAGAGTTGCCAAGGGTGGGTGTAATGATATTCTCCCGGAGAAATAAATCTATCTATCTATCTATCTATCTATCTATCTATTTATTACATTTATATCCTTTCTTTTTTCCTCTTGCAAGGAACCCATGGTAGGGAAGTCCACATCTGCCAGCATAGTTGATCCAGCATCAGTCTGGATCCAACCCCATACCTTTTGTTCATGAAATGTGTGTCTTCAAATTCTTGGATACTATAACACAACAGCAGGGAAATGGCCACCCAGAAAAACCCCTTGCTCCTCCTAGCCGGCAGAGCTAGAGGACAATTCCCAATCATGCTACTTGCCCAGGCTGCTGGCTGGAACACAGGACTCAGGTAAAAGGTATGAAATGGTAAGTGGCTGGCTGATGAACGTAGTACACTCTGCCTCACTTCAAACTAGCTTTTTCTAGCCACTACCTGGTTTGAGGGCAGTAGAAGTCCTAGCAGCGGATCAACCAAAAAAATCCAACCAAACTGCTTCTTCATAAACTGCTTGGTACATGGTGCTTTACTTAAAGAGGGTAAGAATAAAGCATGCCTGAGTTTGAGGTAACAGAGAAAGGGATGGGGCAGGGGCAAAGGGAAGGGAAGGGATACACTCTCAGCTGCTGCCAAGGTAGTAGAAATATTCTAAATGTAACATTCCAGGAATTGTCTAAGAGGTTTGCAGTTGCAGGCCAAGATTCCGTCAGCATGGTTCAGCTTCCCGCTCTAGCAGCCTAGGCTGTCTGGGATGAGAAGCTCTAGGCCCCCTAATTCTTCAGGGCAATTTAGGGTTGCAATCTGAATACCAAGTTAAATATGCTTCATTAATAGGGTAGTTAATAGGGTTGAATGCTCAGTGATAAGTGGATAGGGGGATTCCGCCCCCCCCCCAACTACTCAGTTGATGTTTTCAACCTCCTTTCCCCCTTCTACTTTTCCCTTTCCCCCACAACACTACCTTTTTTTAGGGAGGTGAATGGATACACAAACACACACACACACACACCCCTCCATGTTGAGGGCATGGATGAGGGGGCTGCAGGATCACACTGCATAGCCCCATCCTCCGGCACACTCCACCCACACCAGCTATGCATTTGATGGCTGTGTGAAGGGGGCCACATACATTATGTGTATACCAAAGTATATGTGTACAGCTCCTCCATGCAAGGATGGGGGGTGGGAACCTGGACCAATCAGAATACCTCCTCATGTGAGAAGCTCTGCACATGTCTATGATGTTCACATCATTGCTGAACATTGGGCCAGCAAGTGCTTTGACAGCAGGACTAGCCAATGGGGGCATGAGACCGTCCCTCATGCATTGGTGGACACTTGAGGCAGTCATTTGTTAGGGTGACCATATGAAAAGGAAGACAGGGCTCTTTTATCTTTAACGGTTGCATAGAAAAGGGAATTTCAGCAGGTGTCATTTGTATATATGGAGAACCTAGTGAATTTCCCTCTTCATCACAACAGTTAAAGCTGCAGGAGCTATACCAGAGTGACCAGATTTAAAAGAAGGCAGGGCACCTGCAGCTTTAACTGTTGTGACGAAGAGGAAATTTCACCAGGTTCTCCATATATACAAATGACACGGCAGAAATTCCCTTTTCAATACAACTGTTAAAGATACAGGAGCCCTGTCCTCCTTTTCATATGGTCACCCTACATTTGTACCCCCTGTAATCTGTCTCCCTGAAATGGATAACATGTGTTCAGGGCTCCTTGATATATCCACACTTGACCCATGTCCCTGATGTATATGATTTAGCTCATTTACTTAAGATGTGTGGATTATCTTACTGAATAATTCTTCAAGGCTTATTTAATACTGTTTGGGACTTGTAATTACTAGCTTGTTTTCCTTCCATGGCTCCTGCTCCTTTAACAGCTGCATAATATGCAGCAGTTCAACAGGTAACGCTTATGAAGGAACACCTCCTCCTATATGTACCTGCCTGGACCCCAAGATCATCCTCATGGGTCCTTCTCCATAAGCCACTGCCAAAGAAAGTGAGGCAGGTGGCTACCAGGAGAAGGGCATTCCCTGCTGTGGCACCCTGGCTGTCATGCCTCCCTCAGATTCCTCCGATGAAGAGGAAGGCCAGGCTGCAGATCCAGGTGAGGGTCCTAGCACAGAAATAACTCCTCACTGCCAGATCATGGCCAATGCCCTGCCACAGCCCCTCAGTCTGATTCAGAGGACCAAGTTCCATTGACTCCTGCAGAGCGAAGGAGGCTTCATGTAGGAGAGCAATAGAGATGAGTATCAGCCCGTTTAAGGGGAAAAAAGCATGCCAGGAGACTGGGGGCTAAGTACCAGCAGCTGCTCCAGGATGCTGGAGGTAAAGCTGCTGGAATTCCACAGGTCGGCACTGAAGTGCAACTTCAGATCAACACGCCGGCTCTCCTCTGCCTGTTCTGAGACCCTGAACCTTGCCCCACCTGGACTGGAAAAAGGCCTCTTCTCTGCCTCAGTGAATTGGCTTCAAAGAACCGGTAACCTCCCAAGCCTTGCTTTGTCTCATCTCACCCTCCCTTCTTCCCTGGCCTTGATGGGTTTATTGCAGGTTATCTGCAGGAGATTTGCGGCCATTCCTCGTAAGTAAGCATTGGTCAGCCGGCAAAGCCTGTCCCCGGCTGTGGAATGAGCTCCCTAAAGAGGTTCACCTGGCACCTACACTATACCCTTTTAGACACCAGGTGAAGACCTTTTTATTTTCTCAGCATTTTAACAGTCTAGCAACTTAATTTTAACTTTGCTGTTTTAAATTTGTATTTTAAATCTGTATTAATTTCTGCATTGCTGCTTGATTTAATCCTGGCTGTGTTTTTATATTGTATTTTATATTATGCTTTATACTGTTTGTTTTATATTTTGAATGGTTTTTTTGGTTTTAATTTTTGTAAACCGCCCAGAGAGTTTCAACTATCGGGCAGTATAAAAATGCAATAAATAAATAAATAAATAAAATTTCTTTGTGACCATCCCCATGCCTGGAAAATCCATACCTTATTTCCTCCTGTAGAACATTTACCTCCATGAGACGGATAGAGACTGTGGCTCATTTTTCAGACTAAAGGGTGGATAAGCAGAAAATGCAAAGGTGAAAAATGAGTTGCATCTTTAGCAGCATCAAGAGAGAATAGAGGATTGTATCCAGGGGTGGCTTTGCACTAGCAGAGAGCATTTCTGCTCAGGCAGGACAGGACACCCAGTTTTTGCTTACTGCAGTCCTCTCCACTTACTGCAGTCACCTGTGGCCCTCTTAAAAGATGCTCCTGATGGTTGGGGGACCCCTGAGAACAGTATGGGATATGGTGTAGAGGACTGCAGTAAACAGAGTATTTAATCTGATATGTCAGGAATACATGATTTCTACACCCGTAATTACAGCTGAAATAAAATGACCAGTTCAGTTCTGAGCTGCTTGCCATAAAGGATCACAAAGCGCAGAACAACACAGGAGTTAAACTAGAAAGCAGGCCTATGGCCAAGAAAGCAAAGCCTTAAGGCTACTTTTCAAAGCAGTATTCAAATCCCCTTCAGCTTTGAAAATCCCACCCTATATATCAGTGTATTAATAAGAAAAGATTAAAGCAGGAATGACTTAGCTAAGGTGGCAAAGAAATGGACTGTGGTTTTCCTAGGCAACGGCTACAATGAAAATTGAGAATATTTGCAGGAGTTGGGAAAAATGATTTATATGTCTGTGGATTCAATATATAATGTCGGGGGACTTAGTACACAATACTGTGCTGGCTAGAGAGTACAATATAATGTTACTGTATTTAGGGAACTAACTAGTAAGAACAGATAGACCATATGTCTGACATGAAGAATGTCTTAAATGTAATATGGCCTTGTATGTTGTGTATGTGTGCTTTTATAAGTAGTATTGTCTTGTTTGTTAAGTTTTGTCTTTTAGTGTAGAAAACAATACAATTGTTGAAACCTGGGGGTGGGGGGGAACTACGCCTAGTGTGCCTACAGACAGGGGGACATCCTATGTGAAAAGGAGAAGGCATGGTTGATAGATAGATAGATAGATAGATAGATAGATAGATAGATAGATAGATAGAGACTGAAATTTCAGAAATAAAATATTTCCTTGTGTGACTAAAAATGTTAGAATCTGGTGCAAGGTAGTTAAGTAAGAACACAAGTGACATTTATGTCACTCAGGAAAGAGAAAGTGAGTAACACTGAAGCCATCACACAAGAGTCTAAACAAAATGCAATGTCTTCTAAGGCTTCTTTGTTATATAATTACTGAACTCAATACACCATAAAAGTTACTGTTTTATTAAATGAGCTTTTCAACCTACTGTAATGTCACCATGGATGCCACATGACACTGGGCGGAATAACAGATACAGAAACCTCACAGAGCTACGGGTAATGCCCATGACAGCGGAAATAATGTACAGGCAATCATTCTTACATTATTCAACAGTTTCAATCACTTTCTTTTTTATAATGGTTAAATGATGTAAGAATATATAAATACTGTAGGGGAGGATCTATTTATAGCATAACAATGGAAATATTAATGCGTTGTTCCCACGCTATCTTCAATGGCTGCAGGAGGACAAGAGATTTTCCAAGATAAAGGACAAGAAACCCGTTCGAATCTTTCATTGCACTCCACTAAGGGGGAAAGGTGTAATAAACGTTTAAGAGGTAGAGTTCGCTGTATCCTGTTAAGAATGGATCCATAAAAAGGGATTAATTTAGAAGACATCAATTGGATGAGAGCCAATGTGGTATAGCAGTGTTGGACTACGGCGAGAGACACCTGGATTCAGATCCCTGCTCAGTCATGAAGCTCACTGGGTGACTTGGGGCCAGTCACTGTCCCTCATTCTAATGTACCTCACAGGATTGTCTGAATTCAAAATGGGAGCAGCATATGTGCCACCTGAAGCTCCTTGGAGGCAAAATAGGATGATGATGATGATGATTAGAAACAATGCCCAAACTGGTGTCATAAGAAACAAGACAAGGCCTAGAGGCCTCCTGACACACAGCGCTCTTCTTTACATAAGTGGCACCATCCTTAGGGTGACCATATGAAAAGGAGAACAGGGCTCCTGTATCTTTAACAGTTGTATTGAAAAGGGAATTTCTGCTGGTGTCATTTGTATATATGGAGAACCTGGTGATATTTCCTCTTCATCACAACAGTTAAAGCTGCAGGTGCCCTGCCCTCTTTTAAATCTGGTCTCTCTAGTATAGCTCCTGCAGCTTTAACAGTGGTGATGAAGAGGGGATTTCACCAGGTTCTCCATATATACAAATGACACCTGCTGAAATTCCCTTTTCTATGCAACTGTTAAAGATACAAGAACCCTGTCCTCCTTTTCATATGGTCACCCTAACCATCCTACCAAAGGCCAGATTGGCCAAGAAGTTTGCACTGATTAGGTGGGGCCTACTCAAATGGGTATTTACATTTATAGGCCTCAGTTCCCTTCAAAGTGTTTATGTGTGATGCAAGTCTGAAGCTCAATCCTACTTGCCTTTGCTTGTATAATGACACCTGAGCCATGTGAAAAGAAAGCCATTACCCAACTACACTTCAGTCAGGTTCCTTTCTTCAAAACTGTTCCAGAAAACTATCCAAGAGATGTTTGTTGATGCCAGAGTTCAAGCCACAAGATGTAGTGATGATTGCCAACTTGGAGTCCTTTAAGAGGGGATTAGAAACATTCATGGAGGACAAGGCTATCAATGGCTTCTAGTCATGATGGATATAAATTACCTCCAGTATAGGAGGGAGTATGCCTCAGCATACCGGCCGCTGGGGAGCACGAGAGAGAGTGCTGTTTCACACATGTCCTGCTTGTGAGTTTTCCATGAACCTCTAGTTGTCCACTGTGGGAACAGAAAGCTGGACTTGTTTTCTTATATTCTTGTTCTACAGCCACTTTTGAAGTCTCCAATTCATATTTGGACAACTTGTCCAATTCTTCTCACATGCATGATCTTTCAGTCTTAATAATATATGCAATTGTGTTATGAATCCTTCTCCTGCTGCCAGGTTTTTGTGGAGCACAGTTGCATTTTTTTTGCAGCCTCCTAATATTTTCTTTTTTCAACAAATACCAATTGGTCAAATAGGATTTTTTTTTTTTAAAAAAAAGAAAGATTGATGGGCTCTGCTATGATACTTATCTGGTCCACATTACTGTAGTATCTGGACACAGCTCAAAATATTTAAAATATTTGTACTATTTTTCACTTTTGCAGATGGAATACTTGTGGACTGCAAGGCTACACATGCTGATTTTCTCACATTTCCCCCAGGGCAAATTGTTCAAGCAGGAACTTGCTCTCTCAAATGCTGGGCTCATTCTGATTCTCTAGGTCCAGGATGAGGTTTTCCACATTTGTGATGACATTTGTTCCTGCTCACTGAACACTGATGAGCTTTGGAGGTGTTTCCAATGCACAATGTGCTTCCATGGAGGAGATTATGCCATTTCCACAAGTCAAAGAAACTAATTCTGGGGCAAATCTCCCATGTAAACATTGCTTCTTCCCACCCCACACCTCTCACTAACAGTTTGATAAGCAGGTTGCATGGTTTGGTGGGAACTATGCAACTCCAATTGTTTGCTAGAAGTGCACCTTTTGCCACCATCTCATTTCTTGAAACCCCAACTGTGGTCTCTCACAGTGGCATCAGAAAGGGGGCAATTTACAGAGCAGAGGCAGTAGGCAGAAGAAAGAAACACTTGTCTGGAGAAAAACCAGTGCTGGTGGGCAGTTACTGGGGGGAATGATGAGCAGGTGAGGGGCTAAACTCTTCCCTTTCTTCCCACTGCCTCTCCCTCACACCTGTAAATCCCAATGCTGTTTTGCAGGGTAGAAGTGTAGCAGGGTAGAAGGGGACCATGTAGTTACAACTAAGAAATGGCTTGCCCTCCCGATCATCATGCAGAGCGTTATTTGCAGTGGGTGATCATGGGACTTGTGGTCAAACCCCATGATTCCTGGCTGCAAATAGCACTTGAAATGGCTGAGGACACTGCCCCATGGGGAAAGGGGGAATGGAACAGGAGCCCTCTGCCACCTGTTACCCCTTCTCCATTGTATGGATCTTTTTGGATTGGAGGGAGGGAGTGGGTAACACAGGTAGCAAAAGGCGTGGTGGAAGCTGGGCCCAATACAATCCAGCCTGAGCTTGAAGGCAGCTTTCCCAGATTAAAATTGGGTCCATCTTATTTGAGAATGGGAAGTTCACATTTCAAGAAAGCCCATTCTTGAATATTTGCCCCATTCCTAGTTCCAACCCATATTATCACATGAACAACCAGTTTGAATTTGCTACTAAGGCAACCATGGTAGGGTTGCTATGAGTCAGAGATCTACCCTGTACCTTTACATTCCCTGGCGCAGTGGAAGATGAGGCATCCTTGGTCTATCAGCCATGGTTCATCCCAGCCCTGTTATATACCCCTCTCTTGGCTGCTACAGACATACCTACCTTATTCTAGGTGAGGGAGGGAAATGGACAGCAGGAAGAATGGACAACAGAATATCTCCTGTTACATCAGGGAATTTAATGGTACAGCACTGCTGTCAGGGTTGCAACCCTAAACCACTGACATGTGAACAAGTCTTGTATTTGCTTCAGAGAATTTATCCAGAGGAAAATAAACTGAACCGAAAACAGGATCACTTACACATTACTTGCATGTTTCCTTCGGATAATACAAGGAATATGATGCGGAGCCTGGGGTTTAAAAAACGTACGTTCTCAAGCCGCAATGCTATTTCTGCAACCACTATGTCATCCTTCTTGGCTCACGTGTGGTCCCCTACTTAAGAGTTCAATCTTATTCCCCTTCAGCATAATATCAAACAGAATGCCTACATGTAATCAATGTTTTGGCATGTGGACACAATTATAATTTTCTGGAGAGCACACTGTACTGCTTTGTCCTTATTGTTCATTTCCTACAAATATAATTAGTGAAGAACAAATTAGATTGTAACATCATTTTGAGCATACTGGCCTTGTTTTGCTCTATTTCCAATTTTCTTAGAATTCAGTGTTTACAGAGATTAAAATACAACCGTGAAAAAGTTCAACCAGAAGACATGAACAACATATAAAACACATTTTTAAAAACTCTGAGGGAAAGAATAGAGGTAGATGGGCCTGGGCATTTCTTGGTGGGATCTGAAGGCCAGCGCAGGTTAATACTACTTGGCTCGTTTGATGAATCCAAGGCCACAATTTTGGAAAGGCTTTCTCTTTTCTCCCTTCACATTCAGGAGAAGTAGTAACCTCTTTTTTATTTTACTCATTTTGATACTCGTTTCATCCTGAGGTAATCTGTGAGACATAATTCTGTGTTTTATAGCTTGCATACTGCCTACAACACATTGAAAAAGATAGGCAACTGGGCCCAGTACATTATTATGGAAACAAATATTTTACAACTACTATAAAGTCACTTATGCCAATAGCTTGCGAATATTCAAAAAGTTCCAATAATTAATAGTAAAGCTAGTGTTACTCTTACTTCCATTTTAATTATTTTTGTGATATTTCTGTCCCAACTTTTCCTCCAAAGTGTTCAGAGCAACACTTCATCATCACAAATTCCATGTGAAGTAAGTTAGGCTGAGAGACAGTATGCTACCAATGGATGAGCTTCATACTTGATTCACCAGTGGTGTGAAATACAGCAGTTTAAGCTGGAGTAGGGTGACCATATGAAAAGGAGGACCTGTACCTTTAACAGTTGCATAGAAAAAGAAATTTCAGCAGCTGTCATTTGTATTTATGGAGAACCTGGTGAAATTTCCTCTTCACCACAACAGTTAAAGTTGCAGGTGCCCAGCCCTCTTTTAAATCTGGTCACTCTAGTATAGCTCCTGCAGCTTTAACTGTTGTGATGAAGAGGGAATTTCACCAGGTTCTCCATATATACAAATGACACCTGCTGAAATTCTCTTTCCTATGCAACTGTTAAAGATACAGGAGCCCTGTCCTCCTTTTACCCTAAGCTGGAGATAGGCTTGAAGATGCTCAACACACACACACACACAATGGCCAGATTATTAAAAAAAATGTAAGCCATCTAAGATACAATAAATGGAGGAAAGGTAAATGAGTATTACCTGGCTATGAAAGCTTAATGGAATCTCCATGTCCAGAGGAAGTCCATCTAATGGTACCAGATGATAGAGGGCAAGAGTAACAGTGGTTGATTTGTGGTGGATTAGGCACTAGGTACTGTTGAGAGCATCCTGGGATCCAAGATAAAGAACCATAAGAACGGTTGCCTATCAACAATTAGCACCTGGACAGCAGACTGAACAGACAAGCACATAGGTCACCTGATCACATCTTCTGCACCATGCTGGTAGATCAATTTCTATTTTAATTTTTGGTGATTCATAAATGGCCACCCTAGTGATCAGCCATGCCCCAAAACAATTGTTGATTACCAGAGAAGCAGAGAAACAGACCAAAACTAAATCAATGAAACAAAGGAGCAGGGACCACTAAAATGTTTCTCCTCGAATTACTGGGTCAATTTCATGAATTTTAGGTCAAATCACTCTTTTTTCTACAGTCCTTATATGTGCATATGATGCAATTTCTCTTCACTTGACTGACTAATCACAGGCAAATGTGTAAAACGACATCATGAAAAAAATGCAACATTGCACTTGAAGTGAAGATGATCTGATTGTTCTGTCTGTGGTTATTTTGTCATCAGCAGTGCCTCACTCACACTTGTAAATTTTTATTTGATGTAACAAACCTGCGTGTGTGATGAGAGTCTCAGAGGAGAGTTTCAGGGCTGAATCCATTTCGTTGGCTGTAGCCCTAATCTTGAAGGATGAAGGCAAGGCAGGCTATATTAAGGTTTTCCTTAATATTTTGTTCCTGGCTCCAAAATGAAAACTGCTTTACCCATTGCCGATTTCTTTTAGAGGAGGCATTGTTTGCTTTAATAACAGGAAAGATGAGCTGTCAGAAGACATTTTCGTACTGCACATGGAGTCATAAAGAGAAAGAATGAGTATGTTCCTCAATTGTTGATGAGCAAAGTGCAGGAAGAACGGCTTCCTGGGTGATGGTGATATTATTTCTAAGCAGACAGCCCCACGTACATTGGTAAATGCAGATGTAAAAGCCTCCTCATTTCCTATTTGCACTGCAAGGTTGAAATGGTCACATTAAAAACAAACAAACCATTAACAAAAATCTTGTTGTTGCTGCTGCTAGTGCTGCATGCTTAAGGTGCATTGTCTGAAAACATGGGTGATACGTCTGTTTGCATAGACTGTGCTTCTGGTGAGCTAGAACAGAGTTTTGTGTTCAGTTGTGGGTGAGAGGATCTTGGCCATCAAAAATGTTTACTATATCGGGAAATTAATTCACTACTCAAAGAGTCCAAGCAAATATAAAACATATAACTGACTTTTCTGTTTTCACTATTGCAGACACTCCCATGTATAACAAGTTCATAGTGGAAGAAGCCGTTTTATTGAGGTGGTGTGTGCAGATTAATTCTCTGTGTGTGTGTGTGTGTATGTATGTACACACACTCTCTGGGTGGTTTTGTGAACCGCCCAGAGAGCTTCGGCTATTGGGCGGTATAGAAATGTAATATATATATATATATATATATATATATATATATATATATATTTGGTAAATTGAAATCAAATCAGGTCTTTCCCTCTACCTCTCATTCCAAAACTTCACTGTGAAATAACACTAGACAAAATGACTTCAAGCTGTCACCATTACACAACCTAAACTTTATTTCTTCATTAATGCATTACAGAGCAAAAAAACAATGAGAGCATTCCTCTGGAATGTGTGTTTATTGGACACAAAATGATATGTTTACTGAAATAGCAGTTGCTGCCGGGTTACCCAGTGGGGGAAAGCGTCCTCTTTCCACACCATTCAGATCTCCTGGCATAACCCTCATCCAGAGCATTGCCTTCCAGAGGGTTTTTCTTTCCCACCCTTCTCCTAATGCAGCCTTCCCCAACCTGGTGCCCTCCATATGTGTGGTACATCAACTACTATGGCCATTCTGGCTGGGAATGATGGGAGTTGCAGTCCAACACATCTGGAAGACACTAGTTTGTGGGAGGCTGTCCTAACATATTCACATCTACAGATTTTGATGTTGTTGATGATGATCCATTTTACAATAGCCACACTCTGTTCTGAGTGGAGGAAGAGGTGGTCTCTTCTTATGCCCCAGTCACATGAAGAAAGAAATGACAAGCCAAGGATGGGTGTGCATATGAGCGTGTGATGTTGTGCCATGAAGGTGCCATTGTTTCAGTTGGGGAACATAATGTACCAAAGCATGTGCTTTTTCACTGGCCTGTGTGCTTGTTCCTTGGAGGACAGGGCCAATGAACCAGGCCAGATTTAGTGAAACTCTGCCCTTTGAACACTATGGGTCTGTACTTATTGACTCGCTTGCTCACTCATTCAACACAGTGCTATAATTACTTCCCAAGTAAACCATTACAGCCATGAAGGAGGAATTATTCAGCCAGTCAGCCGTGGATGTGCTTTAAGTGAGTGAGACCATCACTCACTTCATGACACTATGGTCCCGTCCCCACATTGAAAAGATCACAAAAAGGTGCAGGATGCATGTAGCATCACTATGACGTAGTGATCGGCCACCTTCAAAACATGTCGATTCACCACTAGAATGCTGTTTCTCATCTCCAAAAGCACTGAAGCCATGCCATTTAAAGCAGAGGATGTTCACCATCTGGTGGGCCACTGTTCCAAAAGCAGTGGCATTTCAGATTAAAGATCTTCAAAACATTTATATTTTCTCATTTGTGTGATGTAACTGTACCATACCAGGGTAATGTATATGACACTTTGAAATAGTCCCTCTAATTTAGAGCTAGGGGCTGCCTATTTAGAGCTAGAGTTGCTGCTGCAATAAGCAAAACCCCATGCTTTTGCTGTGCTTAATCCTGACACTGCAGCAAAGTGCGGGGTTTCCGGTGACCAGGCCTGCCCTCTGCTCAGGTGGATGGCGACCGTTCAGCGGTTGCCATCTGCCTGGCCACACCCTCCACCTCTGAAGCAAGGATAGACAGCAGTTGTGCCATACTTGCTTTGCTCTGTAGAAAATAATCAGGGTAAGTCCCTGACATTTTTGCTTCGCAGCTTCACAGGAAAGACCTGCGTTGGCTGCATGGTGGCTGCTGCATCGTATAATCAAAGCAGCAGCAGCAGCACACAGCCATCCCAGAGCTTTAGCTGAGTATAGACAGCCCCTTCATCTTCATGTTCGGGAGGGTGGAGGGAAGTGCAGGGGGAGGAACACATAGTATAAGATCATACTATCTTAGAACTGCATATTTGAATAGTTCCGCACAGACTAGCAGCCTGAATAGTAACATACTGAAGTATTACAAGTAGAGCTAGACCTGGTGCATAAAATAGCTCCTTGTCATTCTAAAACCACCTTATCAGGTGGCGCAGGAGGGCATATATAAAAGCCACTAGCTTGAGAAACAACTTGAATCCAGTAGGCTTTGGAAGTAGCCTTCCAAAAAGCAACAGAATAGTGGCTAAAATGATTTAAAAACAATCTTCTGTACTTCATATGTATGTATATTTTAGTATACCACTGAGGAAGACTATATTGGGTCGAAATGCGTTTGGTTTTATTGCCTATTGTTTTTAATTGATGGTTTTATGGAATACTATATAGTTCAGATGTTTTTGAAATATACTGGACAGCTTTGGTACATAATGTATTAAAGACACCTTAAGCACTTACCTGTATATGACCATTAATAGTGGAACTATCAGCAGTCTTTTCACCCCTTTTCCCCAGTTCACCGCTTTAATCGTAAGGGCTTAGGCTAGGTTTTTTGCTTCTCTTACAACTGACTAAATGAACCCAAGAGCTAGGAGAACCTCAAGCCACTTTGTGGTCTCTTCCCAGTGTGTGCTTTCTCGCTTTTATCCACAAACACTATGAAAAGAAACCTGGACATGCTACCACTGATTGTGCTAACTAGGGAGAAATTCATTAATTTCATTTTTAATGTGAAGTTACCTAATTTTGCAGTTTTGAAACAATACGCAAACTGTGATATAGTCATCTTTTGAAATTTGCATTTCCCTGAATTTTGCAATCAAGAAATGTGCAGAAAATGCAGATATATCAGGGAAATGTGCATGCAAAAATGCATATATTTGTCCAAATAGTGTTCAAAATGCATTAAATTAGGAAAATTAATTTCAAAAATGTGTCTGTTAGGCAAAATTGCATACAGAAATGCATGCATTGGGAGAAATATGCACAAAAATGCATATTAATTTCTGTGCAAACGTTAAAAAAAATCTCAAAGTTTAGGACTGGGGAAAAATAAGAAATGACGAGAAATTGAAATTGACAGATACACCCATCCCCTAGGGCTAGCCTGGGAGGGGTGTGGTGTATGGAGTCTGTATGTGCAAGAATAATATTTTCCTAATAACACATATTACCATTTCAGTGTTGGTAAATTGTGATATCTCCGCAAGATAAGTGCTACCTTAAGGAGCATTATTGAATCCCTTGCTGCCAAGGAATAAAAACTGTGTATTTACCAAAATAATAATGAATGAAAAGCAAAGTGCCAATTTACAGGGACACGGCAGTGTCCCTGTAGTTAAGGTAAGAGAGTAGATAAAGCATAAAGGGGTAATTGGGGGGTGGTCATTCTAACATTCATAAACTTAAAAATGTTTCACGAATCTTCCTGAAATCTACATGTGCCAGAAAGAAATGTTGTTTTTACATACCTGGAAAATTTCAAGAAGATTGGTGAAAGATTAAGGGAAGGAGGGGAGTTTAAATACAAAAGAAAAAAACCCTCTCTGAATCAAAATGGTTCTGATAACTTTCATTGGTGATTTTTTATCAACGAAATTTGGAGTACTGAACTCCTTACTCATTAATCCAGGGGGGTGTCTTCTTCCTCCTTCCTTCTAGTTGGTGGAATAGCTTTTCTTTTTTAAAAAAATTCCCTTTGGTTGATTTTTAATTAATATTTATTTATCGTATTAGAGTGAATGCAGAGGCCTTCTTCAACCATAGTGCTACACATGCTCAGTAGTGTCGCTCTCCCCCTCCCTCATGCCTCAGGTAGATTAGAATGTTGATAAAATGGCTGCCTAGCACAGACATTTCCTTAGTGGGAACATCAGTGTCTTCTCAGAAGTAAGTTCCATTGAGTGCAATGGTCTTACTCCCAGTTAAGTGTGTTGGGGATTGTAGCCTTTTTAAAACTGCCTGGAACCTTGGAAGGGGGAGAGTGATAGATATTACTGAGAATTTCCTCTCCTTTCCAGCACAATAATCCTACAATTAACAACTTGCTTACTTTGTGTGTGTGTGTGTGTATGTGTGTGTCATGCCCCTGCTAGAGGAATCCTCCTCAGAGGAGGAAACCAGGGAGAAACATCAAGTACTAGCACTAGTCCAGGAAGAGCCTGGGCCTTTAGGGGAGATGGCTCCAGGTTCTTCCCTGACAGAGAAAAGGAACTCTGACTCTGGAGCAGAGGCTGAGGAACCCCCTGACCCACAGGAGCACTGTCGTCTCAAGCGACAAGCCAGTAGGCCTCCTGTAAGAAGAAGTGCTCAATTGCAAAAACAGTCTCCTCAGGAGAAAGCAACTCCTCCAGAGTAGGGCTCTGGCCAGAGAGGTTTGATGGACAGCAGCTGAGACTGGGTGGGGTTTGGCAGCCTTTGTGAATAAAAGCCAGCAGTGAGAGCTTGTTGGTTGCTGGAAACAACATATCATTAGCTTATTTTCCCCCCTGGGTTCGTGAGATCACATTATGCCAGTCCTTTTACAACTTCATTGGCTGCCAGTCCAGGTCTGGGCCTGATTCAAAGTGCTGGTACTAACATTCAAAGCCCTAAATGGCTTGGGGCCAGGTTATTTGAAGGAATGCCTCCTCCCATATGTACCTGCCTGGACCTTAAGATTATCCATAGGGGTCCTTCTCTGTGAGCCCCTGACAAAGGAAGTTAGGAAGGTGGCTACTAGGAGGAGGGCTTTCTCTGTTGTGGCACCCCGGCTGTGGAATGAGCTCCCCAGAGAGCTCTGCCTGGCACCTACACTGTACTCCTTTTGTTGCCAGCTGAAAACCTTTTTATTTTCTCAGTATTTTAATGACTAATTTTAACTTACACTTAAATTTTACTGTTTTAATTCTGTATTTTAATCTTATATCAACTTCTGCTGTGTGGTTTTATCCTGGTTGTGCTTTTTATACTGTATTTTGTATTTGTGTTTTTAGATTGTTGGTTGTTTTATTATGTTCTTTATGGTTTTAATTTTTGTGAACTGCCCAGAGAGCTTCGGCTATTGGGCGGTATAGAAATGTAATAAATAAATAAATAAATTCCACAACCCCATAGTTACCTGTGCATATCATATTCTCCATCCTGTACTCAAGGTTTATCTGCTTTGGAAGAATGAGAATTTCACTTGCACTTTCTGCCTCCTTAGGGAGGATGTGACGTTAAGGCTTATGAGCCTTAACTCCCAATTTCCCTGCCTTTTGGTGCTTGGTTGAAAACTGTAGAGCCTTAACGTTGTTTTGTAAACTGTAGATTTTTTGTTTAATGAATATAGTGTAATAGGCTACCTGCTCTATCCTTTGTGTTGATCATCACAGCTTGGAAAAGGCATGAGTATTTCTGAAAGGTTTTTTTTTTAACTTGCCTTGGGCCTATCTCACAGAGGCCAAGTTTGATTTTGCAGCTGTAATGATGGGGGAACAATACTCTGTGTTTTGAGTGGGAAGAATTTGAGACTATATATATATGGCAATTCCTTCTACTTTTCTGGTCCAAGCAGTAAAATCAACCTGCACACAATTATGGAACATTTTTCTTAATGCAGCTGCCAAGCAGACATCCATATTGGCTGCAGCAGTGCTTGGTGTAGATACCACCATAACTCCCAAGTGATTCATGACAGCCAATCAGAACAAAGTTCATCAGTTCACCAAGCAACATAAACAAAATATCAGGCGTTTTATATTCATTCCTTCATCCTTAAAAAGAAACACACTTGAAAACATTCCCTGCCAGCCCTAACCTGGTATGGCATATTAGACTAATGAAGAGATGCCGTTCATGCACCATTCACAAGCCGCCAAGCTCGGGAACAAACAGTCCCCACAATTTGGATGGAACTGCTTCTGAACTTTTCAGAGGCTCATAATATGAAAATTCCTGACAGGAAATGATCACTCCTCCCTGCTATTTATGAATAAAGGGGAATAAGACCATGAAAATGGGAACAGGACAGCAAGGATTGTAGCCATTGTTTCCCATTTGCCTAGGGGAGGAAGCCCCTGAGCAGACAGTAGCCGTGAAGGGCTTACTAGATAGGTGAAGGCCATTAGGGTGGCCCTTAGAAGTTGGTGGAGCAGCAGCCCTGAGTCCACATGCAACATTCCATGACAGCTGTGCAGTAGCGCTACACGATCAAGATCCTTTTGCTCCCTCATAATGCTAGGGGAGAGGTGTGCGGAACTGCTTTCAGTCCAAGGGCTGAATTCAGTTTTGGAGAACTCTTGGAGAGCTCATTTATTTATTATTTATTATTTATTTATTTATTTATTTAATTACATTTATATACCGCCCCACAGCCGAAGCTCTCTGGGCGGTTTACAACAATTAAAAATAGTAAACATTAAAAGTATACAAAATTTTAAAAAACATAAAAACAACAGTATCCATTTAAAAACAACAGTTCTGGGGTCCATTAAAAACAAACTATGTTGTTAAATGCTGTTAAAATGCCTGGGAGAAGAGAAAAGTCTTGACCTGGCGCCGAAAAGATAACATTGGCGACAGGCGAGCCTCATCGGGAAGATAATTCCACAGTCGGGGGGGGGGGGCACCACTGAGAAGGCCCTCTCCCTTGTTGCCATCCTCCGAGCTTCCCTTGGAGTAGGCACTCATTCCAGTGGCAGGTAGGGCCAAAGGCAAAAGGGGCCAAGCACAAAATACCCCACAACCCCCAGCATGTTTAGCTTAAAGTTCTTACTGCCAGTAATTAAGCCTTAGGAAACGAAGTCCAACCTTCGAGAAGGCGGGGGGGGGGGGGTGACTAGCAAAAGCTGGAAAAATATCAAACGATCAGCTATTGTGGGGGAGAAGGGGTGTGGCCATCTGGGGACCCCACAGGGGGCCAGATTGGGAATGCAGGATGGCCGGATGTGGCTGATGAGCCTGAGGTTCCCTACCTTCATACTAGGGTCATCAAATGAAAATGACTGGCAGGACAAATAAAAGAAAGCTGTTCTTTGCATAATTAACATATGGAAATGGATATTGCAAGATGCGGCCACTGGTTTAGTTAGCTTTGTTTAAAGAATTAGACAAATGCACCGAGGAGTGTGGGTGTATCAATGGTAAAGACATATACTGTAATATTGAAATGGAACCTGTTCTGAGGCAGTATATCCCTGAATATCAGATGCTGGAGGCAAACAATGCCTTGTTTGAATGCCTCCTGAAAGCATCTGCCTGATGGAGAGAGAATGCTGGACTAGTTGGATGATTCATCTGACCCAGCAGGGCTGTTTTGATGCTCTTAAGTAACATGGGTAGGACAAGCCTACTGTTATCACATAAACGTTCCTTCTGTAACTTGCCACATCAGAGCACGCAAGCAGTCGTGGATTGGAGAAGCAAGAATGGAAAGTGATTACATAGCCTTAGCCATCTTGGTCCATTATCCTTACTGCATTTAAGTCTTGCCTCACTGCATGGTTTCAGAGGGGGCTTCCAGACAGAGGGCCCATTGGAAGGCATTGGGCAGTTGTTGACTAGGTTTGCACAACATGCTAAACCACCTCAGTGGTTGAGTGTAGGTTGTTGCTGAAGCATGGGTTGTTGTTGAATGGTGGGTCATTGTGTTGTCTGCAGGATATTTTGTGCAGAGTGGCTTGTTAACCATGCAGTGTAGCTGTTTTTTTCCCCTTAAACAAGCCACCTTGAGAACCCATGGTTTGTTATTAGGTTGTTGAGGGTGGTTAATAGGCCACACTGCATGGTTAACAAGCCATTCTGCAGAAAATGTCCTGGGTTCAGACAACACACAGTTCAGCAAACAACCCATGGTTGAAAAACAACCCACACTCAACCACTAAGGCCTAATCTATACCTGCAGGCCTTCCGGGACTTGTGGGGGGATCTTGGGCTTTCCAGTTTCTGGGATCATCCCCCAAGGTGCACATGCCAGCATGACATCCCAGAAGTCAAGAGGGATGTTCCTGGCACAGGAGAGGTTTGTGCAATTGTGTGGGTGCGATCCTGTAGCAAAGATACTTCAAAAAAACCCTTAAAACTCAGTGCCCCAACATGCTGAGAGCCTTCCCAATGGGCACAGAGCCCCCCCACCCCCAGCTCTGTGCCCATTGGAAGAGTCCTGCTACTCACAGGGAGGAGGGAGGACCCAGGAGCCCGTGGCACACTGGGATAAGTGGAGTCCCAGTTATCCTGGGACAACTGAGAGGTCAGCCCTGCTTGACCCTTGGATCAGCTGTGTGTCATTTGGATGCACAGGGATGACCTCGAGCTGACCCCAGTATAGAGGGCTGGTGTAGGGACAATCTGAGTGTGGGTTAGTGTGTTGTTCCCTTCTTCGATCCAGAGGAAGAGGTGGGTAAGAAATAAATATGTTGTTGTTGTATGGACAGACCCATTTTGTGTTTTTCATCTTAACGGATTTCCCATTGTAGGGGGGGAAAAGTGGAAAGAAGCAGTATGAATGGAAGCCAATAATGTCTGGCCCTCCCATAAAATTCTATGAATGAATTAGGGTGATGGCATGATAAAAGCCACATCTGGAATTACTCAGAATCACATTCACCAAAAGATATTGCCGCACACCATTGGGTAAATCTAATTGAACTGGGAAACACAAGGAGTATTTTAGCATCACTTGAGATTTTGCCATGAAACTAATTTTTCTATGCTCCTTCTCTTCTGCAATACTAATACCAGTGAGGATGTGTGTGTGTGTGTGTAGGCATGTATGTTTTAATATTTCACATTTTGGATCCTTCAACTGAATATTAAAAATAGCTAGATATGCCCACATAACACTGAAATATTTTTATAGTTAATTGGGCATAGAATGATTTGTCTGAATCTTTGCAATGTTAAGCAATAAAATTAGTAAAATGACAATTTCTTAATATTTCTGGGAAATAGTTTATACTCACAGAGTGTAAACAGACCCCCATTCTCAAGTAAATTCAATGTCAGTCTGGAATTTGTTAAGAAGAGGTGAGAAATGCTCACTAATAAAGTGTGTCTATGCCCCCATGAGACAGACAAAAGTCTGTAATCATTCTAGAATAAGGAAAGAATCCATAAATCTGTTTCTCCACCCACCTTCTTTCTTTTGCGTGCAGCTATTACAAAAATTCAAAATTTCCAGAGTTGTAGCCATGTTCGTCTGCTGCAGCAAAAGCAACAGAGTACTGTGGCACAGTCATAGTCATGCATACTTGAGTTACATCGCATTTGGGATACTGTAGTGTGCTCTACAAGAGGCTGCCTTTGAAATTGTTCAGAAACTTCAGCTGGTCCTGAATGCTGTGACCAAATCGTTAGAGGAAGCTCATGACTCCCTTGTTAGAGAATCTTCTCAAGCTATTGATTCATTTCCGGGCAGAATTCAAAGTGCTGGTTGTGACCTATAAAGTCCTATACCACCTTCTCCCCTATGAGCCTACCTGGTCCTTCAGATCTTCTGGAGGGGCCCCTCCTTTCAAGATCACCACCATCAGAAGCATGTTTAGTCATGACACGAGAGTGAGTGTTTTTGGTGGCCTCTCCCAGGCTGTGGAACTCCCTCCCAAGGGAGGCTGGGTTTGCTCCCTCTCTGCTATCCTTTTGATGGCAGGCAAAGACCACTTTATTCAAGACAGCCATTAGCCTGTAAGAGGGTTTGTGGGTCAGGTGCTGTTTTTATTCTGTAGTTATTCTATATTTATTGCATTTTCATGTGTGATATTGTTTTAATCTATTTTGAATGGTTTTGTAAGCGCCTTAAGTGCCATTTTTTTTTTTTGGTAGAAAGGAGGGGTGTTAATCAAATACACACACAAAGAGAGTATAGTTATTTAAGTGGGGGATACTCCTGGGATCAAAATGTATACACCCTGGTAGAGGAACAGACTATGTGCAAAAGAATAAATGGACACAAACATGGCAGCAGGAATGGCAATGTTAAAAAAAACAGTCAAGGAAGTTTTCAGCCTACCATAACGAATGGTAGTGAATTCCATAGTTTAAAAATGCACTCAGAACTTTCACATGCTCATTTGAATTTAATTTAATTGAAGCGAATTGAATGCCAGCTGTGGCTTAGCTGAATAAACTTGCTTCTTTTAGTAGCGAACTGCTTTTCTCATATTCAAGACTTGTTGCCATCGCCTCTGTCATTCTGCTTGGTTCTTTGCAATCCTTTCTCTGATCTCCCCAACTATCAAAAGAAAGCTCCTTGGGATAGAATCCTGTCTTTGTTGTTATTATTTTACTACTACTATTACTATGCTGCTCTGTAAAGCTGGCAGGCCAAATTTTTGTCTGCCATTGGAATGAACAGACCACATTCCAGGGGTGGAAAAGGCCAAGTGGGCAGAGCCAGGGCAGAGTGGGTGGGGCCCAAGGCAAGTGTGCAGGCCCAAAGAGACCCTGCTCAGACGACACACTAAGTCATGTGAACCATTCCTAATCATGGTGGCTTCATAACCACATGCTTGCTAACCATTTGTTGCAAAAGGGTTAGCAGCCTAACCAAGGCCAGACCTGCACCAAGCAGAATATGACACTTTGAAAACATTTTTGAAGACTGTATATGGCGTGTGTCCTGGGCCCCAACAGTTGCCACTACTGTTCTAAAACAGTTTTAAGCAATAGTGTAGATCCTGCCCAAGTCTTAGCATGTTGTCTTGAACAGGCCCAATGTGTTTCTTACCTACTTTGAGTATATTGTCATATCTCAAACTTCCACTCAGATTTAAATCCTTTGAAATCAATTGAGTTTCCTCCCAGATAGCATCCTAATGTTGAACAGAAACTGACTCCTGATTCCAGAAATCAAAGGCAAAACCCTACCTTTGAAACATTCAAATTCTTGATCACTGTACCCCACTTTAAGATATCTTTCAGTCACATCAACTGTATAACTTTACTGAAGTTTTGCATAAAGTTTAGTGCTGAGACAATTTTAGCCATGACTGAGAGGCCTCAGTGATACCGCTGCAGGAGATGTAAATAAAACCTTCAGAAACCTGTAGCAAAAAGTTAAGTAAGGATGCCCATTGCTGGGAAATCCAGTTCTTTTTTATCTCAACGGAGTTCCGCAGCATGTACAACTCGCTTTGTATCTGTGAGACAAGCTTTGGGCTGTTGCCTGAACTTTTTTGTGCATTTTTTTTGTGCATTTTTAAAAAAAGTTCTGTAATTTGTGCAGATTTCTGAGCACAAACTACAGCCAGATTTGGGCAAATAATGCAGATTTTGTTGTAATTTATGTAGTTTGTGTGAATTTGGCCACAATTTGTGCAAGTTTGGCCACAATTTGTGTAAATTCCTCAAAAAATTGTGTGAATTGCAGGACCTTCCCACCCACCCAATTAGCAGGATTACAAGGAAATCTGTGAACTGGCCTGACTCACTGCAGATCAAGTTGGGCACTCCTGCAGGAACCAAAACAAAGTCTGGGGGAGGGCCTAGGAAAACCAATTGAACTCCATCCCCCAAACAGATTTTCAAACATTTATTTATTTAAAACATTTCTTGGCCGCCTTTCAAGGCGGAAGCCCTCACAAGGCAGCTTACAACAATAAAGTACATAAAATATTACAAGCAATAAAATATTAAAAGCAATTTAAACAATAAAACCAACAATAAAACCAGCAGGAGCAACAATAGCAGCAATAATAACAACAACAACACTATTTAGCATGGGAAGGGCATGGTAAAATAAAATGTTTTTAAGGCCTTCTTGAAAGCCTGCAAGCAAGGTGCATGGTGGACCTCTGATGGAAGTTTGTTAAAGAGGTTTGGGGCCACCGCAGAGAAGGCCCTCTCCCATGTGAACGCCCACCTAATTGCCCTCATGCAACATCCCTAGAATAGCACTCTGGAAGTGTGGAGTGCTTGCCAGAAGGTCTCCAGAACTCAGGGACCAGCCAGAACGTATAGGAAAGCCCAAACCACGTTCCAGCAACAAGAAATCTATGGAAGTAAACAACTATCAATAAAAGGACAACAGGAAAGTGCAGATCATGTGCCCAACACAGAGAGCTTTATGAGCTAGGTATGGGAGCCTGGCAGGCTGAATTAGGCCCCCAGTCCAGAGATTACCCATCCCTCTTCAAAGCATCAATGGTGGTATTTAACAGCAGTTCAGATCATTATGGTCCATGATGAGGGAGAATTTGGGGTCTTTGGGGACCGTTACCCATTGCCACCTCTTTTCTGCATATCCACAATGTATGCAATTTCATTGCAGAAATAAGATATAGATGTTGATTACAGGAAACCCCTAGTCTAATCTCATAGAGCATTTCCTATGCTCTCATGAATTCCATTGCTGAAATCCAGTCTGTCATTTCTGAAGCCAGGAATGACCATTTCCATTGAGATTTCCCCCCACCCCTCATCAGTTCTGAAAGGACTTGCTTGTACATGCTCAGATTCGATAAGTACATATTGCTGAATGACAACTAATACCTAGTACTTGTAAGAACATATTCAGTTAAGAAATGCAAAGAAAAGAACAGATATTTTTAGCTAAGTGATGCCAAACTTTTATTTATCTATTTTATTGCATTTGTATACCGCCCCCATAGCTGAAGCTCTCTGGGTGGTTCACATAAGATAAAAGCACTTTAAAACAATATACAAAAATTAAAAACCACAAAAATATGCAAAATGCACGTACATTTAAAACCACTACAACAACTTTACAAATGATGAGCCAAAAAACAGACCCCAGGCTCATTACGTATTGCTAAATGCTTGGGAGAAGAGAAAAGTCTTGACCTGGCGCCAAAAAGATGACAAAGTTGGCGCCAGGCAGGCCTCTTCAGGGAGATTGTTCTACAGTTGGGGAGCCACCACAGAGAAGGCCCTCTCTCTTGTTGCCACCCGCTGAGTGGCAACCAGAGAGAGGTGTTCACAAGATATGATGATCACAATTCAGGCATGAAGAGACATTTTGTGGAGATGCTAAACTAATGCCAGTGCTAGTTCTAATCTACACCAGCCATTTATTCCAGAATAATATGGAGGTCGTCCCTACCGCGCCACATGACATTCACCTACTCCCGCAGTGATCTAGGGATGACCCCTTGGTTATTCAGGAATATTGCTGACTGCTTTTGCCACGGTTTTTCCATCTCTCTCACTATGATCCCGAGGTCTGCATGCTGTGGGGAGGGGGGGGGGCTTTCCGAAGCTGTTGCTATTTGGCATGAGCTCCTGGCTCAGCGAACAGCCAACCTGCTGTCAGGGGAGTGTCCAGCGGTTTCGAATGTGTGCAGGAGTGGACGGCCGCTATTTTTGGCACAGGTTTTGATTGGCTATCTGCGTGTTTTGGCGCTGACCATGTGTTCTTGTTTTTAATGCAACCATATCGATGTGCAAGAGCACATCTTCGACACAGTACTTATTCCCGCCTTGTGTTTCTGTGTATTTGCGCTGTTGCGCATCTCAGAGGAGTTATTAAAAAAAAATCCATGCCCTGTACCCATCTGTCCAGTACCGCCCACTTCCTCTTCTGCACCTTCAGAAGAACCATCATGGGGTGCATGTCTTCCCACAACGGCTCTCCTTTACTCGTGGGGAAACTTCCCTCGTGTGTGTCCCATGAGGGATGATCGTGGAAGCGGGAAACCTCACAATTATCCCTCCTCTGTTGCAAAATGGTGGTATGTGTAGATTAGACCCTAGTCCAAGCACTGAAGAAAAATATACTGGCCTCAAGGTTCAACTCCATTTAGGTATTGCTGGTTTTCTGCATCCATTGAAAACCAGTGCGGTTGGAGTTTTGGACTGGGATTCAGGAGATCTGGGTTCTTGTTTCACTCTGCCATGAAGCTCACTGGGTGACTTTGGGCCAATCACTGGCCCTCAACCTAAACTACTTCACAGGGTTGTTGTGAGAATAAAATGGATAGGAGGAAGATTGTGTACGCCACCATGGACTCATTGCAAGAGGAAAAAGGCAGGATATAAAAGTAATAATAAATAACAAAAATCAGTGATGTTCTGAAGGGTCACATGTTCCCCAGCCCTGACACATAAGATCATATTGGAAAAGTGTTCCCAGGTTCTTAAATTAGATGCATTGAGCATGCTGCACTGCATAATTTATTTGAACAATTAGCATCACATTCCTTTGATGCACACAGTACAAGTTGCATGGGTGTTACTTAGCATGACCAATGACTTTAGAATAGTCTTTAATTTCTAAGGCTAAAATCTAAAGAGGAATTCTAGGTATGCTCACTGGAATTTTATAAGCTGCTCTGCCATGCCACAAATACTATTGAAATTTGGAAACATCCATCAGTTTCAAAAGAGATTTGCCCTGTCACATAGTATGGTATACGCAGGCCTGCTGTTCAAGAAACACAAGCCCAAGGCCCTGTGGATTTCCCCAGATCCGAGCTACATCCACCAGAGTTCATGAAGCAGCTGTCTGGCTTATATGGGAAAATTGTAGCCATAAAAGGCATATTTTGCACCATTTGCCGCCGTAAAGCACTACTTTTGTGTAAATTGCAGCTGTTTGGAGGCTGTTTTGTGTGTGCGCACACACCAAACATTTGAACCAGACCCCAGCTGGAATAAATGGTCAAAGGATTCCAGTCCTTGTTGTGAAAAAGTTTGCTTCACAATCGACACAGCATGAAGTAACTATGGTCAAAATTTGGAGGTTGTTTTTTTTTAAAAAAAATCACCTCAGGTGCCTTAACAGATATAGATGAGCTTCAGCAAATTAACAACACATCAACAGAATTGCTTATCATAGGAGGTCTGTGAGAATGAGCTCTTGTGACAGTTTAGCTTTGTAAACAAGGCCTATTAAGCACAGTCCAATATCATTTTATTGCGTTGCAGTTTTTGGCCACTTTAGTCTTTTAAAGTAATTAGACACTGGGTATATTGTCAGGTTGACCGTGAAACAATTGATTGAGGGTAGCGTTCCAGGTTCAAGGATGTCTTTGACGTCAGCCACCTGTTCAACTTTTAAAAACCTAGATAATCCACTGAATACAAAGACAGATAATTATGTTTCTGAGGAAACCTCAAACACCGTTCCCATTCCCACTTTCATAGAAACATAGCTGGTTCAAAACTATTGTTATGGAGAATGACTTTGAAAAACTGAATATTTTCTGTGCACATGGACCACATATCTCCAAACCAAGGACATAAGACAAGCATAACATCAGGTGTCCGGAGATATCCTTTGCACTTGCTATTGGCATGATATAATTTTGTGGGGGTT
This sequence comes from Elgaria multicarinata webbii, assembly GCF_023053635.1. Classification (NCBI taxonomy): domain Eukaryota; kingdom Metazoa; phylum Chordata; class Lepidosauria; order Squamata; family Anguidae; genus Elgaria; species Elgaria multicarinata. The sequence continues at coordinate 90,046,686 of NC_086172.1, forward strand.
GGGGCCCCCAGCAAAATAGTATTAAAATGGGAAGTAGCATTGAGCCAAGTCTATTGTCTGCTTTAAAACTGTTATAGTCAGTCTATGGAGAAAAATATATTTTATTTTATAGAGAAGCCTTTCCCAACCTGGTGCCCTCCAGATCGTTTTGACTTCAACCCCCATCAGCCTCAGCTAGCATGATCTATGGCCAAGAACTCTGGGAAATATAGTACAAGACATCTGGAAGGCACCAGGTTGAAACAAAGTTTATAGAAGATAAAATGGATTGTATCCAATGTTAGTCCTACTTAGAGTAGACTCATTGAAATGAGTGGGAGTCAACTTATTTTTTAGGGAGAAGGGGGCAAGAAATCGTATTAAACACCCTTGTTCTGTGCTTGTAATCTGAATAGTGTTACTATTATAGTGTCTTCCCTTTAAAGTCAATGTGATCCCTACTTAGCAGTCAAATTGGATGAGACCAATGGCTCATCTAGCAGTGACTTTGTACGTCTCCAGTGATTACAGATTTCAGGGGATTAGTTCTATAACATGGGCCAATTTCAGAAAAATCTGGCAATTTAAGGCATGTCCTCAACTTGAGGATGCATCACGACTTTCCTAGCTAATACTTTTTGAACCAAACACATCATATCCAAGTTTTATTGGGAAAATGTGCTGCATTTGATTCTAAAGAAACAACCCATGGCATGTTGCATGGGTTCTTCTCAGCCTAATTTCATAGAAAATAGGGGTATGCACACACAAAAATTGTATTCAGACTTATCTGAAAATCCAAGGCAGTAGAGGCTTCAGTGCTGGGAATTTTAATGTGAGGGATAAACTACATGCTACATTAAATAGGGATGTGCTCCACTTCTCCTCGGACCAGAGAAGCAGAAGCGGATTGGGGGGCTTCGCCTCCCCTTAAGGCAGAGGCGAAGAGGATTGGGGGAGCAGCGGAGCGTTGTGGAGCGGATCGAGGTGAAGGCAGATCCTTTGCCTCAATCCGGAGCTCCGCAAAAAAGGTAATGGGGGTTTACTTGGCCCTGCCACTGTCACTGCCGCCCATGCGGCGACGGCGGCAGAGCCTGGTAAAGGGGAGTGGGGTCTTACCTGCATCCGTCCGCGGTCCCGCGGCTGCTTCAACTGAGCCCGAGGACTCAACAGGAAGACTAGGCCTGGTCTTCCTGTTTGAGTCCTCGGGCTCAGTTGAAGCAGCCACGGGTCCGCAGACAGACGCAGGTAAGGGAGAGGAGGGAGGGGGTTTACCTGGCCCTGCTGCCGCCGCCGCCCATGCAGCGACGGCGGCAGAGCCAGGTAAGGGGGCAAGGGGGAGGGGGATCTTACCTGCATCCGTCCGCGGTCCCACGGCTGCTTCAACTGAGCCCGAGGACTCAAACAGGAAGACTAGGCTTGGTCTTCCTGTTTGAGTCCTCGGGCTCAGTTGAAGCAGCCGCGGGTCCGCAGACGGACGCAGGTAAGGGGGAGGTGGGAGGGGGGTTTACCTGGCCCTGCAGCCGCTGCCGCCCATGTGGCGATGGTGGCAGAGCCAGGTAAGGGGGAGGGGGTCTTACCTACGTCCATCACGGCCTGTCGCCACCTTTACTAGAGCCCGCAGCTCAACCAGGAAGTGTAGGCTGTAATTGGGGCCTACAGTTCCTGGTTGAGTCGCGGGCTCTAGTGAAGCTGGGATGGGCCGAGACGGACACAGGTAAGAGGGAGGAGGTAGGGGGCCCTTACCTGGCGGCACTCCCTGCCACTGCGAACTCCGATTCGGAGCCGGAGCTCCGCAGTGGAGCGGAGCGGACCCTAGGCGGATCGAGGTGGGGCGGAGCGGGCCTGATCCGCAATTTGCAGATCGGGCGTGAAAAGGATCGGGGGGGGGGGGGTCCATGCACATCCCTAACATTAAATGTGTACCATCTGGGTGAAAGCATTTTATTTTTCTCTAGAGTAAGTTTGTGGGGGGCTGATCCAAACTGGAAACAATGGAAATGAATAGGAGCTGGTTATATCTTCCCACCCGGCCACTTTCACCTTAAATTTCCCTACAGACATGGGGGCTAAAGAAAGGGGGGATTCCATTGGCTCTCTTCCCATAAATATGAGGTGACCCATCTTTAGCCCTTGAAGATCTTTTGGCTAAGTTAAGAAAGACACTTTCTGTACGAGTTCTGTTCTTGGTTCCTTCTCTCTACACACAATGACCAGGTTTGGACAACACACTGCAGCTCCTCATGAGTTATTTAAACCATGATGAGCCATGTTGCCTAAGGGCTCCAGATTGCATATCCAACTCTGCTCAGGGTTTGTCATGTGATGTGAACCGAGTGAGCACGGACTATACATCAGTTGAACAATCCTCACATAACCCTTGCATAATCCGTGATCAGATTTGCACAATACAACAACCTCCAAGTGAGTGTTGCACATTCAAAATGATAGATGCATGTGTCCCGCACATGCTGCAGCCTTGCTATGGGTTAAACCCACAGTGGGCAAACAGCTGGTCGTCAGCTCGTTAGCCACTGTGTGGACAGAATGCTAGATTAGATGGGTCCTTGGTCTGATCCAGCATGCCTCTTCTTATGTTCTTCAATTACTAATGTTTCTAACTGAACTGAGACATTAGTTCAGTTGACATGATCTCATCAAATTCCATGGTTTTCACTATTACCTGTATAGTGGTCCAGATTGGGATCCAGAGTGGATCGGGGGGTCCCTGCACAGTCCTAGTTTCTATATCTCCATTATGTTGCACTGTCATATCCAGAAAGTGAATCTGTCGTGTGGACTGGTCTAGGCTCAGACTGATGGTGGGGTGGAATTTATTGAAATCCTGGTGGAACTTTATCAGAGCCTCCGTTCATGACTCCAGATAATAAAGATGCCTTCTGACACCTGAGGAAGATTCTGACACTTGAGGACAGCCAGTATGGTGTAGTGGCTAAATGGGAGTCAGGAGATCTGGGTTCTAGTCCCCACTCGGCCATGGAAACTCACTGGGTGACTTTGGCCAGTCACAAACTCTCAGCCCAACCTACCTCACAGGGTTGTTGTTGTGAGGATAGAATGGAGAGGACGAGGAGGATTATATATGCCGCCTTGGATTCCTTGGAGGAAAAAAGGTGGGATATAAATGTAATAAATAAATAAATGTTCTAAGGAGCTGAGAAATCATTGTTCTAAGTCAGCCATGAAGATTTTGCCATACTGTGGGACTGCGCAAATAGCCAAGGCAGTGCCATTGATCTGAAGATACATGTTCTCTTGAAAGGTGAAGCAGATGTAGATAATGACAAAATGGCTGAGTTTAGTGACTAGATATGCTGATGGCTTGTAGTCTATCTCTATGGTGGATGTTGGTGTAAATTGCCTCAACATCTATGGGTAGCTAGGATGGTGTTTTCTTGGAGATTCAGTGGACAGTGACTATGAAATTTAAGCCAGAATATATGTGTTAATCTTTAAAGTATCACTACACCCTTTGCTGTTTACTGCAACCAATTAAGTTGGCTACCTCTCTGGAAACTACATATTGATGACTCTCAGTTATAAGTCTCTACCTATTATTTTATCCCCGACCTTCCTCTTATTACCTATTGACAATATCATCACCCATCCTTTTGGCCAGCATGAAGCCTTGGTGTAAGTTTGATTCTTGGCCCTTTTGTCTCCTCTCTATCTTTTGGGCTAAATGCCCTGGCTATCTCTTGCATTGACTACTACAACTGTCTCCATTTTGGCTTTCCCATGTGAACTCATCTCATTTCTCCACCATCCCACAGCAGCCACCTCACTTAGGATTGCTCTGCCTGTACCTACTGATTTCAATTGCTAGTCAATATCCTCCTAAGGCCATCTTCTATGAAACATACAAGATATAGAGATAACATTTTCCATGCCTCATGACTCTGTTGAGCTTTTTAAAATCAGAAATAAGTTTTAGCTTTTACAAGCAATCCACTTCCTCCCACCTGAGTAAACAGTCACATCCATTCAAGGTATGGTTGTTGGTACCCTAGTGAGGTCACAAAGGATGCTGCCTTGGCATCATCCCAGCAATCTAAATCTGTATCTTCATGAACCCTGGCAGAAAGCTACTGAGGCCTGGCCCTTGGCATCATCTCATCAAGGTGTAGGTGCTGAACTGGTTCCCCTTCTATGGCAATGTTCTGGAATGGAACAACAACAACAGAAATACAGGTTGAATGAACCACTATGGGTTTGGGTGCTGCGAAAGTCAGTCAAAAACAAAGAGGCTGAGGTGGAAGGATCAGATTCTAAGGACAATAGAATCCTAAAATAGATCACCTTCATAGAATAAATATCAAAAGTTTGCTTAATGCCAGCAGCAAGCAGTACAGCAACAAAGTGAAGGTTTTCCAACATTTTCTACTGCTGGGGTAGGGAATTTGTGGCTCTCCAAGTGTTGTTGGATGGCACATCCCATCATGCCTGACAATTGGCCAAGCTGGATGGCGCTGATAGGTGTTGGAGTCCAGCTGCATCTGAAGAGCCAAAGGTCCCTGATCCCTGCATGAGGGGTGTACAGAAGGTACCCTTTTCTTTTTAGCTTTGATTTTAGTACGCTCTTAAATTTTAGTTTTGGTTTTTCATTGTTCTCCATGGTAATAATAACCACAACCTTTCCGAAGCTGGTTCTCTGGTGCTTTCTTATCCCTAGACAAACTTTTCAGTGGCTCCCACTCATGAGTGAAATGACTGGAGGATGGCAAGAAGTCATAGCACAGAGAAGAAGAACTATCCCTGGCTGCCAGCAGGAGTTAGAGAATAATCATCATTGGTGAACAGTGGGGCATGTCTGGGAAGAGGTGAAACGTGCCTTTGAGAGGATGGGAGAGTAAAGAGGGGAGTTTTAAAAAACCCTGCCTAGTCCAGGTTGCAAAAAAGCACTTTTCTCAGGGATGTGGTCAGTAAATTGTGAGCACAGGGGCCAGTGTCTCCCTCCCCTTCATTTGGGGATAGATGTGGGAGGGCTCATAGGCCTCTCTCTCTCCTTCAGTTGTGCAGCACTAGCATGAGGTCTCATGGGCCGGTCTCTCTTCTTTACTAGGTAGCACCAGCATGAGGCACTGCCCAGTCTCTCCCTCCTTCAGGCAGGCAGCATTGGCATGAAGTCACAATGACCAGTCTCTCTTCATCCGATAGGTAGAATCAGTATGAGTCACAATGGCAAGCCTCTCATCTTCAGGTAAGCAGCACCTGCAATTAGGCTACAATAGCCAGTCTCTCTCCTATAGGCAGGCAAGCATCACCATGAGGACACATTGGTCAGTCTCTCTCACACTGAGGCAGGGAGAATCAGGAAACAACCTCTTCCTTGCAGGAGTGAGCATATGCAAATTCTCTCTTATTGAGGTGGTCTCCCTCTCACTGAAATGGGGGCTGGGCAGCCTGTGGGCAGTAAGTATGGAGAGGAGGAAACTTCATAGGTAGGCACCCTAACAATTTCAGGGTTTCTGTTAAAGGGCAGAACTAGATTGAATAGGCCAAAGTTATAACGCAGTCGGTTTCTGGTTGAACAGAAATGTTTTAATGGTAAGTGCAGTTCAGCCATGGAACCAATTACCTTGAGGGGTGGTGGGCTCTGCTGGAGCTCTTCAGGCAAAGGGTGGATGTCCATCTGTTGGAAGAAAGTCTAGCTTTGGATTTCCTCCATCAAAAAGGTAGGTGGATTACATAGACCCCCGACACACACACACACACACTCACGTACACATGGTGTGACCTGGTAGAGGTAGAGATGAGGCTTCAACTTGCAGCATGGTCCTGGGATGGGGGTGTGGAAGGGGAGGGAGGGAGCGCAGATGGACACAATCCATAGACCCAGGATGAGTGCAGTCCATGGTTTGCAACCCTTGCTGCTTTAACAGAATTTTACAGCTCAGTAGCTTCACTGGTGGTGTTTAGCTTAATGTGCATTTTTTGGCTGCTTTTCTGTTTCATACATTGATAGTTTGTTATTTTTTGACACTTTGATCATCGTTTTATGACTGTTGTATCTTGTTTTAACTTGGATGATGCCTTGGGAAACTTTATGTAAGATTGAAAGATGGGGTGAAAACCCCTTAAACAAATGATAAATGAATAAACATAAGAGTGAAGAACAAGGTAGAAAGATTCGGGGGGCAGGGGGCAGCCAGCAAGCTCACCCTGGTCTTGGCAGTGTGCCACTCTGGGGTATCACCAGGACTGGAGTATTAATGGACATGTAACCTTCAGGTACAGCAGCTGCTCCAGCAATCCAGGTGTCATGTGGCAACAGCGTGGACTCACAGAGTTGCCTGCACAAAGAACTTAGGAATATAAGCAGACCCATGCTATAGGACCAAAGGCCTATCCAGTCCAGCATTCTGTGCCACAGTGGTCAACCAGGTGCTTATGAGAAGCCCACAAGCAATAGCACCCTCCCACTCATGTTCCCAAGCAACTGGCATTGAGAGACATACTGCCTCTGATAATGGAGGTGGCATATTGCCATCATGACTGGGAGCCACTGACAGCCTTCTCCATGAATATGTCTAATCTGTTTATGGTGTCATCCAAGTCGGTAGCCATCACTACATCTTGTGGAAGTGTATTTCATAGTTTGATTATGCACTGTGTGGAACTGTTTACTTTTGCTTCTACTGGATCTTCTACCATTCGGCTTCATTGGATGATCCTGGGTTCTAGTTAGAGGGTGATGGTGGTTCCTACCCATTTTCTCTACAGCATGACTAATTTTTATGCACCTGCTTGCTCATCTTTCTTCAAAGTTCAAAAGCCCCCAAGGCTTGTTTCTCTAGCCCCTTGAACATTTGGGCTGCTCCTTTCTGAACCTTTTCTACCTCTACGATAACTGAATGGTGCCTGCATGGGAAACCCCCTTACATCTTGTATTGGAGGGAAGCTGCTCATCCATACTTTTAAGAGGCATTTCCGAGAGACAAGCGAAAGCCCTGATAATTCCTTGAAAATGCTTCCAGTTCTACATGTGAGGCCAATGTTAAGTGGAGCTGCAATGTGTTGTAGTCATTTGTAAAGACTGCAGGAGGCTGCATGTTATCAGTTAAAATATTACAAGAATACAGGATAAATATTGCAAGAATGTAGGTATCAGAAAAAGATATAAGTCTTGTTTCTGAAACCATGACAAGAATATAAACCTTCTGGATGGGGTAAATGGATAGCAGATTTATCAGAAATATGATAGATTTCATCAGGGCCAGTGGATTTTTTAATCACGCTTCAGCATTAATTAACACAAATGTAATCATCACCCTAAATCCCAGTCAAGTCTAGATTTCAGTGCATCAGTGTCACTTCAGTGTAAAGACAGTTTTAAAATTAATTGGAACCAGGGGTCTTTGTCAAAAGCAGGGACACCAAATAAGTGTTATCTAAAATAAAAAACCATGGAGGGAAAACTTCTATACTTAACAAAAATAAGCTAAATAAAAATTAACAAACCTGAATGCAGTGTTTTGTTTTGAACTTCTCAGCCACTTGTATACGTATCACACTCAAGTTGGATTATCATTCCTTAAGCTCTCTTAATAATATGAACGCGACCTTGAGTGCAATATGGTAGAAAGGGCAGCTGAGTGAGGATGATGGGAACTGTAGTCAAAGACATCTGGAGGGCACCAGGTTGGAGAAGGATTGTTTAGATTCTTGGAACAGAAAGCTTTCACTGCCTTGCAAAACTGTTAGCTAATGAGGATCACTATGCCTTCCTAGGAAAAGAGGTCTAAATGTCCACAGACATCCTGGGGGAGGCTCTGTTCAGTCCTCCAGAGACCTCATTCTATTGTGTTAAGGGGATTTTCTTCTTCAGTGATGTTATATATTTAAAAATGTATTGTTACTCATCCCTGTAGTAACCTGTGGCTGCGAGAGCTGGACCATAAGGAAAGCTGAGCAAAGGAAGATGCTTTTGAACTGTGGTGTTGGAGGGAAATTCTGAGAGTGCCTTGGACTGCAAGAAGATCAAACCAGTCCATACTCCAGGAAATAAAGCCAGACTGCTCACTTGAGGGAATGGTATTAAAGGCAAAACTGAAGCACTTTGACCACATAATGAGAAGACAGGATACCCTGGAGAAGAGGCTGATGCTAGGGAAAGTGGAAGGCAAAAGGAAGAGGGGCCGACCAAGGGCAAGATGGATGGATGATATTCTGGAGGTGACAGACTTGACCTTGGGGGAGCTAGGGGTGGCGACAGCCGACAGAAAGCTCTGGCATGGGCTGGTCCATGAAGTCATGAAGAGTCGGAAGCGACTGAACGAATAAACAACAACAACTCATCCAAAGTCTGGAGGAGGAGGAGGAGAGAGGTCATGCATTTCAGTTACTTAGGCTGCAATCCTACGGTCCCTGAGACAGTGTCTGTCTCAGGGATAACCAGGGCATATGCCTTTTCTTTCCTGGGACTCCAAGCATCCAACTGATGGAAGAGGCTGACAAACACAGCATATTCTGTTATTGCCCTCTGTGCTTTTATTACTGGATACTGGTGGCTCCTATTTTAGTGGGGCTGTGAATTCATTCTGGGTTGCAGTCAGAACCAGCCAGAATTCTAAAGGATCTGGACAGGTCCTATAGAGTTCTGACTGCAACCCAGAATGGAGTCACAGCCCCACTAAAATAGGAGCCAGCAGCTTCCACTGGCATTTTTAGCCTTTTTTCTGTAACGTTCAATACTGGCCACTGTTGGAGAGCCAGTGTGTTAAGAGTGTTAGACAGGAGTCAGGAGATCCAGGTTCTAGTCCCCACTTGGCCCTGGAAGCTCACTGGGTGACTTTGGGCCAGACACAAACTCTCAGCCCAACCTACCTCGTGGGGTTGTTGTTGTGAGAATAAAATGGCAGGCCTATCCAGTGAAATTTTAGAATGTTTTTAGGATGTTTTAAGGATGTTTTAAAGATGTTTTAATTGTGCATGGTATGTTTTTAATCAGTTTTTAATGTGTATTTTATATCATGTTTTTATACTGTTTGTTTTATACTTTGAATGGTTTTAGTTTTTGTGAACCGCCCAGGGAGCTTCGGCTATTGGGCAGTATAAAAATGCAATAAATAAATAAATGGAGAGGAGGAGGAGAATTACGTACGCTGCGTTGGGTTCCTTAAGGAGGAAAAAAAAGTGGGATATAAATGTAATAATAAATAAATAAATAAATAAATACTGCTAGATAGATGTAGAATGAATCCATTCTGATGGGAACTACTTCAGCGTGGATCTTTTCTGCACAACTCCAATAGCATCAGATGTCTGTTACCACATGGGAGGAGCTGATGATGTCGCTCCTTCCCATGCCTGCATTGCTCCAGTTTCTGAAAGGGCGATGCTAATATGGGAAGAAACCATGCTGCCAGCTCTTCCCCTCTGATTCCAGAAGTGGGACGCAAAGGACACTCACCTTGCGGCAACTTCCATGCAACTGAAAAAATGTCAGGAAGAAGCTCTGTTGAGGCCATTCTTATATCCTTGCTTGCAGAGACCATTCCACAATTTCCCTTCAATCCCAGGATTTTGGCTCCCTTTCTTCATATGATGGTTCATGAGAAAATGCTAGCCATCAATAGTTGTAGCTGCACTCCATTGTTGTTGTTGTTGTTGTTGTTGTTGTTGTTTTAAAAGATGCAATGTTTTAGACCCTAAAATTTAGAGAATCAAAGTAGATAAGACATAAACCATGGTCCCTCCAGCAGAGGGGAGTGCTGTGAAAGGAGCAGATAGAATCCAGTATTTCTACCCTCATCCTTTCAGAGAAGGAGAAGACACAAGCACCATATTGCTTTCCCTAGAAGTTTTGCTAGCTCAGATTTGATGAGTCAAGAACTGAGTCAGCAAATGGCACCAGTCCAGCCCACCACTTCCTTGAGGACACAATTGTCTTGCTTTAGCATAGGAGTTAGACTGCTCTAGATATGCATCCCTACCCAACTTCCTGTTTCTCCAGTATTAGGCTCATTATTACCTAGGTCATTTTAGACAAGGTGTTTAGCATCTGCTTGTGCTTGTTCACTCACAGAAGCTTGTGGGTCCTTTTCATGACATTGTCAACCTCGGCTGCCACTCTTGCCTTTTTTTTTAGGTTTATTCTTCCATTTTATAAATTGCCAAAAATGCAGAAACAACAGCAACCCCAAACCTCTATCAATGAGGTGGTGTAATTCAAGAATCGTGCAATTTTGTAGAAATCTTGCAATGCCATCTATTGGCAGTATAAATGAAACATATGGAACCTGGAAAATCAAAGGGAGGGGCAGAGGTGAGTGCGTGTATTGTGCCATTGTAAACCTGCAAAGACTTTGGAAGAGGAAGCCCAGGTAAGGTTGTGGAATTTTTCCTTAATGTAGAGAACCTCTAGTACTTCAGGATACTTACTTTGCCCACCAAATGGCTTCTGTAAAGGCATAAGCTCCTGCCCCTTGTGGTGGAGTGGGGCAGAGCAGATGACCATAATAACTATTAGGACTTAGGCCAGGGCAGGATCTACACTACTGCTTTTAATGGTTTATAAGGGTTATGACAACTGTTCAGGCCCAGGACACATTACATATACCGTTTTCATACCATTTTAAAAGTGTTATATCCTGCTTGGTGTAGATCAGGCCCAGGTCATGTTAGCCTCATAATGAAGGAACACCCTAAAAGCAGCCAAGCCTGATGCATACTTTGAGGTAAATATTTGTGACACTCCCATGTTTTCCCACCACTTCTTCCATTTTCTCCTTCCTTCCTTCCTTCCTTCCTTCCTTCCTTCCTTCCTTCCTTCCTTCTACCTCTCCCTATATATCACTATCACTCTCTCACAAACACACTCTCTCACAAACACACACACACAAATCCTTTAAGGAAGAAAGGATGGAGAGGATGGAATAGCTTCCCAGACACTTTTCAATGGTAGCATGAAGAGCTGTCCATGTGGAAACAACCATTGACTCCTTTAGTAGGTCCTCATAAACCACTAGAAGGAAAGGAATCCACCCATCCATCTTTTCAGATAACAGCAACAGTATTCAGAGTGTCTAAGGTGAGAGCAGCCATGGGTGGGAGGGGCCATGGCTCAGTGGTAGAGCACCAGCTTTGCATACAGAAGGTCCCAGGTTCAATCGCTGGTGTACCCAAGTAAGCCTGGAAGAATTCCTGCCTGAAATCGTGGGCAGCCATCGCTGCCAGGCAATGTTGACAATACTGAGATAGATGAACCATTGATCTGACTCAATAAGTCAATTTCTATGTTCTGCTGCTGAAGAGAGAATTATAGCGGGTGTGTCCAGGAACACAGGGCAAGACAGGTGGTAGGTAAATGTTTGAAGTCACTGTTGCTTGTTCAGGGTGCCAGAAGAGGAGCATAATAGTCTCCCATGATTGTGTCCCCACTGCACATTTGGGGTGCCTTTTCCTGTGGTGAGTGAAAGGCCACAGTCAAAGTGCTGAAGCTAAGTCTGAAAAATAACTTGGCACAGTTGGGATATTCATCAAATATTTCCCTTCCATCACCAATTTGTTCCATTATTCATTGCTGGCCTGGTCTGGCCATCTCAAACCATTTCCTTTCCTTTCATGTTTACACCCTTCCAATGGTTTTAAAAATATATTTGGAGGGTGGGTGGTGGGGACAAAGATAACAAGGCATTGGGGGAGGAGAGGTGTAAATACATTACGTAGCTCTTTCTTTTACTCACTAGTGTTTTAAAGGATTTTGGCTTCATGCCACCTTTCTCGGTTATTACTCCATTTAGCTGCTCTATGCACTGAATAAATAAATACATGAAAATTGCTAGCCAGCTAAGTTCATAGACACACACACACACACACACACACACACACACACACACACACACACACTTCTTGTGATGTTCTCAAGTGCACTTGTTGTTTTTCATGTAAGGAAAAGGGATTTTGAGGTCGCACAATGAATAAATGATCGTACAAGACTGCAACTTGCTTCATTATGTAGAAAAGCAAGCATGAAATAGCACTGGTGGACAAAACGCACCAGGGAGTGCTGTCCCAAACCTTTCACTTCTTTCCAGTAGCAAGGGGTAGGTAGACCAACCCTTCCCAGCAACTCTGTCCAAGACTGTATAAAGTGTATTTCTACTTTTCACATGATGACAAATCTCCCTATCTTGCTGCTTCTAAAAATGAAACGTTCTGCTTGTAAATGAAACATCATTTCATACAATGCAGGAAGTAATATTCTGCTTACCCTGAATTTTCATTCCAGGATGTGGTAGGAGGGCATTCTTCCCCATTGGGATGTCCCAGTGCCTCAGTGAATAGCAGGCTAAATCAAGGTTGAAGATGCATCCATGTTGGACATAGTTAGAAAAAGAATTGAAACTAAAACTGCCAATACCTTACTGCCTGCATACAGATCTACAGTGTACATTTTTGGTCATTCCAACTAAAAAAATGGACATTGTAGAGTTAGAAAAGTTGCAGTAATGTGCAACCAAAATGACCAAGGGGGCTGGAGGAACTCCCCTGTGAGAAAAAAGTTACAACGCGGGACTGTTTAGCTTAGGGGGGAAAGGGATTATGAGAAGAAATCATAGAGATCTTCAAAATTATGCATGGTGTGGAGAAAGTGATAGGGAGACATTTTTCTCCTTCTCCTATAATACTAGAACCTGGGATCATCCTATGCAGCTGTAAGGTGGGAGATTCAGGACAGATAAAAGGAAACACTTCTTCACAATATAACTATGAGGCAACAGTGTGAGGTGGCAGCTAAGAAGGCTAATCCAATCTTGGGCTGCATTAACATAAACATAGTGCGTCCAGATCGCAGTTAGTAAAAATTCTGTTCTATTCTGCATTAGTTAGACCACATTTGGAAAACTCTGTCCAGTTCTGAGCACCCCATTTTAAGAAGGACATTGACAAGTTGGAGTGCATCCAGGGAAGAGCAACCGGGATGGTGAGGGGTCTGGAAACCAAGTCCTATGAGGAACAATTGATAGAGCTGGGTATGTTTAGCCTGGAGAAAAGAAGATTAAGAGTTGACATGATAGCGGTCTTCAATTATCTGAAAAAGAAGATGGAGCAGACTTGCTCTCTGTTGCTACAGAGAGCAGAACTAGAACCAACAGGTGTAAATTGCAGGGAAGCAGATTTGAGGTAAACGTTAGGAGAAACTTTCTAACAGTGAGAGCTGTTTACCAGTGGAACAGATTTCCTTGGGAGGTGGTGGGTTCTTCTTTGCTGGAGATATTTAAGCAGAGGCCGGATGGCAATCTGTCAAGGATGCTATACCTGCACTCTGCAATGCAGGGCATGCATTGACCCAGGGGTTGGATTAGATAATCTCAGAGGTTCCTTCCAACTCTATGGTTTTCAGTTGAATGTTGACAACTCACGCTGGAATTCACTTCCAGAAGTTGCAGTGATGGCCACCAGTTTGGAAGACCTTAATGGGGGCTTAGACCAATTCATGGAGGATTGGGCTATCATGATGGTTATGTCCTCTGTGTATGCCTCTGTGTGCCAGTTGCTGGGGAACATGAGCAGGAGGGTGCTATTGCACTCATGTTCTCTTTGTGGATTTCCCACAAGCAGCTGGTTGGCCACTGTGTGAACAGATTGCTGGACGACATTGGCTTTTGGTCTGATTCAGCAGGGCTCTTCTTATGTTCATTTCCTCCCCCAGACTGATGCAGCAGCATCTCATGACTTCACTAAGGAACAAATAGAGCAGCACCAAAAAAGAAAGAAGAAGAGTTAACTATTAACAGAAGAATGTTAGACAAGAGAGAGAGAGAGATGATCATTCCTAGGTTTTGAACTCATTATCTCTAGCAATACACAGAAGTTATCAGTAAGACACATGAATGGTGAGAAGAATGCCCCCCCCACATACACACACACATCCTGCAATGAACATACATAATGAGTAAAATTTTATTTTCCTAGCAGTTGACAGGAGGGCATTCTTCAAACTGAGAAGACTGAGTTGTGAACTTTGCTTGGCTCTTTTGTCTACTTTCATCTCTAAATGGAATAAATAAATAAATTCTGGGTTTGCCTTTGAATTTCCATTCTTTTTGGCAGGGGGAAGGCAATTATAATGGGGAAGGCCATCTCCTCCAGATGAAAGGTAGGCTTCAAGATTGATTTGAAGGGGGTGGTCCTACTTCTCAATCCCCAGACACTGAATACTGAGAAAGTTTCTGCACTATAGTCTTCAACAACAGCTATGACAACAATGATCAATTATGCAATGAGCAGCTCAAGTATGAAAAGTTTAATAAGGAACTGAAAATCAAGGGAGTTTCCCCTTCCCCACTAACACCTTGGGCATTGTGGGGAGAATTGGATATGTAGACTGAAAGATGAAGAGAAGAGTTGCCCCCTCTGCAGGTGATCCACCCAAAAAGATCCTTAGGGACATTTCACCTATGGCTGCAGAATCTTTGGGGGATTCATCCAATTGCCAGAGGACCTGGAAAGAAGTTCAGAGCTTCCACAGTTCTTGAAGAGAGCAGATCTTTCCCAGATTTCTGAAACCACCCAACAAGGGCTGTCTACAGACATGTGGTTGGTTGAGGGAGATCTGAACATCAGAAAGATATTCGTCTCTGGAATAGCTGCAGGATGTGAAGAGGAGATTCAGGACATAAGCTGAATCATTCATGAGTTCTGGTGTAAGATGTTCTGAAGAAGGAGCGTGAAACTCTCAAAAATGGCCAGGGGTGATTAATTCTTCTGGGCTCAAATCACTTTGGAACTATGTACATCTTGTCTTAAAAAGAATGACTACAAGTCCTGGTTGCTGTATCAACTCATCCTAGTTAGCCTATTTCTACCTATTATATGAATTAGAAATGACGTAATTAGCTCTTCACACTAGCTCAGGGGTCCCCAACACAGTGCTCATGGGTCACCATGGTGTCCACGGGCACTTCCAGAGGCACCCACACAGTTCTTCACTCCATGTCCCCTTAAAAGCTCTTCATTCCACATCAGGTCCATGTCCTGAACCTCCGTGTTCCTGAACCTGCTGCTGCTGGGCAGTTCAGCGGGCAGGAAAAGAAAGCATGGCAAAGGAACAGAGGGGAGAGAAAGGGTGAGGCTACATGCTAGGAGGGGGAAACAGTGGGGTAAAGAGATGGGGAGGAGAAATAGTGAGGTTAAAGGCTGGGAGTGGAGAGAAACAGCAAGGTAAAGGGAATGAGTGGGAGAGAATGAGCAAGGCTAGGGGCTAGGAAGGGAGAGAAAGAATAAGGCTACGGATGGGGAAGGGAGAGAAATAGTGAGGAAAGTGGTGGGGGAGAGAAATAGCGAGAGAGTGAAGAGAGAGATTGAGAAGGGGGGAGCATAAAGGGGAAAGGTCTGTGTGAACAGAAGATTGGGCAGGCCAAGAAGCAACTGTTTCCATTTCTTTCCCTCTCCTGGTCTCTAGCCTTGCTATTTCTCCCCCCACACCTCTTGATTATCCAGCCCCCCCCCCCACAGCCCCCATTATGTAATTAACCACATACTCCATGGGAGCCATTTTGTGGTGGTGCCCACAGCAGTTTCTCAAAGTCCCGAATGTGCCCACAGTTTCTAATTTCTGTTTAGAAGACTGAAACCACACCTCCTTCTGTTGTGGCTGATGTTTCAGCCTTAAAAGGAAAACAACACACCCAGAGGGAAACTCGTTTTCCTGATTAGATACAGAGAAATCCCAAACTGTATATACAGGATAAAGATTACAAAACAGTGCTGTAATCGTCAGACAGGTGTGGAGCGAGGCCTCTTTTTATCAAACAAACTATTATGTCATTCTGTCTGAAAGGGAAAAGACTTACCAAAGTATATAATACAAAACGATCCTCAACTGCAGACAGGAAGCAGGGTCAACTACAGCCTTGCATACACAAAGTGACTCTAGTTGTTAAGTAGGCAGCAGTCCGTTCAAAAACCCACCCATATATTTTTTTAAAAAAAAAAATTGAGGCAGCAACTTTTGCCCTGACTAAACATTTACAGTATTCCTGTTGCATATTAATTCAACAAACACACACAAATAAAAACAATTTAAAAGGCTATTGAGAAAGATGAAAAGTGAAGAAGACCAGACTTTCACAATGTCAGCCCCATGGGCTTATTTAGCATCCCTCCCAGATGATTTGTCACTCCACACCTGGGATAGTTCTAAGAGTGGTTTCGCAGGATTGCAGGGTGTAAAAGAAGCCATTGTGGCTTTTCCCCCACCCCAGTTTCTGTGCATGCTGCCCCCCATGTGTCATCCAAACCCAGCATGCAGTGCAGCAGGGGTATCTTCGTACATACCCTACAACCTCTACTGCGGATCCTGGGCTGTAGGGTGAGTATGAAACCACCCCGGTCATGCCATGCGCTGGGTTCGGATGACATGGCAACCTGTGCTGCAGCTACATAATCAATGGGCATGCATGCAGCATGTGTGGGGACGGGTGGGGGAGAAGGCACAATGGCTTCTTTTACTTTTGCAACTGTATGAACCAGGCCTAAATGTCCATTGTCTGCAGTCCTTTCCTCGGCTCTTGGGCAGGGGAGGGGGAAGGTGGGCGGTGTCTATGTCACTATCCCTGCTTTGCTCCTCCTCCTCTCTGGAATCTCTGTGGTGGGCCCCCAACTGTGGAACAATCATATGGGTGACCATATGAAAAGGAGGACAAGGCTCCTGTATCTTTAACAGATGTATCAAAAAGGGGATTTCAGCAGGTGTTATTTGTATACATGCAGCACCTGGTGAAATTGCCTCTTTGTCACAACAGTTAAAGCTGCAGGAGCCCTGCTCTCTTTTGTATCCGGTCACTCTAACTATACAAGTGTGACCAACATGAATCCAGCAAGGCATAGAACGTACTGATTCCTCCACCACTTCTTCCCCCCCTCCCAACTCATTGGATTGCTCTGTAAGTGTTGGACTCCTTTCTGATCCCAATGTATCTCATGGGCACGAGGTAGTACTGGGTTAGTTGCCTTTCATTTTTCTAGATCTAAGACCCACATCAATCCCAATCTTCTACATGGAACTAACTTTTCATTTTTTATTCTGTATATTATTTTTATCTTTACTGTCCCCCTGTTCTTTTCTCTCCACATCTCCCTTTTCCACAATAACCATTTCCTCTGTGATTGACATTGTGCAATTCAGAGAATGCTGCCAAACTGTTGCAACCCAGTATTTTCTCTGTTGTACACCCTTTTAAAACAACAATGACAACAACAAAGAACTTGTTTGTGGTGATTTTGTTTGTTCTGACTTTAAACACAATTATAGTGCCAGCTGTTATTTCATGGACATGGCAAAGCCCTATTGAAGCTTCTCTCTACTACTGGCCCTTTAATTAGCTGTTTCCTATTTGTAGCCTGAGCAATCTTCTGTGGAGTACAAGGCAAACTGGAATTCCCATGCAGTCTCCCATCCAGTCACTGCTCAGATCCAGAACTGCAGGGCTTCAGCAGGTCATTAAAAACACAACACTGTTGTGTGTACATTCTGGTTTGAAATTAGCGAGGTTCGATCATTAGTGAGCAATCCCATAGCTGCTCTAGGATATCTTTCCAAATTTGACACTTTAAATAATAGAAAGAAACCCCTTTGAATTAATTTCCATTCTAAATGTATTCCTGTCCACCATTATAACCATTAATTAATATACTCCCAGATTTAAATTATTCCCTTCCTACCCTGATGCACCTGCAGTTAGGTAACATTGTATACCTTTCTGCCTACTTTTGTCCTAAGCTAAAGAGAGAAAGCTCTATCATTTCCTACTTTTAAGGTAGATGCTTAAAATTATTCTCATTATTTTCACTTGTATTGCAATTTGCAGCTCATTTCTGTATTCACATCTAAATCTCTTGGGGAGGGGGTGTATTTATTTATTACATTTCTATCTTGTCAATTTTTAATATATAAATAAATTGGTATCTTCCAAGGAATTTAGGGTGGAAGAGGTGAGGTTTCAACACAGTGTTCCATCCAGATACTGACCTGACCAATCCTCCAGTCACCAAGCTCCAGCATGGTGACTATAGCAGGTGCCTTCAGCTCATTCACTGGAACCATCCCATGATTGGCTAAAATCTACTGATCTTTCATTCTTGTTCCTTTAAAGCTCTGGATTATTTTCCTATTGAAATGTCCATGTCTGAGTTTCCTATATGTCAACCAACTGCAGAAGGGCATGAACTTGAAACAAAAAGAAGTGACTGCTATTAAATCTACTTTCTGCGTTTTTATTAATCTGCTTCAGTGAAAACTGGTATGAAAGGATGCAAAGGATGGTTGCAGCAACCAATTCAGAAAACTTATGTGAACATGTGGTCTGAAAACTGTATTTCCCCAAGCTCACAGAACAATATTTAAAGCAATTAAATGACAAGTTGTAATGCCTATGACTTGAGGTAGCATCCTGAGGCTCAAGGCTAAAGGCCAAGTGAGCTTATCCATCTGATTTGCAATTGTTGTCTCCAGTCTACTGTTAGAAATGCCTATGTGAAATGGAATGTATGAATAACAAGGAAAACCCATTAAGATACATTACTGTCATGACTATGACATCACCCCAAGCCAATAGGAAGGTTGAAATGGTACTCCAGAGCTCTGAAATCATTTCTTAAATGAGACTCAAGTTTTTAGCTTCTCCGATTCTTTTTGCCAACTTTACATTTATTGCTAGCCATTATTATTTAAACCTTACGGGATACTGATCCCAAAAACTAGCATTGTTGCCTTTCAGTACATCTGCTCACTAGCTTGTGTAAATGTTTACCACACAATAATCATTAGTCAAGGAGAATCTGCCTCTGGAATCACTGGGTGATAAAGTGTACTTTCATACTCTTTTTTATTCTATTTTAATTTTGTGAACCCCACCAAATGCCTTGACATCTTTTCACTGTTAAACATATCTCTTTGAAACTAGTACTGGGCCAAATCGTGCCATCTATTTTGGGGAACTTTCTCTCTCTCTCTGCAAAAGAGGCATTGTTTTTTCTGCCTCTTTCACAGGGAGGGGGGGAAATTCGCAGACTTTTTCTCCTTGGGGAGGGGACAGTGTTTCCAGATACCTTTTTAAAGTGTAGCTGGTTGCTGAAGGGCCTTCTTCCTATTTTTTAGTTAAATACAACATAAAACATCTCCCCCATACCTCGGCATTTGGAGGAGCCCAGCAGTTCTTAGTGAATGTCTATTGGAGACCATGTGACCTTGCCCTCTCCAATAAGCATTCAGGAAGAACTCCTGGCCTCCTGGGGTGTTCTAAAAAAGAAAGAAAGAAAGAAAGAAAGAAAGAAAGAAAGAAGACCGTCTTAACAACTGGCTACATTTAAAAAGGTATGTGGAAAACCTGTCCCCCTCCCCAAGGAGAGAGTTCTCCAAAATCAGCCTGCTTCATCTGATTTTGCATTTTTTCCCACCCCATCGAATGCCAAAAATGGAGTGGTTAAAATTTTCAGCATAGCACTATTTGAAATGCATGCAGTTCAGTTTTGTATTTGTGCATAATATCTGGGGTTTTTGTTGGGCAGTTTCCCTTACCATTGCTGTGCCCACCCACCATGACAAACGTGAATGGGATACTGAAGGCTAGGATAGAGTTCACATTGGGGGTGCAGTAGTAGTGGGGCTGAGCCCTGGGACCTCTATTTGTTAGAAATGTGAGGGCAAAGCCTCAGATAGGTGAATGCTAAAAAGGGGGCGCTTCAGCCACTGCCACCTATAGTGACTATCAAAAGAATGAAACCTCTGGAGATTAGGGCTGCAAGCTTGAGAGGAAAGCCTATTAAACTCAAAATTTATTTGAGACTTAGTGCATGGAAAGCATCTGCTCTACAACTGAACTACAGCCTTTTCTCAAAACATAAAGACAAAGTATCAGGTTGGAGTACTACAGCCACAGAACATAGCTTAGATAAGAATGTTGATTAATAGCAAAGAAGGCTATTATTTTAATGCGCTTTGTGTGTTTCACTGGTTAGAAATATAAAATCATTTGAGGGAAGGCTATATGTCCTCTGGGAATAATTTACTCCAGTCAGCAAAAACTAGGCTGACAACTGTTACCCAGCGGATCTTCTCTTCTGCCGCTCCCAGAATGTGGAATGGCCTGCTGGGAGAGATTCGCCAACTTACACAGTCTTCCCAAATTTAAGAAAGCCCCCGTCTATACAACAATGGGATTGCTCCTCCTTAAATATAAACCTGAATTTCCGTTGATTCGAATCGAGGTAAAGAGCGTCACACTGCAACAGCAACAGTAATTTATTTCCTGATTTTTTTTATAGTGCAGTTACTAATGTGCACATGCACACATACACATATACGATGCTAAGGAGGAGAGATGGTGGAAGCTATAAATTTTATATGCGGGGCTCCACAGATTCATATAACAGACAAAGCGGGGGGAGGAGGAACGAGGCAGCAGAATCAGAGAATTCAAACTAAAAATGGCACGCAAACAAACGAGGCAGCCAATAGGTGGGAAATCAGCCAGTCACTTTGTCCTACCTTCAAAGCTCCACCCACATGTCAAAATGCGATTTAATTCCCCCAAAGACATAACCATAATGCGTTGCAAACTCGGACATGATGCAAAGGTTGCGGTAAATCGCAAATGCGAATATGCACATTATCGCATTAAAAACCCAGCACTATGGTGAATGGACAGCTGCATCATGTGTCCTGAAAGGTGAATATGCACATTTAGTTGGGGTAAACAAGACATATAGACAAGCCCAAACCCATAAAGACTGATCTCTTCCAGCAAGCCTACCCAGTTGAATTTTAAGATGCTTTTTAATGTTGTATGAGTTTTATGTTTTTAATCAGTTTTATGCATTTTATGATATTTTTGTACCTCGATCCAGAGGGAGAGGTGGGTAAGAAAAAATAAATTAATAGATGATGGTGATGATGATGATAATGATGATAATGATGATAATGATGTAAATTAATATAAGGAAGAAATACAAAGACAGAAAGAAATATATAGTGTTGTATTTTAGAGCTTTATCTCAACCTCATCACAAGCTTACTCCACTTCTTCCTACTCCTCAAAAGATGTCACATGAGGATTTCAGCTCTGGACACAAACTCTCCATCAAATCGCCAAAGGAGGGAATTTCAGTGTTCTGTGCTGGTATGTTGAGATCCATCCTGGTGGCATAACATTATGTTTTAGTCACAAGACAAACGTCTACATTTTTAATGAAGTAGCTAGAAGTGGTGTATCTGTTTTCATCCAAATGGTTTCTTTAATTTTGGGTTAGATTTGTCCAACATGACAGAACATAACTTTCTTTTCTTTTTATTTGCAAGATTTGTTATGAATGGGAAATGATTAAATACACCTCTCCCTACGCAATATATTGATAGTAGGACACCAAACTGTGCTGGAGGTTGGTCCTGAGACCATTCCTTTATGAGACTGAGTTTGTTTGCATTCTATATTTAGAAGTCTGTAACGTTTAGGCTGGAGTGTCATTATTTAGAAATCACTTGATTTCTGCCTTCCTATATAATTGCCACTGTTGGAGCATCTCTTGGCATGCCTCCTGACTTCTCGCCATGCTGCAACACGCTTGGTCTATTCTTCTGTGAATGTCCTTGAAATATTAATTCGATGAAGTTGTATACAAAACTGAATGTTCCCTGCAGGCCTTTCCACACGATTCAAAAAGTGTGCTTCAACCAAATGTTGTACTTAGTGCCGTACTTCAATGAGCTCCATCTAGTAGCATGATACCAAGCTCCATATATAGCTAGGGAGAGCCACAGCCACTGCTATCATGGTTATCGTGTCGGTTTTATTCTCTTCTGCTGTTTTATGCTGCATTTAGATTTTATGGTTTTATCTTTTTTTATCTGTTTTCCTTTTATCCAGAGCCATCCAGAGAACTGACTTTATTGGGTGCAATATCTATATAGTTGGTAAGTAAATATGTGGGGCTGCCTTTGAAGAAAGAATGTGTAGCAGGGCTTTTTTTTAAAAAAGGTACAACCAGACACTATGGCCTGGTTTGCACATAATGGTAACCAATGGTTTATTTAACCATGGTGTGTTGCCTTACACAGGATTTGTCTACCATGGTTTGTTTTCTCAATTCCTGGGTTGTTTGTTACCCTCTGCCTTCACTCGTTCCAGATGCCTTTGCCACACTGTAGTATTGACATGTACAGCAGCTGCTGCTTGTTGTTTTTTAAACCACTTTTGTGTGCCACTTTTGTTGTCTGGAAAAACAACCCAACGTTGGTTTTTTTAGAGATGGGACAAAAATTTGTCTGGGCCTGTGAGGGGTGTGGACGGCCCTGCAACCAGCCCTCCCAATGATGCATCTGGTAGATTTTCACCCCATTGCGGGCTGAAGGACAAAGGGGGAACAGGTCTGGGTGGAACTCAATTCTGCTATGACCTTTGTCCTTTCTACCACTGCTTTAATGGTCGTCCACCATTAATGGAATGGGAAATATGCAATTTCCCTCTAAACAGGGCCTTTAAGGCCTCTACCGGTGGGGATGGGGGAGAAATGCAATTTCCCCAAGGCTCCATTAGAGTGGAGCAGAAAAATACACAATTTCCCCAGCCTTGGGGAAATCACATTCCCCCCCTCATGCCAATCATGGCCTTAAAGGTCCTCTTGGATCAAGAGGGCCCTTAATGCCACGATTGGCTTGGCCTGGGTGGGGGGGAGAGGGAGGAAAAGTGTGTGTTCTGGAGGTCCCAGAAAGCGTGCTTTTCATCCCTCCTCACCTCCACACCACTCATGACCTTAAAGGCCCTCTTGGATCTTCCTTCCCTATCAGTTTTCCTGTTTATTGTTAACAAACCATGACTTTTCTTTTCTTTTCTTTTCTTTTCTTTTCTTTTCTTTTCTTTTCTTTTCTTTTCTTTTCTTTCTTTCTTTCTTTCTTTTTAGCATGGCTGCATTTACACATAACGACAGAATTCGGCATGGGTTGGCATTATGTGTGAACCAGGCCAGTATGAGCAATTCCTCTCCCTGCTACAAAATTCTGCAGCTCAAAGATACTGGCTCACCACTGCTATTCTCCATGATGAGGGAAATCTTTCTTCAACATGAGGACCCCTTTCCTTACAAGTCACATGAAGTTGTCAATATTATGATAAGGGTGGTGATGCCTAATCCACACCTGCCATTTGTCCCGGGGTGGTCATGAGGTCGTCCCTGCATGTCCAAATGACGCACAGCTGATCCCAGGGAGAACCGGAGACAAGCACTCAGTTCTCCCAGGATAGCTGGGACTGCTTTTTCCCCATTTTTTTCCTGCCATTTTGGGGCCTTTCTGAGCTCTATGGACTGTATGGCTCTCCCTTACAAATGTCTCCTCTTTTTTAAAAAATGCCACCCCAGACCATCTCTCTTTACTTTGGGGGACAATTCACTGGCATGTGGCCCTTGAGAGATGATCGCGGAAGTGGAAAACTCTGTGATCGTTCTCCCCACTCCCCAAATAGCTGCAGGTGTAGATGAGCCCTCTATACTCTGCTCTCAGAATATCTCAAGGATACCTTCTTCTTCTGCTATACAAATTCCACAAAGTTTTAACATTCGTCAGTTTGAAGATCTGCTTTTCTTCAAGAAGCTTGTTTGCTCTCCTTTTAGAAACAGGTTAAGGCGTTCTTCTTCCACCAGACATTTGGAAATTGAGATAGTTTTGCTATTGTTAGTGTAACAATTTTAATCAGTTTTAAAATTGCAAATATATAATATACACAGAGAGATGTATACACACACACACATATTGCATAATATTTATTTAATTAATTAATTAATTACATTTATATTAGGGGTGTGCACGGACCCCCGATCTGCTTCTCTTCCAGATTCGCAACTTTCGGATCGGGTCCGCTCTGCTCTGCTCTGATCCGCCTATGGTCCGCTCCGCTTCACTGCAAAGCTCCGTATCCGTATCGGAGCTCCGCTTTTCCCCCCATAGACTTGCATTGAAATCCAAAAAAGCCTACAACTTTTTTTTCTGTTAACGTTAGAAACCTCAAACTCGGCACCATGATAGCTTATCCATGTATACACATGCATGCCAAGCCGCAAGCAAATCCAAGCCTCCCCTGATTTTGGGGGCCTTTTTGAAAATCGGACACCCCATTTTCAGACATGGGATTTACTCTGACATTTTGACATATAAAAAACTTTGAAGTGGGCACCCTCACAGATGCCATCTAGATCCACATTAATGGCAAGTTTCAAGCAAATCCCAACATCCCCTGATTTTTGGCAGGGGTTTAACCTTTTAACTCACCCCAATTCAAGTCCCATGCTAGAACTCCGTCAATTTTCACGTTAGAAACGTCAAATTAGGCACCATGACACCTGATGCATGTATACACATGCATGCCAAGCCTCAAGCAGATCCAAGCCTCCCCTGATTTTTGGGGATTTTTGAAAATTGGACACCCCAGTATCTCAGGGATTTTTAAAGCTGCAGACAGCTCAATGGGCTTCATTCATGGCCATTTCAAAGGAAATACCAACATGCCATGAACTGGGGAGTAGATAAACCTAAATATGAATCTTCTTCCACACTTGAAAAAATTATTTGGAACTTCAAAAAGTCTAAGTGAGCGCAGGAAGGACTTATCCCCTGAGTCAAAGCAACACACACACAAACCCACCACAGCAGCACCCAGGCAGAGGAGGGAAGGCAGCCAGGCAGCAGACATTTCTGGGGGCACAATGAAATGAGCCAAGGATTGTTTCAAACCCAGTAATGCAAACCATCCCTGCAAGGCAGGCACAGAGGAGGAGGACAGGCAGCAATGTGAGCAAGCATGCCAGAGGCTTGTGGGGTTGAACCACAAAGCCCATCATGTAGTACAGCTACCAGGCACCAGGTGGGCAGAAAGGCAGGCAGAGATATGCCATAGATCTATGGGGAAGTCAGTCCCAGCAGATGCCCCACCACAACAGCACCCAGGCGGAGGTGGGAAGGCAGGCACAGAGCAGACATTTCTGGGGGCACAAGGAAGTGAGCCAAGGATTGTTTCAAAGCCAGTAATGCAAACCATCCCTGTGAGGTGGGAGCAGCACAGAGAGATGCCTTTTCTTTTGCATCCCATAACTAGGAGGCTAGGAGGATAAGAGTAAAGCTTTGTGATCCTTGCTTCAGAGTTGATTGACTGCATTGTGATCACAGCCATTATTAAACAACAAAATAATAACATTAATAATAACAGTACTAATTAATATTAATAGCAACAACAACAACAACAACAACAACAACAACAACAACAAGGAGTTGAACCACAATGAAAGCCTGCCTGACTTCACTGAAGAGGAAAAGCCAGGAGAGCTTGGGCTATGAGGTGTATAAATATAAAATGTAATAGGAGGACCTTAGATGTTGAGCGCAGTGTACGGGTAGGTTCATGTTGGGAGAGGCTTAGATCTCTAGGCTTGGTGGAAATTCATTGAAACTTGAAAAGACAAGACCAAGTACACTATTATCTCCTCCCAGTTAACTTGAAACTCTTTGGGCTGCAGTCCTATACACACTTATGTGGAAGTAGTTTCCATTGAATGTGATAGGTCTTACTTCTGAGTAGGCATGCTCAGGATGTCTTTACACTGCCTTTGCAATGAGAATGTCTCCATGTGTCTTTATAATTAGAAAACATCCCTGCAGCATGTGCTGTCATGCCATAGCATCCCAAACGTGGCATCGGTCAGCCTTGTTAGTCCATTGGTTTTTTCCTTCTAGTAAAACAGACACAAAAATAGCCATCAAACAAAATGAGAAGTCAGAAGAAAACAGTGGGCAGGACGGGAGGGGAGCACTCAAGGGGCTGAGGTCAGTTCTTCCTTTCCAAAACAATAGAAGTGACAAACACATTCCAGGATTGTTCTCCCACTGCAGCAAACAAAGGTGCTTGGCGGCACATCAGATCATGTGCCAGGATAAACCAGGCTTGGAGGGCCTCGGGTGGTGGCAGGAAACACTGAAGGTTTCACTGAGGGCAATGGAGCACCAGGGCTGTTAAAAATAGAGATGCTTTTCTCCCTCTAAACCAGAGTATCCCCAACGGGCAGCGAGAGCAGGCCTTACGGAAGCAGCCGTTGCTGCTGTTCTTGAAGCGTCCTCTTTGGTCTCTCGAGTGCTCCCGTTTCTGTTTGCTTTAGTCTGGAAGAACACAATTTGCCCCTTCTCTGCTCTAAATCTCAAGGCCAGTTCACCTTCTTCTGTTTTGTCTTCTCCATGCTATCGCACTATTTCGGCTGAAGACAGGGAAACATCCCTTGGCTTGGTCAAATGTATTTGTAAGCCGGTGAGGGAAACAAGGGAAAAGGCATTGAAAATCACACCTATAGCCCAAACCCAGGTATGCTTATTTGGAATACATCCTGCCAAGTCCGATGGGACTTTCTCCCAGGAAACTGCATAGCATAGCTGCCTGTGGGTGAAACAGGTTCAGAAGTTCTCAGTAATTCCCAGAGTTGTGGTTTTGCTCCCTTTCCCTTTCCTTTTGTTCTGTTGTTGCGAGAGGAGAGTAACTGTTCTCTGTGCATTCTCCCTATACTGTTCATAAATCTATATCAAGGTCTTATATTGGTCATCTGATTTTTCGGGGGGGGGGATTGCAACCTTTAATTTCAGTGGAAGATTCAAGCTGCTATCTGCTCTGTGTGATGTCATTCCAATAGCTATCTCTGAGAGTGGAGCAGGGATGCTGCAGAAGGAGAGGGGAGTTCAACCCTTCCCCTGCCAGCCAGTTCTCCCTGAAACAAGCTTCCCCAGCCACAGAGTTGCAGACGCTTGCTTATAAGGTAAATGCATGTCTGCAAACATGTGCATGGGGTGGGGGTGGGATTTAGAGGGAAACTGACTGGCGGGGGAAAAGTTACTTCTTCCCTACCCTGTAATAGCGCAAGGTTTCACTGAAAGTGAAAAGCAGTCATCTAGATAATAGTTTTTCCTACATGAGGTTTTTAACCTACCACTTCATCGTGGCTTCTGCTTGAGAATTCTTTGTAGGTTTAAAATTGGATACTCTACACACATTTTCTTGGTTTCCCCCCTCCTCCTTTCTGTAAGTTCCACTAGATAACCTCTAGGTTGTGCTGTGGTATAATGGAATTTCACAACTACACTGGCGTTTCATTCCACCATTCTCCAAAATGCTGGACTTTCTCCAGTCAAAAAAACTCCCTCAAAAAATGCTTCGAAAGCAAAGGAAAGCAAAGGAGAGGCCCTGGAGAAAGATGCTGTTATCTAAAGCACCTGCAAACTACTGTGAGTGAGGAATGGTGAGTATACAACAAAAGCCTTGTTCATTAAAGCTCAGCATCACACACTACTGTGGTGTAACTTTTACTTTAGCCCTCAGTGGAACTGGATAGTACATTACCTTGAATCAGAACTTGGCAGCTTTCTCTCAGTATTCGCTTTAAAAGTTCTCTCCCAGTATTAAGATTTTTCTTACTGATAAGCACCAGAATTTGATTAAAACGTATGTATTACAAATATCTATGTTCTACCATTTGTAAGCTCAAGACAACTCACTGAAACTGAAATTGTAAAAACACATGCTACATAAAACAAGTTGTTGTTGTTTATCCCAGTGGAGATCCATCACTTCAAGAGAGTTCTGCTTGCCCTCAAACTGTTTGCTAGTGTCTAGCATGTCTAAACCATGCTTCAGACCAAATGCTACCATATTCTTCTTACTTTAAGACCATGCAGTTCTTCTTTTCTTGCTGGCCTTGCATGTAGAACAAGTAACATTTCAGGAAACTGCTGTCTTGAAGATTCTGGGTTTCAGCCTCCTACTTAACCCCCAAATTTGGATTTGAGGACCTTTCAGTGGTATTTTTCAATAGTCAAACTTGCTGACTGGCATCAAGGCATGTTCACTCACATCCTACTTTGGGAGTAGATTGATTTACACTGCGGGTGGTTTTCCCCTTTATCCCAAGAGGACTGAGGGTTACAAAATCACTGTGCACATTTTCATTTGAAATTTGGTGGAGCTGACTGTTGTAAGTTGGAATAAGATTTTGTTGGAAACTCATATTGTGGAGCGTCAACAATGTTTGCATCAAAATGATCAAAAGCTGATCTAGGTTATCAATCCCAGCCTCAGTCAAGGGTGCCAATTTTGAACCTGAAACAAAGGGTCAAAAATAGCACCTTTGTCTGACTCGTATCGTAATGAGATTGAGAGGCTGAAGGTCACCACTCTCAAATACTGCCCCTGCTGGAATGTGCCATGCAAATTAACAGTTTCATAGTAAACATTGTCTCTGTATTTTGTTGGGGAAATAACTTTTTGTAGATTTTAAACCAACCTTATTCCTCAGATGCAGGAAGTAGACTGAAAAAGTAAGCTTCAGCATGTGTGAAATGAACAACAAGGTGGGAACTAATCACAATGGGTTGAGTTCAGGATAAGTGTCAGGGGTTGCTGGAATTTGAGATGATAATCTTGGGGTCCCTGTGCAGCTGCCCCAAGTGGTGAGCCACTGAATTTCAGTTTGTTTCATCTGTGTATGCTAGGGGAAGGGTATCTGTGGCCCTCCAGATATGGTTGGATTACAACCCTCTCATTCTAGACTATTGGTCATCCTGGCTGGGTCTGATGGGTTGCCACCTTATAGCTCATCTCTGACCATTGCCTATGGCTCACCCTTGACACAGTCAGTTGTGCTTAGTTTCTGTTGAAATCAGTGGGACTTAAGTGATGCCTAACGTTACACATTGATTTCAGTAAAATCCAAGTGCAACAATATTAGTCAGGATCCATCCCACTGTTTATGTAAAATGCAGGTGTATTACTGAAGGGATAAATGTATCATGAGTACATTACAGAATCAAATCCCAGAATAGTTTCTTTTTCTCATGCAAAAACAATCCCAGAGAAAGAAAATTAAAAATAAGTCAATCAATTTGGTTTCTGGAGCCTGTCACTCCAAGTCGCCTTTTTCATAGCATAGTTGTGATCCTGCAAATTCAGAGATAAAAGCCGAGTCCAGACATCTACTGGGCCAGAGATAATGCTATGTTTGATGTGGGCAAAAGCCTGATTCACACAGTCTCTCCCATTTCTGAGAGTGAAGTGGGGGAGTAAAAAAAAAAGTTTTTTGCTGCACTTGCACTTCAACTTGAAAAAATAATGATTTGTTTAAATCAACTGACCAATCAATAAAAAACAAGCACAGGAAATAAATATATGGGAAGGGAGTACATGCCACGTTAATAACACTTTAGCAGTCCTCACATGGCTGCACTGCAATTTCATTAAAAAGTGGTCTTTCAAAAGGTTGGAGGACAACCATGGTGCCATTACTACCAGATTGAAGCCCAGTGTCTCATTGGCTCTGCATCCCAAAAGATGGAAACTGATTGGCTAAGAAAATTATTTCAGTTAAAATGGCGCCCAGCTGCAGCCTCGGCTGCCAGCACAGTGCTTTCTTTCATAGCACATACTGGCAAGCAGCGGCCTTGACATCCAGCCAGGGAGCCAGGAAGGGGGGGGAGAGGAGGAGGCCACCACCATCCCCCAGCTGCCCACCAAAGGCTGAAAGTAGAATGGTGGTGCCAGAAAGGCAGTGGGAAGGGAGTCCCACCACCCAGCAAAAGGTAAAACAAAAATAAAACAATCCAGTGTAGGGATGTGGCCAGTTTAAGAGGACCCAGAAGGACCCTTGCTTGGATCACTCAAATCTGGCCACACCCCTAAGCACAACAAGGAACAGTGTGTTGCGCCTACCTGGCAACAATGTTGTGTGCCCCCCCCCCATAAAAACTGGGCACACAAAGGGTGGCACTCCCAGATCAAATGATCAGTGTGGGGATAAAACCAAAGTTTGCAAAGAGCCATTGATTGACTCTTATTAGTTTCAGCTCTGGAGAATGGAATCTCCTGTAGTTTTGTCTGAATTTATTTATTTATTTATTTATTTATTTATTTATTTATTTATTTATTTATTTATTATATATTAATAATGCAGCTTCCCTGCCTCCCCTGCCTCTCCTGTGTTTATTTGTTGCTGACCCATTGCTCCTCATCTCAAATCATGCCGGGGTTCAGAATGACCCCTCTATTCTTTTTCTGCCAGTGGAATCCATGACTCAGCAGCATCACAAGTTTGCCAAGAGCACAAGCCTTGTTCGCAGGGCTCGTCTTGCAGCGGCTGCAGCTGCCCTGGGATGCTCCCATTTCCCCTCATCATTTCTATCTCCAACAGGCCTCACCTGTGTTGCGGGTAACCCACCTACGGTGCGACAAGGGCACCACTCCACAGCGGGGGAACATTGAGGGAGAGGAATTGTTCTGACACCCTGTCGGTGACCTAATAACTGGTGGCCCACGTGCCTGTGGCAATTGTGAGGTGAAATATTTTTCCCACATCCCTTCAAAGGAGTGCCAGGAAACTGAATGCCAGCATTTTTGTCTGCTTGGCATTGGACAAGGGCATGGAATTTAGGACGAGACAGCAAGCAGGGCACAGACTGGCTGAATCCCATGGCTACCAATGCAGCATCCAAAGAGCAGGCAGAAATGAGAGGTGGGAGAAGAGACAAGCACAGTTGCACAAAGTGAATGGCAAGACAGATACATTAGCTGGCAGGAGAGGGGACATCAGGGTTTCTCCAACTTATCGGAATTATATAATTGGATTTATAGGCTTGTGCAAAATATTCAGCTACCCTTGAGAATGAGTATTACTGCTGAAATGAAAGCAGCAGGCAGCTTTGTCCACATGCCCCCTTGCCGTTCCGATGGAGCAGGAAGTATGGACGGGTTTCTGAGTTGTCAGAGGAAGTGGAACTGCAAACACGCAGGCACGAGAATCGCAGCATTCAGAGCACGCAGCAAAAAAATAAAAATAAAAATGCAAGATAAAAATGCAACCCCACGTAACATAGACTTGGGTTAGACAAATTCCTAGAGAAGAAGGCTATAAGTGTCTACTAGTCCTGATGGCTATGTGCTACCTGCAGTATCAGAGGCAGTAAGCCTATGTACACTAGTTGCTGGGGAATATGGGTGGGACGGTGCTGTTGTGCTTGTCTCCTGCTTGTGAGTTGCTGGTCAACAGCTGGTTGGCCACTGTGTGAACAGAATGCTGGCCTAGTTGGACCTTTGCTCTGATCCAGCATGGCTCTTTTTATTTTCTTATAGAGAAACTGATCACACGTTAAGGAGGTTCATTTGGCAGGTAAATGCCAATATTTGGCATAACACAAGCTTAGTATGCTCTGCAATCTGATAAACTGCAGACATTGTAAGAAAATGGATATTGTTCTTCTTATAGGGGTTGGATCCTGATTCAGTCATACTTAGAGTAGATCCATTGAAATCTATGGGACCTAAGCTAAACTTGACTAACCTAAGTCCCACAGATTTCAATGGATCTACTCTGATTAAATCTGGAACCAAGTTGTAGCCTCACTAAGGTGGTGTAGTGCTTGTGTGTCATTTTGAAGGTAGTCGTATTTGTCTGGGATTTTCTAGAGGCAAGGGAGCCATGCTTTTGACTAGATGCTCATATAAACAAGAGACTGGAATGAGTCAAGTCACATTTATATGTGGGTGAGGTGGGTTTCTCCTTTGCCGGGGGCAAGTAAGAAGAGGTGTTAAAGGGGTTAGGACTTGTTTTTAGAACATGTAATGGCCTTGAAAATCTCTTGTATGACAAATCTGCACATAAGAGGTGACTACTTCAAGGGGGGGAAATTACTTAATGGATAAAAACAGTTAATGGCATTTCAGCCTTTCTTAGAAGCCACAAAACAACTAGAAGGTTGCAGGATTTGGTGCCAATAAGGTAAAAAAAGGCCACTCTCTTAAACCTCTTAGTAGATGAAGGAACAGTTTTTATAAAATGTTTGCCCTCACACACGCATACACACAGCCAATTGGCACTCACCACCTTTGCATACAAATAACCCAATGGAATATTTAAAAAGAAGCATAAAAAGTGCAGCATTGGAACAATTACGTATTATGAACTTATAAAATGGCATAATTATTGTTACAGCTCTTGGGGGCCAAACCACACATTGTTAAGGTGACTGCTTGCTAATAGTCATGGATTGACTGGTAAATGTTTCCTCAAAGTAAGCTAATGTTATGAATGTTCTTCTAAATGGGAAATTTACAAGAAGGTGTGGCGACTGAGACCAGAGTGCATAGAGGATGTAGCGGAGAAGAGGAATGAATGCCTAGTATTTCAATGTCAGTCCTAAGGAGAGTAGACTAGACACACTGATATAAATGGGATTTAAGTTAGTTGTGACTAACTGAAGTTTCATTCATTTCAATGGGTCTGCTCTACATAGGCCTAACTTTGGATACTACCCAAGGACCTTGCAGTTCGCATCGAGGGGAGAGATAGAGAATAGCTGAGAGTTTTTAACTGAAGGGTGCATGGGGTATGATTGAGAACTCACTGCAGAATTAGCAGCTGTGGCACCTGTTTCTTAGGAGTCTGTTTGCTCTTCACAAGATGTTCTGCTTGGATTAGCCTGTTGCAGTAAAACAACAAAGAATCTTGTGCCCCCTTAAAGATTAACACATTTATTTTTCTTAGTCTTTAGCCAACACAAACAATACATGAAGTGTTACCTTGAGTTACAGGTGTATGTCCACACTTTGTTGTGGGGTAGGATTTTAAGCAGTGAGAGAGGAGGGAATTAAAATGCAGAAAGTAGCAGTGGCCATTCAAAAAACAATTCTTGGTGATAACACAAATCCTGGTATTGATAAGCTAAGTAACACATAACTGGGCATTTCCAATGCTGAATCTCATCTAAAGGAAATTCACTAACTGTATAGCAATATCCCCAGATTTCTCACCAACTGGGCTATACAACCTGGTGACTACCAGATGTTTTGAATGACAACAAAATCCATATCCATTGACCATTCTGGCTGTGGCTTATGGGTGTTATAGTCCAAAATATCTGTAGGGCACTAGGTTGCCTACCCATTTCATTTCATTTATTACATTTCTATAATGCCCAATAGCCAAGGCTGAACCCCATAGATTGACTGACACACAGGACTATCTGAATTGTTACAAAGTTGTGAAAATCTGCAATGGATGGAAAACTGAAATGTGGCATATATGTGCTCCATGTCACAACTAATTACCATAAAATTCTAAAAATGAGGTATTTTCAGTGAGCCAAAACCTGGGACATGAAATGTCCCCCACCGTAGGGGACAACAAGCACACATCAAGCCAAGCTACTGGGAAAGTCTATCTACATATGAAGTGACTATGAATGGTCAGTGTGGTTAAAGTTCTTAGAGTTTCAGAGTCTGGGTTCCACAGTTTGCCAGACACCTTTCGTTCTGTCATCAGCACATCGCCGGAATTGGAGTTTTTTGTTCCTGCATTTGCACAAATTTGCATGTGCAAAAACTTGCAAATTCCCCTAAAATGCTTGTTGCTCTGCTTTAGTCTATCAGGGAATTGCACATTTTTAGATTTTTTCCCCGGTGGCGGAGGGCACATTTTTGCTGTGACAAAATGTGTGCAAAATTCCTGAAGGTTTTTTTTTAAAAAAAATAATCCACAAGCCCATGGAAACTGCCTGAGAGCCCAGTCCACTATGGAATCCACAGGTCAGATTCATAAAACTCTGAAGTCATTTGCTTCCATTTCTGCTTGCTTCTGCTTCCTCTGCTGAGGGCACTGCCTGCCAAGGCACAGGGCAGGAGTGAGGAACCTGTGGCCCAACCAAATGTTGAACTCCCATCAGTCCCAGCCAGCATGACCAATGGCCAGGGTGTTGGAATAGCAATGGCCAGGGATCACACCAAATAAAAGGTTAATTTGTTGTTGGAGTATTTAAAGTGGTTAGTGGGTGCAATAGCAACGGTCACTCAGGCTGCAGAGCTCACCACCTACATCTGCCTTCGCCCCAGCCTGGTGGCCTCCATTATCTGTTCTGCATGACCCAGAACAGATAGTGCCTCAGTAGGAATGTCACCATGGCTAGTATCCAATGTTAGTCTAACTTGTCCCATTCATTTCAGTGAGTCTACTCTGTTTTATAACATCTTCTATTTGAAAACAACAACTGCAACAACAACAACAAGAAAAAGAAGCAGGCAGCAGGGAGAAAGACCATATCATAAAACAGATATGTCACCGTTCAAATATAAAAAAAGGAAGGAAGGAGAGAATTTAACATTTCCATTTCAAATATATATGTTAATATAAGCAGTCCATATGTCAAAATAATCATCCTTACAAGACTGACAGCTATAGAAGAGCCATTCAAATGTAGCAAGAACAGTAAGATCTTCAGTCCACTGAATAATAGGTGGCCAGTGTTTCTCCTTCCAAGCTTAAAGTATGAATCTACTCTAAATAGAACTAACAGTGGATACAACCCAACAAGCTGTTTTGCACATAACGAGAAGCCACCATGGGTGAATTTCCCTGTAGGGTGTCCCACTGTGGTGCCAGCCACCATTTTTAAAGTTCAAGTAATGCTGGGGGGCATGCTGTGGCTTTTTGTTACATGTGAACCCGATGAGAGTGGGTTGTTGTTGGGGAGTTAATGAGCCACCCACAGTCCTAAAACAGGCCATGGCTTCTGAGTGAGTTGTTAACCACCCCAATGATCCACCCTGGCCAGGTTCACATGTAACAACAAGTTGCAATGCCTCCCACTGCAGCTTGGGTTTTTACAAAGCAAAACAACATTTTCACTCTTTTGTGCGAACCAGATCAATATGTCTTCTCTCCCTAATGTCGACTTGTCCACATTTTACTTTACAGCTTCTTCAATTAGATATCTTCTGAGTCCTAAATTATTTCTGTTAGGTTGGATCTACACTACTGCTTTAAAGCGCTTTATAACAGTTTTGACAACTGTTGGGGCCCAGGACACACTGCATATACCGTTTTCAAAACTGTTATAAAGCGCTTTAAAACAGTAGTGTAGATCCAGCCTTAATCTTCCCTCTACATAGTACGATCAAAATATCTAAACATAAATGGACAACTGCATCGATCTTGCAGCTACAATAAGTTTTAAAAGCTCAAATCTATTTTCTTCAGAATGGAAACGGTCTTATCATCATCATCATCATCATCATCATCATCATCATCATAATCTTCCATGTTACTAAACTTTGAAAGTTAAAAGGCTGCCTTCTGTTGTCTCTTTGACCAACAGTGAAGTCTGTTTGGATATGGATGTAGCCATAATTTCCCTTATATATACTGAGCCATGCTGGTGGTGTATCCAGATCCAGGAGTATATGAACCTACCTCATATGAGCCTGGCTCTAGCCTACTACTGTCCACTCTGCCTAATAGCAGCTTTCCAGAATCTCCAATGAATATATCATTTGCCAATCCTGTAATCTGAGACCAAATATTAGATAGATAGTAAGTACAACTGGACATGCTGGGAATTAAACTGGAGACATTCTAGCCTTAGCTAGACCAGCCTTTATCCTGGGGCGAACCCCAGGATTGTCCCTGTACATCCACATGATGCACAGGGGATCCCGGGATCAGGGAGTTATCATCCCTCCCTTGCCCCAGGATAGAGCCCTCCTCTTTGGGCCTGCTTTTTCCACGGACTCGGGCTGAGCCCTAGACCATGGAATGTGTGGCCCGCTGCCGCAGTTTGACCCAGCTTCTTGAGATTCCTCGTGCGGAGCCAGGAGCTGCACCCATAGGGGGTATGGTGGGGGGAGCGGGGAAATTAAGTTAATTTTAAAAAAAAGCCTACCTTTAGCGCACAAGCATTCATGCACTCCGTCTTCTTTAAAAATAAAAAAATGGCGGACACGATGCCTCTCTTCCTGAGGTCGTCGTGCCTCATGTTTAAATGGAGGAGGGATCTTGTGTTAATCACAATGCGAGATCTTCCCTCCTCCATCGCGGACTATCAGGTAGGTCTAGCTAAGGCCTCTGTCTGCAACGCATGGCCTCTCTAGCCAGTCTACAGCCTGTTCGCTGTCCTGGTTATCCTATGACAGGGTTACTCTCCAGTCTTAGGCAAAAGCTAGGCTATCCCCACTGTTCCCTATAGGTTTTTAACTGGAACGTTAAACGCAGGGCCTCAGATATGCAGTGTGTGTGATCTCTGGAATTCAGGTTAAAAATTGGTAGGGCACTTCAGCATTATTTTAAGCACAAAAATGCCAATGGGGGGCAGGGATGAAAGCTGTCATGTATACGCTGCATGTCTTTTAATGGCAAATTCTTTTTTCGACCGAGAACATGCCTTCAAGTGCTGAAATCACTGAGCATGGTCTGGTCATTTATTTACCAGCTCCCCCATCTCACTTCTGCCAGTCTAGTGGCACTAGAACCAACCTCTCTAGTAACAGTATGTAACCAAATGTGCCCACAGGCAAACATCAGTCTACCAGCTGGATTGTTATTCCCAGGGTCAGGATGTACCCATTGAGACATCAACACTATGTAGAGTTTGATAGATGGCACTCTCTTCATCTTCAAAGAGTTTGTACAGGACACTCTCCATGTTTTGTTTTGTTTTTACACCAACCTTTTGGAGATGGGGCAACTTCTTTCCTGTCAGAACTTATCAGAGGAGGGGGCTGCATTCCAGCAGTAGCCATGGCCAGAGCCAAAAGTTATGGAAGCGATGCTCAGCAGCTGGGGTGGGTGGGAGGCAGAGCAGGATGGAGTAAAGAATATCAATAACCCACAGCAGGTCAGGTGGAAGGTTGTGGCCTGGGGAGAGTCTGGAGATTAAAGGTGAGAGGCCTGGAAATCTGCACTGGCCCATGAGCTGCAGGTTCCCCACCTCTGTTCTAACCACTGAACCTCACTCTAGCCTACCATGGAATTCTGTCTGCTATTTGGGTATTACTGCTGGTACTGTCCATCCCAAGTCACTCTTTTCACCCACCACTCTCTAACCCCAGCACCCATTCACCCAATGATGGGGATGCTGGTCTTTGTGTAATAATATCGGTGTCCTCCAACATATCTCACTCATGGTTTACAGCCATTTCCATGGATTGCCAACTCTTCCCTGCCTCCACCCCATCTCTATCGCTGTTCCACCCACTGGAATCCACACCCTCCACTCATTTACCACTCACCACCATCCATCCCATTCAGCAAGGCTCTTTCCAGCTTGATGTCATCTTCAGGGAATGGCCTTTTCCCAACTCTGTGCCACTATCTGATCAAGATATCAGCATGCAGGTGAAGTAATTGCCACTTTGACCCATGCTGTTATTTCCCTTCCTTTGGGCCTCCACTTCCCCCAAAGCACACGGCGGGAGGGCGGGGAGTGACCCACCACACCCGCCTGGGAAAAACAGGGAGGGAGTATGACCTCAGAAGCCTGGTGGTGCCAACATCATTCTTCTAATCTCTCGCTGATTACAGTCAAAGCTCTTTCTTTGTCTTGCAACTTAGTACCCAAAGCCAGGGCTGCAAAGCCAGTCTGTGCTCCCTACCCCTTTACAAGCCTCCAACATAAATGCATTTCTTTTCCCTGTTTCTTAAACTCATTTTTTTTAACCCCACCTTTCCATCACAAAGCAAGCAGCTGACAATGGCAAGAAAAAGAGCAGAAAACTCAATATTATTTGAAAACTATCACACAATCACTGAAAACCTACACAGCAGCTAGGGCAGCAGCTCTCTGAAACAACCACGTTTTCACTTGGAAGGCAAGCAGGGATGAAGTCCTGTGAATCCCACCCCAAATGGCACTCCCACAGCCTCGAGTGGCCACTTAGGCATCACCAAGAATGAGGATAAAAGAAGTCACACGTTGGCATAATATTTGCATATGCTAATCTGTATGTATAAGTGCACAGTTGGAAATAATTACTATAATTATTTTGAATAGAAATACAATGCATTTGACCATCTTGGGAAGACCATGACCTGTGTGCCTGCTCATT
The DNA here is from genome assembly GCF_023053635.1 of Elgaria multicarinata webbii. Classification (NCBI taxonomy): domain Eukaryota; kingdom Metazoa; phylum Chordata; class Lepidosauria; order Squamata; family Anguidae; genus Elgaria; species Elgaria multicarinata. The sequence continues at coordinate 90,084,572 of NC_086172.1, forward strand.
TGGCTGTTGTTCAGGGGCTAACGGCTGGTGGGCAACTTCAAGGCCTTTGGTAGCTTTCAAATGGAAGACTTTCCTGTGTAAAGAAGGACACATAACTGCTCTACCACAGCTGTAAGTGAAAGGTCCTATCTTATTACCCACTCACTATACCACAGACAAGGGTACCGCAATTCTGCTGTGGCACATATGTCATTGCCATCCAGCAAGGGTGACGAGGGAACCTCATCCTTCCTTTCTAGTTTGGAGCTGAGGAGGAAGCCAGTGAGAAGGATGGGCTAGCTACCAAGGCCAGACAAAATTTATGGACTCTGGGTGGTGGAATACAAAGCAGGGCTTCAGACAGTGATATTCGAGTAAGTTCATACGGTATTAGGGTGACCATATGAAAAGGTGGACAGGGCTCCTGAATCTTTAACAGTTGCATAGAAAAGGGAATTTCACCAGGTGTCATTTTTATATATAGGGAACCTGGTGAAATTTCCTCTTCATCACAACAGTTAAAGGTGCAGGAGCTATACTAGAGTGACCAGATTTAAAACAGGGCAGGGCACCTGCAGCTTTAACTGTTGTGATGAAGAGGGAATTTCACCAGGTTCTCCATATATACAAATGACACCTGGTGAAATTCCCTTTTCTATGCAGCTGTTAAAGATACAGGAGCGCTGTCCTCCTTTTCATATGGCCACCCTACGTTTTGGACCAGTTGCAGTGTCCAAGTATTCTTCAAAGTTAGCCCCACATACAGCACATTACTGTAGTCCAGTCTGGTGTTACTTAAAGCATGGGTGATTGGGGCCAGGTCTTCATAACCAAGCATCTGTTCAGCAAACATAAGAGAACACCTTATTCAAGCCACATAATACAGGTCCTAGCAGAATGGTGTCAGGGATGCTGGCCCTCCTTTTTTGATGAATGATGACTCAATCAATAAAGCTGAATGAATCTGGGGAACCTCCACAGTTCCAGACCAGGAGTCATTCTACAGCTGCGTTTCATTAGCAGCTCTGAACGTGGCTCCAAATAAAGTGGGTCTGGACTGTGTGGCAAGTGAGAGCGCTAATTATACCTCAACAAATAATGGAAACCTAGTGTTACCAACCAAGCAAGCAGCTTGAACAGTTCCCAACCAAAATATTGATTCTTCTTGGTTACTGCACCTTCACAGCCAAGGGTACAACTGAGTGCACTGACATCTTAATGGAGATTTGTTTCTTGCGTCTTTAACAATAGATCATATGGAATGAACTCACTGTTTAAAGTAAAATGTGTCCTCTGGTGTATATGCAATAAGGCAGCTAATGAGGCACAAATGACGAAGTGGCTATTTCAGGGAGAGAGGGAACTGTGTAGCATCCACACATACCTTGCGTGAACCTTCCTGAATAATATTGCAATGCCGGTGGCGTATTTTGATTTGGAAAGCTGCACAGCCAAGAGTGTTTGTCACCCTATTACCTAGGCTCGGTTACATTAAAACCCTGTCTTAAACTTGCAGTTCTGCTGGGAGCTATTTTTACCATATGGACTTCAAAACTTCTCACCTATTTGATTTGGCGGAAAGGGTGCTCCAGGGCTGTTTTTTCCCGCATGGCGTCTTTCACGATGTGGCTGTGCACACCCTTCTGTTTCCCAGTATTGATGTATCAAAGGGAGCTTTCAATTTAAAATTAATAGGTGGGTGTCGTCATTGTCTGAAAGAACCATTGTGAACTTTTACTTTTCTAGGATTTTTATACAGGTGGGGCTGATCCGTCATCAGCTACCCTCTCTGTAGCCATCAGCTAACCATTCCACCACTGTTTTTGCCATTATTATTCCTGTGTAACATTTTGAAGGCCATGTATTTGGCACCAGAGGCTGGATGCTAATGTGCTACAAAGGTTCAAGCTATGCTACCTAACCTGATTTGGTTTTGTCCTAAGCTGTCGGAAACATCCCTGTCCAAAGCAAGTTAGCCATACTTAACTCCCACTGAAATTAATGGTCACGTTTGTCACAAGTTTGACATTTTTGTTGTTGTTGTATTAATAGCAGCTGTGGGGAAGGCTGTGCAGCCTTGCTACTCTCCCCATTACATTCCCAACAAAAAATCCCTCTCCGAAGCTACTACTTGCATTTCAAGGGAAGCCTCCATTGGCTTAAACTCTCCCACCTCCATCCCACCATTCCCAACACTGCTTAGGCTTCGCTGTGGCTACTTTGCACATTAATGCATTCTTGCAATCAATGTGTCACACTTACTTCAGCCCTATCTATACACCTGAGATGGCTTCACTGTCTTCTGTGCTGCTGTTCTCTAGCAGTGGCAATAGATACTGGAGCCAGTCCACCTTCCCTTGGAGTCAAGGACAGAATTCCCACTGACTTTCATGGAACTGGGTTGCCTCCCAAGTTCTTTCTACACCCACTTCTTTCAAAATAGCTTGGCACTTCTGAACATCTCAGCTGTCAGGATGGAGCTGGGTTACCATGCACTGTTCATAGCAGACAATCTGTGAGTGTTCTTTAAAAATGCACCAAGGAGCAGATACTCTCAGTAAGAAGACAGAACAAGTCAAAAAGCAGAAGGCAAAATAAATAACTTTAAAAATGCAAAAAACGCAGAACTTCTGAAACTTCATCTTGCATGTGGAGTTTGTTATGTCTGTCTTTAAGAAACAAACACCAATACCTACTCTTTATTAGGTACCTTCTTGGTGTGTTTAAGTGCTGGTCTTTAAAGACAGGGATCAGCATTCCCATGGCAAGATTTCTACCCATCTCTCCCCATTCAGGTCATATAATTTAAAATAGCTCACTATGTGAGTCAGGATCTCACATTATAACTTTCTCCAACTACAGTCCACATTAGTAGCATTTTCCAGTGGAGATGGAAAAACTTGGAGCATGGTAGCTCCTCCAACCCATTTAGTTGTTCACACTAAAGAATATGGCCAAAGGGTAGCACTAGCCTTCAGTGCCCATGGGAAAAGCAATGCCTAAGCCAGCTGCCAGTTAGACCAGATGAAACGTCTTAGATCAATGTGTCATTCTCGAAAGAAACAAAGGTAGCCATGTTCACCGTTAACAAAAAGTCCGAAACTCATATTGGTGTAAGACCTTTATAAAAGTATTGGACTTTATATGGGTGTTTGCTTATTTATGATATTCCTATACTTTCCAAGGGTTGAAGCTCGGTGGGCCTTTCACAAAAACGAGACTTAACGCTGTAAAATTCAATAGTGTGTGAAAACATAGTATAAAAACATTTAAAAAGTCTAAAACACAATAAAACGGAAGTAAAAACGCAAAGTAAAAGCCAGCAATGATGCAAGGATCTTAAAACACACTAAGGGAACCACCCTATGGCTCCTGGGCAGGGGGATAGAATAGCTCAGATTCTTGGACCCAAGTTCCTTGCCCCCCTCCCCCTCACAGGCAGCACAGAGAGAACAGCACCATGTATATTGATGGTGCTATATAAATAAATAATAATAATAATAATAGTGTCTCTCTGAGATCACAGAGATGACCTTGGAGAGGAAGGAAGGGGCATGCCTGTAGGTGGGGAGGGGAGGGGAGTGGACTGGGGAGGTGGGCTTATGCTGTATCCCCAGCCCTCCCCAGCCTCCTTCCCTCCCACACAGCAGAGCCCCAGCTAGACAGATGAACAAGCCATCTAGCCTAACTTCAGAGTGGGAGGAGCGCAGAGCTGAAGATCACCTCGGCCGCTCCTCCAAGGTTCAGAGTCTTACAGCCATTCTGATAGGGTTTCGCCCTAACATGTTTAAAACAAACAAACAAACAAAAGAAACAATCAAACAAACAAATCCTGAAACATGAAAAGGCCTCCGAAAACAAAAAAAGGTCTTCACCTGGTGCTGAAAAGATCACAATGTTGGCGCCAGGCATGGCTCTCTTGCAAGAACATTCCATAATCGGGGTGCTACTACTGAAAAGGCCCTCTCCTCAATGGCCACCCACCTCTTCTCATATGGCAGAAGGATAGAAGGGCCTTTCAAAAGGGTTGATTACATTAGTCAATTCCAACAAAGCCATTGTTTCATTCTACCCTAGGGGCTGTCTTCATGGCACCAGGTTGGCATCGCCTCCCTCTGAAACCCTGCAGTGTCAAGTAATTCCAACACCGAGGAGGGAGTGCGGGGTTTCTGGGTGGCCATCCAGGTACCAGAGCCACCCCCACCTTCTTCTTAGTGTAAGCCAACCAAGCGCTGGTTGCCTTCCACCAGGCACTGCCACCAGATTGGCCCAGGAGCAACATCAGATGGTGGAAGAGCCGTACAGACATCGCTCCGATTGAAAAAATTGGAGTAAATCCCAACCTTCTCAATCCGCAGTGGCTGCGAAGCTGTGCCTGCGTCATCTAATTGATACATTGCAGTTCCGCAGCCACCGTGGGGCTTTCCCCACGTATAGAAAGCCCACTAGATCAGACATTTCTTTTCTTTCTTTTTAAAGAAGACTAACACAAATAAAAGACAAATCACATGACAGGTTTTTGTTTTTCTAAGTTGTATTTCTTTATTTCTTTGTTTGTTTTCGTTTTGGCAGTTCTGCATTGGGCATGGTCAGTTTAGATAGTACACTCTGTATTCGATGGCAGGACTGACAGCAATTAAAAGGAAGTGGGTGCATTTGGGGCGTTGTTTCATGCAAGCGCCTCAGGTGGAGCAATCTAAACATCATTCATATACTGGCCCCTGAAGAGACTGAACACCCAGGGCTACAATGGGAAGTCAAACCTTGCAGTGACATTTGAGCAAAATTGCCACCACCAGCACCCCTCCCTCTTTGTTTTCAAAATGGACTTCGAACACTATCTGAGTATCAGGAGAACCAGCACAGTTGACCAGCAAAAGTCCCTAAAGCTGCAGTTTTGCGTACTTCTGATTGGTGACCAAAGAGTATAGGGATTGGAAATAGCAGAAGTGAAATCTTCTTTTCTGCCCCCGCCCCCAAGCACCCAGCCAAAATTTCTCAGGAAGTTTGCATAAGGCACCAGAAGTACCATATTAATTTGCAGATGCCAGACATTATGCAACCTTCAGCTTTTCCAGTTCTGCTGTCCTTAACAATTCCTCTCGGCTCTCACACACATGCATTACGTTACAAACACGCACATGATCCAAGAGTGGTTTAACCTATACTTGGTCAAAATGGAATGTTTTGTTATTTGAAATATAAGGAAGGCTGGGCCAGGGAGGTGATTAAGGCCTCCTTGCGAGAGGGGCCTATCCCAGGCTCCCTGAAAGAAGCTGCAATGAAACCACTCCTGAAGAAATCCTCCCTTTAGACTGATGGCAAATGATCCTTTCCTGAGCAAGGTCCCTGAATAGGTGGTTGCCAACCAGCTCCAGTCACTCTTGGATGAGACCAGGGCCAGATCTATACTAGGGGTGTGCACGGACCCCCCGATCCTCTTCGCGGCCGATCCGCAAATTGCAGATAAGGCCCGCTCCGCGCTGCCTCGATCCGCCCGGGGGCCACTCCGCTCCGCTGCAGAGTTCCGGCTCCGAATCGGAGCTCCGCAGTGGCGGGGAGTGGCGTCAGGTAAGGCCCCTCTCCCTCCTCCCCCTTACCTGTGTCCATCGCGGCCCATCCCAGCTTCACTAGAGCCCGTGGCTCAACCAGGAACTGTAGGCCTCGATTACGGCCTACACTTCCTGGTTGAGCCGCGGGCTCTAGTGAAGCTGGGATGGGCCGCGACGGACTCAGGTAAGACCCCCCTCCCCCTTGGTCCCTTACCTGGCTCTGCTGCCGTCGCCGCACGGGCGGTGGCGGCGGCAGGGCCAGGTAAACCCCCTCCCTCCTCTCCCTTACCTGCATCTGTACACGGTCCCGTGGCTGCTTCAACTGAGCCCGAGGACTCAACCAGGAAGACTAGTCTTCCTGGTTGAGTCCTTGGGCTCAATTGAAGCAGCCACGGGACCGCGGAGGGACTCAGGTAAGTCCCCCCTCCCCCTTGGTCCCTTACCTGGCTCTGCCGCCGTCGCCACACTACTGCTTTATAGTGGTATTGAAGTGCTCTGACAACTGTTGGGGCCCATTGACACATGACATATACCTCTTTCATAGTGCTATATCCTGCTTTGTGTGGCTCCTGCCACTTTCATAGTGCACTGTCCTGCTTGGTGTAGATTAGGCCCTTGTTGATTCTCCTTGACCGCTTGACAGTTTTTGATACTATCAACCACAGCACCCTTCTGGGGTGACTATCTGATCTGGGAGTGGGAGCTACTGCGTTGCAATGGTTTCATTCCTGCTTGGATGGCCAGCTCCAGAAGTTGGTGCTTGAGGGATATTGCTCAGCCCTGTGGATTTTTCAGCACGGGGTTCTGCAGGAGTGTAATACGTCCCCCTTGCTATTTAACATCTAGATGAAACCATTGAGTGGGGTCATCTGGAGTTTTAGAGTAATTGCCACCAGTATGCAGATGATATGCAGCTCTTATTTCTCCTTTTCATCTTCATCAGGTGAGACTGGGGCTACTCTAGATCAGTGCCAGGCTGGATGAGGGCTAATAAACTGAAACTCAATCCAGACAAAACTGAGATGCTGAGAGCTGGTGGCTCTTCTGACCAAATGGCAGGTGGTCAGCCTGTTCTGGATGGGTTGCACTCCCCCTGAAGGAGCAGGTTGGGGGTTCTCCTGGAGTCATCAATGTCACTTGAGGCCAGGTGGCCTCATGGCCATAGAGTGTCCCAGCTATGCTCCTATCTGGGCAGGGATAATTTGTCTTAAGTAGTTTATGCTCTGGTAACCTTCAAGTTAAATTACTGCAATGTGCTGTACATTGTGCAAAATGCAGTGGCCAGTTTGATAGGAGGGACTAGAAGGTCTGAATATTTAAAACTGATTCTGGCCCAATAGCACTGGCTGCTTTTATGTTTCCAAGCCCAACTTAAGATGCTGATTTTGACCTATAATGGATTGGGACCACAGTACCTGACAGTTCTTCTTCTGGTATGAACCTCCCTGAATGCTACAACCAAACTCTGAGGACCTCCTCCGAGGGAGATTTGGAGGATGGCAGCAAAAGAGAGGGTCTTCTCAGTGGTGGCCCCCTAATTGTGGAATACTCTCCCCAATGAGGTCCATTCGGAGCCAACATTCTCATGTTTTCAGCACCAGGTTAAGACTTTCTTCTATTACCAAGCATTTTGCAGCATATTATGGGTTGTTGTTGTTTTAATGTTAGTTGCTTTTTCAGAGTCCTGAATTTATTTATTTATTTTTTACTGTTTTCATTTCTGTATTTTAAAGCTTTTATATTATGTTTCATAATGTTGTATTTTAGGTTTTAATTTTTGTGAATTACCCAGAGAGTTTCAGCTATTGGGCAGCATAGAAATAGAATGAATGAATGAATGAATGAATGAAAGAATGAATGAATGAAATAGCCTTAGTATATTTGCCCTGACAAGCTAAATGGTTTGCCATTCAACTGCCAGTCTGGTTGCCTCTTATACATGGAAGCAGGGAGTGGGAGCAGACTCTTGTCCTTTCCTCCAATAGCAAAATATCTGGGCTAGAACTAGTTGCAGAAGAGGAGCATGGGGAAAGGGAGAGAATTGAGAGACGATGGAGAGAAGAACCTTCTTAACCGTTTCTCATATCATATCTATTTCCCACATCTGGGGCATTGATAAAATTCTGCACATCCATTCCAAATCAACATGATCCTAACTTTGCCAATAGCAATAGTGCCTAGTAGGGAGGAAGATCCTCTACATGTTCAAAACCAGCTTGAAGCATTTGGTTGAAATGTATATCACACACATACACACCCCAATCTCTCCATCATATTTTTTTTAATGCATTCTTTTTTTTTTCACTTCCTCAACAGTCCTACTGAAAAAGTGAGTGGATTCTGATCACAGTCATAATTTTATCTAACATGAATGTAGGGTTAAAACGAATGAAGATATTTCATGTTGACCAGTGCAAAACAAGGGTGGTGTTAGATATTCCAGCTATCCGCAGCTTCTTTTCATCAAAGCTTCCTTTCAGGAAACAGCATAATTTAATGATACAAACAGGAAGCATCTGCTTTCTCCTATATGATAATAAAGTGGGCTCCTTACCTCACATAGGAAGGAAAAAATAAAGACCTGAAAAATTCTCCACTTTTCAGTTGCATTTGCTCAGTAAGCTCTTACTGTCATTGATGTAACAGACATTCTTTCCCCCTATAAGGCCATTTAAAAAGTGAAATAAATGTCAAAGGGTACAAGGTGAAGAACGGGTGAGCTAGTCTATGAGGGCTAAATTACACGACCACATTGGCATATAGTGAATGGAGGTTGAACAGATCCATTCAGTGTTTAGCAGGCATTGAAGCACTTTGCAACACTTGCAATTCAAACCGCATTCATTTGGATCATGCTGACCCCTTTTGGGGACGCTTTATGTCATGACGAAGTTATGTTTCACGTTGAGTTTGCCACAGGAAACAGGAAGTTGCATTATGCCATGTTAAACCATTGGCCCATCTAACTTGGTATAACACAACTTCAGGGGTGGGCAAGATGTGGCCCACAAGCTGTGTGTGACCCTCAGAGGCCAACTGTGTAGCCCACCATAGGTGTCCCCCATCCCCCCTGTGGTGCCACTACTGCCACCACAGCCCAATGCTGTAGGTAAATTTGGTGCATGGGGATGACTCCTTGAACATCCACTTTTTCTGGAGAATTGGGCTGCCAGTTGCCTCCAACTAGGCCTTGGGAAACTAATCCTTTTTAAAGACTTGGGACAGATGTATATCACTAGCTACTTTCATTCTGAAAGTCTCTAGAGAAGAGATGAGGTGTGTTTTAAATGTGCAGGTTATTCTCCCTGTTCCATTAGGAAGCCCATTTCTTAACATTTCACAAGTCACAGCCATTTGCTATTCACAAGGATCACAGTTAAAAGAACTCAGTTCATACACTGTTCAACTCTTCCATTCATGGGCTGGGACTTTTGCAAATACATGAAAGACAACCTCCCATAAACACTTGCCACTCATTAAACTCTTACTGGTCATACATAATAATCATACTTACTATGATGAATAAGTTAGTAGCCCTCTTATAGAGAAAGTGCCTGAGGACTCTCCAAGGAAAGCTTACTTACTTATTCAAAACATTTATACTTTGCCTTTTCACCAAAACAGGTCCTCAAGGTGGCCTACAAACAATGAGGCCACCCACAATAAAGCACCATCAAAATAGCAAATTAGAATACAAAAGCAAAAGAAATAAACAATAACAGCAATAAAACTTTTTTCATCCTTGCTCATGAAAGGCTCAGACAAATAAACATCGATGTGGCACCTTCTACAACAGGGGTGGGCAATGTGTAGACCTCCAGATGTTTAGGCTACAACTCACACCATTGGCTATGTCAGCTAGAACGGACGGGAGTGGTGCGCCAAAACATCTGGAGAGCCGCAAGTTGGTTTCTGAGGAGGACATTTCTGCTAGACACGTCCTGATCCCTTCCCCTTTGAATTTTCAGAACATTCATGGGTTGTATCCAATTGCTACCCACTGTTGACAAAAGGATCATTGGTTCAGTGAAGACTTCTATAGTGGAATGGGAATGGAGGTCGGGTGTTTTTTTTGGTGATTCTCCCAATGCTCTTCAGCCCCTCATACCATGTCCCATGCTGTTGCAAAAGGTCCCCCAACCCTCTGGGGCACATTGGGGGGGGGGGGTGCTGCAGAGGGGAAGGGGAACAGCTCAAAATCACCTCCCTCCCCGTTCTACTGACTGAAATCTGCACTAGATCAAAGAGCCTTCTGTCAACAAAAGTACACCCAGTGGCTATTTCCTCATCATATGTTAGATCAACCTTCCCCCAAGGTGGTACCCACCAGATGCTTTGGACTACAGCTCCCAGCATTCTTGACCATTAGTCATGGCTGGGGCCTGTGAGAGTTGAAATCCAAAATATCTGGAGGGCACCAGGTTGAGATAGGCTATGATAGATAGTGAAACTAATGGCCATGCTCCTAAACAAGGAGAATATGTAGAGTTAACCAGCCAAGTATGAGCAACAGGATGGCTGTGTTCTCTCTCAATTCCAGATGTGAGGGAGGTATGAGTCTGGCAGAAGAGACATGCAGGGCCACAAAAAGTGGGCCAGACAAGCAGTGCCCTTCCCTTGGACTCTGGCACTGTCTACCAGTTTGGATCTAACTTCAGATCCAAACGTGTTAACCTAGAGGGCCCTGGGCAGCTGTACGGCTTCATGTCAGCCTTGGCTGATGCCAGAGCAAGCAGTCAGGGGGTAAGTAAGCCATGACAATAGCAACTTGAGGACCCCAAGCTGTGTCTTGGCATTTGGCCCCTGCCGATATTAATCTGGCCCTGCCTGCCTGCACATATCCCCTTAACTGAGCTGGATAAAAACAATGAGTAATGTGCACGATTAATCTCTTAACAATAGTCTCTAATAATTTAATAAACCTTTTTGGTGCAGGTCGATTGACTTGTGCCAATGCAGGGCTGGTCTTAATTAAATATATTTAAAGGCAGGAAGCTGAATTTCACATCTTAGCTTTTTTCATGGCACTGAAAGACCAAAGCCAGCAGGCTAGTCTTATCACAATGTACAATTCAAGGAAAATGAAAGGGCATTATTCATGAGGGTGGGACATCTGAGTGCTGATTCACGGTCCCCACCCAAAAACATTCCTTTTTATTTTTGCTGCTTTTATATGGGTCCTCCCCCCCACCCACCCACCCACACTTTTTCTTTTTCTTTTTTACAGTTATCAAGGCTACTTGGCCAACAAACTCCCTGCCTGCCACAACTTATTGTTGAGGTCAATGCCTTAGATTTATTTAAAGATTAGATTCCTTGGTTCTAAGAATAGGATCTGCAGTTACATGTGGAGTAATAAAAATCATAAAGCCCAAGAGCCAAATGAAGTCAGACTCAACTCCACCCTTCCCTGTAATGACACAACCCCAAAATGTTTTCCTGGTTTGTCCCAAGGATTTTTTTTTTAAAAAAACTTTTGCATCAATCATGTCCAAGATATGTGTAAGAAATGGATTAGCCTAAATAATATGGATGTCACTGATCACCTCAGCCATGCAAAACTGAAGGGAATTGGTGATTGGTGTTAGAGAATTTCTCCCTTTACATGTAGTACTTTATAAAGGGAGCAGAGCTGCCTGGATTGGAAAGATTTATCTTCAATGGTGACTTTATTAAGATACCTAAATCCAGAGCTAAACAGGAAATATATTAATGTACCCTATATTTCCCCCAACCCAATTCTGGTGATACAATTTCCCACAAATTCTTATGTCTTGTAACTATAGGCTGCATTTGCACATATCACTATGTCATGGTTTATGTTAACCATGGTTTGCTGGTTTAGCCATTAAGTGTTTTGCAGATGAGAAAACCAACCAAAGCTTGTTTTCTCTATTTCTGAGTCTCCCCCACACACACCTGCCTATTTTGCCAGACTTCAGAGCAGTTTCATTTTCAAGCTGAACTTGCTGGGTAGCTCTGTTTCAAGGTGGACAAGAGCACAAACAAGCCAAGAATAAACCATAGTTCTGGGTTCAGATATCACAATAAGCCATGGTTAAATAAGCCAGAATGTGTAAGCCAATAACAAACCACACCATAGTTTGCCACTATGTGCAAACCACGCCATGTACTCTGCCCAGTCTTACTACAGCTGTGAATCTTCTTTCCTGGGTCTGGTTCTACAATCCTGAATCTTCTTTCCTGGGTCTGGCTGTAAGAGTAGTTGAGCAAAGGAACAATCTGCATTGGTAGGTTGTGTATTTTCTTTTCTTGGATCTATTAAGGAAAGGACTTCTGACAAGGTCCATCTTGTCCAGCATTCTGTTCTCACAGTGGCCAGCCAACTGCCCATGAAAACTCACAAGCAGGACATGAGGGCAACAGCAACTGGTGTACATAGGCTGGAGGTAGCATATAGCCATTACAACTAGTAGCCACTGATAACCTTAACCTCCATATTTTTCCAATCCCCCTTTAAAGCCATCCAAATTGGTGCTCATCATTCCATTTTGTTGAAGTACATTCATATGGATGTGAATTCCATATCCTTCGATTATAGTGGACTGCACTCTAGGAAAGGGTAAGGTGGGCAAAATGAGGCATTCTTGCTGGATTTCAGAGATTGTGGTGCTTTTGCAGGGGACTTGGGATCCTTAAGTATGTGGAACCCACACTGAGAATCTAAGGAACATTTCAGTAATTCCTATAGTGGTGGATTTGAACTGCCTCATGTGCTTAATTGACCTTCACATCTAATCCCTTATCTCAAAGATTTCAGTGTGCTTTGGCATTATTTGGATTAATTTTGTATCACCTGCATATTTGGTGACTCTGCTGTTCACGTCCTTCCCAGGTCAATCATGAATCTGTGTTTAGCAGCACAGGTCCCAGCACAGAAGCTTGGTGCATCCTGCTGTTTACCTCTATCCATTGTGAAAACTAGCTCTTCATTCCTACCCCTTGCTTCCTATCTGTTCAACCAACTGCTGATTCATGAAGTCAAGATTTTGGAGTCTCCCCTCATATTCCAAAAATGCTTACTTTCAGGGTATTTGATAGGGAGTGGTTTCAAAGGCCCTCTGAAATGTAATGGCTGTTAAATTAAACAGGTTGCTTATCCAAATACATATGGCCACTGGATCCAATCAAAAGCACACAAGGAATGTGCCTGCACATGGAAACATGTTCCATAGGGCAGCACCACAGGCCATGGGATGTACCAATGCCCATAGCCTACAGCACACAAGAGCCAAGAACTCCAGACAAGTTTATTAGCTGCTATTGTGCCTTGCCCACTATGTATACCCATTACTGTGGACCATACACAATGTCCTCCTTAACCGGGCAAGAATAAGTTGCACAAGCATGAGATGACCAGCCATCCTGACATGGACAGTATAACAGCCTTGTTGGATGCATCATGTATATTATATTTTATCCACCTGGCCAACACCATGTGCATGACGAAGCATCAAGCTTGGTTTAATGGGTCACCTATGTATATTGAATAAAGCAGTATCTAAACAGTGGCAACAAGGGGAAATGTAGACTTTGGTGCAAGCGTTCCAAGACATGGGAGCGGGGTGGGGGGTGGGGAGACTGGCAGCCAAACAGATAAGTTAAGGATGGGAATGGAATGGAACACCAGCTCTGCAGAATGCACACACAGGTGTCATGGTGGCCAGTGGTTTACCTTGAAAATCCCATCTCTGCAAAAATTAATTTATTTATACATTTTTATAATGCCCAATAGCTGAAGCCCTCTGGGTGGTTCATAACAGTTAAAACCCTAAAATACAAGTTCCTCTGGCCTCTTCCCCTCTCACCAATCTTTGGTAGTTTCTTAGCTCTTGTTCAGTTTGTTCCCCATTCTAAAGGTTAAAATGTCTACACCAAGCAGGATATTGCACTATAAAAGCAGTATATAAAAGGCAGGAGCCACACCAAGCAGGATATAGTGGTATGAAAGCATGTGTCAATAGACCCCAACAGTTGTCAGTGCACTTCAATACCACTATAAAGCAGTAGTGTGGCTCCTGCCTTTTATATACTGCTTTCATACCACTTTCATCATGCAATATTTATTTATTTATTTATCTATTGCATTTATAACTTGCCTTTTTTCCTCCAAGGAACCCAAGGTGGTGTACATAATCCTCCTTTTCCTCTCCATTTTATCCTCACAACAACCTCCCTGTGAGGTGGGTTGGACTGAGAGTCTGTGACAGGCCCAAAGTTGCCCAGTGAGCTTCCTTGGCCGAGTGGGGACTAGAACGCAGATGTCTTGACTCCCAGTCTGACACTCTAGCCACTACACCACACTGACTTTGTGTAGATTAGGCCAACATTACCAGCAGCAAGAGCTTTAAACTAAACAATGCTGAAACACGTTCAAAACCCCTGCTCTAGGAGTCCAAACTGTGAACCAGGAAGTCTCAAATTAAAATTATATCTCTACCATATTTGCCATCATATTTGAGATTGTCATTTATGTGGTTCTTGAGATGAAGGTATACATTTCTGGACATTGAATTATTATTTTTTAATAACATTTAAGCAAATAAGAACATAAGAGCCCTGCTGGATCATACCAAGGGTCCATCTAGTCTAGCATTTTGTTCACACAGTGGCCAACTAGCTTCTGACAGGAGTCTTACAAGCAGAACATGAATGGATTTCTGCAGCCAAGGCACTATCCCAAACCTATTGTCCCTTAGTCACACATTGTGGAAATTATAGTACTGACCTAATTTACAGCATAATTACTGATAAAATGTATGTAAAGTTATTTGGATGCCCTAAAGTGCTACACAAATGATAAGCATTTGGAGTGCTAGATATAGATAATGCAAATTCTGAGAAAAATGGCCTCTTTTGCAGCATTGCAGGTATCAGTTTTATAGTCAATTTCAGATCTGGAGCCATTTTGAAAAAAGGCATAGATTCCAATGCCATGGCCAAATAAAAATAGTGTGGTGTTTTTTGTTGGTTTGACATATTTAAACTCTTTCATATCATAATTGAGAGTGCCATTTATGTGGTTCTTGAGGTGAAAGGATAGATTTTTGGACATTGAAAAAAGCTTTTAATATCATTTAAACAAATAAGAACATAAGAAGAGCCATGCTGAATCAGACCAAGAGTCCATCTAGTCTAGCATTTTGTTCACACAGTGGCCGACCAGCTGTCAACAGGAAAGCCACAAGTAGGACATGAGTGGAACAGCACTCTTCCACCCATGTTCCCCAGCAAATGGTATATTTATAGTAAGCATTCTGCTTGAAGCAGAAAAGCAACTACTGGGTTCTAAAACACCCAAGTCTGAAAGTACCCCAAGTTGCCATGATGATTGGACAGGAAATGGCTGAGCTTACTAGAACTTTTAATGGGCAATCTGAGAACAGTTGTCAAATGAAATCTGTCCCCTGAGCACTAGATCATGCATAGAGAACTATGGTATTAACACTCAACCAGCTTCAATAATATTGTCACTTCTGACTTTCTGCAAACAAAATTATAAGCCAACTGAAAACACAGCGAGACACCAAACTGACGGAGAACCTCCTTGCCAGTGCACTTGAGACTTTCTATATGGAAAAATGAGAAAAAAGGAAATTGTGGAGACATTACATAACCCTGGCCTGTCAATTTCATATACATGTGTGATGGAAATCTTGTCTTCTCTCACAAAACTTTCAGTTTTAAAAAGAAAAACTTGTTTGTCCAGCAAAGTGATGTAAAGGAATTCTGACAGTGGCACCCTATGACAACACTGACCACAACTGAAGCAGCACACCACAGATTCCTAGCATATCCATATATTCCAAGAAGTTATATCTCAATTTTCTGGAATTAAAAGGTCACCATACCCCTATTTCAAAGAACTGACCAGCATCAGCGATGAGTGTACCTGAACTGCCTACTTAAACCTGCTTGAATTAAGCCAACATCATAGGTGTGCGCAAGGGGTGTGCCAGGTGTTCCCAGGCACAACCTAATGTCTCAAGCAATAAGTGCCGAATTGTGGGGACCATTGAGTAGGGATCCAGAGGGGAGTCCATACGCAGTGGGAAGGTCCTCCGGCTGCTCTGCTGCAGCAACCCCTGACAGCAGGCCTTGGCTCTCGGCAGCAGGAGCAAAAAGGAATCGCTCTGCCAGGAGCCACGCTTTAAAGAGGCCAGGAGGATGAGGAGCCCCAAAGACTAATATCACCTCGTAAGCCTCTCCTCCTGCTAGCGTCACTACAAAGCCCCACCAATGCTGGTGAGGAGCATCTCTTCATCATCACCCCCCTCCCCACACACACACACTTGCAACAGCCCTCTCGTGGTCAGGCAAGCTGAACGTGGGGTAGGTCATCAGTGTCTACAGTGTTTAATTAAAAAAAAAAGAATACAAATAATGTCCTTTATTTTTGAGTATTCAATAAATGTTCACCTTAAAAAAAATAAAAATCTGGGTCCACACGCTAATGCAATGTGTTGTGCAAATGCCTATGGCCTACATTTCTACATCTTAAGACCACGTTACCTAAGTGTTAAACAGCAATTGCAGAAAACACCTTAAAAACTACATTTTTTCCTGAGGAAGAAGAGCTGGAGGATTAGCACAGCTCCAGCATATTCACAGTAAAAGCAACATGGTGTCAACACCGAACTTCCGTTTCATGGACAGGATTCCATACGAGCAGCTCAAGAGACCCTGCAAAATCTGTGC
Source organism: Elgaria multicarinata webbii (assembly GCF_023053635.1). Taxonomy (NCBI): domain Eukaryota; kingdom Metazoa; phylum Chordata; class Lepidosauria; order Squamata; family Anguidae; genus Elgaria; species Elgaria multicarinata. Next base: position 90,100,822 of record NC_086172.1, read on the forward strand.
TGATAATGAACTTCCTTCTGCCTTTGTTTCATGAAGAGTCATCTTTAGTAACTATGATCCAACGCCCAGTAAATGTCATCATTAGCCTTCACACACAGCATTTGAATAGAACTGTTATGGCTTATATGAAGAAACTTTTCTCATAATGGTGGGTGCTTTTTCCTACAGAGCAAGCTTTCCCTTGAGTTGCTGGTTAGTGGATGAAAGTTTCTGAAGATGTCTCCCTAATCCTAAAACAGGCTGGGTTGCTTAACTCTCACACAGCCCGTGCCATCTAGGTTCAGACAACATGACAAGCCATGAGCGCAACTTAAATATTGAAAATAGCCACCCACATGTGCTGGTACTCACTGCAGCCCATTGTGGCTTAAATAAGCCACGGTGGGCTGTTTGATGGTGAGAACTAGCCTAGTATGAGTGCTGAAATATGTACCTCTAATAGTACAGTTGTCTCTCTGAATTAGGGTGACCATATGAAAAGGAGGACAGGGCTCCTGTATCTTTAACAGATGTATTGAAAAGGGAATTTCAGCAGGTGTCATTTGTATATATGGAGAACCTGGTGAAATTCCCTAACCCTCACAACAGTTAAAGCTGCAGGAGCTATACCAGAGCGACCAGATTTAAAAGAGGGCAGGGCAGCTGCAGCTTTAACTGTTGTGATGAAGAGGAAATTTCACCAGGTTCTCCATATGTACAAATGACACCTGCTGAAATTCCCTTTTCAATACAGCTGTTAAAGATACAGGAGCCCTGTCTTCCTTTTCATATGGTCACCCTAATATTGGAGGAGGTTAAAACATTGCTCTGATGTTGCCAGTGGGTGAAACAAGAGCCACTGCTGGGGCAGGAGGACTGCAGCTGGACAGGGGGGGATGACTCAAATTATGCACAGTAGCTTGTTTGATTGATCGTATGGGATATAGCTTATTAACCCATCATGGCTTAAAGTGACATTGGAATGCAGCCCTTTGTGATTGATCTTATATAAGTACCTCTCACTCTGGGAGCCTTTTTAGCTGAAGAGCCGGGTAAAATGCATAAAATCAATTAAAAAATTGAATAGAGACAATAACCTAAGAAGTCCGCCATTTTAACTTGACCACCATATTGGAAGTTGGATCCATATTTGAAGTTGTATGTACTGCTGACCTCTACAGTCCTGCAAAAGGCAGCCCTCTTACCAAAACATGTGTTATGTGTGAACATTAATTGCATTTACTGCTCCAACTAGCTGTTAGCTTTGGGAGAGTTTGAGTGAAAGTTCAGGGATGACTTATGAAACTTATTTACCAGCCTTAACATCATGGTTCATTCGTCACCCCTGCACCAGCGCTTTACTCTTGGGTCTGTGTTTTCCTTTTCTCCTGCTGCTTGTCCTGCCACATTCCTTCTCCTAGAATGTATGATTTAAAAAAGGATTGTCCATAGATGCCATTAAGTGCCAAAATTGGGGGCTTATGGCACAGTGGCACAAAGCTTTTACTGTGCAACTCTGCAGCCTTGAGAAATTATCTAATTGTCTTTCCCCTTTCCCCTCCCACGCCCCCAAACAACAAATTGTTGGCAGAGACATTTGTTTAATTATATAACCGTAGATAGCGTGACTCATAAACAGATCTCTGCAACTTGTTTTATCTCCTCTTATTACGGGTAAACAATAAATTGGGCCTGGCTGACACCTTGATGTTGTTATAAGAGTAAAAAACACATGTATTGGCAAAAGCAAGGTCTTCGTGACAGGTTATGTCCCGCATTCTTGGTTCCTTCCTTTTAGAAATCAACTGTTTCCCTTCAAAAACAACAACACTCTAAGTTTAAGGAGAGGTATAGGGTGGTAAAATGTTGTAGTACGTCACCCTGAGATCTTAATGATATAGGGCAGGATACAAATGTTTTAAATAAATAAATAAAATAAATAAATAGTATGTCACAAACAATGAACAGGCTCCTCTTGAGAGATCCAGCTCAAAGCAATTTGTCAATAGCAATGATTAATGATTTGGTTTCTTTCTATATCAATGTGATGTATTTATTGTGAATAAAATAATAGGGATGCTTACAAGTTCTTCTGCTGGGGTTTACAGTTACCTGATTTGGAGCTCCATCAAATGAACATTTTATTGAATGCTTGTTACTCGGCACTCACGGATTTTCGCAGGTCTCTCTCACAACATCCTCAGCCTCCCAAGAGCCTCCCGCTCCTTCTAGCCTTCTTCGTGCCACAAAAAACACCCCGTTATTTTTAAAGACCTAAGTTGCCACTATCTCCTGCTCTGTGCAGGAGAAGCAGCACAATCCAAACGGCCCACTGAATGGGCCACGTGCACGTTGTTTACATCCTCTTTCGAAAGAGGAAGTAATGAGGGACAAATGCCCGGGTGGAGAAGCAACGGCAAGCAAATGCAAATTTCCTCCGTGTGATGACACTCTTTCTCTCTGGAACAGCATCATCTTAGCAAACTGCCATTATTCCATTTATTAATTGCAGGACTATGATAAAATCAATCAAAATCCATTTTTGTGTGATATTTTAACATTGCATTAGTGCTCCCCTTGCATTAGTGACCTGTAAAAAAAGTGTGTGTGTGTTTGTTTGTGTGTGTGGAGAAAGATGCAAACTGAAATTGCAACAACCTGAGCTGAAATTCTCCAAATTAAACTAGAAGACAGACGGAGCAGCATGTGAGACAGAGCCAACCCACTGAACAATAACAGAATAGAATTAGGGACATCTGCTCATTTCTATACAAATCATAAATATAACTGTAATTCAGTTACTCACTGAATGCTCTGACAATGTGAATGTGGAATAAAGAGTGCTAGTTATTCTAAATCAATAAACATGGATCAGACGTGTGGTGCACTACACTTGGGCTCCTAAGAAACTGCTGAACTACATGACCAAAATTAGGAAAAAATCCAAGAAAAACGTTATTAAGGGTGCAATCTTATGTATGTTTAGAACCAAAAAAAATCCTACAACTCCCAGCATCCCTTCAGTCAACCATGATGGCAGGGGCATGCTGGGAATTGTAGGACTTTTTTCCTGTCTATTGAACCCTAAATGAATATTTGACTTTGGACTCATCTACACCAAGCAGGATATCGCACTATGAAAGTGGTATGAAAGAGGTATATAAAAGGCAGGAGCCACACTACTGCTTCAGAGTGGTATTGAAGTGCACTGACAACTGTTGGGGCCCATGACACATACCATATACTACTTTCATACCGCTTTCATAGTGGAATATCTTGCTTAGTGTAGATGAGCCCCTTGTTTCACTGGAATTACATCTCAGAAAGTAATTGTTAGGAAAGCAGATTAGAAGATAATGAATGGTGCAGATTTTTTTGGGGGGGGCAAACTGGTACTGCAAACAATAATTGACACTTTCACATTAATGGAACCCAACCCCCCTCCCCTGGCACACACAACCCACATGGACACAATTTAGCCAAACTGAAGTTCTTCTGGGAGAGATTAATAGCTCAATCTTACGCATGTTTACTCAGAAGTAAATACTATCGAGTTCAATGGTGTTTAATCTCAGGTAAGCATGCATATAATCACATTCTGAATAATTTGGCCTTTTAATCACGGGTGAGGGGAGAGATGAAAGAAGCCCCAAATTTCCATAAAATTTCCATAAGCTTATTTATATGTATAGATGCAAATTTGGAAATGATTACTATAAAGTAAACAGAAATGCAATACTTTTTACCATAGTAGGGAAGATGGTGACCAGGTGAGCAACACACCTGCTCAGTCTGTTGTCCAGGCCAAACTGTGGATGGGCTGCTTCAAGGCTCATGCTTTCCCTTATTATGGTTCCTTAGCATTAAACTGGATTTGGGTCAGACATCCCTTCAAATATAGGATAACTTTAACAGTCCTGTAACGTTAGACGGACCATATGGAAAGGAGGACAGGGCTCCTGCATCTTTAATGGTTGTATTGAAAAGGGAAATCCAGCAGGTGTCATTTGTATGCACGCAGCACCTGGTGAAATTCCCTCTTCATCATAACAGTTAAAGCTGCAGGAGCTGTACTAGAGTGACCTGATACAAAGGAGGGCAGGGCTCCTGCGTCTTTAACTGTTGTGATGAAGAGGGAATTTCACCAGCTGCTGCATATATAACAATGACACCTGCTGAAATTCCCTTTTCAATACAACTGTTAAAGATACAGGAGCCCTGTCCTCCTTTTCATATGGTCACGCTAGTAGGGCATAGTGCTCATGCACTCAATTCAGTGCGACTTCCAACAAAAATCATATAGAACCAAGCTGCACCTGCAGGGAGCCATTGACAAGAGCTCCCTGGACTTGCACCTTCTCTTCACCATTGCAATCTGCTTGTTCACCTGCCTCTGATTCTGGCCCAGTCACCAGTGGTGGTGGCAGTGGTAAGGAAGAGCAGTGATGCCACTGCCTGTTTGCTCACTGGCTCTCTGCCAAGCAAGCAAGCGGTAGCCATGAGGAGAAAGAGGATCAAGACCAGTAACAGTGGTGAGAAGATAGACTCATTGAGTGAGAGGGTCCACTGAGGGAGAGGGTTCACTGAGGGTGTCTTGCCCAAGGGCCCTCAAAAACATGGAGTCAGCATGGCTCATCACAATGCCTGCCTACCCCAAACTGCGTTCTCCTCATGTGAGGACATACATTATATAGGCTTGCTTTACACATCTCACACAAAGCTTCACAAGGGCTGGCCAGACACTGTGAGACTCCTCATGATTTTCTTGTAGGCCTTTGCCTCTGAGCAAGCCCTAGGAAGAGGTTATCTCTCATTGCCTCACAACAGTCTTGCACCCCACAAGCTAAGTTAAAGAAAGAAAGAAATGGTAGGAAATCTTGATGTCATAAATTTCCTATGGGTATCACATTCAAAATGTTTATTTTATTTTGGTTTCTATTTTCTGAAATCCTTGTAAACAGCTTTGGTTGGCTTCATTTTTTTTTTTAAGAATCACCACTTACAACACAATCCTTTGTCTCTTTACCCAGAAGTATATCACACTGTGTTCAGTTGGTCTTACTCCCTAATTTGTGCATTTTAGATTACTGTTTTAAACTTCTCTGCAGGGTTAGAACCCAGGTTTGAGGTCTTTCTGAGTTTACTCTTGTACCTAGGAGTGAGCAATCTATTTAGGGTCATGTTGAATCCACACAACTGCAATGGTTTTCGTGCATGCGGTGTCACTATGACAGGACCTTGGGGACCCTTGGACAAATCATGATGTCTCAGCCTAACACACTTCAATCAGTTACCCCATCCCCCAATGCACTCCATCTATGGTGAGAAAATTGTAAGCCAAAATCATCTGAAGGCCTACAATTCCCATCAGCCCTAGCCACCACAACCAATTGTAAGGGATCATGGGAGTTGTAGGCCAAAACATCTGGAGGGCCACAAGATGTTCATCCCTGATGTAGGGCCATCAGTTTAAAGCTATTCCTGTAACTACCATTTTAACGGTGCTCTACTCCATGCCAGGGACAGATTCACCTGCTGATATTTGCATATCAATTTTTTTGTTAAAAAGGCACAGGAGCAGGCCAGGCCAGTCAGTTAATCCCAACACAGGTTTAAACTCTTTGGAAGAAGGGAGAGATAGAAACATAATCGATTGGATAAAAATAAATAAATCTGTTTTTACAGAACCTCATCCATAACAGAAAATACATTATAACTGATTGCTTTATTGATACTGTATTACGAATGAAAAGTACAATAGGTGCAGAATCCGGGCAGTTTGACTCTTGCATATTGAGTGCACACAAGTGAAATATTTCAAGATACATCAATCCCCATTTCCCGCCCCCTTCCCCACTCCCTCCCCATCATATAAAACTTGAGCAGACAAAAATACATACAATGACAAAAAAAATAAAACCAAAACCAAAACACACACACACACACACATACACACAAACAAACACAACAGGTTTTTTTAAAACAACAAATACAATTCTTCCCTTCATTTAGTGCAGAGGCAGCTAGGTCCATCACCAAAAGACTGAGCCTTTGCAATCAGGCAGAATGAAATGGATGAAGCTTGTTATGGGACAGTAAGATAGTGGAACCAGTTGGGGAAACCATGCTCCTTCCCACAAGTGCAGCCGCTTTGCACCAGATGGGTGGAAAAAAACAGACCGGTACATGTTCCAGCAATGTTTTTGTGTTCAGTTTTTTAAAGTGGGTCTGCCCACTTTAAAGTGGGTTTGCTCCACTTTACCCAAAAATAATAACTAAATACTAGTTCATAAACTAAAAATGCCCCAAGAATCAATTGTGCACCAATAACGGTATTTATTTTACACCTAACTCATAGTGCTCAGTTTTCTACTGTAAATATAGCCACTCTTCCTTTCATGTAATTTCATGTAAAATGTTGCTTTTCAGTAGGGGTTGATCTCCATGGTTATTTTTGTGGTACAAGCAACCTCACCAAATCAGTTATGCATTTGCTCACTGCAACGGAAGGCTTGAAGACATCCATACCCTAATACCACTCACTCAAACACTGCATGCCTTAGTACAGATTTTGCAGGTCTCTTGGGCCAGTTTGATCTATCTCAGGTTAGTATTTCCAAGGCACCAATGTGACCTGAACAACGAGCGTGTTCCCTTTGGTGTATTTGAATATCCCAATACTAGAACACATTTCGTTTGCCTGCACCATGACTAGTTTTGCATAAAGCAAGCAGCCTGAATCATATGCATGATTACTCAGTTTAATGGGGCTTACTCCCAAGTATGCATGCATAGGATTGAAACCTTAAAGAGTGCATTGTCAGCCTGAAAAGGAAAGCCAACCAGCCAAGGTACTATCCAGCACTCCGTTGGTGATCACATTCAGGAATCTTCTTGTCCAAGTTTATTACCTTGGAATTTGGGCCACACATTTTCATTGAGTTGGCCTTGAATCTACATTTCCAATTTCCCCCCCCCTCCCCCTGAAAAGTATTGGTAAAACATAAAAACACTTTACCTCTACTTAAGTGTGTATTTAACTTTATGGACATTCCATTGACTTGAGACAAATATTCCATAAGCTCAAAGCGAGCACTTACTTAACTGCTTTGCAACAGCAGGGCCAGATTTGTTAAGAATATTGCAAACTGAGCCTAGACTGTATATAAATTCCCTTTGCTCTTTCATCACTCTTATGCCTTGAAAAGAAAATGATCCTCCCTGTTCTCTTCTCTAGCACAGCATACATAGGCAACTATAAAGAAGGCTCAATACTCTAAGGTGAATATTTTACTTCTTACTTTAAAAAAGTGGGGTCTTTTGGTAAAGAGCTTCCATTGAAGCTTTTCATTTGCAAATATAAATTTTAACCCACCCACCCTTTTCTGCCCCTGAACTTTATAACTGGCTTATTTATTTTCCCCTCCTTTATAACAGATTAAGGTTTTGTTGTGTAGTGTTTTGCAGTGCCATGGAAAATAAAACAAAAAACACCACCCCAATGGCTTCATGGCTCAAGATTGCAAGGTAACAATTTCAAAACTGATAACACATTTAAAAACAACCAAAAAACCCTACACTTGCTTTTAAAAAAAGGAATATAATTCAAGTAATCTTTTATGTCCTTTAAATGTACAGATATATATAGATATATATATATAAGGCAAAGCAGGTACAGAACTGATTAGATGTCCCCCCTTTTTCTAAGCAACTGAGTATATATGATAGGGATATTGTGTTTCCCGTTTTTATGGTTGATAGACAGGCGATTATGTAATGTCATTACTATTATACCATCTTCTGCACACTTCTCCAGTCAAATCCTAGGCTTCAAGCAAACACAATTGGCTTGACTCACTTTCCTACCCCTTATACATCAACTCAGATTCTGGCTTTGCACTCCCAAGGAAGGGGATGAGGAAGAGCTAAGCCTCCCTTGAAGCTCAAGAAATATGAGGTGGTGAAGAGGACCAACCTTTCTTCCAGGTTTATTACCTTACTCTACTCCTTCCCCTTTGCAGCTTTCCCTCCCTCTAGTAGGGAGGAGGAAAACATGAACTTTTAAAGTGGTTATCTGTTATTGCTGCCATTATGGGGTGCACAAGAGAGAGCCCTCAAAAGAACTGTACCTTCCCTTTTTGACAAGGAGGAAGGAAGCAAAAGAAGCAGCAAGGTAAGCAGTCATTTGAGCTACCCCTCCAAGAGAGGCTCATTTGGACGACAATTTCTGCTCTTGCCAAACTTGAAAGATGTAACTGAGAAAATGGCACCAGATCACAGAGAAGGTGGCAGACAGAAAAATGACAGAATGGGGACCCTCATGCTGCAAAGGCCAATGGGTGCTCTATGTACAGTGAATAGTTCCACAAAACTGAATGAGAAAACTCACAAAGCACATGCATATGCCTTTGCAGTAGGCATGCTCTAGGTTCTGGATATCAGAGAGTGACTTAAGGATGGGAAAATTATTCTGATCTAAATGCATATAGGTGATTTTGTGTTTCTGCATGTGCGTGCATTTTATGTATATGAGTGAAAGGCAATTAGCTCATATGGTCATGACCAAGCTATATTTCAGAAGAGAAAAAAAAAAGGAACACACTTATCACACTTTCCTAAAACGAAAAGCTAAAAATTTCAAGTTCAGTATTCGAGATCTTGTCCTTCCCACCCCACCCTCTCGTAATTTTCTGGGTTCGTTTTCCCCCTTCCAACTTACATTAGCACCATAACAATATTTAAACATTACAATCCCTCTTCAGTTACTACACACACATACACACACACAAAATGGTCCCATTAAAAATAGTGCTTTTCTGCCAAAAACAAAAAAATGTTATATATAATATATATTTATATAATTCAACTAAATCTGTGGCAAATGTGCAATGCAGACGCCGCCTCCATTAAAGTGAACCTACATTCACACACTCTCGCTCTCTCTTTCACTTCATCGGTGATTTTTAAAAGGTGCAAGTACATTTGGAAAAGGTAGTGGGCCTCATTTCTTCTCTGGCTTTTAAAACGTGCAAAACAAAACACAAAACCCTCAAACACATACTGTAGACTAAGTTGTGACTTCTTAAACAATATAATGGGGTGGAAGTGAGGCCAAAAATTTAAAACCCTCAGATCTCATCCCCCCCCACCCCGCTTTCACTTTTATTGTCAATACAGACACAAACTGGGTTTCTTTCAGTGTCATTCTCTTCTCTTGCTCTGTCTTCATTGGTTGGTATATAGACTGAAAGGCAGGGGCACAATATTAAATAGTTCAAGTGCCTTAACTGACCCTTTTAAGTAAAGGCTGAAATACTGGGTAGGAAAGGAACAATACCAACGAATAGATTTAAAAAAAAATTAAAGACAATGCCACAGAAATGTTGCTGCCACCGCCGAAGTTGTAATCCCGTTCTTTCTATGCCAGCTGTTTGGTGTTATGGTGCCCCGGTTTTTGTTGTTGTTGCTCCTTGGTGTGAAAGGGCATATGCCCTCCCTCCCTCCACATTGGTTTGTGGGGAGAGAAAAGGGTAGGGCCAGGCCAGGGAAATACCTCCCATGAGACTGGGAAGCCAAAAAACGAGAAAGAATCCAGTTTACAAATTGTTCAATGCAGTTCACTTCTGGCTGCCTGATGTTTCTGAGGTGGTTTGAACAACAAGAGGCTTCTGGGTAGGCAGGACAACTAAGGGGCGATGGACCTTAGATTCCTCAGACTCTTGCAGTCCTTCGCTTTGCCATCGATACCTGCGGGCACGGAGGATGTTGGGCGCCCCTCTCTGAAGGCGCTGTGAGCTTTTCTTCTGCCATATGTCATATTTTGAATACTTGGCATGAGAGGGCTTTTGAAAGGAATCCTGAGGGGTGGAAAGGGGAGGGGGAGAAATTAAAAGACGGTCAGAAGGCAAAGGCAATGAAATAAAATTACTGATAGTTTAAATTCACCAGTACAAACTTGACCAATTTTTGGTGGCAGTATCAAATGATTAAATAAACCAACCACCTTGTGGAACATAATTTTTTAACAGCCTGATATTCCTTTATGCAATTAGCTTAGTGAATGCCTAAAAACCCACATAGTGAAATTAGAGTATTGCTTTTCCTGGCCATCTTTCTGACAATTTTTTCATGCCTGTAACTCATCTTATGTTGTGCTGAAAGCAGCTAAAGTGAACTGGGTGGGGACCATCCTTTTCCCTGAAAGCACCGGATATCTTAAAGAAAGAAATCTTATCTACACTCCAATATGCTCCATCATATCAGCTCCTCACATACCCTATTCAAGCAGTCTCCAGGTTCACATGATGATTTATGTTTGTAAACCACCCTGCGGGCATCTCTCACTTGAGCAGTATATACATTTAATTATTAAATAAATTAGGGAGAGGAAGGGCATACTGGCAAGCCCCGCCCCCTCTAGTACATCACTTGCCCCTAATTTGCATCCCTCCATGAGTTGAAGGCAACTGTCTGAAGTGGAGGGCCTCCACAGAACCCACCATACACCAGAAGGAAGCATCAACAGGTTTGGGGAAAGTACAAAAAGTGGTTGCAGAAGTACAAAAAAAATATTCAGAAAAAAAAACTAGTACTAAAGCCTCCAAACAGCTCATTGCTGGCTAAGCATATTCACTGGTCATGGAACAGTGACCGACTATTATGTGTGTATGGGGAAAGGGGGCACTGGAAAATAGGTGGTGGGGATGAATGTAGAATCCTGGAAGAGGACATGGCTGGCTGGCTGGTCTGGTAGACATGAGCACTGAGCACGAAAACATTTTGTTGCAGGTCACTCTTGCACAGTTATTTCATACTTTCTCTCCCATGGTCTAACAAGTGTTACACTGGCAGTGCAATCCTATGCATGTATGTCCAATGGGGCTTACTCTCAGGCATGTAGGCACAAGATAGCCACAATGATACGCACACTTACTTGGGGAGTGTTTTTCAACTCAGCAAGAGTACTTCCAAGTAAATATGGTTATGATTTTTCTTACATTGATTGTTTAAAATTGTTTAACAATATGTGTGTCTCTGTGTGAGCTCTCTGTATGTAAAGGGCTTTTATACTAGGTATCATGTGTCTTTAAGGTTTATTACTCTTTGTAAACTGCCCAGAGTACATCAGCTACTGGGCAGTATAGAAATGTAATAAATAAAATGATCAAGTTGCGCAGCAAGTATAGCTTTTTAACAAATAGCAGACATATTTATGATTCATTGTTCTTCTTTCTCCGCTTTCCCCAATTTCTAGAGTTTGTTAAATAGTTGTTTGAGAGTACAATGTTATGTACGTCCCATGTAGAGATAACAATGTTTTGCTGTCACTGCAAAAGTAGCAGATGCTGGAGATAAGGGGCCTGTTGCCCCATGGGATATTTCTCTCTCTTTCTCTCTTACAAATGCAACCTATGATTCAGATAGTATCTTCACCTACCTTGTTTAGTGCTGGTAAGACTACAAGAGAAGACGATGAGACATCTCGCTCTGATTTGACCGATTTTGCACAGTAAGTTTCCAAGAGGTTAAGATCACAACTCCGGAAGCAGCATTCCTCCACTATGCCACGGTGGAGCCGTCCTCTGTTCCTGCCCACAGGCCTACCTGTCATGGCAGAAGTGTCATCTTCCAGTTAGAAACAGATGATTGCATTTTTCTGTGCATAGCATACAGTTTAGGTATTTAAGATAGCAGGAGAAAGGGGGGGGGGGACACTGACCAATGCATTTAGTCTTTTTTGCTAATGGCAGTGCCCAAGTGGTTCACTTCAGCATTCCACAGAAGTTTCCACATGTCATATTGACAATGCAGAATCAAACGTGTACAATGTTGCAAAAATAAAGACTTGCCTATACTAGACGAGGCCTGCACAGCTTGCAATTCACCGGGCCAAGTGCTCCCCACCCCGACACACATACAACCCAAGATCTCATTAAGGGTACAATCCTATGCATATTTAGACAGAACAAAAGTCCTAAAACTTCCAGCATTCCCCAGGCTTAGGATTGTGCCCTAAGCCTGTTTTTGCTACCTGCCAAGGATAGCAACAACACTGGGACTAGCTTAAGTTTGTGGGACATATTTAACTTGCTAAACAGCCAAATATTGCACATTACAGATGACTAGACCCTTTCATTTTGATGTATGTCATGTTAAAATATTAGCAAGAAGAACACTTAACTCTGCCCTGAAACAAGTAAATGTCCAGCTGTCAACTGTTCTACAGGTCAAGGTATCAGGTACATCAAGACTTTCCATGCATTGTTTTAAAATGGGATGAGGCCAAGAACCACAAGTTTCCAATGACTACTGATTATTAGGTCTATATCACACTTATTTACCACAAGTTAAAGTACAGACACCATGTTTGCCTATTTTGATTTCCCCCTACAAATCTTCTCAAGCATGTTCAACTTAACTTGCTCCACCATCAGGTGACATGTTGCACAGGTGGGCAAAAAACCTCCATGAGTCTTCCTATATGCACTGCAGATGATGAAAGAAGATGCTCAATATAGAACTAGTTTGGGGATGGATTTTTAAGAAAGTGCCAAGTCTTAAGTTTAAGGCTCAACCTATGCACATTTACCTGGAAATAAGCCTCACTCAGTGGGACTTGCTTCTGAGTAAATGTACAATAGGCCTAAGTTATAAGAGTGGTGTCTAGGTCAGACCCCCAGGAAAAGCATGACAAGTGAAAAATGCCTATATGTTTTTTAATTACGGATATCTTCACCTTCCTACCCTGAAAGGTGTTTTTTTTCTTGACAAGTCTGCTATTTTCTCTTTCAAGGTTGCTGCCAGGTATTTCCTAAGATAAGCCACATTATCCAATTAAATAACTGGACAGAATTGACTTGTCCAAAATCCAATGTAGCATTCCAACTGCTGCATGATCTTTTTTCCTCAGATAGAAACAAAACAAGGATATTCAACTTCAGAAGGTACCTCCAGACATCATGGTTGAAACATAATGCATTTCTAGTTTAAAAACAAAATGCAAGCTGATGGTCCTGATTAGTTTGATCATTCATTATAGAACTTAGTGTATATACTGACCTTGTTTGCACAACCTGGCAGCCCAGCGTTAATTTACCCACAGAGGCTATCAGATCATGCTGGGTACCCGCAGGCAACCCTCAAATAACCCATGGCTTGTTTTAGAGTTATTTAAGGGTGTCTAACCCTCAAATGAACCCTGCCGCCTGGGTTCACAAAATATGACAACCCATGGTAAACACGGCACCCACGGTCACCCTGCAAAAATGGCATCTGTGGGATCAGAGCATAACATGACAGCCCTTGCAGGTAAATTAATCCACAGTGGGCTGTCGTGTCATGCAAAGCAGTGGACTGTCAGTGAGTGCATTCCTCAACAACTTAGTCAATGATGCAAGAGTCATGTGTAGACAAAGTTAGATTCTGTTGCTAACAAAGGAAAATGAAATGACAAGGAAATTTTATGGCAGCTTGCCCAAACCTGGTATCCTCCACATGTTTTGAACTACAGTTCCCAGGAGTCTTTACTATTGGTCATGCTGTCTGGCACTGATGTGAGCTAAAGTCCAAAATATCTGGCGGGCCACCAAGTTGGGGAAAACTTTATGATATAGGCGCATTCAGTAATAATTATCATAATATATCTCACTTTCAAATGCTCAAAGCATACTAGTTCAATAATCCTCAAAAGAATAGCATAATATAGGCTGGTATAATCATCTCCATCTTGCAGACAGGTGGGCTAAGGCAGAGAGGAGAGTGATACAAGATTTGAACCAGGGACTTGTTTCAGGTTCACAGCTCACAAGCACTACATTGCTATACCAGCTCTCAGCAGCAAATAAGTATTTTCCTGTTTGTATAAGCTTTACATTTTGCTTTCTTTTTTTCAGTTGCATTTCATTCATTACTAAGAGCTTGATGGGGTCCCTCTCAGGAGGTCTCCCACCCAGATACTGGTCAGGGTAAGAGCTGCTTAATTTCAACAATAAACTACTTCAGGCACCTTCTGTATCATGAAATCTTTTAAACATCTTCTCAGGCAAAGGGCCAAGGGTCACGTTCACCAGCACATACAGCCCTTTGCATCCTACACCCACAGCAAATGACAAGACATGTGGACACAGTGGCTAGACACCAATTTGTTCCAGAATCGGAGTTCCCCTTTCCTTCTAAGTTTCTTTCTTTTCTTTTTCTAAACAGGAATTGCAACTAGCCTATGTTGCTTGTAATGTTGTCTGGGGTTGTAGTGCAAATACACATAAGCATACCGAGGAGGAAGTGGTTGGTGTGTGTGTGTGTGGTGGTGGTGGTGGTAACACACACACACAAACACAGAGAGGGAATGTGTGTATATATAGCATAGAGGGACATACATGCCACACTTCTGAATAATTATAAGTTACTCCAAAGCCTGTGCCCCCTTTCCTCACACACCCCTAACCACCACTTCTGTCTGATCAATCAAGCCCCAAGTCAAGCGGAAGAAGACTTTGGGTGTAAACAATCCTCTCTTCCCCTGTCAAAGGAATGTGGACACCAACAAGAGGGCCTTTGTCAGATGGCTGGGCAGCCGCCGCCATTGTTCCAACCCCCTCCCCCAAAATAGCTTCTATCCCCCCCCACCTTCTTTTTCCTAGTATTATTCTGAGGGACGCGGGGGGGGGGAGGGAGGGGGAGAGAGAGAGAGGGAGGGAGAGAGAAAGAATGTGCTTTGTCAGCATAAGTGGCTGGAAAGAGCTAAATTCTTATCAGCTGTTGGAAAGGAAGAAACAGGAGCCGTTGTTTACAGAAGTCAGACGCCTCTTCTCTCCACCCCACCCCCCAACAACTCTTCCTTGTCCGTGAAAGAAGACTCAAGTCTCTTTTACCCAATTCTAAGAGGTTTTAAATATATATTTCCTCAGAGCTGAAATAAAGTATTCCAAAGGTTGACCACTGTGGCACATGTCCTTAAATGCCTATCTCTGTCCTGAATCTTGTGCCTATGACTGATAATAGAATAAAAGCAGCAGAAAAGGTTACTTCTACAGCATCTCTCTCAATACATCTGCAATGGTTCTAGTGACCACTTTTGCAAGTGCTATTTGGCACAAACATTAATTGTTTTTATTGTCGATAGGCTGCTTCCTATACAGGAGTATTTTTAGCTCAACTTCCCCCTCTTCAGCACTGCCACCAGGTTTCCACCCACCCACCAAAGATGAAATACCACTTAAAACATCTAAGGCTCTCTAAGGCTCAGCTTAAAGTCTGACTTCAATAGGGCCATGATGAATTGCCCCAGCTGGGGTCCTGACCTTTGGTGGTTTTGGACAGAGCTGTAGATTAAAGAGCCTAAAAAGCAACTTCCCTTCTAAAACATTTTCAAAAGAGATTTCGGACCACCTACAACATGGGAAGGAGGGCTAGGACATCACTGGTTGCCAGACATGTCATGCCAATGGGTTGCACAGCTTTTTCCTCTGTATAGAGGATGCTATGTAAGGGAAACACTGGCATGCCCTTTTTTGCGAAACCGATGTGCTCTAGATCGTTCATTCTTAGACTTTATTGACCAGCACTGTAACATTTTGTACCTCTGGCCAAAATGACTTGTTATTTCAATGGTGAAAGTTATAGAAAGCAATATAAATGATATCCAATTAAGTCAGCATTATGTTCTGGAAAACATTTTCAGTCCCAGAGTTCAGTTTTGGGGATGTAACACCTCTGATCATGGGCTGAACATGCTTCCTTCACCACTAAGTAGACTCAATACATTCTTACGTCTAGGTTTAGGAGGTAAGGCTTCCAGATCAAAGAGTTTATTTTTCAAGAGAAGCTCTGGGATCAAACATATCTCTTTTAGAAATCAAACTACTGTCTTCAGTCCATGTACTTCTGAAATGCAATGCTAATGATGTAATAATTGTTTGTGCCTGCTGTCTTGCTAATAGTATCTGCTATCATTTCCAAAATCAAGTTCTTATCCAGCTTCAGTTTCTCATCAATAGCTAATAATCTCACATAGTGGTTGTGAGACAAACACAAGGAAAAAATGTGGTGCACCGATGTGCACTGATGCTCCAAAGTGTGAGCTAACATATGCTAGAAGAATTCTCTCCCAACCAACCACCTGCTGCCACATAACTGAGGCAGAGAAAGGGACATCGCTGGCTAAGATTTCTCACTCATTAAGATTGCAATCCTATGCATGCCTAGGATTGGGGCATGCTGCGAGTTGTAGGACATTTTTCTGTCTGAACATACACAGGATTGCAGCCTTAAGATCTCACTGCAAAACTGGGTGGTAGTGAAAAAAGTAAGAGTTTCAAGGATGGCAGTGGGGAGTGGGGTTTTTTGTTAGGTAAAGAGTATAATATACACACAACATTTCTCACTATCAATTTGCAAATTTGTGGCTAGAGAAATCTACCGGGGGCCTTCAGACAACTTGGTAAGAATGGAAACAGCTCACTGAATTATACCCACTTGTATCCACTTTGTCATTTCAAAAGTATATCATCTTTGCACTGTCTTAATCTTGACATTATGGAAGGCCATATTCCATGAAATTCTGCATTAAAAGGAATCTGCCTTATTATAATTACAATTTAAATCTACACTTTTAACACCTTGCATTTTCCCAAGACATTATGTTCTAGAAATTAGTATTTCAAAATGTAAGTTGCCATCTTGTGCCACATATCTCCTTTGCTAAATTAGATTAAATAAACTTGTGTTTCAGTCAGATGGGAGTAAAAATCTAGGGAATATATAGTAATTTGTCTCGGGAATTTGTTCAGCCTTTCTGATTATTTCTATTTCACTTATTTTTAGTAACTTCTGTATTATGCTGTCTACTGCTCTTAGGTGCTGAAACTGTATTATGCAGATAATGGAGACATTTGTATTCTTTGACTTTGGCCAAATTCAAGAGAAAATTCTGCTGGAACCAACAAAACTCCCTTCCCAGCTTAAGGTAAGTGGTTTAGTTGATGCACAAAAAACAGGCACAAAATGTGATTGAATTAGGCCTTGTAGTCAAGAGAGCCATTTTTTCTCCAGTCATCAGCTAAACAACAATGATAAATGAAGTAGGAAACCACCACCCCATTCATAGTACTCCCACGTGTAAACATTAGATGGGGTAGGACAACGACAGGACTAATGGTACAATCCTATACATGTCAAAAGAAAGTCCCACAGAATTTAATGGGGCTTAGTCCCAGGTAAGGATGTATGGATTTTGATAAATCTATTCCATCTGCTTTTCATGGTTTGTCAGGTGTCTTTCATCCCATTTACTCAATTCTGAGGGTAAGAATTTTGCATTGTACATGATGAATGCAGGGCTACTTATGTTCCAAGAACATATGATAATACTGGGTGTAGTGTATCAAGTAAGAACTGGAGCCAGGAAATCTCTTTTAACCACCCAGATTCACCGGGTGTGACCTTGGGTGATTCACTTTTAGCTCAGTCTTAGCTCCCTCTCCCCCAATATAGAGATAATGCCAGTCTATCTTACAGGGCTGTTGTGAAGACAGTGCAGATGGTTTTTCAAAACTTGAAATGCACCATACAAATGCCAAGTATTATCATTACAGGTATGCGCATTGGTCTAAGCTGATGTATGTTCTCAAAGGCAATGTAGTGCATCATTCCCGCTATGTGCAAGAAGATACTTACTGAAGTAAAAACCTCGGTCCCCGCAGACAAACTGCAATGTGTCCACCAACTCTCCGCCACAGAGAGTTTCCGCTGGGCCATATGCAGAGACAGAATCAACCGTGTAGGCCAGGAAGGTGAGTGCGAGCAGCAGTATCCGCCTGGAGCTGCACATCGTCTGCACCTAAGAGACAGATTTAAAAGCATTAGAAATAAAATGGTTCCTTCTCTATGATCAAGGTGGCTATGGACATTTAAAATGAAACACATAAGCAAAATAGAAGACTCTGAAGACAAGTGGCTTTCAAATGAGGGCCTCCAAACTGTCAGCTAAAAAGCAAGGCTTCCACGTTGCCCATCTCAATGGGAAAGGAGAGGGGAAGGGGACACCTGCCTCACCTATCACTGGTCCTTGGGGATGAGATATCAGCAAGCCATAAGTGGGCCAAATATCAAGGAGAAGATTGACAATGAAGAGCTTTTTATACAAAGGTCTACAAGAATAGGACAATGCTTAAACAGTGCACATTCCAAACAGAGGCTGAAGAAACAGAAGAAACAAAACTTTCCTCTGTCTGTAGTCACTTCTGTTAATACTGTAAAACCTGAAATCAGATACTGAACATGTTTAGCTGTGTTCCTGATGGGCTCAGAGGCCTGAGTCCAGGTTCAGGCTAGCTAGGGAGGAAACTGATACCTGTATTTCCATACAAGAGTGTAAGAAGTTGCCAGGGACCCTGCCTTGACGGTGCCATGTTGCTGCCACTTTCCAGCTAAAGCACACAGTTTCACTGCTGCAGGGTGGTGGAAAGTAATCCCAACGGCTGGAGGCAGTGCAGGCATTCTGGTGGCCATATGGCTCACCAGGTCCGCCCCCTACCTGGCTTCTGGTGACCAATCAGGTGTCGCCATCCACCCAGGAACACCCCCAAATCAAACCTAGAGTGAGGTCACACAGCAGAAGGGCCATGGTGACCAGGCTTCTTCGGGAAAAGTCAGAGTAAGTCCCTGACTTTTCCCAGTGCACAGCTTCGGGGGGGAAACACCGCGGTGGCTGCATCGTAAAACCAACCGAGTGCTGATTCACAGCCACCACGGGGCTTAGAAGATGTTTAGAGAGCCCCAGAGTTTCCCCAGAAAGGCATTGTGTGTGTGTACGCATACGCAGTGTCACAAGTTTCTCTGTCTCCAGCCAATACTTAGTAATATCAACAACTCCTGCTGTGATGGGTTTTTAGTTGAGCTTCAACCCAATTAAAATCAGTTCAGTTGATGCATTGCATGAATTTTAGTTGATTAAATATGCAAGTGGGCAGAAATAATATTGTTGAAGCAAGAAGAAGCATGCTCTGTTGATACACATTTACAGTGGCAAGCATCTTCTTAGAAGAGGCATCCCTTCATATGCGAGAGAAGAGAGGAAAATGCCTCTTTTAAGATTGGGCTTGGCATCCACATCAACAGATTTTGTGCTTGCCATGCCATCCACAGTTTTTATGCCACCCACAGTTTTTATAAGTACTTTGTGTTAACATGCATACACACTTTAAAATCTGCAGCTCAATCTGGTTGGGGGACCTGGTTAGCAAATTACACTTTTAAAATTTCATTAATCTGACCTATTAATCAATTAAACATTTCAGCTCTAGCTCTAGACTATTGTTTTGGGCAACTTTAAATCATACTTAACACTGTTTTAAGGGAAAGTGTTGTAGTTCTCTGGAAGGGCTGGCTAATATATGGTTGTCACAATAGCACAAGGCAGACAGGGTGACCTTTTGTAGAGTTGGAACGAATCCCACCAGTGATCTAGTTCAATCTATTCCTGGCTTAGCCCCAAGCTTTCTAATGTGACCCTAGACAGAGTCCAAGGCCAGCTTTCTATCCATTAATCCATACTACCTATCCTGGATTACCAGCTTTCCAGTAACTTATAGTATGTTTAGTCCCCAGTGGGAGAAGCAACCTGACTTTCTAAAACAGTTAATAGTCCCACAATTCCCTGGGGAGGGGGGAGGGGGCAGGGAGGAAGGGTTACTTGCTGTTCTATGCAGGGAAAGCACAGGGATGATCCAAATACACTTTTGTGGTTTTTTTTACTTAAACAATTTGGATTTCAATCAAATGCTATTTCAGACTATTCAACTTTCCCTATATACCCAAAATCTGATGTTGCTAGACGAAGCAGCAGGGGAAAAAACATTCTGGTTATGCATCAATTTGTGGTTCATGAAAACTCTTTAAAAGCTCATAAATGCAGTGTCTTTGCCAAAAGTAGTTTTAGGATCATAACCAAGCTGTTACAAACACAAAGATGTGCATGAATATTTTGGTTAAAGGTGCTAATCTAAGCACCCTTTATGCAGTCCATAAGCAGCACAAGGGTGGGGGTAGGAGAGAAGGAGTGGTGCAGGTTGCCAGATTTCTGCCTCTGTTAACGGATAGCATTGCAATCAATTTATTCTAAACCAACACAGTTTATCAGCTAACAATCTGTATTGGATTGTTGTTCTTGCATTATTAGAGAGCTGCTGTGACTGGGCGTACACAGCTTGTGAGCAACTGTGTTGCTAAGGGGTCTCTTGAGCAATTTTTGGAAATATAGGGAGGCTTGGTTTGCTTAAAGCTATTTTCAGTTGAAACTGCCAGAATCAATGATATAGATTTAGATTGCCCTCTTTAATCCTGGAAAGTATACATTTTGCAGAATATCCAGGCTTTTCCAACATACGCACACAAATTGCACACACAAAACTAGACAAAAGCAGCAACAAGATGCTTCTTAGTATTTCTTCCCATATCACCCCTCCCCCTTCCAAAATTTGTCCCATAAGGGAAAACATCCAGGCACCTGTAGATGGATCCATCACCATGGACAGGATTTCACTTTGGATTTCACCATCAAAATTACTTTTCCAAGTGTTCATAGTGGCATGCCTGAAGAGAAACCTAGTGTGTGCCAATAGATGCATGACTTGATTGCCTCAGGCAGGGAGCCAACATAAGCACATTTCCAAGCACTTTCCGTGTGGCTCTCATGCACCCAGTGATTCAGCAAATAGGGTCCTACTCTGAAGATGAAGGGGGAGGGGAAGAATCAGCCAGATAGTTCCGAAGATTCCAGTGATTAATATTCTCTAGTATCGTCTTAACACTACCTGTGCTGCATCAACCCAGTTCAATGACTGCTGAGCTACTGTGCATTTGCAATTCATCTCCCGGGCAACAGAAGTGTGTAGGATGCAGCGTCATGCAATATTTGCTGATGAGGTGTAAGGACAACTTTACACCAGCAATGACATGTAAGGACAACCAGCAATCCCAGCTCCCAATTAACTGCTGCCTCATGGGCAAGCCTCAGATAGTTAGTTTAACCACCTTGTCATCGACCCTGGTCACAGTCAATTTCTCATAAGGGATTGCTTAATTTTTATGTTCAACAAACTCTGACTAAACATGCTTGCACGTGTGTTCCAGGAGGCCTGACATCTGGGAATCTATCTGTGTCTAAGGTTTGCAAGTTCTTGGAACACCTCCCACCTCTAAATAAGAGCTCTTCCTCCACCATTTCCAACAATATTCTCCCCACCACTGTGTGTGTGGGTCACTGCAACAGTAGGTGATGTGGCACTTTAAAAACCTTCTCCTGCCAACTATGCATGCATGCATACACACGCACACACACACCCCAACAAGAACTTGGCACTGTTCTGAAAGATAACCACACAGAGAACTCATGAATTTTGCCTGTCTTGTGGAATGGAAGTGGGGAGAAATGTGTCCCCAAATGAAAGCTATTCATCAGCACTACCACATATCCCATAACTCCTCTTAGACTAATTTTCCATTCTTTCCCCTCTTCCTTTATTAGAAGCCAATTTTAAAAGGAACAGCCAGGGAGCTCTTCCACAGTTCTAGACTCCAGCACACAACTGGTTATAATGGGGATTCCAACTCCTTGTTAATTGTGATTTCCTAGGAGCTCATACACAGACCAGTTTAGAGAAGGAAGCAGCTATTTTGTCAGCAGTGGGGCTACAGGATTCTCCCTAGTTCTGTGGTGGGAAAATATTTCAATTTTCTATTGGAATAAGAAATATCTGCATTTGTAAAGCCTTGGAATGTCATGGTCTCCCTCCCTCCCTCCCTCCCCCCACCCCACCCCATGCAATGCAAAGCTAATTCCCTTCCTTTAGGCCAAAAGGGGACAAACAAGGTACACTTACATCACTGGTTTGCTGGTAGGTTTGGAGAGGAGGGCCATTTTTGAAGCATCCTGACCTGTAATAAATGCTGTGCCAAGAGGACGATGGTGCTTCTGCTGTAACCTAAGCCAACACCAAAATGGATGCCTGTGTGAGCAATCACACAATTTAATCCTGTGATCTCTCCTCCCACTTAAATGCTGGCTCAGTAGTACTCAGTGGTGATGTTCACCTTGGGTTTCTCTCTCCCTCTCTCTTCCTCACCATCAGAAGCTAGTGTAATAGGAAACCAGGCAGAGAACAGCAAGAGAGCAAAAATGCTTGTTTACTACCTGGTGTTGAACTGTCTCCTCTTTCCTATCCCCAGATGAAGTCTTCTGAAAACAACCCATCTTGCATCTTTGTGTTTACTCCACTGGAGTCTAGAGACAATGGGTCAGGAGAGATAACAAAGGCTTAGTAGCCAGTGTGGCCATGTGGCCTACTTGCAGTAAGCTTTTGTAACCCTCCCAACCATATCGTATTGCATGACTCTAAGGGCCCACACCCTAACCCACACTCCACTCCCTTCTTTCATGTGCATTTCAGGACTGCCTGTTAGGAACGGGGAGAATGAAACAGATCCCCCCCCTTCAGTGTTTCAGGAAGGACTATCTATGGACAACTCAGTGGTGTAGTGGCTAAAGGGTTGGACTGGGAATCGAGAGATCTGGGTTCTAGTCCTCACTCGGCCATGGAAACCCACTGGGTGACTTTGAGCCAGTCCCAGACTCTCAGCCCAACCTACCTCACAGGGTTGTTGAGAGGATAAAAAGGAGAGGAGGAGGATTATGTATGCTGCCTTGGGTTCCTGGAGGAAAAAAGGTGGGATATGAATGCAATAAATAAATAAATGGTTGTGCACAGAGTGACGGACTATACAATTTAGTATGCCTCTATACTAGATATGCATGCTTAAGGTTTAAATCCTTGGGCTTTAAAAAAAAAGGGGAGCAGAGGGGCGTGCTTGCCATCTCGATTACACTGCTATCATTTCTTTTTAAAAATGCAACAAATGGGATGGATTCTGCACCTCCCTCTTGCCTGCATGCATCACCTCAGAACAAAGAAAGTACTATTGCTTTATTCATATGCAAATTTATGCCACTTTAAAATCAAATCAAGTGACTTAAAACTCACGTGATTAATTGACTAACATTCCTCTAAGTGACAGCTCTACTAGCAGGTTTTGTGGACTTATTTGCAAGGCTGCTTCATCAAAGTGCCATAGAAAGGGCCTTCAAAAGGGCAAGACAAAAAGGTGAAAGCAGGCACTGCCAAGAGAACATAGACTTTTTTGCTCACAGATGTGGAAAGTGCTGCCTCTAACTTGGGCGGTCTCACTCAGTATCAACACAGAGACCCAAGGATAGATGCTTCCTCATCTAATTGTATTCAGAATTTGAATGGTCCCCAATAGGATCAATCTACAGAGCTATCATTCAGATATGCGTAGGTTGGTCCTCTTTTGCCTAGCTGCCTTACACACATGCATGCATGTATGCATGCTTGCGTGCGCACACACGCACACACAGTAGAAACAAAGCAAAACGCAACCAAGTCAGCAGAATTTAATGCCATTGATCTGCTTTGTTATTGTTTTATACTTTTTTTCAAGCAGTACTTTTCTTTAAGGCAAAAGTGGGCTTCAGCTAGCTGAAAGTGCTCCCTTCTGCCTCCTATGCCAGGCAACAAACCATTTTCACAAACAAATAGAAGGCAGTAGTTTTTAAATGACTAATATATATATAAGGTGCCTGAACGCACACAACTACCTAAACCACTAGTGGAGAGAGATGATTAACAAGAAACCCATCTATTATTACACAAAAATTACAAAAATTCTGATGTATCCCATATCCCCACCACTATTGTTTAACAACTATGGGATACATCAGCTTTTTTATAATTTTTGTATAATAATAAATGGGCTTCTTGTTAATCATCTCTCTCCACTAGTGGTTTGGGTAGTTGTGTGCGTTCAGGCACCTTATATATATTAACAAACCATTTTCAGCCATCCAATGTGCACCTTTACAACTCAAAACAATTTTGCTAGCAAAATAGTCTAATACAGGTGTAGGAGTTAAAGAAAGCCAATGAGTAAGAACAGAAGAGGAACAGCTAGTTCGTTTTATACATCCCATCAGGGCAGTTTTCCTCAACCTGGTGCCTGCCAGAAGTTTTGGACTACAACTCCCATCATTCCTAACCACTGGCCATGCTGGGGCTGATAGGAGTTGAGGTCCAGCATCTGGAGGGCACAGGGATGGGGAAGTCTGCATTAGGGTATAGAACTGCTGCTTAGATGTTGGTATTTTCATTCTAGGAGGAAAATAAATTATAGGTTTTTTTAAAAAAATATATACTGATCTTGCTTAACTTTCTAAGGGCATCTGGCAGAAGAGAAAGAAAGGAGATTTAAAAGCCAGCCTTCAACCAGCTGACTAATCAATACTAACTGCCCAAGTTATCAACTTGTTCTTTATTGCCCTTCTGCATTTGTTTCTAAAATCTGAAATAAATCAGAAGTTGGTGGTGGGATGTCCTGGCATGTGATTTGCCCAAAACACATTTGGGATTTGCTGTATTTCCTGGTAATGCAGTTAACCCAACCAGCCCCTTGTTAGGATGAGCTTTCTTCTGCTACCATCTGCCTATTTAAAGCATCTTGTTTCACAATCTCCTCCTCATTTCACTATATACAACTGATGAAGCAGACTCTTGCCTAAAAAGGTCCTTCTTGCCACAATAAAGTAGCTAGTCTAAGCTGCCACAACACTCTTTTTTTTTAATAATAATAATAATAATAATAATAATAATAATTTTAAGACAATGACAACAACAAGATAAAGAAGAACTCAGCTTTCTGCTCTGAGCAGGCGACATC
Source organism: Elgaria multicarinata webbii (assembly GCF_023053635.1). Lineage (NCBI taxonomy): Eukaryota > Metazoa > Chordata > Lepidosauria > Squamata > Anguidae > Elgaria > Elgaria multicarinata. Next base: position 90,125,587 of record NC_086172.1, read on the forward strand.
TCTGTTGTTTCCTCTCCCCAGAGAGCTTAAGAAAACCTTCACATCAGAAAGACCTTTTAGCTTCATAAGAAGGACATAAAAAGGTCCCATTGATCTCTCTGGGCTGCTGCAGATCATTCCGGCAGGTTAAACAGAGCTATTATAGTGACTGGCCTTCTGTGCGAGCAACAGGTAAACAGCTTCTCCCTTTAAAGAAAGTTACTGGGAAAGCAACAAGTTTTGCCAAAAGGGACGCTCCAATTGTATATCCCTCAATAAAAGCTTTTTTGACAACAGGAAGGGTTGTCCTTTTTTCATTGCCTCCCCTTAACAGGGAAACTCTGCTGTCTTCCCTTCCTACAGCTCTTGGTGCCAAGTACAGCTGGAGGCTCTTAAAGAAGGAGAAACAACTCTGCTTGCCGTTGAGGAATACTAGCAGTAGCGTAGTGAAACAGCACGCGTGTTGTAAATATGCACGTAGAGCGGCTCAGAATGAAGAGTCCATCCCAAGACTTTGAAGCCTCACTCTCCCTTCTTGCCTCCACACAAGTGTCTCAAGTAAAACCACCACTGTAAATCTTCCTCACCAGCACCACCAGGGTCTGTCTGTCTGTCTGTCTGTCTCTTTCTCTCTCTCTCACACACACACACAAACACACGTTAGCAATCTCAGCCACCCAGACTAGAAACCCTGGCTGACGTTCAGACACATCTGCTGGTACAGTTATGTTAAACTACAGTTTCCTCATGTGCCCCAAATCCCTCCTGCTCAGCAGAGTGCTAAAACCTTTCCAAGTTTCTCAAAACAATTACTCTTGGGGAAAGCAGCTGGAAGGGAAGAAAGACGGGGAAATAATAATAATAATAAAATCCATACAAAGTAGACGGCCCTATGCCAGCTGTTAACTCTCGCTCAGTTTTTGGCTTCATTTTCCTGTCTCCCCCCCCCCTTCTCTGAGTTTTCATTCCTCAAGAGACCTAGCATGCTGGTGTGTGTGTGTTTGTGTGTGTGCATTAAAGAAGTTGGATTTAATAATCGCTAGAGTTAAGGAACTGAGTGTTCTTCACAAAAAATGCACAAATCTTTGGAAGTTGTTTTTACCCCTAAGCAACTTGAGAAAAGCAGGCACTAACTTTGCAATAGTAACAGTAGTTGTTGTAATAATAATAGTAATAAATAGCTGGATGTTCCTTCTAACAACCAGTACATGACCTTGCATGTCCTTACACACAGAGACACAATCCAGATATCCCACTCACAGGTAGGATTTATGCTTAGATTTGTGGATGCCAAACGCATGCTCTATAGACAAAGACAGAGCTCACCTTTGATTCTCCACTTACTACTCCACATATAGCATGACATGATGACTCTCAGCTATTTAGATTTCAATACTATCCATGTGATTAAGACCTTCGGTATACAAGAGTATCCCCGAACTACCTAGCGGTTTTCTTTCTTTTCGGTTTGTTTCTGAGACAACACAAAACAGAAACAAGGCAGGCGTTTAAACAAGCAATCTGCAATTTTCTGGCACCACCATTCATAAAATTCAAAGGGTATTGAGTTGGGACTTGCCTCCAGTCCTCTGGAAGATCTAACCCTTCTCTGTGGTGTACACACTCACACTGCACCTTCTATGTACGATACACCAACCCCCCTCCCGCTGAAATCACCCCCGCCCGCTGGGCAATTCCCTTGTACGAATAGCCTGTAGTCCCTACAGTTACAGGAAAGCTACAGAAGTCTTGCAGCGTTTGCTCTCCTAACCTGTAAAACAGTACAATCCTTGCAAGAAGTCAAAAACAGTGGATTCTGACCCATCCCTTGGGGTCCCTCTAGTGTCAACATGACAGTATAGCAGAATGGGAAACTTCGCTTTCACCCCTCCCCTCCTGCTTCGCAAACCCTTGGTCTACAGCGAAGAGGGGAAAGTAGGGGTGGGTTGGGGGAATGGGATGGGAAAAGAAAAAGAAGAAAAGAAGAGAGTCTCCCGTTCCGTCATACCGGTCGCTTTTGCAGCTCAGCCTTTTTGGAAATTGCTCCGCTATCAATCGCTTGCGCGGGGCTCACAAAAGGTGTGCAGAAAAACAAGTAAGTTTTTCGAGGCGGAGTGCTGAAAGTCGTGGCTCCCACAATACAATCCTCTTAGGAGCCAAGCTAAGGAACTTTGCTGTTTGTAAGCAAAACTCAGATTCCCGAACGGAGACAGGCTTTTCAATCTCTCCCCCCCAGCGCGCCACCTCTCCCCCCGCCCGCCCCAAATGGACAAGAGCTTTGTTTCTTTTTCGCTATCTGCGTCCTTCTGTGAACTCGGGAGCACGCGGAACGAGAAGCAGAGCGAGGAGGAGAAAGACGCGCACATACGTCGCGGGCGCCCGGACTGCTGGCTCTTTGGAGAGTTGTTATGATGCTTGCTGCTGCTACTGCAAACTAACCGCCCTGGCTGGCTCACACTGCCCTCCCTCCGATTGCTTTAGAACGGGAGATAAGTCCAGGGTGGTTTGCTTTTCCCCTTACCTTTGAACTGCCAGGGCTGCTCTCAACTTCTTGCGTACAGATTTGGAACACGCCTGAGTGGCTGCAGCAGTCATCCATGTGTCTGTGCACTCTTGACATGGTGATTTTGCTTGGCTGGATTTCTGGTTGTATTTGGTATAGCAAGTCCCTTTTATCTCTCTCTCTCTCTCTCCTTCTTTTTGTAGGGGAGAAAAGGAGATTTGCTTTGTTTTGCTGCCTCTTGCTTGGATCTTGTTTCTAGAGGCAGAGTTGGTAGGGCTTAGTTCTCCTACTAGCAGCTATAGTTTCAATGAACTGCTCCAGAACTGAGGAGACAGAGCGAGTGCATTCACTGTCCCTTCTTTTATACACCCATCCAATGGGCATGCTCAAACTTTCAACCATCAAGGTAACTCAGCCAATAAAATCGCAGAGGTTATCTAACCCCTCCTCTCTTCTTTTTAAGCCCTCCTGAGACTCCCATTTGATGAAGGGGGGAAAAGTTTCAATAGCAGTGGGTGGTTTTTTTTGTTTTTTTGGCTATTGCTTCATGTAGAAAATTCCTCTTCTCCCCCCTCAACCCCAAAAACACAGAGAAAGAAAGAAAAAGGAGGGAGAAATGTGGGAGGTGGGTTTTTCTCTCATTATATTTAATGTTGCTTTAATACTGTAGCTAAAAGAATGTGAATTCATAGATACCTTCATTTTTTTTTAAAAAAAAATCCCTCTGTTTGTTGAACTAAATCCTATTGGGTTTGGAGAATACCAGTACCTTTGGACAACCAAATGTTTAACAATGACTTGCCTTTGATCTCACTGATTGAATTAATCCTGCTTTTAATGTAATCAAAGCTTGGGTCAAGGAGACGGAAAAGGCCTCGAGTCATTCTGATCATGATCATGTTTATCGATGACTATTGCTCCCCTATCAGGAATGAAGAGAAAAGTGAGATAGGGAGTTAAACTAGGCCACAATTTCATTGAGTATCTGCAAATTAGGTTAACTTTAAATTATATATGTAAGTGCAAGTAAACACAGGGTATTATCCTCTGGCTCAGATAGGTCCAAAGGCCCCCTTTCCTTGCCCTCTGACAAGCCCACCCTATCTCAGTGTAAGAACAGAGGCAGCTTCGAGGGGGGGCAGCTTCTCCAAAGTGCACCTGAATTGCTACCTGAGCAAACAACAACAGCGTCTTGTGGCACCTCAGAGTCTAAGAAATGTATTCTGGCATAAACTTTTGGGGACATCGTCCACTTCATCAGATTCAGATGCATGATGTGTTAATCTCAAACCGGAAAATCTATAGATCATGTAGGTCTGCCTGTTTGAGATTAACGCATAATGCATGTGATGAAGTGGACTGGACCATGCCCTCAAAAGCCTGTGCCAGAATTAAATGTTTCTGTCTTTAAGGTACCACAAGACTCTTTGTTGTTTTTGCTGCATCAGACTAACCCAGATGCCCCCCCTTGGAAATTATTACCTTAGAAAAAGCAGATACCCAAGTAACCTCCCTGCTCCCCTGCAAGATATTCAAGGTTCAGAAGAAGCACTCCAGGCAACCCTTTTTCTATAGGAGATATGCAAGGGCACTCACCGATTGCTTATCGCATCCACCTAACCCCGGGCCACACTATCCCTGTCTAAAGCTGTGACAACCTTAGCAAGGATTAAACAGAAGCAGCCAAAACAGAGCCAACCAAGACGGCCTTTCAGAGCAAGATGAGTCAGAGAGCAAGAGATAAGCTTGAACTGAATAGCAAAAACAAAACCCCAGAGCCTCCCATTAACCGACAAGGCATCGCCTAGGAGAAGAACCAGAAGAAGACCCTTCTCAGCCCCCTAGTGGTGATCAATCATAGCCCTGCAGAACCTGGATGGGTCTGCAGCCACACTCGAATAGTGCTCAGGCCAAATGTGTCAGGACGGAGTCCAGGGCTGTTTTGCTGCCTGAGGTTGAGCAGCAAATGACCTCCACTGCCACAGTGCATAAATTTGGTTCAAGTTATATTGGCACAGAGGGCAGAAAACTGCACAAGCACCTCCCACTCTCCGTGGAATTAAAAGAACATCAATAAATTACATAATGTAAAAAAATGCTGCTCTTCCATCACACCCCAAACAAGTTGTCTGAGGCAGCTGTCTCACTCTGCATAATGGTAGGGCTGGCTGCAGCTCTTGACTTTTTGAATGCAATCCTAGATAGGCTTACCTGGGAGTAAGTCCTACTGAAAACTTCTGAGTAGCTATTCCATTAAAGGAGGAGGCATGCCCATGACTTGACCGTGTTGCCAAACAAAAGTACCATTAAAGCTCTGGGTGGCTCTCACCTGGTCCCAGCTGGAAGGAGGCAAACTCCTTTCTCAACACAGGACAGGGGCGGGCAATTTGTGACGCTCCAGCTGTTGTTGGATTGCAACTTCCATCAGCTCCAACAAACATAGCCAGTGGTGAAGCATGATGAGCTTTGCAATCTAACAACAGCTGGAGGTCATAAGTTGCCCTGCTCTGGCATAGGGCAGGCCATGGAGGGAAGATTAGTTCTAAGTTGGCCTTGTCTACAATGGCAGAAGAGCTCTCTACATCAGCATAGTTATTATGTGAGCCAACCTGGAAACTTTTTGTTATAGGGCAGCATATAAACTATATATATATATATATATATATATATATATATATATATATGGGCTTTCTTTAAAAAAATAAGGGGAAAGATATTATTAACTACAAATGGATTTTTTCATTGGAACTGACAGTGCTGATTTTTTTTTATCAGTTGTTCTATTTTTCCATACAGACCTGAACAAAGAATACAATATTAAACAAATAAAAACATTTCATTGGGATTACTGGATGATCTTTTTCTTTCTTAAAATAGGCCCAGAATTGTTGCTTCTTCTTCTTCTTCTTCTTCTTCTTCTTCTTCTTCTTCTTCTGGTAATATCTGAGTAGACAAGACATCACTTTTATTATGATTTGAGATACCCAATCTAAGAATGGGTAGAACTGCATACTTTGGCACTGCTACTTAAACGAGAGCAGCATCTTCTTGGCTTTGGTGCGGCTCAGGGGCAGCAAACCTTGAATTATTAACCATCTTTATTATAGAGACAAATCTTTAGTGCATGCAGAACTGCAGTCTCTCAGTTATCTGGGCTGTGTAACAGTCCATTAATATATAGTCTACATACTGATGCAGATCCATTATTGTAATCTGGTGTAAATTAATCCATGGCGGGATTGGTTCCTTGTGACTCACATGCTTGTTAATCATTCATAACTTCCTTTACATCACTGTCCTAAGATAGGATGACCATATGGAAAGGAGGACAGGGTTCCTGTATCTTTAACAGGGAATTTCAGCAGGTGTCATTTGTATGCGTGCAGCACCTGGTGAAATTCCCTCTTCATCATAACAGTTAAAACTGCAGGAGCTATACCAGAGTGACCAGATACAAAAGGGGGTAGGGCTCCTGCAGCTTTAACTGTTGTGATGAAGAGGGCATTTCACCAGGTGTTGCATGCATACAAATGACACCTGCTGAAATTCCCTTTTTCTCTACAACTGTTAAAGGTACAGGAGCTCTGTCCTCCTTTCCACATGGTCACACTACCTAAGATGTGAGCCCCTGCCAAAGGAAGTGAGGCAGGTGGCTACCAGGAATAGGGCCTTCTCTGCTGTGGCACCCCGGCTGTGGAATGAGCTCCCTAAGGAGGTTCGCTTGGAACCTACATTATATGCTTTTAGACGCCAGGTGAAGACCTTTTTATTCTCCCAACATTTTAACAATCTATAAATTTTAAATAACATGGTTTTAAATTTGTAATTTTGCATTGCTGCTGTTTTTATCTGGTTGAGCTTTTATATTGTATTTTATATTATGGTTTTATACTGTTGTTTTATACTTTGAATGTTTTTAATTTTTGTGAACCGCCCAGAGAGCTCCGGCTATTGGGCGGTATAGAAATGTAATAAATAAATAAATAAGATCTGGATTTCCAGAGGCGGGGGCAGTATGATCCTTATTTACCTTGAAAGATGTGGTAGCTTCACAAGGTGCCTTGACATGCGGCATTCACCTGTAAACAAGCTTTTGCTTATGAAGCTCTTGATCCTCCTAACCAGGGCTTAGTAACAAAACACTTTTATCAGCCAGTGGGGCTCTCTGGCCTGTTTAAAGTTATCCTTGGCATAAATGGGATCTAACTTTTTAAACATCTGAAGTTATTCTCAGCATGAATAGAATCTAAATTTACTAGTGATATTGTCCATTCTAAGGTAATTAGCACAGATCAAGTGAATTGTATTGCAAAAACACACATTCAATATAAAATCAGAAGAACATCTCAAAAACACATCTATGTTGTAGTGTAAACAGTTGCCTGTTGGTCTTTTTCATTGTCTCCAGGATCAGTATCTAAGAGACCAGATAATCAAAAAGTAGGTGAGAGGGAACAGAGCTGTGTCTCCAGTATCAGCATTAAAACTTGGTTTTCCTAATACTTATTCCTATGGAATATTTGTGTAAAGATTTTATAGTATGTGAACAAGAATAAAACATTCCACAATCTCTTTTTGTTTTAACCACCCTAAATAATTCGGTGATGTCAGCAGATATGGTCATCTCATTGCTTGCTCCCAACTCCAGATCATTGATGAACAAGTTAAAAAGCACCAGTCCTAGGGTGACCATATGAAAAGGAGGACAGGGCTCCTGTATCTTTAACAGTTGAATAGAAAAGGGAATTTCAGCAGGTGTCATTTGTATATATGGAGAACCTGGTGAAATTCCCTCTTCATCCCAACAGTTAAAGCTGTAGGAGCTATACTAGAGTGACCAGATTTAAAAGAGGGCAGGGCACCTGCAGCTTTAACTGGTATGATGAAAAGGAAATTTCACTAGGTTCTACATATATACAAATGACACCTGCTGAAATTCCCTTTTCAGTACAACTGTTAAAGATACTGGAGTCCTGTCCTCTTTTTCATATGGTCACCCTAACCATTCCCAATACAGACGCTAGTGGGACCACATTGGTTACATCCCTCCACTGCCTTATTATTCCTGCTCTCTGCTTTCAGTTCTTTAGCTAGTCACCTCTCCATAAGAGGATTCCTTCTCCTATTCCACAATTGCTAAATTTATTTAGGCATCTTTGGTGAGAGACTTTGTCAAGTCTTTTGGAAGTCCCAAGTAAACAATATATACAAGATCACCCCCATCAACATATTTATTGAAACTCTCAAATAACTCTAAAATGTTAGAGTTACATTTGCAGAAGCCATGTTGATTGTTTTCCAGTAAGAATTGTCCTTTTCTATATTTGATAATTTTATCTTTAATAATGCTTTCAACCAATTTCCCTGAAACAGATGGTTCCATCAATTTCCTTGATTCCACACACACCCCGGATACCATCTCAGATGTCCCTTGTGCTGATAAAATAAATCAAGACAGAGTGGATCTAAGAGCTGTTTGTGCCCTGAGAAAAATAAAATAGGCTAGGGCAAACTACTGCAACTATGAGCCAATACACAACAGTGATTTAGTGTGAAGGGAGAGCAGATTGAGGTCCTTTGTGACACAAGACTCTGGGTTCGGACAACACAATAGTTAATGGTGGGGTAATAATAATCAACTCGACAGTTGTTTATCTAGGGGGTACTCCCCACACAACATGATAGTAATCAACCATGGTGTGGATTAGGATCAGCGTTGAGTTGGCTATTAGTCCATGATGAGTTGACTCAGTCATCCCCCCACCCTCTCTCTCCACTCACTCCTCCTGCTAGTATCCCATAAGTCATTGGTGATGAAAATCTATCCTGCCAGCTGGACTAGAGTGGCAGCCACCGCTTTGGCTACTCTTGCCTTGCGACTCTGTGGCTCATGAAATAACCAACAGTGCCCTCCACACAACACGATAACCAATGGTGTTTCAAATAACCAACTCTGCACAGTGTTGGTTATTTCAGCCAAATAACCAACAGTTGGTTAAAAAGCTCCCTCCGCACAATATGATAATCCATGGTGGGTTAAATAACTACTCATTGACTATTTAAACCACCATTGGTTATTGTGTTGTCTGAAGCCAGTCATTGTTGCCAATCTGCAGTTTCCCTCTTGAAAAGGTACATTTTCTGAAAGTCCTTTTAGGCCATAGTTAACACAATCTTAAAACAGCCCATGGGTCCTAAGTAGCTTATCAACCACCCCAACAACCCATGCTCACCAGGTTCGCGTGTAATGACAAACTACAGTGTGACCCTGCCACTGCTCAAAATGGTGGCAGCTGCCACAACAAGAACTCCAGCTGAGAAATTCACCCATGTGGCTTCTTGTTACTTGTGCACAGCTCAGTGTCTCAGGGTGGGCAAGAATCAAATAAAATCTTTAAAAGAAACCAAACCATGATCAGTGCATGATTACTTTTACATTTATCCATCTGATCAAAGATGTTCATTATAAAGCAATGGACAAACTCTGAAACCACATCTAGAAGGTCATGCCATTGTGCTTCGTGTTAAATGTCATGGAATTCCCACAATCACTGCTAAAGCATCAAATGCCCACTTTGGCCATGAGAATGCATTGAAAGGATTTGGGTGAGAGAAGGAAAGAAATCAAGCTTTTAAAAAACATATTGGATATGAGTGCAGCATGCTGGTTAAATGGTAGCAAATCTGTTTGAATTGCATTCCTAAGTACCAGTTTACCACCAGGTGGATTCCAAGCTCCCGCGGTGTGGTGAAGTTCAGAATTCTATGTAGTGTACATTTGCACTTCTAAATCCATTTACATTTCAAACACCATCTAGCCATTTTTTAAAAAGAAAAATCATGGAAATTTAGTACAAGGGGCCCAGGAATTCTGGTTGATGGGACTGAACTCAGGTCCAAGTAAAAGAAAAAAGCACTTTCCAAACAAACCATTAGCAGTATGGGGAAGGTTGTGTAAGTCACTTAGCTCAATGAGAGCTAAGTGAACCACCCAGAGAGCTTTGGCTATTGGGCCATATAAAAATGTAATAAATAAATAAATAAATGGTAGAGTATGCTTTGCATGGAAAAAGGCCCAGGTTCAGTCCCTGGTATCTCCAGTAAAAAGGATCTCAGGTAGCAAAGATGGGAATGACCTCTTCCAGCTCAGAGTAGAAATTACTGGACTGGATGGACCGGTGGTCTGTGTGTGGACCCTTCCATTTTCACTATGCCACCTCAAACATGAAAATGAGGACCAGTGTGTTGCAGTGGATAGCATTGAATTTATATGAGGACCCTGGGCTCACATCTTGGCTCATCCACAAAGCATGTGAACCGCCCAGAGAGCTTCGGCTATGGGGCAGTATACAAATGCAATGAATAAAATAAATAAATACATAAATAAATAAATACATAAATAAATAAAAGATGGTGTTGGAGAATTCACAATCTCTCAGCCTAACCTACCTCACAAGGGATGAGTGTATGGATCAAATGAGATCACTCCATGCATACCACCCTGAACCATCCTAACCTAACCCTAACCCATGCAAAACAGCCTCCATGCAAGGAGTTCCATTTCCTGTGTGTCTCATTCCTCAACTGGAGTTGTTCATCAAGAGCTTCCCATATGCCCTTGGTGTGTTCACTGCAGCTCTGCTGGACTGGGGCATTGCCCTGCATTGTTATTAAATACAATCTGTTGTATGACCTGCGAAGACATGCAGGGAATATCCTGGGGTGGGGAATGCAATGAATGTTTTTCAGATCCATGAGATGTTGTGTTTGTTAGTCCATGATGCATTTTATGGAAGACATACAGAATATTATTAAATTTTGCCATAAAAACTGGGTGGTGTGAGTAGAGATACATCTGGATTGTGAAATTAATGCCTTTTTTTAAAAAAAAGCAGAGCATGTTGGCTAAGATGAGATACCGCTGAAGAGCTCTGGAATTCCAGGTATGCATCTGTAAGATATTTTCTTCCAGTGTTATGTGTTACTGTTATGTGTGGGGTAACCTTGAAGTCTAACAGTCCTAGCCAGCAGCCACATATATTAAGATTGAACCTATAATGCATCCCTGAACATTGCAACATCCAGGGTGACTGTAGCAGATAAATCAAAGTGAAAAGTGTTGCCTGAGGGCAGAAAGATAGAAAACCAGTTGTGTGGATGCTAGACTCTAGTGGTACCTTTCAGTTTTAGCTTGAAGACTTGTCCTTTGGTCAGTCAAAGAATCTAAGTGGTGGGAAGCACAGAGCATTGTACTGGCAGTTTCTACTTGAATTTTATTTGGGCCAAAAATAGTCTTGCCGTACCAGTGAGTAAACTATCCTGCACCATTTGACTAGGGACATGCTCAAAGAATGGAGGAGTAACATAGGAGGAATGTGAATGATTTGTTTTCGCTTTCCTCACATAATCATAACCAAGGTGAGGAGCCAACAACTCTTGGCAAATCAGCCCAAAGGCTTAAGTGCATCTTATTGTAAATGTTTATATTTTGCTTTGGGAAAAATATGACTGGGGAGCGGAGAGAAGAGAGGGAGCATGGGTTGTAGACCAGGTGGGAATCTACACTTCTGTGATACAATGTTAAGCAAGGGTAACAATTACTCCATGGGCCACATGACATGCTTAAGTTCACGCTTTATCCTTGTTATTTTATCCTTCTGTCTCCCGCAATAAATCCCATTTCTTACCGCAGTAAAATCATTGCATCATGTAGCATGTGTCTCATCTCAGAGTTACTGCTACATCTGCCTGTATTCAAACATTCCCTATTATCCAATCGCTGCCCTGGGGGCGTGGACATCTCATTTCGGCGCCAAAATCAGCAGTTGAAATCAGCACAGGGGTGGGGAAGAGGAAGTGGGCGTCCCACCATAAGGAGTGAGTTGCTGCAGGTGACAGTTAAAGAAACGACCCACTAATGTGGTAAGCAAAAGAGTGTGTGTCCTGTTTAACGTGTTTTAATGAGTAAAAGGAAGAAAAGTAACGCTATAAGGAACAACTGTACACCGAGACGTATAAAAATGGGATTGAGGAAAAACGTCATAAGGACTCATATACATTGTTAGGAGCACCAGTGAAGATTCCACCCAGGGCATCCGACATGGTAATATTGAAAGAGATGATGTGAGTACTCTGCTGTGAGGCTCTGGGATATTTTCTTTTTCCCCTTTGGCAAATAATGTTTAAAATAGAAAATAATACCTGACATCAGGAGCTCCTAGGTGTATACTACAACCATAAAATGAGGATCAGTGAACACTTGTTTTCCCTGGCAGGGCCTTCTGCCCTTTATGAGCCACATGGCCAGCTAAGGTTCAAGAGGGCGGCACTTTTCCAGGCATGCAAATGCACTGTTGTGTAGGGAAGCTGGGATCTCACCCAAGCATGGTGCCTATGTGTGTCTACTATTATATGCTTTCTGATCATTGAGAGAGGATGCAGTCACCATGATGCCAACCCCCTTCCTCCACCATTCCCCTTCTTTCACCTTCCTGCCTGACCTTCTGTTGTTCAACTTTAGAGTCCTCTTGGAGCAATTGGGGAGGGCAGTGCGAAAAGGTGCACTGGCTGCAGCTTTTCTCAGCCCTCAGCATATTAAGGGTTGTAAGTGCCATCCCCAATTGTGGGGCTTGCAGCCCTATTTAATGGGGGATGTTTCACCCATTGGGTTTGTGCATGTCTTGTAGATCTAAAGGCAGAGTAACCCTGAAAAAGAGAAGAAAGGTGGCAGACCTACCAGAAAGGTGGTCACTTACGTGTCTCAAAAAAAAGAGGACACCAATTTGCATTACCTTTGCATATACTGATTTAGACTAGGACTGTACACGAACCCCCCAAACTGCTTCGTGGCCCAATCCACAACTTTCAGATTGGGCCAATCCGCTTCAGGCCGATCCGATCCTCCCCCGCTCCATGGAGCAAGATCTGGAGGGGTGGATCGAGATTTTGCCCCCCCCCTACTTACTTGCCTCCGCAGAGGGCGGCGGAGGCAGGTAGGTGGGGAGGGGAGCAAAATGGGGGCCGAATAAGCCCTCCTCCACCTTACCTGGCTCCATTGCCATCACCGCACAGACTGCAGCGGAGCCAGGAAAGCCCCCCCTCACCCCCACTTATCTGCCTCTGTCGTGGTCAGGCGCAGGCTTCAACTGAGGCCCAGGCCTCAAAGCAGAAGCAGGATGTGACATGCTTCTGCTTTGAGGCTTGGGCCCCAGTTGAAGCCTGTGACGAACACAAGTAAGCCCCCCTCCCCCCTGCCCCCTTACCTGGCTCTGCCGCCATCGCCACATGGACTGCGGCAGTGGTGCTTTCGCCAGGTGAGTCCCCTCCCCCCACTTATCTGCATTCGGAGTTCCGGATGGAGGCGAACCGCTTCGCTTCGATCCGCAGCTCCCCCGACCTGATTCGGATCCGCCTTTGGCAGAGGTGGATCGAGTCACTTCGCTCCGGATTCGCGATCCGAATCGGAGTGGAGCATAGCCCTAATTTAGACCCATAGAGGCAAACTTAGAAATGATTACTGTCATTTAAATAGAAATGCAATGCATCTCCCTACAGTGGGGAAACTGTGACCAGACTCTCTGTGTGCCTCCTCAGTCTGCTGTCCTGGCGTGAACTGTTGATGGGCAACTTCAAGGCCCCTGCTCTTCTCTCCCTTCTGATGGTTCCTTCTCTTTAAACCAGGCTTGGATTGGGCAACCCTTCAAGTAGAGGACTGATCTCTGACAACTCTTAAAATTGAGAACTCTCCTCCTTAAATTAGAATACCTGGCTAACTTCCCTACCAGTGAAATACACCTATGAGAACTAAGGCCTAATCTACAACAAGTAGGATATTGCACTATGAAAGCAGTGTATAAAAGGCAGGAGCCACACTACTGCTTTATAGCAGTATTGAAGTGCACTGACAACTGTTGGGGCCCATTGACACATACCATATACTGCTTTCATACCACTTTCATAGTGCTATATCCTGCTTGGTGTGGCTCCTGCCTTTTATATACCACTTTCATAGTGCAATATCCTGCTTGGTGTAGATTAGGCCTAAATCTGGGGGAAACAATATGGGTGTCTTCATAGTAGGATTGGATCCATTGCTAGATGTTGCCTAGATTTCTGGGTAGACAACCACTGAAGTTTCCAAGAAGCCAACTTCAGTACAAGGCCGGCCCTATCATTAAGCAGGGTGAGGAAGTTGCCTGAGGAGGCAGATGCTGAGGGGTGACCAGCAGATAAAGCTTTCCATATCACACAGCCTGCTTTCAGCCCTAAGTTTGCCTGCTCCCCTCAGAAGGAGTGGAGGATGCAGTCCCATTGCCACTGTTGCATTAAGAATCAACAGCCAGCCTGGCCATCTTTTTGTACACAGCACGGGAGGAGGCACCATCTTGCCCTTTGCCTCACACAGCAAAATGTCTTGGGCTAGCCCAGCTTCAGGGTACTATTTTCCCGCCACTAATGCTTTCCCCACCACCACAAGGAATGCTGGTCCAGCAAGCGCAATTTCTCTATGAGCCAGATAGAAGCAGTTGGTTGATTGTCGGAATTAGTACGCCATGCCTCTCCCGCCTCCCTGGCCTCCCTGCCCTGTCTTTTTCCTGACTGGGACTGAGGGGATGGGAGCTCCCAGGGTGTCATGCTGTCAGAGAGATTAACCAGGGGAGGGAGAAGAGGCCAAGCGGAGATTATGTTTACCTGCTTTCTCAGGACAAAGGCTTCAACCACGGGCAGCAGCAAACACAGATAATGCACGGCCACAAATAACAAGGAGTGAACCACACCAATGAAATGGCATCGGTGTCATTAGCACACGCTCCTTGATTATACCTATTTCTATGACTTGCTATACAAACAACCCTAACAGCAACCAGAAGGAGGGCCAAACCCAAGAGGTTACTGCTCTTTCTCCACAGCTTGGACCATCAGAGAAGGGAAAGGAAGAGGCCCTGGCTGCGAGGAGGAAGGCGGACAGTATCAGTGGGCTCTGTGGGTTGGCAGCCCACCCACCCCCAAAAGATGTGGGCCTTAGTACATGCCCAAATGTGCTGGCCCCTGAAAACGGCCCTAGTTTTGTTGAACAATAGATTTTAATCCCCCACACCCACCCAGGATTGGCAAAAATCTTTCTGGAAAAACAACACACAATTGCTAAACTCAAGCCCTATTCAAGAAAATGGAAGTACAGAGTGGAATAACTGCAACTGGGATCTTCCCAAATTTGAAAATCACACATATTCATCTTTTATGGTTATCCTGTGCATTTTTTTTAAATGATGATTGTTTTAAACTGGAAGACAGTGCACATTTGTTAGTCACTTATAAATGAGTACAGGATTTTGAAAATGGTCCAGACATCTTTGCTCAAGATTACAGTTCTGTTGTGGGGATTATCTCATTTTTTTGGTACAGAACGCACTAGATTTTCTACCTAGAAACAGGCAACTTGTAATGTGGGATGTGGTAGTGCAAGTGCTACATTGGATATTGCCTTGGACAAGATTTGTGATGAGCACTCAGCTCCCCTCCATGTCCATGCCATTCAGTAGTCTATGCTCTGGTAATCTCCAAGTTAGATAACTGCAATGCATTCTACATGGGGCTGAAAGCTGCAGCTTGTGCAAAACGAGGAGGCCACATTGTTAGATGGGAGCAGAAGGTCTGAACATGTAACATATAACATATAAATATATAACATATAAACACACAGGCACCCTACTTGCATTAGATGCCTGTATGTTTCCAAGGCCAATTCAAGGTGCTGGTTTTGTCCTTATAAAGGCCGTTGCTAGACGAGGAGTTAGCCCGGTGTGAGGCCCGGTCTCCCTGCTGTGCATTCAGATGATGCACAGGGGATCCCGGGGTCAGGCCGGGCTAAGTCCTCCCTTGACCCGGGATAAGCGGATCCTCTTATGGCCTGGCTTTTCCACAGCCCAGGGCTGAGGCCGGGGCTGCGGAAGGTCTAACAGGGTCTGTGGCTTTTCCCGGCTGCTCGCTTACTCGCGAGTAGCTGGGAGAAGCCACGCACTGGGCACAGCATTCCATAAGAGTGCTGTGCCCATCGGGCCGGGGGGGGGGGAATCACGGGGGTGGGGAGATGGGGGCCGGGGGAAAGAGCGGAGCCGGCAGGAGGGGGTGGGGAGAAGAACGGGGACGAGCATGGCGGACAGGAACAAGGCATGGCGGATGGGGACAGGGCTTGGTGAGCGGTGGGGAGAAGAACGGGGACAGGCATGGCGGATGGGGACAGGGCATGGCGGACGGGGACAGGGCATGGCGAGCGGGGGGAGGACGGGCAAGCGAGCGGGCAGGGGGGCATCAGACATTGTGGGGGGAAATCAGGGGCGGGGGAGCGGGGAACCCTTTATTTTTTTAAAAAAACTACTTACTTTTACATTGGTGCGCTCCTGCGCACATGGCCCTTTAAGTTGAAAAAAACTGGAGCACGCGACGGGGCTTATCCTTACCCCGTCGCATGTTTACGTCTATCTAGCGGCGACGGCGCATGCTAGCTGCATCGTGGCCTCGCCCCGTCTCCCCACCGGATTATCTGGTAGGTCTAGCAAGGCCCAAAGCCTTGTGTGGCTTGGGGCCACAATACTTGAGGGAGGGCCCCTCCCAATATGAACCTTTCTGGACACTACAATCAACATCTGAGACCCTCCTCTGAGTACCTCCTCTGAGGGACATTGGCAACAAGGAAGAGAGCCTTCAGAGTGGTCCATTCCACCCCCACTCCCAATTGTGGATCCCCATCTTACTGTTGCTTTACACACACAAAAACCTGGACTCCATCCTCCATCTCCACATACTTATTTTGGACAAGACCACAGACTGTTTGGGTCTGATCTGAAATGGATCTGGATTGGGCCTTTAGAGGCTGGGGCCTTAGCACAAGACAATGGCCTCCAAGCTCAACTGCATTAGCCCTCCATCTGAGAAGTAACACAAAGTGAGGAGCACAAGGGGCATCTCATTCTTGACAAGAAAGCTGCATAAGTGTTTGCTGTCTCCTCCATCGCATGCAAGGCAGTGATTATATCATCTCTCTGTGATAGGCCCTAAGGGGCTTGATCTGGACTCAATCTGGAATTGGAGCAAAAAATGTGGCGATAAGTGGTTCACTGTTAATGGGCGGGAAATTCTGCTCACTAGTTTCCTGCTAGTATGTGATACATTAACATAACATGGTGCAAGAGTGTTTTAAAGGAAGAATGAGTAGAACAATGATAGTTTTGCCAGAGAGACCTCCTCCCAGATAGAGAGAATTCAGCTGGGGAGAAATTAAAATAAATTAGTAGTGCATCTCAGAAGAAATCCCCTTATGTACAAATATGTTAAGCACTTCAAGTCAGCATTAGCACAATCCTATCAACACACACAGAGTCTTTCACTGGTAATTCAATCATTTCACAACATTTCAGTGGATGTTTCTCATAGAAATTGTGAAATCGGATAACAACTATCTGTCAACATCTGTAATTTTATCACTGCCTGTATTTTATTTTTTGAAGAGAAACTTCCTTCTGGGCTGCTATTGCCAAACTTACAAATGCACCCAATATCTTGTTCAAGCACTTAGGAGGAAACTACACCCCTGCCATAGAACAGCACAAATTGAGGGAGAGGTGGTACATCCCATGTGGGGCTTCCCCAGCCTAACAAAATTAAAGGTAACTCCTGTGCCAGAGCGACTAGGACCATTGGAAAAAGTCCTTCCCACCCTTAAACCTCAAAATCTATTGTAACCCAAAGGAAATTAATGGGTTTGTGTGCCAGTACAGTTTTCTTAGTACTTCATTGTTAGTGGTAAAAATAATAATCATAATCTCTTATGTTTGAATCCTGAATTGAGTGGATTATTGTTGGTAAAATTATCTATTCCTGTTTCAGTGTGACAAAAATGTAAGAAGACCTTGGAATTGAAAGGGTAAAATGGGATTTTAAAACCAGGGCGGAGAACTGAAGAGAGAGAATTCAGGGTGGGGGGGCGTAGAAAGGAATCTGGGTGATATCATAGCCAAGCTATTTAAAAGGAAAGGACGGTGGAATTCCTCACCTAATCCAACATCCCAACAGCTTAAAGGAAAATTATGATGTAATAAAAGATAACGCTAAATCTAAGTACAAAGAAGACTGAAGCTGTACTTTATAGAACCCTCTCTATAGAAACTGCACCCTGTGATCCAGTCCATTAACATTTCTCCCCTAATGCTCTACTTGTGATTCATTGGGTGCTTTAAAGCTATAGCAATAAAAAGAGAAGCCCACCCCTTTCTTTGAGCAAAAACCTATTTAGAAACAAATGTTTTCACTAACTCCTGGTGCCAAATGAGCTTGGAGTTGTAATATATGCCACCAATGAACAATTATGAAAAATGCTGATTGCATTTTCTGTTGAAATCATTTCTGATAAAGAAAAATGGTTATCTTATCTGCCATAGGAGCCAAATTGCATGTGTGTGTGAAGACTGAACACATTTTCACTACATTGGTTTAAATTTAAACTTACCTCTGTATCATGTGGGCTAGAAAGTTAACTTCTAAAAAAGCTAAGATTCTCTAGGATGTTATGATGAGCTGGTTGGTCAGGCAAAATACCTTGTTGAGTGCATGCAACCCCATATAGGAGATGTGCAAGCAAATCTTACCATTACACAATTTCTCAGCATCTGCAAGAGGGAATAATAATGGCTTACCATACAGCAGCATAGTGGCTTCAACCCCAATCCACATGCCTCTGTGAGCTCTGCGCATGCAGCTGTGCCGAGAGCTCTCCTCAACTGGTGCTGTTAGATTTGATAATATTGAAATAATAATAATAATAATAATAATAATAATAATAATAATAATAAGAAGAAGAAGAAGAAGAAGAAGAAGAAGAAGAAGAAGAAGAAGTTTATTTCTTACCTGTCTCTCCCTCTGGATCAAGGTGGGGGACAACATTGAATACAAAAATACTATAAAATACATAAAACTGGTTAAAAACATATAAAACGAATACACTATTAAAATAACAGTCAGACATCTTAAAATTTGACTGGATAGGCCTGCCGGAAGAGATCACCCTTTATGGCTTTCTTAAATTCGGAAAGGCTGTTAAGTTGGCGAATCTCTCCCGGCAGGCCATTCCACGGTCTAGGAGCGGCAGAAGAGAAGATCCGCTGGGTAATGGTTGCCAGCCTAGTTTTGGATGACTGTGGTAAATTCTTCCCAGAGGACCTGACTGTGTGGAGCAGAGAGAGCATTCAGAGATGGCCAGAATTCCTGCATTGAGCAGGGGGTTGGACTAGATGGCCTTATAGGCCCCTTCCAACTCTGCTATTCTATGATTCTATGAGTGTTGGCTCCAGGTTTTGAAGGCCCTCAGGCAAGGAACCTTCAATGGGTCCCCTCCCTCAGGGTCCCCTCCCTCAGGGTCCCCTCCCTCCTACCTTCTCACCACTATTGTGCCAGCTGCTGTTGCTCCTTTCCCTCATTCTCACAATTGCTACCACTGCTTGCTTGACAGGCCAAGAGCCAGTGAGCAAGTAGGGAGTGGCATTTACTTCTCCTCCTTTTCAACATCACCATCCTTGTCTGGGCCCGAGCAAGAAGTTGGTGAACAAGTAAGTTGCAATGGTGAAGAGGAAGAACCCCAGGGTGCTCTTGTCAAGATGCCCCTGCTAGGGTGTGGGCTCTCAGCTGGTGCTCAGCCATGCCTACCCTTGACACCTCCAAGCCATGACAAATCCATGCCATAAAAGCTGCAATATTTCATGAAGTTCCCTTGAGCTCTTCTTCAGAGGAAAACTGAGTTTAGAAAAGTGAAAATTCCTTTACAATGATGTAGCCATAAAACTCGTGCAAAAAGTCCTCACGGTTGTTTTATTCGTCTTCAGCATGTGTAGGGTTGTTTTGGGAAAAGGTACAGAAAATGTTATAACTGTATTGTTCTTGCTGAAAGAGGCAGTTTCCGCAACCTCCAAATAGATGAGTATAGCTGACAGAGAAAACCATCTGTTCTGTACTAATATACATGTAATTCTGGATGAAAAGTTTATTTTTCCAAAGCAGCATACTTTTATGCAGATGGACTTGATCTGATTTTGCCTGAGATGCCTTTGAATTTCATCCCCTTGCTGAATTTGGACTAAGGTCTATGGGTGCTCTTTAATGACAAGTCATAGTAGATGCAGAACTTTGAGTCATATGGCAAGCTACTTCTGTAAAGGAAAGTAGTTAATCAGCAATTTGCCCTTATTCCATCATGCCATAGATTATGTGCTGTATATTTCATGCAGGAGACCATTTCATGCAAGTTAGCCAAGGATGTGTTATGTGTTTAGCCACAGATCAGATTAAAATAATTGAGAAGTCTCTTTTTCTTGTTATG
Organism: Elgaria multicarinata webbii; assembly: GCF_023053635.1. NCBI lineage: Eukaryota > Metazoa > Chordata > Lepidosauria > Squamata > Anguidae > Elgaria > Elgaria multicarinata. The sequence goes on from NC_086172.1 coordinate 90,145,437, forward strand.
TTTTCTTAAAGGACTTTCAGACGAGAAGAAATTGTGTTTCCTTACCATTGCTCTCTTCCTGGTTCTCTTCCACGTTTGAAATGAGTACAATTACATGGAGAAGAGAGAAGCAACCATGTGGCCTGTACATGTCAGCGGGACAGCACCCTCTAGTGGGCACTTTATAGTACAACCTCAGAAGAGTAAGGTTTTCTGAGATTTATTTTGTGATGTTAAAACAGAAAAGTAGTGGGAGACGTGCAGGAGGCTTATGGCATCATCAAAAGGATCCATGAGTAGCCAGTAATGAGCATGCTATAAATTGCTCATTTAAAGGCACTCTTAAAGAATCTTCAGTGATTCACCTTTGCTATCAATGCAAGCAGCAAAAATTGTGATTTCTCATGATAATATCAATTGTGCAAGGGCAATCAGCACCCACTTTTAAATTTAAATCAACATTTTAAATAAATCAGTGGCAAGCTAAAGGTATTTTTTGTGAACTGCCCAGAAAGCTTTGGCTATGGGGTGACATAGACATGTAATAAATAAATAAAACAATGCACAGGAAAACAAATTGAATGGGAGTCCATAGCTGCCCTGTACAAATCTTAATTATTAGGCAGCTTAGACTGCAAATGTATAGCCCCTTGGAAGGCTTCCCAGGGCCCATAAAATTGTTCAAGTTATCCTCTTCCAATGGCAGAGAGAGAGATTCACCCTCAGGAGGGGGAGGGTTCTCACCATGGATTCCCCCTTCCAACCCCTGTGGACATCAGAAGAAGTCCAAAGGGGGTGAATCAGAGGTGGGGCTTGCATGGATCAGGGGAGGCCTTTTATCTGTAGGATTTCAAGCCTCCATGCCCTGAACATGGAGGTGGGGGGGGGATTTATGCCAGCTCTGGAGCTGGGGTAAATACTTTCTTGCAATGGGAGGAGAAAAGGTCAACCCTGCTATGTGAAACAGGAAAGGGCAGAGGAGAACACCAGCCCTCCCTCACTTCTGTCCCGCTAGAATAAGCTTAGGCCTGTGTCAGAGGCTCCAATGTTGGAACACTCTGACTCTGAAGGTAGGATGATGATGATCCTGTTAGGTTGAAACTGAATGCAGATTTACATGAGAGTAAGCTCCACTGAACTCAGTAGCACTTACTTCTGACTAAACATGCATAGGATTGCTCTGCCAACTACTGTATCAAGGACAATAATTGGAACAGTTTAACAACAGGCTTCATATCACTTTCGGTGGTGGATTCAGAATTAAAGGAAAGGGTGGGGGAGGTATTGCAGTTCCTCAAGAGCAGAAAAAATAAATAAGAAAGACTGATAATATAAAAGAGTCCTTTTAAGAGAAGGTATAGTACAACTCTATTACATGAATGCGAAACTCCTTATTATCCAAGGCCTGTAAGTTTGCATATTATTATGCATATATCTTCCTACTAGTCAGTCAATAAAATTAAAAACACACACGTATATTTTGTATTTAGCAGAGAAGCACGCATTCTCCTTTTTATTTGGAAGCCTCTGGTAGTGTTTACAGTACCTCAAATCAAAGTGAAATTATGAGTTATGGACAGCCTTGTGCTGAACAGTTTTTGAAAAACAAGGGCTATCGTGAAGTACTTGATTTGGGGGATTATTGGTTAGTACTATTATTATCGTCTTCAAATTAAATCCCAGATCTACAACGTAGCTTTTAAAAAGTCCACCTGAAATGAAGAGTGTACTTTTTTTCATTTGGATTTTGTAATTTTGACCAAAGCTTCAATTTATGGGAATGTGTATGTCAAAGAGGCAACAGTTTGTTTGTTTGTTTGTTTAATGTTATCTTGGATGATATCATTGAATAAGAGTTGTAACTTGTACAATTCAAAGGTAAAAGCAGAACAGGGAAGTAGGCAAAGCCATCATGTTTTTCATTCCCATCACAAAGTAGATGCAATTGCTGAACTCTTCCTGCCTGTTGAAAAATTCAGGCCATTTCCCATTGACCACAGAGGCTTGAGATGGTTTTGAGGGATGTCACTGCCTCAGAATTACTCTTCTGCAGTCTTTCCAAATTGGGTACCCTCCAGATATGCTGTGTTACAACAACTCCTATCACCCCCAGCACCAACCAATGACTGTTGTCTGAAGATGATGGGAGTTGTACTACAACACATCTGGAGTGCACTGGGTTGAGGACGGCTGCTGTTTTGCAAGGACTTGAGATGATTCCTACCATCTGGAGATGCTCCAGTTTAGACAAGAGACTCGTGCCACCTTAAAGACTAATAGATTTGGGATGAAATCCTATAAACATTTAGCTGAAAGTTACCCAATGGGATCTCCTTCTGAGTAGACATGCATTTCTACAGTCCTAAGGGGAGATTGTTCTGATCTCCCCCTCCCAAGGCAGAAAGAGATGTCCACTCTTGGACAGGAAGATCCCCCCTTGGATCCTCCCTCCCAGCTCCCGTGGAAACTTCTACATCTGCCCTTGGGGTTCCAACATTAGGCCAGTTAAAAGGAGGCATGACATCATCAGTTTGGGGGAGGATTTGGATCCACAGGAAAGGCCTCCCAGTCTCCAACCAGTCCCTAACATGTGGGGGGGGGATTTATGACAGCCTTGAGCTGGGGTAAATGATTTCAAATAAATCCAGACCAAACAAGAAGTAACAGAGAAGAACGCTTCTCCTCCCTCACTTCTGCCCTGCTTTGATGGCTTAGGGTATGTCAGTGGCTCCAGTTCAGGAGGTAGGATTGCCTTGTTAATGTAGCATAAACTTTTGTGGATTAGTCATTAGATATTTGAAGTACTAGTAGTTTGCAGGGGGTCAGTGGAGCTGCTCGCTCCTTGGGGAAAGGCCCATAATACCCCTGCCCATTCCATCCTAAATTCAATTTAAAACCGGGCCCCTTTTTGTTTGAAGGTAACAACTGTTTATTAATCTACATTACAGCATGCCACAAGATCCTTAAGTAAGTATACATGCTAAGGGTCAGGATCCTGATGTTTTTGTTGTAAGCAGCAAAGGTAAATTGCTGGATGACTTAAGGCTTCAGGGTTTGTCCTTGGGGCATCTAAGCCCAATTCTTTGGGCTGGTCTGCATGCCATGAGGGTGGTCAATAAGTCACAATGTCTTGTTAACCGCCACCCCATGTGTGCTGGTTGCATGCCGCCTGATTTGACTAATTACTGCCCTCAATGGGTGTGGCTTGTCATGACTTCCAAACCCAGCAAAGATGGGTTGCTGTGCTGGTTAACAAACCACCCAGCAACCCTAGAACACGGCATGGGTTCCGGGTGGCTTGTTAACCTGCCCAGCCACCTTTGGCAGGTTAGGAAGTCAAAAGTTGTGCCTGATGAGAATAATTAGGTAAATTGGATGTCATGTGACTGGCACACACGCTACAGAAAATAAGCCACTATGGCTTATTTCCCCAGCCTTGATCATGCAAATCAGATCTGTTTTCTACCTCCCTTTCATGTTTCGCTGGTCTCCCAGAACCCAGGGCCCACAGGGGCACAGTGCTGGCACTTTTTTGTTAGCAGTCATTTGCCACCCTCCTTAGAACTTCCTGTTCTGTCTGATCTTAGCTGTAATCCTCTCTGTTGCTGGAGGAAATGAACATTTCCAGCAACAATCTCTTGTTCCCTATTGTAATGCAAAGTGTTTTGGGGTGGTTTGTTCTTGAAAGAGCAATTAAGATCCATTCCGTTTACCAAAGACCCACTCCTGGTGGAGATGAAAACTGCTAGAATTGGTTTGTTGATATGGATCAAGACAGCTTCCTGAACTTTTGGACTTTTGGGTATGTGACTGTGAGGGCTATCATGATGAGTTTGTGCACTTCAAAATTTACCACTACACCATTGATCAGGCCCCGATGTCTTGAGGAATAAATCCATGGTCAATAAAACCACGCTCTTTGTGGGGTTCTTGAATAAGTGGACTCGCAGGCCAGGCTCAGTAATGGTTTGAGTTCTTTTCCCACTCAGTATGAGGATCTAGAGATATCCTTCCCCTTCCCCTTCCCCTTTTAAGGGATTCTTATCTATAGATGCCTGGGTCTATATCTTGAGACCACTCTTCTTCCAGCACTCTTCTTGCTTTGATACCTTGTTTTCCCCATTCACTGTTTCATATCCTGCTTCACATTTCTCTTTCTTCTACTGGTCTTTCTGCCCTCTAGGTCTCCCATATTCCTTATGCCAGATCTACACCAAGCAGGATATAGCACTATGGAAAAAAAGAAAAGAAAAAAAAAGAGGGGGGGGGAAACAAAGAAAAACCCAAAGAAAACCCCCTCCCCCACAAAACCACACACACACACAAAAAAAAACCAACCAAAAAATCTTATTTTTCCTTAAAATAAGGACATGTCCTGTCCTCTCTGAAGGTACACATATAGTTGTGTACCTTCAGAGAGGACAGGACAAAGCAAAGGCAATTCCACTATAATCAGAAAGGAAAAAACAAAGCAGAAATATAGATGGAAAGGAGCCTCTAGAGGTGGTGACCTGCAAAGGGTGTGCAATGTTCGTGTTTCTGCCTGAGCTCAACATGGCGTATACCTGCAACAAGTGCAAGCTGGTGGCACTTTTGGAAGAAAAAATGAGAGGATTTGGGCAGCGGGTGTCCACCCTCCCAAGAATAAGAGAAGACGAGGAGTTCTTAGACCGAACGGTGGAACTGCAACAGCAACAAGAAGCACATGAGATTGAAGAGCAACAGCCAGCTGAAGCAGAAGTGGAGTATGCTGAGGGGAGGAAAGCCAATGAAGAGGAAACTCTCTGGAAAAGAGTGACAGTTAGGAGCAGAAGAACTAGAAGGCATTCTGTACTGGTGGAACCATTAGAGTTAAGCAACTGCTTTCAGCTTCTGGAGGATGAGTCTGAAGGACAGTTTGCAGAGGAAGAAGTACAGGAGACACCATGCAACAATGAACAAGAGGCAGAAGGTAGGTCAACCAAGAAGAAGAGAAGAGTAGTCGTTGTGGGAGACTCCCTGCTGCGTGGGATTGAAACCCAAGTATGTCGTGAAGACCCATGGACTCGCCAGGTGTGCTGTCTCCCTGGAGCAAAGATTAGAGATGTGACTGAAGGGTTACCGAAACTCATAAAGTCCATGGACACATACCCCTTTCTTCTCATCCATGTGGGAACAAATGATGTCGCCAAGCAGAGCTACGAAGAAATCATTTCAGACTATGAAGCTCTGGGAAGGAAACTGAAGAACTTTGGGGCCCAGGTAGTTTTCTCATCCATCCTCCCGGTTCTTGGAAGAGGATTAGAAAGGGAAAGAAAAATACTCCGGATGAACGACTGGCTACGAAGGTGGTGCCGACGTGAGAATTTTGGATTCTGGGACCACGGGCTACGCTACTTGGAACATGGACTGCTGGCAAGGGATGGGTTGCACCTCACAAGGGCTGGAAAGAATGTGTTCGGCCACAGCATGAAGAACTTGATCAGGAGGGCTTTAAACTGAATCTTACTGGGGCGGGAGACGTAAACCTCGAGGCAACAAGGGATGAAGGCCAAGGCACCACAGTACAGAGAACAGCTCCAATAGTGCCCCAAAATAGTGTCCGCAACAATGTAGGAACAAAGCCAGACTATAAAACACATGGTCTTCGATGTCTACATACTAATGCCCAGAGCATGGGAAACAAACAGAACGAACTTGAACTCTTATTACATGAAGGCAAATACGACTTGATAGGTATAACTGAAACTTGATGGGATGACTCCCATGACTGGAATATAGTAATTGAAGGATATAACTTGTTCAAAAAGAACAGAAGAAATAGAAAGGGAGGTGGAGTTGCACTATATGTTAAAAATACCTATCCCTGCACAGAAATACAGTCAGATCAGACTGGGAGCCCCGTCGAGAGCATCTGGATTAAAATAAATGGGGCAAGGAATAAAAAGAACATTATAATCGGAGTCTACTACCGAACACCCAATCAAGGAGAAGACGAGGATGAAACTTTTGAGAAACAAATTGCCAGTGTTTCAAGGAAGTGTGATGTAGTAGTGATGGGAGACTTCAATTACCCTGATATCTGTTGGGAGACCAATACTGCCAAAAGCGGCCCTTCCAAGAAATTCCTGACATGTGTAGGTGATAACTTTCTCCTACAGAAAGTGGAGGAAGGAACTAGAGGATCGGAAATCCTTGACTTGATATTGACCAACAGGGATGACTTAGTGGATAAAGTGACAGTTACAGGAACTCTGGGAGGAAGTGACCACGTCATACATGAATTCCTGATTATGAAGGAGACAAAAGTTGAGTGTAGGCATACACGTACTCTGGATTTTAGGAAAGCTGATTTTAATAAACTCAGAACTATGATAAGTAAGGTCCCATGGCAAATGAGCCTAATGAGAAAAGGAGTGCAGGATGGGTGGGAGTATTTAAAAAAGGAAATTTTAAAGGCACAGTTACAAACAATTCCAACAAGGAGAAAAGATAGAAGACAACACAGGAAACCAATGTGGCTCCACAAAAAGCTTAGAGATGACCTGAAAACAAAAAGGGATACATATAGGAAGTGGAAGGAAGGCCAGGCTACAAAAGAAGAGTACAGACAAGTGGCGCAGAAGTGCCGAAATGGCGTCAGGAAGGCTAAAGCTCAGAATGAGCTGAGATTAGCGAGGAATGCTAAAAGCAATAAAAAGGCTTTCTTCAGATATGTGAGTAGTAAAAGACAGAGGAAAGAAATGGTGGTTCAACTGCTTAATGAGGATGGCAAATTGATAACAGATGACAAAGAAAAGGCTGAAGTGCTCAATTCCTACTTTGCCTCAGTCTTCTCCCAAAAGTGGGTCTATGAACCCCCTGGAAAAAGTGAAGCAGAAGTTGAGGGGGCAGGATTGCAGTTTGAGATTGATAAACAAATGGTCAAAGAACACCTAATTTCCTTGAATGAGTTCAAATCTCCAGGGCCCGATGAACTGCATCCTAGAGTAATGAAGGAGCTAGCAGAAGAACTCTCAGAACCTTTGTCTATTATCTTTGCAAAATCATGGAAGACGGGTGAGGTGCCGGACGACTGGAGGAGGGCTAACGTTGTCCCTATCTTCAAAAAGGGCAAAAAGGAAGAACCTGGGAACTACAGACCAGTCAGTCTGACATCCATCCCTGGGAAAATTCTGGAGCAGATTATAAAGAAGTCAATCTGTAAACATCTTGAAATCAATGTGGTGATCACCGGAAGCCAACATGGATTTGTCAAGAACACGTCCTGTCAGACAAATTTGATCTCATTTTTTGATAAGGTAACCTCCCTTGTGGACCGTGGGAATGTTGTGGACGTCAAGATATATGACGTCAGCAAAGCTTTTGACAAAGTGCCCCATGATATTCTGATTAACAAAGTAGCTAAAAGTGGGCTAGATGAAACAACTATTAGGTGGATTCACAGTTGGCTACAGAATCGGACTCAAAGAGTACTTATCAATGGAACCTTCTCAAACTGGGGAGAGGCAACGAGTGGGGTAACGCAGGGCTCAGTCCTGGGCCCAGTGCTCTTCAACATTTTTATTAATGATTTGGACAAGGAGGTGCAGGGAACGCTTATCAAATTTGCAGATGGCACAAAATTGGGTGGGATAGCTAATACCCTGGAAGACAGAAACAAACTTCAAAGTGATCTTGATAGGCTGGAGTGCTGGGCTGAAAACAACAGAATGAAATTTAATAGGGATAAATGCCAAGTTCTTCATTTAGGAAATAGAAACCAAATGCACAGTTGCAAGATGGGGGATACTTGGCTCAGCAATACTACAAACGAGAAGGATCTTGGAATTGTTGTAGACTGCAAGCTGAATATGAGCCAACAGTGCGAAATGGCTGCAAGAAAGGCAAATGCTATTTGGGGCTGCATTAATAGAAGTATAGCTTCCAAATCACGTGAGGTACTGGTTCCTCTCTATTCGGCCCTGGTTAGGTCTCATCTAGAGTATTGTGTCCAGTTCTGGGCTCCCAAGATATATGACGTCCACAGCATTCCCACAGTCCACAAGGGAGGTTATCCTATCAAAAAATGAGATCAAATTAGTCTGACAGGATTTGTCCATGTTGGCTTCTAGTAATCATTGCATTGACTTCTTTATAATCTGCTCCAGAATTTTCCCAGGGATGGATGTCAGACTGACTGGTCTGTAGTTCCCAGGTTCCTCCTTTTTGCCCTTTTTGAAGATAGGGACAACGTTAGCCCTCCTCCAGTCATCTGGCACCTCACCCGTCTTCCATGATTTTGCAAAAATAATAGACAAAGGTTCTGGGAATTCTTCTGCTAGCTCCTTCTTTACTCTAGGATGCAGTTCATCGGGCCCTGGAGATTTAAACTCATTCAAGGAAATTAGGTGTTCTTTGACCATTTGTTTATCAATCTCAAACTGCAATCCTGCCCCCTCAACGTTTGCGTCCAGTTCTGGGCTCCACAATTCAAGAAGGATGCAGACAAGCTGGAGTGTGTTCAGAGGAGGGCGACCAGGATGATCAGGGGTCTGGAAACAAAGCCCTATGAAGAGAGACTGAAAGAACTGGGCATGTTTAGCCTGGAGAAGATAAGATTGAGAGGAGACATGATAGCACTCTTCAAATACTTAAAAGGTTGTCCCACAGAGGAGGACCAGGATCTCTTCTCGATCCTCCCAGAGTGCAGGACACGGAATAACGGGCTCAAGTTAAAGGAAGCCAGATTCCAGCTGGACATCAGGAAAAATGTCCTGACTGTTAGAGCAGTACGACAATGGAATCAGTTACCTAGGGAGGTTGTGGGCTCTCCCACACTAGAGGCCTTCAAGAGGCAGCTGGACAAGCATCTGTCAGGGATGCTTTAGGGTGGATTCCTGCATTGAGCAGGGGGTTGGACTCGATGGCCTTGTAGGCCCCTTCCAACTCTGCTATTCTATGATTCTATGAAAGCAGTATATAAAAGGCAGGAGCCACACTACTGCTTCATAGCGGTATTGAAGTGCACTGACAACTGTTGGGGCCCATTGACACATACCAGATACCACTTTCATGGTGCTGTATCCTGCTTGATGTAGCTCCTGCCTGTTATATACCGCTTTCATACTGCTTTCATAGTACTATATTCTGCTTGGTGTAGATCTGGCCTTAAATACCTCTTCCTTTCCTCCCTCAATTCTTCCTTACTGCAATTTGGTGATGTGGAACCCTAATGGTTACACACACAGAGAGAGAAGGAATTAAATGGTGCCACAAAGCAATAACATGCAAAAAGTATAGTCTATGACAATTCGATGTCAAATGTAAAATAAGCAACACATTCCCGACACAGTAATTGGTGATAACACAATCATCATAGTGATAGCTGGGATGATTTTGTCAACTTATCATCTGATTGTGTTTTTGCTGATTACTGCTGTTGCAAGTGCTCACTTCGCTTATCTTAAGTTTTGCATAGAACTGACACAAATTGCACCTTTTGCATTTCATTGCCACTTGGCTTCATGTTTCTCTCCATACCTCTGTGTATGTGTGTGATATACAAACCACTGCTGAGTGGTTTGCACTCGTTGGGAAAACTTACTTGCTGGCCAGAATTAGTGTCTGGCTTGGGTTGGCCTTTGACATGCTGCTGTGCCCCTGTCCCAGCGCCAAATGGGTCCCTGTACTGATATAACCCCTGCCACCCTAACCCCGATATCCCTCAGCAATGGTGATTTCATGCACCTACCGCCAGCTTCTTCTTCCTCCTTAGTGTGGGCAGCTGGACATACTGGGCAGCAGCCACCACCAAAGTGGTACCATCCAGGAACAGTTTTACCTCAGGGTGAGCTGTTGAGTGTCTTCAGATGGGGTGGGGGAAATGGCGATTCCTTGCTGTCGCATACCGTCACTCTTGCTTCCTGCTTTCCTCCACATTAGAAATGAGCTGAAATTACATGGGGAAAGAGAGCAGAAACCACGTGGCCCATGTAGATCAATAGGAACCCTATTGATAAAATACCCTCTAGTGGGTATTTTATAGTGCAACTTTCCTGCACACAGGAGGAAATCCCGACAAATACAAAGCTAATTTACAATGCTAAAACTGGGAAATATTGCGGGAGACATACAGGAGGATCACTGTGTCATCAAAATGACCCGCAAAGATCCATGAGTGGCCAGTCATGAGCGTGCGATAAAACGCTGATCGGAAGAAGCTCATTTATTTAGACCAGGCCTGAATCAGATTTTTTAAAGCCCTCCCATTCACAATTCAATAATTAACCACTGAACTGTTGTGAATGTCTGTGGGGAAAATGTGCTGAGGAATTATAAATATCTGTTCAGGGAATGCTGACATTCAAGTAACATAGGAAAAACACACATACACGGGAACATATTGAATAACACCAAGTGAATTTAAGTGATCTAATATAATGAAATGGAAAAGTCACTTGAAGAGCCTTAAAAGAAGCTCCAGGGAGTCTAGATATTTCATACCATCAGTATAATTAAATGAGCCAGCTACCTCCTCACTGCACGTTTATCTGAAGTCCTAGGAGGCAGCTGAACATTGTCCCCATAGTGTGTCATTTACAGCACCATGAACATTGATGGTGCTATATAAATAATAATAATAATAATAATAATAATAATAATAATAATAATGATGATGATGATGGAATAAACTTTATTTATTAATGGCTCCTTCACCCCAAATGGATATGTTTAGAAAAATATGCATGTACACTTGCTGAGACATCTCCATGTGCACACCTGTACTTTTCCTACACAGAAGTGATATTGTGTAGGGAATCTTTGGGGCACTGGGCTCAAGAATTTGCCCCTGAGGGTACGCATTCTCTGAGGCCAGTCTCTCGCTCTGCCATTGTCCTGTATACTATGAGGAGAGAAAGAAGAGAGATGGGGCAAGTAGAAGCCACCACTTCTCTGCTCAAGATGAGAAGCTCTTGACTCCAATGGAGATTCCCCCCTTTTTTCCCTAACTCCCGTTGTGTGTGTGTGTGTGTGTGTGTGTGTGTATAATTTTGGGATGAAATGGGTGGGGTAAGTTTTAATCCCCCCCTTCCTCCAGTCCTGAACTAAATTGGGGTTGCACCTGCTTATACTGAAGTAAAGAAACCTCACATGCATACTATGCAGGATCAGAATATCGTTTAGTCTGGCCCTTAGGGGAAGAAAGCCAGTCCTACACCTTGTGTCAAATCATGATGAATTTGGAATAGAAAGCAGGAAATAACACGATGAAAGCAGTATATGGACTGTGGATTGTGCCCCAACAGTTATCAGTGCACTTCAATGCCACTATAAAGCAGTAGTGTAGATCTAGCCAACATGCCCTATTCATTCCCTGAGCTCAGAGCACTCAAGTCCCCGCAATGGAATCGGAGCTGAAGGTCTTGGGGAAATCTGACTTCCTCTGTCTTTCTCCCCTTAAAGCCACCCACAGAGACCTGTTGTAGGCTGAAAAGAGAAGGCCTAAAGGGAGAAAGCTTTGGACCATGTATTCTGTCATGACATACATGCTCCTCTGAGGAGCTCCATTATCTCTCTCTCCATTCACTCAACCTAACATTCCATACTCACCAGACATACTAATCTAGATGTATACCTAGGGTGTCATTTGCATACATGGAGAACCTGGAGAAATTCCCTCTTCATCACAACAGTGAAAGCTGCAGGTGCCCTGCCCTCTTTTAAATCTGGTCACTCTAGTATAGCTCCAGCAGCTTTAACTGCTGTGATGAAGAGGGAATTTCACCAGATTCTCCATATATACAAATGACACCTGCTGAAATTCCCTTTTCTATGCAACTGTTAAAGACACAGGAACCCTGTCCTCCTTTTCATATGGTCACCCTAATACTATATACCAGATACTCAATTGTGGGGTAACACCACAGGTGGTCTCCCTTCCAATGGGTTGAATGTGAAGATGGGGAATTTTACATATTAGATGTGAGGGGGGGGGGGAAACCTTTTTCGCTGTCTGTATATAATAAAGAGATTAAACACACACACACCTCAGTACAAAAAAGAAGTTTTGCTTCCCATAAAGAGTGAAGCAGCCACAGGATGATTGGGAGTGGATTCTGTGGCCTTCCGTGGACTTCCAGCATGCCCTTTCACCTAGTTTACAAGGTTTCTTTCCCCTTCAGGATGGGTATTATAGTTCCTCCTTACTACACAGAAATGCATGGCAGACTTTGAAGTACAGCCACTGGAGGCCTTGGAAATACCAGAGAAACTTTTGATCTGTATTTTATCCCCCCAGTAGCAAGAAAAAGTAAATACATTTGAATGAGTGAGGGGGAAACCAATTGATAGAGAGGGATAATCCCAATTCTGCCTAGAGACTTTCCACAAACAGAAGCTTAAATTATCTAGTAAATTATTGACTACAGATTATCCTCTCACCTGGAAAATTAACCGGAACCTGATATTTTCTATACTTTTGGGGGCAGGCAGAGGGAGGGAAGGGGGGGACTTAAATATCCTTAATGTTTTCACTTTGTTGAGGAGATTTTATATCCTTTTGTATAGGAACATAGGAAGCTGCCTTATACTGAATCAGACCCTGGATCCATCTTCGCTTGTTATTGTCTACAGTATTGACTGGCAGCTGCTCTCCAGGGTTTCGGTCAGGAATTTTCCCAGTCCTATCGAGAGATGCCAGGAATGGAATCCTGCATGCAAAGCATCTGAGCTATAGCTTTCTGGAGTCCACACAGCCTCACTTGCTTTTCAGGGTAGTCTCTCCAGATTGCAGGGAGTCTCAAACAGACCATTCTCATTCTCCCCAAAGGACTATTCATAAATCTATTCAAATAGTTAAAAAGGTTTCATTTATCTGTCCCATAAATAGTTTGGGGAGACTAATGAGAATACAAAACAGTGGTACACCTATATACATATAACATAGGTTATGCTACTAATTTTAAGGTCTTTCTCAAAGGACAACTATATCATTGGATGGTTACAGGTGATTGCTTTTCAACAATGTAGGGAAGAGATTGTCTTTAAGGTGACCATATGAAAAGGAGGACAGGGCTCCTGTGTCTTTAACAGTTGCATAGAAAAGGGAATTTCAGCAGGTGTCATTTGTATGCATGCAGCACCTGGTGAAATTTCTTCTTCCTCACAACAGTTAAAGCTGCAGGAACTATACTAGAGTAACCAGATTTAAAAGAGGGCAGGGCACCTGCAGCTTTAACTGTTGTGATGAACAGGGAATTTCACCAGGTTCTCCATATATACAAATAACACCTGCTGAAATTACCGTTTCAATACAACTATTACAGATACGGGAGCCCCGTCCTCCTTTTCATATGGTCACCCTATCTATTCCTCATGCTAGAACCCAGCCTGCATTGGAGGCCCTGCACCTACTCTAGAGTAAAAATGGGAGGAAAGAAGCATAGCTGCTAGACATTTAAAGTAATGTCTGTTTTGGCCCTAACTAGGAACGCTGGGGACTGAACCTTATGCGTTCAGTCATGTGCTCTGCTCTGGTCTTTGTGCCAAAAAGGTGGAATGGAAAGCTCCATCCATGTTGGTATCTTGATTGTGCTGGAACCAGGGTTACTTAGCGGGTGTCTATACAATGCTGCATAGGAAGGGGATCAGCTCAAAAGCCTGCAGCATTGTTAAATCAATAAAGCTAGATGGAGCAGGAGAGAGCACAGAATATCCAGCCAGAAAAACCATAGTGCTGGTAGCCATTCCATTGTCATGCCCACCCTCAGCCCCCTACCCTACATTCCCACACTTACCCAAGCTACACCCACTGGATAACCCAACCAGAAGCCAGGAAAGAATGGGGTGACCTCGGAGCAAAGTTAAAGTCATGGTAAATTGAGAGTTTGAAAATGCAGTTTCAGCAGGGGTGGGGAATCAACGCACAGCCACTATAGGGTTAATAGAGTGTATAGACACCCCCTTAAATATGACCTGAACTGAGGTTGTATAGTTTCATAATTATACCTTTAAAGACAGCAATCTTGGGCCATAGCTAGACCTAAGGTTTATCCCAGATCGTCCAGGGGTCAAACCTGTTCATCTAGGTGACACACAGGGGATCCAGTGCTCAGGCAGGGGCGAACCCTGGATGATCCCAGGATAAACCTTAGGTCTAGCTGTGGCCTTAGTTCTCTTCTCACAGCTGATTTCTTTCTGTAGGAAACTGAGATTGTTGTAAAGTAGTTTATTATGATTGCAGTTTCCCTGCATTTTGATTATGCAGGATATTTGATATAGTTGTGAACTGCAGTTTTAATCTCGTTCATTATTTTACCTCTGGGAGGATCCTCTTTGCTTGCTCCACATGCACAGTAATGCAAATGTGTAATTGCTGTTTATATATAACGATGTAAGTCTATTTGTACTAGAATAACTTCCATCCAAACCGAGCCATCAATTCTTGCCATCAATCCACTGGAAAATTTAAAAATGGATGATGATTAGGGGTGCATTGCTCAGGTTGCAAAACAATGGCTGTGATCTAGCTGAAGTCACCACATTGGTTTGATGTTAAAAATTTGGTGAAGTTGACCAGAAAGAGGCAGTTTTCTCCTTGGATTTGCCACTGTGGGTCCCTGGTCAACAGCTGGTTGGCCACTGTGTGAACAGAGTGCTGGACTAGATGGACCCTTGGTCTGATCCAGCAGGGCTCATGTTCTTACTTTCTTCCAGACTTTTGGATCTTTCTTTATGTGCCTTTCAAGAAAGCTGCCTATGGCCAGCTGGTTAGCATGCCCTGAATTCAGTGACCTGTTGGAGATGGCCAGAACTCTTGACAATCAGATAGTTCTTTCCTACTGTGTCAGATTCCCCTCTGTTTTAAAGGCCAACTAGAGCAAAGAAAGTTGGAAACCAGACTAAACTTCCCCATACGAGGTGCGATGTTACATTGTATAAGATGTTTATTATTGACCAACCCCTTTTCTTAACAAAATTGCTCGGTGCTGTGGCTTTGAGGTCACAGAATGTGCTGCTGCAAACTGATATGGAGTGTTGACTGTATCCTATTTACCAAACTCTGAAATCTGCTGCATTCTTTATCTGGAGTACTCCATGAATTTATACGTCAAACCCTTCAATATGCAGGATGTTGCTAGTTACTGTTTTTGCCCTTCGTCCTTGATGCTAGCACTTCATACAGCCTCATGCGCAAAGCGATTGCCTTACAGGCATCTCCAGTGTACGCTCTGATTTTGTTTCTGGTAGGTGCCGTACCGTAAGCACTGTACAGTTACAAGCTTGCCTTTCTGCTGAGAAACAAGTGATAATGCTGTTGTTTACTGAGCAAAGTGACAAAGGGTGTTCAGAAGAACAGAGGAGGTAGAAGATAATTGTGTTGCTAGCCTAATCCTAATTAGAAGATTGTAATCTTTGAGCTTTCCAGGTCACCTTATACCCAGTGGTTTAGCAGAGAATAGGGGCAGGGTATCACCATTGCTTTGCCCAAGATGAATCACTTATTTCTTCAGCCTAGATTACCTGCCCCATAGGAAGTTGCATTATATTGAGTCTGGAAACAGACAATCGTTTTTAAGAGAGATGAAAGCAGCTTGAGAGAGGCATTACTTCCTACAGTGTACAATACACAGACACTTATTTTGTCCCATTGTTGCTTCTGGTCAAACAGATTTTGCCGAGTCAAGGGTGTGATATGGGCAGAACGAAGGACCACTCACCTATACAACTAACCTAAAGGTATTTCTGCGTCCAAGGAGATACTTCCTTTGCAAATCTAATAGTTAATCTGTTATAACTAGGGTGACCATATGAAAAAGAGGACAGGGCTCCTGTATCTTTAACAGTTGCATAGAAAAGGGAATTTCAGCAGGTGTCATTTGTATATATGGAGAACCTGGTAAAATTCCCTCTTCATCACAACAGTTAAAGCTGCAGGAGCTATACTAGAATGACCAGATTTAAAGGAGGGCAGGGCACCTGCAGCTTTAACTGGTGTGATGAAGAGGAAATTTCACCAGGTTCTACATATATAAAAATGACACCTGCTGAAATTCCCTTTTCAGTACAACTGTTAAAGATGCAGGAGCCCCGTACTCCTTTTCATAAGGTCACCCTAAAGTTATAACACAGTATAGGAAGCTACATGCATTTCCTTCACCTCACTGTAAGCTGCATTGGCTCTAGTACAGAAACACAGATCTTTAACTTTCTACGTCCCCTTTTTCCTCCCGTGCCTCATCTGTATATTTCCTAAGCTTCCAATCTAGAGCAGGCTACTTGGGAGATCCCCCCTTCGGTTTATCTGCTAAAACAATCAGCACTAGGAGTGATACATATTACCTCTGATCAGTTCAACAGTGACTTGCAGGTGTGATCTCTCTATCTATAGATAGCTCACTGCTGCAGTTACACAGAACTCAGTGTTATATACCCTAAAACGACCTTTGCCAGTAGAAAGATAAAGGTGTTAAAATTATACCGAGAGAGTTAAGTAGTCAGAGAGGAATGGGCCTCGTTTAGAGAGCTATCAGTGTTGGCCCATGTGATTACTAAGAACCAATACAAATGTCCAGAAAAAAGCACACGGCATGATTCTTATGAGAGAGCACCATTTCAGGATACAGGGGGAGGGATCACTGGTAAGAATGTTCCTCTGTCAGTAGGACTTTACGTGAAAATTTGAATTGGACTTGATCTGCTGCATCATCAAACGGGGAAATCATGTTTCCCTACCGACGCTTTTCTGTCCCATAGTAGGGATGAGCAGCTTCTTCTTTCTTCACATGGGGAAGAAAGAGGAAGCAGCAATGACCATGTGACCCATTCAGTGGGTGTTTTATTGCGCTGCTTTTCTTCCACACAGCAGGGAATTGTGGCAAGCTTTGCTTCAATCAAAAAAATCAGATTTACTGGGTTTTATTTCGTCATGGAAAAAAACAGAAGGAGGCGCAGGAGGCAGACAGCATCATCAAAAGGACCCGCAAATATCCGGAAGTGGCCACTAACGAGTGTGCTATAAAACGCTCATCTGATCATGCTCCTACACTGCTGCTTTATTGTGGTATTGAAGTGTACTGATACTGTTGGGCCACATTACACATTCTATATACCGCTTTCATAGTGTTATTTCCTGCTTTTTATTCCACATCATACAAAATACCGTAACAAATGTGTGTCCTACGAGGTAGAAATGAACAAGAGGGATATACATTACCATGATGGGATCATAATGATTTGGTACAAGATATAGATCTGGTTTGGAATTTTCTCCTTTCGTAGTGGCATCTTCCTTCCTTGTTTGAGTTAATCTCAAAAATGTCCAAGGACAGGACTTAGATTCTTGCCCATTCCTAAAATTTCTTTGCCTCCCCTACTGAAATTTGTACTGCTGCTCCTGCTGCAAAATTGGGTTCCCACAATTTCTCAGCAGGGCAGGTTGTACACATCCCTACATTGCCCTACAGGTTTTGTCCCAAGCAAAATGCAAGGAAATATGGAGGGCCTTCTTCAGCTAAAACATCTGAAGGTTTTTGAGTGAGGCCCCAAAATGTTTGATTATAAGTGTGACATTTCTCAAGGGAGTTTTGCATAACCCTACTTCTGGCTTATTTTCTTGCAAGAAGGGGATGCCCACAGCCATACTCCACCTACTGCTTCACAAACTGCTTTTGATTTCAAAACTGCTTTGCTGTCTAGTACGGACAGCTCTTTGACAAATCCAAGCCCAAATCCTACTAGGTGCATGCACAGAGTTAATTGTGTGGTTCTCTATGTTCTGGAACGTGTGCTTATAATTAGCAGCTATGCAGACCGACATAGATGGTGAAAGCCCATTGAAACCCATGGAAACAAGCAGAGCCATCCCTACCATTAGGCAGAGAGAGGCAGCAGATGCCAGAGGGTGCAGGGAGTGGTAATGAGAAGTTGGAGGGCAGAACTATGTGTGCCACATGGCCTGCCATGCACCCTCTAAGGCAGGCGTGGGGGACCTCTTTCATCCTGAGGGCTGAAATCCATTTTGGAGAAGCTCTTTGGGGCTGCGTTCCAGTGGACCAAAGGCAAGGGGGCAGGGCCAAGGGTGAATGGGGGTGAGGCCAAAATTAGAAAAATAATAATAATACCAGCATATTGCAGCTTAAATCTCTTGCTGCCAGTAACTAGGCCTGGCCTAAGGTTCCCCATCCCTGCCCTAAGGTAGGCTTCTGCCCTTAGGTACAGCAGAAGCTGCTAGCCAATCATCAGTGCTGAGGTTGTTGTTGTTGATAATAATAATAATAATAATAATAATAATAATAATAATAATAATTTATATAGCACCAACAATGTACTTGGTGCTGTACAGAATATACAAATAAAACAGCAATACCCTGCCTAGAGGCTTACAGTCTAAAATCACATTAAAACATATGAAGGGGGGAAGGGGTTACACAAACAGAAATAAGGGAATGTTCATAGCAATGAGAACAGTAAATCAGGATAAAACATCATGCAATTGCCAGTTTCTGTACATGGAATGGGAGGGAACACCATCTTGCCCTTCACCGCCAGCCCTGTCCACATTCATAAGTGACCAAGACACTTAGGGCCTTGCTAGACCTGCCGGCTTACGCTGGCAGGGAGGCGGGGCCGAGGCACGCTACCGTTAGCGCGCCTCCCCCAGGCTTCCAGACGGCGGAGACGCAGGGAGGACGGAAGCCCTGCGTCGTCCACCATTTTTTGGTTTTGTTTTGTTTAAAGGGGCCGCGTTTGGCCCGAAGACTCCGGAGACGCTAAGTGGCTTTTTAACTTTTTTTTTTAAAATGGGGGGGGCGAAGGATGGGAGGGTGGGTGGCACGGGGGGAGGGCGGGTGCGATCGCGCCGCCGCCGCCCGAGCAAGCAGGCGAGCGGCGCTTCCCCGGGCAATGCCTGGGATGGGGCGGCATTGCCCAGGCAAGCGCCGCTCGCCTGCTTGCTCGGGCAGCGCGCGGGCGTGATCGCACCCGCCCTCCCCCCGTGCCACCCACCCTCCCATCCTTGCCCCTGCCATCCTTCGCCCCCCCCCCCGCCAATGGGCACAGTGCTCCTATGAGCGCTGTGCCAGGTCCGTGGCTTTTCGCAGCTCCTCGCGAGTAAGCGAGGAGCCACAAAAAGCCGCGGAAGTCTCCACACTTCCCCCAGCCCCGGCCGGAGCTGGGGAAAAAGCGCGCCATAAGCGCATTGGCTTATGGCGCGTTGGAGGAGGCCTCAGCGCAGCCTGCCACCGGATTCCCCTATGCATCATCTGGATGCACAGCAGGGAAGCCGGGTCGGAAGGTGCACTAAGGCCTCGTCTAGGAAGGCCCATAGTGTGCCATCAGACAAGCATTTTATGCCATGTTCACAACTGGCCACTAATGGATCTTTGCGGGACATTTTGAGGCATTCCTCCCACCCATCTCCTGCTCCTTCTGCTCTTTTTTCCCATCACCAAATAAGATCCCCAAAATCCTATTTTTGGGGGCTATAATGATACTTGCAGCCATTTCTTGCAGTGTACAAGAGAAGCAGTGGGATAAAAATGCCCACTGGACGGGCCACATGGTCACTGTTTTCTTCCTCTTTCTTCCTCATGTGAAGAAGGAGGAACCTGCTTGTCCCTATTGTAGTCAGAAAAAAAAAGGGGAGAAACAAGTTCTCAGGATGCAAAAGGTGTTTTATTTCAAAGCCCGACGCATTTTGGCCTGAATTGTTTTCAAAGGCCTTCCTCAGGGGGTTGCTAGAAGATGTCTGCAGTCGCCATGGATTCTCATAGGAGGCATTATCTTGCCAGTAGTATTGCTGCCCTCCTGTAGGGGGTGGGGTGGGGGTGCTTCCGCCTCCCCCCCCCAATTTATGAATGAGAAACAGCTGAGAGCGGAGCTGCTCCTTCATGGCCCCACCGTCTCCACTGCCTCTCACTCCAGAAAGGAAGGATGCTTGTTGTGAATGGGCGAAGAAGAGGCTACAGCGGGAAGTGGGAAAGAAGCTTCCGAAAGCCCCTGTTGCTCATGGGGAAAAGGAGGGGAATGGGAGGAGAAGGGTGGCCCAGGCCCACCCCTTGACCATGGCCGGGGCCGGCGCTTCCATAGAGGCCAGTTAGGCGGCTGCCTAGAGCGCCAAGGTAAGCGCCCCCGGAAGTCGCCCTCCCAGCCTTCCGCCCTGCTCCCCAGCGTCCCTGGCTTGGCTTCAGCTGGGCGCCCGCCCAGCAGCCGAAGCCAACCCGGGACACTGCGGGGCGGGGGCGGGCGGCTCCATGTTCTGACTTCTGGCGCACGCCGGACGTCAGAACATGGAGCCGTCTGACCGCCCTCCCCCAGCTTCCCAGCTTGGCTTCAGCTGGGGGCTCCTAGCCAAACCCAAGCCAGGACACTGGGGGAGGGGAAGGAACGGCTCCACGTTCTGACTTCCAGCGCACGCCAGACATCAGAACGTGGAGCCGTCTGACCGCCCTCCCCCAGCTTCCCGGCTTGGTTTCGGCTGGGGGCTCCCAGCCAAAGACAAGCCGTGACGCTGGGGGGGGGGGCGGCGAACAGACAGAATTGGAGCTGCCCACCCACCCCACCACAGCGTCCCACCAAGCCAGGAGGACTTCAGGCGAGGGACAGGTAACCAATTCAGCCCCAAAAGGCAGCAAAGAAATGCTTCAAATAACACCGGAGGGATACGGTGTGGGGGGGTGAAAGCAGCTCACCTTGCCTAGGGCGCAAAAAAGCCTGGCACCGGCCCTGACCATGGCACTGCAAGGTCACAGCCAATGTCACAGAGGCACATCCAGGATTTAATGGAAGACAACGGGGCACACAGCCACAGTGCTTGGAAGCTGCTTTAACTTTTAAAAAATCAGAATAAAAAGAGTTTCCCAAAATGCTGCTTTTCAGGACTGAAGGTGTTGGATGTGTGCGGATTGGCAATGATATCCTGAGGCATGAATGACCTTAAACTCCACAGTAAGTTGGCCATGAAGATGCGCTCCAGGACAGCTGTATGTAAATAAAGGAGTGGGGATGTGCAGTCTGGAGCAGGCTTGATTCACAATAGCTGGGGTTGACAGGAGCTCTGAACGACACAGAACTGCACCTCCCTAGTGATTCTTGCAATAGCTAAGTCCACCCACCCTCCCTACACCACAGACACAATACAACAGTTAAAGCTGCAGGAGCCCTGCCCTCATTTGTAACTGGTCACCCCTGCAGCTTTAACTGTTGTGAGGAAGAGGGAATTTCACCAGGTGCTGCATGCATACAAATGACACCTGCTGAAATTCCCTTTCAATACAACTGTTAAAGATACAGGAGCCCTGTCCTCCTCTTCATATGGTCACCCTAAAATAGTGGTTAATGATGGGTCCTGCTGTACTGATAGACGAGAGACATGGGGATGAATAGCCAATATCCTGCAGAAAGTCTAACCCTGCCTTCCCAACATCCAGATGGTTGGACTGCAACTCCCAGCATGACTACAAATCCAAGCATGCCCCAGCCAGCCATGTTGGGAGTTGTAGTCATGCTAGGAGTTGCACTCCAACATATCTGGAGGGCACAGTTGGGGGTCTCTGGAGTGGGATAATGTGAAGGCCAGCAAGTGGAAACAAATTGCTTTAGTGGAACATATCCACTCTGGATTGATGCAAGTGTAAATAATATCCAGGCTGAGCCTAATGAGCCCGACTTGCCAGTCATCACACTTCCAAGGAGTTTTGGTGTTGTGTTTTATAATAATAATAAAAAGAACCCAACAACAACATGTTTTTCCTTTCATAAAGGAAATGGGTTTTATTTCCACTTGGCGAGCAAATCCATCAGTAGCGTCATGCAGCATTTGCTACTGATCAGAACTCAAAATGGCCATGGCACGGATCTTAGCCTCAGCATCCAAACACAGCCGATGGCTATGTAATTGTCTTCAGAGTAGTATTCTTTTGGTTAACTTTTACTCCATCTGCTGGCTGAGTCTGGGACTGCAAGATTAGACCTGTTTCAAAACAGATCTCGCTGGCGGTAAGGAAGTCCGGATCCGTATTTTAGCACGCAAGAGCAGCCAATTGCTCCCCTCCCTTTCTTTCTACATTGCGCAGCATAGCTCTATGTTTGTACTGTCTCTTTTAAAATGCAATCCATGTCATGGCCATTTTATTCTGGAATGTTATTTATTTTACTGCTGTAAAACGCAATTCTGCCCCAAAAGGCAGCAAAGAAATGCTTCAAATAAATGTTTTATTGTAGTGCTTCCAGATGGAGGGGTCCGTTGCTAACAGTCGAAAGGCATTGTGCAGCTATTCGATCTCCCCCCCCCTTTTCTTTTTTGTTAATAAATTTAACAGTGGGAAAACGCAGGAGGGTTATGAGTGGAAGATGATGGGCCTGTTCATAAGTAGGGTGACCAACTGTCAGGATTTCCCCGGATTTGTCCTGGTTTTTGTTCTTTCCATGGTGTCGGGGGGGATTTTCTATAATTTTCAATAATGTCCTGGAATGACACACCTTCCCCTTTAAGGCTGCCATTAGCATGGCAGGAGGGAATGACATGCTTTCTTGAGGCACATCATTCCCCCACCCCGAGCTCCAATTGAGGTCTTAAAGGGGAAAGTGGGTCATTTGTGGACATTATAGAAAAGGCCCCAATTGGAGTGGATGGTGGTGGTGCAGAATGAAATCCTTTCCCCTCCTCCACTCCAATCGGGTTCGTTAAGGTGGCGGGGGAATAACGTACTTTCTGCAGGACTCAGAAAGCTGCTTCCCCACACACACACTAGGTGTCCTCTTTTTTGGTTTCCCAAATATGGTCACCCTATCATAAGACACCTTAAACCCTGCTGGTTAAGGCATTTGGTTAAGCAGCAGGGTTTAAGCAGTCTTGTGCGATGCGTTTTGCAACCCTGCTCACTCACTAGCCACAGTCGGGCCATCTGCAGCAGGGGTAGCTGCTCTAACCTGGTTAGTGCTAACCCCAGAGAACCACAGTTTTGCTAACCACAGAGCCTGAAGTGTCGTCTGAACAGGCCCGTTGTCATTGGGGACTCTTTGTAGAATTCTGTAAATGGGGCAGAGCAGTGGTGCAAGAAAAGCCCTCTCTGAAAGCATCCGTAGGTTATTATTACTGTTACATAGTCCATCAATGGGGCAGTTCTCTTAAATATATCCATGTTGTTCAAAGACTGATTTCTGCATTGGCTGTGAACCACAGGTGGGAAATACTAGTGCTATCATCCCAAGTGCACCTTTAGCATAGAAAGTGTTTTACAAAATGAATTTGCAATCCTAGCCAAATAATCTCCTTGATTTGAGTGGGATTTACTTCCACGTTATGCGTGGAAGGACTGCTCTCCCAATTTATCATTGTGACTGCTCTGTGATATAGGACATTTCTACATGAGGCTTTTATGCTCTTGTGATTAGTCACTCATTTTTTTTTCCAGATCCTTTACATGAGGCCATCAACCTCCAGGGACTCTCCTGTGCTTTCTGGCCATTATAGCGACACTATTCTCAACAAGGAAAATGCGGTAAGAGATTTTATCATGTTTTGAATTGTGATAATTTCCAGTGAATTTCTGGAATCCTATATTGCATCTATACCATACTGTCATCTAGTGGCTATATAATCAAATGTATAGAACTTGGCCAGAACCACCACCACCACCACCCCCCACACAAAAAAAAACATATAAAGGAGGAGATCTTAATTCTGCAAGGAATCCAGAAGCAGTAGCCCCATTAAGGGTGTGGGATTTTAGCTTCATGTGGAGAAGCCCATAGAGAGATGCCACTTCAGTAGTGTGTGTGTGTGTGTGTGTGGCAAAATTCACGGGCCAAAAAAATCCTGCTCTTACATAGATTTCAGCTTAACAGTGGGGAAAAAATTAATATCCCTATATTTTAAGAACAGTTGTGTAGTATTACTTTTTGTATCTTTTTTTTTAAAAGGAGAAATTTAGGTTCTGCTGCAGCAGAACCATCAGAGATGGCCTGAACCACAGGAACAGGCTTGTTTTTCCCTCTATACATCCTGCCCCTTGATATAGGCCCCGCTGGAGGACAGTGGTTGCCAGGACCACCAAGTGTGCTTCATAGATTAGCGGGCATGGAGCCCCACACCCAGACTCAGCGCACTATCCTCAAAGCTGTACACTCACCCTCTAATATAATCACAGAGTCGGTAGATAAATAAAAGGTGGAATCTGAACCATTTTGGAGCCAGAGCGCATTAAAAGAATTCATTAATCAAACGAAAGTGCTACATTCAAAAATGCAAGAACAGCATTGCACGCGGGGTAATGAAGATTTATGGTGGGATGACAAGCATGTGAAGGCGATCAAAGGGGTTAAATGCCAATGTGAGTGTTGAACTGTGCAGGCTTTAGTAGCTGTAATGTTCCATCTTTCCCAACCTGGTGCCCTCCAGATGTGTTCAACCACAACTCCCAGCATCCTCCAGCCAGCTGGGAGTTGTAATCCAACACATCTGGAGGGTACACGCTAGGGAAGGCTTTTCTATACTCGGGGCTGCTGCAATACCATGTATGTAAAAAAAGAAAAGAAAAAGACATGGAATCTAATAACCGTGCGTTATCTGGTTGCTGAAGTGACTTCCTGAAAATGACAGCTTTCATTTTTAAAGCAGCAAGCTTCTAATCCTTATTGTCTGAAAGCCAGGTGAATTATCTGGTTGCTGGGGGAAATTCCTGGGGATGGCAACTTTCATCTTTAAAGAAGCAAGTTTCTAACCCTCATTGTGTGAAAACATGCAAGTGGCTTCATCAAAAGTTCACAGTTCAGGGAAGGAAACTAAGGACAGTGCAGGGAAGGAAACTGTCAGTTTCTCTCTTTTCTTGCATTCAGATTTTTTAAATGTCATTTTTCCCCTCTCCCGAATATGTACAAAATGGCACATTTTAATAAATTCTCATCAAAACCGAACTGCAACAAAATTCTCTCCCCTCTGTAAAGGGAACATTTGTTCATAGCCCCACAATACACCTTTACATAGGGACCTTTCCTCCTGCTGCCGCCACATCTCTCGACAATGAGTTCTATAACAATCCCAAATTTAGAAAGAACCGAAGCAGCAGCTCAGAGTAAAGTATGGAAATTGAGCCACTTAATGTAAAACAAGCAGTGCTACACAAAGCTTATTTATGCGCGTGGATGATTTATTTTGATCACAGCATTTGAGCTGCCAGCGCAAGATTTTGGACTTTTTCTTGGGGCCGAACCTGAAAACTGAGATAGAAAAAGGGCCCAGAGAAATGCCATTCTTAATAGATGCCTCTTGGGTTGCAACATGGCCTCTCGGGTGGGGTGGGGGCTGCCAAAAGCTACATTGTTGAGTAATTTGAAAAGTAAAGTGCAAAGGGAGCAGAGGAATTGCAGCAACCTAAGATGTAGGCGCGGTGTCCCCACAGCGAGGTCACAGATCATTCCAACGGAAAGGCAGTGCTGGCACAGTGCATTCGGCAACAGGCTTTAGACTTTGGAATCCAGTCCCTCGGCCCTGCTGCACTGACACAGCCCGAGGTCTAGGGTTCTTGGGGAAGGAGAGACTCGGACAGTGGGGGGCGACCATGCCGGCAGGCTTGTGGGTCACAAGTCACGTCTAGAGGTTTGTGATATGGCCATTCCGATTCAGTCCGTATGCAGGTATCCCCAATTCGGTGCCCGTGTGCACTGTGGGACCCGTGGGGAGCTCCAGTGGTACCCCTTCCAGCTCCTTTTTTTTTTAAAAAAAATTGTCATAAGGAAAACCTTGGGAAATGTTAGGGCAGGCACCATTCCAGCCTCTAGCCATAGGCGTGCGCAAGGGGTGTGCTGGGCATGCCCAGACACACCCTAATATCTCAAGCAATAAGCACCAACTTGAGTGGGCCATTGAGTAGGGATCCAGACTGGGGGGCTCTGCTGCCACCACCACGACAGCATACCGTTGCTCCTGATAGCAGGAGTGGGAAGGAATTGCTCCACACTTCAAAGAGACCAGGAGGCGGAGCCCAGAAGGCTAATATCGCCTTGTTAGCCCCTCCTTCAGCCAGTGTCACCACAAAGCCCCGCCGGTGTTGGGGCTTGAGGAGCATCTTCTCATTCCCGCCCCCCTCACCTGCAATGGCCCTCCTGCAGTCAGGCAAGCCAAATGCGGAGTAGGGCATCAGTGTCTACAGTGTTTAAGAAATAAACAAATAAAATAATGTCTTTTAGGATTGAGTATTCAATAAATGATCACCTTTAAAAATAAGATTTCCCTGGGTGCACACTGATAAAATGTGCTGCACATGCCTATGCCTCTAGCCTTGCTCTTTCTCTCCCCTTTTGCCTTGTTCTTCCCCCTCCCTCCCAGCCGCCCGCCTCACTATTCAACCTCTTTAGCCTCTAGCCTTAATCTTTCTCTATCCCTTTGTCTTTCTCTTCCCACTTCCTGCCCAGCCTCTAGCATTGCTGTTTCTCTCCCTCACCCCTCTTTAGCTCACTTTTGACTAGCCAGGCCCCTACAGCAGTCATTGCATGACTACCCACATCCCCTGTGGGAGCCATTGTGTGGTGTGTAGTCAATATGCTGCTCCCCACCCCCAGTGCTTGAGTGTAACTTTGCAGGGCTTTCTCCAGAGAAAGAATAGAGAACCTGAGGCCCAGGGCCCAAATCCAGCCCTCCAGGCCATATCCCCTTCTTCTGGCCTCACCCCTTTCCTCCTGGCCATTGACTGTTGGTGGTCTCCCAACTTCTGTGCAGTGTTGTTCTTATTTTGGCCCATTCTAAAAGGTTAAAATGAAACCTGTAAGTTAAAATATGCTGTGCTATGGGCCACGCTCCGTGCGCCTTTGTCCCTACCCACCAATGAAATACAACCCGCCCTGCCCCTGAGCTTCTCCACAATGGAATTCAGCCCTCAGGCTGAAAGAGATTTAACACACCTGCTCCAGAGGGAGGCATTTGCCAGGGCTCCAAACCAGGCAAAAGATCCACCTACCAGTGCATCCACTTTGCACAGCAGGCCCGATCAGCTGAGAGGCGAGATGCTCCATTTGCATGCCCTGCCTCTTGAAACCCAAGGGGGTCCAGTGAGTGACCATATGGAAAAGAGGACCGGGCTAGTGTATCTTTAACAGTTGTATTGAAAAGGGAACTCCAGCAGGTGTCATTTGTATACATGCAGCCCCTGGTTTAATTCTCCCTTCATCACAACAGTTAAAGCTGCAGGAGCCCTGCCCTCTGATGTGTCTGGTCACTCTAGTATAGCTCCTGCAGCTTTAACTGTTGTGATGAAGAGGGAGTTTCACCAGGGGCTGCATGCATACAAGTGACACCTGCTGAAATTCCCTTTTTTATACAACTGAAAGGTACAGGAGCCCTGTCTTCCTTTCTGTATGGTCAGCCTAAGTGAGGGTGCTTCCACCCCTCCCCACCTCTGCAAATCCTGACGCCTCCAGTCTATTGAGCTAGGGAACAGGCAGCAAAACAGCACAACAGGGGCCCAGAAACGCTCATGCTACAGCCAGGCTAAAGGTCTTCCTGTCCTGTCCTTATCCAGATGCATTGCGCCACAGCCTCCATGCTGCAGGTTGGCCCTGTTATTTAATCTTTTTATTCATGTGCCACACTTCGTACGAGTCACAAATTTGTAAAGCAAAATTACAAAACACAAACAATAATAAAACAATAGTACTGAAACTCTTTAAAAACAACCATCCCCCATCAATGTTTACTCCATAGCTGGCCAACAACTTCACAGTTTCATTGCGACTTATGGAGAAAGGAGGAGGAGGAGGAGCCATTGTACATATGACCAGGGGTGTACCATAAAAGCAGTACACTTTATTATAAGACTTCTTTCTTTTCTCCAGCACATTTGCTTATTAACACGGGCCAGGAGTTTGGAAGAATGTGACGGATATTTCAGCTCCCCAAAAGTAACCAGATAACTTTGCAAGAGAAAGTGTGTAAGAGAGAGAGAGAGAGAGAGAGAGAGAGAGAGAGAGAGAGAGAGAGAGAGATCACTCTTGTCCCAGCAAACTCTGTTCTTTTGCAAATGCTCATTCCTTAAAAATGGGCCATGACAATCTGAGCAGTGCACAACTGCTAGGATTTCTATTCCTGTACATTGTGTATGGCAAATCAGGCTACGCAGTTGTTGGTGACAGGAGAGAAATGGAATTTCTTCCTTGCCAGACCGCAAGCTGATGGAGACAGACAACAGGCTAGCTTCCTTGCTCCGTCTTCCCCAGCTGCTTGACTGGCAAGCAAAGATTTCTTCTATCTTCTTTGCTCCACCACAGCACATCCACAGCTGTGATTTCCTCCTCTGACAGACATTGGTGGGTTCTTCTTTCCTTGTTCTGTTCTCCCCCTCTGCTCTGGCTGTTCAGCAGCTGATAGGTCCAAAAAGAGGGGGCTTCCAGATCGGGGGTGAAATTGAGCCCCAGGTTTTGCCACTACAAGAACAGTTCACTACAAATACAGAAGGCCTTTTTCAAAGCAAACGGCAAGAAAGACTGACGCAATTTTTTAAATTATTTATTTACGATCTATTAAAACATTTGTATCTCACCCTATATCACCAGGATCTCAGGGTGGTGTGCAGATAAAACTATACAACAATATAATTCGGTTCCTTTAATGGTCTACAAAATGTAAAGTGAAAGAAAAGAAAAGCATTCAGCCCTGACTGACAAATGCTTCAGGATCATGGTAGAAGGCTAGCAACAGCAGCCCACTACCTAGGAAGAATTCATCTCCTTCAAACGACACATTCAGCGCAGCTAGCGTCCAGAGCAAATGCACTCCTAGGTTTGGGAAATGTCGTGGTTAGGAAAGTAGATATGGCAATCCTTCATTTTAAACTCACTTCTGCCATGAGCTCATAGGGACCTTTAAAAAGCAACTATTTCCCAACCTTGACTTTCCTAAATGAAGGGGCCGTAGCTCAGTGAGGTGGATCACCTGCTTTGCATGCAGACGGTCCCAAGTCCGATCTCCAGGTAGCACTAAGAAAGGATCCTCCTGAAACCCGGGAGAGCCGCTGCCAGTCCATGTCAGCAATACTGGGTGAGGATGATAATAATCCTGGCCTATCTTACAGGGCTGTTTTAATGGTTGCCAGAACAGCTTCTATGAAGGACTGAGCAGTTAGGAAAAGCACTATTATTATTGCAGCTTTTTCAAAGCGTAGAAAGAATACAATGAAGCCTTTGAAGTCGTCTCTTTTGTGATGGCTAAAATTTAAGGAAATGTTGTGATTGGCTAAGAATAAATGAACCAACATAATAGTCTGCAGTAGTCTCCTTGCCTCAAGACATGAAGGAATCCTCCTATTATCAATTGGCTTCAAGGAAGATGAACAAACACAAGGGGAATGGTTATTATACTTTAATCCCATTCTTCCTTTAAGGGACTAAAGCTGGTGTATATGGGGTTTGCTTTCTTTAATTTTACAACAACCCTGTGAGGTAGGACAGCCACTGCCTTAAGTTCATCCGGTGAGCTACATAGGTGAACATGGATTCAACTCAGATCTCCCTAGTTCAGAACTAGGACTCCATCCACTACACACCATCCTGGCACCAGAAATTTGACAGGCAAGCCAAAAGGGGTTCTTGTCCTTTCAGATTGCAGCCAAAGGCCATTCTTTTGAGCCGAAGGGTTATCTGGGAACATGCCTGACCTTACCGATTGCACAAATGGAGAGTTGCACCCTGAACGTCATTCTGTGCCTGTGGCTCTGGAAAGCCTCTACCATTTGGACTGGTTCTCCCCCTCCCCCACCATTAGCGTCCAGAGATGTTGGGCAACAACATCCTATATTTGGACCAGCAATCTCAATATGATTCAACCATTTTTCCTAGAAACTTGAGCAAGGTCTTTTTCGGTATTCGTTGGCAAACACAGATGAAGAAAAGAGGACTTCTGGCCTTTCTAGGCAATGCTAACAATGCCGCAGCCTGAAGGCTTCCATCTCACAAAACCCACTCTCCAGATTAGCTTTCAAGCTCTCTGCACAAACAGTATGAATGAACTTAAGTCTTTATTTGCATTCCCTTCAAATTGCCCTCTGCCACTGGCATGAGACCTTGGCATATTTGTTTTAAACCTAGTGGAGCCAAGATATTTTAGCTGGGCATGGTGCCTTGCTGCCACCACAAAATTGCTTTAAAAGCGGCTGCTGAGTCAGAATAAATTAGTCTGTGTATGTGTATATAGTGGTTTTTTCTCTTCTTCTTCTTCTTCTTCTTCTTCTTCTTCTTCTTCTTCTTCTTCTTCTTCTTCTTCTTCTTCTTCATGTAAAAGAGAGAGAGAGAGAGAGAGAGAGAGAGAGAGAGAGAGAGAGAGAGAGAGCACCTCTTGCAGGGTAAATGGATGCTCTATTTTGTGGGCCTGAAGCATTCAGGAATCCCCACTAACCTGGCAACTGTGAAGCGATGAGAGGTACTGAATTGCCCTCTTCAAATATTGCTGGCTTTGCCCTTTCCAAAGAAGGGATCATTATTCTGGGCCATCTGTGTGCATTGCACTTTACAGAGTAACATAAGCAACAGCCAGTCTCTGCCCCTCAAGGACAGTATGGTTTAAATCAGGGATGTGGAACCTGGGCCATGGTACCATATCTGGCCCACCAACCCAACCCTTCAGCAATCCCCAGATGACCATGCCCCTTTCTCCCAGACCGCTGCCTTTTCCCCAAGCATGGATCACTGGGTGGTTTCCTGACTTTTACAGGTCTTCCCCCATACTAAAAGGTTGAAACGTCTCTCCTAAGACATTGGTCTTAGCTAGACCTAAGGATTTTCCCAGGCAAATGGAGGGGTTGGCCCTGCCTGCTCCCAGGATCCCCTGTGTGTCATTTGTATGCACAGGGATGATCCTGGGACGATCCCGGGATATAGGTCTGGTCTAGCCATGACCTTAGTTACTCATAGTAAGAGTTTTATTGTATCTTTTTATTCATATTTATTCCATTTCTAGACTGCCCAATAGCGAAAGCCCCCTGAGAGTTTGGCAAAAGATTTAAACCCTTAAAAGTACAATATAAAACATAATATTAAAAACCATTTACATATAAGAACAACATAAAACAATCAACGATAAATATCCCAGGACAGGTTAAAACCTTTATTATATGCTGTGAAATTCCTGGGAGTAGAGGATATTCTTAACCTGGCACCGAAAGGATGACAATATTAGCGCCAGGTGGAACTCACTGGGAAGAGCATTCCATAATCTGCAAGCGAATGGACTAAAACAAACAGGGCCAGATCCTGGCAAGAGGAAAAGCATACACTTACTAAAGGTGCAATCCTATGCATGTTTAGACAGAGGGGCTGTCTTCACAGCGCCGGGTTTGCGCTGCCTCCCTCTGAAACCCCATGATTTCCATCTCCTGGGGAAATGGAGGGAAATTCCCGAGGAGGGAATGCAGGTTTCTGGGTGGCCATCTGGGTACCTGAGTTGTCCCCGCCCTCATGGAAGGTGACCAATTGCTGTTTGCCTTCCACCAGGCACGACCCCCGGATTGGCCCTGGATTGGCCTCAGAGTGACATCAGACGGTGGAAGAGCCATACTGATGTCACTTTAATTTTAAAAAGTCAGGGTAAACCCCCAACTTTTTTAAACTGCAGCCTCACAGGAAAGCCCCGACTGTGTCATCTAATTGATGCAGTGCAGATCTGCAGCGACCGTGGGGCTTTCCCTGCATAGAGCCAGTGTGGTGTAGTGGCTAAAGTGTTGGACTGGGAGTCGGGAGATCCGGGTTCTAGTCCCCACTCAGCCATGGAAACCCACTGGGTGACTTTGGGCCAGTCACAGACTTTCATCCCAACCCACCTAACAGGGTTGTTGTTGAGAGGATAAAAAGGAGAGGAGGAGGATTATGTATGCTGCCTTGGGTTCCTTGGAGGAAAATGGCTAGATATAAATGCAATAAACAAATAAATAAATAAAGGCAGTCCCAGAAACTTTAGACTGGACTTTTTTCAGTCTAAATATCCACAGGATTGCACCCTAAACGGCTCGCCTTAAACCGCACCTTCTCAAACCTAAATATTTTTCATAGAATTTGATCTGTCTTTCAGTCTGCTACCTAATGCCTCATCCATTCAATCATAGTTCTCCAGAGGAATGCTTATATATTGGGATTTGCATTTGCTAGACATATCAGACGCTTTTGAAAAGCAGTTCTGTAGAAAGGACCATTTTTCCTATTCTTCAAACTGCTGAACCATCTCAGCATTGGTGTTGCCCTTGACTGCTAACACACTGCCATTGATATTTCGGAGAGTGAGTAGAAAGGAATGAAAACTTCTGCTCCCTAGAAAGAGACCTTGAATTTCTTGTATAGGGGTGTTCCCCCCTCCAACGTTCCATATAACAATAACAACTGAAAAATTATAAATCAAACAGCTTTGTATTCGCACAGATTTGTCTGTGGCTATTTAAACCAGAAATTAAAAAGACCAATGCTGATTGTCATGAATCTTGGCAATAGAGTTGAGTAAATGCATTACTTCTCAAGGAAGCCATCTAAGGTTACTTCTACACATGCCATTTTCTCTAGAACTGACATCATTCAGTCACTCGGTTATTACAGCAAATCCAGATGGCAACACTGCCAACCTGTTGCACTGCCAAACTGTTGCACTGCCAAGCGTTTGCCAGTGTTTTCTGTTTTGCCTTTCTGCAATTTTTAACAACCTGGTTCGTGGCAATGTTTCTGCCTTTGAACGCATCAGCTTGCCCAGTGTGGACTGAGGAAGCACTATTCATGCACCTGGTGGGAAGAATAACCCGTGAAGGAGTTGGCGACGTGCTTGGCGAAAACTGCTTGTCCAGCATTTTCTGGTTGCAATACCTTTCCATATAAGGACGTCACTGAACTTTTAATTATTCCAGTAAGAAATATGCATTTGGAGTGTTCATAAAGTCGATGAAGATTCTGAATTGGGCCTTCTCTCTCACCTTAGTTTTGATACAGTTCAGGTTATAAACTGTGCCAGAAAACTCACCTTCATACCCACAGACATATCTAGATATAAGGTTAGCCATCCTAAGGTAAGTTACAATGCAATCCTATGCATGCTGAGACAAAAAACAGGCCTGGAACTCCCAGCATCCCCCAGAGTTGTAGGCCTTTTTTTTCTGTTTCAACAAGCATAAGGTTGCGATTTTGGTAACAGGGGAAGAGGGAGGTGTCTCTCTCCTGCCTTGGCACTTGCAGCAGTGGTCCTGGCAACAAGGATGCTGGGAAATATAATTTCTCCAGGGCACCAAATACATTTTGGGCACACTGGGAAAATTACGTTTCCCAGTTTTTCCTGCATAAGGAAGGCTGCCATATCAGCTTTTCAATAGCCTGGAAGGGAAGTGGGTGAGAGTCAGAGAACCATAATCAGGCAGACCAAACAGCACTAGGCTAGATGGACAAATAATCTGACCTAATATGCCATTGTTGGTTGTGGATCTTCTCTCTCCTGGGAGCTTAACTAGTTTCTGCTGCTGGCTCAGAAGACATTCAGGATTCAGCCGCCTCCTAGAAGTGCCAGCCAAGTGCACAGCTTCACGGCTGTTCCTCCACCCAGCACTTTGGCCAGGAAGCCAGCTTTGTTGTGTGCTGGCTTTCCCTGGATGGGGAAAGTCAACACAAATTGCAGTTTTTAGTGGGGAATCCTCCCTCACCTCCCCCCCCAAGCCCTTGGTAGCCAGGTTGTGGGACCTCACTTGAGGCCCTGTGGGCAATCTGGTGGGCCAATTGGCCACAAACCAGAGTTTCCCCATCCATGCCTGGAGGTTCCCCATCCGTAAGTTATGAGGTGAGAGTTTAGGCCTTCCTTATTATTATTATTTATTTATTTATTTATTTATTTATTTATTTATATAGCACCATCAATGTACATGGTGCTGTACAGAGTAAAACAGTAAATAGCAAGACCCTGCCGCATAGGCTTACATTCTAATAAAACCATAATAAAACAATAAGGAGGGGAAGAGAAAGCAAACAGGCACAGGGTAGGGTAAACAGCCACTGGGTAGGGTAAAACTAACAGTATAAACTAACAGTATAACAGTATAAAACTTTTGGAAGCTGACCCACAATTCCCATGGCTCTTTTGTAATTGCTCCCAGGATATAAATCAGGGGTGGGGAAACTACAGAAGATTCAGGGGACATTTTTATCTCCTGGACCTGCATCCACCCCCCACCCCCCAGTGCGACACTGAAAAATAAAATTTTAAATTTTTGGGTGTGTGTGTCTGTAGTGATTTTGGTGCTCCATAGCTGCTATTGATGCTACCCCCATATATATATATATATATATATATATATATATAATTTGGGGTGGCAACAGGTGGCAGTGGTGGGCAACAACATGTGGTCCACCGGCCAGTTGTTGCCCACCACTGATATCAATGAGGCTCTGATTGCATTCAACAACAGTGCTTCTTCTTTTAGGTGGCTACTCCTCATACTGTTTCTTGCCTCAAAGGCTTACTTTGGCCAGCTGCACTGGCTGCCAGATAGCTTACAGGCTTAGTCCAGGTTGCCTGGTATCTATAAACAGAAGTGCCCTTCAAGGCCATCAGGAGATGAGAGCCCTTCCCTTGAGAAATGGGAGGACCCTGCAAAGTCTCCTGTGCCATCGCAGTGATCTTCCATTTCCTGTTTCAAGATCTCAGGGTCAACAAGTTCTTCAGATGGGGCTCTGGACTCTTCCTGACCCAGGGGCTGGGGCTGATATCCACCCACCCACCCCCAGCTGAAGAAGTTGGCCATCACTGAGGCAAGGCACTCCAAATCCTCCTATTTGGCAGACGTTTCCACTATCCCTTGGCATGCCCACAACTATTTTCTCGTTCTAGTGAAACTATAATTTAATGAAAGGATTAATTCCATAATCCAACGTTCTAGGAATAAATCTATCTCACAGTTTAACTAAGACTGGCTGCAATTTGGGCTTGAATTCCTAACTTTAGGTCTGTGTAAACACTGAGATGAGAGAGCTGTTTGATGTTTATGTTACTACTGACCATTGATGTATTAATTCTCTGAAATATGAATCCCTGTTCTACTTTTATTAATAGGATTGGGGTATGGAAGTATCCTTGTCTGCACCCAAATTTGGCTGACTGGGTTAGAGAAGGATGTTTTCCGTCTCTGTGGAAGAGTGCTGCAAGTTTATCATTTGCAAGTGTTTGGTTATAATCAAGCAAGCCTCCATGTTCCATAAATCCATTTCATTTGAAGGATCATTCCTTGTGTAAGCAATGTCTGTGGCTTGGACACTTATCTAGGCCAGAGATCCTATTCCTGCGGTCGAAGAGTAGATTGGATCACCCTCCTAGGGGTGGGCAACCTAGTGCCTTACAGCTGCTGGTAAACTCCCGCTTGCGTTAGCTCCCAGCCAGCATGATTAATGGTCAGGGATGATGGAAGTTGTAGTCCAACATGTCTATCAAGATGGTTGCTTCTTCTTCCTCCTCTTCTTTTTCTTCTGCTACTCGTAACTTGCATAGTAATTTCTGGTTTCCCTTTTGAGTTCCTTCATCTCTGACTCTGCCTTCTCTTGTTTATGCTGAATTCCAACAACGTATTTATAGGTAGTATGTAAAAGTGGTGGTGGTGAAATAGACATCTCATACCACAGGGGTCTCCAACCTTTTGGGGCTGGTGGGCACATTTGCAATTTTGAGGAAGTGTCCTGGCCGCTGTTGGAAAGCGGCTGCCATGGAAAAGGGAGGGAGACCCAGAGGGGATCTACACAGCATACTGAAGGCGCACGCAAGCGCCTTCAGTGCGACACGAAAGCGCGTGTGTAGATCCTGCCCTGGAAGAGGCGGAGGAAGAGGCAGAGGAGGAGGAGGAGGCGGCTGGGGAATCCAGCCACGTCCTTGCCGCCGCCGCCACCCACCTCCCCGCCAGCCACGGGGGTGGGGGGCGAGACCCCCTCCCGCCATGGACCAGGCTCCTCCTTCCCTGCCCAGGCCAGCCCCAGCCCCAGCACGTCCTCAGGAGGCCGGCAGGGAGGTTGGCGGCGGCGGCAAGGACTCCTCAACCTCCTCCTCCTCCTCCTCCTCTTCCTCCACCTCTTCCAGGGCAGGATCTACACACGCGCTTTCGGGTCGCACTGAAGGCGTTTGTGTGCGCCTTCAGTACGCTGTGTAGATCCCCTCCCATTCACAAAATAGCTGCCATGGTGGGCATGACCAGTCGTAAAGCACCCATTTCCCAGGAAAGCAAATGGATGAGGATAAAAGACAAATAACTTTCCCAAGAATCTGAATACATGGTGGGGGAGGGCTGAGCCCCCAAATATAAACCCACTTCTTGAACTCACAGTTCTCTCTCTTGTTCAGGATCCCCTAATGAAACTCTCTCTCTCACCCCAGTCACTCATTTCTCCCTCCTTCTTTTGGGACCAACTCCACAAAATCCCCCTCTCCGTCTCTTCACCCCCCCTTCTCGCTTTCACACCCATATACCACTGTCCTTCCCTTCCAGGTCTGGCCTCAACATGCCTTGGGCTGTGTGTCTACCCAGGCAGTAGACACAGAGGGCGTTACTAGACGAGGCTCTAGCGCGCGTTACCTTCCGCAGTCACGTCGAGGCTTCCAGATGACGTTCACGAGGATCCGCCGTTATCCCGCGGTGAAGCCTCTTTCTCCCGACTTTAAAAAAGTGAGTTTTAGGGCGCCTTTTCCTGCTGTCCCGCGGTAATTCGGAGTACGTGTGGGAGGATGTGAGGTCACTGCGGTCGGCACTGGTCAGGAAAAGGCGTGCTAAGGGGGAGTGGTCAGCGGCTTCGGTCAAGCCGCCTCCGCCATTTGCGCGCAGTCCGCCAGCTGGGGCAGCGCGGCGGAGCGGCTTTTTTTTTTTATTTCCCCAGTGACAGTTTGCGCAGGACCGGAGGACCGGAAAAGTGGCTGGTGACTCCTTGCGGTGGGCAGCTACCGTGGCCGCATAATGGCGGTGCTGTACGCTGCCTGTTAGTGTGGGTACCAGGCTGGCAGAGGGCAGAGCTGTTTGTGGGCTGCTGCCATGGCTACGGCCAGATGTGGGTTGGCTCCTTGGGATGGGGCACAGGGCACAGAGGCGATCATCGCCGCCGACACCTCAGAGGCATGATGGGAGATGTAGGCACAGAGTGGCCATGCAGACGATTGACCTCGGGTCATATGACACCCGCCACGACCCCCATCAGGAAGTGAGCGCATCAATGTTGACCCTCAACAGCACCAGCAGCACTTCAGCTGGCACTGGCACTGCCGCCGCTGCCGCCGCCAGGGCCGGCGGCGGCATCGCTGACGGCTGCGCAAGTTTGCGGTCTTTCGGACGTGCGCAAACCGTGCAGCGAGCGAAAAAAAAAGCCGCGGCAATCAGGCCGGTGTGGCTGCGCAACCGTTCTCGCGGCGGCAGCAGCACAACCGGCGCAAACTTCCGCCACAAATTGAAGGCAGGTGTGGAGCATGAGGCGTCACGGCTGAACGGGAAAAGCCGCTTTCACCGCTCCTCAACGACGGAACACCCGGTAGGTCTAGCAACGCCCAGAGTGTCTACCCATCCCATCCGCTTCTGTATTACTCAAATTACTCAAATACAGGATGAATACTTTGTGATAGAAAGAATGAGGAATGGATGAGCTAGATAGATGAGACTGGTGAAATGGTTGGATGAGATGAGATGGACTGATGAGGTGAAAATAATAATGTAAAGCCAGGCCTTTGGGCTGCAGTCCAGGGCAGCAGCAGAGAACCAGCTCTGAGGGAGGTTTTTTCCACACTAAGGAAGAGCATTTCTACACCAGGCAAAAATCCCACAAATTATTGGGGCTTCTGGTTCTGGATTCTTTGCGGGACTAGACCGGATCCTTTCCAAGTGTTTTTTTTCTTCTTTCCTTCTTTTTTCCTTGGCAAGGTCTGTATGTTTCATTATAAAGCCGTTAGATGGTGGTGTTGTATTATTTGCGATAACCTGCCATGGCATCAATACATAGAGTTATGTGGTTCATTGCAGGAGGAGGGAAAATGCCAGACTTGCAAAGAGCAGGAGGTGCCCTGGAGGATGACAACATCGTGTATAGGATCAATCACAAGATAAACGTCTTATGTAGAAATTGCCATAGAGGGTGAACTAGAGCCATTACAAAGCCTAGATGGCAACATTACAAAATAACAATGCCCAGTTGGGGCAGAACAGCTCTCCATTGCCCCTCCTACCCTAAATATACCGGGTTGTTGTTGTTTATTCGTTCAGTCGCTTCCAACTCTTCGTGTCTTCATGGACCAGCCCATGCCCAGAGCTTTCTGTCGGCTGTCACCACCCCTAGCTCCCCCAAGGTCAAGTCTGTCACCTCCAGAATATCATCCATCCATCTTGCCCTTGGTTGGCCCCTCTTCCTTTTGCCTTCCACGTAGCAACCTTTTTTCTCCCACTACTTTTTTTAAGCAACTGGAGCATGGGGAGCAATGCTCCAGCCTCCAGTGGCTCCACCCTCTTCCTTTCCTTACTGAAGAATTCTCTGGGCCCATATGGGACAGAGGTTGAGAGGCATGCTGGGGAGAGGAAAGGAGGTGGGTGGACGAGTTGTTTTCCATTCAGTCAAAATAATAATAATAATAATAATTACACCCCACTCAACCTAGCACTACAAAATGAAGACCAAACACAACCACTCTCACTCACAGAGAAAAAAAAGAAAAATGGGCACAAAAAGCACTCCATGGGAAGCACTACAACATAATACTGAACTAACAAATAAACAAAGAACAATCGTACGACTGGCTCAGGAAGGGTGAGTTATTTCCAGACACAGAAGGTTTCCTAATAGCTGTACAGGATCAAGTTATAGCAACCAAGAACTACCAAAAATACATCATAAAAGATAACAATGTTACAACAGACCTATGCAGGAAATGCCATGAATTCCAAGGCCTTAGCCAGACCTACCTGTTAGCCCACGACGGAGGAGGGAAGATCTCACATTGTGTTTAACGCGAGATCCCTCCTCTGTTTACACGTGATGCATGACAACCTCAGAAGGAAAGGCATTGCACCCGCCATTTTTAAAAAAACTTAAAGGGCCAGCAGCGCATGAACACTCATGCGTATAAGGTAAGTGGTTTAAAAAATGTAAATTACTTTCCTTGCTGCCCCCCCACCCCGATGGGCGCAGCACTCTTCCTGGCTCCGTGCAAGGAATCGCGCGGAGCCGGGTCAACGCGCAGCACCCAGCCACACATTCTGCGGTCTTGGGCTCAGCCCGGGGCCATGGAAAAACCGGGGCCAAAGGGGAGGATGAGATCCTGGGCAAGGGAGGGATCATCCCTCCCTGATCCTGGGATCCTCTGTGCATCATGTGGACACACAGGGACGATCCCGGGGATCACCCCAGGATAAATCCCCATCTAGCTATGGCCCAAGAAACAATAGACCATGTAACAGGAGGATGTAAAATTCTGGCAGGAATAGACTATACGGACTGACACAATACAGCTGCAGAAATAATTCACCAACAACTGGCCATCAAATTCAACCTTATCAAACAACCTATGCCATACTCTACATACTCTCCCAAAACAATCTTGGAAAATGCAGATCATAAAGTATACTGGGACAGAACAATTCATACCAACAAAACAATACCTTGCAACCAACTAAACATAACTATCATAGGCAAAAAAGAAAAACACACATACCACATCGACACAGCAATACCAAATGTCAAAAATGTTGTTGAAGAGGAAAAGAGAGGAAAATATACATCACTGGCCATGGAAGTCAAAAAACTATGGCAACAGGAAAAGATCACAATTATTCCATTAGTCACATCAGACACTGGCATCGCATCAAAAAACTATACAGAAAACCTTCAGAAACTGGGCCTACTGAAATACATCCACACCATCATCCAGAAAGCAGTCATAATTAAAACATGCGCAAATGTCAGAAAATTCCTGAATCTGTAAAAGACAGCATGACTTGGCAAAGCCTCTCATGTCCGTCTAGGAAAACTGCTATGAGCAAGAAAGAGATAAAATAATATAGTTCTAATTAAAATTAAATATCAAGAGCAGCAGCAGTTGGTGCCAACAGAGGTGTCCAGGGGTACTGTGGCACTTGCAGGCACCACTGTCACCAACCCCAGCCACACCCAGCCCTGCCAAAGAACAAAGGAAAGTGAAATTACAGGGAAAGGTTACCATACGTTTGACTCACATCGTATTCCTAGAGTGGTGAAAGGGGAATCCCCGTGCTGTTGGAATGTTCCCGTCTCATTCTCTAGATAGAAACACTGATAATGGAGAAGAGAAAGATCTAATCTCCAACAATGCGGTTGGAATCTGGAGAATGCGGGGAGCTCCGGGTGTGACATTTTGCCTTATTATTATTATTATTATTATTATTATTATTATTATTATTATTATTTATTTATTTATATAGCACCATCAATGTACATGGTGCTGTACAGAGTAAAACAGTAAATAGCAAGACCCTGCCGCATAGGCTTACAATCTAATAAAATCATAGTAAAACAATAAGGAGGGGAAGAGAATGCAAACAGGTACAGGGTAGGGTAAGCAGGCACAGGGTAGGGAAAAACTAACAGTAGAAGTCTGCACAACATTGTCTGCACAATGTAGACAAACAGTAGAAGTCTGCACAACAGCCTTTTGTAATGAACGCTCATGCACAAAATATGCACGCATGCCAACCATGTATGAAGAGCATTTCTATATAAAATTCAGTGTATCATCAGACAGGGCATCATCAGACAGGGTGGGTGGGAATCGCGTTTCCCTACAGTCTCTTTGCCCCGTGCTTCCATCCCACAGTTGGGACAAACAGCTTCCTCTTTCTTCACACAGGGAAGAAAGAGGGAGCAAGCAATGACCACGTGGCCCATTCAATAGGTGTTTTTAATGCACTGCTTCTACTGCACAATGGCGGCTAGTTTTGTTACAGCCAAAAATTAGGATTTTCCAGGTCTTTTGTGATGGAAAAATGAGCAGAAGGAGTGGCAGGCGCACGGCATCATGAAAAGGACCCATGAAAATCCATGAGTGCCAGTAACGAGAGTGCTATAAAATGCTTGTCTGATGATGCTCTAAAAGTATTTTGAATGGTGAGCTGGAGAAAATCAGGGCCCTGATTTTGCATATTTCAAAGGGGCACACAACAAATTGGATACTTGCATGCCCTTTGCACTGCGCAGGATATGCGTCTGTCATATTTGAGTATCTGTACCTGAGTACAAATAGCCAGTGGAAAGCTCAATTCAGAAAATGATATAAAGAATTAACGGTACATAGATATTTGCTGAACAAGAAGGCTGAAGTGAGACTGATGAGCCTTTAAAGAGTGGGAAGAAGAAGAAAAAGAGAAATGAAGAAATGAACTGGTAATAGGTTTGATGAATTAATAAAGTGAGTGTGAGGAAGAACCATAATATGTAGAAGGAAAACTGCTAGGAAGGACAGCAAAGTTAGAAAACAACAACAATAGGCAGCCCTCACTGCCTGTTCCCAATTCAACTCTGTAATTTGGGTGAACGTAACATTAAACAGGCAGGAGAAGTCACTCTCCTTATGCATCCCTATGGAGTAA
Source organism: Elgaria multicarinata webbii (assembly GCF_023053635.1). NCBI lineage: Eukaryota > Metazoa > Chordata > Lepidosauria > Squamata > Anguidae > Elgaria > Elgaria multicarinata. The sequence continues at coordinate 90,186,950 of NC_086172.1, forward strand.
TGCACTATCTTGCCATCGCAATGGTGACCAACTAGAAACAGGAAGGGCTGATAAAACTTCACTGGGATTATAACCCTTTTGTTCAGAACATAACAAAGGAAGAATTTACAGGCTCTGACCACAGCCTGATGGAAAAGAAGCCATAACCTAGGGGGTAAACATATAATTCTGCTATGAAATGAAATGATAGGAAGAAAACAAGCATTATGGATGTTCAAAGTGGCAGGCCATACTTTGTGTTGAAAGAGAAAAGTGGTGGAGATATGAAGAGGGAAGGCTGATAAAAACAAGAAACAAGAAGCTGATATTGCCAGTTTATTTATTTATTTATTTATTTATTACATTTCTATACCGCCCAATAGCCGGAGCTCTCTTAAACAAGGCTCCTCTGCTCGTAACTGCTATGGCATGCTGGCAATTCAGCAAATGAAGATGATTTTCAGTCACGGCATTTTCATGTGACGAAATAGCTCATCTTCTGAATTTCGGTTGTCATTCACAAAGTCTTGGAACCTTGCCAGAAAAAGTGTTAGCAACCCCACTCATATTCCAGGAAAGCCCAATAAACTATGGGAGAGTCTACAGCAGCAGTTTATTGCAGGATTGCGATGGCATTGCAGTTTGGGATGTATTACCTTGGCAACAGGGGATACTTTCTCTTCCACCTCTCTTCCCTCTTTTTTTTTTTCTACAATACTTAAACATACACATTTACATTTCACATAAAACAACAACAACAACAACAACAACAACAACATACTACATAATGTTGAAATGTTGAATACATAATATCTTATCTTAATAACATAATCAAAATTAACATACAAGTGCACCCCCCACCTCGGGATCTCATTCCTGATTCCAGAATCTCATACTTCCTTCTGCTGGTGGTTTCCCACTTCCTTTAGAAAACACAAATATTAGGAACTGTTTCCAAATTCCTTCAAAATCATTTGATTTAGCTATACCTCTTCTCCATTTAATATTACTTGTCAATTTATCATTAATAGCTATATCCCATACTTCTTTATACCATTCTTCAATAGAATATTCCCCTTGAATCTTCCAATTCCTAGCTACAATCAATCTTGCTGCAGTCAACAAATTCGTTATCAGTTCCTTAATTTCCTTTTTACATTTAAAATCTTCTTCAAATAGTGACAGCAATGCAACTTTTGGTGTTCGTTCTATCTTCATTTCCACAATTTCTTCAATCTCCAAAAACACCATCTTCCACAATTTCTGAACATAGTTACATTCCCACCACATATGCAAATACGTTCCTTTAACCCCACAACCTCTCCAACAATTTTCTGATTGCTGATTGTTTATCTTATTCAATCTAACCGGAGTTAGGTACCACCTCCATACAATTTTAAAATAATTCTCTTTTATTCTTACTGACATATTTCTCAACGCTCTTTGTTTCCATAATCCCTCCCAACCCTGTTGTCCTATTTGTACCTTCAAATCTGTCTCCCAAACCATTTTACCCGAATTATCCACCGTCCCTTTCTCCACCAATATTCTGTATATTTCACTCATCAACCCTTTTAACACTGTTCTTTTCTCCCTTTCATTATCTTTCTTAACTATTAGTTCCTCAAACTTTGTTAATTCTCTACAGTCTCCTTTATCTCTTACCCACTTTTTAGTCCACTGTTCTAATTGCCTATAATTTAACCAAGTTAATTTTTTATCCTTCAAAACCTCTTCCATATCCTCTCTTGTACTCATTCCTCTTAACCAATCCCTTAATTTCATTTTATTTTTTTCTATTAAAACTTTACTTAATCTACTCTTTAATTCCTCTGGGAAATTCTTCAACATTATTACCGGTGACAAAGGAGAGCTGCTTGGAAGCAGCTCCCCTTTATATTTACTCCAAATTTCCCAGTGAGACCTCAAAAGCGGGTTATTTATACTTTCCACCCATTTTTTTTCCCTTCCATAAAAAATACATTTTCCAAATTAGTCTCTATATTACTCGTAATTTTTTCTTCCATCCAATCTAATTCCCCTAATCCTGTAATTGCCTCCACTATATATCTTAATCTATTAGCTACATAATATAATTTAATATTCGGGAGACCCAATCCTCCCTTTTTTTGGCTCAAATACCATTTACTTTTATTTACCCTCGCTTTCTTATCACCATTACAATAATTATTTATAATCCTTTGCCAACTTTTTAGCTCTAGTTCTGAAATTTTTATTGGTAGCATCCTGAACACAAAATTAATCTTTGCTAAAATCTTCATTTTTATTAATGCTATTCTTCCAAACCAAGATAAATTTAACCTTTTATATTTTTCCAATTTTGCTAAAATCTCTTTTTTTAACACATTTAAATTCTCTTTCTCTAAACTCTCTAGCTTCTGCGTAATTTTTATTCCCAAATATCTAATCTGATTCTTAACTCTCATTTCTCTTCCCTTTTCTTCCCAATCCTTCTCTTCCTTTTTAGTATAATTAAACAACATCAATTCTGATTTAGACCAATTTATTTTTAACCCCGTAATATCCTCAAATTCTCTCAGTTGCTGTTTAATTCTCCCCATCTTCTTTATTGGATTCACCTCTCTTCCCTCTTAACCCCCAAATTAATTCATGTTTCCTTTGTTCCTCCCCTTCTCTGACAGAATATTTTAAGCAGTTTATGATGAAATAGATTTTTGGCCCCTCAATTGATATCCTTCATAGTACTTTCTGACTGAGGGCTTATTTACATTAAGGAAAAATTCCACAGCCTTACCAAGGATCTGTCTTCCAGAGATTGTGTGAGTTTACAATGGGTACAACACATACACTTCCTTCCCTCAGCCTTGTTTTTCCTGATTCTTTTGTGGGCATATTCCATGTTTCATTTATACATCCAGTAGATAGAATCATAGAATCATAGAATAGCAGAGTTGGAAGGGGCCTACAAGGCCATCGAGTCCAACCCCCTGCTCAATGCAGGAATCCACCCTAAAGCATCCCTGACAGATGCTTGTCCAGCTGCCTCTTGAAGGCCTCTAGTGTGCGAGAGCCCACAACCTCCCTAGGTAACTGATTCCATTGTCGCACTGCTCTAACAGTCAAGAAGTTTTTCCTGATGTCCAGCTGGAATCTGGCTTTCTTTAACTTGATCCCGTTATTCCGTGTCCTGCACTCTGGGAGGATCGAGAAGAGATCCTGGCCCTCCTCTGTGTGACAACCTTTTAAGTAGTTGAAGAGTGCTATCATGTCTCCCCTCAATCTTCTCTTCTCCAGGCTAAACATTCCCAGTTCTTTCAGTCTCTCTTCATAGGGCTTTGTTTCCAGACCCCTGATCATCCTGGTTGCCCTCCTCTGAACACGCTGCTGCAAGATTTCTAAAATATTGCATGATTCTTGAATTGTGGAGCCCAGAACTGGACACAATACTCTAGATGAGGCCTAACCTCAGGGCTGCCTTGTCAGTGCCAGTTTTCCCCTGCTTTCTGGAAAAAACTGCACTGCTGTGGGGTGGGGTGGCATTAGGTCATCTCAATACAGGAGGCAGCGTGGGCTTTCCAATGGCCACTTGGCTCACTAAACCTGCCCCCCTTCTTTGCCTGGCATCCAGCAACAAATGCGAAGTTGCCTTGCGCCCAGGAACACCTCCGCCATGGTGCTGGAGCGAGGAAAGATGGCGGAGGAGCAATATTGACCTTGCATTGTGTTACATGATGTGCTCTCATTAGACCCGTGTACAAACTTGCACACTTTCTAATGAGACTTACACCCGCTTATAAGGAATCCTTTGACATTGGCAATAGAGCGTCTGTGGCTAAGTAAGGCGATTCTTACTCAAAAAATTTACAGCACTGAAGGGGATAATGCCACAATGGCACATTTATTGAGGTTGAAACAAATACAAAGGCACAAGCTAGTTTTGGGGAAATTAGCTGAGCAAATAGAAGCTTAGAAGCAGTTTCAAGACTGAAAAATAGACTTTTTGAGACTTAAGAGCATACACACAGAGAAAGCAGGGGAAAGAGTAGAAGGAATCTTTAAAGGTAATATACCTTTCCTTGGGCTGCAGCCCTTTCCTGTAGAGCAGAACTGGAGAGCATTGCAACTCTTAGGGCCTTGCTAGACGAGGCCTTAGCGCGCTTTGAGGCCCAGTTTCCCTGCTGTGCGTCCAGATGATGCACAGGGGAATCCGGGCTCAAGGCGCACTGAAGCCTCCCTTAGTGCGCCATAAGCGAAGTTGCTTATGGCGCACCTTTTCTGCAGCCCCGGCCTGAGGCCGGGGCTGCAGAACGTCTAGAAAGGTCCGTGTCTTTTTGCGGCTACTCGCTTACTCGCGAGTAGCTGGGAAAAGCCACGGACTGGCCACAGCGCTACGAGTGCTGTGCCCATTGGGCCGGGGGGATCACGGGGGAGGGGAGATGGGGGCGGAGGGCGACACACACGACGGCGAGGGGGGCGGAGGGCGACACACGGGAGGGCGAGGGAGGCCGGAGGGCGACACACGGGAGGGCGAGGGAGGGCGGAGGGCGACACAGGGGATGGCAGAGGACAATGACGGGGAAGGGGAGGGAGGGCGGATGGGGAGGCTTAAGTAAAAGAACACCCTTACCTTGTCCGGAGTCTTCGGGCCTCACGTGGCCCCTTTAACAACCCCCCCCCAAAAATAGCCGATGCTGCAGGGCTTCCGTAGTCCCTGTGCGTCGGCCGTCTAGGAGGCGGGGCGGCATGCACTAAAGTTAGCGCGCCATCGCCCCGCCTCCATGCCGGCTTATCCGGCACTGTCAAGCAAGTAGGGATGTGCTCCACTTCTCCTCGAACCGGAGTAACAGGAGCGGAGCGGGGGGCTTCGCCTGCCCTTAAGGCGGAGGCAAAGAGGATTGGGGGGCCAGCGGAGCGTGGTGAAGAGGATCGAGGTGAAGGGGAGAGATGGGGAGACAAAAATTCTTCCAGGTCTAGAAGATCTATTTTTGAATATGTCCCAAATTATCGTGCTTTAAAAACACACCAAAAAAGCTTTATAGCCATATTAATAAATCAGGTCATTCAATCCTCTGTGATTTTCATAAGTATGCCTAATACATAAACATGTTTAATTATTTTTAAAAAACCAGATGGACCTAGTATGATGGTGTGGTATTGTGGTAGGTAGGTGAATTGCATGTTGGGAGTTGTAGTAGAGGCATGGAGGGGAGCTGGGAGGAAGAGGAAGTGAAGGGTGGAGTCAGGTTTCAGTTTGCTGGTTTCAGTTTGCTGGCTTCAGTGTGTTTGCTGGTTTCAGTTTCAGTCTAGGCCGAGAATAAAGTAGTGTTTAAGAAGAAGTCTCTGGTGTCTTAAGATTCTTGCAATACAACAAATTGACGACGAAGGTAGGATGGCTCTTCTACCTTTGACTCCCCCATCACCTTTCCTCCAAATTCCGGCTGAGCCAGTTGTTCCCTTTGCTTCTTGGATTAGAATGTTTGATACCTATGTGCTGGCTATTCATGATAAGGAACTTCCAGAGGCAAGGAAGCGTGCATTACCCATCCAGTGCTTGGGAGCAGAAGCTCAGAGAACCTTCTATAATTTACCTGTTGTGGATAATAAATATGAGACAGCTTTGGCTGCTTTAAGAAACTTTTTTGTAGGGTGACCATATGAACGGATTTGCCTGGATTTGTCCAGGATTTTGAAGACAAATCTGGGAGGGGGAGGGGAAATCCTGGTTGAGCCGTGGGCTACTGACTGCACTGGCTCGAAGTGTGCTTTTTTGCTATGGGTTTATGGGAGGGTTTATTTAAGGTGCTAAAAGTCCTTAGCAGTTCAGAGGCTCGCAAGATGATGCGAGACAATTCATCCCAAGACAAGGCACTTGGCTCTATGGTACCTAAAGTCATCTTTGTTTGACCATTCAATCCAGAATACAGGGGAGACTTGAACTCAGCTACGTCATAGTTCCACACTGCATTTCTATTGACTCGAATGCTTTGCACTTTTCTAGAAAGGACAGCTAGGAATTTCTTTCTACTTACATATGCTTCTGGGAGTTCTCCCTGAATTTGTATCTCTAAGTAGAAGGTTTGGTCTAGGTCCTGACAAGAAAGGAGGGCTTTAAGAACTACTCTCATCCACTCTTGGCAATTGGCATTTCTGAGGTTGTTCATGTTGATGCTGTGTTCTAACACTGCAGCATCTCCTGGGGGGCACTAATCCTTACTAATTAGGTCAAGTCTACTGCATCTACAGTGGGATAGCTTTGCCAGACTTTGGCTAGCCATGCTACAACTGTCTCTCTATTGAGGGGCCCCAATTGGTCGGCAATGGCTTTGGCTTGGCTTGGAGTCCATTGACTGGCCTCTATGATGGTTTCTCTAGAAGTCCTGCCATTCACATGGGTTCTTTCTACAACTTTGCTTGTGACTGGGGCCATGGGCTGAGGATCCTGCCATTCTGGGCTAACCAGACTTTCTGGCCAGGTTTCTAGGGGTGCTGCACTCTCTGTTTGGGTAGGAGGGAACAGTTCATAATCTTCTAGCCCTTCAATTTGCACAGTGGCAATTACACCTTGGTGCACTTTCAGCTTTGCTTTTAATGCTTGGATTTGCTTCTCACAGTGCTCATGACTAGTGCTTGCTTTGGCTTGCCGATTTTGATCTGCTAGGAAGCGGGCGGCTGCTTGTGCTTGGTCAAGCTGGGCTTGGAGTTTGCTGATTTTAAACTGGGCTTGCTCTGCTGCTGCTTTACATTGATCTCTATTTTCTTGGGTATCTTTGATGAGAGCTGCTATTTTAACATGTTCCGCTACAGAATTACACTCCATTCTTCCTATTCTGTTTGCTAAAATTTGATTTTTCTTCTCTAATTTTGTGCACTTTTCTTTGTGTGCTTCTGCTTGCTGTTTCCAGTTTTTAACTGAGCTTTGCATATCCAGACATGTACACCACAATGCCCAAGCAGCAAGAGACTCTTTTTGGCTGCCACGAGGTAATTGCTTTGCATACACATCTGCATAGGCCTCGCACATTGTTTGAACTGGATCTTCAGTTTTAAAACATTCTGGTTTCCATGGGCAATTACCTTTCTCTATCATCCACTGCTGTAGTAGGGACTTTGCACTTTCTCGTTTGAGGAAAGATTCTCCCTTGGTAACTTGGGAGATATCTTCTCTCTCTCTTGAAATGCTACTGATATGGTGTACTGTGCCTTTAATAGACTTGTACACTCTCCATGCTATAACTATTATGCAACAGATTCCTACTACCATTGCGGCTGTGATGGACTCCCATGAAGGGTGGGCCAAATCTATGTATTGCTGCATCTTTGCAATCTGGTTTGCTACTCCCGACTTTGCTTGCTTGACTGCTGATTATGCTCACTGCTTGCGCTAAACTGCATTCCGTGGGTGGCAGAGACTTGTCCTAGTCTCCCCCCCCCCCGTTGCTACTCTGATTGAACTAGAATTGCTATTCTCAAAAGTCCTTGGACTGTGCGCTTTTCCTCACGCTAGTCCTAAGACTACTCAAGTAGACTTCTGTATGGCAGCAGAATCTACAACAAAATGTGGTCCCTTATGGTGTTCATCCCAACACCTTAAGGCAACTCAGCTGTGGCTTTGGCTTGAGCGTAGAGAGAATTGCTCGCCCTGTCTTTAGGACCAAATCTCAAACTACCGCTCCCCAGAACCAAACTAAAACTCTGCAGGATTCTGTGCTTCTGGTTCAAAAGGGAGAGAGAACTAGCCTCCTTCTTCCCTCTAACTTGAGGGTTTTTTGTATGATCTTATCTAAAGATCTACTTACTATGGGAACAAAAGAGGGTGATTTGGGATGATGGCTGTACTTGATGCAGCCTGGAGTTCAGCAACAGGGCTATATTAGCATGTGTATGACCAGGTAAAACTCTTGCCATCCAGCATTCATATTCTGCTTAGTTTTACCCCTACTTTTGTCTCTGGGGAATGCATTCGAAGAAGTCTATCAGGAAATGGTTTCTTGACCTAGGCCTTCTGTGAATGCTCTCAGTCTGTAGGTGGGGTTTTGGGTCGCATCAAAATGGAGTCAGTACTGCTCACAGAAGCTACCTTGTAACAATTGGCAAGAAAAGTCAGGGTGAATCCCTGACTTTTCTACCATAAAGTTTTTTGGGAAAGCCCCGTGGTGGCAATGAGGTGTCTGCTGTGTCATATAACCAACACGGGACCGCGGACGGACTCAGGTAAGACCCCCCTCCCCCTTACCTGGCTCTGCCGCCATCGCGGCACAGGCGGTGGCGGCAGGGCCAGGTAAACCCCCCTCCCTCCTCTCCCTTACCTGCGTCCGTCCGCGGTCGCGCGGCTGCTTCAACTGAGCCCGAGGACTCCACCAGGAAGACTAGGCCACAACTAGCGAAGGTACCTGCTCTGGGCAGGATCTACATTGGTGTTTTATAACGGTTTATAACAGTATTGACAACTGTTTGGGCCCAGGACACATTCCATATACTAGCTGGAAGAATTGCACAATGTAAGAATACTAGTTTGTCTGGAGGATGCCATGATGTTTTTGTATGATTTGTGGTTGTTTTATGCCAATAAAGGTACATTGAATTGAAATTGAATTGAATTACTGTTTTCAAACCGCTTTCAAAGTGCTATATTGTGCTTGGTGTATATCTGGCCCTGGTCTCTAAAACCTGATCAGAATGCCAATACTACAGCTCCGGTCTTCCACCCAATTTCAGGGGTGTGGGGAGATGGGGAGAGAAAAATTCTCCCAGGTCTAGAAGATCTATTTTTGAATATGTTCCAAATTATCGTGCTTTAAAAAAACACCAAAAAAGCTTTATAGCCATATTAATAAATCAGGTCATTCAATCCTCTGTGATTTTCATAAGTATGCCTAATACATAAACAAGTTTAATTGTTTATTGTTTAAAAACCAGATGGACCTAGTATGATGGTGTGGTATTGTGGTAGGTAGGTGAATTGCATGTTGGGAGTTGTAGTAGAGGCATGGAGGGGAGCTGGGAGGAAGAGGAAGTGAAGGGTGGAGTCAGGTTTCAGTTTGCTGGCTTCAGTGTGTTTGCTGGTTTCAGTTTCAGTCTAGGCCGAGAATAAAGTAGTGTTTAAGAAGAAGTCTCTGGTGTCTTAAGATTCTTGCAATACAACAAATTGACGACGAAGGTAGGATGGCTCTTCTACCTTTGACTCCCCCACCACCTTTCCTCCAAATTCCGGCTGAGCCAGTTGTTCCCTTTGCTTCTTGGATTAGAATGTTTGATACCTATGTGCTGGCTATTCATGATAAGGAACTTCCAGAGGCAAGGAAGCGTGCATTACCCATCCAGTGCTTGGGAGCAGAAGCTCAGAGAACCTTCTATAATTTACCTGTTGTGGATAATAAATATGAGACAGCTTTGGCTACTTTAAGAAACTTTTTTGTAGGGTGACCATATGAACGGATTTGCCTGGATTTGTCCAGGATTTTGATGACAAATCTGGGAGGGGGAGGGGAAATCCTGGTTGAGCCGTGGGCTACTGCCTGCACTGGCTCGAAGTGTGCTTTTTTGCTATGGGTTTATGGGAGGGTTTATTTAAGGTGCTAAAAGTCCTTAGCAGTTCAGAGGTTCGCAAGATGATGCGAGACAATTCATCCCAAGACAAGGCACTTGGCTCTATGGTACCTAAAGTCATCTTTGTTTGACCATTCAATCCAGAATTCAGGGGAGACTTGAACTCAGCTACGTCATGGTTCCACACTGCATTTCTATTGACTCGAATGCTTTGCACTTTTCTAGAAAGGACAGCTAGGAATTTCTTTCTACTTACATATGCTTCTGGGAGTTCTCCCTGAATTTGTATCTCTAAGTAGAAGGTTTGTTCTAGGTCCTGACAAGGAAGGACGGCTTTAAGAACTACTCTCATCCATTCTTGGCAATTGGCATTTCTGAGGTTGTTCATGTTGATGCTATGTTCTAGCACTGCAGCATCTCCTGGGGAGGCACTAATCCTTACTAATTAGGTCAAGTCTACTGCATCTAAAGTGGGATAGCTTTGCCAGACTTTGGTTACCCATGCTACATGGGCTTGGAGTTTGCTGATTTTAAACTGGGCTTGCTCTGCTGCTGCTTTACATTGATCTCTATTTTCTTGGGTATCTTTGATGAGAGCTGCTATTTTAACATGTTCCGCTACAGAATTACACTCCATTTTTCCTATTTTGTTTGCTAAAATTTGATTTTTCTTCTCTAATTTTGTGCACTTTTCTTTGTGTGCTTCTGCTTGCTGTTCCCAGTTTTTAACTGAGCTTTGCATATCCAGACATGTACACCACAATGCCCAAGCAGCAAGAGACTCTTTTTGGCTGCCACGAGGTAATTGCTTTGCATACACATCTGCATAGGCCTCGCACATTGTTTGAACTGGATCTTCAGTTTTGAAACATTCTGGTTTCCTCGGGCAATTACCTTTCTCTATCATCCACTGCTGTAGTAGGGACTTTGCACTTTCTCGTTTGAGGAAAGATTCTCCCTTGGTAACTTGGGAGATATCTTCTCTCTCTCTTGAAATGCTACTGATATGGTGTGCCTTCGATAGACTTGTACACTCTCCATGCTATAACTATTATGCAACAGATTCCTACTACCATTGTGGCTGTGATGGACTCCCATGAAGGGTGGGCCAAATCTATGTATTGCTGCATCTTTGCAATCTGGTTTGCTACTCCCGACTTTGCTTGCTTGACTGCTGATTATGCTCACTGCTTGCGCTAAACTGCATTCCGTGGGTGGCAGAGACTTGTCCTAGTCTCCCCCCCCCCGTTGCTACTCTGATTGAACTAGAATTGCTATTCTCAAAAGTCCTTGGACTGTGCGCTTTTCCTCACGCTAGTCCTAAGACTACTCAAGTAGACTTCTGTATGGCAGCAGAATCTACAACAAAATGTGGTGTTCATCCCAACACCTTAAGGCAACTCAGCTGTGGCTTTGGCTTGAGCATAGAGAGAATTGCTCGCCCTGTCCTTATGACCAAATCTCAAACTACCGCTCCCCAGAACCAAACTAAAACTCTGCAGGATTCTGTGCTTCTGGTTCAAAAGGGAGAGAGAACTAGCCTCCTTCTTCCCTCTAACTTGAGGGTTTTTTGTATGATCTTATCTAAAGATCTACTTACTATGGGAACAAAAGAGGGTGATTTGGGATGATGGCTGTACTTGATGCAGCCTGGAGTTCAGCAACAGGGCTATATTAGCATGTGTATGACCAGGTAAAACTCTTGCCATCCAGCATTCATATTCTGCTTAGTTTTACCCCTACTTTTGTCTCTGGGGAATGCATTCGAAGAAGTCTATCAGGAAATGGTTTCTTGACCTAGGCCTTCTGTGAATGCTCTCAGTCTGTAGGTGGGGTTTTGGGTCGCATCAAAATGGAGTCAGTACTGCTCACAGAAGCTACCTTGTAACAATTGGCAAGAAAAGTCAGGGTAAATCCCTGACTTTTCTACCATAAAGTTTTTTGGGAAAGCCCCGTGGTGGCAATGAGGTGTCTGCTGTGTCATATAACCAACACGGGACCGCAGACGGACTCAGGTAAGACCCCGCTCCCCCTTACCTGGCTCTGCTGCCGTCGCGGCACAGGCAGCAGCGGCAGGGCCAGGTAAACCCCCCTCCCTCCTCTCCCTTACCTGCATCCGTCCAAGGTCCCATGGTTGCTTCAACTGAGCCTGAGGACTCAACCAGGAAGACTAGGCTGCAGTTGCGGCCTAGTCTTCCTGGTTGAGTCCTCGGGCTCAATTGAAGCAGCCCGGGACCACAGATGGACTCAAGTAAGACCCCCCTCCCCCTTGGTCCCTTACCTGGCTCTGCCGCCATCGCCGCAGGTAAAAAAAACCCACCCTCCTCTCCCTTACCTGCCTCCGTCCGCAGTCCGTCAGCGTCTCCAATTGAGCCCGTGGTTCCAGCAGGAAGTCTGGGCCGCACTTGCGGCCCAGACTTCCTGGTGAAACCACGGGCTCAATTGAAGATGGCGACAGACCGCAGACGGAGGCAGGTAAGGCCCCCTCCCCCTTGATCCCTTACCGGGCTCTGCCGCCGTTGCTGCATGGGAGGCGATGGCGGCAGGGCGCGGTAACCCCCCCGCCCTCCTCTCCCTTGCCTGCCTCCGTCCGCGGTCCGTCAGTGTCTCCAATTGAGCCCGTGGTTCCAGCAGGAAGTCTGGGCCGCACTTGCGGCCCAGACTTCCTGGTGGAACCACGGGCTCAATTGAAGACGGCGACGGACCACGGACAGAGGCAGGTAAGGCCCCCCTCCTCCTTACCAGGCTCTGCCGCCGTCGCCGCATGGGGGGGCACCGCATGGGGGGGGACCGGAGCTCCGATCCGGATCCGGAGCTCCGAGCGGAGCGGAGTGGGCACAGGCGGAGTGGGGGCGGGGCGGAGCGGGCCGATCCGAAAATGGCGGATCTTAAAGTGAAGCGGAGTGTCCGTGCATACCCCTACCACTAATACACTCATTAATCTAACACTAAAATTTATAATTTTTTACTTTATTAACATTAAAGAATCCACTTAAACCAAGTGCAGATCAGATCCTTGAAGGACACCACTGTAAATATAAAATTCACGTTACCATTAAATAGATGGGTATATAAAGTCACATCTGTGTTTTGTTAAAAAGCAAGTTGAGATTTTTTGGAGGGAGGTGTTGTTTATTAAAATCACTTTCTGCATACAGTAAGTACACCCAAACGCAAAAGTCCGTGACAAAAACTGCAACAAACTCAGCTTTTACACTAATACATTAGTATTCTATCTAACTTACCACTAATACACTCATGAATCTAACACTAAAATTTATAATTTTTACTTTATTAACATTAAAGAATCCAACCCCCTTCTTAATGCAGGAATTCAGCTGGTAGGGTTGGCAAAACGTCCGGCCTCCAGATATTGTTGCTTGTTTGACTCACATCAGCCAGAGGCAATGCACTCTGCCCATGTTCATAGAATCATAGAATAGCAGAGTTGGAAAGGGTCCTGCGAGGGCATCCAGTCTAACCCCCTTCTTAATGCAGGAATCCACCTGGAATTCATCACAACATTTAAAGTCACAGGAGCCTTGCCTCTTTTGTATCTGTTCAAGAGGGCATGGCTCCTGCAGCTTTAAATGTTGTGATGAAGAGAGAATTTCACCAGGTGGTGCATGCATACAGATGATACCTGTTGCAATTTCCTTTTCTATGCAACTGTTAAAGATACAGGAGCCCTGTACTCCTTTGCATATGGTCACAAAGGGGGGCTGGTGACACTGATGTCAGTGGGGCTATGAATCCGTGTCAAGTTTCAGTTATAACCAATGAGAAATCTAAAACCCCATCCCCAAAATAGGTGCAGCACTTTGAAAAGCTCCTTTAGAGTTCTGGCTGAAACCCAGAGTGGATTCACCACCCCACTGACTTTGGAGTCACAAGCCGCTGCTGGATTGAGCATGTCTCGCTCCTGTAGATTGAACATATTCAAAGGAGTACAGGGCTCCTGTATCTTTAACAGTTGCATAGAAAAGGGAATTTCAGCAGGTGTCATTTATATATATGGACAACCTGCTGAAGTTCCCTCTTCATCACAACAGTGAAAGCTGCAGGAGCTATACTATTATTATTATTATTATTATTATTATTATTATTATTATTATTATTATTATTTATTTATTTATATAGCACCATCAATGTACATGGTGCTGTACAGAGTAAAACAGTAAATAGCAAGACTCTGCCGCATAGGCTTACAGTCTAATAAATAATAAATCTAATAATACTAAAGTGACCGCATTTAAAAGAGGGAAGGTCTCTTGTTATCCTTTACAAAAAGCCATGAAATTCAATGAACAAAAAACCTACGGTTTATAAAACAACGTTAAGGAAGTACACTTTTCCACCAAGCACCAAAAAGCGGGGAAATTGTGAGTTAAGGCTCGCCAGCCTTAACGCCACATCCTCCCTAAGGAGGCAGAAAGTACCAGTGAAATTCTCATTCTGCCAAAGCAGATAAACCATGAGGACAGGATGGAGAATAGGATATGCAGAGGTGACTGTGGGGTTGTGGCAAACTGATGACGAACAACTTAGAGCCACCTACTTCTTTTTTTGTTTAGAGCAGCCCTTCCCCAACCTGGTGCCCTCCAAAGGTGTTGGACTGCGACGACAGAGCAGGTAAGAAAACCCACCCCCACCTGCCTGGCCCTGCTGCCATGTAAGACCCAACCCACTTATGTGCTCCATCGTCAGTGGGCCCGGGCTTGAACTGAGTGCCCTGGTCCATCCGGAAGCTCAATTCAAGCCTAGGCCCAGGGACAACGGAGCAGGTAAGAACCCCCCCTCCCGCCTGGGCCCCTGCAGCACCGGCTTCAGGCAAGCCCCCACCCCAGCCCACCCCACTTACCTGCTCCGTCGTCGCTGGGCCCCGGCTTGAATCGAGCGCCCTGGTCCACCCAGAAACAAGTCCGCACCTGCAGCCTTGCTTCTGGGTGGACTCGGGGGCTCGATTCAAGCATGGGTTAGGCCATGACGGAGAAGGTAAGTGGTGGGGTGCGGGGGGTGTTTGTCTGGAGTTGCCACCACAACAGTTTGTGCAGTGGCTGCTCCAGGTAAGGGGCCAGGCAGGAGGGGGGTTGCCTGTAGCTGCCGCACTTTGTGCAGCGGTGGCAGCAGGTCCAGGTAAGGGGCCAGGTGGGGTGTGTGTGTTCTTACCTGCTCCGATGTCGCCTGACACAGGCTTGAATTGAGCCCCTGGGTCCACCCAGAAGCAAGGCTGCAAGTGTGGCCTTGCTTCCAGGTGCACCAGGGCGCTCAGTTCAAGCCCGGGCCCAACGACGACAGAGCAGGTAAGTGGGGTGGGGTAGGGGGGGCTTGCCTGGAGGCGCCACCCTACGTTCCCCATCCTGCTGTACCAGCATTCCTGACCATGGGACATACTGACTTGCAATGATGGATCACCGGAGTCCAACACCTTTGGAGGGCACCAGGTTGGGGAAGGGCTGCTCTAAACAAAAAAAGAAGTAGGTGGCTCTAAGTTGTTCGTAATCAGTTTTCCACAACCCCACAGTCACCTCTGCATATCCTGTTCTCCATCCTGTCCTCATGGTTTATCTGCTTTGGCAGAATGAGAATTTCTCTGGTACTTTCTGCCTCCTTGGGGAGGATGTGGCGTTAAGGCTGGTGAGCCTTAACTCCCAATGTCCCCGCTTTTTGGTGCTTGGTGGAAAAGTGTACGTCCTTAACGTTGTTTTATAAACCGTAGGTTTTTTGTTCATTGATATACAATATTGTCCATTCTGTCTGAGTTCCTGCCAAGACAAACAGTGCAGATAAGGGTTGCTGCTTTGCCATGGGTCCCTGGCACTTAAGGAGCAGGCAAGATCATTTTCACTGTGCGCATTTACCAGCACTTGCCCCTTTTGAGTTGCAGTGCATATGGGTCCTAAATACATGAGCAAAATGAATCCACCACCTTAATCACTATCAATGTAGTCAATGTTCCAATGCTGTTCCAAGTGGCTAAAAGTTATCAATATTGCATATGCTGAACTAGAACAAAATAGACTTTGGTACCTGCTCTGGGCAGGATCTACATTGGTGCTTCATAACGGTTTATAACAGTATTGACAACTGTTTGGGCCCAGGACACATTCCATATACTAGCTGGAAGAATTGCACAATGTAAGAGTACTAGTTTGTCTGGAGGATGCCATGATGTTTTTGTATGATTTGTGGTTGTTTTATGCCAATAAAGGTACATTGAATTGAAATTGAATTGAATTACTGTTTCCAAACCTCTTTCAAAGTGTTATATTGTGCTTGGTGTATATCTGGCCCTGGTCTCTAAAACCTGATCAGAATGCCAATACTACAGCTCCGGTCTTCCACCCAATTTCAGGGGTGTGGGGAGATGGGGAGAGAAAAATTCTCCCAGGTCTAGAAGATCTATTTTTGAATATGTTCCAAATTATCGTGCTTTAAAAAAACACCAAAAAAGCTTTATAGCCATATTAATAAATCAGGTCATTCAATCCCCTGTGATTTTCATAAGTATGCCTAATACATAAACATGTTTAATTGTTTATTTTTTAAAAACCAGATGGACCTAGTATGATGGTGTGGTATTGTGGTAGGTAAGTGAATTGCATGTTGGGAGTTGTAGTAGAGGCATGGAGGGGAGCTGGGAGGAAGAGGAAGTGAAGGGTGGAGTCAGGTTTCAGTTTGCTGGCTTCAGCGTGTTTGCTGGTTTCAGTTTGCTGGCTTCAGCGTGTTTGCTGGTTTCAGTTTCAGTCTAGGCCGAGAATAAAGTAGTGTTTAAGAAGAAGTCTCTGGTGTCTTAAGATTCTTGCAATACAACAAATTGGCGACGAAGGTAGGATGGCTCTTCTACCTTTGACTCCCCCACCACCTTTCCTCCAAATTCCGGCTGAGCCAGTTGTTCCCTTTGCTTCTTGGATTAGAATGTTTGATACCTATGTGCTGGATATTCATGATAAGGAACTTCCAGAGGCAAGGAAGCGTGCATTACCCATCCAGTGCTTGGGAGCAGAAGCTCAGAGAACCTTCTATAATTTACCTGTTGTGGATAATAAATATGAGACAGCTTTGGCTGCTTTAAGAAACTTTTTTGTAGGGTGACCATATGAACGGATTTGCCTGGATTTGTCCAGGATTTTGAAGACAAATCTGGGAGGGGGAGGGGAAATCCTGGTTGAGCCGTGGGCTACTGCCTGCACTGGCTCTAAGTGTGCTTTTTTGCTATGGGTTTATGGGAGGGTTTATTTAAGGTGCTAAAAGTCCTTAGCAGTTCAGAGGCTCGCAAAATGATGCGAGACAATTCATCCCAAGACAAGGCACTTGGCTCTATGGTACCTAAAGTCATCTTTGTTTGACCATTCAATCCAGAATACAGGGGAGACTTGAACTCAGCTACGTCATAGTTCCACACTGCATTTCTATTGACTCGAATGCTTTGCACTTTTCTAGAAAGGACAGCTAGTAATTTCTTTCTACTTACATATGCTTCTGGGAGTTCTCCCTGTATTTGTATCTCTAAGTAGAAGGTTTGGTCTAGGTCCTGACAAGGAAGGAGGGCTTTAAGAACTACTCTCATCCACTCTTGGCAATTGGCATTTCTGAGGTTGTTCATGTTGATGCTGTGTTCTAACACTGCAGCATCTCCTGGGGAGGCACTAATCCTTACTAATTAGGTCAAGTCTACTGCATCTACAGTGGGATAGCTTTGCCAGACTTTGGCTAGCCATGCTACAACTGTCTCTCTATTGAGGGGCCCCAATTGGTCGGCAATGGCTTTGGCTTGGCTTGGAGTCCATTGACTGGCCTCTATGATGGTTTCTCTAGAAGTCCTGCCATTCACATGGGTTCTTTCTACAACTTTGCTTGTGACTGGGGCCATGGGCTGAGGATCCTGCCATTCTGGGCTAACCAGACTTTCTGGCCAGGTTTCTAGGGGTGCTGCACTCTCTGTTTGGGTAGGAGGGAACAGTTCATAATCTTCTAGCCCTTCAATTTGCACAGCGGCAATTACACCTTGGTGCACTTTCAGCTTTGCCTTTAATGCTTGGATTTGCTTCTCACAGTGCTCATGACTAGTGCTTGCTTTGGCTTGCCGATTTTGATCTGCTAGGAAGCGGGCGGCTGCTTGTGCTTGGTCAAGCTGGGCTTGGAGTTTGCTGATTTTAAACTGGGCTTGCTCTGCTGCTGCTTTACATTGATCTCTATTTTCTTGGGTATCTTTGATGAGAGCTGCTATTTTAACATGTTCCGCTACAGAATTACACTCCATTCTTCCTATTCTGTTTGCTAAAATTTGATTTTTCTTCTCTAATTTTGTGCACTTTTCTTTGTGTGCTTCTGCTTGCTGTTCCAGTTTTTAACTGAGCTTTGCATATCCAGACATGTACACCACAATGCCCAAGCAGCAAGAGACTCTTTTTGGCTGCCACGAGGTAATTGCTTTGCATACACATCTGCATAGGCCTCACACATTGTTTGAACTGGATCTTCAGTTTTAAAACATTCTGGTTTCCATGGGCAATTACCTTTCTCTATCATCCACTGCTGTAGTAGGGACTTTGCACTTTCTCGTTTGAGGAAAGATTCTCCCTTGGTAACTTGGGAGATATCTTCTCTCTCTCTTGAAATGCTACTGATATGGTGTACTGTGCCTTTAATAGACTTGTACACTCTCCATGCTATAACTATTATGCAACAGATTCCTACTACCATTGTGGCTGTGATGGACTCCCATGAAGGGTGGGCCAAATCTATGTATTGCTGCATCTTTGCAATCTGGTTTGCTACTTCCGACTTTGCTTGCTTGACTGCTGATTATGCTCACTGCTTGCGCTAAACTGCATTCCGTGGGTGGCAGAGACTTGTCCTAGTCTCCCCCCCCCCCCCCCGTTGCTACTCTGATTGAACTAGAATTGCTATTCTCAAAAGTCCTTGGACTGTGCGCTTTTCCTCACGCTAGTCCTAAGACTACTCAAGTAGACTTCTGTATGGCAGCAGAATCTACAACAAAATGTGGTCCCTTATGGTGTTCATCCCAACACCTTAAGGCAACTCAGCTGTGGCTTTGGCTTGAGCGTAGAGAGAATTGCTCGCCCTGTCTTTAGGACCAAATCTCAAACTACCGCTCCCCAGAACCAAACTAAAACTCTGCAGGATTCTGTGCTTCTGGTTCAAAAGGGAGAGAGAACTAGCCTCCTTCTTCCCTCTAACTTGAGGGTTTTTTGTATGATCTTATCTAAAGATCTACTTACTATGGGAACAAAAGAGGGTGATTTGGGATGATGGCTGTACTTGATGCAGCCTGGAGTTCAGCAACAGGGCTATATTAGCATGTGTATGACCAGGTAAAACTCTTGCCATCCAGCATTCATATTCTGCTTAGTTTTACCCCTACTTTTGTCTCTGGGGAATGCATTCGAAGAAGTCTATCAGGAAATGGTTTCTTGACCTAGGCCTTCTGTGAATGCTCTCAGTCTGTAGGTGGGGTTTTGGGTCGCATCAAAATGGAGTCAGTACTGCTCACAGAAGCTACCTTGTAACAATTGGCAAGAAAAGTCAGGGTGAATCCCTGACTTTTCTACCATAAAGTTTTTTGGGAAAGCCCCGTGGTGGCAATGAGGTGTCTGCTGTGTCATATAACCAACACGGGACCGCGGACGGACTCAGGTAAGACCCCCCTCCCCCTTACCTGGCTCTGCCGCCATCGCGGCACAGGCGGTGGCGGCAGGGCCAGGTAAACCCCCCTCCCTCCTCTCCCTTACCTGCGTCCGTCCGCGGTCGCGCGGCTGCTTCAACTGAGCCCGAGGACTCCACCAGGAAGACTAGGCCACAACTAGCGAAGGTACCTGCTCTGGGCAGGATCTACATTGGTGTTTTATAACGGTTTATAACAGTATTGACAACTGTTTGGGCCCAGGACACATTCCATATACTAGCTGGAAGAATTGCACAATGTAAGAGTACTAGTTTGTCTGGAGGATGGCATGATGTTTTTGTATGATTTGTGGTTGTTTTATGCCAATAAAGGTACATTGAATTGAAATTGAATTGAATTACTGTTTTCAAACCGCTTTCAAAGTGTTATATTGTGCTTGGTGTATATCTGGCCCTGGTCTCTAAAACCTGATCAGAATGCCAATACTACAGCTCCGGTCTTCCACCCAATTTCAGGGGTGTGGGGAGATGGGGAGAGAAAAATTCTTCCAGGTCTAGAAGATCTATTTTTGAATATGTTCCAAATTATCGTGCTTTAAAAAAACACCAAAAAAGCTTTATAGCCATATTAATAAATCAGGTCATTCAATCCCCTGTGATTTTCATAAGTATGCCTAATACATAAACATGTTTAATTGTTTATTTTTTAAAAACCAGATGGACCTAGTATGATGGTGTGATATTGTGGTAGGTAGGTGAATTGCATGTTGGGAGTTGTAGTAGAGACATGGAGGGGAGCTGGGAGGAAGAGGAAGTGAAGGGTGGAGTCAGGTTTCAGTTTGCTGGCTTCAGTGTGTTTGCTGGTTTCAGTTTCAGTCTAGGCCGAGAATAAAGTAGTGTTTAAGAAGAAGTCTCTTGCGTCTTAAGATTCTTGCAATACAACAAATTGACGACGAAGGTAGGATGGCTCTTCTACCTTTGACTCCCCCACCACCTTTCCTCCAAATTCCGGCTGAGCCAGTTGTTCCCTTTGTTTCTTGGATTAGAATGTTTGATACCTATGTGCTAGCTATTCATGATAAGGAACTTCCAGAGGCAAGGAAGCGTGCATTACCCATCCAGTGCTTGGGAGCAGAAGCTCAGAGAACCTTCTATAATTTACCTGTTTATTTATTAAATTTATTTATTTATAAAATTTATATACCGCCCCATAGCCGAAGCTCCCAGGGCGGTTTACAAAAGTTAAAAACAGTAAATATTAAAAAGTATACATTTAAAAACAACAGTTGCTTTCCAACCTCTGAGCACTTCTATGGCTTCTGCTTTGTGTGAATTGTTTGATGTTTCTTAAGGTGGCTGCTCTGACTAAAGCTCTTTCCACACTCTAGGCATTTGTAGGGCTCCTCCCCTTTATGAATTCTTTGATGTTGCTTAAGCAGTGTGCTGCTCGCATAGCTTTTTCCGCACTCTAGGCATTTGTAGTGTTTCTCCCCTGTGTGAATTCTTCGATGTTGATTAAGGTGGCTCCTCTCACTGAAGCTCTTTCCGCACTCTAGGCATTCATTGTGCTTCTCCCCTGTGTGAATTCTTTGATGTAGCACTAGGTACGTGCTGCGAGCAAAGCTCTTTCCGCACTCTGAGCAGTTATAGGGCTTCTCCCCTTTGTGAATTCTTTTATGTCGATTAAGGTGGCTCCTCTGACAGAAGCTCTTTCCTCACTCCAGGCATTCATACGGCTTCTCCCCTGTGTGAGTCCTTTGATGTCTTTTACAATCTGTTCTCTGAGGAAAGCTTTTTCCACACTCTACGCATTTATAGGGCTTCTCCCCTGGGTGATTTCTTTGATGTTGATTAAGGGTGTTGCTCTGACTGAATCTCTTTCCGCACTCTAGGCATTGATATGGCTTCTCCGTGGTGTGAATTCTTTGATGTTTCTTAAGGTCTGTGCTGTGAGCAAAGGTCTTTCCGCATTCCAGGCATTCATAGGGCTTCTCCCCTGTGTGAATTCTTTGATGTTGATTACGGTTGCTGATCTTACCGAAGCTTTTTCCGCACTCCAGGCATTCATAGGGCTTCTCCCCTGTGTGAATTCTTTGATGCACCTTACCTGTTGTGGATAATAAATATGAGACAGCTTTGGCTGCTTTAAGAAACTTTTTTGTAGGGTGACCATATGAACGGATTTGCCTGGATTTGTCCAGGATTTTGAAGACAAATCTGGGAGGGGGAGGGGAAATCCTGGTTGAGCCGTGGGCTACTGCCTGCACTGGCTCGAAGTGTGCTTTTTTGCTATGGGTTTATGGGAGGGTTTATTTAAGGTGCTAAAAGTCCTTAGCAGTTCAGAGGCTCGCAAGATGATGCGAGACAATTCATCCCAAGACAAGGCACTTGGCTCTATGGTACCTAAAGTCATCTTTGTTTGACCATTCAATCCAGAATACAGGGGAGACTTGAACTCAGCTACGTCATAGTTCCACACTGCATTTCTATTGACTCGAATGCTTTGCACTTTTCTAGAAAGGACAGCTAGGAATTTCTTTCTACTTACATATGCTTCTGGGAGTTCTCCCTGAATTTGTATCTCTAAGTAGAAGGTTTGGTCTAGGTCCTGACAAGGAAGGAGGGCTTTAAGAACTACTCTCATCCACTCTTGGCAATTGGCATTTCTGAGGTTGTTCATGTTGATGCTGTGTTCTAACACTGCAGCATCTCCTGGGGAGGCACTAATCCTTACTAATTAGGTCAAGTCTACTGCATCTACAGTGGGATAGCTTTGCCAGACTTTGGCTAGCCATACTACAACTGTCTCTCTATTGAGGGGCCCCAATTGGTCGGCAATGGCTTTGGCTTGGCTTGGAGTCCATTGACTGGCCTCTATGATGGTTTCTCTAGAAGTCCTGCCATTCACATGGGTTCTTTCTACAACTTTGCTTGTGACTGGGGCCATGGGCTGAGGATCCTGCCATTCTGGGCTAACCAGACTTTCTGGCCGGGTTTCTAGGGGTGCTGCACTCTCTGTTTGGGTAGGAGGGAACAGTTCATAATCTTCTAGCCCTTCAATTTGCACAGCGGCAATTACACCTTGGTGCACTTTCAGCTTTGCCTTTAATGCTTGGATTTGCTTCTCACAGTGCTCATGACTAGTGCTTGCTTTGGCTTGCCGATTTTGATCTGCTAGGAAGCGGGCGGCTGCTTGTGCTTGGTCAAGCTGGGCTTGGAGTTTGCTGATTTTAAACTGGGCTTGCTCTGCTGCTGCTTTACATTGATCTCTATTTTCTTGGGTATCTTTGATGAGAGCTGCTATTTTAACATGTTCCGCTACAGAATTACACTCCATTCTTCCTATTCTGTTTGCTAAAATTTGATTTCTCTTCTCTAATTTTGTGCACTTTTCTTTGTGTGCTTCTGCTTGCTGTTTCCAGTTTTTAACTGAGCTTTGCATATCCAGACATGTACACCACAATGCCCAAGCAGCAAGAGACTCTTTTTGGCTGCCACGAGGTAATTGCTTTGCATACACATCTGCATAGGCCTCGCACATTGTTTGAACTGGATCTTCAGTTTTAAAACATTCTGGTTTCCATGGGCAATTACCTTTCTCTATCATCCACTGCTGTAGTAGGGACTTTGCACTTTCTCGTTTGAGGAAAGATTCTCCCTTGGTAACTTGGGAGATATCTTCTCTCTCTCTTGAAATGCTACTGATATGGTGTACTGTGCCTTTGATAGACTTGTACACTCTCCATGCTATAACTATTATGCAACAGATTCCTACTACCATTGCGGCTGTGATGGACTCCCATGAAGGGTGGGCCAAATCTATGTATTGCTGCATCTTTGCAATCTGGTTTGCTACTCCTGACTTTGCTTGCTTGACTGCTGATTATGCTCACTGCTTGCGCTAAACTGCATTCCGTGGGTGGCAGAGACTTGTCCTAGTCTCCCCCCGTTGCTACTCTGATTGAACTAGAATTGCTATTCTCAAAAGTCCTTGGACTGTGCGCTTTTCCTCACGCTAGTCCTAAGACTACTCAAGTAGACTTCTGTATGGCAGCAGAATCTACAACAAAATGTGGTCCCTTATGGTGTTCATCCCAACACCTTAAGGCAACTCAGCTGTGGCTTTGGCTTGAGCGTAGAGAGAATTGCTCGCCCTGTCTTTAGGACCAAATCTCAAACTACCGCTCCCCAGAACCAAACTAAAACTCTGCAGGATTCTGTGCTTCTGGTTCAAAAGGGAGAGAAAACTAGCCTCCTTCTTCCCTCTAACTTGAGGGTTTTTTGTATGATCTTATCTAAAGATCTACTTACTATGGGAACAAAAGAGGGTGATTTGGGATGATGGCTGTACTTGATGCAGCCTGGAGTTCAGCAACAGGGCTATATTAGCATGTGTATGACCAGGTAAAACTCTTGCCATCCAGCATTCATATTCTGCTTAGTTTTACCCCTACTTTTGTCTCTGGGGAATGCATTCGAAGAAGTCTATCAGGAAATGGTTTCTTGACCTAGGCCTTCTGTGAATGCTCTCAGTCTATAGGTGGGGTTTTGGGTCGCATCAAAATGGAGTCAGTACTGCTCACAGAAGCTACCTTGTAACAATTGGCAAGAAAAGTCAGGGTAAATCCCTGACTTTTCTACCATAAAGTTTTTTGGGAAAGCCCCGTGGTGGCAATGAGGTGTCTGCTGTGTCATATAACCAACACGGGACCGCGGATGGACTCAGGTAAGACCCCCCTCCCCCTTACCTGGCTCTGCCGCCATCGCGGAACAGGCGGCAGCAGGGCCAGGTAAACCCCCCTCCCTCCTCTCCCTTACCTGCATCCGTACGCGGTCCCGCGGCTGCTTCAACTGAGCCCGAGGACTCAACCAGGAAGACTAGGCTGCAGTTGCGGCCTAGTCTTCCTGGTTGAATCCTCGAGCTCAATTGAAGCAGCCCGGGACCACAGACAGACTCAGGTAAGACCCCCCCTCCCCCTTGGTCCCTTAACTGGCTCTGCCGCCATCGCCGCAGGTAAAAAAACCCTCCCTCCTCTCCCTTACCTGCATCCGTACGCGGTCCCGCAGCTGCTTCAACTGAGCCTGAGGACTCCACCAGGAAGACTAGGCCACAACTAGCGAAGGAGACACCCATATACAATATTGTCCATTTTGTCTGAGTTCCTGCCAAGACAAACAGTGCAGATAAGGGTTGGTGCTTTGCCATGGGTCCCTGGCACTTAAGGAGCAGGCAAGATCGTTTTCACTGTGCGCATTTACCAGCACTTGCCCCTTTTGAGTTGCAGTGCATATGGGTCCTAAATATAGGAGCAAAATGAATCCACCACCTTAATCGCTATCAATGTAGTCAATGTTCCAATGGTGTTCCAAGTGGCTAAAAGTTATCAATATTGCATATGCTGAACTAGAACAAAATAGACTTTGGTACTGGCTCTGGGCAGGATCTACATTGGTGCTTTATAACGGTTTATAACAGTATTGACAACTGTTTGGGCCCAGGACACATTCCATATAGTAGCTGGAAGAATTGCACAATGTAAGAGTACTAGTTTGTCTGGAGGATGCCATGATGTTTTTGTATGATTTGTGGTTGTTTTATGCCAATAAAGGTACAATGATTTGAAATTGAATTGAATTACTGTTTCCAAACCGCTTTCAAAGTGTTATATTGTGCTTGGTGTATATCTGGCCCTGGTCTCTAAAACCTGATCAGAATGCCAATACTACAGCTCCGGTCTTCCACCCAATTTCAGAGGTGTGGGGAGATGGGGAGAGAAAAATTCTTCCAGGTCTAGAAGATCTATTTTTGAATATGTTCCAAATTATCGTGCTTTAAAAAAACACCAAAAAAGCTTTATAGCCATATTAATAAATCAGGTCATTCAATCCCCTGTGATTTTCATAAGTATGCCTAATACATAAACATGTTTAATTGTTTATTTTTTAAAAACCAGATGGACCTAGTATGATGGTGTGGTATTGTGGTAGGTAGGTGAATTGCATGTTGGGAGTTGTAGTAGAGGCATGGAGGGGAGCTGGGAGGAAGAGGAAGTGAAGGGTGGAGTCAGGTTTCAGTTTGCTGGTTTCAGTTTGCTGGCTTCAGTTTCAGTCTAGGCCGAGAATAAAGTAGTGTTTAAGAAGAAGTCTCTTGCGTCTTAAGATTCTTGCAATACAACAAATTGACGACGAAGGTAGGATGGCTCTTCTACCTTTGACTCCCCCACCACCTTTCCTCCAAATTCCGGCTGAGCCAGTTGTTCCCTTTGCTTCTTGGATTAGAATGTTTGATACCTATGTGCTGGATATTCATGATAAGGAACTTCCAGAGGCAAGGAAGCGTGCATTACCCATCCAGTGCTTGGGAGCAGAAGCTCAGAGAACCTTCTATAATTTACCTGTTGTGGATAATAAATATGAGACAGCTTTGGCTGCTTTAAGAAACTTTTTTGTAGGGTGACCATATGAACGGATTTGCCTGGATTTGTCCAGGATTTTGAAGACAAATCTGGGAGGGGGAGGGGAAATCCTGGTTGAGCCGTGGGCTACTGCCTGCACTGGCTCTAAGTGTGCTTTTTTGCTATGGGTTTATGGGAGGGTTTATTTTAGGTGCTAAAAGTCCTTAGCAGTTCAGAGGCTCGCAAGATGATGCGAGACAATTCATCCCAAGACAAGGCACTTGGCTCTTTTTTTTTATATATAATAATTTTTATTCATTTTCAACACTATATAAACATAGATAAACATTTCCAAAATATAACTGAAACAAACACAATAAGAAAAAAATACATCAAATATCTGCTGCATACATATTGAATAATTGTTGAGTACAAATATCAAAAACTATTACATATGCCTTATCACACTACAACATCTTCATTCTTAACATAAAAGTGCACCCCCCACCTCGGGATCATTCTTGAGTCCAAAATCTAATCATTTCTTCTGCTGGTGGTTTCCCACTTCCCTTAGTAAACACGAACACTAGGAACTGTTTCCAGATTCCTTCGAACTCATTTATTTTAGTTACGCCTTTTCTCCACTTAATATTGCATGTCAGTTTATCATTAATGGCTATGTCCCATACTACTTTATACCATTCCTCAATAGAATATTCCCCTTGGATCTTCCAGTTCCTAGCTATCATCAATCGTGCTGCAACCAACAAACTCGATATCAGCTCTATAGTTCCTTTTCCACACTTTATATCTTCAAATAGTGACAGCAATGCTATTTTTGGTGTTTGTTCTATTTTCATTCCCACTATTTCTTCAATTTCTAAAAACACCATCTTCCATAATCTTTGTACATATTTGCATTGCCACCACATATGTAAATACGTTCCTTTTTCCCCACATCCTCTCCAACAATTTGCTGAATGTTGATCACTTATCTTATTCAATCTAACCGGGGTTAGGTACCACCTCCATAAAATTTTAAAATAATTCTCCTTTATTCTTACTGATAATCTTCTCAACACTCTTTGTTTCCATAGTCCCTCCCAGCTCTGTCGCCCTATTTGTATCTTCAAATCTGATTCCCAAATCATTTTCTCTGTATTCTCTCTAAACTCCTTCTCTAACAATATTTTATATATTTCACTCATTAATCCTTTTGAAATTATACTACCTCCTTTTCCTTTCTCCTTACTTACTAAAGGCACTTGGCTCTATGGTACCTAAAGTCATCTTTGTTTGACCATTCAATCCAGAATACAGGGGAGACTTGAACTCAGCTACGTCATAGTTCCACACTGCATTTCTATTGACTCGAATGCTTTGCACTTTTCTAGAAAGGACAGCTAGGAATTTCTTTCTACTTACATATGCTTCTGGGAGTTCTCCCTGAATTTGTATCTCTAAGTAGAAGGTTTGTTCTAGGTCCTGACAAGGAAGGAGGGCTTTAAGAACTACTCTCATCCACTCTTGGCAATTGGCATTTCTGAGGTTGTTCATGTTGATGCTGTAGCATCTAACACTGCAGCATCTCCTGGGGAGGCACTAATCCTTACTAATTAGGTCAAGTCTACTGCATTTACAGTGGGATAGCTTTGCCAGACTTTGGCTAGCCATGCTACAACTGTCTCTATTGAGGGGCCCCAATTGGTCGGCAATGGCTTTGGCTTGGCTTTGGAGTCCATTGACTGTCCTCTATAATGGTTTCTCTAGAAGTCCTGCCATTCACATGGGTTCTTTCTACAACTTTGCTTGTGACTGGGGCCATGGGCTGAGGATGCTGCCATTCTGGGCTCACCAGACTTTCTGGCCAGGTTTCTAGGGGTGCTGCACTCTCTGTTTGGGTAGGAGGGAACAGTTCATAATCTTCTAGCTCTTCAATTTGCACAGCGGCAATTACACCTTGGTGCACTTTCAGCTTTGCCTTTAATGCTTGGATTTGCTTCTCACAGTGCTCATGACTAGTGCTTGCTTTGGCTTGCCGATTTTGATCTGCTAGGAAGCGGGCGGCTGCTTGTGCTTGGTCAAGCTGGGCTTGGAGTTTGCTGATTTTAAACTGGGCTTGCTCTGCTGCTGCTTTACATTGATCTCGGTTGGACTACTGCAACCTTCTTCTCCCTGGCCTTCCTTCTTCTCTCATTAGTCCATTGGTTTTTGTTCACCACTCTGCTGCTAAGATCATCTTCTAGGCTCGCCGCTCTGACCATGTAACTCCACTTCTGAAATCTCTTCATTGGCTTCCAATTCAATTCAGAATCCAATATAAACTTCTCCTGTTGACCTACAAAGCTTTTCACTATCTAGCTCCTTCCTATCTCTCCTCTCTCATCTCACACTATTGCCCCGCTCGTGCTCTTCGCTCCTCTGATGCCATGTTTCTGGCCTGCCGAAGGGTCTCTACTTCCCTTGCTCGGCTTCCTCCATTTTCTTCTGCTGCCCCTTATGCCTGGAACGCTCTACCAGAACATTTGAGAACTACAAGTTCAACCGCAGCTTTTAAAGCTCAGCTAAAAACTTTTCTTTTTCCTAAAGCTTTTAAAACTTGATTTTGTTCTGACTTTATACTGTTAGTTTTACCCTACCCAGTGCCTGTTTACCCTACCCTGTGCCTGTTTGCATTCTCTTCCCCTCCTTATTGTTTTATTATGGTTTTATTAGAATGTAAGCCTATGCGGCAGGGTCTTGCTATTTACTGTTTTACTCTGTACAGCACCATGTACATTGATGGTGCTATATAAATAAATTAATAATAATAATAATAATAATAATCATCATCATCATTATCATCATCATCATCTCTATTTTCTTGGGTATCTTTGATGAGAGCTGCTATTTTAACATGTTCTGCTACAGAAGTACACTCCATTCTTATTCTGTTTGCTAAAATTTGATTTTTCTTCTCTAACTTTGAGCACTTTTCTTTGTATGCTTCTGCTTGCTGTTTCCAGTTTTTAACTGAGCTTTGCATATCCAGACATGTACACCACAATGCCCTAGCAGCAAGAGACTCTTTTTGGCTGCCACGAGGTAATTGCTTTGTATACACATCTGCATAGGCCTCTGCATAGGCCAATGATCCAGTTCATTGTTTGAACTGGATCTTCAGTTTTAAAACATTCTGGTTTCCTCCGGCAATTACCTTTCTCTATCACCCACTGCTGTAGTAGGGACTTTGCACTTTCTCGTTTGAGGAAAGATTCTCCCTTGGTAACTTGGGAGATATCTTCTCTCTCTCTTGAAATGCTACTGATATGGTGTACTGTGCCTTTGATAGACTTGTACACTCTCCATGCTATAACTATTATGCAACAGATTCCTACTACCATTGCGGCTGTGATGGACTCAATCTATGTATTGCTGCATCTTTGCAATCTGGTTTGCTACTCCCGACTTTGCTTGCTTGACTGCTGATTATGCTCACTGCTTGCGCTAAACTGCATTCTGTGGGTGGCAGAGACTTGTCCTAGTCTCCCCCTGTTGTCCAGGATTTTGATGACAAATCTGGGAGGGGGAGGGTAAATCCTGGTTGAGCCGCGGGCTCTAGTGAAGCTGGGATGGGCCGCGACGGACTCAGGTAAGACCCCCCTCCCCCTTGGTCCCTTCCCTGGCTCTGCCGCCGTCGCCGAATGGGCCACCCCCCCAATCCTCTTCGCCTCCGCCTTAAGGGCAGGTGAAGGCCCCCCTCGCTCCACTCCTGCTTCTCAGGTTCGAGGAGAAGCAGAACACATCCCTACTATTCTGTGCTTCTGTTTCAAAGGGGAGAGAGAGCTAGCCTTCTTCTTCCCTCTAACTTTAGGGTTTTTTGTATGATCTTATCTAAAGATCTACTTACTATGGGAACAAAAGAGGGTGATTTGGGATGATGGCTGTACTTGATGCAGCCTGGAGTTCAGCAACAGGGCTATATTAGCATGTGTATGACCAGGTAAAATTCTTGCCATCCAGCATTCATGTTCTGCTTAGTTTTACCCCTGCTTTTGTCTCTGGGGAATGCATTCTCTGGGGAATGCATTCGTCGCCGAATGGGCTGGCCTCCCAATCATCTTCGCTTCTGCATTAAGGGCAAATCTTTTTGATGACAAATCTTGGAGGGGGAGGGGATATCCAGATTTCCCCCCCCAAAGGGCAGCTCTAATGGGAATTAACAAAAATGCTTATAACTCTGTCATTTTTTAAGATAAAGACACGAAACTTGGCATGATGGTAGCTATTAGGAAGGGCTTTAGTCATACCAAATTTGAAACAGATCCGTGCATCCATTGATTTTTTAGGATTTTTTTTAAAATTGAGGTTTTAAAATTATTTTTAAAA
The DNA here is from genome assembly GCF_023053635.1 of Elgaria multicarinata webbii. Lineage (NCBI taxonomy): Eukaryota > Metazoa > Chordata > Lepidosauria > Squamata > Anguidae > Elgaria > Elgaria multicarinata. The sequence continues at coordinate 90,216,868 of NC_086172.1, forward strand.
TCGTCATTTTTAAAGATAAAGAGATGAAACTTTGCACCATGATAGAATTTAGGTAGAGCTTTAGCCACACCAAATTTGAAACAGATCTGTTCATCCATTGATTTTTTTGGATTTTTTTAAAATTGAAATTTTAAAATTATTATTTTTAAACTGTCGTTTTTAAAGATAAAGAGCTGAAAGTTGGCACCATGATAGCGTTTAGGTAGAGCTTTAGCCGTTCCAAATTTGAAACAGATCTGTTCATCCACTGACTTTTAGGATTTTTTTTAATTTGAGGATTTAAATTATTTTTAAAATATATTATTTATAATTAATAAAGATAAAGAGATGAAACTTGGCACCATGATTGCTCTTAAGAAGGACTTTAGCTATGCCAAGTTTGAAACAGATCTGTCCATCCATTGAGTTTTAGTTTTTTTAAAAAAAGTTTGAGGTTTTAAAATTATTTTTTAAAAATGACATTTTTAAAAGATAAAGGGCTGAAAGTTGGCACCATGATAGTTCTTAAGGAGATTTAGCCATGTCAGGTTTGAATCACATCTGTTCATCCATTTTTTTAAAGGATTTTTTAAAAAGTTCTAAGTTTTAAAATTATTGTGTTTTAAAACTGCTGGAGCCATATCCTTCAAATTCAGGTTTTCGAACCCCCTCTTTGGGGTTTTGCATATTGAGCAGTTTCAGCCCTTAGCATTAAGGGGATCTCCAGTCTTTATTTAAACTGCCACAACACCCACCCTAATGTTAGAGTAGAGAAACTTGTGACAATTATACACAAGCTTTTTTAAAAAAATAGAAATTAAAAAAGGCACCCATTCGGCCGGCCAGTAGCAAACCCTGTTAACAACAACAGCAGCTTGCAATGAGTGAAGATACAGTCAAAAAAGATATTTGAGGGAAGGGGAGACTGTAACACACAAAGCATAGCAAAAGCTTCAAAGTACAGTAAAACCTACAAAAGTGAAGTTAATTTCAGATACATTGAATCTCTCACTTGTTCTTTATTTCAGTGATTTTAACATTAAGATGCTATATAGAACAGATTTGTCTTAAATATGTGCTGTAAAATCAAACATGTGACCAAGGCTATGTTTGGGTGGGGACGCCCCCTTGGTGCTGGACACACCGCCTTGGGGGGCCGACCATGTTGTCATCCTTTTTTGTTTCCAAAATATGCTCACCCTATTTTTTGTCCCTAAAGTTAATATTGCGGCAGAACACTATAAATTTTGCCAGCAGGGGAAGAAAGAAGGAGAAACTACAGATTAGGGGTGTGCACGGACCCCCCAATCCTCTTCAAAGCCGATCTGCAAATTGCAGATCAGGTCTGCTCCGCCCCGCCTCGATCCGCCTGGGGGCTGCTCCGCTGTGGAGCTCTGGCTCCGAATCAGAGCTCCACAGTGGTGGGGAGTGGCGTCAGGTAAGGCCCCCCTTCCTCCTCCCCCTTACCTATGTCCGTCGTGGCCCATCCCAGCTTCACTAGAGCCCGCGGCTCAACCAGGAACTGTAGGCCAGGCCTACACTTCCTGGTTGAGCCGCGGGCTCTAGTGAAGCTGGGATGGGCCGCAACAGACTCAGGTAAGACCCCCCCCTCCGCCTTGGTCCCTTACCTGGCTCTGCCGCCGTCACCGCATGGGCAGCGGCAGGGCCAGGTAAACCCCCTCCTTCCTCTCCCATACATGCGTCTCTGGTGTCTTAAGATTGCAGTTGCGGCCTAGTCTTCCTGGTTGAGTCCTCGGGTTCAATTGAAGCAGCCACGGGACCGCGGACGGACTCAGGTAATACCCCCCTCCCCCTTGGTCCCTTACCTGGCTCTGCCACGGGGCTGCAGAAAAGCCGGGCCATAAGTCCATGGAGGACTTAGCCCGGCCTGACCCTGGAATCCCCTCTACGTCATCTGATGCACAGGAGGGAGACCGGGCCTCACACCATGCTAACTCCTTGTCTCAACTCATTGAGTTGATGTTAGATACTGGCTCTGCAGTCTCCATTCTGCCCAAGGCTATTTATATGCAATACTTCAGTATCTCACCAGTTACAGCACTTAAATTGTGTCTTATAAGTTATTAAAGGAATCCAGTTTCAGTTCTGGGTTGTGTATCAGCAAAAGTAGAATTTGAGACAAATTGTGTGGCAGCTGAGTTCTACATTGTACCAGAGGGAACACCCATCCTGGGCAGAGATTTTTTTGTTGCACTGCGCATGCAAGTACTTAATGGGACTATCACCTCAATATCACCTGACACTACCACAGTTCATACTTCGCTTGCAACCATAATAGCTCACAAAACTGAGGAAGACTTTGGCTGTGCAAAGGGCTTCATTCACAAAGTTAAAATTAAACACAACGTGAGGTCAGTACAACAGAAACTACGCCGGTTACCATTTGCTGTGAGAGACGCTGTATCACAGGAAATAAAAAAATTAGTACAGAATGACATCATTGAGGCTATTGATTCTTCTGAGTGGGGTTCCCCAATTGTTGTGATTACAAAGAAAACAGGAAATATCCGTCTGTGTGTGGACTTGAGGGAGCCAAACAAGGCAGTGGTAGTTGATAGCCACCCACTCCCTCACATAGAAGAAGTCTTTACTGAACTGCGGGGTGCCACATTATTTTCCACCCTTGACCTACGAACTGCTTATCATCATGAGGACAGTAGAGATCTCACTGCATTCATCACCCATGAGGGCTTGTTTCGTTTTAAACGTGTCCCATATGGTTTAGCATCAGCCTCCAGTGCCTTTCAGAAGATGATGTCTCTGATCCTTAAGAATCAGCCAGGGCTCCAGGGCTATCTAGATGACATCATTGTATTTGGACAGACCCCAGCACAACATGACAAACATCTACAAACTGTTTTGCAGTGTATAACAGATGCAGGACTAAAGTTTAACTTTTCCAAATGTGTGTTCAGACAGAAGGAGTTACCTTTCCTTGGACATATTATATCACAAAATGGATTGAAACCTGATCCTGACCATGTCAAGGCAGTTACAGAAGCCCCCCCCCCTAAAGATATCCAAACACTGCGCTCCTTCTTAGGCCTTACATCTTGGTATGCAAAATTTGTGCCAGATTATGCATCTGTAGTAGAACCACTACGTCAGTTGCTTCGTGGATCTACACCCTGGATGTGGACATTGGCTGCACAAACCAGCTTTGAGACAGTGAAATCACTGATTGTACATAGTCCAGCATTGTCCTTATTTGATCCAGCATTACCAACCATTGTGACTACAGATGCCACTGATTATGGTCTTGGGGCTGTACTTACCCAAATCCATGGAGACAACATTGAAAAGACAGTTGCTTTTGCATCCAGAACATTACAAGGGGCAGAAAGATCATACTCTACAGTTGAAAAGGAAGCACTGGCATGTGTATGGGCTACAGAGAAATGGCAGACATACCTATGGGGGTCGTTCATTCACATTGTGTACTGATCATAATCCATTGACAACCTTGCTTACAACTAAAGGTTTGGGGAGGGCAGGAATGAGAATTGCCAGATGGTCTGCTAAATTGTTAGCTTTTACATACAAAATGGAGTACAGACCTGGCACTGAGAACATTACTGCAGACTGTTTATCCCAGCTACCTTTGCCATCCTTAGAGAGTGAACAAGATGAGGACACAGAGGTGATTGCATCCATTGCATCTGCTCTGGCAGCGATTTCTAAGGAGCAATTTAAAGCTGCTTGCTTGTCCTGTCCAGTACAATGCAAACTACGGGATTACCTCATGGGAAAATGGCCACACAATGTGTGTAATGTGGATCAGACCCTGTTGCCTTTCTATAAGATTTGTGAGGAATTGTCCTTATATGAAGGTTTAGTGATCTGGGGTACTCATCATCTCATTGTTCCACCAGAATTACAAGCAAAACTGATACAACTAGCCCATGATACACATCAAGGGATTGTACGAACCAAGCAACGACTGTGTGATTTATATTGGTGGCCTGGAATGGATATGCAGGTTGAGGCTGCTATCAAATCTTGTGTGACTTGCCAACTTCATAACAAGACAGCAACCACACATGTCCCTCCACTACAGCCTGTTCCATTGCCTGATTCAGCCTGGGAGAAGCTGGCCATTGACATTGTGGGACCATTTGAAAAGGGCCCTGCTGATTGTCGTTATGCCATTACCCTTATAGACTACTTCAGTAAATAGCCTGAAGTGGCTTTTACTCCAAATGCTACTTCTGCTACAGTTATCAAGTTCCTCTCTTCAGTTTTCAGTAGAGAAGGAGATCCAAAGGAACTGATCTCTGATAATGGCACCCAATTTACTTCGGTAGAGTTGGAAACTTTCCTGTCAGAAAGGAATATTAAACACAGACTTTCATCAGTTTATTATCCACAGGCGAATGGAGAGATAGAACGTTTTAATAGAAGTTTGAAGGAAAGTCTACAAACAGCTGATTTGGAAAGTAAGGCTTGGAAACCTTTCATTACAGAGTTTTTACAAGTATATTGAGCCACAAGGCATGCCACAACACAGAAGTCACAAACTGAATTATTACATGGGAGGGAGATGCACACAAAGCTTAGTGTTGCTGGACTACAAATGCTTAAGCCAGATACTTCCCTGTTGTTGGATGTGAGGCAAACAGTACAAAATAAACAACAAAAAGTATAAGACGTATACAGATCACCGTTATGGCGCCAAGGAACCAGGAATACAATGTGGTTCATTTGTACGGGTGAAGAAAGCAGGAATCATTCGGAAAGGAGAACAAAGATTCACTTTACCCCTGAAGGTACTTGACAGGTAGGACAATACACCTATAAACTATCCGATGGCCATATACGGAATGCTCGCTATCTTGCTCGTGTTTATTCTGACTCATCTACAAATGGACGGAGATGGAAGACCAGGAATCTGGCTCCTACTCAGTATGATCCAGCTACCGACAGGCACCTAGTTGGCATTGATGACTCCAGAGTATTGCCCCTTGCTCAAAATAGCCAACCAAGACCCCTGCCTGATCAACGCCCTCAGCGCACCAGACAACAGCCTGCATGGGCTAAAGACTATGTTAAGTAATTATCTTACAACAGCAGCAATTAACAATGTTATTGACTCAAGGATAAAAGTTGTATTATGTTGTTTGCAGGGATGTGCTAGTCTGTTATGTACTTGATGGGTGGGGAAAAGTTATTGTGTTTAAATAAAGGGGATATGTGGTATTGTGGTAGGTGAATTGCATGTTGGGAGTTGTAGTAGAGGCATGGAGGGGAGCTGGGAGGAAGAGGAAGTGAAGGGTAGAGTCAGGAAGATTGGAGTGTGTTTGTTGGAGTTTCAGTTTCAGTCTAGGCCGAGAATAAAGTAGTGTTTAAGAAGATGTCTCTGGTGTCTTAAGATTCTTGCAATACAACAGATGGGCAGAAATACAGGTGTTCCTGAAGCATAATTAAAAATGGTCTTCAATATGCTGCATGTGGGGGAGGGTGTACGCCTCCCTCCCTCCCTATACTGTCCACCTGGTCAGGCCAGGAAAAAAAAAATTAAGATAACAATTGTCCATTTTAGTATAGGGGGCAGTAAGGCTGTCTACACCAGTTGCTGGGGAACACGGGTGGGAGGGTGCTGTTGCACTCATGTCCTGCTTTGTGGGTCCCTGGTCGACAGCTGGTTGGCCACTGTGCTGGACTAGATGGACCCTCAGTCTGATGGCTCTTCTTATGTTCCTAATGGAGTGGGTCTCCTATGTCTGCTCTTTTGTATTTTGAAGAGAGAAAACATTGTCTTATTATCCACCTGTTGTGCCTCAGGATCTCTCCAGCTGGCTTAGATTAATAAAATGGTTGTCATTCTAGAACCAAAAGGGAGAGCACCATTCCTCCCCTCTTTTTTTTCTTCACAGTGAGGGGCATCAACTGTTTCAGCTTACCTTCTCCAGACACAGTGGAGTCAGGGACAACCACAAGTACGGACAGAAATGTAAAGGTGGCAGGAGGCAAACAGCTTGCGTCTCCACATGCTAAGAACTTGTATACATATGCTTGAAAAGGTGAAATACCACTGGAATTATTTTTTGGTTCTGAGCTATTCCATGTGCTACCCCGATGTGCAAAGAAACAAAACTGCAAGGCAGGGATGCTCAGGCATGTGTGGTTAATAGCTATCAGAACTTCCCAACATTTAAATCAGCTTTCCCAAAACATGTAAGCAAATGACCACCAAAACCAAAACAAAGCTGTTCCTCTTACACAAACAAACCAAACAACTGAAATTGTTTTGTGTTTTGATATGAATACATGGGTACGTTACTGTCATATCCCCCCCCCCCCCCCAACACACTTTTTCTGGATTCCTGGCAGCCACTCCATTTTAAGGAGCAGCAAATGTCTCACTGGGTGCTTTTGTTTGTAAGCTTTGGAATACTAATATAATATTTAAAACTTTATAATTTTGTTTTCTAGTTTAAAATTAGCAATGTGAATGACGTGTGCTTAGGGAGCTATTCAGTGCCCTCGAGAATGTTATTAAAATGCAGCTGCCCCACATATTCTTATGTGATCATGGTGCCAACTTTAAAACGTCCCCTAGCATTTATAACGTACTCATCCCTGTGGTATCTGAATGCTTTCAATATGCTAGGAATGTAACCCAAAGTGCCAGACAGCTGCTGGTATTGTCTTTCTCCTTAATTCTAAGTACTTATAAGCATGCAGATCAGCCACATGCATGCGAATGAACTGTTACTAGGAAAGGGTTTGAAGATTTACCTGAAATTCCCCTTGATGGAAAGATACAAATGAATGCTAGATGACAACTATACATCCTGTACTATGCTAGTATTAGTTCTAGGAGTTAGCTGCTGCTCTTCTTCTTCTTCTTCTTCTTCTACTACTACTACTACTACTACTACATATTTTCACCTTGAGAATCTATTATGACATAGATGATTTAGGGCCGCTTTGCACAGGAGCCTGTGAAAGAGGCATCATATGGTAAGAAGACCCAAGGGCTAGATTTAGGGGTTCATCAGACAAGTGTTTTATCACATGCTCGCTACATGGTTTTTCGTGTGTCGTTTAGACAATGATGTATGCCTCCCACACGCCTCCTGCTCCTTCTTGCCTTTTTTAATGTCACGAAAATGGACCCCCTTTAATATGACTTTTTCTGGGGAAATGGAATGTGCTGCCATTTCCTGTTGTGTGCAGGAAAAGCAGTGTGATAAAAACCGCCCCTGATTGGGCCACGTGGTCTTTGTTTACTTCCTCTTTCTTCTCCGGGAAGAAAGAAGAAGTAATGTGGGACAGGAGCAGGAGCGGAGAAGCAATAGTAGGGAACGGCAATCCCTCCCCCACCCCCTGTCTGATGCTCCTCGTACCCTATTGCTTTATGGTGGTATTGAAGCACACTGATAACTATTGGGGCACATTACACATTCTATATACCACTTTCATAGTGTTATTTCCTGCTCTGTATTCCACGTTATCCAAAATACTGCAGCAAATGTCGCTGTGTGTCCTATGAGGTATAAATGCGCAAGAGGGATATAGCATTAACATGATAGGCTCATAATGATTTGACACAAGGTGTAGATCTGGCCCAGGTGATTGTAGAAGCTCTCCATTCTGACTGCTGCTACAACAACTTCTGGAAAACTCCCTTCCAGTCTTTCTTTTACTTGCCTACAGTAGCCACTCACCTGGTTTCTTCTTCTTTTCAGCAGAGAGGATCAAGGACGTTACTGTGAAAGGGTGGGGGAGAGCATAATGCTTTTAAAATATGAATACAACCACTTTCCAAAATGGCAGGACATTGCTTTTGGAAAGAGTAGCCCTGCCTGAATTCTTTAAAGGGATATGTGAGCATTCAGTCAGTAAAGCAGAGGTGTGCATCACAGAGAGTACATTATGGAAGGCAAAATGCAGCCAGTAGGCTGCTAACCGGTGTACCCCAATACTGAAATATTTGCACGGGCTGCCAATTATTTTTCAGGCTCAATTCAAGATGTTGGTTTTAACTTCACGTTCTGAATGGCTCAGGACCTGGCTAACTGAATGCCTGATTGATATGGACATGTTCAGTTATTGAGATCAGCAGGAGAGGCCCTATTGAAGACACCCTCTTTTTCAGAGGTCCACTTGTTGGGTATTCAGAAAAGGGCTTTCGCCTGTGGAGCTGCAACCGGTCCCCTCTCCCTCTGCATTCAGGAAGGGGGTCAAGACATGTCTTTTCAAGCTTGCATTTAAAATTGTTACTATGATTCTTAAACTTCTTAAGCCTCCACTTTGGAGGCTTAAAATGGGATTTGGCAAATACATGGAGGATAAAGCTATCAATGGCAACTAGTCATGATGGCTCTATGCTACCTCCAGTATCAGAGGCAGTATGCCTACATACACCAGTTGCTAGGAAACATGAGTGGGAGGATGCTGTTGGACCCATGTTCTGCTTGTAGGTTTCCAGTGGTCAGCTGGTTGGCCACTGGGTGAACGGAAAGCTGGACTACATGGATCCTTGGTCTGATCCACCATTGCTCTTCTTATGTTGCTTTTATTGCTTCACTATTTTTATTTGATTATTTTATATTCTGTTTTGTTTTGTAAAAAAAGCCTCGTGTGGCACAGAGCGGTAAAGCAGCAGTTTCTGCAGCTGAAACTCTCTCCACGGCCTGAGTTCGATCCCAGCGGAAGCTGGTTTCAGGCAGCCGGCTCGGGTCGACTCAGCCTTCCATCCTCCCGAGGTCGGTAAAATGAATACCCAGTAAGCTGGGGGAAAGGTAATAACGGCCGGGGAAGGCAACAGCAAACCACCCCGCCATAAGGCCTGCCAAGAAAATGTCAGCGAAAGCTGGCATCCCTCCAAGAGTCAGTAATAACTCAGTGCTTGCATGAGAGGTTCCTTTCCTTTCCTTTGTTTTGTAAAACACTTGGTTGGCCTCAAAAAGGCAGCATAGAAATGCCACAAATAATTAAAAGCACCACCCTTTAAAAAAAATAAAAGCACCAAAATTGCATAGGGATGTGGGGGCAGTTATAATATAACAAGATTGCTACCTGTAATGGAACCATATCCACAGTACACAAAACACAGCTTTATTGCAATGGTGGTACTATCACAAGTAGAGATGGGGGAAAATAGATTTAATGAGTAAAGTCAAACAGCATCTTGACTGTTGGGTTCTCTGCAAGAATAGCACATATTTGTACGTGTGTGTGTGTGGAGGGGGTTACGCATCTCCCACAACTAATAAGTGTGGCAGTTTTTTCTCAAAACAGGAAACATCTAATTGTTTTCATAGCATATCCAGTGGTTACAGTGGTGGCTCTAAGGCCATAGCTAGACCTAAGGTTTATCCCTGGATTGTCCAGGGGTCAAACCTGTTCATCTAGGTGACACACAGGGGATCCAGTGCTCAGGCAGGGGCGAACCCTGGATGATCCCAGGATAAACCTTAGGTCTAGCTGTGGCCTTAGATTTTTGAGGGCATTTGTGCAATGGTCCCCATCCCTCCTGAATCTGCCTTCTCAGCACCATTGTCACCATCCCCTCTTACGCCTCTTCCTCTTCCTCATCATTGCTACTGTTTGCTTGTTTGACAGGCAGAGCCAGGAAGCAAGTGGAGCATCTGCTGCTCCACCTTCTCACTACCACCATTGTCTGGCCCAGACTGAGAGGAAGGTGAACAAGCAGGCTGCAAAGGTAAAGAGGAGAAGCCAGGGCTGGTCCAAGACATTTTGCTGCCTAGACTAATTTTGGATACCACCCCAGATGTTAAAGAAGAGCCCAACAACATTTAGGGTGTGCCTTATCGAAGATTCTGGCATCTGCCAGAAATTAAAATAATGTCTCTGATTCTGAATTCATTCTCCTACTCATGTTGATGAGGCTTGTGCTATCAAAGCTGTATGAAGACTAGAATGTTCATGTATGTATGTATGTATGTATATATGAACAGATCAAGCTTCCACTAAAAAGTAGCCAAATGTTAATGCAGACGTTAATGGCTAAGTTCAGAAGATACTAAAACAAATCACTGTCACTGGATTTTGTCCTCCACCTGCCACCCCATGTTTAAAAAGGATTTTAAAAATCATATCTAATCATTGTTTATGGAAACCAGGAAGACCGCCACTGCGCAGCTATCTCATCTATTTACATCCTTGCAAAACACCAAATTCTCAGAAACCTACCTAGGGGGATTCCACACGTCGTACTCAAGGCGCTTCCATCCGCCCCCAGTGCACCCCGAAAACGATCGTGTAGCTTGCCTGTAAAAGAGACGAGGAAGAGGCGTCCTTGCCGCCGCCACCGCCACCCACCTCCCGCTCTCCACCCCGCCTTCTTCCACCGAGCTCTCCGTCCCGGCAGGCGAGGAGGTAGGTGGGTGGCGGTGGCAAGGACGCCTCTTCCTCGTCTCTTTTACAGGCAAGTTACACAATCGCTTTGGGGTCGCACTGGGGCCGCATGGAAGCGGCCTCAGTACGACGTCTGGAATCCCCCCTACCTACCTACCTTTCTTTCTTTCTTTCTTTCTTTCTTTCTTTCTTTCTTTCTTTCTTTCTTTCTTTCTTTCCTCTTCTCCTTCTTGAGGGCAGGTGCGCTGTTTTTCATCTCTAAATATTCGTGTCAGCTGCCCTGATCTGGAGATCCATGTGCTTTATGTTGTGTTCATTCTCACAAACATTCCTTTAAGCATACAGAACAGGTCCTTCCATTGCAATGTGTGGAGAGCCTCTTGTAGGCAGGGGAGCTCCATACACTCCATATACAGTTTTCAAAATGCTTTGAAGATGTCCTATCCTGCTTGGTGTAGTTTTGGAACACATAAACAGTGCACTGCACAGCCATGATAGGGTAAACAGACCATATTGACACCCCCCACCCCCATCTCTTTGAATCTTAACAATATTAAGGTTGAGACATCTTTTGACAGGCAGAGCCTGTCTCCATCCTGCTCTCCTTTATTAAAAATTTGGGCTTCAATGATAAAATGCTAATGGCAAGAGGACTCCGACTTCTGGCCCGGTTTTTCCTGCTGTCTCAGGCTGCGGTCTCATCGGACATGGCGGGTGGGCAGGGGGGGCATCGGACATGGCAGGCGGGCAGGGTGGCATTGGACATCATGGGTGAGTGGGGGGCATTGGACATTACAGGGGGGCGGGGGGCATCGGACATCACGGGGGGAATCGGGGGCAGGGGGAGCAGGGAAACCTTTTTTTTTTAAAAAAAAAAGACTACCTTTATCGTTGGTGCGCTCCTGCGCACATGGCCCCTTTAAATTGAAAAAAATGGCCAACGCGACGGGGGTTTCCCTTGACCCCGTTGCGTGTTACGTGTAGACAGGAGAGACAGCCCACGCTACTTCTAGTGTGGGCTGGCCCCTCCACACGCCCGGATTTAAAGGTAGGTCTAGTAAGGCCCATGATTGAAAACACCAATTGGCTGCCATGCCAGCTGTGAAACAGTTTTTTATTTGTTATTGCAACAGATAACAGGTCAATACCATGCATGTTGGCTTTGATGTGTTTAATGGGGCTTACTTCCAAGGAAGAGTGCTTGGGGTTGCAGCCTACAGAGTTAGGTGTGCATCTGAAGCACATGCCGTATGTGTATATATATAAAAAAGCAACCCTACATGTGGGGTCAGAAGTCCAATTCTGTTGGTAAAATAAGTAGTAGGCATTGATGATCCCTTCACTAGTAATTATGGATGATGTATGCCTAGCTTGCTCCTAAGCAGAGTGCTGCTGTTCAAAGGACAACCATTAGCTATTCAGGCAGAAAATATTCAGTGAGTACATAGAGTTTTCTCTTTTGCTTCCCAAAGCAAACGGCAGGAAAGTTCTCTTATGCATGTGCACCAACACACTATGCTGTTTGGCAGCTGCCTGTATATTATGAAAAATCTGTCTGTTCCTAAAAGTTGCTCATAAATGCAGTAGCAATGTCCAAGGCATGGAATCTTTTGATGAGGTCTTTCTTCCATTTGTCTGGGATCAGGATATGCCGACAGCCATTTTGGAAAATACAAGAGAAGCGTGGCCAGTGGATCACACTGGCCATCTGTTGGTACTTCTCTGTAATTTCTGAAGTCAGGCTGGAAGACTTGCTTATGACCGCCCTATGAGCATAACACCTCAGCAGAGCTTTGAACCAAGTCTGAACCCAGCGCTCTGTGCCTTTACGGAAAGTAAGAGATAGCGGAAAAAACAGACTTACCTAATCCAGAGGGAATAGTTGAGGAAAGTTTGGAGTTTGCTCTGAGATGAAAGGCAACAAATGATTTCCGCCCTTTCTCCTTCCCATATTTATAACACTTTGACTAGTCCTAGTGACATGAGGTTTAGTCAAAGGCTGCCTTTTCAGCACTTTCCTGGCCAAAATTTTTGCTTCCTAAGCACATTAAACCTTTAAGATGGGGAAAAATAGAAGCAACAGTGTGCCATTTCTATGTCATCACACTGGCAACCTGTGCATGCTTCAGAGAATCCCAGCCTTGAGTAGCTGTGAACCTTTTAACAGGAGAGATAATGGGCCTATTAAATCTGTGCGATTACACTAATGATGGGCAATAGGTGTTGGGATTGGAGGGCCTGCCAAGATGTCAATGCCAGCAGCTTTTTCTGAAGTACAGAATTAAAGAAAAGCAAACATGTTAACACTTTAGACTAATTCCACCCCCACCCCCCCCACTCACTCTTTTCCTCCCAGCATAGTAACTAGCGATGGGACCAAGCTGTTGATGAAACACTGTCAAAGAGGAAGGAAAACCCTTCAATATAGCCAAGAATAGCCGAGGCCATATTTCCTTCTTATTTGATGCAAGAGGTGCAGAAACGGAGATACACAGTTTTATGACACACTCATTACTCCCCACTTACGGATGTTAGCGGGACCTTTTGATGACGACGTCCACCTCCCATGCGTCTCCTGCTCCTTCTTGCCTTCTTTCCATCACAAAATAGACCCCTTTATATCCATTTTTTTTTAATGGAAAGTGCCACCATTTCCTGCTGTGTGCAGGGAAAGCGACGCAATGAAAATGACCACTGAATGGGCCACCTAGTCATGGTTTACTTCCTCTTTCTTCCTCTTTGTGAAGAAAGAGGAAATATTATGAGACAGAAGCGTGGGGAGGAGAAAAGCAATGGTAAGGAAATGTGATTCCCCGCCCCCCACATCTGATGGCACTTACAGAGCTCATATAAGGGAAGCTGGGCCATGCCACTACTTGAGCCACAGACAGGGTTGCAGAATATGTGTCAGCTTCATATCACATGGCACCACTATTATTATTTCCTGGGAACATGGGCGCCTGTTTATAGATGGTCAGGGGGTTGGAGCAACTTCTCCGTGAGGAATGGTTCCACTGTTTGCAGCCGTTTACATGAGAAAAAAATAAGTGGCATGGGGGTAGTGGGGACATGATAGAGGAGAATAAAATGATGCATAGTTTGGAAGGAGAAGTTTTTCTCTCTTTTCAAAATGTCTCAAGCTGGGGACATTCAATCAAGATGAATAGTGGAAGATCCGGGGCAGACAAAAGGAAGACTTTCTTTATGTCCTGATAACCACCAACCTGGGCCTAATCCACACCAGCCATTTATTCCAGAATAGTATCGAGGTCATCCCTAATGGGCCACATGGCGCATAGCTGCTCCTGCTGTGATCTAGGGATGACCCCTCAGTTTTTCCAGGATATTGATGACAGCTTTTGTCCCATTTTTCCCCGCTCTCGCAAAAATCCCGAGGTGCACGGCTGGTGCCCTCACATTGTGAAGCTGTTGCTTTTCATTGTGCGTAGCGGGGCTTGGTGAACAGGCAACCAGCTGTGCGGAGTGAGCCCATGGGTATTGGGGGAGAACATTGTCGACACGTTCTGGATGGGTCTCCAGGTCATTCAGTGCTCTCTCTCTGTGTGTGTGTGTGTGTGTGTGTGTGTGTGTGTGTTTTAAAAAAGCTCATCTTCACGCAAGATTGCAACTCTGCTCTTGTACAAGACTCAGGAGTCATTAAAAAAAATCGCCCTGGAATGGCTCTCCTTAAATTGCGGGCAAACTCACTGGTGTGTGCCCTGTAAAGGATGATCACTGAAGCAAAAAACTTTGCAATCATCCCTCCACCCTCTTGAATGGGCTCTAGGTGTAGATGAGCCCCTGGATTAAAGAAATCAATGGAGGGATTAAAGGGGATTAAAGAAATCAATGGAGGATAAGGCTACCAGTCATGATAGCTACTGTATATGCTGTTCCCTTGTTCAAAAGCACCATGCCTCTGAATAGCAGTTGCTGGTATCACAAACAGGCAGGGCCAGCCTTAGGGGTTGGAGATTTGGGCAGTTGCCGGGGGCACTGAGTTGAGGGTGGCACTAAGCTGAGCTGAGCAGGATGCTGAGCTGAGTAGTGCACCAAGATGAACTGAAGGAGACACCAAAATGATCTTTCTTCAATTCATTTTAAAGTGTGCTTCTTTTTCAATTTCCGCTTTGATGTCATTTGCATTAGGTGAAAATCAGTGCAACACAGCTTTGCTTTGAGACAATGGCCATAGCTAGACCGGGTGAAATCCCAGGGTGATCCCCAGGATCGTCCCTGTGCATCCACATGACGCACAGGGGATCCCGGGATCAGGGAGGGATGTCCCTTACATTGCCCCGGGATCTCACTCTTCCTGTTAGGCCTGTTTTTTCTGCAGTCTTGGGCTGAGCCCAAGACCGTGGAATGTGTGGTCGAGCACCACAGTTTGTCCTGGCTCCTTGCAGTTCCTCACGAGGAGCCGGGACCTGCGCATGGGGCACAGCACTGCTCAGGAGCACTGCGCCCATCGGGGGTGGGGGAGCGGGGAAATTAGATTTTTTTTAAAAAAAAAAAATCCTTACCTTTTGTGCATGAGCGTTCATGTGCTGCTGCCTCTTTAAGAAAAAAATTAAAATGGTGGGTGAGATACCTCTCCATCTGAGGTCGTCGCACGCCACATGTAAACTGAGGGGGGATCTCATGATAAAACCATCATGAGATCTTCACCCCTCCATCACGGACTAACAGGTAGGTCTAGCTAAGGCCAATGTTACCAAACACTTCACACTAGGGGTGTGCTCTCCGCCCTGGAATTATCTGGTAACCGCAAACATCTGCGGAGCATTTGATCTTCCAGAGCAGAGATTGGCCACTTCCAAATCCATCGATTAATATCAGAGCAGAGACGTGCCCAATTGGAGCTTCTAAAGTGTCCTGAATTATCTTGCTCTCTGTGTGTGTTTGTGCATGTTTAAAGTGAATATCTCCATATTTGGAAGATGCTGAGTGGGGTGAGGGGTAGCTTTGATATTGACATCTGTGGCTAACCAATTAGGAATAAGCAGGGCGCTGTCCCCAAACATGTTCGCAGTATTTGGGGGAGTGGGGAACTCTCACTGGCTACTGGTTCTGGCCATGGGGTGGGGGGGGAGAGAGCATTTCCGCTTGGCCTCATTGAAGTCAATCATCCACATTTCCACAGTGTGAAAGTGCTGCTGGGCTGGCAGGCTGGCATGGAGAGTGAGAAAGTTTCTACACCTGAGTCAGGTACAGGCAGGCTCTTTATTTCAGTGGTTGAGCTTCCCATTCTGGGGTGGGGTGGGGTGGGGGGCTCTGGAGGTCATCAGGTGGGAGAAGGATGGAGTGGAGATTTTTTTAATAAAATTCCTAAAAAATCAATGCATGGATCTGATTCAAACTTGGCATGGCTAAAGCCCCCCTTAAGAGCTATCAAGTTGCCATGTTTCATCTCTTTATCTATTAAAATTATGCAGCAATTTTGTTAATTTCTATTTAAAACTTCTTTAAAAATCAAAGCATGAACCAATCAGATTCAAACTTGGTGGCACTACAGCCCTCTGTAAGAGCTATCACTGTGCCAAGTTTTATCTCTTTATCTTTAAAAATGAGGGAGCTATAAGCATTTCTGTTAATGCCAGTTACCCAAATACGGAATGGTTCTTTGATGGGTAATTCGATGATGGGGAGAGAAGGAAGCAGCTCCGAAATTGAAGCAGAGAATCACCTCTATGGAGCTCCAGATCTAATTTCGAGGCAGAGAAGACCCACTTTGCACACCCCTACTTCGCATTTAAAATACTGTAAACACTTTAACAGAATAATAATAACAACAACAACAACAACAATCTGTAAGAGTTCAGCTAGATCCCTTATTTCTTTCTAACTTTTCTACATTATTTTTAAAGATAAAAATAATGTATATCCTGTTACACTGCTATGTTTCGCAACCTTCATAAGCCATACAACTAGGTAACACTGCAAGGCTGTATGGCTGCCCAGAAGCCAGGGGAGGGGGGGCAAATGGGGCAATTTGTCCCAGGCCCTCACAAAGCAAGCCACCACCACCACCACCACCCTGCTTTAGTTCCTGAGTGTACCATTAACCTGTGCCCTGACGCTGACACATTGTTCATCAGAACTCTTGAAATGTTGAAAGTTTTCATAAGAGGATTAAATGGTATATTAGAGTGTAAGATGACACTGAATCTCAACATGTAATTGGGACATCATGGGACCTCTCACCAGCTGTGATGAAGTAAATATTTTATATAGTTGTGTATGAAACAGAAGAGATTTATTTATTTATTTATTTGTTGCATTTATATACCACCCCATAGCCGAAGCTCTCTGGGTGGTTTACAAAAAAGATACTAATTTGAGGTTTAAGCCGGTCTTCAAATTCTCCTCGGGAGGCTGGAAGGGTGCAGGGTGCGGTGGGGTGCTGCACATTATAAGGTAATCTAAGACCGTCATGGTAAGGTAAAATCTTGCTTTATGTCTAAGCAGCAATAGAGATTGGTCAGGCAGGCCAAGTAGCCTCTGATGCAGAGTTTGCTGTAAGGGCAGAAGGAACAGGGAAGACTTTCAGGAGGGATTCTGTGCTAGAGCAGGACAGGATCTACACTACTGCTTTAAAATGATATCCTGCTTGGTGTAGCTCCGGCCCAGGTGGCCTGTTCTGGCCACGGAAAGAACTCCGGGGAAAGAGTTGAAGGAAGGAAGGAGGGAGGGAGGGAGTGCCACCTTCTTCAGGCAACCTGCCACTGAAGAATAAGTTTCTGTAGCCGTTGCCACAAGGAAAGGCATAGGAGGGATTGCAGGTAAGGGTTACCTACACAGCATTTGGAGCATTCTAAAATGCCTTATAGGATGTTATATAAAGATGGTTTTTACTATTCTTCCCCAAGAGTTCCTCATGGTTGCTGTCTAATTATAGCACAACCTTTCCCAGGAGACCCTGGGCCACTTCTCATGTCCTGATTTTGATGGGTACTTCATGCTAAAGCCCTGCATTGCATTCCCATTTCAAATGTCAAGGCTTGTAAAGATGCCATTTTTGAAGCCTCCTGTAAACTATGGCGAAACATGCCTGGGACATGTAAACATCATGCAGTGTCTGACCTTGCCCTGGATCTCAGGTTGTAGCGATCAAGAAACAACAACAAGCTGTTCTGTTGTTGTAGAGGAACGATCTTATTTTTACAATTGTATCCAAAACACATGATCGTGAAGGAGAGTTTGACGTTTGAATATAATATGTACCAGCGGTTCAGTTGTTTTGGCCATCTGTTTTTACAATATCCAAATAGAAAAATTAAAATCAAGGAACATTTATAATGAGCCTCCTTCAAGCAAAGAAGAAAAGTGAATGAATAAAATGTTTTGTCAACACAGTTGACATCATCCAAGACAGAACTAAGCTTCCCACATTTCTCTTTTAACCAGGGCTTTTTTCTTTTATTTCTTTTGCATAAATTTGTAATGGATTATGATTGCATGGGCAGCAAAACTAAACACCCTTTTGTGTGATAACATCAGTAAAACAAGCCAGTGACATTTCCCCAACGGCTATTTACATGATGCCAGGTTGCCAAGTACAGACTTACGAAGAGTTGCATGTTTGAGGGTTATTGTTCCTAATCCACAACAACAAAAAATGTAAATCTCAAATTAGTTTATGTAGTCTGGGAATATTGAGATGATTATCAGTTATGGTAAGTCCCACCTTCTTAGCCTCCCAAGGCAAAAGAGCAGTGCATTAAGTGGACTGGATTGGAATGGATTAGATTGGTGAGAGGAAGGCTGACATCCTAATGGATGGCAGGAGGCTCTCCTCCATCTAGCATTGGAGGCCTCCCTAAAGAGCATAGGTGGTTGATTCCTCGACGGTGGACACACACACACTTTGGTGGACCCTCCTGGTCAGCTTTGCCTGGCCACCAAGAGTGTTTATGGGGCCTGGTGCAGGTGTGGTGCTGGGCGCTCTGCTGCTGCCCCCTACAAGGATCTATACATACCTGTACAATGCAGGGGTCACATGCAAAAACTCCTTCATGCATGGACTGCCTTTAAGAATTCTCGCCTGCAACTCCTCCTTGCCCTGGGATTAAGCAGAATGATAGATGTGCTCCATATTTTCATACATGGGGCTAAGGGAATAGGAATTGGGTTGTGCTTCTCCTGACTACCTCCTCCAAATTCTAACCATCTTCTGGCAGAGTGTCTTCCTTGGGCTCAGCCTCATAGGTATTCTGGTTATGTCCTGCTGCTGGCCTTCTCCATTACTCAACTCAGGAAGGATTCTGGCCCCACACCACTACTATGTCTCCCCCTGTGGCAAAGGCAACAGAAACTTATTCTCCAGTGATACCTTGCATGGAAATTATTATTATTATTATTATTATTATTATTATTATTATTATTATTTATTTATTTATATAGCACCATCAATGTACATGGTGCTGTACAGAGTAAAACAGTAAATAGCAAGACCCTGCCGCATAGGCTTACATTCTAATAAAATCATAATAAAACAATAAGGAGGGGAAGAGAATACAAACAGGCACTGGGTAGGGTAAACAGGCACTGGGTAGGGTAAAACTAACAGTATAAAGTCAGAACAAAATCAAGATTTAAAAGCTTTAGGAAAAAGAAAAGTTTTTAGCTGAACTTTAAAAGCTGCGGTTGAACTTGTAGTTCTCAAATGATCTGGAAGAGCGTTCCAGGCATAAGGGGCAGCAGAAGAAAATGGACGAAGCCGAGCAAGGGAAGTAGAGACCCTTGGGCAGGCGAGAAACATGGCATCAGAGGAGCGAAGAGCACGAGCGGGGCAATAGTGTGAGATGAGAGAGGAGAGATATATTGGATTCTGAAGTGAATTGGAAGCCAATGAAGAGATTTCAGAAGTGGAGTTACATGGTCAGAGTGGCGAGCCAAGAAGATGATCTTAGCGGCAGAGTGGTGAACAGAAACCAACGGACTGATGTGAGAAGAAGGAAGGCCAGTGAGAAGAAGGTTGTAGTAGTCCAACTGAACCAATGCATGAACAAGAGTCTTGGCAGAAAAGGTGGCATTCAATTACTCACTCCTGGAACCCTTTTGCTGGAGTTCCTGGTCAACAGCTGGTTGGCCATTGTGTGAACAGTGTGCTGGACTAGATGGATCCTTGGTCTGATCAGGCAGGGCTCTTCTTATGTTCCTATCATTTTATACATCTCTATCACATCCTGTCCCACCCCACCCATCTCTTTTTTCTCAGCTGAAAAGCTGCAAACATTGGAACCAATTTCCCTGGGCAGTTGCTCCAACCTGCTAACCATTTTGGTTGCCCTTTTCTGCATCTATAAAGAGGTGCCCATGTTCCCAGGAAATAATAATAGTTGTGCCATGTGATATGAAGCTGACACATATTCTGCAACTCTGTCTGTGGCTCAAGAAGTGGCATGGCCCAGCTTCCCTTAGAAGAGCTCTGTATCTTCGCTGCTGCACCTCTTCCATCAAATAAGGAGGAAATGTGGCCTCAGCTATCCTAGGCTATATTGAAGAGTTTTCCTTCCTCTTTGACAGTGTCTCATCAACAGCTTGGTCTTGTGGCTAGTTACCCAGCCAGGAGGACAGGGGTGGTGGTGAAATTAGCCTTTTTCTTTAATTCTGTACTTCAGAAAAAGCTGCTGGCGTTGACATCTTGGCAGGCCCTTCAATCCCAACGCTGCTTATCACCCATCATTAGTGCAATCAGACAGCTTTGATAGGTCCATTATCTCTCCTGTTAAAAGGTTCACAACTACTCAAGGCTGGGATTCTCTGAAGCATGCACAGGTTGCCGGTGTAATGATTTGGAAACTACAAACTGTTGCTTCTATTTTTCCCCATCTTAAAAATTTAATGTGCTCAGTAAGCAAAAAAATTTGGCCAGGACAATGCTGAAAAGGCAGGCTCTGACTAAACCTCGTGTCATTAGGACTAGTCAAAGGGTTATAAATTGGAAAGGAGAAAGGGCGGAAAACACTTGTTGCCTTTCATCTCTGAACATCCTTCAAACCTTCCTGCACTATCTCCTCTTGGTTAGGTGAGTTTGTTTTCACCGTCATCTCTTACTTTCTGTGGTGCTGTGTAACGTAGAGTGTTGGGTGTAAGCTAGTGCTGGGCTGAAAATTTCTCCCATGAACATGTTGACCATTCTCATTCAATCTGTTAGAAAAGAAATTGCTTTAAAAAAGAAATTTAATGGAGAAGAAATTTTGGAGAAATTCTCATGGGTTTGGTTCAGGGTTCTTGTGCTTACCATACTTATGGGATGGATAAGGAGTGTTTGTGAATGTCTGTCTTTCCTTGTACAGTCAGGCTCAACTTCTGCAATGCGCTCTACATAGGGCTACCTTTGTGCCAAGTCTGGAAACTTCAACTAGTTCAAAATATGGCAGCCAGGTTGGTCACCGGTACACCTAGGGCTGACCACATTACACCAGTTTTAAAAGCTCTTCACTGGCTGCCAGTTAGTTTCCGGGCGAAGTATAAAGTGTTGGTTATTACCCTTAAAGCCCTACATGGTTTGGGTCCAGGTTACCTCTAGTATCACCTTCTCCCATACAATCCACCCCACATACTCAGGTCCTTTGGGAAGGGTTTACTCCAGTCAGCCACAACTAGGCTGGCAACTGTTACCCAGATGATCTTTTCCTTTGCTGTCCCCAGACTGTGGAATGGCCTGCCGGAGCAGATTTGTCAGCTTAAAGCTCTCTCTGAGTTTAAGACAGCCCTAAAGACTAGTCTCTTCCAGCAAGCCTACCCAGATGAATTTTAAACCTAAGAATTTTAAGATGCTGTGATTGTTATTTTAATATTGTATTGGTTTTATATGCTCTTTTAACTAATTGTATGTATTATATTGTGTTTGGTGTTGTTCCCTGCCTTGATCCAGAGGGAGAGGTGGGTAATAAATTGTTGTTGTTGTTGTTGTTGTTGTTGTTGTTATCTCTGACAACCTGTAGTTTGTTTGGCTTCCTGTACTTCCTGTCCTGAGAATGAGGCAGAAAAATGGAAGCCCCTTTCATGGGGAAAGAAAACTTTCAGGAAATTCCTGAGATTTTTATTTTCTTAACACCCCCCCCCCCCCCAGGAATAAAAGAATACTTCCCAGAATGTTCTCCATATTTTCTTCACCATTATTTCTTTGTGGAGGCTGCATTCCTTCCTCTCAATGCCCTGGGGTGATGCTAGGTATATGGGGCATTATGAGGGATACAAAATGAGGGTCAGGCTGTCAGCATAGTTGTTGCTGTTGCCAGCAAAACCCCTGAGGGGGGTTGGGGGAAGAGAAGCTGTTCTACAAGCCTTGTCAATGGTGATGCCTACCTGTGAGAAATTGTTGGAGAATTTCTCCTGCCCCTGGAGAAATTCAGAGAAATTGTCTCCCTAATTTCTCTACCTACAAATTGGGTGGAGAATTTTGAGAGGCCATTTGTGCACTGCTGTAGTTTAAACTTGGTTCAAAGCTCTACTGAAGTGTTAATGCTCGTAGGGTAGTCTTAAGCAAGTCTTCCAGCCTGACTTCAGCAATTACAGAGAAGTACTGACAGATAGATGTGCAATCCACTGGCCACGCTTCTCTTGTACTTTCCAAAATGACTGTCGGCTTATCCTGATGCCAGAGAAATGGAAGAAAGACCTCAAAGGATTCCATGCCTTGGACGTTGCTACTGCAGTTATGAGCAACTTTTAGAGACAGATAGATTTTTCATAATATGCGGGCAGCTATTGCCGGCCAACCAGCATAGTGTTATAGGGAACTTTCCCGCCATTTGTTTTGGAAAGGTAAAGAGAAAATTGTATGTACTCACTGGGTATTTTCTACCATAATAGCCATTGAGTGTCCTTTGAACAGCAGTGCTCTGCTTAGGAGCAAGCTAGGTGTGCATCTGAGGCCTACATCATTCATAAGTACTAGTGAGGGGCTTGTCAATGGCTGTTACTTATTTTACCAACAGAATTGGACTTCTGTGCCCGCTTGCAGTTTTTTTTTTTTTTTGGTTTGTTTTTTAAGGCATGTGCTTCAGATGCAACACCTAACTCTGTAGGCTGCAACCCCAAGCACTCTTCCTTGGAAGTAAGCCCCATTAAACACATCAAAGCCAACATGCATGGTATTGGCCTGTTATCTGTTGCATGTATATGTAGAAGTTGGCTCAAAGAAAACCTGATAGTTCCGTGCGACCTCCATCTACCATTGTTTATTCTATTGTTGGCAATGTGCAGCATAACTTGATTTGCTTGTGAAATCCTGTTGGAGGATTG
Source organism: Elgaria multicarinata webbii (assembly GCF_023053635.1). Taxonomy (NCBI): domain Eukaryota; kingdom Metazoa; phylum Chordata; class Lepidosauria; order Squamata; family Anguidae; genus Elgaria; species Elgaria multicarinata. Next base: position 90,239,449 of record NC_086172.1, read on the forward strand.
TACAAGATTCCTCAGTTAGGATTTTCCCCAAGCTATGTTTTGAACAGCTATCAAACTGCAAAAGCTGGAGTTCAGGATATTACAAGTTGCTTGAATTGTATCCTGCTCTTGACAACTTTTCTGTCTTGAACTCAAGGGAGAAACTTCGGGAATATATTTTTAACTATGGTGCTCGGCTGGACAGACAAGCTATTAACAATTCCAAATTTTCAAAATAGTATAGGCTTTATAAATTTGACCACCAAAGGGTTGTTTACCTGGTAAAGCTTACATCCCCAAAGCTTAGGCAAGCATTTACAGCCCTCCGTTTTCAAACTATGCCTACAGCTGTGACGGATGGCAGATATCAGCACACCCCTTTGGCCCTCCGTCTGTGTATTTGTGGGGCCCCAGAAATTGAGGATTTGCCTCATTATTTGCTCTTCTGTTCTTTATACTCTGAACCAAGAACCAAATTTTTGGAATCTATTCTGTATCAACTACACTTCAATACCACTTCAGAAAAGATTTTCTATCTCCTGTCTGACACTGACTCTAGGGTAACGCACAAAGTATCTCTTTTTGCCCTGGCAGCAATGAAAATTCGGGCAAGATTTATTACTGAGATTGCAGTTGACTGTGCTGGAGATGCTCTTATTTAACTACAAATTTTATATTCAAATTATGATTTTAATTGTATTGAATTTTATTCTTTTATTATGTATGATCTGTTTGTGATTATATGTAGTATTTTTATATTGTTGTTTCTTCATAGTGTGCCTATGGCCTAAGCATTAATAAATTACTATTACTACTTTGTTATCTGTTGCAATGACAGATAAAAAACTGTTTCACAGTTGGCATGGCAGCCAATTGGTGTTTTCAACCATGTGTACAAATAGTGGTGGGCCCTGCCGAGACCAGCTCCCTACCACACACACCTGGATTTGCCGAGTGCCCACGTCTCATGTTGCATGGGGAATGCTTCAAATGGACATGCCAAGTGGGCTTAATGTGCTAGTCACAATGGGAGTACTCTTGCCATTATCATTGAAGCCCAAGCTTTTATTAAAGGAGGGCAGGATGGAGAAAGGATGTCTCAACCTTAAAAGATTGTTAAGATTCAGAGAGATGGGGGTTGTCTGTACAGCCTTTTCAGCCCATTGGGGCTGTGCAGTGGTGCTGTGTTGTTTATATGATGCAGCTGCCAACTCACTGCCACATAAGACTTCTACTCTCGAAACTGCCCTTTCTCGTGGTGTGGTTTTAACATGAAGTTTTGTTGTTGTTGCTTCTAGGTCACCAGTCTGTCAGTGGTGGACCTGGTTCAGGTTCAGTCAGTGGACATTGTTGTACAAGACCAGGTTAAGTCCAAGGTAAGCATGGGAAGACAGGGCAGGGGGCAAGGGGTGGGCTTGATGAGTTGAATGGCCATCGGTGCTGCTGTTACTTGGCCAGATAGCCCACGCTCCCTCCTGCCATCTAAATTTATCATTCCCGCCCTGCAGCAGTGATGCTGCAAGGTTTTGAGAGAATCCACTGCAAGGTGTCTCCGTATACACACACCCATGGTTGTCTAGTAGCTGCCTCCTTTCTCTCCTCTCTAACCCCATTTTCCCACCCACACCTTCTCTTTTCAAGGTCTCGCCTACATCATCATGACCCTCTGGATCAGATCGCTGCCTCTCCTCGCGCTGCTTGCTGTTTCAGTTCCTCCTGCCACCGACGCTGTTCCCAATCAGCATCTCTGTGGCTCTCATCTAGTGGAGGCACTCTATTTTGTATGTGGAGAACGGGGCTTCTACTACTCTCCCAAAACACGGCGGAACATTGAACAGCCCCTAGGTAATTTTTCCAATTTCCTAAATGGCACTGCCAACAGAGTTTGATCCTGTGATTACTGCAATCAGCTTGTAACTTTGATAATCAATGTGACACTATAAAACAGTGTCCCCATCTCCCAATCCAGACAGCCGATCACATGGTACTGGAAGCTGCTGAGAAGTCCAGAGTACCAACAGGGTCACACATTCCCTGTCTTTCTCTTGGCAAAGTTCGTCCTACAATCAGGCCTAATGCCAGAATGAAATGGATCTGGGAAATCATTCAAGAATGCCTGGAGTTGATCAGCAACCATATGCTCGGGCGCCTTGCCCAAAAGGGGATGTTAGCAATCGGCCTATAATTGTCCTCCATTTCTGGGTTGCAGTTAGGTTTCTTCAGGTGCTGTCTGATTACGACCTCTTTCAAAGAGGTTGGTACCATTCTCTTTTTCCAGGAGGAATTTATCACCGCCTGGAACCAACCAGCCCTCCCCTCTGAAATTGCTGTTTTCCCGCTGCTATTAGCTGCAAGGAAACAGCAATGCTGGCAGCAACAGGATGGCTGAAGGGGGAGGAGCTTAAAGCCTAACCCAATGACACACACACCCACCCTGCAGCCACTACAATCACAATCACTGCTTCCATGCTGCCATTACCAGCAATGGGATGACTGAAGTGCAAGTATTCCCCTGCCCTAGTGACCCCAACCTTATCCCAGTGATGCAATTTCTTCATCAAGGCTGCTGGGGAAAGTAGGTGGGACTCCCCAGGGCTCATGGGCCACACTGAGAGTGATGAAGCGACGTGGGTTGTCAACTCCTGATTTAAGGTGTCTCAGGAAGCAACTATGCTATAAGTACCCTTGCCATACCGTCACCTGCTCAATGCCGAATGCCTTAGTGGCCCTAAATGTTCAGCATTCTTGGCCTTCTAGATTTACCCTACTGCACAATCCATTTCTGACAATCCTTAGAGTCCTTGTTGATTAATTTACTTGATAACTCTAACATCTCAATTACAGAGCAAGTTGCTAGATTTCTAAATGTAGCTATCTGGATCAGACCCTTTATGATGATGTCATGTTTCTGCCCTTACATTACTGTATACTTTATTTTTCAATAGGTATTTTATCTTCTGTATGACTGTGGTCAGTAGAAGCAGACCATAAATAATAAACTATAAGGGAAAATGTTAGGGGACGTGCCCTGCCCAATTGATCAGCTGTCTAACCCCACTAGCCAGTGGACTGGTGTCATATTTGGCAGGTTGTTCTCTCACAGTTTCATTTTCCTTGCATAATTACTCTTTTCCATGTTTGAACACATCGTTGCTTGTTTCTTTGCCTCCTAGTTGCCACCCTCTTTTCATTTTCATTGTGTTAAACTTTTCCTAGTTATTGTTGACTCAGAGCATTGGTCAGATGGAATACAGATTAAATATTGCAGCACCTACAGGGAGCTTGACCAGGATTATTTTCCATCCAGCAGTGACCCATTCCACATCCCTGATGAACATGGCCAAGCCAACACTTTGACAAAAGGCTTTCATATGTTATTCCGGCTACATGGAGCACTTCCCTGAGGAAGCACTTATTGTGAGCCTCCACATGGGAGCAATAAAATTTCAATCAGTGCATTGCATTAGGCCTTTCCTTACTGACCTGGTTCACACATACAACCCATGGTTAACAACCCATAGTTTGCTAGGGAGGGCATGAATGAACACAGTGGTTCCCACCACTGGCCTGCTTCCACTTTCTGAAACAGTCCAGGAAAGTCCCGTGACTTTGTGAGAACCCAGCACTCTGGTTTGTTTAGGGCAAAACAAACCAGTTTTATTCCATTTGGTTTGGGATGAATTCCTCAGTTGCTTAACCCTTCAACTTCTAAGGTTCCCCTCCGGGTGCCTACTCCGAGAGAGGCTCGGAGTGTGGCAACGAGGGACAGGGCATTTTTGGTGGTGGCCCCAAGACTATGGAACAATTTCCCTGACGAGGCTCACCTGGCACCGCTGCTGCTATCTTGCTGGTGCCAGGTTAAGACTTTCCTCTTTGCCCAGGCATATGGCGGCACATGTTTAGTTTTTTTTAACGGTTTTTAATGCTTTACATGTGTATGTTCTGTGATTTAGAATTTTAAATTTTATATACTTGTTTTTATCTTAATTTTAGAATTTCTGTAAACCGCCCAGAGAGCCCTGGCTATGGGGGCGGTATATAAGTGTAATAAATAAATAAATAAATAAATAAATAAATAAATAAATAAATAAATAAGAACTGGTATTACATGCAAGCCAACTCACTGTCTCTGCTATTTAGCTGTTGCACATATAAAGTGCTTACTGGTAATTAAGGAAGGAAGGTAAACTAATTAATTTGATGTGTTCAGTTTGCATATGAATACATAATTTGCATCATTTGAACATTATCATTCCTAGATAAGTGGGAATGCGATATGGCTACCCTAAGCAGCAGTATTAATAACTAATAATGTCTTTCTTCCAACTCCTTAAGTGAGATATACTTGTTTATAGCCCACTTCAATGCAAAGGTTCAGAATGTGCAACAAGAATATAACAAAAATGTCTCCCACACTAGAGGCATTCAAGAGGCAGCTGGATAGCCATCTGTCAGGGATGCTTTAAGGTGGATTCCTGCATTGAGCAGGGGGTCAGACTCAATGGCCTTATAGGCCCATTCCAGCTCTGCTATTCTATGATTCTATGAAAATAGCCCATTCATTTTCAGTTTACTGGCTCAAAGCAGAATAAGCCAGTGCCACAATCCTGGACTGCCAATACAGAGATGCGATAGAAGTGTACATAAAGCCAGAATTGTTTTGGATGTTTTTACTGCACTTGATCACCTAGCAAAATGGGCAAGCCTCTTTTCCATTTAAAGATGGCTGGTCTGTTCACCTGGGCGACAGATAAAAACTGTCAAAATACCTTTTGTTCACATGTTCCCCTGCTCCACATGGAAGCTGTTTGGAATTACACATAAAGTTCTTAGCCATTCAGGGTGTCTTGCTGAAAGGCCCACAAAAACTTGCACTCCGCACTGCCAGAGCTAACCCTGCGTTGAAGCAAGATAGCAACTCCAAACTGTAGAACTCTGTGTACATCTCAAGCATGCATTAATTTTGGTCTTCTCTCCATCTGGCAGTGAACGGGCCTATGCAGAATGAAGTGGAAGCACTGCCATTCCAACCACAGGACTTTCAGAAGAGAGGAATTGTGCAACAATGCTGTGAAAACACCTGCTCCCTCTACGATCTAGAGAACTACTGCAACTAGAAGAGGAAGAACGGCCACTTTGCTAGGGCACCTTCATTGCAACTGAATAAAAATCCTGTGAATCTACTTAATCAGCTTCTGCAGTGGTTATATATAGATACAGAAAGATATTCCTTCTGGAAATGATTTGCCTTTATGAGCATATTATCTATCATATATTCTCCTCTGGATTTGAAATGTTATGAGAATACAATCAGGGATTGGAGTGTGCGTATGGAGGTCCCCGGCCTGCAAGAGCCTCTCCACTCATTTCAGTGGAAGGACCTGTTCTGCATGTTTGTGAGAATGAGGTCCTTTCATTCAAATGAATGGGGAAAGCTCAACACAACAAAAAACACATGCATCTCCAGATCAGGGCAGCTGACACGAATGTTTAGAGATGAAAAACAGAGCACCAGCTCTCAGGAAGGATCAGAGAAAGGGAAGAAAGAAGTATTTCTGGGAATTTGGTTGTGTTGCAAGGATATAAATAGATGAGATATCTGCACAGTGGTAGTCTTCCTTGGTTTCCATAAACAATGATTTGATATCATTTAAAAAGTTCTTTTTAAACATGGGGCAGAGGGCGGGTGTGTGTGTGTGTGCGTGGACAAAATCCTTAACCAGAGTTTTTCATCTGCCTGCATTAACATTTCACTACTTTTTAGTGGAGGCTTGATCTGTTCATATATACATACATACATGAACATTCTAGTCTTCACAGAGCTTTGATAGCACAAGCCCCCCATTGAAATGAATAGGAGAATGAATTCAGAATCAGAGGCAACATTATTTTAATTTTGGGCAGATGTATTCTTAGGTAAATGATGTTGTGCTCTTTGTTAACATTTGGGGTTCATCAATATTAGTCTAATTTAAATCCCATTCGTTTCAGTAGTTAGTTGTGCTCTAGGTTTGGATACAACTCTGCACACCAGCATACTGTGTAAGCTCCTTTGAGAGCCACGTGACATAATAACACTTTAAACTTTATGTGCCTACAGTTCACAATCCCTGCCCATTTTCTGTTTGCTTTTTACTATAGGGATACACCATTGGATAACACTTCAGAAAGGGATGCGTCATTGGATCTCTCCGGAAGTTATCATTCAGGGCCAGTGTCAAGACTAGGCATAGTTGGGCACCTGTTGAGAGCCCACAGCCCGGCAGGGACCCACCTCTTAGAATTGCTTCCCCCGGGGCCAGCCCTACCATTAGGCAGGGTGAGGCAGTCTCCTAAGGTGGCAGATGCTGGGAGGCAGCAGCAATGTGTTCAAGGAGAGTACTGTATGCCATGCAGCCATCTCTGAGGACCCTATGTTAGCCTGTTGTCTTCAGATTCAGAGGAGAATGTTATCCCATCATTAGTGTTGAAGATGGATTCATCTGCCAGTCCAGTCAGCTTTTTTTACATGTAATGGGAGGGGGCACCATCTTGTCCTTTGCTTCAGACAGCAAAAAGTTTTGGACCATCGACCTCCAGGGCATCTTCCTTGCTTTTGCTGGATTAACCTTAATGGTGCAAAATTGGCAGTGTGTAAATCCAGTCTTGTGCTATAATTCCACTACTAGATGGCGTTGTTTCATTGAAGCTAATCACATTGCTGAGAGGGGAAGCTTTTGATTCAAAATCACATGGTCACCAGGACTACCTAGTGAATATGGAAAGTCACCAGAAGAAGGGACCCCAGTAATGGTGTGGGGGTTTTTCCTTAACGTAGAGCCACCTAAGCAAAGCCTGAATACAATGGTTTTGTTTCAGCATGCACACACATGCATACACACACAGCCATGGAAGAATTCAGTCTTCCCAAAGCTGTTCCACTATCAGATTATGATGGTGATGCTGAAAGAACAGGATGCAGCATCTTTCCTTTTACAGTGGCGCGCAGATAGTCGACAGCTGAAGCTATTCTCATGAGTAGCATTGTCATGCCAAGAAAGAAGGATTTTCTGCCTATGATCCAGCTGTTAAAGGCACAGGAGTCCTGCCAGGAGAACAGGAGCAACACTGTTTTTCAGCCTTCCCCCCCACCTCCCTCCCCCCTGTGCAGTGATTGGCCCTTCCTATTGGCAATCTGCAATTGCAAGACAGGAGAGGGAGAGGGATGCTTGGCCTAAGTCTTGGGACCTTCTCTCCCCATGTTCCAGAGCTTCTGATGGTTGAGCAAGATTATTTATTTCTGTGTTTATTTATTTAATACTTTTTCTACCCTTCTTCCAAGGAGCTTGGTGTGACAAGCATAGTCCCCTCTTCTTCATCTTCACAACAGTCTTGTAAGGTAGGTAAGCCTAAGTTAAGGAATAATAACTGGTCCAGGTTTACCCAGTAAACCTGAGCAGAGATTTAAACCAAGTCTCCCTGGTCCAAATCCGCCACAGTTATTTATTTATTTATTTATTTATTTATTTATTTATTTATATACCACCCCATAGCCGAAGCTCTCTGGGTGGTTTACAAAAGTTAAAAACAGTGAACATTAAAAAAAAGTATACAAAATTTAAAACCATCAAAAACATAAAAACAACATAAAACTCTGTCTACTATACCCCACTGGCTGTGAGAAGTTTTTCTTCTCCTGTCCTGACTGCTCTGTATGAATCATGATTGCAACAGATGCTCCAGAATGAGGCCCTCATCTGGGGTGTAGATTTGCTCCATTAAACAGTCCTTTTTTAAAAAGGGATTGTTTGTTTTTTAAAAGTTCTATTTCCATTTAAAGAACCATAGCTTCTTTTTAGAAGAGGAAAAATTCTGTTTTTTTTTTTGTTTTGTTTTTTAAAAACAGTCATAGCTGGTACCACCTTATGGAGGTAGTAATCTAAACTCCACCATTCTGATCTACTCAGCTCTACACATTGGCCCCGTTCAGACAACACGCTAAACCATGCTGCTTAACCACAAAATGGTTAACGGAATTCATTGACCTTAATGCATTCCCTTAACCATTTTGTAGTTAAGCAGCGCGGTTTAGTGTGTCGTCTGAACAGGGCCATTATGTGTCTGTCTCTTTCTCTCCCTCTCCCTCTCTCTCTCTCTCTCTCTCTCCACACACACACACATCAGGTATTCATTATAAGTGGTTAAAAGATTTCTGAACTTCAAAACAGCTATTCTTTTTCAAATTATCTCCATCTTTGCTGATGTAAATAAACCAGCCAATTTAAGAAATAGTCTCTGCTTAGGGAGGAGCCATGGCTCAGTGGCAGAGCACCTGCTTTGCAGGCAGAAGGTCCCAGGTTCGATCCCCAGCATCTCCAAGCACAGCTAGGAAGGGGTCTTGCCTGAAACCCTGGGGAGCTGCTGCCAGTCAGTGTTGATAATACTGGGCTAGATGGACCAAGGGTCAAACTCAGTGTAAGGCTGCTTCCTACATTCCTCACCTAGGCCGAGAGAGAGAGCTACTTACTATACTCTAAAACTGTTGATTTATCCTTTGATTGTGTAAGCAAATCTGAGATTCAACCAATGCCACGTCAGGGCAGCTGTTGATGTGAATACATCCTGTGGCTTTGGCACAGCATCAACAACTGGTTCAGAATTTCCCTGGAACTTCAGCTATTCAGTGGAATGGATTCTCCAGAGGTCTTGCATTCCCCCCTTCCCTTATATTGATAGTGTTAATTTATCTAGCTGAGCTTTGTTTGAATGCTCGTTGCCGCAACGCTGTTTTCCCCTTCCAAATCTCTCCCATTTTGCTCTCTTAAGAATCTTAATCTTTGACATGCTATTTTGCCAATAAACCTTCAAAATTATAAAAAAAATATTTGAGCTGTTGGCTATCTCTGCAGTAAACTGTTGAAGATTCATAGCCACATAAATCATCCCAATGTGGCTGCATGCAATATTGTCGTTGTTGACATTTTAATGGGGTTGGCTGAGCCAACGTTTGGGTAGTACTAAAGGATTACTCTGTGTTCCAATGTAGCCCCAGTGACAGTTAGGTTTGGCACCACACCAGGGCAGGCTGTACTGCACAACTGGAAAGAAATTCTTGTACATCGTCTAAAATAATAAAAAAAATGGATTCCATCAACGAGTAGCATGAAATATGTCTGACAATCTGCAAAACACAAATGAAATGGATTTTTAAAAATCTATGCATTCCTAAGGGCTGTCTATATACAAGGGAAGCCCAGGGGTGGGTGCGTAGTGGCGCTTCATGGATTATATGACACAGCAGCCACCTTGCAGCCCCGACTTTTTCTCCGGAGCAAGTCAGGTATGACGCGTTCTCCATCTATCCTCCCTCCAGAGTCATGGCAGAGACCTGGCTGTGCGAATGGTGACCCCTGCATTTTTGCTTCAGCACTAGGATTAGCCGCCACCATCCCAAAGCAGCACAAGAACAGGGTTTTGCTTATCATGGCAGCAACCTGCTGCTGTATAGGCAGCCCCCTGTGCCAACTGACTTGTGGAGTCAGGTGACTTTGACCGGTTTGCATGATCACAAATGGGGAAATAAGCTGCAGTGGGTTATTTCCCCCATCATGGGTGCTGGTTGGGTGTTGCATATTTACCCTTACTAGCACCATGTCATGTGAACCCAGCAAGGGTGGCTTTTTGCCATGGTTGATAAGCCACCCATAATGGCTTATTTCCCCTCATGCAAACTGGTTCAATATGAATGCAGGTGGGGAGGGGGCAGCTTAGTCCTTTCTGGTCTGTCTCCCCTGAAGTGAAGGATGACTTGTCTATATGCTAGCAATGCCACCATTTCTTGGCACTGTTCCTATGCAGCCGAAGTGTTCCCCATTCCTTATCTTCGTATCAGAAAACGTGTCAGGCTACAGGAACAGGAACAGGAAAAGGTGCTGAATATTCAAGTTGCTCAGACAACCATTGGTTAATTGGTAACTTTCTACAGTGTACATGAAATCTGGTTATCTGTATTTCCCTGCCGGGTACGAGGGGAATTTTAAACTTTTCCAGTGATTTCTGATAGGTGTAAAACACTTAAATATAAATCACTAAAACAAGTTATCATGGTAAGGGCCAATCTCTGCTATCTGGACATGGATCTCTTGGCTGCAGTAATCTATGCTCTGGTCACCTCCTGTTTGGATTACTGTACTGCATTGTACATGGGACTGCCTTTGAAGACTGTCTGGAAACTTCAGCTGGTACAAAATATGGCATCAAGAATTTTTACGGGGACCAGGTGATTTGAAAAATTATGCCAGTCCTGCCTCCTCTGGACTGGCTTCCACTTGGTTTCCAAGCCCAATTCAAAGCCCCTTGACCTATAAAGCTCTTCAGCTTGGGACCCTATGAAACACATGGTTCATCAAGTGACTGCCCATGCCTTACCCAAAGCTCTTCACTCTCTGCCACCTTCAGAAAAAAAGTTTTTAATTAAACATTGGAAATCATTAGGGTGCCAGGTTCGCCTTCCTGTTTCTGAACCTGCTGCTGATCAGCTGATCAGCAGGCAGGAAAAGAAAGCATGGCAAAGGGGCAGAGGGGGGAGAAAGACAGAGGCTAGAGGCTAGAAGGGGAGAGGAACAGTGAGATAAAGAAGTGGGAGAGAGAAATAGCGAGGCTTGAGGCTGGGAGCAGAGAGAAACAGCAAGATGGTGGGGTGAGCAGGTGAGAAAGAACAAGGCTATGGGCTACAAAGGGAGAGAAAATAGTGAGGAAAGGGGTTGGGTGGAGAGCGATAGCAAAGCTGGAGGTTGGGAGAGGGGTGATAAAGAGGGCAAAGGGGAAAGGTCTGCAGGAACAGAAGAAGATGGGGCAGACCAGGAAACAGCTCTTTCCTGTCCCCTCTCCCACCTCTTGACTAGCCAGGCCCCATGGCAGCCATTATGGGACTAGCCACATCCTCCATGAGAGCCATTTTGTGGCGGTGCCCACAGCAGCTTCTCAAATTCCTTAGTGTGCCCCTGTGTGTGAAAAAGGTTGGAGATCCCTGCCCTGTCATCATGTTATTCCCTCTTCTGTGTGCCCCGTCTTTCTGAAATTTGGAGCAGGGTAGCTCAGTGGTAGAGCACATGTTTTGCATGCAGAAGGCCCCAGGTTCGATCTCTGGCATTTGCTGTCAGCCAGTGTTGACAACACTGGGCCAGATGGACCAATGGCCTGACTCAATATAAGGCAGCTTCCTGTGTTCCTATGAGGGTGGTCAGTGGGTATCCTTAACCTTCCATGAAGCCTGAAATTCTGCCCCTGCTGTGAGTTCTATCCAATGCTTTATGCCCAGAACCTGCCTTCCAACAAGTTCAGGACACAATAAATAATGCCAGGAGTTTTAAATGAGTCGTCTAGTTCCTTTCCTGTATGGTTCTCCTCTGCTTTTTAATTCCTTTAAAGCAACCGCAGGATGCCTGATGGACTACTTTAATACGTTTGGCATAGGACGTGCTTTCCTAATATTGCAGACTTGATCGGAAGTCAAATTGCTAAGGGATATAATGGCTGTTCCTGTTGCCCATCCTGTTGCTATGCTACTTCCGATGGCACCTATAATGTAAAAAGGTACCATATAAAAAACAACAAGCCCTAAGATGTGCTCTGCAGACAGGGCTCTGAGAGAACAGGAAGCGAGTGAGCGGAGTAATGGCAATGTTAATAGTCTGGCAGGGAGACAGGAAAAATGAGAATGACACACAGTAGACCCACACTTCCGCTCTTAATTGAAAGAAAGAGAAAGGCAACTACCACATATAGAATGGGAGCACCATGGAGGGAGCTATTGAACCCACCTGCCCCTTGTAGGGTGGCCAGGTGCAAAACAGGAATATATAGGAAGCTGACTTATACTGAATCAGACCCTTGGTCCACCTAGCCCAGTACTGTCCACACTGACTGGCAGCAGCTCTCCAGGATTTGAGGCAGGAATCTCTCCTACTCCTACCAGGAGATGCAAGGGATTGAACTTGGGGCCTTTGGCGTGCAAAAACGGGGGTCTTCCACCACTGAGCCACAGCCCCTTCCTTGGGGCCTGGTCTCCTGCAACTTTAATAGTTGCTGAGAAGAGAGGATTTCAGCAGGTGTAACCTGCATGCCAACCCCAGCCTCTTCTGTATCTCTAATGGCCTACTTTTGATGGTTGTCATCCAGATGCTTTGGGCTTCAGCTCCCATCAATCCTAACCAGGATGGCCAACGTTCAGGAATGTTGGGAGCTGTTTTTCAGAACATCTGGAGGGCGTCAGGTTGGGGAAGGCTGTTCTACTGCCTCCAACATTGCGACATTCCAACTACAGGCAGGCCTAAAAGCGTTGGGATGGGATAGTTGGTGGAAAACAAGCAGGATTGTCAACTGACCCGAAAACATATAAACCAATACCTACCTGGTTTGCTCCTGTGCTTTAAGAGCATCCTGATCTGTAGAAGCCAGCAGGTGATGTACTTCAAAAGCATGGGGATAGACATTATCCCCTGTGAACATCTGCACAGCAAGCTGCTGCTAAAGGTGCAGCTGCAGTGGCTACTTGAATAGTTTGCAGCCCGACAGGCTACCAGTCATGCATTTCCATTGCCAGCAAGAATAATGGAGACACACAAATCTCCCCATTAAAAATATTAGCGTGACTTTCTTATTCACGGGAAAAATCAGTTCTGCACTGGGCTCCAGCTGCAACCAGAGAGCTCTGCTGAAAAACCACCTCCCAGTGGGCTTTCTTTGCCCTCTGCTGTGCCTCCTCTGAGTTTTACAGAACCATTGTACTTGCTGATCATTTTAATGGCATTAAAATTTAGAAGAATCTGCCACCCCATGAATTATCTGATGACACCTTAAAGCACATAGGATAGTTTTTAAAATGTGCATGAAATTAATTGGTGAATCATAAAAGACTTAAAATGCCTGAAAATGTATTAAACTAGGTTTTTTTATGCAGAGTGGTGTTTTAGCAGAGATACCTCTTATTTACAAAACAGCTGTTCCAAACACTGCATAGCAGCGCCTTGTATCAGAGGATAAGTCCTGTCACACTTGGCAGAAGACTGCCCTCCAAAACCCGCACAAAGTTCATCTGAAAAGAAGTACGAGTGAAGTCAGTTTGACCCAGTTGTTTTAGCCGCATATCTCTCGAGTTAGTTTACCGTACAGATACACAACTGTACACACAGTTCACTTGGGGTGGAAGTCATAGCTCAGGGACAAGAAAACCTGCTTTGCATGCACAACATAGAATCATAGAATCATAGAATAGCAGAGTTGGAAGGGGCCTACAAGGCCATCGAGTCCAACTCCCTGCTCAATGCAGGAATCCACCCTAAAGCATCCCTGACAGATGCTTGTCCAGCTGCCTCTTGAATGCCTCTAGTGTGGGAGAGCCCACAACTTCCCTAGGTAACTGGTTCCATTGTCATGCTGCTCTAACAGTCAAGAAGTTTTTCCTGATGTCCAGCCGGAATCTGGCTTCCTTTAACTTGAGCCCGTTATTCCGTGTCCTGCACTCTGGGAGGATCGAGAAGAGATCCTGGCCCTCCTCTGTGTGACAACCTTTTAAGTATTTGAAGAGTGCTATCATGTCTCCCCTCAATCTTCTCTTCTCCAGGCTAAACATGCCCAGTTCTTTCAATCTCTCTTCATAGGGCTTTGTTTCCAGACCCCTGATCATCCTGGTTGCCCTCCTCTGAACACGCTCCAGCTTGTCTGCATCCTTCTTGAATTGTGGAGCCCAGAACTGGATGCAATACTATAGATGAGGCCTAACCAGGGCCGAATAGAGAGGAACCAGTACCTCACGTGATTTGGAAGCTATACTTCTATTAATGCAGCCCAAAATAGCGTTTGCCTTTCTTGCAGCCATTTCGCACTGTTGGCTCATATTCAGCTTGCAGTCTACAGCAATTGCAAGATCCTTCTCGTTTGTAGTATTGCTGAGCCAAGTATCCCCCATCTTGTAACTGTGCCTTTGGTTTCTATTTCCTAAATATAGAACTTGGCATTTATCCCTATTAAATTTCATTCTGTTGTTTTCAGCCCAGCACTCCAACCTATCAAGATCACTTTGAAGTTTGTTTCTGTCTTCCAGGGTATTAGCTATCCCACCCAATTTGGTGTCATCTGCAAATTTGATCAGCGTTCCCTGCACCTCCTTGTCCAAATCATTAATAAAAATGTTGAAGAGCACTGGGCCCAGGACTGAGCCCTGCAGTACACCACTCGTTGCCTCTCCCCAGTTTGAGAAGGTTCCACTGATAAGTACTCTTTGAGTCCGATTCTGTAGCCAACTGTGAATCCACCTAATAGTTGTTCCATCTAGCCCACTTTTAGCTAGTTTGTTAGTCAGAATATCATGGGGCACTTTGTCAGTGAGGGAAAAGACCTTGGCCTGAGATCACAGAGCAGCCTTCCCCAAGCTGGTGCTCTCTGGATGTTTTGGACTACAGTTTCCATCAGCCCCAGCCAGGATGGTCAATGATTATGGATGGTGTCAGGCAGCAGGGCAAGCAACAGTGGTGGGGTGGGGTGGGGAGTGGAGTGGAGTGGAGTCCAGGGGTAGCAGCTGAGAGGGCGCAGTCCAACGGACTCCTGGTTGACCGTTTGCAGGGATGCCCAGGAAAATGGAGCAGATGCCCCTGCTTTGGCTTTGGAACTGAAGCCAAAGCAAGGCAGCCAGGGGCCAAGGCTCCCCAAGTTGAATTAGGGCCAATTTGGAAGCTCCGAATCAGCCTCCGAGTCAATTCGGAGAGCTGTGCACAGCCCTGATATTGATCTTAAACCCGTATATGTGCTAGCTAGCTTCAGAACTTAACTTGGGGGGAATCCGCACGTTGTTCTCAGGGCGCTTCCATCCGCCCCCAGTGCACCCCGAAAACAATCGTGTAACTTGCCTGTAAAAGAGACGAGGAAGAAGCGTCCGGCGCCACCCACAGACCTCCTCGCAGGCTGGGACGGAGAGCTCGGCGGAAGAAGGCGGGGTGGAGAGCTGCTCTCCACCCCGCCTTCTTCTGCCGAGCTCTCCGAGCCGGCCGGTGAGGAGGTCTGTGGGTGGCGCCGGTGCCGGCAAGGACGCTTCTTCCTCGTCTCTTTTACAGGCAAGTTACACGATCGTTTTCGGGGTGCACTGGGGGCGGATGGAAGCGCCCTGAGAACGACGTGCGGATTCCCCCTTGATGTCATCTCCCAAAAGGATCTTGTCTCTTCCAGCTCCTGTCATTTATATCCAGTGGAGCATGGGTTAGGCAATCCTCAGAGCCATGTACTTGGGTCTTATTGTCTGTTGCTAGCTCAATAAAGACTCTACTATGTTTGTCTGTAACTCTTTCAAATCCTGTGCTTAAAAAAATGGTGTTCCCGTTGGAGAGTGATCTGGGGAATGTCTACAAATTTGCGCATGTCTGCCGGCTGCAACCAAATGTCAGAGGCAGAGGTGAACCAGTTCCCAGAGAGGAAATGGTGTAATTACAACGGGACATGCTGCACTTGTAAGGTCTTGGCCAGTCTCTCTCCTGTGTCTGCAGCCTTGATAGATGTTCTCCCAGTCCTTATCTTTTCGGACTTCTATCTCAAGATGCCCCGGCTGTTATCTCTCTTCTTAATGGGAGGGGTGAGGTTATGAGCTTGTTGAAAGATAAGGAAGCAGCGTTGTAAATGGAGATCTTGTCAGGAAGGCTGATAAAATAGGCTTTGTCATTTTTGAAGATGATTTTCTGTCTATTTGGGGAGGGTATTCGTATTCAAAATAAAACATTAGGATGTTGGTTCCGAAGAATAACGAACATAAAAGCAAGGTGACACGTACTTTTTTTTCAGATCAGTTTCCAGCAATGTCAGCAAAGCTTTGAGTTATATGGAATGGCTTATTCTTCCAGATGATGAAGATTTTTTTTTTTACCCTAAAACATGCATATTCCTATGCCAACAAGACGTAGTTCAAAAAGAATACTGTGCATTACTTATCTGGTATTTCCATTGTATGAAGAACATTCACTCATTTCATGTATAGGGGTGATGGGGAATGTGTGGTCCTCCAGATGTTGTTGGACTGAATCCCATCATCCTTCACTATTGACTATGCTGGCTAGGGGTAATGGGAGTTGCAGTCCAACACTAGAGGGCCATACATTCCTCACCCGTGAAGTATGGGCTCTATTATGTACAATGCAAAACCATATAAAACAAACAGAAGCATACAAAAGTAATACAACCATACATAACTGAAATGAAGGCAACACACACATACACTCACTGATGATTAGTAGCTGATCACAAAGTACTGCTAAAAACACAGACGGCGTTAAACATTAAAAAAAAGTCCTCTGGAAACTGCACGCCTTTCATTTCTATGGAAATCCATCAGTAAGAGACCCAGATAGACCTTGGGCATTTCTACATGAGATTTTTTATCAAGGGTTCTGCTGCTGGATTCTTTGTGGGATTAAGATTGACTCCTTTACATGTGCTTTCTGGGGAGATGCCTTTCTATATGTTTCATTACACAACCACTACATGGTGCTAGGATATAGCAGAATTGTGGAATTACTTGAGACTCTCATTCCAACTTACTTCACTAGGGGAAAAATGTGATAATGATTGGAAGACATGGGAGACGCACCAGAGGATGATGACACCATGTAAAGCTACTATGAGTGAACAATCACAAGCGCACAATCAAAGCCTTGTGCTGAAAGAAGCAAATTGCATAAAATGGATGGTCTGTGCCTTTACTAACTTCACTGGCATGAAGGAGGGGATGCAGAGCAAAGTCTCCATGATGTTGTGCAGACTTTATACTGTTAGTTTTACCCTACCCTGCGCCTGCTTACCCTACCCTGTGCCTGTTTGCATTCTCTTCCCCTCCTTATTGTTTTACTATGATTTTATTAGATTGTAAGCCTATGCGGCAGAGTCTTGCTATTTACTGTTTTACTCTGTACAGCACCATGTACATTGATGGTGCTATATAAATAATAATAATAATAATAATAATAATAATAATAATAATAATAATGACAGATAGGAAGGAGTGGGAGGGTAAATGAATCCTGACATCCCTTCATGTCCATGTTCCTGATTATGAATTAGGATACTGGAAAGGAAGTTTCTCTACTGGAAGTTTCTCTTACTGCTAATGGACTATGATGAAAAGTATGACAAAACTATTAGTTCCCCCCAGGTACACGCATTCCGTTTTTCGACCATGTTAAGGTTTCTGGTCAAACAGGATGGGACTTAAGGGCAGACATCGAGAAGAATGAGGAACACACACACACCCCCAAAAAACAGCAAGCCATAGCTTACCCACACACACACACACACACACAAACCCACCAGCAAGCCATAGCTTACCACATTTTGAGATCAGTGAAATAATTGACATTGCCATATAAAGAGGGAGGTCCCATGAGGCCATTAGGTCCAGGTCCAAAAGTGATCACTGAACAGGTTCGTGTAGTGATGAAAAAAATGCATTTGATCAGGGAACCACAGATTAATGTGTTTTCCCCCAAGCCTTGCGGGTAGGGGGTCATTCCTCCCTCCCTCTCTCCTTTCTTTGTATACAGAGTAACTCTCAAATAGCTGTAAGCACAGGGTGGCTCTTAGAGGCAAGAAAAGGAGTACATCTTCACTTTTCTCTCCCTCCTCTCCCCCTGTTTAAAGTATTAGCCTGCCAAGGCCATGTAGCAATAACACGTCCTGCCTGAGAGTGGATTATTTGGAACACTTTAGAGATGGATGAGGATTCTAGGAGGCAAACCAACAACTGGTAGATAGACTTTGATTATGAATTTGTCAAGTATCTGGACAACGAGGTGTAAATCCTTCTGATAAGCACTGTTAGTATTACAGGGGTCACCACGATGGAGCCAGAGGCAGTCTGGGGGAGTGAGCACTTGCACCGGAGACAGGCACACGGATCTCTAGGCAGGGAGAAGAGTTTCCCTCCTCTGTTTTCATCAGGGCATGTTGCCTGCCAGAAGTGGAGCCTACATTTGTAATGGCAAACTGTGTTTCAACCATCCCACGTGACTGAGGAAAGGAAGCGATAGAGAGAATGGGAGTAAGGAAGAGGTCGTGCTCTGTGATTCAGGCCTGTGGCACAAAACGGCAGCAGTTGCCCCTGCTTCAGCTTCGGAACTGAAGCTGAAACGAGGCAGCCGAAGACTGAGGTGCCCCAAATTGAATCGGGGCCGATTCTGAGTTGAACTTGGTGGGGAGGGCTGTGCACAGGCCTAATTAGAAGTGCTTCTTAAGACATGATTAGTTCAATAAAACACTGAAAATTGGAACAAGGAGCTTCACTACATTATGCAAAAAACCCGCACCCTTATCAGGCTTTCTTCTTGCAGTTTTTCTGGATTTATGATGAAGAAGATAAAGAAGTAAAAGAAAAGAGGTTAAACATGCTATGCCTAGGATGTGCAGTGGTGATAGAACTGCCCATACACATCCTTTTGCTTTGTATTCAACTATCCTCTTATTGATGCACATTCAAACCTTTGACTTTTGCTTGATGTACAAGAAACTAAAGGTAGTTCCTTAAGGTTGTGCTGCTGGGTCAGATATGCACATGGTTGCATGCGGGTTTCAAAATATCCATCTGAATCATAACTGTAGCACATCCAGATGTGTGTCACTTACAGCTTTGACTTTGTACTCAGTTAAACTCAAGCCTCTCCATCTCAACTCTGTGACCCGCTTTAAACCAAAACACTGGGCTACAAAATCGCTTTGCACATATGTGTTTGACTCTGTGTGTGTGTGTGTGTGTGTGTGCGCGCGCGGGTTTTTTTTCTTTCAATCTTTCATGTTTTCGTGATCTGTTATAAAAACAGTAATTTCCTAACAATCGGACACTTCTGCTTTTTGCACCCAAATGCAGTGATTCAACAGCTGGCCTTTAAAAAAAAACCACAAAAAAAGTGAAGTGCAAAAATAAACCAAAAAAGTCATGTGAATCTCTTTTATTTATTTTTAAGGATAAACTTGGTTTGGAGTAATTCTAGGTGACAGTCTAGGTCAATTCTTGTTTATTCACGCAGGCTTATGTCCATGCTCTGTACACATGTATGGTGAGTGTGAAGGGGAGGGGAACAGAGAGCAAATATCCAGGCTCTGTGGGATCTAGGATTTCCTCTCTGTGATTCACTGGCAAAAGGAGCCTGTGTGCTTTGACCAGGATGGAAAAGACTTCTGAAGATAGCTGGACTTTATATTCCCCAAAATGGAGGATCAAACATCCCTTCATTCCTTCCCATCTGAACCAGGGGCAGCAGAACCTTCCTGGCTGTAACCACCAGATGACTTGCTAACCTGCAGACTCCTGCTTCCACATTACACCTGGGTCTACTCTGAACTTGCAGACAATGTGATGTCACCATCTAGCTATTCCACCACCCCATCTCATCTCCCCTAAACCTGTCTTTTCTAACATCTCTCCTGATGAAGATATCTGGGGATCACAAAAGCTTGCACATTTTTAGGGGTGGTTGGTTGATCTTTTGTTTGGCCTAATGAAGATATTATAGCAACATGGATTTTGGAAACCTTCCTTTGAGTAAGCTGTTTCACCCTGTTAAAGCTACAACAAGACTGAAGTTCATATATCAGTGGTGAGGAACATGTAGTCCTCCAGGTGTTGTTAGCTCCCTAACCAGCATAGGGCATGGTGGGAGTTGGTGGGAGTTGCTGTTGAACCACATCTGTAGGGCCACATCTTCCCCATTCTTGATGTATATGAACTGTACATTCTAGACCAGGTTGGTTGAACCTCAAGCCCACAGGACAAAAGCCCACCAGGGGTCATTCCTCACCTCACAGCCCAAACTCTACGGTGTTTTGGGATACATCTGTAACATCAGGCTCTTGCATGGATGATGTGCAGTCACAAAATGTGCATTAACAAGCGAAGGGTAACAAATGCCAAGGAAATTTAACTGGCGGAAACGTGTAGACAGAACAGTGTTATGGTAATAAGTCATTGCTAATTGACAAATCCCAGTCTCTCATTATGCAATGGGAATAACTGTGTAAAGGAGGTCTAATAAAAGCATCAATATAACCCTTCCACACACACCCAGGAAACCACTGCTTTCCATTCCTGAGACCCTGATCTTCCTAAACATATTTCTTTAGAGGAACATGTCCCACAGCTTAGTCACTTACTGCCAGTCTGAAAGGCAAATTCTTCTATGCCCAAATAGAAGTGATGTTGTGATCATGCTGGAAACATTAAAGTAAACCAGGTTGCATGCATACACAGGGCAGTCCGCAGCCACGTCTACATTGGTGATTGCCCTTTTTTCACCTGCCACTATCACTAGAACAGCTGTAAGCACATCCATGTACAACCTGCTTCACACTACTGTGTCCACAAATAAACTTAAGTGGGTAAGTAAGAAAGATTGCTAACTGTTTACTGCTCAGGGGAAACTGAGCTACCCATTATTATTCCCTCTGGATTTTTGCTGAGAAGTTAATCTGAAGCAGCCACCCCTACCCTGCTACTCTCCAGATGTTTTAGACTACAACTCCTAGCAATCCTGACCACTGGCCATGCTGGCTGTGGCTGAAGGGAGTTATCATCCAAAACATCTGGAGGGCACCAGGTGGGGAAAGTCTGATCTGAAGTATGGACATATGGCTAATAGCCACGCTGGCTGAGAATGGAGCATCGGGTGGATTAGCAGATCTCGTATGTGCTCATTTGGCACAAGGAGGCACTTGGTGAAGTTCTTCTGCTTAAACTAACCAAGTCTGGCCTTATAAGCCACAAGGATGGGAGGCTACTTAAGAGCCACACAAAAGCTGTGCTGAGCTTTTCAGAGGCAAAGCTGGGCGTGTGTGTGAGAAATGACTAGCTAGAAAGAGCAAAAATGAAACAGGCAGGGGAGAGGAAGGGAAAGATCATGAAGTCAAACCCAAGATGCTAGACCAGAAATATAATTTTATTTTGAATAATTGTAGCTTCTCCGCAGCAGCAGGACTCCAAACTGAGAAATAAATATATCTATTATGCAGCAAGACAGACCTAGACAGCAGCAGCAGCAGCAGCAGCAGCAGCAGCAATAGCACTGAGATCCACTCCTCGAGGCCTTAGTGCACACAAACATTATGAGCCAACGAAAGCCAGACAAAAAGGGAGGCTTTGTGTCTTTTCTCTTTACTGTCCCCTCGAGTCTCATTCTCAATGTGAAGAATTTGAGCTAGTGACCTGATTCTTCATCCATCTCTCCAGGGCATTTTGATGCATCCTTCCTCAGCATTGTTCCGACACTCAGCATGATGTTCGTTCCCAACAAGTAGCAAGAAATGGTGTTGTCCTGGCACCATCATCCACCTTTGTTTCCATGGAAGTGATTCAGATGTTCTTGCGCTGCAGCAATGATATCATGGTAGTTTTTCACGGAAGATGCTTCCTTCCCCCCATGCAATAGTGCACCCCTCTGAACAACTCAGAGAAGCTGGCTTGCAGGCCATTTGGCACATCTATTTCACCATGATCCAGAAATGGGATAGACCTGAGTTGAGGAACATTGCTTGGACTATAAGTCCCATCAGCTCTAGACAGCATACCATTTGTGTCAAACATCATTAAGGAGTCCTTGACAGGAATGGATTAGCACATTCAAAATGGAGGCTTTTTTCCATTACCTGTTTCCTACTACCATAGTACAGTTGTCCATAGAACAGTTGTGCCTCCCCAACCTGGTGCCATCCAGATATTTCGGACTACAACTCCCAGCATTCCTAGCCATTGGCCATACTGGCTGGGGCTGAAGTCCAAAACAACTGGAGGGCACCAGGCCAGGGGAAGGATGCCCTAGAAGGCATTAGCATTTGTTGCTAGGTGTGGGCGGCCATTTTGGTTTGAGAACAGTTGCAATGCTTCAGTTCTCCACACACTTCCTTGGCAATATGTTATGCTGAGCTCCATGGGACACAAATGAACAAGTACGCTGAGAATTGCAGCCACTGCCTATTAGTCAAGAGTTTACTTCATCCTGGTGGAATTCTTCCCAGACAGAGGGATTAGAATGGTGAGAAGGTTGTTCCAATCAGATAGTCGAAGCTCTCTGGGCCCTGTTCTGAGTCAGCCTATCGCAATTTTGAGAGCTCATCTTACCATTAGAATCTTAGTGTGGGTCGGCATGCTGAGGTCTGTACCTGTCTGAATTCCCTTAAGAAACATGGTTAGAAAGGATTCTTGCCATAATAGGGAATCCATAAAGGGAACTGTTCATCTTTCTGTGAAGTCACTCTGATATTGTTGCAAACTTATTGGAGCAAAAGGAAAAGAAAAGGAGACCTCAAAATGGCACTGAAATATGTGGAGAGTGCGAATCAAATAGTAACTTGCCCAACACATTTTGGTGAACACTTTCTTCAGGGGCACAAGAATTCAGTTGGTTGAGTTATTCTAGTAAGGCAACATCACTCCTCTTTTTCCTTTTCCTCTTTCCTCTTTCCTATGTGGTACAGCCCTCATCCTGCCACCCCACCCCTCACCACCCCTTGCAAAATTTAAAGGCCACATGGCGGCAATAGTAAGCATGTTTATTAGGGAGTATTAAACTCAGTGGGACATTCCCTGTATAAACATGCTTAAATCATTCTGCACTTTTCACTAATAGTTTGACATCACTAAAAAAGACAGAAGGAATGGGAACACCTGACTTATTTTCTCTTTCTCTCTTTTTCTATCCCTTTAACTGGGAAATTATAACGTGTTGTGCACATATTCATTGTTGTCACATAGCACTGCTTTTGCCTGATCCATATCCCTTGAAGTGAGTGGAAAAGACACAAAAGTGACTCTGGATTAACCTCTTAAAGGCGCAATCCTGTGCATGTTTAGACAGAAAAAAGTCCTACAACTCCAAGCATTCACAAGCCAGCTGGCTGAGGAATGCTGGGAGTTGTAGGACTTAAAAATAAATCTAAACATGCTTAGGATTGTGTCCTAAGCCTGCTTTCCTTTCTATAGTCTAGGTTGTCATTACACATGCCTCCCACCAGCCCCCCTGACATACGGGCAGCAACACAAACTATAGCCATTACTATAGGCAATGGGAAGCAACACAACCGCTGAAAGAAACCATACCGAAGTTATTGGCTCAAACTGCGTAGTGGCAAGTAGCCACTGCAAGAAGCCAATTTTGCGGTTGCAGGAATAGGCATTGGCAGGGTGGAAGAAAGGGGGGTCAGCTAAATGTTTGTGTTAGCTGATAAAGTTGAGTGCATCAATTAATGAGTGAAGCTCATCGCGCACATTCTCCAGGGAGTGGTGGATCTTCTGTGGGTGGTCCAGGAGCTCAATGCTGAATGTGTATGGATCGTACTTCACAGAAAATGGACGCTTGATATGTGCTGCATAGGCCCTGCAAGGGAGAATACAAACATCAAAAGCACCTAGCCTAGACAGGTCAGAACAAAAACTCAGGGAGAGAGGAAGCAAAGAAAGACGTATTGTGTAAACCAGCTTTCCTCAATGTGGAGCTCTCCAGCTGTTTCAGACCAGGGGTGTGCAAGAAGTAGATCTCCAAGTGTTTTGGACTTCCAGTATTCATGCTGGCAGAGACTTCTGGGAGTTGAAGTCCAAAACATCTGGCGATCGATCCTTTGTCCACCCTTGTTTTAGGCTACAACCCCATCAATCCAGACCACCAGGAGTGCACATAGTATATCCACCATGCTTCTTCTCCCATGCATTCCCCAGAGCCGTGACTATGACCTTGTAGAATTGCCTTACTTCTATGATATCATTGGATAAGAGACTGGCTTCTTGCTTTCAGCTCAGCTGCTGATTGGTTGTCTTTCTTTCCATTGCAAAGGAACTGCTGCCATGAACGTCTGGGGCATGTACCGATGTTGGCAGACAAGACATTTGCACAATTCTCCCAGGTGAGCAAGACCTGAATCGCCTTGCACTTAAAACACAGCCTATACTTGAGTAGACATTTTCTAGTGAGTTTGGGTCATTCACTGAACTTACTGAAGAACTGTGTCCTCCAGGGAAGAGCTGCAGTGAGGAGCTGTGCATGTATGTGTGGAGCAGCCTTGCATAACATGCACTTTGTGGATTATGGGAGCTGTAGTCCAACACATCTGGAGGGGGGAGGCTGTATAGAGCAGAGCTGGGCAGAAAATAGATTTCCATATGTTTGGGACTTCAACTCCCAGCATTCCTGACCATTGGCCATGCTGGCAGGGGTTTCTGGGAGTTGAAATCCCAAACATCTATGGATCAAGCTTCTGCCCACCTTTGTTTTGGACTACAACCCTCAACATCCATGACCATTGTCCATTCTCCTAGGGGCTTACATGAGTTGTGTCCAAAACTTCTAGAGGGGCACCACATTGAGGGAGGCTGGTAGAAACATTTCCAACAATTTCTAGACTGGACACATGACACTTCGAACATTTAATTCCAACTAACACCATACCTACAATTTGCATTTAAAATATAAATCAATTTTGAGAAAGTTAATGTCTCCTTCCCATTGTTGGAAAATAAAAAGGAGCTTCCATTTTTCTTTCAATAGGTTAAGTGGTGCCTTCATTTTTCTTAAACTATCTATTATCTGTCTTCTGTGAGAGGAAGATCTCCATTCACGGACGGACCCTCCGCCCCACTTTTTGGGAAACCCCCTCCTCCCCCACAAGCCACAGCTCACCATTCAGCAGGGTCTCCTGACTCTCTAGGCTGGTCCGCACGATTGCCAGCCTGGTTAACAAGCCACTGTGGCTTGTTAACCAGGCCACCGTGGCTTGTTAACCATGCCGTGTGTGCTGGTTGCATGCTGGCCCAATTTCCTTCATTACCTTGCCAGCATGTTGTCTGAACCTGGCAAGGGTGGTTTGCTGCCGTGGTAAACAAACCGCCCACAAACCATGAGCTGTTTTGGGTTTGTGGCTGGTTTGGTAACCATGGCAACAATCCACTCTGTGCAGGGTTTGCACATTATGATAAGCTGAAGTGACCTTTTACCTTGGCTTGAATATTCACATTGGCTGCTGGAATGTGCTGCAACCTGCCATAGTTTAAATAAGCCACAGTGGGCTGCAGTGATCACATGAATGAGGCCATTGTGTAGCAATGTGATACTATTCATTGAAACTCAGCATGGGTAAGGTAACAGTTCTATAAGAAAACTTGTGCTTGGTATTGGCATATTCCTAGGTTCCAAACTACTTTTCATTGGGGAAATAAGGGGAAAAGAACCCAGTAGCATCCATGTCTGTAATAAGTGGCAGAAAGAAAGAAGCCACTGTTTAGGATGGAATTACAACACATCAAATGCAACCAGATTTGGAAAAATAGATTTGGAACCAGTGTGGTTTACTGATTAGAGTGTTGAACTGGGACTAGGGAGACCCGGGTTCTAGTCTTCACTCAGTCATGAAGCTCACTGGGTGACTTTGGGCCGGTCATTGACCCTCAACCTAACCTACCTCACAGGATTGTGGCAAGGCTAAAATGGAAAGGAGGAGGATCTGATAAGCCTCCTACTCCTAGGAGTAAAAGGTGGGTTATAAATGTAACAAATAAATAAATAATAAATAAAACCAACAAGCAACAAGAAATTGAAAAGGGGATCTGAAGAATAGAAACTGGAAAGTAAGCAGCTACTGCCCGTTGTACACAACATACAAGGTAGAGAGCAAGGTGACCAAGTCAGATTGTAATCCAAAATCATGCTTTATTCTATAGGAAAATAGAATAAAGTCAGAACATTGGTCCAGTATTGTCAACACTGACTGGCAGCAGCTCTTCCAGAGTTTCAGGCAGGGTTTTTTTCCTGCCCAACCTGGAGATACTGGGACTGAACCTGGGACTTTTTGCATGGAAAGCCTGTGCTCTACCACTGAGCTACATCTTCTTCCCAAAATTCTACTTGCAACTCTGCTAGGCCAGTATAGAGAATGGCAGCATGCGAGGTCTGTGGGCATGGCCTGAAGTCACCCGGTACAGCAGCCATGCTGAAGCTAAGCAGGTCTGAGTCTAATCAGGGGTTAGATGGGAGACCAGCTGGGAATCCCATGAACATTGTCTTGAGTGCCATGATGAAAGAAAGGGTGGGATATAAATGGAACTAATCACAACAAAAGGTTAATGGAAAGTAGGAGGGCCAGTTGAGTGGAGGCATAAACCCTGGAATGTAGAATATAGACACTTGATGCATGGAAGAACATGATGTATCTTAAAAACCACATGGCCTACCCCTTTCCCTGTTGCCTCTGATCCATTTGGCTCTAGCTGAGCCTTCCCCAACAAGGCGCCTTCTGCATGTATTGGGCTACAACACCTACTATGACTAGGGATGCCAAAGAAATCTGCAATGGATTCAAATGAGCTTGAGTTTCTATTTATCTGACCTGCAAATTTTGCAGAAGACCATTCCCCCAACACCCCGCCGCCCAAGTGCTTATGTGCACCTGCGCAAGTAGAACAACATTCTGGTATATCCCTAACCAAAATTGGATTCCGGACAATGGAAGGACAATCCACCTGGCAATATGTGAAACAAAGGCCGAATGGATTTAACCAAGTCTGTATGGCCCTAACTACGACCCTGGAGGACACCAGATTTGGAAGGCTGAACTAGCCCCTGAAAACTCATGCTACAAGAAAAGAATCCCTATACCGCTGCCCTAATGCTTCCTTATTGCTTATGTTATGGCACCCTCTGGTGGCATTTTTAATAACATTCAGCTGCAAAATGTATAAGAACCTAAGAGCCATGATGGATCAGACTAAGGGTCCATCTAGTCCAGCACTCTGTTTACACAGTGGCCAACCAGCTGTCAGCTGGGGACCCACAAGCAGGACTCAAGTGCAATAGCTTTCTCCCACCCATGTTCCTCAGCAACTGGTATATACAGGCTTATTGCCTCTGATACTGGAGGTAGCACATAGCCATCAGGACTAGTAGCCATTGATAGCCTTTCTCCGCCCCTTTAAAGCAACCAAATTGGTGGCCATCACCACATCTTGTGATAGTAAATTCCATAGTTTAACTATGTGCTGTGTAAAGAAGTACTTCCTTTTATTTGTCCTGGATCTCCCACCAATCATCTTCATGGGATGACCCTGGGTTCTAGTAATTTGAGAGAGGGAGAAAAATGTCTCCCTTTCCACATTCTCCGCACCATGCATGATTTTTATATGAGAGGGAGAAAATATATACAGATATATGAAGTGAAATGGCCATCAGTCCCTTCCCGGAGTTAAATTAGGGCCTTTAATGACTAGTTCTTACAGTTGATTATATTTAAGTGACTTTCTTTTTGGATGCTAACTGTAAATATCCTTTTGAGAAGAGAGACATTGTAAGAGTTAACCTCTAAAGTTCTGCCTTAGGGTGCAAGTGAAAAACAATGAGAGGATTTAAGGGGTCAAACTATACAGTACATGCAAATGTCTGCAGCTGTAGCCCAATAGTAATGAAAAAAAATTTGTAAATGCTGAAGCCATGGGGGAGATGTTATTTTCCCTGGTCCCCCAACCCCTGCCCCACCACATTGGAGAAAAATTGAAATGTGTTCAACACTTGCTTTTTTAACAAACCTAAACTTATTTTACTGCTGTAACAACATATAATTTATAATTTACACTACAAGCTTATATTTTTCGACTCAAAACTAAATCCCATTGGATTTAATGGGGCTTACTTTCAAGAAACTGGGTATAGGATTGCTGATTTAGTTAGTATATAAAATTGTACTATTTGGCATATTTATGAAACCTAGGGTAGCATCCAATGTTGGTCCTGCTTAAAAGAGACCAATTGAAATGAATGGAAGTTAAAATCATCATGACTAGCCTCTGTCTCATATATTTCAATGGGTCTCCTCTAAGTAGGACTAACATTGGATACTTCCCTCTGACAACAATCTTATACATGTTTTCTCAAAAGTAAGATCCACTCTGTTTAGAGGAGCTTACTCCCAAGAAGGTACACAACAGATTGCAGCCTTTTCCAGTACTAGAAAGAGAGACCTGCAAACCAGGGATGTGCTTTGACTTGGTCTCCAATTTTGTACTTTTGCTTGGAATGATTCAGACTTAGTCGGCTTCAAGGTTCAGAAATCCAATTGACCATCATAGGAAACCCAAAAATGGCTATATCTTTTCTCTCTTGGTCAGAATTGGATGGTATTTGCAGGCATAGTATTCCCCAGGAGGGAGAAAAGAAATGTATTAACCTGGTGCAGAAAAGATAACAGTGTGGGTACCTTGGAGATGGCAATTCCATAAATGGGGTGCCACAACTAAGAAGGTCCTCATGCTTGTAGCCACAGGTCATTCATTATTTCTTAAGCACCTTTATTGTAAGCAAAGTTATTCAACCCTCCCCTTACCTTTCTGGGTTATCTCAATAAGAGGCGACCAGTGGAGCCAGGAGTTATTTGAGCAAAGTCAGAAAGAACTTTGCACTTTTGGAAAGTACTGGTGGCTGCAACCCTAAACACAGCTATGCGGGAGTAAGTCCCATTCTCCTCTTGCTTAAGTTATGACAACTTATCTCTAGACTTTGTTTCCACAAGCAAACCTTAATTGCAATGCTTTTGTAGAGATGAAAATGTTTATGTAATGCAGGGATGCTGAAGTTCTTTCACCTCAAGGGCCAAATCCCATTTCGGAAAACATCTTAGGGCCTGCATTCCAGTGGTGGGTGGAACCAAAGGCAAAAGAGGCAGGACAAAAAAACCCAAAATACCCACATATTTTAGCTTAAATCTCTTACTGCCAGTAACTTAGCATTAGGAGAGACATTTCAACCTTCTAGAATGGGGAAAAAACACAGAAAGGCCAGCAAATCACCAAATGATCAGTGGTTAGAGGAAAGGCATTGGGGCCAAGAGATCCCCAGAGGGCCAGATTTGGGTCCTGGGCCTGAGTTTCTGGCTCCTGGAATAATGGTTGGATTAAGGAATAAAATTATCACAAATGATCTCTAGCAAAAGCAGTACAATATAGGTGTAACCAAAATATATGGCTGTGTATCTAATAATTTATCCAACTATATCTTACCTGAGTTTAGCTTTGGCATCACTGAAGCTCTCTGATACAAAATAAACTGGTTGATAGGTCTGATCTTGATAGGGCTGCATAGCAGTAGAATCAGGGTCAAAGTCCCGTAGCTCTGGCTCATCTGACAAAGAGTGCTGAGTGAAAAGGGAGGGGGTAGAAAGCCAACGCTTTTTGCAGGAAAAGCTGAACATGACCACTATGGGCTTCTCTACGTGAGACTTTTACTGTGTGCTCATGCTTGGTCGCTCACAGTAGTTTGTGGGTCCTTTACAAAACGTTTTCAACCTCCAGGGCCACTCCCATGCTTTCTTACCATTATTATTTCTTAATGAGGAAAATGCAGTGTTTAATTTTAGTGTTGCTTGTCATGTATTTCTGCAATTCCCTGGCCACAGTGCCTTCTATTGGCTATATAATGAAACATATACAATTTGCAGAGAAGGAAATCTCCTCCCCCCACCAAACAAAAACACACATGTAAAGCAGCCAATCTTAACCCCACAAATAATCTGGAGGCAAAAGCACTGGTAAAGGTGTGGGATGCCTGGTATAGAGAAACCGTATGACCAGAGGACTAATCAACAGGAACAGGATGGCACAAGCTAAGAGTATAGATGGAGGAATCTGTCAAATCTGATTTTATTTATTTTCTCCTTTCTCCAAAATTAAGTTCATTCCATCCCATTGCCACAAAAGTTTGCAATTTTAAAAAAATCTGCATGAAAACTTGCATGGATTTTTGTGCACATGTCCCAAAATGCACATACTCAGTTTTGTATGCATGTTTCAAATTATACAAGTTTTTTTGCATGTAATTTCCCCATAAGAAGAAGCATTCTTGCATGAACTTCTCTGTAATATGCACTTTTTTTTCTTTTTTCTTTGCATTTTCCTGTACTACTCACAGTTTTATACGTATTTTTTTGTGATGGGTGAACTTTGATCACAAACTTTGGGAAAGTGAGTATATAGATGTTCAGCTGCATTTCTATTCATGTACAGGCTCAAGAAGTGCAATTTTGGTGAGTTTGCATTAAACGCAAACTGAACAAATTACTCTGCCGACCCTAGCTAAGAGGCAGCAGCCTTGTGCTTTAATTTAGCTTGGAGAAGAGATGAGTGGGATACATCAGAACTTACTATTAGCTCCCCATAGGAAGAGAGGAGCCCAGCTCCATAGGCTTTGATGATTCCATTCTGTTTGCAGAGCCCAAACTCCACAGTGAACCAATAAAGCTGGAAAGAAAAATGAGATCCCAAAATGGTTAGGAGATAGATAGATAGATATAATCTCAACTCACATGCATTTGAGATGAGGATAACACCTGGTAATTTTTGCACTGCAGACGGCAACTTTCCCACTTAACGAGAGAATCTGCTTTTTAAAATATGTGTTTTCTTCCTTTCAGAGTCATCAGGCAATGTGAATGGTCATGTTTTAGTTTCTGAACCATCTGATCTCAAGAGTTGTTTGCCCTCTAACCGTACCAGATTAGAGGTTGAAGTTGCTTGTAACTTCATTTTCTGCTCATAATCAGCTCTTCTAGGATCTCCCAACCCTTGTTTGCCTCCTCTTTACTGTCCATATCATGTGGTAAACAGCATTCCACCTTAATTGTAGATGCCCTTCTGGAAGAATTGGGAGGTAGGTGGAGGGGAGGAGCTTAAGAACACAAGAAGAGCCCTGCTGGAGCAGACCAAGCATCCATCTAGTCCAGCACTCTGTCCACACAGTGCCAACCAACTGCCTGTGGGAAGCCCACAAGTAGGACATAACTCAGTTGTGTTCCCCAGCAACTGCTGTACATGGGCATACTGCCTCTGATACTGGAGGTAGCATATAGACATCAAGACTAATAGCCACTGATAGCCTTACCCTCCATGAATTTGTGTATCCTCTTTTTAAAGCCATCCAAGTTGGTGACCATGGCTACATCTTGTGGGCTTGCCTTGAAAGTGGCCTTCTATTTATACAGCAATGGTGCAGAGCAACGGGAGATATGGTATTGCAGGGCGAAGGCAGAGAATGGGACGGATATCTTAACGCTCTGCCCTCTTTCCAGTCCCGTTGCCTGACTGGGATGTTCTGGAATTATATTGAATAGAACTTCTGAGAGTGAAACTCCACATAATGCTAATCACATATAGAAAGTTAGCTTTTTATTTACTCTAGTGAAAATGTGTGCTACCCCAATTTGGATTGGGACCACCATGTACATGATTAAATGTTTCCTCACCATTCCTTCCTCCAAAAAAATCCCCACAGACATGGGGAAGTGAGGTTAAAACAAAAGAAAAAAGTCTTTAGCAGTCTAAAAAAGAAATAGCATCAACTATCCCAAGCCATTTTTGACAAAGCGCCAAATGGGCCCAGGCAGCCAGGAAGGTGAAGTTGCTGGTACCCACCAGGAATCTTTCTCTTTCACCAGACACTGAATACAAACAGTAATAATCTAGACATGCCTATCTAGATTTGAATCAAGTGGAAGCAAAGATTAGTATTATGACTTGTTCCGCAAATATGACCTTACTGTTGCAAGTTTTTCAATTTCTTCATCTGTTGCTCCCAAAGATGCAAGTCCAATGTCCTAGGAGCAAAAAGAAGAATACGTACTCAGAGATGATGCAGTGAACATTTCTATGAATGGAGCCTGTTGGGGATGGAGAAGCCAATGCTCATGGAAGCTGCCACATGAGCAGTTACTTGCACCTATCAGAACCCATTGAAAATGTATAACTCTAAAATCTACAATCGAACTCCCTTTGCTAGCTATCTTCACCATGTCCTACCTAGGTTCCTCCTGCAAAACAGCATCACTAGGAAAATTCAAGACTTGTGGATGCTCTACACCAGGAATAGAGAAGGTAAATCTCCAAATTTTTTAGACTTCAGCTCCCAGAAGCCCTTGCCAGAATGGGCAATGGTTAGGAATGATACGAGCTGAAGTCCAAAAGATCTACTTTCTTCCCCCACTTGCTCTACACCAGCCTTCCCACCTGGTCTCCTCCAGATGTGTTTGATTACAGCTCCCACAATCTCCAACCCATACATTGTGCAAGGTAGCTCTACATGCATATCTACAGCTCCTCACTGTATCTCTCCCCTGGAGGACACAGCTCTTCAGTAAGTTCAGTGAATGACCCAAACTCACTAGAAAATGTCTACTCAAGTATAGGCTGTGCTTTAAGTGCAAGGCGATTCAGGTCTTGCTCACCTGGGAGAATTGTGCAAATGTCTTGTCTGCCAACATTGGTACGTGCCCCAGAAGTTCATGGCAGCAATCCCTTTGCATTGGAAAGAAAGACAACCAATCAGCTGCTTTGTTGGAAGCAGCAAGCCAGAGACACTAACAGTCTCTTGTTCAATGATATGATAGAAGTAAGACAATTCTACAAGGTATTACTACTCACGGCTCTGGGGAATGCATGGGAGAAGAAGCATGACGGATGTACTGTGTGCACTGAAACACCCTGAAGGCCAAGCTGGTTAGGAAGTCACGAGCAGATAGAAGACCAGCTACAGGTCGGAGCTGGAACCCAGTTCTCTCTGAAAGAATCCAAACCACCCTTTGGGATTGGTTGTATTTCAGCCACAGTTCATGGAACTGTACACTCAAGAAACAATTTTCTATTCATGAATTAGGGCAGGGATGGGGTTTAGTCAAGAAAAAAACATCATTTCCCCAGAATATCAATTACCATAGAAATTACCATGTACATGTTCTAGTTCAATGGTGGGTAAGATGTAAGATGCTGCTCATGGGCTCTATGTGACTCTGACTGTCACACCAGCCACACCCCACTATTTGGGGGGACTCCCCAAAAAAACTAAAATTCCAGTGAATCTACTTTTAATTTCTTTCTCTATGATAGTGTGAATATTGATAATATTTGTATTGATTTGTATTGTCAATTTGTATTGACAATACAAATCAACTGCACCCTCAAAAGTGCTCCTGGTTATGTTGATCCATTTTAAAGTATGTTTTATATGCACTGTTTGAAGGGAAACATTTATGGAGAGATGTGTGGAACCTCCTACAGGAATCTCCTTTGGAGGATCCATTCACAGAGCTCAAGGATTTCCTGGGAGCTACAGGATCACCTTATCTCTGGCAGCAGCCTATGTGGAATGGGATCACCTTGTTGCTACTTAGAAGGTCTCTTGATTAGGGATGGTTAGATGTCTGGTTTTGGTTCAAGTTAGTTTTAGATGTATTCATTTGTTAGTCTGTTCCATCCATTTCCTACATTTTTAAAAAGTTTTCACAAAAATGTGAATTTGAACATGCATTTTCGAGTATATTTCTCACAGAATATGCACATTTTTTCTTGAAGTATTATTTCTAGGCCTATTTTATCTTAAAGTATGCATTTTTCTATGCATTGCATAGTTTTGTTTTGTTTTAAGCAAAAGCAAAAACTGAGAACTGCATGATAAAATTCGGAGAAATGAGAAATCAAAAGATAACTGCATTCTGATTCATACATTGGTCCAGGAGGTGGAGATCAGAATTTGCCAAGAATGAATTCCTGAAACATCTGTTTTGCTGATACGTGTGGCACTACTTTAGCTGTGCTCTATACGTTCCAGGGAGCAATCTGGAGGCTTCATATGAGACTTGAGGAAATCTTTGTAGCAACATAATAACATCTTGATGCTTCTATGAGCACTGAACATTGTCAGATCGTTGGCCCATCCTCCTTGGTGTCTTCTCTCACTGGGAATGGGTCTCCAAGTTCTTGGGCCACTCTTCCCTCACACTTCTACATGAGATCCTTCTAAATCAGGGGTGTTGAATCCCTTTCAGCCTGAGAGCTTGAGTTCCATTTTGTAGAACTTATTGGTGGGCAGGGAGGGAGGAAGAGGGGAGAAGTGGGTTCCAACTCCCAAAATACCAGCATATGTTAGCTTAAAGTTATTTAAGAGTTATTTCATCATTTTAGAATGGAGTAGATGTGTGGGGGGTATACAAAAGCTGAGAAACCACAAACAGGGTGGGGGCATGGAAACCCTGGGGGTCTGGATTTGAACCCCAGGCTGGAGGTTCTACATTCCTAATATATCCATTTGATTAAGAAGAAAAATGATTGTAAATGACTGGTGGCCAGAAGGAAAGTGGTAGGGCCAGGGAACAGGTGTGTAGTCATCTGAGACACCACGGAGGGCAAACTGGGATGTGGGTCTGGGATTCTGCAGCCCTGTTCTAAATGGAGATGCAGGATGGGACCTCCTGGGGAATTTCTTCTGCATGCAAAATGTGTGCTCCACCATCAAGTTATAAGCCCTCTTTTGTATGAATTACTATATCCTTGTGATTTAAACAACAGTATATAACTATACCATTTTATAGATTTTGCCCCGCTGCCCCCAAAGTATACAATACTTGTCATTTGAAAAAGCCCTTTCCGAGTACTTGAAGCATTGTTCTTGAGTTTTATCATTCTTGGTGTTGAATCGTACTTCCATGTTTTCTTTTGTTTTGTTTTTAAAAATTGCTCCTGGCTAGAACTGCCTGAGCACTCACCCTTTAGGAAGCGAGAGACGTCCTCTAGCTGAGGGATGCTGTTTTCACTGTAGCCGCTGTATCTCTCCAGCAAATGGAAGGCATCTAGGTGTTCTTTGCAGGCGTGAGAGGGATAGAGGCTCTTCAGAGTGCTGTACACCTCCCTCCTTCAGAATGACAGAGGAAAGGCATGTTTCTCCAAGGCATTTCCCCTGGATTTCCAGCACACTCAGCAATTTCCCAGTTTGCTTTAGAGTTACGCTGGCCTTTGCAATAGGAGATTATTATTTTTAGAATAATAATAATAATAATAATAATAATAATAATAATAATAATTGTTTATATAAATTTTTCATTTATAAAACTTAATAATTAAACAATTAAACAATGAACAACAGATTAAATTCATAATGAAAAAAGAACAGTTCAGAAGACAAGGGGGGGTATCCTTTCCCGAATGTGAGTAAATGCATTAATTGAGAGGCCAGGTGGAAATTGTGGGGTCCAGACAGAGCTAAGAGCCTACTGGCATATCTGGTTTGCTTTTTTGTCGGGAAGGAACTAGGAAAAAGACATTCACACTCACCAGGTGGTGATCTCTTCTGCAGTATATTCCACTCGAGGAATTGGGTCACCACTATTAGAGGAAAACGGATTTAGTAAAAAGAACAAGGAGAAGGGATACTAAATAACAATGTAACAAATTTATTTATTTATTTATTTATTTAAAATATTTATATCCCACCCTATATCACTACGATCTCAGTGCGGCGTACAGATAAAAACATACAGTATAAAACAATAAATATACACAGTTAAAAACAAATTAAACCATCATCCAAGTTAAAACAATATATAATTTAAAAGCAATAGATGCAGTTAAAACAGTTAAAACAACGTGCCAGTGAGTTTAACCATCAAAGGCTTTGCTTGGTGTCGAAATGCAATCAATGTTGGCGCCAATCGGGCCTCCAAGGGTAGAGCATTCCACAGTCGGGGTGCCACCACAGAGAAAGCCCTCTCCCTTGTCCCATCATAATGTATATGTTGCATTGGTGGGACGCGTCGTCTTCAAGGGCAGCCCCACGTAGAGTGCATTGCAGTAGTCTAATCGGGAAGTTACCAGTGCATGCACCACTGTGCCTAGGTTGTCCCTGTCCAGGAAAGGCCGTAGCTGGCGGATCAGCCGAAGCTCGCCCCAAGTACTTCGTGCCGCAGAGTCCACCTGGGCCTCCAGTGACAATGATGGATCAAGGAGTACTCCCAAGCTACGTACCTGCTTCTTCAGAGGCAGTGCCACCTCATCCAGAACAGGCCGCTTACCCACTTCCCGGACTCGGGAACCACCAATCCACAGAGGTTCCATCTTATCAGGATTCAGCTTCAGTTTATTGGCCCTCATCCAGCCCATTACAGCCTCCAGGCACCTTCACAGCACCTTCACAGCCCCAGCTGACTCCGACGACAAGGAGAAGTAGAGCTGAGTATCATCAGCATACTGATGGCACCCAACCCCAAAACCCCTAATGACCTCACCCAACGGCTTCATATAGATATTGAACAGCATGGGGGAAAGAATAGAACCCTGTGCCACCCCACAGCTTAATTGCCATGGGGTGGAACAGGAATCCCCCAATACCACTCTCTGGGATTGGTCCTGCAACTGTAACACGGTGCCTCCTACTCCCATCTCGCTGAGCCGACCCAGTAAGATACCATGATCAATGGTATCAAAAGCTGCCGAGAGATCCAGGAAGATCAGCAGGGTAGCACTCCCCCTGTCTTTCACCCAGAGTAGGTCGTCAATCAGAGCCACCAAGGCCGTTTCAGTGCCGTGCCCTGGCCTGAAACCAGACTAAAATGGGTCCAGATAATCCGTTTCTTCCAAGAACGTCTGAAGTTGCCCAGCCACCACATGCTCAAGCACCTTGCCCAAAAAGGGGATATTAGCAATAGGGCGGTAGTTCTCACATACCTCTGGGTCCAGGGAGGGCCTCTTCAGGAGATTTCATACTACAGCCTCTTTCAAGGCAGCAGGCACCACTCCCTGACAGAGGGAGGCATTTACCACTCCCTGGACCCACCCAGCCAATCCACCTCTGCTAGATAAAATTAGCCAGGATGGGCAAGGGTCAAGCTTACATGTAGTGGGACGGACCGATTCAAGCGTCTTGTCCACATCATCAGGCTGCAACAACTGAAACTGATCCCAAAAAACATGATTAGATGGGGCATTGTACACCTCCCCAGACTCTGTGATAACTGTGGCATCAAGTTCCGAACGAGTACGAGCAACTTTCTCCTCGAAGTGCCTAGCAAATTTATCACAGCAGGTTACCGAGGGTTCCAATTCTAGTTTCCCAGAGCCCGAGCCTCCTCCCAACAGGCTCTTCACCACCCGGAATAATTCTGCTGGGCGGCATTTTGAGGATGGAATGTTAGGGATGAAACTGTTAAGTTTTAAACAGATAGGATATGTGGTATTTAGAATCACAATGCTAATAAATGACAAAATTGCTAGCTAAGCACTAATATGTGGCACAAACTTACATCGTAGCCCAAGCTACAATGAGGAATGAAAAACCTGAAAGACATATTTATGTGAGTCAAAGCCTAATTTTGAAAGTTACTTTTAAAAGCAAGTTTCTAGCCATCATGGTTGAAGAGGTAAATTTAGAAGCATAGCTGTAGCTATGAGTGTTAAATAGTAAAAAAAGAAGTAGGATTTGGAAGAAATCCTACTGAGAGAGGCTTTACTAACCCATATTATGCAAATTAACATTCATATTACACAGGGCACTTAAGGGACTGCAATGTAATTCAGCTACCCCTTAACACATTTGCTTATCTGTTGAAATTGGGCTTTTCAGGAATGACAGCAGTGGCTCTACCATGACACACTGAAAGCATGATGCAAGAGTATGAACAGACAGAGTGGAAGGGCGAAAGATGGAGAGCAAAGAGGTAAGTCTAGGCATGGAGTTCTCAGCAGGTAATGCCACACAATGCAGCAAGACTTACTGTTTATAGTGGAAGGCAATTTCAGCTATCATTTTCCTTCGTTGCCGATATGCTTGGTCTGAGAATCCCTTGGAGGAAAGAACAGAGTGAGAATATTTCCTCACATTTCCTCACAACTGCTAGTCGCTTCTTGGCCAAATGCAATAACCATTGTTTGTACCCAGAGCTAACATGACCTTCAAGTCGGCACTATATGCCTCTCTTCCTCCTCTTGAAAAGCCGTCATGTGAATTAATTTATGAAACTTTAAATGGCTGGGCATGGAATATTCCCATCGGCCTGCCATCTTTTGTACTGAGCAATATTTTTCTCCAAGTGAAATGGGCTGTACACAGCAGAACTTTACCACTAAGGTCAATTGCATTGCGCTAGCATAAACTAGGGCAACACCAATAGCACTCACTGGCTTGCGCTAGACATAGTTGGCTAGCTGGGGCATGTTGGGAGTTGCAGACCTTTTTTTCTGTCTAAACATACATAGAATTGTGCCCTAAAATGGGTTCAATTAGAGGAAGAACATTTGTGAAAGCAGAGTTGTTCACTTACTGGGTGATCCAGATCTAAATCAGGGTCAAATTTGGTTACCAAATGGTGACATCTGTCTAATTCAGAGATTTTTCTTGGAAACCAATGAACTGGAATTCAAAGAAGGAAAGAAGAAGTGGTGTTAATAATAATAATAATAATAATAATAATAATAATAATAATAATGCCTTATCAGTACAGAAAATACATCCTGAACTCGACTTGGCTTTGAATGTTACCTAGAAGCAGTGATAGCAGAGTCAATCTGCTTCTTGAATGTACTTTGGAATGTCCACAACCTTTCCTGTGGTGAGGTGGATGCCCTGTGGTCAGATTCATCTGCTCCCACCCAGATTCATCTGAATAACGTTGCTCTTAGTATAACATATGACACATGTGGCCACATGTAGTTCTACACTCCTCCACTGTCCATTCTCCATCAGAATGAAATTGTTGTGTGAAAGGGTTACAACTTTATTGAATAGAACCAAGGTTAAGTACAGTCCCCTCCTCTCTCCCCCCACTCTCTGTGTGTAT
Organism: Elgaria multicarinata webbii; assembly: GCF_023053635.1. Taxonomy (NCBI): domain Eukaryota; kingdom Metazoa; phylum Chordata; class Lepidosauria; order Squamata; family Anguidae; genus Elgaria; species Elgaria multicarinata. The sequence goes on from NC_086172.1 coordinate 90,278,050, forward strand.
TTATATCTATCTACATCTATATCTATATCATCTAGTCTGCCAGGAAGAGTACCCCACCTAAAGGTACATTCTACAAGTATCTCTAATGCCAGCCTGAAAAGCACAGTCTTGGAGAGAGGTTTCACCCATGACATTTTTCCTGTCTAGAAATAATCTCCACAATGTATTGACAAAGCCATGTGTGAAATATCACTCAGCAATGTTTCATTAACCAAGATACAAGTTTCTTACACTTGTCTTCTTTTGTGCTCCTTACATCGTCTGAAACCCTTTTGAGAGAACTGATGAGGGTGCTCACATCAGAGCTGTGAAGTTCACATCGCACAAAGTATTCCAGATCAGTTGACCCGTCATGAGGTTTTTTGCTGGGCCTTGTTTCTAGGTGACGAATCTTGGCTTCAAATGTCTTCAGAGGAAGGAAAGGCAGTAATTCAAATAAAACAAGGAGATTTTCTACCAGCTGAAACCGAATTAAACACTGCATTTTTTTAAAAAAAAAACTTTCAATTTAAAGTTTATTTTCAAATGAGAGAAAGAAGTTCATAAAGAAAGTTTCCTCCTGCAGTATCCACTGATCATCAACCATATGGTGAGGGAAAGCATGTCCGGGGGATTTTTACTTCCTGGGTTGCTATTTCCCTAAATTTGAGCAGGAGTTCTACTTCCATCATTAAAAAAAAAATCACCAAACCTTCAAATATGCACAAATTGGTAATACAAATTAGCACAAAGGGTTTCACATTTTCAACTGCCTGCATTTTACTTAAAGAAAAAACTCTGGTATGTTTGCAATGTTTTATGATGTGTATTTATCTCAACCAATGGTTTTGTTTTCTGCATGTTCACTTCTGATGTTCCCCAGTCCATCACTTACTCTGTAAGCAGTACCACCAACAGCTTCAGCCACCATACTGGTTTTAGTCTCCTGCACATCTTTTCCCCACTCCATACCACCCAAAGCAGCTCATGCCAAAAATTAAACACATCATCTAAAATATCAAACCATAGATACACAGATAGGGCAGAATATATATATATATATATATATATATATATACACATACACATATATACACATACACATATACACACACACACACACACACACACACACACACACACACATATATATATATATATATATATATATATATATATATATTTAAAAAAACAATTGTAAGAGAAGTAGGTCAACCATCAGCAAGGCTAAAGGTTGGCCAAATAACCATTTATTTGTTTGATGGAAAAATGTTATCAGGGAAAGGGCCAGACAGATCCCCCCTGGTCAGGGGGTTCTGCAGTTTAAGGGCCAAAACAGACATTACTTTACATCTGTTGTCCAGCAGCTATATCTTTTTTCATTTTATTTTTACTCTACGATAGGCACAGGGGGGCTGATTTGGATCAAAATTTCAGCGTAGGGAGTAGCAGGCTCTTAAAATCTAGATTGGACTCCCTGTATCTACTGAAGAGTAAAAACAAAAAAGGCATAGGTGCTAGATGCAGGTTTAAAATAATGTTCTGTTTTGGCCCATGGTACAGCAACAGGCAAAGCTATCCCATGCGTTCCTGCTAACTTGTTGTAATGATTACCAAAATAATGTTTGGAGATACAATTTCGGAATTTAGGGCGAAGAAATATATGAATACTGTCTATTATTATTATTATTATTATTATTATTATTATTATTATTATTATTATTATTATTATTTTAAAAAACAAGCAAACAGTCACAGACTATTATGAGCAGTGAAAAGGATTATTTTCAAAATGCAAAGCAGCTAAATTTTCCATACAGTTTCCAAACAGCCTCAGTGCTATGCTCTGGCCAAGGTGCTGAATGTAAAATGTAAAGAGGACTGCTGAGGCCTGAATGACATGTTTCTCCTCCATCTTGAACTCCTAGAAACCATCCCTTTGCAAAGCAGCAGTAGGAAGGAGGCAGTTTGCAAGAGACTTGGGGAGGGCTCTGAACCTTCTCTGAGAGCAAATGTTGGCTGAGGATAAAATGATTGCAGGAGGTGGAGAGTTGTAAGGAGAAAGTGGCCAATGGGGAAAGGATTCAGAGCCCTTCCTCCCATTTAGTGATCCTGTCCTGCATATCCATAGATGGGTCAGAAGGTGCATCTGGATCTACTGGTAGATCTCTGGGAGATTTTCAGTAGATCAGCAAGGGTTTCTGAATTCCAGGCCAGATCTACACCAAGCAGGATATAACACTTTGAAAGCAGTTTGAAAACACCATAGGGAATGTGTCATATACCCAAAAGTTGTCAGTGCACTTCAATACTGTTATAAAGCAGCAGTGTAGATCCTGCCCCAGTTATATAACAAAAGCAATAACTAAATAGCTCTTCCCCACTAGATTATGTTGCAGAAAAAGAAGATGGGGGTGGATAAATAGATTTTAGTGTGTGGAAGGACTTGTAAGCTTGGTTCTGGTACTGATCACAAATTCCTGGGATCTTTAATCTTTACCTTATGTCTACCTGTCTGAGTCACTATTTTGCACCTGGCAGTAGTTGTTGGATCTCACAGTTCTTAATCATCATCATCATCATCCTCATCCCACAAACCTGAAGTCTGCCCACTCCTGCCATAAATGACATGTTTCATTATTTTCTAATTTTCTGAATTTGAATCTTGGTTGGCTCTACTGCCAAATTCCTGATGACATCCCTTCTATGCTGAAAATGGGCATTTATTTTCTATTTCTTAAAGAGTTAAATTAGAGTCAGTATGGGAAAGGCTGCAGTTTTTACTCAATCTGAGATAGAAAGACAAAAAGGGAACAGGAGGCAATGTCACCAACAAATTCAATTTAGCACCACGTTTTCTAATGCATCCCCAGAACGTTGGCCCTCCACGGCAATCAATACCTTAGCATTAATCTGACAGATCTGATTGCATTACCTTTGCTAGGGTTGCATGTAATGTAAAACAGCAGAGAGAAACCAGCCTCCCCACAGCCTGTTTCATCATGAGGCAAATGTCATTACACCCGTCTGTTTTCATATCTTGTACCTGCAGTGCCGGAGGGATCGGGGAAATGAATCTTTCACAGTGAGAGCCTGGCATGCATGGGTGTTTGCTTTCCTTAAACTCTCTTCATGATGAAATGAGAGAGCATTTCAACTCATGTAAATTTCCCCCGAAGGATCTCAATGCCATTTGGAGCAAAGGCTGCCCTTTGTCCTCAAACAACACCGCAAACTGATTTCTCTTCATATTATTAAAGCAGTTGGTTACCTGTGAACACAGTTCATGGAGAAGAATAAAATCTAATGAAAGGTTCAACTTAACTAACTGTGTTTATTGAAACTTTCAAAGTCTTACAATGTTCTTGGTTTAAACTCCATAGTGGCCACTGCAACATCCTTGTTCTGGTCCATCAATGACTTGAATCTTCATCTTTGCCAATGAGCACACATGACTCATGACAACGTAGGGTTGTCCATGGCAGAAGACAGGTGTAGGCAGGTAGATGCAAACTTGGGCCACAATCTTTCCCTGGCCTTTGTTGATGCTAATGGCAAAAGCCAAATAAATGGGGAACTGGTGGCAGTTGAACTGGAAGAGGAGAGATGAGTCAGAAGGTGGCAGGAAAATCTGCTTGCCCTTAGCCTGTCCAGTGAGGGCTTCCGGATGCAGACAGTTGTATTGCATGGCAAGCATGATGAACCTTGTGCCACTAAGAAGACTCCAGTCACATCCAAGTTCCTTAGCAGGAGGACCACAGTGCCCTTCTTCAGAGTCAATTTGCTTGGCAGCAAACCACTTGGGTTGAGAATGTATAGGAATTCTGAAGGGCATTGCACATTGAGCCTGACATCATCGCCAGTGACTTCATCTGCACTCAAGTAGATCCTACTTTTGCCTTCCATTCTATTCAATACCAAGTACTCATTCTTCGGACACAGAATAGCCTTGCCTGCATTATCATGTACAATAGCATTGCTAAAGTCAGTCCCATTGACAACACTTACAATGTCCTTGTTAACAATGAATGAGTCTGGGATCTTAATCATGTGTTCTCCAACAGACTGTGTAGGCAGGCTGCTGAAGGCGCTCATGACCAATGATACCCCATTTGTTGGCAAAACTATTGTGTATGGTGGTGACTTTAAGCAGACCTTGCCCATCATCCCACATAGCACCCAAACAACCATCATTACCCAGTCGGTCAAGAAATTCAATGCCTGGACAGTGTCACCAAATTCCAGCTTACTCACAAAGTGGAGAGTGAATCTGAATTTGCTGTGTACCTTCTGATTGTTGGTAATGGTACCACTGGGTTACTTTTAACAGTATGTGTCTCTTAATCCCTTCATGATTTATGTACAGCTCATATTTTACTAGCATATCATAGTACTTTGGCCTGGAACTGTGTTTATAAAAGTGTACAGACTTGTTTTGTTAAATTTAACAGCTAGTGACTTTCTTTCTGAGCAATAACTAAACTTTGACTGGGTTACTTTTAACTGTAGGTGTCTCTTAATCTCTTCATGATTTGTTTGCAGGCTGTATGTTACTGGCATATAGTACTTTGGCCTGGCATCTGTGCTTATAAAGGTGTACAGAGACTTTTTTGTGTGTTCGTATTTTATTTTGCTCTAATTTGCAATTATGTTTGTTTAATTATGCTTGACTTCTTGATATTAAAAATAAGAGTTTATAGTACATTGCTATAGAAGATAGCCTTAAAAAAAAGCTTTATGGACATAAATAAACTCCTAACTTTGAAATATAGTGAAAACCATTGTTATTTGTGGAATCTGCATGTCAAGAATTTTCCAATGAAGTATGTTTCATGAGCATCAGGCAACAGGAAGGCAGTCAAAAAGGGATAGCCAATTAATTCCCAACATTGAATTATATATCAAGATTGACTATAAAATAAGCTTTACACTCACATTCACATTCACTCTCTCAGGCACAACTGTAGTGGTGCATGCTAGAAAACATTCAGGAATCTTTGATAGCAGATTAATTTAATTTTAACTTTGCTGTTTAAAATTTGTATTTAAAATTTGTATTTCTGCACTGCTGCTGATTTTACCCTGTTTGTGCTTTTATATTCTATTTTATCGAATACATTTTATTTGTCTATGGCACAAAGGCCATTACAATCACAACAATAAAACAAGATGTCAGGGAACAAAACATCATATAAAGCACTAGACTAGGAGAAGAGGCTAAGATATAATAATAATAATAATAATAATAATAATAATAATAATTATAGCCCCTAGTGACAATAATAACAGAAGGTTATAGCAGGTGGTCCCCTCTGCAGTCTACGCCAGATTCCTTTAGAAAATTTTGGTGGATTTTTTGAGCTGCTGCAGCAAACGTTGCAACCTTGATGGTATTCATAGAATCATAGAATCATCGAATAGCAGAGTTGGAAGGGGCCTACAAGGCCATCGAGTCCAACCCCCTGCTCAATGCAGGAATCCATCCTAAAGCATCCCCGACAGATGCTTGTCCACTTTACTATAATAATATATTATTATATTCACTTTATTCACTTTATAATTTATTCAAATTATTCACTTTACTATAATCTGCTACCAGATCACAGTTAATATCAGTGGTGAGTCAACCCATTCTCGCTATCAGAAGGTATCCCAGAAAGCGATCCCTAATGTCTTTATACAAGGAGCAGTGTAATAAGTAATGTACTATGTCTTCTACCTCCCCTGCACCACAAATGCAAGTTCGCTGGGCATAGGGAACCCCTTTGTACTTCCCCTCCAAATAAGCTGTGGGCATTGTTTGGAAACGGAGGGCAGTAAAGGCCTTTCTGAGAGCAGGGAAAGTCAGATCTTGAAAACACTGCAGTAAGTATTGTTCTTTCTTCACATACCTGAACCATGGGGGAAAGGCCGGCAGCTTGGTGGAAAGTACATTTTCATGAGCACCTGTCTCAAAAATTCTATTTCTAATAAAAATATATATCGTGGACCAGAAGTTTCTGAGCATCCTCTGCACAAGACTGTGACAATACCAACCAGTTGCAAGCCCATCATGTTTTTATACCGTTTGTTTTATCTTGAATAAATTTTTGTGAACCATGCAGGGAGCTTCAGCTATTGGGCGGTATAAAAATGCAATAAATAAATAAATAAATAACCTTTGGATCTTGCCATGTGCAGCTTGTCTGACATTTCTGAGCTTTTCATTATAGGAATTATGAAAGCAGCAACTTTCTCCCCACCTCTAGATTATATTATATTACCCTGAAGAATATTTCTGTTCCAGGGATGGGGGGAGGAGGTTGTATAAGGTACAGAAGGATCTGAGACTTGCTGATCAGCCTAATTTTCTATTCACTTTGTTAAACTTTTCTCCTTACTTCAATCTCTGTCTCATAAGAATTTGTAGAGTTTTATGATTTGAATATCCTGTAACCCAGTAATGCCCAACAATTAGATTCTGGACGACCCCACCTGGCCCTGGCATCATTTCTTTTGAACAAGCTGTCCTCTTCCTTCCAGATTTGAAGCAACTGGCCTGGTCTGAAGAACTTCATGAATGACCTCTGACCCAAAAAGCACTGAGAAGAAACCCCCCTCTTAATAAGAAAAGAAACATACTGTATAAGGAAGTATCTAGAAGTATGGAACAAGACGGAGTAGCAAACAGCAAATAAAAGCTGTAACAAAAGATTCCAGGATTTCTGAGCATGCCTAATCAAGAATTTAATCCTAGAATTGGGGGTCAAGCAGGGACTTCCACCTCCTCCATCAGGACATTGGCTGGCAGGCATTTATAAAGGCCCAGGGTCTGGGATAAAGAAGACCTGACCTCCATAAAACTTTTCCAATTCCATGTCCTAGAGTAAAAGTCCTTTTGAGAGTGTAAGAAAAGCCCAGCTGGATCAGAGCAAAGCCCTAACTAATTCAGCACTCCCCATCCTGCACTCAGTGGCCAACTCTTCCCATAATGACTGCAGGACATGAAGATACACCTTTCTAGCTCCTCCCACCAAAGTGGTCTCACTAAACTGGCACACTGTTACCAATAGAGAAAGCTGGCAACTTGTAAGTGTTTCAATGCACGATTAGAGATGTGCTCCTGATTCCTTGTGCATGGTAAGGGGTATTTTGATATGAGTAAATTTGGCTCTGTGTAATAATTCATGAAATGGAGATCTGGCCCTGCCTTCAACTTCCTTTCAGGAATCTGCAATCACATGGATTTGGCTGTGCTTTTTCACCCAAAAGTACACTGTTGGCTTAGCCAAAGAAGCAATACCACCTGCTCACCTCAAATACTTTAAGTGCACGGGATGGCAATGACGTCTTTGCTCCTTTGAGTGTGAATAAAAGGTTCAGCATGGCCATCCCATCTTTCTCTTCAAAGACAATGGTTTCAGTTGATTCAGCAGCTTCAGAGGCTGCTGCTGCGGCTGCCGCCGCCGCTGCAGCTTCTCTCTCCTTTCTGGCATCTTCAATGAGACTCTGTCGTCTACCAATGAACTGTGGTGACTGTAAGAATAACACAAGAAAATAAAACATTTCACAAGAGCCAAAGGAAAAAGGCCTTCATCTCTTCCCACCTTTAAAAGCTGACTGAGTACAAACTAAGGCAGGCTTTGTGGAGAACCAGCATAGTCCATTAACCATGAACCTGAAAGACTTCAGTTCATCTACCAAATCAGCCATTATCAATGTGGATGTTCTTGAGCAAGTCTAAATAAGACGACTCTCTCCTATGACCCTCACTGAGTTAGGTTACTATAATATGGGTGACCATATTTTGGAAACCAAAAAGGAGGACAACATGGTCGTCCCCAAGGGGGCATGTCCAGCACCAAGGGGGCGTGCCCACCCGAACATAGCCTTGGTCACATGTCTGATTTTACAGAAAACATTTAAGACAAATCTGTTCTACATAACATCTTAATGTTAAAATCACTGAAATAAAGAACAAGTGAGAGATTCAATGTATCTGAAATTAACTTCACTCACTCCTACTTTTGTAGGTTTTGCTGTACTTTGAAGCTTTTGCTATACTCTGTGTGTTACATTCTCCCCTTCCCTCAAATATCTTTTCTGACTGTATCTTCACTCATTGCAAACTGCTGTTGTTGTTAACAGGGTTTGCTACTGCCCCCAGAGATGGCTAAAGCTCTACCTAAAAGCTATCATGGTGCCAACTTTCAGCTCTTTATCTTTAAAAATGACAGTTTAAAAATAATTTTAAAGCCTCATTTTTAAAAAAATTCCTAAAAAATCAATGGATGAACGGATCTGTTTCAAATTTGGTGTGGCTAAAGCTCCACCTAAATCCTATCATGGTACAAAGTTTCATCTCTTTAGCTTTAAAAATGACGATTAAAAAATAATAATTTTAAAACCTCAATTTTTAAAAAATTCCTAAAAAATCAATGGATGAACGGATTCCCCCCTCCCGGATTTGCCATAAAAAACCCAGACAAATCCGGGCAAATCCGGTCATATCGTCAACCTACTATAATATAGTGTATGTGAGGCTGCCCTGAAGACAGCTCAGAAACTTCCATGGATCCAAATTGCAGCTTTCCAGTTCTGCTGCCTGCTGAGTGCCTGAGTGCTGAACGTGACATTTTGGGTTTGGTTTTCTTCTTGTTAAAAGTCCTTTCAAAAACAACAACAACAACAATTCCTCTTCACTCAGCTTTCAGGCACTCTGCAGGCAGGAGAACTGGGAAGGCCCCAAAGAAGGAAGTCCTGCTTAAATCACCTTGGGAGCTTTTCAGAAAGCTCAAGGAGTCAGAGAGGACAGATCAGGATAACAATGATAAAATAAAAAGCATACACACACCACCGTCAGCCACCTCCTGACAGTAAGGCAACCACAGAAGCCCTGCACCCTGAGAAATTCCTCCCAAATCCCCCATGAAAGAGGTAGAAAAACAACTGGCTCTTTTGCAGTGAAACAGGTTACGAAAGGGCAGGTGGGGTTTCAACACAGCAATTCAGATACATAGCTTTATCACACCAGCGTTATACTGTGCAATCACTGTGAATTGCGTGCAAAGGACTCCGAAGTTTTCCAGTTTAAAATCTGTTTTGACTGTGAAGCACTCCCATCCATCCTGCTTTAATTGTGCTATAAAGGGAAAAGAATTGAGTAGTTTTTGAACAGTAGTTTTTGAGCAAATCATTTGTTGTTTTCTGAAAGGCCACTGATATGTTTAAAGAAAATGTAAACAAATGCTTACATCTGCATAAGCTTTAAAGATAAAGACATCAAAATTGGTACAGTAATCAATATTAAGGAGAGCTTTAAGCATACCAAATTTGAATCAGATTGGGTCATCTGTTGATTTTTAATGATTTTTTTTTAACATTTTCTCCCTTAAACCCTTTGCAAAGGATCTTAGGAGCGCTGCCGCCTGGGGTGTAATTTAGCAGCAACAACAACAACAATGCTAGCTTAGCGTTGTAGGGGATAATTTGAGGGAAACAGGTACGTGGGATGAAGCTATCATACAAACAAAGGGTTGTTTCCAGTGTTAGTCCAACTTAGAGTGGATCCATTAAAATGGATGAGACTTCAGTATAACCCAATGGGTGCAATCCATCCAAATGTCCAAATAGGCATTTCCAAAGTTCTACTATCTTAGAAAAATTAGCTTTATACTTTGCAATTGTGGGGGCTGACATGGTATTTCGCATCCAGCACATCTTTTGCTATGCCAATACAACTGAGGGGGGGGGGATATTCTCTGAGAGCTGCAACAGAATGATTTCTGAACTGAATTGAGTGGAGATCAGTACAGCCAAAATATAATAACGGATACTGCCTTAAGTATTTTTAAATAATAATATGGTATCATTCTCAATTACTCTGTCTGAGATGCTGGTGTTTTAGCCTGGGATTCCAGGCACATTTACTAGGAAGTGAATAGAAAAACACAACAACAAAATAACAGTGTAATGAAATGATAACATTCATGAATAACATTTCAGTAGAGTTTACTTTCTAGTGAATGTGTTTGGGATCAGCTTATCAGCAGAATTATTATGTTTTCTTCTGTCAAGCTTTTTAATAATCTTATTGCTGTCCCCTTATATATGATTCCATCTGATGAGGCTGCAAGGAAGTATGCTCAGTTTTTGTTTTTAACCTTTTTATCGTTAGCTGCCTTGTGACAACTTGCCCTAAAATAAAATAAAATAAAATAAAATAAAAGCTTTATGCTTGCAAAGCAGGTCTTTTCCCTAAACATACATCCATCCAAACTGGATTGCTGTGGTCCAGTGAGGCACGAGAAGTACAAACCTCTGCCTCAAACATAATCAACTCCCGCTGACATCGCACAGCCAATCTCAAGCCTGCAGCTCCATGTAAGAAAGGATGATCAGCAGATGTGATTCAGAAGCCTTCGTCTGCAAAGGAGCAGATTTCATTTTGCTTCTTTTCTCTGTGGAAAACCGGAAAAGATCCCCATTTTGCTCGGTAAGTCAAGACTTCTTTCGTTTTGTTTGCCTTCGTAAGTCGTTAGGAAGAAAGAACATGGCTGGGGGCAGACAATGGTTTTTTAGACAGTTGCCTGTGTGCGCAATCAATTCTTTGCTCCCACTTTCACTTCTGGTCATCATAACTCAATTCAGTTCAGAAATCATTCTGTTGCAGCTCTCAGAGAATATTTTCCCCCCTCAGTTGTACTGGCATAGCAAAAGATGTGCTGGATGCGAAATACCATGTCAGCCCCCACAATTGCAAAGTATAAAGCTCATTTTTGAAGCACCAGAAAAGCCCATAAACCCAAGAACAGCAACGATAGTGAGTCGAGAGCAGAGGCCAAGAGCTGCTCTACCTACTTGAGATCACTTCTCAAGGAATAACTGTCAGCCTTCAATCAAAATGTCTCTGTCGTGCTCACTGCTAATATGATGCTGATTCCTTGATGTCTTCTTTATCGTTTATTGTTACATTTCAAGACAGGAAGGTAATTTAGGTGCCACTTCAGTGTTTCATAAATAAGAAAATAAATGCATTCATAAATACAACAAATCCTTTTAAGCTAAGGTGACTTTAAATGGATGTGACTTTCACTTCAATCCGCTCCGTTTGCCACATCAAATGTCAACTTCTGTTTCTCTTGCTTTTCATACCAGCGCCCTTCTGAAGTTCTTCTCTAACTTGGAATGTTTTTAAGGAGCTTCCGCACGCAGTCAGTCAGCATGCAGCAGACCTGTTGCCCAAAGACAGCTGTTTTCTAAGCACGTCAGCAAAGTTGTATATTCATTGCTAACCCCTTACTCTCAAGTGAACTGGTTGAAATGAGGGTGTAATTAGGAAAGAATGCTCATCTGGCACAAATACATTAATTAATTGTTTCTGTGCCATTCCCAGTTCAAACACCATATGTGCAAAATGGATGCACAGTTTACAAGAAATGTATTCTTGTTATGTGCATTGTCGGCGTGGTACTGTTGGCAGTACAAGTGGGGTCAAACTTTGAGGTGTGGGCTGCTTTGTTTGGAAAGGTACTCCTTCCTTCCCTGTTTGGTTCTGGCCCTATCAAAAGTGTTGTTTGCAGGCTGCATTTGGATTTGAACCCTTGTTTGAGCTGGGGTCTGTAAGTGCTGTGCTCCTGAGAAGCGCATCACCAGAGGTTCTGTGAGGGAAGAGGAAGTGGGGACTGGAGTCTGTGAGGTCATCATGGTGTCCCCACCTTTGCCACACATGGACATTGTGGGAGCCTAATAACTGAGCCACTTCATCATTGGTGGATGGTACTGGAGTTGTGGGAATGGCTCTTGGTGTTCCTATGTCATTTCTATCAGTATTGGTTTGCTTTTCACTTTGCTGTTGGGATGGAATAGGATCATCAATATAGGGGGATTCATCCAAATTTTAGAGCGCCAATTAGGGAACTGGACCAACTAGCAAAACCTGGGTTCAAACCCATGCTCCCCCACATGCCTAGCTTACTTTGCAGGGTGGATGGGAGGCTAACAGGGGATAGTTTTCTGTGTGTTGCCTGAACTCCATGAAGGAAGGTCAGAATCAGGGATTTACATTTCAGATATTCTAACTTAGATGGGTTGGAAACTTGGTTATTATATCTTTTGATTCCAGTTTTCATCTATTGATCTTTGTGTACTAGTGAAAACAAGAAAGAAAGAGGATCTTAGGATGTATGCTTCTGAAATACACAGCATAGATTAAGAAATGAAAAGAGGGAGAGAAAATATGAAGATGGAGCAAAAGTTCAAAGCTCCTCGTTTTCTGAAATTGAATTTTGGGCCAAACTATATGTGGGCACTAAATTCTAGTTTCTAGAATAGTGCAAAAGAAAGATTGATCTGAGAATTCTTTTTAAGAGAAATGTGGTGCTTTTGAAAGTAAAACCTCATTTGTTCAATTAAACCCCAAACACTGAGACCCACCTCTTTCATTTATCACATTTTAAATTAAATGTAAATAAAGATGTTGCCATTTATTCCCTGCTGCTATTCTGTTGTGAAAAATCTGTTGAAAGTTAACATCAGAGCTTCACAAATTGGCTGGGATCCAAAGAGCTGGTACGGCTCCCACAAGAAACTTGTGGCAGGCAGGTGGAATTTTGGATCCCCTTATCATTTTACAAAGTGCTTTTGAAACTTATCTTGGATTTGAGCCATTTGCTGTACAAGTACAACAGTGCTGCAGGCTAGGTTTCATGGCTATTTGGATCCTGCCCCCCCCCCAACTAATTTCTTTAAAAATTAACAAAATTTACTTTCATGTCAGAGAACGTGCAATTTCCACTGAAGCTTGTAGTATGTGATGATCCAAAATGTGTGTGAATGTATGTGCATGTATGTGATAGGCAGAAAAAATTGGCTGTGGCTTCCTGTGAACATCCAGCCTCATCATATGCATGAACACTTTTATGCACAAAAGTGACTTCCATGTAGGAAATCAGCAGTACTGTTGTTCCAGAGTCAGCATGGAGATATTCATCCAAGGGCAGAATCTACTGGGAACTTGTTTTATCCAGAGTTCAGGGGGAAATAAGAGTTAGGAACATAGGAAGCCACCTTCTACGGAGTAAGAACATTGGTTCATCTAGCCCATTATTTTTGTCACTAACTCTCCAGGGTTTCAGGCAGGAACTTTTCCAGCCCTACCTGGAGATGCTCGGGATTGAATCTGGGACCTTCTTCATGCAAAGTATGTGCTCTGCCACTGAGGGCATGTCTACACTGGGTGATATCCTGGGAATCATCCCGGGATCATCCCTGTGCATCCACATGACGCACAGGGGGTCCCGGGAGCAGGGAAGGATGATAACCCCATTTCCTCGGTATATCGCCATACACTTTTTTCTTGGTTTTCCCTGCAGTCCCGGGATGATCCCAAGGACCGCGGGTGGTGTGGCCAGCTGTCCCGGCTTCTTCCCTCTTCCTAGCGAGTAGCGGGGGTCATCTGAGGGAAGGAGCCAGGATGGGAAGAGTCCAGGGCCATTGGGGGTGGGGTGGGGAGCAGGCTCAGGGCTTTTTTTTTAGTTTCTTCGACTTACTTTTTTGCTGGAGTGTAGGTGCGCTCCAGCTCCTGTATTCTTTTTTTGTTTGTTTGTTTTTTTAAAGCTGGGCACGAGGTCCTCCTTCCTTCCTGGACCCATGTGTGAACACAGGGGAAAGACCTCGCGATCAGCATATTGTGAGAGCCTCCCCCCTCCCTCCCGGATTGCCAGGAGGTATAGCCATGCCCTTAGTCATAGTCCCTCCCAAGTTAGGATCTTCCACAACTCCCATTCATTTCATTAGTGCTTACGCTGAAAACATTTCAGTGGAAGTCCTTCATGTGTCATACCAGATACAAAGTAGCTGTTAACTTTTTTTATTAATTAATAGATTTATAGACCATTACCCATGTTTAAAAACATCTCTACACAGTTAAGAAGCCAGTGTGAATCACATATGAAGAAGCCAGTGTGAATCAAATAATGAGAATCCATCCATTCACATTTTTAGGAAAGCTTTATTCAAGCATGAACAGAAGATTCCCCTACTGAAATCAAGGCATCTAAATAACAAACTGTGCAAAGGTTGTGATGGATGCACAAGCCATGTTTGCTTCCATGGACCTCCACTATTTTTCACCACCGAGCCCATTCAGTGCCAGGTTCTGTGCAAATTTGTGCGTGTATGTGTGTGAGTGCACACAAGTGTGCAACTTTTTGCATACTTTTGTGCAGATTTTTTTGCACACTGTAAAAAAATGCACACTTTTTGTGCACATTTTTCAAACTGTACACAAGTTTTGTATGCATCCACCCATATGTTTATGAACTTTTTTAAAGAAGTCATTCATTTTTCTTTGCAGGCTGTTCAAAAGTGTGCATTTTGTTGGATGTGTTTTTCCATTCCAAATAACATGTTACAAAGTCTGAAAATAATGGATTTTTGGACACAAAATGCATCTGATCCATGTGGATTTCTGCAAGCTGTGTTTTCGAAGAAATCTGTCAAAAACAAAGAAATCCCTCAAAGCAGATTCCTCACACATCCCTATGTTGTTACTGCATCTGCTGCTTAATAGCAGCTGTTTGTGCCTGTGGGGTGGGTGGGTGCAGAGTATAAGGCACATGGCATGCAGGAAGGGATTTTAATCCTTACCCATGCAGAACATGGTCACTACAAAAATGCCAACCCTGAAGCTATTATTTGTTGCAGAAGGGAAGGTGTTATTGGCATCAGTAGCAACTTCCCTCCAACAGCAAATTGCAAAGGGGGCAATTTTCATTGGGACTGCAGTACAGGAAGAAACCTGAAAGGTGCACTCCTATGCATGGTTAGACTGAAAAGGCTTGATTTCACACCGCTTGATTTCACACCGCTTGATTTCTATGCACTTGATAACTGGCAGCTGAGTGTGTGAACTGAGTCAATTGGACATATGATGAGTTCTGTCTTTGGCACTAGACCTGTGACATGTGAGTCATTGCTTGATGTTGCAGTCACCAAATGTCAAACATGCATGTATGAACCGTCCTAAAATCCCAGTAACATATATGGGGAATGTGGAAGGTAAGAAGTATGCAGGATCAAATCCACTAAACAACATGGTTTAAGGCAATGAAAAGCAATGATCACACACTCCCAAGCTGGTTAGCAATGTTCACATACTCCTAAGATGGCCTGAGACTTCAGATCAACCAGGTTGAGATACATCATCATCAACATCATCATCATCACATTTATATCCCACATTTTCCTCCTCTTGCAAGGAATCCAAAGCGTCTTACATAGCCCTCCTCCTTTCCATTTATCCTCACCACAACCCTGTGAGGTAGGTTAGGTGGAGAGTCATTGACTGGCCCAAAGTCCCCTAATGAGCCTCATGGCTGAGTGGGGACTAGAACCTGAATCCCCCAAGTCCCAGTCCAACACTCTAACCACTATACTACACTGGCTGTCAAGTTTTCATGGGGTTTTACCCTTCTCCTTGCATATCTACTGTATGCAAAATCCAATCTTTACTCAGATATGGAATCCCAAGCCACAATGGGAGAAATGATCTCCAATATTGCCTTGTACCATTTAACAAGTTGGTCTGAATACCCACAGTCTCACTGATTCAATGCAAAAGAAAAGAAAAAGGTCGTAGATTTTGATGGCACTTCTAATAGAACAAACCTCTGACTTCAGTGCTTCAGTATCAAAAGACCTGTAAGAAACACAGCTTCAGAGAGTGACTATTAGAAATTCACCCCTTTGCCATTATTCTAGAAGTATGAGAGCCTAACTCGTCTCATGATTCCTCTTTGTAAAATATATCATCGCCATTCCGTAATATTTTCCTGTAGCATCTTATTTTTGCATTTCAAAGTGACCTTTCTTTTCTCTTTGCCAGCTGTATCACCCTTGTGTAGAAATTATCAGCACAGTCCTTCAAATATTTCCAGCGGCTGGTTCTGTCCAGCCTCTGGGTTCCCCCTTAACAGAACGCTGTTCTAGAAATCAAGAAAGATTTCTCTTCCTGCGGTCCACCTGCCTGTCACTGCCAACCCATTTGAGCTGGGAGGCTGGAGGTGGCTACTAGGCTGGGAAGGGCGAGAGGGTTTCTGCTTACCATGATGGCCTCCGCTTGCTTGGAGTCCAGCTCTGACACCGCCCGCCGGAAGCCTTTGGCTGAAGCACTGGAAGAGTTTGGGGTTGGCATCGTGGCTGGTGCCCTGGCTCAGCAGTCAGCTCTGCTTTCTCTTCTCTGCCTGGGCTTTTATAGGGCAAGGCTGACGTCAAAGACCCTTTCCGATCCCCCTCTGCCCACCTCCCTCTCTTCTGCCTGAGGGAGAGAAACAGGGAGGAGGGAGGAGGAGATGCAGAGGAAAGGAGCATTTGTGTCCCATTAAATCTAATTGCTGCAAAGATTGCAGGCACCCAGCTTCCGCAGATCTAGCGCTGGTTCTTCTCCTGTGCCCCAAAAGTATCTGCTAGGCTAGATGCTTGCCCTGTGCTTGCCCTGCATATTCCTTACAACCAGCAAGAGTTAGCATAGCCCTGCCAAACAACAGCAGAGAAAGAGGAGAAGGCAAATGAGAAGAGGCAGATGGGTAAATAGGATCTAGAACCTGCACTGGGGGGATGCATGTTAAGGGTTTGTTTTGGGGCAGGTTGGTGCATCAGGTCAGATCTTCATCTGCATGATGTGCAAAGCATTTGTCTGAAATGCTGGGCCTGTGGGGTGCAGAGCAGCTGGCTTCTGATCACCCACAGCTATGTAGGAAAAGGGGGATGAAGTGTCAAAGAGCCCAGGATGGGGGTTGGAGAGCCAAAAGTGGGTCTTTGTGAAGGGCACATTTGGGACACATTTCTACTGATTCAGTGAGCTCCCAAAGACTAGATCCCTGGTGCAAATGGGTGCTGTTCCACTGATTTTACACACACACACACACACACACACACACACACACACACACACACACCACCACCACCAACACCACCAGCAGCATCTGTTACTCTGCTGCTTCTGAACATAGAGGTTTCATTTAAAACTTATGATTAATAGTCACTGATGAGCCTGTCCTCCATGAAGAAAAGGTACAGCCACCCCATCATCCTCAGTAAAGCTTAGTCAGTAGGGATCTGTACATATGACCTATGGCACCTACACGTAAATCCCAGTTCTAGATGCTAGCAAGTCTGTCTGTCTTTTTCTTTATATTCATTGCCCACCTATCCCTGTTAAACCAGAACAAAAGTCCATCACATTGCAATATTCCATCACCCACCCTCTGATGCATGAGGTAGCTCTTAAACTTAAGTATTCTGATACCTAGATGAGGCTTGTCATAGGATGTCCTCTGGATGAGGAGACAGAGCCTAGAGCAGTCTGGTGGTAAAGCTAGGGTTTGGGGTGGGTTTGAGTGTGAACCCTAGTGCAAAAGGGGCATAGCTCAGGGGTAGAGCAACTGCTTTGCATGCAGAAGGTCCCAGCATCTCCAGATAGGGCTGGAAAAAATTGTGCATGAACCCCTTGAAGAGCTGCTGCCAGTCAGTACCAAGAATACAGAGCCAGCTGGGCCAATGTTCTGACCCAGTATAAGACAGCTTCCTATGTTCCTGTGAGGATGGCCAATAGAGAGATGTCCTTCTCAGTGGTGACCCCACCCAAGATTATGGAATACTCTTACCAGGGAAACTTGTCTGGCACCAACATTGCATTCCCTTCAGTACTACTTTAAGGCTAAAGACCTCAGTACCCAATGGAACTCCTTCTCCCTTACTGTCTACTTATGCCCTATGGTCATCTCATGCCCTCCCTATGCAATCCTCTGACATTTAGGAGAGGCCATAGCTCAGTTTTGGAGCATGTGCTTTGCATGCAGAAGATTGAAGATTCAGTCCCCAGCGTCTCCAGGTAGGACTAGAAAAACTCCTGCCTAAAACCCTGGAGAACCTCAGCAGCTCTGTTCCTCTTTCAAAGTCTGATAAATAAAAGAAAAATGTTTTTAAAAGTGATGGAACACAGAGGTAGCCTACTCTTTAATGGATGATCAGGGGTCTGGAAACAAAGCCCTATGAGGAGAGACTGAAAGAACTGGGCATGTTTAGCCTGGAGAAGAGAAGATTGAGGGGAGACATGATAGCACTCTTCAAATGCTTGAAAGGTTGTTACACAGGGGAGGGCTAGGATTTCTTCTTGATCATCCCAGAGTGCAGGACATGGAATAATGGGCTCAAGTTACAGGAAGCCAGATTCCAGCTGGACATCAGGAAAAACTTCTTGACTGGTAGAGCAGTAAGACAATGGAACCAATTACCTAGGAAGGTTGTGGGCTCTCCCACACTAGAGGCCTTCAAGAGGCAGCTGGACAGCCACCTGACAGGGCTGCTTTAAGGTGGATCCCTGCATTGAGCAGGGGGTTGGACTTGATGGCCTTATAAGACCCTTCCAATGCTACTATTCTATGATACTATGATTTCTCTTTGGGCATGCATGCAATGACCTGGTCAATAGCAACTCAACAGTCATTACTCTCATGATACTGACAGTGTGACAGGGGAGATAGGGCTGTAGCCACTGCCCTGCTCCCACCATCTGGTCCTTGCTGGCCCCATCCACATATTGGGGGGAGAAGGTCTCAAACAGGCAGCCTGCGCTTGACACAACGGGAAGGGTGGATCCAGTGAGATTTCCCCCTCACGTTATTGAAATCAAATGAGTTGAACACCCAAAGAAAGAATGGTGCAGGATATATGGTGATCCCATAGATGTTCTGGAAAGGTAGAGGACCACTGGTTTACTGGATGATGTTTCTCAAGCCTTCTACTCATTGAAAACCTAAAGCAGGGTGGGGAACATCTTTAAGGGAGGAAGGGTGAATTGCCCCTATCAGCCCTTCCAGGGGCTGGATGACATTAGCCGGTGTGGCTATACCTGCTGAGGTCATTGTCCATTTTGCTTTTCTCCATGCTTTTCTCAGCATGGAGAGAAGGACTCACGCAGTACTTGGAGGAGTGGTTCCTCCAGGCACCAGCTGAGTCAAGTGCCTCTTTCACATGCCTCCCTTGTATGTCTCTTGCCATCTGTATCAGGGCAGTAGACAGTGCAGGAAGGGCCTCGTGCTTTGAGGTGCAGATATTCTAGGCCATGGCTGACTGTCCAGCTTTGTGCATCACTCATCAGACCAACTGAGACAGCACACCATGCTTGAACGCACTGGGCTGGTAGGAGGAGCTGCTCCTCTCATTCTGGGTGAGTCCCTTGCTTCATACACATACTCACTACTTTCTCACATCTGTGATCAACAATAACATTGAGGATCACCAGTTGTGGGGAGAAGCAGCACATAGAGGAATCCCTGCTTTTACCTCCAATCACAGATAGGAAACAACACCAGGAATTCCTTGAGGGGGCAGGGATTAGAGGGCCAGCCTTGCTCTCCAGAGGACCCCAAGGAGGCTCTGCAGGATGGAAGTTCCTCATCCCTACCTCAGGCCACCATACATACCAATATTATGTGCAACATGGGTTGGATCCATATTTAGTTATACTTAGAGTAAACCCATTGAAACGTAAGTTAATCATGGCTAACTTAAGTCTCATTGATTTCAATGGGTCTACATTAAATGTGAGTAAATCTGGATCCAAATCCATTACTGTAACACCATTGTCATTCCAATGAAAATGGAACTGGGTGCATCCATGGCAATTTCTCCAATATTCATTTTTGGAGCATTAGAGATCCTAGAACTTGTAATGGCTAAGAGAGAAGAACTGCCAGCTCACATGTTGCTTGTGTGACTGCAGACATTGGTGCAGACATTGGTGAAGTCCCAATGCTGGCCTTCTTGTCCCTTCCACTCCACAGCCACTAGCCTTTCAGCTACATGTCCTATCAGCAACAACAAGGCAATTTGCAGCTCTGGTATTTGCCTCATATAGATACCTCAGTATCTCTATTATTTGTCTACCAGGTTAGTCCTTAATGCCAAGTGTGATTTGAGTATTTATTTATTTATTTATTTGCATTTTTATACCACCCAATAGCTAAAGCTCTACCATAACATTTGTGTCTCTGTGGTTTGATTAGGTCGTCATCCTCTTAATGAAGAAAAACAAGCTGTTAGGAAGGGAATTATACATGAAAAAAGCCACCCAGCCTTTGTTCTCCCAGCTTTTGAATGAAAAGATTCTATCTGCAAGGGTATTGGAGTACACACATTAAGGAATGCATGTGATGTGGTTCCTGAAACAAGTAGGAAACACAAAACAACCCTGGGGGGTTGGCTTAGCAGAACCACTCAAAAGGGAGAGACACAATTCCGGCTGTGCTCAAACTAAGGGCCAAAAGAGATAAAAGAAATGGCATCATCAAGTACAGTCATGCTAATCCGTTGGATGCTTGCTTTACCTTCAGAGCATTGTGCTAGACATATAACAGGGAGATAAATAGCATAGGAGCACTCACATTTAGGCCTTCCAGTCATATTCATTTAGACTTGGGTCATCTTAAAATGTTGTAATAAATGTTTTCACTGAAGTGCTCTGAATTAGGCTTGGTTAACTTAAAAGGTTTGGGATGGCGGGCAAAATTCCAGAAATGTGCAAGACATGGGTAGAGTTGTGGCGCGAGCAGAGTTGCATCCCACCCATGTTCTCATGAGGGTTAACACCCAAGACAGTCCTGCTCCGGGCAGATATTTCTCATTCTGTGGCAGCTCCCTGTTCACCACAAGTGGATCATCTGCCTGTCAGTACGCATTTGGTGTGTGCAATAACAGGGTAAAATGGATAGAGGAGCCCATGTGTGCCAGTCTACATTCCTTTGAGGAAGGGTGGAACACAAAATGTCATAAAGAAAGAAAGGACAGATAATGAAGGTAATGGTTTGGAACGTATTTTAATTGAGTCCCCCTCCTAAAATCTCACCTTCTGTCCTGCATACAATAGTGCTGGGACACAGATCCCAGGATCATGTCTCAAAGCAAGGCCAGTATGCTCTCTAAAGTCAAAGAAGGACAATCCAGAAGATGACCAAAAACAAAAAAACCCACCTAGTAATCAGAAACATCATCCCAGTATCTAGTGCTTGGAACTGAGGGAGTTTAAGCCTGAGCCTTGAGAACCCAGCCCAGAGCCCAGCTGCAAGCTATTAGTACTGCCAGAGAAAAGGTCTACTCATGAATATACCTTTACTCAGAAGGAGCCCATGTTCCTTAGGCTAGCAGTCCTATGTCTGGTAGCTGATGAGGTCTTAAGCAGTGCTAGGGTGACCATATGGAAAGAAGGACAGGACTCCTGTATCTTTAACAGTTGTATAGAAAAGGGAATTTCAGCAGGTGTCATTTGTATGCATGCAGCACTTGGTGAAATTCCCTCTTCATCACAACAGCTAAAGCTGCAGGAGCTATACTAGAGTGACCAGATACAAATGAGGGCAGGGCTCCTGTGGCTTTAACTGTTGTGATAAAGAGGGAATTTCACCAGGTGCTGCATGCATACAAATGACACCTGCTGAAATTCTCTTTCCTATACAACTGTTAAAGATACAAGAGCCCTGTCCTCCTTTCCACATGGTCACCCTAGTTAAGCAGCCTCCAATCCCTGCCTACATCCTCCTAAAATGACAGCTTCCCCAGGCCATGTTTGGTAAAAGTAAAGCTTTTAACAAATCAACCTATGTTTCTTTGTGTGTGTGTGTGGGGGGGCAATCTTCCAGTCCCCCACTCTGGAGTGGCCCCATTGACTGTAATGAGATGACACGCAAATATGTCATTTTGCAGAGTCTACATTCAGCATCTGGGCTGCTATGTAATGAGAGGCTGTGAAGTTCATGTAGTGCGGTGGATTTTAATTCTATTTTTCCTGCCGTTGCTCAAGTCCGAGAAAGGTTGCCGGTGGCGCTAAGGCGTGAGGTGTCATTATGGGTTATTAAACTCTATTGCTTTTGGTTCTGTTGATTGGGGCTGTTCAGGGGGAATTGGGACTGTTTTACAGTGAAAGCTAAAATGTGCTGTAATTGCTTCAAGTGACAGACTGTAATTATTCAAGATTATAGGAGAGAAAGAGACGGGTGGGGAAGGGGGAAAAAGGCGTGAAGATTGGGCTCCATCAGTGACATTTCATACAAGTTTCATCTCTTCACATGATCATCAGGAAGTACTTGCCATGGTCACAAAAGTGTATGCAGCCCTCAATAAGGACAATGTTGGGTTTTCCTGGTCATTGCATATGCCCTCATTGTCAAACTTCAGAGCACCATCCAGCCTCAATGTTATGTGCCAATACACATGCCCAATGCTGTCCACATGTGCTAAACTCCACATGTGTGGCAGGAGATTAGCATGCAGAGCTGCATATGGAAGGAGCTGGACTGAGCCCAGAGACAGCATGCTACTTTCTGGACACTGATCTGCCCCACTTCTTATAAAACATGTTACATAAGGTACAATGAGGAGGAGGAGGAGGAGGAGGAGAAGGAGGAGGAGGAGGAGAAGGAGAAGGAGAAGGAGAAGGAGAAGAAGAAGAAGAAGAAGAAGAAGAAGAAGAAGAAGAAGAAGAAGAAGAAGAAGAAGAAGAAGAAGAAGAAGAAGAAGAAACCACCACCACCAAGAAATTTTCTGGTTCACATCAATGCATAATTTTTAGCTAATTAAGTACTCCGGGTGCATCAGAAAGCCTTGAGTGCAAATAGGGGTCACAAAGGAGAGGGGGATGTTGTCTTGCAGCCAGGTGCAGCCAAATAAGTTTCCCTTTAGCTTGTTTTTGGGCGTATAAAAGTATTACATATTCACTAGGGGTGTGCCTTCCACCCCAGAATTATCTGGTAACCACAAAAATCCACAGAGCATTCAATCTTCCAGAGCAGAAATTGGCCACTTTCAAACCCATTGAATACTGTCACAGCACAGATGTGCCCAATCGGAGCTTCTAAAGTCTCCAGAATTAACCTGGTGTGTGTGTGTGTGTCTGTCTCCATATTTGAAAGATGCTGAGTGGGCTGAGGGGTAGCTTTCATATTGTCTTCTGTGGCTAACCAATAGGAATAGCCATAGTGCTGTTCTCCTCCAATCGCAGTGTTCAGGGAAGTGGGAAACAAATAACAGGGAGCATGTTTCTGCTCAGACTCATAGAAATCAATCATCCACATTTCCACAGTGTGAAAGTGCTGCTGGGATGGCTTGCATCATGAGTGAGAAAGCTTCTACATCTGAGTAAGGCACAGGCAGGCTTTTCACTTCAGTGGTTGGGTCCAGGGGGAAGGGGGTTATGTCAGTTTTATACTAGTGTAGGAAACTGTTTCATACTAGGTGAAACTATTTGTCTGTCTAGTCTGCCCTTGTCTAATGTAACTGATTGCAGCTTTCCAATAAAGGTCTTTTACATCAGCTACTACTACTTGGTTCTATTAAAAACTGAACTGAGATCTAAGCTGCAGAGCCTTCCCCCTCTGGTTAGGTATCCAGCTGTTGTATTTTACTACAGTAGATCTATGGCAGGGCAGAAAGGCCCTCATGTAGGTTGGGCAGCTCGGTGGTGTGAGCAGAGGCTTCAAGTAAGTCCCATGGATGGGCAGTCGGGGAGGGCGGAGCAGGACTTATCAAGCTTCCACTCATGCCAGCAAGCCACCCATCCTCCATGAGGGCCACTCTGCCCACTGTAGATCTACTGTAGTAAACTATGGCATCAGAAATGGCCATATCATAGAGGATGGGCAGCTCGCCAGCATGTGCAGAGGCTTCGGGTAAGACCCACAGGAGGGGAGGGGGGCAGCGGTTGGCCATTGGGCCAAAATCCAAGTGCCTACTCCGAGGGAAGCTCGGAGGATGGCAACAAGGGAGAGGGCCTTCTCAGTGGTTGCCCCCCGACTGTGGAATGATCTTCCCGATGAGGCTCGCCTGGCACCACGTTGTTATTTTTTCGGCGCCAGGTCAAAACTTTTCTCTTCTCCCAGGCATTTTAACAGCATTTAACAACATTAAGTTTGTTTTTAATGGACCCCAGAATTTATTTATTTATTTATTTATTTATTTATTTATTTATTTATTACATTTTTATACTGCCCAATAGCCGAAGCTCTCTGGGCGGTTCACAAAAATTAAAACCACAATAAAACACCCAACAGGTTAAAACACAATTACGAAATACAGTATAAAAAGCACAACCAGAATTGTTGCTTTTAAATAGATACTGTTGTTTTTATACTGTTTTTATGTTTTTTTAATTTTTGTATACTTTTAATGTTTACTATTTTTAATTGTTGTAAACCGCCCAGAGAGCTTCAGCTGTGGGGCGGTATATAAATGTAAATAAATAAATAAATAAATAAAATGGGCCAAAGCACTTCATCTGCTTTTGGCCAAGGCAGCCCAATCCAGTCTTGAAATTGATTTGGGCTAAGGCAAGCCAAATTGGCACACTTTGACTCCGATTCAGGATTCAGGACCATGGTGAAGCACACCCCTAGAACTGAACACATGTCTTGGCATGCCAGGCAAGAATGCTAGCTATTATACTGCAAAGCCAACCCAGATCAACAACAACAACCCCATCTTCACTCATATCTGAAGATGAGGGAGACATCAGGTTACTCCTCCAAGAAAAGATCCCCATGAGTTAATTATTGCAATGGCTTTATTTCTTGTTTATTTATTTCAGCACTGATTCTGAGAAAAATCCAGATTCACACCATAACACCTGTTATTTACTGGGTTATCAATCTTTTAATGGGATGTATAGGTCATCTGAACCTTGTCATTCTATTTCTGTTACAATATGGAAAAAAATCATAAAGTTTTTAAAAGGGGGGGAAAGCATGTGAAAGGCAAGGTATGCCTAAACAGATGGTTTTCCAAGTATGAAATCTATTAGGCATGTGCTCCGCTCCGATTAGAAGCGCAGAAGCAGGAGCGAATTGGCCTGCTCCGCCTTGCCCAGAGGCGGAGTAGAAGCGGACCGTGGACCCTAGAAGCAAGGAGAAGAGAAGCACCCATTTTCGGAGCGCTCCGGTTTCCGCGGTCCGGTCCGATCGCCATCTTGAAACATTTCACCCATAGGATTGCACTGCAGAAAAGAAAGGGGGATAACTGTGTTGTTTTTGAAGCTATCATTCTGAAAATTCTTGTGCTCAGAGAGTTGTGGATGGGGGTCATTTTGAGACTACTTTCAGCTCTCTGCGTGGTGCGGGTCACACACTAGAATTTTTTAAAAAACCGGCGGGAAATACCTTTTTTGAAGGGCTGAGGGGCAGAGTCAACTCCCGGTCATGATCACATGATCCCAAAGTTGGAGGAGGGGATAGGCAAAACGGGTAACTTGGGATTCTGGGAAACTTCTCTTTCTTAGTCTGAACGGACTTTTCCCAGTGTTTTTTAAAACAGTAGCCCCACCAAATGCACAAACACAACCTGAAATCATATACTAAGCCAATAATAAGTGAGCACTGCTACCCACCCTAACTTTGGGGAACAACTGAAAAGATGTGGTGCAAGGGGATGAGCTCCTCTAGGGCATGCCATGTGGACGTGCCCCCACTCTCTCCTGTACTTGGGGGGCTATCACAGCCCTCCAAAGAGAGTAACCCGGTGGAGCAATGCCTATCGTGAGTTGAAGTGAGCATTTACTTCTTAGTGGTGGAGCAATGTCTTTCATGAGTTGAACTGACAGCGTTGCTTCTTAAAAGACTGGTCACTAGGACCAGTAAAATTGGCAGCTGCTTCCCCCTCCCCCGTGCACGTCCCCCTATTACTGGTAAAAGACAGATATAGCCTTTTTAAAAAAGTTCTTCTTGTTGTTTATTCAGCAACACTGCTGCTTTTAATTCCACCCCTCCTTTGTTTATTTATTTATTTATTTATTCCATTTTATATGCATTATTGGCATTATCCTTGGCTCACTTCCTTATGCCCCCAGAAATGTCTGCTGTCTGCCTGCCTTCCCTCCCTCCATCCCTGCCCGCCTCGCAGGGATGTTGTGTGTGTCTGGCTTTGACTCAGGGGAGAAGTCCTTCCTGCGCTCAAGTTAGACTTTTGGAAGTTCCAAATCCATTTTTCAAGTGTGGAAGAAGATTTCATAGGTTTATCTCTACTCCCCAATTCATGGCATGTTGGGATTTCCTTTGAAATGGCCCCATTGAGATGTCTGCAGGTTTAAGCCCCGCCAAAAATCAGGGGATGATGGGACTGCCTTGAGTCTTGGCGTGCGCGTATCCCTGGATAAGCTTTCATGGTGGCGAGTTTGAGATTTTTAACGTGCAAATTGACGGAGCTATGGAAAGGGGTGTGAATGGGGTGTTGGATTTTCATAAATTCCCCAAAAATCAGGGGATGATGGGACTGCCTTGAATCTTGGCATGCTTATGTATCCCTTGACAAGCTATCATGGTGGCAAGTTTGAGATTTTTAACATGCAAATTGATGGAGCTATGGAAAGGGGTGTGAATGGGGTGCCCGATTTTCATAAATTCCCCCAAAATCAGGAGATGATGGGACTGCCTTGAGTCTTGGCGTGCATATGTATCCCTGGACAAGCTATCATGGTGGTGAGTTTGAGATTTTTAACGTGCAAATTGACAGAGCTATGGAAAGGGGTGTGAATGGGGTGCCCGATTTTCATAAATTCCCCAAAAATCAGGAGATGATGGGATTGCCTTGAGTCTTGACGTGCGTGTGTATACCCCCATGAGGTGTCATGGTGCCAAACCTGAGGTTTCTAACTTTCACAGAAAAAAAGTTGTATACTTTTTTAGTTTAATGCAAGCCTATGGGGGGGGGGGGGAAACAGAGCTCCAATCCGGATCCGGAGCTCGGAGCGGAGCGGAGCGGACATAGGCAGAGCGGGGGCGGGGTGGAGCGGACCGATCCGCAAATCGCAGATCTGGAAGAGAAGCAGAGCGGGGGGTCCGTGCACACCCCTAAAATCTATACAACTGCTCAAGGTATTGAAGGGGAAACTTCCAAAACAAGAGTCATTTAATTTCTTTCAGAAATATTGCATTTTACCCTGATGTAATGAAGTTTGTTCTAGGACGGACTTCTGTGATATTTTTAGAGCAGGATTTGATCTGGACACTGTTCATTTCAGAATGTATTTGTTTTTATTTCTAGTCCATTGACCCCAAAGACCTCAAGTTAGGGTGGCCACTTACACATCACCAAAACAGAGGAAAAGCATCAACAAAAAGGAGGACAAAAGAGGATACAGATTTGTATAAAAATTGAATGCGCACACACAAACACACACCACTTATTATAATTTAAATAAAATACAGCACATGTTACCATAGATGATCTTTGTGTGCCTGCTCAGTCTGCTGTCCAGGTACTAACAGTAGATGGACAAATTCAAGGCCCCTGCTCAGGCTTCTGATGGCTCTTTATCTTTAGACCAGACTTGGGCCTTAGCTAGAGCTACCGGTATAGTGGGACAGATGGGTGAAGCTCTCATGATATTTTACCCCCCTCTGTTCACACACAGTGTGCAACGACCTCAGAGGGAGAGGTGTCGTGCCCACCATTTTGGGTTTTTTTTCCGTAAAGAACAAGATGCACATGAGTGCTCATGTGCAAAAGGTAACTGTGTTTTTTTTAAAAAAAGTCCCTGCTACCCCACCCCACCCCCAATGGGCACAGTGCTCCTGAGGAGCTCTGCACCACATGCACAGGTCCCAGCTCCTTGCAAGGAACTGCGAGGAACCAGGACAAACCGCAATGCCTGCACACACGTTCCGCAGTCTCGGGCTCAGATACCTGTAGGGCGAGATCCCAGGGCAAGGGAGGGATCATCCCTCCCTGATCCCAGGATCCCCTGTGCATCATGTGTACATACAGGGATGGTCCCAGGGATTGCCCCAGGATTTTGCCCTCTCTAGCTAAGGCCTTGCACTCAACAACCCATCAAATAGAGGACACCTTCAAACAGAGGGCTCTTCACTCACAGTCCTTCAAATAAAAGAGACTCTGTAAGCAAGGACATATGGTAAATGGTAATACCCATATTAACCCCAAACCACAATAAATTATACCAAAACTTTGCCAATAAGCCTGGAGTCTGCTCTTCATTCTAAGCAAAAGCTTCAACTATTCTGAATTTATCTATTAAAATTCTTTGATCCCAACTCACAGACTCATTGGAGGTGAGTATTGTGCGGACGTTTCATATCCACTAATGGGACAAGGTGGTAAATGAAATTTGTTGCATTTTTTTATGTTTGTAAATACAAATAAACTGGTGTTTTGGCACTATTGTATGATTGGAAAGCCAGTTTTGACTTCTAATTAAGAAACTAATAAACAAGGGAAGGGGGTGGGTCTCCATCTCAGAAACAGAAATGTTATTGTAGCAATTAAATTCAAGAAGAACCAGCAAAAGGGCAGCAAGAAAACAAAACAAAAATGTTGAAAAGCCATATCGATGATTCAAATAGTAGTGCCAAATTCAAAACAATGATCTCCTCTTCAATCAATGTGGAAGCACTTAAGTATAATTTGGTTTATCAAAACTCTGGCAGCAAAAAGACAGAAGCGGGTGGAGGCAGAATAGAGTAGTGATAGGTCAATTCCTCTTGGCTTGATTTGGAACACAATTCGTTTTCAAAATAACACTTACCCAATAGTGGCAGCAAACCATCCTGACTCCATTAGACCCTAGATACTGAAAAAAGGCCACTGGGCACCATAGAAAATGTTCTCATGGTTCCTGGTGGGACCTCAGCAACATGGAAGCTCTAATGGAGGGCCTGTCCATGAGCCCTCACCACCTGGCAAGTGTAGGTCAGGGAAAGGAAATGGGGCATTGGTGGCAGCAAAGGCTCATAGCTTGGGGTGCCCAAGTGAACCCATGTTGCTGTGCCTGGACTTTAGAGGCATCCGGCCTTGACATGGGTTCAGGCAGATAAAACATTGAAGTTCATCTTTTGAGTCCCTTCTACCCCAAAACCAAATGTTCTACCTTACTAGAATAAAATGCACTTTCTGATGCATGATGGTAGGTTTTTGGTTTTTTTTTTACCAGTGTAGAGATTTATCAGTGGCCTGACCTCATAATGACAAAAATATCACAAATCAGAAATTGGAGATTGACAGACACCTATGAAGCTGGGCAAGTATTATTGGTAGAAATCCATTCAGACAATTCTCTCTTCACTGTACTGTCTTATGAAACCCATTCGTGTTCCCCAAGCCTCTCTTATATTTGGTGGAACTTTGGTGGAATGTTCATATAATCCATGCCTGGCTTGTCTTAGATTTGGTCATGGGTGTACAGTGGCATTCACTAAGGATGGCTGTGCGCACTCACTTGTTTTGCCTTAGCAGTGATTCATCTGAATATGTGCAAACCAGGCCAAGAGCTGGCGGGTGCACACACAGAACTGCACATCTAGATGCACCATCCATGCTTCTGAGAGCATGACACTTAAGAGGAGCCACAAAGCTATATTTAGAGGATAATTCCCAGAAGCCTCTGTGTGGTGACTACATGTCATGTTAAATCCATAGTGTGCAGCTCCGTAGGTGATTGTAGTTGTTGCTTTTATTTAAAGGTGTGAGGGACTCACTGCTGCCCCAGGCTAGATGGGAATCTCCATAATTTTAAGTAGTTTTTTTTAAAAAAAAAATCCTACAGGGTTGTAGTACACTGTACAGGTTACATTGTGGGAACTAGGCTTTTTTCCCACATGTGTGTTCTGATCCACCATGATCAACGCCACTAAGAGGAGGCAACAGAAGATGGAGAAGGGCAGGGCCAAAGTTCTGGAGCCAACTTGGTGCTAAGGCAACATCAGGACCCTGGACGGGGACAGAGAATCTGGTTCAGTGGCTAGAGTTCAGGACCATGGGCAGCAATCCTGCAGCAGAGACAAAAGAAAAAAAGTCGCCTCAGTGCTGTCCTAGAGCAACTCTCAAAACTTTAAATCTGGTCTAGAGAGTCAAGACTAAAGCCCCGCCCTCTGAGCGTTGCCTTGCGCCAGCTAAAGCTCCAGTGCCTTTTTATGCAGCCATTTGCTTCTTCTAGAAAATGGGGCTTTGAATTGTGGGGAATCATTAGAGGAATGATTTCCTGATCTCTCAAGGAATCTGAAGTGCATTCATCAGAGAAAACTGGCAGAGCTACCTCTTTGGTGTTCATGGGATAGGACATAGCGTCTGGTGCTGGAATGGATTCCGGTACACAGGATGGGCCAAGGAGTAAATGCATCTGCTTCTCAAAGCTATTCGTTTTCAAAGACTCCTGGCCTGCAGTATGGCAATGTGTGCACATACATGCTTGCATGCTATGTCCACAAACTAATATGGTCTTAAGCACACCTAACTATGTGTAGCCTATACATATGTGGACTGTAGTACTTCCAGACCTCAATCTACTACTTCATCAGATGAATTGGTTACAGAACCTATTTGAAATCTAAAGCCATTCATTGGACAGGACAAACGATTTCGGCACAAGAGTTATGCAAGCTTTTGACTTACACAGACTTCTTCTAAACAGAATTTACTTTTTAAATTCCATGTATGCGATGAAATCATCAACCTCAGTTTTGAGGACTTTGGGCAAATTATCAACATGTCAAACAATAAGTGATGTACCAAATGTGTTACAGACTCATTCATCAAACAGGCCTATGTATCAGCAGCTGTATTGTGACAAGGAATCATGGGTGATTGCAGTTGGCATGAGATTTCTCCCTCTTCCCCACCAACCTCATTTCAGTCTTTCCCATGCGGTTTCCTCTTTTAACTACATTTGCTCCTGTCTCATTTCTGACCAAGCAAACCACACAGAAAGCACTAAAGCTTGTTAAATGTTTTGTAGCCTGCATGGATCTTTTCAATAACCATATAGGTTTCAGGACTACGAAATTGTTTGGGGGAGTTAGGGTGCTGCTAATCATTAATATTTTTGCTGAGAAACTGAGAGATGGAAAATACATACATTGCTATAGTTGTGACCAAATGTGGGTACTGAAGAAAGAAAGCCCCTGGCAATTAGGGTGGGGTGGGAGGTCATCAGGTATCAAGTAGGACACTAGGCACAGAAGTGTCTGTCACTCATCTGTTCTTTAAGTGTCTTTGGACTGACTCCAGAGTTAGGGCCTAAGTAGATGTTAGTAGATGTCTCTCCCATGTCTCACCCTGGCAATGTCTGATAGATAATATGAGTGACATGTTGCCATAGTGTTACATATTTTCCTTCCCCTGGAAAAAGCAGCTAATGAATCAGAGCATGAGTAGGGAAACACTGGACATGAGAATGCCCAACTAATGTTGCATCTTACTTTCACTAGTTGTCACCAGAAAAATACATGGGAGTGAGGTGAGATTGTGGCAGCCATGTCTGTGTCCCTTGTAACATCTAATTAGGCCCTTAGGCATGTCTCAGTCCCATTGAAACCCATGAGACAGGGCACAGCTAAATGCTTCAGGCTATGATCCTATGCACATTCATGGGCAAGGGAGACTCTCCAATCTCAGTGTGCTTCTCCCATGTCTCAAATGCTCACCAGGGGTGAGTTTGAAATTTCTTACAGGACAGCAAATGCATCTCAGCTCCCCTCAGTCATCTGGGCAACCATCTGTCAGTGATGCTTTGAGGTGGATTCCTGCATTGAGCAGGAGTTTGGACTCTATGGCCTTATAGGCCCCTCCCAATGCTACTATTGCATGTTTCTATGTTTCTATCACAAGGAGCCACTGGGGGGGGGGATGACTCTGAGGAGGCCATTGCATCCCATGAGCTGTCCAACTATATCACCAGCCTCCTCCAGGATGCTCCTTCCTGCCAGTCCCCTATCAATGGATCTGTTCAGCACCCTAACTCTTCACCACTGAAAGGATTGCAATGGGAGGACAACTGAGGGAGCATATTTTGTGTCCATCCTTGGAGTCCAACCCTTTCCATGAAGGATCCCAAGGAAGGGGTGGGTGGGGGATAAGCTCTGAGGACATAGAATCACAGAATCATAGAATAGTAGAGTTGGAAGGGGCTTATAAGGCCATTGAGCCCAACCCCCTGCACAATGTAGGAATCCACCTGACAGATGGTTGTCCAGCATCATTGAAATGCAAGGATGGTTCCATTGCTGGTGAGAGACTGCTTCTCTTCACCCCTGAAAGGATTATGAGGATGGGGGGAAATTAAACTCCCCTATTGATTTTTACAGGTCCCCACTATATCACACATTCAATATACGGTCAGTGCTGTGACTGTCTTCTGTTTGATGTGCTGTGGCCTTGTTGGTGATTTCCATAATAATTTGGAAGTGCGGAGGGCGTGTGTGTCAAAAATTATCTAGCGGTATTTGCAACTATGAAAAGCACCAGACAAAGCTGTGGATATGACATAAATAGATGTTTACAGCATACCGTTGCATACATGAATAACCTTTCCACAAGTGAACATGACCTAGCTCTTGCTGCAGGTGCAAATAAAAAATGACAGGGTCAGAAAAGGGGAAACGTTTTCCAATTATATATGGTCTCTTTGCCAGTGTTTACCACATGATTTCCTTCACTAATACCATATAATTATAATATTGAAAAGCATATATTTTCCTCTCTTCCAGCACCTTTTATACTCATCTTTCTTCCTTTGGGCAGTGGTTTAAAGTCAGTCAAGAAAACAATAAGTGCAGCAATGTTACTAAGTCACAAAATGGCCTACCTGTCATGGTACAAGTACCATTTAATTCTAGGCTCAAGGGCCTGAACTCATAAAAATGTCATCAATTCAACTGAAGATAGCCATGAGTTTACTGAAGAGAGCCAGTGTGGTGTAGTGGCTAAGGTGTTGGACTGGGAGTCAGAAGATCCAGATTCCAATCCTCACTTGGCTATGAAAACCCACTGGGTGACTTTGGGCCACTCACAGACTCTCATCCCAACCTACCTCACAGGGTTGTTGTTGTGAGGATAAAATGGAGAGGAGGGGGATTATGTGTGCCACCTTGGGTTCCTTGAAGGGAAAAAGGAGGGATATAAATAAATTAATAAAAGTAAAATAAATACTCATGTTTTGTTAAATATAGAATATATTATGCACAGCAATGTAGGAACATAGCTGAGATGATTTATTATGTCAATTGAAGTGAATATAAATGATGAGAGTGTGTCAGGAATGATGAGAGTTGTAGACCAAAACAACTGGAGGACAGAGGACACTAGGTTGGGGAAGGCAGATCTAAATAAATAAATGAATAATATTTCCAAACCAAAAAAAAAGTGTCTTGATTTTCTGGATCTCCTATGTAACATCCCCATCACAACGTTCCTTACAAATCCTTTCCTTACAGAAAAAAGCAAGCAAGTCCATCATTGCTTCCTTTTACACGGAACCCTGAGAGGCTGAGACATGCGTACAAAATTATGCATGATGTGGAAAATATGGATAGGGAGACATTTTTGTCCTTCTCTCATAATGCAAGAACCTGGAGACATCCCATGGAGATGGCGGGTGGGAGATTTAGGTCAGATGAAAGGAATTACTTCTTCTCATAGAGCGTAGTCAAACTATAGAATTCACTACCACAAGACATAGTGCTGAACACCAATTTGATTGGCTCTAAAGAGGTGTTAGATAAATTCCCTGAAGAGAAGGCTATCAATGCCTACTAGTCTTGATGGCTATGTGTTACCTCCAGTATCAGAGGCAGTAAAGCTATGTACACCAGTTGCTGGGGAACATGGGTGGGAGGGTGCTGTTGCACTTGGGTTCTGCTTGTGGGTCCCTGGTTTTATTTATTTATTTATTTATTTATTACATTTCTGTACCGCCCAATAGCCGAAGCTCTCTGGGCGGTTCACAAAAATTAAAATCATAGTTGGCCACTGGTTGGCCACTGTGTAAACAGAGTGCTGGACTAGGTGGACCTTAGTCCGCTCCAGCAGGGCTCTTCTTATGTTCTAATCCACCACTTATTTGCACGTCACCTTACCATGGTAAAAACCCTGCTCAAATCAATTTACAGTAACATTGGGGGGGGGGGGAATCCATAGATTACAGAAACTTTTCCAGATAGTTAATCATTACAAGTCATAACATTTAAATAGCCATACAAATAAGCCAACATCTCATGATAAATATACACCATGATTAAACAACCCACAAATGATTCACACTAAAGCCTAACAAAAGAGAAACACAAAACAAAAATCTAATGAGGAACAAAAATGATACATTTCATCTAAAGGTAAATGTTATCCCAACCACAAAACTTTAACAAGGACTCACCCTGATGGTCTCTAAGTACCTTCAGCATGATGAATTGCCATCATACCTGGAGTCAGTCAGCGGCCCCACCCATGCAGGCCAGGTGGGAGTGGGCCAAACAGAGGAACAGGGAACAGGTCTTGCAGGACTTGCTGGTGGGTAGGCAGTCACTTTACACAGTCATTCTTTAATGGAAAGTCAGCAGATCCAGAGGTGCTGCTTAACACATCAAGGATTATTTTCCTACCCAAACACAGTGGAGGTGGGTGGCTCTGATATCGGTGGGGCTGTAAATCTATTCTGAGTTTCAATCAGAACCAGGAGGAACTCTAAAGGAGCTGCCCAAGGTGCTGAACCCCACCGCAAACTAGGTTCAGCACCCTGGATAGGTCTTTTGGAGTTCTGGCTGGTTCTGATTGAAACCCACCAGCCTCCGGCAGACCTACCCAGATGAATTTTAAATCTAAGAATTTTAAGATGTTGTGATTGTTATTTTAATATTGTATCAGTTTTATGTGCTCTTTTAATCAGTTTTATGTATTTGATTTATATTGTATTGCTGTATTTAATGCTGTTCCCCACCTCGATCCAGAGGGAGAGGCGGGTATGAAATAAATTATTATTATTATTATTATTATTATTATTATTATTATTATTATTATTATTATTATCCTTGTGAATCCCATCTGATGGTTGTCAGAATACCATGCCTTCGATGGGGGTTCCTGAGTCCTACCTTGCTGCTGTTCCCTTTGCCTGAAGGGGATTCCATGAGTGCACCCTTTGGTTGGGATCACATTTGACTCATTTGTCTCACCCCTGCTGGGTCCACTGTGTTTTGTATTCCCCCGTCTTTGTTTTTCTCTCTCCCATCTGGGGATGTACCATTCGGGGCCAAGGCAGGTCGAGAGGGTGCACACAAGTGACTTATGGTAATTGCAGGCTCTCAAGGGCTCTGCGGATCTAAATTCCTCCCTGACATTTCCAGTCTAAGGCTCGCACTGACTCAGCTGCTGCTTGTGATATTTAAACAAGGATTATCTCATGTGCGATTCTTATCCTTTGGATCAGAAAGGAAAGTTATTTTAACACTTTCCTGTGATCTGCCTTTGGTGTCGGAGGCATAGCTGGCCAGGGTGCCACCAGATCTCCAGTTGCCCCATCACTAAGGCGTAGGCAAGGCATCCCATCACAGAGTCTGATTCGCACCACCATGCTCAACTCAACATGGCTTCTGTTAGTGGAGCTTTTGAGACAGGAAGTCAGGTTCATGAATGTTTCAGTGGCTTTCAAAATTATAGTTTCCCAGGGCTAAATCCACTTTTCAAACATATCCAGGACAAGGGAAGATGATTCTTGACAGAGGCCAGAGCATTCAGAAAAACTGGAAATCATGTGAGCTGCCATTCAATCGTAGCAAGGCTTCAACAGGTCTGGGATATTATAATTATGTATAACCTTACTCCTCTAAATAAGCTGGAAATCCAGTTCAAGCACATGATTTGAGGGCTACTTAGTTCTATGAAACCCTTGCCATCTAAAGGCCAAGTACCCTTTAAATACTAACTTTTTTTTTACCCTGAACTAATACTATATCCTGCATTTAGATATATCTCAGGTGGGAAATATCTCTCTTACCTTTTTTTGGTTAAATATTAACCACTTTGGGGCTTTTGTAAGGGCTAAAATGCATGGTTTAATTTGTTTATTTTAAAAATATACAGATAAATAAAAATATCTTCAATTTATTTGTCCTCCCATCACCTTAGGTAAATCTATTATTATTATTATTATTATTATTATTATTATTATTATTATTATTATTATAAGTTACTACATTTAGATTCCCTTGCTGTATGTATTGCACTAATTCTTTTCTATGTCAATTTTTTATGTGTGTTTTTTGTTTGCTATTGCTTTCAGTTGTGTGCATCCTGATAAAAAAGTTAAATAATGTTTTAAAAATTGCCAAACTGGTCAGTAGGGAAGCCACTCGGGGGTGAGGTGTACAGCTTGCTTTGAATGAGGTAGCATTCCCCTTGAAGAACCAGGTTCATCACATGGCATTGCTCTTTGCCCAAATTGTGCTCCTGCATGACCAAGTAATGGCTGTGACCAGAACCAATTTCCCACTGTGCGTTCTGCCACCACTGGAGGTGTGGTTGGCAGGTAGATGGATGGATGCCACAGTGGTGTCCAGACCACAGAATGCCTTGCTCCAGAAAGCTCATCTCACCTTCACTCTGATGGTTCTTGGGCATTTGGTGAAAACAGCACTTAAAATCTTTCACTTTGGCTCGGCTCTATTGCCAGTTTTTATCTTGATTTCATTCTGATGCTGTTTAATTTCATTTTGATATTCATTTCCTATTTTAGGTTTTCAGCTTTTATTCTGAGCTGCCCAGAAGACTTTTTATTTATGGCAGTATGCAAAGAATACAAATCAACAAGCCATCTTATTCTGCTTAAAGGACTCCTCTTCCGTGTTAATTCCTGCTGTTGTCGTGGCCTTTTTGTTTTCTTTTATGACCTCTTTTATTTATTTATTTATTTATTACATTTCAATAGCCGGAGCTCTCTAGGCGGTTCACAAAAATTAAAACCATTCAAAGTATAAAACAACAGTATAAAACCATAATATTAAATACAATATAAAAGCTCAACCAGAAAAAAAACAGCAGCAATGCAAAATTACAAATTTAAAACACCAAGTTAAAATGTAATTATAGACTGTTAAAATGCTGGGAGAATAAAAAGGTCTTCACCTGGCATCTAAAAGCATATAATGTAGGTGCCAAGCGAACCTCCTTAGGGAGCTCATTCCACAGCCGGGGTGCCACAGCAGAGAAGGGTCTCCTCCTGGTAGCCACCTGCCTCACTTTCTTTGGCAGGGGCTTACGGAGAAGGACCCCTGAGGATGACCTTAGGGTCCGGGCAGGTACATATGGGAGGAGGCGTTCCTTCAGATAACCTGGCCCCAAGCCGTTTACGACTTGAAATGTTAATACCAGCACTTTGAATCGGGCCTGGACCTGGAATCAATAAAAATTGATTCATTTTTATTTGTTTTAACATTGGTTGTTATTAGCCATGTTGTGGAAGGTTCCTCTCTGGACAGAAAGATGGGATACAAATATTTTAACCATTAAAAAAAAAAAAAAACCTCCCCAACAGCCAACTGTAACTTTTGTTGTTAAAAGGTATTTTAAAAACCCACAAAATATGTTCTTAAAATATATTGCTTTGTTTTAGTTTGTTGTTATTTTTGAAATATCATGATTCCAGAATCAGGTCTTTGAACCTTGCTATGAATCTTGCCTTCATTCCAAAATGTTGTCTCCTGTCCCACTACTGTTCTTGGAGGTGGCACCCTGGTTGAGCTTTCAAGCACCTTCCTTAGAAACATAGTCTTATGGAAAGCTTAGAGGACATACCAGACAGGAGCCTAGACATCAAACTATTGACTCACTCCAACAAAAACAACACAGTAACAGGAAACTCCAGACTCCATCTGCTACAACTGGACGGAGGGTGTTCAATCTGTCCTGGATGGGGGTGCACTCCCCCTGAAGGAGCAGGTTCGTAGCTTGGGGGTTCTCCTAGAACTATCTCTGTCACTTGAGGCCCAGGTGACCTCAGTGGCATGGAATGCCTTTTACCAGCTTCAGTTGATGGCCCAGCTATGCCCCTATCTGTACAGGGATAACCTGTCTTAGTTGTCTATGCTCTGGTAACCTCCAAATTAGATTACTGCAATGCACTCTACATGAGACTGCCTTTGAAAATGGTTCAGAAGCTGCAGCTTGTGCAAAATGCAGCAGCCAGATTGATAACCAGGATCAGAATGTTTTAGCATATAAGACCTGTGAAGGAAGCCCGAGTCAATCGGGTCTTCCCAGACACTTTACGTTCATGGGACCAGTAGTTTCTGGAATAAAGACACCCAAACACACTAGGCTGACCAAAGCAAAGTTTAATACATAAACAAGACAATTAACAAGTAAGGCTTTGGTCTGGAACAGCCACAAAAAAATAAAAGAAACGTGGGGAATAAAGGGAGGGGGAAGGGAAGGGATGAGGTAGATTTGTAGCAGATATCACTAACCGCAATTCCATCTAAAAATTTGTGCATAACATTTTAATTTTAAAAAAAATCTATCCTGGCTTTCAGCATTAATTTACAGGGTAGTTTTAATAATAATAATAATAATAATAATAATAATAATAATAATACCACACTAATGGACATCATCATAATACAACCACAGCAAAATGCTGCAATTAAAAGCAGCAGCAGATGCTGCTGTGACCATTTTAAAAGAATAAAAAGGTCTTTGCTTGGCAGATAACAAGGTAGGTGCCAGGTGAGCACAGATGTCCAGCTCCTTTGAGGGAGCTCCTTTGAGGTGCACAGATTCTCCAAATAAGCTGATCTGCTTTGGGTGAGGAGGCCCTGGACTGGCAGGTTTGAGTGTTATTGCATTTATGAAAAGAACAATGGTATTACCTTAAAAATAAAATGGATTTTTTTTAATCCTTGAGAGAGCTGACAGGGCATGAGGATTAGGTGAGGCTAGCAAAAGGTTTAGTAGAATATTATTGTTCCAAAGTTGATCTAAAAACATGGCAAATGTCATTTTCAGCCAGATCTGAAATATCGCTAAAACTAATATACGCTGAAGAAGTGGAGAAAGGGGCAACATTGCCAAGACAAATAAGATAACTTTTCAAAAGTCCACATGAAAGGGGGATATTTCAGGGATGTCTGGGTGATCTGAGAAAGAACTGAGGATGTTCCTGAGGTGGTGCTGAAGCCCCAGGTTGGACTGAGATCCATAGTTCCATCAGCAGGTGGGAGAACTATCCTCCCACCTGCAGCCCACCCCCACTCTGTGCCAAGCCCCCTGGGCTGATTTGGAGGGGGTGCACAAAGCTTCAGGGGAAGGGAGAGGATGTGGAAGTCCTTCCACTGCAACAACAGATCTAGATCTGGTGAGTTTTTATTTGACTACTCTGTCATGACACAGACCAATGGAGGAATCTTCAATTACTCTGGCAGGAAAACATATATGAAATCATATAGGTATGAGGAGGTGGAAAGCATCGATCATCCCTGAAAAGGGGCTTTTCAGTTGTAGCACCCTATTTCAGGTATGCTACTCCCAAGGAGGCTTATCTGGAACTGTGTCTGGTGTTGGTTTCGGCACCAGGTGAAGACCTTTTTAAGAGCGCAAGGAGAGCCCTACTGGATCAGACCAAAGGCCTCTCTAGTGCAGTATCCTGTCTTTACAGAGGCCAACTAGGTGCTTCTTGCGATGCCTGCAAGCAGGACACGGTCCTCTCCCACTGTTAGTCCAAGGCATGCTAGTCTTCAAAGGCATGCTGTCTCTGATCCTGGAGGTAGCATATTCACTCAGGCATTTTATTTTTGCTCAGTTTTGGCCCTTCTACTGGCAGTGCAGGGATGCTGGTGTGAAGCTCTGCTGATGGGTCCATGAAGATGCACTGACAGCTCTCCACTAGCACAGGCTTATCTCGCCATTTGCCAGGGTAGTAAGGCTTCTGCCACCTCCTGAAGCCCCATTGTTTATTGCTTTAATCCATCTCATGTTGTTCCTC
The DNA here is from genome assembly GCF_023053635.1 of Elgaria multicarinata webbii. Classification (NCBI taxonomy): domain Eukaryota; kingdom Metazoa; phylum Chordata; class Lepidosauria; order Squamata; family Anguidae; genus Elgaria; species Elgaria multicarinata. The sequence goes on from NC_086172.1 coordinate 90,317,810, forward strand.
TGCTGCACTTGTCTTATGTTGTATTTATACATAATGATGATTACTTTATCATTATTTTATTGCTAATATAGCCACTCTGAGAGCTCTAGGCTGAAGTGTGGGGACATAAATTCTCCATATCATCATCATTGTCATCTTTGTCATCACCACCACCACCACCACCCTATTTCTATGACTTATTGCAACATTAAAACCAAATATGTGCATGACCAAAATATCCCCTAGTCATGGTTTGGCCATCTCAAGCACAGATATTGAATCAACCCATCATTTCAAGCTGATTTAGAACAGGTTTTTCTTTCTGCAATGGGCTTTGCCATTGCCAAATCATATGTTTAAGTACATATATTGAATAGTGTTTGGATAGGAGAGGGTTAATGGAGGACGGAATGACTGCAAATATTCCATAATAGTCCATGGAAAAGCTGCTAGATACATCTTCTGTAAGGGAAGGTACAGGTAAATGCTCTAGAAAGGCTAAGAGATGGTTGGAGAAGGTGAGTCATCCTGACCACCAAAACAGCAAGTGCCTTTTAAGACAGCAGGAGCACTGGAAAGATTCTTTGCAACACATTTGAAGAAAAGTAAGTAGCCCCTGAGGAGGGAAAGTTTCATCCTGACCACCACCAGCTTCCATCCAGAGGAAAGGGGCAAGCTAGTTGTGATTGAAAAAACAATGCGCATTGGGGGGGGGGAACTGCAGCTCTGAAAGAGTAACACAGAGAGCTGCGTTTTGGGTTGCTGTAAGCTAACAGCATGTTAGTGGGGCCTTGGTTGCCTTTCCCATTGGCCCCAGCTATCATGGGCAATGGTCAGGGATGATGGGAGTTTCAGTCTAAAACATTTGGAGTTCCCCAGGTTGCCTCCCTCTACAATAAACCTCAAGCAACCTCTTTCCAGAGGACACCAAACCAGGGTGAAAGCCTGCACCTCTGGAACTTCTCACTGGGGTGAACCTAACCATAAACCTAGATTCTTTTTAGGACATTCATCACATAACTGCCACTAGCTAAAGTAGTCAAATTCACACCACTTTTTTCTAAAATGGTTCTCTATATGTTGGTGACCTCTTGGTTAGACTACAAAAATCTCCTCCTTGTTGGCCTCTGCTAATCCCATTTTCCCTCTCCACATGACTTTCTGCTGGTCTCCCTCATGCTCCATCAACATCCACTTCAAGTTTCTAGTGCTTCTTGCTCTTAAAGCACTTCACTCTCTGCCTCTGATGGTTTTCCCCCTTACACCCTATGTCACTCCTGGCTCCACCACATTCTGGGCAAGCTCGTTTGTAATCATTCCTGCTCCCTTGTCCCATCTCTGTGGCTCTTCTTCCTAATTGGAACAGCCTTGCCCTCTCTCTGCAAGGGACGAAGCAGGACCTGGCCGGCTGACACGGTGTAGCTGTCGTACCTGGTGAAAGGCTAGAGGTGCTGCAAACCCATGAGGTCATTTGAGCTACTTCAAGACAGAAAAGTTTTCAAGATGATGTTTCATAATGCAGAAGTAATCATTTGTGCCTGATAACATGCAGCTATAATGTGCTCCATATTGCTTCTTCCTTGAAAAAAAAATCATCATTAGAAGTGGCCCTCCATTAGAGAGCAACCGGGGAACCAGTTATTCCTAAAATTGATAGACAAAGAGTCTGGCAGCATCTGCTGAGGAGCAAAATCCTGATAAGTGCTCAACGTAATTTCCTATCACCTCATGCATCTGGTATCTGATGCGGAACAACCACCAGCCCCATTTTAGATTTCCAATGGAAATCAAACAATTGAGATGTGTGAAGGGGTTTCTCCAATCTCTGTAATGAAGATGAACAGCCAGGGAGGGCTAAGTATGTGCACAGAATGAGAAAGCAGAGCAGTAGGGGCACCAAGGCAAAATCATGGGGTGGGGAGGCTCAGAAGGGGCAAAGTGAATTTCAGTGGGGTGAGGCTTGTCCCGCTTGTTAGATTTCTAAAAAAAGAAAAGAAAGAAACAGCAGTATATTTCACATTAAGAACATAACAGCAGCCCGGCTGGATCAGACCAACGGTCCATCTAGTCCAGCATTCTGTTCACACAGTGGCTGCCCGGCTGCCCATGGGAAATCCACAAGCAGCGCGAGAGTGCAATAGCACCCTCTCACCCATGTCCCCCAGGAACTGGTGTACTCCAGATTTGTGACAAAGAATATGACACCAGTATAATTGGCAAAAACCATTACAGCAAATTGTTCAGCAGCTTCACACTATTATCCTGATCCACAGGACCATAAGCCATCCTTCCCCAATCTGTTGCCCTCCAGATGTCTTGGTCTACATCTCCCATAATACCTGACCATGGTAACTTCCAGAGGGCAACTGTCTGGGGAAGCCTGCTATAAGCCATGCTAACCTGCATATTGCAAGTGTTTGGTGTTAACAGATTCTATAAAGCGCAGACAAGAGGAAGACCAAAAATCAAGGCAGAGGAGTTCTCAGGGGAGCATACCAAGGGGCTCGCACAGTGCCAGATCCAGTTTTTTGGGAGGGAGGGTCCTTGGAGAAGGCAGTCTCCCTAAGGGCCCATCCATAGTGTGAGTTCATTTCCTTCTCCTTGCCACTACCTTCATATTTGCTTGTCTTCTTCTGAGTCCAGTCTATGCTACTGTCCAGAAGAAGATGGTGAAATGAACTGAGCAGAGGTGTCAAACCTCAGGACAAATTCCACACTCCTTGGGGTCCCATGCCCTCCCTTTCCCCAACTTTTGTGCAATTTCCCCTCATTCTTAAAAGGTTGAAATGCCTCTCCTAAGGCTTAGTTGCTGGCAGTAAGAGCTTGAAGCTACAATAAGCTGGCACTATGGCCCTGCCCCTTTTTCTTTTGGCTTCATGCACCACTGGAATTTGGGCCTTGATTGCTTTTCCAAAGCTTTTCCTCCTGGCTCTGGGCTTGCTTGCTCTCTCTCTCTCTTTCTGGGAATAAAGGGAAGCAGGTAGTGACAGCAAGGAGAAGGTGTTGCAGAGCCAAGGGGTTCCTGGAATTGGTGACCAGCCCCCTGCTTGGATGTGGGACTCAGCAGGTGCCCCAAAATGCCAACCCCTGATGCCAACCTTAGGTATCTAGCAGCCAAGAGACCCACCAGAATACAGCCAAGAGACCCACCAGACTGGGAACTCCGTAGTTCCTGGACATGAACTTGATAACTGTAGCAACGTGAATGCGGTTACTGGTCATTTTGCTGTCTACTAGGGCAGTGCATAGCCCCACCCCAACTCACCTTGGAAGCTATTTTGGAGCCTCTGAAAGGTCCCCAATTTGACTCAGGCCACTTCGGGACTTTCCCTCCTCACTTCAGCACCAAAGTGAGACTTGGGCCCCCTGAAACTGATCAGCTTTGGCAGTGTTCCTGGGTACTGGCTGCATGGTGGGTAGCCCAGGAAAGCTGGGAGCAAGGCCAACTGGGAGTCCACTGGACTGGCTGCCTCCAAGCCTCCTGCCTGCTCCTTCCTTCCCCCCAAACCTGGAGCCGCCGCCACCAGGACTTAGCTTCCTGTGCATCCTCTTTCCTGAGAGCCAAGCTAAGATTTAAAGGTAAGATAGTGGGGGCTCTCTTTTTTAATAGCTCTATAGACACAAAGTACGTGAAATAGCCCCTTTCAGCCATAGTTTGCAGCCATATAGCTACTACAAAAAGAGAACTTACCTTCAAATCATAGCTCAGCTCTCAGGGAGGAGGACACATCAGAAAGTAAGTCCTAACAGCAGCAGCAGCAGAAGGTGACCGGGGAGGGCAGGGAAGGAGAGGGAGATGAGTCTAGTGAGTCCAGTGGACTCATGGCTGGCCTTGTGCCACCTTTCCCAGGTGGGTGGGCAGGCAGATGGAGCAGCCAGCCTGAGGCACCCCGAGGGCTCTGGTACCAACCCACATCGGCCTCGGGGTGTCTCGTGCCAACCCAGCACCACCTCGAACTCAGGCCAAGGTAGGCTGAATCGGCCTGCCTCAACTTGGATTCAGGGTTTCAGGGTGAGGCAGTGCACAGCCCTACTTTCCACAAGCCTTCCTCATGATGAGAGAAACACTAAACAGGCCAAGCATTCAGGGAGGGAGAAGACTCACAGGATCACTAATAAAATACTACCTAGTTGGGATCCTTGACATAGCTTTCCCTGAGCTATCTCAGAAAGGGGAGAAGGTTGGCACTACTTCCTTTTCAGCCCACTCCTGATGTGCAAGATTAAAAATGCCCTGTTTTTTTACTGCACTTTTCCTATTCACCAGAGGGACTCACAAAGTGTAAAGTAATAGCTTGAGAACTGCAGCCTTAATGGCATGTATTTAAACTGGAAAATAAATCCAAACAGAAATGGAAAGGCAGGCTAGATCCTGTGTAAGTGACAGGACGTCAGCACCCACGTCACGGCAGAGATAAAAAGAAGGAAGAGGAAGCACCATGTATCTCCTGACAGCTCCTATCGCACTGCCACATTCAGCCTAAGCAAACATAGCCCTCAATGAAGATACTTGAGCGCACCCCTTCATAAGCATTGGAGGGCAAATGTAGAAATGGCCGGCTGTTGGTTCCTGGCCTCCATTGACGCAACTCCTGCATTCAGTGAGAGCATCAAGTGGCAAAGATCCCTTTACAAAGCCCTTTGATCAGAATCAGGGCTAATTTGAACTACATTAGGGACAAAAGGGAAGAGTCCAGCAAAGAAGGTCATCAGAGCTTTACAAGTATCAGGTCACTGCTGTGGTCATCTCCAAGCTTCTGTTTATTATTTATTTATTTATTACATTTTTATACCGCCCAATAGCCGAAGCTCTCTGGGCAGTTCACAAAAATTAAAACCATAATAAAACAACCAACAGGTTAAAAACTCAAATAAAAAATACAGTATAAAAAGCATAACCAGGATAATACCACACAGAAAAATTGATGTAAGATTAAAATACAGAGTTAGAACAGTAAAATTTAAATTTAAGTTAAAATTAAGTGTTAAAATACTGAGAGAATAAAAAGGTCTTCAGCTGGAGATGAAAAGAGTACAGTGTAGGCGCCAGATGGACCTCTCTGGGGAGCTCATTCCACAGCCGGGGTGCCACAGCAGAGAAAGCCCTCCTCCTAGTAGCCACCTGCCTCACTTCCTTCGGCAGGGGCTCACGGAGAAGGGCCCCTGTAGATGATCTTAAGGTCAAGGCAGGTACATATGGGAGGAGGCATTCCTTCAAATAACCTGGCCCCAAACCGTTTAGGGCTTTGAATGTCAATACCAGCACTTTGAATCGGGCCAGGACCTGGACTGGCAGCCAATGAAGTTGTAAAAGGACTGGTGTAATGTGATCTCGCCGGCCAGTCCCTGTTAGTAGGCGGGCTGCCTTGTTTTGTACCAGCTGAAGTTTCCAGACCGTTTTCAAAGGCAGCCCCACATATAACACATTGCAGTAATCCAAACGAGAGGTTATCAGAGCATGGATAACTGTAGCTAGGCTATCTCTGTCCAGATAAGGGCGTAGTTGGTATGTCAACCTAAGCTGATAAAAGGTGCTCTTTGCCACTGAGTTCACCTGTGCCTCAAGTGACAGTTCTGGATCCAAGAGCACCCCCAAACTACGGACCCGATCCTTTAGGGAGAGTGCAACCCCGTCCAAGACAGGGCAAACATCACCTCACTGGACAGATGAACCACCCGCTAACAGTACCTCCGTCTTGTCTGGATTGAGTCTCAGTTTGTTAGCTCTCATCCAGTCCATTACCGTGCTCAGGCACTGGTTCAGAACAGCCACTGCCTCACCTGGGTTTGATGAAAAGGAAAGGTAGAGCTGGTTATCATCCGCATATTGATGATGCCTCAGTCCACATCTCTGGATAACCTCCCCCCGTGGCTTCATGTATATGTTAAGCAGCATAGGGGATAAGATAGAGCCCTGTGGAACCCCATGGCTTAGAAGCCATGGCACAGAGCAATAATCCCCCAGCACCACTTTCTGTAATCAGCCATCCAATTAGGAGCAGAACCACTGCAACGCAGTACCTCCAACTCCCAGCTCAGACAACCTATCCAGAAGGATACCATGGTCGATAGTATCGAAAGCTGCTGAGAGGTCCAGGAGAACCAACAGGGTCGCACTCCCCGGCAAAGGTCATCCCACAGGGTGACCAAGGCAGTTTCCATTCCAAAACCAGGCCTGAAACCCAATAGAAATGGATCTAGATAATCCGTTTCATTCAAGAGTGCCTGGAGTTGTCCTGTAACCACCCGCTCAAGCACCTTGCCCAGGAAGGGGATATTAGCCACCGGCCTGTAGTTGTTAACATCCTCCAGGTCCAGGTTTGGCTTTTTCAGGAGTTTTCCTACTGCTCTTCTCCACATGCTGCAGTCATGCATATGGGATGCAGGAGGAGGCTCACCAGGGTTGCTTGAATGTGCAGGCTTTTGAAGGAAGACTAGCGAGAAGACCAGTAAAGGCTGGTGGCTCCAATGTCAGTGCGGCGGTGAATCCATTCCAGGTTTCAGTCAGAACCAATCAGAACTCTAAAGAATTTAGAGTTCCTTTAAACCCTAAACTCTAACTCCTTTACTGTTCTGACTGGTTCTGACTGAAACCCGGAGTGGATTCACAGCTCCACTGACAATGGAGTCATCAGCCTCTACTGGAGGACAATGTAGACTTGACTCATGCCCATTCTGGGTGCACCAAATTGGATCTGAGTTTGAAGTTTGATGCAGAAAGGAAGGATCTCAGGAGGAAATTTCCCCTGAAGTCCCCCAAAGCATACCCTTTTTGAGCAGGGGCAGATCTAGACAGTGACCTGAAGGCGCTTGCATGAGCCTCCAGTGCACCTTGAAACTGATTGTGTAGATCCTGCCTACCTGCTGGCCAGAAGAGACAGAGGAGGAGGCAGCGGCGGCAGCCCCGCATCGCCCCTCGCGGGGACGGGGCGAAAAGTTTCCGGCCTTGGCGGCTTCGCTAGGGAGTCCTTGCCGCCGCCGCCGCCCATCTCCCTGCCGGCCTCCTGCTGCCGGCGAAAGAGCCCCCCAGGTCGGAAAGCTCGGCGGAAGAGGCGCCTTCTTCCGCTGAGCTCTCCAACCCGGGGGGCTCTTTCGCCCGCAGCAGGAGGCCGGCGGAGAGGTGGGCGGCGGCGGCAGCAAGGACTCCCCAGCAAAGCTGCCGAGGCCGGAAACTTTTCACCCTGTCCCCGTGAGGGGCGATGCGGGTCCGCCGTCGCTGCCTCCTCCTCCGTCTCTTCTGGCCAGCAGGTAGGCAGGATCTACACAATCAGTTTCAAGGCGCACTGGAGGCGCACACAAGCGCCTTCAGGACGCCTTCACGGCACTGTGTAGATCCACTCCAGGTTGCTGCTGTTCACAGCCCCAATCAAGCCCCATTACTATTTGCAAGTATAAAGTGGCCCTAGATCAGTTCATAAGGAAATCCAGTCCAGAACCTGGCACAGCTGAACAGAAGAAAGAACATCTTCCAGCCTTCACCAAAGTGATGACCTACAGATGTGTTGGAATACAAGTCCCATCATCCTCAACCAGCACTTCCTTTGCCTGCAGTGGGTGGGGCTGTTGCAAGTTGTAGTCTAACACATCTGGAGGGTGCCAGGTTGAGGAAGGCTGGCTGAGAACTCTCTAGGGGAAGGTGGATCGAGTCCCCCGGAACTCTGACAGATGGGAGCCCTTGTGACAATAGGATTAGTCTATGGCCCAAAGCCATTTGCTGTTTCTTTGTTTTATACATCTGAATAAAGTCCAGGGAAAAAACACAAACAAAAAACAAATCAGTACAATAATAAAAATCAAATCACAATTAAAAGCAGCCATCATGACGGCAACAGTGAAAACCCTTTAAAAGGCTAGAGGAGGGGGAAGATCTTTGCTTTGCACTGAAAAGATTGCAAAGTGGCTACCAGTGAAGCCTTCATGGAGGAGTTCCATAAATGGGTCCCCACCAGTGAGAAGGCCCCTCCCAAGTCATCACTCCCTTCACCTCCTATGGCGGGGCACCCTCCACAGAAGACCTCAGTGCACGAGCAGGTTGATGCAGGAACAGGCATTCTTTTGGAGACCTAGGCCTCAAGCCAAGTACTGCTTTAAAGGTAAGCACCATTCTTTTGATTTGTGCTTAGAAACGGATTGGAAGCCGCGTCGTATCCCATGTTTCTGACATTCAGTCCCAGTTAGGAGGCTAGTGACCATCTTCTGAATTCAATGTCATGTCCAGGCAGTCTTCAAGCTACTGTTACATATAACACGTTGCAGTAGTACTGCTTTAGAGTAGTGAGTCCTGGATGTTACCAGGGCATGGATTACCATGGCCAAGTTATCTCTGTCCAGGAGAGCCATCAGGTGAACCAGACTCAGCTGATGAAAGGCACTCCATACTGCAAAGCACCACTTGGGCTTCTGGTGACAAAGCTGGATCTGGGAGCAACGCCCCCCCCTCGCCCCCCAAGATTGATACTTCAGGGTAGAAGTGGGCAAGGTTCAGGGATTGGGGAAACCACTAGAAGCACAGGAGGCAGCCCTCCATTCCTGCTGCTGAATTTGGTCCTGCCAAATAGTGCTGTTTTGCCACTGCTGTCACCGGAGGGGGGGCCTCTTTGATGGTGGGTGGAGGGCTTTAGTAGTGTGCAGGGTGTTTTGGTGGTAGCAGGCAGGCGGGGACCCATCGGCAACATTATGCTGCGCCCCACTTGGGTTTGGTGCTGGCCCGGTTCTCCCAACCTGATGCTTTTGTCCTCCAGCCATTTGGACTTCAACTCCCATCAACTCCAGTTAGCAAGGCCAATGGTCAGGAATGGAGGGAGTTGTAGTCCTGAACCCCTGGAGAGCACCAGATTGGGGAAGGCTGACATAGACCAATGTTTCATTTAGCCCTTGCCTCTTATTATCAGCCCACCTAGCTGCAGATGCCCAGTTTCTTCATTTCCCTTAACTGGGAAGTCCAACATATACAGCGCACAGTGACTTCTTTCATTTCAAATGCCATCCTGAACTTAATTTGTCATACTCTGAGGACTATTTCACATGTTACACAGAGGCAAACCCAGCTTCGCCAGAGAGGATAAGCTATATGTTACGTTAAATCGCATTTAAATAATGTCAGTTTTGTTTTTTGCTCTCTCTCTCTTTTTTTTTAAAAAAAGCAGGCACTGGAGGATGATTAGAAGCAGGAAAAGAGACTATAAGCTCCATCAGATGAGCATTTTATTGCACTCTCATTACCAGGCACTCACGGATTTCCAAAAGGTCCCTCTCACGATGTCATCTGCCTCCCACGTGCCTCCTGCCCCTTCTAGCCTTCTTCATGCCACAAAAAAACACCCCAGTAAGTCTGACTTATTTTTAAAGATGTAAGTTGCCGCTATCTCCTGCTGTGTGCAGGAGAAGTAGCGAGATCAAAATGGCCCACTGAATGGGCCACGTGCATGTTGTTTACATCCTCTTTCAAAAAAGGAAGTAATGAGGGACAAACACACCAGCGGAGAAGCTATGGTAAGCAAACACAATTTTCCTTTGTGTGATGACGCTCTATGATGAGTGGGGTGAAGAAGGTTTAACCTTTTGCCTCCTGTTGCAGTCCTGGCAAAAAATCTCCCTGCCAAGCAAATAGCAGCTTTTGGAAGAGGAGGGGCCCATTTTCAATGGGTCCGCAGCAGGGGGGGACTCCAGATTCCTGCCCACTCTGGTCCCAATTCTGATGGTTTTGTTTCTTCTAAAACGCGCACACACACATCCAGTGTCATAACATATTTCAAAGAACATGTTGTTTGCTCTTGAGTATATACACCCAACAGGGGGCTGCAACCAATCCCAGCTCCCCACCCAGAGTCCCTGAGGCTTTGTCGCCATCACACTTCAGAGTCTTCTGTGTACACTAGCATTTTGCAAAACATAATATGAGAGAGGAGGTTCTGGACTAGATTGCCTAAAGCAAAAGGGCTGGTTGTGGCTACACTTTTTTTAAAAAAAAAATGGGTGGGGGGATGAAACAACACCACAATTAAAAGCAACACCACTCTCTATAATAATGCCCTCTTTTTCGGATACACATTCTCTGTAAAATGCAGTTTGAATTGAATGACAATAATATTGATGCAATTAATTGTTAAAGGATTGCCTTGAAAATGTCAGCAAGGGGGAACGTGCCCATCATTTGAAGCCTGTCTATACTTCCCCCCCCCCCCGAGTTTTTAATCACTGTTTGGTAAAGGACATGTTGTTGTGGGTTACAGAGCACCTGTTCTTCTCCTCTCCTGCTGCTGCTGCTTCTATTTCTTCTGCTGCTTCTATTTCTTTTTCTTTTAATTGGTGTTAGTCACCCAGCTTTTTAACGGATCCACAACATCATGCCAATTATGGCTTTCCACAAATGTGTTCTCACTGAGCTGGGCTCTGTAATTTCCAGCCCTCTTGCACATCTGTTATTTCCGTGACATAAAATGCTTGATGATCATCTATATAAAACAACAACTATACTGACAGGTGCCCAGGGGCTGATCTACACCAAGCAGGATATAACACTTTTAAAAATGGTATGAAAATGGTATACGTAATGTGTCCTGGGCCTGAACAGTTGTCATAAACCTTATAAACCGTTATAAGCAGTAGTGTAGATCCTGCCCAGGAAAGAGCAAGGGAAGAAATGGCAGATGTGGTAAATCCCTTTGGCTTCAAATCATGACATCTAGGGTCACTTAGAGCAGGGATCGTGACGCTTTCATTGCTGTTGTTGTTGTTGTTGTTGTTGTTGTTGTTGTTGTTGAGAGCCACATTCCCTTGGGGGTAATTTGCTGATCGCCACATGCCAGCAGTGGGAGGTGGGGGGGATGGGGAGGGTGTCAGAGCCAAAAGTGGGTGGGGCCAAAAAAGGATGAATGAATGAAATCTTCATTGCTAAAAGTGATAAGTCATCAAAATTCAACATAATAAAAACAAGTAAAAAGGTAAGCGAAAATAAATAAGTTAAATAGGTTAAAAATGGATAATATAAAGTAAAATTAAAACAATGAACACAATTGGAATATAAAGATAAAAATCGCATTAATATACATTAAGAACTCCTGAGTGGGGAACTAGATCAGTACATATACCAGAACAAATCTCCAGCTCTCCATTATGAAACTTATTGGGAGTCTTGGTGCCAAGCTCTCAACTTACTTGCAGCTAAGGCGAATTTTGCAACCAGATCAGTAATAAATACATTATTGCCAGCCAGCAATATACAGATTTGCTCAAGGGATGATTGGTCAGAAAGATAACGAAGAATGTAATCGATAATTTTTTGTCTAGGGGATGTATATATAGGGCATCGCAACAGATCTTGGTGGGGCCAAGAGATGCTGGAGAAATCTGTGACAAATTAAAATGACTTTGGATATTTAAGAACCCAACCTGCAGAATCCACTGCAGGCAGTCCCCACTACCACCCCGGCCGTGCGGAGTCCACCAATGTTCAGATTTTATTTTTTTTTACTTTCCCGAAACATACACAAATTTATTCGCAGAAAAATATGCAAGTTTCTCCTGAGACATATGTTATGCTGGGAAATATACACAGGGAAACGTTGAATGGAATGGGAAGGGGGCACTAAATGTTACATACTAACATAAATTATGTACATTGTTGTGAACTTTCTTATGGAATTCCTTACATATTTTTCCACATAACAGGGATGGGTGTGGATCAAATTCATCTATGAAGGGACACCGGAACAAACAACACTGCACAATCCATGAATCATACATGGGAGAGTTTCCCCAAAAGCCAGGCATCCCTAGTGGGGCCACCCCCATCTGTCCCCTCCATTCTCTCCCTCTTTATGAACATTGGGGCTTCCTGCCTCTAGAGTCCCACCCCTGAATTACAGGGCTGGGAACCTAACCTGGACTCAGGAGCTTCTCATCTGATCTCCCCGACAGCCCTTGATCTCAAGGATCTGTCCAGGGCTATGATGCACCTTGGTTGTTCTCTCTTGAACTTAATCTATAGGCCGGGAACCTGAGGCCCTGCACATGTTGTTGGACTTCAACTCCCATAATCCCCAACCATCCTCCATGGCTGGCGCTATGGAATCATAGTCGCATTATGTTTCTGACATTAAAGGTTCATAGAAACTAAAATAACCGTTGGCCTTGGGCATGCCCAGGGGTGTTTTTACTGGTTATGAGATGACCAGTGACTTCTCATCTTACCTGGAAGCAAGGTCCATCCACACATGAAAGGCATCACTTCAAATAGCCTTCCGCAACTGGTGCCCTCCAGATATTTGGAACTACAACTCCCAGTATTCCTCACCATTTGTTATGCTGGCTGGGGCTGATGGAAGTCAGAGTCCAAAACGTCTGGGCCACAGGTTCAGCAAAGGGCTCTTTAACCCCCTGACTGCCTCTCACACCGTGAAGAGCAATTTGGAAATCTGCATATACTGTATGTAATTAGTCATATTTTCTAGATTGCATCGGTGTCGTGTGCCAGTCACTGACTCTGTCCGTAGAGTCCCATTCCCTATCCATGGCTTGCTGGTGCCACCCTGAGAGGAGCTGCCTCTCTCCAATAATGGTTAACAAATGTCCCAGTTTTATCATCTGAACCATGTTGGAGGTGAGGCGATTCTCAGAAGCTTTAGAGCAACACGGGCTTCCTGGAGCAATACGGGGCCGGCGGGCCGGTTCTTTCAGTAAACGCTAATTTGCTTAATGGGTTGGCAGAATGTGTTGCCATTTTAAGGCTGCATCATTGGCTCAATAAAATTACATGAAAGCAAGCGTGGGGCTGCGCACTGTCACTGGGTGCTGAGAGCTGGGAAAGCAAGGCTAGCAGGGAGGCCTCCTTGCTCCCCCACCCCACCCTGCTAATGTCATTTAATCTGGATCATGTTTTGGCCAAAGGCGATTTGCTTTAAACCCGGGCAACGTGAGTCCCGGCTTCTCCCTCTCCGATTCTGTTTCATCCACCTGCAGTCCTGGACTATGTCAAAGATAGTGATGGAGAACAGCACAGCGCGTCCACGTGCGCCATCTCCCTCACACACCTCTTTTAGGAACATCAGGGGTGTCAGAGAGGATTCAGCGCCCCACTGACACCGGAGCCACCATCCTTTGCTCTCCCCCCCCTCCCCCCTTTGATTCCCCGTCAGGTCGACTCTCATCAGCCTTTCTTCAGCACAGCTGACATGACCCCAGGTGGAGCAGCAGAGGCTGCTTCATCGGCAGGGCTGCCCATTCTTCATCAGCCATCCCCTCCGGGCCTGGTATTTTCTGCACTTCTGACCTTTGCAACCTGCGCATGTGCACATAGGCTTATATACCCCAGCTCAGCTGCCAGCCCCCTTAGCCCCTTTGGCAAATGGTGGATTATTTGCAGGGCAGGAGGGAGTGGTCAGGGAGCAGAGAGGTGCGGCAGCGTGGGTGGAAAATAAATTCTACCTTTCTGGCTTTGAATGGTGTGTGTGTGTCTCTGTGTGTGTGTGTCTGTGTGTGTACGCATGTGTGTGTACGCGTGTGTAATTAAGAGGAGTGAGCAATAGCAAGCAGCAGAAAAGTAGAGGTGAAAGTGTGTGTTTTCATGACACTGGTTGTGAAAAGTTAACTTTTCTCAAATATGTAAATGTGGGAGATGGTATTGTCATTTAAAACACAAGTTGGCTTTTCAATCCTGGTTAGCATTCTTAGAAGAACATAAATATTCACTCATAAGGTCACTTTGCTTATCTGAAGCTTTACATGGAATTGCCACAGACTATAATCCCCCCCCCCTATTTCATGGCCATTTGACCCCACAGTTTACTTTCCCGCCCCTCTCTATCCGTGTGTGTGTGTGTGTGTGTGTGTGTGTGTGTGTGTGTGTGTGTACACACAAACACACACACAGAATTTTACACACATGTGTTCATGCATCTGGAACTGAAGATGCATTTGAAGAAATGGACGCTAAGACCGCATCAGCTCATGTCATAATAAATATGTTAGTGCCACAAGTTTTTCAGTTGTCTTCACTCATAGTAGCTGCAAACCGCCATCTTTTTTCATCCAACACTCAGAGAACATCATCAGGCAAGCGTTTCATCGCACGCTTGTTACTAGCCACTCACATTTTTTCGCAGGTCCTTTTGACATCACCATCTGCCTCCTGTGCTTCTCCCACTCCTTCTGGACTTCTTTCTGCAACAAAATAAGACCTTGGTAAATCTGATTTTTGTTTTTTTGGAAGCAAAATGTGCCCCCATTTCCTGCTGTGTGCAGGAAAAGCAGTATGATGGGCCATGTGGTCATAGTTTACTTCCACTTTCTTCCCCATATGAAGAAAGAGGAGGTGTGAGACAAGCGGGGGGAGGAGCAACAGTAGGGAAACATGATTCCCCCCCCCAATCTGATGACACTCAGAGTCTCCTTACACATCACTTTTTATTTTTATAGGAATGTAGAACTGCACATTATAAAAAGCACCAGCCTGCCACCAAAAATGGCAGCCCATGTCCTGTTTCTCCTCCTCTGTAACACACAGAACCTCATGTTCTGATGACACACACTGTTACATATTTCCCTGACCCTACAGCAGTGGCCAATAACATGGAGCTTGGGCAGAGAAACATACAGAGAGGTTCACATGTTCCTCCCCTACACGTTGAAAGAATGCCTAACTGAACTGCATGGACCCATGCCAATATGCACTGTGGCCGTGCCTCCTCTCATCTGCAGATTTGGCTGGCATGAGAAAGGGCTTATGGGAAGTATGCAATGGGGTACCTGCACCCCTGCCCGATTCTCCTGCATCCTGCAGATTTCCTTGTGCAAGCGGCACCCATTGAGTGCACAAGGGAGATTTAGCACTTCTAAGAGCAACTCGAAAAACCCAGAGACCCTCATTTCTGGAAGGAGGCAGGTCAGTGGAGTTTGCACAAGAGAGCTCCACCAACCTCCCTTTTCCCAAAACGTTTCGGGGTTTTCCCTAGGAAATGCTAAATCTCTCTTGATGCATAAATAGTGGGTCCTGCTTAGGCAATGGAATCAGCAGGACCCAGCACTTGCAAAAGGGAATTGGTAAGGCAAAGGAAATTAATGGCGCTGTAAGTGCCCCATTGGCTACTGCCCTATGGACGTGAACAGAGCTTCTCCACATAACAGGAGACATGGCCCATTGAATGAAGAATGGACAGTGTAGTGTTGTCATCAAGATACGAGGTAATAGTACTACAGGTTTCAGAGGGAATCAGAAAACTTACAATGATTCTTATACCATGTCATTCCAGCCAATGTGGAGGAGGAGAGGAGAGTGACTGCGACAACAAACACATGGATTATAGACTTTCGGTCTTTGGCAAGTGGTGGTTGGCTGCAACTTCCTGTTGAGTAAACATTTGCCAGCAACCATGAGCTTCCCTCTGTGTGATATATGAAATGTCCCTGTCCCACACAGTGACTCCACAAGTGTAAATTCAGGTGTTCAGTCATACATTTACATGGGCAAGCTTAGAGTTCATTCTTCCATAAGAAGCAGAGCCCTGCTGGACCTGACCAAAGGTCCATCTAGTCCAGCATCTTCAGCAATTGGCACCAAGAGGTAGCATATTGCCATCATAACTAGTAGCCACTGAATCCCCCATAGATTTGTTGGAACCTCTTTTAAAGCCACCTGATTTAGTGACCATCACTCACGCATCTGAGGAACATCGGAAGCTGCCTTATACTGGCCTGGTTCGGACAACACCCTAAACCGTGCTGCTTAACCACAAAATGGTTAAGGGGACTTCCTTTTGTCCTGAATCTCCTGCCATTCAGTTTCATGGCATGATGCCGCAGGTTCTGGGATTCTGAGAAGTTTTTCTCCCTTCCTTTGTCCATACCACATGCATCATTTTACACTGTACATCTCTATCATGTCCCCACTTAGTTGCCCTTTTTTCTAAGTTAAGGAGCCCCAGCCATTGTAGCCTCCCCTCACAGGGAAAGTGCACCAGCTCCCGTGAGCATCCAGATGGGTCACTTGGGCCATCTCAGACGTGCGTAAGCCTTTCTCTGCACATAACTCATGCCTGAAACCTTTTGTTCTTTTAAATAATAGAGAATCTTGCCCAGTAATAGTACTGTAGATTTTTATTGTTATGGGCTGGATTTTTATAATTGCACTGTAAAGTGCCCCAAGTTTATAAAAAATGTATGAACGGTGGAATGCAAATGTCTTGAACTAGGGGTGCAGAACCTCTCTTAGCCCAAGGGAGAAGCTCTGGGGGGCTTCATTCCAGTGGTGGGTGGAGCCGAAAGCAAAAGGGGCAAAGCGGGTCCAAAATACCAGAAATAGCAACATATTGTAGCTTAAACCTCTTAGTGCCTTAGGAGTCATTTCAACCTCTTAGAATGGGGGCGGGGGCACTGCACAAAGGCCAAGAAGCAAGCAAATGATCAATAGTTGGGGGAAAGGGCATGGGGATAGTTCAAGGAGAACTTTCTGTTCTCAATACGGAGAGCCATATTGGGACCCCAGTAGGGTTGAATTTGGCCCATGGGTTTGATGTTCAACACCCCCACCTTAGATAAAATAAATACACCATGCTCAGCATCTAGGTAGATGCATCCACTGACTTTTCAATTGATGGACTAACGTTTATCTTGAGGTTTCTGTCCAAGTATGCGGAGAGCTTCCTCATGTTTTCTGTTTCTTGAGAGTTGCTTTACAAGACCTATCTTTCGGGGCAGCCTTCCCTCAATAACTACATAGAACAACAGCTGGTTAATAGTGGCATTCTGATTCCAAGAGGTCATTAAAGCAGTCACACACTCCCCCCCCTTAATACTCTTGTATTACTCATACATCCGATTAGAAAAGGGAAGAGAATTTAACTGGAGAAAATGTCAGCAATCAAGAAAATGTAATTGAGCCTCCAGACAGCGCTCCGATGCGCTCTGCACCTGCTGCGAAAGCCAGGCAGGGCTATCGATTCAGTTTTGTCAAGTGGTCTATAACTCCTATTAGCTGCTTGATGGGTGTTGGATGTGCTGCATCAAAGGACTATGGATTGTTCACGTCTTAATGGTAAAGGGTGCTTCTGCAATCTTTCAGGCCTCCAAATAAGAGGAAGTTTGTGATATCTCTGCTCAACACAAAATGAAAATTCGGAATGTAGTGTGTGTGTGTGTGTGTGTGTGTGTGTGTGTGTGTGTGTGTGCGTGTTTAACTTTGCTAAAGGTTCACCTCCCATAATGCAATGGACTGAGGACCTAACAATGCTATCAACATTTGAACGAGTGGTATATAGGCGCTACTCACGAATGGATAAATATATGAATAATTGGTCTGCTTTTCTTGAAATTTATGCATAATCCCCCTTTTTTAAAAGCATATTGTATATGACAAAATATTGATATTTCTATGCATGTAATTTTCAGTTCCTTCTTCATTTTTCTTTTCATGATTTGTCATTTATTGTTGTTCCCCACCTCAATCAGAGTGGAGAGGCGGGTAAGAAATAAATTTATTATTATTTATTATTATTGTTAAATTCACAACAAAAGGGGAAAAAAAGATTCAGTAAAAAAAAACTTTGAGGAACACGGGTTAGGATGGCCAGGTGTCCTCTTTTACAAAGGACAGTCCTCTCTTTGAAGGTGTGCTCTCTTTGAAGGACTGTCATGTCCAATTCTGGCTGAAAGATAAAGAACCATAAGAATTGTGGCCCATTAACAATTAACACCCATACAGCAAGCTGAATAAGCAGGAACACCAGGCACCTGGTGACAATCTTCCATACTATTTATTGATTTATTATTATACTTATATGCTGCCTTTTTTTCTTCTTGCAAGGAACCCAATGTAGTTTACATGGTCCTCCTTCCCCCACCTCATTTTATCTTCACAACAAGGTTAAGCTGAGACTCAGTGACTGGCCCTAAGTCACCCAGTGAGCTTCATGGCTGAGTAGGGTGGGGGTTCTTTTAGATCCATCATTGTCACTTGAAGCTCAGGTGACCTCAGTGGCACGGAGTGCCTTTTACAAACTCCGGTTGGTGGTCCAGCTATGCCCCTATCTGGACAGGAATAACCTGGCTTCAGTTGTCCATGCTCTGGTAACCTCCAAATTAGATTACTGCAATGCACTCTACGTAGGGCTGCCTTTGAAGACGGTTCAGAAGCTGCAGCTCGTGCAAAATGCAGTGGACAGATTGATTTCGGGAACCAGAAGGTTCGACCATATAACACCTGCTCTGGTCCGCTTGCACTGGCTGCCTGTATGTTTCCGAGCCCAATTCAAGGTGCTGGTTTTGACCTATAAAGCCTTACATGGCTTGGGACCACAATACCTGACGGAATCCTCTTCCGACGTGAATATACCCAGTCACTACGTTCAACATCTAAGGTCCTCCTCCGGGTGCCTACTCCGAGAGAGGCTCGGAGTGTGGCAATGAGGGACAGGGCCTTTTCGGTGGTGGTCCCCAGACTATGGAACGATCTCCCTGATGAGGCTCACCTGGCGCCAACGCGGCTATCTTTCCGGCGCCAGGTTAAGACTTTCCTCTTTGCCCAGGCATATAGCGGCACATCTTAATTACCCACATGTTTAGTTTTTTAACAGCTTTTAATGCTTTATGTGTGTATGTTCTGTGTTTTAGAATTTTAAATTTTGTATACTCATTTTTATCTGAATTTTAGAATTTCTGTAAACTGCCCAGAGAGCCCTGGCTATGGGGGCGGTATATAAGTGTAATAAATAAATAAATAAATAAATAAACATGAACCTTCAGGAGGGCAGTCCGCCAAGCTTGATTATGTCTTTATTTGAACAGGAATGTTGTGATTATAGAAAAGGAATAAATGTATAATGTTTGTACTGCCCAGCTGGCAAATGCCCTTGGGCAGTTTACAATAATTGCTTTGTTGTGATTTTAACTTACGTGACACTCTTCTTCAAGCATGACTTTACATTCTTTATTGTTTTTAGGTAACCCTAATTTACAGTGTGGGAATTGATAGATACTCAAAGCTGTGCCGTTAACCCATGGTGTGAGTGGGACCTGATCAGGAGCAACCTAGATCTCAGTCAAACGATCTAAACTGTGAACTATACGGTTTTTACTTTTGTACCTCACTATGCTGTTCACTAGCCACAAACGGCAAACATGTTTTTTGAGGGACAGACAATTTTATTTATTTATTTATTTAATTTATTTATTACATTTTTATACCTCCCAATAGCCGAAGCTCTCTGGGCGGTTCACAAATTTCAATGCCATGGGCAGTTGGTATTATAGGTATCAGGATAGGGCCTGGTCTCCCTGGTGTGTGTCCCGAATCGGACTTGGAGCTTGAAGAAGAAGTAGACCAGTCAAGATGGGAAGTAGGGGAGGAATCTTCCCAGGAGATTATTGAACAGAAGCCCAGACCCATAGATCATCTTCCCCATCCCTGGGAACTCAGTCTTTGTTGGAAGGGCAGGGAGTATTGGAATTGACAGATCACTGAGTAAGCAGCAGGGTCAAATGGCCGGAGCTGAGAGGAGATGAGAGGGTGTCTGCTAGGCTAGCCACTCACTAGAGGTTACAGCTTGAAGAACCTCCCACAGACTCAGTAAAAGCCCGTCAGGCATAACGGGAAACTGTCCATTAACTTGATAGGTAACAGCCTTGTTTGTTAGGGTAATCAGCTTAGAGGAAAGTGCCTAGCTTTCACAGTCACTACAGGTGTGAAGAGGTGTTTCTTTTACTGAATAAAGACTTTGTGGATTGCATGGCAGACCTCATTATTGTCTCACATCTCGGCACAAGGGCTTGGAAATGGTTTGAAAACTATATACGGAGTGTGTCCTGGGCCCCAACAGTTGTCACTACTGCTGGACAACCATCTGTCAGGGATGCTTTAGGGTGGATTCCTGCATTGAGCAGGGGGTTGGACTCGATGGCCTTGTAGGCCCCTTCCAACTCTGCTATTCTATGATTCTATGATTCTATAACCCACTTTAAAGCAGTAGCGTAGATCCTGCCTAAGTCTAGGAAACCTTAAAAAAAAGTCATGGAATTAGTCTTCAATTGAATTAATCAAAAGAATAGGAATTAGTTCACAGGAATGTTATGTTCATCACTTAAGAATTGCAACAGTTAAGGGAAAGGCTGTAGCTCAGTGGTAGAGCACCCGCTTTGCATGCAGAAGCTCCCAGGTTCAATCCCCAGCATCACAAAGTATGGCTAGGAAGGAATCCTGCCTGAAACCCTAGAGAACCATTGCTATCAGTTAGTGGCCTAATCTACACCAAGCAGGATATTGCACTATGAAAGTGGTATGAAAGAGGTATATAAAAGGCAGGAGCTGCACCAAGCAGGATATAGCAGTATGAAAGCAGTATATGGGTATGTGTCAATGGGCCCCAACGGTTGTCAGTGCACTTCAATACCGCTATAAAGCAGTCGTGTGTCTGCTGCCTTTTATATACCACTTTCATACTGCTTTCATAGTGCAATATCCTGCTTGGTGTAGATTAGACTAGTATCAACAAAACTGGACTAGATGGACCAATGGTCTGACTTAGTATAAGGCAGCTTCTATGTTCCTGTGGCACATGGCCACCTTAGCATATGCATACCTTATTCACACAGACATACACACACCTATGGGGAAGGCAAGGTGCAAGTGGAGCCATTGAGAGCCACTTCTTCAAGGCACCAAGAGCATCTTGAAATATGAGCCTCCTCCATATTTATGGGCCCAGTGGCTCCCCATTGAGCTGGCTTCACACACACCTTGCCATTCCTGTGGGGAAAGGTGAAGGACAAACTAGGCTGACTGAGCTGTCACCTTGAGGAATGCTGCTCAAGACAGTGGCTCAGTCAGGAGCCTGCTTCACTCATCTTTCTTGACCATGGGGCAAGGGAAGACCAAGGCACCTTCTTTAGGAGCACTTGTAGGGAGCTGCTCTCCTGCCCTCTCTCCCTTCTCCAGGGCAGAGGGAGGGACCACCCTGGCAGCCTTCATAGGCTGGATGGGGAAGCCTGTGGCAAGCTTATCTCATCCTCTAGGCCAGATGGAGCCCATCCCTACCTTGTAGGCTGGTACAAGGAATAGCATTCAAGTTTTAGGCATAATTGAATTGGAAGAAGCAGGCAGAAGCCGAGCCACTCGGAGCCCATAAATGTAACCTTGAGGAGCTACAGCTGAGAATCTTATACATTGGGATTGAAGTAAGAGCACCTGGTAGAATCCCTGCTGCAAGAGTCTCTTGAAAAGTGGACTTCCCTCCTTCCCTGAGACTCTTGTATCAGCTTCCCCTTGTGTATGGACTTAAGCACTACTAAATAATACGTTACCTTGAGAAAATTCACACTGAGACCTGTATCTAAAGGCATGGCTAGATGGGGCGAAATTCCAGGGATCACCCCGGGATCATCTCTGTGCATCCACATGATGCACAGGGGATCCTGGGAGCAGGGAGCGATGATCACTCCCTTGCCCCAGGATATCGCCCTACAGTTTTATTCCAATTTTCCCACAGTCTCGGGATGATCCTGAGACCACAAAATGTGTGTCCCGGCATCACAGTTTTGTCCTGGCTCCTTGTGAGTAACCATGAGGAGCCAGGACCTGGGCATGGGGCACGCAGCTCCTCAGGAGCTCTGTGCCCATCAGAGGTGGGGGGAGTGGGAGGGTATTCTCCCTTAAAAACCTCACATTTGTGCAGCAGCACTCCTGCGCTTCTCTCTGATTAAAAAAAAATAAACAAAATGGCGGGCGCAACGTCCTCTTCCTCCTGGGATGTTGCACACTGCGTGTAGATGAGGGTGATGATCTCGCGAGCATAAAATTGCGAGATCGTTGCCCTCCACCCCCCTCATCTAGCCATGCCCTAAATCTCACAGCCATATAGGTCTATGTAGCAGAAGGCCTAGCATGCTCCAAGCCTTAAAGACAACAGCTTTGGTTCCAGTTAGACTCGCCAGCCACAAGAACATTTTAAAACTTCAAGCTTTTAAAAATTCAAGCTTTTAAAACTTGATTTTGTTCTGACTTTATACTGTTAGTTTTACCCTACCCAGTGCCTGCTTACCCTACCCTGTGCCTGTTTGCATTCTCTTCCCCTCCTTATTGTTTTACTATGATTTTATTAGAATGTAAGCCTCTGCGGCAGGGTCTTGCTATTTACTGTTTTACTCTGTACAGCACCATGTACATTGATGGTGCTATATAAATAAATAAATAATAATAATAATAATAATAATAATAATAATAATAATAATAATAATATCTAACACCAACTAATGGTGTTAGATGTCCTTGTGGCTGGAGAGAAATGCACCACCAAAAGAAAAGGACAGGTACCAATTAGCATAAAAATGTGCATATGTTAATGTAGATGTTCAGATGCACTTTTATAAATAATTATAATTTTAATAGAAATCCAACACACCTCACCCTAGTGGGGCAGACTGTGACCGGGTGAGCTGGGTGCCTTGCTCCGTCTGCTGCCCAGATACTGTTGATGGGCAACTTCAAGGCCCATTTCTCCCTTTGGATGGTTCTTTATACTGGGCTTGGGCTTGACAAGCCTTCAAATAGAATGCAATCGGGGTGTGCACGGACCCCCCGCTCCGCTTCTCTTCCAGATCCATGATTTGCAGATCAGGCCACTCCGCTCCGCCCCTGCTCCGCCTATGTCCGCTCTGCTGCGGAGCTCCGGATCCGGATCGGAGCTCCGTTTCCCCCCATAGGCTTGCATTGAAAGCTAAAAAAGTATACAACTTTTTTTCTGTTAAAGTTAGAAACCTCATGTTTGGCACCATGACACCTCATGGAGGTATACACATGCATGCCAAGTTTCAAGCCAATCCCATCATCCCCTGATTTTTGGAGAAATTTTGAAAATCGGGCACCCCGTTCACACCCCTTTCGATAGCTCCGTCAATTTGCACGTTAGAAACATCAAACTCGGCACCATGATAGCTTATCCAGGGATACACATGCACACCAAGACTCAAGGCAATCCCATCATCCCCTGATTTTTGGCAGGGCTCTAACCTCTAACGCACCACCCATAACCCCAATTCACACCCCTTTTGATAGCTCCGTCAATTTGCATGTCAGAAACCTCACCTTCAACTTCATGACAGCTTATCCATGTGTCCACATGGATGCCAAGTTTCAAGCCAATCCCACCATCCCCTGATTTTTTGGGAATTTTTGAAAATCGGGCACCCCATTCACACCCCTTTTGATAGCTCCGTCAATTTGCATGTTAGAAACCTCAAACTCGGCACCATGATAGCTTATCCAGTGATACACAGGCATGCCAAGACTCAAGGCAATCCCATCATCCCCTGATTTTTGGCGGGGCTCTAACCTTTTAACTCACCCCAAATCAAGTCCCATTTTACAACTATGTCAATTTGTATGTCAGAAACCTCACCTTTGGTCCCATGACAGCTTACCCATGTGTCCACATGGATGCCAAGTTTCAAGCCAATCCCATCATCCCCGGATTTTTGGGGAATTTATGAAAGTCCCAGTATCTGCAGTATCTGCAGACAGCTCAATGGGCCCATTTCAAAGGAAATCCCAACATGCCATGAATTGGGGAGTAGAGATAAACCTAAATATGAATCTTCTTCCACACTTGAAAAATTGATTTGGAACTTGCGCACAGGAAGGACTTCTCCCCTGAGTCAAAGCAAGACACACAAAAAACATCCCTGCGAGGTGGGCAGGGGAGGAGGGAGGGAAGGCAGGCAGGCAGCAGACATTTCTGGGGGCACAAGGAAGTGAGCCAAGGATAGTTTCAAAGCCAGTAATGCATATAAAATGGAATAAATAAATAAATTAATTAACAAAGGAGGGGTGGAATTAAAAGCAGCAGTGTTGCTGAATAAACAACAAGAAGAATTTTTTTTAAAAGGCTATATCTGTCTTTTACCAGTAAGAGGGGAGTGGACGTGCCCAAGAGGAGGGGGAATCATCTGCCAATTTGACTGGTCCTGTCTAGGTACCAGTCTTTAAGAAGCAAACACTCACTTCAACTCATGATAGGCATTCTCTCCAGTGATTTACCTTTGGAGGGCTCTGATGGCCCTCCAAGGACAGGAGAGTGCACAGGGCACGTCCATGCCCTAGGGGAGCTCATCCCCTTGCACCACATCTATTCAGTTGTTCCCCAAAGTTAGGGTGGGTAGCAGTGCTGTGCTTTTTCTATCTCTTATTATTGGTTTAGTATATGATTTCAGGTTGTGTTTGTGCATTTGGTGGGGCTACTGTTTTAAAAAACACTGGGAAAAGTCCGTTCAGACTAAGAAAGAGAAGTTCCCAGAATCCCAAGTTACCCGTTTTGCCTATCCCCTCCTCCAACTTTGGGATCATGTGATCATGACTGGGAGTTGACTCTGCCCCTCAGCCCTTCGAAAAAGGTATTTTCCCTGTTTTACCCGATTTTTCCAAACATTCTAGCAAGCGAACCGCAGCACGCAGAGAGCTGAGAGTATGCTCAAAATGACCCACAGCCACGATTCTCTAAGCACAAGAAGTTTCAGAAAGATAGCTTAAAAAACAACACAGTTATCCCCTATTCTTTTCCGCAATGCAATCATATGGGCGAAATTTTTCAAAATGGCGATCGGATCGGTCCGCAAAAAGAGAAGCACTCCACGTATGGGCGCTTCTCTTTGCCGTGCTTCTACAGGTCCCCGGTCCGCTTCTACTCCACCTCTGGGCAAGGCGGAGCAGGCCAATTCGCTTCTGATTCTCCACTTCTAGAATGCAATGCTCTGACAGCCTTTCAAATAGAGGACTCTCTTGTGCAAAAGAGGGCATACAGCCTCCCTACCAAGTGCCCTGTGTGAAAAGAACATTAGCTGCTAGCTCCTGGTCAAATGGAGCCAGTTTTGTTTTGTTTTCCTTTAAGTGTGTGGTTCTTGCTGCTGCATCTGTTGTGTGTTTCTAAATGTTGTGAGCCACTTTGAGGGCTGAAGTCAAAAAGCAGGATATAGATCTACTAAATAATGAAGGCAAAATATGGATAAAGTAAAAAAAAAAACCCTTAAAGAACTTCATTGCCGTGGTAGACTTTAAAAATGTTGTGGAGACTCTCTGAAGAACCACTACAAAAAAATCTGTCCAATGAAGAACACTGTTAGGAAAAGATAGTGCAAACTTTTATGGTACATGGATTTTGTTTCAGGAAATAGCATCACTTCTAAGTCACGGGGACCAGCACACAGCACAGAATCCGATACTGCAAAAAAAAGGCTGATGAACGTATTTGGGCGATACACAAAGATGACCACAAGATGGGGCCAGGAGAACAGCTTTTTGAAAAATGGCTCCATTGCCGCACTTAAAATTCTCAACATCTCCACACAGCTGGGACTCCTGAAAGATTCCTGCTCTTAGAAAGCAGGAGCTCGAGACTCCCTGTAAGCCCCTTTCAGTTAGACGTCTGAGGGAGGAAAGTTCCCCAGCGCTGGTATTCCTAATCACAACTCTGTTACACATTTCACTATAGAAACGGTTTAGAAGCAGCGTAGGTTTTAGAGACAGCGATTGGCCCAAGACTTCAGAGAACAGTGTGGGGATTTGAACCTGCCCCATTTTCACCCCAAACATTGTTCATGGCATCGCAGACAAGAAATGTTTATGCCTTTTGACCTTCCTGGGTCTTGCTAAGATGGCCTGGAGAATCTGAGGACCTGTTGACTAGTGCCCATCATTATGTCAGTG
Source organism: Elgaria multicarinata webbii (assembly GCF_023053635.1). Taxonomy (NCBI): domain Eukaryota; kingdom Metazoa; phylum Chordata; class Lepidosauria; order Squamata; family Anguidae; genus Elgaria; species Elgaria multicarinata. Next base: position 90,343,470 of record NC_086172.1, read on the forward strand.
GCCCTAGCAGTCCATCGTTATGACAGGCAGGGGTGGGGGGAGGCTTGTTCAGAGCCAGGAACGCTGCGGGAGCGGGAGGGGGTGTTCTTCCCTGCAGCAGAGAGGCCCATTGCGCTCCACAGCAGCAGATAATAAGGCAGTTCTCTAGGAGGAGAGGAGGGAAGACAGCTGCTGCAATGAAGGGAAGGAAGACCCATTAGCTTTTTTCATAGGGGCAAAATGAGGTGGCCGCTTCAAGCATGGCGGCTGCTATCTCAGCGCTGTGCAAGCGTGTGGATGCTGAGGGCCAAACTAAGTCTGGCTTTAATTTATACCACACCTGGGAAAAGTGCAAGAGTAATACTAACAACAACAGCAACAATTAGAAGAAGGAGAGGAAAGGTGCGTGTAATTGTCTTTTTTCTTTTCTCACACTAATAGCAAATATTCTATTACTGGTCTCAGAATACACTTATGATGCAAGACCCAGGTCACCTTGGGTTGAAGCAGTCTCCCACTACCAGTCAAAAAAATGGGAACTTATATTCTCCTGGTCCATTGAGTCTCAGTGATATTTCCTCTAGCACTCATGCCTAAGGTAGCCATAGTTTCAGATGTAGCTGATGTTCGCATAGCCCAGCCTCTTTTCTTTTCTTTTCTTTTTGTCATTAGAGAGACAAGATTATAAGGTTGCCTTCCAGAAGCTGAAATAAATGCATGCATAAAAAACCAAGAAATACATAACAATAAGGCCCTCTTTTTTGTCAATGCACAATGAACTTCTCCTATAGATGGAACACAGAGAAACACCCACCTTGATTATCTTAATGCTCAGACAGGTTGGTTCGGGAGGAAGTGCTTCTTCAGAGAGTTGAGACTCTAGCCAATTAGGGCTTTAAAGGTAAGCACCTGTACCTTGAATTGGGCTGAGCAGCAAACAGGGAACCCATGTTGTTCCTTCAGAACTGATATACCATGGGTCCATCTAGATAAACCAGTCAGAATTGTAGCAGCCAAATGCTGTACTAGTTGGAGCTTCCAGAACATTTCAAGGTCATCCCCATGTAGAAGGCATTACAGTAATCCAACCTGGGACCTACCAGAATAGGTAAGCTATTCCTATCCAGGAAAGGCTGCAGCTGATGAACGAACCTGACAAAAGTACTCTGAGCCATTGAGGCAACATGAGCCTCTAGTGACGATGTTGGATCAAGGCAGATCCCATCAGCTGCATGCCTACTCCTTCATGTGTACGTGTGTGTGTGTGTGTGTGTGTGTGTGTGTGTGTGTGTGTGTGTGTAAGGGGTGCAATCCCATCCAGGAGAGGTAATATACCCACTTCCTGGACCCAGGAACCACCTACATACAGTTCCTTCATCTTGTCAGATTCAGATTCTGTTTATCGGCCCACAAGCACCCATAAATGAGTGGATTCAGCACCTTCTCTGCCTTACATGATTCAGATGAGAAAGAGAGAGATAGCTGGTTGTCATCAGCTTCTTTGAAAGGCAGAGAGCCAGTGAGCAAGTAAGCAGTGGGATCAGTTGCTGCTCCTTCCCACCACCCTGCTGTCTGGTCCAGAGTGAGAGGCAGGTTGCAATGGTAAGGAAGAGGAGCAACTACAGGGGGCTCTTGCCAGTAAGCTCATGCTGGGGTCTGGGTCCTGAGCAGATGCTCAACCATGCCTACCCCTGATGGTGTCCCTGACACTCCCCATCTCTTTCCTGACAGAAGTCATCCATCAGGGTGACCAACCCTGTTTTAGTGACAGACCCCAGCCTAAACCCAGAACAAGATGGGTCTAGATAATCAGTGTCATCCAACTGCATCTGGAGCTGGGCTGCCACCACCCTCTCAAGCACCTTGCCCCAAAAGGGGATATCTGTTGCAATCTTCTGGGTCCAGTGAGGCCTTCTTTAGGAGGGGTCTCACAACCGCCTCCTTCAATGCAGTCGGAACCCCACTCCACCCCTCTATCTCAATGAGGCATTAATAACTGGACCCACCCAGTCAGACTCTCTTCAACTCAGTGTAAGATGCCAAGATGGGCAAGGGGCAACAACACAGATGGCGGGGCAAACTTCTCCATGTATTTTGTCCACATCCTCAGGCTGCAACGACTGCAGCAGATCTATACTTCCCATCCTCTGCCCTGAAACCTCCGGTGTAGTAAGGGGATGGTCCTTTCAGCATATTAGGTAGAGAAAGGAGACAAAGTGAAGTCGAGTGTGGCCTCATGGGCCACTTGCTGCTCTGTCTCTCTCTCTCATATGCTCCAAGGCCTGGCCATGCGACAGTGGCAATATTGGACCAACTCAATATAGCAGAAGCCTTGGAGCGTGTGAGGGGAGGTCCATAACAGCCCAGGAAATTGTGAAAGGCCTTGCCTTGTCTAGTACGGAACTTCATCTTCTCTGGCATGAGAACTTCAGCATGCTGAGTGGAAAATAATATCAGTGTGCAGAAGGCTTCATGTTCAGAGCTGGGCCTTTTTGGTGCTATAATTCATTCTGGAGTTTTAATGCTACTGGATAAATTCATTCCACTCTCCCAAAGTGTTTTGGCTTAAAACCAACTGGTGCAAAATGCAGTGGCAGAATGTGCGTGTGGATGCCCCTCCTCCTTTCCCATATCTATAAAGCGGGGATCATTTAACTGTACTACCTTTGTAAGGCATGCTAAGCTATCAGCGTGACTAATGTGACATCAAAGCCAAAGTTCACAAGTGCGTAATGCAACATTCCATCCCGCATTCAAGAGACCATAATTCAGTACAGCAGCCTTCCCCATTTCCACTCGCTAGGAGCACATTTTCTAATCCTGGGCATGTAAACTGACAAGCTTGAAAAAGAAAATAGGCCCAAGGTACTGTGATTTCTTTTGAGCAAGCTTTATGGGACAGATAAGATGCTTTAATGGTAATGATGGATGATTTGTTGCCGGCTAGGGACAAGTCCCTTCTGTAAAAACAAAAAAGTTTACAGTCTGGAATATAACAGTAATCTGAAGAGTCCTTTGAACTATGATTACTTGAGGCATTTGAATGACAATGGATTTATGTTGCCATGGTTGGAGTTTGTGGACAGACAAAAAGGAGGAAACTGATATCTTTTGCTGCACTACTTCTATTGGGGAAAGAAAATGAAAGCTTAAGTGCATGATGAAGTTCTCAGCTGCAAACAAACAAACAAATGGGGGGGGGCTTTCTAAATGCTCCAAAAGTCCCAGAGTGGGTGGGTGGTGGCATCAATTAAACAATGCAGCTGCATTGTTTAAAATGCACCCACCCCTAGTGCTTTCTGCTGTAGCAGGGGAGAAGAAAAAGTTGGGGACTTAGCCTGACTTTTTCCTCTGGAGCAAAGCAAGGATGCACAAGACAACGTCAAGAGAGCCCCTTGCCTTGCTCCAGAGTCGCAGTGGAGGTGTGGCCGGGCAGTGCTTGGTGGAAGGTGACCTGTCGTTGGTCGCCTTCCACCAGGAAGAGGGCGGGAGAGGCTCCAGTCCCTGGATGGCCACCCAGGAACCCTGCTCTCACTCCTCAGCATCAGGATTGCCTGATGCCACCACAGGGGAGGGAAGTTGTGGGGTTTCCAAAGGACACAGTGCCAACCCAGTGCCCTGAAGACACACACACTCCCCTGAACAGCATTGGGTTCAATTCACACCTTCAGTCCTGTGTCAGGAATAATGGGGAGAAATGTTACTGTGAACCAAGCTTGGATTCAAAAACAAAGGGCAAGGCAATCCTATAGTTCAGTCGGAGTGCTCCAACTTTTTCTAAGCCCTGCTGGGCTCTTGCTGTAATGGAGGATGGAGCAGCCTTTGCCAGTCTTTAAAACAACCACCACCACCTAAAAGATGCTAAGGTTCAAATCTCAGACCTTCTTTACTGCTGAGCTGTAGATATGGCTTGCAAGTGTTCCATTGATTGCTGAGTGGAGCCAACTGCCAAGGTTCTCTCCAGCCAATTGGCAGAAGAGTGCTGTCTCCAAGCCTGTTGAGACCTTGAGGCTTGAAGACCATAAGAACTGCCCTGCCACGAGGCTGGGAAGACTTCAGAGCTGGTGAGAGAAGAGAACTGGGGGAGAGGACTGCTCTACCATCCACAGCAGCCTGCTGCTTGTGCCACTGCCCCGCCCACCTCCCAGTTCCATTGATTGCTGAGTGGAGCCAACTGCCAAGGGTCTCTCCAGCCAATTGGCAGAAGAGTGCTGTCTCCAAGCCTGTTGAGACCTTGAGGCTTGAAGACCATAAGAACTGCCCTGCCACGAGGCGGCGGGCTGCCCCGGTCAGGCCGTCCCCAAAGGGGGTGACCCCAAAGGGGGTGCACCCCTTTGGTTTGCCCCCTTCGGGATGCCATGAGGGTGAGGGTGATTCTCTATTTCTCTCTCTTCCCTTGGGCTGTCAACTCGCTGCTTCTTTGAACCATTACCTCAGTTGTGTGAGAAGAGTTTCCCTGAGTCAGAGCAGGGATCTCATGGGAAATGATATAATAACTTCTTGTGTCCTCCCCACCCTGAGGTAGAGGTTGGGGGCTTCACCAATTATAGCTGCTTCATCTGCCCAACGTGAGAGGCTGTGGTACTTGAAGCAGGAGGCTCCCCTGTGTGAGAGGGGGAGGAGTGTGGCCACACATCAGGTAGTAGTAGAATTAGCAGTTACTAAGAGAGGGAGATTGTGGGGGCGGGGGAAAGCACTTTATCGCTTAGTTGGTAGTAGCCTGATGTCCATCTGTGACCAGTGGCTGGTTACCACAAGTAAGAAATGTGACTGTGTTGTTTGTATGACTGAGTGTGGGTTTGAATGGTAAGTGAGTGCATAGGTGGTGTAGGTAAAGATGTTTTTGGGAAGCCGTGATGCAGGGACACATGGAGGGGGAGCCACTATTCCAGTGATTTGGGGCAGAAGGAGATATGGCAGGAGGAAGGGATTGCAACATCAGCGTAGAACGGGTTTCAGGTGTCTTCACACTGTTCCCCTTCTACCCTCCTCCTCTAGTTCTCATGTACCTGGTAGCTCATCCACTGAGCCCTCCTTCCTTGTGGTGCTGCTCTTTAATGCCAAGTCGGTCTGCAATAAGACCTCTCTTATTCATGATTTAATCCTGGATGAGAGGGCTGACCTGGCGTGCATTACTGAGACTTGGGTGGGTGAGCTGGGTGAGGTTGATCTGACTCAGCTCTGCCCATCTGGGTACTCAGTGCAGCACCAACATAGATTGGAGGGACGGTGTGGGGGAGTCACCGTGATTCATAGATCTTCCATCTCTATCACCAGGAAACCATCTTGGAGCAGGAAACCATCTTGGAGCAGGCCTTGAAGGTTTGCACCTGGTGTTGGGCCAGAGAGACAGATTGCGGATGCTGCTGGTATACCGCCCACCCTGCTGCCTGGCATCCTCCCTGACTGAGCTGGCGGAGGCAGTCTCGAGTGTGGTGTTGGAGGAACCCAGGACGGTGGTTCTGGGCGACTTCAACTTTCATGCTGAGGCTGTCTCTGGGGCTCCGGCTCGGGACTTTATGGCCTCCATGACAACCATTGGGCTGTCTCAGTTTGTCATTGGCCCAACACATAAAGCAGGGCATACCCTTGATTTGGTTTTTGCTCCAAGCTGTGAGATGGGTAGTCTGAAGATTGGGGGGGGTCCAAGTAACCCCATTGTCATGGTCAGACCATTTCTTGGTGAGAAACTCACGGCGTTACTACCCTCCTGCAAGGGTGAGGGACCCATTCGGATGGTCCGCCCCAGGAGACTGATGGAATCCAATGGATTTCTGAATGCTCTTGGGGATTTTCCAGTGGAGAGAGCTGGTGATCCAGCTGAGTCCCTAGCCTCACTGTGGAATGGTGAGATGCGGAGGGCCATCGACTTGATCGCACCTGAGTGTCCTCTCTGGTCCTGTAGAGCCCGCTCTGCTCCTTGGTATACTAAGGAGTTGCGGTCAATGAAACAGGCTGGACATCGGCTGGAGCGCAAATGGCGCAAGACTCGAAGCGAAGATGACCGAGCACGTTGTAGAGCGCATAATCGTGCCTATTGCGTGGCAGTGCGGGCAGCAAAGAAGGCTTATTTTGCTGCCTCCATTGCGTCCTCGAGTAGCCGTCCAGCGGAGCTCTTCCGGGTGGTCCAGGGGCTGCTAACATCTTCCCCAGCAAATGGGGCCCTGGCTCCGTCAAGGACCCACTGTGACCTTTTTGCATCACACTTCGAGGACAAGATCGCTTCTCTCCGCAGCGAGCTTGACATTGTTTTTAGTGCAGCTCCAGTTGAGGTGTCCGATGCCACCATCTGCCCAATTTTGTGGGATCAGTTCCAGTTATTGCGGCCTGATGATGTAGACAAGGTGCTTGCAGCAGTGCGGCCGACCACTTGCCCTCTCGATCCCTGTCCCTCCTGGCTTATAAAAGCAAGCCGAGGGGGTCTGACTGGGTGGGTCCAGGGGGTGATAAATGCTTCTCTTCAGGAAGGGGTGGTCCCTGCTGTCCTTAAGGAGGCAGTAGTGCGACCACTCTTGAAGAAGCCCACCCTGGACCCGATGGTATTAGGCAACTACCGCCCAGTTGCTAACACTCCTTTTTTAGGGAAGGTACTTGAGAGGGTTGTGGCGGAGCAACTGCAGGCACTCTTAGAGGATACTGATTATCTAGATCCATTCCAGTCTGGGTTCCGATCTGGTTACGGGACTGAATCAGCCTTGGTCGCCCTGATGGATGACCTTTATCGAGAGAGGGACAGGAAGAATGCAACCCTGTTAATCCTGCTCGATCTCTCAGCGGCTTTTGATACCATTGACCATGGTATCCTCCTGGATCGACTCTGTAGGATCGGCATCGGAGGCACTGTTTTACAGTGGTTCCGGTCCTACCTACGGGGTCGTTTTCAGAGAGTAGTATTGGGTGACCAGTCCTCGGCCTCCTGGCAATTGAGCTATGGAGTGCCGCAGGGCACCATCTTGTCCCCAATGTTATTTAACATCTATATGAAGCCGTTGGGAGCGGTCATTAGGGGATTTGGAGCTAAATGCCATCAATACACTGATGACACGCAGCTCTATCTCCCTGTGACAACTGAATCAGGTGAGGCTGTGCAAGTCCTGGACCAGTGCCTAGACTCAGTAATGGGCTGGATGAGGGCCAATAAACTGAGACTAAATCCTGGCAAGACGGAAGCCCTGTGGGTGAGTGGTTCCCGAGTCCGGGAGACAGGCTCATTGCCTGTTCTGGATGGGGTTGCTCTGCCTCTGAAAGAACAGGTTCGTAGTTTGGGGGTACTCTTAGACCCATTTCTGTCGTTGGAGGCTCAAGTAGCCACCACAGCTCGGAGTGCCTTTTACCATCTTCGGTTGGTTCGCCAACTACGGCCTCTCCTGGACAGGGATAGCTTGACCACGGTGGTACAGGCATTGGTAACCTCAAGATTGAATTACTGCAATGCGCTCTATGTGGGGCTGCCCTTGAAGCTGCTCCGGAAGCTGGAGCTAGTGCAGAATGCTGCATCTCGGCTGTTGTCTGGAGCTGCCCCTTTCCAGCATGTAACTCCTCTGCTGAGGGAACTGCACTGGCTGCCTATTCGCTACTGGGCCAGGTTTAAGGTTCTTGTACTTGTGTACAAAGCCCTAAACAACTTGGGACCAGGATACCTGAGAGAGCGCCTTCTTCCCCATCAACCTGCCCGGTCACTGAGGCCATCCGAGGGCCTGCTCCTGGTGGTTCCACCTAGATCCATCCTCCGATTGGAATCCACCAGGGGAAGAGCCTTCAGCGTGGTGGCGCCCCTCCTGTGGAATTCCCTGCCTCTGGAGGTCAGGCAGGCTCCGACCTTGTACTCCTTTCGGCGCCTCCTGAAAACATCTTTATTCCAAGAAGCCTTTCTTTAACATGCAGCCTTGGATTTCTGTGTTGTTGTTTTGCTTCTTTTTTAAAAAAATTTAACTGTTTTATTCTGTTTTTATTTTCATTTTACCTTGTACACCGCTCCAAAAAAATTTCAATGAGGAGCGGTATATAAATATTCTAAATAAATAAATAAATAAATAAGTGTAAACTGGTCCTTCACAGCAACAATGAAACTATTTGGGGCCAACTCAAGTACATCGTAACAACAGCTTCTATCACATGCAAAACTTGAAAATGGCCAAAAAACTGAAGGAAATCTATAGTCCAACCTTATCCAATCTGGTGCTCTACAAATGTTTGGGGCTACAACTCCCAGCATTCCTGACTATCGACCATGCTGAGTGGGGCTGCTGGAAGTTGAAATCCAGAACATTTGGAGGGCACCAGGTTGGGGAAGGCTGAGATACACCTATATAACTTTGCAGTCTGAAATGGAAGGACAGAAGTGAAGCCAACAGGTTTCTAACCATGTCTGTTCAAGTCCCCCAAAGGGAAAGTATTCTCTTGTGTTGTTTGTTTGTTTTATAGACTATCTCTACAGACAGACAACGGTGCATCCCGCAGCACAAAGCCCAGTCCAAGAAGAAGCATTTGAGAGGGACAATAGTGCTCCGTGGGCTGTGTTTGTTTGCCTCCGATCATGCAAAAGGGCCCAGTGCCTTGGAAGGGAAATGGGACAGTGTACAAGTGTCTCTTGAGTCACCAGGAGAGCCTTGGTCCTATTCCTGTCAGAGATTTATCGGGCATACATTGTCAGGGTCTTTAACTTTCCCCCCTCCTCCTCCACCTCCTCCTCCCTTCAACACACACACACTCTGACCCCTAAATTAGCAATGAAAAGAAAGATGTTCTTTTCATCGCTCCCACAGCGGCAGCTTCTCTGCACTCTTTCCTTCCCCAGTGGTCTTTCAGGAGCTACTCAGAGGCGGTGGCAGCCTGACAGTCAGCAGATGGTCTCTCAGCAGGGGAACAAGTATTAAACAGAGGAGGAGGAGGGAAGGAAGAGGAGGAGGAGGAGGAGGAGGAGGAGGAGGAGGAGGAGGAGGAGGAGGAGGAGGAGGAGGAGGACGACGACGACGACGACGACGACGACGACGACGACGACGACGACGACGACGACGACGACGACGACGACTCAGCACTCCTGTTCTATTTCACCTTGGTATCTGCTTGGGGGGTTGGGCCAGCCCTGGGACTGCCATCCTGCCCTGTACTTCTGGACGCCTCCTAACCAGGGCCACCTACTGACTCTAAAACCAAAACCATCATGCTTGCTTTTTCTGGTGAGCAGGTTCAACCTTCTTTCTTAGTTCAGGCATATTGATTGATTGATTTGAAATCTTCATAGATTTTTTTAAAAAACCACTGTTCCTCTTTGACGATATCCAAAATGATGAGCAATCTCCCCTTTTAGGATTGCAATCTCACACCGCCTTTCCCCATCAGATTCGCATGCATTCTGAATTATGGGAAGAAATTCCATAACAGCAGCTTTCCCCCATTTGGTGGCTTGTGGTGGTGGTGGGGAGGTCTGCACTTGTTCAATGTCTGCCTGAAGACATTAAAAGGATATGAAGATTTGTTGGGGAAGAAAGAGGAGCAGACATATGGCTTGGGCCTCTCAGGTGTGGAAACATCATCTCCTTCTGGTCCCAAACAGCATTCATTGTCCCATTCAAAACTGCACTGTTATGTCGGCAAGCAAGACAGAGGCCTGGTTCTCTCAAAGAGCAGATGAGGTGGGTGGCAAACCTGGGTTTCAGCCAAAACCATTCAGACTACAGCTTGTTCAGTGCTCCTCCATATAAAAGAAAAGCCCTACATTCCCTATAAATAGCCAATTAAGTGTTGGGGAAAGGGTTCTAGCCTAGCTTTCTTCCTGACATGCTTATTTTCTATGTGGGGGAATTGGTCAGGATTGTTCCAAGATGTTCTGCCTGAGACAAAGGCCAAGATGGTGCTTCCCCCATTCCACAAACAGAAGCCAAATGGCAGCTGAATCTTATTTCAACATTGTCACTTGGGGCCGATCTACACCAAGCAGGATATAACACTTTTAAAACGGTATGGAAATTGTATATGTAATATGTCCTGGGCCTGAACAGTTGTCATAACCATTATAAACCGTTATAAGCAGTAGTGTAGATCCTGCCTTGGACAGCATCCTCCATTACACCTGAGGGCAGCTAGCTAGCTGAAGGGGCCCCATGGCAGGGCACATGGCACACACACCGTTCTGTCCTTCACCTTGCTGACCCTCCCTGCCCCCTACATTTGCTGCTTGGGGCAGCTGCCTCACTCTGCCTAACGATAGGACTGGCTCTAGAATCGGGGGGAGCATTCCATCACTGCATGGTCTGAAGAGCTACAGTTCCCCACCTTTATTAGTCACTTGGGGGGAATTAGGCCCAGAGAGACCCAGTGCTCTGGCTTGCCCAGTTCATTTCAGCCCCTTCATTCCTAGCTTTCAAAAATCGCCATGCTGTGAGATAATTCCCACCTTGCTGGCCCCTGGAGCCAATGAATTTGTTTAAGCCAGTATCAAAAGGGAGGGTGGTGTGTGGAAAGGGTCCCTTGTATGTCTTGCTTAGCTCCATCCTTCTTTTGACTGCAAGACAAAGCTGCAGCTGCTGACATCATGCTGAAGTCCTGCTCCTTACAATCTTTCACTCGCATTCAAACTTAACTCATTATCACAGGCAGCCTCCTCACGGGAAGTGGTGGTGACTGGCCGGCTGCCTGGCTGCCTATACGGCTCGCACGCTAGTGAATGGACTGAGGATTAAAGCTTTCAGCCAACGCTCCCCCGAATGGTGGGTCAGGAGGACTCAGGATCCTTGTGGGTGGGTCGTTCCACTGACAATGGCGAGTGTTGGGGGACAACATTGCACAGAAGTCCTGATGAAGTTTTCTAAGTGAGACATTGGGCCTGACAGGTGGGCACCCTTTCTGAAAGACTGAGCAATCGCTTTGCCTCCATTATCTGTCCAGAAAAAGAAATGAAGATGATATTCAAGAATGTTGTCAGGGGCCAAGCTACACCTAAAATAGAGCTGGCAAGAATGTCGATTAGAACTCAGATTCTTTTGGTATCCCCAAATCTCAGCTTGACCTTTGATAATACAGCATAAATATAAAAGACATGATCTAATATTTTACCAGTTAGGCTTTGGGATGTTGGAGAAATCTGCAACGGAATCAACCCATAGGTTCTGCAGCGAATCACCTTTTCTTGAACTGCCCGGATTTCACGGACTTGCAGACAGGGTTGTTATTGTTTTCGTTCCAGAATTTTACACAAATTTAGTTGTAGAAAAATATTTAAAATAAAAAAAACTGAAAATGTGCATTTCCTCTATACAATAAAATGTGGAAATGTGCACTTTGGGGGTGGGTGGGATTGGCACATTTTCGCAAGTGCGAATAGCAAAAAAACCAAATTTGTGCTAATACAACTTTGCACTAATTCAGGAAACTGGAAAAAAAATCTGATTCCATCAATGAATGGCCACTGGAACAAAAAGCAACTTACAATCCATAAATTGCAGATGGATCAGATTTTACAAAATCCACACATCCCTAGTTAGGCTGCTCTTTTAGAGTTGCATTTCCCTTTGGTGTAAACAATTCAGAACTGTGGATTCCATTTCACTTTTCCTTCTAATCAACAAACCTGATTTCAAGCGAGTCAGCGCGAACTCCTTCACATGACTCATTCCTTCCCTTATCATGCGATGATTTTCCAGTCACCTCATTTTAAGATTCAGGTATAGATTCATCATACGAATGGGCCCGAATTATGCGGTTTCCCACTATAGCACATCACACCTTCTGTGGTGAGTGAAGTATATGATGGAATTCCTGTTCCAAAGCCCATATTTTTTCTGCTATATCTTAGCATGAGAGGCTCATAAATATCAATTCATGCTCAGAACACTATTCAGTATATGCATATGTGCCTTACCCTTGCTGAGTAAGTGTGGCTGAAATACACGTGCTCATTTCAAGTCCTACCCAGGGGCAAGTGCTTAAGGTTCCAGGTTTGAAGAGTCATTATTTCAATCAAACTGAGTGAAAATCCCATATATATCTTTTCTACAACAATAATATTGGGGGGCAGGTAAAAAAAACCCAAACCAGAAATAAATTCTGCCTTCTAATTCTTCAAGTTACACTGCAATCACATTCTCAATTTTGCTCCAAAACATACGAACCAGAAACATAATGTTTTAAAATGAAAACTAAGGCTGCAATCCGAAAACCATTTATTAGGGAATAAGTCCCACTGTCCCATTGAAGTGAGTAGGATCTATTTCTGAGGATGTTTACTTAGGATCAGACCGCATGCTTCTGTGGATTTCAGCAGCTGCAGATTGAATGAAATAAAATAAACCAAAGATGTACATTGAGAAGTTCACACCCTCCCCTCCCCAGCCTGCAACACATTTATGTTGGTTTTTGTGTTTGTACAACTTAGTATACATATAAAATTAGGTTCTTTTTAAAAAAACTGCTCTAGGTCCAAAGGCTGTATATTGTTTGGGGATTTGCCTCCTGAGCTTTAGAAAGGCAGAGATAAACTTTCTAAATGTGAGGCGTGAAAAGAAGGCTGAAATTGAATCAAACAGTGAATAGAACGCAGGCACCACCACCACCAACAAAGCCAGAAACAATGGGACAATAGGCAGCCCAAGCAAAAGGGGGAGGCGACCAAAGCAGGGGGAAAGTACTTAAAGTTTGTTATGAATGCAACAGTGTCATGGTCTTCTTCTTCTTCTTCTTTTTGCAGACCAAAACCCTTCCCGGGAAGCATGCAGCTCCATTATCACACACTGAGAAGGAGTGATAAATGGTCACCGCTAACATTGACTCTGGCTGATAAACGTTCTGTTCCTCAGGGAGGCATCGGCAGGGGTCCGCGCTACGCCATCACCGTTTGGGTCACTGACAATAAAAGGAAATTAAAATGCATCTGCTCTGATGGTGTTCAGGGAAGGCTGGGGTAAGGAGGCCTGTAGGTAACGCCGCCTTCTCCTCCCTCCCTCTCTCCTTATGATTCAGTCGCCCCCTTTTCTGGATCAATGATGACGTCCTTGCTGTGATTTCACGGTTGCCACATCCAGCTGCTGCTATGCAGAGAATGATGCATGCCCGTTTCCCCCATTCCATGCCGCACACTCCACGCCTCCCCGCACCCCCAGTACACATCTCTCTCTTTCACGTGTGAGACCGCAACTCATTGCAGAACAAAGAATTCAACTGCGGCAAACAAACTCTAGGGCTCGGGTATTAGGGAGACACGGCCAAAGTCTGCATGGAAAGTAACATTTGTTACTAACAGCAGAGCAAAAAGGACTGTCTCCAGAACAAACCGGAATTTCTAATTCCACTGCTCTTGTCACGCATAGTTTCAGAAAACCTAAATATTTAAAGGTCATACAAGTTCAGGCCCCCTAAATCATTAGCGCGACTTTAAAACCATGGATTCATTTCAGCCTGGTCTTCCACATTCTGCTCTCAAATGCATTCTTCAGGCTAATTCATTCACACAGTATGTTTTCTGTCAACACAAACAGTCCCAGACCATCCCAGGGTACAAATTCAGGCTGCAAGTAGAGTGTGTGAAGTAGGCAAGCACAGATCTGACTGAGAGCAATTCCAGTTATCCATTATCATTCAGATAAAACTGCAAGAACTATGCACGATAGCCTGGTGTTGGGGGAAGGGGGCTGGGGGAGGTCAAAAGGGCCCACTTACCTTGACAGAAGCTAAAATGAGCCCCTTTTATGTTTCATGGATTCTATTCCTTAAAGCAGGGGTGGGGACACTACTTTTCTGGGCCATGGGCAGAACTGGTACTATGAGAAACTGTCCTGGGCACCACCACAAAATGGCTGCCATGGGAGACATAGCAACGGACAAATCATCTGCCCAAAAGACTAAGTACAAGGCAGAGAAGGGGTCTGATTTCCAACACATAAAACAAGTCCTTTGAGATTTCAGCAGCAACAGAAAGAAACCTATTTTACAGCAATCCCAGGGAGGGCACATTTACAGGCAACAAGAGAGGTGTCTGCCAGCACACTGGTGCCTGTGGGCACCACATTGCCTGTTTCTGCTTTAGAGGAACAAGGATTAGAAATCTGGTCACTTTTCGAATGGATGCTGGCTATGCATGTGGGGTTTTCTAGCATTTCAAGAGCCAGGTTTTTAAAGGTGTTTCCACACGTGGGAGAGGAAGAGCAGGTGGAAGCACCTTCTCAAAGTGGTCAGAAAGGACATCTATTATTATTATTATTATTATTTATTTATTTATATAGCACCATCAATGTACATGGTGCTGTACATCTGCTGTGGTCTTGCCATCCAGATGGTTTCTCAGTGCTGCAAAACACCCTCATCAATCCAGCATGACTTGGACCACACAAGCCTGTCAAGGGTATCTTCTTAAAGCAAATCCTGTCCTCCAGGGATCCCCAGATGGTCACATCCCCTTTCCATGGCCACACTTCCTTTCCATGGCCACACCCCTTTCCCTCAACTACCAATCATTTGATGGTTTCCCAGGTTTTATGCATTTTCCCCACCCCACCCCACCTCCATTCTAAAAGATAGAATTTGGCAGCTTCCTCAGCTGGTAGATATAGGTGCACACAGTAGTGGCAAGGGATTAGAAGGCAGAGGGCAGTGCACACCCCACCACCATGGTTCCCCTGAGCTAGCTTGCTGCTCTCAGGTGTGATGGAGGATGCTGTTGAATCACCACTGTAAGTTCAATTGCCAGTCCAGTCCAATTCTGTACATGGAATGGTTTGGGAGGTATTATTATTATTATTATTATTATTATTATTATTATTATTATTATTTATATAGCACCATCAATGTACATGGTGCTGTACAGAGTAAAACAGTAAATAGCAAGACTCTGCCGCATAGGCTTACAATCTAATTACCATCTTGTCCTTCATCTCAGGCACCAAAATACCTTGGCCCAGTCCTGTTCCTGGCCCAAAACAAACACTTCATCTATTACATCACAAGTCTTGTCTGCCCACCACACCTTTTGTCTCCCATCTTCTCCCAATTTTCCCCTTCAGGTCACATGTCATCTTTTATCCTTCTTGTACAATAAGAAGAAATGAGGATTATAAATTGTTCAAGAATCTCCCCCGTCTCCCATAAATCCACATTCTTCAGGTTGCACTGGAGAGGTGGGCAACTTCTGGCCCTTTGGATGTTTCAGCTTACAACTCCCATCATGCCTCACCATTGGTTATGCAGGCTAGGGCTGATGGGGGTCGTAGGTAGAGATGTCAAAAAAATCTTCAACAGATTCAAATGAGTTTAGATTTCTATGAATTCAACCTGTGGATTCTGGAGCAGATCAGATTTTTCTGAGTTGTGTGGATTCAGCAGAATTGCACGCCATTTTTAATTTGGGGTGGGGTTTGCACAAATTTGCAATTGCAGGTTAGCACAAGTAGAAAAAAATCCAATTCCATCATCGACTGGATGATGGAATGAAATATGCGTCACAATCTGCAAAACACAAACGGAATGGATTTACAAAATCCGTACCTCCCTGGTTGTAGGCCAAAACATTTGGAGGGCCACAGATTGCCCACTCCTGTTGTACAGGTTTGAGCCTTGGAAGAAATCAATGCAAGACCCTGCATTGTCCCTTCCGCTCAACCGCCTCTACGAGGGAGGAGCTGAAAGGTAAACTCCGTGACCTTTGGGGATCAATGGCAAGCTTGCTTGAAAGGACGGGCCCTAACAGGCCGTAGAAAGTGCTGGCCTTGATCTATTGTCTGCCTTCCAGACTCTCTGTGAGCCGATGGTTTGCTTAGCAACCAACAAATACGGAACAGAAGGACTGGCCCTGCTCCTACCAGCAGGATGGCATAATTTTGTAAACCTGCTCTTTGTTTCATAACGCACATATCTCAGCACTTTCCTTTGGACTCGCCTCATGACATTTCCTGAAGTAAATTCCCCTGAAGGCACAATATCAAGTACGGATGACCATTCATCAATTTGCTCATTTAAAATGGGTATTTTTATACTACCCATGAGTCATGTTCCAAGGGCAGTTTACATTTTTTTAAAAAAAAAATAGGGGACACACCCAACATCATGTGAGTGGATGTCTGCTTGTGCAATGGGACCTCCCCTTCCTCTTCTTCCCCCTGCACTCTCAAATCTGCTCTAGAGGCCACCAACCCTCCCGAGAAGATTTGGGGTGTGTGGAGGGGCAGGAATCCATTCCACTGCTGGACAGATACCATTGTATACAACCCTAAGATATTGAAACAACCCCAGTTTTAAAGTTCAGATTGGCCCACGGGACTCAGAAGAAAGCAGAATATTCCAGAAAGAATTTTATGATAGACCTGAAATGAGCATTGAAATTTGGCCAATTTTCCAGTTTTGTCTTCAAATTCTAGAATGAGACAAATGTTTAATTGAATTGTATTTGACTGAGAAACTTTTACCTTAGCATTCAAAATGTGAGTGCTTTGAAATTCTTGGTTGCTTTGGTTTAACAGGCTTCAGTAAGAAACATTATAAGCTGTCTGCTGTCAGGAACTAATACCATTGCATGTTAGAAATGCAATGCTATAAAAAAAAATTAAAGATCCCCTTACATATCCACTGTGGAATACTACCTAATGTTAAATATTGTTGCTCGGCAGCCATCAAATCATCATTCAGTCCACAGAATCATCTCTTCAGCCACTGAGTGTTTCAATCTCATGAGTTCTCCCAGTCCAGAAGTGTTGCATTAAGTGCAATGTCCACCCAAAATAAGATTAACTGTGGAGAACAGCTTCAGACTGGAATCCTTCATAAAATGAAATGTTTAAAAATCATCCCCAAATGTGGATCTCATTTCTCGGTGAGTGGCTTGGAATGAAAGCCTTCAGAGTGTGTGTGTGTGTGTGTGTGTGTGTGTGTGTGTGTGTGTGTGTGTGAGAGAGAGAGAGAGAGAGAGAGAGAGAGAGAGAGAGAGAGAGAGAGAGAGAGAGAGAGAGAGAGAGAGAGAGAGTTTTAACATATTGCCCATCCTCCAACTTCACTCCCATCCGCTTACTCTGAATGTCATCTGTGTTTGAAAGACCATTCCTCCGGGGTCTGAAGGCAACTCCTGTGACTGGTGCCCTCTTAAATACCAGAGGGGGAATCTGGAGCTTGGGCAGCTTTCTGACTCTGCTTTGAAATGACACTTGGAAGGGGAAGAAAAGAGCCGAAATGTCACGGTGTCACCCCCGATGAGCTTGAGGGGGCTTCAGCCTCCCTGAACCTAATCTAAAGGTACAACTCACTCCTTCAGGGAGCAACGCAGAGGCACAGAGCTCAAGCAAAGGTGTAGCTATCCCTCGACTTGCTCTTTTCATGTCTGCAGCAACCTTAAAAAGAAAATTAATCCCAAAGGCTCATTAATCATTCTTGGAAGGGAATCTCAGGCACGGCACCAGACTGGTATTTTTGTTCTTACCAGGAGCGATGTTGTCCGTACCGCATGGAGCACTGTTGACATATTAAAACCCAGACTCATCATAAAAAACAACAACACCTCAGGCCATCTATGAAAGGAGAACACACTCCCTCCTCACCCACTCACCCCTGTAAGAACTTTCCTTCAGGTCAACAGCAGAAGTCCTCCACTTCTGAGTTCTCCCACTGTCTGGATTTAGGCTGGTGACAGTGACCAGTGATTGGGTTTCTTAGCTGTAGCACCACACGTCTGAATTGCCCTCCCAAGAGAAGCTTACTTGACACCAACGTGGATTTCTTTTCAGCACCAGATAATGACATTTATGTATTTAACACCAGATGATGACACACTATTATTGATGGGACTGTTGAGCTACACTTTAGCATAAACTGCCAAGACAACATACATCTGAAAGTGGTGGATGCTGGTAGCTCCAATTTCAGTGGGGCTATAAATCCACTCTGGGTTTTGGTCAGAACCAGTCAGAACTCTAAAGGAGCCATCCAAGGTGCTGAACCACCAGCCTCCACTCTGAAAACAGGAACAAGCCCTATACCAGAAATACTCAACAGTAAAAGCCAAGCAATCCAGCATGCTGTGTTTGTGGTGCAGATGTTATGGCTTTGACTGGTTTTCCCTCATTTGATTGAAAAATGTTTTATTTACTATAAGCAGCCAAGCAAGTGTACATGGTTTCCCACCCCCCTTCTTTATCCTCACAGCTACCCTGTGAGGTAGGTTAGGATGAGAAGTGCTGACTGGTCTGAGGACATCCAATGAGCTTCATGGCAGAGTAGTGATTTGAACCCAGATCTCCTCAGTCCTAGTCTAACACTCTAACCACTATGCTACACAGGCTCTCTGGTAAGGGTTGCTAGTCCTGCAACCTTTATTGGATTTATGGTTTTTGTGTGTGTGTATCTGTTTTATTTATTTATGTATTTATTACATTTTTATACCGCCCAATAGCCAAAGCTCTCTGGGCGGTTCACAAAAATTAAAACCATAATAAAACAACCAACAGGTTAAAAACACAAATACATCTTTCTGGAATCTTTATGCCAAAGGGCTGCTAACAAATCTACAAAACAAATGCATGAATGAATGCTTGCTTGCTTGAATAAAATGCCATTTAAGACATAAATGTATGGCTGACAAACCAGGAGCCTGGCTCTTAAACCAACGTGTAATTGGAGTGGCATCTTGGGCCAGCAACTCTGTTTGAATTCCATAGCTCAGGCAGACCAATCATGTCTCCCTGAGACAGCCACCTGAAGAGGGTTAGATTGTGACAGAAGCACCCCTCTGCCAGCGGAGAGCAGCCCTGCCTGCAGGGATGGGGCTTCGTCCTCAGAGGCCTCCATTATACCCACAAAAAGGTCTGTGGTCGCAAATCTACAGCCGGCAGTGCTCCTGCTGGTGGAAGGCCCTGAAATAAATGGGGTGTTCTGGGTGGAGGGGCAAATTCCATTCCCCCAAGAGGTGCCTAGATCAAATCCCTCAACTAAGCCAGCCTGGAGCTGGTGTAACTTATCCCCACCACCACCACCATCACGATTGGCTCAAATAGGAGGATTTCAACAAAAGAAGAACCGCTGGGGTCAAACACCCTGGTAAAGCTACCACCCATAGCCTCTGCCCTGGCTTGTGTGAGCGACCCAGGATTTGGAAGCAGTGGCCCACTTACAATTCACCAAAATAAAATTGGAAATGCAGCACCAAAAACAAGGACAAAATATGCATAAAACTTTCATCTGCTAATTTACATGTAAAGATGCCAACTTGCAAATATTTTTTATAATTTAAGAAGTGCGACGAGGTGACCAGTGTGCCTGGCTGTGTTCAGCATGCTACGCAGGTGCTAAACATGGATGGTTAACTTCAAGGACCCTGCTCTCCTTTTTTATTGTTCTTTATCTTTAAACTTAGGGTGGCCATATGGAAAGGAGGACCGGACTCCTGTATCTTTAACAGTTGTATTGAAAAAGGAATTTCAGCAGGTGTCATTTGTATGCATGCAGCACCTGGTGGAATTCCCTCTTCATCACAACAGTTAAAGCTGCAGGAGTCCTGCGCTCTTTTGAATCTGGTCACTCTAGTATAGCTCCTGCAGCTTTAACTGCAGTGATGAAGAGGGAATTTCACCAGGTTCTCCATATATACAAATGACACCTGCTGAAATTCCTTTTTCTATACAACTGTTAAAGGTACAGGAGCCCTGTTCTCCTTTCCATATGTTCACCCTACATTGAACTACAGCCCCCATCATTTCCATCCAGAAAGCCTAATAGTAAGGGATGGTGGGAATTGTAGTCTAACACATTGGGAAGGCACCCTGCCTTAATATATTTATTGGGTAGGAGACCCCAATGAATCCAATGATTCTTGCTTCATAATAGCTTCGTTTAAGATGATAACCTCTACATGTGCAAGCCTAGACACATGTACTCAGAAGTAAGCCCCACTAAGTTCTCAGGTAAGTGTGTGTAGGATTGTAGCTGAAATCTTACTTAGCCATGGGATGGATAGTGGCCTAAGTGGTTCATAATAATTCATGCAGGCCCAGTCTAAAATCAGATCTGTTCACAGTCTGTCTTTCATGCACACATCCTGCTGGTTTATTATAAAGCTTCATAAATGTCACTGTAATCAAGCAAGCAGACTAGCATAAATCTCAGTGTGAATCTCAATTTGCTTGCAGATGAAACTGAGGCTAAATCGGTTTGACAAGACTCTGAGGCCTTTCAGGGCAGGCACTGGTGGGGGAATAGCTTGTCATTACCAAGACAGAGTCATAGCCATAATATGGGAATGAAGGAGCAAAGGCCAGGCAAAAGGCTACTATTCCCTTACTCCATAATAATTGTCCTTCTGGATCCTGCTCCTGGAATGCTTTAAAGAGGCCTACTTTAAAGGGGAAAGCCCTCTGTTTAAAGGCATTCTATTTTTGATGGGCTCTCCAGCCCAAGACCAGTGTAAAGACAAAGGACCAAAAGGAAGGAGAGCAGGGGCCCTTAAGTTGCCCATCAGCACCTGGGCAGCAGACTGAACAGGCAGGTGCACAGATGAGATCTACTTTGAGCCTGTTCAGATGATACACTAAACCACAGTGGTTAAGCATTTTGAGCTAAACATTATGGCTTAGTGTGTCCTGTGAACCATTCCTAACCATGGTGGCTACAAAACCATGGTTTAAACACGCTCACGAACCATTTGCTCAAAGGGGTTAGCAGCTTAACCATGGCTTAGTGTGTCGTTAGAACATGCTGTGTATTTCAATTTAAAGTATACTAATGACTTCTAGATTGCATCTATACATATAAATTAGCACGTGCAAATTTTATGCAAATCTGGACGTCTTATAGGAGCAAACCTATACATGTCTAGACAGAAATGTCCTACAACTCCCAGCATTCCCCAGCCAGCATGCTGGGAATTCTAGAACTTTTTCTGTCTAAACATGTATAAGATTCCACCTTTAAAAAAAAATATCTAAGGCAGTTACTTTAAAGGTTTTTAACTAGAGGTGGGCAGACTTCAGGCGTGTTGGAATCAACTTTTTTGTTTTTTGGATTATTATTATTATTATTATTATTATTATTATTATTATTATTATTATTAGAACTGTGAGATCCATCAACTGGGACCTGGTGCAAAAGACACAGAATTAACAATCCCAAGCTTAGGAATTCATTACACAAAGATCCAGTCCTGGTTACCCCAATCTTTCAGTGGTATAATTTGGGGAGGGGGGTAGAGAATCACAGAAAAGCAAAATGTTTAAGTATGGCCATTTAAGTATAAGAATATCCCATTGCCTTCTACAGGGTAGTACTTAATGTTACAGCTGTTCTCAGTGATTGTGCTGGATCATGTTCAAGTACTTGCAGAATGAATTTAGGACCTCTCCAGGCCAGTTTTGGTGCAGTGAGTTGTAGCAACTTGTAATCAGGGAGCAGATCTGGGGTCCTACCTCCAAATTTAGCCTCAAAAAGGAGTGCCTCAGGAGCCTGGACTCACACATCGCTCAGGTAGATCAGGAGATGGGAATAGCTTTGGCTTGAAAGGAAAAGGTTTGGCTTGCTGCACTCCAAGGCAAAAGTGGAGAGAGTGGGTGGAGTATTTATTCTTCTAACTCAGAAATCAATAGGAAACTAAATGAAATAGCTCATTGTTTAGGGGCCCTTTCTTGCAAAGACTTGCACCACACAACAAGTACCATTCCATACAAACATAAATATAATCTGATCACAGATTGTAAGAGCTTCATGCTTATTTCAAGTTTCCTCCTGTCTAAAATCCCATATTCCTCCAGGCCACTGTCTAACAATTATGCACATGTGTGTGTGTGTGCTGTGTGTACATGCTTGTGTGTCACAATTTATTCTAACATGCAGGTGGTACATTTTGTGCAGAGGGGGAAATATGGTGCACTGGTCTGGTAGCTCCATCAAATGAGTGTTTTATTGCACACTTGTTACTGGATGCTCATGGATTTTTGCAGGTCCCTCTCACAACGTCATCTGCCTCCCACCTGCCTTCCGCCCCTTCTAGCCTTCGCGCCACAAAAAAGCACCCCAGTTAAGTCCAACTCATTTTAAAGATGGAAGTTGCCGCTATCTCCTGCTGTGTGCAGGAGATGCAGCGGGATCCAAATGGGCCACATACACATTGTTTACTTCCTCTTTCGAGAGAGGAAGTAATGACAGGCAAACGTGCAGGCGGAGAAGCGATGGTAAACAAACGCGATTTTCCCCTGTGTGATGACACTCCGGGAACAAAGTTGTGTAATTCGACATTTGGAGTTTAAAAAGGAGCTAGGCTGTTTCTTAACTATAAATAGATGAGGGGACAAAAAAAAAGGTGAATGTTATTTTCAGATGAATGCTACTTCCTTTCAAGCTTTAGAACCTCATGCTACTAGTATATTAGAAACTTGTCTCACTCTTTCAGTCCTTTCAAGGCACTTCCACTTCCAGTGGGGGCTGGTAGCTCCAATGTCAGTGGGGCGGTTAATCCACTCCGGGTTTCAGCCAGAACCAGTCAGAACTCTAAATGAGCTCTCCAAGGAGCTCCTTAAGAGTTCTGAGTGAAACACAGAGTGGATTCACTAACACATACACCCATTGACATTGGACAGCCTCTGCTGTCCACTTCTCTTCTTCCTTAGGTGAAGGGTGGTAGTTCATTGATAGAGTAGAGCACATGTTTACCTGCAGATGGGCCCAGGCTTCTGTCCCTGGTATCTCCAGGTAGGGCTGGGAAAGAATCCTGTCTGAAAACCTGGGGAGCTGCTGCCAGTCAATGTCAACAAAGCTGAGCTAGAAGAACCAAGGGTGTGGCTCAGGGAGCTTCCAGACAAAGCTTTTATTGTGCACTTGCCCAGCCTCATTCACTGAATTTTGCAGATGGTCAAGATGAAGTTGTCAGTCATTTCAAATCAGCCTGTGTTTTCCCTGTGTTGCTTCCAGATTTTTTCAAAACACAAAACGAATTATGCATGGTGTGGAGAATGTGGATAGGGAGACTTTTTCTCCCTCTCCCATAATACTAGAACTGAAAGGGGTCATCCCATGAAGCTGATTGGTGGGAGATTCAGGGCAGATAAAAGGAAGTGCTTCTTCTTCACATAGTGCATAGTTAAACTATGGAATTCACTATCACAAGATGTATTGATGGCCACCAATTTGGATGGCTTTAAAAAGGGGTTGGATAAATTCCTGGAGGAGAAGGCTATCAATGGCTACTAGCCCTGATGGTTGTGTGCTATCTCCAGTATTCAAGGCAGTAAGCCTGTGAGCACCAGTTGCTGGGGAACATGGGTGGGAGGGTGCCATTGCACCGTGTGCTGCTTTGTTGGTCCCTGGCTGACAGAAGGACCCTTGGTCTGATCCAGCATGGCACTTCTTAGGTTCTTAAGAATCTGGCAAGGAGGGAAAGAGCAGAAGAACAGCGCAGTTTTTCAGCAGGTGTAAAGGTGCAGCTGAGGCAGGGTGGGGGGAGGAGTTGGGATGTCAGAGAAATCCGTAATGGAATCAAATAAGTTTGAATTTCTATGCGTCCAACCTGCAGATTCCATAGTGGATCAGTTTTTCCCGAGTTCCATGGATTCTGCAGACTTGCACTCTGATTTTCTTTCTTTCTGTCTCTCTGAAATATTTGTATTTATGTATTTATTTTATTTATTATTGCATTTATATCCTGCCTTTTTTCCTCCAAGGAACCGAAGCTGGCGTACTTAATCCTCCTCTTCTCCATTTTATCCTCACAACAACAACCCTGTGTGGTGAATTGGGCTGAGAGTCTGTGACTGGCCCAAACTCACTGAGTGGGTTTCCATGGCCAAATGGGGACTAGAACCCGGATCTCCTGACTTCCAGGCCAACACTTTAGCCACTATACCACACTGTCTATTATCTACAACTAAATATTATGCAAATTTAGTTGTAGAAAAATACATATATATATTTTTTAAAAAAAACTGGCCATCAAAAATGCACATGGGCTAAAGCTAGAAAATGCACATTTTAGGGGGAAATTGCACATTTGGGAGGGCCCATCAAAAATGCACATGGGCTAAAGCTAGAAAATGCACATTTTGGGGGGAAATTGCGCATTTGGGAGGGAGGATTGCAGATTTTTGCAAGTGCGAATTTAGACAAATTCAGGAAACTGGAACAAATCCGATTCCGCTAATTGGTGGCCGATGGAACAAAGTGCCTCTGACAATCTACAAAATGCAGTCAGAATGTATTTCACAAAATCCTTACATCCCTAGAGAGAGATTTTCCCTGGGAGAGGTAGGTGATATGTTGGAGTTGCACTTTCTTCCGTCGTAGCTTGCCATGCAATTCCAATTGAAGGGCCATTTCATGCCCTGCAAAGGAAATCTTCCCTCCCACAGATTCTTAAAGATTACAAAGCAGAGAGATCTCACTGAACACAGCAGTGTTTACTTCTGAGTATGCAAGTGTAGAATCAGGCTGTAAAGCTGCAATTGTTTTACTGGTACTCAATTTATATATTTTCAAGCTCTTTTCTTTTTAGCTGAAATTTCATAAAAGCAGTTGGTAATTGTGCAAGAGCTGCCAATTGTTATTTTTATTTATTTTATGGAGACATGTAGGTGAAACTGGCACACATCTTGTCAGTTTCAACTGCAGCCTTTTTGTCTCTTTGAAGAAATGTAAAGTTCTGCTTCTAGCTTGGTTGTGGAACTGACCAGAAAAACCAAGGGATGTGTTTGAAATTGACTTGAAAAACAAAGGGATGAGTTTGAAACCAACTTGAAAAAGCAAGCAGGCAGTTCTGTTTAGTCAGATGTAAAGCTACAATCCACTTGACTGGTATTCTTTAAAACAGTTTAAAAACAACAATTAGGGTGACCATATGAAAAGGAGGACAGGGCTCCTGTATCTTTAACAGTTGTATTGAAAAGGAAATTTCAGCAGGTGTCATTTGTATATATGGAGAACCTTGTGAAATTTCCTCTTCGTCACAACAGTTAAAGCTGCAGGTGCCCTGCCCTCTTTTAAATCTGGTCACTCTAGTATAGCTCCTGCAGCTTTAACTGTTGTGATGAAGAGGAACTTTCACCAGGTTCTCCATACATACAAATGACACCTGCTGAAATTCTCTTTTCTATGCAACTGTTAAAGATACAGGAGCCCTGTCCTCCTTTTCATATGGTCACCCTAAACAACATACTCATAAAAAGGAGGGTGCTAAAATGGTGTTGAGAAGCATGGAATTCAAAATGGTGTGAGAGGGGTTGTATGGTGACCATGAGGAATCAGGAAAGGGGACAACATTGTTGACAGCTATTTCACATCCACTCTGTGGCCAGAATATAGTGAGTTCCACCTCACCCCACCCCAAAATGAACTAGACCCTCTGAAGTGCAGGCAGTCAACACGGATCCCACTTTTAGTTTACAGCAAGAGAGCAGTGATGGACATCTGGAAGTACCCACAGTGTAAAGTAATTTTGTATTTTCCTCACTGTCTTTTCTCCTTCCGGCCTTTCTCTGGCCATTTCTACAGTTGCCTTTTTTCCTGGGATTGTCCCTGGATCATCCCTGGGGGAATCCACACGTCGTACTGAGGCTGCTTCCATGAGGCCCCAGTGCGACCCCAAAGCGAGCGTGTAACTTGCCTGGCGAAGAGACGAAGAAGAGGCGTCCTTGCCGCCGCCGCCGCCACCCACCTCCCTCCTCGCCGGCCGGGATGGAGAGCTCAGCAGAAGAAGGCGGGGCGAGCTCTCCGTCCCGGCCGGCAAGGAGGGAGGTGGGTGGCGGCAAGGACACCTCTTCCTCGTCTCTTCGCCAGGCAAGTTACACGATCGCTTTGGGGTTGCACTGGGGCCGCATGGAAGCAGCCTCAGTACGACATGTGGATTCCCGCCCCCCCTGTGTATCCAAATGACACACAGGGGATCCTGGGAGCAGGCAGGGACGATCCCTCCATTTTCCTGGGATAACCCTTAGGCCTCTTTCTATCTTTATTCTCATTTTCCCTTCTCTTTCCATTTATTTTGTTTCTTCTGGCTAGAAAAAAATCCCTGGGCATTTGGGATGCTTATGGATTGGACCACGTGCCAGCTGCTTGTGCAGTCTGGGGGAGCGGGGAGGAGAGGTTAGAAGCAACCTTGAGATTGTGTCTGTGTTGCCGGTGGCTGTAAGAACAGACCTCATGCTCTGTGCTTTTGGCGAACCAGTAAAGTTTAAAATCTCTTGAATGAAACGTTCTACACACAAAAGGGCTGTTTCCACATTTGGCAGCATTACAGTTCACTAACTTGCATAATTCCCCCCTTTTAATTGCACTAAATCAAGAGCAAGTTTGGACATATGCCCCTTTACGGGCATCTGAGCTGGCATGAGACTGAGTCCACACCTTGTCCTCAGGAACAAACAAAACCTCCCGTAGAGATATGCTAATTTCAGGTCTCGCCCTTCATTCCTTGGGCTTGGGGTAGCTTAGGTTTGTTTCTTCTCTAGATTTCCCTGAAAGCTCTTCTGCTGCTGCCCATCATGATATCCTTAGGTATGAGGAAGAAAAGTTTTATTAATAGCCTGGCAAGCAAGTAAACCTGCGTATGGGTTTCCAAGTGAGGAAAGAGATGCTTTGCACTCCCACATGATCCATTTTATCCTAAAGCCGTGTGCATGTATCTTGATGGAGATCTCACTACTGTCATACAATACACTTTTTCAATGAGGTTTGCCTGGCACTGGGGGACTTAATTGATTTTGAATGTAAAATGGCTAGAAAGTGTCGCAATGAATGAAAGGGATATTCAAGTTTTATTACGTCTAGCATTTAAAGGGAAGAGCAAAAAAAGGGGGGAGTAGTAAAAGAGCAGTTGAGAATGTGAAGATGCATCGTCTCTGATATATCTTATGCAGCAAGGCCTGCCAGGTCAAAAGCCGGAGAATGGACATGCACGACAAAACACCCGGATGAAGAGGAGATAAGACAAAAGTCACTTTTTCTCCCCAGTCCTCCCCTCTTCCTTCAGACCAGCCAAGTGGGGATCAGAGTTGTCAAGGGGCATTTGATGCAAAAGAGGGTGTTCCAGATGAGGCTTTTATAGCACTATCATCCTGCCTCAGTCACGTAATTTTACAGGGTGAGGTGTATGTGTGTTTCTAGATGGCGACATCTTCCTTACTTAACCTTCCTTTATTTTCTTAATACAGCCTCCATTAAGGAGAACAAGAAAGAATTGCTGCACCATGACTTCTAATTCAAAGCACTAGGAGCACCCAGAGTCGTTCTCCTGTCTCATCATTACTGCTGCTTGTAGCTTTTCTAATTTTTTTTAAATTAAAAATTACCACAATCTGCCACCCCTTTATCTGCAACCTGATAAAACGGTAGCCTCTCATAGAGGTGGTTGGGGGTGGGGGACCATTTCCACTTTCTCTCCTGGTGCTGCCTTTGTGCAAATCTGCAGGTGGGTTTGAATGAAAGCAGGGGTGTTGAACGTCTTTGAGCCTGAGGGCCTGATTTAATTTCAGAGACGCACAGGAGGGTTGCATTCTAATAGTAGGTGGGGCTAAATTCAAAAGGGGTGGGGCCAAAAGACCAGTAGATTTACCTGAAAGATCTTCCTGCATTAGGAGAGGCATTTCAGAATGGGAACAAAAGTGCGCAAAAGCCGGGGAACTACCACATGATTCGTGATTGGGGCAAAGGGGGCATGGCTCTCTGGGGAACCCTGGAAGGCCAGATTGTGTTCCTAGAAGAACCAGATTTGCTTCACACAACTGAGGTTCAACAAGCCTGAACTAAAGGTTGAAGCCTGCATTGAGCATGGGGTTGGATTGCTCTTGCATAAACAATACAAGTGCTGTGTAGAGTTTTCAAAAGCATTCAGTCTTTTTTGTGTTCTGTTACACAAGAGCAAGCAAGATGAAGCACGGGTGTTCCCTGCAATGGAGAAAAGTCAGAGAGAGGCAGGGAGGAGAAAGGAGAGAAGCACAGGAAACCACACTGTAGGCTATAGAGATCTAAGGCGATCTATGCCCCCAAATTCCCATGCATTAACTAGCTAACTGCAATACTGCCGCCTTCCCATAACTTTCAGGTAAGGTTGCAGTATTCCCAACACTGTCTTATGCCAGTGCCATGGGAACTGGATGTGGACTGCATGGCAGAAGCTTGCCATCCTTTAAAGGTGGCAGAGGTGTTATACATGTAGCTAATCCACTGAAAAAGCCACTGTCTAAGAATCTTGGGAGTTTGCTTAGCTGGGGTGCTGGCTTAGGCCTAATCTATGCCAAGTAGGATATTGCACTATAAAAGCAGTATGACAGCAGTATATAAAAGGCAGGAGACACACTACTGCTTTTTTTAGTGGTATTGAAGTCCACTGACAACTATTGGGGCCCATTGACACATACCCATATATATTGCTTTCATAGAGCTATATCCCACTTGGTGTGGCTCCTGCCTCTTATATACCACTTTCATACTGCTTTCATAGTGCAATATCGTGCTTGGTGTAGATTAGGCCCTATATAGCCTTTGCACACTGACTAATGTCAGGAGTGCTAGCTGGCCACAGGGCCTACCTTAACTCAAATCACAAAACTTTAGATGCTTACTCTGCACTTTTTTACATTCTTGGCTTTCATAACTCAATGACTGCAGGAAATTGGGCAGCTAGATTAGTTATGCTGGTGAACGGAGGGCTAAAGGGTGCTGAATATGAAAGCGGGTCCCACCCTGCCCCTGCTAAGTGGTGGCTGTTGCTTTTTGCTCAGTAACACTTTTTAAAAAACCTTAATTCTACAAAGGTATTAAGTTGCATCTCACAACTTCTGCCTGGAGATAGACAGCAAAGGAAACCTGCCAGTGGGTCTTTCAGTAACTGCATCTCTTTCTACTAGCTGGAACTAAGCAGTGACTGCAAGGTCATAACTACAAAATTAAATTCAGGAGAAGGTTTCTGCCTGACATAAAGCACAGTGATAGACATATTCCTACAGATTCTATAGGATTCTATAAATACTATAATTCCTATAACAGGGGTAGGCAAAGTGTTGTCTGCAGGCACCAGTGTGCCCCAAATACACATTTCTTGGTACCTGCCAAGATGCTCCACTTCTCCCACTTTTTTTTAAAGTGCATTTCCTTACTAGCAGTGAGGACTGCTGTGAAAAAGGTTTCTGTGGGTACTGAACATTGTGGGTCCAAAGGAGTTGTCTAGTATGTTGTGGCTCAGACTCCACCTCTATCTTTTGAGCAGGTTACTTGTCCGTTGCCACACCTCCCATGGCAGCCATTTTGTGATGGTGCCTAGGACAGTTTCTCAAATTGCTATATGTTCCCATGGCCCAAAAAAAGTTTGCCTACCCCTGCCTATGAAATAGATGTTTGCAACAGGGAAGGATCTAAATCTCTTCATGCTTGCTCAAACATCAATTTCCACTGGACCCAAAGACAGTGCCAGAACCTGAAAAGAAAATATCAGGGGAAAGCCACAGAAGGGGCAAAAGGCACTTGGGGGAGGGGGGCAGAGCAGGTTTTGTCCCACATGTTGGATTCCTGAAAGGCAAATTATATATTTCACATTAACACTCGCTTCCAAAAGTTTTTTTTGTCATGAAGTAAGTCCTACTCATTTTGATGAAGTTAACTTTCAAATCAGCCTTATTTTAATTTTTGCTGTATGATTCAGTTATAATTTGTATATGAAAAGTTCCTTTCCTTCCGTGTGGAGGTGTGTGATTACTCCCTGCTCCTTCTTTTGTCTCCACAGATGCCCGAAGACCTGTTGCCATCTCCAAACTCTGCATCGTAAGGACCATAATTTCACTAGCACTTCATCAGCGGTTGGAAGGCCGACTGTAATGCCTGTGCCTGGAAGGCCGTGTGGGTCACTCGGCTGGTCATGGAATGTCAACAGGTGAGTCGGGGGGGGGGGGGGCTGAAGGGTAGAGCCTGGAATGTTTAAGAAGGGGAGTAATGAAGGGGAGGAGCCCTTAATGGTGGCTTGTAAGAGCCGGAGGGATGAGTGAAGCAGGGGAGAATAAACCAGGACATGGAAAAGGAACAACAATGTTAAATATATAGGACAGTATTCAAGTAGCTGGTGAGCAGGCACACATAATTTCTGCATTTACCATCTGATCTTAACATTCGCCACAGTTCTCCTGAACTGTAGACATCTACATTGGCTGTCAAGGTAGTCAAGAGTTCCAAAAGATGGCATTAGATGGTTAAAAAGGAAATTGTTGGGTCACTCAATCACTTTATTACGGTCCAAGACCAGCACAACATTAATTCAGCAACAACAACCATACAAAGTAGTACAGATCCTTAGTTCCCATCTCCCAGAGATTTAACAGTCCTCTGAGGTTAATAGGTTATGACGTGTCCTCATAGCCAAGTGGCAGAATTTAGCAACCTTATAGGTAACTGAGGGGTTTCTATCAGCAAGGAGGAACTTGGTATAAAATTCATCGGTATTACTTGGAAAGTCCTGTAGTAGAGGTTGTCCTGTAGTAGACAACCCTTCTGGGCAGTCCTGAGTGTAATTGTTTCTCTGCCTCTCCTTGCATCTATCTCAGCCTAGAAGAGCCTTCCCCAACTTGGTGCTTCTCAAGTGGCCATGATGCCTGCAAATGAAGGGAGTTGCAGTCCAATACATCCAGAGGGCATCAGGTTGAGGAAGACTGATCTGAAGGCTCAGATTCATTATTCACCTATAACTATACATTCACAACGCACTGGTTAGGGAACCAGTGTTACATCTATATTTTTCTTTTCTTTTTTAACCCAGCCAATGGGAAGATGGGTTTTTGAGAACGCTTCCTGCCATCTCAGTTGTATGGATTAGGGTTTAGGTGACAACTGAGAATTTGTAGATTTTCATAAAAATATTTGTTGCTTTTCCCCCCCCAAAGACTTCTAAAAAGAATGCAGAATTCACAGTAGCTGACATAGGAAGGACCTCTGAAGGAAGCTGATTAGCGGAGAATTTTTCCAGTACCATGCTTTGAAAGTTGGGATCAGAAACATGGTGAATGTGTGTTACCTGTAAAAGCCTAGAACACCTTCTCCTGGAAACTGGACAAGCTCCATTCTTTCTAGGTGATGTCCATATAAAATAAAAAAGGCTGAAGTACATAGCTAGCTATGAATACTTCCTCCACAATATGAAGCCTTTAAGCCCATTTCCCCAGTGGCCATATCCATTTTGAGTTCCCCACAGCTGCTGGTCACTTCCTTTTAAAGAGCGATCCTGACTATGGCTCTCCCATGTCACTTCTAGTAGTTTGTCCCTCCGTTCTTATCACACTCTGTCCCACCTCCTATAGCATCTGTGGGCTGGAAGTATACCCCTGCCACCAGCAACGCGGATTATCACAGGATCAGTAATAAATAACAACATGCTAACATTCCAGATTATTAAAGAGTAAAACAATAACAATGGAACTACATTGACATTAGCAGCAGCAGAGAAAACAATGATTAAAACACTGCACTACACAGTTGTCCAAATGTAGACGGGAACAAGAAAATTTTTAAGGCTCTTCTGAAAGCCAGTGAAGATGGGCCCATACATATTTTCCGGCAGAAGGGTATTCCAGAGATACAGAGCCACCACCAAAAGAGCTCTGCCTCTCATACTCACTAACCTAACAGCTCTCACCAACAGAACAAGGAGCAGGGATGAAGTTCACATGGATGCAGGTAATCCTGGGGGGGGATCCGCACGTCGCTCCCAGAGCGCTTCTATGCGACCCCAGTGCAGCCTGAAAACGATAGTCTGACTTCCCTGTAAAAGAAACGACGAAGATCCGTCCATGTCGACGACGACGACGACGACGACGACGACGAGGAGAGCTCTCCGCCGGCGAGGAGAGCTCGGCAAAAGAAGGCGGGGTGAAGAGGGGAAGAAGCTCTCTACCCCGCCTTCTTTTGCCGAGCTCTTCTCGCCAGCGGAGAGCTTTCCTCGTTGTCGGCGGCGGCAGCAGCAACATGGACGGCTCTTCGTCGTTTCTTTTACAGGGAAGTCAGACTATCGTTTTCGGGATGCACTGGGATCGCATAGAAGCGCTCTGGGAGTGACGTGCGGATCCTCTCCAGGTCTCAAACCAGGGTTTTTAAGGTTAATAATACAAGAACCTTAAATTGGGCCTGGATTTGGCAGTTAATGGAAGTGGTGCAGAATAAATGTGATATGATGAGAACACCTAGCTTCTGGAGGTGTTCTTGTTACCACGTTCTGCACTTACTGAAGTTTCTGGACCATCCTTAAGAACAGCCCAACTTCAAGCACATTACTGGAATCTATCCTGAAGTAACCAAAGGATGTTACTATGATCGATAATAGGAGAGAACCTGAAGCATGTTACAAAGCATGAATGTAAAAGCATGAATAATAGGAGAGAAACATAACCAGGGGCAAAGAGATTTCAGGAAGAGATCTGGGTTCAGGTTACTGTAAATAATGAGCCTTAAGGCTGCCAAAATACTGAATTTCTATTACATTTGAAGATAGGAAAACTGGTTCTTTGAAGACAGCTGTTTGCTTTCTTAGATCCTAAAAAACATTCTTTTTTGGAATACAGACCTTTTGCTCTGGGTATTGATTGCCCCTGTATTCACCTCTTCTGTGTAAGGATCTTTCCCTCTTTCTCCCTTTCTCCACCCCCCCCTTCCTGGTTTTATATCATGATAACATGTTTGTCCTGTTTGTAAAAGTGCAGGGTAGGGCTGGGGAGTTGACGTACTACGAGTAAGCTGTGCTTCCAGCTAACTACGTTCTTTATAGCATACTGGGAGAGAAAACCCTTGCGGACTTATATTTTTGTGTATTGTTCTCTTTGAAAACGAGGCTGCGAGTGAGAAATATGACCTTATAAACGTATTGAGTGTTCCTGATTTGATTTGATTTTTTAATCGCAAGTACTGCATCTGAGCCGATCTAAACTCACATTTTCAGATGTCTGTGCTTAGGCCCTTTGATTGACATAATTGTCATAATAACACCCCAACACCTGTGCTCCCATCCTTGACAGGGCAATGTCAGCTGGCTCAGATAGAAGGTGCCATGCAGGGTGGGTGGATTTATATAGCAAGGCAATTGAAATCTTTGATTTAAATTGTGGGGTCACTCTCCAAAGTGTGTGGGGGGGGGAGTCTAGTTTAAGCCCCTGATTTAAATCAAGTTTCTATTAAGAAATGCATATCTTTCTGCCACTCTCAGTTTGTGGAATGGCTTGCCGGGAGAGATTCGTCAACTTAACAATCTTCCAGAATTTAAGAAAGCCATAAAGACTGATCTCTTCCGGCAGGCCTACCCAGTTGAATTTTAAGATGCCTTTTTTAATGGTGTGCTGCTTTTAATGATGCACTGGTTTTAAACGTTTGAATTAGTTGTATGTATTTTATGGTGTTTTTATTAGTGTTGTACCCCGCCTCGATCTAGAGGGAGAGGCAGGTAACAAATAAATATATTATTATTATTATTATTATTATTATTATTATTATTATTATTATTATTATATTTCCTGGTTGCTCTGATAATGAAAACAGTTTTGTTTGTAACTAAATAGAGCCTGCATGATAAACCATGGTGAGTGACAGCTTGTGTGCTCAATACCCTTTCCTTTCTTCCTTGGGCATGGCTGTCAGAAGGTGTTTGGAAGCTTTAGCTTCCATTTCTGATTAACCGATAAACTTTAGTGTTATATCTGAACCCTAAACTGTGATTAATCTTAACTACAATTTGTTGAAACAAGCCAGCTTCCTAACCCATGGTTTGAAGTTGGCTTGCTTCAAATAAATTATAGTTAGGCTGGAGCCCAGTTGGTCAGATTCAAACAAATGGACAAAAGGAGGCTAATATAAACAGAAGCAAAAGCTTCTGAACTACTACTACTACTCATGGGTGCACCAAAGGAAAGAGCATGTGAACTTGCACAGGCTAATTCCCATCATGATAAACCTTTATTTAAGTGTAACATCCAGATGCAGCCATTATGTAACCTAGGAACATAATCCCAACCTTTGGCCATGCATGTCTTTTGGAATACTCAGAGACAAGGAGTTGGATCCAGATGTAGTCATATTTAGAGTAGACCCACTGAAATTAATAGGACTTAAGTTAGTCATGATAACTCTAGGTATGACTAAATCGAGATCCAACCCAAGCAGCAGAACTCTGTTTGGCAATCACCACAAACATGGAAGTTCACTTACTTGAAGGGTAAGGCTGCAATCCGAAAGCCACTTATTTTTACCCTGTTATACAAAATGGTATTTAGGTAATAAGTATTCAGGAGGGAAGCAACCAAAAATCTGCTAATAATAGTTACTAAGGAAAGTTGCCTTTCTCAACGTGATGGAAAGAATATGACCACGCTGCTGGTTGGCAGAGTCATAAATATTCATAGATTGAGAACTGAGCACACTGCAGAGCTCAGAAGTTGGGGGACATCGAAAGCCCTAGCAGGGGGAAAGGGGGCCCTGACATAGGGAGGACCCCACCAGATGACACATCGAATGGTGACATTTGGCCATGAGCTCCAGGGAGCAGGGACTGCCCTGAGGAAACAGGTACAGTTCTAAGCAGAGTGAAAGGAGATAGTGTGCAAGGAAAGATCAGAGATTGCTTGACACGTGCCCAGAGTTGGCTTCATGCCCTGTGTTTATAGTACTGAGCAGAGTGCCGCCACTTTTCTACAGGATGCAATCATCAGAACATCAAGCAGAGCCGGCCTAGTTTTATTATTATTCCCCCTGTTTTATGGCAGCTTAAAATGTTACGCTCACTTTGAAACTGGCTGTCCTCCTTTTTGTGTGGAGGCACTTAAAACAAAGGGGTTTATGATGTCTCTGATTGCAGGTGGCAGAGGCGGGCCAAGTTTGATAAGATGACTGATACAGCACAAATCGCTTTTCTGGGTCAATGTGCTGGTTAATCTGGAATCTTAAGACATTAGGACAGCCTTCCCCAACCTGCCGCCGTCCAAATGTCTTGGACTGCAACTCCCATCATTCCCTGCTGGCTGGGAATGATAGGAGTTACAGTCGAACACATCTGGAGATTGGGGAAGGCTGTGATAGGACATTGCTTTGTGGTCCAGTTTCTCTGTGTGCTCTCTTGCTGGCCATTACCTCAGGGGTCCTGAACCCCTCACCCCCCTCAAACAAAACAGATCTGAGAAGCGGGCCGTATCTCTCGTTCTGTGCCCTACTGTATGATCAATCTCGTTACTAATGTACGAGTCATCTCCCTCCATAATGCCCTACCCTAATGCAGGGATCCCTGCTACTTCTCAGCTTTCTTATTTTGAATTATAATGTACACGCATGGCTCAAAGGGAACATACACACTAGAAAGAAAAGTTTCTGATTAACTTTACATGTGCCTTTGCACATGCATGCATGTTAACATTGAGCCCACAGTGGCAGCTGCAGACAGGCATCCAATGGGAAGACAGGGCTGCAGTAGTGGGTAAGGAATCAGCCAGTAGCAGGAAGAAGGGTGTGGGGAAAGGACAGGCCAGTGGTTTGTTTAAGCCATGGCGCATGCCAGGCACCATTTGGCTAATTACCCACCCAGGCATGGCCTGTCGTGTCGTCTGAACTTGGGCAACATGGCTCGTTGGAACTCTCAAATACCCCATGGTCTGTTGTTGCTTTATTTGAGGGTTGTCTCACCCTTCAGCAAGCCATGCCATCCAGGTTTGGACAAGATGACAAGCCATGCCTGGGTAGTTAATTAAACAAATGGCATCTGGTGCACACCAACATGTGCCATAGTTTAAACAAGCAACCGTGGTTTGTTTAAGCTTTGGTGATCATGTGAACTGGGCTTCCATTTGGGTTTGGCATTTTTTTCACTGGTCCTCCTCCTCTGCTATTCATAGCAGACAAAATTATCCTCTGCTGATATGGAGAAATATAGCAGATGAAGATTTTTCTCTCATTCTTCTCCCCGCCAGGAAAAGTTTCCCATGACTTACTAAATTTCTGCAGCTCAAGGTGCCATTTAAGACAGAGGAGCAGGAGTGTAAAGGTGTTGTGTTTTTTTAAAAAAAATGGCAATCCGACTTTCTGTCATTCTTCCATTTGTAAGAAACAAAACCAAAACCCCTGCATGGTCCTCAAAAATGCGTATATATATATATATATATATATATATATATATATATATATATGAATTTAAAATCTCATGTTTGCGGTTGTTTTTCTTAATGAAAAAATGTTAGACATTTTTATGATTTAGAGGGGATGGTTCTTGTGGCAACTTAATAAGTAACCCTTTGTTTATTTTTTAATCTAATAAGGAAAGATGAATCAGAACTTTGGTGATTATAGATTTTGTCTTCTTTTGAAGTGCCCAACGATATTAAGCAACTAACATAGCTGATCTTGAGGCATACACACTTTGACTTCCTTTTTGTAAGAAATCAATTGTACAGAGATTCCTGCTTCATATACCATACACATTTGCATGTATGGATTAGGGAATCCCTTGTCCCCTTCTTCCTGATTAATTAGTCAATATGGCAATTACATTGGTGAAGATTTATTTATTTTCCAGGGCTTTAATTTGCTGGTTCCAGAGTTCATGTCTAGAGATTCATAATGGTCAATGAATGTTTCACCAAGAGTTTCATTAAATTTACAAATACACTGTTGGATACCTTCTGTACCACATCTACAAAGCTTCTTGGTCAACCTGACCACACATTTCCCATTCTGAGCTGGAGAAGGTCATCCGAGGAAAAATTATGCTTCATTCATAGTACATCCAAGAGGGAAGAATGGAATAAATCCATATTCCAAAACCAGGTCATTATGAACACTGGCGACATTTCTGCTCTGGAGTGGCTGAATCCACGGGCCTCTGCCTCAGCCACTTGCCCTTTAAATGAGCAGCCCAGGGGCAAGGACTCTGGAGTGCTTTCCACTGGCGCAGAGCATAGGATTTGCAATTTGCCTGCAGTTTGCAGCCAATGGGAAGAGTGTGAAATGGGGAGGTAGGGGACTGTGGAGAAAGCAGCTTGGGTGCTCCGGCTGGGAGGATTGTCAGGAGCCATTTTGGTCTGTGAGAGGATTTTGTAAGTAGGGATGTTTTCTATCCATCTTTCTAAATTAAGCAATAAGACATACCCAGGCTTAATATGTCATACTGTGACAGATGC
The DNA here is from genome assembly GCF_023053635.1 of Elgaria multicarinata webbii. Taxonomy (NCBI): domain Eukaryota; kingdom Metazoa; phylum Chordata; class Lepidosauria; order Squamata; family Anguidae; genus Elgaria; species Elgaria multicarinata. The sequence goes on from NC_086172.1 coordinate 90,380,516, forward strand.
ATTATAGTTTTAATGTTCCTTACTTTCAGAGAAGACAGGGTATACTAAATTTTGTAAGCCTCAAACCATAGGAAGTTTATTGAATAAGCAAACGCAGGACTGACTAGGAAAGTGAAAGTTTACCACAAGAAACGGTTTAAGGGTGGAGTCTTTAGCTTCAACCCAATATATTACAGTTAAGATTTAAAGTTTAATCCTGTTCTGTCCCATTGTTATATTTCCCCCCTCCTCTTAAATCACAATCCAAGAATAGTCTTTCCAATCACTAGGAGCTCTTTCTCTAATGCCTCTCCTCAAAAGCAGACCTCCTCTGGAAGAGGCCTGTCTCTTGGCAGCAGTCTGTCCTCCAATTCCACCCCCCCCCCCCAAAGCCCCTTAGAATTGTCCATTGGCTTTAGATCATCATTCTGAGGCCAATCAGAGTGAGGGCAATGCTTCCAACCTATGCTCTAAGGGGGTTCTGGCTGGGCGGGGGAGGGGGGAGCGTGGGATTCAAGAGATTAGAAAAAATCTGATGACATCAGTGAGCAGATAACAGAATGAAGGGCATCTAACAATCCACGAACACAGAAGGGATGGATTATTTAAAAAAAACATACATCTGGAGATATAAATATGTACAGTCATATATTACATGCATGGTACATACACAAACAAAAATAACAATATGTCTTTAAAGTGTGGTGATGGATGGAAGTTTATTTCTAAAAGCCAGGATTCCTTCCACCCCGTCACCATTTCCTGACGAGGAAAACTGCACACTAACTTTTTAACTATATCTTGATTAAAATGTGAGAGGGTCCCAGGGAGGAGTTGGGGGCGGGGGGAAGGACAGATAAAATTGCCTCAGGAGCTGGAACTGGCCCACAGGCTACCTCTGTTCCTGAATGTGCTGCCCCCTAAGGAAGAGGGCTCTGAAAAGAAGACTCCGCTGTTTCCGCTGCAGATAAGGGACTGTGCCAAGCAGAACGGGAAATTCTGTGGAGATGCAAGTCAGACAATCAACTATACAGACATCACGAATAAAGAGCAAGGAAGTGCTGGCTGGCTGCAAATCTGGTTCGCGATTCTTTTTGTGCATGGCAAGAGAAGCTAACTCATCTGACATTCCAGAAATAGCACAGCTACATCCCAGAGTGAATAAGTCACTGGGCCGTGTGTTCAAGCTGCAACATGCCGGATGTTGGTATCTCTCTCCGACCATTGCATTCAGCGCTTCTCCACAGAAAAGCACCGGTGCCAGCTCCACTCAGAATAGAGCCTCCCCTCCCTGGCAATCGAGAAAGATGCCCGAAATTACTAAGAGTGAAAGGGGAGCCTCGCTTCAGGCAAAAGCATTTGGACAGGTCTGCCGGGTCCATGAAAAGCAGCCAACGTGAGAGGACAACATGACACAACCTGCCGCAGGAATTGAACTGAAACTCCCCAGCATGTCGGAGCAGGCGGGCGTCAGCAGAGTGACTGATGAAAATTAGTCGAGATAGGGAGGAGGAATGGTATGTCAAAGAGGGAGGGGGAGCTGGGGGGGGAGGAAGAGTAGGGTGCAGCCCTTGGTGCTTCGCCTTGGTGCTTCGCCAAAGTACATATATGTTAATTGAGCAATCCTGTTCCACTGCTTTTCTGAGCAGGTAACAAAAGGCCAGAGTGCGCATAGTTGGTGGGGTGGGGTGGGGTGGGGTGGGGTGGGATGGGGGGGGCAGGGGGTGAAGGAATTATGAATGCACCACTGGCAGTGTGGAACTATCTTCAGATGCACTTTTGCTTCACAAAATGCCCGATTGCTCTGGAATATTCCAGAACTGGTCTCCAGACAGGGGGAAGAAGAAAAAAAAGATGATGATGATAAAACAGGCTCATTTTGCAATTGCAGGCTAAGCTTTACATTAAGCTAATGGGAATTTATTTCATTGACCAGTTACTTGTCACTTAAAATGTGCAGTGTGATTTTGAATCTTTGTACCACTCAGAAAGCATCACTCTATGACAGGGGTGTTGAACCTCAGGCCCATGGGCCAAATCTGGCCTCCCAGGATTACCCAGAAGGCCCTGCCCTTTCCATTTGGTGGTTTCCTGGCTTTTGTGTGGTTTTCCCAATACTAAAAAAACAAATGCCTCTTCTAAAGCTTAGTAAGGCTAGGCATGCTTAAACAGAAAAAAGTCCCATAATTCCCAGCATGCCTCAGGCAGACATTGAACTGTAGGATCTTTTTCTGTCTAAGCATGCATAGGATTGCACTCTAAAGCTCAAATATCTTTGGTATTTTCTCCCTCCCTTTGCCTTTGCCCCAGCCACGATTCGATTGAAGCCCCTGAGAAGTTGAATTTGGCTCTCCAATAGGCATTCAGGAAGAACTCCTGAACTCCTGCAAGTGCTGGGAATGTTTAAAACAAAAAACAAAAACAAAATAAAAATAGAAAGAAGACCTCTCAGAACTGCCTACACTTAAAAAGCTTTGTGGAAACTCTGTCCCTCTCCCCAAGGAAAAAATTCTCACCACTCCCAGCCTCTTTCACCAGATTTTTTGTTACGCACACACACACTGCACGATATGCCGAAAATGGAATAATCAATTTTTTTTACACAGCACTAGTTTTAAGGGTTCAGAGGCAGCCCATGTGATGCGCTGGCTGGTGTGTTGGAATTGAACCAGAGTAGCAATGGTTCAAGAGCATTGTGATTGAAATGGTAGCAATAATATCTGTGGTGTTACATCTGCAATGGTCCATTCGTATGTGGAAGTTGTGAGGAAGGGAGATACACTCCCACCTTCTTTATGAGGTAGGACAGGTTGTGAGACACCCTGTGTGTTATTTACTCATGAACAGAACTGCCACCACCCTTGCATTGTTACCTTTAGTCTGACTCTGAACTAGTAGGAATTCAGAGTTGTGGTGTTGTTGAGGGGGAAGAAACAGCCCTGAGCCCACTCCCTTCTGTTCACCAAGTAGCTTAGAACTGAGCAACCAGCCCATGGTTGAAAGCATGTGCAAGTCATGTTCTTCAATCAACACAAGGCTCTGAATTCAAGGTATTTATTAAATGATTCAAGCAAAATAAGTCAGAAATCAGAAAATAAAATAAACAGCCATTTTGAGCTGATTCATACTCTGATACTGTTCTAAGTTAGCTCCAACTTAAATAGCACAGAGCATCCTTAAACATACCTTATACTGGGTCGGACCATTGGTCCATCTAGCTCAGTACTGTCTACACCAGCCTCCCCCCAATCTGGTGCCCTCCAGATGTTTTGGATTAACACTCCCAGCATTCCTGACCATCGGCCTTGCTGGCTGGAGCTGATGGGAGCTGAAGCCCAAGACGTCTGAAGGGCACCAAGTTGGGGAAGGCTGGTCTACACTGAATGACAGCAACTCTCCAGGTTTCAAGTCAGAAGTTTTTTCCAGCCCTTTGTGGAAATGCCAAGGTTTGAAAGCATGTGCTTCCCCACAGAGCTATGGCTCTTTCCTGATGCGTTGGCCAAGAATGTGCTGAAAATGCACCGCAAAAATGATCTCAGTAATCCTTACAACATCCCTGTACAATACCTCATTATTCCATTGCTATTACTCCCTTTCCATGACTTCCTTTATGGACTTATTCCATTGTTGCTACTCCCATTGTTTGGGAGGAGGGTGGAAGGGAAAAGATTATGTATGTATATGTATTTTAAATGGTTCTGTGCTGCCTTTCCATAGCTCAAGGGACTTATGGGGGAAAAAAGACAATCAAGGCAGTTTTAAAATCACAGGGGGGTGGGAGGAAAAAAAAACCAGAAAGAAGACAGCATCACACAAGCCTCACCTTGTACTAAGTAGGAACACAAAGCAGAGGAATGCAATGCAGCGGGGGGGGGGGGGGGAGAACACCAGCCTCATATGCAGAAGGTCTCAGGTTCAGTCCCTGGCACCTCCAGTGAAAATCAGCAGGTGAACTGAGAGATCTCAACCTAAGATGCCAGAGAGCCACTGCCAATCAAAATAGTAGACAATCCTTCACTAGAGGGACAAATAGTCTGTCCTGGTAGAAGATTGGCCAATGTGGCCATATTATGCCAGCACTTTTCCATCTGCACTGGCTGCCAGTCCATGTCCGGATCCAATTCCAAATGCTGGAATTAACATTCAAAGTCGTAAACAGCTTGGGACCAGGTTACCTGAAGGATCGACTCCTCCCATATACACGTGGCGCACCCTAAGATCAACTTCAGTGGCTCTTCCCACCAAGGGAAGTGAGGTTGGTGACTACTAAGAAGAAGGCCTTTTCTGCTGTGGCACCCCAATTGTGGAATGAGCTTCCCAGAGAGGCTCGCCTGGCACCTACACTGTGCTCTTTCCAGTGCCAGGTGAAGACCTACTTCTTTTCCCAGGCACTTTAGACTTTTGGTTTCTGTTCTTTTAAATCTCTATTTTAAATCTTTGCATTGGCACTAGGTTTTATTTTGGTTTTTACTTTTAGTTTACACTGTAGATTTAAACTTTTATATAGTATCGTGTTGTATTTTGTGGTTTTAATTGTGAGCTTCCCAAAGAGCTTCTGCTAGAAATGAAATGAAATGAATAAACATCTTCCTGTGTTACTAATTCACTTGGAGGCTGTCATGAGAAGAGGCAGCCTCTAACCAGCCTTCCCCAACTTGTGCCCTTCAGATAGTTTGGACTACAACCGATGGCCATGCTGGTTACTATGGATAGAAGCTGAAGTCCAGCAATATCTAGGGGTGCACCAGGTTGCAGAAGGCTGCTCTAACGTATGTGGGCCCCAGGTTGTGCAGGGCTGGAGTAGCTAATACCAGCATCTTGAATTGGGCCCAAAGGTGAATTGGCAACCAGTGCCCTGATATAATGCAGGGTGTATATGTTCACATGCTCCAGTGTCTGTATGGAAACATGCAGTCACATTCTGCACACGCCGAACCTGCCTTATCATCTTCAAGAGCTGCCCTACATCTCTAGTTAAGCCCAAGGGTTATGGAAGCGGGGATTAATGATGCAAATTCCCCTCTACATTTGTGGATGGAGCTGATAGAAAGTGCTCCTATATACCACAGCCACTGCATGTCAGTCATGAAGGGCTGGGTCAAACAAATCAACCCCATTGATCACCAGCATTCCTCTCCAAGACCCAAAACCGTCTCACAAACATCACATCCAGTTTGTCTGGATTGAGTATATTTGCCCTCAGTGCAATTGGGATTACATCAAACCTTGTGTGGAACTCTACATTCCAACCCCCTGGATCCAAGGTGGCATCCCCAACGGCCACCCTCTGCCTCTGCTCAGGCCACAAAATGAATGAAACCTGAAACCCCAACAGAAGGTTGAAAGTGTTATAGAAGGATCACATGATCCATAGTGTCAAAAGCAGCTAAGAGGTCCAATAACCTCAACTTGATGCATTGCCCTTATAATTCTCTAGAATTCAGCACTCCCCAATGTGATGCTCTCCAGATATTTTGGACTACAACTCCCATCAGCCCCAGGCTACATGGTCAATTATAGGCAGTGAAAGGAATTGCAGTCCAAAACATCTGCAGGGAAGCACATTGGGGAAGACTGCATCACCTGTCAGGACAAGAGTTGTCTTTGTCCACAATCAGGTTGAAAGCCAGAATGAAAGGGGTCACAAAAGGATGTGTCATCTAGGGATGCCACTACTAGTAGTACTAGTTGCTTCACTACTAGCAGTACTAGTACATGTGGCTTGCTCTGTGTTTTTGCTTCTTTGTATATATAAAAAATTCTGCATGTACAAACTGGCTCAACTATAAGAAGTTGCACGTACACGTTTTTTAAAAAATCTTACACCTCTTGGGAAGAGCTCAGGGAAGCATATATAACCCCTTTCCTGCATTTATCCTCATATTAACTCTATGTAGTAGGTCAGTTTGACAGATAGCAACTGGCCCAAAATCACTCAGTAAGCTTCATGACTCAATAGAGAATTGAATCCAGATGTCTGTGGTCCTAGTCCAAAATACACCGCACTGGATAATTGTTTGTTTATATCAACCTTTGATGCAAACACCCATAAAGCAGCTTACATCAGTTAAAGTAATAAAATATATACATACACACTAACAACAACCACAACCAAGGAATATGGATCAAAATAACAACACCAGGGAATATATAGCATTTAAAATAATTAAAGGATGCAATTTTATGAAGATGGTTGGCAACCTCCGAACTTGGACACTGCCGAGTATCCAATGCAGGGCAGCTGGAGCACCAACGCGATCTTTGCCTCCACTCTCCAGCTGCCCTCCATTGCTGTTAGATGGGCAGTTTTTTTTGTGGCGGGGGGGGGGGGAGAGAAGGAGGCTGGGGCAGCCACAGGAAACTTTATATAGCCCATGCCTCAGTCTCCTCTCCCCACCACCCCTGGGAACTCCATCTCCATTTCCAAGCCTGGAAATGTTGCCAGAGCCATACTGGCTGCAAGGGGGAGGGTCTGAGAGTGCAGCAACTCGGCTGTGAGGTCTGTTTCTGTCCTCGGAGCCCAGAAACCAAACAATCCCATGTCCCCCACAGATGCTGTCTAGGGGGCATAGGATGCTCTCTTAAAGGATGCTTTTCATGAAAGCTAGTGTGGTGTAGTATTGGAGTGTGAGACTGGAACTTGAGAGATTTGGGTTCAAGTCCCCGCTCAGCCATGAAGCTCACTGGCTGACTTCAGCCAGTCACTGATTCCCAGCCTAACCTACCTCACAGGGTTATTTTAAGAATGAAATGAAGGAGAATCGTGTACACTGCCTTGGACTTCTTGGAGGAAAGGTGGGTTATGCATGTAATAATAAATAATGCTTGAGGGAACAGGACAGATTTTGCCTACAACACTGATTGTGCCAGGTGATCTTGTCTAGGGAGAAGGCATCACAATTTTGGCACCACCACAGAAGTCCAGGGGACGCAAAGATGTTCCTCTAATGAAGTTTTCATGTGGTGGGCATACGCAAAAGAATATAGGCCTTTATGTACCCTGTTAATATGATACGATGATGTTTGTCCATGTGGGTATTTTATTCTTCTTCCCTGGTGGCCCCAATTGCTGCTCTGTTGTTATCTCTCCCTCCCTCTATTTCCCAGTCAAAGTAGGTGGTGCATTTTGGCTTAGTTGTGCATATGTCTTAAAACTGTTCATGGTTGTAAATATCAGTTACTAGTATGATCTGGATTCACAATTGACACAGTGGAGAAGAACTTCACAGTAAAATATTTTTTGTGGGGAAAGCGTATACATCAGGGACAGGCAACCCGGTGTTCTGCAGATGTTTTGAACTACACCTCCCATCAGTCCTAGCCAGCATGGCCAATGGTCAGGAATTGTGGAAGTTGTAGTCCAAAACATCTGGAGGGCACCAGATGTTTGCCTGCTTCTAGTGTGCCTGAAGGACTTTCTAAGACAGATTTGCTTTGGCTCTGGGTTTTCTTTTTATAGTTTCTTTCTATACAGTAAATATACAAGAGCCTGTGTGCATCAGTTCACCCAGCAAGCACAAGTAGGGCTTTAGCTGTTGAGCAGAAAGCAGTTCAGGACATGCACAAAGGGAAATAATCCTTCCAACTGAAACTGTAAGGTGAAACTAATTGAAATGCCTGTTTGTCTAGGGCTCTGTAGGCATATGAAAAATGCCCAGAGCAGCACCTCTAAAGGCACAAGGATGTTGGTTCAGCACAGGCCTGACTCAGAGAGAACAGCAAGCTCGACTGAATCACAGGCTCCTCCTTCCTGTTGGGTGAGAGTAGTTTTGCTATGCTGGCCCTAACTCATGAGAGGCACGAAACAAGAGAAGCATTGGTTGATACTACCAAATTTGCCAATGAGACTGGGACAGCTTTCAGGTTCTTCACACTCTGCCTGGAAAAGGAATGCTGTAAAACTCAGAAGATTGTGCATTTTCATCAACTAATAAAAGGCATCTCTGAGTATCTGTATTCTCATCCTTTCTTTGTCTCGGTAAGTAAGATAGTCAATCCAAGCTTTACCAACCCATGGTTTGCTTGAGAGAGCACAGCTACTGTTAAGGCCAAATTCGGTTTGGCCACAATGAGGCTGGCAAAGTTAACGCTGCAGGTGCCCTGCCCTCTTTTGTATCAGTAACTCTAGTATAGCTCCTGTAGCTTTAACTGTTGTGATGAAGAGGGAATTTCACCAGGTTCTCCATATATTCAAATGACACCTGCTGAAATTCCCTTTTCTATGCAACTGTTAAAGATACAGGAGCCCTGTCCTCCTTTTCATATGGTCACCCTACTTTAGGCCAACAAGAAGACAAGTTAGAAGAAGGTAGAATCCATGTGACGATCAAAGTTTACAATCAACATTGGTTAGAGAAAGCTGGACAGGGGGAAGACACTAGCAGACGGAGAGATGAAAGTTGGAAGAAGTAGAACTTTACCATGGTCATCAAGTGAGTAGACGGCTTGTATGGGATTTGAACCTTGATATCTCCAGCTTCATGCCCTGTATTGTACCTACAAGACTTCAAGTGCCTCCAAGATTGCTCTTGTGAATTACATGGACCACTTAAATCAGTGCAGTCTCAATCCACTGTTTGTCACAATCCTATATACTGGAGATTAAGCTCCACTGAATTCAATGAGACTTAGTCCTGAATAGACATGCACAGGATTGCATTGTAATGCTGCAGTCCTATGCACAATTACCTGGGAGTAAGTCCCATTGAACAGTAAGACTTTCACTTCCAGTCCCAAAGTCTTTACAACTGAGCAGCTCTGGAAACCTATGAAATACCTAGTAACCAGGGTTTACCTAAGCCTAAGAGCACCACATAGGATTTTCTTTTGATCCAGAGCCTGTTAGTTACTCACCTGCCTTTTAAGCATAAACCACCTGTTCATAAAGCCAAGCTACTCAGGCAGCCATCATAGAGTGCTGTCTCCCAAGGCAAAACATAAGCCCCGTTCAGAAGAGACTTTAAACCACAACTTTAACCATGGTGGTTAATAGGGGTGTGCTCTCCGCCCTGGAATTATCTGGTAACCATGAACATCTGTGGAGCATTCAATCTTCCAGAGTGGAGATTGGCCACTTCCAAATCCATTGATTAATATAAGAGTGGAGACGTGCCCAATTGGAGCTTCTAACGTCTCTGGAATTATTCAACTGTTTTCCAGGTGTCAATGCCATGTGTGTGTGTCAATTGAATATCTCCATATTAGGAAGACGCTGAGTGGGGTGAGGGGTAGCTTTGATATTGACACCTGTGGCTAACCAATTAGGAATTGCCACAGTGCTGTCCATGACCATGTTCTCCTCCAATCACAGTGTTCAGGGGAGTGGGAAACACTAACTGGCTCCTGATTCTGGCTGGGGAGGGATGAGAGGGAGCATGTTTCTGCTCAGACTCATAGAAGTCAATCATCCTCATTTCCACTGTGTAAAAGTGCTGCTGGGCTGGCTGGCATCATGAGTGAGAAAGCTCCTACACCTTAGTCACGCACAGGCAGGCTCTTTATTTCAGTTAAACTAATATTCCAGTTGGCTGGCTGGGCTGGCGGGGTGGGGCGGGGCGTTTCCATCCAATAGATCTGGAGGGCACCAGGTTAGAGAAGGCTGGAGTAGAAACTTCCACCAGCATCAGCAAAGTAAAGGATAAAAGCTCCTTCCGTAAATGTGCAAGGGTGTGTGTGTGTAAGGGGGATAATCATTTGAGGGGGGAAATAAAAAATTCCTAAAAAATCAAGACATAAATGGATCTGCTAGAAACTTGGCATTCCTAAAGACCTCCTTAAGAGATATCACTGTGCCAAGTTTCATCTCTTTAACTTTAAAAATGAGGGAACTGTAAGCATTTCATTAATTTCCATTGACTAGAGTGGTATCCGAAAACAGGCATTTCTCCAATGGGTAATCCGAAGGGGTGGAGTAAGGGGAGCTGCTCTGAAATTGGGGCAGAGAATTGCCTCAAAGGAGCTCCAGCTCAAATTCTGAGGCAGAGAAGACCACTTTGCACACCCCTAGTGGTTAAGCCAAAAAGCTGCTTTCTGATTTAACCACCATGTTTAAAGCCATGGTTTAAGGTGTCTTTTGAATGGGGCCATATTCAGCTTAACAAAAGAGTTTATTTGAAAGAAAGAAAGAAAGAAAGAAAGAAAGAAAGAAAGAAAGAAAGAAAGAAAGAAAGAAAACAAAGGGGGAAATAGATACTCCAAGCTACATTGTCAATCTTTATCTGGTTGCCCACATTAAACAAAAAACTGTAAATCAAGGTGACTCTCAATTGAAATTCCACTGAAATTCCCTTTCTGCTCTCCAGAACAGACTTTGGGCAAGTGAATCATATAAAGTGGCAACCCCTGGCAGGTGGATGTCTATCTGGAGTTGGATATCTGTCAGAGGCTTTTTTTATATACTCCTGAGATTGCTTTTTAAATTCAAGGTGCCATTTGTTTCTTCTTCTGTTTAGAGCTGCAGGAGCCCAGCCTGCCATGGCCAGATACAAAAGAGCTCCTGCAGCTTTAACTGTTGTGATGAAGAGGGAATTTCACCAGGTGCTGCATGCGCACAAATGACAGCTGCTGAAATTCCCTTGTCTATAAAACAGTTAAAGATACAGGAGCCCTGTCCTCCTTTCCATATGGTCACCCTATATAAAGTATATATAAAAATGTGACTGTAGGGTTGTTGTTGTTGTTTTACATATATTGTGATGGACTATGGCTCCAAGCAATAAAATTGCTACTATTATAGATGATGATGATGTTGTAGGGTGACCATATGAAAAGGAGGACAGGGCTCCTGTATCTTTAACAGTTGCATAGAAAAAGGAATTTCAGCAGGTGTCCTTTGTATATATGGAGAACCTGGTGAAATTCCCTCTTCATCACTACAGTTAAAGCTGCAGGAGCTATACTAGAGTGATCAGATTTAAAGGAGGGCAGGGCACCTGCAGCTTTAACTGTTGTGATGAAGAGGGGATTTCACCAGGTTCCCCATGTATACAAATGACACCTGCTGAAATTCTCTTTTCAACACAACTGTTAAAGATACAAGAGCCCTGTCCTCCTTTTCATATGGTCACCCTAGATGATGACAACAACAACAAACTGATCACCTGTTTGAATACAGCTGCAAACCTCTACCCACTTACTTGAAAGCAAGCCCCACTGATCCCAATAGGATTTACTTCTGAGTAGACAGTGATAGGAGATTATGCTCTCAGAGGAGGTCCTGCCCATTAACAGATCTGTCTTCTGCCACTACCTTCCTCATTCTCAAAACAGCTTTCATCAGCTCTCATTAATATAACAGCAAGAAAGCATCTGAGGACCCAGAACCTTTGCTAAGTAACAATAGATGCCTCACTATTTGCTGAAGTCCCTGGAATGCAAGGGTTACTGACCTCCACGTGGGCCCACACCTACATTCCAGCACACAGAGTGTGCCCTCCAGGCACACAAGATAAAAAAACACTACTCACAATTGGGCGTTTCCATTCTACCAAGCATTTGGATACATAGCCGGAGGCTTCGTTTAAAAAAGAAAAGAAAAAAGTGTACATACACACTGATGACACCACCTTAGTTCTTCTAAGTCATGGTGAAATATTTAACCCTCCAAGGCACAGGTACTGTGGAGAGAAGAGCAAAGGTATTAATTTTCCATGGCATTTGCCTGCAATTGGCCCACAATTATTGAAGCTGACTGATATTTATTTATTTATTTAGCACCATCAGTGTACAGATAGAGAATACAAGGCTATCTTGCAATTTGGGGGAGGTCATTTGTGTTAAAGAAGAAGTCAAAATTAAAAGACAACTCTTCGTATCTATGGCCAGCTAGTGGTTTAGCAATATCTGTGGATGATGAGAGTTCAGAAATTAATTGAACTCCTAATGTTATGGCCCCAAATCCTGAGATGTGGGCTTGCCCCTTTAACAGGCAAATCTGCAGCACTCCAATGGTGGCGCTTCAGTCTGGAACCTCATGACTGCACGATCACATTCTGGCAGTTGCAAAGAGCCCATGCTGAGGCATCCCATCCTCACTTGTAAGATCATTGCCTGTGGGCTTGGAACTCTTGAACTCTAATCCAGCACCCTTAGCGCTCTCCTCACTCCAGCACAAAATGGGCTTGGGCAGTCCTGAGCCTGCTTCCTGCCATCTTGTTTGAGCCTTTCGCCTCCTTGTGGTGATGGAGATTGCTGTGAATTAGGGCACCTAGCCATGCTTACTCAGAAATAATTCCCCATTGCATTCAATGGAGCTTAGCCCCAGGGGAAAGTATGCCAAGGAAAGCAGCCTAAGAAGAACAGCTTTATTCAGTGATGTAGCAGAACCAAGGCTCACAGTGACATGGCGCCAGCACTTTTTTTATCAGCAAGGATGCTGACATCATCTGCCACGTCCCTGTTTAGCTGCAATCTTCACAGTAGCTGGGGGTGGGGGTGGGGGTGGGGTGAATTTTCCCAGCAATGATATATTGCTCTCTGATGTAATGCAAAGCATTTTGGGGGTGTCCTGGACTTGAATGGGCAATTAAGATCTCTTAGTTTTTACACAAGACTTGCTCCTAGCAGATGAAAACTCCTAGAACTGTTTAATTGATATGGATCAATGCAGTTGCCTGCATTTCTGGATGGTCCTTGGTGTAGCCCCCAAAGGGTTCTAGGTGGTGGTGGTGAATTTCCCCCCAGAAGTTGCCCACCCCTGGTTTAGACACATGGCTTTGCTGCTGTATAGTATGTGAAGTTGTCATCAAATCCATCACCCCTAAGCCAGATTTCCCTTTCAACAGGTGGGCCATACTTTTCAGCCATTCCAATCCAGGGAAGGGGAAGTGGCAGAATGGGTGACCATGTGGAAAGAAGGACAGGGCTCCTGTATCTTTAACAGTTGCATAGAAAAGGAAATTTCAGCAGGTGATATTTGTATGCATGCAGCACCTGGTGAAATTCCGTCTCCATCACAACATTTAAAGCTGAAGGAGCTATACTAGAGTGACCAGATTCATTAGAGGGCAGGGCTCCTGCAGCTTTAACTGTTGTGACGAAGAAGAGAGAATTTCACCAGGTGCTGTATGCATACAAATGACACCTGCTGAAATTCCCTGTTCTATACAACTGTTAAAGATACAGGAGTCCTGTCTTTCTTTCTATATGGTCACCCCAGACAGCCTGAATTCACAGAATTATTCTAGAACCAACAGGAGGTTGTTACTTGACTTTTGCCATGTCTCCCATGGCAGCCATTTTGTGGTGGTGCCCAGAACAGTTTCTGAAACTGCCAAATGTGCCAAAGGCTCAAAAACGTTGCTTTACAGACTTACCTGGGAGCAAGTCAATGAGGAGTTCTTTGCCTATCTACCAGGGAGTAAGTCATTGAATTCAATGGGGTTCACTTCTAAATAGACATGCATAGGATTGCCACTACCCTCATAAGAATATGTGTGTGGATGTATACATTCAAGCCTAACTGAAAGCTGCTTCTACTATAACCAACTTCAGCACATTTCCTTTGAGATTGTGGGCCAGATACCATTTTTGCACCTGAAATGAAACATCAAAATGATGCAAAGGCATACTGTACACCTCACTCTGAGCTGGACTCATTAAATATATTGGCTGCGTGCTTTCTACAGTTTGCCACCCAGATTGTTTTCTGCCATTCACAGCAAGGTTGGCTTTAAGACTGGAATCCCCACTTCTGTTGTTGATTGCACCATGTGCTCTTTTGGCTCATAGAATTTGCCCTGAGCAATTCCAAATAGAGATGTCTTCATGTCGGCTCCAACTGCTATCGTTTGCAGGCAATCTACTCTGTACTGGTTCTTCACCAGCCATAAATGTAAGAACTTTTACAACATCTTTGGCAAACATTTTCAGTTCTTTATATAGAACATCCACTCCCAGCAAAACCATTCCCTCCACTGCTTACCGTAGACAATGAAATTTTGCATGAGTTAGAACATAAAAAGAGCCATCAGACCAAAAATCCATCTAATCTAGAATTTGGTTCACACAGTGGCCAACCAGCTGCCTGTGAGAAACGCACAAGCAAGAGTGTAACAGTAGCCTCCCACCCATGTTCCCCAGCAAGTAGTGTATCCAGGCTTATTCCTCTGATACTGGAGGTAGCATATAGCCATCAGGAGTAGTAGCCATTGATAGCCAGCCTTCTCCTCCAGGAATTTGCCCAATCCCCTTTTAAAGCCATCCAAATTGATGGCCATCACCACATCTTGTGGTAGTAAATTCCAGAGTTGAACTATGCGCTGTGTGAAGAAGTCCTTCCTTTTATCTGTCCTGAATCTCCTACCAATCAGCTTCATGGGGTGACCCCATTGGGTTCCAATATTATGAGAGGGGGAGAGAAATATCTCCCTATCCACTTTCTCCACACTATGCATACATTTGTACACTTCTCTCAAGTCTCCCCTCACTCACCATTTTTCTAAGCTAAACAGACCCGGATGTTGTAACTGTTCCTCATAGGGGATCATTTTAGTTTAAGGTGTTTGATTAAGTGATTAGAGTACGCCTTACACAGTCATAATTCAAAGAAGTTGGGGACTGAGCATAATATTTATGTATTAATTTATTACATTTCCATACTGCCCAATAGCTGAATAGTGACTTCTCAATTCTTTAATTTATGTCAAAAGCTATCCTGGAAATCTGAGTTATAGTGAACTAGCATGCTTGCTTTGTTTTTGTTTTTCAAATTTGGCATATTCCCAGATGCATTGCTATGCCTGGAAGCTCCGGTTTACATTCTTGGCTAGACACATCTTTTACCAACTCTGGTGAAAAAGGGCTGGAGAGACCCTCTTGGTGGATTCAGTCCAAGTGATTGTCATTCATGACTCCATAAATCATAACTCTGAGGCTAGACTATTCTAATGTGTTCTATGTGGGGATTTCCCTTGATGATTGCACAGAAACATTTAAGTCCTGCCAAACATAGTGGCTTACTTCCTCGTGTGTATAGGGCACTGATAGTACAATATACCAGTGATCCTGCGTCTGCATTCACTCTCCATTATCTTCCAAACACAATTCAAGGTCTGTTTTTGAACAATAAAGCTGTACATGGCCTGGTCTCTGACTTGTCTTGTGTTCTATCACAGTTGTCAAATTCAACTGAGAATGGCCTTTGGATTGTGTGATCCAAGTTCCAAAAGCAACTGCATGTAACACGGAGTAACAGCCATGGGGCTTTTTACTCAATTTGACTATAGAAGTAAGTAAGAGCATCATCAGTTGCAGGTCAGAGCGGGGGGGCGGGGGAGGGAGAATCACGTTTCCTTACCGTCACTTTTCTGTCTCACAATAGGGGTGAGCAGCTTCCTCTTTCTTCACACGGGGAAGAAAAAGGAAGCAAGCAACGACCATGTGGCCCATTCAGTGGATGTTTTTATCACGCTGCTTTTCCTGCACACAGCAAGAAATTGCAACAAGTTTCGCTTCAATAAAAAAACCCTGATTTACCAGGTCTTATTTTGTCACAGAAAAAAGACCAGAAGGAGCAGGAGACACATGGGAGGTGGACGGCATCATCAAAAGGACCTGTGAAAAAACATGAGTGGCCAGTAACAAGCATGGGATAAAACACTCATCTGATAGTATATATTTGATGTGTATATTATATACATCAGTGAATGCTTAATTTTGTTGCTTTGATGGGTTGGTTGGTTTCCAAATGTGCTTTTAACCAGAACCCTAAGAATGCAACGGAATAGAAATATATAGAAGTTTAGAGTTTGCAGGATTTTAGAGTTAGAAGGGACCGTGGGGGGGGGGGGGTGTATATGCAAATTACATACAAAAGCTATAACAGAAATGTCAGTGTACATTTATGATTTATCTGTGTAGTTCCACACACAAAAATGGAGGGGGGACAGCAAATATGATTGTAAAGATACAGGTGAATATGCTTATACAGGTTGCTTATACATGCACGTGTATACAAAAGAATGCATAATACTCTGACATTTCACCACATAAGGATATGCACAAAGGCTTGCCTTGATAGCAGTTGTTCACATTTCCAAGACTGGGACTGCAGGGCAGTGTTAGGGCACCTGCATGGCATGCAGAAGGTCCCAAGTTCAATCCTCACTACCTCCAGCTAAAAGGACCATGGAGCAAATGATGGGAAAACATCTCAGCCTGAGACCTTGGAAAGACACAGAGTAGACAACACTGGGCTGGATGGACAAACCTGGTATATGACACATAATGGAAGAGCAGGAAGCATCCTGGAAAAAGGTAGGCAAGCCGATGTGAAGGATAGGTATAGTTGGCCACCTGCCAAGGGCCCATACCTCAGCAGGACCCCACTGACAAGAGCTCCCTGGAGCTGCTGCTCCTCTTCCTCACCATTGCAACCTCTTTGTTCACCTACCTCTTGCACTGGCCCAGACCATGGTGGTGGCAAGAAGGAGGAGCGAGAGAAGTGGCTGCCTGTTTACTCACTAGCTCTATGTCTGTCAAGCAAGCAAGTGGTAGCAATGATGAGAAGGAAGATGAAGATCAGGTAACAAGGCTGGGGAGAAGGTGGACTCACTGAAGGAGGGGCCCATTGAGGGTGTCTGGCCCAAGCATGGTCAAACCCCTGGAGCTGGCATTGAAGTTAGGCAGCATTTCCCCTAAGATCAGCATTCCCCAACCTGGTGCCCTTCGGATGGGTTGGACTTCAGACTCCATCTTTCCAAGCCAGCACGGCCATGCTCGCCATGGGAAGCCAAGCATGTACACTGCACCATGTGGGCTGGTTTGTACATACCCCTGTTGGTTTTGTGTGGACTGGCAGGGAAGGAGCACAAGCTGAAGCCAACTTTGGCCATGCTGAGGGCGAATTGCATGGAATGAACCAGGGGCTCTTACCCAGCTCAGGGAATGACAGGTGGATAAATTGTGGGACTTGTGTGCACCCAGGTTTTCCCCCTGTGGTTCTGTGGAGGTGTGCGCATACAATACCCTTCCCCCACTCCCCGGCCAAAGAACAGGATTACAAATCAGAAGGTTTCATAAGCCTGTGATCTGCATGTCCAGACTTTAATACCCACAAGTGTACTTCATTTCCCGTACAAGCACCTTTTGTTAAACCACAATTGTCAGTTCAGATAAACAATGGCGGCCTGTCATAAAACTGCATGGTGCACATGGAGGAGTGGGGCATATGTTTGTTTGAACTGGGTTGGGTTTTTTTTAAGGCATGCTAGTACACTTTTTATAGCATTACTGACAAAGCTATGTTTTACTGACAACATGAATTAATCTCCTGGGCTTGCTCATTCTGAACCACGCAGGCTTCAGCCGGTAAAATTCATTCTTTACCAAGAATCTGAGCTTTTATCGGGCTGATAAAAAAAGAAGGATTGTCACTGAGAAGAATGACTTTTATATGAATTAGAGAGAATGCTATATAAAAACTGACACAGGAAGTCAGTCCATTTGGAGGTGAGGTGAGCAAATGTTGCAAAAGACATTTCTAATTGCTCAGCTCTACAGTAAACGCTTGCGATGCCTGTCTGTTATCAGATAACATACAAGGTAAGGAGACTGAGAGCAGGCAGCGAAGATAAGGGGCGGGAAGGGGAGGCAGAGCAGCTCTTCTCCAGAAACCAGGTACTAAGAATCATGCAGATGAATGCAACATTTGGCGATGATCAGCCAATCAGCTTAGCAGGACAAACATTAACTCTTTCATGCCACAGTTCAGAATGATATTCATGGAGGTCTTTGCTACACCTGCTCTCACCTTTGCACAGAAAACACACCATGTACTTTGTGAGCTTGATGTCCGGGTTGAGCCAACAAACAAACCTGGGAGTCAGATGTGTGAGATGCATTGAAGCACTTCAGAGCCAGAAAGATCTTGTGCCACAGGAAAGGCCTCAGCCTCGATAGGATACCTTAGCTCTTCCTGCCCAGAAGGGTCCCAAAGCCAGCAGGGGTGGATGGGGCCAGTCCAGACTGAGAGACTTCATTGCCAGGAAGACCTTCCAAGCTGCAGTTATGATGGCTAACCACATGAGAGAGACACACAAACACACAAAGGATTCCTGGTTCTAATTCTGCCAGCTCCTGACATTTATTATTATTGATATATTACAAGAAAAATAAAAATAAGGATAATTAATATATCATAATGACTACAAAGGCTTGGACATTACTCTCACCGATGATGATGATGAAAATTATTAGTATTAACAACAATGGTAACAATTCTGTGCTAATGTCCTTTAAAATTTTCATGTATTTGATATGTTTTAATGTTTTAATATTGGAATATATTTTAAACTTTTGTATATTTCTATTCATAGGTTTTATGTATATGTTTTCAATTTTATAAGGCCCCCTTGAGGCCCAGGACTGGGCAAAAGGCAGGATACAAATAAATTTAATAATAATATAATATAATATAATATAATATAATATAATATAATATGGGAAATTCCTGGACCTTTTTGTGATCACGATAGTGAACAAATAATTATTTGAGATATTTATAGTAGGCATGTGCTCCGCTCCGATTAGAACCGGAGAATCAGAAGCGAATTGGCCTGCTCCGCCTTGCCCAGAGGTGGAGTAGAAGCGGACCGCGGACCCCTAGAAGCAAGGTGAAGAGAAGCGCCCATTTTCGAAGCGATCCTCTTTCCGCGGACCAATCCGATCGCCATTTTGAAAAATTTCACCCATTGGATTGCATTGCGGAAAAGAAAAGGGGATAACTGTGTTGTTTTTGAAGCTATCTTTCTGAAACTTCTTGTGCTTAGAGAGTCATGGCTGGGGGTCATTTTGAGCCTACTCTCAGCTCTCTGAGTGGTGTGGTTCGCTTGCTAGAATTTTTTTAAAAGTAGGGTAAAGGGGGGAAAAAGATTACCTTTTTGATTGCTGAGGGGCAGAGTCAACTCCCGGTCATGATCACATGATCCCAAAGTTGGAGGAGGGGATAGGCAAAACGGGTAACTTGGGATTCTGGGAAACTTCTCTTTCTACTCTGAACGGAGTTTTACCAGTGTTTTTTTAAAACAGTAGCTCCACCAAATGCACAAACACAACCTGAAATCATACTAACAGATAGGAAACACGCAGCAGTGCTACCCACCCTAACTTTGGGGAACAACTGAATACATGTGGTGCAAGGGGATGAGCTCCCCTAGGGCATGTGGACGTGCCCTCACTCTCCTGTACTTGGAGGGCCATCAGAGCCCTCCAAAGAGTAACCCAGTGAAGCAATGCCTATCATGAGTTGAAGTGAGCGTTTGCTTCTTAAAGACTTGTACCTAGAGAGGACCAGTCAAATTGGCAGATGCTTCCCCCTTTGGGCATGTCCACCTCCCCCCCTCTTACTGGTAAAAGACAGATATTGCCTTTTTAAAAAAGTTCTTCTTGTTGTTTATTCAGCAACACTGCTGCTTTTAATTCCACCCCTCCTTTGTTTATTTATTTATTTATTTATTTATTCCATTTTATATGCATTACTGGCTTATCCTTGGCTCACTTCCTTATGCCCCCAGAAATGTCTGCTGCCTGCCTGCCTTCCCTCCCTCCTCCCCTGCCCGCCTCGCAGGGATGGTTTGTGTCTGGCTTTGACTCAGGGGAGAAGTCCTTCCTGCGCTCAATTAGACTTTTGGAAGTTCCAAATCCATTTTTCAAGTGTGGAAGAAGATTCATATTTAGGTTGATCTCTACTCCCCATTTCATGGCATCTTGGGATTTCCTTTGAAATGGCCCCATTGAGCTGTCTGCAGGTTTAAGCTCCGCCAAAAATCAGGGGATGATGGGATTGCCTTGTACCTTGGCATGATTTTGGGTCTAGATGGCATCTGTGAGTGTGCCCACTTCCCTTTTTTTTAACTGTCCAAATGTCAAAGAACAGTCCACGTCTGCAAATGGGGTGCCCGATTTTCATAAATTCCCCAAAAATCAGGGGATGATGGGACTGCCTTGAGTGTTGGTGTGCATGTGTATCCCTGGATAAGCTATCATGGTGATAAGTTTGAGGTTTTTAATGTGCAAATTGACGGAGCTATCGAATGGGGTGTGAATGGGGTGCCCGATTTTCATAAATTCCCCAAAAATCAGGGGATGATGGGACTGCCTTGAGTCTTGGCATGCATATGTATCCCTGGATAAGCTATCATGGTGGTGAGTTTGAGGTTTTTAACATGCAAATTGATGGAGCTATCAAAAGGGGTGTGAATGGGGTGCCCAATTTTCATAAATTCCCCAAAAATCAGGGGATGATGGGACTGCTTTGAGTCTTGGTGTGCATGTGTATCCCTGGATAAGCTATCATGGTGGCAAGTTTGAGGTTTCTAACATGCAAATTGACGGAGCTATTGAAAAGGGTGTGAATGGGGTGCCCGATTTTCATAAATTCCCCAAAAATCAGGGGATGATGGGATTGCCTTGAGTCTTGGCATGCGTGTATATACATCCATGAGGTGTCATGGTGCCAAACTTGAGGTTTCTAACTTTAACAGAAAAAAGTTGTATACTTTTTTAGCTTAATGCAAGCCTATGGGGGGGGGGGAAACGGAGCTCCGATCCGGATCCGGAGCTCCGCAGAGAAGCGGAGCGGACATAGGTGGAGCGGGGGCAGAGCGAAGTAGCTCGATCTGCAAATCGCGGATCTGGAAGAGAAGCGGATCGGGGGGTCCGTGCACACCACTAATTTATAGCAAAGTACCAAAGGAAAATTATCTCAAAGGAATTTACAATGTAGCAGTTAGGCAAGTAGTGTCAAAACTAGGTTGGGCAATCCCCCATCTCCAAAAGACAATTGACTTGCATCATACCTTTGATTGACCTGGATTAGTTTGTATTTCATTTCCCCTAGTGGCTGGAGATTTCAACCCTGAATGGGCAAAACAAGCTACACATGACAGTAAAGGCCAGTGTTCTGCTTGTTGTGATCACCCTTGTGTTAGGACTGTTGGAGCCATTTCTCCGCATAGTTCTCTGCAGGTCAGCCCAGGTGATCTGAGGGGAGGGGTGGAGAGGGGGTGGAATTGTTGCCTCCAAGTGAGGTCATCAGAGAGATTCTTTTCTTATCATGACAACAAAATCCTGGCCCTAAGACTTTCTTATCACTTTAGCAACCTGCTAGAGGTCCTGTTCTGAATAATGGACAGTTAACTGTGTTCCATGGTGTTGTGTGTTGTGTGGATTTTTCCCTATTATTGTTGCTGCTCTGACAAAAAGTCCCAGCTGCACTCCACAATGTCCCCGCTCTACTAGTGGTGAGGCCTATGTGCAAGTCTGCCTACTAACCTTATGCATTTTTCCCGAAGCCTCTGTGTGGATCTGCCCCAAGGCATTTTAGAGTCCTAGTTCTAGATTTTTATGGCTGCTTTATCTATTCCTGCACTATTTGTTGTTTTGCCCTGTATTTTGTTGTTTAAAATATTTGCATTGTATGTTATATTTTTCTAAATACATGCATGGCATTTTAGTGTTTTAACTATTTGTAATCCACTCAGAGAATATTAATTATTGGGCAGTTTAAAATATAATGGATTCAAATAAAATAAAATAAAAATCTAAGGCCTTAGCTAGGCCTACCAGATAATCCTAGATGGAGGAGGGGAGATCTCACCCTCGTTTACACGTAAGGTGCAGCGACCTCCGGAAGAGAGGCATCGTGCCCGCCATATTTTTTTTTAAAGAAGATGGAGCGCACAAATGCTCGTGCGCAAAGGTAAGGCTTTTTTTCCTTTTTTTTTTTTTAAAGTCATTATCCCGCTCCCCCCAAACTACCCCCGATGGGCGCGGCTCCTGGCTCCGTGCGAGTAAACCAGCGGAAACGGGCCACACGCTCCACAGTCTCAGGCTCAGCCCAAGACCGCAAAAAAAGCAAGCCCAAAGTGTAGGGCTGTTTCCCGGGGCCAGGGAGGGATGATCCCTCACTGATCCCAGGATCCCTTGTGCGTCATGTGGATGCACAGGGATGATCCCAGGGTTTGCCCCGGGATAAACACTGGTCTAGCTAAGGCCTAGAAGACAACAAGGGTATTATATTGCCCTCCCCACCACACCACACCCTTTTCCCACTAGAAACACCAGTGGTCTCTTGCAGAAAGAACATAACACTTGCTTCTAAAAGTGTATATTTTATGTCCCAAATGAAAGTTTGGCAGCATTCAGATCTAATTGAGTAAACCGATGTTATGCATTTTAAAACTGACTCCAGAACTTTATGATTTCCTACAGCATTTATTTATTTATTTATTTATTTATTTATTTGTCCCCTGCCCTCAGCTACTTTGCAAAGGGCCTCTCCCCTTTAGCATCTCAGAGTGGCCCCTTCTGCCGGGAAATCCATTAAACACTTTGAGAACGGTGGCTGTAATAAGATAACCGACTGACACCTTCTCACAGAGTAAAAGGGTCTTCTTTATCAATAGCAACGGGCATGAAGAAAAATCCTTCCCAGTGTGGACTGGATGGAAGCTCTGGTTTTTGAGATATTGAGGCAGCTGCTCCTTTATGGGAGACAGGGAGAGATTTGGACGGAAAAGTTGATGGAGAAAGGGACATTCCTTTAAACTGGAGACAGCTGAAAGGGGGAAAAGGAGGCACAGGATGGCTAGACAATAGGAAGGTCAGAGCTAATGAGTTAAAAATATACATGCCCTCTCTCCAGTTTGATTCTGTTTCCTGGAAGAAGTTTTATTTTATTGCTGCTGAAAGGCTGAAAACTCTATGAAGCCTTTGCCAGCTGGAATAGCCTCTTTGCACCTGTCTTTTTGTTTACACAAATCCCTTCTCTAATAGAGCTAATCACTGAGCTTTGATAAATTTGCCAGGGCCCCTGATAGGAGCTCCATTCTAGTCCTCAGTGCTAAACAAACAGACCATTGTCTCCATCCGGCAAGCCAGCTTGTTAATAGTTAAACTGGGGGGGGTAAGTGGGAGAGGGAATGGGGGGCACCCCCATGCAGGATGAAGCATCAGAGAGTCGGACTGTGAACCGTCAGCTTGTTTATGCAATTTTATGATGAATACATTGAAATGCGGATATTTTGCTCATCTGCTGGCATGGTGCACAGAGCAGAATCTGGTGCAAAAATTGGCTTCCTGTGAATCTGATTATTCAGCTTAAAAAAAAAAAGGAGACAAGATTCCTGTCCTTCTGGCTTCCAATGGGAAATACAGAAATGTTTAGGCAACGTCTAGTGAGGTCTCAAGAGCATGGGACAAAGGTTCCAGTGTGACCGAGGGGGCGGGCAGGCTTCACTACCCTATGCAGCTGCCCTTGGCCCATGTCCCTCTCCCCTGTTTTCCACCCCAACTCATGCCCTCCTCTCCAATTCCTGCCTTGGAGAGCACCAGCTCCTTGGCAAAATATTCTGGATTCTCTGAGAATGCCAAGATTGCCCTCAGAAAACAGTCAACAAAATGTTTTATATAAATGGGACAATTTGCAGAGCTCATTTGCACCAGCCTTCGCTAGACTAGGAGATCTCCAGATGTGTTGGAATAGAAATCCCATCATCCCCCAGCCAGCATGAAGAAGGCTGAATTTGTTCCTGTTTACTAAATTAGTGGTGCTGGCAGGGGGAAGAGGACAGAGGTATCACCAGTCATCTTGCCTGCTACCCGCCACCCACCACCCACTTTTCTCTAGTACTCAGATGTGATGAGCACCCAGCAGCCTCTAGGAGAACCACCATTTTAATTGCAAGGGACTGCTTAATTCTTAGTAGATTGGTTCTCCTAGAGGCTGCTGGCTGGGGGATGATGGGATTTCTATTCCAACACATCTGGAGATCTCCTAGTCTAGCGAAGGCTGGTGCAAATGAGCTCTGCAAATTGTCCCATTTATATAAAACATTTTGGAAGTGTTTCCAGGGAAGTGGGCTACGATTGTCAGGAAAATTTAAAGGCATACTTTCCCTAATTGGCAGGCCCACCATCAGAACCTGGCATCCTTGGGCAGCTGCTAGGGTCCCAGCAGTCTGGTATGACCCACTGCTTATGCCTGCCTTATTTGCCAACAACCCCACCCTTTAACTGGCATTCCAATGTGATGAGCACCCAACTGGCTCTGGGAGAACCACCATTTTAATTTCCACAGTACCTCAATGCAGTACCACTTGGGAGCATTTTGGGACATTTAAATGGTGCTACCCTACCACCTCCTGTGTGGGCTACCACAGAGAAGACACCAATGTAGAAGGGGGCCACAAGAGATACTTTGCATAGAACCCCTTAAAACCTGCATCCTGCCCTGCTAACTTATGCCTCAGCAGGCAAGGGATAACCTATGTGCACCTTTCCCCCCACCCGTATAAGGTGGGGCTTCTACACTTATCTACTTGCACATGGGTACCTCATCCTTCCATTTCAAATAGCAAAATGTGACACCTATCCTCAAGAAGTCACTCTAACCTGACTTCTTAAAACACAGGTGAGGGCACAATGTGACCAAACAGAACTGTCCTTCAATTTTGTGTTTAGTTTGGTTTAGGATAATTAGGGGATATTATGGAGTTAAAGTGTGCGTGTGCGTGTGTGTGTGCGTGTGCGTGTGCTACTCAGTTTCAGCCAAAAAAATTATCGTTAGAATGTAAAGGCCAGAAAGTTTATCCAGGAAGCCAAAAGGTTATAAAATTTAACAAAAGGTCAGAGGAACAGAGAGAGAAAGTTTTAAACTCTGGAAGTAGAAAAAGAAAAAAGAAAGAGGGAGAAATAAGCAAGAAGAGAAAGAAGGCAAGCAGGCAGGCAAGAAGGCAGGCAGATAGGCTAGAGTTGCTGGAATTAGGCAACAGAACCAAAGGTAGTAAGATGTTGCTTGGACCCTATTGCTCCTTTTTGTGAGTGAGTGTGTGTGTGTGTTGTGTGTTGTGTATGAGCGTGCCTCCATTCAGATTTTAAATCTTTTTTCTATTGATATTTTTCTTTAGTAAAATTTAATCCTTTTTGTTTGAAGTTTTGTGCTCACTTTTTTATGTTAACAGCCCCACATTGAACAGCCAACCCCCACACTACCTAAAGTAGATACATGAGACCAAGAGAGTTTTCATGCTGGTTTGATTGAAGCAGCCAGAGAAATAAGAACACAAGAAGAGCCCTGCTGGATCAGACCAAGGGTCCATCTAGTCCAGCATTCTGTTCACACAGTGGCCAACCAGCTGCCCACAGGAAACCCACAAACAGAACATGAGTGGAGCAGCACCCTCCCACCCATGTTCCCCAGCAACTGATGTACGCAGGCTTACTGCCTTTGATTCTGGAGAGTTCCACTTGGTGGCAGTGTAAAGATCTCAGGAAAGGAACAACAACAACAAAAATAGGGTGGGCACTTGATCTTCCCTCATTTGCCTTCCATACGTAGAACAGGTTATTGCCAATTCATGACACACACAAACAGAGGTGCTAGGAGGTGAAGGCTCAATCCTGCGGGGTCCTTATCTGCCAGTGAATCTTCTCATGAGAATGTGCTCTGGCTTGCTTCTGGAAACAGCAGGCTGGGTATCCTTGTCCACAAATAATTTCTGTACTGTTCACTGTGCATGAGGATTGGGCAGGTACAGAGCCACACAAGAACACACTGAAAGAAAGGAAAGTACTTCTTCACACAACACCCAATTGATCTATGGTATTCATGACCACTAACATAGCTGGCTTTAAAGGGGGATTAGACAAATTCATAGGGTTTGGTCTATCAATGACTATTAGTTGTGATGGCTATGTGGAACCCTGTGTAGGATCTACACTACTGCGTTATGATGGCATTGAAGTGCACTGACAGTTGTTGGGGTCCATGATTCATTTCATATGCTATTTTCAAATTGCTTTCAAAGTGTGATATCCTGCTTGGTATAGATCTGGCCCTGGTGTTCAGAGGCAGTGTACTGGTGAATAGCAGCCATTGGGGACAGCTATTGTCTTCCAGCCCTGCTTGTGAACTTCCTGGATGCATCTGGTTAACCATTCTCTGGGAAGCAGGATACTGGACACAAGGCACAATCCTATGCATGTTTAGGCAGAATAAAAGTGCTACAAGTCCTAGCATTCCTCAGCAAGCATGGCTGACTGATGCATGCTGGGAGTTGTAGGACTTTTTTCTGTCTAAATATGCATAGCATTTCACCTTAAATGGATCAATTGGTCTGGTCCAGGATGGCTGTTTTTGTAAATTTTGTTTTATTTTACTGTTTTCTTGCTTGTACCCCACTTTAGAATTAAGTTCTAATAAAAAGCAGGTAAGAAATATTTTAAATAAATAAATAAATTTCATTCTTGTGAGAAGGAAGAGTAAGTTGCTTCTCACCTTCATTTTGTAGTCGTACTTAGGAAATGAATTAGACTTGTGTTGGAATCACATCGGATATAACCCACTTTCTCGCAAGAACATTTCCCATTTTTTCCCAAGGAAGAAAAGATGTACCATTTATAGTCTTGGCAAAATGGCATATGAACATTTGTTAACCCTTTCTCACTCTGCCAGGAGTCAGGAGCCTGCAGCTCTCCAGATGTTGTTAGACACCAGCTCCCATAAACCCAATCAGCATGGCCAATAATTATGGATGTTGGAAGCTGTAGTCCAAGAACATTTGGAGGGCCACAGGTTCCCCAACCCTGTACTACACCATTTTCCCAGTTTAAATCACCCCCTCCAAAGCTGCTATTTGTCCCACAGGGAAATATATACAGACACCATATAATGCATGTTTTCTTCCATGGGTCAATCAGCAGCTTCAGGGGGGATTTAAATCAGGAAAATGGCATGGGGGTGTTGCCTCTCCCTACCCTGTACAATGGCCCTAATCCAACTCCACACACACACAAACAGAGAGAGACAGAGAGAGAGAGAGAGACAGAGAGAGATTAATCTTTTAAAAAGTGGGGATCCAATAATGGTTTATATTTAGTTTGGCATGTTGAACAGGCCTCTCTCTTGTGTGAAAGGAAAGGGTGATCTCTTCTGAGACAGTGCCTACCACCTGCAATTATGATGAATGTATTATCTGCTCCCCGTTTAATCAGGGGCATCTTTTTAATTGCTCAGAAGATCGTTTAATTCATAACTCAAACCCAGTAATTGACTACACGCTGCAATCCTATATCACAATCGCATGCAGATGTTGTGTA
Source organism: Elgaria multicarinata webbii (assembly GCF_023053635.1). Lineage (NCBI taxonomy): Eukaryota > Metazoa > Chordata > Lepidosauria > Squamata > Anguidae > Elgaria > Elgaria multicarinata. The sequence goes on from NC_086172.1 coordinate 90,407,591, forward strand.
CAGATTATATAGGGCCATTAGTTCCCTGGAAGAAAAGTGCCATGTGCGAATCAGCCCTTGGGTGAAAGTCACCAAGATATGACAAGCAACGGAGGCTGTTCCTTTGCTATCTCTTGCAAGAGATGTTTATTGCTCTGAGTCTTCAGGGTTTGAATCTTTTGCATGGATGCTCTCATCCCTTCCAGAGACAGGGGTTTCAGATAATTGGAGCCTAAGGTGGTGATTGCAGCAAATAGAGTCTCTATTTTCCTTCTCCACCCTCAGCAGCCTCTCCCATCTGATCAAAACCTTTGGAGAGCAACACAATAAACCATTTTTTCTTCTCTTTTTATTTAAGTAGTTCACCCTGCCATTGCATTAAAAATATCCAAGGCAGCTTACAATGATATTAAAGGGGGGATAACAAAATCCCATGAAAGCCAACGTTATAAAATATGTACAATGAGAAAAGAACCAAATAAACAACAGTGGAAGTAATAAAACCAGCAGGGCCACCAACAATTTAAAATATAGCAGCAATAAAAGATATCTCAAGCATGTTTATTTTCCAGTTACCTTTATTGAGGTTTTCAGCAGACAAATAAATAATTGGGGGGGTGGGGTGGAAACATGAACTCTGCTGGATCACACCAAAGGCCTATCTAGTCCAATATTCTGCTTTCAGAGTGGCAAACCAGACACCTACAGTATGTGAAGCCCAAAAGTAGGACATGAGTACAGTAGCACTCAGTAATCAGTTTACATTGTAGGTAGAACTGATTCACATTTGAATCAACTGTGAACCAATCACAATTAGTTTGTATATTTTTGTACACCTTCCGCCTCTTGTATTCATTTTTGTGCACAATTTTCCATAAAATTGTGCACAATTTTCCATTTTTACACATTTTTGATTAGTGAACTACATTGCACAATTTGGAGAAGTGCATAAATGGAAAGATAACTGTATTCTGGTTCGCACTTGCTTGGGAAATATGAGATAGGTCAGTACATATTAAAATGTGAAGCAAACAAATTTCTCCCCTATCCCTACTCTCTGCAGAAATTAAGAACTGAAAGCTTTGTCAATTTCACTTTTTTATTTTTAAGGTTATTAAAAAATATGTATTGGTGAATTTTTTTTTTAAAAAAAAAAAGTTTTAAAAACATAGAACATCAATAAAGATGCCCTATCCCCCCCCCCTTTTCACCACTTTAGCCTTTCCAAGAGAGGAAATGAAAATAAAAACTTGTAGGCCACTAGAAAAAGCAAATAGTGATTGACACCGCTATAGCAAATAATTTCCAACCAGTCCCCTGAGATCCTATTCTTGGGCGAGATGCTGGAACATATGATGGTTTCACAACACCAGGGATTTCTTGATGATGCAGGTTAGCTAGATCCACTTCAATCTGGCTTAAGGCCCAGTTATGGTACAGAGACTGCTTTGGTTACCTTGGGGTGGGGGGACAATCTGTGCTAGGAACTGGGCAGGGGGAGTGTGTCCCTGTTGATTTTGCTGGACCTTTGGGCAGATTTCAATACACTTACCATGATATCTTTCTGAGCATCTGTCTGAGATGGGACTGAGAGGAACTGTTATAGAGTGGCTCTGATCCTTCTTGGAGGGGCCATCTCAGAAGGTGGTGCTGGGGGATTCCTGTTCAATGCCATGGCTGTTGGCCTGTGGTATCCCTCTGGATTCAATCTTCTCCCCTATGCTATTTAACATATACATGAAACCACAGGGATTGTCCAGAGTTTGGGGGTTTGGTCCCACCAGTATGCTAATGGCACCCAACCCTATTTATCCTTTCCATCCAAAACCAATAAAGCTGTTCTAGTTCTAAATCAGTGCCTGATATACATTAGCAGTGGACCGGATGAAAGCAAGCAAACTAAAGCTTAATCCAGACAAGACAGAGGTGCTCCTGGTTAGTCAAAAGGTAGATCAGGGGATAGGAATTCAGACTGTGCTGGATGGGTTTACACTTCTGCTGAAGACTCAGGCTTGCAATTTGGATGTACTCCTGAACTCGGCCTTGAACCTGGATGCCCAGGTTTGGTTTCAGTGGTAGACAGATGTGCATTGGCACAGTTGAGGCTAGTAGTGCGCAATCTGCCCCCTTCCTAGAGATGGCCCACAGTCACACATGCCTTAGTTATATCCTGTTTGGACTATTGTAACCCACTCTATGTAGGGTTGCCATTGAAAACTGTTCAGAAACTTCAGCTGGTCCAGAATCCTGTGGCCAGACTATTGACCGCAACTGGTTACTGGGATCACACCACTCCCTTCTTACAACAGCTTCACTAGCTACCAGTCTGTTTCTGGGCAGAATTCAAAGTTCTGGTTATGACCTATAGGGCTTGGGACCAGGCTACCTGAAAGACTGCTTTCTCCCATATGAGCTTGCCTGGCCCTTAAAATCTTCTGGAGAGGCCCTTCGTTGGGGACCACTGCCTTCAGAGACATGTTTGGAGGCAACGTGAAAGAGGGCATAGTCGGTGGTTGTACCCAGGCTGTGGAACTCCCTGCTGAGGGAGCCTAGGTTCTCTTCCCCTCTGCTGCCCTTCTGCTGGCAGGCAAACACCTTTATTCAAGGCAGCTTTTGAGGTGTTAGCAGGTCTGTTGGGTTGGAAGCTCTTTTTTATTTATTATTGCATTTATATCCTTCCTTTTTTCCTCCAAGGAGCCCAAGGCGACATACATAATCCTCTTCCTCTCCATTTTTATCCTCACCACAACCACCCTATGAGGTAGGTTGGGCTGAGAGTCTGTGACTGCAACTTCTGCCCCTTCTGGCCTTCCTTGCACCGCAACCCACTCACGCCAGAAAAAGTCTGGTTTCTGCTCTCTCCTGCCGGACTGAATGGGCCTCGTTACTTCCTGTTTTCAGGAAGCAACGGTGGAGCAATGACAGAAAAGCAACATGAGCCGTGCGTTTCTACTTAGATGTGATGGGGCTCACAGTCACAGCACTGTATTTATTTATTTATTTATTATTATTATTATTATTATTATTATTATTATTTATTTATTTATTTATTACATTTCTATACCGCCCAATAGCCGGAGCTCTCTGGGCGGTTCACTGTATTTGCAATACAGGCCAGGCCATAGATGTATTATGTAGACCAAGGCCAGGTCTACACAAAGCAGGATAAAACACAATGAAAGCCGTTTGAAAACGGTATATGGAATATGTCATGGGCCCCAACCATTGTCAGCATGCTTCAATACCATTATAAAGCAAGAGTGTAGATTCTGCCCATGGAAGAACAGACTTCAGACTTTCAGGATCTACTTTGGTTTTTACTAGAACCTTAAAATCCACCAAGTAGAGCGAGATGCCAAAGGCATACACTTAGAATTGAAGAATTCTGAGCCCAGGAACTTGTTTTGAGTAGCAGAACTAAATGGAGTGGTGCACTGTAGTGGTTAGGGTCTTGGAATGGGACCTGGAAGATCCAGGGTCTAGTCCTCCTTCAGACACAAAGCTCACTGGGTGACTTTGGGCCAGTCACTCACTGATTCTCAGCCTAACTTACCTCACAGGATAAAACATAATGGAGGGTCAGGTACGCTATCTGGTACTCCTCGAGGGAAAGGCAAGATATAAATATAATAAGTACATACAGATGTTCACAGCCCTTCCACGCAAAATTCCACACCATGTTACCTTGAGCTTTCTTCATTTCAGCAGTATAATTTCAGGCAGGTACTATTTAACATTTCAGAATAAGAAATCCTTTCTCATCTACTGCAGATTACTTAAGAGTTCTGTCCAGCCCCTGATCTCGACTATTCCTACTCCGGATTTCCAGGAGCCAGGGAAGCAGAACAGACCAAGTAAAACACACACACACACACACACACACACACACCAGCCTACATGGGAGGCTACAGTATTCCAGCCAATACAATATTCCTTCACTCCAATAAAATACTTCACTCCAATGATCCCCTGCTGCTTCGCCAAACAATTAATATCAATGTACAGAGGCAGCAGGTGCTCCTGGCTCGATGCTTCTCTCTTTTTTCTCCCCCCCCCTCCCTCCCTCTTTTTTCCCCTTGCTTTTATTTTTGGGCTTTTTTTGTTTACAAAGCACTCCTTGAAGATCATTTGTGTTGAAATCTTTCTTGGCTCTTTTTTCTTTCTCCCCCGCCCCCCATCTTATTAACATTCTCTGGGCCAGTTTTAGTACCCTGAGGGCTCCCTGTGACAAGCCCGACTTGCACAGTCTGCAAAGTGAACTGGAGCCTGAGCCAGAGACATTGAGGGAGAGAGAGAGAGAGAGAGAGAGAGGGAGAGAGAGAGAGAGAGAGAGAGAGAGAGAGAGAGAGAGAGAGAGAGATTTCCCCCTCCCTGCAGGAGCCTGCAGGGTGAACAACAGCAGCAGCAGCTCATAGTCAACCTTACAGTGAAGAATGGGGACTCTTCCAGTAAACCTCTTCTCTCACTCCTTTTGTCACTTGCCTTGGAGAAGCGCTCTCTGCACCATTGTCCAGAGGCGGTGTCAGCCCTACGCCCCTGACCCCATCATTTCCATTTGAAAAGCAGAATTAATGCCAAAGAAACTCCCAGAGTCATGTTTAACTCTCCATCTTCATAACTCATGTCCTTCAGCAAGCCTTCCTGTATCCTTTCTCTTTCCATCGATTTACTCCCAACACTGAAACTGTACATTTTCCCCCTCTCCCCGCCCTACCAATCTGGCATTTTACTCTTTCTGCACCTAAATTACCCTCTTTTCCCTTTTACTCCATTCACGCTGGCTTTACTCCGATGTTTGGTTCACGCTATTGTGCCTTTCTTTCGCTTGGTGTGTTTGTAGCAAGCTTGCCCATATTACAAGGCATATTCTAAACGACTCCACACCTTGTGGGTCAGTAGTTTCTGCCTAGCAACTTTAAGTTCATTGTTCTTCTTTCAAAGAGAGTTTAGGGAACCCACAGCAAAGCAGACAAAAGTAGCCATTCTAGCTGCATCTCTATGCTCCAGGAGGACTGGAAGCGGAGCTTTGAGATCCAGACCTCAAAATCCAGGCGTTTTTTTTTTAATTTCACACCTCCGTTATGACACGCTGTTTAAAATATCCTCTTGAGCAGCTCCATGCATATGTCAGCTGTGGCTGTGAAATGGGCCTTTTCAAAAACACTGTTTTAAAATGAAAATTAACTAAAGACAATGCCAGCCATCTAATCAGGGAACACATTAAAACACTCTGGCAGCATCTGACCATCAACTTGTTATAAAACATGGCAAGAGACAGATACCTTTAGAAACACAAACAAGTGGATGAAATAACTGATCACACATCAACAGAGAATGGAAAACCATCAAGGAAAGAGACTATTTGGGGCCTTCTAACATATAAGCATGATTCTTTACATTACAGCCTATATGATACTGTTTTGGGATTCAGTGGACAACGTGGGCTTTCAGCACTCAAAGGTCCATCTGATGAGCGTTTTATTGCACGCTCATTACTGGGCACCCACGGAGTTTGCTCAGGTCCCTCACATGACATTGTCTGCCTCCCACACCCCTTCCGCCCTTCCTTGCGTGACAAAATAACCCTCATTAAGTTCGTTTTTTTTCAAAACTCAGAATTGCTGCTCTCTTCTGCTGTGTGCAGGAGAAGCAGCACCATTAGAACAGCAGACTCAATGGGCTTGTGCTCATTGTGTACTTCCTCTTTTGAAAGAGGAAGTAACTGAGAAACAAAAACGAAGCGAAGGTAGGGAGCATGTTAACCCCCGGTGTGATAGAGCTTTCAGTCACCCAAGAACACATGCTCATATTAATGTGGCTCTAAGTGACTATATGAAAAGGAGGACAGGGCTCCTGTATCTTTAACAACAGTTGTATAGAAAAAAGGGAATTTCAGCGGGTGTTATTTGTATGCATGCAGCACTTGGTGAGATTCCCTCTTCATCGCAGCAGTTAATGCTGCGGGAACCCTGCCCTCTTTTGTATCTGGTCACGCTAGGCAGGGCACCTGCAGCTTTAACTGTTGTGATGAAGAGGGAATTTCAACAGCTGCTGCATGTATACAAATGACACCCGCTGAAATGACTTTTTCAATACAACTGTTAAAGATACAGGAGCCCTGTCCTCCTTTCCATATGGTCACCCTACTTCAAGCAATTCACAAGAAGATTAATTAAGAGTACAATCCTATGAATGTTTAAACAGGAAAATGTCCTAAAATTCCCAGCATTCCCCAGCCAACCAAGTTGTAGGACACTTTTCTGTCTAAAAACATGCATGTTTGCACCCTACAGATTGGACCCCAAATAAGTCCTACAACTCCCAGCATTCCCCAACCAGCATAGCTGCCCGAAGGATGCTGGGAGTTGCAGGGCTTATTTCTCTCTAAATGTGCGTAGGATTGCAGCCTTAAAATAATCTCTCTCTCTCTCTCTCTCTCTCTCTCTCTCTTTCTCTCTCTCTCTCTATATATATGCATCATAATAAATACAATAGCAAATAACATGGATTTGCCTGTGGTGAACATCTGAACCTGCCTTGCACTGTGTCTGACAATCTCATCTAGTCCAGGATTCTCTACTATAATTGGCAGCTGTTCGTCAGGATCTCAGGTACTAGATCTTCCCCACCCTTGCTAACTGAAGTCCTTTAAAAAGAAAAGAAAAAGGTCCACTGGTAACAGCTAATAGATTCTGATGGACTCATGCTAATGTGCAGCACCTTAGTTGATTCCCAAGCTGGGCAACCTTGGGCCCTCCAGATGTTTTGGCCTACATTTCCCATCAGCTCTAGCCAACATAGCCAATGGTGAGGGATTCTGGGAGTTATAGGCCAAAATCCTGGAGGGCCTCAAATTGCCTATCCCTGTTTTACTCAGGTGACTTCATTTTAGTTATCCATTTCCTTTTCTAATCTTTATTTATTGTAATTTGCCCACCCTTCTTTCCTGGTGGAACTCCAGGTGGCATACATGGAGAATCCCAGGTAGTCTCCTCTCCAGGCACTGACAAGACTGAGATCTGCTTAGTTTAAGTACGGTGGCTTTGTCAGGTGCCTTCAACCTGTGCCCTGATAAGCAGTGCTCAACTCTCGAGACGGTGTGCTTCCTGATAACGTAATCTCAGATGGTAGGCTTCACCTCCCTTCCCACCAATCTTCTCAATCTTTGTGTCTTTAAACAGCACCTGGAGCCATGCGTAACCATCTCAGAGCACACTCCTTGTCAAATCGTATTGCCTACGCAAAGCACACACCGCAACCAGTCCAGGCTGAATAGTTTCCGATGGCAAGTTCAACAGGGCCCTGAGATGTTACATGTGCAGAAGAGACATCTCAGATCACAGCAGGGGAGAATTTTGTAGAAGGCAGCTCAAAACATCCATTTTCCATAGGGTTTATTTTCCTCCTCTCCTCCTTCTTTAAAAAGATGCAAACCTATGCTTCAAGGAGCCATTCTTTGATCAGGATTTTTGTGCATAAAACACAAGGGTGGGGAACCTCTTTCAGACCAAAGCCCAAATTCAATTTCAGAAGCTCGGGGAGGGGGGACACACATCCCACTGGTGAGCGGAGCCAAAAGCAAAGAGGGTGGGGCAAAAAACAAAAATAAATTGTGGCTTGAAGCATACTGTAGCTTCAAGCTCTTAACTAAACTTTAGGAGAGGCATTTCACACTTTTAGAAAGGATGTGGGTGGCTGTGACTGCAGGTCCATGTGGAGGGCTGAACTGGGATCATAGGCCGGGGGAGGTGGGCAGTTCCACTCCCAGGCCTGAGGTTTCCCATTGTTAATATCGAAGAGCCGATTATTTGGGGAGTATGACATGCCCAGGATTTTAAAAATCATCCTATTAAGGATCCCCACCCTTAGGACAAGTAGCTGGTCTGAATACTTTCCCGACATCCAAACTAAAACAGGCTGTTCTGACGCTTGTTTTGAGATTCCGTTGAGTTAACATGTATATGGAGCCAATTGCCTCCTGCTATTAATGTGTGTCAATTAGAAGGGGAAGCCAAGCACTTGGTGAGATTAGGGGCTCATCCACACCAAGCAGGATATTCCACTATGAAAGTGATATATGAAAGGCAGGAACCACACTACTGCTTTATGGTGATATTGAAGTACACTGACAACTGTTGGGGCCCATGACACATACCATATACCACTTTCATAGTGCTATATCCTGCTTGGTGTAGATGTGTCATGGGCCCCAAGAGTTGTAAGTGCACTTCAGTATCACCATAAAGCAGTAGTGTAGCTCCTGCAGTGCACTTCAATACTGATATGAAGCAGTAGTGTGGCTCCTGCCTTTTATATACCGCTTTCATACCACTTTCAGAAATGGAATATCCTGCTTGGTGTAGTTAAGCCCTGGATCAGGTGTTGGACTTTGACAGGGAAGGCCTGGATTTATATCACTGCATGGCCATTAAGCTCCCTGGGTTGCTGTGGGCTATCGCTGAGCCCAACTCACTTTACTAGGCATGGTGCCAAGCTCTTTTGGAAAAGGGCAGGATTATAGAGACCGACAAACTGAAAAGATTTTGGTCAGATGGCACCTCAGATAAGAAAGATTACTTTCATCTGGATTCTTCTACTCCCAATCCTGCACTTATTTATTTATTTATTGACAACATTTGTATACTGCTCCATATCTAAAACAGATTCGAGTTTGGTGAACATAAGAGATAAAATAGTAAAAAGATTAAAAGTTTAAGCCTTAGCTAGACCTCAGGTTTATCGCAGGATCGTCGTAAACGACACACAGGATATCCCAGGAGCAGGCAGGGATGACCCCGGGAGGATCCCGGGATAAACCTTAGGTCTAGCTAAGGCCTAAGACACCATATTAAAATTATTCTTTTTAAAAAATAAAATGCCAATAGAAACCATGGCTGTCAGTCAAGGAACACTTCCTGGAATAGAGCTGTTTTCAGGAGGCACTGGAAGCAACACAGTGTTGGCCCCTGCCTGACCTCCAGGGGCAGGGAGTTCCACAGAAAGGGGGCCACCATGCTGAAGGTTCTTCTGAAGGTGGACTCCAATTGGGGCATAGGTCCATGCGGAACCATCAGGAGCATGCCCTCTGATGGCCTCAGTTATTGGGCAGGGAGAAGGCATTCTCTCAGGTATCCTAGTCCCAAGTTGTTTAGGACTTGTATACTAGTACCAAAATCTTAAACCTGGCCCAGTAGCAAATAGGTGGCCTTTTCCTTTCTTTTCAGTTGTCAACTAGAAATTTGGCTCTTGATTGGTGAGTGAATGAATGGATGTAACACATCTACGTGAAGCTGTATGGTGGCTGGTTGATAAGATAACTTGACTTGGACTTGGTAAACCTGCTAAAAAGGGGGGGGGAGTGTGTTTTTCTTAGTTTAAGGCATCTGGTGTTACCTTAGGCCTTATCAGGGTATATGGGAACATTCTGGACTCGCAGAGCTGTTAGCTGTGAAGAGTAACAAATATGGCACCTTAAGGGTGACCATATGAAAAGGAGGACAGAAATCCTGTATCTTTAACAGTTGTATAAAAAAGGGAATTTCAGCAGGTGTCATTTGTATGCATGCAGCACCTGGTGAAATTCCTTCTTTGTCACAACAGTTAAAGCTGCAGGAACCCTGCCTTCTTGACTAGATACAAAAGGGGACAGAGCTTTTCTATACAACTGTTAAAGATACAGGAGCGCTGTCCTCTTTTCCATATAGTCACCAAGTGTAACTTCTTTTCATAGTGGCGTTGACCACTGCTTTGTCAGCATAATTGCCTGCATCTAAGTCTCCAGGCAGCAAAAGCTTTATGTCCTCAAGGAAAAGTAGGTCTGTTTATGAACCAACATTTCACTCCTATTATTCCATCCCATGACCTGAATGACCATGAGCCTGCTCAGCAGTTTCCCAGAACCTCCGTGACATGTCACTTACAGTAGAGTGACCATATGGAAAGGAGGACAGGGTTCCTGTATCTTTAACGGTTGCATAGACAAGGGAATTTCAACAGGTGTCGTTTGTATATATGGAGAACCTGGTGAAATTCCCTCTTCATCACAACAGTTAAAGCTGCAGGAGCTATACTAGAGTGACCAGATTTAAAAGAGGGCAGGGCACCTGCAGCTTTAACTGTTGTGATGAAGAGGGAATTTCACCAGGTTCTCCATATATACAAACGACACCTGCTGAAATTCCCTTTTCTGTACAACTGTTAAAGATACAGGAGCCCTGTCCTCCTTTTCATATGGTCACTCTACTTCCAGGACACCTGAACTCCACATTAAGGACTGAGGTCAGGAGCCCTGGAAAATTACATTTCCTTGGGTCCCTGATACCTGAGATGCTGCCATTACAACATTCAGTGTGACAGGAAGGGAGGGGCTGGTTTGGGATAAATTCCAAGCTGGAGAAAGCCTTTTGGGGGACATGACATTTGCTTTGCAAAGGAGCCATCCATTATGAGATGTACAAGATCCTATTCTGAGCCAGGTAATTATGAACTTCGGTGACATAATTAAACATTTCCATTAAACATTTGGAGCCTAGCCTTTCCCAGGTTCCACTTTCCACTTTCTCTCTTTCTTCTTTTCTTTTCGCACCGCCCCACATTTGTCCGTTTGGAAATAGGTGAAGCTATCCTTGCAGCATTCCAGAGTAGCAAAAAAATTGAAAGGATAATAAAATATAATCTGAAATTAATAATAAATTGTGCACACAGGATGATGTTGTTGATTTTAATCTTCTTTATAGGCCTGAGCCAAAGTTAATTGAAAATAATTATTTATCATCTAGTCTCCTGTTCATGAAGTCCTGATTCATCATTTAGAAATGTTTCGGGTTGTTAGGGTGTCACATGGGCAAAGGATGATGCTAGAAATAATAGGCATTTTAAAAAAGCACTGTCTATGCATCTTTCTCCATCCAATCTCCTTCATTAGCCTGACATATGGAAAAGAGCAAGGACATTTTCACACATGACACACTCAAAACTCTCTCCCCAGATGGACTAATCCATCAGTTTTGCTATCTCAAACATTCAATTTTTTTAACACACACACTCAAGTTCTTTCCCTCCCATTTATAAAGGAATTTGCTAATTTTAATAAGTTCCTACCCCAGCCCCTCCAAAATGAACTGAACAACTGTGTATCTTCTCCAAACGTGCCTATGAGGATTCATAGAATACTTTATGTACATGCATGCTGAACATAGCAACTTAGCTAGTACATACTGGACTTTTGAAATTATGGGAATTGTAATGATGGAGAGCTAGATCAGTATGACACAATGGAAAATATACAGATTTATGGCATTTAAATCTAAACAAATTTACAGTGCACTCTCATACATTACTATTTAGAAGTAAGTCCCATGAGTTTAATAGAACTTATTCTCAGGCAAGTGTGTGCAGGATTTAAACGTAAACCTGAAATTCTATAAAAACGTCAAGCCCCAGTGAATATGCTGACTTGCTTGTGCGTCAATGTGCATGGGATTATGCTGTAAATCTATGAGAGCAGTTTGTTCACACTCCTTATTTTGTGCCATGCTATGAGGAGCTATTCTGTCAATTGGTATTTAAACAAGTGTGCTAAATTTAATCTGACATTTTTTTAGACACGCAGCCTTGCACAACCTCAAGTTCCTGGATGTTGTTGTACTACAACTCCCAGCACCCTCAGACAGCATAGCCAGTGGTCAGGGATGATGAGAATCATAATTTAACAACCTCTGGGGACCCAAGTTTCGGAAAGACGGTGAAGAACTTGAGGTTTCAACCTGAGATCTTGGGCAGGATCTACACTACTACTTTATAACAGTACTGAAGTGCACTGACAACTGTTGGGGCCCAAGACACATGCCATATAAGTGGCGTATCCTGCTTGGTGTAGATCTGGCCTTGAAGAACTATGTTGAAGACTTGGTGCAAGCCAGGTTTGATTACTGGACTACATGGGCTTTACTCAGTAATAATGTGGCTCCTTAACTTTTTGAGATCTTTCCTTTTGCAGAAGGGAGTTTTAGGTTGCAATCCTATATCCACTTACTTGGGAGTAAGTCCTGTTGAATGCAACAGAACCTACTTCTGAGCAGTTATGCACAGGATTACACTCTTAAATAATAACCTCTCTTTTTCTGCCATTGTAAGACGAACATACACAAGAAATTGTAGATGTACAAACACATGCACACATAAAGAAGACAAATAAAGACCAAATGCCTCTGAGCAAACAATAGAGATTTCGGGACAATGCTAGCTGAGCAATTCTAAGGAGAGAGAGAGAGAGAATAGCTTTCCAAAACACTTTGTAACTCACATAGCCCTAATCCTTTTAAGGAAAAGGCTGCCGGGCTTGTCATAACCTGTTTCAGGTGTATCAGCAGTGCCCTGCCTTATGCCTTTCACAGCTCAGAGCTTGAGGCCTCAGGGCAAGTGGAGAGGAGGGGGTGGAGAGAGGGAGAAGACGATAGCATGTTCAAAATAAATGGAGCAGAAAGAGAAACCTGGAATCCACACTGCCTGGGGGTGGGGGCAGTGCCGAACAGGTTCAACCTGATGCAAGGAGAGCAAAAGCACTGAGGGAATTCAGACAGATTCCCCCCAGTGTCTGGGTTGTGGTGTTGAGGTGGCATTCCTGAGCAAGGCACACAACCTAGCCGGAGCTTCAAAGGCAAGCATTTAAGCTGAGAGGGAATGCATAGTTGCCCATTTTCTCTCCGCAATTTATTCACAACTAAGAAATCAGGACCAGGCTTTGCCATCTGTCCCTCACTGACTCAATCAGCTCTTTTTTCCCCCTTGTGCTGATGGGTTTTATATGCTGTAAAATAAGTCTTGTACACCTCTGCATGAACAATATCGTGGCCGGTGAAAGCAAGTAGATTGTTGTTAGCAATGCCTGGCTGGGGTCAGCCCTGGAAAATAAGAGACAGTAAGCAGAGGCCAACTGTCCGAGGAAGGGTGGCCACTTGCACATTGCCAAAAAAGAAGAAAGACGTGACCCAAAAAAGAGGACATCGATTTGCATAAAATTTGAATGTGTAAATGTCTATGTCCCAGTTGCAAATTCAGAAATAATTACTATCATGTAAATAGAAATCCAATCCATCTCTCCATAATGGGAAAGGCTGTGACCACTTGCCCTGTGGACCTGCTCAGTCTTCTATGCAGGTGCCCATTGCTGGTAGGAAAACTTCTGGTCCCCTGCTCTGCTCTCCCTTCTGGTGGTTCTTTCTCTTCAAACTGGATTTGGACTGGCCAACTCTTCCAATAGAGGACTGTCCTTGGACAGATCTTCTAATAGAAGACTATCCTCTATAGATTAACCACCCTGGTCTGGGCATGTGATGAAAGGAGGAGACCCATGGGAATGCGGCAATAGACCTCTTTCAAAAATCAATATAGGGAGTTCTGTGTGTTCCCAACTCAACAACCACTTGACTTGGGCCACAGCTAGACCTAAGGTTTATCCTGGGATCATCCAGGGTTCGCCCCTGCCTGAGCGCTGGATCCCCTGTGTGTCACCTAGATGAACAGGTTTGACCCCTGGACGATCCAGGGATAAACCTTAGGTCTAGCTATGGCCTTGATCCTTATACCAGACTCTAAGCCATTTAGTCAAGGCAAAACTACATGAGAGGATGGGAGATCCATGTTCAGATCTCTCACATTTCTTTTTGAGCCCTAAAAGCTTCCATGAAAAGTATCAGGTTGGGCTGCCATTAGGGATGTATCCATTTGGTTAAATCTGTTCCGTCTGTGTTTGTCAAGCGTCTTTCATTGTGTCATCTGCTCATTGACAGAATCAGATTTTTTGAATGTATGAGAATTTCATTCCACTTGCAGTAATGCACATTACCACTAATTCACGCTTCAGCAGACTTAAGGCCAATTCTATGCTGCTGCTGGACCCCTTCAAATGACTTAGTTCTTGTGTATCCTTTTTGCATTACCGTAAACAAAAGAAAAATCATTATACAGTGGGCAGAATAAAACACACTTGTCTGAATCTACTTAGAGCAGTCCTGTCCAACCTGGTGCCCTCCAGATGTGGTGGCCTACAACTTCCAGCATCCCCCAGTCAGCCATACTCACTGGGGGATGCTGGGAATTGTAGGCCAACAGCCTCTGGAAGGCACCAGGCTGGGTAAGGCTGGCCTCGGGAAGATTATTAACACCTGAACAAAAACTGGGAATCTCTATCCTCTCTATTCATCTTTCAAATCAACCTGTAGAGGAGATGAAAGAGGATCACATAAAGCCAGAGAGAGCACCTGTTGTGGCCTGGTGCCAGAAGGTGTTACAATCAAAGAACTGTTAAGTTACCGCAACAAGCCTGCTTGTGGCTTGTATAAGGTAACCTGAAGTGATTTGGGCAGGGGTGGCGGGAGGGGGATGTTGTCACATTCAAATTTAACCCAAAAAACTGAGTATTTATATTAAGGGGATATATAAATAATTGCCTTAATTCCTTTGGTGCCAAATTGTGCCACAAAGATGATAAGGGCAGTTCTGCCCCACTTGGGTCTACTCAGTTCCTCCTGAATCCTCCTCCACCATCACTTCAGATTCCCCCCACCACCACCATTAGGGAGATGGGAGCAGCTTGCCTGTATTTTGAGATCTTCTATTGAAGCTCTACTCCAAATCCCTTCCTTACCAGAAGCGGGCTATGCAACAAGCAAAGGAGAGGGCTTTTTGGGTGGTGATGTCCCCAGATCTACACCAAACAGGATATAAGACTTTGAAAGCAATTCAAAAATGGGATATGGAGTGTGTCAATCCTGCCCGGTTGTGCAAGGCCCTCCTTAAAGAGGTGCACCTAGTGACCACTTTGCTTTCTTTTCAGTGCTAGGTTAAGACATTCTTATTTTCCTGTGTATTTTAATTTGGGAAATGCCTAATCCTGTTTTATATTTTTATTTACTGCCTCAGTTTTATAGTTAATGTTTTGATTTTGCTGCATGTTTTAGTGTTCTGTATTAAAATAGATTTGCCGTTTACCACCCTGGAATAATTTAGATGAAGGATGGTATACAATTTTTTTAAATAAATAAACCAAGCAAGTAAATAAATAAATCCCCTTGACAAACGTAAGGATGTGGCACGTCATTGATGGTTCCATTTCTCTTCCGTCACATCCCCATCCCTGACTCTCTCCCTCTCTGTCCAATAGATGCTTTTACTCAGGGCCCAAACAGAGCTTACTTTCAATGTATGTCTAGCAGCAATGTCTAGGAATATTGAGAAATCCATTAATGGATCTCTTGCATAATGTGTAGTTTGGCTCTTGCAGAAAGATGATGGTGCAATATAAAGCAGAATACTTACGCTCACTCCTCAGCCATCTCCCAAGCACAACAAACGTAGCAGAATTTTTAGACACAGCAGTACTGTGGATACACATTAGGCACAAGCCAAAAGACTGAAATCTATTCCTTTTAGAGAAGCCCATACAGAACAGGGAAATAAGATTGGCCATGTATTCTTCTAGCACATTATAAAAAAGTCAGGAAGACCTCCAGTCCAATTAATTTTTAGAAGAACAAGAGAGCAATGAACATGGGGCATAGTAGCAGCCTCCACCAGCATGGTGCACTCCAGCTATGCTGGACTACAACTCCTATCAGTCAGATCTAGCATGACCAATGGCTATGCTGACTGGAACGATGGGAACTGTAGTCCAAAACATCCAAAGGGCAACTGATTCGGGAAGGCTGCGTGAAGTTCCTGCCCCAATTCCACACTTCTCCAGTTTTTACCTCAGAACCTGAGAAGCAAACCTTTCAGGAATGCCTGCTTTCACTTGGATCAGTTGTCTCCACTGACACCCAAGCTTCATCTCTCTCTCTCTCTCTCTCTCTCTCTCTCTCTCTCTCTCTCTCTCTCTCTCTTGGGTTCCAGAGTCACCCAGTATGCCTTATTGGTTCCCTCAACCCACTACAGGAGAAGTAACAAGGAAAGATTTAATAAAGGGAGTGTAATAAGTCAGTCAACACACTGGAGTTTGTGTTTATTTAAAAAAACAAATAAAGATTTATTTTAAAATATGTTATTAATAGTAAGCATTGCTTGGTCCTAAATTCCCTGCCTATTCTATCCCTTCTGAAATCCTATACACATGTGGCTTCTTCAGTCCCTAATCCCCCTGTTAGATCTCTCTTTATATAACCTTAGAATACACACACACACAAAGGCCCCTCCCACCTTTCACGCACTCTCCAGCATACTATTAACCCTATCTTACCCGGGGTTACATTTAATAGGGGCATATACATTAAAATAACAGGCATGTATTACAGCTGCAGTACAGTAACATATCTTTCTATCAACAGTGTCTGCTGTTATATGCAATGGCATATGGCTCAAAGCAGTCTTCCCCATCTTGGCACTCTCAATGGTTAAGAATGCTGGGAGGTGTCATCGAAAACATCTGGAAGGAACCAGGTGGGGAAGGTTGACCTATCCCTACCACCACCACCAAGGTGCCCCAGAAACAGGTCTCTTCCCATGCAGGGCCAGTGTTGGAAGTAAAGCGATGATATGCCCATTCACACTGAAGTGGGCAGTGATGTGGTTCAGATGGTGGAGGACTGGGAGTATGGCCTGCCTCTCCATCAGGCACTGAAAGGAACATGTGGCATAGGTGCTCCATATGGAAGCCTGTATGGGACAGCTTTATTTCTCCCCCTTCAAAAAGGAGACAGAGATCATGAATTGCATGTACAAAGAGCTATGAAAACTGGCCCTCACAATAGTAGAACCCTATGCATGGAGAGCTTTCCCATTCTTTTTCCCCATTTTTTTCCTGGGAGGGAAATTTTGAGTGCATTGTGAGCATTATGACCTGTGTACTCCCACTTCCCCTTATTATGTAGGATGACCATATGAAAAGGAGGGCAGGGCTCCTGTATCTTTAACAGTTGTACAGAAAAGGGATTTCAGCAGGTGTCATTTGTATATATGGGGAACTTGGTGAAATTACCCCCTCATCACAACAGTTAAAGCTGCAGGTGCCCTGCCCTCTTTTAAATCTGGTCACTCTAGTATAGCTCCTGCAGTTTTAACTGTGGTGATGAAGAGGGAATTTCACCAGGTTCTCCATATATACAGTAAATTCTGTTACTGTGTTGCTCTGAATTACCTATACATCTGTTTTAAACCCCTTAGTGAAGAACAAAACAATTGTAGGGTTTTATATGAAACAAATCACAATAAAAACAAACTAAGAGCATGATCTGGCCCAAGAGTAATTATTTTGAAGTCCCATTGATTTAAATGAAAGTGATTTGAACACATGGTTAACTCTTCCATTGAAACCAATTGGCTTAACTGCATTTAACTTTGGCAAGATTATTCCCCCGGATTCTCTAAAATCAGATGCCATGCATAAGTTCACTATCTTATTATTTATTGTTTACATATGTATAGCAAAAGCATTTAAGATTCACCATCATAGTCAAGGGCCCCCTTTGTGAAAGAAACGAAATGGAAGACTCTCACTGCTGCAAAACATTTACAATTGGTATTAATGGGGAAAACAAGAAAGGAGCTTATGAAAACATTGTGACAGACAATATTGACCAATATAATAAAATAATAATAATAATAATAATAATAATAATAATAATAATAATATAATGTTTATTTCTTCCCCCCCCCTCCCTCTGGATCAAGGCGGGGAACAACATTGAATACCAAGATATAAAATACATAAAACTGATTAAAAACATAAAACGAATACATTATTAAAATCCTAAAATCTTTTAAAATATTTTAAAAATTGACTTGGTAGTAATAATAATATGCTTGTATAGGCAACTGTTTTTATGGAATCCATGTAGAGCAGATTGTGAAGAAGGCATTGTAGTGCAGGAGAGGGATGCAGTTAAGTGGATGTGTGGAGCTTTCTTCAGCCATCAACTGGAACACATCAGAATGCAACAGAACAGCTTGTTTTAAAATATAATGCGCAGGCAATGAGGACTAGTACCACTTGTAGAGCTGAGGATGAAATCAGCATTGCCATATAGCAACATGTGGCCTTTCAGATGTTTTGGCCTATGCGACGGCACCGACCTCACACAGAAGGCCTTGCCTAGCACACCCTTCTCAAGCCAAGCGCTACCTCTTGAAAATCCCAAGGAAAGGGTAAAAACAACACAACCTTTCCCCTATATGTGAGGGAACAAGATAAAGGGGTTTGGGAAATAGGTTCTATTATTGAGGTACTGAACTGCAGGTGTATTGTTACGATTTTTTACACTGTGTAATATAGCAGGTAATAAATCCGAGCTGACATGTGGTTTGTGGTAACAGAACACAAAGTAAAGTTTATTGAAATTTAACAGATCTTTGGTATTTCAATTTAGATCAAACCTGCTTATTTATTTATTTATTTATTTATTACATTTTTATACCTCCCAATAGCCGAAGCTCTCTGGGCAGTTCACAAATATTTAAAACAATAATCCTAAGTCCCTTAAAATTCTATCTCTTCTCACTCCTCACACCAAACACTCTCACAAAGCACAAGCCAGACTAAAACTCCCAGACTAAAACCAAACCTCAAACTAAACTAACACAATCTCCTCAGCCAATCTATTTATACTCCTCCCTCCCCCTTTCTCACAGCATCACTAGCCACACCCATTCAGTCAAACATTCCGCATTCACTAGACATACAAACTCAGACATACCTAAGGGACAGAAAGGTGAGTATCGCCACAGCCTACAACTCCCATCAGCCCTAGCTAGTATAGCCAATGGTGAGGCATTATGGGTGTTGCAAACTAAAACACCTGGAGGGCCAAAGGTTGCCCACCCGTGCTATATAGGATGCAGTGATTGTGGTGGGGGGAGGGTGCTAGGCCATGAATTCCATGTAGTGGAAGTGGCTCAGCAGGCATTCCTCTCAGTATGCTTAAAAAGTTCACACCTGTTATATAGTGCTATGCTTTCTAATAACTGTGGTATATAGGTTTGTGGACAGCATTATGATCCAAACTTAATTAATTTGTGTGGCTTGTACTTGCTCCCACATAAAAGAATAACACTTTGTCTGGGAGATGGTTCCCCTATGTGGATTGCAGCCACAAATTTTACACTTCGTTAACTTGTGCTGTGCTACCTTTTCTGCCACACAGTGCTTGCATTCACATGTCCACCTGCTAGGGATGGATGGATCTATTTCTGGTCGATGTCACTTTCCATGCGTTCATTCATAAGTCCATTCTGTCCCATTTCCTCATTACTCTGCTAATGTTTTAGAATATCTGCATGGGGGGAAAAATGCATTCAAATATATTTGAACATATTTTCTCACAAAGTATGCATGTCCAAATAGACATTTCTCAACACATTTGATTTTTTAAAAAGGCACATTTTTAAAATGCATGTTCTTTGAGCCAAACACTGCATCCCAAATTTGAGACAAGTGCAAATTCTGAAGGATAGCTATGTTCTGGTCTGCCCATTCTTCCAAATCAGGTCCATTCATATTGGAATTTGCAAAGAATGAATCCCTCAAGCATCCCTCCTCTCCATAACATTCCTGAAATACTGTGTGCTTTTAGCTACATATCACCATTCACTCACAGCCTGGAAGATGCAGATTTCCTCTGTAGTGGAAGAGCACCATGCGCTAACGTGCAGCATTGGCCAGATGGGCAAAGTTCAGCTTTACCTTAGTTGCTTAGTAAGCTCCAGTCTTGTTAACGACTCCCTCCCAAACGATTTATCGCACGTATAAAGGCTCAGCCCTTGACCTTTGTTGAGCAGATAGAGAGACCTGAAACGAAAGGGTTCTCCTAAGCCTTTTGCATGGAAGGATGCTTGTTCTGTTTCTGTATGCTCCAATCTCTGATTCTTTGAAGGAGGGCGTCTATAATCTTTACAAGGCTGTGGCAATATGGGCGCTTTGAATACACAGAGCACAGCTAACCATCTGGCATGGTGTGGCAATATTCATCCCTGCCAAGTCCACACCCTTCCTATTTTACCAGACCAATGCCAGTCAGTAAACCTATTTCATCCACAGAAAAGATGTACAGAGCTGTACCTGTATGGAGCCAGCCAGGTAAGTGCAAGGGGTTGGGTTCCATATTTACGCTGGATCAACTACGCTGGCAGATGTGGACTTCCCTGCCCTCTTCTTCCCATGGCAGTCCTTCCAATCCCCTAAAACTGCTACACAAAGGAGTCCCTGCTGCATGGAGTGCACTGAAATGTGTGTGGGAGCGGAGATCCCCCCAAATTGGGAAGAGGGTATTTCTGTCAGCAGAGCTTTCTTTGGCAGGATCTACATTACTGCTTTAAAATGGTTTATAACAGTAGTGACAACTGTTGGGGCCCAGGACAGTTTGCAAAATATTTTCAAAATTTTATATCCTGCTTGGTGTAGATCTGGCCCTTGTTGCAGAAGGTCCCTGTCTCTCATGTAAGGCAGATCCTGGATCCAACCGTTTGGATTTTTCCAACAAAATGCAGTCTAGGGTTGCTCGACTAAATGGTGTCATTGCTGTCAATGGTGGCTATTGCCCTCATGTCCTGCTGGTGGGCTTCCCAGAGGCATCTGGAAAACAAGATGCTGGACTACGGGCCATTGGTCTGATCCCTTCCATTCTTATGTTCACAGGATTGAACTCGCTGAAGACTGCAAAGGAAGGGTGTGGCTGAGTAGTGAAATGTACCTCATCTGGTCAGTATCAGGCTGGCACCTCTGATCTCTTATTCCATTCCTGGAATCCTCTGCTGGATCGATTTTTGGTTCATGCAGCCCCATACCAGGACACACGCCATACACATACGCCATACACACACACACACACACACACACACACACACACACACACACACACACACACACACACACACACTTTTACTCTCGGGCTTAGGGTTCTACTGACGTGAAGTGTTTTGTGTTCAGCTTGCCATGCAAGAATAATAACCGAAGTGCAAAAGTCCCTTCTGGTGATTAATGCTGTTCATGTACAAAGGAGCTCTGTGGTGAGTGGACGCTGGAGCCAGGCATAATTGCATACCTTGAAGTGGAGTGGTTTATGTAAGGAAATAGACTTGGCAGGCTGCCTTACCCAAGGCTGTGTCCCCACACCTGTTGCACTGCAGGAGCAAGACATCCTTCAATAATAGCTTTGTGTGTGCCGCAGCATCCAAATTCAAGCTCTCCCGACCATTTTATTTCAACTCTAAAGGGGCAATCCTATGCATGTTTAGACAGAAAAAAAGTCCTACAACTCCCAGCATTCACCAGCTTACTTCCAAATAGACGTACCAAATCCTTGTCTTGCTTGCTTCTGAGTAGGCTTCCAATTGGTAGTAATCACATTTTGGGCTCCACCCACAGATGGAATGTGGCCCCAGAGATTTTTCTCAGATTGGAATTGAGAACATAAGCGCAACAGCACCCTCCTGCCCGTGTTCCCTAGCAAGTGTGATACATAGGCATACTGCCTCTGGACATTTCTACATGAGGCTTTTCTTCCTGGAACTGTACCACTGTTTCTGGTCCCTCTTCAGTCATGGGCCCTTTACCCTGGCTGGTTTTACCCTGGAACTTTCCATTTATTTTCTTTCTCCTGAGCAGCAGCGTTGTTCCGAGTCAAGCCTTTATACAAAAGCTTGACTCTCGCATCTACCTCTGTGGTTCACGCCCATCTCCCTCCCCCTAGCTGGTTATTGGTCACCCTCTTGTGATTGGCACAGTCTTCCAGTATGGGTGACCTGGCAGCCAAGGCTCAATGGTTTCTACCCTGGTTTCTACAGGCAGAAGGGGAATCTTATGTGTCCAGTGGAAAAGCAAGTGGAAGGAAAGTGGTAAATTCCTATTCAAGAAATCTAAGCGGTGTGGGTGTCCATGTGTGGACATTTCACATGCTATATACTCAAAGGAATCAATGTCCCGAAGGATCTGAAGAGTTGTTCCTGTATTTTAGTCTCCCCACAAATATCCAGGAGATCAAGGGCTGCCAAAAAATCCCATGGCCCTGGAGGTCATGTGGGGCAGCAGCAGTGGGAGAAACAACACGCTCCACATTCTCAGCCATGTCGTTCTATCGTTGTTCAGCAATGGCTGATCTGCTGACTTGCCAACGCAACTGGAAATGGCAGAGGCAGAAGACACTCACACCCGTTGTTGTTCACAGCCTGGAAACCACACCCCTCAGTTCCTCCCACATAAACTGATATGGCAACAATACACAGGCAGACAATGGCGGTCTGAAGGCATGAGTACAAAAAACCTGCATTTCCCCCAGCTTAATAAAACAACTTGGGGTGGGGGATGGAATCTCAGGAAAGAAACAGTAGAATGATGGCGTCATGTAAAGGTCCCAGTACATTCTGTGCCTGAGGAATGTCCATTGCACCACAAAGTCATCATGTAGAGAAGCCCTCTGATACTGGAGGTAGCATATAGCCACCAGGACTAGTAGCCATTAATAGCCTTCCCCTCCAATTCCTTTTGAAAGCCATCCAAGTTGATGGCCATTGCCACATGTTGTGGTAGGAAGTTCTACAATTTGACTATGTGCTATGGATGTATCCAAAACCACGCCTAAGTGGCTTTGAAAACCACAGATGACATTTCCTAATTTAACCGCGCTGCTACTTCCAAGAGTTTTCCCTTCGTTGCCAGACAGTCCGGAATGATTTGAAGCAGACACCTTGACCTGTCTCCTGAAAGGATTGTGCTCAAAGGGATGTTGTAGTTGTAGTAAATATATAATTATTGTCCGCAGGCAGTCTGAGAAAGAAAAAAGAACCACCAAGTTTATTAAGAGTAAAAGATGAAAGCCCTTTTGAGCTTAATTGAAGCTCTGTGAGCAATACAAAAACTATTTCAAGATATGTTTAGTTCTACTCACATCTCCAGACAAAGAAAACTTGGGGTGTTGACAATACTTTAACATCAGGAAAACTTTGCCATCAAGTGATGGCAAAGAACAACCTGAGGCAACTGTCTAGAACAGAAGCAGAGCTTCCCCCTGTGCAAGGGCTAGTTTCCACCACCATTACCACCCATCTTTCCCTTGACATCATGTTTTGAGGGAAAATATGTTTCCATCACTTCCATACAATACAAAACTTTCAGGTATGACTTCATCCCTACATCAGACAGCAAAAGGAAGCTTGTAAAAAAATTAGCTAGCACAATCCATTCAAAGGGTAACGCCTATATTTTCTTCCTACCCCACAATTTTCTGCAGTCCGATTTGACTTCATTCTGCCAGTATACATAAAAGACAAATATTGCATAGAACTTCTAAGTTGAACAACAACAGCAAAAATTAGCACACCCAAGTCTGCACCTTTACTGAATTATATCATGCAATTATACTATTGCCATAGCACCCACCAGGGGTGTGCAAAGCAGGTCTGCTCCTCCCCAAAATTCAGGGCAGAGCTCCGTTGAGTGGGTTCCCCACTCCAATTTCTGGAGGTGGTCTCTCTCCACACTGTCATTTTACTGGTCAGAAAAACTCTCCATTTTCGGAGAACCGTGCTATTATCGTCAATGGGAATTAACAAAAATGCATAAATCTCCATCATTTTTAAAGATAAAGTGATGAAACTTGGCACCCTGGTAGCTCTTAAAGAGGGCTTTAGCCATGCTCTTCATCCCTTGATTTTTATGATTTTTTAAAAAAATCCCCCCTTAAACCACCACCCCTACGGACACGGACACACACACACACACACACATCTGGAACTGCGCAGGACCTTTTATTCTTTACTTTGCTGAAGCACAGTTGTGTATCTACAGTTTATAAAAATAAAGATCTGCTGCATTCCCTGACTGTTTGCTCTAATGGGGTGAAATGGGTGGGGGGTACTCTCCCTATGAGAGGTCAAACAAGAACAAACATAAATATTAGGCATGTGCTCCGCTCCGATTAGAAGCGCAGAAGCAGGAGCAAATTGGCCTGCTCCGCCTTGCCCAGAGGCGGAGTAGAAGCGGACCGCGGACCCCTAGAAGCAAGGCGAAGAGAAGCAGCCATTTTTTGGAGCTCTTCTTTCAGGCGAACCACTCCGATCACCATCTTGAAACATTTCGCCCATAGAATTGCATTGCGGAAAAGAATCGGGGATAACTGGGTTGTTTTTGAAGCTATCGTTCTGAAAATTCTTTTGCTCAGAGAGTAATGGATGGGGGTCATTTTGAGACTACTCTCACCTCTCTGCGTGGTGCGGGTCGCACACTAGAATTTTTTAAAAAATCGGCGGGAAAAATACCTTTTTCGAAGGGCTGAAGGGCAGAGTCAACTCCCGGTCATGATCACATGATCCCAAAGTTGGAGGAGGGGATAGGCAAAATGAGTAACTTGGGATTCTGGGAAACTTCTCTTTCTTAATCTGAACGGACTTTTCCCAGTGTTTTTTAAAACAGTAGCCCCACCAAATTCACAAACACAACCTGAAATCATATACTAAGCCAATAATAAGAGAGCACTGCTACCCACCCTAACTTTGAGGAACAACTGAATAGATGTGGTGCAAGGGGATGAGCTCCCCTAGGGCATCCCATGTGGACGTGCCCCCACTCTCTCCTGTACTTGGAAGGCCATCAGAGCCTTCCAAAGAGAGTAACCCAGTGGAGCAATGCCTATCATGAGTTGAAGTGAGTGGTCTACTTCTCTTAGTGGTGGAGCAATGCCTATCATGAGTTGAAGTGAGTGTTTACTCCTCAGAGCTGTTGGTGAAGCAATGGCTTTCATGAGTTGAACTGGCAGCTGCTTCCCCCTCCCCTGGGCACGTCCCCCTATTGCTGGTAAAAGACAGATATAGCCTTTTTTTTTAAGTTCTTCTTGTTGTTTATTCAGCAACACTGCTGCTTTTAATTCCACCCCTCCTTCGTTTAATTATTTATTTATTTATTTATTTATTCCATTTTATATGCATTACTGGCTTATCCTTGGCTCACTTCTTTATGCCCCCAGAAATGTCTGCTGCCTGCCTGCCTTCCCTCCCTCCTCCCCTGCCCACCTCGCAGGGATGTTGTGTGTGTCTGGCTTTGACTCAGGGGAGAAGTCCTTCCTGCGCTCACTTGGAGTTTTGGAAGTTCCAAATCCATTTTTCAAGTGTGGAAGAAGATTCATTTAGGTTGATCTCTACTCCCCAATTCATGGCATGTTGGGATTTCCTTTGAAATGGCCCCATTGAGATGTCTGCAGGTTTAAGCCCTGCCAAAAATCAGGGGATGATGGGATTGCCTTGAGTCTCGGCGTGCATGTATCCCTGGATAAGCTTTCATGGTGGTGAGTTTGAGGTTTCTAACGTGCAAATTGATGGAGCTATGGAAAGGGGTGTGAATGGGGTGCCCGATTTTCATAAATTCCCCAAAAATCAGGGGATGATGGGATTGCCTTGAAACTTGGCGTGCGTGTGTATACCCCCATGAGGTGTCATGGTGCCAAACTTGAGGTTTCTAACTTTCACAGAAAAAAAGTTGTATACTTTTTTAGCTTAATGCAAGCCTATGGGGGGGGGAAACGGAGCTCCGATCCGGAGCGGAGCGGACATAGGCGGAGCGGGGGCGGGATGGAGTGGGCCGATCCGCAAATCGCAGATCTGGAAGAGAAGCGGAGCGGGGGGTCCGTGCACACCCCTAATAAATATGATACCATTTTTTTCCAAAGCATATAAACTTGAGTCCTGTTTTCAAAACAGGAGATATACTAGTACTAGCAATAGTAAATTTTTATCTTGCATCTGTGGGTGGATCCAAAGCCAGAGTGGGTGGAGCCCAAAATGTGATTACTACCAATTGGAAGCCTACTCAAAAGCAAGCAGTTAAGCCATTTCATCAGACAAAAAGCCACACACATACACCCCAAAAATGAAGGAAGCATTGAGCTTGGACTTTAATTTAAAGTGGTTATTGAGTAGTCCAAAAAGAGCAGCAGGTAAAATTTTTGGATACAGATTCATTCTCTAATCCAAAAGATATTGAAGATCAATATACAATTGAAGCCAGAATATTTTCTTCTGGGTTTAATGGACAATCAGGTGGAAAGGAATTATGGAACCTTATTCTTATATATGATAACGGCAGCGAGACTATTATATGCACAGAAGTGGAAAGGATCAACATTACCTACAATGGATGAATGGCTGGTAAAGATGTTGGAGTTGGTGGAGATGGCAAAATTTACGTCAATAATTAGAGAAAAGTCAACATCTAGGTTTATAGTTGAATGGAAACCTCTCATTGACTTTTTGTGGGAATTAGAAAAAAATATTTGTTTATCTATGGATTCAACAAATAAGGAGAAAACTTTAAAACAATAGAAAGAGGGGAACTTCGTGGTTTTTTTTTTTTTTTGTAATTATAGAGTAAGAGAAAATATTGCTACATATCTTTGCTGTGGAGAAAATTGGAAGCCCATTTTAAGTTTGTGTGTTTGTTGTTGTTGTTGTTGTTGTGATGTTGGTTGGTTTGTGTGTGTTTTGAAACAATAAAACATTTAAAACACAAAAAGAGCAGTGGGTGGGTCCATGGGCAAGAGTCTTCACTCTTGTGATGCAAGAGAAAGCAGCGCAGCAGCACAGATTACAATATCATGTATATTTGAACGTTTAATAATTCAAGTACAGATGGGCAAACCTCCTTGTTTCTAATTCAGTTTGACTTTGGACTTGCTCCTGCAGGATACTCAGCTTGTTCTTTCAGTCTGATTTGTTCTGATAGCATTACCATCTAGCACACTCTGAGAAAGTAGAGAATCTCTTTTATTTGCGCGTCGTAAGAGATTATTGTTCCTCTGAAATTATTGGCACATAACTTTTCCTAATTATCCAGGGCCTAAGAAGGCAGGGTACCACCAGCTAGCCTTGTCTTATTGAGAGGCAAATGGATCTGGCAAAGGCCATTGAATTCCTTGGGCCAAACACAGCTAGCTATTTATAGGCGTCTACTGGGAGTGGGAAGGCATCTGGGCACATGGGTACAAGCATGCAGCCATGTGCTGGATCTTCAGGGGAACTCCTTTACATTTGGGTTAAAGGTTTAAAGTGCACCAAATGACATTCATAGCACTGGATGCTATTCCTGGCTTTGATTTCGACCTGGTGTGTGACTCTGGGAATATTACATCATCCCCTTGCACTTCTATTTCACCTTTCACCATTCTTTTGTCTGGTCTGATTAAAGTGTAAAGCCACGCTTGGCAAGAAGTATTCACATGCTGCAATTAAATATAGCATCCAGTACAAGTTTGACTCAATTGAAAATAGATCCTTGAAGGGTAAAAACAACATCATAAACCATGCTGAAACAGTGTTATAGAAGAAACTTTATGCATTTTCTGAAAAGTAGAGTTTCCCCTTAAAAACCAAGGATTTTCCTGTAATACCAACTCTAAAATCACTTCACTGGCTGCCAATTAGTTTCCAGGTGAAGTATAAAGTGTTGGTTATTACCTTTAAAACCCTATATGGTTTGGGTCCAGGTTACCTGCAGGATTGCCTTCTCCCATACAATCCACCCCGCATGCTCAGGTCCTCTGGGAAGAATTTACTCCAGTGAGCCAAAACTAGGCTGACCCAGACGACCTTCCCTTCTGCCGCTGCCAGACTGTGGAACGGCCTGCCGCGAGAGATTCGCCAACTTAACAGTCTTCCCAAATTTAAGAGAGCCATGAAGACTGATCTCTTCCAGCAGGCCTACCCAGTCAAATTTTAAGATATTTGACTGTTATTTTAATATTGTATCAGTTTTATATGTTTTTAACCGGTTTATGCATTTTATGGTATTTGCATCTGAAGTTGTTCCCTGCCTCGATCCGAAGGGAGAGGCAGGTAATAAATAAATAAATAGATGATGATGATGATGATGATGATGATGATGATGATGATGATGATGCAGGGATGGAGGTGGGGATCTCTTTCAGCCTGAGGGCAAATTCAATTTTGGTGAAGTTGTTGGAGCCACAAAAGGGGCAGGGCCAAAGATGAAACAAAAATACCAGCTCTTACTGCCAATAACGAAGCCTTAGTAGAGACATTTCAACCTTTTAAAATGGGGGGAAATTCTATGCAAAAGCCGGGAAAACAACAAACAATTAGTGGTTGTGGGAAGGGGGCGGGGCCAGATGAAGTAGGCGTGGTCATCTGGGGTGCCCCAGATGGCTGGATTGGGGCCCCAGGAGGGCCAGATTTGGCCCTCGGGCCTGAGACTCACCACACCTGCTGCAATATAACAGATGACACATTATGATGTGGCTGAATGGTGACCTGTATCACCTGCCAAAGGCCACCTCCTGTTCCCTATATTATTCAATTGTGCCACAACCTCCTACCACACACACACACACACACACACACTTCCAGTGGAAGCTACCAACTGTTATGTTACTATCCTTCATTTCCATGTCTGAGCCCCATAACTGTGAGCCATCAAGTGGGTGGGCCATTTAGTCCATCTGACAGGGACCCCTTTATTTCTAGATGTTATGATCAGAAACTGTATAGTACTATGTTCTTAACAATAACCTGAGACAGCGATGTGTACCCACCAAAGCAGACATAAATAAAGAGCATGTGTGGTACAGGTCGCCGCACTCTTAAAATCAACAGTGCACAAAAGGCATTCAAATATGAGACAAATATTTGAGATTGATAAAAGATCACTCGAAAAAAATGAAAGTCTGTTTGCAGTCATTGGAGTGGTGCATTGAGCTGATTTGAATATTAATTGGATTTTGTTTGATCATTTGCATACTTATCAATGGAGCTATGAGACTCTGAGGCACTCAGGCACGCAATACAAACCCATTAAACTTTGTTCTCATTGTGAGACAAAACTTTCTAGTGATTATAGGCAAATGAAAGGCAGAGCAGAGGAGCAAAGGCGGATGGTGGCGCAAGACAAGAGTGTAAAATAGTCTTTTATAAAACGAACTGTGAACGCTGGTGGCTCTGATTTTGGTGGCTCTGTGAATCCACTCTGGGTTTCGGTCAGAACCAGCCAGAACTCTGAAGGAGCTATCCAAGGTGCTGAATTTCTCTGAGGATAGGGCTCAGTACCCTGGATAGCTCTTTTAGAGTTCTGGCTTTTTCTGACTGAAACCCAGAGTGGATTCACAGAGCCACCAAAATCTCCCCACTGTGACCAGCATTGATTTTATATGAACTCCATAAATTCTAGCTCACTTTCATAAGCTCGTCTTGCATTCTGATTGGACACATGATTTGTTCACTTGGCTATAGACAAACAAGTTCCTGTTGATTTTGAAAAAGGTTATTTGAAATGAAGGGAAAGGGGAACTGTGCACAAAATTGAAAGAAATCAGGTTTGAACAGGAAGGTAGCTCGAATGTCCCATTTCCTCTGGGCAGTATCCAAAGCTGCCCTTCTGCTAGCAGGAATGACGCCTGGCACCATAGGAAGTGCTTCCTAGAACAGCCAGAAATAAAGCAAAATGACCATTTCTGGAACATAAAAAGGGGTTTGTGTTACCTGGTCTTGGTTCCAGTGCAAGAGGAGATTGGGTGAAATCCACTTAAGTTGTTCCGCTGATGGAACTACTTCTGTCAATCCCCCCCCCTCCTACTATAGCCCCCTGTGTACTCTCAAAATCTGCTCCAGAGAGTTGGGAGACCTCTGGAGCAGATTTGCAATGCCGGGGGGCTGCAAGGGTGCAGAAGAAGAAAAAGTTCCCTACTGCCAAGTGCGAACGGACATCAGATTGCACCCATTTCATATACCTCTCCTCTGAAACCACTCCAGTTTAATCAGAGTGGCTCAGCCCCTTCAAGGCAGCCCAACTGCAGCGTTAAGGAAAGATGCCCTTTCCCGCAGGTACTGAAATGCGTATTACAAACTCTAGAGCTGATGCAAAACTGCATTGCTCTTGAACAGGATTCCTGTGCTGCCGTGAGACGGTTGAGTTAATGTAATTAAACCCAACTTGATTCAGATTAGATGAGCATGCAATGAGAGTATAAGGCATGCAGACCCAAATATCACAAAGAGGATCTCGTCTGGGGCCCTCAGCATGAATTGCACATTTCATAATGATTGAAAAAACCCTGAACCCTTTAATAGTCCTCTGGGGAAATGGAAAAAATGAGCTACTTCTTAAAGGCAGACAGCTTTGCAACTGGTTAACAAGTTCGTTAATGCCAGCACAATTTCCTTTTGCCCATAGAACATGACTGGTTCTCTCTTTGACTTTATCTCAGGAGATAGATAGATATATATACTCTCTCATACACACACCCTGTGGAAGACACTTCAAAGACGCTTTTGATACCACCCTATTTCAATATGAAAAGAACAGGAGATCTGTTCTCCAGAGACCCTGAATGGCTCCTGTTCTATTTCATGTGATAATCTCAGCATGGGGCTTAAAAGGGGAAGGAGGGAAGGTTTTTAAAGGTTAATCGCAAACTGACTGTTGCATTCACTACAGGAATGGCAGATTGATGGTCACCATTAATCACTGACCACAGGGCTAAAGGTAATGCTGAAGCGCCAGGGTGGGGGGCCATGGGTGAGGAGAAAGAAGGAAGGGCAAGGGTGCCCAGACGCGAGCCAGGGCCCAATCAGGGAAGCGCCTGAGCAGGAGCTGAGGGTGAGACACGTGGCTTGCACACCTGCTCTCTGCTGGAAGTGCTGGGGCTTTTGAGCGGCATACTTTTCACGGGGCCGGGTGGCGGAAGGCTGAGAGCATCAGCAATATGAATTTATATCTGCACAGCCATGAAAAGGAAGAAAGAGAAGATTTACACATAGATCTTGCTGAACACCCATGTTGTTGTTGTTTGCACATACGTTAGGGCTATTGGTTTCCACTTGCGATACATGTTTTATTCAGCAAATGTAAGACTTTGCTAGAGGAAAAAGCAAAAGGGATAACAGTACAAAGAGCCTGGGGGGAGGGCGGAGAAAGAAAGATAATCTTAATATATGGAGAGTGAAAGGACTTTATTGGAAATGGTTATTTTTATTGTGTTTGTCAGCCTTCGGGCCATTTCTCATTACTGAATTAAATCGCTTTGGAAATTTATTTATATGGAGACAATCACAGCAGTAAAAGCCCACCCAAGTAAGGTCTGTGTGAGCTGGTGATTCAACATTTCCAAATGAGCTAATAACTGGTTTTAAACTTTTCCAACTCAGTTGACTATTCAGTGTGATGGGGAGTGAAAGATATTTACACAGTGGTAAGATAGATAGATAGATATCCCCCCTAGTCCAGTGCCAGGATCAGGTCCAGACAGGGTTACCAGATTCAGCACATGCAAGGTTGCCAGTTTCACCTAAGACCTGGTTTATACAGACTAGGGGTGTGCACAGACCCCCCCCCCCCGCTCCACCCCGCGGGCCGATCCTAAAATTTCGGATCTGCCCGCTCCGCGCCGCTCCGCCCATACTCCGCTCCTCTTCACTGCAGAGCTCCGGAGCTCTGCAGTGGAGGGGAATGGCGCCAGGTAAGGCCGGGAGAGGAGGGTGGGTGGGGGTTTACCGGGCCCAGACTTCCTGGTTGAACCGCGGGCTCAATAGAAGAAGCCGACGGACCGTGGACGGAGGCAGGTAAGGGAGAGGAGGGCGCGGGGGGGTACCGGGCCCTGCCGCCGTCGCCGCCCGTGCAGCGATGGCAGCAGAGCCCGGTAATGGACCAAGGGGGAGGGGGGCCTTACCTGCCTCCGTCCGCGGTCCGTCGGCTTCTTCAATTGAGCCCGTGGTTCAACCAGGAAGTCTGGGCCGCAAGTGCGGCCTAGACTTCCTGGTTGAACCGCGGGTTCAATTGAAGAAGCCGACGGACCGCGGATGGACGCAGGTAAGGGAGAGGAGGGGGGGTTTACCGGGCCCTGCCGCTGTCGCCGCATGGGCGACAGCGACAGCGGCAGGGCCCGGTAAACCCCACTTACCTTTCCGGCGGAGCTCCGGATCGAGGTGAAGGATCCGCCTTCACCTCGATCCTCTTTGCCACGCTCCGCCAGCCCCCCAATCCTCTTCGCCTCCGCCTTAAGGGCAGGTGAAGCCCCCCACTCCGCTTCTAATTCGCCGGTCCGATTAGAAGCGGAGCACATCCCTAATACAGACAATGGTTAACCATAGGCCAAAGTGTTTGGTCTTTATTTTGTCTCCGATTGCCCTGCTCATGTTAGACCACATCACTTAATGTTTGCACCTCCACAACTCTCATTTTGATTTTTTAAGATCCATGCCCTTGCAAAATGACACATTTCGAGCAAAGCTCCCAATAATTTTTTGAAGTGTGTGCACACCACATATACAATGTGGGATATTGCCACATTTTTAACAGAATCGAATAGAATAGATTTTATTTGTCTATGGCACAAAGGCCATTACAACCACAATAAAACAAGGTATCTATGACAGCCAAAATTCTTACAAACTCAGAGGGAGAGAATTCCTATAAAAGAACCAAACTGAGAGAAAAGGTTGAGATTTATACTGGTGAAAAAATGATACAGACCCTAGTAGCAATGATAACAGAAAATTATAGCAGGTGGGCCCCTCTGCAATCTATGCCTGATTTTTTTTAGAAAATTTTGGCAGTTTTGTTGAGCTGCTGCAGCAAACATTGCAACCTTGATTGTAATCACTTTACTATAATCTGCTAACACATCAGCAGTGGGCCAAACCACTCTTGCTCCTGGGATATTGCTACATTTTTAGTATTTAGGGGTTTTTTTCTTCTTCTTTTTCTTCTTTTCTTTCCCTAGAGAGCAAGTCTGGCTTCCCTCCTAAGAACATAAGAAAAGCCCTGCTGGATCAGACCAAGGGTCCATCTAGTCCAGCACTCTGTTTACACAGTGGCCAAACAGCTGTCAACCAGGGACCCACAAGCAGGGCATGGTGCAACAGCACCCTCCCACCCATGTTCCCCAACAACTGGTGTATATAGACTTACTGCTTCAGATACTCATCGATGATTCAAATGCTGGTTTCAGCCATCGACCATTGTAAACTAGTGATAGGTTTGTGATGTTACAAGTATCACCCAATCAGTGCTGTGTATTTATTTATTTATTTATTTATTTATTTATTTATTTATTACACTTATATACCGCTCCCATAGCCAGGGCTCTCTGGGCGGTATACAGCTAGTTCCCGCTGAAAACTGGCAAGGGCTGATCCCCTCTGATCTCGATCATGGACAGGGAATGGTAGGTCCCTACATAAGGCGGTTAGTATGCTTGCACAGCAGCTTGACTGTTCAAACTGTGTTCTTCCCTGTGCACCATCACATTCTGAATATTGCCTTTTACTTTACTGAAAATGAGATGATGGTGTTGCCTGAACAGCAACAATGACAGGACTTGAGTCAAAAGTAATGGCCAAAAGAAAAGCTATGGAGAAGGGAGATTGCATCTGTTTTCTGGTGTCAACGTGAATTAATGCATAGATAGGTTGGTAGTCTTCCTCAGACAGAAGGGCCCCTTAGGAGGCTCCTGATTCAACAGGAGAATCCAGGTGGCAGAAGGGAGGGGAGATGTTTGGTGATTTTCTCCTCCCCTTGCAATCTCCTAATACTCCCCCCAACCAAATCTGCTTTGGTGGGTTGGTGGATGCTCTGGAACAGTGGCAGAGATGGTGCTGAGATTTGCATAGGGATGGGAAATCAGTGAAGATCACCTCCCCCCACCCCAGCATAGGCTGGTGGCTTCAATTTCAGTGGGGCTGTGAATCCATTATGGGTTTCACTCAGAACCAACCAATACTCTAAAAGAGCTATTCAAGGTGCAGAACCCCAGGCCCAAAATGAATTCATTACCTTGGATAGCTCCTTTAGGGTTCTGGCTGAAACCCAGAATGGATTCACAGCCCCACCAAAATCAGAGCCAACAGCCTCCACTGACTCCCTCACTCCTGCTGCTGGGAGTGTTCTGAGCACTACTTGACTCATCAGCTGTTTCTAATGTAGGAGTAAACGCTGGATTATAAATTGTTCTCCAAGAATCCAACTTTTTATTTTTACACATGCTATAAACATTTTTAAAAAAATAATAATCAAATATTACAATATTACAATCTTAAGATGCAAACAACAACAACCACATTACCCAGTGTGAGAGGCAGTGTGGCATAGTGGCTAAAGTGTTGGACTGGAAGTCAGGAGATCCAGGTTCTAGTCCCCATTCAGCCATGGTAACCCACTGGGTGACTTTGGGCCAGTCACAGACTCTCAGCCCAACCCACCTCACTGGGTTGTTGATGTGAGAATAAAATGGAGAGGAGGAGGCTTATGTATGCTGTCTTGTGTTTCTTGCAGGAAAAAAGGCAGGATATAAATGCAACAACCACAACAACCACATTACCCTGCATCACTTCAGTCAGATCAGATTTGTTAGGGTGACCAACTGTCAGGATTTCCCCGGATTTGTCCTGGTTTTTGTTCTTTCCATGGTGTCAGGGGGGATTTTCTATAATTTTCAATAATGTCCTGGAATGACACACCTTCCCCTTTAAGGCTGCCATTAGCATGGCAGGAGGGAATGACATGCTTTCTTGAGGCACGTCATTCCCCCACCCCGAGCTCCAATTGAGGTCTTAAAGGGGAAAGTGGGTCATTTGTGGACATTATAGAAAAGGCCCCAATTGGAGTGGATGGTGGTGGTGCAGGATGAAATCCTTTCCCTCCTCCACTCCAATCGGGTTCTTTAAGGTGGCGGGGGAATAACGTACTTTCTGCAGGACTCAGAAAGCTGCTTCCCCCCACACACACTAGGTGTCCTCTTTTTTGGTTTCCCAAATATGGTCACCCTAGATTTGTAACATGCACACTCTACCTTAAGGACACATGTTCCATTTTGTTTGCCACACATATCACAAGCTTTGTTCAGAAATTACATTACAGACTTATTACTGATGGTGGGTACACACTGGGCATTTCAGAGCATTCAATCCTCCCACTTCTTACAATCTGCATAGTGAAACTGCATGTGAAAGCCTATGGAACAAGGTTCCCTCTGATGGAGGAAGCTGCTCCCCACCCACATTTCTGGTTCTCTTCGAAGGTTGTGAACTCAGAGGTCTGGGGCACCCAGTTGATAGCATCCACACAGAGGTTCCCAAAGAAAGCCAGCATCTGTTTACAAGATAAAGATGAATGTCGTGGTCCTGGGCATTGCTGGTATAATTTAGTAATCTCTGCTACTTTAGATGCAGGTTTTAATTGTAACATTATCGTTAAAAATAAGGGGGGAGGGCTTCAATTGTATACTGAAAGATAAAAATCAGCATTCACATGCAAATGAATGGATTCCAAAAGCTAGCTAAGAATAAGAGCCAGGGTTATTGTGCAACCAGAAGTGTCTGAAGAAAGGGAATTTTGTGGGCCAAAGTTCAACAGATTATAAAACTCCTAATTTGTAGGTTTTCATTGCAGATCCCTTTGGCATGTCTTATATTCTTTGAGTCATACAGTTCTCAATGTGATTCAGCACAGTAAAGAAATGATTAATAATTGCTGATACAATTCTTCTGGTGTGTTGTACTTCCGAGCCCTTATGGCCTTCATTCTGACAATTGGACTGTGAGGTAGGCAGTCATTAGATCCATTTTAAAGGAGCAAAATCAAGTCTGAGAATCAGTGGGCTGTAGGAAGCTGTACTATTTGCCTATCTAGCTCAGAACTGTCTACTAACGTTGGGGGCGTCTCTCAGTGTCTCAGGCAGAGTCATTTCCCATCACCTACCACCCAATCTTTTTAAATGGAGATGCCTGGGATTAGGGATACTGGAGAAATCCGCAATGGATTCAAATGAGATTGGATTTCTGTGAACCAGACATGTGGATTCAGACCAGCTTTTTCCAAATCATCGATTCCAAGGACTTGCAGACCAGTTGTTGTTTTTACAGTGGGGGGAACATTTCACAAATGTGCATTTGCAAGTACACATTTGCAAGTGAACAAAATTCTCATACTAAAAATCGAGTTCCGTCAATGAGCCGACAATGGAACAAAAGTCACCTAACAATCCTTGAAACACAGATGGAAGGGACTGAACAAAATCTGTACATCCCTTCCAGGGATTAAACCTGGGACCTTGTGCTTGCAAAGCAAATGCTTAGCCACTGAGCTATGGACCCTCCCCTTTCTAAAGGACACCTGACTTCATAGCTGAGCCCACTCTCCAGGAAACTACAACCATTTGGCCTGCAGTCACTTACCACTGATCATGGATAACCATGAGTGAAACCCATAGTGTCTGGTGGCCATGTGGCAGGGATGTGGAACATGTGGCTCTCCAGGTGTTGTGGAATTGCAACTCCCATCATTCCTCACCATTGGCTATGCTGACTAGGGCTGATGGGAACTGCAGTCCATCAAAATCTGGAGGGCCACGAGGTCCCCGTCTATACCATATGGCAAAGAAGGCTTCACCATACTCTGCTTGCCAGTTGTAAACACAGAGAAGCGGGGAATGCTAAATTCTTCTCATCATATGGGTTACCGATAAACATCTTAAAAAACCACTGGAAATCTGGCCCAAAATATACTTGAACTCACATTTGGGGACACCCATGTTTACTCAGTGACACACCACATTTACCCTCCCACTGCCAGCATCTCCTTCTTCAAATAAAGTAGTTGGGAGATCAAATAATGGTGTGGCTGGGTAATTTTAGACCCTGCACTTAATGCTCTTATGGGGGGATGGGGATGGGGGGGGGTTAGATGGCTTTTTGTATTATTTCAGTGGCAAAGGATGCAATTAGCAATATTCCTCCCTCTCCCACCATTCCATGATTTACAACTGTGTCTACATTCTTTATATGACAGCATGTTCACCAAACCTGATTTAAAAATATATTTAAAAAAAAAAATACTGAGCATATGCACGTTTGCATTTTCAGCTCCCTTCAATGGTCGCACCATCGTGACTACAGGAGTAAGATGGAGCCTATTTCTGCTGCTCTGACACCCTCTTCGCCTGCCATTCTCAGGGTGGTTATTTGGGCGGCCACCCCGAGCTTTGTCCCCAAGGTTGAACCGTTGCAAATAATGATGCCTTAATCAAACTGTGTATAGACTGCCATGCTCCCCACTGAGGATGGAGACCCCAATAGCACAGGGTTAGTTGTCAAATAACAACCTTTATATCATGTGTTTGTGTCTCCCCCCCCCTTTATTTCCTCCTACATGCCCTTTCGTCCTCTTTCCTGGGAGACCATTTTTCTGTTGCAGCTCAGATTCGCCCAATGACAGGTGAAGGGGGGAAAGAGGGACCTCCTCCCCATCTCAGCCCCCTCTTCTCTCCGCCTTCCCCCCTCCCTGCTCAATCTCCCATCTCTCCGCCCATTGCCATTCTCCCAGCCTTTCACTATAGAGTTTATTTACAAGGAGTTGGGACAGGATAATGGGGGGCGCACAATGAAGATAATGAGGTGCAAAAGGCCTCCACAAAAGGCTGCATTGTGTCATACTCGAGAGAAGAGGGAGCTGAAAGAGGGATTTGGGGAGGGAGGGGGAAGCTACAGAACCCCTTTGATCCATTTAGAGAAGGAGAGCCAGAGGGGAGGGGGAGGAGCAAACAGGGAGGAGGAGCCCGACAACAAAACAACACAACAAAACAAAAAACTCTCCCAGCTGGGACACAAGTCAGAGCCTTCTCTTTATTTAGATGGATAGAGCTGGGTACAATGAGCACGCTGACCCGCTTTCATTGTCCCCAAAGTTGCGCTGAACTCTTTCAAACCTCCCTCCCTGCCTCCCCCCCTCCACGCCCCACAACCCCGTCAAGGAGCTCTCCCTCAGACTTTATTCTGCGTCTGCTTTTCTTTCTTTTTTTTCTTTCCACACTCCCGATTTGTGAAAAGAGGAGGAACGAAAGAAAGCTCTGAAGTGATATATGATGTGAAATAGGTTTAGGAGTGTCAAGAGGAGATAGAACAAGGAAAGTACAGGGAAAGTGCGACTCAGTGCAAGTCTCTTCACATGAACAAGCCAGAAGTGCTGTGGGCCTTTCAGAAAAAGCCAAAGACTTGATCATCAGGGTAAAGGTTTCACTTTTAAGATACATTAAAAGTATCATGCCAGTTGTGCTCTCTTGTGGGCCTTCTATTTCTTCATTTCCCCCCAGTGCTTTCCCATTAACATCTCCTTTCCAGCCAAAGAAGTTTGCATGTGCAGGACACAGAGATCTTGAGGATGTCTACACGCACCCAAAGCCCTGCAATGGCTGTGAATCTGCACTGTGTCAGTTATATGCTGCAGCTGCAGATTCACAGCAACCACAGGGCTTTCCCTTGAAACTCTGAAGAAAAAAAAAGTCAGGGACTTACTTGGACTTTTTTCTCTGGAGTGAGGTGAGTATAGCGTATTCACCATCCAGCCTCACTCCGGAGTCACAAGCATAGGCATGACTGGGCGGATGGCGACCTCTGATTGGTCACTGTCTGCCCAGGCAGAGGACAGGGGGCATCCAGGCAGAGGAAACCCCGCATATTCACTACGGCAACAGGATTTGCCACCCACCCACAGCAGCAGCAAAAACATTGGGTTTGAGCACATGGCGGCGGCAACCACCGCCGTATAGATAGCCCCCTTGTTGACAGTGCGGAACGTGCTTGCGTATATCTCTGTAGTTTTGTGCACATATTGCCCCAGCAGTTGAGCCATAGATTTCAGATTGGGATGCAAGAGGCCTCTCTGATGAAAGGCAAACCTTTGCAAACCTCTAGCCACCTTGAGCCCCATCAAAAGTACATGAGGTGAGAAGGCTGACAGTTTAAGAATGAAAAGGCAGTTAGATTGTGTACAGGCAGTGTGGTATCGGACCGGGAGTCAGGAGATCTGGGTTCTAGTCCCCACTCGGCCATGGAAACCCACTGGGTGACTTTGGGCCAGTTGCAGACTCTCAGCCCAGCCTACTTCACAGGGTTGTTGTTGTGAGGATAACATGGAAAGGAGGAGGGTTATGTACGCCACCTTGGGTTCCTTGGAGGAAAAAAGGCAGGATATAAATGTAATATAATAATAATAATAATAATAATAATAATAATAATAATAATAAGAAGAAGAAGAAGAAGAAGAAGAAGAAGAAGAAGAAGCCGCCGCCACCACCGCCGCTGCCACTGTAATCTGGAAGACTTCTCTGGATATAGTTGGCAGACATACACATTCCTTTCAAGGATACAGCTCAGAGGGGATGAGCATGGACTTCTGGTGGCACGGGGGTGGGGGTGGAAAGTGGGGGTGTTGCAATCATATTGGCTGTGCACAGTGCTTATTGGCTGGCAGCTGTGACATCTTGTTCCTTCTATATCCTGGAGTTGTACGACATTATCAACACTATGCATTACAAAAATGTGCTGAATGAATATTAATTACTTCAAAGAAAGAAAGAAAGAAAGAAAGAAAGAAAGAAAGAAAGAAAGAAAGAAAGAAAAACCTGAAGCATGAGGGAGAAGCAAAATAGACAACTCTGTTATGGAGTTGCTGTAGCTTCATCTGGTTTCAAATGGCTTACAATATAAAGGATACAATTCTATATCTGCACAAGTTCATAAAATCATAAATTACTTTTCAAACCAATTTAAGCATGATCCAGTAACAAATAGCACGTATCATTTTTTTAAATTTAAATTTTAATAAAATAAATTGAAAGCCAAAACTTTAAATTCGAAGCCAACCAAAAACAACTTTAAAAACCTTCCTAAAAACTATAACAGACCCAACTGTTATATCACTTGGGACGGAGAGCCATAGGGCATGGGCCACCACTGCAAAGGCCCTACCTCTAGTAACTCCCAACCTTACATACCTTAATGGTTGGCTAGTGATGGCCTCCAACAATGATCCTAATATAAGTGCATATTCATAAGGAGGAGGTCCTTCAAATAAACTGGACCCAAACTGTTTAAAGCTTTAAAGGTCAAAACCAGCATCTTGAATTGGGGATGGAAGTGCACCTGCAACCAGTGCAACTGGTGCAGAATTGGTATAATATGTTCCAATCATCTACCACCAACAAAGACTTCAGAGACTGTGTTCTCCACCAGCTGAAGTTTATGAGATGCCTTCAAAGGCAGCCCCTTATAGAGCATATTACAGTAGTCCAGACTGGATGTAAGCAGTGCATGCATAACCGGGGCTAGGTCCGCTTTCCCTAAAAAGGTATGCAGGTGACATGCCATCTGAAGTAGGCATATCAGTTGCATACTCCTGGCTACTGCAACTACCTGTGCTTCCAGAGACAGTGTTGAATCCAGAAGCATCCCCTGACTAATACCATTTAAGTCCCTCTATCCAAATCGGCAGATTTCCTCACCCACAATATTTCCCTCTTGTCTGGATTAAGCTTCAGCCTGTGTCCCTTCACTAATCCTAAAAGCACCTCCAAGCAGCTATTCAGGAGTTCCACATCCTCCCTGGGATTAGTAAGGAGAAAACAGAGGTAGAAATGTATGTCATCCACACATTGATGACTGCAGCCCAAAACTCCGGATGACTTCCCCAAGCAGTTTCATGTAGATATTAAATAACCGTGAGGACAAGATGGAATCTCGCAGTACCCCACAGCCCAAAGGCCGTGGGGCAGAACAGAAGTCTCCAAGTAACACCTTTTGAAACCAACCTCCTGCCAGATATGAACAGAGCCGCTGAAACACGTGCTCTCCAAACCCAACCCAGGGGGCAACCCCAAAGGATTATCACGGTTGCTGGCATGGAAAGCCGCTGAGCAGTCCAGGAGAACTAGCAGGGTTGCACTCCCCCTGCCCATTCTTTGGCAGAAGTCATCTGTCAGGACAACCATGACTGTTTCTGTCCTCAAATTAGGTCTAAAACCAAATTGGAATGGATCCAAAACTGTAAATATAAAACGTTGCACCACCTATAATCCTCTTTCTGCTGGCTAAAGGCATAAGGGAGTAACACAAGCATTTTCTATCCAGATTGTTTTCCTGTCAGTTATAGCAAAACTT
Organism: Elgaria multicarinata webbii; assembly: GCF_023053635.1. Taxonomy (NCBI): domain Eukaryota; kingdom Metazoa; phylum Chordata; class Lepidosauria; order Squamata; family Anguidae; genus Elgaria; species Elgaria multicarinata. Next base: position 90,448,481 of record NC_086172.1, read on the forward strand.
AATCAAGGTAACAACAACGTTTATTAGCTGTTGGTTGCTCCCAGCGCAGACTGTGGTTGCAAGACTGCTTCCTCAACAGGGCATTTATATCTTTAAGGGCACAATTCAAAGGTTGCTGCCTCCTTTTCCATGTTTCTGCTTCTGACTTACTACACACACACACACACACACACACACACCTTCCTCTGTGTGTGGCATGGTGAAGAACTGTAGAAAGTGATTGGCTAATCCTAGCCACATCATTTTTTCCCCTAAGCAGATGTTTCTTTTCAAGATTTTTCATACATTATGCCCCCCTACCTGCAAAAAAACCTAGGGGTGTGCACGGACCCCCCGCTCCGCTTCTCTTCCAGATCCGCGATTTGCGGATGGGCCCGCTCCGCCCCGCCCCCGCTCCACCTATGTCCACTCCGCTCCGCTCGAAGCTCCGGATCCGGATCAGAGCTCCGTTTTTCCCCCCCTCCCATAGGCTTGCATTAAGCTAAAAAAGTATACAACTTTTTTTCTGTGAAAGTTAGAAACCTCAAGTTTGGCACCATGACACCTCATGGGGGTATACACACGCACGCCTAGTTTCAAGGCAATCCCATCATCCCCTAATTTTTGGGGAATTTATGAAAATCGGGCACCCCATTCACACCCCTTTCCATAGCTCCGTCAATTTGCACGTTAGAAACCTCAAACTCACCACCATGAAAGCTTATCCAGGGATACATACGCATGCTGAGACTCAAGGCAGTCCCATCATCCCCTGATTTTGGGGGAATTTAGGAAAATCGGGCACCCCATTCACCATTTCACACCCCTTTCCATAGCTCCGTCAATTTGCACGTTAGAAACCTCAAACTCACCACCATGAAAGCTTATCCAGGGATATATAAGCACGCCGAGACTCAAGGCAGTCCCATCATCCCCTGATTTTTGGCGGGGCTTAAACCTGCAGACATCTCAATGGGGCCATTTCAAAGGAAATCCCAACATGCCATGAATTGGGGAGTAGAGATCAACCTAAATGAATCTTCTTCCACACTTGAAAAATGGATTTGGAGCTTCCAAAAGTCTAATTAAGCGCAGGAAGGACTTCTCCCCTGAGTCAAAGCCAGACACACACAACATCCCTGCGAGGCGGGCAGGGGAGGAGAGAGGGAAGGTAGGCAGGCAGGCAGCAGACATTTCTGGGGGCATAAGGAAGTGAGCCAAGGATAAGCCAGTAAGCCATATAAAATGGAATAAATAAATAAACAAAGGAGGGGTGGAATTAAAAGCAGCAGTGTTGCTGAATAAACAACAAGAAGAACTTTTTTAAAAAGGCTATATCTGTCTTTTACCAGCAATAGGGGGACGTGCCCAGGGGAGGGGGAAGCAGCTGCCAGTTCAACTCATGAAAGCCATTGCTTCACCAACAGCTCTGAGGAGTAAACGCTCACTTCAACTCATGATAGGCATTGCTCCACCACTAAGAGAAGTAGAACGTTCACTTCAACTCATGATAGGCATTGCTCCACCGGGTTACTCTCTTTGGAAGGCTCTGATGGCCTTCCAAGTACAGGAGAGATTGGGGGCACGTCCACATGGGATGCCCTAGGGGAGCTCATCCCCTTGCACCACATCTTTTCAGTTGTTCCCCAAAGTTAGGGTGGGTAGCAGTGCTCTCTTATTATTGGCTTAGTATATGATTTCAGGTTGTGTTTGTGCATTTGGTGGGGCTACTGTTTTAAAAAACACTGGGAAAAGTCCGTTTAGATTAAGAAAGAGAAGTTTCCCAGAATCCCAAGTTACCCGTTTTGCCTATCCCCTCCTCCAACTTTGGGATCATGTGATCATGACCGGGAGTTGACTCTGCCCCTCAGCCCTTCGAAAAAGGTATTTTTCCTGCCGATTTTTTAAAAAATTCTAGCGCGCGACCCGCACCACGCAGAGAGCTGAGAGTAGTCTCAAAATGACCCCCATTCACGACTCTCTGAGCACAAGAATTTTCAGAACGATAGCTTAAAAAACAACCCAGTTATCCCCGATTCTTTTCCGCAATGCAATCCTTTGGGCGAAATGTTTCAAGATGGCGATCGGAGCGGTCCGCCTGAAAGAGGAGCTCCAAAAAATGGGCACTTCTCTTCGCCTTGCTTCTAGGGGTCCGCGGTCCGCTTCTACTCCACCTCTGGGCAAGGCGGAGCAGGCCAATTCGCTCCTGTTTCTGTGCTTCTAATCGGAGCGGAGCACATGCCTAAAAAAAAAACCCCTCAGAGTTTAGGAGAAACGCTACACATTTCAATAATTTTATTCTGATTATAATGTCTAGGCAGTGGAGGCTGGTGCCTCCGATATCAGTGGGGTGGGGAATCTTCTCCAGGTTTCAGCCGGAACCAGTAAGAACTCTAAAGGAGCTCTTCAAGGTGCTTGGATAGCCCCGTCAGAGTTCTGACTGGTACCCAGAGCAGTTTCACTGCCCCACTGACCTTGGAGCCAGCAGCCTCTAGGTATTCACAGAAATCAGAACATTTTGATAACACAAGTGGAAGAGAATAAAAGAAGGAGGAGAGGGACAGAGTGAAGTAGAAGAAAGGAATTGGACACTAAGAGACACAGGGATCCCAAACCCTGACCACTGCAACCCTGTCCCAGGGTCCCTCTACCATTGGGGCTTCAGGAGACACAACAACCAATGTATTTCAAACATTTCATCTGCGATTGATGAGGGATATAAATATTTCCTTTTAAAAACACTGAGATTCTCAATAGGGCAAATTTGCACCACAAAAAATACCATCCTTCCCCAATCTAGTGCCCTCCAGATGTGTAGAAATACATAACCCATCACCCCTAGAATGGTTGTCCAATGCATCTGGGATGGGAAGGCTGATCTACTACACCCTGTGCTACACAGCTGATACTTACAAATATTTAAAACACCCTTCAGAGATTGGGAGGCAATTCAAGGAAGTTGTCTAGTTATAGCAACCGTAGTTGACATTAACAGCTTTACATATCTTTGACACATCCAAACTTCATTGGTTTTTTCTACAGATACGTTACGTAAGACTGGTTAACCTTGGCTACAGTCAGAAAGCTTTTTGGCACTAAATCTGCATCGACATTTTCTTCCTGGCAAAGGGGGCAGAAGTCTCAACTACTGCTTTTGGACAAAATGGTTAATGCAAGTTTGCTTTGGTCTCCAGTGGTCCCCAGAACTACACATGAGTGATGCAAAGTCCCCATTGCCTCCTTACCTCTTGCAAAGCAATGGAGGATCATCAGTGACTGTTCCTGCCCTGGCATAGGGACCTGCTTACCAGCAAAACTGAGCAAAACCATGCCTTTCCTTTGAACTGTCTGTAAGGAGGAATATTGTACAAGGTTCTGAAGAAGTTGCTTTCCAGACAAAACTACTAGTGAACCAATCAGGAACAAAGTATTCCTTCCAAGGGTGTGTCCCCTATCCTGTCCCCCACCTCACCCCAAGAGGCTGGTTAAATATACCAGTTCAGATGTAACAATAAGCCAGAATTTAGAGTCGATTGCTCTTGCTTGGCGCTTCCTGGCAACAGGAGAGCTAAACAAGCCAGGGGGTCTCATCTGTTTGTTATTTAGTGCAGGGGTGGGCAACTTGTGGCCTTCCAGGTGTTTTGGCCTACAACTCCCTACAGCCCACACCACTGGCTATGTTGGCTAGGGTTGATGGAAGTTGTAAGCTAAAACATGTGGAGGGCCACAAGTTGCCCACCCCGGTTTAGCATGATGCCCAAGCTGGGATCTCCATCTTGTAGCTCTCCCAACAAGCTAGAGTCATAAACCGAAAGCTTGGTTTATTATTCTGCCTTGTTAGGACAGCCACATCCCAGTTCGGACAGGAACATGGCTAAACAAACCACAGATTAAGGCTTCCCGGTTAATTTAGCTCCTCCCACTGGCAGGAGGAACTAAGCAGTAGCAATCAAGAGTGTGCATCAGTTCCTGATAAGTCAGAACTCTATGAAGAATTCTGGTTTATTGTTACATCTGAACAGGGACTTTCCATGAGCTATACAAATCCAAAACGTGCATATACTGGATTAAAATACACACATACACTAAATATTCTCATACTTGTTTCATTCCACCACCACCACCACCACAAGACACTGCCTGACGTAGACCTGCTAAGTTCAAATTAGCAAGGCCTTACTAATTAGGAAACTCTACCAAATAAAGCCTTGCCGAGTTTAATGAGAGCCTGAACTAAAGCCTATGGGGCACTTCTACAACTACTGTGCAATATGTGGTCTGCAGATTTCAGCCTTGATTACCAAAGTACTCTTGACTTGGGGCAGGAGAGGCGATCAGCATGGAAAGGGGAAGCTTGCACAGCTTGTGAGTGTGTTGTAGCTGGTCTCTTATTGCCCAGATGCTGATCTGTACACAAAATATATTCCAATCCAAAACCATGGAAGGGTTTAACACATTAAAATAAAATAAAATGGCAGAACGTGGCCAGAACAGCCTGAGAATACTGTTCAAAAAGAGTTTCAGGTTGGGACTTCTCTGTGTTGGTATTGCTTTGGCTTGTGGTTCTGTGGCTTCTGCAGGACAATTAAACATATGAATATTTTAAGAATGAAATTGTGTAATAAATGTGTGTCTCACACACTCTCTCATTTTCTTTTGGATGTGACAACTCTACACACTGAAAGAGGCCTTCAAAATAAAGCTAGAGGCAAGATGACTCTTACACAAGGTATCCTGACAAACCTTTGATGCTTATTCATTTGAAATACTCCTAAGTAACCTCCGGGTACAAACGAAATTGTCTGCTCATCAGCCCTTTATGCTTACCTCCAGTTAACAATGAGCCAGTTTTTGACACCCTTGTTAACACTGTACAACCAACTTCAATGGAGCTGAAATTTCTATTCCATTCCAAGCAGTCAAAGAGTAACAGGAGGCATCACAACACAAAGACCTCGTGCCAGCCTTCACTTTACTGCCACCCTTGTCTTCGACATTACTTTGGACTTCTAAGCCTTTTAATCCAGCTCAATAAAAGAAGTCCATTCAGACATGATCTAGATCAACTTTCACCAAGCTGGTACCTTCCAGATGTGTTGAACCATGGACACATTGGCTGGGGCTGATAGAAGTTGTAGTAGTCCAATACATTTGGAAGGCACGTTAGGGAAAGCTGATCTAGATTTTGATTGCCAAACAGTTATCATAGGACACAAACCCGAGGCCACTCTTGATGGCTTGATACCCCTTTACCTTTACTTAGTTTTGGATTTATTAATGACACCATATCTTTGCTAAGAATTAAGACAGTAACACACAATGGTTGTTTTGTCTTAAGCAAAGCCTCATGGAAATTGTGGGCTTTCCCTTCCACTGATGAAAAAAATACAGCAACATAGTAAGTATGGTGAATACTACTCACATTAAGATTTTAGTTGTAAAACATTCTCGTCAGAAGAGATAAGCATTTGCGTATATGCTTATGCCTTTGATCATAAAAAAAGCTGTCCCACTCACCAAAGTCACTTCAGAACTCTGAGCACCATCAGATGAGTGTTTTATTGCACGCTCATTACTGGGCACTCACAGATTTTCGTGGGTCCCTCTCACAACATTGTCTGCCTCCCGCACACTTCCCGCTCCTTCTAGCCTTCTTCATGCGACAAAAAAAACACCCCGGTAAGTCTGACTTATTTTTAAAGATGGAAGTTGCCACTATCTCCTGCTGTGTGCAGGAGAAGCGGAGTGATCAAAACAGCCCACTGAATGGGCCACATCCACGTTGTTTACTTCCTCTTTCAAAAGAGGAAGTAATGAGGGACAAATGCAATTTCCCCCCCCCCCCGGTGTGATACTGCACTTTGTTGTAATTGTTTGCCATGTAAAGAGCGTCATCAGATGAGTGTTTTGCCCCACTCTCACGACTGGCCATTTACAGATCTTCACGGGTCATTTAAACAACGCAGTGATCCTGCCACGTGTCTCCTGCTCCATTTCCCTGTTTTCATGTCTTAAAATAAGTCACAGAAAACCTGACTTTTTTTAAATAAGCCCGAAATTGCTGCCATGTGCAGGAAAGTTCTGCTATAACGAGCACTGTTCCCATTGTTCTGTAGGGGCCACATGGTCTCTGCACTCTCCCCCGTGAAATTTGAGCTCATCCCCAAATGCGGAAGTGAAGCAGAGAGCAGAGCAACGGTTTGTGATGGTAGGGAAATGCGATTTCCCCCATCTGATGATTCCCCAAACACTAAAGACACATTAATAAAGTAATTGTCCTACGCATTTGGCCTTTATTTCTGACAATGGCACTAGCTTACATGCCAAGCCAATATGATGGAGAAATGGTTATGCTGGCTGAGGAATGCTGGTGGCTGTAGAACATTTTTCTGTTTAAACATGCATAGAATTGAGTCCTAAAGTCTTTGTGTTGTTGTGTCCCCTATCTTGTCCCCCACCTCACCCCAAGAAGCTGGTTAAACATTTACCTTGGATGGTTTAGTTTAGTCAATTTGATGTCAATGAAGAAGGGTGTCTTTATGACTCTAGAATCCCTTCCAATGCTAAGATACAGACCACTTTCGGGGTTGGGATAATGCTACCCATAACAGTGTAATAGTCTGTGAAGACCCTAAGCAGTAGGTAAGTATATTCTTCCCTGTGGCTTTCCCCTTTCCACAGCCAGGAGGACAGAGGTGCACAGCTACAATAACAGCAGCTTATTTATAAATAGATTTTATTATAAAGTTGATTTACATAAAATAGGATACTCTTTTAAAAACTGCATACACACACACACACACACACACACACACATCTCAACAAATCTAGCAAGTGCATACAAAAATACCTTCAATACATTAAAAATAAAACTTCAGGGTTTTCTTTTGCTCCAGAGAAATGAACCTTCACACCAGTCCCAAAAACAAACAAACAAACACAAATGTGGACATCATATTTAAGACGAAGAATTTTCCACTCCTTTAGTATAAAATGTTAGGAAACTTATCTAAGTTGTGTAAGTTCTCAAAACATCCTAGCTGGCAGTGTTAAGAAGTAAAGAGTGTAGTCAACTTCTACAAATCTTTCCTCTCCTCTTGCAATTTCTAAAGATAATTTTGTACAAAAATAAGTCTTCATATTAACAGTGTTTTCATAGGCAGTTCAAGTTACACACAGAAAGTCTGTTTTTGACATTACAATAGTCCCCTTCCCCTTGAAAAAAAGGAAGCATCAAGTTTTAATCATTTCACCCCTTCCATATAAAATGCACACATCAAGTGGAAGCCCAGTAGATCTCCATCTGCCACTGGAATAACAAATAAACCTTTTCATTGGTCGTTCAAGAGTCAGAGGGCACCATAAACTACTGTACAACAGCAGGTAAAAATGTTGGTCCCTATTATCTATTTACATAATTGCACTTTTTTAAAAAGAAAGAAAGAAAGAATTATCACAAACCACCAGTCTTTTGCTTCATGAAAAAACATTGAAACCACGATGCCATGTGGTCACAAAGATCTGACCATCAAACATCCTTTGTAATGAGGCTTGAGGAAAGTAGGAAGCATATTAAATTAAGAGTCCTTGTTGCTCTTCTGTTGCATCTTAACAGGCGCCTGGGACAATGAGGTACTGAGGTTCTATATAGCACGGCTTTCAGTGTTGCTACAAAAGAAAACAGAGAGGCCATTAGGAACATGTAACTGACAGATCCAACAGAACTCAGGGGAGATGTCTGGGACTGTCTCCCTGGTCACATATCTAGACTAATCAGTGCATTTTAAAACTCTCTACAAATTCCTGTTGAAATGATTTAGGGCACAATCCTATGCATGGTTAGACATTAAAAAAAAGCCCTACAACTCCCAGCATGCCCCAGTCAGCATGGCTGGCTGTGGAATGCTGGGAGTTATAGGATATTTTTATGTCTAAACATGCATAGGATTGCACCATTATTGTCTTTAATGTCAGTAAAAGCAGAGTCTGGCCTATATGCTCTTTCAATATGTTCACTGTTATTTCAGTATGGCAAGCAAGTCTTCTATACATCTACCTTCTTCCTGCTTTCCTTCGGAAGATCTGACTGGATTTGTGATTGGGGGTGGGGGAACAGTAATAGCATTTTGTCTGAAGTTTCTTGCATGTAAAGCTGCAATAAATGAGCATATCTAGAAGGAAGTTCCACTGAAATCAATAGGCCTTATTGCAATCCTATACTCTCAAATAAATGACTAACGGTGCAATCCTATGCATATTTAGATAGAAAAAAATGGCAGGTTGGGGAATGCTGGGAGTTGTAGGACTTGTTTTCTCTCTAAACGTGCTTTTCTGTCTAAACGTGCATAGGACTGCGCTTTAAGTCTGAAGTTCTGCACTAAGTGATTGCAGTAAGAATCAGTTAATCTGCAGTACAAACTTGCTGCCAAGACTATATTTTTGTCCTTTCCAAATAACTAATCGCAAAGCTCTTCCTGAATCAAAACGCAAAACGAGAAGGAATTTAAGGGCAAACAGTACCCAACCAGAAATCTCAAGGTTTAAAGTTACCAATCAAATTGGTCCACACCTTTGAAGTGAAATCAGCTTGGGCACTATGCCCCTCCCTCTTCATAGAGAGAAACATATTCAACAGAAGATCAAGGCCACTGGCACACCAACTCTGAAGCACATTGACAGGGAGCCCCCTCATTTCAATGGAACTTAAGACTTGCACAGTAATCAGGACCGCAGGTGGGGGTTTAAATGCAAACCACAGCCCATTTATTCCAGGCTTCATGAGACGTTGTTGTACTCCAGTCTTCTCCAACCCAGCACCCTCTTTCTAGTTGTGTTGGACTACAATCCCCATCACACAACCAGTGGCTGGCATACTCTGTGGCTGAATGCAATCTCCAATCCCTCAGGGCAGATTCACAGAACAGCATGAGCCCTGGTTTTCAGTCAGTCAGGGTAATTTCTAGTCACATTTATTTATTTATTATTGCATTTATATCCTGCTTTTTTTTTCCTCCAAGGAACCCAAGGCGGCATACATAATCCTCCTCCTCTCCGTTTTATCCTCACAACAGCAACCTTGTGATGTAGGTTGGGCTGAGAATCTGTGACTGGTCCAAAGTCTGAGAGTCAGTGTGGTGTAGTGGCTAGAGTGTCAGACTGGGAGCTGGGAGATCCGGGTTCCAGTTCCCACTCAGCCATGGAAACCCACTGGGTGACTTTGGGCCAGTCACAGACTCGCAGCCCAACCCACTTCACAGGGTTGTTGTTGTGAGGATAACATGGAGAGGAGGAGGAGGATTATGTATGCCACCTTGGGTTCCTTGCAGGAAAAAAGCAGACTATAAATGCAATGATAGATAAATAAATAAATAAAGTCACCGTGAAAGTTTCCATAGCCGAGTGGAGTGTAGAACCTGGATCTCTTGACTCCCAGTCCAACACTCTAACCACTGAGCCAAGTGTGTGTGTGGTGCCACCACAAGCTGGATGGACTCAGCCCAGGTGACCCTTAGATTGCCTTTGCAAACATGTGCCAAAACCCAATCCTGCATGACAGGAACAAGCTGCTGCTGCTGTTGCAGCAGAAGCATGTGCCTAAGTCTATTGCCAAGGCTGATGGAGATGGCACAGCAGTAACAGTGGGCTAATGAAAACACACAGTTTAAAAGGGTCATGTGAAGGGAGCCTCACCCTAGAAGTCTCTTGCAATGACTTCATTGGCTACAATGAGAACATCACACACAAGCACACGCACACACACACTGCTTCCAGAAGGGGGGCTCCTACTGAAAACAATCAAAAGGTATTGATTGGCAGCCCCTCCGTCTTTTTTTCTTTTCTTTTTTTAAAGAAAAAGTGGTCTGGACTCCTTGAAAAAATTCCTGAATAAGGCCCGTGAGACTGCACAGTAAAAGGCCCGTCTGGAAGCAAGATGTTGGGGAACGCTCCCACTTTTCAGCCCAATCGTACGCAGGTGTACTCAAAAGCAAGCTCCCCCTCCCCTACGTTCAGTGGGACTGACCCCCCAGGTCAGGGCGCGCAGAATCGCAGTCCCCGGCTGCAACCCAAACCCCCATGGGGGCAAGCTTCATGGAACATTGCGGGGTGGGGGCGCCTCCGAGGAGGCATGCACCGAACCGCTCCGTTCACGTGCAATAGCACCAACTCCTCGACGCGCGATGTTTCGCGCGCAGCGATCGCGGCGTTTCGGGAGAAGTTTACGGCGTAGCGGGGAGGGCTGGCTTCGCTGCAGCGCGCCGAGCGGCCCTTACCTGCTCGGGGGCGGGAGAGGCGAGAGGAAGGGCGCCGTCAGTAGTTCACGAACCAGCTGGTGAAATCGAGCAGCTCCTGTTCCTCCGGGCTGAGCGCCCCCTCGTAGCCGCTCTCGTCCGAGGAATAAGCCGAGTGCGGTGAGCCGGGCACCGAGCTGCCGTCGCGGCCGTCGAAAGAGGGCGAGGCGGAGGAATACGAGCTGCCGCTGCCTCCGCCCGCGCAGGCGGCGGCGACGGCGGCGGGGAGGCCGCCGGGGGGTAGGAGCCCGTCCTGGAAGGCGGCGCTGACGGCGTCGTGCTCGTCCAGCAGCTGCTGCAGGGCGCGGATGTATTCCACGGCCGAGCGAAGCGTCTCCACTTTGCTCATCTTCTTGGCGGCGGCGCCGTTGGGCACGTGCTGGCGCAAGGTCTGGAAGCCCAGGTTGACCAGCTTGACGCGGTTCCTCTCGCGCTCGTTGCGCCGCGCCACGGCTGCCGCGCCGCCGCTCTGCTGCGCTGCCAGGCCTGGGAACGCCAGGCGCCGCTTGCAGCGCAGCAGCTCCGGCGAGCTCGAGCGCCGTTTGGAGCCTTTGCAGCGCACCGCTGAGGAGGACGGCTGAGCCGGCCCCGGGCAGCTCTTTGCAGCAACCCATTGCTGCTGCTGCTCGGACGAAGACGAGCCCGCGCTCTGCCCCGCCTGCAGCTTGATCCCCACGGAGCCGTTGCTGCTGCTACTGCTGCAACCGTGCAACGGATAACTTTTGCAAGCGTGGGCTGCTTGTTGCATGGCCGTTGCTACTGCCCCACCGTTCATCTTTGGGGCATCTACCCTGTTGCTGGCCTCCGCGCGAGTGCAGTTTGCTCCAAATTTTGCAAGACAAAATTCGGTGGCTGGAAGAAAAATGCGGTTGGAAGAGGGATTCTCCGCTCCCTTGAGATACACGCGTTGGCTGCGCGTCCCCTGCGCTAAAGCCCCGGCTCGGCTTGGAAGGAAGATGTCCCGCTCGTTCACTTCTTCCCTCTTCGCCAACAATCTTGCTCCCTTGCGCGCTGTCAAGGCACCTCTGCCGCGAGTCCCTCACAGCTCTGCCCCTTATCAACACGCGCGGCTGCTGCCGCCGCTCGCGGGCCCCCGGGAGCAGCACGCGACGCGCCTTGCGCCACACACACAACCCCCCGCCGCCCGCTTGGCTCCCGAGTCGCCTCCCACCCAATGGGAAGCTCGCTTGGCAACTTCGTGCGCCCGGCGCGTGGCTCCCGGCAGAGGTTCCATAAACAATCCCTCCTCCTTGCGAGGAGCACGCGCGAGGGCTCATTTGCATCCCAATGCGGCCAGGTCGGGGTCTGGGCATGCTCCTTCGCTCGCCTTCTAGCACCTGTGAGCTGTGCGCGAGGACGGGCGAGACCTCCCCGGGGAGCCGCCGCTGGCCGCAGACCTGCCCTAGTGCGCTTCTCTTCAAACACTTGAGGAGGTCTCGCCCATACACCTGAGGGGGCCTGGCCGGATTGGGGGGCGGAGGGAAGCGAGAAGCCCTCTCTCTGCGTCCTCGTATCAGCCTAGGCAGCTGTCTCAATCTGGAAAAACTTGCGTCTGCTGTTCCCTAGTACTGTTCACCTTGACTGGGCTGTCACCGATTTTGCTGCAATGAAAGCAGAGCAGGGTTGCCTGCAGTGTCCCTGGCTGCTCCTGCGTTCAGCGGAGAGGCAGCATCCCCTGGGCTTAGGGACGAATAAGGACTTTTGCATCAGTTCAGTTTTGAGAGGAATGTACTACAACTCATTCTCTGCATTTGGAACAAAAAGAATGGGAAACCAAAAACAATTCAAGTGTGGGGAAAACAGACAGATTCCTCCATCGGAGCTCAGGGCTTTGAGTGCTTAACACTTAAATGCCTGGGTTTAAATCAATTCTTTATATTCAACCATGTTAGTGCTGAATAACGTTGCCACTACTCTTCTGACAAGCTCCTAGACTATAACAGCTATATAGGCGGGCAGGCATATCATGGTCCTCCCCATGCTGAGAACAGCTGTGTCCATTGAATTTGGCTGGGACAGATGGGTGAGAATTTCATCTCAGCTCGTTTTTTTAAATAATAATTTACTAGATTTTGCAAAGTTATTCATAACCCTGAATTGCCCAGAGAGCTTCAGCTGTTGGATGGTATAGAAATGTAATAAAATAAACAAACATTTGGGAAAGAACTTGAGGTTTAAAAAATTCAAATGGGGAAAAGAGCGAAACTACCAAGAGTCATCCATCCCTAACTGCATATATAACTGTGGCTCCTTTTAGACAATCAGCAGAGGGAAGCAATGCAATATGAGTTGTTCCCTTCACCCCAGCACGTGCTGGTTGCGCAACGGGCATTTCCCTCATTATCGGTGCCATGTCATGGATTACCATGTCCTCTGAGCCCAGGGCACGCAGTGCGGGTTGCGTCTCACCCCCCTACTGCAAGGCGTGGGCTGTAGGGTGGTGATGAAGCCACCACTGCCACTGTTGTTTGGGCGACACGGCGCGTTGTTTCCCTCACTGATCGTCTGAACTTGGTTGGTAAGTGTGTGGGGCTCTCTATGTGGTTGGTAGCACTGCTTTTTATGGTCTCCTATTGTGCAGAAAGAATCCTGCATATGGACATTGGCTCTATCTAGATATTCAACTGAAGACCTGGAGGTCAGGAGCAGGGACACTCCAGCCCACATGCCTGCTTCCTCCCATCCCACTCCACCATGTGCTCGTGTTAAAGTCAGTCCTGAATCTTGTTAGGATTTCCCAGTGTCCAGAACAAGGGAGTTAATCCAAAACCACAGGGCTGAGCATATTCTGTATATTCCATAAGGGCATGGGAAAGGAAAAAATGGGATCTAGTATTAGGAGCATAATTTCCTCTTTTAAAAAAAAGGAACGTTTCTATCTCTCATGGCTACAAAGAGAAAATGTTGGAGCAATGGCTGGTAGAATCTCCAATTCTCAACCAGGCAAGGAGGGATAGAACTGGGTGTGAATGCTGGAATTTTGCACCTAGTGTCGAATGCCATGCTTGCAGGGTTCTTTCACAGAGCATACACAGCTCTATTTATATTGAGTCAGACCAACCGTCTATCCTATGACCTACTAGGAGCAATCAATGGTTACAATCAGAAGTCTGCCTCAGGCTTGCAACCTGAGATTCTTCAACAAGAAATGTCATAGAACCTGGGAGGGACCATATGCATATAAGAAGAGGGCTCTGCTCATGGGGTATGGATCACCCCCTTCTATCACCTTATGTTTATCCGAAGGCTACAGATTCACAGCAGTGATTAACATGAAGCAGAAGTCTAAAAGGTCTTCTGCAGAAAACTTAATTTAAAAGAAAGTGGGTTTTTAAAGGAAAAATCCCCTGACATATTGAACTAACAGAGGAACTTGCCGCACAACCACACTTCCACATTTTAAAGTAAGTCTGACTATCTAATGGGACTTAGTCGCTAATAAGTATTCTTAAGATTGCAGTTTAACAATGCAATCCAAAGCATGTCTACTCAGAAGTAGATCTCATTGTGTTCAGTGGCTTTTTCTCTCAAATAAGGTATCAAATTGCAGCCTTTCTCTACCTTCTAATCACTTCATACCAAATAAATTCATGATTAAATTCATAGATTTTTCCAGTTCCAGTGTGTCAGTTGTGAATGTGTCCTGTGGATAGCAGTTAGTGCATTGCTTCATAGAGTGCCTTGATGTTTGCTGTATTTTTCACAAAATCGTGATTTTGTGACTGGGTCCATTTAGTACACAAAAATATAACATACTGTATCACTTGGTCCACGTTTCCCCACAGACAAATACTTGCTAAGACGGGTGAGCAAGGTTGCAGTAACTATAAAACTATTGACAGGAATACAGGAAAAGGCAGTGCAGAGTGCCAAATCTTTTACTAGAATGTAAGCCTATGCGGCAGGGTCTTGCTATTTACTGTTTTACTCTACAGCACCATGTTCATTGATGGTGCTATATAAATAAATAAATAATAATAATAATAATAGTGTTGACCTCACCTACACACACCTCTTCCATCCATTCCATCAATGCATATACCTACTGACACATCGCTAGATCTACACTCCTGCTTTATAGTGGTATTGAACTGCACTGATAACTGTTGGGGCATAATCCACATTCCATATACCACTTTCATATTTCCTGCTTTTTATTCCACATTCGTAATGATTTGACATTGGTGTAGATCTGGCCATCCTTCTCAGGATCACTTTCCCTGGCTGAACTTGCAAGAGAAAACACAATAAAGCGTTGCCTTTTTGTTCCCCTGCAAACACATAAATTGTTGATGCTACTGTATTCAGTTTACACTTGTTTATATAATAACAAGCCCTCTATGCAACATTTCTTTAATTGCCACATACAAACCTTTCATCAACTTTGCGCTGAGTTGTAGTTTTGAAGAAGTAATCAAAAGGATTTTTTAAAAGGCCAGTTGTTGCCAAAATATAATGCTTTGTATTTCAAAGTTCTCTCTGCTACATCACTCCTTGAATAGTTCTTTCCACTTCAGCACAAGATACCACTGTAAGCAAATCTTGTATCTGATTCAATATTGATTGCTGCTTGCTTCTGAGACCCAATGGGATACTAGTGAAACTCCTAGCTGTAGTTCTAAGGGCTCCTCTCTTGCGAAAACCACAGGTTTTAAATTTCCCAGGCGGGGGGGGGGGGGAGCCTTTTCTTTCCCATTCACCCAGGATTAGATCCAGATCCATTGTTCAACCAGTGGAAGGATACCATTTGCAGAATAGAACTTCCCCATCATCTCCTCTCCCTTGCAAACCCTGGTGTGTCTTTGAAATCTACTCCAAAGGTTTGAGGGAACCTCTGGAGCAAATGGGGAGGCGGGTGCATGGGCAGGGGGTGAAGGCTGCATTCAATGGGAAGAGAGTACATGGAGTCGTGTTACACAAGTGCTATCCTTCCACAGGCAGAACAATGGATCTGGACCCAGCCCCCAATTTGGAAATATCCTTTAGGAGTTCTTTGCAGCCTGCTTTGATTTTCACCATTCTGAAAAATGTGGTGTCATTCCCAAACTTGGCTATCTAACTGTTTATCCTTGATTCCAGATCATTTATAAATAAATTAAGAGTTATTGGTCTCAGTACAGATCCTTCAAGGATCCCACTTCTTACATCCCAACTTTTTAAGAACTGTTGATTTACTCTTAAGTTTTTCTAACTATTTGCTGATCCATGATGTTAAGTTTTCTGAGGACCCTTTGATGGGTGACTAAGTCAAAAGCCTTTTGGAAGTCCAAGTATATGGCAACCCACTAGATAATCCTTACACTAAAAAGGTTACTGAGGTAGGAATCCCCTTTGCAGAAACTATGCTGATTCTTCCGCAATTCAGCTTGTTTGTCAACATATTCAATAACTATAGCTTTAATTATGCTTTCCAGCATTTTACAGATTTTTAAGGAAAAGGTTTGCATGTTTCAGCTCCCCACTTCCTGCAGTCCCTGATGCCTATATAAAAGGCAATAGTGTTACATTAGTTACCCTCCAGTCCTCCAGTAAAGTACTTTGTTATATGACAGTCTTGTGATGGCTTCAAGGACCGCTCTGACTTCTGCCTCAAAGGAATTCGGCAAATCAGCAATTTGCAGAAATATAAGAACAAAAGCCCAGCCCTACTGAATCACATCAAAGTCCTATCTAGTCCAGCACTGTGTTCACACAGTAGGCAAACTGCTCTTAGTGGGCAACCCACAAGCAGAACATGAGTGCAATGGCACTTGCCCATCCATGTTCCCCAACAACTGGTGTACACAGGCTTACTGCCTCTGATACTAGAGGTTGTATGTAGTCATCATGACTAGTTGTCATTGATTGGCTCATCCTCCTTGAATTAGTCTAACCCCCTTTTTAAAGGGAGAAGTGACAGCTACTACCTGTGTACTCAACCCTTGCCTTTCTTTTGTAATTAAATTGGCTAAAGGGAATCATTAATGCTTCTTTGCAGGAGGCAATTGCTCTCTTTTGCTTAAAAGAGGTGGTAATAAAGCCTTTACTAAAGAAACTTTCCCTTGACTCTGGAGATGTGTCTAGGTATTGGCCAGTCTCAAACATACCATTCCTGGCTAATGTGATTGAGGTGGTGGTGTTGCACATCCAGATGCATCTGAATGATCATGATTATCTGGACCCATTTCAATTGGGCATTTGGCCAGGATATAGGACTGACCTCTGTCAGGAACTGGATGAGTGTAATGCTATCCTACTAGTTCTCCAGGACCTCTCAGCTGCTACCATCTACTTTCTGGGCTTTCTGCCAGGGTGGGCTTTGGGGTGATGTTTTGCAGTGATTTTGGTCTTCCTGTCGTGTCACATACACAAGGTGGTATTGGAGAAGTACTGTTGAACTCAATGGCTGTTGGCCTATGGGGTCCCACAAGGTTCTATCTTGTCCCCCATGTTATTTAACATTTACATGAAACTGCTGGGAGAGATCATTTGGAGAAAGGTGACACTAATGTGCTGATGACACTCAGCTCTATTGCTCTTTGTTGGTCTGTAGAAACCCTGATTTGTGGGTTCGTAGCTTGGGAGGGCTGCTTGATCTTACATTGTCCCTGGTTTATCAGGTGGCAGCACTGGCAAGGTGTGCATTTGCACAATTGCACTTGATGAATCAGCTGTGACCCTTTCTTAGTCAGTCTGCTGTGGCACCAGTTATCCATGAGTTCTAGAGCTCCATCACATCAGCGATTTATCGCACTTTTGCCATGCCTGGTATGCGTTCTTGCAGAGTGGTACTCACATGACGTTGTCCCTTTCCTGTGCTCATCTCACCTCTTCCCCTCCTTTTCTTGTCTTATTTTGGAGCAGGGAAAGTCTGTTTTCCCCTTCCCTGTGCAATAAAGCCGTTCCTTCATCCCATGTATTGCTGTCCTTGCACTATATCAGACCATCCCCTTTTTGTTGGGGGCGTGTGTGTCAGAGGGCAGTCTTGCTGACAAAAGAGCATGGGGTGGTCCTCCGCTCAACTGTGATGAGGGAGGGAGAGAGGGCCAAATACCTTGCAGAGAAGGCGAACGAGGCCACTGCCATCCATGCCCGGGATTCACGGAACAGGTCTCCTCTGCTCCAAAATTGGAAACAGGGCTCCATTGATTGGCTTCTCTGCACTGATTTTTTGAGCAGACCGCTCCGTTTTTGGATAACCGTCATATTATGCCTATGGAAATTAACAAAAGTCTTACCGTTCTGTCATTTTTAAAGGTAAAGTGATGAAACTTGGCACAGTGATAGCTCTAAAGGAGGGCTTTAGCCACACTATGTTTGAATCAGATCTGTTTTCAACTCTTCTGTTTTGAGATGTGGTGACCAGCACTGTACAATTATTTCAAGTCTGATTACATCATAGATTTGTATATGGGCAGTATGATATTGGCAATTTTATTTTTAAATTCCTTTTCTAATTATGCCCAACATGGAATTTGCTATTTTCACAGTACACACACAGCAGGTCAACATTTTTATCGAGCTGTTCACCATAGTCACCACCAGTCCAGCATATATGTGAAGTTAGGATTTTTTGCCCCAACATGCATCATTTTACACTTGCTTACACTGAACCACATTTACCATTTTAATGCCCATTCCCCCAGTTTGGAGAGATCCTTTTGGAGGTTTTCTCAATCCCTTTTTATATTAGCCATTCTAAATAATTTGCTGCGATCCTGGCCACCTCACTGCTTGCTCCTAATTTCAGATCACTTATGAATAAGCATTGGTCCTAATTCAGATCCTTGTGGGACACCCCCACACACTGTTAAAGTCCATCCATTGTGAAAATGGACAATTTATTCCTACTCTCTTATTTCTGTTCTTTAACCAGCTACCCATCCATAAGAGAACTTCACCTCTTATCCCATGACTGCTACATTTGCTCATCGATCTTTGGGGACGGATTTTGTCAAAAAGCCTTTGGAAGCCTAAGTAATCAATGTCTACTAGTCATTTATTGATACTGTTATATATACTTCTGAGGTCCTCAGTCTCTATATTTTTCCATTCTAATATGGATCTTATAATCTAGAATAGAATAGAATAGAATAGAATAGAATAGAATAGAATAGAATAGTTATTTCTTACCCGCCTCTCCCTCTGGATCGAGGTGGTGAACAACATTAAATACAAAATCACCATAAAATGCATAAAACTGATTAAAACCATATAAAACTGATACAATATTAAAATAACAATTGGACATTTAAAAAAATATCTGGATAGGCCTGCCAGAAGAGATCAGTCTCTATGGCTTTCTTAAACTCTGCAAGACTATTAAGTTGATGAATCTCTCCCGGCAGGCCATTCCACAGTCTGGGAGCAGCAGAAGAGAAGGTCCTCTGGGTAACAGTTGTCAGCCTAGCTTTGGCTGTCTGGAGTAAATTCTTTCTAGAGGCCCTGAGTGTGCGGGTCAGATTGTATGGGGGAAGGTAATCCTGCAGGTAACCTGGACCCAAACAATGTAGGGCTTTAAAGGTAATAGGAAAGGAAAGGAAAGAAACCTCTCGTGCAAGCACTGAGTCATTACTGACTTTTGGAGGGATGCCAGCTTTCGCTGACGTTTTCTTGGCAGGCCTTGTAGCGGGGTGGTTTGCCGTTGCCTTCCCCGGCCGTGATTACCTTTCCCCCAGCTAACTGGGTACTCATTTTACAGACCTCGGGAGGATGGAAGGCTGAGTCGACCTGAGCCGGCTGCCTGAAACCAGCTTCTGCTGGGATCGAACTCAGGCCGTGGGGAGAGTTTCAGCTGCAGAAACTGCTGCTTTACTGCTCTGCGCCACACACTTCGCCCAGAAACTAATTGGCAGCCAATGAAGTGATTTTAAAGTTGGTGTACCATTCAAACTACTCTCTTCAGTAATTATCAGCACAAAATTGGTCCTGAGTTGTTTGGGGCTAGATAGCTCCCCTTCCCCACAATTTCAAGTATTGCAAGAAGACTAACACCTTTGTGTTCATCAAAAACCAACTCCCTGTTCCAAACTTTCTTCTGTATAGTCAAGTCCAAGACAGGGTGGCCTGTCCCACAACAGTCTTTGGCATCGGAGGCTAATACTGTGAGGCTGAAAACAATGTAGTGGTTGCCCAGAATTTTGAACCTGTCCACATGGAGACTAGTGAAGCAAATGTTGGCGACAGATGGCAGCAGTGCTGGTGTTTCTGATCATTCCAGAACGGGGACTTGTGGCCTTTGGCATCAGAATTGCCTGCAGTTACGCCTTTTTCAATAAAAGAAGATACACTGTCAACAGGAAGGCCATTTACACCCACCTTTCTGTTTAGAGTGACAGCCTGGATAATTTAAATAGATGATACCCTTCTGAGCCTGATCTCTTTCCTAGACTTGATTTGGCACAAGGCCTCTATTAATGTTTAGCCTCTTTCTCTCATAGACTGCTGAAATGGTTCTTCATGAAATTATTTATGTATTTGGTTGTATTTGAGCCTTGCATTTTAAAATATGGGTTTAAACATGCAAAGAGATAAAAGAAAAATCACTTTCATTTGGGGCTTTCCTTACAATACATTCACAGCAGAATAAACTTCACTTTGATTTATTTCACCGAAAATCCTACAGCAAGAATCTCATTGGCTTAGAACAATTATACCATTCTATTGAATTTATGTAGAGTGCTAAATTGAAAGTTATGAATGGATAGAGGTAATTGTTGAAGATTGGTGGAGGTTTGTGGGGAACATCTAAGTGTTCTTCTGCACACAGCATTGTTTCTACAGATGCTACATTTCCTGATAAATCGCTGTTTCTGAGCAATGAAAGTATATGCTGAGATTGCTGGGACTTTACAACTGAGATGTAAACAAGTACAACTTGCTCTTGTGTTTTGCTGTGGGGTGATCAGGCTGTGTCTCTCTCACCCCTCATTGGATAGTGTCTGTAATTCTTTATTCCCAGGCCTTTCATTACCTGGCTCTATTTGGAATGCCTAGGAACATCCGATTTTCCTTTCCTTTTTTTTAGGTCTGTCTGCTCTGATGCCCTAGCTTATTTCATCAGTAAAATAAATGTATTAGAGTAGCAGTCTCCAACATCAAAGCTTTCCTCCAGTACAAAGGGTAGCCACACTCCCCATCATTCACATGGGGATAGGGACAACTTGAAAATGATCATGTACTAGTGAGGAAGGCACAACATCACAGGCATATGCCAGTGCAGTGTACATATGAATGAATCTGTCCATTTGAGTTTCTCTCAGTTTCTCATTTTTTCATTCTTAAATTCGGTTTAACTCAAACTTTGAGAACTTATCCCGTCTTCAGTTTCATTTGTCTTCTACTCCCATAATTTCTTTTTAAAAGTTCACATAAAAAATCATAAGCATTTTTTTGCTCATTTCTCCTAACACATACATTTTTGTATGTATTTTTGCCTAAATAGTCATATTTTTGCAAGCAGTTTTCCTAATATAATGCATTTAATGTTATTTCCTCTAATATATGCATTTTTGTACACATTTTTTTGATTGAAGAACATGGCAAAATTAGGGAAAGTGCAGATATTGAAGAATAGTTGAGTTTCAGTTTGCATAGTGCTTCAAAAGTACAAAATTAGGTAAGTTCACTGATGGAACTAACTTTGCCCCCACCCCACCCCACCCCACCCCACCCCACTCCACTCCATCCCTAGTGCACTGTAGGGATTTTTTGCTCTTGATGTAATTAACAACACAACAGGCGCAGAAAACTATATTAAGGGCACTCAAATGTTTTTTGTGCCCCAGCGCCACCCTCTGGAAGAAAACTAGTCAGGCCCATGAACGTTGGGATTTGGTAGTCTCATTCCTACACTATCCTACAGCTTGATCTGTAGGTAGGTATTACAATCCTTGGGAATGCAAAGATTATTTTCTGTTTGGTGGCAGCATGCCATAATCTGTGCACCACCAGATAATATGGATCTATCCCCCACTTTCCTCCCAGACCCTTATTTCCAAATAGTTAGTTGCTTGCTGAGTTCTTTGTGGAAAAGAACTTCCAGCAAGTCTGTTACAAAACTCCCAATCTGGCCAATGAATTAATCAAGTTCATTTCTAGGAAATGAGAAGCTCCAATATTAAAATATAACATAGAAATACGTAATTGCTCTTTATTCTGTTTTGAGAGTAGAGTTGCTATTTCCCCCCCTGCATTTGCAAAGGCCCTACCCTTTTAATAGTTACACAACAATTCAACACATGCAGCATTGACTACCACTGAGTTGATATGCTGGGGAAAGCTTCATCTATTGTATTTCTGCATGTCATGGAGTCATTGACATGGCTTTAAGATAGAGCAGGGATAGGACAGAAGCAGATCAGATCTTTGGTTTCTATATCAGAGTTTAAAAAAACAGTTAAACATAAAATTCTGTTCCTGTGCAAAATCTATAGAGAGAAGTGTGGCTGGCTCTTTGTTGGGAGTATCTATCATCTACATCTTCTGGTAGGATAATCCATTCTCCTAAGAGAATGTATTTTATTTCATTTCTTTGATGTCAGAATTAAAGATTTCGGGTGTCTTGGCCTATGTATGCACCAATTCTTTAAAGGTACATAATTGTACTATTTTAATAATAAATCACTGCAAATTATGTTGACCTGTATAGAAACATTTCACTTATGCAAAGGCTTTTTCTTGTATTACATTTCAATGCCATCTTTCCTCTAAGGAGCTCAAGGTGGCATATATTGTTCTCTCTCCCCTCCCCCCTTTTATAAACAAAATACCTATTTTATATTCCCCTCCCCATTTTGTACTAAGAGATGGTGACTGCCCCAAGATCACCTAGCAAACGTCATGGCTGAATCAGGATTTGATCCTGAGACTTCCCAAGCCTAGTCCGACACAGTACACTGCACTGTACAGTTCATTAAAATTACTTTTTATATTAAAATGCCATAATATCCAGGTGCTTAAACTCAACTCCCCTTCTAAATTTTCTTTACATTCTGAGCCCTGTGAAACAGGTGGGCAGAAGCATAGATCTCCAGATGTTTTGGACTTCAACTCCCAACATTCATGACCATTAGCCATACTAGCAAGGGCTTATAGGAGATGAAGTCCAAAACATCTGGAGATCTATCTGCTACCTACCCTTGCTGAGAATACTGGCAGCTGCCACTTTAATAGGCATGCATACATAATATTTTTTAATCCTGTAACATGTGCATAAGAATCTATAGTTTGGGGCACTGACCTAAAACTAGCATTGCAAAATAACTAGAACAAGGCGTCTCAGGCTCCCTGCTAAAACCAGCCATCCAGAGGAGGAGGCAGGAGGATGGAAAAACTGCTACCGCCATATGTTCCCTGCCAATCTGCCCTTCCCTGGCAGTTTGGGTGGCTGCAGTGCTATACCTCTGCTATTAGCAGAGAAATACCACTGGTTCTGCCTATTGCAGGATCTTCTCTCCTACTGCCCCCCCCCAATCATATTGTGCCCCATTGTTGAAAGCCAGTACTTGAACTGAACAGTAACCCTTTGTCTTAATCACTGAATATACAGATGACATTCAACTAAGTGGCTTAAGTACTTCCTAAATAAATAAATAAATAAATAAATAAATAAATAAATGTTTCCCTTTGAGTGTCATTGAGGCAGATTACAGGGCTTTACTCCTATTCTAGTGAATGAAAACTGAATTTTGGAAACGCAAGATGTGTGAATCTGGCTGCTACTGGAAGCCCCCCCCCTCCCCCCATTACAAGTCTGATTCAAAAACAGAACTGCAACCAAACATTCCATCCCATGTGTGTGTAAGTTTGCTTTGTGTTGGAATCCTGGCCTCTATCTATGAGGTAAATGTCACGATTTTTACCATTAGAGGGGAAAAACTTCCTGTTTCAGACTTTTCTAATAATCAGTTTGTTTTGGACTGCACTTAAACTTTCTGCGTGTCCTAAAAGCACCTCATCTGCAGATACAATTCTTGCCTCTCCCGTATTTAAGAAGTTGTACTAATGTCTTCCAGCATTTTTCTAGCAGTCTGTGTGTCTTTGGCTACATGTATGCAAAATTTCAGTTTTCTAGACAGCCTGTAGATTTCTTAACCATTTGGGCATAATTTTCCTTGTTTCTAGGGTGGGACTTACAAATAAACCTCTGTTTCAGATTTTAATAGTAATCAGTGTGTATTGGGATATGTGAGTTTTGAATTTAACCCTTTGCAGTTAAAGTTTTGAGTATGAAAGCTTTGAATTCCCTGATTTGGAAGAGAGATGTACCATTTCCTATTATCTGTTTTTGTTTTACCCTACTAATCAGTATGCCTTGGACTACACATATCAATTATCAGACCTGTAGGTCATAGGGAGATACAGAGCTCCATCACACCTACTTTTTTCCCCTGGTATGTATCTGCGATTTCGACCTCCATTTCATTAGCGCGTCAAGCACTGGTCACTTTCACGTGCATGCATTGTTGCGCTATTTCACCTTGTTTTCTTTTCACCTGCACCAGCTTGCACTTCCTGATATTGCCTCCCCACCCCACCCCTTCTCCTTCCCCCTTCAGTTCATTAGTTCTTGTGGTTGATGGGCATTCTGATGGACGTGGGCATCTTCCCCCCACCCGCCCCGCTCTGGTTTTCTTGTCTAAAGTTTAGCAATTTAGCATTTCATCAGCTGGGCACCTCTTACAGTGGGCAAAAAAAGAGGGAAGTTGAAATGTGTGGATGATAGAGCAATGAGAGTGGGTTTGGAGCAGTGAAAATCCATTTGACCAACTTAGCATGCTGAAGAACTTCCCCCACCCTCCTCTTTTGTCAGCAAGACCACCCTTCAATGCACATAGCGTGAGAATGGCAATACACAGGGACGGAAGAGCACTTTTATCCCATATGGAGAAAAAATACCACACTTTCGCCGCCCTAGAGAAACACAGAAAATGGATGGGAAGAGGTGAGATGATTGCAGGACAAGGATGACATTGGGTGAGGGTCGTAGGGCAAAATGGTAAACAAGGCAGGATGACAGTGTGATAAAATGCTGGTGTGATGGAGCTCACAGTAAGAATGTATTAATTATTTTAGTTATATTTCACATTTCCATGGACAAACCCACAAGTGCCTCTGACAAAGTTACTTGGCCGCTTTACATTTTGTGTTGCCTCGTGTTTATGTTATTATTTATTAATTTTAAAATGACCTTCATATTCCTTCACATACTGCATTTCTGCTTTCTCCACCAGGTGAATTCTGTATCATTTGAGATTGTGTGAGTCTTCTTTAAGAGAAGGCGTTGTTCATCTTTGTGCTCTATTTCTATGTGATGTTTTCTAAAGGTGAGTGGACTTTTGTAGCCATTTCCCCTCTTCAACCTATTCACTTGCTTTAAATTCATTTGAAAATGCCTGGACCTTTGTTTAGGTTTCTAAGACACATTTTGAAAACTTTTTTTTTTATATATAACACCCACCCTCCCTCTCATTTGGGGCTTTTTTGTGAGGTTTCTCTTGATTTGGTTTCTTTTAAGCCAGCTACAGTCAAACTTTGTTCCCATTCACTGCAGAGTCGCATCATGAATTTTAAGCCTGGCAAACCCAAGAGCTCGCCTCCCTCCCTCTGCAACCTCTTCCGCTTCTTCCCTTCTTGAAAAGGAGACAGGCCTGGGTTTAAAAGTTTATTTTAGCTTTGATTGTGTGTATCTGCTAATGCATGTTAATCAGCTTTCACAATGCATCCTTGTGAGGCACCAGAGAATGCAGACTTGGGCTGTGGGGCCTTTTTGTTCTCAGGTAATTGTGATGGTGAAGGGGAGCTTGCTCTAATTAATTTAGTTAGTGTATGTTTTGATGAGGGGAAAGGGGCTTGGTGATTTATAGTGCATTGCTTTTCTTCTCTTTAGCAGGCAAACTCCAAAGTGCATATAACCATATTAAAACCAGTAGGCAAAAGACTGATTGGAAGGAGCCAGGGCCGACACCCCCTGTAATTGTCTGTTCTATTCTGAGACTGGTTTCTAGAGGAAGAGAGAAGTATTTCCAATGCCTGGCTTCTTTGTCTGCCTACAATTTTGCACGCAATGAGTGTCTGAATGGCCGTGAAATTATTTTTGTTCTTGTTTCATCTGAATCCCAAAAGAATGCCCCAAAGATTCAAGTCTTTGGTAGTGGTGTCATCAGAAATACTAGATCTAAAATAAAGAAGGGAAAACCCCAATATCAGAAGGAAATATTTATTCAGTCATGATAGTCTAGAATTAAAGGCGAAGTCTTTAAAACAAGGTTCATTTCCAATCAATTATTATGGGGTTGGAAAATCTATTGCATTCAATGTTATTGGACTACAGGTCCCATAATGCAAGACCATTGGCCATGCTGGCAGGAGCTGATGGGAGGTCCAACAGCATCTGGAGGCCTACAGATTTCCCAGCCCTTAATTGTAACTTTCTTGGCAACACAAAATAGAATGTTCTTAGCAGGGAAGCAGTGGGGGTAGTGCGATTTGGGTTTTGGCCCAAAATTTGGGGGTCAGATTTTGAATTCAACTATACTCAAGAAATACTTTTGTAAGCCGCCATGAGAGCCTTTTTTGGCTGAATGGCGGCATAAAAATACTTAAATAAATAAATATAAATAAATACTCAGGGCTCAAATGAAGTTGTAACTGAGCTTGATTGTCACATGCAGTATATTTACATGCATAGTTGCTGATACTTACACATAATGGAAGGCATAAACCCTACCCAATTAAGAGATTATCTCTTTCCCTATATCCTGGGACAATCTCTGAATTGTATTGTTATTCTTAAATTGGGGTTTTTATAGATCTATTTTATGTTATGTTTTATTTAAGATTTTGTTTTAAACTTGTCCTTTTATTATTGTCAGACTTCTTAAGCACCATTTCTGGTAGAAAGGTGAGCTATAAAATTCATAAACAAAAGCATCTGAGAAGGCTGTGCTGTTGGTTGTTCTGTTTGAGCAACATACATTGTAAATCCTTTTGGTTTTCACTGGCATTTAGCAGGGCTTGCAGGCATAGCAATACAGCTTCAGTTTGAGCTTGGGGATCTGTGCCTCAGATCTGAAACATGTGAGATAAGATTAGAAAAAAAGGATGCCACTGAGTTGTGTCACTACTGTATAGTCAAAACCACCCAATGCACACCTAGAATTAGGCCATATAATGCCAGGCTGGAGGACATGAATTCCAGGCAGGCTTCGCTTTTAATTTCTTATTAAAGCATTTTTACTCATCAGGGTAAATTAGTATAGTGAGGGGAAAGGGTTTATACCTGGGTTTACTTACAAATCTGATGTACTGTAGATATGCACAAGAAACAGGTATAAATTATTCCCATGTTATCACATTCATCACAGGGGTTACTAGTAGGCCCACTATTGGGAAAGAACTAAGTACCTATTTGGTTTGTTGTATCCAGGCCATAAGATGAATCTCTCAAGCTTTGCTAGCCAACCTAGCAAGGTGCATTCTCACCCCTTTTACAAACTTCCTGCATGTTCCTCCTCATAGCACTACATCAAGTCCTCAGAATATGGAGGATACTTGTTGTGGAGATTAGTCCATTTTGCTAAAACAGGCTTGTTTGCTTTTGTAGGTCTGTTATCATTTATATTCCCATTTTTCAGATTGGAATGGTGGTTTGCCCAAAGTCACCAATGTTTATCATGCTGCAGCTCAATACTCTGTCCATTTGACCATCATGGTTCCATGAATGGTCAACTGCTGAAAAATAATAAGTTTTCAGCAGTTGACCATTCAAATAAGACATCCATATTTTGAATTGAGAAGTCTAAAGTGGTAGCTTCTAATATAGCCTTCCCCACCCAGATGTATCGAACTGCACGTCCCATCATTCCCAGCCAGCCTCTTGTATACTGCCATGGAATGATAGGAGTTGCAGTCCAACACACCTGGGAAGCACCAGTGTGGAGAAGGCTGTTTTAATATGTAGGCAGCACTGACTGTTCCCTAAACAGGATTCACTGATTTGGGCTGCACTCCTAAACACAGACCCAATAAATTTCAAGCACATTATGTCCCAGGACTGCAGCCTTTGTTTATATGAAGTGGTCCCCTGAGGAAATATTTGTTTCTCAATTACTAATGGAATGAGAATGGACGTTTTGCTAGCACCTGGAGCTATTTAGAAAAGGGTAAATAATACATGAGAGCGATCAAAACAAAATGAATGGAAAACATGTTTTATGTTTTATTCCTTCTTTACTGTGTTCAACAAGAAGAAAGTGCATTTGACAAAAGGACAAATGTAAAAACTGCATGGCTATTATTCATGCAGTCATTTATTTTATCCAACTTGTACCCTGCCAGAGCCAGCCCAACCATTTGGCAGATGGAGACAATCACCTCTGGCAGCAGATGCTGGGAGGCAGCCTTCCGGTTTTTCCTCATGGACTCACTGGCTGTTCTTGTGTTGGAGGAAAGAGCTGTGTATGCCACATATTGTCCTGATCATCCTAAATTACCCTGCGGCCTCAGATGTGGTGCAGGGCTCCATCCTATCACCTATTTTGAAGTGAGATTCAACTGCCAGCCCAGTCAACTTCTGTATGTGAACTAGGGAAGTGGGTGCCACCTTGTCCTTCACCACAGGCCACAAAATGTGTTGAGGCAACCCTGTACCCTGCAACTTCAACACACTAATGTATTTCCAGGTAAAAACTGAGCAGCAAAGTAACAGCCCTACCCTAAACTTTTCAAGTTAAAAAGATCAGATTAAAAGAGCTTGGGGAAAATAAAAAAATCTACACCTGGCTCCAAACTGACATTAGAGCAGTATGACAATGGGACAAATTACTTAAGAAGGTTGTGGGCTCTTCCATAGTAGAGGCATTCAAGAGGCAGCTGGGCAGCCATCTGTCAGGTTTGCATTGAGCAGGGGGTTGAACTCGATGGCCTTATAGGTCCCTTTCAATTTTACTATTCTATGATTCTATGATTCACAACACATCATGCAGATATGTTCCCTTGATTGGACATCCCATACAACTATGATTTGACCTGTTACCAGATTAGAAGCTAACTTACATAGGAGTGGTGTACCATCTGCTCGTCATTTTAAAGGCAAATCCTGTAATATTAGCCCAAATAGGAAAAAGTGGGGCACTTAACTCATGGTATTCTTTGAGTATCATCCCATGCTATTTGTGGATCATTCCTCCAAGTTTCCATATAGTGGGTTTTCGGGGTCTGATAATGTCACAGGAGCATCCTTATAAAAGAGATAAATTATAGCTTTAGCGACTCCTTAACTAGAGAATACTTTTTTAAAAATATCAACAAGAAATGAGACTACGATCCTATTCAGATGACATGCTAAGCCACAGTTAGGCCACTAACCCTTTTGCGGGAAATGCTTATTGAGCGTGTTTAAACTGATTTTGTAGCCACCATGGTTAGGGATGGTTCACACCACATGCTAAGCCATAGTGTTTAGCTCAAAATGCTTAACAGCTGTGGCATAGCATGTTGGCTAAACAGGGTCTGTAAAGAATTATGGATAGCAAGAAACATTTCAGAGACAATCAGACAGCTCTGGTGACTTCTGCTGTTCTCCTTAATGCCATTTCGTTTACAGTCAGAACAGATTTGGCAAACAAACAGATAGTCTTGCTCATTAGCAGCAGCGGGGATATACAATGGCTGATGTCAAATATTAATATAATTTAATTAATTGTTCCTATCATATGTCCTACAGAAACAAAAGGAGAATATGTATTTGTAAATTAAAGCCTTTTTAAAAGAAATTAAAGAAGATCACAGATTAATAGCTTTTAACCTAATTAACCAAATGCATTTTTTGTAAACCACCCAGAGAGCTTTGGCTATGGGGTGGTATATAAATGTAGTAATAATAATAATAATAATAATAATAATAATAATAATAATAATAATAATAATTTAGAAAGTTGGGGTAAGAACAACAAGAATCCTGCTGAGCTCTTATAGGGCAAGGGTCCATGTTTTTCCTTTCTTTCTGCTGCTTGCTTCACATATCACAAAGGGAGTAGAATGGATAAGCTAACACAGCCTGAAGGCAGGATTACATGTTGGTAATGATGTTATCTCATCATCCCAAGAAGCCTCCCATTACATCCCCACAAGGCTTGTTCCCAAAGATGCGCTGCTGTAGGTGCCTTCTTCTCTTGAGGTAATATACACCAGATTAATCCAAATTTACTGCATCAACTTCCCACCCAACTTAATATTTAGCAAAGATTTAGAATTATACTCCACTCAGTAGTGTTGAGCAAGAGAATACAGGGCATTCTCACTTTTCAACTATTCCAATTACAAAAAGGGATAAAGTGCAGACTTGCTGCAATGTTTCATAATCCCATGACTCAGGATATGCAGGGGAGCTCAATACATTTTGCTGCTTGAAGTGAGGGACAAGATGGCGCCCCCTCATATTCCATATTCAAAGGCTGACTAGTCTGGCAGTTGAACCTTCCTACAATGCTGGCGTTGGAATAGTGTCTTCCACCGCATCTCAAGCCAGCAGGCGAGCTTACAGGGCACAAAGCAGGCTGCAAGGCACTCATACTTCTCTCCAACAATTTGCCGCTGCCTCCGAGCATCTGCCACCTGCGTCTGCTTCACTTTGCCTAATGGTAGGGCTGGCCCTGAGAATATGAACTTGGATGGCTGTTGATGCCTTAAAAGCAAGGGAAGCTTTAGGAAACACCCACCCACCCAAGTTCTTCTCTCCCACTATCGAGGTTAGTTGCTGGCTGCACCTCAGGAATCGATTGCGGCTATGGCAACTGCAGGGAGTGTGCACAATATATCTTCCCTTTCCGCTCTCTTCCTCTCTGCCTCCCATTCCTTGCTGGCATCTGGAACACTGGGGAAATGTAATTTTCCCAGAATGCCCGACAATGGCAGGTACCCCTGGGAAAATGGCAGGTGAGAGGATGGAAAGGTGCCAGTGAAGGGGCAGGAGAGAGGATGGAGAAAGAGAGTAACAAATCTGATCTCCTAACATCACTCAAACCTGCCTATCATGGCCACAGTAGCTTCTGTGGAGGGAGATCAGAGAGCACTCATTCCCAGCTTCCAATACTAGAGCAGCAATTGTAGCCATTATGAAAGGATTGTGGGTTCACAAGGGAGTGGGTTTGGATGCAGCAAATATGGCCAAATTTAGAATTGCCGGGGGAGGGGTTTCTGAGCATTCTCTACTTTTGATTGTAATTGCTGATCCCAATCCAAACTGAGCCTGGGAGATGTTGCCCATCTCTACTGAAATACGTTAAAAGAGCAGTGAAGTTGTGAGGTGGGCTCACACTGAGGAATCACATAGCTGCTTTAATACACATCCTATCACATATGCTAAGATGTGGCTTGACTGGTTTTATATGAATACTATATCTACTATCTAAGCGCATTAATTCATTCATGTTAATTGGATCTAATCAACATTGCTTTATTTAAAACATGTATATTCTGCCTGTCCAAAAAGTGATCTTAGACATGAAGAAGGTCTGGTGAAGGCAAGGGGAAGCAGGGTCACAGCTGGACACCCAAGAGATCCAAGGAAAAATGGAGGAGGAAAGTAGAGAAAAAGAAGACATGGACCCAGTTTGCACAGCACAGCCTGCTCATTGTGGGTAATTTAACCCACAATGAGCTGAGGCACATGTCAGGCACATGCCATGGCAGTTTTGATTGCACTGGGGTTTGATGACATGAGGGTTGGACCGTGTTACCTGAACCAAGCCATCTTAGGTTATTTGAGAGTTAAACTAACCTCTCTTAACCTGTATTTGCAATAGGGTTTAAGTGAGGGCTGTTTAAGCCTCAAATAACCCTCAACAGGGTTTGGATGACACGGTCCAACCCCCAACCAGCAGATTGGGGGGTTGCACAATTAAAACTGCACCTGGCACATGCTATAGCTCAGCATGAGTTAAATAACCCATGATGTACCAGCTGTTTCTACACCATAGAGATGGTGGGAATTGATTAGGAAGGGGGTTCCCCAATATTTTGCTCATTTCAACTCAAAGGAGCCACTGAGCCTGTCCTCTTCCTCTTATGTCTGCAGGTAACTACCAACATGAAAAGACTTGGTATCTTACTTTATCATCAGACATATCCTGGAAAGACACATGGATTCCTAAGTGCTTGCTTTTCTTCCTGTGCTATCACTAAAAAAGAAAGAGCTCTCCATCACATCGAACTGGTGTGGTTTATAAAGTATGCATATTAGGGAGGAGTCCTTATACAGGATGAAAGACATTTTGTTTTCCATATACAGGGAGAAGATAAAATAGGCATGTCTTGCTTAACAGTAAAGCATATAACATATAGCTGTCTTATATTGAGTCAGACCATTGGTTCATATAGCCCCATATGGTTTACTTTGATTGAACCCAGCTCTCCGGGATCTTAAGTAGAGATGATCTGATGATTCTTAGGGTCTGAGAGCCTTTAAAAAGAGATACCAAAGATTTAACCTTGGGCTTAATGCATGCAATACATACGTTATACTATACATTATGGGCTTAGGGCAGCAAAGAAGATGTCGGCCTTCAGGTTTAAGCACAGATGAATGGCTTGATGGGATTTTGCTAAAGTACAAGAACCCCGCATCTTGCATTAAAACCTAATTTGCTCTGAGAGCACTGGATCGGGTTTGCTCTGAGAGGTAAGACAAGAAAGTGTTGTGAACTTACTGACCGGCTTTTTTTCCTTTTCTTTCTCACTGTTGATTTGATATCAAGACGTGTGTTTCTAAATAATTCCGTTCTGATAACAGGCAACTCACCAGGGCTTGTTAAATGAAGTACCTGGCTGGCTAATCCTGATTTCAAAGTATGGCTCCTGCCACCTTCAGGTCTTCAGCAGAAAGGCAAAGAAGATCATTCGGCTCAGCTCTAGATGTTACAAGTAGTGTTGAGCCTGACATACCCTGGTGAGAAATTGGTGCAATTGGTTTTGAGGAGGGGTACCATTAGCTGTGACAACAATTCAGTGTTCCGTTTTTTTCTTTTACTATTTTAGCACAGCTGTCAAGTATTCTCTATGGCTGTCCTTCCCCCCAAGAATGCCCTAGACATAGTATCATTCAGAGACAAACTGTTTAAAGAATTATGGAAGCCAGCTAGCCACTGCTGAGAAAACACTCTGATCCCTGTGGCAGTGATGCTAAAATAGAGGGTGGGGTGGAGCATAAGGCTGCCAAAAGAAACGGTAAGCTCCCCAAAACCTTTTGGAGAATTCCCCCTCCTGAAAAATCTCCAAATGCCCTCCTCAGTTCAGAAAATGGACCGGCAAAATTGGAGAGGGGCATATTTGCCCACTCCTAGTTACAATAGTTAAGGAGCTGGCACTGCTGCACTTATCCACTTTTCCATGTGCCTTTGTCCCCTCTTCTTCATAATAACTAGGAGATAAATGCAACATGTGAAGGGGTAATCACACTGTGCATTTCCCCACCCATAGCCAACATTCAATGATGTGAGGTGGAGCAGGCAACATATGATGATGACACAATGCCTAGATATTACAAGGAAGAAGAGGATGAGACTAGGGCTCCATCTACACCAAGCAGGATATTGCACTATGAACACAGTATGAAAGCAGCATATAAAAGGCAGGAGCCACACCAAGCAGAATATAGCAGTATGAAAGCGGTATATGGTATGTGTCAATGGGGCCCAAAAGTTGCCAGTGCACTTCAATACCACTATAAAGCAGCAGTGGGACTCCTGCCTCTTATTTGTATACCGCTTTCATAGTGCAATATCCAGCTTGGTGTAGATTAGGCCATGGTAACTCCTTGTCTCTTCTAGCTTAAGAAGGACCCAGACTCTGTGGTAGAGGACATGTTTTGCAGGCAGAACTTCTCAAGTTCAGTCACTGTGGTAGAGCTGAGAAAGGCTCCTGTCTGAAACCCTGGAGAGCTGCTGTCAGTCAGTGTAGTAGAAAATATTGAGCCAGATGGACCAGTGGTCTTGACTCAGTATAGCGCAGTTTCTCAAGTTTTCCAGAACTACAAAAGATCTTTAGGGGGCGGGGAAGAGGGATCTTAAAACACCTCAATGAGGACTAAGAATGCTCAGTAGGTAGAACATACAGACTGACTGGTGTGTGTGTGTGTGTGTGTGTGTGTGTGTGTGTGTGTGTATGTATAACAGGGAAGGCAGAATGGAACTGGGGGTGTCTCCACACCAGGCTCACATCATGTGATCAAGATTAGTTCCAATTTTTGGTATACGGGGAGGCACATGTATTGTGCCTATTGTAATCCCTCAAAGATTCTGGACAAAGAAAGCCAGGTAAGGATGTGGGATTTTTGCTTTCATGTAGAGAAGCCCTGAGTATCCTGGAAAAGGATGTTTGATTGACTGGCATTCTCCAGACTGCAACATTTACTAACCAATCACCATTAGCCAAATCCCTATTCATTTTTTAAAATACATATAACCTTAAACAACTTGCTGTTATATTGCAGTCAATGTATGTCCCCCTCCTTTTTTCTTCTTCATCTTTCGAAGTGCAGCCAAGCCCAGATGCTGCCCATTTATTCTCCTGTGTTGCCCAACTTGATCATTGCAAAATCATCAGTGGACAACATAGACCAGGACCAACCATACTTTTGTTAGGACTTCTGGATGTTTAATTAGGAATACTTGAAGAATCCAATATTTGCAATATTTGACCTGATCCATGGATTTCCTGCTTTTATTAATGTAACATGAACTGCTGGATCTGTGTGTAGCTGCCCTGTGACAAGGCTTTTCAGTGAAAAATCTCCTGGCTCTGACTGACTCCACCCATCCAAGTGGAGTGGGTGGAGCCATTGGAATCTTCTGGACAACTGTTTCAGCTAAGCCTTACTTGTGCAAGATGGGCTTCCTGAGTTATGGTGTGTTCATAAGAACATAAGAAGTGCCCTGATGCTGGATCAGACCAAGGGTCCATCTAGTCCAGCACTCTGTTCACACAGTGGCCAACCAGCCATCGGTCAGGGATGAACAAGCAGGACATGGTGCAACAACATGCTCCCATCCATGTTCCCCAGCAACTGGTGCACACAGGCTTATAGCCTCGAATACTGGAGGTAGCACACAACCATCAGGGCTAGTAGCCATTGATAGTCTTTGCCTCCAGGAATTTATCCAACCCCCTTTTGAAGCCATCCAGATTGGTGGCCATCACTAGATCTTGTGGTAGTGAGTTCCATAATTTAACTATGCGCTGTGTGAAGAAGTACTTCCTTTTATTTGTCCTGGATCTCCCACTAATCAGTTTCATAGGATGACCCCGGGTTCTAGTATTTTGAGAGGGAGAAAAATGTCTCCCTGTTCATGTAGCCTTGGACATTTTTTAAGCTCCGCCTCATGGTTTAATCATCGGCTTCTGGCTTGCTGATGAGTCCCGGCTCCTCGCTTGCCCCTTCATCCTGCCTTCTATCCTGCCATTTCTTTAGTCCTCACTACTACTACTACTACTACTAATAAAAATAATAATATATTTATTTCTTACCCGCCTCTCCCTTTGGATCGAACTAACTCATCCCTCAGCCTCTGGCTCCTGGCTCACCATCAGCCATTTGCCCATGGTCCAATCCTGAGAAAATATTACGATAAATTTGTTAATATATTGTAATATTAAATACATATTTTCAGAGAAAATATACATTTAAATATTTTTGAGGGAAATGCACATTAAAATAATGATTAAAATACATAGTGAGATTTTTTTAAAAAAGAAATGCACACTTTAATATGGAAAGGAACAGAATTATGGGTAAAAACATGCAAAGAAAACATGGATGGGAAAATTAACAGATTTGTCCATTCCAATCTTTTATGGTTCTAAATATTTTGGATGGTGAGGCTGTTAGGACCACTGCAACACAATGCCATGAGAAGCTGCAACTGCTGACATTCCCTCTTTGTCACAAATAGTGACAGTACAGAAACCCAAAGTTTGAAAAGCTTGTTATTCCCAGCATAAATAATGCGAGGACTAATTCATCACAGAATGACAGATTTCACATTTTTCTATTATATGCAGATACACTTTGCTATTTGAAGAACTACTAATGCAATTGGACTGAAGTAAAATGCTTGTTTTAGTCTCTGAGGTCCTCTAGTGGACAAAGTGAATGTACATCTTTTATTATCTGGTTTAAGTTACAGAAAGATGTTCTATCTGCAAAAGAAAGGAAGAAAGAAATAATATTTTTCCATCTCAATCAAGATTGTTATCCAAATCAGTTTAGCATATGGATGATGAGACTCTTTAATATTACTGTTCCTGCCCACCACATAGAAAGGGTATTTTTAAGTGTAGAAATAAAACTTAAACATCTTAAAAATATTTGCTTTCACATTTTAAAATCTTGACATTAATTGCATTTGTTTACTACAGTGTTTCCTCTCAAGCAATTACGGCAGCCAACCAGACATTAAACCTGACCTAAATTATTTCTCTTTTAAAGTGTATTAAAAGGAAATAACCCTGGATGATAGAGGAAGTTGCCATTGATTACAACTGTCCATAAGGGTCAAACTGCAGTTGTGTGATGTTTGTCATCAAAGTTTGCTTTGCGTGGCAGGTTGGGTGAGGGGCAGTAAACTGAAGTGGAATCCCAACATGATGGAGGCAGTGTGGAATGGCAGGTCTTGGAATGAGACGTTTATGCTGCTCTGGATAGGGTTCCAGATTCCCTGAATGAGCAAGTGGGTAGTCTGGGGGGCGGGGGGTACTCCTTGATCCTACCTTGTCACTGGAGACCCAAGTAGCTGCAGTGGAACAGAGTTGCTTCTATTCCAGCTTTGGCTAATTCACCAGCTATGACTGTTCCTGGACAGAAATTGCCTTGCTACAATGAGGATAAGCACTCGAGACTGAAATCCTACATCCTTACCAGGGCTTTCTTCTTTGGGTTCTTTTTTTTTACGGAGTTATGAGAGGCTCTTTTAGACAGCGGACACATTATTTGAATTGAAAACTTCATTTCTCGGCAGTGCTCTATATGTTCAATGAAACAGCACCATCTGGCTGTATTATAGCAAAATGACAGCATTGCATACTGCTGATGTGCCACATTAGCAATATCAGAAGGAATCTTTAAGCGTGCATACTCTCATTGCCCGTAAAAGCCATTTGCAAGGACAGCACTTAGGTAGAGTGAGATGACTGCTTCAGATGGTTAATGCTGGGTGGCAAATCCCCAGTTCTTTCTGAGGCCTAATCTACACCAAGCAGAATATTGCACTATGAAAGCAGTATATAAAAGGCAGGAGCCACAATACTGCTTTATAGAGGTATGGTATGGGCCCATTGACACATACCATATACTGCTTTCATAGTACTATATCCTGCTTGGTGTGGCTCCTGCCTTTTATATATTGCTTTCATAGTGCAATATCCTGCTTGCTGTAGATTAGGCCTGATTCCCCCGGCAGTTCCTCTCTGTTGAAGGACAACCCTGCATGTGCTACACAGCCTGTCCTGCACCCCTTAAAATAGCTTACTACTCTCAGGTTTGATGGGGGGTGTTATCCTGTAGGCCAGGAGTAGACAACCTTTTTGGTCAGTGAACATATTTGGCAATTTGAGAAGCTCTCCTGGGCATGAATGTAAAATGGTTCCTGTGTGTCGTGTGCACACAAAACTATGAGAGGCAAGACAAAGGACTGGTAACCTGCCCAAAAGACTGAGAACAAGGCAGAGGTGGAATCTGAGCCCCAACACACTAAACAACTTCTTTGACAATTTTCAGTACCAACAGAAAGCTATTAAACAGTGATACCAGCTGCCAGAAAGAAAATGTGTTAATTGAAAAAACAAAAAAAAAAGGAGGAGGAGGAGGAGGAACCCATGGTGGACACCAAGAAAGGTGTCTGGGGTTGTATTGATGCCCACAGGTATAGGTACTGCAGTATTGAAGTAGATTCAACTTCCAGTCCAGCTCTGTACATGGGTACATGGAATGGAGGGAGGGACATCTTGTATTTCACCTCAGGCAGCAAAATGTCCTGGCCAAGTCATGGCCATTTGGCAGCTAACAAAATGTCTTTGAGCACCTTCAGATTGGGGGAAATTGTGTTCCCTTACTGTGGCTCTGCTTCCTGCCTCTCTTCTGGTTTTGCAACGGATTGTAATTACACATGGAAGAGAGCAGCGTCCACATGGCTTGTACAGCTCAATGTAGTTGAATGAGACAGTGCCCTCTAGTGGGAATTTTATAGTGCAACTTTGCCTGCACACAGCAGAAAAATCAAAATATCAATATATCCCAAAAGAGTTGGGTTTTCTGAGGTTTATTTTTTGTATGCTAAAACTAGAAAATGGAGTGAGAGACACACAGGAGGCTGACGTCATCAGAATGACTCATCATCAGAATGACCCACAAATATCCGTGAGTGGCCAGTCATGAGTGTGCTATAAACTGCTCATTTGAAGAAACACCTTGTCTCATTCTGTCCTGTGCACTATCTGTGCTTGCCTTCCAAGTTTTCCTACCACTACTACTTACTTTTTTAAAATAAAAATTAACACATTTTCTTACCGGCAGCTGGGGTGGCTGTAAAATAAGTTTCTGTTGGGTTCAAAGGAGTTGTTTAGTGTGTGTTAGGGCTCAGACCACCACCTCTGCCTTGCACACAATCTTTTGTACATATTTACCTCATACACTGGCAGTTTCCTCTTCATCTGTGTGAGAGAGTACTTTTCCATTAAATCTCATACCCTTGATTTGGGACATTGCTGTGATTAAGATTCATTCATATCTTGCAAAAATTACTTATTATTTCTTTATTACATTTCTATACTACCCATTAACCAAAGCTCCCTGGACAGTTTACAAGACAAAGCTTAAAAAACATAAAATACAATAATATAATGAAACAAAGTTGCAGGGTACAAGGTTGTGAAATATTGGTTTTGTATACTTGAGGCCTGTTATTGTGCAATTTGGCTTTGTTTGCTGCTTTTGGCATATTTTTCTTGTTTCTCCATAGTCATCATTGTTCTATTTATCATGAAATATTGTATTGACTGTGATGATATGTTAGAATTAGCCAGTATTAATCCAGGATCTTTGCTGTCCTCAGCAGAGGCAGCTGCTACTGAGAGCTACTCCCATAAGAACATAAGAAGAGCCCTGCTGGATCAGACTGAGGGTCCATCTAGTCCAGCACTCTGTTCACAGTGGCCAACCAGCTGTCAACCAGAGACCAACAAAGCAGGACATGAGTGCAACAGCACCCTCCCACCCATGTTCCCCAACAACTAGTGTATACAGGCTTACTACCTCTGATACTGGAGGTTGCACTTAACCATTAGGGCTAGTAACCATTGATAGCCTTCTCCTCCAGGAATTGGTCCAATTCCTTTTCAAAGACATCCAAATTGCTGCCCATCACTATGAATTTATGAATTATGAATTCCATAATTTAACTATGCACTGTGTGAAGAAGTACTTCCTTTTATCTGTCCTAAATCTCCCACCAATCAGCTTCATGGGATGACTCTGGGTTCTAGTATTTTGAGAGAAGGAGAAAAGTGTCTCCCTATCCACATTCTGCACGCCATGTATAATTTTGTACACCTCTATCATGCCTCCCCTTAGCCTCTATTTTTCCAAGCTAAACAATCCCAGCTGTTGTAGCCTTCCCTCGTAGGGGTGAGGCTCCAGCCCCTTAATCATTCTAGTTGCTGTTTTCTGCAGTCTCACATGTTACATAGGTCATAGACCTTGTTTTCTGACAAGATGCCCTCCGTTCCACTGATCATCCAATTGACTGATCACCAGTGTAGATCATTCATGACCCTGGCTGATGAGAACTGCTTCCAGCTGAAATCCTGGCTCTTCTGTGAACGAAATGTCTCCTTACCCTCTCCTCTGGTCTCTTATTTTTGCTTTGCTGGCTCAGTGCCAGATCCAAAGGGTGGTGGCAAGGTCAGACATTGGCCCAAGCCCAAGAAGATCCACTGTGCCAGCAGCAGCAGCACTTTCCCTTTACATAGAACCCCCAAGAATTTCAGAGGCAGTATTAGAAAATTCTTACAAATCACAGGCCGTAGCTAGACCTAAGGTTTATCCCAGGATTGTCCTGGGGTCAAACCTGTTCATCTAAGTGCTACACAGGGCATCCAGCACTCAGGCAGGGACGAACCCAGGATGATCCTGGGATAAACCTTAGGTCTAGCTACGGCCACAAGCTACCTCTTCCGGGCTAAGGAGGACCTCTGAAGTTACCTTTGTCAGGGCCCCCCACTCCACTCTAGCGCACTCTAATAAACCTGCCTCTGCCTGCCAGTTCGACCCTTAAGGTCTCCTGCCTCCACTTCTTCCCATGTTCCCTGCTTCTGAACCCAATATTCAGATTATCCTTCCTCTCCATCAGTCTGGCTTTTTCTGTGGACTGACTTTCCAGCAGTGGCCCTGAGATTAGTGTCAGACTCTGCTGACTGCACCACTTTGTTCTATGCCTATCATAACAACATTCTTCCTCCAGAGCAGAGGTGGGGAACCTTTTTTCTGTTGGGGGGTGCATTCCCTTCAGCGTAATCTATCCGCATGACAGTGGTGGACAGGGCTGAAGCTTGCTGTGAGTGAGCCAAAGCCAATAGTGAGTGGGGCCACCTCATTTTCTCAGTTTCTGTGACCCTCTTCTCTCCCTCTCCCTCTCCACCTGGTATGTTTCATTAACATAAAGCACTTGCAGGCCTTAGATTAGAGGAAAGGTCTTTATTCAGTTGTAGGTAGGCTCAATCACTCAGCTCTTGACAAGCTGCCATAAGTAAAAAAGCCCCCTCACAGACTTCCTGCCCTAGCACTTCTTGTCCTCTTACTAGGTCCTGAGTCTGTCCACTTCGCTCCATTGCTCATGATGCTCAGGAGGCTGCTGGGAGAGGAACAGATCCCTCCTGCAAGAGGTCTGAACTGATCGCTTGCAAGGGACTTTTGAAATTAGGCAGACGGCTGCAGGTTCCTGACCCACCAGCTCCAGAGGGCTTTCATCCTGCCAATGCATATAGTGCCCCCAAGCATTGACAATTACGGGTATCTGCGTAAAGGTATTGCTCTAAGGACATGTGAAAAACCTTTTTGTGATTTTCTGAGCTATTAAAGTCAATGTCCTAGAAAAAAAAACATGAATGGAAAGTCTTAGTACAATCATGAGAAAGTGTATGAAGTAATAAGCAGGACTACATTTCTCAAGATGCAGTGACGCAAGCCCCTCCTGTAAGCCAACCCATCTTTCCAAACGCTGTTTAGCAACATCTGCAGCAGAATGATTGCCAGTAAGAAGACGAAGGCATGAGGCAGCGATGTTGGGTCCGAGCGATGAAGTGTCAGCTGCTGGCAGCCAGCCTCTTCGTTATGGTAATGGAGCAGGGAGCTTTGCAGAAATTGTGCTGACTGAACAGATTATTGCAAATTGAACAGAGGTGGTAGTTTAATTTCATTAACCAAACTATTAACTGAACTGACTTTTAAAGAAGTATATGCCGAGTGTGTCTTCCTAAACAGCAAGGCTTGCCAGTGGGTCTGACGGTCTTATCACTTTTGCACAGCACTGCCTTTTCTTGTGTGTGGGGGGGGGTTTTTTGGTTTTTTTTTGGCCACTTGTCAGTCTAAAAGTCGTAAGAAATGCTCTTGAGAAATTTAACATCAGCAGACGCTGCAGCCTTAAATAGCAAGTTTCATTATTCATGTTATTTTAATGAGAATAATATATAGTTAAAGATGTTTTTTTTTTTAAAAAAAAAAATGTCATTTCTGTCATTTCTGAACTATACTTTCTGATAGATGTCTGGGTAGGTAACTTTGGATGATTGTTTGGAATAGTTTCTGCAAAACAAAACTTTTCCCTAAAGGGATTAATTGTGAATGGAAAGCACTTCTTGAAAACCTGGCCCTCTTACCTGGCCCATATATATATCATCAAAAAATAACCTGCTGGATTAAACAGCCATAAAATAAATGGATCCAAACTCCTCGAAGCCAGGAAACTGGAATCTGGCATTGTTTGTGCAATGTCATGATAATAGAGAATCTTCCTCACTATTTATTTGATGGTTCAATGTCTCAGGTCATAAGCAGAAAAACATATATTGCTGACGTTTTAAAGAAAAGTGCTAACTGCTCTGACCTTCAGTGGATATGGTTTTGGTGTTTGCTTTTTAATAATGACCGTACGATAGCAGGTAATGCCAGCATATTTTAAAAACGGCATTAGCCCTAGTCAAATAATCAGTAGATTTTATTGAGAAGAATGTAACTGAGTGTATTATAGGTGTTGAATTTTGCTGTGCGATGTTGGCTTTTAAAGTCTTAATATATGGATTGATTTTAGATGTTTAGATTTCTGCAAGTTGGCAATTCTGTTTTCTTGGAGTGTTATAATGGCCAATGGCTAAAGTATAAAAACTGTACTGAACACATAACCATGATTCATTCATCAATCTTAGTAATACCTGCAAGTCCAGTTTGAATGCCATTTTTTTGGTAGGAAGGCAGGATGCAAATCAAATCAAATAAATTAATGTACATGTTTTGCAGGCCTTCCCTTCAGTTTTTCTTTCTGCTCTCTTTTCAGCTGCTTGGGCTCTCAGTAAGCATTTTGACCCTTGTCACCTACTATGGGAAGCACTTCACTGTAATAAATGATGTCTCTTTGGAATCAAACTCCTTCTACAGAACTTTTCACAGTGCAAGTAAGTATAAGGGATTCTGGGAAATAGAAACACTACTCAAGGTTCACTATTTTAGCTTTACAGTGAAAAAGGGAAGCTAACCTGTTTAGCTGCTGAGACAAGAATGTATTCTGCATCTTATTTCCTTTATTATTTTAAATAGTTGTAATCTTATGGCTTGAATTCCTAGCCTTCCATGATATGGAAGAAATTCTGTATACTGTGGGTTGTGTCCAGTGCTCTCTGTCCACCAACAGAAAACCTCTGGCAGAACAGATTTCCCCGCAGAATAGGTTTTGAGGCACAAGAGGGGCTGCAAGAGGTAGGAGAGCAAAGGGAAATCCTGTCACCACGTTGGATTTAATCCTGGATGGTGGTTGTTGTTGTTTTTCTAGTTAAAAATGACATCAGTTTAATCATAGATTGATCAACGAATGCTTTGTTTGAGTAATCGGTGAGGCCAATTTTAACCCTTGAGGTAAAATTTTAATTGGTGTTGAAATTTAAGGGCACACTTTCTTATTCCCACCCCCCTGCTATTTTGTTACTGATGTGTTATTGTAACAGGGAATGTGAAAAGAAAATATTAAACATGGCCTTTCCTTCTAACAATGAGTGGTGGTTTTGCAATGTGTAATATCTTTAAAGGGTGCCTATATTGAAATGCTGATAATATGCAAAGAGATTTAAGTTTAATCGTTAAAAGCCCAGCTAATATTATTTAATCAACAATCAGTTGACCAACTTTGATAGCCTAAGGGCACTAAGTGGGAGGAAACCATATGTAGTGAGAGATAAGACTTAGGAACTGCAAAGAGAATTGGGAAAGACATAGGAGATGTAGTTTATCTTCCCACATATCCTATGCAATCATTGGTGCTTACAGATCTCCTCTTCAAGACCAGTATGGTGACACTAATTTTCCTTCTCTTCTTTGAAAGATAGCTCTCCATGGGCCGGATGACATCAGGGGGCATCACCACACCCACTGCTCTGCTCCCCACCCAATTTAGCATTGTGCTGATAATGGAGTTCCGTGCCTCAACATGGAGAAAGGGACTCAGTAGCATTGGGAAAAGCAGCTTTGAACAGTGCTTAGAGTACTCATGGAAACTGTGGGTGCCATGCAGTGACCTAGCTGCCGCCACCTGCATCATCACTCTTATCTCCTATCTCCATCCCCTGGAGAATCCCCAGGAGGCTCTACATGCCATATTAGGGAGCCCAGCAAAATGGATTAGGCCTGAGAAGTGGGAGCACCCCTGATTTAGTTGATAGAGAGCACTTGGCCTCCCTGTCTCACATAAGATTCTTGTAAGAGGCATGGAGTGTCCTTTCTCAGACACAAAGTTAGGGCATTAAAAAAAGGAGAGAAAACTGCAGGAATTCATCTCTTAGGGGAATTATCTTGGAAATTAGAAAATGATGCAGAGAAGCAAAAGGTACTGTCTGCAAAACAGTTTTGCTTACAATGTTGAGGCTCAAGGAAAGTCTTAGTATAATGTTTTTCCATCTTTGGAAAGGATACTAGTTACAACAGGATAATCATCACTGAGCGGAGAGCTTCCTAAAGTAGCAGAGCTTTGTATTCTTATTTGTATATTATCTCCATTCCTCAGTTTTCTACATTGGGATATGTCTGAGCGTCGTTCTGATCATTGCTGCCCTGCTGGGTATCGTTGGGACACTGAGAGAACTGGAGAGTGCCATGGCAGCGGTAAGTAGGCATAACATCTGTCCAAACTGGGGATTGCCAAACTGTCAAGATCAGAGCTTTGCAATAGGTTTAACCATCTAAAAAAAAGGGATCTTAGCTTGTTGCAGTTTGTCAGTGCTACCCAGCCTTGGGGGAATACTATTACATATTTTTTTGAATGAAACATAATGTATGCTTTTGTTTCAGTCTTCACTGTGGATATTGTAGGGCAGATACCCATGTGTGAACTGACTTTTTCAGGAAAGGAGCCTGACAGGCTGAGTGATGACAAGAGATGGAAGTTCTAGGCCTTACTGACAAATTAAAAATTAACAAATCTCCAAGACGAGAGGACTGGAAAGCAGCAATGTAACACCAGTTCTTAAAAAAAAAAGTGGGTTGGATCCAGGAGATTATACGCCAGTAAGCTCAACATCTGTCCTGC
Organism: Elgaria multicarinata webbii; assembly: GCF_023053635.1. Taxonomy (NCBI): domain Eukaryota; kingdom Metazoa; phylum Chordata; class Lepidosauria; order Squamata; family Anguidae; genus Elgaria; species Elgaria multicarinata. The sequence goes on from NC_086172.1 coordinate 90,492,567, forward strand.
GTAAATTGCTGGAAAGCATTTTTTTAATGACAAAATAATCAAGCACGTAGAAGGGAAACTCTTGCTGAAGAACAGTTGACTTTTATTTTAGAGTTCTTTGAAAGTGTCAGCAAGTATATGGATGGGGTGATCTGGTAAAAATTGTGTACTTGGATGTTAAAAAAGCTTTTGACAAAGTCCCTCACCAAACATGTATGTCCTCTTATGGACATACTGGTTAAAGAACAGGAAGCAGGATGTGGGGTTAAATGTAGGGCTTTATACATCAGTACAAGCACCTTGATAAGCACCTTGAAGTTACTTGGTAGCTTATTGGCAGCCAGTGCAAGTCTTTCAGCACTGGTGTAAAATGTTCTCAGTAAGCTGTCCCACTCGGCAGCCTAGTTGTGGCATTTTGCACAAGCTGCAGCTATGTGTATTGCATTTCCAACACTCATATTGTTGTACAAGATATTCACTGTTCCACCGCTAGAGGACGCATAATTCCTAAAAACAAAAACAAAAAACCCAGGCCAGTCAGATGCTTCTTCAGCACTGAATGGTGTTTGCCATTATGTATAAAATAAATACTTGAAAGTTTGTCACACAGAGGAGGGCCAGGATCTCTTCCTGATCATCTCAGAGCGCAGGACATGGAATAATGGACTCAAGTTCCAGGAAGCCAGATTCTGGCTGGGCATCAGGAAAAACCTCCTGGCTGTTAGAGCAGTACAACAATGGAACCAATGACACAGGGAGGTTGTGGGCTCTCCCACACTACAGGGCTTCAAGAGGCAGCTGGAGAACCATCTGTCAGGGATGCTTTAAGGTGGATTCCTTATTGAGCAGGGGGTTGGACTCGATGGCCTTGTAGGCCCTTTCAAACTCTTCTATTCTGATTCTAATGTGTAACACATGGGTATGAACTGCAGCCAGACAGATGAAGCATCTGAAAACAAGCTTGGAATTGCACTAGCCGCATTCATAGAATAGCAGAGTTGGAAGGGGCCTACAAGGCCATCGAGTCCAACCCCCTGCTCAATGCAGGAATCCACCCTAAAGCATCCCTGACAGATGGTTGTCCAGCTGCCTCTTGAATGCCTCTAGTGTGGGAGAGCCCACAACCTCCCTAGGTAGCTGATTCCACTGTCGCACTGCTCTAACAGTCAGGAAGTTTTTCCTGATGTCCAGCCGGAATCTGGCTTCCTTTAACTTGAGCCCGTTATTCCGTGTCCTGCACTCTGGGAGAATCGAGAAGAGATCCTGGCCCTCCTCTGTGTGACAACCTTTTAAGTATTTGAAGAGTGCTATCATGTCTCCCCTCAATCTTCTCTTCTCCAGGCTAAACAGGCCCAGTTCTTTCAGTCTCTCTTCATAGGGCTTTGTTTCTAGACCTCTGATCATCCTCGTTGCCCTCTTCTGAACACGCTCCAGCTTGTCTGCATCCTTCTTGAATTGTGGAGCCCAGAACTGGACGCAATACTCTAGATGAGGCCTAACCAGGGCCGAATAGAGAGGAACCAGTACCTCACGTGATTTGGAAGCTATACTTCTATTAATGCAGCCCAAAATAGCATTTGCCTTTCTTGCAGCCATATCGCACTGTTGGCTCATATTCAGCTTGTGATCTACAACAATTCCAAGATCTTTCTCATTTGTAGTATTGCTGAGCCAAGTGTCCCCCATCTTGTAACTGTGCATTTGGTTTCTATTCCCTAAATGTAGAACTTGGCATTTATCCCTATTAAATTTCATTCTGTTGTTTTCAGCCCAGCACTCCAGCCTATCAAGATCACTTTGAAGTTTGTTTCTGTCTTCCAGGGTATTAGCTATCCCACCCAATTTGGTGTCATCTGCAAATTTGATCAGCGTTCCCTGCACCTCCTCGTCCAAATCATTAATAAAAATGTTGAAGAGCACTGGGCCCAGGACTGAGCCCTGCGGCACCCCACTCGTTGCCTCTCCCCAGTTTGAGAAGGTTCCATTGATAAGTACTCTTTGAGTCCGATTCTGTAGCCAACTGTGGATCCACCTAATAGTTGTTCCATCTAGCCCACTTTTAGCTAGTTTGTTAATCAGAATGTCATGTGGTACTTTGTCAAAAGCTTTGCTGAAGTCAAGATATATGACATCCACAGCATTCCCACAGTCCACAAGGGAGGTTATCCTATCAAAAAATGAGATCAAATTAGTCTGACAGGATTTGTTCCTGACAAATCCATGTTGGCTTCTAGTAATCACTGCATTGATTTCAAGGTGTTTACAGATTGACTTCTTTATTGCTCCAGAATTTTCCCAGGGATGGATGTCAGGCTGACTGGTCTGTAGTTCCCAGGTTCCTCCTTTTTGCCCTTTTTGAAGATAGGGACAACGTTAGCCCTCCTCCAGTCGTCCGGCACCTCACCCGTCTTCCATGATTTTGCAAAGATAATAGACAAAGGTTCTGAGAGTTCTTCCGCTAGCTCCTTCATTACTCTTGGATGCAGTTCATCGGGCCCTGGGGATTTGAACTCATTCAAGGAAATTAGGTGTTCTTTGACCATTTGTTTATCAATCTCAAACTGCAATCCTGCCCCCTCAACTTCTGCTTCACTTTTTCCAGGGGGGTCATAGATCCGCTTTTGGGAGAAGACCGAGGCAAAGTAGGAATTGAGCACTTCAGCCTTTTGTTTGTCGTCTGTTATCAATTTGCCATCCTCATTAAGCAGTTGAACCACCATTTCTTTCCTCTGTCTTTTACTACTCACGTATCTGAAGAAAGCCTTTTTATTGCTTTTAGCATCCCTCGCTAATCTCAGCTCATTCACAGCTTTAGCCTTCCTGACGCCATTTCGGCACTTCTGCGCCACTTGTCTGTACTCTTCTTTTGTAGCCTGGCCTTCCTTCCACTTCCTATATGTATCCCTTTTTGTTTTCAGTTCATCAATAAGCTTTTTGTGGAGCCACATTGGTTTCCTCTGTTGTCTTCTATCTTTTCTCCTTGTTGGAATTGTTTGTAACTGTGCCTTTAAAATTTCATTTTTGTTTATCAATTAATGCATCCTATGCACATGCAAACATGAGAATAACCTTCACATCTGCAATATCAATATAATACAATTTCAAACCAGCTCAAGAAAGCCCAGACTCAAGGTTCAAACAACCCATTCACAGTATACAAACATCAGAATAATTACTCCTGTTCCCTGGGAGATCACACGAAACACAGTTAGCCTGCATTCTTGTTCATAATTACATACAGGTAGATCCTATTAATTTTAATGCGTTTCATCCACATACAACTTAGATAGGATTGCGGCCTACATGGCTCCCCCACCACTGTTCCAATACGGGCCTCCAGAAAGCATATCATTCCCCACCCCCGCCGCCACCACCACCACCACACTAATGGTGGTCTTAAAGGGGAAAGTGTGTCATTCCAGGACATACTTTTGTATTTTATATCATGATTTTATACTGTTTGTTTTATACTTTGAATGGTTTAAATTTTTGTGAACCGCCCAGGGAGCTTTGGCTATTGGGCAGTATAAAAATGCAATAAATTAATAAATAAATTATTGAAAATTACAGAAAATCCCCCGACACCCAGGATAGAACAAAAAACAGGACAAACCTGGGAAAATCCTGACAGTTGGTCACCCTAGCAAATTTTCACCTGCTTCTACTTGGCCAATTACAGGAAGCCCAGCACAAGACAACAAATTGAATCTTAGCTTTTATTTTATTAGGCACAACCAATGGGTTGGTCTCTTGCATAAGCTCCATTGAAATGAAAGTAAGCTGGACAATAGTATCTTCAGGGAAAGTGCAGAACAGACAGGGAAGCACCTGGGAACAGTATACATTTAATCTTTGTAAACCTCCCAGAGAACTTTGGTATAATAATGATGATGATGATGTAGCTATTTGTAAAGTTGTCAGCTGTAATCAATAAGTTAAGTAACTTAAGCATTAGCTGATTAAAATTTGCCCTCCGCAATCTATCCGTGGGGATAAAGGCAGCATGTGTTTGTGTTTGCATCTATTTTTGTTCTAGTGTATGTATATTAGGGAACAAAAAAGAAAATATTTAAGAAAGCCTCTCCTCACAATGGGTTATCAGCTCTTGTTTATTAAACTCTACATTTTACACTTTAAGAAATATTTTCAAAAGGTATTTATATTGAGATATCGTATTGATAATATGCAAAGTTATTAAAATGTGATTAATTGGTTATGAGCCAAATTATAAATTAACCAGAAATACTTTAGTTGATTGGACATCCTAAGTATTTGATGTATGACTAATCTAATCAGGTAAACAGCCTTATATTGTCTCCAGGGCAGAGAAGCTTCATCATGAACAGCACATGTGTGAGAGAAAAGGAGGATAGGGTTAGGGTTATGCTTAGCAGTGAGGAGAAAGATGAGGACAAGAAAAAGGTAGGTGTGTGTATGAGGGAATGTGTGTGAAGCTGAGTGTGTGAGAAAGACAAGATGCATGATAAGAGTGGCATGGAAAGTTCAGGGGACAAAAAGAGACGGGACTGTTGTGATGGGAAAAGATATTGTGAAAGAAATGTTCTATGGAACATACATCAGGAATGGGAAAGGCTATTGATTGGGAGGCTAGGTTGGTGGGATGTCTCATGTACATGTTGGAATTTAGTTGCTTTAAACCTCAAGTATATAAGAATGTAAGTGCCATGCTGGATCAGACCAGGGGTCCATCTAGTCCAGCACTATGTTCACACAATGGCCAACTAGCTGTCAACTAGAAATCCACAAGCAGGACATGAGTTGCAATAGCACCCTCTCACCCATGTTCCCCGGCAACTGGTATATATAGGCTTACTGCCTCTGATACAGGAGGTAGCACATAGCCAGGAATTTATCCAACCCCCTTTTAAAGCCGTCCAAATTTGTGTCCATCACTACATTTTGTGGTAGCAAATTCCATAGTTTAAGTATGCACTGTGTGAAGAAGTACTTCCTTTTATCTGTCCTGTATCTCCCACCAATCTGCTTCTTGGGATGACCCTGGGTTCTAATATTATGAGTGAGGGAGAAAAATGTCTCCCTATGCACATTCTCCACAGCATACATAATTGTGTACACCTCTATCATGTCTCCCCTTACCCTCCTTTTTCCAAGCTAAACAATGTCAGCTGCTGGTAATCTTCTGTCATAGGAGAGATGTTCTAGCCTATTGATAATTTTAGTTGCCTTTTTATGCACTTTTTCCAGCTCTACAATATCTTTTTTTTTAAAAAAAAGAAAAGAAGAAGATGTGGTTACCAGACCTGTGCACAGTATTCTAAGTGTGGTCATACCATAGATTTGTATAAAGGCAGTATTTTACTTGTGTGAGCAGCACTTATTGAGTATAGTTGGTGAAGGGATAAAAATAAATTAGACGCACAGGCATAACTGGATAATAAATTGGCCACAAGTTTATTGACTCACTTGAATAGGCTTGGTGGCAGCATAGGGTGTGGATCTTGTAATCAGCCAGCCTGCCTGCTGACCGATTCCCCTTCCTGGCCCGCATGCCAGGGGCATTGGTGGTGGATGGTAGGGGCCAGGGACACACCAAGGCATGGACCACAAGTGTTAACCCCTTTCTACCACCCCAGATGTGGCCAGCTCACAGCCCCTATGTTGGTCTGGTCTTGGTGCTGTGTCCCCGAGATTCCTTATGGAAATCCTCACCACGGGGATCAGGGAGGCCAATCCCGCTCCCCCTCACCAATGGATCCAGCCCAATGCCTATCACATCTACGTAAGTTGTGACAAATGTTATATAATGACACATCCACACAGAATATTCTGATAGTCCAGATCAACATAACCTCCCTTGTGGACTGTGGGAATGCTGTGGATGTCATATATCTTGACTTCAGCAAAGCTTTTGACAAAGTACCACATGACATTCTGATTAACAAACTAGCTAAAAGTGGGCTAGATGGAACAACTATTAGGTGGATCCACAGTTGGCTACAGAATCGGACTCAAAGAGTACTTATCAATGGAACCTTCTCAAACTGGGGAGAGGCAACGAGTGGGGTGCCGCAGGGCTCAGTCCTGGGCCCAGTGCTCTTCAACATTTTTATTAATGATTTGGACGAGGAGGTGCAGGGAACGCTGATCAAATTTGCAGATGACACCAAATTGGGTGGGATAGCTAATACCCTGGAAGACAGAAACAAACTTCAAAGTGATCTTGATAGGCTGGAGTGCTGGGCTGAAAACAACAGAATGAAATTTAATAGGGATAAATGCCAAGTTCTACATTTAGGGAATAGAAACCAAATGCACAGTTACAAGATGGGGGACACGGCTCAGCAATACTACAAACGAGAAAGATCTTGGAATTGTTGTAGATCACAAGCTGAATATGAGCCAACAGTGCGATATGGCTGCAAGAAAGGCAAATGCTATTTTGGGCTGCATTAATAGAAGTATAGCTTCGAAATCACGTGAAGTACTGGTTCCTCTCTATTCGGCCCTGGTTAGGCCTCATCTAGAGTATTGCGTCCAGTTCTGGGCTCCACAATTCAAGAAGGACGCAGACAAGCTGGAGCGTGTTCAGAAGAGGGCAACCAGGATGATCAGAGGTCTAGAAACAAAGCCCTATGAAGAGAGACTGAAAGAACTGGGCATGTTTAGCCTGGAGAAGAGAAGACTGAGGGGAGACATGATAGCACTCTTCAAATACTTAAAAGGTTGTCACACAGAGGAGGGCCAGGATCTCTTCTCGATCCTCCCAGAGTGCAGGACACGGAATAACGGGCTCAAGTTAAAGGAAGCCAGATTCTGGCTGGACATCAGGAAAAACTTCCTGACTGTTAGAGCAGTGCAACGGTGGAATCAGGTACCTAGGGAGGTTGTGGGCTCTCCCACACTAGAGGCATTCAAGAGGCAGCTGGACAACCATCTGTCAGGGATGCTTTAGGGTGGATTCCTGCATTGAGCAGGGGGTTGGACTCGATGGCCTTGTAGGCCCCTTCCAACTCTGCTATTCTATGATTCTATGATTCTATTTACAATGGAATTAATCTTGCAATGGGGAAGGCAAAAATCCTGCACAGTCTTCGCCAATCGGTGTGCAGGTAAAATTCCTTCGCAGCCCCATTAACTGGTGACTACTTCTGCCACTGCAAGACATCTTACTACCAGGAGTGGGTGAGTGGGGAAGACAGCAACTGCAATCCTGGAGCCACATGGGAGGTCTGCCTTTGAGAGCCTCAGGTTGAACTGCAGGCAGAACAGCGGAAAGATCTCACGCTGCTGGGTCTGCCTCTTTGGCCCCACCCCATCATCGCACTGATTGGCTCAGCAGTCCCCTCCTGGGAAGGAGCTGCTGCTGGGTCTGTGCCACCACTCTCCACCAGCCTTTCTCCTTTTGCTGCCAGCCAGCGCGCCTCAACATTCATTGCGCCCCGTTAAGCAGGGAACTCGGCTTGTATAATTGACAGGAGGCTTAGCAGCCGCTCAGTAGTCGTTTGCATTCTCTCAATGCAACAGAGATGCTGTAAACACCAACTCCCTATTTTTAACAAAACATATATGACACTGCATATAAATACAAATGCCTGACAGCACTGCCCAGAAGGATTTATTGTAATGGTGCCTTCTGTTTATCTGTAGGGGTTCTTTTGTTTTGCTGTGATGTTCTGTGCATCAGTGCAGGCAACATATTGGACGATTACCAACAGTACTGCGGTAAGTACAAATGAAACACCAAGAAAAGGTACTGTATGATTGATAGTTAAGTACCACAACATACACTGATTGTCAAAATTATTGTGCAATTTCACGCATACCAATTACAAAATTCTCATTCATGCAAACAGGAAGTAAATGTCAAGAGTTCTAGACAGCCACTTAAGTCTCTTTCAAGCACTGCTTCTTTGTCTGCATGAACCTACAATAGGATCAGTAAATAGAAAGATATTTCTAATGCATTTGTGAAATCTATGGCCTGGTTCAGACAACATGCTAAACCATGCTGCTTAACCACAAAATGGTTAAGGGAATGCATTCCCTTAACTTTTTTGTGGTTAAGCAACATGGTTTAGCGTGTAGTCTGAACCAGGCCCTTCACAGTTTGGGGAACAGACTCAGGGCCTTCCTAGACAAGGGTTTAGCCCGGGGGATCCCGGGGTCAGGCTGGGCTAAACCCTCCCTTGATCCGGGATAACCGGATCTGCTTGTGGCCTGGTTTTTTCGCAGCCCCGGGCTGAGCCCGGGGCTGCAGAAGGTCTAGCTAGTTCCATGGCTTTTCCCAGCTGCTCGCTTACTCGCGAGAAGCCGTGCTGTGCCCATCGGACTGGGGGGGAGATCACGGAGGGGGCATCGGACATGGCGAGCGGGGCGAGCGAGCTGGGGGGTGGACATGGCGAGCGAGGGGGCAAGCGGACAGGCGAGCGGACGGGCGAGCAAGGGGGCAAGTAGATGGGCGAGTGAGCAGATGGGCAAGCGAGGGGCAAGCGAGCGAGCGGGGGGACGAGCGGGGGGGCATCAGACATTGGGGGGAATCGGGGCAGGGGGGAGCATGGAACCCTTTGGTGTTTTTTTTGTTAAGCCTACCTTCTGTCGCTGGTGCGCTCCTGCGCACCCTGCCCCTTTAAGTTCTTAAACAAAATGGAGGACGCGACGGGGCTTTCCTTTCCCCATCGCGTCTGACATGTGGAAAGGAGCGACAGCCCGCGCTACTTCTAGCACGGGCTGGCCCCTCCTCCCACACGAATTCTAAGTTAGGTCTAGCAAGGCCCTGAATTATATCCAAAGGGAAAAATCCCTTTCTGGGCTACAGGGCATTTGGAGTAGCTAATTTTTTTGGCTTATGAGAGCATTGGGAGTCTTGGGCCGTAGCTAGACCTAAGGTTTATCCCTGAATCGTCCAGAGGTCAAACCTGTTCATCTAGGTGACACACAGGGGATCCAGTGCTCAGGCAGGGGCGAACCCTGGATGATCCCAGGATAAACCTTAGGTCTAGCTGTGGCCATAGTTGGAAGAATGTCTTAAACCTGAAAGACTTGGAGCGATCCGAGAAAGAATGAACAACGCTCTGTGCAATTCATTCAGGCCCCAATGTCCTTATTTTACCTGCAGTATTACCATACAACTACACGTATTTTGGGTATGATCCTGGTCAATACCAACAATGGGGAGCCTATAGAGAATAAGCCCTTGCTAGTTAAGAGCCAGGTATGCTTCTTTCATTGGCTTCCTTTCATTTAAGTGAGTCTAAGGTTAGGGTTAGAGTTGGGATATACTCACAGGATGCTAATAATGTTCCTGGAACCATTCAACAAACAGGATTTAGCATGTGCTACAATTTTTACAAGGGTGAGCAATCTTTTTCCAATTATCTGAATTCCCTGACTCACTCAGAGCCAATGGAGGTATTTCTGGAATTACGCTTCCAGACTATGCCTTCTGCATATCTGGATTGGGGGTATATAAATGTTCCCATATTTCAATGCCTGTGTATATGCAGAGCTCCACAAATAGAGGAATATATATTGAACTGTATGCCTTATTAGCAGTGCTGGCTAAAAAGATTAGAGCAAAAGTCCTTAAAAATGGTGCTGTAGACGTGTTGTGCTAGTATCCCGCTATGTGTAATGGACCAGGACCCTGGCATCTCATCCTCAGAGGATCCTAGCATCTCATCCTCAGAAGAAGAGGTTCATGAGTTAACTGTTCAAGGAGAGGACTCAGGTACAGAAAAGTGTCACAAAGCTTCCACCTCCCCAGTACCCAGTTCTCCAGGAAGATCCCAAGAGTCTGCCTCCTGCATCCAGAGGAGGTCGCATTGCCATCTTCTCTGGGGACTCTGTCCATGAAGACACCAGCATGCCACAGCCACCTCCATGTTGTCACAGCCTGAGGCTACTTAAACAGAACAGGCTCCTTTATAAGAAAATGCCTTAGTCAGTGTGGAGTAGGGGTGTGCTCTCCACATCGGAATTATCTAGTGACCATGAACATCCGTGGAGCATTCGATCTTCCAAAGCAGAGATTGGCCGTTTCCAAACCCATCGATTAATACCAGAGCAGAGACGTGCCCAATTGGAGCTTCTAAGGTCTCCGGAATTATTTCCAGAGTTGCTATTTGTGGTGTGTGTGTCTAAAGTGAATATCTGAGTGGGGTGAGGGGTAGCTTTGATATTGACTTCTGTGGCTAACCAATAGGAATAGCCACAGCGTTGTCCCTAATCGCATTCTCCTCTAATCACAGTGTTCAGGGAGGTGGGAAATACTAACTGGCTGCTGATTCTGGCTGGGGCAGGGGGGCAGGGGGGGAGAGGGAGTCATAGAAGTCAATCATCCACATTTCCACAGTGTGAAAGTGCTGCTGGGCTGGCTGGTAAGTGAGAAAGCTTCTACACCTGAGTCAGGCACAGGCAGGCTCTTTATTTCAGTAGGTGAGTGCAGGGGTGGGGCTCCGTCCAATTGATCTGGAGGGCACCAGGTTGCAGAAGGCTAGAGTGGGGAATATTATTAAAAAAAAAAAAAACCTAAAAAAATCAAGGCATGAATGGGTTTGATTCAAACCTGTCACGGCTAAAGCTCTCCTTAAGAGCTATCACCTTGCCATGTTTCATCTCTTTATCTATAAAAATTACGCAGATGTAAGCATTTTTGCTAATTTCCATTTTAAAATTCCTAAAAAATCAAAGCATGAACCGATCTGACTTAAATTTGGTAAAGCTAATGCCCTACTTAAGAGCTACCACTGTGCTAAGTTTTATCTCTCTCTTTATCTTTAAAAATGAGGTTGCTGTAAGCATTTCTGTTAATACCGGCTACCCAAATACTGAACGGTTCTTTGAGGGTAATTCAACAAGGCAGAGGGGGAGAGAGTAGGATGGGCTCCAGATCGAATTTCGAGGCAGAGAAGATCCACTTTGCACACCCTAGTGTGGAGGTAGGACTGGTCAGCCTAAAGGAAGACCCTACTTAAGGTTCAGTCACAATCTTCTGCTTGTTGGAGGAACATACATACAAACAGGCATTGCTGTCTTCCAACCCCAGCAACACTCCAAGCATTCCAGGGTGCTGTCCTCTTCCCATTTCTGCCTTCCTGGGAACCCTGGCTTGTCCCAAACCCCATAAAGACCCAATCCACAGTGGAACCCTGTAATGTAGGCCTCACCAGTTGCCAATGACACCCAGCCCTCATCATGACAGAGGCAAAAGAAAACACAATGGTCTTTGGGCAAGCAAAAACATAGGCAGCAACCTTCATTATGCATACACTAGTATGAAAGATTGGGAGAGGGTTGCTGTTTAAGAAAGTCTCCTCTTACACAGGTGAATTTCAGAGCCACAGATTTAATTTATATAATAAGGCTACAACAACAACAACAACAATAATAATAATAATTTGTTACCTGCCTCTTCCTCTGGATCAAGGCAGGGTACAACACAAATGCAAGCTCCATAAAATACATATAACTGATTAAAACATATAAAACTAATACATTATTAAAAGCAGCTCATTATTAAAAGGCCATTAATTATCCATTAATTGTAAAGCACTGGATCTTAAGAGGTTAATTATGCTCATATCAGTTGTTATAAGTCAAATGTCTATGAGCGTTTCCTTTCAGGTTACAAGGAAATTGCCTCCTTGGACAAAAGTGTTGCCAGCTCTGTCCTCTGCACACAGGCACTCTGATCTCATAGCCCAGGCAAATATCCAGTGGCAGCTAGTTTTTTGGTAGACTGCAATCCTAAAGGATCGTTACTTGATAGAGAATCTCCCTGCTTCCAAGTAAATACGTAGAGCCAAGGTGTCAGTGAAAGAAATTTAAAACTTGCACAAAGACAATATCATAGAATCATAGAATCATAGAATAGCAGAGTTGGAAGGGGCCTACAAGGCCATCGAGTCCAACCCCCTGCTCAATGCAGGAATCCACCCTAAAGCATCCCCGACAGATGGTTGTCCAGCTGCCTCTTGAATGCCTCTAGTGTGGGAGATATCCCCCTTAGCTTTGCTATTGTCTCTGTTACCAATCAAAACCCTGCTAGTTGCAGGGTTTATTTTAAGGATTGAAAAATAATATTCTTATTTCACACTTTTTTTTTTTTTTTTAGCAAAGGGGACTATAAAATGATTATTCAAATGCATATTTTGTAAAAATGATTCAAAGCGCCACTGAAATATGTTATGCTGTTAGGTCATTCAAAGGCTAGATAGAACTCTCAGTCACCTCCCTAGTTTGGTACTAAAACAGAATTGGTGGGTATGAATCTCTATCACTTGATCAATTCATCTTCGCAACAACCAGCAGCCTAAAACACAGCAGTTCCAGTATTATTAACTGTGCATCTTGTTTGCCGTTGAGGAGCAAGCTGGGCCTCAAAGATAAAGCAGCAGTCGGTGGTGCGGTTTGCAAGCATTATCAGGATAAAAATACAAGGTGCAAAGAGAATATGTTCATGTGTTAATAACAGAAGACAAGATCCCACAAAGCTCTGCTTAGCAGCTGTCATTACACACATTTGCAAATAACTGAGAATTGGCTTTTAATTGTAAAATTGAATGAGAAGACTTTATAAATACAGGCTGTGTGTGCAGAAAAACATTGCATATCCAGTCAGAAGGGGCATCAAAGGTCATCTAGTCCTTTCTCAGCCAGTGTTGGAAATCCACTGTGATAGCATTCCTGACAGGTGGCTGTTCAGCCTCTACTTAAAAAAGCTTTAATGAGGGAGAGTCCATCACTTTCCAAGGCAGCTGGTTTCATGGTTGTGTGCAATTGTATGTTATCTAATATACGATGCCTCTGGGAGAGACCATCCAGAGCTTAGAAACATAGTCTTATCAATATGCTGATAGCCCTAATCCACTGCCACAGACCCAGAATCAGTTTCAAGTGGTCATCCATCAGAGTGCATACCTTTGTTGCCTCTTTAAGTAGTTTTTGTTACTATTTATCAGGGTGTCCTATTGGTTCAACCTTGTGGGCACAGTGAAGGGCCCGGTGATATGGTAGTTCCATTCCTACCTGCTAGATGGGTTTCAGAAAGTGGCATTGGGGGGGGGGGACTTCTGTGTGACTCTATAGAAATTGTGCTGTGGTTCCAATTGTACTGTAGTTCCCAGAAAGTGTCTCAGGAGATTTGGGTGAGGTGCCAGCAGAATGCTGACGACACCCAGCTCTCTCTTTCCATGTCATCTGAATCAGGGGAAGCTGTGCAGTCACTGGATCAGTGCCTCAAGGAGAGCTAATAGAATCCTGAATTCTGTTAAGATGGAGGTCTAGGGGGTAGTCCTGAGGTCTGGTAACTAGGGGTGTGCACGGACCCCCCGCTCCGCTTCACTTGCAGATCCGCCATTTTCCGGATCGGGCCGCTCCGCCCCGCCCCCGCTCCGCCCACTTCCGCTCCGCTCCCCCCGGAGCTCCGGATCCGGATCCGGAGCTCCGTTTCCCCCCCCATAGGCTTGCATTGAAAGCTAAAAAATTATACAACTTTTTTTCTGTTCAAGTTAGAAACCTCATGTTTGGCACCATGACACCTCATGGAGATATACACACGCATGCCAAGTTTCAAAGCAATCCCATCATCCCCTGATTTTTGGCGAATTTTTGAAAATCGGGCACCCCACACACAACATCCCTGTGAGGTGGGCAGGGGAGGAGGGAGGGAAGGCAGGCAGGCATGCAGCTGGCATTTCTGGGGGCATAAGGAAGTGAGCCAAGGATAAGCCAGTAATGCATATAAAATGGAATAAATCAATCAATAAACAAAGGAGGGGTGGAATTAAAAGCAGCAGTGTTGCTCAATAAATAACAAGAAGAACTTTTTTTAAAAGGCTATATCTGTCTTTTACCAGCAATAGGGGGACGTGCCCGGGGGAGGGGGAAGTAGCTGCCAGTTCAAGACACTGACAGCCACAGCTCCGAGAAGAAGTAAAACGCTCACTTCGACTCAGAACAGGCATTGCTCCACCACTGAAAAGTGAGCATTCACTTCAACTCATGAGAGGCATTGCTCCACCGTTTTACTCTCTTTGGAAGGCTCTATGGCCTTCCAGTGCAGGAGAGAGTGGGGGCACGTCCACGATGAGATGCCCTAGGGGAGCTCATCCCCTTGCACCACATCGATTCAGTTGTTCCCCAAGGTTAGGGTGGGGAGCAGTGCTGTGTTTCTATCTCTTATTCTTGGCTTAGTATATGATTTCAGGTTGTGTTTGTGCATTTGGTGGGGCTACTGTGTTAAAAAACACGGGGAAAAGCCCGTTCAGATGAAGAAAGAGAAGTTTCCCAGAATCCCAAGTTACCTGTTTTGCCTATGCCCTCCTCCAACTTTGGGATCATCATGACCGGGAGCTGACTCTGCCCCTCAGCCCTTTGAAAAAGGTATTTTTCCCGCCGATTTTTTAAAAACTTCTAGCCCGCGACCCGTACGATGCAGAAAGTTGAGAGTGGTCTCAAAATGACCCCCATCCACGACTCTCTGTGCACAAGAATTTTCAGAATGATAGCTTAAACCCCCCCCCAGTTATCCCCGATTCTTTCCCTCAATGCAATCCTATGGGCGAAAAGCCGAAAACGCAGTTTGAGCCGTGCGGTTGACCCGATTTTCACAAAAACATTGCACGTGAACCACAGCACGCAGAAAGTTGAGAGTAGTCTCAAAATGACCCCCATCCACGACTCTCTGTGCACAAGAATTTTCAGAACGATAGCTTAACCCCCCCCCAGTTATCCCCGATTCTTTCCCTCAATGCAATCCTATGGGCGAAAAGCCGAAACGCAGTTTGAGCCGCGCGGTTGACCCGATTTTCAAAAAAATATAACATGCGACACGGACAACGCAGAGAGGTGAGAGTGGTCTCAAAATGACCCCCATCCACGACTCTCTGAGCACAAGAATTTCCAGAGCGATAGCTTCAAAAACAACGTAGTTATGCGCGATTATTTGCCGCAATGCAATCCTATGGCGAAATGTTTTCAAGATGGCGACCGGAGCGCTCCGCCTGAACTCGGAGCTCCGAAAAATGGTCGCTTCTCTTCGCCTTGCTTCTAGGGGGTCCACGGTCCGCTCCTACTCCGCCTCTGGGTAAGGCGGAGCAGGCCAATCCGCTACTGCTTCTACGCTCCTAATCGGAGCGGAGCACATCCCTACTGGTAACTGGGTAGACAGCCTGTATTCCCCATGAAAGAACATGTGTGTGGTTTGGGGGTAACCCTTGATCCAGGTTTGTCACTGGAGCCCCATGGCCTCAGAGTCATAGAATACCTTTGCTCAGTTTTGGCTGGTGTGCCAGCTACAACTGTTCCTGGACAGAGATACCTTAGCCACAGTGACTCGTGCTCTAGTAACCACATGTTTGGATTGTTATAATGTGGGGCTGCCCTTGAAATTGATCTAGAAATTACAATTGGTATGAAAGGTGGCAGGATACTGACAGGAAAGGCTGTCAGGGATCATATAATATTGATCAGGTAAGGAGCTGCTTTGATTGCCTATCTGTTTCAGGGCTAATTTCAAGGTGATGGGGATGACCTACAAAGCCCTAAACAACTTCAGACCCAGGTGTCTGAAGGAACACCAGCCTGTCCATGCTCCCAGATTTGTGGGAGAGGACTATTTCATTGTTCCACCACTGGGAGAAGTACATCCAGTGATGACATTAGATAGGGCCTTCTTTGTGGCGGCACCCTGTCTTTGAAACGTCCTCACCCAATAAGTATGTGTGGTGCCAACTTTAGTATCATTTCGGCACCTGGCTAAGGTCCATTTGTTCACTTGTTTATGAGCAGCATGAGTCTGCTGCTGACTCATTGACTTTATTAGAGATTTATTTTTTGATTGTTGGATGTTTTAATATTGTTCTTATCTGAACTGGGATTTTTTCCTAAGAAGGGCAGGATATAAACAGAATATATATATATATATATATATATATATATATATATATATATATCTCCCCTCTGGCAATCGGCAGTACAAGAGACAAAAAGACTGGAAAACAGGGTGAGGACACACACATCAAAGATCAAATGCAGCTCCCCAGTAAAACAAGATGACTCATCAGAGCTCTTGGTTTCTTCACCCTGGATTAGGAGAAGAAGCTTCTCTTACATATAGGCAAAAGTAGCTTATGGAGCTTACCTCTGCTGATTTCAACCTCCACCTTCCTAGAAATAGGTTAATAATATGAGCAAATAAACATAAGAGATCAATAGGGAATCATGTGTATTTCATATCAATTAACAATGACAACCTCACGTCTTTCAAAATGCTAGAGCTGTGATGTACCACCTACTACATAATGGCAGCCTTTACAATTCAGAGACATTGGGGTCTCTGACGGATTGTCTGACATTGCTCAGCGATGCATCTTCTAGTGGCAATCCGGATGGAAACATGGCACTGCAGAATATTTAAACACACACATCGAGCAAGCAGATTATCTGGCATCTTAACTAATAATAAATCTCTCAGCAACAGATGCTAATATGGAGAGCTCTTTTTAAGCAATTGCTTGTGTATCTAATGGTGGTTTTTTGGGCCCATACAAGCACTATTCTGCCACAAGGGAGTTAAGTATCAGAAAGCGCTGTAACTTAATAGATTATGAAATGGTCCATATATAGCTAAGGTCTTTACACCTTAAATATCTGCTTTCAATAATATTGTTACTCAATTATAGCTAAGGTCAATAGATTCACCTTATGTAACTCTCTGTGTGTGTGTCTACACACACACACGTGTCCAACAGACCAATTACACTTGGGGAAAATCAATTTGCAAAACGGTATCTGTCATTGACAGCCCAGATAGATGCGACGGCCAGGAGTGCCTACTATCAGCTTCGGCTGATACGCCAGCTGTGCCCCTTCTTAGAGTCAGAAGACCTAAAGACAGTAGTGCACGCGCTGGTAACCTCAAGGCTTGACTTCTGCAATGCACTCTACATAGGGCTACCATTGTACCTAGTTCGGAAACTTCAACTAGTTCAAAATATGGCAGCCAGGTTGGTCACCGGTACACCTAGGGATGACCACATTACACCAACATTAAAATCACTCCACTGGCTGCCAATTAGTTTCTGGGCAAAGTACAAAGTGTTGGTCATTACCTTTAAAGCCCTAAATGGTTTGGGTCCAGGTTACTTGCGGGATCGCCTTCTCCCATACAGTCCGCCCCGCACACTCAGGTCCTCTCGGGTGAACTTACTTCAGTCAGCTAAAACTAGGCTGACATCAGTTTCCCAGAGGACCTTTTCTTCTGTCGCCCCCAGATTGTGGAATGGCCTGCCGGAGGAGATTCGTAAAATTAACTCTATGTGTGATTTTAAGGCAGCTTTAAAGACTAGCCTTTTCCGGCAGGCCTATCCAGATCAATGTTAAATCATGAATTTTTAAGATGTATTGATTCCTGTTCTAATGTTGTTCCCCGCCTCGATCTAAAAGGAGAGGCGGGTAAGAAATAATTTTATTATTATTATTATTATTATTATTATTATTATTATTATTATTATTATTATTATTGTAATGCTTCCACTGTGAGATGGGCCAGTTGTGCATGCATCTTTATAATTGGTAGAAGGTTGCTGCCACTCCCTTTTTGTCTAACCCTGGGTAGGGAGACCCCAGAGCTATGAGCTAGTTATCTGCCTGGTGACCAGCTGAGGCCTCTGAACCAAGAGTAGGCCAAATGTTTTCCTCACACTTATCCATAGATATAATTAAGTAAATCCTGGCAGCTGAATCAAGTGGCTAGGCTGGTGGAGAGAGAGTGGGGCGGGCTTTGTGTGGTCACAGGAGGAAGTGGTCACAAGGACAGAGAGACCGGTAATGACTGGAGTGACAGAAGGCATAAAGAAGCATATTCCATTTTCTTGTTTGGCTGGGGCAGAGGGGGGGGGCACCCAACATGTTCACTAGGGATGTGCTCCGCTCCGATTAGGAGAGTAGAAGCAGTAGCGGATTGGCCTGCTCCGCCTTACCCAGAGGCGGAGTAGGAGCGGACCGCGGACCCCCTAGAAGCAAGGCGAAGAGAAGCGCCCATTTTTCGGAGCTCCGAGTTCAGGCGGAGCGCTCCGGTCGCCATCTTGAAAACATTTCGCCATAGGATTGCATTGCGGCAAATAATCGCGCATAACTACGTTGTTTTTGAAGCTATCGTTCTGGAAATTCTTGTGCACAGAGAGTCGTGGATGGGGGTCATTTTGAGACCACTCTCAACTTTCTGCGTTGTCTGGGTCGCGGGCTATATTTTTGTGAAAATCGGGTCAACCGCGCGGCTCAAACTGCGTTTTCGGCTTTTCGCCCATAGGATTGCATTGAGGGAAAGAATCGGGGATAACTGGGGGGGGTTAAGCTATCGTTCTGAAAATTCTTGTGCACAGAGAGTCGTGGATGGGGGTCATTTTGAGACCACTCTCAACTTTCTGCATCGTACGGGTCGCGGGCTATATTTTTGTGAAAATCGGGTCAACCGCACGGCTCAAACTGCGTTTTCGGCTTTTCGCCCATAGGATTGCATTGAGGGAAAGAATCGGGGATAACTGGGGGGGGTTTAAGCTATCGTTCTGAAAATTCTTGTGCACAGAGAGTCGTGGATGGGGGTCATTTTGAGACCACTCTCAACTTTCTGCATCGTACGGGTCGCGGGCTAGACGTTTTTAAAAAATCGGCGAGAAAAATACCTTTTTCAAAGGGCTGAGGGGCAGAGTCAGCTCCCGGTCATGATGATCCCAAAGTTGGAGGAGGGCATAGGCAAAACAGGTAACTTGGGATTCTGGGAAACTTCTCTTTCTTCATCTGAACGGGCTTTTCCCCGTGTTTTTTAACACAGTAGCTCCACCAAATGCACAAACACAACCTGAAATCATATACTAAGCCAAGAATAAGAGATAGAAACACAGCACTGCTCCCCACCCTAACCTTGGGGAACAACTGAATCGATGTGGTGCAAGGGGATGAGCTCCCCTAGGGCATCTCATCGTGGACGTGCCCCCACTCTCTCCTGCACTGGAAGGCCATTAGAGCCTTCCAAAGAGAGTAAAACGGTGGAGCAATGCCTATCATGAGTTGAAGTGAATGGTCACTTTTCAGTGGTGGAGCAATGCCTGTTCTGAGTCGAAGTGAGCGTTTTACTTCTTCTCAGAGCTGTGGCTGTCAGTGTCTTGAACTGGCAGCTACTTCCGCCTCCCCCGGGCACGTCCCCCTATTGCTGGTAAAAGACAGATATAGCCTTTTAAAAAAAGTTCTTCTTGTTGTTTATTGAGCAACACTGCTGCTTTTAATTCCACCCCTCCTTTGTTTATTGATTGATTTATTCCATTTTATATGCATTACTGGCTTATCCTTGGCTCACTTCCTTATGCCCCCAGAAATGCCAGCTGCATGCCTGCCTGCCTTCCCTCCCTCCTCCCCTGCCCACCTCGCAGGGATGTTGTGTGTGGGGTGCCCGATTTTCAAAAATTCGCCAAAAATCAGGGGATGATGGGATTGCTTTGAAACTTGGCATGCGTGTGTATATCCCCATGAGGTGTCATGGTGCCAAACATGAGGTTTCTAACTTGAACAGAAAAAAAGTTGTATAATTTTTTAGCTTTCAATGCAAGCCTATGGGGGGGGGAAACGGAGCTCCGGATCCGGATCCGGAGCTCCGGGCGGAGCGGAGCGGAAGGGGGCGGAGCGGGGGCGGGGCGGAGCGGCCCGATCCGGAAAATGGCGGATCTGCAAGTGAAGCGGAGCGGGGGGTCTGTGCACACCCCTAATGTTCACCTCTCAGAGGAGCAACATATGAGCAGGAAGGTCCTCTTCTCACCCTTTTGGTGGCAAGGAGACAGACTAGCAAAGTGTACATTAACAGGAAGATGGCTTTAGCTAGCTCTGGCAGACTTGATACAACAGAAGGTTTCCTGTTTTGTGCATTTGGAAGCCCCAGAAAAGATGTGTGGTATTCCAAGTGGGTTATGGATGTCAGTATCAGGGTTGAAAATGTTTGTAGCTTTTGAGAAATAGACACTGAAGGAAAGCACAGTAATTATTACATTTGGGGTTTTTTAATATAAAAAACATCTAAAGATAAAGCTGTCTTATTTGTCTTTTATTCCAGTGGTTCTCAAACTATGATTTGGCCTCCTGTTGTAGGGGCATGGCAATACAGTTTGCCGGGGCTGGGGGGGAGCAAAGTTCCAGGAGAGATTGGATCCTGCAGCAGGCAGTGCTAACACATTTTCCTCCCATCAAAGGTTTAGAAAACGGCTATGTTTATCACAGAAGCTGAAGAAAGGCAGGGAATTTCTTTCTATCTATATAAAATTGAATTTTACATTAATAACAAAAGGATGTAACATCCAATCATGTCAAACATAACACAACAATCAAACATAGCAGCTCCTCTTTCTTCTGCCTTCTTCTCTGACTGCCTGGTTTTATGCCAGTGGTGGGCTGCTGCCCTTGTTCACAGATAACATACACAACTATGGTGGACTGAAATGACTCAGGAGTATTAACCATGGCTTGGCTAGCTTGTTTAAATAAACCATAGTTAACACAAACTACAGTTTGTTGCCAAACAAACCAGGGTTGGTTGAAAATGGAAGCAAATGGTTCCAATATCCTCATGCCTGTACTAGAAGAGGAAGGGGTTATATTTTACAGGAATCTGTATAGTAATTCCTGTAATGCTTATTTTTGTAGTCTGATAAATGGTGAAATGTATATATTCCATCAGCGCTGAGAGATAAAATAAAATGTTCTCTTTGAGAAAGTGATGTTTATAATCAAGAATATTACAACTGGCTAACAGTAATATTTACTCCTTTTAGTCCATCTTCATTTGTGCAATTATCAACCATTTTTCTACTTCTTTCCCAACTCTGGAAGGTGAAATCTAATTAAATCCTTCCACTGGCAGAAACAGGGAGGGGATTGGTTTCCCCTGCGCACCCTCAAAATCTGCTCTGGATTGCTAAGGGGCTCTCTAGAGCAGATTTAAGGAAGGCACAACATTGGATTTCACCCAGAATCTAAAATGTTGAATTTAAAAAAATAAAAAAAAAATCAGCAAGGTGACTTTGTTAGCATGGCTGATTTGTTATAAATCACACATGGAATTTTACTATTAAAAAAAGCCAACATGGAAACTGTAAATTTCAAACTGTAAATTAGAAGTGAAACTCTGCAACAAAACGTTGCATAGTGAAGTACTTCCGTTCAAGGTTTCAACCACTCCACTCCACTTCCCCTTCCCAAAATTTCCCTCCCCACCGCATCAGTCAGTCAGCATTCTGACTGGTTTTGGGCATGGGCTATGTGTGGACACACTGGTGCCCAATCTCATCTACATTACATTAAAATATTTGTCCTCCATTTTTTTGATATCAGATCACCTTTTATTAGAGAGGCTGTTGAGGAAAGATGGAGTAAAGGGACTCACAAGATAAGAGAGAAGGGCTGAATATGGAGACAGAGAGGAGAAATATGAGTTTGCTGCCTCTTCACTCACCCTAACCCATCCCCCACATACATGCACCAATAGTTTCAGCTATTGGGCGGTATAAAAATGCAATAAATAAAATTAAATTAAATAATAAATAAATAAACAACTGTTCAGGTTGGCTGCCTCTCGATATGCTGGAATACGAAACCCTTTGGGGAATCTCCCCTCAGTGTTTCTCTTCATCTTCTTACTCTTGGATTAAGGCTAGGAGGCAGCTGCAGTCCATTTATTGATAGCCATGTTACATTGCTAAGTACTGATAATGGGGGAAATGAAAGGGAGAAACCAATAAGTTGGTTGGAGTTTCCCCATACACACAAACACACACATATACACACACACAATTTCTTACTAACATTATTTATATCTTGCAAATGCTTCTGGCATTTCATTTATTGTGCCACCGTATTGCAAATAGTAGGGGAAAACATCCTGCTATTCTTTACAGTTCCATTAGAAGGGAGTTGTCCCTAAATGTGTCCCTTAAGTTTATTTAATGCTTTTCAACCTCATTCCTGATAAGGAAGCCAATAGATCCCTTCCTTTTCCTGACATTTCATTCGGATAACTGCTGAGACGCCTTGGCTAGGAGCATCTTGCTAGCTTTTACAGTCTTTCCCCCATGGAATTTGAAAGGTTCATTTTGGTTTAAAATGATAGCCAAATATCATTCTCAAGTCAATATTGAAGAGAACTAAAAGGGTAGTTGGAATTGACTGCCTATTAATGGAAAATAAAACTGCACCAAGGCTTTCATTAAAAAAAGAAGAAGTATGGCCTGCCTGTTAATGTGAATAAGAAAGACAGCTCTTTTAAGAGGAGCATAGGGCTTACGTCCAGTTCAAATATACATGAGTGCATCACGTCTCTCTTTACTTCAAAAGAATTTGGATCAGAGCCTTTAAACATTCCTGCACAGTATATTCAAAAAACTCATTTTATGATCTTAGTTTCTGTTCCAGAATCTTCATTTACGTTTTTCACATCCCATTTTATTTTGATGACAGATCATTTTCCTAGTCATTCTTGTCATTTTCTGCCTTCATTTCCTCCTTTGGAATGTTGCATTGTACACGTGCATATTAAGACCTGTATTTTAATACATATTCAAAGGTAACATAATTATGACTATATGTAAGCCTATCTTACTTTAGAGGTATGCAGTCAGAAAATCCCCTGAAATTAGCCCTAGGATGTGTTCCTATGTGCATGCCCTGTACTCAGTTATTGCAACATTAAATGCTGATTTGCATGTGTAAAACTACTATGACATATTAAACATCAGAAGAGCCTTGCTGGATCAGACCAAGGGTCCATTTAGTCAAACATCCTGTTTCCAACAGTAGCTAATCAGACGCTTCCAGGAAGCCCAAAAAGGGGGCATGAAGGAAGCTTTGTCAAAAGCTTTTTGGAAGTTGAAGAACACAATGTCAGCCTTGTGTTCCAGAAGTCTTAGACTTCAACTCCCAGGATTCTTGACCATTGGCCATGTTGACTAGAGTTGATGGGAATTGAAATCCAAAACATCTGGAGGGCACGAGGGTGCAGAAGGCTGGTCTAGAGGATCACCCCAATTATATTCGTTGATGCTCACAACAAACTCCAGAAGGTTGGTGAAGCCATTCTGATTTTTCAATATGGTTAATCATTTCCCCTTTTCCAGAAATGTTGTCCCTTTGTTATAACCTAAACATGCATATACCCAACTGATGCATGAGTAGCTGAAGTTATGCCACTGCCTACTTCCCCGATTCCTTTCTCTGTCTCAAGATCACCCTCACCATTTTGGTCAGCGAGGAAATAGTCTACAGCTGTACTAAACTCATTTTTTCTTTCTTTTTTTAGACTGGTATTTCCACCCACAGATATTCTGTAGAGGAGTTTGCTTCTCATATGTTTTCACATTTATTGGACCCTATGTCCTCTTTTGACATACAGAACTACACTTTTGTCAATATGCCTTTCCTAACTGTTCTATAGAATTTGTATCTACCACACTGATTCAACTCTGTTATTCCAATAGAGTTTTACATTTCCAATGATTCTCAATGTGATTGCCATTACGTGCACCCCTTGTTGAATCCACAATGCTTCTGTACGTTTACTACATGCAGCTAAAATCCACAATTTGAAGTAACCCAAAATTCTGAGGTTGAGAATGGGAGTTTCCAATTTTGGGCAGACACAATGTTTATGCTGTGGTACACATTTTAACTGAGCTTCTAGAACAGTGATTTTTTTAAATACCTTCCTCTTCTTCATACAAAAGGATGCTGAGGTCAAGAGCTCCAGTGAGTCTGGTTCTTTTCTTTTGAATAACATCAGAAGAGTGCCTTTTGCCAATATCTAATTAGACTATGAAGTAGAGTAGCAAAACTGTTCTGCTGCATCTCTTTGTTCCTTCCCCAACAACAGTTTATTGGTGATAAAGACAGCATTGCAACAACAAGAACATTGCACTGCCCCATCTTCCCTAAGGGACTCTCTGTTTGCTAAAGCCAGAAGTTGTAAACATAATATTGTGGATGATGTAAGGGATGATGATGATGATGATATATTATTATAATATATAATAATAAATGTATAGGATTGCATTGTTAGCCCACTATATGCAATAAGGAAAGTGCTCCCTAATTATAAAAACAAATGAACCTTTGCAAACCATTCTGGTTGTAGAGCTGGAGGCGTCAACTTTGGTTGGGCTCAAAGTTACCTACATAAGACTACGGTAGTGTAAAGGCTTATTATTATCAGACCGATTTTGCTCATTTTTGTTTTAAACTGAAGCTTGAGCAGTGTAGACATGCAGAATATTTTGAAAGTCTGAAAAAGTTCAAAGCCTGAGCTTTACTAGCAAGTAATTTTCTCCATGCCAAACAGACAGGGCAGCCCCTCTGCCAGCTAGATGATGGGCAACCCTGCACCAAGTGTAGCATGAAGGTAGGCCCTGGGCAGCCACACAGTTAGGCTGGCACAGCCAGAGGGAAGGGAACTGAGGCAGCCAACTGGGGCACACGAGGGGGGGGGGGGCGGACCGCATACCAATTTCACTATGCATGAGCTACCGCTGATGTGAGGCATCTGAGGGGCAAAAGTGGGAAAGGCGCAAGACTACTAGCACCCATGGCGACATGGGCTTTACACTAGTACTTAATAAATGTGCAAAGGCAGAGGGTGAATTGGGGTTTTGGAGTCTTTGGTCTGCTTCTTTTTTAAAAAATAATAATAAATCTGATTCTTCTGTATTGCATTAGCCACAGGCAGTTAGTGTGAAAATAAATCCTATAAATCAATTCCAAGGTACAAGAGAGACCGCAAACCAAGAAACACCGCAGCCTTGTAGCTCTGATGAATACAATTCATTATTCCAATTCTCATTACATGACAATACTAACTGGTGACCTTATTTAACAATCAGAGTTTAACCCAGAAAGAAGATAAGCACCATCCTAAAAAAAAAGTGGGATCTTCCGCCACTAGATGGTGGTGTCTCCAACTGAAGTAAGTATTAAATTCAAACTACATGCTCGCCCCTCTCCGTCCATGTAATTAAGCCAATAACAACCGTGCCAAAAATCAGGAAGCACAAACGTCCCAGATAAGCAATGCGATTTCCCCTAAATGTTATGATTCCCTGTTTCTTGAGGAGTGTATTTTTCAAATCACAACCATTGAGATTGGCAAGAGTTCAGATTGATTCTATGGCACACCTAAAGGGGAGTTAAGTGGGGTGACCATATGAAAAGGAGGACAGGGCTCCTGTATCTTTAACAGTTGCACAGAAACTGTTATTTGTATGCATGCAGCACCTGGTGAAATTCCCTCTTCATCACAACAGTTAAATCAGCAAGAGCCCTGCCCTCTTCTGTATCTGGTCAGAAGAGCAGGCCTTTCCCCTCACACAATTTTCTCAACATAAAGCAAGTTCTGGAAACTGCTATTAGCCATAAAGGGGAAATCATATGGGCATAATTTTTGTGCCTAAATATTCTCCTTTTCACAGGCGGGTGATTTTGGTTGAGGAATCAGTGAAGAGGAAAAGGCTAGCTCTTTCCCCTATATCACAACCACAATCCAAACTGCCTCCCCTCCCCACTGCTTATATAAAAGGGAAAAGGAAAGTCCTGGAACAGTGCTGAGTTTGTCTCTTTATAGTTATGAGGAAAGAGGATGGATCCTCTTAGAGTTGGTAACTGGTTAAACAGGATGGAGTAAAAGGACAGTTCTCGGAGTGAAGTTTTATTTTATTTTATTTTTCAAATAAGGTCTCCCAAGAATCTGTATTGGGACCAGTGCTATTTAATCTGTTTATATTTGATCTGGAGCTGCAGGTCAGCAGAGAGGGGCACAAGGTTGCAGAGGACACCAAATTATTCAGGATATTGAAAACCCAACCCAGTAAGGAAAGGCTAAAGCACTTGGCCCTTTTTAATTTAGAAGAAAAGATTGCTGAGGGGAAACATGTTAGAGAGTTATAAAAAAAAATGCATGGTTTGGAGAAAGTGGAGAGAGAGAGAGAGAGAGAGAGATTTTTTTCTCTATACTTAGGGGTCACCCGGTGAAAGTGATTGGCTGGGGTTGGTAAGTTCCACACCATGTGTAATTAATATAATGAAAATATGTTGATGCCTATTATCTTAGATGGCTAAAGAGGGATTAGTCTAGCCTTCCCCAACCTGGTGTCCTCCAGTTGTGTTAGACAGCAGCTCCCATCATACCCAGCCAGCATTCATGGATAGCATAGACAAATTCCTGGAAGACAGTCTATAAATATTAGCCATGCTAGAACTTGCAGTGGCTGTTGACCATGCCCAATATGTTTGGTGTCAGCTGCTATAGAAACTGCCTCAGGACAACTTACAGCGGCAATTCAATAGAAAATGAATTATTATTATTATTATTAAACAGCAGCATAGAGGTCTGCCCTCATTTTAAATAAGAATGATTTGCTGATATTGTTGGGGCAGTAGACACAACGCTAATTCATATACTATAATCTGGTTCCCTGTGGCAGCTTTTTTCTTTTTTTTTATTGCATCTGGTTGTTGTTTCTTGCCTCATTTTCCATCTGACCTTTCATTCACATATGGCCAATTTCCTCGGCTTCCTAACAACACCTGCTGTGTTACTGATTGTATTACTTGTTACCATCAAATCCACTCTAGGAAGATTATTGGTGCACCACATGTTAAACCCAACAAATCAGTCGCTGGGAATACTGTTCACTCACACAGATGTGTATGAAGTAATACACATGCTGAGAAAAACCTTTTTTTATTCTATTATTATTATGGAGGGCCTAGTATGAATGCTAAAACACCCCTTGACAATAAAATGGCTTCCCAGCTCCCATCAGTTCTTATTCCCCTTTGATTTGCAACCCCCTAAAGTGAAAATTACTTCTGATAATAGTGATTAGGATCAAGGAATGTAACCTCTTTTCTATGTTTGTTACATATTCGAATCATGAAGAGGCAGGATATACAAATGGAACAATGGGAAAATATGTGGTCAAAAGGTTTAAAGTTTAAATTAAGTTCAAGTCTTAAAGAAAACATTTATAAGATGATGTAAAGATGGTATATGTTCTCTTCAAAATTGCCCAAAATGTATAAAGGGGCCTCAGGAACCTGTTGGAAATGTGAACAACAAGAAGGAACATTTTATCATATATGGTGGACTTGTAAAAAAGCTTTAAAAAATGGATACAAATTCAAAAGATATTAAAGATCAATATACAATTGAAGCCAGAATACTTCCTTTTGGGTTTAATGGACAATCAGGTGGAAAGGAACTACAGAACCTTATTCTTACGTATGATAATAGCAGTGAGACTATTATATCCACAGAAGTAGAAAGGATCAACATTACCTACAATGGATGAATGGTGAAGATGTTGGAGTTGGCAGAGATGGCAAACTTACATCAATAATTAAAGAAAAGTCAACATCTAGGTTTATAATTGAAGGGAAACCTCATATAGTCTTTCTGTGGGAACTAGAAAAAATATTTGTTTATCTGTGGATTCAACAAATAAGAAGAAAACTTTAAGATAATAGAAAAAAGGGAACTTTTTTTAATTATAGAGTAAGATAAAATATTGTTGCATGTCTTTGCTGTGCAGAAAATCAGAAGTCCATTTTAATTTTGTATGTTTTGTTGTTGTTATTGTTGTTGTTGTTGAGGCATTTGCTTGCTTGTTTGTGATTTGAAACAATAAACTATTTAAACTGAAGAAAAAGCCTTCCCCACCACTGGGTTGCTGTAAGTGAGTAGTTCACTAGGCCAGAAAGTCTATATTTTCGATGGGAGGACATGGGAATCCAGAATCTCCTGCAGTTCCCCTCTCTGGCTGGCAGCTGGGTAATGTAAGTTAACAGGGAGTCATAGTGATTTGTAACCAGTGCCAGTTCTGCAGAGCTCCTAGTTTTGAGCCCTGAAGTACCTGGTACCCTGATGCAACCTCCATCTGAAGCAAGTTCTCCATCACATAGGTCCCCTTTACAGGGACTAGGGATTGCAGCAGCACTTCCCAAGTATAGTGGATACAGTAGGAGAGGTACACATGACTCGTCTCAGGTGCCCACCCAACATGAGAGGTGGTCATGGGACCACATTGGCTGAGTTCGGACAACATGCTAATCAACTGGGTGGGTGGGTAATAGGAACAGAATGGGAAACAACCATTGATTAGTGTGTCGTCCAAATTCAGCCATTGACTAGCCACACCATGCCCTTTACGAACTGCATGTTCAGTTGCAGTGAGAATGGGCCTAATACACATACAGATGATGTGTGTTTCCCCCTAACATGAAGGAGCCCTATGCATCTACACCTATATGCAGATTAAACAGATTAACTGAGAAAAGAAGTAGGAGACTCACAGGATGCTCACGATGGCATCAAAATGACCCATGAACCTCCGTGAGTGGCCAGCCACAAGCGTGTTATTAATTGCTCAACTAAAGAAGCTCCTAAACAGCTGGCAGGGGCTATAAGAAGCCTCCTGGATTCAGTAAAAATCCTTCATGTGACTTCAGCAGGCCTCAGCTAACACCCTTCTTGCTTCCCTCAGTTCTGTTCTCTGTATTATTGATTTTTGTGTTCTGAAAAGCTACAATTTGCCTTCAGGCCCACACAGATCAATAGGAAAGAACAGGGAAGAGAAAAAGAATAATAGAAATGGAAATCCACCAACTTCTTGATAAAGCCAAGATCAATTGTCTTTTTCTGAAGGCTAGACAATGGTCTAAATTTCCCAGAAGTTCTGCTGCTTACATTTTTTAGTAAACATTTAGGGTCTCATTCACTACATTATGGGCATGAATGTGGGGGGGGGGGGGGCAACAGTGACTTACTACAGTGTGCAGCTTTATTGCAGTGTCGTCATTACCCTGAATTTCTGATCTAGTGAGATGTATGGAAAACATCTGGTAAACATTACAGATGATTGGCACACCAAATAGGAACATTACCTTACATCAGGTCAGCCTGTTTGTCCATCCATCTAGCCTAGTATCGTTTGCCTTCTGCCTGGCATCAACACACCAGGGTCTTTGGCAAAGAGCTTGCATTCTACCTTCCATCCCATCCTTTAAAATGGAGTTGCCAGGAATCGAACCTGTGAGCTTCTGCATGTGCTCAACCATTGAGCTGTGGTCCCTATGATTGCTTACATGTGCACTATTGTCATTTACCATTTAGTAATTGGTTATCTGTGTTCGTCTTTACTCTTCCTAGTTCCATTCCATTAGACTTATGTAATTATAATTTTCTGTTTTTTGCTAAATTGCAAGTTGCCATCGGTGAAACGTGAAGGGATTCACAAAGACAGTCACCAGCTCATTAGTAGCAGCAACTGTAACTTTATTTCTGGAGCAGCAAATTGGCAGATCCATTTCGTCTTCCTCCTTGGATGAAAATGTTACTCTAATTCAGCTTTAGTGAACCACCACAGTTGGTCAAAAGATCTGGTTACGGAGACAGGGCATGAGAGGTTCTGATTGGGTTTTTGGCAGGTAGGATGTAAGTGTTCCCTGGTGCTGTCATTCTAAGAGTGTATGGGGTAGTGATGGACCAGTTAGGTAAAACCAGCAGTCAGGGGTAGTGGAAGATGCCAGGAGTCTGGAGCACCAGTGAATGACAGAGGGACTGATGCTGGAAGGCAGACAGACATAGCTTGCCAGGGCTTCAGAAGAATATAGTTATAGCAGGACTTGGGCTGTGGGAACCTTTGAGGGAGTCAGGAAGCATGGCACTGGCAATTATGGGTGATGAGGATGATGTGTATACCGCCCCATAGCCGAAGCTCTCTGGGCAGTTTACATAAGATTATAACTCTTAAAAACAATACACAAAATTTAAAACTACAGAAACATACATTTAAAACAACTATAAACAGCTTTAAAAACAAATCTAGGATCAGCAAAGCTCATCACATATTGCTAAATGCCTGGGAAACCTGGCACTGAAAAGATATCAACGCTGGTGCCAAACAGGCCTCGTTGGGAAGATAATTCCATAATTGGGGGGGGGGGGACTACAGAAAAGGCCCTCTCCCTTTGCTTGCCGTCCTCTGAACTTCCCTCAGATTAGGCACCCGGAGAAGGATCTTATAGTGTACCAAACCATTTGGGAAGAAATGCTATTGTTTGTGTTTTGAGTATTTTGGGGACCTTTTGTATTCATTACATTGGTGAATGGGACAATTCAACCAGTCTTCCCCAACCTGGTGCCCTCCAGATGTGTTGGACTGCAACTCCCATAATTCCCAGTGAGCATCTGCTGGGCATCAGTTTGGGAAAGGCTAATTTAAACAAATATGGGGTGATGATACCCCATACCTATAATTAAGCAATTGCAATAGAAATAAGTTAACTAAGTTCCACAGGCACTTACTTCATGGAAACATTGAAAAGAACCAGCAATGTCTGTTCTGCATCATGGTGAGAATCCTTTTATTCTTCTCAGAGGGATTATGGCAAGAATGTATGTTTTCACAAATACTGAAATATTTGTTTCTGTGTATTCCCTCCCATAGCAAAGCTGAATCAAATCATGCTCTTTTAGTTTCTGGATCAATCTTGTAGATCTGTTTATTTGGACAAATCTTTGTTTTGCACCATAAGAATGTAATTCATGTCTTGAATTCTAAGTCAACTGTGAATATTAATTTCAGCTGTTTCACCAGCAGAGTTAGTCAGGGTGGTGTCACAACGGCTTGTGGAGGATTCTTTTAGCTCTGCAATGCTATTAGTTGCTGAGTTTTGTTTCAGTCTCTCAAGAAGGTTTGGAGCAGGGCTGTCTGTACTATGCATTACTAAATATACAATTCTGTGCCCAGGCACAACCAAATTGTGCTCCAAGAAATGTTGAATTTAAAATGCAAATTAAGCAGAGTTTCACGGTTTACCTGATTTTGCATAATTTATTCTGGTTTGCTAATCATGAGAGTGGGGCAAGAAGATGCAAAGGCCTAGCATGATCGTATGAAAAGGAGAACAGGGCTCCTGTATCTTTAACAGTTGTATAGAAAAGGATATTTCAGCAGGTGTCAATTATATATATGCAGTACCTGGCGAAATTCCCTCTTCATCACACCAGTTAAAGCTGCAGGAGCTATACTAGAGTGACCAGATACAAAGAAGGCAGGGCTCCTGCAGCTTTAACTGTTGTGCTGAAGAGAGAATTTCACCGGGTGCTGCATGCATACAAATGACACCTGCTGAAATTCCCTTTTCAATACAACTGTTAATGATTACAGGAACCCTGTCGTCCTTTCCATATGGTCACTGTACAAAAGCTATCTCCAACCATTGGAAATTTTATTCAGCCTTCTGTCGTTTCTGAAATTTTAGCCGGCATTCTCCACAGCTTTCAGACATATCTTTGCAGTCCATAAGCACTCAACATTTGCTTCTTTTTTAAAAAAGAAACCTCTGATTCTCATGAAACTGAATTCTGTGCCCTCTACTACACTGTGAAATTTCTGTGCTCTTGAATAATTTTGGCACAGCCACTTTGATTGTTTGCTTACGAGATCATCTTGTAAAGAAAGTCTGGCATCTATGAATGGTTCTTATAGGCATATAATCTTTGTAGGTTGAAGATGCCATGATGGATGCATATGACTTCGTTTATGAGGATGTGAGGAGCAATTCTTCCGACATCAGAGGACAGGAGCTACATACCATCCACCAAACGGTGACTTGCGCGCATGGTTTGGTCTAAGCCAGGGGTGGGGAACATTTTTCAGCCTGACGGTCAAATTCCAATCTGGGAAAGGTCTCAGGGGCCGCATTCCATCTATGGGCAGGGCCAATGGCAAAGTGGGTGGGGCCAAATGGGATGCATACTATTTTTATGCCTAGTCAGAGGTAAACTGGACAAGGCTTTTGCATGTCTTCTCAGAAATAAGTAAGACTGAATCACGCAGCAGCATTCCCAAGTACCAAGCCTTTGCAGGTCTACTCACAAGTAAGCATGAACATCATGTCTGCTGACAAATAAGCAGGTTAAGCCTAAAAAGTAAGTAGCACTGAATCAGCCAACAGCTTCCTCCCCAGTACCTGCCCCCTCTCCCCTACAGGAAAAAGCTCTTATTTCAGATCAGCAGCTGATCAAAGTTTTTTCCCCTACCGGAGATGGAGCACAGCCAGGAAAAAATGCTGTTGGGCTTGATCGGGAACTCCCATGGATAGTATCCAGCCCACGTTCTGGAGGTACTCCATCCCTGATCCAGGCAGTTCCAATGAAACCAGAAACAATCCAATGTTTTCTTTTAGCAAGATCGCTTTCTCATTTATAATAAGTTCACAATTATGTTTTGGACATGATCCAACCAAATTTTAGTGCATTTAAGTCCCACTGATTTCCATCGGGGGAGATATAGATATAGATATCTCCATCCATCCATCCATCCATCCATCCATCCATCCATCCTATGGAAATCAATTTTTTATTTATTTATTTATTTATTTATTTATTTATTTATAGATGTAAATACCACCCTTCAGTGGAACTTCCAGGGAGGGTTACAAGAACAATACAAATAATTATAATATATAAGAACACCTTAGAAAAATACTTTTAAAAGCCTGAGGAGATGAAAATGTCTTTGGCATCAAAAGGCTAATGCTTTTGGTGCCAGGCAGGCCTCTCTTTTAAAGTGCTTTTACTTTGTCTGAATCATGCCCTTTAATGTTTGAAATGGAAAATGCCCAGTGTAAAACTTCCAAACTGGAGGAGAGAAGGAGACGCTTCCTGGGAATGCACAATGAGGCTGTCCTAAGGGGAATAGAATGGAAGGAGAGGTGTAACAATCTAAGAATGGATGGAACTACAAACAGTAACCTAGAAAGAGTGTTCCAACCCTCCTCTTGCATTAATGGGGCATGAAAGAAATAGTCTTGTGGAGATGTGAAGGACACAGCAGTGTAGAGGGAATATTTGTTGGGAGAAGGGGAGAGGTATGTAGGTCCTCTACAGATAGCTGACGAAAGGAAGTTCCAGATCCTTGCATTGTGGGGACTGTTTCTGATCAAGAGCTAATTGGAGCCATTGGGGAAGATCAACATGTGCTCATTCAGTTTATGGACTCCTCCCTGCTTTCTACACTAATCTTCCATTTCTCTGCACACAGAATTCGAAACGATGTTTTGTGTTTCTAATGACAGGATTTGTATGTTTTTAAAAGTATCAGCCCCAAGTCCTACATTCTGATGATATGAACACCAGCAAGGCACAGGGAAAACAACGAGAAGCCCATTTTTGTGGGTGGAGAAAATAGTAAAATATAGATTTAATTTCCTCCCAAGCATACTGGGAATCAGATGAGGTAGTCGAATCGTTGGTATAGGTTTTAACCTCTGTGAAAACCACCTGTACACTCAAATATCTGTGGCACCAATTAGGAAAACACTGCCGTTGTTACAGCACAATACTATGCATGTCTCCTCAAAACTAATCCCTACTGAATCCATTGGGGCTTAAACCTGATAAGTGTGCATAGGATTGCAGCCCTTCTGTGAACAAGCAGAAGACAGACTTTACTTTCTTCCTGAGCCAGACTCAATGGCTTCCTTAACCAGTCATGATGACCACAAGACAAAGAATCTGTTTGTATGCACTACAGGGATCCGGGCATCTAGCCTGGACTCCCCCCCCCCCCGTCTTGTTTTAGCCACTGCAGGGATGGGGGCAAAACCCTTTCAGCTTGAGAGCCAAATTAAATTTCAGAGAAGCATTCAGGAGCCACATTCCAGTGGTGGGTAGGACCAAAGGCAAAAGAGCTGGAGCCAAAAATATCAAAAAACAAACAAACAAAAAACCCCACCCTCCCCCACAGCATATTTTACCTTAAAGCTCTTACTACTAGTAACTAAGAGTTAAGAGAGGTATTTTAGACTTTTAGAATAGAGGAAAAACTGCACAAAAGCTGGCGAGCCACCAGACGTTTGGTACTTGGGGGAAAATAGGTGGAGACAGGAAAAAGGGGTGTGGCCATCTGGGAAATCCTGGAGGACCGGATTTGACTTCCCTGGTCTAAAGATCCCCACCCCTGTCATTGAGCTTTTCTGCACAAAGTATTTCTTATGTACTCATCATTCCTTTCTCATGGTTGTTCATGAGTCCTGCAGATGTTGCGACCTTCCAGTTTTGCTTCTTTGTTTTAAGAGCACTTTCCCAGTTGTTTGTTTGTTTAGAATGGGGGGAAATGGAGAATTATTTCTGAAAGGGAAAGAAAGGTATTTTCCTAGTTGTGTAATTGCAGTATTCTGCTAGAGCACAGCACCACCTAGAGGTTATGTAGTGGGAAAGCAGGAAAGGATATGCTCTTTCTGTAGAGCTTGGATCTCAATTCTGCAATGAAACTGAAAGCAGATGCAGCAGATTAACAGCCTCGTCTAGAAAAGTTCTTAGTGTGAACAAATGTAATGCAAGACAAGATTTGTGCATGTTTAAAAGTCATGGAGAGAAGGAATTTCAGCACCCTGGAAGCATTATGGGAATTTCAGCAGGCATAAGGTGTGCCTGCTGAAATTCCCAGAGGAGCCTGTACGGACTGTTTCTGGTCACCCTAGCAGTGTAGTGCTCTAGGGACAAAGCAAGCTCCTTCACTACACCAGGCTTTTTATTCCACAGTTTACCAGGGCTTCTGGTTCTGGATTCTTTGAGGGATTAAGATCGGCTCCTTATGTGGGGTGACATGGGCTGTTTTTGGAAGGCTATCTTTCTTGGGAAGTTCTATAAGTTTCAATTACAGCCACTAGATGGTGCTGTGATTATAGTGCAACTCAGTCATTACATACAGCTGTTACCGCAGATTAACATTCCATGGTTCTGAAATTCTCCAATCTTTTTAAAAGTGGGATAAGGGTCAGAAAGCATGGGAGACGCCCTGGAGGATGATAATGTTTTGTAAAGGTCCCACAATCTTCTCTGAATGACCAAGCATGAGCATGCAGTAAAAGCCTTATGTAGAAATGCTCGCTGTCTGGATACCCCTGTAGAATTCCCTGAATGAACTAGGAGATTTGCACAATAAGAGTCTCATCTGGAAGCACTCTGTGTAAATGACTCCTGTGCACTACAGTCTGTGTCTTCAAATAGTGTAAGTCAGCCTTCCCCAACCTGGTGCCCTCCAGATGTTTTAGATATCAACTCACATCAGTCTCAGACAGCATGGCCAATGATCAGGAATGCTGGGAGTTCTAGTCCACAACATCTGGAAGGCACTAGGCTGGGAGAGGCTGGTGTAGGTCATAGGTAATGGACATCATGTAAAATGCTGAGGCCAAACACATGATTTCATGCTTCTGCAAATACAGATCCTGAATCAGACTGATGCACAGACACATGAAACATTCTTATAGAAGATTTAATAAAAGCAATTTCATGGAGTAATCATCTATTTCAGATAAGTAAATATAAAAAGGGGTACTACTTTTGAGGAGCCAGACATGTACAATTGGAAAAGCTCACCCATGACAACCCTTTTATTTATTTATTTATTTTATTTATTTATTACATTTCTATACCACCCAATAGCCAGAGCTCTCTGGGCGGTTCACAAAACCGTGGGCTTTTACGAGCCCACAAGTGTGGCCAAGTTTTGATGCAGCCCATACAGCACTCATGTGCCAACTACCAATTCTGAACATAATGGGAATATTCATCTTATGTCTTACAGAATGCATGCATGTATATATGATGTACACGGTGTGGCCCAAGCAGGGGTGCATGCTGTACTTCCCCCTTGGTGCCACAGAGTGGCAGCCAAGGAAGAGGAGTGTGGTTTAGACAGTGCTGCATAGAGGCTCTGACCTGCTGGTGTGTCAATGAGATTTAAGCTTGCAAAAACGGCTTTAAGGGATCCATCACACCAGTGTTTTATCACACTCTCGTCATGCCTGGCTTGTGGTTTTGCAGCACAGCACTCAGATGACATCGTGCCTGTCCCCTCCCCTTTTTGTGTTTTCCTGGAGGGAGGAAAGTATGGATTATTTCCCCCAAATGGAATTAAAGCACCCTTCAGTCCCCATGTAGTGCCATCCTCTCGCTATTTCCTTTGTTGGGTGTGTGTGCTTTGAAGGGAGAACTTGCTGATGAAAGGGGAGGGTGAGGTGGTTCTCTTCCTCCAGCACCATGTCGTGCTGAGTCAGTTGAATGGACTTTTACTGCTCCAACCCCACTCTCATTGCCCGCAGAAACGGAGCCCAGCCAATGAAACATTAAATCGATAAATCGCTAGGCAACAAAGCCAGAGTGAGCGGGGAAGGAGCCCACACCCATTACAATATTACAACCAATGAACTGGAGCTGGAAGGAGAAAGGGCGGGGTGGGGCGGGGCGGAGGGGAAGAGCAAGCAAGTGAAAGGGAGGTTTCATCGGCATAGCACAATGCTACAAACCCACGTGAAAGGGGCCATTAGCTTAACTCATTAATGAAACAGAGCTTGAAATCACAGAGGAAAACCAGGGGGGCGGG
Source organism: Elgaria multicarinata webbii (assembly GCF_023053635.1). Classification (NCBI taxonomy): domain Eukaryota; kingdom Metazoa; phylum Chordata; class Lepidosauria; order Squamata; family Anguidae; genus Elgaria; species Elgaria multicarinata. Next base: position 90,529,007 of record NC_086172.1, read on the forward strand.
GAAGTAGGTGTGATGGAGCCCTAAGTATGCTTGCCAGGAACAATGGCACAGAACCCGCATCACATGGAATCACATGAATGTGCTTCTCCTCCCAAACTCCCCACACCAGTTACAATTATATATTATATGCCTATGTAAAATGACCTGACCCTGAACAGAAGTACTCCATCCTGCAAGCTCCTTTTAAAACTGGAGAGAGACAATGAGTGGGTTCCAAGTGGATGGGCTCCTAGCGCCACCAGTCAAAAGGTATCATGCAGTTATCCTGTCTTGCCCTCCTTAATGGATTTTGGGTGGTATGAAAAAAGATGGAAGAAGCAGTGGAAATTACTGGAGAGTTTCAAATGGAATTTTGTTGCAGGACCTCGATCAATAGATCAATAGATAGACTAATTCAAGTCTTTACACATTCATGGAGCTGGAGGAAAAACCACACCATCCACATGCAAGGCACAATGTACTCCTAAGGTTTGCAAATACACCCAAAAACATTGGGGGGGGGGACCCTGAGGGTTGGGTAAAAAGAAAAACCAAACAGTCCCATATTAATTCAATAATTCTTGTGGGGTCTACATTTGAAAAGGAGACAAACAGTAACATGAGTGACGTTTTATTTATTTATTCTTTCAGTTTCTCTGTTGTGGGAAGAAGTCCCCCTTCGGAGAAGTAAGCAGTATTGAAAAGGAGTTGTGTCCATCAGCAATGGTGGGAACAACAGAAGAGGTAATCAGATGCAGCCCTTTTGCTTCAATCACATGCCAGTGCTGTTTATACATTGCAGCAGTAGTGTGGGAACCATTTCATTTGTTTTAGAAACTGCAATAGTTTGATATGTTTTAGTACTGTTGAGCCTTTTGGGTGAGAAAGCAGAGTAACAATGGAAAATTAAAGATAACTATATTTTGCGTTGTAGCCTAAACTCATTTAACTGAAGATTATCTTCGTTATCCTGCAGATCTTTATAAAACCATCGCAAGAACCCAAAAAATACACATTTACTTAGCTGCCTACATAGCTGTCACAGAAATGTGGTCACTGCATCGATTAATGCATTTTTTGTAGCGGAAGGGTAGTGTCATCTAAGTCCGATGACATCTTTCCTGCTTGTTAGGGCCAAACTATGTATTATGCTAAATGAGTAGCGTGTGCAGCTATGTCTCTGTGTGTTTTTTCATTAAATAATTACAGGTACAAGGCAGGTCAGTTGTGATCAGGACCCAGTGCATGAGGACGGGAGCTTTATCCCTTCCTTCCCCAGCTGCAATCCAGATGAAAATGCCACCCCACCCCACCCCTATGCAGGGGAGTGAGGCTTCGGAAAAAGTTTCCAGGTCTGGTTAACAAAGGAACACATTCCTATCCCGGAGTCCTCATTATTTTTGCAAGCCCCACTTTCATTGTCTTATTTTTAACATGAAGAACAATTCTCCGGCTTTCATAGCTGGAGAAAAACCTGGCAAAGTATGGGTGAAGACCAGTGAATTTTCAGCAACCCTGCATTTCAAATCTTTATTACCCCTTTTATCACTCTCCTATGGCTTCTAGTTTCTGTCCCTCAGTTCTTCTATTCACCACTTACGTATTTCTCTCCATCTAGACAGCTCTTTTCCTTCAGCTCTTGCCTCCTGTTTCTCAAAACATTGCCACGATACACTCTTAAACACATCTGCTTTGCGACTGCTTTACCATCCCTCCCCACGAGGTATTATTTTGAGGCTTCTCATCACCCACAATCTTGCCTTAGCTTTTCCCGATGAGCCCCAAAACCGCAAGCTTAAGAACATGTTGGGATGCGTGCGAGGCCGTTTTACTGCAAATTACACTCCAGTGTCAAGTTACTGAACAAACAGATATGCTGTTATGGCAGGAGGTGGCAGAACATAGCTCAGCCCTTGTACATCTACAGCAGAGAGAGTGTGGGCTGCTTGTGCTCCTATGATCCTCTTGTTGACACTGAGGACTGCAGCTGTGCACTGTGTGGCATGTATGTGAAGGCGCCGTATCCCTTCTGACGCTGTTTACAATCATACTCAACACAGTTTGGCAGAGTCTTGAGTGTTTCCATTGCCTTTGGCACGGCATTTACATGTATTTGTTTTATTTAAATCCCACTCTTCTTCACAAAGAGGCCAACATGGCTAGCAACCTATATAAAAGACAGTAGATATCAACAACATGAAAATCATGACTCTAAATTCACAACTATAGAAAAAATTACAATGAAACCATCGACACAATACATTCATCATCAACAACAACAATAACAACAACAAATAGACCACTTGCCTATACCCCCAAAGCCTGCACAAATAAATAGATCTTTAACTGGCACCAAAATGACAACAGTATGGGGATTGTTGGATCTCTACCAGAAGAGAGTTATGTAAGCCAGGGTGCTGTCACTGAAAAGGCCCTGCCACAGGTGTGGTAGCCCCATGGGCCACATTCCTCAAAGTCTCCACAAGCAAAGACTCCTTGGCTAATCTTAAATCCCAGGATGCTCAGTATTGGGGAACACTGTCCTTCATGTTCCTGGGTCCTGAGCCATTTGGGGCTTTGTATGCTGGTACTGGCACTTCAAATTGGGCCCTGTAGCTCACTGGCAGTCAGTAGAGAGATGTATGAGTAGCTGAAGTTAATGGATCACTACACATGCTACAAACGTATAAAGGCAAGCAAGTGTTCCCTAGTAGGGCGAAGAGTTGCGTGTGCATGCAGCTTCAAGTAAGAAAGAGGCCAGGCCACAGTGGCTGAGCCCTGCTGTCCTTTTCTTGCTGTCTCTCCTACGTCTTTACTTTTGCAAACATCTTCCTTACTTTTGCAAGCATCTGTAGTACAGTCTTTTGAAACTGCACTGCAGATGCTTGCACAGTACATTAAAAATGGCAAGACATCATGCCCAATGGTGGTAGCAGCAAACTGACGGGGTGCAGATCCACAGCCACTGCAAGGCTTTTCCCGTATGTAGACAGCCCCCTGCTCACTTTCAAACAGGATACATGCCAGACTTGCCCCTTCTGGGTGTTGGACTACATCTCCCATCACTCCCATCATTGGCCAGGCTGGTGGGGATGATGTGGGATTGTAATCAACACATCCCAAGGCTGATATATGCCTTCACCTGCCTAGAATATGATTTTGCTCTGTACAGAAAGTCAAGCAGGTCTAGTACACAAAAGAATAAATGGGGACAAAGCTGACATAAGGACTGGCAACACTCTCTAAAGAGAAGAGACATCAGTCTCCCAGGTCCTTCATCTGGTGACCTGAGACTCCCCATTCTTCAGCAATACAAGGCTCTTTGTTAGTTTTGCTGCAACAGACCAACGACCATCAGAACTGAATTTCTGAGTATACAGAGATGGGATTCGGGTGAAGCTTCTTTGTTTCCTTTCTGCATCAGCTTCTTCTCAATTGAGAGCAGAGAGCTAATATATCATTTTGGCATACAAGTTACATTCATCCCTATTCAAAACCAGCAATCGTGGCTGCTTTGAGGTTTAGAGGGGTGGGGGAATAGCATTACCTTTGTGAAGACATCATAAGAGCCTTGCTGGGTCATACCAACTCTCCATGTGATCAACCCATGGCTGGTCTGGTCTAGCATTTTCTGTTTCACAGTGGCCAACCAGATGCCTCTGGGAAAGCCATAAGGAGGACAGAAAAGTCCTCTTTCATCATGGCTCCACAGCAGCTGCTATTCAGAAGTAAGTCCCACTGTGTTTCAGAGGGGCTTATTCCCAACCCAGTGTGCATAATATTACAGCCTTAATTAAGGCTCCCCATGTCCTTAAAACTATTTCTCTCATAATGCAGGATTGCCTCCAAGAGATCCAGCACTTCCTGAAAAAACACATGGATTTTGTCTCCATATTGATGACCATCACCATTTTCTTCATGGTAAATATGTGTATCCTGGTATACTCCAGCTGAAGCTATGAAGAGCACCCCGTTTTGTGGGCATAATTCTGCAAAAATTTGCAGCGATTTGTTCAGTGGAAATAGGAGCTTAATCATTTGATGGGAACCTTAATCATTTGAGGGAGCTTCATCATTTGATTAAGCTTAATTCTTTTGGTGGGAGCCTAACCTTTATGAAATGAGACTTCCAGCTTCTTCCCTGAAAATAAGGCATTCAGGCTTTAAATTTTATTGTCAGTTGTGCATCCAGGCTTTATGAATATGTGTATAGGGACAGAGACTAGCCTGCCAAGTATTTTTAAGGCACTGGGTCCAGATTTTAGCTGGATCAATTGTGCTGGTGGAATCAGACTTCACTACCCTTCCTTCCCACTACTAACCCTCCAGTCCTCCGAAAATGCTGCACAGAGACCCTTTGGATTGGGGTGAGCTGTGGTTTGGAGGGGGAATCCCCCCAAAATTGGGCAGAGCAGCCTTCCATCAGCAAAACTTTGTGGAAGGCAGATCCTGGATCCAACCTATCTTCTATTCTTTTCTTTTTAATTTTATTTGACTCTTTCATATGAGGCTGCCTTATACCAGTTCACCCAATTTGCCCATCTAATATTGCCTGCTCTGAGAGGCAGCAGCTCTCCGTTAGCCTTCCCCAACCTGATGCCCTCCAGAAGTTTTAGACAACACCTCCCAGTGTTCCTGACCACTGGCCATGCTGGCTGGGACTCATGAGAACTGACAACCATAACATCTGGAGGGCACCAGGACAGGGAAGGCTTCTTCCCAGGGTCTCAGGCAGCAGTCTTCCATATCATCTCCTGTCTGGTCCTTTTAACTGGAGACGCCAGGGATTAACCCTGGAAGTTTCTGCATGCGAAGCACGTGTTCCACCATTGAGATATGTTCATATTAAAAAGTTAAAATTGGGCTGATGGTTAAGATGGTGTTCATTAAAAAGCATGGGTGAGTACAATCTTATCCCAGCTTATCTCACACTGATTATCAGTGAGGGTCCCAATTCTATGGGAACAACCCATGTGATTGACACCATCCATGTGGTCACATCATATGATTACACGCCATGGAAGCGGCTCCCACACTGCTGGCAATGCCTGTGAAGGAGGGCAGATTATACTCTCAAAATGTCACCTTCATTCTCCAGGTTTTAAAAACAAAATTTGTCATTAGAGCCAGAGTCACAATAATTCATTTAGTCTAGTACATTTACAAATACAGCTGTCACTTCCATGTAAAGAAAGCTTAGTTGATTTATATCAGCCTTCCCCAACTTGGTGCCCTCCAGTTGTTTTGGACTACAACTCCCAGAATTCCTGACCATTGGCTATGCTAGGTGGGGCTGATGGGAGTGAAGTGCAAAACATCTAGAGGGCATCAGAATGGGCAAGCCTAGTTTATGTTAACAGTTTGAGATGATCGAGTCTGCATAAATTTGCATATGAGTAAAGACAGTATTTCTTGAGGGGGAGACATATTTGTTTGGGTTTTTTTATATAACGCAAAAATGTATCATCATCTAAGTAGAGGTATTTCCTCCTGCGCAAGAAAGAAGGAGGAATACATGCTCTCTGATGGCACTCACCACTGGTGGCTTTTGTAAGGTCTTGTAGTAAAAACAGCAACAGTTCCCCACCCCCACCCCACCTGCAAAAAAGGTGCTGTCCAATTAATGACAGTCACATTTTTAAACAATCCAAAGGTTTTAAGGGATTAAACTAACTGTTTAATTGATAGGCACTGCAATCCTATTCATGCTTATCTGGAAGTAAGTCCCATTGAACTCATCTATACATTTGAGCTCATTGGGACTTACTTCAGAGTAGACCTGCATGGGATTGGGATGGAAATATTGCAATGCAAAGGCTGTAACATGTTGATGCATGTCCTGTTCTTGGTTAAAAGTTTGGAACAGGTAGTGCTAAATGAGGCTTTTATGGTGCAATCACCTTGCCTCATTCACATAATTTTACTTGGGAACGAGGGCAGACATCTTGGTCTTCGGTTTGTAGCCCTCTGCCCTCCTGTTTTCCTACCACTTTTCCCAAAAAAAAATCTTACCAGAAAAAGTATGTTAGGGAAGAAAAGGCAGAATAGTTGCACATTGCTTCTTAATCATTCACAGTAGGAAGCCGCCACCCCATTTTCTGGCATAATGTCCCGTTAAGTTCAAGCCATAACATCTTACCTGAATTTGGGCACTGAGGTCAACTAATGCTTCAATCCAGTGCACTTTCTTGATGTATTTTCCATTGTAATCAGTGGCTTGCTTCGAAATAATGGTAGGTATGATCAGCATGCCACACTTTTCATTTTGCAACTATTTCTAGGGACAAACTAGATGCAATGGTGGCAGACTCATATCTGCTGAAGCTATTTTATGATACTGTTTTTTCTTCTTATTTGGAATTTTATTTTGTGTTTTTATTTGCTTTAATTGTTGCTGGCTCCCCTGATTGGGGCATAAGGTTATTTATAAAAGAATTGGGTTATCCTCAAATTCCTATGAAGTGAAGGGCAATATACAATTCATCATGGAGGCTGACACCACATCCTCATGACTAAAGAATATAAAGGAGAGGGCTGGAGTGCAGCTGGAGAAAATCGAATACTGGTGTGTGCCTATGGTCATGTATACACAAAGAAACAATACTTGCTGTCTCTATTAAATGCTCTATGTACTTTCTATTGGAGCTTTTCAGGCTCATCCAGGGCTTATTACATGCTGGTGAGGCAGGGGTGGTAAGGGACGGACACACACACACACACACACACACACACACAGAGCTGCCTGCCTCTTGTGGCATGAAAGGCATTGGGCTGGATCTATTGGTGAGAGGGAGCGGGATTGGGCTCCCCGCTCTCCCATGGTGAGGGTTCCCATAAGGGATCTTGGGGACATGGCACCATAAGAACATAAGAAGGACCATGCTGGATCAGACCAAGAGTCCATCTAATCTAGCACTCTGTTTACACAGTGGCCAACCAGCCATTGGCCAGGGGTGAACAAGCAGGACATTGTGCAATAGCACCCTCCCACCTGCAATACCTGACAGAGCGCCACTCTGAACCTACTCATACTCTATACTCATCATCCAAGGCCCTCTTCCAGATGCCTCCTCTAAGGGAGGCTCAGGGAGGGGCACCAAGGTTGAGGGACTTCTCAGTTGTAGCCCCCGATTATGGAATGAACTCCCTAGCATGGTCCACCTGGTTCCAACATTGTTGTCTTTTCGGTACCAGGTTAAAATCTTCCTCTACTCTCCAGCATTTTGCAGCATACTGTTGTTTTTATGTTTTTGATGGTTTTTAAATTTAATATACTTTTTAATGTTTACCATTTTTAACTGTTGTAAATTGCCCAGAGAGCTTCAGCTGTGGGGCAGTATATAAATGTAATAAATAAATAAATAAATAAATAGCACAAGGTTTTTAATCAGGTCATGGGGTATCTAATTGTTGTTTGTTAAAATTGTTTGGATGTGTGTGTGTGTGTGGTCTGTTTTTTACGTTTGTATGTAAACTATTTTTATATTACATACAATTCTGCATTTTAAAGGTTTTTAATCTCTACAAACTACCCAGAGAGCTTCCGCTATTGGGTGGTATAGAAATGAAACAAATGAATGAATATACCTTCTTCATATACCTTCTTCTGCAGACAGGCCATGCACATCTCCCTCTAGTTCTTCCCTCCCTCTGTTTGGGAAACAGAGATTTGTATTGTATTGCAGTGATCTGCAGGTGGTTAGATTTTGCCAGGAATATGTGGCTGCAACCTCATGGATCAGTCTTTCTGCACTCATAAGGACTCTCTCTTCCCATAGGAGCTCACTCTCCAGTCGAGGTCTAGTCAGCAGGTGTTATTGTCTTTGCCAGGTTGGCAGCAAGGGGGGATCCGCACGTCGCTCCCAGAGCGCTTCTATGCGACCCCAGTGCACCCCGAAAACGATAGTCTGACTTCCCTGTAAAAGAAACGAGGAAGAGCCGTCCATGCCACTGCTGCTGCCGAGGAGAGCTCTCCGCCGGCAAGGAGAGCTCGGCAAAAGAAGGCGGGGTAGAGAGCTTCTTCCGCTCTTCACCCCGCCTTCTTTTGCCGAGCTCTCCTCGCCGGCGGAGAGCTCTCGTCGTCGTCATCAGCGGCATGGACGGCTCTTCCTCGTTTCTTTTACAGGGAAGTCAGACTATCGTTTTCGGGGTGCACTGGGGTCGCATAGAAGCGCTCTGGGAGCGACGTGCGGATCCCCCCCAAGTTTGAACGAGGAGCTCAGAACAGAGCTTTTGGGGTGACTGCTACAAAACAATGGAGCCTCCTCCTGGAAGGAGGAAGAACTGCAACTACCATCTCTGTAAACGGTTTGACTGAAGTCATTTCCTGTGTATGTTGAGAGACACTTTGTGGTTTGATATTCTTCATACTAGGGAAATGACACAGGGAGAGATATAAGGCTTAAATGACTGTGTAAATGGTGTGTGTGTGTGCGTGTCTGTCTGTGTGTGTCTGTGGCTGAGTGGATGAGTGTGTGTGTGTATGTGTGTATGAATGGGATATGAATGTGGCTTTGGTCCTGCTCACACTGCCAGGTAGCCCCTGGAAATTTACACACAAGGCAAAATGGCCCTTGGGCTTAAAAAAAGATTCCCTCTCCCTGATTTATAATATTGGTTTTACTTTAATTGTATTTTTATTGTTCTGATATAAACCACTTTGAATATGTGGGAAAGCAGTATAGAAAAAAATATGTAATGAATGTTTGAGTGATGTTTTTTATTCCCTTTCATTTATCTATCCACCCCAGGTATATGGCATGATCTTAACTTCATTCCTCTGGTACTCTATCCACTTTATGCACAATTTGGACCGGAAGGGCAAGTACATTCTGGCAAAGCGATAGGAAATAGACTTTTGACTTCTGTACCAGAGGAAAGACCAAGGCTATCAGAGGCCCTAATAAATTGGATTGTTTCTCACAACGACTGGACTGTGGATGGCCCCTTCTATTGCCTTATTTTCTTTTCACAAATGTCCCATTCCAAATACGGCTGGACTAACATTATGTAGCCAAGATAGATAAAGACTGTCCAGTGTGTGTTGATCTGTGAGGACATCAGAAGCAGGCAGTGTTGTTGAAGGCAGGATATAAACCAGGAACCAAGACTTGGTCCAACCACAAGTGTGTTTGCCAGCTGAAAGCTGTAATTTGGAGCTCCAAAAATAGCGAGTCAAAACAGAACAACATACCCCTGTGAAAAGGAAACTCATGGAAATGGAAATTGCTCAGCTCAGTAATGAGGAAGAATGTTTTAAAATTCAGTTCAGAGAGACACAGAGTATAACAGCTTGTTTTACATTATTCTTTTCACCAGTTTCTTTTAGAGCCCATTTGCATTTTTTTTTATACTTTGTCAGGTTAAATAAAGATACTTAAAATACGAATAATGCATTTGTATGATTTTTTTTAAAAAAAACACTGAATACAACACTGTGAAAGAAATGGAGTACTGTTCTGTTGAATTAGACCAAGGTTCTGACCCATCTAAAGTTAGTCATGATTAAAGCTGCAATCCTAAACACATTTATAAACACAAACTCAGTGTGACTTACTTCCAAGTATCAAGTAAGTGGGACTTCAGCATAACTAACTTTAGCTGGATCAGGGGCCTGATATTCTGAGTTCAATTTGCAAACACATGGTTATGGTTTTATATTCAAAATCTTTCTTTCCCCCTCTAATTTGTTCTAGTGTTGCCAGCTAAGATGCAAATATAGATCAATGAGCATTGCTTCAAGAGGTTCCTCTGCTAGATCAAGTGCTGAAATGCATAATATGGTCTTCTTGGCCAGGGTCCTGGGCCATTTGAGTAATCAAAATTCTTTTGTAAGGGACATTCTTGAAGACACCCTCCCCACAGGATGTGGAAAGTCTAGCATTTATGATTATGTGCATACATTCATGTTTAACTCTTTGCATATGTAATGAAGCTTGACTTGGAAAAAAGTGCCATGAAAAACATGCCAATTGGCTAAAAGCCAGTGATCCACAACATGAGAACTTGTAAAAACTCAATTGCAAAATTCTCAGATTACTAGTAGTCTGTACATTAAAAGGCACACCCCTCCACCCTGCCCACCATGGTCCTGAGCCTGCTGTAGGTATTTTCACTGAAAAACAAACAAAACCCACCATACTCATTACAACCAATAATGCATATATATAGTTTGATCTGTGGGTTCCCATGTTCCCCCCCCAAAAAGAATCCAATATAAGGGCTTTAAATCCTAATTTCAAGAATGGTTTCTTTGGGAATTGGTTCCCGTTTCTGGTAAATGCTGACTCTCTAAAGGGGATGTGTGTTGAGACCTGGCAATCTCAAATAGGGCTGGAACCATCATTTTGTTATGGGTTGGAACAACTGGGCCCTGGTTTCTTCAGTGGTGATTTTAAGCATTAGCACAAAATATAATGAAAACAATAATGTTTCACATTTTTGCAAGGGCTACAACTAAGTTACGTGAAAAAGGCCATGGTGAGGAAGAACTATCTAAAGCAGGGGAGAGAAATGTGTAGCCCAATGTGAGATTGCAAATCCCATAAACTATTGTCAGCATAGCCAATGCTGAGGGATGATGCAAGTTGAAATCCAACAACAACTAGAGGCTCACACATTCCGCCTCCTTGTTCTAACGATACAGTAGTAAAGCATTACTATCACTTCCATGCTCCTAGGTAATACGGGTTCACCTTGCTGGATACTACAGGTACAGTTTCCACTCCTGCATGCCCCATTCTGTGGTTCCTTGAGGCTCACAGAAGAAGCCGGTAGCATTTGACGGCAGTCAGATCAAGAAAAAAACAGGACCTTGGATAGCTCCAAGTGGGCTCTGCTGCCTGGAATGCTCTCCTACAGGAAGAACAGGAGGATGTTGTCATAGCAGGGAGCTAAAGCCAATTGAAGATATATATATAGGCTGACAAGACCTACAGTGTGGCCAGCTCCGCTCCTGGAGAACCTGCTGGGCTGTTAAAAGGCCCTTGCCTGGCTATGTAGCCCAAGATATCTGTGAAGCAGTGGAAATGGATTGCCTACTGGGGACGCATCCAATGGCAGGATTGCATCATCTAGCTGGTAGAGCCCTGAATAAGGCACTGACTGTCCTCCCCCTGAAGGAGTAGCCTGTGCCTCATGCTCAGCAGAATCCTCTGCTGCACACTGGAAGGGCTGAGGGTCCTGACACTCCCCTGACCTAAAGTTGTTCCTAACGGGTTATCTCCCTCTGGAGTCCCTCCATTGATCACAGGCTCTTCGATCCAGAAAAACAGAGAGGGAGCTGGTTTTCAGCAATGCCTTCCTGCTGTCCTCTGTGCCCCCTCAAATCTACCCCCTAGAGGTTTAGGGGAACCTTTAGGAAAGCACGGGAGGTAGAGTGGATGGCTTCAGGGGAGAGGGGGAATTTTCCAATGTCACTGCTATCCTGTTCCACTGAGCCTTCGCTTGATCAAACAGCCTTCCATCAGCCAATGGATGCCAATTGGACTCAAGCCAAAAGCTGCAGCCACTTTCAAACAATTCTGAGTTACCAGCATGGAAAGTTTTAAACATAGATAAGGCTCTTAAAAGGGCCTGCTCTAAGAAAACTAGCTCTTGGCTATCATTGCTAACATTGTTATCCCAAAGGCCAGATGGGAGGTCACATGACTTCTGGCTGCTTCAAGGAAAATGAAATTAAAGTGCTCTTCTGTCTCTCCCTTATGTATGCAGACAGCGTTGTTATAGTTGCCGAGGTATCAGCATAATGCGTGCTAGGCAGTAAATCTTCCAACACTGAGAAGACATATGCACAGCTGGCAGTGGCTTTGGCAGAGACACAAAGGACAAATAATATCCCAGTTGAGCTCTATGCAGAACTTGCCTGTAACCTCAGTTGCCTCAGATGGAATCAGTTTTTGTTTTTTCCTAGCCTCTGGCCAAGTCCTACCCCTTCCCCCATCATCTCCCCATAAGTTTGCTAAAATTGACAAGCATTTGGATAAAATGGGTGGACAACATGTGTTCCTCCAGATGTTTTGGCCTACAACTCCCATCATCCTTCACTATAAGCTATGCTAGTTAGGGCCGATGGGAGCTATAGGCCAAAACATCTGGAGGACCACAATTGCCCACCCCTGGGATAAATGGCCAACAGAAGGAAGTGGTGGGTACAAACTATGATGGTCCTGATTGATGCTACTTTAAGGGGGGAAATAGGGTTTGAGATTCTTAGTGCAGAATTTGAGTTCCATTGGCACAGTAGGTGAACTTGGCCACAATAATCCTGGAGCTAGTAAGGATGTCTTGTTCTGAGAAAGGAAAATATTAGACATTTCAGTCCACGTAATGGTGAGCTGGAAACCTGGAAGAGATTCCACCATGTCACTGTGCTGCTACTTCTGCTGGCCAGGCTTTTCAAGTTCCATTTCTAGTGATGTCCAATCTGATGGCGTCCCTCCTTCAATATGTCCTGATATACAGTTCTGTTTTTATGGCAGCCCTTTAGATATTTTGAAACTGATAGCATTTCCCCCTCCCCACTTAATCTCCTTTTCTTTAAGTTAAACGTATTGGATTCCTTTAGCCTTTTCTCATGTCACATGTTTCGCATCCTCTACTATAATGCTATGAATCCTCTTCAGCATGTCCATCCCTTTACCTCTTCCAGTATAGAGACCAAAGCTGGAAATGAGCTTAACAAGGGCTCAGTATAGTGGAATTTGCTTTTTTGCAGCATACATGTGCTTATGTTTGTATTGTGACCCACTATAAACACTCGGCCCTTCTCGTGAAGTCGCCACTTCAGATTTCTGTTGAGGAGCTTGGGCAAGATTCAAAGCAAGTTCAACAGCCTGCCCTTCAATATATGCAAGATTCACAGCACAAGCCTATACATGTCTACTCCCAAGTAAGTCCCACTGAGTTTAATTGGGCTTACTCCCAGGTAAGTCAGGACAGGACTGTAGGCTAAATCACAAAAATCAGGCCCATTAAAATCAATGAGATTTAAGTTAGTCATGACTAATTTAAGTCCCATTGATTTCAGTGTGTCTACACTTAAATACTCTAAGTTATCCCAGTGGAAAAATCACATGCAGGCTGAAACACAAGCGATGCCCCTCTGCCATTCCAAAATGGCTCCCATGCCTCTCTGCTATTTTTGCCCAACCTGGCGCCAGTACCAGCTCTGGGTTTTGGAGAGCCCTTGGGTGAGACACCCTCAATGGGCCCCTTTCCTCAGTGAAGCTTCCTTCTCACCAGCCTTGTCCCCGGCGCTCTTGCTAGTCCTCCTCTTTCTCATCATCACTACCGTTTGCTTGCTTGAGAACCGGTGAGCAGATTGGCAGTGGCATCTACTGCTTGTCCTTGCTGCAACCATTGTCTGGGCCAGAGTGAGAGCCAAGTGAACAAGCATTGCAATGGTGAAGATGAGCAACTCCAGGGGGCTCCTGTCAATAGACCCCTGCTCAGGTTTGGGCCCTTAGCAGATGCCTGACCATGCCTTCCTTTAATGCCAGCCCTGCCTGTTGCCTTTCAAATGTGTGGCTGGGGAGAATGCTGAAGTTTTAGTGCAACCCATCTGGAGGGTACTAGGTGGGGGAAGGATGCCCTAGACAATCCTCCCAAACCCAATGTTGATTTAATTAACTTAAAAGCAAAATTGAATGTGTTATTGTTGCTGTATTTGTTCTCCCCGTTTATTTGATTTATCCTCCACTGCACCTAAATATTTCTTTCTGACCCTTTCATTTGTCTTTCAGAATATGCTATTCCCAAATAACAGTCTCTCTATATGGATGGTCTATAAGGTACCAGACCATCTTTTTTTCCTTTCTGCATTAAGAGGCTGTTTAATTTCACAGATTTGGTTATTAAGCCCAGGAAAGAAAAGGCTTGCGATTAATTCCAATGGGTAGAATCCAGTATAACTTTATCGCTAAAGTAAATTATGTTGCATGAGCATAAACAACCTCTAGTGGAACACAAAACCTGTTGTGTTTATGCTAGACTTAGGTGGCAACGATGGAGAGGGCCTTCTTAGTGTTGGCTCCCCAACTGTGGAATGATCTCCTCAATGAGGCCAGTCTGGCACCAACATTGTTCTTTTCGGCGCCAGGTTAAGACCTATCTCTTTTCTCAGGTATCTGGCAGCATATGATGAATTTTTAATTGGTCCTGGGTCTAACTTATGGTTATAGTTGACTGCTCAAAGTTGTTTTTAGATATATGTTGTCTCTGTGTATTTTATGTAAATGGTTTTTAAACTTTTATACTGTATTTTAATGTGTCTTTTTAAATCTTTGTAAATCACTCAGAGAGCTTAAGCTATGGGGAGGTATAGAAATGCAATAAATAATAATAATGTAAGTTACATTAGTGATGGTGCCATTTTGGGTACTGCCCAACATTTCATTGTCCCGCTCATATTTTGAAAACATGCAGGAAGGCAGCAGAAAATGGCCAACCACATTCTTTTATTGTGGTTTGCAGTTTATGTTGAGGGTGGGATATCAACGTATAAAATAAATACACAACTAAATCAAATTGTTTTTCATTTTCCATTGCTTATTTCCTCAAGCCATCCAAATGTAATACTTAAGATCAAACTAGATGAGGCGCCATTCACCAAATTGCTAACTAGGTGTATGGCTTTTTAAAGGATATTGCAAGCATAGAGGGTTCGATATAGATCAAGACATTGTTAGGGGGGTGTTAATCTTTGCCCCCTTCATGGTCCCAGTCAGGGTGGGGGTGGAATAAATGGTCCTGCTCTTTGCATTGGAATAAAAGTTTCTATTGTGTAAATGGGGGCTGTTCTTCTAGTGCAACTGGCAGGTTTAGGGCCCTGACCCACATCAAGACCTTAGTGGGGAGGATGGGACAAAAAGTTAAGCCTTCCTACTATCCTCCATACCACAGTTCTGATCCATGCCAGGAGCCCCACACCTGCTACGTCCCAATTGCACAGTTGAGGATGGGGACTAGTTTCATCTAGCTTAGCCAGAAGACTGCGAGCTCTTTGGGGGCCGTGCTGAATGCTGATGAAAATGCTCCTCTGAGCCCACAGGATAAATGTAGTCAAAGAGTGGGATCAACTTCCATTAAATAACTAATGCACAAATGAATGGAAGGGACTGAAAGATGCAGTAAATGGCACATGTTCCAGTTCTAGAATTAACGTTTAGAAACCCAACAAGTTATTTATTTATTTATTTAACTTTATTTAAAACATTTCTTGGCCACCTTTCAGGGCTGACGCCTACCCCAAGGCAGCTTGCAGCAATAAAATATAAAAACAAAAAACCCAGTTAAAATATTAAAAGCAATAAACACAATAAAATAGCAATAAAACTGACAATAAAAGCCAAGAGAACCCCTTTAAACCCATGTCTCCTAAGACCAATCCAGATAAACGATCCAGAAGGATACCATAGTCAATGATATCAAAAGCCGCTGAGAGGTCCAGAAGAACCAACAGGGTTGCACTCCCCCGATCCATTCCCTGGCATAAGTCATCAACCAGGGCAACCAAGGCTGTTTCCATCCCATAACCACACCTGAAACCTGAATGAATCATCATCGGCATCATCATCATCATCAAAGTAATCAGTTATATCCAAAACAGCTTGGAGGTTTGAGGCCACCCCAAGTTAAACTGGAATTGAGGAGGGAAGGATTTCAGGATATACTGGATCCACAGGAGAAAGAAACTGAAAGCCGAGGGACTATTCATCCTTACTCTAGAGCAGGGGTAGGGAGTCTCAGGCCTTTCTGGGGTCCCAAGCCAGACCTCCAGGGTTCCCCAGAAGGACACGCCTGCTTCCCCTCGCCCTTTTCCTCTGGCCACCAATTGTCCACTCATTCTTTGGTGGTTTCCCAGCTTTTGCACATTTCTTCCCATTTTGCGGGTGCAATCCTGTGCATGTTTAGACAGAAACATGGCTAGCTGGAGGGATGCTGAGAGTTGTAGGACTTTTTACTCTCTAAACATGCATAAGTTTGCACCATAAAAGGTTGAAATGTCTCTCCTGAGGCTTAGTTTCTGGCAGATGGAGTTTTAAACTAAAATATGCAAGTATTTGACCCCTCCCATGCTTTTGCTTGGCCCCTCCCACTGCTGAAATTACCCCCCCTCCCCAGAGTACCCCCAATATTGAATTCAGCCATCAGGCTGAAAGAGGGACTCCACCCCTTTTCTAAAGTAACTGAGGGATTCAGTGTATCATTGAATCTGGGGTGCTCATGGTTAAACACAGAGATTTTTATGGTTGAGAAGCTGAATCAAGGATGACTGGTACTGGCTAATACACTTTGGGGGTGGGACCGTCTCCTCCATTCCTCTTTTGGATGTGGATTTTTCCCTTTGTTGCCCCATTTGAATGACACCTCTGCTCTCTGATGTGCCTGGTAAAACTCAGTGTATTTGTGCTAAGTCCCTAGTTTTCTCATTTCCCTATTCAGCAAGAAAAAATGTTATGTGCATCCAGGATCAGGTTTGGGGCCAAAACATGAACTGTTTAAATACGAGCAAGAAACAGTCCATTCCAGTGTGTTGCAGTAAAGTCAGAGACCCATTAAATTCTGAACTATATTTAGCTCATTAACTCTCAATATGCTGAGTTGGTGTTTTTTCCTTCCTAAACTGGGCTGGCTAACACATGATGGCTGAGGATGAATTTGACTGCAGCAGCACTAGGATAGTTAAACATAAACAGTTTCTGTCTTCATATGGTAGAAATATAAAACTTCTGTTTAGACTGTGTACCTATCTTGGAGGAATGCTTTAAAATGTGTCCAGAATTGTCCAGCCAGAAGAACTCTCCTGTCGATATACAGAAGCAGAGCTGCATGAACCTGAGCCAGTACTATTTTCAGTGCTACAAACAGCTCTGGAATACGTGGAAAGCCTGTGGGTACTAGTGTTGGCAGAGTCCTAGTTCCTGACCACCAAGTAACCACTACTTCTTTCCGTACATCAGCTTTTCCTAATCTGGTGCTCTCCTGATGTGTCGAACTAACTCCTATCATCCCCAATCCTGACACATCAGGAGAACACCAGGTTGGGAAATGCTGCTATACATGAACACCTGAGGATTAGGGAACATACTTCCAAGACTATCTCGCATGGCTTCCAGATAGACTTGGAGGGGATCTACACTACTGCTTTTAAAGCGCTTTGAAAACGTTTTGAAACCTGTCTATGCAGTGTGTCCTGGGCCCCAACAGTTGTCAAAACTGTTATAAAGCGCTTTAAAGCAGTAGTGTAGATCCCCCCTTGTTCGGAAGTAGCCCACATGAGTCGAGCTGAACACACACAAGTTCTCTCTTCAGACCAACATTTGGAAGTGTGGGAGTGGAGATTTGATTGATTGATTGATTGATTGATTACAATTTTATACCGCCCAATGGCCGAAGCTCTCTGGGCGGTTCACAAAAATTAAAATCATGAAGAGCATAAAAACAACCAACCATCTAAAAACACAAATACAAAATACAATAGAAAATAAAAATACAATATAAAATAATACAATATAAAATAAAGATGGAGCTGTACGCATGCCCCTACCACACATTTAAGTATTTGGGACAAGTATTACAAAAGAAACAAAACAATTTCCTAGGGTGACCATATGGGAAGGAGGACAGGGCTCTTGTATCTTTAACAGTTGTACAGAAAAGGGAATCACAGCAGGTGTCATTTGTATGCACGCAGCACCTGGTAAAATTCCCTCTTCATCAAAACAGTTAAAGCCCTGCCCTCTTTTGTATCTGGTTTGTATCTGGGTTTGGCAGGAGATGAGGAGAGTGTTCGCTGTCTGTGGTGCGACAGCAAGTCCTGATCCTTATGCCATCTCCACTGCTGTGTCTGAAGAGGGGGCATAATCCCATCCATCAAATTCTTACTCTGGAACAAACAAAACAAAACGGCAGTACTTATCTTACTTGGATTAAGTTTACACTCCCTGCTACTGTATGGCAGTTGAAAGGGGTTGGTGTTGATGCTAGAGTGGATAATGGCATCACACATGACTGTCATCAGATAGTAGTTTCAATGGGAAAATATTTGCTGCTGGTATCGCAGAATGGTTAATACACAAAAACACATATTATCTGAGCCTTTGAAGTCAGGCTCCTTCCCTTTCTCTGTATTTTGTTGTCTATCAGGAATGAACAAACACAGCTCATAATACGTTTTATTTTAATTTGATCAAATTTAGAGGTTCAGTCCCTTGTTGCTATTTTCAGAGCAGCAAATCATGTCTTTCCCCCCTTGTGAGCACTACACTTCAGAAGGAAACATGTAACTACACCCGTTTGGGATCAGTCAAGAGACATATTACACACAAAGAAACCATTCGTAGATTTGGTTGTTTAAGAAATAGTAAACCTAGGCAATAGCACTTTTCCATCATGACAAGGATTACAAACATTAGGAACCATGTAGAAAAGGTAAGAACACACTTTACTCTCCCATTGAAACCAGTACTTAATTCTGACTGGCTTGTACTCAGAGTGGAGGACGACACTTAGGCCATAGCTAGACCTAAGGTTTATCCCTGGATCGTCCACGGGTCAAACCTGTTCATCTAGGTGACACACAAGGGATCCAGTGCTCAGGCAGGGGCGAACCCTGGATGATCCCAGGATAAACCTTAGGTCTAGCTGTGGCCTTAGTGTGGGTATGAAAAAAGCTGAGATAATAAAAGTAGAAAATTTGTTAAATCCAGAAGCATATATACATGTATATATTCAAGCTTGTCACACAATATGCAGGTGCGGGTACTCCCTATGGACCACACAACAAATTTGGAAAAATCCTTCTAATAAGACATGAGTAGTTTTATTCCACTCTAAAGAAATGGCACATGATAAAACATTACCTCTGCTAACTCCGTATTGCTTTTGTCCCTATGAGCAGGATCTTTGATCTGCCGCTGCACTACTGGTTTGTGTGAGCTGTGGTTAGAATTTTGAGGGGGAATTTGTTCCACAGGTGATCATCTGTCAAGCCTAATGAAGCCATATTCTGTTTTATTTGCTTTCTTGTTTCAGTTCAACATGTACTCTGTATTTGTAGATTCTGTTACCAAGATTCACACTCTGCTTGAGCAAGATTGGTTTCAACAACATCCACCCAGGCCTATTCTGGAAGGGCCCCCAATCACTTGATATTCCTAATGCTGGAAAGCCATGAGTTGCCATTATAGTAAAACAAAATTATTATTGATTATTATTGATTATTTACAATATTTACATACTGCTCAATTATCTAACACAGATTCCAGAGTGGTGAATATAGGTATAAACAGTAAAAGAAAGACTAAAAAAGCAAATTAAATTGTTCAATTTAAAAACAAAGGAACAGAAAAACAGTGGCTAGTCAATGGGGAAGACTTCGCAAAACAGTTGTTTTCAGGAGGCGCCAGAAGCAGCCTAGTGTTGGCACCTGCCTGACCTCCAGGGGCACAGAGTTCCACAGAGAAGGGGCCACTACACTAAAGGCTCTTCTCCTGGTCCACATGGAACCACCAGGAGCAGGCCCTCTGACTACCTCAGTGATTGGGCATGTTGGGAATGGAGAAGGTGCTCTCTCAGGTATCCTGGTCCCAAGTTGTTTAGGGCTTTGTAACCAGTACCAAAACCTTAATCCTGGCCCAGTAGCCAATAGGTAGCCAGTGCAATTCCCTCAGAAAAGAAGTTATATGCTGAAAAGAGGCAGCTCCTGACAACAGCCGAGCTGCTGTGTTCTGCACTAGCTCCAGCTTCCAGAGCAGCTTTAAGGGCAGCCCCACATAGAGTGCATTGCAGTAATCCAGTCTTGAGGTTTCTAATGCCCGTACCACTGTGGCTAAGCTATTCCTGTCCAGAAGAGGCTGTAGCTGGCGAGGCAGCCGAAGCTGGTAAAAGACAGTCCAAACCGCCATGGCCACTTGGGCCTCCAGCGACAATGATGGATCTAGGAGTACCCCCAATTTACAAACTGTTGTAAACCGCCCAGAGAGCTTCAGCTGTGGGGCAGTATATAAATGTAATAAAATAAACAAATAAATAAATAAAATAAAGGGAGTGCAACCCCATCCAGAACAGGCAATGAGCCTATATCCTGGACTCTGAAAAGCCATGAGTTTCAATAATTGTAAAACAAAATCAGAGCTTAAATAAAGCTACTGGCAAAATACTGAAAAATGTCACCACTTTTCAGCAGTTTTTCAGCACTCATTATAAAAATGTTCATTTATTGTTTATATTGGCCTCACACCTTCATTCTTCGTTGCCCCTTCTTGCTATCAGCAGTGTCGACTGAAGGCCAAAACTGATTGGCTACAAGATCTTGTGACACATTCCATTCACCATATGATTCCTGATTGGGTAAGATCTTATTAATTCAGATAGGAGAAAAGAGAGGCATTCAGGAGAACCCACAGCACTGAACCAGATCAGATATTGGTGAATATTCACACTTCTTTTTCATGGGGAAATTTCTTCTGCTTCAAAAATTGCCAGGTACTTCCTGATCACCAAGTAAACGAGAGAATATTTGGTACAGCTCTAAACAAATGACACTTGTTACAGAATTCCTAGACACAGTAGGCATGTGCTGATACAGAACCAAGGACTGTAGGTAAAGCTTCAACTCCCTGACCCAGTTCTCTAAAACATTATGCTATTACTAGTGGACAAGTGGGTTGAACAATGAACAAAGCTAGGAGCTGTTCCTCTTTAATAGTCAAAAGATGTGTGGGAGATCATGATCACTGACTTAAGGCAGGTTGTGTTTACCTACTGTTCCCAGTTAAAAACCATTCAAATATATCAACTGTGGTCTACAGCCCATCCTGGACAATGACACTTCCTTCTCACAGGCCTTGAATGGTAGGTCTGTACTTGCTGATGGACAGCACACTCACCCACCCACCCTGCTATAGAACTACTCATTAGCAACAACAGGCCACACACCAAGGATAGAAACACTGTGACCAGACCTGCAACACACCCAGATGCCAGTTCTATCCCCATATCTACTCTGGGGCCCTGTCTTGATGGCGGTGCTTTGGCTCCATGAGGCCTCTGGCTCCCACACTTGCGTTTCTTCCTGGCATCTGCACAGGAAGGAACGCAAGTGCGGACTTTCTGCCACAGCTGCTGCTGTGCTGAGCACTGGGAGGAATGAGGCAGCAAGAAGAGGACGAAGAGAGGGACGCAGGGCACCCAAACCACCTCTCCTCCCTCTGACCTCCCTCTGGCTGCCTGTTCCTCTACCCCCCATGTTGTTGTTGTTGTTATCTGAATCTGCACAGCTTCACAGATACAGATAAAAAAAATAATTTAAAAAATCGGGGGGGGGGGAGGAACGGGCCCCATTCCTCCCACCCCCCACGTTTTTAATTTTTTTTAATTTACCACGGGGCTCTCCTGAGCTCCCGGAGGTCCGCCTCCTTCCCTGTCCAGTCGATGGTAACCAATCAGGGGGTGCCATCAGCTGTGACATGCCTCCGCAGACAAAAAAGTTGAGGTGAGTGCCCGACTTTTTTCATCAGAGTTTCCAGGGTTTGTTCCCGAATGGCTTCGCAATGGCGGCTGCGTCATGTAGATGACCTGCCACTGCTGCGAATCCACCCCGGGCAAACCCTTCATCTAGACAAGCCCTGGAAACACTATTCCAGGACCTTATAATGTCACCCACAATTTTCAGGGGTCATTCATTGGCTTATCTTCCTATGTGATATATGCCATTTTCTGTCAGCAATATCCTTCTGCATTTGACATAGGGCAAAAAGGCCAATCCCTATGAAAAAGAATAAATGGGCACAAATCTGACATCAGAAATGGCAATGTTCAGAAACCAGGGGGAAAACACTTCAGGCTTTCTGGACACTTTGTCACAGGCCTTAAAGTGTCCTTTTGAGGGGACAAGGAACTTCAAAGGGAAATCAGAGTGAAGGACTATGAGTTAGGATTGATCAACAGGCTTATTTCTGTTGCTAGAGGCTTCAGTACATTAAATAGGACAACACCACTTCAATCAAGATAGGTTATCCAGCTTAAAACACAACAATCTCCTATGAAAGCGTTTTGTAGCCTTTTAAAATAGTATTCCTGTAAGGATATATTAACTATTTGCAAGTACGGGTACCTTATGTCCACCTTTGCAAGCAAGCAACCCACTCAATGAGTATACAGACTATACTGATAACTGCTTTTCTGGTTTAGACTCTCATCCGGTTCTTTATTTCCAGGTGGCGGTTCTCTGTTGGTGGCTTCGCGCCCAGGGCTGAGAGCCTCAGCCGAGAGCCCCTTAGCTCTCGAGCTGCAGGCTCGCACCTTCTAGCACCCAGGGGCCTTTAGCACCTGCAAGGGGGCGGGGCAGACAGACACTCAGCTCCTGCAGGTCACACCAGGCCTTCCCAACGGCAGTCTTTCCCCCTAGAGTCTTCAGTAGGGATAACAGATTTTTAATCACACTGCATGCGTTAATTAGCTTCTTAGTGTCAGGTTGTTTGTATTATCAGCAACAACTACACTGTGAATGATCAGTTAAGAAGGAGTTTGTAACTTTTTGCATTTAAATTCCTTCTGACATCACTGTTTAAAATTTGTCTCCCCAACCCCAGTGGAGACTGGTGGCTCCAATGTCAGAGGGGCTGTGACTCCGCTCTGGGTTGCAGTCAGAACTCTAAGGTGCTGAACCCAGACCTCAAAATAGGTTCAGCGCCTTGGGTAGCTCCTTTAGAATTCTGGCTGAAACCCAGAGCAGATGTAGCAGCCCCACTGACATCGGATGCACCAGCCTCCAATGCCCAGCCCCATGTGTACTGTATAAAAGAACTGAAACTCGCCATAATGCTCCAGGCATCTGATGGAGTGGATTACAGTCCACGGAAATCTATACCTTAATAAATGCGTTAGTTTTTTAGGTGCCACAAGGCACGTCGTTGTTTTTGTCTGGTCTTGGAAACCCACGACGCCTTGGGCTGCAACGGAAAGTCGCCGTCGACTGGTTAGAGATCGGTTGAAAACGTGTGTGTGTGTGAGAGTGTGTGTGTTGGTCCCCGGCGGCTCTGCATTCATTTTGCATGCTCCGGCCTCTGCGGCGGCGACGACATCCTCCACCCAGCTGCCCAAACGGCTCCCGGCGCCGAGGGAAGACAGAAGGCGGCAGTGAGCAGCCGCCGCCTCCAGGAGGCAGTGCGCTCCGCGCTGAGGCTTCTCCGACGAGCCGGAGCTGCCAATGGGAGAAGGAGGAACCTGGCTCGGCGCCAGGGTCAGAGGGAGGGTGTCTGAGGCCGAACGAGAGAGGGAGGAGAAATAACGGGCAAATAACAGAGAGGTGCAGCCTGGCCGTCTGTAGCCCCGGAAAACAACAACAACAACAAGAGAGCTCACCGGCGGCAGCGGCAGCAGCAGCAGCAGCATCTGTGTCCGCCGCGGCGCCGCCTCCTCTTCCTCCTCCTCCTCCTCCTCCTGCTGCTCGCAGAGAACAGGCCAGAAGACCGTTGCCGGACAGTCCAAGCAGAGAGCCGCCGCGATGGGAGTGGAAGGCTGCACCAAGTGCATCAAATACTTGCTTTTCGTTTTCAATTTCGTCTTCTGGGTGAGTCGCGCCTTCGCCTGCCCTTCTGCCGCGCATCCTTGGCGGAGGATGGCTGCGCTTCAGGGCCGGGGCGTTTGCGTGTCGCGGCTGCTTCTCTCTTTCCTGCCCGTGGCGGCCGCCGCCGCCGCCTCCTGGGCTCATTCTCCCACCCCGACAATGAAGCTGGCTCCGAATGGAGCCCAGCAGGCGGGTCTTCTTGTTGCCTCGTGGACCCCAAGGGAAGCGGCGCTTTCCCAGCCGGGCCCCGTTCTCTTCCTTTCGGCGAGGCTCCGGCGGGGAGATGGCTGCGTGCGAGCAGCGACGGCGTGGGGCTTGGAAGGAGAGCGACGCGCTCCGGATCCTGCTTGTGGCAGGACCCGCTTTTCGCTGCACTGGCTCCCCTTTGAAAAGGAAATTGTGGTGATGGGACGCAGCCTGCAAAGCGTGGAAATGTAGGGCTGCTTCTTGCAAGAAATCTCGCGTCCAAACCGCAGTTGTTCTTAATATTTTATTTTATTTTTTAAAAAAACAAGCCTTAAATCAATGTGAGGTTTTATTTTCTAACCGCTACTTTCATCCTCTTGAAAAGTTCGCCTCCAGAGACTCTAAAGTTAGCAGGAAATGTTTGGAGGGGAGGCAAAACGGTCTCTTTTTTGCCCATTTATTAAAGTCGCGTGTGTAACTGACTGCAGCCACAGGAAAACGCAGTGGTAAAAGATTTGTAGTGAACTCTGAGGGAGAAATATTTGGATGTCCCGAAGATTGTTTTTTAGTTTAGTAGACATGCAAAATTTCAAACACACATCCCAAAATGCTTATGTATAGAGGGAAGCATTAGTTTCCTGTCTGGTTTTTAAAAAGGGATCTTATGTTCTGTAGCTTTTGGGGTTGTTCCTGTTTTGGTAAGAAGCTTTGGCATGTTATAAAGTTCTCCTTGTTTTACAAGGCAAAATGGCAAAAAATAAATTTTTAAAATCCAGCATTTTCTTTCTTTCCTTCTGTCATTTAACGAATTCTGAAGAATGATGTGTTTCTGTGCCTAAGAACTGACGGCTTTTTGGGGAGAGGCAGAGAAAGGGAGGTAGTGATTGTGGGTGTGGAAGAAGCTAAAAATATTTCTGAGAAATAAGGTTGTTGTTTTTTTAAAAAAATGGATGACTTGCAGTGCCTTTCAGACTGCCTCTCATGATCTCATCTTTCCTTCTTGCTTGGAGAATTTTGCACCGACCACACCCCAAATCCCAGAACAACTTTGGTTTCTCTGAGTTCCTGTGACTTTGAGCTAGAAGGGATTCAGATCTTCTGAGATGATATTTGATAAACCTATATGCAATTGAGTTGTATGAATTTGTGGATTCCTGCTTGCTTACTTGCTTTAACCAAATGACACTGATAATGGGCTAGGGTTTTTTGGGGGATAGGAGATGTCCCGCTACAACAGGACATCTTTTTATTCCAACATTCCATCAATGGGAACTGCTAATGGAACTTGTTCTAAGCATTCCTTTGGGTTCTAACTCAATTGAGATGCATTTCCACTTCTTTTAAACACTATGGATCTCCATCATCATGGATGCCAGGGCCAATGGGATCGAGGGTCTCAAGATCTACCCACATAAACGTATTTTCTATGAGGGGAGAAATTGGCTTGAAGAAGGATTGCTAAACCCAGTTGCCATCCCTACCATTTTTAATGCCCTGTCGCAGTTCTGCTGCCAACCCAACTATCAACCACCTTTTGGATGGTATAACTGAATGTAACAAATGCTAACAGCTTTGTGTTGTAGTCAAGCAAAGAGGCTAACATGTCTGCTGTATACTCATATAAGGCCACTGTGTTGTCCCTGTTGCAAGTCCTCTATGGTATCCGGTGGTTTAGGAGTAAAGAACAAAATCTGTTGTGCTTTCTCCCTTACCCTTCCACATTGTTTGCATAGACATTTAGGCTATAATCTTATACCTTACCTTGCTTGAGAAGAAGCCTCATTTAATATTGCTTCCAAAATATGTCATTTCGCCATGCTACCTAGTGTTGGCTAATGTTTTCCATTGGACTATGAAGCCGAAAAGAGTCTATGACAGTAGTCAATGATAAGATCAAAGTAGAAGTGACCAGTCTAGATTTCCTTTTAATATGTTATGTTATGCTGGCTTCCACCATTACCTTCTTCCTTCCCAACCACTGCTTATAGAGAGGCTACATCAAAAATCATGAAATATTTGCCTAAAAATGTATTGTTTAGTGATTTGTTGGTGATGTACAAATGTGGTGTGCTTCATTGTATTGTCCAGCAATGGATTTATTAGGATTTGGAAATGTTTTCATTACATTGCTTTCTTTTAATCCTATTAGACTGAGCTGAGTTGTTGCTCTTTGATTCCTCCTCCTATAAATACTGTGAATATGACTCAATGATTTCAAGGCATTACGCGGATGTTTTATATTGCACAGGTGCACATAAGAGTTGTTCTGATGTGCATCCTTCACCATCTGTGGCTAAGAGCAATGCCCAAGTCTTGCCGACCATCCCTGAGTAATTGATTATGTTGAAAAATGTAACATATGACCTGTTCCTAGATAGGTACATTTTGCCATGATAGTTCATTGTAGTGACATTGGGAGTAGTCACAAGTGCAGGAATTGTGGCTAGAGTACTGTATGCAGGTTGATCCATGGAGTCCTGTGTCTTGAAATGGAAGAGAAGGATTGCATAGGTGCAATGGGGAAAGGTGGCTAACTTGCATGCATGAACCAATCCCTTAGCTAAACATATGGAAGCTCGATTTTGTTCTGATTATGTGAACTCTGTGGGAAAAGGTATTAAAGCTCTGCTTTCTGGCCTGAGAGAATGTAACCAGAACTCAGGATAATGGGACAGTGAATTAAAAGGATTTCAGTCAAGTTCTGTAAGAGAATGATGGAGAATAAGATGGGTGGTATAGTCCAAATTCTCCTTCTGAAGGGATAATTACTGTTGCAGCCAACATGTGAAAGTTTGGAAATGGACAAGGGAAAATTTGAGAAGTACAGTACATGCAAGAGAGAAGACATGAATTGTGGCACTGAAAACAAGGAAGTTGAAGATCTGCACTTACTGAATTACCCACATTGGACTAAAATCAAGAGGATGAAATGTGCTATAATTTCAGACCATTCCATTTTTGATACCCTCCCACTAGAGAATGGGAAAACATAGCATACCTCTCCTTTTGTCCCCCACCCCAAACCTTTCCCCTTATCTACAGTCCCTTTTCTTACCTTTTTGTCTTTGCTTCCTGTTGTTGTAGTTTGACATTGTGTTAAGGGTGTGGGGCTCGGTGGAAATCACAAAAGTTAGCAGGAAGGATATATAGGAGCTGCTGTTCACATCAGTCTTTTGCCATGTCACAAATATCCCATAGTAAGTGTTATGGCTTTGTCGTAAGAACCCCTTTGTTTTTTGTGGTGTTTTTTTTTTTACCATTTTGTTCCATGCAACACGGTGAGGAGCACATTTTACATTAAGCAATTATTCAAGATAAATGCATTCTGTGGTAAAGATAACAGTGCCACCAATTGAATAGGGCTCTTTCTGTTCTTTCATTTTCTGTAAGCCCACTCCTAGACTACCTTCAGAACATATGAAGGTTTTGTGAACCACCCAGCGAGCTTT
Organism: Elgaria multicarinata webbii; assembly: GCF_023053635.1. NCBI lineage: Eukaryota > Metazoa > Chordata > Lepidosauria > Squamata > Anguidae > Elgaria > Elgaria multicarinata. Next base: position 90,556,193 of record NC_086172.1, read on the forward strand.
GGCTATGGGGAGGTATAGAAATGATTATTATTCATGTATGCAAGTTCATCATTTGATTTACAGTTGAATATAGGAACCGATACCATTGAATAATGCTTCATGTTTCAGGTGATTCAAAACTCTACTTGTATAATTTGATATAATTCTTTCAGGATGTCCTGAAAATAGGTTTACAGAGAGTCTGACTGGCAAGGTCTGCCTTCATCTCTGTGATTGTTCTCATACCATCCAGGGTCTATCTAAACAAGGCTTCTTCCCACATAGTTCTTTTAATAGTAGCCATCACCATATTAAACATTGATACCGAGCCATTTTGAAAACATTCTAATCACTCAGAGTGTCACACAGTGTGAATGTATCATGCATTGTTGCTAAGAATCCTATGTATTTCATAGGAGTGCTATTCCTAATTATCTGTGTATGCTGTCTGTAAGTAATCAGTAGCAGACGTGACTAGTTGTGTATATGCGTTATTATTATTATTATTATTATTATTTATTTATATAGCACCATCGATGTACATGGTGCTGTACAGATAACACAGTAAATAGCAAGACCCTGCCGCATAGGCTTACAATCTAATAAAGTTGTAGTAAACAATAAGGAGGGAAAGAGAATGCAAACAGGTACAGGGAAGTGTAGACAGGCACCGGGAAGGGTGAAGCTAACAGTATAGAGTCAGAACAAACTCAAAGTTTAAAAGCTATAGGGAAAAGAAAAGTTTTTAGCTGTGTTTTAAAAGCTGTGATTGAGTTGGTAGTTCTCAGGTGTTCTGGAAGAGCATTCCAGGCATGAGGGGCAGCAGAGGAAAATGGGCGAAGCCGAGCAAGGGAAGTAGAGACCCTTGGGCAGGCAAGAAGCATGGCATCAGAGGAGCGAAGAGCACGAGCGGGGCAATAGTGTGAGATGAGAGAGGAGAGATAGGCAGGAGCTAGACCGTGAAAAGCTTTGAAGGTCAACAGGAGAAGTTTATATTGGATTCTGGAATGAATTGGGAGCCAATGAAGAGATTTCAGAAGCGGAGTGACATGGTCAGAGCGGCGGGCCAGGAAGATGATCTTAGCGGCAGAGTGGTGGACAGAGACCAGCGGACTGATGTGAGATGAGGGGAGGCCAGAGAGGAGGAGGTTGCAGTAGTCCAACCGAGAGATAACCAGTGCGTGAACGAGAGTCTTGGCAGAAGAGACAGACAAAAATGGTCGAATCCTGGCAATATTATACAGGAAGAAACGACAAGATTTAGCTACTGCCTCGATATGAGGAATAAAGGAGAGCGAGGAATCAAATATAAAGCCAAGGCTACGAGTTTCCTTGACCGGAGTAAGCGTGACATCGTTGACAGTAAGAGAGAATGAGAGATGAGGAGAAGGTTTAGGAGGAAAAACAAGCAGTTCAGTTTTTGCCATATTGAGTTTCAAACGGCGATGAAGCAGCCAGGCTGAGATATCTGAAAGACATGCTGAGGTACGATCGTGGACATCAGGAGAAAGTTCCGGAGATGAGAGGTATAGTTGTGTGTCATCGGCATACAGGTGATATTGGAGGCCATGAGATTGAATAAGTTTACCCAAGGGCAGCATGTATAGAGAAAACAGCAGCGGGCCAAGCACCGAGCCTTGCGGAACCCCTACTGAAAGGGGAAAGGAGGAGGACGAGCTGCCGTTAGCCGACACGCTGAAGGAGCGACCCTCTAGATAGGAGGCGAACCAGTTATAGACAGAGCCACAGAGTCCAAGGTCATGGAGGGAATCTAAGAGAAGATCGTGATCAACCGTGTCAAAGGCTGCAGTTAGATCAAGGAGAATAAGGACGGAATAATGGCCCTTAGACTTGGCAGTGAGAAGATCATTGGTGATCTTGGTAAGGGCTGTTTCAGTGGAATGCAAAGGACGGAATCCAGATTGAAAGGGATCCAGAGCAGAGTTACTAGAGAGAAAGTCAAGACAGCGAGAGTAGACCACACGTTCCAGAATCTTTGAGACAAAGGGCAACAGGGAGACAGGTCGGTAGTTAGACAGAGAAAGTCGATCAAGAGTGGGTTTTTTGAGAATGGGAGAGACGGTAGCATGTTTAAAAGCAGAGGGAAATGAGCCAGAGGACAGAGAAGAATTAATGATGTGAAGCAAGGACGGGAGGATAGCGGGGATAAGATTAATAAAGACGCGAGAGGGAATTGGATCACGGGAACAAGTGGAAGGCTTCGACGAGCGCAGTATTTTAGACAGTTCATCAGCTGAGACTGAGGGGAACGCCGAGAGAGTTGCAGGAGGAACTGACAGGTGAGGCACAGGAGCTGGGAGCGGAGCAGAGCTGGCCAGATGAGTAATAGAATGTATTATTGGAATTGAAGGGAGGCTGTGACCAGTAGGTAGGTTGGGTGCTAGAAGCAGAAATCTGCTTAGCAGAAATACTTTCATCAAAGTATTACTGGTGTCAATACCAGACCAGGCTGCATTGAGAACAGTAATATGACCAATTCCAAAAGGATGAGGTCATTGACATAATAAGGGTTATAAATGGCAAAGCTTAAATCTGGTTGCCCGGAGAGATCCTAGGAAAATGAGATTCCTACACAACATGATTACCTAAGATCTGCAAACCATGCTTGCCAGTTTGGTAGCTATAAGATCTTAATGATGACTGCTTTGTTGGTTGAGAAGAATAGAACTTTAATTTTACTAAGGAATATGCTAGCCACAATTTCAGTTTGTCCTAATTGCATTGCCTGTAGTAATGTGTTTTGCTTGTTTTATCATTTCATAATTTGTTATTCTCTAATACTGTTTGAGCAATAAATGTATATTTTGTGCTACCACTTTGTGTTATTTGGTTTGAGAGAAGTTTCAGGAACCACAACCCATTAATTCTTGATGCCCAGAATGCTCTGTTGGATTCATAAATCTATCACTGAGTGGAGTCTGTCCTTTAAAGCCATTGTATTGTCTCTTGACCTGGTGAATTTCAGATAACACATGTTCAAGTTCTGGAAACAAGCTAGTCGGATGAAGTGGAAAAGAATTACCTTCTCAAGAGGAACCATAGTCTTTACTCTGACTAGCTGGTTACTCCCATGCCAATGCAAGGAGGGGGCTAGCATAAGGGAGTGAAGGGCAAGTGGGCTGGTAGGATTATTTTGTGGGCCATTAACACTTGTGGAATTATAGAATCATAGAGTAGTAAAGGCCATTGAGTCCAACCCCCTGCTCAATGCAGGAATTTGTAAGGCTGATCTAAATGGAAGCTAAGCAGTGTTGCAAGACATGATTTTTTAAAAATAAATAAATAAATAAATAAATCATGGGAGTTGAACCCTTTGGGATCCGGATGAAAAGTGCCCACTCATCCACGTGTTCCATGACTTCCTGGCATACAAAAACCTGTGGGAGCCAGAAGGATTCCCAGGACTGACACCAGTCGGACTGATTAGTATGCAAGGCTGCTCTCTCCCTTGCCCTCCTCTAGTCCCCTCACTCATTTGCTTATCTGTGGTCTGGCATTGTTGGCAACTGCAAGTGTGAAGTAGAACAAAAACTTTGGCAGCTCTCTACAACAGCATTGGCATATCAAAGAGAAGCTTGTTTGGAGGCTTAGAAGAAGAAAAGAAGCAGTTTAAGGGCTTGACTATATTCACTAACAAGACAAAAAACTTTGCTAGTTTTTGGTTTAACATCTCAAATTAAGCTCCAGTGTAAATAAGCCATCAGCATCCTTTCCTTCTAGTGCATTTTAGAACGTGGCAATGCCACTAAATGGAAAGAATGGCATACGTTTTTCTATTCGTGTACCATCCTTTCACTCTCCTAAGGTAAGAGAGGGTTGTAGGTTGGTCTTTTCAATAACGGTGTATACTTGGAGGGAACACATTTCTAATCCTCCATGATTTGATGCATCATTTGAATTCAGCCGTGGTCTCCTAAGTTTGTGGCATTTCCTCCTCTTGGATATGAGACACTTCTTCCTGCAGCATTCTGCTGAGAAAACAGAAATTGCCTCTTAGGTCTCATACACATTGGGGGAGGGGTGTGTGAGGGGAGGCTTCAGATGCTTAGCTGCCTGGGGATTTTGCCATCTTCTCTGTAACCATAATCCACTTTCTTCCTAAAGTAGAGTTAAGGGCAGCATTGTAATCCAAGAACATCCTTTATAACCCTACTGAAATTGACTGAGTAGCGCTTGCTTCTCTAACCATTGAATTACTGCAAATCTGTCTTCTCTCAGCATGGTCAATTGAACTTGTTTAGGTCTCTTTCAAAATGAAATAGCCTTAGTACTAGCCTGGCTTTTTCTCTGACAACTAGTTTTCCACATGCAGGTGTGTATATATATATATATATAGTAGAAAGGAACATTCACTCATATGAACCTACCTGTGCAGTGGTACAGCCTAGACACAGGTTTTCCTCTTCTGTGAGAACCAGGTTGTTCGACACATAATGCACCCTTGGCAAAGATTGTGTTGTTAAGATCTCCAAGGAAGATATTTCTATATGATGGCTTGCTCCAGTTCTTAGCAGCTTTTTAGTAAATCTGTTTCCCTGTGACCTGAAATACTTGCTTTTTTATCATAACTTTAGTAGAAAGAATAAATAATTGCATCCCAACTCTGAGATCCTATGAAATGTTTTGAAAACTGACAGTCAACTATTTTCCCTCCCCCAGACTAGATATTTATTTATTTATTTATTTATTACATTTTTATACCGCCCAATAGCCGAAGCTCTCTGGGCGGTTCACAAAAATTAAAATCATCATAAAACAACCAACAAGTTAAAAATACAAATACAAAATACAATATAAAAAGCACAACCAGGATAAAACCACGCAGCAAAATTGATATAAGGTTAAAATACAGAGTTAAAACAGTATAATTTAAATTTAAGTTAAAATTAAGTGTTAAAATACTGAGTGAATAAAAAGGTCTTCAGCTGGCGACGAAAGGAGTACAGTGTAGGCGCCAGATACCCCAGTTAATAATCCTGGCCATGTGGGATTGCCTTCTAGATTCTTTATCACCTTTGTAGTTTAGCGGTACTGAAATTATGGTCTTGACACATCTTCTCCAGGTGGACTCCAATCAGCCATCAGTCCATATGGAACCACTAGGAGCATGCCTTCTGATGACCTCAATGTCTGGGCAGGTTGGTAAGGGAGAAGGTGCTCTCTCAGATATCTTGGTCCCAAGTTGTTTATGGGATTGTACACTAATGCCAAAAACTTAAACTGGCCCAGTAGTGACTAGGCAGCCAGACTGTTCCCTCAGCAAAGGAGTTACATGTCAAAAAGGGGCAGCTCCTGAGAACAGCCGAGCTGCTACATTCCGCACTAGCTCCAGCTTCCAGAGCAGCCTTAAGGGCAGCCCCACATAGAAAGCATTGCAGTAATTCAGTTTTGAGGTTACTAACACCTGTACCACGGAGGTGGCATAGGAAGCTGGGTTCCATCCAGCCCAGTATTGCCAACACTGACTGGCAGTGGCTCTCCAGAGTTTCAGGCAGAGTGTTTCCAGCTCTACCTGGAAATACCGGGAATTCTGCATGCAAAGCATGTGCACTGTGCTACAGCCTCTCTTACATTTGTTAATCTTAACAGTCTTTATTTGGCCCTGGGATAGTTCCCAACCCTGGTAGGGTGACCATATAAAAAGGAGGACAGGGCTCCTGTATCTTTAACTGCAATGTAGAAAAGGGAATTTCAGCAGGTGTCAATTGAAGAGGGTGAAATTCTCTCTTCATCAACACAGTTAAAGCTGCAGAAACCCTGCCCTCTTTTGTATCTGGCCACTCTACTATAGCTAGTGTAGCTTTAACTGTTGTGATGAAGAGGGAATTTCACCCACTTCAATTGACACCTGCTGCAATTCCCTTTTCTACATTACTGTTAAAGATACAGGAGCCCTGTCCTCCTTTTCATATGGTCACCCTAAACCCTGGCCAGCAACAAAGCATTGCCTAAACTAAACTAAATTAGAATTACATGTAATATAATGCAAATATGACTGGACTGTAAAGCCACTTGACTTTAATTTTAAAAAGATATATTTGTCTGCTTGTGGATATCTGGGGACCCCTGCTTACCTGGGTGTAAACCACAGTGTCAGCTGTTCAGGTTAAGCCCGATTTATTATTTATTTTATTTATTTATTACATTTTTATACCGCCCAATAGCCAAAGCTCTCTGGGCGGTTCACAAAAATTAAAACCATAATAAAACAACCAACAGGTTAAAAGCACAAGTACAAAATACAGTATAAAAAGCACAACCAGGATAAAACAGGAGCCCTAGAGAAGGATCTGGTTGACTCAGTCCAACTTTCAAGTATTCATATTAACCCAGAGTGGATCTCAGAGTGACAAAGATGTGGTGTCACCCACACAGAAGACAATCTGGACGCCACTTACGACAGCTTATTTCTAAAGCAAGTTCTCTCAGGATGCTGTCTTAGAGGTCTTGAATGGCACTGCTTCCTCTTTGTGCTGTAAGTAGAGGAAAGGATCGAGTCTTTTTGGAAACATACCAGCAATACACTTAAATTTCCAGTCTGTCCACCTTTGGTCAAATCTTTCCCAGCCTCTTCTTTGGATTTTTGGGTTCCATTTTTTGTAAAGGCAAAATGGAGCAATATAATAGAATCCAATAACAAGAAGCACTGTATTTCTCTGTATCTGCCAGATCTGGACTAAAAGCCAAAATAACCCATGTTGAGAAGTGCAAAATTTTTGACTAAAGATATAATTAAATATTTTTCTGTTCTTGGTTTGCTCTGGAAAAGACACCCATCTTTGTGACTAATGCAGCCTGTGGCAGCTGTCCAGATCAAGATCATACATTTTACATTGCAAAGCAGGTATATAATTACAAGACATCAGAGTTGCTTTTAATGTATTTTTTCCAGATGTCATATGTCTGTTTTCTTTTTCCTGTGGTAGCCATAAGCACGATTTGAGCATAAAATAAAGAGTTTGAGGAATTTAAGGTTTTCATCTTACTTCAATGTGGTTATATACATTATCGTTGGCAATTTTCAGTTTCCTGATCACGGACCGTAATTAGGGTCGTCATTCATGATTGCTGTAAGAGAAGTCATTCTGAAAGAGGAAGTGCTTCCATTTATTTATTTTTTTGGTTGCTTATGGATTCCGTGCTACATGCTACCAAGTTTTGCATGTTCTTTGCAACAGTCCTGGAAATATAATTCTACTTTATTTGTCTGGTTATTTTGGCTTTTATATGTGCACAGCTATTATGGAAGAGTTTGAGAATTCTCTCTCATAGGAGGGAATGACAAAGAACGATTGCGTCACATAGTAAAATGTTGTGAGAAGGGATGTGTGTAAGAATGGAGAAACATGGATTTGGGGTCACAGGAGCACTACATGACAATTGCTGTGGAAGACACTGACCGGGTTTGAATGATATACTGCAACACATACAAACGGGTTGTCATGTGAGGTTGTTTAACCCTCAGATAACCCATGCTTACTCATGCCACAACAACCCTCAAGCGGTGGTTGCATATTCAAAATGGCAGCCACATGTTCTGCAGCCTCACCGTGTGTTAAAGAACCCACTGTGGGTTATCATGTTGTGTGAATAGAACCATTGTGTTGCACTAGCATTTTCCACAGCAGACGCATAAAAGGTAGAATTAAAATACATTTATGTGTGCTTCATTAAACACCTGCGCACACATGTCTGGGAAACCTGATTAGTCAAGGAGGAGGGCCTTTTCTGCTGTGGCACCCCGGCTGTGGAATGAGCTCTCTAAGGAGGTTCGCTTGGCACCTACATTATATGCTTTTAGACGCCAGGTGAAGACCTTTTTATTCTCCCAGCATTTTATCAGTCTGTAAATAAATTTTAACTTGGTGTTTTAAATTTGTAATTTTGCATTGCTGCTGTTTTTATCTGGTTGAGCTTTTATATTGTTTTTTATATTATGGTTTTATACTGTTGTTTTATACTTTGAATGTTTTTAATTTTTGTGAACCGCCCAGAGAGCTTCGGCTATTGGGCGGTATAGAAATGTAATAAATAAATAAATAAATAAATAAAGTTTTCCAGAAGCATATGCATGCATATTGTATTTCCACACTGTAAGCATTTGATAAAAATAGTAATGTAATACCACTGTCTTCTTCGGGGAATATAAAGGTTGGTTGTACACATAGGCGTACTTAGAGTAAACCCACCAAAACCAATAGGACTTAAGTTAGCTGTTGGGTCTGCTCTACTCTAGATTTTGATAGTACTATTCTAAGTATGACAAAGCCTAGAACCACCTCTAAAAGTAGACAGTTGTCCTAAGAGTTTAACTCAGAGATCTGGTTTGCATGATCACCGCAGCCCACTGTGGCGTATCTGCCATGATGTGTTGTGGGGCTTGCAGATGCCAATTTGGCAGTCCAACACCTGCTGCCACAGCTTCTCATTATGTGCAAATCCAGAGAGGGTATGTTGTTGGGAGACTTGACAAGCCACTCAGAAAATATGGGCTGTTTTAGGGCTGTGGGTGGCTTGTCAGCCACCCCAACAACTCACCCTTCGTGGGTTTCAACGTAATGGCAAGCTAGTGTTCCCTCACCTTGTATATTCAAAATGGTGGCCACTGCTGCAATGAGAAGTTCTGTGGGGAAATTCCAGCACAGTGGCTACTCATTACATGTGAACCAGGCCAAAGAGAATGTAGCACTATGGCTGTTGTTGGGAGCTACCTGTTTTCAACATGGAACTCCTTTGCTGAGAGAACTACACTTGCTGCCTCGCTGCTATTGGGGCAGGTTTAATTTTGTTGGTTTTACAAGTTTATAAAGTTCTAAACAACTTTGGACCAGGATACTTGAGAGAATGCCTTCTCCCTTGCCAGCTAGCCTGGTCACTGAGGTCATCATCTGAGGTGCTCCTGGTGTTTCCAGATGGACCTAGCTAAAAGTGGGCTAGATGGAACAACTATTAGGTGGATCCACAGTTGGCTACAGAATCGGACTCAAAGAGTACTTATCAATGGAACCTTCTCAAACTGGGGAGAGGCAACGTGTGGGGTGCCGCAGGGCTCAGTCCTGGGCCCAGTGCTCTTCAACATTTTTATTAATGATTTGGATGAGGAGGTGCAGGGAACGCTTATCAAATTTGCAGATGACACAAAATTGGGTGGGATAGCTAATACCCTGGAAGACAGAAACAAACTTCAAAGTGATCTCGATAGGCTGGAGTGCTGGGCTGAAAACAACAGAATGAAATTTAATAGGGATAAATGCCAAGTTCTACATTTGGGAAATAGAAACCAAATGCACAGTTACAAGATGGGGGACACTTGGCTCAGCAATACTACAAATGAGAAAGATCTTGGAATTGTTGTAGATCACAAGCTGAATATGAGCCAACAGTGCGATATGGCTGCAAGAAAGGCAAATGCTATTTTGGGCTGCATTAATAGAAGTATAGCTTCCAAATCACGTGAGGTACTGGTTCCTCTCTATTCGGCCCTGGTTAGGCCTCATCTAGAGTATTGTGTCCAGTTCTGGGCTCCACAATTCAAGAAGGATGCAGACAAGCTGGAGCGTGTTCAGAGGAGGGCAACCAGGATGATCAGGGGTCTAGAAACAAAGCCCTATGAAGAGAGACTGAAAGAACTGGGCATGTTTAGCCTTGAGAAGAGAAGATTGAGGGGAGACATGATAGCACTCTTCAAATACTTAAAAGGTTGTCACACAGGGGAGGGCCAGGATCTCTTCTCGATCCTCCCAGAGTGCAGGACACGGAATAACGGGCTCAAGTTAAAGGAAGCCAGATTCCAGCTGGACATCAGGAAAAACTTCCTGACTGTTAGAGCAGTGCGACGGTGGAATCAGTTACCTAGGGAGGTTGTGGGCGCTCCCACACTAGAGGCCTTCAATAGGCAGCTGGACAACCATCTGTCAGGGATGCTTTAGGGTGGATTCCTGCATTGAGCAGAGGTTGGACTCGATGGCCTTGTAGGCCCCTTCCAACTCTGCTATTCTATGATTCTATGATTCATTCCGTGTCGAGCCTTTACTGTCTTGCCTCCCTCTCTGTGGAACTCCCCTGCCTGTCAATTTCAGGCAAGCACCAACATTGTTTTGTTTTTGGCACTGAAGACACCTACCAAAGTCATATTTCTTTAAGCAAGCAGTCCCTGATTGATCAGTCATGGCTTTTTTTTTAAACCCTAATCTAGTTTTATGTCTTTTGATTCTTTTTTTCTTGATTGCTTACCACTCGGGAATCTTGTTAGATATAGATAGAATTAGGGTGACCATATAAAAAGGAGGACAGGGCTCCTGTATCTTTAACTGCAATGTAGAAAAGGGAATTTCAGCAGGTGTCAATTGAAGAGGGTGAAATTCTCTCTTCATCAACACAGTTAAAGCTGCAGAAACCCTGCCCTCTTTTGTATCTGGCCACTCTACTATAGCTAGTGTAGCTTTAACTGTTGTGATGAAGAGGGAATTTCACCCACTTCAATTGACACCTGCTGCAATTCCCTTTTCTACATTACTGTTAAAGATACAGGAGCCCTGTCCTCCTTTTCATATGGTCACCCTAGATAGAATGGTATATAAAACTTGCAAACAAACAAAAGAAGACCCATTTCTCCAAACGCCAGAATTGCCTTATCTTCCTTTATCTTGTTTGTTGGGGGGAGGGGGACGGCACACTTCCATATTTGCATTTGCACTCACATGGGATAGAAACTTGGTTCTCCTCCCTGAGTGTGCTTTTTTATGGGGGGAGGGGGAAGACTCAGGATTCTTTTCAACATCCTGCTTTTTATTTTAAATGCTAAATTCCTTGAGGAATGGTCACAGCTGTGCAGATTGCCCAAGCATTTGCTTGTACAGTTCCTCCTACTACAGTGACACTGAGTACTGTAGCTGCTGTAATATTATATTGCTGTAGTGATCTGCTCAGTTAAGAAGGCCTGATTCTGACCATTTATACTGAGATTTTAATTCTCTTGCTCATGATAATGCAATGAAAGTAGAACTCCTACTGCCTTTTCAAGTCCAGTCTGCTGCTGCAGTCATTGGAACATTGCTTTTATTGGGTAAAGTAGTTGCAAGAACCAGGTGGGCTTTGCCTTCTTGCATGTTACATTTACTTATTTTTTTAGCCTATTTTGCACCTCCCCCACCCCCAGTTTTAGCTAGATCCATCTGTGTCAGAATCAGATTAGACTAGATGGTCAAGATCTGTGATTGGTTCTTCTTTCAAAGTTTAACACAGCCAGAGGGTGTAGGGGAGAATTGAATTGGGACTATGGTGCTGCTTTCCTGTTCATATTTCCTGATCATAATCTCCCAAAGCAGCTGTTAGCTATTGTGCAGGAAGGAAAGATATTCTGTATCTGTTTGGGCCCTAAGAATCCTAGGCCACAGCTAGACCTAAGGTTTATCCTGGGATCATCCAGGGTTCACCACTGCCTGAGCACTGGATCCCCTGTGTGTCACCTAGATGAACAGGTTTGACCCCTGGATGATCCAGGGATAAACCTTAGGTCTAGCTATGGCCCATGTTCTCAATACTCTGATGTATAATGAGTGTTACATCACAACATGAGTGCCAAGTCACTCCATTGGAATGCACTGCAATTATCTTAGCTTAAAAACTCCAAAGTGCTAGAATGAAATACTGAAACAGTTGTTAGGAATAAGATCACTTGTTTTGCCAACCCATCAACGGAAAATAATGTTTTAATAGTGGTAAGGGCATGTTTTTTGTCAGACGTCATTAAGAGTGACTTTTATTGAGAATCGATGTGGATAATCACAGCAGGTTCTTTAATCAGGATTCTCATAACTTTTATATATAATATATATTATATTATATATGCATAACATACTCTGTATAACCTGTTTTGTAGAAACTGTGTTTTCCTTGTTGGTTATACATGTCTGAATATATAGTGTGAGTATGTTAGGGTAACCATGTGGAAAGGAGGACAGGGCTCCTGTATCATGAACAGTTGTATAGAAAAGGGAATTTCAGCAGGTATCATTTTTATACATGCAGCACCTAGTGACATTTCCTCTTCATCACAGCAGTTACAAAATACAAAAGAGGGCAGGGCTCCTGCAGCTTTAACTGTTGTGATGAAGACGGAATTTCACCAGGTGCTTCATGCATACAAATGGCACCTGCTGAAATTCTTTTTTCTATACAACTGTTAAAGATACAGGAGCCCTGTTCTTTCCACATGGTCACCCTAGTTTAACCATGGGCTATCTTTATGTGTGAACCAAGTCTTTGTTGCTGAATCGTGGTTAGCTCTGAAAATGAAAGGGAAGGGAACTTCAGTAGAGGCGGGAGAAGGAGCACTCCCCTGAAGAGATCAGAAATGTTAAGTCTGCCCTGAGCTGGCAAACATAATACCCTGTGTTGTATACAGGACAACCTTTTCAGCCCAGCAACACCAAGGGCCGGGAGTCGAGGCGATGGCGCGCTGCAACTAGCGCGCGCCATTGCCCTTTCCCACATGTAAGTCGCGAGGGGGCAAGGGGAAGCCCCGTCGCGTCCGCCATTTTCTTTAAACCTTAAAGGGCCATGTGCGCAGGAGTGCACCGCCGGACAAGGTAAGGTTTAAAAAATAAATATAGGGTCCCCCCTGCCCCTGATTTCCCCCCCACAATGCCTGATGCCCCCACTGCCCGCTCGCCCGCCCATCCTCCCCGCTTCCCCGATGCCCTGTCCCCATCCTTCTTCCCCCATCCCCCTTCCCCGATGCCCTGTCTCCCGTCCTTCTTTCCCCCATCCCCCTTCCCTGATTCCCGTGCCCGTCCTTCTTTCCCCCCATCCCCTGTCCGCGATGCCCAATGCCCTGTCCCTGTCCTTCTTCCCCCCATCCCCCTTCCCAGATGCCCGTGCCCGTCCTTCTTTCCCCCATCCCCTGTCCGCGATGCCCGATGCTCTGTCCCCATCCTTCTTCCCCCATCCCCCTTCCCCAATGCCCGTGCCATCCTTCTTTCCCCCATCCCCTGCCTGCGATGCCCTGTCCTCATCCTTCTTCCCCCCTTCCCCGATGCCCGATGCCCTGTCCCCCGTCCTTCTTCCCCCATCCCCCTTCCCCGATGCCCGTGCCCGTCCTTCTTTCCCCCCATCCCCTGTCCGCAATGCCCGATGCTCTGTCCCCATCCTTCTTCCCCCCATCCCCCTTCCCCAATGCCCGTGCCCGTCCTTCTCCCTCCCCTCTCCTGCCGGGTCCGGCCTTTCCCCCGGCCCCTATCTCCCCTCCCCGGTGATTCCCCCCCCCCGGCCCGATGGGCACAGCACTCCTATGAGCACTGTGCCCAGTCCGTGGCTTCTCCTGGCTACTCGCGAGCGAGCAGCTGGGAAAAGCCACGGACCCTGCTAGACCTTCCGCTAGACGAATCCGCTTATGCCGGTTTAAGCGAGGTCTTAGCCCGGCCTGACCACGGAATCCCCTGTGCATCATCTGGATGCACAGGAGGGAGACTGGGCCTCACACCGCGCTAACGCCTGGTCTAGCAACGGCCCAAGACTCCTGCAGCACTCTCTGACTATATCTAGTCAATTACTATGCTTCAGCTTTACCTTGCACATAAAAGTGGTTAGGATCAGAGCCTCTAGAGATAAAAAGAAACTGAGATTTATAATACTTCTATGTGGCATTAATAGCTGTATTTGTCTCTTATCTGTCAGAGCATCCGTTCTGTCCTCAGCAACAGTCAGCAATGTGGTCTACCAGCATGCCCAGCAAACCACAATAAAAATAAATACAATACCTAACATTTGAGATCTTCTTGTTTTATGGCATTCTAATACTAGGAATGTTCCATTGTACCATATTAATTTTTGCCTATTTCAAAACTCTTCCCCTAGCAATTGTATCCAGCCAGTGTGGTGTAGTGGCTAAAGTGTTGGACTGGGAGTCTGGAGATCCGGGTTCTAGTCCCCACTCGGCCATGGAAACCCACTGGGTGACTTTGGGCCAGTAACATACTCTCAGCCCAACCCACCTCACAGGGTTGTTGTTGTGAGGATAAAATGGAGAGGAGGAGGATTATGTACACCACTTTGGGTTTCTTGGAGGAAAAAAGGTGGGATATAAATGTAATAAATAAATAAAATAATTAAATACCATTGCCACTTGCTTCCTTCCTTCCTTCCTAAAGCAAACTCATGAATTGTTCTCTTAAAAAACCTTTTCTATGTAGGGTAAAAGAATGCTGACATTCTTCACTGTGAATAATTTGAGGTATCAGCTTCTTCTCAAGGTTTCTTTCAAGTTTATTTATTTATTTAATGCACAGCAGTGTTACCCTGCCCTTCAAGCAAAAAAAAAAAAAAAAAAGGCTCCCAGGGCAGCTTACAAAGTTTAATCACAAATTTATAGTAATTCATACCAATGCAAGCAGATAGCACACACTCCCTAATGACATTTGTCACTGAATATTTTAGGTGCAGTTGTGAGGCATAGCATAGGGAAAGGGACAATAGCTCAGTGGCAGGGCTCCTGTGTTGCATGTGGGAAGTCCCAAGTTCATTCCCTGGCATCCCCAGTTAAAACGATTAGGTAGCAAGTGATGGGAAGGTCCCCACCTTGGAGAACCATTGCCTGTCACAATGGACATCAATATTGGACTAGATGGATGGACAGTCTGATCTTAAAGCAGCCTCTTAAAATAGTATAATACAAATGCCAAAAAGCAAGGACATGCCAAGTTGAGCAATTCTGCTCTCAGTCACTATCACGTTAACCTTTGCTGTATGGAAAAAAAGATATCTATGGATTAAAGTTCACAAATGATTGACCAAATCATGGACAGGGGGTGGGGAACCTGTGGCCATCCAAATGTTGTTGGACTCCAACCCTCATGAGCCCCAGCCAGCATAGCCAATGGTCAGGGATAAAGGGTGTTGCAGTCCAATAACATCTGGAGGGCCAGAGGTTTCCCACCCCTGTTTTAGAAGAATGCAATTTATTTTTTTGGTTTCCACCCACAAACATGCCACATTTAATCTCGGAAATAGATATCAGATTCCAGATAAACAGCATTTGCTGTTGGATATCTACTGGATTAATTGCTTCCCTCGTGGATAAAAGCTTACCCCAGTCTACTTTATCTGGTCTTTCCGCTCTTAGTTATAAATCTGTCCCAGATGTCCCAGTGAAGTGTTGAAGACTACCCGTGCACTTGCAGCTTTAGCTATGATCCTAACCATTCTAAGTGGAAGGTCAAATTATTTCAGATGAATTATTTCCCTGAAGTGTGTGTTTGGAATTCTGATTGAACAGCTACAGTCGTGTGAAAAAGAAAGTACACCCTCTTGGAATTGTATGATTTTACATATCAGGACATAATAACAATCATCTGTTCCTTAGCAGGTCTAAAAATTAGGTAAATACAACCTCAGATGAGCAACAACGCATGACATATTACACCGTGTCATGATTTATTTAACAGAAATAAAGCCAAAATGGAGAAGCCATGTGTGAAAAAGTAAGTACACCCTTACTGCTTCCATAGGAATTAAAATGCTAAATAGCAGGCAGGTGCTGCTAATCAAATGCCTGTGATTAATTGATCATCAGCAAGTATGACCATCTCTATAAAAGCCAAAGATTTTTTCAGTTTGCTGGTCTGGAGCATTCAGGTGTGTGTTAATACAATGCCAAGGAGGAAAGACATCAGCAATGATCTTAGAGAAGCAATTGCTGCTGTCCATCAATCTGGGAAGGGTTATAAGGCCATTTCCAAACAATTTAAAGTCCATCATTCTACAGTGAGAAAGATGATTCAAAAGTGGAAAACATTCAAGACAGTTGCCAATCTTCCCAGGAGAGGACGTCCCAGCAAAATCACCCCAAGGTCAGACCGTGCAATGCTCAGAGAAATTGCAAAAAACCCAAGAGTTACATCTCAGACTCTACAGGCCTCAGTGAGCATGTTAAATGTTAAAGTTCATGACAGTACAATTAGAAAAAGACTGAACAAGTATGGTTTGTTTGGAAGGATTGCCAGGAGAAAGCCTCTTCTCTCTAAAAAGAACGTGGCAGCACAGCTTAGGTTTGCAAAGTTGCATCTGAACAAACCACAAGACTTCAGGAACAATGTCCTTTGGACAGACGAGACCAAAGTGGAGATGTTTGGCCATAATGCACAGCGCCACATTTGGCGAAAACCAAACACAGCATATCAGCACAAACACCTCATACCAACTGTCAAGCACGGTGGTGGAGGGGTGATGATTTGGGCTTGTTTTGCAGCCACAGGACCTGGGAACCTTGCAGTCATTGAGTCGACCATGAACTTCTCTGTATACCAAAGTATTCTAGAGTCAAATGTGAGGCCATCTGTCCGACAGCTAAAGCTTGGCCGAAATTGGGTCATGCAACAGGACAATGATCCCAAGCACACCAGCAAATCTACAACAGAATGGCTGAAAAAGAAAGGAATCATGGTGTTGCAATGGCCCAGTCAAAGTCCAGACCTCAACCCGATTGAAATGCTGTGGCGGGACCTTAAGAGAGCTGTGCATAAACAAATGCCCTCAAACCTCAGTGAACTGAAGCGAAAGAAGAGTGGGCCAAAATTCCTCCACAACGATGTGAGAGACTGATAAAGTCATACAGAAAACGATTACTTCAAGTTATTGCTGCTAAAGGTGGTTCTACAAGCTATTGAATCATAAGGTGTACTTACTTTTTCACACATGGCTTCTCCATTTTGGCTTTATTTCTGTTAAATAAATCATGACACGGTGTAATATGTCATGTGTTGTTCTTCATCTGAGGTTGTATTTACCTAATTTTTAGACCTGCTAAGGAACAGTTGATTATTATGTCCTGATATGTAAAATCATACAATTCCAAGAGGGTGTACTTTCTTTTTCACACGACTGTACTTTATCTCTCCTGCTCTTTCATATTGCCTGTTTATAATGACTTACTGGTTTGCATGGGATTAATCTCTCTCTCTCTCTCTCTCTCTCTCTCTCTCTCAGTGTAGCATCATTGAAGATTTAGTCCTGATAGGTTCCCAAATCTGTATTTCTATCAGATTGAATTCATCTCTGGGAGAAAGGCATTGGCTGTACAGGGGGTGGCAACTATGTACCTTTGGAGAAGCACTCTATTTTCCAAATAGTGATCCAATGGCAAGAACTACATTTTCCCCTTCTTGCAATGCAGACCCTTCATACTTCTGCAGGCTCTGTAATCGTCAGCATCACACTCTTATTGATCATATTGTTGTGAGATAGGGGATTGGACAAGGGATGGTTAGGGGCCCTTCCACACGCCATAGTGAAGGCGGTGCATACGCCCCAACTACGGCCTCAAAACGATTGTGTGTACCAGCCTGAAGAGGCGGCGGCGGCAGCTGGGGAATCCGGGCGCGTCTGCTGCCGCCGCTGCCGCCCTCCTGCTGCCTGCTGCCTGGGTAAGAGCGACCCGGGTCGAAGAGCTCGGCTTCCGCCTCCGCCAAGCTCTCCGACCCGGGTCGCTCTTACCCAGGCAGCAGGAGGCCGGCGGGGGGGGGGGGCGCGGAGGCGGCTGGGGAATCCGCCGCCGCCTCCCCGCCTCAGCCGGGGCTTCGGAAGAGCCGCCAGGAGGAGGCGAGGAAAGGGGAGGAGGCGGCGGTGGCGGCGAGGAAAGGGGAGGAGGCGGCGGTGGCGGCAGGAGGAGGCGCCGCTTTCCTCGCGGGCTTTCCCCCCTCCGACCCGGGTCGCTCTTACCCCGGCAGCGTCTTGGGGCGCGTCTGCCGCCGCCACTGCTGCTGCCACCCTCCTGCTGCCGGGGTAAGAGCGACCCGGGTCAGAGGGGGGAAAGCCTGCGAGGGTCGGAGAGCTCGGCGGAGGCGGAAGCCGAGCTCTCCGACCCGGGTCTTACCCTGGCAGCAGGAGGGCGGCGGCGGCGGCAGACGCGCCCGGATTCCCCAGCCGCCGCCGCCGCCTCTTCAGGCTGGTACACACTATCGTTTTGGGGCCGTAGTTGGGGCGCATGCATGCGCCTTCACTACGGCGTGTGGAAGGGCCCTAGGCCAAGTATGGCTTGGATCATCCTTTGTTAGAGGTCATATGTTGTCATAGCCAATTGTTTCCTGATACAGGATAATTTGGGGGATGTTATGAAGAGGGAAAAACTGAATAAAGAAAAGGGCAGACTTTCTCCTCCTCCCCAGCAAAGGATGATGTAATCCTGGTGTCTGTGTGGGAGGAGAGACTGCAGTTTGGGTGAATCAGAGATGAAGACACAGGGGGCTGAGTTTTCAGACTCCGTAAGATAACAGCATATTGGGGCGCTATCTGTTTCCCTAGAAATCTGATGTGAGAATTGGGAACTCTGTCTTTGGAGTATTTTAAGCTGTGTGACTCTACCAGTGTTTAACCTGTATATTTGTAAGTAAACTAAATATTGTAAAATGCCGATACCTCTCCAGTGACTGTCTTCTAAAACTAACCAAACCTCGGTAAGCATTGTGACCCTGGAACCTCTCACTGCCAGAGAGGCATGCCCAAACTTTGTGATGAGAAGTTCCTTCCCCCAGTCAAGAATCTGACAGGGTATAGGGCTTCCCCCTTTTTTTTACAAGCGAAAAAAGAATGTGTTCAGGCCTTTATCTTTCATTGTGGGGAAACAAACATGTCAGAAGATTTCCTGTTCTCCACCACAGGTTGACCTTCCCCACCTCTGGTCAGAATAAGGGGCATTCTATGGCATCTCTCAGAGGAAAGGAATGCTTTTAATATTTCTATTTTCCAGTAAGACTTGCTTCTTTTGTCTCATCTGGATTGTCCCTGGTCCTAGATCCAGTAGCTCTGTGGTAGAGTACATGTTTTGCATGCGGAAGGTCCCAGATCCAATTCCTGGTAGTGTTTTTGAAGGGCCATGTGCAAGGCACCCTCAATAGGCCCTGTCCCTCAGTAAGTCCACCTACTCAGCATCATTCTCTCTCTCCCTCCCTCTCCCTCCACCCCTCTCCCTTTGCTGCCACTTGCTTGCTTGAAAGGCAAAGAGCCAGTGAGCAAGTAGGCAGGGGCATCTGCTGCTCCCCCTTTTTACTGCCACCGTCATCTGGGACAGTATGAGAGGTAAGTGAACAAGCAGGTTGCAACAAGGGAGAGGAGAAGCAAGTCCCGGATCCTTATCCGTGGCTCTCTGCATGGTCTTTGGCAGGTGCCTGACCATACCTACCCTTGATGGTGGCCCTGATTCCTGCCATCTCCATTTAAAGGGTTTTTAGGTAGCAGGGCTGGGAAAGACCTGTGCCTGAGACCCTGGACAGTGGGTGTTATTCAAAGGACACATATTGGGCTAGATGAACCAATGGTTTGACTCTGTCTGAGGGAGCTTCACTTTTCCACACATGGTTAGCAAGGGCAGAGCAAGAAGTATATGGAACTGCATTACCTGTCTTGCACATTGTGGAAAAGGTACTTGCCAGGCCAAACCACACATTATGTGTGAAATCTTTTTTTAATTTTTTTTAATATTAAGAATGTAATGATTTTAAAATATATATTAAGAAGACTTCCATCTCTGTTACTTTGTTATGTGATGGTTGTATCACTTTTACTGATTATGTGGCTTTTATTGCTTCTGAATGTTGGAAACTTGTGTGGAATTATCCTTAGAGCAGGACTGGCCCTACCATTAGGCAAAGTGAGGCGATCGCCTCAAGTGGCAGAAACTGGGGGCCGCAGGTGGCAGTGCTGACTTCAGGTTTTTGCGGGGCCCTTGGCCAAGGCACCTGCAGTGGGCCCTCCCCTTCATTGAGTCTACCTTCTAAACACCGTTGTCACCTGTTGCTATTGTTCTTCATCCTCTTTCTCATCATTGCTAACACTTGCTAACAATCTCTCCAGTGACCTCCTTCTAAAAGTAGCCAAACCTGGTTAAGCATTGTGCCCCTGGAATTTCTCACTGCTCTGAAAGCATAACAATATGAAGCTGCCATCTAGCCCAGTATCTGATAGACAGCAGCTCTTCAGGGTCATGAACAAAGGTTTTTTCCATCGCTTTCTACATAAGGGTACAGCCCTATGCATGTTTAGCTAGAAAATAGACCTACAACTTTTAGCATGCTGGAAACTGGGACTTTTTTCTATCTAAACATGCATAGGATTGCACCTTTTAACTGGAGATGTCAGGAATTCAACCTGGGATCTTCTGCATGCAAAATATGAGCACTAGCATTTAGCTACATTTTGTGTGGTCTGAATAGGGCTTTTCAAAGGCAGTTTTCATGTCAGAAAGCCTGGAATTTGGTGCTAAGTAACTCCAAATATTACCCAGAAAATCCTAGTTCTTTGGGCATAGCTGTGACATTACATAAAAAAACAAAGAAAATATGAGCTAGGTTCAAAATATTATTGTTATATAGCCATTAGTCTGTGGGTGGGTGTGGTTTCTGCCCACATTTACTTGTTCCATACCTTAAATAAATGTATTATGGCCTCTGAGCCAAGTAAAGTGTCTTTGTAGATGAGGTACAGCCCAAGGACTGCCAGTTGGCCATCCAAACTACGTAATCAATTGCCTCTGTCCTCTTAACACTGTGTCATGTTATGTCTAAAGTCATCGTGCCCTGGGTCCAGCTCCAGCTGAGAGCCCCCTCCCTCCTGCTGCCAACTGTCTCTGTAGAGGCCACCAGTGAGGGAGGAAGCAGCAGCCGGGCACCTCTCCACCATGCCTGGGTCCAGCTCCAGCTGAGAGCCCCCTCCCTCCTGCTGCCAACTGTCAACTGTAACTGCTGAACTTTGCAACTAAGATTGTAGTGCCTGAATTTGCTTTCCTTTCCCCCCTCTTCCTCCCTCCCAATCCCCTTTCCTTTTGTGTCATGTCTTTTAGATTGTAAGCCTGTGGGCGGGGACTGTCAAGAAATACTTTTGTAAGCCGCCATGAGAGCCTTTTTTGGCTGAATGGCCGCATAAAAATGCTTAAATAAATAAATAATAAATAAAGTCAGTCTAACAAGATCCATAATGTACATGCGAGGTCTTGGATGATGACATGAAATATCATATTCTAGGTATAATCTAATGGATTCCTATTCTTCCCTTGAAACCCCCCCTTGACGTTGAATGTGCTTTATCTTCATTCTAAGGCTATTTTCTGTAAAACGTTTTTTTGGGGGTGGGGGTTCCATTTGTGTAAATTAACCTCTGAGCCCTGAATCAAGTCAGTAATTGAAGTCTTCCAAGATAAATGACTGATATCAATAGATGCCCTTGAAATCCTACTTGAAACCCAGGAGAGCTGCTGCCAGTCAGTATGGACAATACATGGTTAGATAGATCAATGATCTAATTCAGTATAAGGCTGGTTCCTATGTTCTTAAGTATAGTGTTTGCAATCTACATTTGCTTGTGGATTTTTGTTTCACGTGTACACAAACCCTTTGAAGAAACTACTATGCCCCCTTCTTCTTTCCAGCCCCTTTATTATCCAGGATACAACAAACCCATATTATAGGCTTGTTGTCTCCTTCTCTTCCTCCTTTTTAAAATGTTTTTAAACAAATGAACAAGAAAGATAATTGTGTGCCCTCTGAGTTAAATATTTGCATGGAACTGAGAAATGTCCGTTGCTACATTGAAAAGTGGGGGAGGGACATGGAGAGGTGAAGCAGAACATCAAGATGTTGTATTTTTAGCAGCACTGGTATCTGTTCCGGTAGACGAGGTCAGGACTTGTCATACCCTTGCTGTGTGTCGGGAGTGTGGAGAGAACTTGTCTTATTTTGTGTTTGAAGGAGCTTGCCCTTGCTTGCATTTCTGAAAGCCAAATGCTTTCTGCACCTTTGTTGTGTGTCCATTTGTGTGGAATGTATCATCAAAGCACTTCCTTGTGTGTGGGGGGGGGGTGTCTCTTCGTTCCTTTTGTTCCCAGCTGGAATTCACCAAACTAACCTCTGTCTGCTAGGGCAACAAGTGTCAGAATTCAGCATTTTTAAAAAGCCCTTGCTACCGTTTGCTAGTGTAGATGCAAGATGTTTAGTTTAAATTTTCAAGGTTGCTTAGAAACCTATGCTGTGTCAGTTGAATGAGCATCAAAGTTGCACTTGTGGAGAACAAATGATACCTGTACTGCACATGTTATTTTCACGTTCCAGCTTTAGTCTCTCTACTACTAGATAAGAATAGAACATTCAGAACAGAACATTCACTAGTAGTTTACACTCCAGTAGCAAGATTGACATGAGTTAACTTGAGATGTATCTATAGGCCAGTTGGATGTAAACCTGAACATACAGATAAAAACACGGCTTGTATGTGAGTGAGTGACCACTTGGCCCATTGTGTCTCTATGTGAGGAATCCATGGGCCGCATGTGGTACTCAAGAGTCACTCCTGTGGCCAGCGGGTGCCCTAGGTACTCCCCTGCCCCGCCCAATAGTTCCCTTCCCTACACATCTCTCACAGTGTCTCTGTTCCCTTGGAGCCTAAAACAAACTCTTTTGCCACTGTAGTGTGCTCTACTCTGTGACAGGGCAAGCACACCACCTTTTTTTAAAAGCCACATAACCCCTCCCCCCGCAATCCTCCATTCACATACATGCATAGGTACTGCAGTAATTTTTTTGAGAAAGAAACCACGGACTATGGAGGGCTCACACATCATCTGCTGCTCCAAACTGCTTAACTCCATTGTCTCGGTCTCAAAAATAAAGCTCCAGCCCTGTGTTCTTTCTCCCCCAAGAATGTTATTCTCTAGAGAGAAACAATGAAATAAGGTGGACTAGAGCAGCTTCCTCTCTTCTCCAAGTGAGGAGAGGAAAGATTTCCCTTCCCATGGAGGGGGAGTTGAAGGGGGAGCAAAGGTTTAACTTTTACCTCCCCCAAGATCTGATGATGATCCCCCTATAGGGGAGACATAAGGGTGGGGTTTGCAGGGGGTGTTGTATGTGTCTGTAGACTCTGTTTGTGAGAAGGAAGTGTGTGTGAGAAAGAGGGGGGCGAGATGTACACCAAGCAGGATATGACACTTTGAAAGTGGTTTTAAAACTATATACTGAGTGTGTCCTGGGCCCCAACAGTTGTCACTACTGTTACAAACCATTTTAAAGCAGTAGTGTAGATCCTGCCAGAGTCAGTGAGGGGGGATGAGAGATAGTGTGTGTGTGGCGGGGGAGGCCTATGCATGTGTGACTGCGTGTGTGTGTGTGTGTGTGTGTGTGTGTTTGGGAGAGAGGGGGAGATGGAGTCCAGGCCCCACCCACTGCTGGCTCAGGCCACATGAGTCTCTTGGAGGCAAAAAAAGTTGTTCAACCCTGTGCTGTATTTAGCATAACTCTTGCCAGTTCCTTTGTCAAAAGAGCTAGTAAAGATTTTGGTGAGTGCTTATGAGTGGCAAGGAAGGGTGTGCGTGCATGCATGCAGACTTGTGGACAGGGTACTGCAATTCTTGTGGTTTAGTTTAGCTCTACCCAATTGCAGTGTACATGGTTTTTATGCAGATGTGTTGATACGGTGGTACTTTTTGTGGTCTAGTATAGCTCTATCCAGCTGCACTGTACAAAAGCTTTCTACTGAATAATGAGTTAATGGGACTTCTTAGAAAAGCTGCAAAATAAAATGTCGGAGCCACCCACATTGTCAGGTAGGCGTAAGTAAGGCTTATAGAGTTATCTGCACATTCCAGCTCAATCTTTAGATCCCAAAGTAAAGAGCCATAAGCCTCCTAAAATTAATGACAGAAATGTTTTCTAACTCTTCTGTCCTATCTCTGTCCTTTACCTGGTACCTCCCTTGATGTTAACCAGTAGGAAAAATGCAAAGAAGGCAGGAAATACTCAAAGTATTTTCTGCTGGTCATATATTTCACCTTCACAGGTGCCAGTGCTCCATGTATACTGCACCAAGCAGGTTTACCTTCATTGAGGCTTTCTCTTAATTTTGGGTAGTACCTTCTGACTTGTATTCCCTAACCTGTCATTTTCTTGCTAGTTGTTCCCAGGTTTCCACACTCTCTCCACGACAGATATATTGGCGTAGTTCACACATGATACTAAGCTAGGAATTGTTTAATCTAATTGTAGTTGGTTTGAATATCTGAACCCACACCAGGCAACAAACCATGGTTTATTTTGTGACAGCAAACTGCAATTTCAAGTCATGGTTTGAAGTTGGCTTATAAATCCTGGCTTGCTTTAACCATGGTTTGTTATTGTGTTTCAACCCAGAATCCTGGATTATTCCTGGTTTGTTTCTGTCCTGCTCAAGCCTATCACTACTTCACAAAGGTTCAAGGCAAAACTAGCTTTAAAAAGAATCACTCCTCAGGCTCAACTGCTCTCACTTGCTTTTTCTTTACTCTTCCTCATTCCCCCCCAACTCCTCTCTGACCCCAAAATAGAAGTGGCAAACTATATATTCCCCCAGCCCCAATGCAAAACAAAGTTCCTATTCACAGAAGGAAAATTGGTGGTGCTCAGAAAAACATGCACAACCACAATCTCAAAACCTACAGGCAAAAGACACACCCACCAAAGAAACCTCAGCTTCCTGCTAATATACGCTACAACAAATAAGCAAAACTGTAGAATGTAGTTAAACACCCTCACCTTCCACAAAAAGCACAACCCCTCTGTAGCAAAATATACATTGTGTGTATTTAAGTATGTTTGATCTGCCTCATCTTAGCTAAAGCTTGTAATTCTCTTTGACTGTTTGAGCAATAAAAATGTACTCTTAGATACTGTACTTGTCTTATATAGCTTGAGAGAATTTTCAGGGACCCCACTACCCATGTACTTTAGTTGTTGAATCCCTTTACATAATAAATAAACTCATTCATTCAGAATGGAGGTACTAAAAGATAATGGCTTGGATCCTAAGCAAAACTCCAGCAGGAGTGTTCCTTCAGTGTAGTTCCATCCACAGGTCATTCACATCTATAGATAATAACAACAACAACCAGTGTGTGTGTGTGTGTGTGTGTGTGTGTGTGAAAGGAGCGGGGCAGCGAGAGGGAGGTCAGAGGGAGGAGAGCCAGTTCACATCCCTGTCTTCCTCCCTCTCTGGCTGCCCGGTTCCTCTCCCCGGCATTTTTTTTTAATCTACAGATGCAAAGGATCGCATCTATAGATTAAAAATTAAAAAATATGGGGGAGAGGAACTGGGCAGCCAGAGGGGGAGGAAGACAATGCAAACTGGTTCACCTCCCTCTGACCTCCCTCTCGTTGCTCCATTCCTTCCACACCCCTTTTTTTATCTGTAGATCCGATCCTTCGCGTCTGTAGATAAAAAAAAATGGGGAGTGTGAGGAACTGGGTGGCGAGAGGGAGGTCAGAGGGAGGAGAGCTGGTTCATGTCCCTGTCTTCCTCCCCCTCTTGCTGCCCCGTTTCTCCTCCCTTCCCAGTGCTCGGTGGCGGCAACTCCGCAGTTGCGGTGTTTCTGGTGCAGATGCCAGGAAGGAACACGACTACGGGAGCCCGAGGCCTTCCAGTGCCAAGGCGCTGCCATCAATATGGAGGCCTAGTTGGCCACTGTGTGAACAGAGTGCTGGACTAGATGGACCCTTGGTCTGATACAGCAGGGCTCTTCTTATGTTCCTATTTGCTAATGGAACTCTGGATGAAACCAGTTTCCCTGACTTGTGCTGACCACTATGAGGGAAATGATCTGGGACTTTAAATAGGGTGACCATATGAAAAGGAGGACAGCGCTCCTGTATCTTTAACAGTTATAGAGAAAAGGGATTTTCGGCAGGTGTCATTTGAATGCCTGCAGCACCTGGTGAAATTCCCTCTTCATTGCAATAGTTAAAGCTGCAGGTGGCCTCCTTTCTTTTGTATCTGGTCAAGAGGGCAGGATTTCTGCAGCTTTAACTGTTATGATGAAGACAAAATTTCACCAGGTGCTACATGCATTCAAATGACACTTGTTGAAATTCCCTTTTCTATACAACTTTAAAGATACAGGAGCCCTGTCCTCCTTTTCATATGGTCACCCTACTTTAAAGAGATGTCCAAAAAGCAACTTGTTTACCAAGAAGCAAAGCATCTGGTGTTCAAAGAAAGATTAGATCTTGTCTACTAGATTAGTGTTTCTAAATTGAAGCTGGATAAAACATGATGGTCTGTTAGTGATAGTAATCAGCCACTAGGATAAACAACCAAGTGATGTAGCAATTATCTACAGTATTGCCTTTAGTCTTTAATCAAGATGGGTTTGAGTTAAAGTAGAAGAAATTGGGCTCACTTGTAGAAATGAAAGGCTACTTTCTATAGGAATATGGTGCGATGCAACTGAAAATACTGAGACAGACCTCTTAAGCTTTAATGTCTATGGAAAACAACATTTTATTAAAGCTTTTATTAATTAATTTGCCTTTGGAATTGGCAGGCTGCTTAAGATAGAGACTACGGCCCTTTCTACACCTCCTGGCTTTCTGGGAGGGAGGGGGAGGATCTCGCTTGCTTGTTTCCTGCCTCTTTGCATTTACTCACAAGGAGGCGGGATGAAACGGGCAGGTAGCCACACATCTCCCGTGGTCCCAGGATGGTCCTGGGACTGCAGAAAAAAACAGGAAATATCCCTTTTCGGTTTCCCCGGGGTCATTCCTGGTTGACCCCAGGATTCCCTGTGCATCATTTAGACACACAGGGCCAACCCCGGGAAAAACCAACAGTGTTGAAAGGGCCTATATGATAGACTTGATTTCCCCAAATTGAAGTGGTGATAGACTGCAATCCTATGCATCTATTTGAATATGTCCCATTGAAATAATGAAATGCTTCTTAAGGACAGAATCCTATGGATACCTCGACAGAAATAAGTCCCACCATTCCCAGCCTTCCCATCCAGCATGGGAGTTGTAGGGCTTATTTCTGTCTAAACATGCACAGGATTGCACCCTAAGTGTGTGTAGAATTGGCACGTGTGTCTACATCTTGCATCAGATTTCATCCAGTTCTCAGCCTTCTTAATGGTCCCACTAAGTGTTAGTTTTGGAATCATGCAATTTGGACACCCCACACTCCTAGTCCACTTCAGTACCAGCAAAAGAGAATGTGGCACATCCCAATCATGGGATTCCAAAACACGCTCATGACTAGTTTGATCCTTTGTTGATGTTGCATCACGTAGTTCTTAGAATATCTGGCAAGCTTATCGCCAACAATTTAACAATAGCGAGTTCTGTCTGTACTAGAGCATGGTTCACTGTGGAAAAGGAAAACTGAACACACACAAAAGGCGATGAAGTTGCAGCATACAGCAAGCTAGACTGTGCAGCTAATCCTTCCATCCTTTCTCCTCCCTTCTCTTCACAGATGAGGGAAACATCCCATAAACCATTGCTGCCTGTGTAAAGAACAAAGGGCCTCCATTATGAGGACATTTTGTGTGCTCATACGCAAATATCTGAAAAATCCGAGTAGCTGAGTGTATCATTAACTTGGTCAGCAAGTCTGAAGCAAATCCTGGGCAAGGAGATAGTGCTGGAGGCTAAGGAATAGAAGCTTTACTACTTTTACTACTGCTTTACTACTCTCATTGATCAAACCAGGGTAGTAGTTTGTTCTGCAGAGGAGAGTTTAACCCATGAATCCCCTCCTCACCCCTCACTAGCAGGGCTGGCATGGTCAGGCACCTGCCAAGGGCCCACACCTTGTCAGTTGGCCCACTGACAATAGCCCCCTTGACCTGCTTCTCCCCTTCAGCATGGCAGTCTGCTTCTTCACCCACCTCTCATTCTGGCCCAGAGGGGTGTGACCAAACAAGGAGGAGGAGGAGCCACTGACTCTCTGCCTGGCAAGCCAGCAAGTGTAGTGGTGCAAATGAAGGCAGCAGCAGCAACAGCAGCAACTGGTGATAATGGTGGTGTGAAACGAGCCCACTGAACGAGAGGAGCACATTGAGGGTGACTTCTTGCCCAGTGCCACCCCCCGTAAAACCTGGAGCCAACATTGCACACTAGCAGCACATCTAGCTACTGAAACTGGGGAGGGGGGAGGGGTGCTTCTACCTGGAAGTGTGTTGAAGAAATGAAGTGGAAATGGATGAGTTTTGTCCATGTAGAACAGTGGAACTCTTTAAATGAGGTTAGGTGCACAGGATATGCCTGGGACAAGCTAGACATGGTAACTTCATGTGCTGAAATGTAGGAACATAGGAACCTGGCTTATACTGGGCCAGACCATGGGTCCATCTAGCCCAGTATTGCTGACGCTGACCGAGAGCAGGTTCTCCCCACGGTTTCAGGCAAGAGTTTTTCCTGCCCTGCCCGGAGATACTGGGGAACATACCTGGGACCTTCTGCATGCAAAGCCGGTGCTCTTCCACTGAGGAGGAGCCGGTGCTCTTCCACTGAGGTTCTCCCAACATCAGCTTCCCAAGCAGAAAGAGGGGGATCTGACCACAAAACCAAAGGGAGTATGTGGGTTAAGAGTGCAGAATCCTTCCCCCATTGCCATCACCTGCCTATAGCCTACTTCCCCAAGAACGTTTCTCTTCAGCTGAATTATGGTACCAAGAGTATACTTGGCTTGGTTAGGAGAAAAGCGCTTGGAGAAGAGGCATTTGGGGGAGGTAAATGGCAGGCAGAGGGAGATGCTCACATGTGCTTTTAATGTTGGGTATGCATGGGGTAGTTCCATCTTTAAACATGTGGGACAGCCTCCATCGAATCTACTTTGACCCTGAAGTGAGAAGGGGAAATAGCTAAGGAGTGACAAGTATGCTGTTCCCAGGCAGCTTCCTGCGTTGAACTGACTCTTGGCTTAGTTTGGAGATTTCCCCCTTCCCCTTCTATTTTCTCCCTCTCTCCCTCCCCCCTCCATATATACAAACTCAGATTTTTTTACTTATTCAGTGTGTGTGTGTGTGTGTGTGTGTGTGTGTGTGTGTGTACACGCGCACACACACACATACATGCAAGGTTGGACAGGGAGATGAGAAACTGAGAGTTGTCACTGTTCTTTCCTGGAAGCAATAAATCTTTGACTGGGGGAAAAGGCAATAAATAAGGCATTTGAGAGGCTAATTCTATGATCTTGCATACACAGGAACTCTCATACAGTTAGGGATAGCGTTCCAAGGCCAAACCCTTCTTTAAGATGCCCCTGAGGTTGGGTCATCTGTACACTGTAAACGTTGTTTCCTTCCGGCGGTTTTCTGCCTACTGGCCCGTTCTGTAAGAGTTCTTCATAGAATTGGCCAAGGCTTCACTTCACAATCTCCCTCCTCCTCCCTGACATCCTATAACTAAACCCTGACAAATCTTCTCTTCAATGTCTTCCTCGAAGAAAGGAGATCCCACAGGCCAAGGGTAGGCAGAAGGTAGATTTTAATCTATTCGTAGGTCTCTGAATGATTGGCAAGGATTTCTAAATCCCAGTTGTTTAACAATAGCAATAAAATGGGTCCCTCCTGCCTTAAATTTGTGTTTCGTTTTTAATTTTATGAGTTTGCATTGTTTCATACTGTTCTTAATGTGTTTGTTTGTTAGCCGTCCAAAGAACTTATATTATAGGGCAGCTATATAAATGCAGTAATAGAGAAATAAATAATGCTGAAATAACGAAAGTGGAGAAGGACTGTGAGCTGTGTTTAGTTCCAGTACTAAAAACAAATTTCTGGCTTCAGAATTCTTTATTTCTAAGTGTCTCTTGTGCCACATTCTGATTCTGATCTCAAGGTTCTAGTAAAAAAACAATGAAGTAGGTCCTGGAAACCGGAAACCTGCCTGCCCCTGCCTTCGGCCATGTTGTAGTGCTAAAGAACTCTTTCAGGCTACAAAGTTCTTGCTAATCTTTAACCTAAACATCTACCTCCCTATCTTCTTTTTTTCTAAAAACAACTGCTCCTTGTTCTTCCTCAGTGAAATAGAGTGCCTTTCAAATATGTGAAGACTGTCAGGGATAGTCTAAGCTAAACATACTCTTTTCCCTTCAACCAGCTCTCATAGGATTTGGTTTGGGGGCTACTCCAGTCTTGAGACCTGTTACGTCAATTCATATTTCACCCCCCTGAGTTTTAACCTGTAGTTCCTTCCTGAGATACAACCTGTGAAAGAGCAGGTTCTATCCAGAAGATCCCACATTCACATTTTAGAAGCAGGATTTCCGTGCAGTGAAAGGTACAAGAGCATGGAAGAGGAGGCCAGAAGTTCACAGTTTACATCTCTCCCCCATCCCCAGCCTGTGTATATAAATCTGCCAATTTGAGGTTAACATTTCATGCATCTGATGAAGTGGATGCTGTCCATGAAAGTTTATGCCAAACTAAATTTGTCTGGGTGTAATGCTATGTACGCTTCGACAAAAAGAACTTCTATAACTCCAAGCACCCCTCCATCCAGCCATACTGACTGGGTCATGTTGGAAAATGTAGAACTTTTTTATGTCTAAAAAGGCATAGGATTGCATCCTTAGTTTTTAAGGTGCCACAGGACTCTTGGTTGTTTTTCCTACAGGTACTTGTATCTTTTTACTCCCACAAGAGAAAAAGAAACCTGGAGGGCTGGTTTTGATGAAAGTTGGAAGAATGGCTTTCAGAGAGACGCTTCCGCTTCACATCATGCAAACGTCCAATCCCGATTGCAACTTTCCACAGCTGTATTGGTTTAAACTTTTTTGTGTAGTTTGGCCCTCAAAATAACCATTTCTCCTAAGATATCTGTCTCTTGAACAGGTTGCAATGACCAACGGATATTTATAAATATGTGATTCTGGCATTTAAAATCTAATTCCATCTGGACAAGTTTAAAACTTGTCAGGCATTAACCCTTGAATTCCATTGTGAGGCACCCATTCGCTAGCTCGCATTAAGCTTTCGCCGATGGCAAATTGGGAACCAACAGGTTATATCTAAATAAAAGTTTCCATAGAGTTCAAAACACTGTAATGTGCAGTGTGTGTTTGTTTTTTGTTTGTTTGGGTTGAAGCTAGGAAGGATGAAGGGTGAAGATACCTCCATTTAAAAAATAATATTTTTTCCCCGCCAAGAAATTACATTTTGAAGTAGTTATTTTAAAAACAAAGGCAACATGGGCCTTAGCTAGACCTAAGGTTTATCCCAGGATCATCCCGGGGTCATCCCTGTTCATGTAAATGACACACAGGATATCCCGGAAGCAGGCAGGGATGACCCTGGGACGACCCCGGGATAAACCTTAGGGCCCCCAGTTGTGAACTGAGCTCCCCAGATATGCTTGCCTGGCTGCTGTATTGTAGTCTTTGGGGTGCCAGGTGACGCGTTGCAAATAACTGGGGGCAGAATGAGCCCTTGCTTCCCCCTATGACTGTGTTACCTGTCCTTCATTTGCCTAAAGCTTCTTTCCCATCAGAGTTGCAAATTGCACTCTGGATATAAAAGCATTTTAAAAAGTGATGATATAGTAATGTTCTTTGAAGATGTCCTTTAGTGTTCTTCTGACAAAAAGGTATAAAAAGGTTAGAAACATTGGATATGTATTTTAAAATGAAATGAATCTCTTGTGGTACAGTAAGTTGCTGTCTTTAATGTTTTGAAAAGGGGGGAAATGAATGAAAATTGCATGAGTTTGAGCTGCCTTTCAACCATAACTCCCTAATACACACGTTCACACACATACCTGGCAGACTGCAAGCACACACATCCCTGGTAGTAATACTTGCAAGGCTCCCATGAGATCTTACTGTTTTGACCAAAATGTTGAACTGTGCTTTCAGCACAAGCGAAATAAAGGCTGTACTTTGCTCTAAGTGAATGATTTTGCTGGGATATTTCATGGCATCTTTCCCATGTTCTGAAACCCTCATTAGGCTTAAAAGAGCTAAACACAGATATTACTTTGGTATCCTGGTTTTTCACTCCCCATAACTGTAACTTCCATGAAGCTTATAGACACATGCTGGACTTCCGTCCCCGCTTGGGTGTCTGCTTTTTTCTTCTTGGAAGAATTAATATTTTGATCAGAACTGAGGGCAATTTGAGTAGGCCCTCTAAAATAAGTGTCTAAAGTGCCAATCCTATGTATGTTTAGACAGAAAAAAGTCCTACAGCTCCTAGCTTTTGTAAACCGCCCAAAGAGCTTTGGCTATGGGGTGGTATATAAATAATAATAATAATAATAATAATAATAATAATAATAATAATAATAATAATATCCTCCAATCAGCATGGCTGGCTGGAGGATGCTGGGACCTGTAAGACTCCTTTTCTTTCTAAACATACATAGGATTGTGCTCTTATTAATGAGTATACAGGATGTGGTATGGTGGTGTCAGGGTTCTTTCTATGACCTGGACTTCCTGAGCAACTTCTTAAGGATCTTTTGCCTCCTTAAGAGTCTCATTTCTTTGTTTATCTCCTCCTTCCAAATAACATGGGGTTCAGGCTGTAGATGTGGAGTGAGTGACACTCCAGACACTTTAGGATTAACACACCAGTTTACTGGAATATTAAAACAACCAAATTACAAGTAAAGATATTTAGTCAATAGAGCTGAGTGACACAAAGGCATTAAAAGAAAAGAAAAATTGCAAAAATGCAAATTCTTTTGCCCTAGCTGCATTTAGGCTTTTCCAGCTGCTGCTTCCTCGTGCTCTTGCCTTTTCATGCTCTTCCGGCTGGCTTTCTCCTATCTTTTTATACCCTCTTCTCCCAAAACAGAAAGTACTGTTTCAACCTTGGGGAAATGAAACTTACCCAGCAAAATGAACTGCAGAAATGAAACTACTCCTTTCAGGGAAACCCTCTTCTAGCAAACCTTTTTTTAATGGTGTGCTGCTTTTAATGATGCACTGGTTTTAAATGTTTGAATTAGTTTTATGTATTTTATGTTGTTTTTAATTGTGTTGTACCCCGCCTCAATCCAGAGGGAGAGGCGGGTAACAAATAAAATTATTATTATTATTATTATTATTATTATTATTATTATTATTCCTTCACAGATGGTTACTACATCTAAACTGGACTTGTTTTCAAGTACACGTGGTTGGGATCAGCCCCTTAGGCTGCCATTCTGGACACATTTACTTGTAAATAAATTACATTGAAATCAGTGGGATTCGCAAATAAATTTGCTTAGCATTGTTATTATTATTATTATTATTATTATTATTATTATTATTATTTATTTATATAGCACCATCAATGTACATGGTGCTGTACAGATTATACACAGTAAATAGCAAGACCCTGCCGCATAGGCTTACAATCTAATAAAGTTGTAGTAAACAATAAGGAGGGAAAGAGAATGCAAACAGGCACCGGGAAGTGTAAACAAGCACCGGGTAGGGTGAAGCTAACAGTATAGAAGATTTATTTCTGAAATGCTTTTGGGTTTCATCAGAAGCCTCTACTTAAAGAAATATACTTACAGGCTGGGTCCAGGTGAATAATCTAGCCAGCTGGATTTAGGAGAACTGACTAGTATCCTCTGCATTTCTGTGTGGATTCACTAAGCAAAGTAAAGTAAAGTGAAACTGACTAGCTTAGTTTCCAGCTACCTTTCCCTCTAGACAGGCCTTGCCGTTTTCCCTCCTGTGCTTCCACATGACGCACAGGGGAATCCGGCTCCAGGCCGCACTGAAGCCTCCTCTAACGCGCCATAAGCGAAGTCGCTTATGGCGCGCCTTTTCTGAGGCGGGGGCTGGGGAACGTCTAGCTACTTCCGTGGCTTTTTGCGGCTACTCGCTTACTTGCGAGTAGCCGCAAAAAGCTGCGGACTGGCCACAGCGCTGAGCGCTGTGCCCATCGGCCGGGGGGGGGTGGGAGATCCCGGTAGGGAGAAGGGGAGACGACACAGGACAGACACACACACACGCAGGGAGAAGGGGAGACGACACAGGACAGACACACATGCAGGGAGAAGGGGAGACGACACAGGACAGACACACACACACGCAGGGAGAAGGGGAGACGACACAGGACAGACACGCACACGCAGGGAGAAGGGGAGACGACACAGGACACACACACACACACGCAGAGAGAAGGGGAGACGACACAGGACACACACACACACACGCAGAGAGAAGGGGAGACGACACAGGACAGACACACACACACGCAGGGAGAAGGGGAGACGACACAGGACAGACACACACACGCAGGGAGAAGGGGAGACGACACAGGAGCGGATGGGGGGGGTAACTAAAAAAAACCCCTTACCTTCTCCGCAGTCTTCGGGCCGCATGTGGCCCCTTTAAACTTTTTTTAAAAATGGCGGACGCTGCAGGGATCCGACGTCCCTGCGCGTCCTGCGTCTGGAAGCCCGGGCAGTGCACACTAACATCAGCACGCTGCCACCCCACTTCCCTGCCGGCTTATCCCGGCAGGTCTAGCAAAGCCCACTTTGTCTATTCCTCTTCTCTCTATATTACTGCACGGGAGCCTTGCCTACCTTTGTATCTCAGTATCATAAGCAACATAATTATCTACTTGCAATGTCTCGCAAGCACCTTTTGAATAAGATTCTGTGCTCTTCTTGCTGGAGTTCCCTACTGATTTAAAAAGCAGCCAGGCCAGATCTACCCCAAGCAGGATGTGACACTTTGAAAATGGTTTGAAAACTGTATACGGAGTGTACCCTGGGCCTCAACAGTTGTCACTACTGTTATAAACCATTTTAAAGCAGTAATGTTGATCCTGCCCCAGACTGAGTATGCTTTTGTACATCGAAATGTAAAGGTGTTAAGGGTCCCCTGGATATGCTTTAGACATTTGCAAGCTTCTCCCGCTAAAGGCCTTACTGACACATTCAAACAAGCAACCATGAGCAAAATATAAGGCATGCCAGTCTGCAGGAAATGATTATCAAGGAGTACCAGCCATTTGCAAATTGGGGAGCATGGGAGGCTTTTCATAAAACATTATAATATAAATTAAAACATATTGGATTTATTCTTCGAAGTTTTGCATAATTACTGGATGTAGCTCTCATAAAGCTGTATACAAATTAAGTGTATTGATATTTCAACTTGTGTTAGAGAATACCATTTTTCTCTTTTTGAGAGAGACTGAGATTTTGGTAACTTTCTTGAACTTTTGGTGGCTGCAGAATCTGCACATGCGCCACAATTTAGATTTGAGGTATTATACAGATGCTGCCCACTTGCCCCTTCCACCTGTCTTCACATAAGAAACTGAACATAGCCCTGTTACTTTAGCTGCGTGGTGTTGGTGAGGCAGTTGAGGCCTTGTCTTATTCTGGAACATGGAAAACAGAATTGAGCACTTGGAATCGCAACTGGAAAAACAGTGTGCTGGAGACCAGGACCAATGCAGTGTGTTTTCAATTTGTCAAAATTCTTGCTTAGCGGAAAAAGTAAAATTCCAGTCTGCGCCAGTGTTTAGCTTTGCTTTTGGATTTTATGAGAAACTCTAGGCTGTTTTCCTATTTGTCCAATGCTGAAGTGGAAGTCAGAATTACTGTGGCAATGCCAGATGTTTACTTAACGCTCCTGGAAGGGGTCTAATTCCCAGTTCATCTTTAACATTTCTGGTGGTTGCTTCATATATTTGCCAGACTTGTAGCGATGGGTTGGATCTTGAAAATGAAGAGCTCTGGCATTCGTGCTGCTCTGAGGAGAGGAGGAGGAGGAGTTGTTGTAGTCGTCTCCTCAGCACAGCCTACACTGCTTTAAACCCACATGAGATTTACGTTCATGTCTGCAAAGCCCTGTGTGTGGAAGGGAGGGGGTATTATTATTTGGAGAAGGCTAATAGAGGGGGAAATATTGAGAAAAAAATCAAATAAAAAACATGAAGAGTTAAACTGAATAGTGAGGGCATCCCAGAAAACAAATCAAAATACTTTGTTCTTGACTGTGCTGGCTGCTGCAGAGATGTTTCCAGTTATGTCTCATCCATGGTGGACATACAGTTGGAGACACACACAACAAAACAGAATTTTCTCAGTCTGTCTGTCTGTCTGCCTCTCTCTCTCTCTCTCTCTCTCTCTCTCTCTCTCTCTCTCTCTCTCATATACACACAAACACTTGGACACACACACACACAGAGAGAGAGAGCTTTGAAATGATCAGGGCTGGAAATTTGCATTAAAAATAAATTCAGGTTTTAGGAAGGTTGAATTCCTCACTCAGTTTCACATTCTGTACTTTTTCTGAAATTTCACAGAATATCTGCATGCACGGATCCCTAACTGTAGTTAAGGCACTGGAAATGTGATACAGCCTTCTTGGTTGTCATTGTAACATATGCTAAAGTAGTCTCCCACAGATGGAATAGTGAACTTGGATGTGAACTTCAGAACTCTGGCTTCATTTCCCCTGCTCAATAGCCTTTTGGGTGGCTTTAGACTAGTTATCTCTCATCACTTAGTCCAATTTTCCCCAACCTGGTGCCTTCCATGTGTGTTAGACTGCAATGACCATCATCCCTGACGACTCACCATGCTGACTGGCTGATGGAAGTTGTACTCCAAAACATCTGGAGGGCACCAGATTGGGCAATTCTAACTTAGCCTATCTAATAGACACTGGACGACTTCAGACAATTGCAGCGAGGGAAGCAACCATCGTGACGTACTCCCAACGTGTGTGTTGTATGCACGAACACCATTTGCATTATTCCCGCACTGAAACATGGGTTGGTGTGTTGTCTGAACCCAGTATGCAGTACAGGGCGAGGGGAGGGGTCATACTCACCCTACAACCTCAACATGCAGTAGAGGTTGCTGGGGGGCGGGGCAGGTATGATTCCTGTTTCACAGCTATGCAGCGTGCTGAGTTCAGACAACACTCCAAACCGTGCTATAGTGCAAGGAATGGTGCAAATGGCAGTCACTTGTGCAGGGGCCGAGGGAGCAGCCATGATGGTTGCTTCCCTTGCTGCAATGCATGATGAATCTTGGAATACTTTCATGAAGCATTTATGGTATAAACAGCCTCTGCGTCTCAATCATTTGAAAGGATCAGAATTGTGTTAATCTGCCTTTTTTCCCTTTTTTTCCCCAGCTGGCAGGAGGAATAATTCTAGGTGTGGCATTATGGCTTCGTCATGACTCACAGACCACAGTTATCTTGGGATCATCACTAGATGACCAGCAAGCTCCAGGCACATTCTACGTTGGTAAGCAAAAAAAGGATGGTGGGAGAGAGGTGTGAGTGAGGGCCAAACTAAACGTTCTGCTAATTATACATAGCTATGCATGATAGTTTTGCTTAGAATCATAGGGCTGGAAGGAACTCCAAAGATCATCTATTCCAACCCCCTGCCAATGCAGGAGATCTTCTGTTATAGCATTCCCAATAGGTGGGCATCCATCCGTTACCTAAAATCTCCTAATGAAGGAAAGGCCGCCACTTTCTACTATTAAACCGCTTGTACTGCCAGGAAGTTCTTCCTAGTCTAAATTAGGGTGACCATATGAAAAGGAGAACAGGGCTCCTGTATCTTTAACAGTTGTATTGAAAAGGAAATTTCAGCTGGTGTCATTTGTATATATGGGGAACTTGGTGAAACTTCCTCTTCATCACAACAGTTAAAGCTGCAGGTGCCCTGCCCTCTTTTAAATCTGATCACTCGTATAGCTCCTGCAGCTTTAACTGTTGTAATGAAGAGGGAATTTCACCAGGTGCTGCATACATACAAATGACACCTGCTGAAATTCCCTTTTCTATGCAGCTGTTAAAGATACAGGAGCCCTGTCCTTTTCATATGGTCACCCTAGTCTAAATCCTTCTTCTTGTAATTTTGAACCCACTGGTTTGAGTTCTTTCTTCCAAAATCACATTGAGATGAATGGGGAGCGGTAAAGGTACAGTCAGCCGCACAAATCCAATGTGGTTTATTGAGGGTCCGCTGCCAGGGACTTTCAGTCTGCCCAGAACTTGGCTGGTAGGGGAAGGAAAGTATCACCTGCCTCAGGATCCTATCTCTCCCTGGAACTTTACATGCACAGCCCTTCAGGTGCTCCAGGGCCCTCAGTCCGGACCGCCGGTACAGTTCGAGAGCCGCTGTTCTACTGAGAAGAACACAGAACAGCTGTTTTCAATTGAAAATAAACGTTGGTGATCAGCATGACTCACGCTTTCCGGGCGCATGTGTGTCTGCCTGACTGTGCGCATAAGTGTATTTCGGCTTAATAGGATCTCTCTTTTTGTAAGTAAATCAACCAGCTTGCTGACTTGCTTGAAAACAGAGCGCCTTGTTTGGATCCATTCATTCTCTATGTGAGCAGCAGTCCAAAACAGCAGCACATCAAACTATGTGGAACACCTGCTTTCAAAGGCCCCGTTTCCCCATGAGGCTTGGCAGTGCCCCCAACACTGAAGGCTCTTAATGTTCTGCACTTTCTTCTTCCTTCTGTATGCACAAGTGATGGGATAGACAGAGAGAAGTGGGCCTCAGTGCTTTTTTCCATAACCTTCCTATCTATTGCCATTTGCTAGGGGTGTTGAAAAATATGGATGCTGATGTGGAAGAGATGAAGGCTTCAAGTCCTATCTTGTGTAGGAGTGAAGCTGCAGAGAAATGGAAGGCATAGACTAGTAATTTGCACTATTTCTGGGCAATCGATGCTGAGATTTTCTTGAAAGTGCTTCACATAGTACCGAGTTGGATGCCTTGCAATACAGAACAACATTCGCTTTAAAATGGAGCATGCTCTACACCAGGGATGGGCAACTTGTGGCCCTCCAGATATTTTGGCCATGTAACTCCCATCAGTCCTCCCCCTTGGCTATGCTGTATAGGGCTGATGGGAGTTGTAGGCCAAAACATCTGGTGGGACACAAGTTGCCCCCACCCCTGCTGTGCTTTACAGTTTGACATGGTCTTCTCTGTTGTGGCACCTGATTATGGAATGCCCTCTCCTTGGAGACCCAACCGGCGCAGATGCTGGCTTCGTTTCAGCACCAAGTTAAAACATGGCTTTTTATCTAAGCCTTTGAGAGCCAAAGTTGCACGTAGTTTAGTTGTTTTTACAGTTTTACATATTTTTACTGGTATTAGCTGTTAATGGTTTAATATGTTTTTAGCAGGTAAAAAAATATTTATTGTTTTATATTGCTTGAATTGATTTGATCTGTATGCTGCCCTGAGATCCTAATGATCTAAGGCGGGATACAAATGTCTGAATAAATAAATAGATAAATTTTAAAAATGGTAAGCAAACCAGGTATTTCTGCCACACAAAAAAGGGGCAATATTTTTTGTGGGGTGGCATCATTTGTTAAACATCTAGTTATCCATTTCCTGACTCCATAAGACTATGTCTGCCACCGGTTTACATGAAATGCACGCATCCTCCTGGCCCTTGATAACCAAAGCTGATACAGCAATAACGTTGAATAAGGAAAGAGCTTAGTTTCCAAAGAGCAGTAGGATTAGGCTTCTGGTTGTCCAAAAAACTGGCCCACCCTCTTGTGGGGCCGTCTGCTTCTTGCTGTTTGAGACAGATTCCGAGAAGGCTCTGCTTAGATTCTTTGAGATCTTAGTAGTTTCCACTAAGTAATAATAGCAGCTCTTTTCCTACAGCTATTCTCAACCCGTTTTCTAAAGTCTCGAGTCTCCAGTGACTTATAATTGAGATTCATTGCCAGACACGCCACACCCAGCTTAGCTTTAGTGCATCCTCCCCGCGCTAACATTCCTGCTTCATGGTGAGAAAAAGATGGCCCAGTATATCTGAGCATGTGTTGCTGTACCGTGCAGTTCTGCCCCCGCAGCTCTTGTATCATTTGAGACCTTCTTAAATGTGCTAGAATATTTTAGCCATGTTGGAATGACTGAATGCAGAGCTATGCTTTGCATCAAGCACCCTGCTGAAATGGGCACACGCTCAACACATTGGCACAGACCGTGCTTAATTAGTATGCTTTTACACCAGTTTTGCATAGCTGTGCAATTTGAAAGAGGAAAGGTTACAATATAGAGAATATGGTGTTTAATGTCTCTGGTGAGATTTGGGAGTGAAGGAGTGGGAAAGAGACATGAATCGTGAGCTTTCGAGAGCACGTGATCCCTGTGCCGAAAGACTCTTCTCCCCCTCTGTATCCCACCACCGCTACCCTTCTCCCAAATCTTTAGATTCTACATTTTCTTTTCTTTTTTAAAGCAAAAACTTCCAACACCAATCCCCCTCTCTTTCAACCAAGAAGTCTAGAATATTTTTACAATCGGAGAGCTGAGGTTTCCAAGTGACGTTCAATCTGCTCAATTTTGTATTGACCTCCACCAGAGCCCCCTGGTTATAGGGCAGCCTTCCCCGGCCTGGTGCCCTCTGGGAATGATGGAAGTTGCAGTAGGGTGACCAGATGGAAAGGAGAACAGGGCTCCTGTATCTTTTAATAGTTGTACAGAAAAGGTAATTTCAGCAGGTGTCATTTCTATGCATACAGCACCTGATGAAATTCCCTCTTCATCACAACAGTTAAAGCTGCAGGAGCCCTGCCCTCTTTTGTATCTGGTCACTCTAGCTATACAGTCTAGCACATATGGAAGGCATCTGTTTGGGGAAGGCGGCCATAGGGAAATTGGGAAGCAATAAGTTTTTCTCTCTCTCTTTGGCCTTAGCTAGATGAAAGGTTATCCCGGGCTGATACCCGGGATCGCCCCTGTGCATCCAGATGATGCACAAGGGATCCTGGGCTCAGGCAGGGATCAACCCTCCCTTGCCCCGGGATAGTGGGCACCACTTTTGGTCCGGTTTTTCTCGTGGTCTCAGGCTGAGCCCGAGACCGCGAGCGTGTGGCCCTTTGAAGCGGTTTCTCCCAGCTGCGTGTGATTACTCACGCATAGCCGGGAGCCACAGACGAGGCTCAGCAGTCCCCAGGAGCGCTGAGCCCATCGGGGGGCAGAGTGGGGAGATCGGGGAAACTCACCTCCGCGCACGAACATTCGTGCGCATCCAGCCCTATTAAAAAAAATGGTGGTCGCGACGGGTCTTTCCCTTAGTTTGTCGCGCCTGGCGTGTAAACAAGGGCGAGATCCCGCGATAGTTGCATTGCATGCTCTCCCCTCGTCAGTCCCGGATTTTCAGGTGGGTCTAGCAAAGGCCTTTATCTCTGTCCCTTGCATTCAGAAACTGTCTAGCAGGGCTGGATTTGCAGCATTTGGATCGAAATAGTCCACGGTGATGAGAGCGGCAGCCAGTGTCTGAGGATGCAATGCAGGGCGAGTGGGAAGCAACAGGCAGCTGCGGGGATTAGCTGCTCAGCAGGGACAGGCATTTTTGGCTCTCTCCCTGGGTGTGTCCATGTCGGATGGCTTCTTCTCCCTTCCCAGAAACGGAGCTCCCTGCCTAGCTGCAGAGAAGCGTCCGTCCCCCCACCCCACCGCGCCTGCTCTCTCTTTGTGTTTGTTCTCCAGCAGCCTTCTTTCATTCCATCTTGGCAGAGTCAGTGGAGCAGCTGGATGTCTTTTTCGGAGCTAGCAAAAAAGAGGGGTTCCCCCCCTTCTTTTTTTCCATTCTGTTGCAGCTCTGGCTGTTGAGACCGGGCCTCAGTGCCACGGCGCCTGTTTACTGTCAGCTCCAAGGCAAGAAGCGCTCCTCCCGGGAAGTTGGGGAGGGTAGAGCCATGCAGTAATGTGAGATGGAGGACCCTGGGTGGGGCAGAAAGCAGAAGACTCGTCTTCCGCGCTGCATTCCTAAGGGCCTCTTCCTTGGGAATTCTTCTAGCTGCAAAACTGGAGCTCCAGCGGGGAGCTGCTCTGTCCTGGATGACATTTTCATTCCATGGCTCCAAAGGGGTTGGGGATTGTTCGTTTTAAACCCAGAGAAAATAACCTGTCATGGAGATGTCTTCTTCCCAGTCTTTTCTCCAACTTCAGCTTCAACTGTTTGAATTAACATAGTGCTTCAGCTACTGCTGGTTGCCTTACTGGTCTATCCAGTGGACAGGCACTGGATCTGGACCCAGCACATACTGTGAAGTCTGGCAGGGGAAGAGTCTGTAAAATGGGAGGATACCCTGCATGAGTGGCTCCCGTCTTTTTCCTGGGAGCCCTGCACTCCTTGTTGTGTGACAAAGCACCAAAAGATTACCCCAAAGGCTAGATGAACCAGCCCTGCCCTTGGATTCAGATATGTGGCTTTCTTGTTGTGCTGTAGGGAGGATCCCAAATGCATCAGAAATGATTGGGTTCCTAGAATTATTTCTGACTATGCGAGGACCTTTTTCTTTTTTTAATTGGCATTTAGGGTTTCCGGGCTTGATGTGGTGGGCTTCTGTTTCTTCCCTTACCACCTCTCTCCTCACATCTTATTCCTCTATTTCCCCCTTCACATTAATCTGGTTTCACCTTCAGATCTTTGATTTTCAAACCGCTGGTCTACAAAAGCACCAATCCTCAAGCATACTAGAACGCAACTCACAGTGACTTTGATAGGAAGTAAGAGGGGAGTATACACTTTAAAGCTTTTAACTCTGCTACAAAAAGTACTTTAACCCCAAATTGCAAAATACATTCACTACTGATAGTGTTGCACAATGGTGCACGTGGGTTTATACGTCCTGGCTGTAGCAGAAACACGGAAGCCATCATGGGAAAGGAGAATTTAGACCCTCCGCTCCTTCTTTGTTTGTTATAGAATAAACCTAGCCCAGGTTTATTTAAAGACCCTCTGCCTTGAATGATCTGCTTAAGGCAGCCTTCACCAACCTGGTAGCCTCTAAGATGATTTGGACTTCAACTCCCACAAGCTACAGCCAAGATGGTCAATGTTGAGGGATGCTGGGAGTTGTAGTCCCAAACATCTGGAAGGCACCAAGTTGGGGAAAACTGGCTTTGGGTGAGAACTGTTTGTGGGGCGTCAAAAGTTGAGCTGTTCCACCTATTCCATCCGACCTACTCAGGCCTAAAATCTATTCTTTAAGGAGCAATTAACTTTGGGTGAGAGAACTCATCACAAAGGTCCAGCTACTTGGCTTGGGAGAGCTGAACATTGTCAGCAGCTTAACTAGGGAAAGCCCTGCCCAGTTGATCTTTTCTTTTCTCTTGTTACTTGACCCTGTGCTGGCAAAGCACCTTCCCGGGGCTGGGGTGTTCCCCTCTGTGGCTATTGCTTCCGTTTGCAGCCTTCCAGACAGAAACATCAGCAGAACCAGCAAGTGTGGGAGAGAGAGAGAGGGAGAGAGAGAGACTCTAATAAGAGCCAGTGTAGGTCCCCACTAACTGTCTAAAGTCCCCCAAACACTATAGGAGCTTGAGTTTTTCACATTCTTCTACAGCTTTTACATTCACAGATACCATGCTTTAACTGCTCATGTAGTCATGCCAATGGAGAAAGAAAAGGCATGGGGGATTGCACAGCATGTATCGCCCTGTTTGTATTGCAAGTGAAAAAGTCTTCAGTGCAATGCTGTATGTTATCAATAGAGTAGACAGAGGTATCTACCATCCAGGAAGTACTTTCTAATTTTTTCCACATTTGAGGTTCTCACAGAATGTTGCTATTTCTCAAGTTGCTCTTATATACAGTTGTTCATACCAATTCATGAAAACGTTAGCCAATTCTGGAACAAACCTA
Source organism: Elgaria multicarinata webbii (assembly GCF_023053635.1). Lineage (NCBI taxonomy): Eukaryota > Metazoa > Chordata > Lepidosauria > Squamata > Anguidae > Elgaria > Elgaria multicarinata. Next base: position 90,599,602 of record NC_086172.1, read on the forward strand.
CGACCCATTGCTGTCCCTAAAATTTCCCAAAAACATTTATCCATGAATTGAAAGGGATTTTTCTTTGGTATCAGTTCAGCATTTTTCTTTAGTATAAAATCTTCTGCTAATAAAAAAATTAGCAGAGGATTTATATGTTGCTCATTTCTTCAGGGATTCTTCAGTTACTGTCATTGCCTCCTCCTGTGGGATATTTGTGGTTAATATGGATAGGCAACCCACATATAGAATCATAGAATAGCAGAGTCGGAAGGGGCCTACAAGGCCATTGAGTCCAACCCCCTGCTCAATGCAGGAATCCACCCTAAAGCATCCCTGACAGATGGTTGTCCAGCTGCCTCTTGAAGGCCTCTAGTGTGGGAGAAGCCACAACCTCACCAGGCAACTGATTTCATTGTCATACTGCTCTAACAGTCAGGAAGTTTTTCCTGATGTCCAGCTGGAATCTGGCTTCCTTTAACTTGAGCCCGTTAATTCATCTATTCCTTCAGGGGATGGGGACATTCCCACCCGCTACTTATCCATTCATTAATCAACCCACCCCATCCATCCACCTCCTGTCCATTTATTTGTGTTATCTATCTATCTATCTATCTATCTATCTATCTATCTATCTATCTATCTTTTGCTCTTTCCATTCATTCATCTATCCACAGATACCCATCCACCTATTCCTCCATCAGTGCATCCATCTGGCTTTTATCACTGCACACTGTTCTACCAATATAATCAGCAATAGGAAAGTGACCCGGAAGAGGGCGCAGCAGTTTTGTCTGGCAGATTAGAGGCCAATAGCAGCCATCTGAGTGGAGCTGGGTCCTCTAAACGTAGTGGGGCATTGTCTTTGATGGGAAGGGTAAATGACCTTGGTTCTTGAAAGAAATGGTAACGGGAGGAATTGAGAAGGAGCAGTTAGAGCAGCAGTGGGCCACAGAAGAGACCCCAAAGAGTCGCAAGTTACCCACATGTGGGTATATGATACACCCATAGCCACCAGTTGGACTGGTGTAGAGTGCAGCTCACACAAACAGTACAAAAATATATATTGAAAAATATGTGCTGCTTTCTAAATAAGGTTCCATCTGTGGAAGAGAAGGTTTTTAAAAAATTAATTAATATAGGCAAAGGTTCAGACACAGACCCACAGCCTGAAATTGTAGAACAGCCATGGGCAGGACAAGTTTCTTTGCTTATTTCAGGAAGGCGATAAAATCGTGGCACCCTCTCTTCCATTTGAGGCTACAGTCCATATGTCAGACTAGGAGGAGATGTGGCCGTGGGAGGTGGAGATGCCGGAATAGTGGACGAAACAGTGTGTGTGAACCTCTCCCAAATGTGCTCACCAGATTTATCAGGTGCAGCACTGAGCACAGCCTGAGGGTCAGGGAGTGGAGGTAGCATTTGTCTATAGGAGTTCAATCTCCCTGGTCATGTACCCTGTCCAACAGTTTTGAGTGCCTGTACCTGCTGCTGGGAACCCAAGACAAGGGCCGATCTCTTTGCCATTTGTTCATGCCCCAAGGGACGAAGCAGGAAGCTGGGAACACTAATTTCCTCTCCTCTGCTCACATCTAGGCAAGGTGAGACGGGGCTTCCTTGCCTGCTCATCTTAGCAGCGAGGGGCAACATGGAGCTGATGAGGAGTTCAGGGCCTTAAGTTCATGTTTGGGCCAGGCTGCTGCTGATTCAGTGGCACAGGTGGCTGATGGGCAGGGTGTGCAAATTTGGAATGATAGCTCAAGTTTTAGATTAGTTAGGAAGTTGGCTGTGTGTGCGAAGGAGAGTGTGTGAGGCATAGATAGTTTTCTGCCTATGCTGGTGTATGATTGTATGGATGGGTCCTGTGTGTAAAAGAGTAAGAGGCAGTCTCTATAAGAAGGCTTGTAGTAAAAGGGTTGCCCACGTCTCGTAGATTGATCTGAATAGTCTCAGCTTTATTGTTCCCCATCTGTAAATGGGTCAGTTATTTTCTGTGCTCTGTGTCTGTGACTCAACCTGTGTCTGTGGCTTAATTTAAGGAAGTGAGTCATCTGCTCTGCATATAGGTTATTTTCTGATTGTGATGTAGTTGTAGTCCAGATTGTGCTGTTATCCTGTACACGACTACACTTGATAGTCGAAAATTCTTCCCTTCCTTATGGTAACAAAGGGCATGTCTACACCATGCCTTATCCCAGGGATTGTCCCGGGATCATCCCTGTGCGTCCACATGATGCACAGCGGATCCCGGGGGCAGGGAGGGAAGATCCCTCCATTTCCCTTGGATAACCAGGACGGCTTTTAGCCCGATTTTTCCTGCAGTCTTGGGATTGCCCGAGAACGTGGGAGGTGTGGGTGGCCATCCCGTCTTCATCCCGGCTCCTTGCAAGTAAACGTGAGGAGCCGGGAACCAGGCACAGAGCTCTTCAGGTGCTCTGTGCCCATTGGGGTGGGGTGGGGAGAGCGGGGTGTTTTTCGTTAAACAACAACAACAACAAACCTGACCTTTCCTTTGGAGCGCTCCTGTGCTCATCTTCAGTAAAAAATAAAATAAATTAAAATGGCGAGCATGACATCCTCCTTCCTCGCTGGATGTTGCATGCTGCGTGTGGACAAAGGGGAGGATCTTGCGATCAGCATATCGTGAGATCCTCCCCCCCTTTCCTCCCCAATATAGACATGCCCAAAGTCTCTTAAGCCAGCTCTGCTGATATGTACTGTTTAAAGAGCCCTTGCCATCTGTGTGGTTGTAGTGTCAGCTGCTGCATTATTCTACAATAGCCACCCAACCTCACACTGCTCCTGACTGGAGACATACAGCCTGTACTCTGATGCCGCTTCCTGTTTTGGGGCTGTGAGAGCCACCCACCCCTGGAGTCTGAAGTGAGCAGCATTTCTTTCCAAGCCTGGCTGTGTATTTACTTAGGCAACAGTCAAAAGCGCTTCCTCTCTCTCTCTCTCTCTCTCTCTCTCTCTCTCTCTCTCTCTCTCTCTCTCTCTCTCTCTCTCTTTTCTCTCTCTCTCTCTCTTTAATTCCAGTGGAATTTGTACTTTGCTATTCCCACTCGAGAGGCCTCTAATATGTATATTTCTCCTCTTGCTTCTTTGGCATATCATCAGACCTTTACTCTGGCCATCAAAAATGGAGATGCCACAAGTTAGTCTGTCTTTTCTTGTGGCAGCTTTCAACCTTGATTTTGAAACTAGGAAGATAAGTTTCCATGGATTTTCAAACACACACATGGTGTTTCCATGTATTTTCAAACACACACATATTGTTGGTCTGCTGGCCAGTTGGGAGTACTCGATACATGAAAATTATCAGTCCAAATGTGAACTTTCTCTTTGGGCGGCCACTTCCAGTTCTACAAAGTATGCAGCTAACGGTGGCTGGATTGGCTGCTGACAACATTACTTCCTTTTGTCTATCAAAACAGGTCTTCTCTAACTATAAGAGTCTCGAACTGCTGGCTGGCTTCAGGAGGACTTTAACTTAGGCATTTCTCCAAGGCTAACTGTTTGGAACTGCCGTGGCTGCCTCCTAGTAGCCATACTACGCTGGATCTTTGGGAGAGTATTCCCATGGTGTGTCTGGCTTGGTTTGCTGCATCTGTGACTCATCTGTGACAACAGACTAGCTATATTTCTCCCTGAGAAAGAGGGAGAAGCCGGGGATTTCCCTCCTCTCCTACCAGTGTCAGCAGAGAAGACTGGGGTGGGGAAAGTCCGATGCTACTTTCACTGCAAGAGGAGTCTATGGCCAGATCTACACCAAATAGGATATTCCACTATGAAAGTGGTATGAAAGCAGTTTATAAGAGGCAGGAGCCACACTACTGCTTTATAGCAGTATTGAAGTGCACCGACAACTGTTGGGGCCCATTGACACATACCATATACTGCTTTCATACCACTTTCATAGTGCTATATCCTGCTTGGTGTGGCTCCTGCCTTTTATATACCACTTTCATAGTGCAATATCCTGCTTGGTGTAGATTAGGCCTGTGAGTGTGAATCCAAATGATGAAGTAGTTGGCTGGGCCAGCTCAGCTAAGCAGCTGAAGGACACAATCCCTCTCTCAATATGTCTGCTCCGTTGCAGTTTCCATCTCCTATTAATAAACTGCGTTCACATATCTTAAATTCTCTCGCATGAATATAGATGAATCCTTCACGGATGTTTTAAGAGCAGAAAGCCTAAATGTATTTTATTTCCAAATACTTGTCTACCTCAAGAAAACATTCAAAGCTGCTTGTCCAGATTGCGTTATGATCCCACAGCATTAGGGGACCCTATGTATTTACCTCATTTACATCCAGTGGCTTTGGAATTTTGGCTTGCTTTGTCATGGAGCCAGTGGGGTGGGGAGAGGAGGCATTATGGGAAAATATAGAGACTCTCCAGAGAACATCTGGAATGACTTCCTGCCAGATGCATTCTTTAGATATAAGAGAGTTTCGTTTCCATGTTATCTTGAAGAGCTTTCAGCAGCTGAATGTGAAAATGATCTGCATCATTGAAGCCATATACCAGCAGCTCTGTTTATTGATTGTGCATGTAGAGGGGTTCATCATGTGGATCACTACAATTGCACGTAGCGTTTCTGTGTAAACACTACATGCATTCCCTCATTCCATAACTGACAGGAAACATCCAGGCTACATGGAGGAAAATCATAGTCTCCTAGCAGTCTTGACATACTGTATGCTTTCCTCTCCTGCTTCTTAAGCTCCCAGGCTGCATAGTGTAACAAGAAATCAAACTTGAGGTCTAGCTGCAGGACCCCTCTCAGAAGCCTATATAAGTGTGTGTGTGTGTGTGTGTGTGTGTGTGTGTGTGTGTCTATTTCTGTCTATCTATCTATATAGATATCACATTAATTGTTTTTTTTCCCTGTAAACAAGAAAAGACATGGGGCTTATCTTTATGATGTGTTCCCATTTTAACCCAGATTTTCATCAATTTGGATTTGTTTCCCTGGTGGCAGACATTGCAAGTAAATGCTGTATAATTAGAAAAAAGTGCTTGCACAGGCCAAACAACATGTGAAACTGCATTAGTTTGGGGTTGGGTGGGCAGAGTCCCAGAAGTGGAACAAAGTCGTGAACTGCGTAGGTGTGGGGCAGCGCGTGAACAGAGGCTTGCTCCCGGACTCTGTGAAGTACAATGGACAAGAAAGAGTTACTTCCAAGTAGGCACCTTTAGCTTTAAAAACCATCAGAAGTTTTGCAGACCTTTGCTCTTCCTTATGTGCGCAGGCCTAACAGCAGGCTTCCTCCCTGCCCCGTCTTCCTTTCTGTGCTCAGTGAAGTGCAATGGATGAGAATGAGTTACTTCCGAGTAGGCATATTTAGTGAACACCTACCTTTGCGTCCACTCTCTCTCTCTCAGGGGGATCAGCTTTAGGAATCCAAGTTCTGCAGATGTGTGTCCCTTCATATGACATCACATTCAAAACTACAGCCTTGCTCCCATGCTCAGTGAAATTCAATATGAAGGCAAGGGGTTACTTCCAGGTAGGCAAGTTTAGCCAACTCCTTCCTTGTGTCCACACTGTCCTGATGGAACTTTACCTTCTGCCAATCAGCACAGCTCCCCCGGGGCTGCATCAAAGGCAGTTCAGGTCATAGTTTCCATAGTTTTTATGAGGTCCCTATTTTGGTCCCTTTTTTTGACCTGAAAGTACCCTAAAGTCCCTAAAATAGACCTGAATATGGAGTATGAGGCCTGCATTTGTTGAAAAGGAGGATATAAACAAAAGGAGCATATAGCCCAGTGATGCATCTCTTGCCTTTCCTCTTCTTCTTTGGAAGATTGAGAAGAGATGTAACTGTGACCTGGCTTTTCCTCTGTTTCTAAAAAACCAACTGTTGTAAGCTAGTTCGGGTGGCAGATGTGGGTCCACCTGTTGCAGAGGGTGGCTGTTCACTAAATGCTTGTACAACCCAAACTTCAGAAAAAGGGAGGTGGTGGAAAGCCATCTCTGACACAGAGACAAATGTGAACCTAACCGGGGCTTGGAAGAGAAGGGAGCCTCCCTCTCTGGAACAGCACTTGTCTGCCTGCAAAAGATTGTGTGTCTTAAGCTTCTGAAACCGCTGAAAGGTCAAGACATTTAAAACAAAACAACCCTCCTATTTGAAAGCAGAAAGGCAAAGGATAGGACTAAACAAAGCCACTCTGTAAGAATAACTGCTTGCTTATGGGGAGGGGACATTCTAGCTTCCTTTGCAGAGAAGGAGCTTCTGATTGTGCAGCATCCATATGCAGGGAGGGGTTATACCCAAGGGAGGGGCTTCCAAAGGCTAAGATGATGCAGACTTCAGTGCCTCATTGCCTGCTATTTAAAATTGAGAGCACTCTCTTTTCTTAAATGGAGCTATTAATTGGCTGAAATGAGGTCTGGTCAGATACAGAGGATCATTGTCCGCTGGGGAGGTTTGTTGTTCTTTTTTGTTTGTTTTTTAAAGTAAATTGTGCAGAATAGTCCCACTCTGTGACTCTCCAGTTGTCTATTTGGCTCCAGCTCTCGGGGACAAAGAGCAACCTAATAAAGGCTGCCTATCTGAGAAGGAATGTGGCTTTTCTCTGAAAGGCGTCTCAGTGATTTTATTACTTCCTGACTATGGTTCAGTTATATCTTATCACACTTCTCTTTCTTGCTCTCCACTGCACTGTCACTGGGTCGATCCCACTTCTTGTACTAAACAGTTTCCGCTGTCCTCAGTGCCAGCTGAGAAATTCAAATAAGACATGGGGGGTTACTTATCTATTCATTAAGGGTGCAATCCAATGCATATTTAGACAGAAAAAAAGTCCTCCAACTCCCAGCATTCCCCAGTCTGGGAAATGCTGGGAGTTGTAGGACATTTTTCTGTCTAAATATGCATAGGATTGTGCCCTTAATTTATAACCTACCTTTCTGCTAAGGAATGGTGCCCAAGGTACAGCTAACAGTAAAATCCAAATTAAAAACAGAATCTTAATTAAAACATAATGTACAAATTGAATAAATTTAAAATCCTCACCCAGTAGGATTGTGCACTGCTTCAGCTCTGAATCCGAATTCTGAATGGCAGCGAGCTGATTCGGCCTGAAGCAGCATGGAACCAAAGCGGGTCAGCTCCAGGCCAGTTTGGACCAATGCAGAGTCCCCTGCCACATGAGCCCCCTGCTCCTTACCTGGACACATCGTGAGTGCCCACAGCTGTCCAGGTGGCGATGAATAGGCCCGGACAGCACGGGCACTCATGGCGGGTCCAAGGAAGGAATAGGGGGCTCATGTGGCCAGGGAAGGAGGATCACGTGGTGGTGTGGTCTCTGGCCCAGACATCCATCCAGCCTGTCAGATAGATGAATAATTCAGACATCTGAATCTTGTTTGAGATTCGAGGTCAAGGCAGATCAGAAGAGCCGAAGCGGATCAGGGCTGATTCAGAAGCTCCGAATCAGCCTCTGAAGCAGGGTTGGGGGGTTTCTGTCCACAGCTCTACCACCCAGGTCATTGCTCCTTAGCTCCATTCTCAACTCTTCACAATGGCCTTTAGTCATTCTCCTGCCACCTGCATACCCAGACAGTCATATTTAGCATTGTAGTCCTTAAACAATGAGTGTGCAAGTATAGTTCCATCCTCACCCCTTTTAATCAGAGAAAATCCAATCCTGCCCCCCAAATGATGGGATACAGGCAGACTTCGTGAACAGGAAACCATGGGTGGTAGAAAACGGCCCCTTTCTCCTTTGCTTTAACCCCTGAATAAGTAAGTATAAAATCAGTGTGGTGCAGTGGCTTGGATGTGGCAAAGCTGCCTTGAAATCCCCACTGAGCCATGCAGCTCCCTAGGCAGCCTGAAGCAATGGTGTTATTTCTCAGCTGACCCTTCCTCCCAGAGTTATTGTAAGGTTAACATGAACCCAGGTATGCTGCTGAGAGCTTCCTTGAGGCAAGCAAAGGATACAAAAATGACAAATAAATAAAAAAGAGCATTGCTGGTCTAAAAGGGCAACTCTTCCTTGTATTTTTTTTAAAAAATCTTATGTGCCTGGTGTTTTTGGCTTCCAGGCAAGTGGCTACTTAGAAACCTCAAATAAATATGAATTAAAGTAAATCTCCTCCTTGTTTCCCCACAGTCTGATACAAGAGAGGTTCTACCTGTTTTTATATTAGTGCTGAGAGATGAGCTTCTGTCTAATATTTAAAGATGTTGTGCTTCTTCTATTTCGGATAGCCCCCTCGCCCCAGCCCTGCACTCCAACATAGTAATTGCACAGCTTGTGAAAGCTTTCAAACAAGGCCTTTTTGTAGGTTTTCTGGCCTCTCTTCTGGCTTCCTGCCAGTCTACCTGACACAATGTGTTTATGCCTTTCCTACGAGATCTCTGTCTCTTGGCCCCCTTAAAATCTTCATTTCCCCAGTCGTTTTTGGCTGGTTGCCATTTCTCATCTCGATCCTATCCTAGATCCAGAGCCGAGCTCCTTTCCCTTGAAGAATGTTACTTCAACACAGTATTATGGAAAGACATCTCTGTTTTATAACAAGACATTGGGTTGATATTACTGTAAAGATCTATAGTATGCTTATGTTTTACAGTAGCCAGCCGTTCCTTTTCTCCACCAGTTGTATCAAGTGCTTGGCAGTAGGTCAGTTTATGACAACTTCTTTTTTTAGCAGTTACTGTAAGAAACTGGCTTTCTTCATGGTTGACATTTGGTTGAAACAACATAAATCTGACAATGCCATTGTGAGCAGTTAACAGTCTACTGAGAGTTCTGCGTATTTGTCTTTTTGGAACCTCCATGTGTATTTTTACAGTAGGCCTTTTGATGGTTGCATGGTTGGTTTAAAACACCATTCCTTTCCACAATTAACTATGATGGCTTTTGACTGAGTTGCAGGTCAATTGTAATATAGTTACACAGTGAACAATGGCAACATAGTGAAAGAGGAACATTATTATAGATCAGACCATTTCATTTTTAGTTCTCACAATTTGCTAGCTTCCTCATTGGCACTAATCGAGATGACAACCCCACCAAAGAGCAAAGAACACTTTCAGAGGCAGGATTTTCCTCAACAGTGCAGCAGTGGAGGAAAAGTTTAAATACCCACCACCAACACATAGGCCTTATTAGCTAGACCAGGCTATATCCCGGGGCGAACCCCAGGATCATCCCTGTGCATCCGCATGACGCACAGGGGATCCCGGGATCAGGGAGGGATCATCCCTCCTTTGCCCCGGGTAGAGCCCTCCCCTTTGGGCATGCTTTTTCCGCAATCCCGGGCTGAGCCCGAGACTGTGGAATGTGTGGCCCGTTTCTGCGCCTTGACCCCACTGCACCAGGAGCTGCACCCATCGGGGGTAGGTTGGGGGGAGCGGGGAAGTTAATTTAAATTTTAAAAAAAACCACTTACCTTTGCGCATGACCGTTTGTGCAATGCCGTCGCTTTAAGAAAATATAAAAATGGCGGGCACAACACCTCTCTTCCTGAGGTTATCACGCCTTACGTGTAAACAGGGGAGAGATCTCGCGTTAATCACACGTGAGATCTCCCCTCCTCTGTCCCAGAAGGCCGGCCACACACACACACACACACACACACACACACACACACCCCTGCTGATTCTACCTGAATTTTTTAAAAAACTGCCCTTTGCATGTAAAGATACATTTAACTTCATGTCTAGTTTGGCTATCAGTTAGTGAGTACATTAGTATTTGTTCAACTTTCTAACACCAGGTACTGAAAAAAGTATGTATGAATAAAACAATGATAGTCATACTGAGAACCCATAGTAAGGAAATATCTTTATTAAAACAAGTAAAAACTTGGTATAGAAAGAAAATCTGGTGTCGAAAAGCCCCCAGTTTTAAAAAGGAGATTTGCAAACTAAACACAATAGTCATTGGTAGGTATAGCAGGTATTGGATTAGGTGGTGCACTAAGTTAAGAAAAATCATTTTTATTGACTTTTTTACCTAGTGCAGAACTAAAATCAATCTCCATCTTTATTATGCTGCAGGATTAAGAAGCAACTTGTGCCTCTTAACCCTGCCATCAGAGGCAAATGCCTGGTATGTCTGCCTCTGATCATACAAAAAAGCCACAGCTGTCCAACGTCCCAAAATATCATCTTAATATTTGCTTGTCATGTTTCTCTGTAAGTCTGCTCTAAGCCAACTCAAAAACCTGTGAGTTTTACCAAAGGCAAGAGGCAGGTCTGTGTTAACAGCTGTCCTTTTATGTTTTCAGAAATAGAGAGCAGCCATTGCTTCTAAGTGTAATATGATACCTGGTTGGTCTTAATAAGGGTATTGCCCAACAATGTGTGGTCTACAGTTCTGCTTATATCGATTTTTTGAGCCTTTGTAACGTTGTAACTTGTATCACTACCTTGAATACCGTTGCTCAGTAGTGTTACTTAACTTTTCTTGTAACGTTGTTGCGGAGCACACTGTTCGTTGCCCCATTGTCTTTGTTGTTGTTTCTTCTAGTTTCTGTGATCCTTGCAATTCCCAGACTGTCCTTTCTCTGCGCTTCCCTCTTCCTTGTTTTTGTATTTTCCGCGCCTCTCTAGCTAACATTCCTTTATGCGCATGCTCTTAATTTCACATCTTTGTGGCGGGAGTTCTTCAGAGAGAGTGGTTTGTGGATTGTCGGAGTTGTCTGTCTCTTGAGGAAAGTGTAGGGATGCCTGGTGAACGGAATGTGTTAAATCTTTCTCATTTTTTAAACATTCCCGTGGCATTACATGCAACCTACCTTGGGTAAAAACTATATATATATATATATATATATATATATATATATATATGTTAAAGGATGTGCATATGCGCATAATTTAATTTATTTTTTAAAAAAAATAAATTAAGGATGCACATCCTTTAATTTTTTTTTTTTAAGTTTTTACCCGAGGTAGGTTGCATGTAATGCCACGGGAATAATGTTTTAAAAATGAGAAAGATTTAACACATTCCGTTCACCAGTTCTAACAACGGTTACTGAAGGCGCGTAGAGGAAGTTACATCAGACAGGAAGCCTGGTGAGGGATCATGTGACATTAGTTTCACAATGCGACACAGAAGACATCTTAACAACGGAGCACATTCAAAGAAGTCTAATGACGCAGAAGTGTTACAACGAAAGGTAAAATGGTACAAAACCTTTCTGTATAATGTTATAAGGAACACATCACATGATCACTGACGTCATTCAGAGCTATCTATAACGTTACAGCTACAGTAATGTAGATTCAGCCTGTATCTATGCACAGAACAGCATAGCATAGCTGGGCTGGAAATGGCATGAAGATTGCTTAGTCTAAGGGTAGACAATCTGGTACCCTCCAGTTGCTTTGGACAACAATTCCCATAATCCCTGAGCATTGGTCATGCTGCCTGGGGCTTATGAGAGTTGTAGTTCAAAACATCTGGAGAATACCAGGTTACTAGCCCTGCCTTAGTCCAATCTCTGGGCAGGATCTTCTTTTCTTCAACCTGTGCAAATTTAGCCAACATCATATATTTTTAGAACAGGGGTGAGGAAGCAATGGCTCTCCAGATGCTGCTGGACTACAGCTCCTATCATCCCTGCTCATTGGCCGTGCTGGCTGGGGCTCATGGGAGCTGGCATCCAATCCGTGGAGGACCCCTGTCTTAGAATATTTGTCATAAGGAGGAGCAAGGAAGATACACTATAACAAAGGAGACTGCAATACAAGGAATAAGCTTAATCATGCAACATGTACTGGAAGAAAAACATCCCAAAACTGTCAGAGAAGTTTAAGTGAAACTTTTGCATTTTGACCGTGCAACTTGTGCATTTTGTAACCCTGTCATCAGAGGCAAACTCTTGATGTTTAGCTCTGATCATGCAAAGAAGTCGCAGCTGTCCATCAAAAACATCATCTTAATATTTTGGGTCTGTATTACCATAGCCATTGCTGTACAAGTTTATTTAGGCTCTCAACAAACGTGTTTAGAAAGAGAAACGTTGGATAAATCCTTCCCAATGGAAGCAGCAACTCTGGCCTGGTTTGAGATGGTCAATGTCCCTTCTACACCTAAGGATTGTCCCAGGAAAACAGAGGGATCGTCCCTGCCTGCTCCCGGGATCTCCTGTGTGTCATTTGCATGCACAGGGATGATCCTGGGATGATCCTGAGAAAAAATGCAGGTGTAGAAACAGCCTATGTGTCTCTTGTTTAGTACTATAAGTCAAGAATTCCATTGATATATTTGTCTAAGGTGGGGTTCCCTCTCCCCTCTGCAATTTATAACTGGCATGGAATTCACTACCACTAACTTAGATGCCTTTAAAAAGGTGTTTGACAAATTTATGAAGAATAGATGTATTAGCAATTACAACTAAAAAGAACTTCTGTATACAGAAAAAAGATACATCTGAATATGATGATTTGACTGGCTACTTTTGGGAACAGGGTGCTAGATCTATGTAGACCTTTGGCCTGATCCAGCAGGTTTCTTGTTTATATTCTAAATGTAAACGTATGCTTTCCCCACCATTGGCCATTATCTATCCAGTACTATAATCTACCTTTCACAAGAACCTTCGCCTCTTAAATGCATTGCAAGATATTTCTGATCCACCTGCCTTTTGTTCTCCCTTGCAGGAATCTACATCCTGATTGCTGTTGGAGCGGTGATGATGTTTGTGGGTTTCCTGGGATGCTATGGTGCTATCCAGGAGTCACAGTGCCTTCTGGGAACAGTAAGAAACCTGTTTTCTTTTTCTTGTCAACATTTTCCAGGCATTTCTCCTTATGATCTTCATAGATTAAAAGGATATCTGGCAATAGAAAAGAGCTGATGTTCACATGGGGCACATGGCATTGAATGGGCAGGCATCTCTGCAATTTAAGAGTAGTTTTGGTTCTCCTTAGCTAGCAATTTGTGTTTAGGAGGAATGGGAAAAGAGAAGAAAACTGCAGAACACATCTGTAACTTATTTGGTCCCAGTGTATACTAAAGGCTTCTGTGATTCCCATGTAAATACTATGGATGATAAACACAGTGCCACTGTGTTCCCTATTCAGGAGGGAGTAGCCAAGTGTATAAGTTTGGGGTTTTTTAATCTCTAGGACAGATCTTTAATTTTCCCCTATGAAAGTCTTGGCAGAATCTGGGGGTTGTCATTTTCTTGTGAACTCAATAATCCAGATTGTGTAACCCGTCTACAGAAGAAGGAAAGCTGACTGGCTTCATTCATTCAGATTTTTCCCCCCAAAGGGGAAACAAGGCTATTTAAAAATCTGTAAAACTGTGAAAATTGGATTACAGGAAAGGTGTTTGTCTGAATGCATGATGGCTTAAACTGGGTAGGGGGGCATGGCAGCACATGCTGGCCCTGCCCCTACTTCTGTGTGCACACCAGCCCCCTGGCCCTTGTGGGCTGAATATCACCTTTGATCAGAGACTGGAGGGAACATCACACTATGATTATAATACAATTTGGAGAATGCATCTGATAATTCCTGGTTCTCCCTTACACCATTGCCACTATGCACGGGTGTCAGTCCTGAATTTCTCCCTTATTCTTTCCCTGCCTACTGTAAATCCTCTGGGAGGGATGGTGTCACTTTTATATTGTGTACATACCCTTTCCGTTGGCGCTTAAGCAAGTGCTCAGTAGCAGTTCATTGCAACAGAACCTTGAGCCCTGGAGACAAAAGAACGAGGGCATTTTGGAAACTAATAGCATTTTGCTGTCAGTTTTGAAAAACACATTCATATGTTTCTTCAGCATGTTTAGAGAAGAATCAGTGGCTGAGATGTACATCTTGATGTATGGCCTTTCTTCAAGGCTCCTCAGCCACAGCAGAATGTTAGGAGGAGGTACTTTCCCCTGGGGTTGTGATCGAACTGCCCCCCTCCTACGGAATTCCCTGCCTCTGTAGGTCAGGCAGATGCCAACTTTGTATTCCTTTTGGCGCCTCCTGAAAACGTCATTATTCCAGGAAGCCTTTCCTTAATGACCAGCCACGGTTCACTGTACATTTTGCTTCTTTTAAAATCTTTTTTAAAGTGTTCATTCTCATTTTATTTTATCTTGTACACTGCTCCGAAATTTTCCATGGGGAGCGGTATGTAAATGTTGTAAATAAGAATAAAAAATAAAACGTGTTGTTCTGCCCCTGCTTACCACAGTCTTCCTACATGTTGTGTGTGCTGAAAGCAGGCTTTAATGGAAGCCGGAGAAGCAGGATGTATCCTCTGTGTATTGAGCGTTATGAGGATGTGTAGTCGGCATTGGTTTGTGGTGATGCTATTTATCCTCCGTGCTGTAATACACACACTCGCACCCAAGCCCTTCTCTATTACCAGGCAGTTCTGCCACCTTCTCTTACGTGATCTTTGTATCATTTACAGTTTTTCACATGCCTCGTAATCTTGTTTGCTTGTGAAGTGGCTGCTGGAATCTGGGGGTTCGTTCATAAGGATCAGGTAAGGGTTTGTTATGAAGATTGATTATGTATATGTAGGTAGAACTTTAACTTTACAACACAGCTGAGAGTCCCACGCATAATGGCTAACATGTTTATTGTGGTGTAAGTTTCATAGGTCAAAGACCATTAAGTTTAAAGAGTGACTGTATTTTCCCCTCTCAAAACCCTATGGGTAAGTAGGTTGGGCTGAATGCCAAACCAAACATTTATGAAGATGAGGAGCAGCAGCTACTGCTTTGTATTCATTTATTTGCTTCTCCTTATGTCTAATATAAACAATTCGAAATCACTGCACACTAAACATCTCCCTGCCTTCTGCCAGCCAGTGATGTGAGGCAGCTGTTGAATAGCAGGCCAACGTGCTACGGGGAAGAGGCGGGCTCTCCCACTCTCCCAAAAGCTTCGAACAAACTAAGCCATGCTGTTCAGATTAGAGCATTTTACAGCAAAAACTGGATCCCGAGACAGCAACTGTCTTTAGTGAAACATGGATACTTGGTTGGAGATAATGGCTTTTCCTTTCCTGGGGAGATGGGGCATGTCCTGGGGGAGAAGCTGGTAGGTCACATAAGAACGCATCCCCCACCCCATCCCTTCTTAGGGAAGATATGGCCCATGGGCTCCAGGTTCCCAATCCCTGGGCTACATGGTTTTCCCAAAGTCTTGAAGCTAGTATAGTAGTACTTCTGCCTGTAGGTACACACACTCATATTTCCATCCCATTCTGGTCTCTCGGCAAACAGGTTTTGCATGCTGTTATAGTATATCAAAAACATGTTTGACCCAAGACCTTTGTGGGATAGAAAGCAAGCGCGTGTGCCTTTAATTTTTGTGAACCGCCTAGGGAGCTTCGGCTATTGGGCAGTATAAAACTGCAATAAATAATATATTTTTTTAGCAATGTCAGCCCTGTCATATTTTCTTTTATTATCTGTACATAGTCATAAAACAAATTACCTATGCAACTGCAGACTAGAGCTCACAGAAACTTGGAGATAGTTTTTTTAAAAATAATAATAATAATAATCCTTATGGATAACCATAATGTTGTGGTTAAGTGAGTATTAACATCAGATTCAGAGGTATGGAGAAGTATACGTTTGTAGGTTGGTCTAATGTCTAGACTTGAAAAGAATGATGAAAATAATAGGGGAAGAAGAGCCAGAAAAGTCTGTAAATAAAAGACTGATTTGGTTGCCTCATAAAGTAGATTAACAAATGGCTTTAACTGCACTAAACAAATGTGTTTGCTGGGAGAAAGAAGTAGGCAATGGAATGGGTTATTAAATCAAGAGAAGGTAAGCATTATAGCAATGAATGACTAGAAATAAAGAACATGGAGTTTCTTTTAATTTGTGAGAGCAATTATCTGATGGGAGAGACTACCAGTGAGATGGAGAATTCTCTGTTCCTTGCAATCTTTGCATCAAAGACTGTGTGATGTTTCCCTGAGACGTGTATAGACTCGCACACCCATTACAATCCTGGACTTCTGAGTAGACAGCCTTTTACAATATCACTTTATGTTGTTTTTCTATCGCTTTTTCCATAAGTTTGGGTCACTGATACTATCCATCCAAACATGCCCAGAGATATATACACACGCAAAATAAGTGGTGACAATATTCATCCAGTGAATCACAGGCCTTAGCTAGACCGAAGGTTTATCCCGAGATCGTCCTGGGGTCGTCCCTGCCTGCTCCCGGGATCCCCTGTGTGTCATTTACATGAACACGGATGATCCCGGGACGATCTAGCTAAGGCCACAGGCACGTTGCTTTATCACCCTTTTGACTCTTTGAAGCTGTGGTAAAATTTTAATTCTGAGGTTTTCTAGTAGTGTTGTTCGCTTCTTGGAAGGCAAAGGAAAGGTTCCATTTTTCCTTTTACGTCATCTTTAATTTCCTGCTTCTGTCTGTTTACTCATACCCTTTTTCTCTCACCCAGTCCAAGTTAACTATGCCACTATAGCTGGATGACCATATGCAAAGGAGTACAGGGCTCCTCTATCTTTAAAAGTTGTATGAAAAGAGAATTTCAGCGGGTGTCATTTGTATGCATGCAGCACCTGGTGAAATTCCCTCTTCATCACAACAGTTAAAGCTGCAGGAGCCCTGCCCTCTTTTGTATCTGGTCAAGACATCAGGGCTATTGCTGTGATAAAGAGAGAGTTTCACCAGGTGGTGCATGCACACAAAAGACACCTGCTGAAATTCCTTTTTCTATACAACTGTTAAAGATACGGGAGCCCTGTCCTCCTTTCCATATGGTCACCCTGCCTATAGGGAGGCCAACATGGTGATGTTGTTTCAGTAGGGTTATACTAATTTTCCCTCCAATTTTCATTCATCCCACAATGCCGGGGTGGGGGTGAGGCGTTTCTGACAGTTTTGATTTACACAGAAAAGAGCTGAGCACCGACACCACACAGCCCTGATTCAGGATAAGAATCTGAATGTCACACACCCATTCCTCTGTATCAAATAGCCACTCACTTTCATTAGCACTGGTGTCATCTGAGCCCTTGTGTATGCTGTCCACAGTGGGAGGAAATTCTATTACCGGTGTTTTATCCACTAGTCAGTTCCAGATGGCACTGAAGAAATGGAATAGAGGCATTTTGTAGTTCTTAATGATCTTCCCCCAGGACAAATTATCCCCTTAATAAAAAAGCTTCCCATTCTCACTTTTAAAAATGAAACCTGACGTGCTGTTTCTCAACGTTTCACTTCCCAAGGGGTAGCATAAATTGGAATGGGAAGGGCAAAGTCCTCTGACCATGCTAGCAAACAGCTGGCCCAGACTTCCAGTTATCAAAACTAATTGTGTTTTTGGAGGTATTTTGGCCCAAGTAAGAAAACGGGATGCATTTCTCTAAAAGACTTCCAAGCCACAACCCATTTGCTCTGCTGCATGTCGATGGACTGTTATAAAATTGCTTTGGTGCTGTGGTTTGTAACATTCATGGTGCTTTATTTAGTACTTGGCTTTCTTTTTTTTAATCCACAATGGGAAATTCAGAGGTGCTTCCAGATGGAGGGCTCCTAAGCACTAACAAACCAAAGGCACGGTGTAGCTATTCTGTCGTTTTCTCTATAACAGATTTTTGCTAGTAAGAAAAAAAGACAGTAGCAGCAGCGGGAAAGCTATAAATGGAAGACTATAAGTCATTTGGACACACACGCACGTAAAATTCCATGAATGAGGCAGTGCGATTGCACAGGGAAAAACTTCATCTGGAAGCACCCAATACCTTGATCACTCCTTTGAGCTTCTCTATGTAAGATCCAGGTCATCAAATCAAATGCAAAATGGGAGAAAAATCATGTTCCTACCCTATGCTTCTCCCAATAAGTGCCTTTTTGTTTTTCTTTGTTGTTGTTGTTGAGTTTCCTTCTTCACTTTTCTTATGCTGACTGACTGATTCTAAACAGTCAGCATAAGAAAAAGGAGTCTAAGGAGAGACCTGATAGAGGTGTACAAAATTATGCAGGGTGTGGAGAATGTGGATAGGGAGACATTTTTCTCCCTCTCCCATAATACTAGAACTGAAAGGGGTCATTCCATGAAGCTGATTGGTGGGAGATTCAGGACAGATAAAAGGAAGTACTTCTTCACACAGTGCATAGCTAAACTATGGAATTCACTACCACAAGGTGTAGTGATGGTCATCAAAGTGGATGGTTTTTAAATTCCTGGAGGAGAAGACTCTCAATGGCTACTGGTCATGATGGCTGTGTGCTCCTCCAGTATCAGAAGCAGTAAGCCTGTATACATCAGTTGCTGGGGAACATGGGTGGGAGGTTGCTGTTGCACCGTGTCCTGCTTGTAGGTCCCTGGTCAAATGCTGTTTAGCCACTGTGTGAACAGAGTGCTGGACTAGATGGACCCTTGGTTTGATCCAGCATGGCTCTTCTTATGTTCTTATCTTGAGGTCTGCATATCTTTCTTCTTCTTTGCTTTCTCCTTCTGTCTTATCACAGCTTCTGTAAGTGGTGTGTTTGGGGAGTTGCACTGGAAAAGCAGTGACCTTGGGAGGAATGTGCTTTTTAATACCCTGATTTTTTATCAAAATCTGGTGACGACATGAATAAAACAATTAAAATAAAGTAATGTAATGTTAGTATTAAACAAGTCAACATTTAAAACAGTTCTTAGCCACTTGTAGTCTATCCAAAAAGAAAAGTTTTCCCGACCTTCCTAAAAGGGTTAACTAAAACAATGTGGTATGCTTACAATGGGAGAGAGTCCCACAATAGCAGGGCCCTTTGGCAATACTGACCAACCTTTCACCTTTTTATGGTGATAGTACCCACACACAAAAAATCTCATTGCCAGATCTCAAAATCAGGGAGTTACAAATGGAAAAAGACATTCCCCCATATATCCCAGATCCAGACCTTGGAGAGTTTTCAAGATTAAATGTGGCATCGTGAAATTAGCCTGAAGTTTACCTGCTAACCTGAGGAGAAACAAGTATTGGTATGATGTGCTCCATGTGACTAACCTTGGATACAGGTTGTGCTCCAGAAAATGGCAGTGTTTGGAAGCTTCTAAATGATCTTCATGGGGATCACTACACTAAATGCATTAGAGTAGCTAACTCAAGGGGTTACCAGAATGTGCACAACAGGACCAAGGTCCTTGTTTTCCAGGAAGAGGCGGCTTTAACCATGGTGTTTAAGCCAGAAAGCTGGGCCGGGGTCAGAAAATACCTTAAACCCTGGCTTTAACCACGGTGACTAATGCTTTTTGCCCAGCTTTCTAGCTTAACCACCGTGGTTAAAGCCGTGGTTTAAGGTGTCTTCTGAATGGGGCCAGTAGCTTCTAAACCTAGCTGTTGTACCTGACCACAGTGACCACCTGGGAATCCAGAAATGGCCTGAAACTATTAATCTTTCCTTTACGTGATCCCATACATTCATACATCCATTGCCTCACTGGTTAACTGACCACCTTCTCAATGCATCTCTCTCTTGCCCATACCGCTGCTTCTCCGCTGCAGTGAAGAAGCAGTAGCTGTTCATTTGGAAGCACAAATTGTCCTGGCTCAGTTAAAGATTTGGGCACACATCGGTATCTGTGAAGAGGGAGGCCCTGTGCCTGTTCACGTCCTGTGCTGTTCCCGTCACTGCTAAACACTTCTTGCTGGAGTGTCCATGATATTCAACTATCAAACTCACCAGTTCCCTGCTCTCAACTTGGTCTCAATTCTGGATGATGGTGTCTGATCTACAAGCTTTATTCAGTTTCCTGAGCTCTGTTGGACGGCTCTCTTCTTTTAAAAGACACACACACACACACACACACACACATATATATATGGAACCATCATGATGCTGCTCCATTTTACTTTTACTTTTTATTGTTTCAGTTTATCTTAGCTTTGTTGTTCTAAGTTGATTTTTTTAGAGTTATGCAATATTATATGAGTATTTTTCATTATGATTGTTAATATTTTTGTATGTAAACACTTAAAGATGTTGTTATATTAATACATATTACTATTACTACTAATAGTAACTCACTGATGAAAGAATTATTTGTATTCACATTAAGACTAGTGTGTAATGCAAGACTGCCTACCTGCCACCATGCAGTATATCTCCCTAAGAACTGAACACATTAGGAAGCACATTTGAGGGTTGTTGTTCTTTTGCAACCATATCATTTTCCCTCTCTCTCCCCCCCCCCCCCCACTCCTTTGCAGGTTGCCAGAGATATCAAACAGTTCTATGATCAGGCATTGGACCAAGCAAAGTCAAGCGATGAAAGCAAATCGAGCAAGGCGCGAGCAGTTGTGAAAACTTTCCATGAAACGGTAAGCTCTATGGTGCACTCTTTAGGGAATCAACCTTAACCTTCCACAAACAGGGCTGTTGACAATTTTGTTATTCTTTTGTTTTCAACAAGTGCCAGAAGTACCCATAGAGCATCATGGTGCTCTCCAGATGTTATGGACAACAACTCCCATCAGCCCCAGTCAGCATGGTCAAGGATTATGGGAGCCAAAACTTCTGGAGGACACAGGTTGTCTACCCTTGCCACAGAGCAGGGGTCTCCAGCCTTTAAGAAAACATTTTCAAGTGGAGATACCCAATTATCCCCTGCCAGTTTACTCTGTAGTCCCTCATGTTCAGCTATATGTGTGCTAAGCTTCAAATGGCCCCACCCACAACAGCTATGTCATCCTATACAGCAGGATGTAAACACAAAAAAAGTACAATGCTCCTGATGGTGTAGACAGTTGGTTGCAATTCCATCCATTGCTTACAATAAAAATAAATAAAAATAGATTGGGTAGTGCTAGGGGCCACCTGTCTAGAAACAGTCCAGGATGCAAAAAAAAAAAAAAAAAAGGCAGTGTAGATCCCAAAGAGAGGAAATTGCAATGCCCCCCAGCCCAGGTTTGTCATCTTCAAAATTCTTCCCCAAAGATTATGGGGAAGAGGAACAGGAATGGCAGGAAATGAGATCTGCATAACGAATATATTGTTACTTTCCATTGGACTGCACCAGTGATATAGGTGTGTGATCATTTTATAAGCAAGGGGGAAAAGAAAGCCAACTTTATACCATATAATTACCCCTGCAAAACTTCAGACTTAAGGCACTCTTCCAGTATAAAGTTGCCACCTTCCACCCAGTGCTCAGAACCTTTCAAGACTTCCAGTCCAGGGCTTTCCTCCCTTCTTGAAGGCTCTCTGTTAAAGCACCCTTGCCAACCCATCTCCTGAATTTTCCCTGGATGGTAGGTAACATGAGGAGAGAGAGATATTTGGGCATGAGAATGTACATGTAGGAGGTCTTAGGTGATTCACTGAAAAGATAAAAGTTGAAAACTTTGGAGATGAATGTCTGTAGTCAATTTCTGTGCCTTTTCTCTTCTTGCAGCTAAAATGCTGTGGCTCACGTACTGTGGAAATTGTATTCAACATGGCACTTACCAACAATTTCTGCCCTAGCGAAGCAAACCTACTTTCACTAAATAACGTAAGGAAACATCCACATGGTGTCTTCAATGCATGGGTTTTTCCTCTCCAGCAGGACTTCACCTGATTAAGGTTGTGGGCGAGTGGAATCGTACACCATTTTTGAGCTGTAGTAGCTATGATGTATGAAGGGCCTCTGGCTCCATCCCTTGGATGAGGAAGTTGCTAATGCAAATTCAGAAGTGGTGTTAGGGTTCAGAAGTACCTTATTCTTAAGCGTCTTCAAAATGGTAGTTCCCAGCCAGCTATTTGGCAAGGCACAGTGCTCCATTTTGTATTTGAGATATCATTGCCCAGTGAATTGTTGAGTATGAAGGGTAACTCTTTTAAATTTCTAAGGTGTTTTTTTCCATGGACATATGTGGCAAAACACCTGTTTTGTCGTTGTACTGTGTTTTACTGTGGGACTAACTTAGTCCACCTTTCAAGGGTAAAAATCCTGTTGTTCAAGGGTAAAATACCCTAAAATCCTCCGCTTGGAAAAAGCCTCCATTTGAAACCAATGGACAGCTTTTTGAGTTGCAGCACAGGGGCACAAATTGGCAGAGAGTTTTTTGCAGCTGTGTGTGTATGTGTGAGGTGTGTGTGTGAGAGAGAGAGAGGGGGGGATAGCCCCACCATTGTCACTTTGGCCCCACCCACTTTTGCAGGAAAACAGCCATCTCTAGCATGTGGCACCTGAAAGGCTCTCCATAAAGGGATGCGGGCCTCAAACTGAGAAACCTCTCCTTCTGTGGGATAGGCTCATAATGTCATCATTATTTCCCCAACAAACTAGAATTAGGTTATACTTAATGCTCATGAATGGCTTTTGCCCTGCCATCAGTCTTCCTCATCTCTATACCTATGATGGGGGGGGGGGAGTGTTCTCACCTGCAGGGGGTTTACCTGATACATGCTTATCTATTTTTTACCTCAGGACCTAAACTGTCACCATAAGATTGATGAACTGTTCTCGGGAAAGCTGTACCTGATTGGCATTGCTGCCATTGTGGTGGCTGTGATCATGGTAAGTGTTGGTGGGTGGGACATCTTGTGGCACAGTGTGATGTGGGATACTCCTGAAGGACTGGATGAGGTGCCATCTATACAATAGAGGTGTGGAGTATGCTGATGGACTTCTTGGGGCCTTGCTAGATGAGGCCTTAGCGCGCTTTGAGGCACGGTTTCCCTGCTGTGCGTTCAGATGACGCACAGGGGAATCCGGGCTCAAGGCGCACTGAAGCCTCCCTTAGCGCGCCATAAGCGAAGTCGCTTATGGCACGCCTTTTCCGCAGCCCCGGCCTGAGGCCGGGGCTGCGGAACGTCTAGCAAGGTCCGTGGCTTTTTGCGGCTACTCACTTACTCGCGAGTAGCCGGGAAAAGCCACGGACTGGGCACAGCGCTCATATGAGCGCTGTGCCCATCGGGCCAGGGGGGGATCCTGGGGGGGACATAGGGGGGGAAGGCCGGACCGGCAGGAGAGGGGGATGGCGGAGGGCGACACGGGAGACGGGGAGGGAGGGCAGGGAAAGAGTGGGCAGGGGGCTTACTTAAAAAAAGGGTGGGGGGCTTAAGTAAGAAAAACCCTTACCTTCTCCGGAGTCTTCGGGCTGCACGTGGCCCCTTTAACCCCCCCAAAAAATGGCCGACGCTGCAGGGCTTCCGTAGTCCCTGCACGTCGGCCGTCTAGGAGGCGGGGCGACGCGCGCTAAAGTTAGCGCGCCGTCGCCCCACCTCCGTGCCGGTTTATCCGGCATGGTCTAGCAAGGCCCTTGGTCGGGTGTCTCTTCAGAATTATGGGGAAGGGAGGAAAAAAGGGTGAAAATGGTGCTGTTCCAAGCATTTAGCTTCTATCGGGGTGCAGAGACTAGCAAGTATACACCAAGGAAAGTCTTGGAAACCTTTGAGAGCTAGCGTGGTATAGTGGTTAGAGTGTTGGACTGAGGCTCAGGAGATCCGGGTTCTAGTCTCCACTCGGCCATGAAGCTAACTGGGTGATTTTGGACCAGTCACTGACTCTCAGCCTAACCAACCCCACAATATTGTTGTGAGGATAAAACGGAGAGGAGGAGGGCGACCATGTAAGATTCTTTGGGCTCCTTGCAAGAGAAAAAAAGCTGGGATGTAAATACAATGCTCAAGAAATAAAGAAATATAGGGCAGCTAAAGTAGATCTCCCAACATGTTGAACTGATATGGGGATGCAGAGAAGGAACAGGACTACCCATGTACTACCTCCAACTTTTCCTCATTCACTCCTTGCAAAAAAGGGAGAAGTTGCAGCTAGGCACGGACAAATCATTGGTTTGGCTTTCTCCTGCACTCAGATTTTTAAAATCCCAAGTGCTTTCTGTCCTGAATATGAAGATAATTGTGATTTATTATTTATTTGTAAATTCTTATAAAAACCAAACTGAAGCTAAATTCTCCCTTTTAGCACCGGCCAAATTCAATAGGTACAGCTATTCCCAGAACAGAGAGGGCCATATTGTACCCACCTGCCATATAGTTGTTGGGGCAGCTGTTGGGCTCATATCCTGCTTGTGGGTTTCCTGTGGGCAGGTGGATGCTAGACTAGCTGGACCCTTGGTCTGATCCAGCAGGGCTCTTCTGATGTTCTTAGGAGCCTTTCAGAAAAAGAAGTGGCAACTGTAATGCAGCACTTAGCATGGTTGACAAATCGGTAAATTTCTATATTTCCCACATTTATGATTTTCTAAATGTCAAGTTCTTTCCGTCGCAAATATGAAGACATTTGTGAATTTTGATAAATTCTTATTGAAATGAACTGAAACAAAATTCTCAAACAGCCCTAGCCGCAGCTCCCCCATGCAAGAACTGCCTTCCCCTCTCCTCCTCAACTCCCCAGAGGACTTCCAGAGAGCAAGAGAGGGAAAGGACAGCTTCAAAACATTTATTTATTTATGTATTTATTACATTTTTATACCGCCCAATAGCCGAAGCTCTCTGGGCGGTTCACAAAAATTAAAACCATGATAAAACAACCAACAGGTTAAAAGCACAAATACAAAATACAGTATAAAACATGCACCTAGATCTCACTTTTCTTCAAGTTGGAGCCTGAGCATGTTCCTTCCCTCTCTGTGCTCCCGCAGAAGATGAAGTATCATTTCAATATTCAGGCCCTCCTTTATGGTAGTTCACTTGTTTAAATCCATTTGGATATTATCCATCTGCAGCATTTCATTTCCAGTAGAATTAATTTCCTTGATAATGTGGATGAAATGTATTTATGAGTTGCTGACTTTGCATCATTCACCGTGAGGAAAACTAGAAGTTCAAAGCAATATTGAGCAGCAGCAGCATTTCATTTAAAAGTTGTACGTTTGGGGTTTTACGGTTTGCTACTTAAACCTGCTAAAATTCATACTGGGTTTTAATTCTATATTTTTTTGGACTTGCGACAATGACCAAGAAAACTGTCTGACATTAAAACCCATCTGTGACTTCTGTACCAGAACTAGTTTGTCCTGAAGGTTCTTGCCATGATGGGATTGTCTGCAGTTACTTTGCCTAGAACAGAAGTAGAGAACCCTTTTCTATGGGCTAAATTCAATTTCAGAGATGGTCTCAGAGATTCCCGTGGTGGGTGGGGCCAAAGTTGAAAAGGGGTGGGGCCGGAAACACCAAAAATGCCAGCCTGTTTTAGTTTAAAGCTCTGACTGCCAGTAACTAAGCCTTAGGAGAGGCCTTGCAAACTTTCGGAATGGGGGAAAACTTCACAAAAGCCATCCAACTGGTGGTTTGGAGAAGTGAGCGGGGCCAGAGGAAGGGGCATAGCTTCCTGAGGAGCCCCAGAGGTCCACCTTTGGCCCCTGGGCCTCCCAAATGTAACTTGGAATCTCACTATTTCTGCATTCCCTCTTGGCCTGCAGATCTTTGAAATGATCTTGAGCATGATTTTGTGCTGCGGCATCAGGAACAGCTCCGTCTATTGAGAAGTAGAAGAGCAGGGGTGAAACAATGGTGCCGAAAGGAACCTCAAAGTGCCACTGTCTGACCAGGAGACACTTCCAACAGAAGGCAAAGAAAAAAATATGTATATAAATATTTCAGATATTACCATACAGTACTTATCATTCTTACTTGGAAGTCTTCTTTTTGTTTGTTTAAGCAGGGGGAGGGGGAGGGGGAGGGGGGAGTTTTCTGTATATTTGTGGCGGAGTTAGTTACACATCAGTTTGTGTGGTAAAAAAGCTATCATACCAGTGGTTCCAGGCCTTTATCAGAGATAGCCTTTCTCTCTCCTCTCTCCTTCACCAATGTTCCTGTGCTGCCTGCATGGAATTAAAGAGTGTTTACCCATGCACAGGTACCACCCTTTTTATGAAGAATGTGGACGACCTCCTCCTTGACCTCCTCCTCCTCCTCCTCCTTCTTCTTCTTCTTCTTCTTCCCTTTCCCCAACAGTGATTTTGGGGGTGGGGGAGGTGGGTAAACTGAAGCAGTCTTTTTGACACCTATTCCCAGCATTTCATGTTCTAACATTCTCTGCCTTGGTTTATAAAAGGGGTGGGCAACTTGTGAGTCTCCAGAGGTTTTGGCCTACAACCCCATCAGCTCTAGCCAGCATAGCCAATGGCAAGGAATCATGGGAGTTATGGGCCAAAACATCTGGAGACGGGCCTCAAGTTGCTCAGCCCTGGTTTATAAGGAATCTTGGATTCTTAGTTTAAATCTGTATAAGACTGCAAGAATCTACTGCTGCTTTCAGCCCTGCAAGTTTGTTATTAAACATACACATTTAACAGTATTTCCCACAACACCCACCACCTCTTTCAGTGAGGAGACTTCTTTCATAAATTTGTATAAACCTATTAACATGAAAGTCTGTTATGTCACAACACAGACGTAAGTCGAGGTTAAATCTCTGAATTCCAAAAGTCCTCACAAGATGTTAATTTATAACAGGGAGGACTTTTTAGATGAAAAAAGGACTGACCATGGAATGGTTATGCTTTTTATATTTTACTGCTAAACTGAACTCCCACATGTGTACTTACATGATTAGTTCAGAATGCAAGTACTGTCAGATGGCATTTACTTGGTAAATGCATAGTATTCTAAAGATGCCAAAAAGTATCTGTTGAAGGAAATTGGTTAAATAATGGCTGGACACTTGTTCTCTCTCTCTCTCTCTCTCTCTCTCTCTTTAAAGTAACTTTAATGGAGGCATCTATTCTTGTGCCTTTTTAAAACCTGGAATAATAGAGTTGGATAATAGCCAACTAGATGTCTATGGGTATGTCCCTGCAAATAGAATTTAGAACATGTTCTCCTCTCCAAACACCAGAAGTAGAAGAATAGGATGGAATCCAACATTGCATGATTTGGGGTCTGCTTGCTTGATGGGACTCCATCCTCCTCGCTTCCACTGTGCAGCCCCCCACGCTTCCCAAAAATCTTCTTTGGATCATCCCCCAATCTTGCAGAACATATTTTGATGGTGTATGGGGGACTGCAAGGAGAGTTCCACTGTCAGAAGCAATTCCATCCACAGAATGATAATAGCAGTCCACCAGTAGTGAGAGGACCATGTGCTTTTTAAGCTGAGCCATTTTCCAGTACCCCCACCTGTTTCCTCCATTGACCAAGTTTACATTTTTAGACCATCCTCCATCCCCCCCCAAAACCATCTTGCAATATTGCAACTTGACAAGTTGTTCAGTTTGGGGCAAGAGGCCTTGTTTGTTACCCAGGTTCCACTATTGCCTTCCTTACTATAGAATGAGCATGTTCATTGGGGTTTTAAAAACAACAACACAGGATTAACGAGCAGCGCAGATGTGTCCTATCCTAGTAGTTCAAGTTGCATGTTGTTCAGGCAGAAGTATTTTTAATCTTGGTTTTCCTCTGCTGTGTACTCGCTAACTACGGTGGACTCAATGCCTTTCAGAAGAGTAGGCCAACAGCTTAAACAGAAGTGATACATGCACACAATGTTGCAGATATAACCTTCCAACACTAGTTGGTGTGATTTTAATGCACACTTAGAAAAACTGCACTCCTATGCAGACTTCAGCACTATTCTTCTTTTAAATACAGCAATTGGAGCAACCTAGAAGCTTTGTGTAAATGCAACCGTATGGCATTCAGACGCATCAGAGAACTGAATGAAGAGATTGATCAGGTGGTTCTTCCCCCCCCCCTCACTTTTCCCTTTCTGGCTTGGCTAGCTCCCACTATATAGGAACTCTTTAAAAAGCTACCCCAAATCAAACTCTGCTTATAGTACCCTAAGAAAGCAGTGTCTCAGAGTCTTGCTGGATGTGGTTGATGGAATCAAGAAGACCTCTTTTAGCCTTAGAAATAGCCTTAAAGCAACACTGCCCGAATGTCAAGCTTCGCATGCACTGAAAACAGAAATTGATTCTTCCAACCTACCCACACTTCAAAAGCTTTGGGGTCACATGTTCCAGTATAATAGACTGTATGTACAATCTTTAGGTATCAATTCTGCATGTGCATTTATTTACACACAATGTGTGTGTGCATAGAGGTTACCAACGTACAGAAACGATGTGTGTAACTCACTGCCTTTTGTTGAGTGTCCTTGAGAACTGTATATAAATGCACCACCAAGCATTTTGTGTTTTGTCTTTACTATACTATATGTTTGATATTGTTCCCCATTCAGTTGATGTGTAAGTAGCCAGAGCTCTGTTCTGACAATTCACTAGTCTACCTTCCAAGAACTGAACATTGATTGAGGGAAAAAAGGGTTTGTTTTAGGCAGAGGACACTGTTTCTGTAGATCTCTTGAGCCTCACGCTGCATTGAAGCCTAATACAAGGAGAAAAACAAGCCCTTGAGCCAAATTTTCCAGAGTTTGTCTTATGAGTAAGGCACAAATACACATCGCATGCAAATCTGTGTAACAATGCCTTGTCATACTTTTAATTGAAAGCAGCTTCTGGAGGGTGTTGTTTTAAGGGGAAGGGAAAGGGGAGTGCTTAATAAGGACAAGTAACATCTGGAACTCCATATAAATGGGGAGCAGCAGCTAAGCAGTTTTTAAATAAAAAGACAGTGGAGAAAGGCTTAAACTTATATGTGCACTCTGTGGTGCCTGTTTTTTATTTATTTTAATTTTTCACTTAAAAGCAAACACACACACTTGCATATGTGAAGTCTGTGCCCCAAGAGCTAAGCATTGAGAGCTGAGAAGGGATAATGAATCTCCTCCTATATGGCTCTAGCATTTAAAAGACGAGGGCTTGAGTTAGGAGCAACCAGTTCCTAAAATGAGGTGAAGAGGGGAGGAGAGAATGAAAGATTCATGCAGATTCTTTTGGGTGAAGCAAAAGAACCACAGAATCGTTTTGACTCATTAGATTATCTAGCAGACTATGCAGACTACACAATATTGCATGGCGTGTTAACTTCACAAAGATTTGTGGCAGAGTTGTTGTTCCCCAGAGAACACCAATTGGCCAGGTTGGTCTTTGAGGTGTGAATATGCCCGAAGGCCAGTGTGTCTTGGAAGATATTATGATGGGGACGTCTGTTGTAAGCCAAAGGAGAACCATAGTGTTCCCTTTCTCCAAATTTGGATCCGTGTAAATTAAAACAGGAGTAATTGCAAAGGAGACCTTAGAGGAAAGTCAAACAGAGTTGCTGGCCACATTATGCTGGGAGCATGAGTTTCTTTTATACTGTGGAGCATGCCACAAGCTATATATGTGTGTGTTAACTACTATTTCTTCTCTGCCTTTTTTTTTGTTTTTTGGTCACTTTTTAAATTTTTAATAAACATTTCCTCCTCACGCGTATTGTGTGAAGAAGCTCTATGTTTCTTACAGCCAATAAATCGTAACACCTGAATGCTTCAACCATCACTTCTTCGCAGCACTGGCAAAGCCGACCTTGGGCATAGAGAAAAAATGGGGGCATGGCAAAGAAGATAAGGGAACAGTGGAATGTCTGTTGGCCAGTTGAGTTCAGAGAAAAGCCATGAGGAAACTCCCTTGGTTCCAAAACAAATGGAGCTTTATTTAGGGTGGGGATAAAACTAGGTTCTGAAATGCAACACAGACTGTCCAAAAAGATTGAGTGTTTCCAACTAGGCTAATGAGATGGGTAGTCATCAATCCTGAGGGTTTGCTACCGTTGCCCATAATAATAAATAATAATAATAAATTTATTTCTTGCCTGCCTCTCCATCCTGATCGAGGCGGGGAACAACATCACGATAAAACCCATCACAACTACAGGTGGCAGGAATCTAATGTCCAAGAGTTAAGAATGTACACAGGGACCCATGATCCTTGCCTCTGTCTCATATTGGTTACAACAAAGAGTATGGCCTTGCTAAGAAAGGGGAACAAAGGATAGACTGGGGAAAGTGATATGTTTTTGCCACTTCCCCCACACTCTCTCTTCTCACTCGCCTTGGCTGTGCTTATGCCCAGAAATCATGTCCACTTGCTGTTGTCTTGCTTGTTTATCTGAATGTTAAAGGAATCTGTCAAAATAACTTTTTTTTAAATGATATATGAAAACAATTAAAACAACCAAAAAAGCTAGTGGTGTACTGTCAGATTTATTCTTTCCCTAACACCATGGAATGACTGTGCTGACTCTAGCTTTCTGGATAAAGTCCAGCTTTGGTGAACTCTGCTTCCTTAATACTTCCTTTGGGGGCTTTTGTTGTTGTTTGTTTCTTTTCCTGTTTAAAAGCAATAGTCAGCCACTTCCTGTTCTATATATGAAAATATGTTGGTGTTTAAAAAGCAGCTATGCTTCATCCTGGTATTGTGTAACATGACTGCCATATCTCATCTGTGTCATTCAAGAGGTCTTCTCAAGAGCAAAACTAATGGAGATCACATAAAGGGAGTGGTGATAAAGATCTGGGGAAGTGGGAACAATTACTAGGAGCTACAAAGCAATGAAGATTCATTTGGTGCTCAGCTTGAAAAGTCTGAGTAACTAAGAATTTAGGGATCTGAAATATTTCTCCAGCGACTTGTAACGGTGATAGCTGTAGACAT
The DNA here is from genome assembly GCF_023053635.1 of Elgaria multicarinata webbii. Classification (NCBI taxonomy): domain Eukaryota; kingdom Metazoa; phylum Chordata; class Lepidosauria; order Squamata; family Anguidae; genus Elgaria; species Elgaria multicarinata. The sequence continues at coordinate 90,630,035 of NC_086172.1, forward strand.
TTTATAATTCTACAACCCTGCTTGTATTTTATAGTGGCAGTATAAAGGGGAGGGTGGGCAGGGACTCCTACCTTGTTCAGCTCTTAATTTTTGTAGTCCACATGCAGCCAGCCAGTGGGCCAGATGTGTCCCTCACTCAAACCCTTTTGTGCAGCCTGCCACTGGTGCTCAAAATGCTCCTGCCCCGACTGACAATTTACTACCAAAACTGCGACCGATATTGCTGCTGCCACCACTAATATTGCTGCTGCCACCACTAATATTGCTGCTGCCAATCAAGCTACTGAGAGTGGCAGGATAGCTTCTGCTATTGCTGGGGCCTTCTTCACTGTTGCCCTCTTGAGTGCGGAAGCTAGAGCGTTTTCTAGTGGATGCTCTAGCAAACCGTGGCAGAGAGCTCTATGGTCATGCCACTCAGCTGCTGCAGCTGTTGCTGTGGTGATTGACAGGTGCTGTAAATGAGAAAAGAACTAAAAGTTTTAAAGGGAAGGGTGACTGAAGAAAAAGGAAATGTGGGGAAAGTGGGGGGAAAGTTTTAAAGTGCCTCTCTTTAATCGGGTGGAGGTAAGTTGTCAAGAGGGGAAAAGGTGCTTTTTATTCTGGTTGCTGTTTTTGCATTACAGCTGGAGAAATTCAAGACAGACAAAAATGAGTTCAGATTTCTAAGAATCTGACCTCCGGACCACCCCACCCCAGGCTACTCAGAGTCCACCGACATCCTGATTTTCATTTCTATTCTACTTTCCAGAAATTTACACAAATGCATTCGGAGGAATTTAAGCATGTTTTTGTTGAGACATGCCATGCTGGAAGATATATGCAGGGGAAAGTCGAATGGAATGGGGGACAATACACTAATTATGTACTAATGTAAATTGCTGCAAACTTTCTTAAATCTGTCTGTGAATAGATGCCGGAACAAACAACACAGTCCTGAAAATACAAGCAGGATGGATTTCACAAAATCCGGACATCCTAATTGCAGGTCAAAAGATGAATCACCCCATTTTGGCTCTGGACCTGACCCCTTTCAATACGTGGCCTTGAAGCACCGAACGCAGCCCTCAGCAGGAAAAAAAACTTTCGCCCCCTGGTGTAGTCCTTGGCAAAGGACACATTTCAAGCGTTCAAAACACTCAAGTCAGAGCCTCCTCTCTGCCTTCGCCTCACCTCCTTACCATCCAGCCAGTTCAGTGCTGGGTACAGAGAGGCCATTTAAAAAAGAAGACTGAAATAATTTTAAGCAGCTGTGTGGTTTTTTTGTGGTTTTTTCCGGGGAGGGGGGTATATTTAGTTCTGCCCTTCCTGCCAAACAACTGATCAGAGGAGATTTTAACCTGGGGGGTTCCAGACATTTATTTTAAAGCTGCTTCACTGAAGAGCAGAAAATCTATGCGAACCCACACTAGCCCTGTATGAATAGACATAGTGTAAAAGGTAGAAATTGCCATGGTGTGTAGTGTTACATGGACAAGAATGAAGCTTTGTGGCTTGAAGTGGAAGGGCAGGCAGGTGAACCGGAAAGATGGGGTCACACACTGTCGCCAAGAATGTGGTTTTTGACATCTCCATGGCAGATATGATCGGATCATCATCTCACAGCTGAGAAGTTTAGGCTTGGTTTGGGTTGGACATCTCTGGAATAAATAAGGCTGCAAAATCCCATGCTCATTTACTAGGCAGTAAGCCCCATTGAAAAACTCAGTTTCTGAATTAGTTTCTGAGACACCCACATAGGATTGTGCTTTAAGTGAGCAAATAGTGTCAATACTAGAGAAAAAGGCTAGCATGAAAGTGCCCAAAGGCCTTGCAGAGTAAAATAAAGAATAACATATAGGGGTGAGTGAGATGACTCCTCTAATGATAAAATGAATGCGGGTGACAAAGCCAATTCAGAAAACTTGGGGACCCATTCCGGGGTACTCTCTCAGAGAGGTATAAGAAATGCTTTCTCATATACCATAATACAAAATTGAACCCAGACTAAGGCATTCCTGTGTGCTAATACAATGCTCTCTTACTCTCATCCTATTCTGCTCCCCTCTCCCAAAATCTTCTGCAATACATTATTCTGTGCTTTATGAAGTTAGGTGAACACTATTGTCTAATTTTCTCTACCCTGGAACTTGGATGTTGCTCTTCTTTCTCCCAGTAAAACAACAGATTCCATGTTCTGAGTTATTGGAATTTTTCCAAGCAGCTCTGGGCTCATTTCCCTCCCTCCCTCTCCCCCCCTCTCTTCCATACTCTGCTACTCCCTCTCCTTAAGCTATAGCAAAGAGCCCCATTTGACTCAGGTCACATTCTGTAGAAAGCTAAACCAGCCTATATTCCAGGGGTAGTGAGACAAATTCCAATTTGAGAAGGCTCTCGGAGGGTGTGTTCCAGCAGTGGGTGAGGCTAAGGGCATGAGGTAAGGCCAAGGGCAGATGTAATTCTTACCAATTTGGACATTTCCCCACCAATCATATAAAACAGCTCAGTTCTATGCATCTCTACTTCGCCCCAGTACAGTAGCTTTTATGCCTGCAAAATCACTGCTCAATTCTATGCAGAGGGCAGTATCCATCACTGCTGCTCTGCTAACGCTATTAACATATTGCTAGCTTAAGCGACCAAGCTGGCATGACAAGTTTTCTGGGAAAACCCATCGCACCAGCTTATGTTTATTGGCATACTAGTAGAAGTTGCTTACACTAGTGGTGTAACAATAACGTAATCAGACAGGCAATGGGACTGTTAAGACAATACACTAAGCCATGGTTAGGCTGCTAGTTCATGAGCGTGTTTAAACCGTGGTTATGTAGCCACCATGGTTAGGAATGGTTCATAATGCATGCTAAGTCATGGTTGACATGACACACTAAGCCATCATGTTTAGCTCAAAATCCTTAACCACTGTGGCTGGCTTAGTGTGTCGTTTGAACAGGGAGACTTTCAGATACTGCCCAGGGTATTTATTTTTGATCACTGATGGAAGGTAAAAGCAGAAGAAGCTTTGCCCCAGATGGGGAACTCCAGGAGCTACATCCAGCTGGAGGTTTGCCATTCCTGCCATATTGGATAGGAGGGGTTTTGGCTAGCCTAGTGCATCTGAAGTTTTGGTGCGCTAGCCAAATAAGTGATCATCTGCTACTCTTGTTTTGAGCATTTTCCCTCAGCATCGTTCAGCACTCTGTTTTGATTTGCCTCACCTATTTCAACACAGTGGTTGGAGAAAAGTGCTTTACCATCTGTTCTTCCCACAACTCGCTTTTTATTTTATTTTTTTCATTTGTGTATGCAGCCCATACCAAAAAGTCCCAGACACTCTCACTTCTGCTTCTAAAAACACAGCCTACCCCTCTAACTCTGTGCTGCGTGTCAAGCTTCATTTCCCAGAACAGGATGTCCCTATGAGCTCTGGATCAGCAAACGCGTGCTCAATGCAAAGAGGACCAAAATGATCAGCACTTTACAGTAAAAGATGACCACGCTGCAGCAGCATGACTAATTTTCTATGTGGCTTCAAATATTTGTATTATCAGAACTTCAGATGAAAAGCGGTGCAAAGTTTCCAGGGGAAACCCCTATGTGTGTTAGAGGTTTGTGACCACATTACTTCCGTATGGTAGGAACCAGTGGCGGCTCGTGGCTCCAATTTCGTTGGAGCTCTAAATCCATTCTAACCCAGAACCAGCCAGAACTCTATAGGAGCAATCCAAGTGATGAAACTATTTTGGGGACAGGGTTTATCACCTTGGATAGCTCCTTTAGAATTCTGGCAGGTTCTGAATGAAACCCAGAATGGATTCACAACTCCACTGAAATCATAGCCCCAAAGCCTCTACTGGTAGGAACTCTATCTAGCTGGGGATTATAGGAGAAATGACTCTCATCCATCAAGCCCAACGTTTATGGACTTCAAAGTATTTTTATTTGTGAAGTCCTTGTTTCCTGACACTGCTGCTCCATTAATTTCTAATTTATGGTAACACCTCACTTGTGAATTGCCAAAAAGAGGACAAAACAGGCCAATGATCTGCATAAAATGTGCATGTGCTACTTTATCTGCCTAGATGCAAATTTAGAACTAATTATAATTTAAATGGAAATGCAGTACATCTCACCAAAGTATCAAAGACTGACCTGTGTACGTACCTGTTTAGCCTGCTGCTCAAGTGCTAACGGTGGATGAGCAACCAATCTTATGGTTCTTTTTCATTAAACAGGAATTGCTCAGCCCTTCAAACACAGGATTGTCCTCTGTTAAAAAGACACCTGGCCACCCTATCTCACACAGTAGAAAGACTTGAGTGGGCATATTAACTGGATTGTAGACACAGGAAATCCTTCAGTATTTCTATTTCAAATCTCCCTTTTCACACCAAAATTAAGTTTTTCATTCTAACCTTGCTTGCTATTGTTGCTGAACGTTTTGAAAAAGAGCTCTCTTGACATAAATTACTGTAATTAGCAGTCCTCTAGAAGGCATATAGATTTAAACTGATGATGCAAATGAAAGAACAGCAGTTTATATTACAGAGGGCACACAGTGAAGGACATCCTTTTTTTGTTTAAAAGAAAGACTGTCAAGTCCTTGACATCACAATTAACCTTGAACACACGCAATCTTAGGAGGCCCTCTTGATTTCCTTTGGGCTACAGTGCTCATGTCAAAGACATCCAAGAGAAGTTTGCTAGGGATATAAAATGGTATTTCCAGTGTTTTTAAAAGGGGGCACAGCAGAATGCCCCCACCCTTCCAATTCCTTGAAGATTTATTATTATTATTATTATTATTATTATTTATTTATTTATTTATATAGCGCCATCAATGTACATGGTGCTGTACAGAGTAAAACAATAAAATAGCAAGACCCTGCCGCATAGGCTTACATTCTAATATTTACATTAGGCTTACATTCTAGATTTGCATCAGAATATAGGGTCGAACCAGGTCCCCACCTGGGACTGGACCCTTACAAAGGCCTTTAAAAGAGAGTGCCCTGTGTGCAGCAGAAGAAGTGAACTGTCATCATCACTACCATTTAAAAAGGCTAGTTTACTGTTTGAATGATTTTATGACAGTTTATTACTTATTATCCAGTCAGGCTATGCGCATACAGAAACATAATAAAATACTCCTCACACCAGAGGTAATACCAAAATACAAAGTGTTAATAAAATGGCTAACAAGAGCAGGTTAAAACATCTTGTGATCCTGGACAATATTTGCTGACTTATTATATCAATAATTTTAGTCTTTTATGGCTGCCAGTGACTTTTGTTTCTCCAGAGCCCATTTGACAAACTGGGTAGTCCTATATGACGTGAAATAGTCTGTACCAGCCAGTAATGTTAGAGTTATGCTTGCAGAGGAGATATAATTGAACCCAACAATTAAGGGCTGAAGATATTGATTCCTCAGCTCTGCGTACAATGGGCATTCTGCTAGGAAGTGTACCATGTCCTCTGCCTTAAGACAGCCAGCTGGCCAATCTGCTTTTACACTGTGGTAGGACTTATAGCATCAGCTGGAGCCATGCCTATATGACTCTACTTTGCCCACTGTTCCCCCGCCCCCGTCCTGCCACCCAAACCCCATAGCATTGCTGCTGCGAAGCAGAAGAGCTACACAGCGGGAGTAAACACGGGAAAAATTGCAGTGCTGTTATCAGATGGCACGAATGGGGAGCAAATATTGAGGGACCCAGGAAACTGCAAAAAAAAGTCTTTTTCTAATGGTAACTCTGCGCAGCTTTGAGAGCTTGTAGCAGTGCGGCATATATCTTACCTGCCATTACTTTTGTTTCCTGACTTTTCCATTGCCATGGCGGCCATTACGAGTCTTGCTGAGCCCACGGCCCTGCATTCCCACCCACCCCCGCACTGAGATCTGCCCCTAGATCTGCCCACTTCTTTTTTTTAGATCTTAAAAACTTTATTTCAAAATAAGATAAAGTTACATTAATGACATTACAAGTATGGTGGTTGTTTCTTCATGATGAAAATACATACTTACAAGAGTATTTCAGGCTGAGCAGTTACATTGTCTGTATTGTATGAATACATTACCAATTCTAATTACAATCAATATGTCCACTTTCTAAACCTCAACTGAAGCCACCGCTGACAGATGGAGAAACAACTGTGGTGATATTGGAGCAATTGAAAAGTCACAGCAAATGGACACTTCGAAAAAACGCAACTTCAAGGGAAAAGCCTGCTGTGGCTGAAAGTTGGCAGCTGCGTCATATATTATTATTATTATTATTATTATTATTATTATTATTATTATTATATTTATTTGTATCCCGCCTTTTGCCCAATGCTGGGCCTCAAGGCGGCCTTACAAAGTTTAAAATATACATGGGGGGGGGGGAGGGAAACAAAACCATAAACAATTAAAAAATACACAACAAAATTATAAAACATTAACATAGATGGAGGGCTGGATTATTCTCCAAAGGCCTGCTTGAACAAAAAAGTTTTAGCCTGCTTCCGAAAGCCCATCAAGGAGGGGGCCAGCCTAGCTTCCCCAGGAAGAGAGTTCCAGAGCACCGGAGCAGCCAACGAGAAGGCCCTATCCCATGTTCCCACCAAGCGTGCCTGTGAAGAAGGTGGGACTAAAAGAAGGGCCTCTCCAGAAGATCTCAAAGTACGGGCAGGCTCATAGGGGAGAATACGTTCTTTCAAATAACCTGGACCCGAACCATATAGAGCTTTATAGGTCATAACCAGCACTTTGAATTGTGCCCGGAAACAGACTGGAAGCCAGTGGAGCTGTTTTAACAGGGGAGTTGTCTGCTCCCTGTAACCAGCCCCGGTCAACAATCTGGCTGCAGCTCTTTGAACCAGCTGGAGTTTCCGAACACTCTTCAAAGGCAGCCCCACGTAGAGCGCGTTACAGTAATCCAATCGGGATGTAACTAAGGCATGTGTCACCGTGGCCAGGTCCGACATCTCTAGGAACGGGCGCAGCTGGCGCACTAGCTTTAACTGTGCAAATGAACTCCTGGCCACCGCCGAAACCTGGGCATCCAGGCTCAGGGCTGAATCCAGAAGTACACCCAAGCTGCGGACCTGTGTCTTCAGGGGGAGTGTAACCCCATCCAACACAAGCTGAATCCCTATTCCCTGATCTGCCTTTCGACTGACCAGGAGCACCTCTGTCTTATCTGGATTGAGCTTCAATTTGTTCGCCCTCATCCAATCCATTACTGCCAACAAACAGCGGTTTAGCACAGAAACTGCTTCCTTGGAATTGGGTGGAAAGGAGTAGTAGAGTTGGGTGTCATCATCGTACTGGTGGCACCGCACCCCACAACTCCGGATAACCTCTCCCAACGGTTTCATGTATATGTTAAATAGCATGGGGGACAAAACAGAGCCCTGAGGGACTCCACAGGCCAATGGCCAAGGAGTCGAACAGGAGTCCCCCAGTACCACCTTCTGGGTCCGTCCATCCAGGAAGGAATGGAGCCACTGTAAAACAGTGCCTCCAAGACCCATCCCAGCAATGCGGCCCAGAAGGATACCATGGTCGATGGTATCGAACGCCGCTGAGAGGTCCAGCAGAACCAGCAGGGACACATTCCCCCTGTCCAGTTCCCGGTGAAGATCATCCACCAAGGCGACCAAAGCTGTTTCTGTCCCATAACCAGGCCTGAAGCCAGATTGAAATGGATCTAGATAATCCGTCTCATCCAGGAATCTCTGGAGTTGGGAGGCCACCACACGCTCCAATACCTTGCCCAAAAATGGGATGTTGGAGACTGGCCGGTAGTTATCCAGTACAGTGGGGGCCAAGGAGGGCTTTTTCAGTGTGGGTCTTACCACTGCCTCCTTCAAACAGGCTGGGACCCTTCCTTGGCGAAGGGAGGCATTGACCACTCCGCTTACCCACTCAGCCAGTCCCCCTCTGGCAGCTTTTATAAGCCAGGAAGGGCAAGGATCTAGTATACACGTGGTGGCTCTCACCAATCCAAGGACCCTGTCCACATCATCAGACTGTGCAAATTGAAAGGTATCCAATAATGCTGGACAAGCAGGTGCCAAAGTTACATCCACTGGATCTGCATCAACAATAGCATCCAAGTCAGAGCGGATCCGAGCGATTTTGTTTGCAAAGTGCTGGGCAAATTGGTCAAATATAAAAGACAGGGAACAACTACACAGCCACGAAAAGGTATTTAGAGCGTGTAAACAAGCCCTTAGTCTACCATTAATATCCCCATATAATAGCCTTATCCAATCCAGTTCCTTCCAGACAAGTTGTATTGCAACCCCCTATTACAGATTTGGCCTTTGCAGGTTGTTCTTAATCTACAATTCTAGTATACAGGAAGTCTTTGGCTGCCAGTTAACTATCTATTGATGATCAATACATTTTAAACAAAGCATACACCAAAAATTGTTTTAAGTGGATTCAATTTTGGTTTTGTACTAACAAGAATTTGTAAAGAAAAATCATTTTGATCTGTTCTTATTTGAAATATACTTGTAATAATTAAGACATAATTTGCATAAAATGGCATAAAAACATTTATGTTGGTAAACAGAGCTTTGTTAAAGATTCTTAGATCTTAATACTTTAATCGGGAATAACATTTCTTAAACATTTCTTGGTAGGTAATAACTAATATTACCTACTGTCCCATAAATGAGGACTCACAGTCTTAATTATTTCATTGCCATTAAACATTCTTTAAAAATGTGAACATACATAAAAGGCTTGTAAATGCACCTTTCAGGTTAGATAAAATCAATTTTGATTATACATTTGCGAAGATAACTCCTTACTCATAACTTGCCAATCAAACTTAAGTCTATACATTTTCCTAGGCATTTGTATATTAAGCTTTTTGATGTGCAGACCTTACACAATATTTTTTTGCTTATTAATTGATAAGCAAAAAATTAAGTACATTTTTGACCTGGAATAATACAGTCTCAAACCAGTTCATTATTCAAATAACTTTTTGGCCCAAGTGACAGAGCTTTAACTCCACATTTTCTCTTTGGAAACCATCTAGGTCATTTTGACCATTATTTTTTATGCCAGTTACCCAGCATTCATTGTGAAGCTGCATTTTCCCTTTAATGCAATTATCCCTTTTTACTTACATTTTAAAATTCTTAATTATTCATCATTAACATTTGGTATATGCATTTCATAATAAGACAATCTTATATTGTTTTAAAGAGGCGGTTAATACTTTTCTCAATCTTCCCAACAACTCCAATAAAATCAGCTATTTCTTAAAAAATCCAGGACATCCAATCATCCACAGCTGGCCACATGGCTGAGGAAGACTGCCATATTGTTACAATTATCATGTGTTATGATCTCCACAATTCAGGTGGCGCTAGGCATGATAGTGACTTAGGAGTTCATCAGACCAGCATTTTATCGCACGCACACCACTGCTGCCCACATGCACCTCCCGCTCCTTCTTCCTTTGCAAAATAGACCCCTTTTAATCAGACTTTTTAAAAATGGAATGTGCTGTGATCGCCTGCCTTGTGCAGGAAAAGGGGCATGATAAAAATGGCCTCTGAATGGGCCACATGGTCTTTGTTTGCTTCCTCTTTCCCCTCCCGGAAGAAAGAGGAAGTAATGAGGGACAAAAGTGGGGGCGGAGAAGCGACAGTGAGGAAATGGACTTTCCTCTTGTGTGATGATGCTAGAGCTCCTCTCTCGTAGGCATACAGCTTTAAAGACTGACTCAGCACTACAGATGCAGGTTTCTCCTCTTCAACCTACAATGTACGCGCAAGTTACACCAAGATGCAGTAGAACAAGGACTCAGAATACGGATTCAGGTATTTCAAATGAATTCACTTCACTACCAATGTCCATCTTCTGACGTCTAAAATCATCGTTCTTGTTGGGTTTGGGGTTTCCAGGAAAATATATCCCACACGAAACAAAACAAAAGGAAATCTAGATCAGCTGCCACTTTATCACTTTCAACCCCCACCAATGTTCACTTGTAAGCAAACGCGTTGCGCTCTTACCACGTTGCTGGGGATCCCAAGTGGTGCCAGGCGCCAAGCGCAAGTGTTACTCTTGTTTTTCTATCTCTGTGATGACGACACGCACTTCACGCCGGATCCCCGATGTGGAGATGATAACAATCATTGCGGCTCCCAGAACGCATCGGGACAAGAAGTCGAAGGAGAGGGTTCGAGTTATCTGCGAGATGCCTTCTGGGATATGTCGTTTTAGCGGCTCCAAGTTAGCGTAAGGTCCTATCGCGTCCTGCGCACAGAAAAAACTTCATGTCCCAGCGTGCGCCGGAAGAATGGCATGGAAGACGGTAGGCCGCGGCAGGAATCGAGTGCAGTAGTCGGGGGCAGACAGATGTGAGTCGGAGTGGTGTGCGGGGGCTCCCGAAGACGTCGAGGTGCCGGCCGTGTCGGAGGTAAGGAGGTGGATGTAATGTCGTGGGTACGGCGGGCTGTGGCCCCAGTTGGTGATGCGGATTCCGCGGGGAGGGCGGCACGTTATCGCCATGTGTGACAGGGAGAAGCGCAGGTTAGCAGGAGAGGGAGAGAAGGATTGCCTCGCTGTATCGGGCCGAAGGTCCGCCTGCTTGTGTCCCAAACCGGCCAGCCAGAGGCGCCAGGAAAGCCCGCGATCGGGCATGAAGGCGATAGCTCCCCTCGGCCCCGGCCTCTGGAGTTGGAGCCGTGGCCCCGCGGCTCATGGCTCTGGGTCGCCCTCCCGCCCCGAGTTTGTCTCATCCTGTCTTCAGGAAGCAAGTCAGAGTCGGATCCACGCAATCAAGACTAGATCCTATTAAATTTACATGCTTTCTACAGGCAGGATCCCCCAAATGACAGATCGCATCTGCCCTTCGCGAACTGAACTATAAAAATCACGTAGCCGGTGTTCGTTTTGGCACCACCATCTTTTAAAGCCATCTAAACCAGAGGCCTTTACCATAAGCAAATTGTGCAGTGTGTGTATAAGTGCATTCTTTTGTCCTCCCTGAATTTATGGCCACAGTCGCATTGTGTCAATAAGTAGAGAAAAAAATATTTCAGTTGACTCTTTCCTTGGTTATTGCCCGGAGAGTAAAGACACAGCGGCCTGTGCTTGTCTTGGTTTTAAATCACAGTCTTCAGTTAGGGGCAGCAACTCGGTACAAAGGGTAGCTTCTCTCCTCCTGACAACATCAATAACCAAATAATACTTTTCATTTATATTGCACTCTAAAGCATTACGACGCTTATGAGGTTTCTCATAGCTTCCTCCTGCTCACATAATACCTGTCAGTTAACAGAGCTTTAATTGGCTTTTAACTGAAAGTGACAAGGGTTTACTCATGCTTAGGCCAGGCTAATTGCTATATTTGGGATCAGAAAACTATTCCACACATGCACTCATGTTATTTAGAGACTTGTGGGGGATTGTATTTCCAATAACAAGTGAGAGGAGACACGGTAGCACTCTTCAAGTACTTGAAAGGTTGTCGCACAGAGGAGGGCCAGGATCTCTCCTTGATTATCCCAGAGTGCAGGACACGGAATAATGGACTCAAGTTACAGGAAGCCAGAGTCCAGCTGGACATCAGGAAAAACGTCCTGACTGTTAGAGCAGTACGACAATGGAACCTGTTACCTAGGGAGGTCATGGGCTCTCCCACACTAGAGGCATTCAAGAGGCAGCTGGACAGCCATCTGTCAGGGATGCTTTGAGGTGGATTCCTGCATTGAGCAGGGGGCTGGACTCGATGGCCTTATAGGCCCCTTCCATCTTTACTATTCTATGATTCTATGACTCTCTTGACAGACTTACCTGAAGCATTTTGCTCTGCCAGATAACTTTCTGCAGAATTCTACCCTTTGCTTGTTTTCTTCATGTGGGTTGATGCCTGTGTGGTAGAGGGAATAGATGGTGCATGGAGGGGCTTGCTTTTGGACAGTGAATCCAAGCCAATGGTCTCTATAATTTTTGTACTGGGGGACAAACGAGTGTTTTCCAGTACTTTTTTTTTTTAGTAACTGCTTTGTGGAGGTCTTTATGGAATTAGGTTGTATAAAAGAGGCCAGCAAGTAGTAGTCTCCCTCCTCCCTCCCCCAACCCCCCTCCCAGCAATGGCTAGTAATGCTTTTGACAAGTTACGAAAATGTTACTTGAAGAAAAATTTAGCTGTGGAGTCCCATTATATATTTAAGCCCCAACACACAAATGTCAGCTTCATATCTGAGTCACGTATGAGACAATGGCAAAAATGAGGACTTGAATTGCTGCAAGGGTATGAACTAGAGGGGGGGAAAGTAATGTGCTCTTTGGCTTTCCCACAGTTGAGATAACAGAAATCAAGACTAGTATGGAAGATTCTGATGGGGACCTTTCCAATCAGAGAGAAGCCATCCTGTCTGAATCATATCCTAATCAGATCACTACAAAGAATCTGTGAGTCTTCTCTTTCTGTAAACTTTTTTTTTCTTCATTTTTCTATTTATTACCAGTGAGGAGCACCTACAGCCCCACTTTAAAAAACCAGAACTCACATAATGTAGGTATATTTTTGGGCCTTTAGATTTTGCCTACATGTTTTATGTTAATGCCTGAAATGCAAAGCTATTAAATTAATATTTGGTTCTGTTCTTCCCATTCCCCTCAAATGTTTTTTTCTATAACTAGGGAAATTAATTGGATTGCTTTCCTAAACATTTGCCTAGGCGCCTGCTCACACAACATGACTTCCCCTTGCTCCCTTTCCCCCTGCAGCCCACAGCACCCCTAAATCTGCTCTGAAGGGCCAGCCTTCCAGAGCAGGTTTGGGCTGGGCCTGCAGTCGGCAGGAGGAAACTCTTCTGCCAGGAGTTCCCATTCTACTCAGCACTGGATCCAACCCTCTGTTTAGAAAGTGAATGTTTAAATATTCATGCAAGCTGTGTAAATGGCACACCAAAGTCCTGTGCAATGGGTACATAGATATCTGATCAAAATGTGCAAAGATTCTGTTTTCCAATTTTAAAAGGATTACTTGTAGAGGTTGTTAGGTCAAGGCTAGAGGTGACAAAAACTGAAATGGCAAGTACTGTTGATGCACTAGAAAACTGCTACTCCACACTTATTTATTTATATATTTGCGCTGATGATATGTCCAACCTCTTACTGCCAGGGTACAAGATCTGAGAACCTTGGTGGCTTTAACTGACCCAGAGGATGGAATACTGGTTCAAACTCCAGATGGTGAGTGGCTAGTAGATTTTTCCATGCCTGTTTACTGTCACCATAAAGTAGGATCTGGTACAGCTTCCATCCAGTACAATTTTTCCCTGTTAGGCTAGAGGCTAAGAAAATCAGTTTTATAGGACCACTGAACAGGCATAGCCACCTGAGTGGATGAAATGGCCTTTGGATTTGAGAGGTGGTGCATGATAAAACTGGGATGAGGCTCTCCCAACCATCTTAGTGTTTGGCCACACAAAGGTACCACAGAAATTCTGTGAATTTTGAGTCCTCAAATGCCTTGTCATTTTTGTAAGTCATTTTAGGGAAGTGTAAATACAAAAAATAGTTCATGCCATGTTTCAGAGTTGGACACAATGCTGCCAAGTAATAAAGACACCTCGTCAATGCAGATGGTTATAAAAAGAAACAATTGCAATACAAATGCAAAAGAAGGGACACATCTTTTACAAAAGGTGAGGCGTAAGGCCACTGACATCTACTAAAGACGGTTTTATTTTTCAAATGAGAGGCAAAATCCTATGACTATTCAGGAGCAGGGGAGATTTACCACTACTAGATTTCAAATTGTATGTTACATATTTGGTTAATTTGTCAGTATTAATCTGTTCACAGTTCTTGGCAGAAGTGTACTGACAGCCTAAATACAATCTCTACAAAATTCTCACTTAAAATGAACTTATGTTCTGAAAATCTATGCCCAAACCTAGAAGTGTGGAAATTGCTCAGCTGACAGGTCTTCCAAAAGTGTTTTTTTACCTGATTGTGCTTTGCAGCAGAGGATGTGCTGGTGGATTTAATTAAACAAGGAATGACAAACTGGTCCATAAAATCTGCACTGTCTAGGACTACAGTTTTATTTTGAAAAATGTAAAGAATATCACATTACAAGAAGGTGGATGAAATCATATAGCGGGCAGTACTTGGCACCTGGCAGTGTCAGAATAGTTTATAAAAACAAAAATGACTGCAGAGCTGTTAATTGAGCATATGTCTGGGTTGGGACTTCCATGCTAATTTTCTCTCTCTCCTTTTTGTGACTTGGAGTTTTCCGTTTTGAAGTCTCTTGATGTGAATGAAGGACCGGTTCTCATGTGAAAGTTCCCTTTCACAGCTGAATTTATTTAATTGTTCTTTTTTTTATTCTAGGCTTTAAACTCCCCAGAGAGCTGGAAAACATAATTGGCTGTAGTAGGGCCTAAGCCAAGTTAGCAAAACCAAGTAACTACCCCAAGATGGGAGACGAAGGTGCAGGTGAACCCTTTGTGGGTATAGTGGCTGGCGGGGCCACCGACTATGAGGGCGTTCTTCCCTCAGACACAATTTCTCTGAGTGATTCCGATTCCGATGACTTTGGGTTTCCAGGTGATGCTGAAGTCGATACAATATCTCCTGAGGAACCCCTTTCCTCAGATGATGTGGTCAGTGGATCAGGTGAAAGTGGCGACCCTCTGCGCAGCAACAGAAAATCACAGGTCCAGCCGTTCCACCTGAAAGGCATGAGCTCCAGCTTTTCACAACGCAGCCAGAGCATTTTTGACTGTCTGGAAGGGGCAGCCAAACAGGCAGTGCCCTCAATGGCTGAAGATAAGGTAATCGACGGAAGGTTTAAGCGCCCTCTGCCTCCTCCCAGCATTTCAAACAAGGTACCTGCAGAAAGCCTGGGAAGACAAAGTAGGCCGCCTCCATCACATAAAAGCTCCCCTGCAGTTCCTGACTATGTGGTACATCCAGAACGCTGGACCAAGTACAGCTTGGAAGATGTGTCAGAGTCTAGTGATAAGACCAACAGGTCAGTTGCCATGGAGTTCCTGGAGGGCTTGAAGAAGAGTAGGGGGGAACAAAGCGCCACCTGCCCTGAAGGCTATACCCCGTCTTTCAACCAAGATTCCTCCAGCTCTGGTTCTGGAAGGATTGTCTTCACCAAACCCACAAAGACAGGTTTAGATAGGTCGGAAAGGAAAAGGGCAGCTGCAAAGGAGGATGAAGAGGCCGAGCTTTTCGATGTAAACCAGGAGCTCAAAGGGAAATTTCCAAATAAGTCTGACACTCAGAATGAGAAGGAGAAGGTTGTACGAGACCCCTCAGAGAGTGGCGTAAAGGGATTGGAGGATGAGAAACAACTGAAACTGGAGGAGCTGGGTGTCCAAAGAGGTGTCGAGGCAGATTCTTCGGAGGCACATGAAGAGAGAACGGTGGTGACCGTGGGGTTCCATGGTAGCAAGAAAAGGAACAGGAAGCATTTCCGACCCAAAGTCAGCCATGATGAAGGGGAGGAAGAGTCCTAAAAGCTGGAGGAATTATTATCGTGTCTTCCCAAAGGTGTTTTCCTGAAAATCTTTTCTTCATTGTTTGCATGGGTTTTGCCAACTTGCTTGTTTTGTTTTGTGTACTTGGAGCTGTGACTTAACATATCTAGCAACGTCCCACTTAATCCATCTTTCTGTGTTTTAGAATCGAAACTAGATCTTTGTTAGTTAGTTTGAGGTGGTCTAGAAATGCCTACTGAGATTCTGCCTGTCAGAAAAGGTCCATTTTTTTCTGTTGTGGAACAAATCATAAGACTGTACTCAGTTCAGATTTTATGAGCTGCTGCTTTGCTCACCCGTTTTTTGATGGGTGTCCTATCACTGAATATCCTAGAGAATCTACATAGACCCATCATTAACAAAATATGTGGTGTGGATGAGGTCCAAGATGTATTGGTGTATATATGCTTGATTGGCACCATGTAAAAAAAAAAAAGTTTAAGCTATACCTTTCCACAATGCCAGTGTAAATAAACACGCAGTAAAGGCAACATGAATGGTACTTAGCCAAATGCCATGTTATAAAGAAACAACAAGTCGTTAATGTCATAGAAGTGAGGCTTGGAGAAGTGTAGGGAAATGCATCTTAGAGCTAAAAGCACATTGCCAACAAGTCCAAGACTCGAATTCATTGGCTAATGAAAAATGGAGAAAGGCCTCAGCCCTGAATCAGCACAAACTCTTCCCTTTCAACAGTGACGCTTCCACCTGCCTATCCGAGAGTTGCTCCCTAAAGTACATTGATTTCATGTCAGCTTCACCAGATTTTGTTTGGAATTTAAGGGACTTAAGAAGATGGACTTTTAACAAATCTCCCATAAGATCCTTTTCATAGTTCTCTGTGTCAATAAAACTTTGAATTGCTACTTGCTTTGTTTCTGAATTTTTGTGTGTGACCCTATTTGCACATAATGACAACCCGTTGGTTTAAAAATGGATGAGTTGTTGTGCATGAGCGGGAGAGAGTTGATGTACTGCCTTCAGTGCGCCCCCCTCTTCTGCTTTTATTCATAGGTTGTGGAGCGTCACATCCAAAACCAGCACTTACGCAGGAGCATTTGTTGGGTTAACCCCTAAACAACCCTGCAGTCTGAGTTCGCATGTTGCACTCCACAGCCTACAAAGGAGCCGATCATGGATTATGAAGTAAAAGCAGAAGAGGCAGGTGTGCTGCAGGCAGCACGCCCACTCTCTCCTGCTCATGTAGGACAGCTCATTCGTTTTTAAACCGTCATTACGTGCAAATCAAGTCTGTGTGTTGGCAACTGGCAGTGCTTGTATTTCCTTCCCTGCCTCACTCTGTTCATTGCAGCAGTCACCCTTTTCCACTCTGCGCTTGCTTTTTTCACGCCCATGCTGCTTCAGCCTGTAAAGAGCAGTGCCAGCAGGTGTTAAATCATTCTTCGGTGGCTGTAGCACAAAGGTAGGCACCCTGGAGCCCTTCCAGTTTTTGGACTTCAACTCCCAGACTTCAACCTTCTGGCAGACACAAACGTCTAGTTGCCTTGATCAGATATACTATCACCCCATCCCCTCCAAATGATCCAGTACAAGGAGTTAAGGTGGACCAAAGCTACCTGTTTTAGAACATGAACTAATTTGAGCTCTTTTTTTTATGGGTTTGTCTCCTGTGGTGGTTTTCTAAGAGTCATCTGTTCCCATTTGTCTGCTTTTCTAGCTCTCTTAAGCTATATGCGACCAGTCCAGCAGCAATGTTGTAAGTTCATTGTGAAAACCTTCTATCTCCATTGTTCATTGGATGGGAAGCGGGGGTGGTTGGGTAAGGTTGTCAGTTTTTTCCTTGATGAGCATAAAATCTGCATGGCCATCAAATTCAGCACATCCCAATCCCTGCATCTTCAAACTGGGAAGATTTTCATCTGCTGAATGTTTGCTTGCCGTACAGATGTTGAACGTAAAAGAGCCTTGCCAAAAAATAATGTAGCAGCATTATTTGCCATTCTTGTAGCTGCAGCAGGGCTGTAATGGCATTTTTCAGGTGACATTTATTTTTAAGAGATACAGAACATAGGCTGCATGGAAGTGTAGGCTCCTGCAACACCTTGCAACAGTACTCCTTAAATTCCCCACTATAGTACGTGTCAGGAAGACCCAGAGATAGACACACAGAAAGATTGACTTCATTCAGACTCACAAACTCAATGAAACTGTTATAACTTTAAAACAATTTAAGAAACAGACACACAAACCTCCATTCAGCAAAGCAAATTAAAAAAATATACTCATAAGTCTGGCAGATTTCTGGAGAACAAGATCTTTGCACAGATAAACACCTCCCCAATAACAACATGACAAGAAAGACTGTGGTCTCAGGCCCAGCAACTAGGCCTAAACCACCACTGAAATCAGTGGAAGTCTTGATGGTTTTAGAGAAGAAAAAAGTATCTGCCTCATTCATACTGACTCTGCAAAGGAGTTCTTCTTCACAGAGGGACTCCCATCTCTCCCAGGCAAGACCAAGTCATGCCTGAGAGAAAGGGAAGACATCTTTGTCTTCTGTGTTCAGACTTAAATACCCTCTCAAATACCCCTCCCTCCTAATACATATTAATTTATTCTGAAATGGCTAAATCTATTGGTCCACATCATTAATTTAGATCATCCTCTTCCCAGAATGTTCCAGCCCTTCCTGATGTTATTTGTTTGCCTCTAAGTTGGACATTACTTCTGCTTTTCACGTGGTCAACTGTCTGGCTTACTTCTTATGGACATGGGGATTTTTCCAATCACGACCTCGTCTTTCCTTCACCCTGAACCCTTCACCTAGTTACAGATAGGTCATGTCACAAATTCTTATGACTAATGTCTTTTGAGCAATACCAAGTTGCAAGTTCTTATGAGTAATGTATTTGATCAACCTCAAATCATATTTCCAAATCATTTCCCAGCAGGCCTCATCCAAACTAAAGCATCTGATGCATGAAGCATACAGTGTTCTATGTGTGTATGCCTACTTGCCCCGTTGCTCCCCCACCCCAGCATTCACTAATCTCCCCCTGCCCCTGTACCCTAGCATCATCATAATAACAGAAAGCAAATCTCTTACAGGGCTTAAGCTTAGTGCTTAAGAAAGCTACTTAAGTCACTTGGCAGAACTACCACCACTATTGGCTGTATCCAATAGTGCCCTTTGTTTTCCATTCAGAAACTAGAATGGACAGCACTGGCAGACCAAATTTCCCCTCTCCCTTGCAGCGGGGAGGAGAGGATGCAGAAGTCCCATTCCATCAGCGATATTCTTCTGCTGGTAGAAGTACGATTCTGTAACTAACCCCAGAACAGCAAAAGAAGTTCAGTATCTCAGAATGCTGAGAAGGAGATGGATTGCTGGAAGCAACACTAAAATAAATTGGATGCAATGTTAAAATGAGATAAGCATTATACGTCTAGAACAGAGCAGTAGTCATTAAGAGAAAATATCCTTTAGGTGACTGAAGAGCATCTTGAGTGTGCAAAAAAGCCAATCAAAAACAGTAAAGTGATCTGGAGTGAGAGTTAGTTATCGATGTACATTATGTCATCTTCAAATTGATTGGTGCTTTCTCCATCTTCATTGCTTTCCGATGCAGGCATTTGATGAGTGTCTGTATTAACAGAACCTATAAGGATTTTTAGAATGAAAACACTGGTTAAATGCAAAAGCGTAGATAGGTGCACAGTTTAATTAAGTATCTACAGATTTGCTTTCTTATAATCCCATACATCAAACCTACTTTGATTTTCTTTAAAAAGAAAAATAAGTCATCCAGAGAATTCTCTTGCATCCTTTGTGTCTGTGCCTGTACAGATTTTCAATCCTGGGAGAACAGGAAAAAGTCTTGTACCTTAGAAACTTGACCGATTTATTGGGCAATATTCCATACTACTGCTGCACTCCCATTGTTTCTATTCTGCTTGCTGGACCCACTGTGAGTGCAGCAGGAACCAGCGCTTCTGACAGGAAACCTGAAACTGAGTGGAAAGTCATTTCTGGAACAGGACAGGACAGGACAGAGGCGCTCCCTTCTACTAGCTCCATTCCAGAAATGAGCATTTCAGCTCCTTTCCGATTGCTGCAGGATCCGCTAACTTCCTCTTGCTCTAGTGGTGTATCCCATTTGCATGCGGGCAGCTTTGGATATTGCCCATTGAGATATGAACCTTTTGTGGGCTAGAGCCCACTTCATCAGATGCATTCAGGGATGTCCTCAGTTCTGAAATGCATATGAGCACCAAGGAAAACCCTGTAAATAGTAGAGACAAAAGGCCATGAAATGTCAAGGTGTTATAGGCCCGAATTTCTATGCAAAAGAGAATATAGGTGACCCATTCACAATGGCAGTCATTAGTGATGCTCTCTTCCTAGCTATGCTGAGCTAACAATATCGGTAACCACCCTGGGAAGCATGAGTTTATCTCCCACTACAGGTGTTAAAATTAGCATAACTAGGAAGATAGTACTGCTATTGTGAACAAGTTACTTCTTATCTTGCACCGCTGTGAGCTTTGCATACAGACGTCACAGACGTTCCTGGCTCTCACATTTCCTGGTCTTGTGGGCCCACTGTTTACAATCCTTTTCCCTCTGTAAGCATGTAATGTGCCAGCTGAGAGAAACACTGCCCAAAGTGTCATTTTCCCCTGCAACAGCCAAACATGGCAATCCCTTCATACATGTCCCTCTCGAAGGCCGTGGATGTAGCCCTGCGAAGTAGAAATCCATTAATCCCACCAAGATACTCATTAATCCCATGAAGAGAGAGCCGGCATCTTCCTATCTGAGTGCAAACAGCAGGACATTGCCGTTCTAAAATCCCATCTGATGAAGCAGGCTTTGATCCACCACAGTGCGCCACGTCACAAAGCAGTCTGCTCTTCTCTGTGCTCCAGAGGGCCCAGGCATACCCTACCACAATGTCTCAAAGGGGAAGCGAAGAGGGGAGCCTTTGCTCAAAGGGAAGCACCACATGTGGAACGGAATCTGCACAGTTCTTAGACGCCAAGAATTTCAGCTCTTCATTTCACCGCTGAGAAAGCCCATCTGCACACTGTGAAACCTTGCAGCATGCATGGGAGCGTGTGGGGAGGCACCATGACCTAAAGCAGCCTTCTCCAACCTGGTGCTGCCCAGATGTGTTGGACTACAGCTCCCGTCACTCCCAGCAAGCATCAGCCATGTTGCCCCTGGATGGTGGGAGCTGAAGGCCAATACGTCTGGAGAGGAGCAGGCTGGGAAAGGCTGGCCTGAGCAAGAGTGTCTCCCTTTGCTTCCATGTCAGCGTGAACTGCCTCCCTGCGTCCCCCACTGCATGTAGGGAGCACCCAGTCTCCTACGCTGGCCTGATTGGGAAAGCCCTTGCTCAGGCAGAAAGCGTGGCAAAGCTACAAAGTGGTCACGGAAAGGGAGAGCAGTCTCGGGATGCTACAGAAAGGTTTATTATACAAAAGCCTGAGGCATTTCAGCCTCCTGTATTTCAGGCCTTCTTCAAGGGCTTGTTATAATGTCTGCAGAAATTATTCACCACAAATTGCCTTGTGATGGCGACTTGTTAATAATTTCTCCAGATATTATAACAAGCCACTGAAGACAACACCTTAGTGAGCTTCATAGATGCATATAATATTATTTTTGGATAGGGGGTTGGGGGTGGAGAAAGTGGCTTGCTGTAGGCTTCCTAGCAAGTTCATAACTGTGGTTATGGAAGGTACTTGATTGCTCAGTTTCTTAGCCGCTACACCACACTGGCCCTCTACTATAATACAATATTGCCTGTTAAATAATTATAGACTTGAGAAAACAAAGGATTTGGGCCAGCATCTGATAAACTATGGGGTAGTAAACAGAGATTTGTTTGCTTTTTGCGGTCTTCACTATAGAGTCTTTTATTGATCATTTTCTTTTCCTTTTTTTTTTTTTAAAACACCACTTCCCATATTTTATTTTAAAATCACTGTCAGCACCTTACTTACATGCGTTGTTCAGAGCTGGTCGGTTGCAAAAGATGCTGTTTTTGGTTAAGGTATCTGCCATTGAGGAAAGGATAACTGTGCAATAGTTGATCTATAAAGCAAATTGTTTCAGCGTCAATTCATTTTCCATTACCAGTAAAAAAAAAAAAAAAAAGGCACATTGGCATTACAATCATAAAAGAGATCTCGAAAAGGAAATCTTGTTTTCAACAACAACCACAATAATAAGCAACAGCAACTAAGCTATAGCAAAGCTTCATAATTACATTCTCTGCGGTTACAATTGTATACCCATTTACTTGTTGTCTAGACCTGCATTGTTAATGTTTCTTTTTAATGCTCTTGAAGTGCCTCCTGCCCAATCTATGAATAGCCCCACAGTGCCTTATGGAATTGATGTGCCACTGAAGTGAAAACTAAGAGATTTTGAAGGCAACTTGGTTTACCTGCACTGCTATTTCAGTAGAGATCAGTGGGGAGAAATCCTTGAGAAGGTTTAGAATACAGATGGAAAATGAAGACAGAAGTAGAATTATATTACAGAGGTTTCACATCACAGAGGGATTCAAAAGAACAGTTGATAGTATGACAGCAACATAAATATTGGTATGAATGACAGATATTGCTTGATCTCTATTTTCTTGATCAAGGTCAATAAAGTCTCTCCACAGTCATAAAATAATTTATCCTCTTTAAAAGTAGGCTAATAAATTCATATTTAACAAAATACGAGCAAATCCTTGACCAGAGAATAGCTAATCAAGGCTTTGTTTCTTATGTAACCAGAAACAAATAGCTGAGCTGTACAAAACTGTCCTTGCACATTTTTAAAAGCAATACTTGGGAATAAATGGATGCAGTTTAATCTAGGCTGTACATTTTGCCCTACATGAACGAAAGCATTGCTGAAGCACAAGGAGAATTCTTACTTGAGATTCCAAGCATCCAAGCCGTTTTTCTTGCTCTTTCAGACCATTAAAATACTTTGAAAGATGGTTCACTCTGTTTAATGAAAAAAAATAATACGAATAATTAAAAGCACAGTGAGCAAAGAAAAGTTGGTGCTAGAGGAGATTCCGCAAACCTTGCCCTGGCTGGAATCTACTCCATGTTTGGGACAGCATCTGCTGGGTCTATCTCAGCCTTCTCCAGCCTGGTGCCCTCCAGATGTGTTGGATTGCAAGTCCTATCATCCCCAGCCAGCATGGCCAATGGCTGGGAGGGGTGAGTGGAGAGGGGAAAATGGCAGAAGAGACAGTGAGAGGCTGCAAATCAATTGTTATTGAAGAGAAAGTACTGATTTAGGATGATCTCAGGTGGGATGCAAATGAAGTGGAGATTTTATTTTATTTGAGGTGATTTGGATGAGAAATGAATTGGCTGGCTTTGACTTCTGTGAAATTTAAATAAATTCTAGTAATGATCCTATGGGAGCCATTGAGCATCTGACCTGGGCCCTAGCCAGTAGAGATCCATGCTGCTCAACTCTGCTTTACATAAGGGCCACGAGCTATGCACAAAGAATGGCTTACGTGAATGCTGTGTTACCTATAGTGCTCATTCAGTCTATTGTTCAAAGAATTGTTCCAGGTGTCATTCTGAGTGTTTTAGGGCACAATCCTATGCATGTTTAGAGAGAGAAAGAGAGAAAATCCCTGTGTTAGCTAGGGAATCCTGGGACTTTTTCCTACCTAAACATGCATAAGATTGCACCCTTAGTTATCCATTTAGTTGACGAGAGGATCTGCTGATCCATGCTTGCATCTTATGCAGGTGCTCACTAAATACACTATAAAGCAGGGGAGGGTTTTTTTTAACTTTTAAAAAAACTAAATGGAAGAGATGGGGACACTTCTGAAACCAAGTTGGGGGGCGGGGAATAGCTTCAAACAGGGGATCCTGGGGAGGGAAGGCAGGAGAGGGTGCAGGTTTCACTCTGATCCCTGCTGCGTTCCCTTTAATATTAAAGGTAAACCCCTGCCCTCTCTTTGTAACCAAACTGGCCCACACATGTTTAACAAACATACATACATCTAGTTTGACCCTCAATGAGCATCAAACTACTGGTTTAGAAGCCCTGAACCACAGATATTTACTTGTCTGACATGTTCTTTAGTCTTTCTTCATTGCTTTCCTTTTGCTTGGTTTCCAGATTTGCCAGGTAGTTTTCCTTTTGTAGAACCTCCCAGGTTATTATTTTTTGATCCAGACCTTCTGGCAGATCTCTTTCTACAGAAGAAACAAAAAGGCACCATGTGATTAAATATTTGCTGAGGAGGAAGAAGAAGAGGAAGAGGAGAACCTAGTGAATCAGGTTTGCCATTCAATAAACCATATTTTTTTATATTGTTTCATTCCTAAGCCATGATCTAGGGAGTCTTGAATACATCAGAATGAGGTATGCCCACTTTAGGAATCATGGAACACTCTCACTCTCTCTCTCACACACACAGACATCTACACATACACACACACATACAGAGCGAGAGAGAGAGCGAGAGAGAGAGAGAGAGAGAGAGAGAGAGAGAGAGAGAGAGAAGTTAATTGTGCAGTGAATACATCCTTCCCCAAATTGGAGTCCTCCAGATATTTTGAACTAATCTCCCAACTATTGGTCTTGCTGGCTGGGGCTCATGAGAGCTGAAGTCCAAAACATCTGGAATGAACCAGGTTGGGGAAGGCTTGTGATGACACCAATAATCAGTTAGAATGGGAAGGCGGCATCTGAACTAAATTACGTGTCTTCTTTATTGTTGTTCTGTCTTGCAAGGTGCTCTCCTCTGTCAAGTGACATATGCCGGAGCACCTTACTTGCATCCCAGGAATTTGGAAATGCCCCCCACCTCCCAGCAGCCCTTCCCATTTGTGAGTGAAAAGTGGCTTCCATCTATATGCTGGAGAATTTGTGGGCAACAATACTAATCTATGCACGCTCTCACAATTCTGATGTAGATACATTTCATATATTGGTTTAAAGTAACCAGATCCATTTCATCAGAATCAAACAGATGAAAAATAGGATGTATATGGTAAGTTCACATCTTTTTTATTTATTCTGTAAACTACATTGAAAACATCTTCTAGAAATCAAACAGATTCTGTTGTTAGTATTCTGTTTCTAAGGCTTCAAACCTATACACAGTTACTGGGAGTAGACATGTATAGGGTTGCACTAATAGTAATCTTGCAGAATGCAAACTCTCCAAAAAACCATACCAACCCCCCTATTCTTAATACTCAAATCAAGTGTTTGTGATGCTTCTTTTTTTTTAATGATCGTCAATGTCCTATTCACATTGCTATCTCTTTCTGTAATCTAGACTTTAAAATCAGTAGTAGCTCACAATTACATATTTAGGAAGAGCATTTAATTACTATTGCACAAAATTGGTTTTAGCTGTATTCTGATCGTTCATATAATTTCCATCGCCTCAAAAGCACTGCTTTCCCATTGAGACAGTCGACACATGCAGCTGAAAACCAGCCATCTGATGGTTCTGTATGCTTCTTCGCTTACAGCTTACCCAGATGCTCTTTTTTGGGCTCCGACTTCTTAAAGACTCGTCTAAGAAACAGTTTAATGTGGTCAATAATGATAAAAGGAGGGGCAAATGCAGGGCGACCATGGTACTCGACAATCAGGTTGTAACGCTGAAATTTCCAGAAGATGTCTGCATTTCCCTGAACAACCTGAAACGTGTAACTTAAAAGGAACAAGCATCACATCAGCATCTCTCTCAGTTTTTCAAATATACAAAGTACTTAACATTTTTCTAATTAACGTAAGAGGGTGCCAACATTTTTTTGAGCCAAGCCCTAAGGGCATTTAACTTCGACAGTGAACAATTTTGCATTCTGATGAAGACGAATTCGGCAATTTCAAAATACTGCTTTGAGGCATGACGCGAGGGCAGGAGAACTTCATGGAGCCATCTTCCATTCATGTGCTTTGGCTCGCTGTTTCGGGTGTCCTTGCCTCGGTCCAGTCTCACCAGTTTCGGATAGTTCTTTCGCCATATAGACAGAAGCAATTGAGGAAGTCGTCTCCCAGTACAGATACTTTGTTTATCAGATCTTTTTATATTTCCAGCACTATATTTTAGTAGCTCTATGTAGTGGTGTGCATCGAAATATATAACTCCCTGCATTTGGCATACACATTTGCTAGCTGGGAACCATTATTTTAACTACCTACAGATTATATTAACCGAAATTTGCTTCGCTTTTTGTTAGGCATCATTCGGTTTTACAATAGGCAAGACTTCAGATTTCTTCCACTTCCTATACTACTCATTGCTGAAGGTGTGGATCATTTAAGCACAATACTTCCTAGCAAGTTAAGCTCCTTCTGGGATGTAATGCTTCAAGGTCAGCCAGAGGTAATGTGCTGCCTTTGGCTGATCTAAAAGCAACCTACTGACTTAGGAACATAGGAAGCTGCCTTATACTGAGTCAGGCCATGGGTTCATCTAGCCCAGTATCGTTGACACTGACTGGCACCAGTGGCTCTCCAGGGTTTCAGAGGGGATTCTTTCCTCGCCCTACCTGGAGAAGTCAGGGATTGAACCTGGGACCTTCTGCTCTATCACACTGTGCTATGGCCCCACTAAAGATGGTAAGTATGCTTAATAAAGGTACACCTAACCAAGGTAGAAGTCCAGAACCTCACATGCTATACAATGGCACTGGCATATTAACTTCAAGGAGGTATAATGTTCAATTAAGGGAAGCACTACTAACTGTACTGACCACAAATGAACTGGGTTAAAGTATGTGCAGCCTTATTAAGAATATGAACTCTGTACATTTTAAATATTGTATTTACATATATTTGTTTATAAATTCAATTGTGATCAAATCTTTATAGTGTGTTGGTGTTGAGGGTTATCCATCAGGGTCTCTATAGTATTAGCATCTTCATATACACCAGCCTTCCCCAACTTGGTACCCTTCAATGATGTTGAATAACAACTCCCCTTATCCCCAGCCAGCATGGCCAATTATGGCAGCTGTTGTCTAACACATCTGGACGCAGCCGGTTGGGAAAGGTCAATGTACACTTAGCAAAGGGTGAGCTCCTGTCTTAAGGTTCCTCACCACTGCTCAAAATAATCTATGTATACTGAACTGTGTTCCGTAGCAGAAATGAACAGATGTTTTTTCTTTGCCATTTCATGGCTATGGTCAGAAAGAACAGTTAGCATGTTCAGCCCAGTCTGGAGTAAGTCAGCAGAAATGCAGCTGTTCTGTTTTATATGGTTTGAGAATCACACTGACTATATCAGCAGTTCTTCAGCTGAGAAAGTTGGGTGTGCCTAAGTTCCAATGAAATCAATATTTAGGAGTAACTATATTAAGCACCATTAAAGCTACAATCCTATACCACTTACCTGAGAGTAAACCCCATTGAACTCAGTGGGGCTAACTGTGTGTGCTTAATATATTTACTGCTCTATATTTCAATTGGGCTTAGGTACACCAAGCCTTTTCAGGATTGTACCTGTTAAATGCAAAAGGAAGGTAACCATCAATCAACATCCATGCCCATGCTGTTATACTTAATATATTTCACCAGTCATAATGGTAGCCGGTCCCTTCCATTTTCTTGCCTTTCCTCCTTTTATATTCTCTGAAGTAATACTTGCCTGAACATGGCAATCAAGAGATTCATAAGCAGCACATTTGTAACCAATAGGAAAATGACCAGTAGAAGTATGACAACCCAATTAGCATAGATGTTAGGGCACGACATGTTCTCCACATGGTTCTCCTCTAGACTGGGTGTGCAGTTTCCTGAATTCATCCGAGATGCTGTAGTAGTAAAGTGACAACAAAGCAATTATTTTGAAATTATACTAAGGATTCAGAGTGATCTACTAAAAAAAAAGTTCCTCTACAAGTTTACCAAAGGATTCATTGTCACAATTTAGCTCAAAGCTGAACAAAAGCACCTGCAATGAAGAAAGAGGCTTCAGAATTGGTAACTTCCAAAAGGGACAAAATGTTCCTACTTCAGTCAGAACTCTAAAGGAGCCAGCCAAGGTGCTGAACCTATTTGGGGGACGGGTTCAGCACCTTGAACAGCTCCTTCAGAATTCTGACTGAAACCCGGAGTGGATTCATTGTTCCACTGGCATCGGAGCCACCGGCCTCCGCTGTCTCCACCAATAGTGCAGAATCTCTTTCAGCCTGAGGGCCGAATTCCATTTTTGGAGATGCTCTCGGGATCTGCACTACAGTGGGGCCAAAGGCAAAAGGGGCGTGGTCAAAATACCAGCATGGATTGGCTTAAAGCTCTTTCTGCCAGTAACTAAGCCTTAGGAGTGGCATTGCAATCTTTTAGAAAAGGGAGAAGTTCGCAACAGCCAAGCAACCACCAACTGATGGGTGGTTGGAGGAAAAGGGGGTGAGGCTTCTGAGGAACTTCAGAAGGCTGGATTTGCACCCCTGGTGAGGTAGAATTGGCCCATGAGCCTCATTTCCAGCATTGGTCTAGGAAGTGCTAGCAGTGGATCCTGCTGGCCCAACAGAAACAGCAGGAGTACAGCAGCACTATGGGAGCACAGTGCAAGTATTTTCACATAATTGACTCAAGACACTATACATGGAGGGTTTATTTAAGCAAGGGGAAGGAGCTGTTCCTGGCAGGTTCCACCTTAGTTGCTTTGCCTTGCTGTTCAAAGCATAAGAAGAGAGCCCTCACAGGGCTTTCACCCATTAAACTTACAATCTATTTCATCTAGTGGAATCTGTCCAAATATTTGAAGATAGGGGCGATAGAGCACCCTTCTGAAGATCCACTCCACTCGTTTGTCCTTTGGATGGAGCAAGGCTTGTGTGGTCACACCATAGGCAATGAGCCACACACTCAGGAAGAAAAGGAAGAAGAAGACATCCTTCATCTGATAAAGAAAGGCAAAACAGAAGTCTGAAAGCAATACATACATTAGGAACATCAAAAGGGAATAAGTAAGGGATTTTGTAGTTCTCAAAGATCCTCCCTCTCTCCCCCACCCCACCCCACCGAACTATGGCCCAGGCTTGCTGGAAGGCCCATGTTGTGCTACATATATGCAGCAAAATGTCAATGAAATTGTAGGAAATAGCTCAAACCTGCTCCTATACCCGTTCATATTAAAATTCAGACCCATGTTATTAGGACATTCTCCTACAATGTACTATTGGTAAGCTATAGGCAGGACACAGATGAAATAATCTAGGGTGACCAACTGTCAGGATTTCCCCGGATTTGTCCTGGTTTTTGTTCTTTCCATGGTGTCGGGGGGGATTTTCTATAATTTTCAATAATGTCCTGGAATGACACACCTTCCTCTTTAAGGCTGCCATTAGCATGGCAAGAGGGAATGACATGCTTTCTTGAGGCACATCATTCCCCCACCCCGAGCTCCAATTGAGGTCTTAAAGGGGAAAGTGGGTCATTCGTGGACATTATAGAAAAGGCCCCAATTGGAGTGGATGGTGGTGGTGCAGAATGAAATCCTTTCCCCTCCTCCACTCCAATCGGGTTCTTTAAGGTGGCGGGGGAATAACGTACTTTCTGCAGGACTCAGAAAGCTGCTTCCCCCACACACACACTAGGTGTCCTCTTTTTTGGTTTCCCAAATATGGTCACCCTAAATAATCCTTGTCTCAGGGTTGGGATAAGATGGAAAAGGGGAGAATAGAGGCTCATAAAATAGCTCTTGTGTCCAGCATCATCATAAAGACTAATGCACACACCACCACCGCCCCCTTCAGGGAGCCTTCCGTCACAGCCTCATCCATTACATGTCCATAAGGTTTGACAGTATCAATGTGGAATGGAGGGAGCCTTTCAAATCATAAAGCAGAAGGGGTGTGATGTCCCTTTCAACCTAGAGCTGAATTTAATTTTAGGGACGCTCTCGGGGGGGGGGGCATATTCCAGTTAAGGGGAGAGCAAAAGGCAAATGCAACAGAGTCAAGATTCCAAAAATGCCAGCAAATTTCAGCATAGAGCTCTTACCGCTAGTTAGGGGAAGCATTTCAATCTTTCAGAATAGGGGGAAACTGCACAAAAGTCAGGAAGCCACCAAAAATCGGTGGTTGAGGGGGGAGGGTATTGGGGCTGCAAAAGGGGGCATGGCTGTCTGAGATATCCCAGAGGATCAATTGTGGGCCCACAGGTGGGCTGCATTTGTCCTGGGGGGTCTAAGGTTTAACACCCCTTTTGTAGAGGGAGCTCTTTTGGTCTGATACTTTGTCTTCATGATTCCATAATGCTTCAATGTCAGGAGGAAACATCTGGAGATTTCGTGTCAGAGTTTAGTTGGAGCCTGAAATCTGTTTTCAATGCCAGGGCTTAGTAGTGTACCTTAGAGGATGTGCAGAGTGCGATTCACTCACCATCACATAACCACAATCAGTCTACACACACCAGCCGCATGAAGGCAAGACCTCTTGGCATTTTACATCACTCCTGTTCAGGGAAGGGCTTAACGCAATGGCCGGGTTCAAACAATTAGTTGGGGGGGGGAGCTGCAGTGGCTTTTCTCCCGTTCCCTACCCATGTTTCAACAAACCAGGGCTAGTTGTAGGGGTCACAGGGTGGTTTGGAAACCAGCCCTACCACGCACCTCGCTGGATTCGAACGACACAGCAACTCACACCGTGGTGAGGGTAATTAAGGAAATGGCAGGTGCATGAGTGGCATGCATGGGGTGGGGATAAGAAGACACAGTGACTTCTTTTCCTCTGCTGATTGCCTGAACCCAGTCAATGTTGTCTAAGATACATTAGTAAAGGAGCTTAACTCCATGGAGCCCTTGCAAGAGATCCTCCTATGGCTGCTCCTATCCACTTGGAGAAATTTAGGAGGCTTCTCCAACTTTTTTCCATTTAATTTCCAGTATGTCTGAAACAGTAGAAGCTGTTTCAAACATCTTCAGAGGTTCTCTGTACTACATCAGCTTTCACCAACCAGATGCCCTCAGACATTTTGGATTTTGGCTCCCATCAGCCCAAACTAGCATGGCCAATGGTCAGGAATGCTGGGAGTTGTATTCCAAAACATTGGGGGGGCACACCAAATTTGGAAGGCTGTAATACATAACAGGATGGATCCAGACCCATTTATTTATTTATTTATTTATTTATTTATTTATTACATTTCTATACCGCCCAATAGCCAAAGCTCTCTGGGCGGTTCACAAAAATTAAAACCATAGTAAGACAACCAACAGGTTAAAAGCACAAATACAAAATACAATATAAAAAGCACAACCAGAATAAAAACCATGCAGCAAAATTGATATAAAATCAAAATACAGAGTTAAAACAGTAAAATTTAAATTTAAGTTAAAATTAAGAAAATAAAAAGGTCTTCAACTGGCGATGAAAGGAGTACAGTGTAGGTGCCAGGCGGACCTCTCTGGGGAGCTCATTCCACAACCGGGGTGCCACAGCGGAGAAAGCACTTAAGATGAGGCTTAAGTTAGTTTTGATCAACTTAAGTTCCACTCATTTCAACGGTTCTGCTCTAAGTATGACTAAGTCTGGATCCAACTCAGTTTGTTTTCATGTCTCTCTGTGTACTTACCATTCTCTCCACAATGATAATCTTTGGGCCCAGTTGCTTATGAATGGCAAAAATATGAATCAGTCTGAGAGTGAACACCATAAAATCAATAGCTAGTATTGTACGGCCATCTTGAAAAGTTGAATAAAACATTCTGAGGAAAAAAGAAACCATAAGAAAATATGAGTTGACCCTTCTTCAGATTATAATTTATAGCTCATGGGCTCATGCATACTAATTCAAGGGTGAGCCTAGAATTCCTTCTATTGGAATCATATGTACAACGGAATTTCCATATATGAGAATACAGATATCTCCATTGTTTTTAATGACCCTTGACTGCATTTCTTTAATTCTGCTCCTGGATGTTGGGATTTTAAAAGTATTTTTCTGTATGGATTTTATTGACTTTTCTTCTAGTATTGTCAACCTTCTCAAATCCTCAGGACAGTGTAAGCCAGAAATTTGAACAAATAAATATCCATCAAATACTATCAGTTGGTGGGAGTGGGTGTCTTTTCCCCCCCAACTAGATATATGATTGGCTATCCTGTTCTATGGTTTGGACTGACTGCATTTCTTAAGCAGCTCTCCAATTCTTATACTCTATGAAGAGTACACAGGTCTTCCCTAACAATTATTTTTTAAGCCATGCAAGATTCTGAAATGTTTATCTTTTCAGCTTCTACTTGTATACTGGAGGTCTCACATGGCCATTTTACTGCCTTTTTAGACCTTTTCTGATTACAAAATTATCTCCCCATATACTATTTGTGGCATCATATTAAAAAACATTCTTAAAACCACAGACCTGCAGGTGACTCCAATGATGAACAAAAAGATGGCCACCATATCACACTTGTTCCAGTTGTCTTCTACATATAGTTTGAATTTTTTTATTAAATTCATATCTTCATCAGTGAAAAAACTCTGTAAGTTAACAATAATTGCTAAGTAATGCAGTTCCATGTCACATCATTAACGTAACATTCCCAAAGTTGTGTCAAGTGAGATCAGGGCCTTGTCTTGATGAGGGAATCAACAGCATCTGCCGTCTGTCGCCTTGCTCCGGAGTTGCGTCATCGGTGTGTCCGGGCAAAAATGGTGGCCCCTTATTGGTCACCATCTGCCCAGACCGGGGGGGGGGGCAGCAAGCTGGATGGCCACTGGAATGTGTCTGCGCTTCTCCAGTGCATAAATGTGAAAAAAGTTTTAAAACGTGGGGGGACGGAACAGAGAGACAAGAGAGAGGGGGCAGCTACGAAGGCCCAGCTGCAGCTGCCTGGGGCAGCTGCCTGGGCAGGGAGGAGGAATCGCGACTGAGGACTTCTGCCTCCCTCAGTGAGCCTCTGAGGTTCTCCCAGCCAGCCTGGCTCTTGCTCTGGATGCAGAGGCGAACTGTCCCCCCACTCCCGGCAGCAAGAGAAATGACCTGTGATGGTAGTATCCTGGGTGGGAGCACCGCAGCACCCATGCAATGATGTGCAGTTGTGTGGCAGGGCACTGGCACGGCGGCTCGAAATCCTCACTCACTCCTTAGCACGGGGACAACCCACACATGTGCAAGCGTGGGGTTTTGGTGGCTTGTGGTGCCAATGCACCGTTGTCAAGACAGCCCCCAGCTTTTCTCTAGGCCTCTGCATGGCTGAATAGCTAAAGATGTGTTTTTTTTAATGGCCATTGGTGCCTAGAAGATTCTTGCTTGTTCTAAGGGGCATTGTTGTCCCACACAGAGAGCCAGTGCAGGGACCCCAATCTAGCATGGGGGGGGGAGAGGGGCTCTAACTCCTCACTCCTTGGTGCAGTCCTAATTTGAATTAGGCCCTCTGCATCTGCAATTTGTATTGCCAAAGAAGGATCTAAGCCAAGCTGTTAGATGTAGCGGAGTAACTGTAACGGAGTAACTCAGAGCTATATAGTAGGTTACTGACCTGTCGGATTTCTTCCAAGACCAACGTAAAAACCCAAAAGTAAAGTATGATCTCCTGGATGGATGGACCTTTAGGTGGGGGTGGTTCAAAATACATTAAGAGGACACAGGCAAACAGAAACAGAAAAGCAAAGTACATGATAACATTCCCCATAAATACTGTGACTGGAGCAGTCCAGAATTTCTTCCACCGTGTAAACACAAATGCTGCACATGCTATATTTTCAGAAGTAAGTTGTGTTTCTAGTTTGGCATCTCCCCTGCAAAAAAAGAATAAAAGGGGGGGGGAATAAAAGGGGGGAAGGGTTTGCTTTTCTCAACAACGTTTGCCAAGTAAGTTTATAGTTTGATTGTAATATGTATGTGGGCTAACAAAGCGATTGCCTTCAAACAGAGTCCTGTTTCTGTCCATGAAAGTGCTGAAAATTCTCTTCTCCCAAATACTTCACAAAAAAATAAGTTACTGAAGTTTACTTCTTCAGATGGTGAGCATTTTTTTTTACTTCCACTGTTCCACAACTTCAGTTGAGAGGATTAATAGGTAACTTTAATTTTATTATCTATCTTACCAAAGCAGAATAATATTTAATACAACTTCTAGGACAGCCTTCCTGAACCTAGCACCCTCCAGATGTGTTGGACTCCAACTCCCATCATCCCCAGTCATTATGCTGGTTGGGTATAATGGGAGTTGGAGTCCAACACATCTGGAAGGCGCCAGGTTAGAGAAGGCTGTTCTCGGAAAACAAGCTAATGAAATCCAGAATTCATTGAAATGAACTCCATAGTTGCTATTGATCTCGCTGGTAGTTGAAACACTTCAAGACACACCTTTTTTTTTTCTTGAGAAGTAATCATACAAACACAACCTCATATTATTTCAGGAATGAGTTCATATGATCCACCTTTGAAGAGTAATACACAGCATCACAACGGTTCCACATGAGCGGGCATCTCTCCGCTATAATTGATCACTTCTAATGGCTGCATCACGTACTCACGTACATCAGTGATATTTGATGAATCACATTTGATGAAACACAGTGCCTACCCCCAAACTGCATCACAGTCATTGTGCTGCAAAGCATAATTACAGTTGATTTATTGTAACAAAAAACCACTCAGTTTTGTGAACTGTTCGTTTAACAAAAGCTCAACTGTCTAGACATGGTAAAATGTTTCCCCGTTGCAGTAAAGCAATTTAGGCTGCAATCCTGTAACACTTTCCTGAAAATGTGTCCCAATGAACTCAATGGGACTTACTTCTGAGTAAACATGTATAGGATTGTACCGGAGGAGTACAATTTTTGCCTCTAGTGATACTGAAGTCACAGAGGCATCTCTCTCTCTCCACCCTCAACAGGCCTCCTGGGATCCCCTCACCCAGTTCACAGGATTACAACCTTAATGATATTTACTGGAAATAACCTCTTAACAGGTAGTATGTTTTTGTTAAAACCACCTAAGGTATTTTTTCTGCTGCACCCTTTTCTGCTTAACCTACAGCTCTATTGCCCTACTGTAGACTCACAGTGCTACCGGGCCTTTTGTATTATCATTATTATTATTCCTTAACGTTAAGAGTGCACAGTGAGGAACATGAACACAAAGACAGCTTCCAAATGAACTTCAGAACAATGGACGCTTTGCGTCCTTTTAATTTCCCCTGGCACTCCGATGAAATATTAATTATAGCTGTTCTCAAAAGGCCTCTTCCTCCAAGCGCCCTCTGCACGAGTCCGTAGTGAAGTCATCATAACCCTGGATTGATGTCATCGTCACAGCCATTCCTATAGCAACACACTAATAGCGCAAACCCGCAATTAGGACTTCACTGCAGGGTTTTCAGAGAGCGGCACAGGCGGAAAGCAAAGGTTCTTTATTAAAATACACCATGGAAGGTGGGGGGAGAGGGAAAATGGAACAAAAATCAGGCTGGCTATGCAGGACCCTCCAGATCTTGAATTCTCAGCAAACCTCTGGATCTACATATATGAACGACACATTCCAGCTTCCCAAGAGGATGGCTGCAGTCCTGATTATTTATGAGGAAGACATTTAACTTCATGCACAGGGAATTTAAGGATTCTAGCCAAAATAACTATTCAGCATCAAGGTTAGAAGTGGAACCCAGCAGTCTTGTCTTTGCTTAGCTGTTAATCCCACTGATTTTGATGGGACTCACTTGCAAAGAGTTATGATTCTGATTGTAATATCTTTTCATGTTTAATTTAGGGTAGGTGCAGGGGCCCCCATCAGGATCATAAAAGCCCACCCACCCCTGCACACATGGGTCCTGATCTGGATCTTGGGCCCTGCATCTCCTTTAGAGTAAACATGGGGACAAAAAGACATCACTGTTAGACACACATTTAAAAGTAATGTCTGTTTTGGCCCTCAGTCTTCATTCTGATTCCAAGAGAGCTCTGCCTGGATCTGCTTCTAATTTTCTAAATGGCGCTCCACAAGATCTTTGCAAACTGATTTCTTCAATGACAAAAATACTCTCCTTAAATTCTAAAGACACATATCCTGGGAAGCCCCCACAGCCCCCTCCCCAAGGTTTCCGATACTGGAGGAAGAGGAAGCAACTCCGCCAGTGAGTTGTTGATGTCCGCCAGCAGACAGCCTCTTCCTCCCCCCACCCACACGTTTGTTCAGGCAGGCAGGCCTGAACACATAAATGCAAATCGCCGGTGATACTGGGCCCCCCTCAAACATCCACTACAGCCCAGTTTTTCAACTGTAAAAACAAGTTCCGCCTACCCCATAGTAATTTTTAGTTAATTAATATTTTAAGACCCTCAAGGCAGTTTCTCAGTCTGTGAGGGTTGCAGGATCTCAGCAGCTGTTGTATTAATTATACATCATTTTATAACTTTTCTAGGGACCTCTGCTTCAGAATTGGAGACCAGTAGAATTAGGTTGCTTCCTCAGTCTGGTTTATGTTCGGAGAGAACAGCCTCTTGCTCCTGAGCTGCCATCTCTTCTGCCCTCCTTTGGCTGATCCCTATCACATTCATCGCCCCATTGCAATCACGTTCTGCTGCCACAGATGCCGGCTAGTGGTGTGGCCTGCAAGTCATCAGAGCATGGTTCATTCTAAAACTTTTGGAACTGGCTACCATGCACTCGAGTCATCATTTTGTTTTGGTTTTTTTTTTTTTTTTAAAAAAAATGAAAACAGCATAGCACAAGTAACAAAACCCTGTGTAATAAGCAAACCAAGGGTCATTTCACTTGTCATTGCTCATGGGGGGAGAGGCGACAAGGATTGTTGGTTTACTCCTTGACTTCAGTATGCAACTATGCAAGTGAGAAAAGATGGCCCTCCCTGGTAAACCTGGGTTCTGCCTCGACAGCCAGAGCTTGCCGATGTGTTGGAACCCCCCACCTGCACTTTCTCTGTTGCAAGGTGGTGGAGGCTAATCCCGATGCAGAGGGAGGGTGCTGGCTTTCCGGCAGCCATCTGGCTTGCTGGGGCTGCCCTCTGCCCCCTGCCCGGGCAGACAGTGACCATTACGCCAGAGCAAGGTTAGACAGCAGATGTGCCACATTTGCCTCACTCCACTGAAAAGGTTGGGGTAAATCTCCGCTGTTTTTAGCTTGCAGCTTTACGGGGAAGCCCTGCGATAGCTACTAGGTGGCCGCTGTGTCGTATAACTGATGCAGTGCCACCACGCAGCCATTGTGGGACTTTCAGAGCATCTAGGCAGCCCCCTAGAATAGAACCGGGCACCAAGTGAGGCTGTCCATTCTTTAAAAAAGTCAGTCTTGTATTGGAGACATGATAGCACTCTTCAAATACTTCAAAGGTTGTCACACAGAGGAGGGCCAGGATCTCTTCTCGATCCTCCCAGAGTGCAGGACACGGAATAACGGGCTCAAGTTAAAGGAAGCCAGATTCCAGCTGGACATCAGGAAAAACTTCCTGACTGTTAGAGCAGGACGACAATGGAATCAGTTGCCTGGTGAGGTTGTGGGCTCTCCCACACTAGAGGCATTCAAGAGGCAGCTGGACAACCATCTGTCGGGGATGCTTTAGGGTGGATTCCTGCATTGAGCAGGGGGTTGGACTCGATGGCCTTGTAGGCCCCTTCCAACTCTGCTATTCTATGATTCTATGATATTCTATGCTCTAATTTCCTCAGTAAAACCAGCATTGCTCTTACTATTGGGTACTCCGTGAGGATAAAAAAGATCATTCACAATGTCAAAGTCAGCAGCCTAGTAGACCTCAGTTTTTCCTAACTGGCTATTAATACCCAATAAGTGTCTTCTTTTGTTCCTCTGTCCTAAAACTTCCAGATTACATTAATTTGTATGGCCTTACCTCTCCGCTTCCTTGGGAAAAAGCAATGTCCTTTCAGTATCCGGGCTGTCAAGGTCTTTAAATGATTCTGGCTCCTGCATTGATTGTATTTCCTCACTGCAAAGAAATAGGTTTACTGAAAAATATTGGAAAACAGCAGCAGTGTTGTGTGTGGGGGAAGGTGTTTCCACTGCTGAAGTAAGGCGAGATTTTCAATTGAGCGGAAGGGAAGGGGGTTGAGATTTATATTCCAATCTAATAATGTACCATAAGTCGTCTTCACATATTCTTCTAACATATGCGGGTGGGAGCAGGATCATATATCTATTGTTGATAGGTAAATAAACTGAACCTTTGCAGACATGGAGTTCTTCTCCACTATAATTCTGTTCTGGAAGGTGGAGCTAGTGCAGAATGCAGCAGCTTGGCAATTGTCAGGAGTAGCACCTTTTCAACATGCAACTACTTGGCTGAGGGAACTGCCCTGGCTGCCTATGTGCTACCAGGCCAGGTTTAAGGTTTTGGTACTAGTGGATAAGCCCTAAACAACTTGGGACCAGGAGAGGATCCACACTTAAGCTTTGGGACGCCCTGACGGCGCATTGGGGTGTCCCGAAATCGATGATGTGAACCCTACCTTAAGCGTTGCAAGAAGAGGCGGCGGAGGAGGAGGAGGAGGAGGAGGCCCCGCACGGGGACGGGATGAAGAGTAAACCGCGCCCGGCGCCTTCGCCGGGCAATCAGCTGCCGCCCACTTACCTGCCAGCCTCCTTTTGCCGGCGAAAGAGTCACCCGGGGCCCACTCCTTTCGCCGGCAAAAGGAGGCCGGCGGGTAGGTGGGCGGCAGCTGATTGCCCGGCGAAGGCGCCGGGCGCGGTTTACTCTTCATCCCGTCCCCGCGCGGGGACGCCTCCTCCTCCTCCGCCGCCACCGCCGCCTCTTCTTGCAACGCTTAAGGTAGGGTTCACATCATCAATTTTGGGATGCCCCAATGCACTGTCAGGGCGTCCCAAAGCTTAAGTGTGGATCTGCCCCAGGATAGCTGAGAGAGCGCCTTCTCCCTTATTAACCTGCCTAGTCACTGCGGTTGTTAGAGGGCATGCTCCTGTGGTTCCACATGGACCTAAGGCCCCACTGGAGTCTACCTTCAGAAGAACCTTCAGTGTGGTGGCCCCCTTTCTATGGAACTCCCTGCCTCTGGAGGTCAGTCAGTCAGTCAGTCAATAACATAGTGTTACTTCCTGTGCCTCATGAAAACATCTTTATTTCAGAATACCTTCCTTGACTGACCAGTCATATATTTATATCAGAATTCTGTTTTTTTAAAAAAAATAATGTTTTTTAACATGGAGTTTTATTCTTTTATCTGATCTTTGTATCTTTTATTGTTCACCACTCTGGAATCTGTCTAGATATGGTGCTGTATATAAATGTTGTAAATAAAGAAATAAATAATGCAGCTAGAACTCCAGTTAAGCCATTCTCGTTCTAAACTGGTGTTGCCCAGATGTGTTTGACTATAACTCCCATCCCCAGGCATCATGACTACTGCTAGTTGGGGTGATGGGAGTTGTAGTCCAATACATCTGGACAGCACCATGTTGGAGAAGGCTGACTTAGGTCATTCTACTTAATGGAGCCTCTCCACTATCACCACTGTATGCAGCCAGTGAATCAGGAAGTCTGACTGTGTATAGATGGGCTTTCCCAATGAAGAAATTGAGAGCTGAGATTCCTGAAACCTAAGTACTGTGCAGACTCCATTCCACATGTGGTGCTTCCATTTGAGCAAAGGCTCCCCTCTTCACTTCCCCTTTGAGACACTTCTGTATATGTCAGAGAGGGGAGGCGACCCTGGATTTAATCCTAAATGGCATCGCCATTTACATTTACATTACAACCGCCCAGAGAGCTTGTGAACTGCCCAGAGAGCTCCGGCTATTGGGCGGTATAGAAATGTAATAAATAATAATAAAATAATAATAATCGCCCAAGACCTAGTATGAGATGTAAATGTTGTTGAACCAGTTGGTAACGCTGACCACAGTGCTATCAGATTCAATATATATCTAAGTGGGAAACTGCCCAGGAAGTCCAACACAGTCACATTTGACTTCAAAAGAGGAAACTTCTCTAAATTGAGGAAACTGGTGAAAAGGAAGTTGAAGTGGGGAGTCAAGAGTGTTAAATCCCTTCAAAATGCTTCGAAGTTACTCAAACCCACAATAAAAGAAGCTCAGCTAAAATGTATACCACAGGTTCGGAAAGGTAGCACCAAGTGCAAGAGGTCACCAGCATGGTTAACTAGCATTGTCAAGAAAGCTATTATAGAAAAGAGGGCTTCCTTCAGAAAATGAAAGTCCTGCCCAAGTGAGGAAAATAAAGAGGAGCACAAGCTTGCACAAAGGTGATGCAAGCAACAATAAGAGATGCAAAAAAGCATTTTGAAGAGCACATCGCCAACAATATCAAGGAACGACTGGACAGCTATTTAGGAGTTGAGATAAATCAGGGGCTCACAGTGTGTTAAGTTGTTACTAATAAATACTTAAGTTTTGTAAAAAGAAGGGCTTCCGTGTTTTACTAAGTCCTGGTGCCTCACCCAGATTCCTTACCTACTGTCACACTTACATTATAATAAATGTGTTAAGTCTTTAAGATACTACAGAATTCTCTGTTTTTGCAATCCTTAGTGCTGGACTAGATGGACCGTCGGTCTGATCCAGCATGGCTTTTCTTATGTTCTTAGGGGCCCTCTGAAGCAAAGTCAACAACAGCCTTGTGACACAGCAAGTTGTGGATGAAAGCCTACTTCATCAGATGGGATTTTATAACGGCAATGTCCTGCTGTTTGCACTTGGATAGAAAGATGTCTGGCTCTCTCTTCATGTGATTAATTAGTATCTTTCTGGGATTAATGGATTTCTACTTTGCATGGCTACATCCATGGCCTTCCGGAGTGGCAGATTCCAGAGGTATCATCACATTATGCAGAAAAAAATGACACTTTTGGCAGTGTTTCCCTCAGTTAGCAGATGACACACTTACAGAGGAAACAGAATTGTAAAGAGAGTAGTAAAACATGTCTGGAAGTCACCCATTTGGGGAAGGTTGATTTAAATAGTCTGTGGATTAGACTGAAAGAAGCTCTAAATGCACAAGAAAGGAACACACACACACACACACACACACACACACACAGAGAGAGAGAGAGAGAGAGAAGACAAGACAATGAGCTGATGGATGTGAATGCAGAAGCGAATGAGATAATGTCTGGTCTGGCACATAGTGTGCTCTTATGAGGTAGCATAAGAACCTGCAGAAAATATTCGTCAGGAGACCTACAGCCAGTGAGACGCTGCACCGAGCCTCTCTCAGGAAGAACAGTGTGGTAAGAGGAAGACCAACCTTTCCACACCCACCAGCCAGTAAAACTGTGGCTGCTCCAAGGCTCACTTTTGCGTTCCTTTTTTCCTTTTGTATCATATCTATGAGATTGTGAGCTTACAGGCAATATCTTTGAATATCTGTACAGTGTAGGGAACTTGCGGCTCTCCAGATGTTGGCCTCCAGTTGCTGTCAGTCCCACCCAGCTTAGCCAATGGTGATGTATATGGGAATTGTAGTTCAGCAACATTTGGAGGGCCACCGGTTCACCATCCTTGTTTTGCTCCTCATCCTCTTTTCTTTCAGCATCGTAATTGTGGTTCTGACATAGGAATACAATTGATGCCTTTCTTTTTTCTTAGCAGAGGATGAAAAAGTAGCACAATGTCCAGAAATTAAACTGGTGTGATTACCCTCATGACTGCACCTCTTTGCCAGGAAGAGATCTACTAGCTAAATTTTTGCCTGCCATGAAGGCACAGACTGTGATGTGGAAATAAACTGAGCTATTAAAAAAAGTGGAAGGAATAGCTTTGCTAATTTCAATGTACATTAAGTCCACTAGTCCCAATACCCATCCCAACCCATGTTATGAGGTCTTTTCTCCTTCTCTCTCCAAGGCATGGGATATTGGTAGCACACCAGGATGAAAGGCTCCATTGGACTTTGGGAAATGTTTTCCCAAGAGCTACTGGCTTCTGGCTTCCCTCTGCCATTGCTCCATTGGACATGTAAATGTTTGTTTTATGGGAAGAGGGGGTTCTGGGTGACAAAAGGATGGATGGATGGTGGTTGGCACATGATGTTTGAGGGTCAAGATAAGCTGGGCATTTTTATCCAGCTTCAAGAATTTTGAAGTGAGCATTATGTGCTCCCAAAGCTCAAGGCCCAAATATGGCAGGCAGGGCCAGGGTCAAGGACAGTCATGGTAAGGCACCTGCTGAAGGCCCACACCCCGGCAGGAGCCCACTGACATCAGCTCGCCTTGGCCAGCTCCTCCTCTTCTCCATTGCAACCTCCCTCTCCCTCTGGTCCAGACAACAGTGGTGGTGAGAAGGAGGAGGAGCAGATGCCACGGCCTACTTGCTCATTGACTCTCTGCCTGTCAAGCAAGCAAGTGGGAGCAATGATGAGAAAGAGAAGGAAGAGCAATGCACGGCACCTGGTGACATGGTGGTGAGAAGGAAGAGTCACTGAGAGAGGAGGCCCATTGAGGGTGTCTTGCCCCAGGTCCCTCCAAAACCTGGAACCAGCACTGATGGCAAGTTTCATTGGCTCTCTAGCCTTTGTTGGAAACAAGGGTAGAAAGAGAGCTTCAGCTATGGGGCAGAATAGAAATGTAAATCATCATCATCACCATCATCGGTCCTAGCCCAGATTTGGTGGGGCTAAAGATCCACAATAGTCAGCCTACCTGTGAGCAAACAGAATTGCTTGCAAATATTTGAAATCATTCTTTTTTATTTCCTGTACCTGTGTCTGCACGTGTAAATGAGCACATCTGGTTTTCTATATAATGTTTTTCATTGCATTTTACCTTAAAGTGCTTTCAGAATATAGAAGGAAAATATTGTATCACCACATGAGTAATGGTTATCAGATGTAAAATATTTTTACAGTTGCTTTTCTTCCCCAAGCCTCTTTACACAAAACAACTCTTGTAATTCATACCTGAATGATATCAAATTAGTATAGATCAGGAGAGGACACCCGAATCCACAGATGAGCTTCAAGATCGGGGTGGATTTTGCCATATCTCCCCACCAAATTTTTGTCAGAAAAGCCTGGAATTGAGATGACAAAGACACAAAGTTGGCATGATATGAGTCAAAGAAAATATATATAGTGATTCTGCTCTATGAAAACTTACAATAAGAAAGAGAACCCTAAAATAAATTGTGATGAGTTGGAGCTAAAAGAGCCATACAAGGGATCAATATGTTTGTAACTCTATTGTCTCTATATTCTATTATAGCCTATATATTTTCCACACCAACTTTTCTGTTTTGGGGTTGAAAACAGTGGTTTTAGAGCTCAGACCCCAACTCTCCCTTGCACTTAGGTTGTTGAGCAAGTTAAGTTTCCTTTTAGTCTCACCAGGGGGGCTGTCTATATACTGAGAGAGCATCCTCCACTGCTGAGGGTAGCTGGTTAGCTTTTGGGGTGCAGAACAAGTTGCATGGTAGTGCTGTGTTGGTTATACAATGCGTCATCCACCTTTCAGCCACCATGCGAAGCTACAAATAAGAGCTAGAAACTTACCCTGACTTTTTTGGATGGAGCGAGGCGAATATGGCCCTTCTGCTGTCTAACCTCGCTCCAGCTTCACTGCGGAGGTATTCCTTGGCTGAAGGTGACCTCTGATTGTTCCCTGGAAGCCAGGATGAGGGCAGGGGGAGGTGGGGTGTGTGGCTCCAGTACCCATTTGACTGCTGGAAACCCCATGCTCCCTCCTTGGCGTGGGGATTTCCCAGCACCACCACCACCCACAGGAGCGAAATCACGGTGTTCAGGGGGAATGCAGCTCCAATACGGTGCCATCAAGGCAGGTCCCAGTTTGCCTTCTGGGAAATGAATGGTATTTTTTACTGGCCATGACAACCATGGCAGCCATTTTATGAATGGGCAAGCCACCCCATGGCACCATTTTGTGAGAGCAACCATGATTCAATGGCGCACCAATCTCCATAGCTGGAAACCGTAATCTTCCGTAAAACATATCTCAGGTAAACTAGTTTTGTTTTTTGCCCAACAAATAAGGTCAAAATGTCATAATTCCTAAGGTCCTGCAACACAGTATTATCTGTGTGTATTACTCTATGGGAGCACTACTCCACTGATATAATTCTCTCCCAGTAAATTCATCAATTGCTTTTGATTCCCAGATATCACAGGGGGTTGTTGTTTTTAAAGAAAACAATATATCAGGATGACATTGATATCATTTATGTGCTCACTTCCACAGAATATAAACATTGTCCTTTATTTCATATACCAGACTTCTAGTTTGCCTCAGGATTTGAAAACTTGATTGGGCTACTCTAACTTCTGCTTACATTAATGAGCATTTGTAATGACTTCTGAAGAGAAACACCCTTGAATTTTACTCACCTGTACCCCATCATGTGCAAAGAAAGACTTGGTATCTGCTTCTGTGGCCAAGTGAAGACAAGTAGTTTTGCTCCAATACCGATTTCTTCTCACCAGCAAGGCAAAAGCTCGGTCTTCACTATTGTGGTAGCATTCACTGAACAGTTCTGCCAAGGAAAAAGCAGGCGTGCAGACCAAAGGGAACAGAATGATGTAGAGTGAGAACTGCCTGCATTCATGTGTTTGCGTTTCGAGTAGAGATGTCAAAGCCCCCAACCTGTGTTTGGAGGTGTGTCAACCAGTTCTGGATGGGGTTACACTCCCCCTGAAAGACTGCATTTGCAGCTTGGGGGTGCTCCTGGATCCGTCGCTCCAAATGACAGCTCAGATAGCTGCAACGGCCAGGAGTGCTTCAGCTGATACGCCAGCTGCACTCCTTCCTAGAGTTGGAAGACCTAAAGATGGTAGTGCACGTGCTGGTAACTTTGAAGCTTGACTTCTGCAATGCGCTCTACATAGGGCTATGTTTCTGCCTAGTCCGGAAGCTTCAACTAGTGCAAAATATGGCAGCCAAGTTTGTCACCGGTACATCTAGGGGTGACCATATTACACCAGCCTCAAAATCACTACACTGGCTGCCAAATAGTTTCTGGGCGAAGTATAAAGTGTTTAAAGCCCTACATGGTTTCATTCCAAGTTACCTGTGGGGTCGCCTTCTCCCATACAATCTGCCCTGCACACTCAGGTCCTCTGGGAAGAATTTACTCCAGTCAACAAAAGCAAGGCTGACAACCATTACCCAGAGGACCTTTTCTTTTGCCGCTCCCAGATTGTGGAATGGCCTGCTGGGAGAGATTTATCAACTTAAGAGTCTTCCGGAATGTAAGAAAGCCATAAAGACTGATCTCTTCCGGCAGGCCTACCCAGTTGAATTTCAAGATGCCTTTTAATAATGTGCTGCTTTTAAATAATGTATTAGTTTTATATGTTTTGATTAATTATATGTATTTTATGGTGTTTTGCACTTGTGTTGTACCCTGCCTCGATCCA
Organism: Elgaria multicarinata webbii; assembly: GCF_023053635.1. NCBI lineage: Eukaryota > Metazoa > Chordata > Lepidosauria > Squamata > Anguidae > Elgaria > Elgaria multicarinata. Next base: position 90,674,834 of record NC_086172.1, read on the forward strand.
AAGGGAGAGGTTGTGGTTGTTGTTGTTGTTATGTTTATCCAAACAGAATGCAAGAATCCATTTGTGTCCTTTCCTATTTTTTTTTCTGACACATAAAATTCAGTTCTACTTTGGCTACGAAGATACAGAGATGTATTACAAGCCTAAAGCTATTAATTGCTATGGGTGCAATCCTATGCATGTTTAGAGAGAGAGAAAAAGTCCTTCAAGTCCCAGCATGCCCCAAGGCAGTTTTACAGAAGGAAGCTGGCTGAGGAATGCTGGGACTTGTAGGATTTTTTTTTCTGTCTAACATGCATAGGATTATTCACTTTATGACTTTCCCACAAGGTCACCCATTCTCATATTGAGAATTGCTGACAAAAATTACGGCCATCAAAAGTGATTTCTGATATTCAAAGAGTGCAAGTTTTACTTATTTCATACTTTTAACATTTTGCATATTATTTATTTATTTATTTATTTATTTATTGTTGTGGTCATCCTTCATGGAATAGTTCAGTTCTGTTGTATTTTCCTTTAAAGAAAAAGAGCTTAATTGAAAAAGTATTAGAATCATAGAGTTGGAAGGAGTCTCAGAGGTCATCTAGTAATGGGGGTAGAACTAGTTTGCACAGCCCTTCTTCATGCTTTCAAAGTGGTTTTAATTTTTGTGAACCACCCAGGGAGCTTCGGCTATTGTGCGGTATAAAAATGCAATAAATAAATGAAGATACACTCACCAGGTGTCATTTGACTACCTGTAATTCCAGGTAGTCAAATGACACCTGGAATTACAGGTAAGCATGGTCTAGGAGAACAAAATGAAGCGGGACACAGGCTGATAGAATTTTGCCAGGACAACTCACTGTGCATAACAAACACTCTCTCCAACAACCTAAAAGACGGCTTTATACATGGACCTCACCAGATGGCTGACACCGAAATCAGATTGACTACATCCTTTGCAGCCAAAGGTGGCGGACATCTATACAGACGGTAAAAACAAGACCTGGAGCTGACTGTAGTTCAGATCACGAACTTCTTATTGCACAATTTAGAATCAAACTAAAGAGAATAGGGAAGACCCACAGATCAGTTAGATATGAGCTCACTAATATTCCTAATGAATATGCAGTGTAAGTGAAGAATAGATTTAAGGGACTAGATTTAGTAGATAGGGTCCCGGAAGAACTATGGACAGAAGTTCGCAACATTGTCCAAGAGGTGGCAACAAAAAACATCCCAAAGAAAAAGAAAAACAAGAAGGCAAGATGGCTGTCTGCTGAGACATTGGAAGTAGCCCAAGACAGAAGGAAAGCAAAAGGCAGTGATAGGGGGAAATATGCCCAATTAAATGCAAAATTCCAGAGGTTAGCCAGAAGAGATAAGGAACTATTTTTAAACAAGCAATGCTCGGAAGTGGAAGAAGACAATAGAATAGGAAGGACAAGAGACCTCTTCCAGAAAATTAGAAACATCGGAGGTAAATTCCAGGCAAAAATGGGTATGATCAAAAACAAAGATGGCAAGGACCTAACAGAAACAGAAGAGATCAAGAAAAGGTGGCAAGAATATACGGAAGATCTGTATAGGAAGGATAATAATATCGGGGATAGCTCAGACGGTGTGGTCAGTGAGTTAGAGCCAGACATCCTGAAGAGTGAGGTTGAATGGGCCTTAAGAAGCATTGCTAATAACAAGGCAGCAGGAGACGACGGTATCCCAGCTGAACTGTTTAAAATATTGCAAGATGATGCTGTCAAGGTGATGCATGCCATATGCCAGCAAATTTGGAAAACACAAGAATGGCCATCAGACTGGAAAAAATCAACTTATATCCCCATACCAAAAAAAGGGAAACACTAAAGAATGTTCAAACTATCAGACAGTGGCACTTATTTCACATGCCAGCAAGGTAATGCTCAAGATCCTGCAAGGTAGACTCCAGCAATTCATGGAGCAAGAATTGCCAGATGTACAAGCTGGGTTTAGAAAAGGCAGAGGAACTAGAGACCAAATTGCCAATATCGGCTGGATAATGGAGAAAGCCAGGGAGTTCCAGAAAAACATCTATTTCTGTTTTATTGACTATTCTAAAGCCTTTGACTGTGTGGATCATAACAAATTCTTGGTGGTATGGGGATACCAAGTCATCTCGTCTGCCTCCTGAGTAATCTGTATAATGAACAAGTAGCAACGGTAAGAACAGACCACGGAACAACGGACTGGTTTAAGATTGGGAAACGAGTACGGCAGGGTTGTATACTCTCACCTTACCTATTCAACTTGTATGCAGAACACATCATGCGACGTGCTGGGCTTGACGAATCCAAGGCTGGAGTTAAAATCGCAGGAAGAAACATTAACAATCTCAGATATGCAGATGACAGCACATTGATGGCTGAAAGCGAGGAGGAGCTGAGGAGCCTTATGACGAAGGTGAAAGAAGAAAGTGCAAAAGCTGGGTTGCAGTTAAACCTCAAAAAAACCAAGATTATGGCAACTAGCTTGATTGATAACTGGCAAATAGAGGGAGAAAATGTGGAGGCAGTGACAGACTTTGTATTTCTGGGCGCAAAGATTACTGCAGACGCTGACTGCAGCCAGGAAATCAGAAGACGTTTACTTCTTGGGAGGAGAGCAATGACAAATCTTGATAAAATAGTTAAGAGCAGAGACACCACACTGACAACAAAGGTCCGCATAGTTAAAGCAATGGTATTCCCCGTAGTAACCTATGGCTGCGAGAGCTGGACCATAAGGAAGGCTGAGCGAAGGAAGATAGATGCTTTTGAACTGTGGTGTTGGAGGAAAATTCTGAGAGTGCCTTGGACTGCAAGAAGATCAAACCAGTCCATACCCCAGGAAATAAAGCCAGACTGCTCACTTGAGGGAATGGTATTAAAGGCAAAACTGAAGTACTTTGGCCACATAATGAGAAGACAGGATACCCTGGAGAAGAGGCTGATGCTAGGGAAAGTGGAAGGCAAAAGGAAGAGGGGCCGACCAAGGGCAAGATGGATGGATGATATTCTGGAGGTGACAGACTTGACCTTGGGGGAGCTAGGGGTGGCGACAGCCGACAGAAAGCTCTGGCGTGGGCTGGTCCATGAAGTCACGAAGAGTCGGAAGCGACTGAACGAATAAACAACAACACACTCACCCACAGCAAGCTGTTCATATTTGGCCTCTTTCATTCCGCGCACTACTTCTGCTTCTGTCTCCAGGTGGGACATCTCTCGGACGATTTTACAAGCAACCAGAGCTGCAGCTACACCTTCCTGACCCTGGAAAAAATAGACACCCAATAAAATCACTCAGCTGTTCTTGTTGTCGTAACCATCATCAGCAGCGTCATCTAGTACCATATCTTAAAATAAAAATAATAATCTCTAAGTGGTTTAGATAGTAAGATTAATATACACTAAAATGCATCATAATAAATTCAAATCATATGTCTAAAATAACTAAAATAACAACATTAAAACCAAATACTCAAAACAGTTAAGTCTTCTGGCATCTCTGAAGAGCTAATTTAAAAGGTATCCCCTTTGGGGTGTCTATACAGTGCCACATTGGAAGTTGATTAGCTCAAAAACCCATAGCATCGCTGCTGCAAGGTGAAATAAAAAAACCCTAGATGGGACAGAAGTAGGATGACCATATGAAAAGGAGGACAGGGCTCTTGTATCTTTAACAATTGTATTGAAAAGGGAATTTCAGCAGGTGTCATTTGTATATATGGAGAACCTGGTGAAATTCCCTGTTCATCACAACAGTTAAAGCTGCAGGTGCCCTGCCCTCTTTTAAATCTGGTCACTCTCGTATAGCTCCTGCAACTTTAACTGTTGTGATGAAGAGGGAATTTCACCAGGTTCTCCATATATACAAATGACACCTGCTGAAATTCCCTTTTCTATGCAACTGTTAAAGATACAGGAGCCCTGTCCTCCTTTTCATATGGTCGCCCTATGTGACAGAAGGGAGTATGGGCTATCCAGCCAGGAAAAACCACAGCACCAGCAGCCGTTCCTTTAGTCAAGCCTGCCGCCCACCCCTGCCCTACGTTCCCACACTTACAACCACTGGATAACCCAAACCAAAGCCTGTGTGTGTGTCTGTATGCTCTGAAACAACATGATGACCTCGAGGCGAAGGTAAAAGTCATGGTAAATTGGCACTTTGAAAATGTGCAGTTTTTTGAGGAGGGGACCCTGATGTGGCTGTGAGTTGGCGGTTGCATCGCATAAACAACAGCGTCACTGTGCAGCCACTACAGGGTTAATAGAAGGTGAATTCTGTTCAATGTATATATGTGCAAATTCAATGGCCTGCCCCTTCCTGAACTAGGAAGGCTGTAGTCCAACCAGGTAGGGGAAGGTTCTCGTTCACCCCTTCCTGACCAGCAAACACCATTACAATCACATCTGTAGGTACTTTCAACATGTACTCCTGTATGTGTCTACTCAGAAGTATGCCCCATTGAGATCAATGAGACTAACTCCCTGGTAAATGAGTATAAGTATATGCAACTGTTAAAGAAACAGGATCCCCGTCCTCCTTTTCATATGGTCATCCTAGTTAATTTCCCCAGGAGGAGTGGTGCATACCCCCTAGTTAATTTCTGGCTAGCCTTGAAACCACTGGGCCTCCTGGGTTCAGAAGCCATAGCCGCAGAAACCCCTGGCCAGGGCTTGCATATTCATAATGGTAGGGGGTATGCATAGAAAAGGGAATTTCAGCAGGTGTCGTTTGTATCCATTCAGCACCTGGTGAAATTCCCTGTTCATCACAACAGTTAAAGCTGCAGGAGCCCTGACCTCTTGACCAGATACAAAATTTCACCAGGTGCTGCGTGCATATACATTTTTAAGGCTTATATCGGCTTGTAATGCAAATATGGTGCCTACATTGGCTAAAAAGAATGCAGGTATGAACTGCAAGTGCCTCTCTTCCCCCTTTCTTTTCTGCATTAGCAACTAGGAACATCTCTAGGTGGATTCTACGAAGCACTGTATCACTCCCATCTAGTTCTGTGGGGTGTGTCTATTTCAAGGATGAGCAACTTAGAATCATAGAATAGCAGAGTTGGAAGGGGCCTACAAGGCCATCGAGTCCAACCCCCTGCTCAATGCAGGAATCCACCCTAAAGCATCCCTGACAGATGGTTGTCCAGCTGCCTCTTGAAGGCCTCTAGTGTGGGAGAGCCCACAACTTCCCTAGGTAACTGATTCCATTGTTGTACTGCTCTAACAGTCAGGACGTTTTTCCTGATGTCCAGCTGGAATCTGGCTTCCTTTAACTTGAGCCCGTTATTCCGTGTCCTGCACTCTGGGAGGATCGAGAAGAGATCCTGGCCCTCCTCTGTGTGACAACCTTTTAAGTATTTGAAGAGTGCTATCATGTCTCCCCTCAGTCTTCTCTTCTCCAGGCTAAACATGCCCAGTTCTTTCAGTCTCTCTTCATAGGGCTTTGTTTCCAGACCCCTGATCATCCTGGTTGCCCTCCTCTGAACACACTCCAGCTTGTCTGCAACTTGTCGTCGTCGTCCCCAGGATGTTTTGGCTTACAACTCCTATTAGTCCTCACCACTGGCTCTGCTGGCTATGGCTGATGGGAATTGTAGGCCAAAACATCTGGAAGGCCACAAGTTGCCTGTCCCAGTGCCCCTTGTTCTTTAGGATACCTCAGACTAATCTGGTGATGATGGTGGTAGTAGTTTCAAGTCAGGTGCTGCCCAGAATGGGCTATGGAAGGTGAATTCTTTGGAGGTTTGGGACATGAGCACATTATTGCCATCAAGTCCTATTTCAAGATGCTGTATTTTGTGGGAAGGGTATCAGAAAATTGAGATTTGGGGCTGTTTCTGCTGTTAAAACAGCTTTTTGGTTAAAAATAGGTTAATTTTGAAAGTGTTCTTAGTGCATGGTTCTCATTCTTTAAGGGCGTAATCCTACGTATGTCAAGACAGAAAAAAGGTCCTACAGTTTCAGCATTCCCCAGCCAGCCATGTCTAAACATGTGCATAGGATAGCGTGCTTAATGTTGTTCTCAAGTGTTTCTAAGGGTGCAATCCTATACATTTTAGACAGAAAAAAAGCCCAACAATTCCCAGCTTTCTCCAGCCAGCATAGCTGGGCTGGCAGGGGAATGCTGGGAGTTGCAGGACTTGTTTTCGGTCTAAGCACGTGTAGGATTGCATCCTAACATATCCAACTGTTTTTAACAACAATTTCTATGATAAGAGTTGCAATTCTCTTCCATTTGGCCTTGCGTGTTTGTTTTTTGCACTCTCTGGGGAATCACTCTTTTTCCTGCCATAGTAAATTTAAGGTCTCTTCAGTTGCAGCTCATGCCAGAGAGGCGTGCTCAGGCTGTGTGATGGGAAATCCCTTCCTCCAGTCAAGAATCACAAGGCTGTAGGTACAGGCGGCATAGTTCTTCCCCCCGCTTTTTTTAAAAAACAACAACAAGAGGAAACACAATGTGTTCAGACCTTTATCCTTCATTGTGGAGAAACGAAAATGTCAGAAGATTTCCTGTTCTCCACCACAAGCTGACCTTCCCCACCTCTGGTCAGAATAAGGGGCATAATATGGCATCTCTCAGAGGAAAGGGAAGCATTTAGTAGTTCTCTTTCCCAGTAAGATTGTTGCTTCTTTTGTCTCATCCGGATTGTCCCAGATCCAGTAGCTCAGTGGTAGAATACATGTTTTGCATGCAGAAGGTCCCAGATCCAATTCCTGGCACTGCCAGCTCCAGGTTTTTGGAGGCCCATGGGCAAGGCACCCTCAATAGGCCCTGTCCCTCAGTAAGTCCACCTTCTCAGCCTCATTCATTCTCTCTCTCTCTCATCACTGCTGCCACTTGCTTGCTTGAAAGGCAAAGAGCCAGTGAGCAAGTAGGCAAGGGCATCTGCTGCTCCCCCTTTTTACTGCCACCGTCATCTGGGACAGTATGAGAGGTAAGTGAACAAGCAGGTTGCAACAAGGGAGAGGAGAAGCAAGTCTCGGGGTCCTTATCCGTGGCTCTCTGCATGGTCTTTGGCAGGTGCCTGACCATACCTACCCTTGATGGTGGCCCTGATTCCTGCCATTTTTAGGTAGCAGGGCTGGGAAAGACCTGTGCCTGAGACCCTGGACAGTGGGTGTCATTCAAAGGACACATATTGGGCTAGATGAACCAATGGTTTGACTCTGTGTGAGGGAGCATCACTTTTCCACACATGGTTAGCAAAGGCAGGGCAAGAGGCCCTCCCAAGCAACAGTCTGCAATCCCATTTCTTGCATTTTGTGGGCTGTGGCATTACACAGAGAAGGGACTTGCCAGGCCAAACCACACATTATATGCAAGATCTGTGGTTAGGATCCTCTTTAAAACTTTTTTAAAAAATGTATTAGGAAGACTTTAATGATTTTTAAAACCATATTAAGAAGACTTTCAGCTATGTTATTTTGTTATTTCATGACTGTATTGCTTTTACTGACTTTCTTGCTTTTGAAATTTGCAAGCCACTATGTAAGAAATTATCCTAAAAGCAGGGCTGGCCCTACCATTAGGCAGAGTGAAGCGATCGCCTCAGGCAGCAGAAACTGGGGGGGGGGGCATTGGCAGTTCTGTCTCCAGGTTCTTGTGGGCCTTGGGCAAGGCACCTGCAATGGGCCCCTCCCTCAATGAGTCTACCTTCCCACCACCGTTGTCACTGACTGCTTTTGCTTCTCACCCTCTTTGTCATCATTGCTACCACTGCTTGATTAACAAGCAGAGAGCCAGTGAACAAGTAGGAAGTGGCATCTACTGCTCCGCTTTTTCACCACCACTGTTGTCTGGGCCAGAGCAAGATGCAGGTTACAATGGTGAGAAGGAGCACATCCAGGGTGGCTCTTGACCATGCGCCCCTGCTGGGATGTGAGCCCTTTGCAGGTGCCCCACCATGCCTAGCCTTGACATCAGCTCTGGGCAGTGGTGGCAGCAACCTCCTCTCTGTCCCTCTCTGTTGGGGGACAGAGCTGCGTGTGGCATGCAACCCAACCTTCCTAAACTTAGCCCACTGCCTGTGATGTGGAGGAAAGCACTGTCCCACTGCCAATGCTGAAGTAAGATTCAACTGCCAGTCCAGCTGGCTTCTACATATGAAAAAGGGACAGGGGTGCCATCTTGTTCTTTGCCTCAGACAACAAAATATCTGGGGCCAACTCTGCCTAAAAAAGGCAAGTTATAAAAAAAACCAACAGACATACTCAATATCCGTCACGGGAGAGGGCCCATTCTGGTTCAGGGCCGTGGCACTGAAGGAGTGGAGCCGTAACTTTTTCCCAGTCTGAAAAGCTCCTACCTGTCTCTTTTGCAGGGGAACCAGTATAGGTAAAATTTACATTTGAATTATCTGGCACTGAGCTTACCATAGCCCAGAAGTAGTACGCCATCTTGTGCCGGTTTTGAAGTACTGCCCATAAGAACAGATCTCTCCAAGGATTTTCACTTTTCTGATTCATATCCAAAGAGCCTGGTAACCTTTTCATGTGTATCTTATCCTAAACAAACAAAGAATTGACTACAGTACAATTGTATGCTGACAAACGTTAGAATCCTAACTATCAAAATAGATTAGTGCTTCCAGAGCCATTTTCCCAAAATAAGAGAGACTCTCTGCTCTTCAGCAATCCTTCACAGCATCCACCACCGCCAACACCCTGGCTACATTTCACTAGAGAGGGCAGCTCTGTATTCCTAAAGGGATGAACACACTGAACTGACATCAGTGACATGGGTAGACCACAGCACAGGGATCTGGATCAGAGTAACTAATGCCATTCCCTATCCTAAGAACTTCTAATCTAGAAAAGGGATAAAACCTTTAAACTAAAATATGCCCTTTAAATTAAGGATCATCTGGCAACGAATAGCTACAAAAGCAACCCCTATATATACCTATATGTTTTATGATTCTCCGTAGGGGAAGGCCTCTCTAATGTGGACAAATTTTATTTATTATTTATTGCATTTATATCCCGCCTTTTTCCCTCCAAGGAACCTGAGGTGGCATACACAATCCTCCTCCTCTCCATTTTATCCTCACAACAACAACCCTGTGAGGTAGGTTGGAGCGAGAGTCTGTGACTGGCCCAAAATCAACCAGTGGGTTTCCATGGCCAAATGGGGACTAGAACCCGGATCTCCCAACTCCCAGTGCAGTACTTTAGCCACTACACCACACTGGCTCTATTCTATTCTCTCAAAGTGTGTGGATGAGAGGCTTTGTATGGCTAGGATGGCCAGTGAATAATTGCCAAAAAGAGGGGGTGCATCACTAAAAAAAGAGGGCAAAAAAGTCTACTGTTTTGTGTATTATTGTAAGCCTCCTTGGGAAGGATTCTGCCCTGAAAGGCAGCTAAGAAATGTTTAAAATAAATAGTCTACTGATTTGCATATGGTATTTTATATGTCTATATATACAAATTTAGACAAAATTATTTTAATTTAAATGGAAATTACCTCTCACCATAGTGTGGAAGATTGTGATCAGGGTGACCTGCGTGCCTGCCTATTCAGTCAGCTGCCCAGATGCTAATTGTTGATGGGCAACCGTTTCCATGGTTTATTTTCTTTAAACTGGAACTGGACAGGAGGGACCTTCAAATAAAGGATTGTTCTCTCTAAAAAAGGACACTTGGCCACCCTATCATGCCCCAAATGGAACCTCTCTGTGCGTAAAATGCAAAACTAAAGGCTTCCCAGCTCCCTTAAATTAGCCCCTTAGATTATTTTTTGGTTTAGGTTTGGGATGACCCTGAGATAATTTATTCACTGTCGATGTTGAGTTAAAAGGGCACCTGTGTCCTGGATACAAATGCTGCATGAAATATGGTGCAAAGAAGCTGCAATTACCCATATGATCCAGCTTTTTGTTATATTAATTTTGTGCTGGCAAAAAAGGCTGCACTCTTCAGCAGACACCAATTAATGATGTTTCATTAAAACTCCAACAAGTCTCTGTACAGCCTAGCATGCAAAGGCTAGCCCATAAACCCAAGAACAAACAATTTAAGCCCTTCACTGATTCCTTTATGCATAGAAAAAATATCTCAGCATTTGGATTCTTAGGCTTGATCTACAGTTTACCTATCTTCCCATCAAGGAACAGCACCATGCCTGGATTCCTGATTTGGGATTTTGTGACTAGTAGAGAGACCATATGAAAAGGAGGACAGGGCTCCTGTATTTTTAACAGTCGTACAGAAAAGACTAGAGAATTTCAGCAGATGTTATTTCAATGCATGAAGCTCCTGGTGAAATTCCTCCTTCACCACAACAGTTAAAGCTGTAGGAGCCCTGCCCTCTTGACTAGATACAAAAGAGGGCAGGGCTCCTGCAGCTTTAACTGTTGTGATGAAGAAGGAATTTCACCATGTGGTGCTGCATGCATAAAAGCGACACCTGCTGAAATTCCGTTTTCGATACAATTCCCTGTCCTCCTTTCCATATAGTCACCCTTTTCATATAGTACAACAAGAGCATTATGTTTTTGCACAATACTCTCAGCTTCAGTACAGAAGCAATAGATCTCATGTCTATACACAATGGAAGGAGAAACAAGCATAGGGCATTTGTGCTTTTGTTTGCCACAACAATTTGTTAAGAACCTGTTTGGAGATATGCTCCAAAATAGGAAAGAAGGAGCACACCACAATATGAAGCTTTAAAAATAAATAAATCACCAAACAACATAGGCAGGGGTTAAGGATATTTGTCATCCATCACTGAGAACATCCCAGAACAATATTCAATGAATATACGTGACATTGATGTAACCACATTCCAGAAAAATACAATAACAATGGATAAGCTCCCAGGGGAAAATAACTGATTCCATTGTCGTACTGCTCTAACAGTCAGGAAGTTTTTCCTGATGTCCAGCTGGAATCTGGCTTCCTTTAACTTGAGCCCGTTCTTCCATGTCCTGCACTCTGGGAGGATTGAGAAGAGATCCTGGCCCTCCTCTGTGTGACAACCTTTTAAGTATTTGAAGAGTGCTATCATGTCTCCCCTCAATCTTCTCTTCTCCAGGCTACTTTCTCTACTCCTCTGAGATTTTAACTTACAGTGCTAACCTGTGCATGGGCTAACCTACTGAGCTGAATGGAACACACTCCAATGTAAGGGTGAGTAGGATTCCTGCCTGAAACTCAAGCCTAAACACACTTAGTAGAGAATAAGCCTAACTGAGCTTAATGGGACTTCTGTCTGAATTAACTAGCTAATGCAAATTTGCACAAATCTCCTCCAAGGCGGGGGTAGGGGCAGGAAAAAAATCCACCCCAAATCTGCATTTTCATACATCATACTATGCATAGGGGTGGGGGAAATGCACGTTCTTGATTGATTTTTTTTTCCATATTTTTGTACAACTGCCATTTGCATACAATTCTTGGAAAGTTTTTTAAAAAATGGTCTGCAAGTCCACAGATTCTGTGCAACTTGAAAAAGGCAGTCTGTTGCAGAATCTGTGGTTCAGATTCGTAGAAATCCAAACTCATTTGTATCCGTTATGGATTTCTCTGACATCCCCACATGGTTCACCATCTTTAAACTGGAATTGGACAGGGCATGCCTTCAAATAGAGGGCTGTCCTCTGTAAAAGATGACACCTGGCCACTCTATGACAGGATTATACATTACATTTCCACACTGGTACTACTTGAAAGTGTACCTCCCATCTGTGGCTTCTTGGCCCTGAAAATAATTGAACTGTGTGGAGTGATGGGATTAGATAAAGGTTCCCAGAGGCCCTGATAAGGTCCCAGGCCTTGTGCTAAACACTCCAACTTGTCTTTGAGAAACTTACAGCTTTCTTTTTGCCTCCAGACTTTGGGTCTTGGTAGAAACCTCTGCAAGCATCATGAAGAAAATCCTTCAGCACCCTGGAAACTTCATGAAGTGTAAAGAGCAGGCAAGTATCCGTCACTTCCTTGTGCTGTTGACCACTCATCCCTGCCAAAGTGAGTTTGTTTTCTTCATGTTTTTTAAGCAGAAGTGTATAGAGGAGACACTTTGGCGAGATGGTACAGTAGAGTCTCTGAAGCCGGCTGTAGGTCAGGAAGTCATACATGTTGGCCCCGTTATCAATAAATAACTTGACAAATTCTGGCTTATCATTCACCAGGGCATCCATCATCACTTCCTCCAGGTCACATGACTAGGTTTAAAAGAAATGCAAGGGAGGGGGGAACGTTAGGAATTGCGCCATCCTTTTCAAACGTACAATGTCACATGTAAACCTGGACTGAACAAGCAAAAACATGGCAACGTGAATATTCTGTTCTCCTGCCTAGAGAAAACAACCAGGAAAAATTGGGGAGGGGGGGGGGTCAGGAAAAATTGGAAAAAACAAACACCTTTTTCATTCTCCTCCCAGGGGAGATATAGCTCCTAGGTTGGACAGGACAAATAGAACTGCAATGCTGCAACCAGTCTATGCTTTAATAGAGGACAGCAACAAGAGAGGGGGCTTTTTCTGTGGTGGCCCCCCAATTGTGGAACAATCTCCCTGACGAGGCCCGCCTGGCACCGACATTGTTATCTTTTCAGTGCCAGGTCCCAGGCATTTAGCAATATGTAATTAGCCTGGGTTTGTTCTTGTATGTTTTTGTGGAAAATTGTATGTTTTTGTGATGTTAAATTTTTGTAGAGTGTTTTTATCATATGTAAACTGCCCAGAGAGCCTTGGCTATGGGGCGGTATACAAATGTAGTAAATAATAATAATAATAATAATAATAATAATAATAATAATAATAATAATGATAAATAACTAAAGCAGGTAAAAGAGCTCACCTTCCATTCAACATCTCCGTTGAATATTTCACTCTTCGCTATGTCCACTCTGTTCCAGGCCACAGCCAGCTTCAGTTCATCCAGGTATTCTTGAGCTTCCTGACTATGACTCTTACAGGCTATCACAATCATAAAATGAGAATAAATTCACTAATCCTGTGCATGTTTACTCAGTGGTGAGTCTCACTCAGTTCAGTGGGGCTTACTTCCAAGTAACTGTGCATACAATTACAGCCTCAAACTCTTAAACGTGAAACAACATTTTAAAATGGACTTTATCTCTGTTACTTTGAATCTTTTCCTTTCAAGTTTCCAGTAAAAATCAACCCAAACCTGTCTACCCATTTTAAATAGCCCTCAGTTGTCAGATATGTCTTGTGTGTCACCAAGCAAAAATGAAAACTTTTTAAATCCCATGGGAGACAATTAGGCATCTGTTTAACTCTTCCATAAAAATTAATGTGATATAAATATGCTTAAATTACCTGGAATTGTGTTCATTCTTATTTCATAGGAATCCTTTTGTTTTAGAAAGTGAAACTTCTTAAGAGAACTTTAAAGGCAAATGCCTTTGGGGAAAGCAACCAACATCATTTATACAATGACCAGGTTTGCAGGTCATTATGCAGCCCATGATGGGTTATTTAACCCATGCCAAGGCATGCTTGGGGGTTGTCATGTCATGCAAACCCAGTGAGCATGGGCTGTGAGAGGGTTAAAACAACCCTCATATAACCTATGCTTGCCGGGTTCACATGACATGGCAATCCCCAAGTAAAGGTTGCATGTTCAAAATGGCAGGCACACACACACACCCCTCAACTTTATAAATCTTATTCCCGCTATCCTCCCTTCCTTGCTTCATATTGTTAATTTTTCTCTGTCCTCTGGTTCATTTCCTTCTGCTTTTAAACATGCTACAGTCTCTCCCATTCTCAAGAAACCTACTCTTGATAGGCTATCTCTGTCTAACTACCGACCTGTCTCTTTGTTGCCTTTTGTTTCAAAGATCCTGGAGCATGTGGTCTACTCTCGTTGTCTTGACTTTCTTTCTAGTAACTCTGCTCTGGATCCTTTTCAATCTGGATTCCGTCCTTTGCATTCCACTGAAACAGCCCTTACTAAGATCACCAATGATCTTCTTACTGCCAAGTCTAAAGGCCTTTATTCCGTTCTTATTCTCCTTGATCTAACTGCAGCCTTTGACACGGTTGATCATGATCTTCTCTTAGATTCCCTTCATAACCTTGGACTTTGTGGCTCTGTCTATAACTGGTTTGCCTCCTATCTAGCGGGTCGCTCTTTCAGCGTGTTGGCTAATGGCAGCTCGTCTTCCTCTTTTCCCCTTTCAGTAGGGGTTCCGCAGGGCTCGGTGCTTGGCCCGTTGTTGTTTTCTTTATACATGTTGCCCTTGGGTAAGCTTATTCAATCTCATGGCCTCCAATATCATCTGTATGCCGATGATACACAATTATATCTTTCATCTCCGGAACTTTCTCCTGATGTTCACGATCGTATCTTGGCATGTCTCTCAGATATCTCAGTCTGGCTGCTTCATCGTCGTTTGAAACTTAATATGGCAAAGACTGAATTGCTTGTTTTTCCTCCTAAACCTTCTCCTCATCTCTCATTCTCTCTTACTGTCAATGATGTTACGCTTACTCTGGTCAATGAAGCTCATAGTCTTGGCTTTATATTTGACTCCTCGCTCTCCTTTATTCCTCATATTGAGGCAGTAGCTAAATCCTGTTGTTTTTTCCTGTATAATATTGCCAGGATTCGATCATTTTTGTCTGTCTCTTCTGCCAAGACGCTTGTTCATGCACTGGTTATTTCTCGGTTGGACTACTGCAACCTTCTTCTCTCTGGCCTTCCTTCTTCTCACATCAGTCCGTTGGTCTCTGTCCACCACTCTGCCGCTAAGATCATCTTCTTGGCTCGCCGCTCTGACCATGTCACTCCACTTCTGAAATCTCTTCATTGGCTTCCAATCTACTTCAGAATCCAATAGAAACTTCTCCTGTTGACCTTCAAAGCTTTTCACGGTCTAGCTCCTTCCTATCTCTCCTCTCTCATCTCACACTATTGCCCCGCTCGTGCTCTTCGCTCCTCTGATGCCATGTTTCTCGCCTGCCCAAGGGTCTCTACTTCCCTTGCTCGGCTTCGTCCCTTCTCTTCTGCTGCCCCTTACGCCTGGAACGCTCTTCCAGAACATTTGAGATCTACAAGCTCAATCGCAACTTTTAAAGCTCAGCTAAAACCTTTTTTTTCCCCTAAAGCTTTTAAAACTTGATGTTGCTCGGACTTTATACTGTTAGTTTTACCCTACCCTGTGCCTGTTTACCCTACCCAGTGCCTGTTTGCATTCCCTTCTCCTCCTTATTGCTTTACTATGATTTTAGTAGAATGTAAGCCTATGCGGCAGGGTCTTGCTATTTACTGTTTTACGCTGTACAGCACCATGTACATTGATGGTGCTATATAAATAAATAAATAAATAATAATAATAACTTCACCATGGATTAATTTTTTGTGAACCACCCAGGGAGCTTTGGTTATTGAGCAGTATAAAAATGCAAAAATACAAATTAATTAATTAATTAATTATATAAATAACCCATTGTGGGCCTTTGTGTCATGCGAACAGCCCTAACGTGTCAGGAGAACTATCTGTCTATGTAATTAAAGAGGACAATAGTACATGCTACTTGCCACTGGTGAAGCATCATTTTGTTATACACCCTCTCTATCATAATTTTCAAGTTTCCATCACCTGTCACAACAGGAACCAATACCATGAGCTATGTAATTAGTTAAGACATTGTGTGGTAATTACTTTATTAATTTTGGTACACATATATATTATTAAGTAAATGCAGTTTTATGAAGGGCTGGCCCTATCATTAAGTAGTTTGAGAATGATTGCCTCAGAAGCCAAATTTCAGGGTACCATTAAATAGGGAGTAATTCTAAGCCTGCCAAAGGTTGGAATTGGGACTGCTGGAAGCAGTATAAGTGCTGCTTTGCTGACAGAGAGGGAGGCCCACAAGCAGAACGGCACTGACACCGTTGGAATCGCACCCCACCTCAGCACACCTGCAGAAAGCTCCACAGGAATTACGGAGAACAAACCATGGCATTTCAGGCGCCCTGTTCAGAAGGCACCTTAAACCACGGTGGTTAAGGCTTTAACCATGGTAGTTAAGGCTTTTTTGTTAACCACTGTGGTTTAAGGTGTCTTCTGAACAGGGCCAGGGGCATGTTGGGGGCTTGCCAGGGGTGGCTGGTGATCTGTAGGATTCTCAGACAGAAATGTCAGAGAAATCTACAATGGATTCAAATGACTTTGTATTTCTGCGAATCCAACCTGCGGATTGGATTTGTAGAAATATAGTCACAAGGACTTGTAAACTGGGTTTCCCCCCATTTTTTTTATTTTTTTATTACTTTTGACGGGGATTTGTGCATATGAACAATTGTGTGAGTGCTCATTAGTGCAAGTGCACATTTGCAAGCAGGAATGAAATTCTTATACATCCCTTAATTTTTTTTAAAAAAAAAAATCCGTCAATGAGCAGATAACAGAATGAAAGACACCTCGCAATCTACAAAACAGAGAGAAAATGGATTTAACAATATCTGTACATTCCTATTGTCAGCCCCCTTCCCAAATCCTCCCTACACTGTACTATCTCTGGTTAATTCCCTCCCATTGACCACAATGTGGAAGTAGAAAATCGTTTCGCCCCTACCTCCGACCCAGGCTGCAGAGAGCTGGTAGAGGTAAGGAAGGGTCATTAGTTCTGCCATAGAAATTTTCACCCCACATTCACCCCACAATGAAGCCTTGCTCTGTTTGTTTATGGTGACATTTGGATGCTCTACCTCTGGCACTAGAACGTCTTGTGTTATCTCTATTTGTGAAATATCCTACCCAGGAAGGCTCCAAGATGTTTAAGAGCTCCATTGGATGAGCTTTTTTTTTTTTCATGCTCATTTCTGGCCACTCATGGATTCTCGTGGGTCCCTCTCACAATGTCATCTGCCTCTTGCGTTCCTTCTTGCCTTCTTTGCACCACAAAATAATACCCCAGTACGTCTGACTTATTTTTAAAGATGGAAGTTCTTGCTATCTCCTGCTATGTGCAGGAGAAGCAGCAGGATCAAAACAACCCACTGAATGCACATTGTTTACTTTCTTTTTCGAAAGAGGAAGTAATCAGGGACAAATGCTCATGTGGAGAAGCAACGGTAAGCAAACACGATTTTGTTCTTAGAGTTTCGGACATCCCGTCCCATTTGACCAAGCATTTCATTTGCAATAGACAATCCAATGGTTTTTAGTATTGTTTTAATGTTTTTGAATGTTTTAATTGGAATTGGTAGTTTTAACTTTTATTGGCCAAATCTACATTACTGTAGCTGTAACATTATAGATAGCTCTGGATGACGTCAGTGATCACGTGATGTGTTCCTTATAATGTTATACAGAAAGGTTTTGTACCATTTTACCTTTCGTTGTAACACTTCTGTGTCGTTAGACTTCTTTCAATGTGCTCCGTTGTTATGATGTCTTCTGTGTCGCATTGTGAAACTAATGTCACATGATCCCTCACCGGGCTTCCTGTACACGCCTTCAGTAACCGTTGTTAGAACTGGTGAATGGAATGTGTTAAATCTTTCTCATTTTTAAAACATTTTTTCCATGGCATTACATGCAACCTACCTTGAGTAAAAACTTTTTTTAAAAAAAAAATATTAAAGGATGTGCATATGCACATCTGTAATTTATTTATTTTTAAATAAATTAAATTATGCGCATATGTGCATCCTTTAATATATATTTTTTTTAAAAAAAAGTTTTTACCCAAGGTAGGTTGCATGTAACGCCACGGAAATAATGTTTTAAAAATGAGAAAGATTTAACACATTCCGTTCACCAGGCATCCCTACACTTTCCTCAAGAGACAGACAACTCCGACAATCCACAAACCACTCTTTCTGAAGAACTCCCACCACAAAGATTTGAAATTAAGAGCATGCGCATAAAGGAATGTTAGCTAGAGAGGCGCGGAAAATACAAAAACAAGGAAGTGGGAGGCGCAGAGAAAGGACAGTCTGGGAATTGCAAGGATCACAGAAATGAGAAGAAGAAACAACACAGACAACGGGGCAACAAACAGTGTGCTCTGCAACAACGTTACAAGAAAAGGTAAGTAACGCTACTGAGCAACGGTATACAAGGTAGTGATACAAGTTACAACGGCTCAAAAAATCGATATAAGCAGAAGTGTAGATCCACACATTGTTTGCCACAATATGTGTCTAAAAGAAAAGCAGTCTGAAAGCCCCATCACATCTAGGTCAAATGCGCAGCTCCCGTCACTTCTCTGCCGCCGCTCCCACGTTGCTTCCTGAAAACAGGAAGTAATTAGCCCCATTCGGTCCAGTAGAAGAGAGCAGTGACCAGACTTTCTCGGGGAGGGGGGGGGTTGCAGCGCAACAAAGGCCAAAAGGGGCGAAAGACATGAGAGAGGCAGACAACGTCATGTGAGTAATCTATGAGTGCCCAGTAACGAGCATGCAGTAAAATGCTCGTTGGATGGAGCTTTATATTTAAAATAAATCAGGAGCTACTCAGCAAGGCATGGCCATGGTGGGGGTAGACAGCATTGATTCAAAATATGTTACCTTTAACCAGAGCTTTCAAAATGACTGTATCCAGTTCTTCTGAACCTTCTTGTTCAAAGTTATGTACTGTCAGAAGTTGCTGCTGGGCAACAATGCTTTGGATCTAAGAGGTTAAAACAGGTTAATGTTCCCCGCCAGCCATTTCATTAGAAGCAGAATTAAAATATACAACTATTCATGCTTTTGTCATTCCTTCCTGAGAGATGTTGGGAGAAAGCAACATATTTGGGGGCACCATTAAGGACAAATAAGTGGACTCATCTCAAAGTAATCAGTGCAAGTGTAACTCAGGCAAAGTCCATTACTCCAGCCCTGTTTAGTTCCAGACTTGACTACTGCAGTGTGCTGTATGTAGGGCTGCCTTTAAATAAATATAGTCCAGAAAATTCAGCTGCTACATAATACAGTAGCTTGAATAATAGTGGGAGCTAGGCAGTCAGACCATATAACACCTACACTGTACCAGTTGTACTCACTGCCTATTTATTTCCAGGCCCAATTTAACATGCTGGTAATGACCATCAAAGCCCTACATGGTTTGAGACTAAGTTATTTGAAGGACCATTCATACCCATATGAACTTATGTAGGCCTTGAGATTGGCCTCAGCAGCTCTGCTCATGGATCCACCATAGAAATCTAGTAAATTGTTAGGGGTGAGGGAGACGGCCTTTTTGGTAGTAGCTCCACGTTTGTGGAATTTCCTCCTAGAGAGATACAAATGGCCTCCAATATATTGACTTTTAAGGGAACCCTAAACACCTTTTAATTTCAAACTGTTTTTAATGTGTCATGTTCTGTGTGGTTAAGTAACTGCTATTACTTAATGTTGGAATTTCTTAGTTTTATATTGTGGTTTATTGACATCTTGTGCATCAGAATCCTGACATAGGCCACCTTGAGAGGGTTCTGCCATGAAAGTCTTCATATTAATGCTAAATATTGAAAGAAAGAAAGAAAGAAAGAAAGAGAGAAAGAAAGAAAGAGTAGTAGATTAGAGATCCAGAAAGGTGGCACCTAGACAATAAGAGGAGATAGGTGTTCACCAAATACTTCCCCTAGTCTGGGAATCTATTTTATGTTTACCAAGAAAGAAACTTACTACTTCAGTCCACTGAAGAATGTCCTTCCACAAGAAATCTTCTGTGGGCAATTTCTCTTTTAATAGTTTTTTTACCAGCTGTGGCACAATTAAGTGTGGCTCATTCATTACCGCAGCTAGGATATCAGCTATGCCACCAGATCCAGCCAAAATGAGCCAAGGGGCAGAATTTTCCAATCCCCTGCAAATTCGCTGTTCAAAAAACAGGAACAAAAAAAGATGAGACCAGACATGTTCAAATGAATGCAACCCTATACATATCTACTCAAAAGTAAGCCCAACTGAGTTCAGTTGGACTTGCGACCAGGTAAGCATGTATATGATTGCTGCCTAAATTAATATTCTCAACCATAATGTTCAGACTGGATAACTTAACATTCACTTTGTAACCTTTGTAGGTTACTCCTTGTAATCTCTCTTTGCATAAAGCTAAAATTCCTGGACTAAACTGGGATTCATTTCTCCAAGGCCCGATCTACACCTCGTTGTGAAGTCGCTTCCGTGCGCGGTTTTTTAATATGCACCTAAATGAAGCACGTCTTTCTTTGCTGTCTCTGGCGCTTTTTCTTTCGTTTCATTTTGTTGGAGTGGTTCACACTCTTCTAAACTGCTGTCCCTTCCTTTGCAAGTGGGTTGGAATCAATGAAATGAAATCAATGGGATTTACTTTTAAGTAAGGGAACCTGCAGATATGTAGTTTATGAACTTGAAGATGCACAGCTTCGCATGATCAAAGGAATGGAAGAACTTACTTTGAGTAAACTCCACTGAACAGGGACAGTTTCATTCATTACTTTTTTGAGGGGGGGGGCAGGCTTAGGCAAGTCTACTCAGAAGTAAGCCTCATTGAGTTTGGTGGGGCTTACTCTCAGGTAAGTGGGTTATTTATTTAAAGGGCAGAATGGAACAAACCGAGAGTCTTACTTCTGAGTAAACACATATTACAGTTCTAGAGAGTCACGGAGGGCTCGAGTGTGTGCGTGTGCGTGTTTGACAGATGGAGCGTGTATGTGAGATGCACCGTGTGAGTAGGGGAGAGGAAGAGGGAGAGGTGCCCTTTCCACAAGGCTTGGACACCAGCTGTCTCCGCAGTTGGCTGAGGATACTAATCCCGGGAGGGCTGCAGCGGAGCTTCTTTTCTTATTCCAAGTGTTTCTTATAGCCTGGCTTTGGTGGATGCTTGTGACGTTCTCCCTTGCTCCCCCCTTTTTTAAAAAAATTCCTCAAATCCCGGAAATGTTATTGGAAGTGGAAAGGCAACAAAATAAGTCTGGGCGGAGCGGGGCGGTGAGGAAACAGCGAAGAAATGTTACACACACTGGAAGAAGGAATGCATTAAATTGACTTAAGATGGAGTAAATAACGGCACTCAAAAGCCGGGAAACTGTGATTTTAAAGTAAGGCTGTGTGTCTCGAGGAGCTTTCGGGCGCGCTCGAGGCACACGGAAGCGACTTCACAACGGACATGTAGATCGGGCCCATGATCAGTGCTGCTGCCAGCCAGCTCCATTGAGCAGTTGCCCCAGCAGCAGCAGCAGCAGCACTGATAAGGATGCCAGACCCACATAGCTGGAGTTGCCACTCACATGTTGCAGGCATTGCTCTGTAGGAAAATTAAAATGGTGGTGGTGCTAGTAAATCCAGTAGCTTTGACCTGTTGGTCTTGTCAGTACCAGACCAAAAATAAAATGAAGTAAAAATTAAAGGGCCTGAGATGAGAAGCAGTGATCCCCCCAAGGACTTGGACACCCAGGCATGCCAAATGGGTGTGCCTACATTTGTACCTAGCAGAGACTACTATAATTGAGTCTGCCTAACACTTCCTGTTGTCCATCTTAAGACTGTAACAAAGTTGGGTGTCATCTTCATGCCCATCTTTCCCTTCCTTTCCCAGATTGAAATGAGTTCTAGAGAACTCAAAAAACTGCTCACTACTTTGTGGTATTGTTTTTGCTCCTAAGAAAAGTATGGCACTACTAAATTCGTTTACTTTATTTTGCAGTCCATCGATTTAGATCATTTATTTGCATGGGTCTATACTTTGTCCTTTGTTGTTAAGTGCAGAGTTGCAGAATATTTGTTTAAATAGCTCCCTCTGGGCAGTTTTGTGATCTGCCCAGACAGCTTCGGTGACTGAGCGGTATAGAAACGTAATAAATGTGTAACCTAAAATTCTTTTAGTTAAACAAAATAATTAGCTTCTTACCTCAAGTATTTGAGGTCTTCCATTCACAAGTAAGCAGAGCACAGGGATTTCAATGCTACCTGTTCCTGGGTTGATAAAAGATTGAACATTTCAGTTAATAACATCCATGAAATGGATGCATTTTTACCACCTTATCAAACGCATTCGATTACCGCCTCTGTTCATTTGTTTCCTCTAATCTAAGAACATGCCTGCATCTATCATCATCACTGCTTCATCATGGCAAGAAACAGCAGAATGGGCTGTGAGATATTTAGTATCTTTTTGAAAGGCAATGGGCTAGCATGGGACTAACCAATTGCAAGCCTATTCTACCCTCTGTGTAGCCATCAGAAATTGCATTGGACTGTTATTGGCCTCCTGTGCTGTTCTGGCTTCTTGCAGTCTAGGTCCATAATGCTCAATATGTCGCTAAGCCAGCCTTCCCCAACCTGTTGCCCTCCATTATGGCTAGATCTACACTACTGCTTCATAGCAGTATTGAAGTGCACTGATAACTGCTGGGGCACAATCTACACATTCCATATACTGTTTTCATGGACAGTCATCAGATGGGGGGCAGGGAATCATAGATCCCTACTATTGCTTCTCCGCCCCCCCTTCTGTCCCGCAATACTTGTACAGAAGTTGCTTTAAGGCTCAATCCTATGCTTGTTTAAACAGAAAAAAAGTCCTACAACTCCCAGTATTCCCCAGCTATGCTGGCTGGGGAATGCTGGAAACTGTTTCTTGGGGAATGCTGCGAGTTGTAGGACTTTTTTTCTGTCTAAACATTTGTTTTATTTATTTATTTATTTAAAACATTTATATCCCGCCCTTTATCAATAAGATCTCAGGGCGGCATACAGATAAAAGCATACAGTATAAAAACAGTAAATATACACAGTTAAAAACAAATTAAACCATAAACCAAGTTAAAACAATATATAATTTCAAGAGTGAGCCCTTAGATTCTGTTGCTGCCTCCAGATGAATGATTGTCTACATGCAGCATCTTGCCACATTGATTGGAGATTTTTCTCTATGTAACCCTGGAAATAGAGCACATGCTTTGTAGAAGGTCCCAGCTTTACTCCTTGGCATCTCCCGGTAGCCATTTTCTCCATGTAACCATGGAAAAAAAACACCTCCTAACCTATGTGGCCAACTGCTTATTAAAGCTGATTGTTGATCAAAGCTGTCTCATGTGCAAAAGCCATAAAGCCAAAAGAATGTCACAGCTATTCTTTTGGAATTCAGGTGGACCACAACCTAACTAAAAATGACTATGGTAACACAGAGAATTAGGCTGCTTAAATTCCATTGGCTTCAGTGGAATTTATTCAGCCTAACCTATGCAGGATTGTAGCCAAAACTTTTATTTCAAAAATACACATAAAGCCAACCAGCAGTCAGTTTATACAGTATTGTTATAAACAACATCCCATCAGGTTGGATCTAGACTTGGGCCCTTTCTACATCTAAGGATTATCCTAGGAAAATGGAGGGATCGTCCCTGCCTGCTCCCGGGATCCCCTGTGTGTTATTTGAATGCACAGGGATGATCCTGGGACAATTCCTGGAAAAAAGGTAGGTGTAGAAACAGCCAAAGTCATGCTTACAGTAGACCCATTGAAATCGATGTGGTTAGTCATAACTAAATTAAGTCCCATTAATTACAATGAGTCTACATGAAGTATGATGAAGTCTGGATGCAACCCATCATCTCTATTTGAACAAACCAATGTTTCTGTAAATGGCAGAAGCTTAAGCATTAACTAACGAACAATGAAGGCCCTTCCTTCCTTCCTTCTTTACTTCCTTCCTTCCTACCTCCATAGCCAGTGCGTTGTTCTGAAATATGTTTCTCCAAGGTGAGACGCAGCCTTGTTGTCCCATCTGGCTCATTTGGATCCTTTTCGTCCACCAAAATGAAATGAGAATGATGGTTGTCAAGGGAATATGGGGGGCATTGAACATGATGGTCAGACTTGTAGCTTATAAGACTGTCATTCTAGGGGAAAAGGAGAGGTTTTTTTTTCCAAGCACAAACATTGATCTGGTTCAGATGTAATGAGAAACCAGGGTTATCCACCACATGGGTGAACCACAGTGAGACTCAAGCTCGCACACTCTCTTCTTCCTCCTTCTCCTCTTTCACACACCAGAGGAGGACATTGGAGGCATTCATTTCCAGCACACACAGTTTCCTGAGTTTGGGCATTATAGGAAATTGATTGTTTTCTATAATGGGAGGCAAAAACTTCCATCTTCCTCCAGCATGCAAACAAGAGTGGAAGGGTGGGCCCACAAGGCCAAGGCTTGTTGCTCATTCACATTGTGGGAAACCATGTTTTCCGATTACACCTGAGACAGGCTGTTCTACATGAGGCATTTATCATGTACTCGTCATTCCCGACTCATGGTTGTGTATGAGTTCCTTAGACAATGTTGTGATCCTTCAGTTTCGCTTCTGCGTTTACCCAGCACTTTTGGTGAGTTTACTTAGAGCAGGGAAACTGCGGCATATAATTTTGAAAGCGAAAGAATGCACAATTTTCTCTTGTTTATTTGCACTATTTTGCTATATCACAGTGCCACCTAGAGCTTTATGCAGTGAAAATCAGGAATGGAAATACCCATGTAGTGCTTGGATCTCAATTCTGTGATGAAACCAGAAGTAGATACTGCAGATTATCCATGGATTAGCAGCCTCGTGTAGAAAAGCTGTTAAATTATTTTATTATATGCTTTGCTTGTTTCATACTAGCTTTTGCTGGTTGCAGATTCATATGGGAGCAGGCAGTCTGTTAGGTAACCACTTTAGAACTGGGTTTAATAAGAATAGATAAAATAAAAGCACATTTCTGAAATGTATTGGAGCACAATCTCAATGTTCTGGCAAAATAAAATATCTACTAGGCTAATAAATGTATTCATACACACACACACACACACACACACACACACGAGACACAGCTTGTTTCAGAAAATACCTCTGCTACATATATTCTAACATTAAATTCTGCATTTCCAGTTAGCATGAAGGAAACCTCCCCCTTTCTTGTGCTCCTCCTAGTATAAATTTTCCATTACACTCTCAATGCTGGAGCAATTAGTTGGCCTATTCAGACAACATGCTAAGCCATGGTTAGGCTGCTAACCCTTTTGCAACAAATGGTTAGTGAGCATGTTTAAACCATGGTTAGGAATGGTTCACATGACCCGCTAAGTAATGGTTCGCATGACATGCTAAGCCATAATGTTTAGCTCAAAATGCTTAACCGCCATGGCTTAGCATGTCATCTGAACAGGATCATTGTCAGGAGACTTCACTGACAATAATAGGAAACATACTGCCCACGTCGTAGCAACATCCTGGCATCTAAGTTTAATTCCCAGTTCTTCTACCATAGATTTCTATCATGGTTTTCCTCAGTTGATTCTCAGGAGTTCAGTCAGTACACGTGTGATTGAAACAAGATGGGATTTTATTGATGAATCACTTTGAGTGCTGGAATCGTCTTTAGCTCACTAACCATAAAAGTGAGGTTACATGTTTTCTCATTTCCCCAAGTTGCGAGAAATTCCAGGTTTAGTTTCCTTTCAATGAGAGAATAGTGGACCCTTAATGACTTCTGGAATATTTGCTTTATATTGCAGAACATTAGTGGGTTCAAACAGGCACTGTTTGGGGCATGCTGGGAGCTGTAAGCCTTTTTTCTGTCTAAACATGCATAAGATTGTTCCATAAGAGATTGTCCTCTGAGGGTAACTGTCATATTATATACAATATACAAATAAGATGCTGCAGTTCCATACTGGAAACTCTGAAAATTATGGGTTTTCTATTGAAAAATAAAATCATGATGATGAACATTCCAATTTCTTTAAAAGGAAAAAAAAAGATCTTCAAAACTAAAACTTTGAAACATGTTGAAGTTTCATCTTGGTTAACTGACAGGGTGACAAGTTGACATGAGGTAAATCAGTCATGACTCGAGAAGAAGAAACAGCTACTGGATTCATCCCATTGCTATTATCTTAGGACCAGATACAAAAGAGGGCAGGGCTCCTGCAGCTTTAACTGTTGTGATGAAGAGGGAATTTCACCAGGTGCTGCATGCGTACAAATGACACCTGCTGAAATTCCCTTTTCTATACAACTGTTCAAGATACAGCAGCCCTGTCCTCCTTTCCATAGGGTCACACTATCTTCACTTTGCAAAGTTTGGCAAAATTTTAGAATTATCTGCAAACACAAAATAATCCCCAAGTGGCTAGAAATAATAATAAGTGGGAGAGTAAGGCTTTCCCCTTCCAATATGAAATTTTGATTCAAATAGTCATTCTCAGCACCAGTAGTCATATAGTTCAGTCCTATATTGCAAATAAAGATTTCCATCTAATAAAATCCAAGAACTGATTTGTGATTTAAGTAGCTCCCACACCACTATCCCACCACGTTAACAACAGGACCCAAAGGAACTAATTGTTCTCGGGCACACTCTATACATTTCTTGTTCATACTTTTACCAATGAGGAAAAAATAATACATGCCTTAACATTATCTAGAAGTTCTCTCTGCTGAATTTTTTCCAGTGAAGTTATTCCTATGGCAACCACTTTGACTGTGGATGAAGTACTTGCCAACATGTGATCTCGGACTGCTTGTCCTATATGTTTTGTTATTCCAACACGCAAGGCACTGGTGAAGATCCATGCACCTGAAATTAATTTTTATAACCATGAGTCTGAGAAGAAGAAGAAGAAGAAGAAGAAGAAGAAGAAGAAGAAGAAGAAGAAGAAGAAGAAGAAGAGGAGGAGGAGGAGGAGGAGGAGGAGGAGGAGGAGGAGGAGGAGGAGGAGGAGGAGGAGGAGGAGGAGGAGGAGGAGGAGGAGGAGGAGGGTACTGTAGCAACTTAAAGACAGATTTATTCTGGCATAATCAATTCATCGGATGAAGTGGGCTAAATTCCATGAAAATATATGCTACAATAAATTGGTTAGTCTTTGAGGAGCCACAAGAATCTGTTGTGTTAGATCAGATTGGGGAACCTCTTTCACAAGCTCTTGGGGCCCACATTCCACCGGTTGGCAGAGCCTAAAGTAAAGAAGCCATAGACAAAGGGGGTGGAGCTAAAATTGTGTCTCATTCAGTAGTCTCATTTTTAGAAAGCTTATTGATATTGAATCAGCAAGGGCTGAACCCTTTTGAAAAAGGGCCGATCTTAGTATATCAAATCATTAAGAAATCTGCCTGTTTGACAAAGAGTAGGAATGTTATTAAACAGGGTCAAGAAAAATGATGCTTCCATTCTAGGAGTAGAACCAACCAGTGCTTTGGGTGGCCTTGACCAGGCCTTTCCTTAAGGTGTCATGTAACCAAGGTTTCATCTGGAAGTTTTCTTCTTCTCCAACTAAAGAGACAACCAGGTTGGGAGCAGGAAGGTTCCATTTGTTACTCATGACATCAAATATAACTCCAGGATGGATGTCACATGGGACCTTGATAAACTGTAATCAAAAAAGGGCATTCAGATACCATGCATGAAAAATATGGGGAACTATCGTACTTTCCTACTATAGAGCCACCTTGCATCAAGAGGCTTGTAGACCTTGGGCATTTTTGAAGGGACTGCCTAATATTTTGTTACTGTGACACGGGGAAATTACACAAAGAAAGCCATTTTAAACAAGAATAATTAGGAAGCTTGGAAGCAAGGTGGGTGCAAGGTGAAAAAACCTAGAGTGAAGAAATCTCGGGTGCACCCTTGTGCATTTTCCCCTTTTGGAAATGCTGCCACAGCACCATTGCAATGGCACACTGTCGCTAGGAAATCAATATCTGTGTTGCCATAGCACATCATTCTGTGTCAGCCTTCCCACAGGTCCATGTTATGAGGGAATAATTTCCTGTTCATTGATTGTCAGCAAGGAAAAGGATCCTCTTTGGGGAAAACCAGTGTGTGTTTCTTGGCCATATCAGGCCTCTTAGGGAGTTTTTATATGTAAAAGAATATCATATTGGGTTGGATCCAGAGTTTCTATAAATGGAACTCCACTCATGGGATACTCCCTCTGGAGGCAGGGGGAGGTGATCTATACCAATTTCTCCTTCCCTCTGCAGTCTCCTATGTTCCCTGAAAAGCTGCTCTAGAGTGTTTGGGGACCCACCAGCATAACTGGGTGGCACAGGAGGCTGCAGGGGAAGGGGGGAATTAGTAAAATCACCTCCCCCTTCCTCCTGTGAAACTTCTGCTGGATCTCAGTCTCTTCCATGAATGAAAGGATCCATTCCATTCGTTGAATGCATACTTTGGATCCAACTGAGCCATTTTTTGCTTTCACAAGCATGCACAATTTCTTCTTTTGCATAATGCACAAACTACAGGTAGGTTGATCCTCTTGATACAAGGCTATGTCTGGTAGCTTGTCACCTCTACATGGTTTATACTTTGATCCTAAATGTATTATTTGAGCCAGTTCACACAAACAGTTTCCCCTGTATGTGAGCAACCACAGCACTGCAGACACATGGGAGGAAATGTTGGTAGGAACATTTTTGTCCATGGAGACTGTAAACATTCATAATTTATACAATTGTGACTATGTTTTTTCTTTTTAAAAACAACAACAATACACCATCATAACTGTGATCACAAGTACCACTGTGGCTATGTCCATGTACAAGCCCAGTTCGCACTCATGTTTCCCTGTGCTCTTGGGAAGTATTCTTGGATCAAGGAGAGACTGCAGTTGCTCACTTCAGGTTGTGGGGGGAGAAAGAAGGAGGCTGGTGAGGCCACAAGATAGTGCATAGCTGGGCCTCTCCAGTCTCCTCCCCTTCCCATTCTTCAAAACACCCCTTATTCTCCCTCTCTGAGATTGCTTTTCCAACCTTGGAGAGCAGCTGGTGCAGTTCTTTCCATGCAAGCTGCGAGGAGTCAGGGGAGCAGGCGTGGATTTTTGATTCCCCCTTCTAAAGGCAGAGCACTGTCTCCCTCCTCAAAAGAGGAATCTGAATAATACTATGCCGCCTTCAGATGATATCCAGGGGCCATAGGATCGCTCCCTTAGTGTGTCAACAGTGTTTAGTACCTGTGTTTGTTTGTTTGGTTTTAAATTAAACAATGTAAGGCAAGTACATGCTACTGACTTTAAACTTTTGCAAGTATTCCAGTAATAAATGTCTACATAATACAACATTTAAAAATCACATTAAGTATGCTTTAATTCCCCCCCACACAGATATTTCATATTCTTGTGGTATATTGGGACAAAGAAATAACATGGGGTACTTTTCAAGCTTTGTTTAGGCATCAGAAAATCTTCTGATGCAAATTGAAATTTTTCCAATGCAATTTTACAGTACAGTAGAAAAAAAATCCAATTCAATTTCCCCCTGAAAACCCACATCACTAATTGTACCTAAGTTTTCTAATTTTTAGGTACAGGTATTTTATCAGATGTGTATGTAGGAACCCTTTTCCAGAGGTGAACCCAGATCTTGAAATAGAAATTAAGGTTCTACCAATTATACTAGATAAAAAAGATTTTTAGAGTAAAGAAAGGTAATAGAATTCCAGCTGAAGCCCTTCATTGAGAAACTTTGCACTACCTTTCCCCGCTTCTTTCCAGAAGCCATGAAGTCAATTTCTCCTGTGCAATACGGCAATTCCCTCCTACATGCTTCTTCTTTGTCATTATTGTACAGTTTACCCTGTGTGTTCTCCTTTTGAACAACTGAAGGATCATTGGTCTGACTGGACTCCCTGAAATAACAATAATAACAACATTTTAAGTGGCTTTAATTATGTGGCTTTACCCCAAAAGTGAAATAGAATTTCATCAACTGTCATAGTTTTTTAAGAAAATGTGGATGTAATAGTAACAACTCAAATTTTAGCTCATTTCACTATTTTAGAAATAATTTGATTGATTTTATATAATCTACACAACTTACCCATTCCATAGGTTTGATTGATGATAGTATATTTATTGATTATTCTATAGTGTAGTCTATAATCATCAGTGCACACACAAGAATCAATTCAGAGCTTCCCTTCCTTAATACATTCTCTCAGACAATCAAAAAAGAACTTACACTTTACCCCCTGGGTCTGATTTCTCATTTGAGATGCTCTCTCTTCTTCTAAAGGCTTGGAGGACAATACTCTGAGTGGGGTGAGAGAAAAGTCAAGACATATTTGCTGTACAACATTCTATCAATTATTGAGCATCTTTAAATCAGCATTTTATAACATGCATGTGACTGGCCACTCACGGATGTTTGCAGGGCATTTTGATGACGTCAGCCTCCTGCATGTCTCCCACTCCATTTCCCAATTTTAGCGATAAAAAAATAAAGCAAAGAAAACTTGACTCTTCCGAGATATATCAGTATTTGTCGGGATTTCCTGCCGTGTGCAGGCGAAGTTGCATTATAAAATGCTGTGTGAAAAAGTACTTTGTTTTGTCTGCCAAGAATCCCGCACCTTTCAGCTTCATAATATGACCCCATTGAGTTCTAGTATTATAAAAGAGGGAGAAGAGTGTACACACAAGTTCTTGTCCAGGAAGAAAATAAATCCGCAGTGTTATTAATGGTTGCAACTTGAGTCTCTAGTTATGCATAGCCAAATGATTAGCTGAACCTTTCCTAAAAATTTCCTAGTGTTTAATTTTTGGATCACAAATTGGCCGTTGAAGGAGTTGGTTGTTGTTGTTGAAGAAGAAACTCCATTGCTCCCCCTTTAATTGATGTCTCTTTGAGGGTTTGCCATTCTATCAGCCTGTGTTTACAGAATGCCGTGACCAGGCTTCAGTGAAGGCCATATGATTCTAATCAAAATAAACCCGCAGATGAACACTGTGAGAGAAGAACCAAAAATGGGGCAAAAACGGAAGGAGACTTTTGGGAAATACAAACACAGAAATAAACAACAGCGACTGGTCTTGCTTCAGCTCTAGACAGAAAGTCTCTCTCAAGTCAACATATTCATTTTGGCTAAGTATGCATATGCGGGTGGTGGTGGGTGGTAATCATGTCCATTGGCTCTATCCCCCTATGCTAGGATGACCATATGGAAAGGAGGTTTCCGTTTGGCCTCGAGTCAGAATGAGCTTTCAAGAGGGAGTTTGGAGAACTTCAATGAGCTCAGGTTTTGCTGATTTGCACATATCATGCATTTGAAAGCTTATGATAAGGTTTGAATTGGTCTTGGGATATTTATTGTTGAGTGATTTTAAATTGGGTGGTTTTTTATGAAAACTGTTTTATGTTATGTTTAATATTGTATTTTTAAAGTTTTGATCTTTTGTAAACTGCTAAGAAAGCTTTGGCAATTGGGCAGTATAGAAATGTAAATACTAATACTACTATATCACAACATCCAATTCGATTCTAAGACGCAGTCCATTTTTAGAGCTGTTAATTTAGGGAAAAAAGTGCATCTTAGAATCGAAGAAATACGGTATTACAGTTCCCAGTTCCCCTATTTGGCACGTTTCAATCCCTTTTTCCTCTTGCCCACTCCCCTTCCTTCTTCACTGTACAGTAGCATTCAGAAACAACCACTAGATGGCTGCATAGAACATCACTTGGCAAGGTGAGCATGCCTGGCATTTCTGTTGAATGTGTGCGCGTAGAAACATATGAGAAATTTGTTTGTTTGTTTTTGATCAGGATTTACCCAGTTCACATCTTCTGGATTGAACACAGACTCAGATGCGATCTGTGGTTGAAGTCCATACATTTCTGAGCTCGCAATGTCATTCGTGGACATGTATACATTTGAAAAATATGCATAAAAATGCATACTTTTGAAAAATGCACCCCAAGTATGTTTTAATCAACTGGAGAAGAATGGGTGCATTTCAAAGATATGCACAATTGATGCTTAGATTTGAAGAAAATATGCACAAAAATATGGAAGAATTTTCATGTAAAAAGAAAAATAACTAAGTTCTCAATTTGATATGGACTCAAGTTGGTACAAGCTTTGAGATGGAATTCAGAGAACTTTGGCAAGTTTTGCTGATTCACACATCCTGATTGTGCACAGAAAGGCTTCTCTGTTCACAATACTGTCCTGGCGCACATGTTTTTTCTACACACAAAAGGCTCAACAAGCGTAGGAATATTAGGTCTGGCTACAGATTAAAGTCTTTTCATTTATTAATGGCCTCCTTCCTTTCCCCAGTTGATTAACTGAATTTGCATATCATCGAAACCGCAGTATAGTGTGGGCGTTCTGAGACACTAAAGGAAATGTGACATGAACTGCTGTTTAATAAAC
Source organism: Elgaria multicarinata webbii (assembly GCF_023053635.1). Taxonomy (NCBI): domain Eukaryota; kingdom Metazoa; phylum Chordata; class Lepidosauria; order Squamata; family Anguidae; genus Elgaria; species Elgaria multicarinata. The sequence goes on from NC_086172.1 coordinate 90,706,927, forward strand.
ACCAGCTGCCACTCATTATTAGAAGGAAGCTGACCCTTAATGTTATCTTTTGCTGTGTGTAGCAAGCTGCCTGGCTGGCCTGGGAATTATGGGACTTGCTGCCCATCACATCTAGAGGGCACCAGGTCGGGGAAAGCTGATCTACCCGGCCTCTACCATCTTTTGACTGGCAGTGGCTCTCCTTCCCCCTTTCTAAGACGAAGACACCCAGAGAATGAGCTCAGGCCTTTCTGCATGCAAGACATGTGCTCTACTCCCTCGGGCAATGGTGGACACCCTCATTTTCATTACAGTAACTCACCAAAACTAAAATAGCCGCAGCAAGTAAACAAGTGTGCCCTTATTCTCAATGCATTGATTAAAATGTTCTCCCACCAATTACTCAAATAAAGCTTTAATTGAGTAGTCTGCTGATTAAACCAATTAAAGCTTGCAGCCCTGACGGGATGAGTTCCTCTTGCCATTTTGAAACAGCTGCCTGGTTCCTGTTGTCAACACTCCTGGTTCTGACCTCTTCTCTGCTGCCTAGCAGTCAGTGTTCATTTCTGGTTTCTTTCCACCACTTCAGGCTGGCCTGATTATCACTGTGATGGCTAGTTTTGTTGCCCAGGCAGCCCAACTGGTATACTTCCAAGGCTAATCCCTGCCAAGGATATATGGACTTAGCTTTCCTCCAGATCTCGTTTCCCTTACAGGTTGCAAATCTTCCAAGATTCTCTGTTTCAGCCTTATGACATCACACTAGTGATGGATGAACTTACCCTGAGTGAATTCATTATGTAATCAGAAAGTAATGAATTTGTCTATGTGAGCTTGGATGAAAGTTCTCCTTGAATATGAAATATCATTCCATATATGTGAGGTTTTTTTTTATGCGTGTGCAGTATCAAAGTGCATTATGGGAGCTGTGTTTGGAATTGTGTGGTGTGGGATGACAGGCTTACAATCTAAAACAATATGACACAAAAGGAAAATGAGATGGGGAGGGAAGAGGGGGAAAAGCAAATGGCTTTTCAGCAGGTGTTAAATATAGGTGAATATAGGTCAATATTAAGTGCAGTGCATAACCATATAGAAAAAACTGTGGCAGAATGATCCTTAGAGGTGTTAAACGTCCCTTCATGTAGGTGAGGATTCATATCTGCTTCAGAATCCAGTACTTAGCAGGCTATTTCAGAACAGATGAATAGAGTTTATTGCAGGGAGAAAATACTATTTTGAGCATAAGCTTGTGAGGTGGTCTCTGTATTGTTGTTTTAATGTTTTGTACAGTGCAGTTATATTATATAAACTCTAGTTATACTTAGGTGAGGAGCTTAAGAAATAATAAATGTTTTTGTTATAGCATAAGACAATTCAGTGGTGTGGAAGAGTGGAAAGAGGAGTACTTAGTTGGTTGATTGCTGTTTTTTAACCAAATTGTAATTTTTAAATCTTGTAAGCCATCTTGAGTGGTGCTTTTGCATTGGATAGATGAAATATAAATGTTTTAATAAAATAAATAAAAATAACTCTCACTCTGCTGGAAAACAGTGAGAGTAAGAGGCATGTGATGCGAGATATGAACCACAGGTTGAAATTGAAAGTGACTAAAAAGCATTTTAGGAGCGCTTCCAGATTTAATAGTTTCGTCCCACTTTCTTACATTAAATAATCTGTTTACATAGGTGTTATGACAAGAACTAGAAGAATGCTTTTCAAAAAAACGTCCTGATTGTTGTTGCTTTATTTCATCTGTTTAATGTATTTTTAAATCACCTCTCCTCTGAATGAGTGCTGGAGGTGATTTAAAATAAAACCATAAGAATAATAAGATTCAACAATTACAAAAAACAACAAAAAACCACTAAATCAAAACAGAATGCAAATATTACAATAAAACTGGGGACCCTTCTAAAATAAAAAAAGGCATTAATAATGAGAAGCTCTTCAGAACAGTATAGGTTTATCAGCCATCTAAAATCCAATAATGAGGAAGCCAACCTGACTCCCTAGGGAGAGAGTTCCACAGTGGGGGTGCTACAACACAGAAGGCCCTGTTTCAATCCTTACCAACCTCAGGGCTTTGGATGATGCATGTAAGCTCCGGGCAGGTTCATAAGGAAGGAACCAGCATCCTGAAGTGGGCTCAGAAACAAATAGGAGGCCAGGGAACTTGTTTCAAGACTGGTGTTATGTGGCCTATAAAATGCACACCAGACCAGACAAAAGTCTGTCCGCTACCTCTTTCACTAGCTGTAGTTTCCTAACACTTTTCAAAGACAGCCCCATGTAGAGTGTGGAAATTAAACATGAACTGATTAAGGCATGGGCTACTGTGGAGGCAGCTAGCATACCAGCAGAAGCTGGGCAAAGGCACTCTGGGCAACCTCTGGCACATGACCATCCATGACAACACTGGATCCAAGAGCACTCCCAAGCTGTATCCCTGATCTTTCAGAGTGAGTGCAACTTCATCCAGAGCAGGATTAGTCTGTCTACTGATCAACAGAACCCTCACCTTGTCTGGATTGAGCCTCAGTTTATTCACGCAAATGTGAGCCATTATTCACAATGGTTCCTCACTTCCAAAATCCTCTTTGAAATCAGTTGAATGAGAGGGACAGAGCTGAGTATCATCAGCGTATTTTTATAATACCCTGTACACAACCTGGGTAATTTTCTGATGTAAGATATAGCTCCAGTCAGACTACTTCCCCACCCCCACCTCAACAAGTGTGTTTTAATAGTGGCCACACTGCCCTAAATACTTTTGGTTTATTGATTTCCTGTAATAGGAAGTGGATGCGCATTGATGGGAAATGAACACAAATATCCCTAGCAAGAACGCGCCATGTAATCATGCTATGTTCCTAAAATACAATACCCTACCAGGTATTGTAAACTAGTCTAACAAGTTAATGCAGTTGGAAAAACAGAGCAGCCAAGCACCACCTACACAGAAGGGTATGACTCAACATAGCCTAGACCCAGTGATGACCTCAATAGGTGAATCAATCTTCATGCCAACCGCTTATTATAATCTTAAAAGAGACATTTAGCATCATCAAAGGCTTTCATATCCAAATTCCACTTTGCTAGTTTCAAATTGCCCAAGGAGGTTGCTTTCTTTCCCTGCATTTCTTCTTTCTTTTTATTTAATTTTATTTAAATTGAATGTAATATACAAATGATACATGACTAGAATTTATCCCCTTCTTAGTGCTGCACCAGATTTGATGGGGGGGGGGGCTCTGTGAGCCGCCTCCTCCATTGGTAAATCCTGAGAGGCTTACTTGGTGGCAATGATAAGCTGTGGTGGTGGCCACCATCTTAATTTTCTACATTTCCATCCTATAGCATTACTGTAGGGCATTGTGGGAACTTAAAATGGCAGCTAGATTCAGCTGTCTGGCAATGCTCGGAGCACTAGGCATCAATGGTGGGCACTGCCAAGGTGTTAGAGCCGAGACAGATGTTCAAGAGCCCAGGTGGTGACACCAGCACTGTCCTTCTAGTGAAGATGGCAATCCTATGCCTTAACAAGTTGCAGTTGGGCTCTGATTCATCCACAAAAACAGCTAATGCAGGACATTTTGAAGCTGCTGCCCTGCATAGAGTTTTCCTTCTCCTGAAAGAAATGTTATTTTCCAGTTGTGGTTCTTTTTGGATGAATGGACAATTTATATTTCTGGGTGTATGTTCCTTGCTTTTATTTGGACAAATATCACATAACATCCCTCATCCCAGCCAATAGCCATTATCTTGCCCATCATTCATTCTGAGCTGTTTTCATTATTATTTCTTATTTTTTTAAATGACACTAATTTTGAATACATTTGCCTATTCAACGGAGATACCTTGCTATTTTCTGCAAATTTCCAGATCAGGGTGTGGGAGGGACTTGACTCTTTGTATCCTGGTTTAAATGATAATAGCACAGAGAGATCTCAAGGTTCCCTCCAGCTTTTTAATACTGTGAACATTCTTTCCGGTTTTGGAATATTTTATAATGAATCATAGAATTGTTATGCTGGAAGAGACCACAAGGGTCTCTTGTGGTCTCTTCCAGCAAAACAAAAACAAAAACACAAAACCTAAAAAATCTTATTTTCCCTTAAGACATACTCATATAGTTGTGTACCTTCAGAGAGGACAGGACAAAGCAAAGGCAATTCCACTATAATCAGAAAGGAAAAAACAAAGCAGAAATAGACAATATGGATGTAAAGGAGCCCCTAGAGGTGGTAACCTGCAAAGGGTGTGCAATGTTCGTGTTTCTGCCTGAGCTCAACATGGCGTATACCTGCAACAAGTGCAAGCTGGTGGCACTTTTGGAAGAAAAAATGAGAGGATTTGGGCAGCGGGTGTCCACCGTCCAGAGAATAAGAGAAGACGAGGAGTTCTTAGACCGAATGGTGGAACTGCAACAGCAACAAGAAGCACACGAGATTGAAGAGCAACAGCCAGCTGAAGCAGAAGTGGAGTATGCTGAGGGGAGGAAAGCCAATGAAGAGGAAATTCTCTGGAAAAGAGTGACAATTAGGAGCAGAAGAACTAGAAGACATTCTGCACCGGTGGAACCATTAGAGTTAAGCAACTGCTTTCAGCTTCTGGAGGATGAGTCTGAAGGACAGTTTGCAGAGGAAGAAGTACAGGAGACACTGTGCAACAATGAACAAGAGGCAGAAGGTAGGTCAACCAAGAAGAAGAGAAGAGTAGTCGTTGTGGGAGACTCCCTGCTGCGTGGGATTGAAACCCAAGTATGTCGTGAAGACCCATGGACTCGCCAAGTGTGCTGTCTCCCTGGAGCAAAGATTAGAGATGTGATTGAAGGGTTACCGAAACTCATAAAGTCCATGGACACATACCCGTTTCTTCTCATCCATGTGGGAACAAATGATGTCGCCAAGCAGAGCTACGAAGAAATCATTTCAGACTATGAAGCTCTGGGAAGGAAACTGAAGAACTTTGGGGCCCAGGTAGTTTTCTCATCCATCCTCCCGGTTCTTGGAAGAGGATTAGAAAGGGAAAGGGAAAGAAAAAGGGAAAGAAAAATACTCCGGATGAACGACTGGCTACGAAGGTGGTGCCGACGTGAGAATTTTGGATTCTGGGACCACGGGCTACGCTACTTGGAACATGGACTGCTGGCAAGGGATGGGTTGCACCTCACAAGGGCTGGAAAGAATGTGTTCGGCCACAGCATGAAGAACTTGATCAGGAGGGCTTTAAACTGAATCTTATGGGGGCGGGAGACGTAAACCTCGGGGCGGGAGACGTAAACCTCGAGGCAACAATGGATGAAGGCCAAGGCACCACAGTACAGAGAACAGCTCCAATAGTGCCCCAAAATAGTGTCCGCAACAATGTAGGAACAAAGCCAGACTATAAAACACATGGTCTTCGATGTCTATATACTAATGCCCAGAGCATGTGAAACAAACAGAATGAACTTGAACTCTTATTACATGAAGGCAAATACAACTTGATAGGTATAACTGAAACTTGGTGGGATGACTCCCATGACTGGAATATAGCAACTTGTTTAAAAAGAACAGAAGAAATAGAAAGGGAGGTGGAGTTGCACTATATGTTAAAAATACCTATCCCTGCACAGAAATACAGGCGGATCAGACTGGGAGCCCCATTGAGAGCATCTGGATTAAAATAAATGGGGCAAGGAATAAAAAGAACATGATAATTGGAGTCTACTACCGACCACCCAATCAAGGAGAAGACGAGGATGAAACTTTTGAGAAACAAATTGCCAGTGTTTCAAGGAAGTGTGATGTAGTAGTGATGGGGGACTTCAATTACCCTGATATCTGTTGGGAGACCAATACTGCCAAAAGTTGCCCTTCCAAGAAATTCCTGACATGTGTGGGTGATAACTTTCTCCTACAGAAAGTGGAGGAAGGAACTAGAGGATCGGCAATCCTTGACTTGATATTGACCAATAGGGATGACTTAGTGGATAAAGTGGCCGTTACGGGAACTCTGGGGGAAAGTGACCACATCATACCTGAATTCTTGATTATGAAGGAGACAAAAGTTGAGTGTAGCCATAAAGTACTCTGGATTTTAGGAAAGCTGATTTTAATAAACTCAGAATTATGATAAGTAAGGTCCCATGGCAAATGAGCCTAATGAGAAAAGGAGTGCAGGATGGGTGGGAGTATTTAAAAAAGGAAATTTTAAAGGTACAGTTACAAACAATTCCAACAAAGAGAAAAGATAGAAGACAACACAGGAAACCAATGTGGCTCCACAAAAAGCTTAGAGATGACCTGAAAACAAAAAGGGATACATATAGGAAGTGGAAGGAAGGCCAGGCTACAAGAGAAGAGTACAGACAAGTGGCGCAGAAGTGCCGAAATGGTGTCAGGAAGGCTAAAGCTCAGAATGAGCTGAGATTAGCGAGGGATGCTAAAAGCAATAAAAAGGCTTTCTTCAGATATGTGAGTAGTAAAAGACAGAGGAAAGAAAAGGTGGTTCAACTGCTTAATGAGGATGGCAAATTGATAACAGATGACAAAGAAAAGGCTGAAGTGCTCAATTCCTACTTTGACTCAGTCGTCTCCCAAAAGTCTATGACCCCCCTGGAAAAAGTGAAGCAGAAGTTGAGGGGGCAGGATTACAGTTTGAGATTGATAAACAAATGGTCAAAGAACACCTAATTTCCTTGAATGAGTTCAAATCTCCAGGGCCCAATGAACTGCATCCTAGAGTAATGAAGGAGCTAGCGGATGAACTCTCAAAACCTTTGTCTATTATCTTTGCAAAATCATGGAAGATGGGTGAGGTGCCGGATGACTGGAGGAGGGCTAACATTGTCCCTATCTTCAAAAAGGGCAAAAAGGAGGAACCTGGGAACTACAGACAAGTCAGTCTGACATCCATCCCTGGGAAAATTCTGGAGCAGATTATAAAGAAGTCAATCTGTAAACACCTTGAAATCAATGCAGTGATTACTAGAAGCCAACATGGATTTGTCAAGAACAAGTCCTGTCAGACAAATTTGATCTCATTTTTTGATAAGGTAACCTCCCTTGTGGACCGTGGGAATGCGGTGGACGTCATATATCTTGACTTCAGCAAAGCTTTTGACAAAGTACCACATGACATTCTGATTAATAAACTAGCTAAAAGTGGGCTAGATGGAACAACTATTAGGTGGATTCACAGTTGGCTACAGAATCGGACTCAAAGAGTACTTATCAATAGAACCTTCTCAAACTGGGGAGAGGTAACGAGTGGGGTACCGCAGGGCTCAGTCCTGGGCCCAGTGCTCTTCAACATTTTTATTAATGATTTGGACGAGGAGGTGCAGGGAACGCTGATCAATTTTGCATATGACACAAAACTGGGTGGGATAGCTAATACCCTGGAAGACAGAAACAAACTTCAAAGTGATCTTGATAGGCTGGAGTGCTGGGCTGAAAACAACAGGATGAAATTTAATAGGGATAAATGCCAAGTTCTACATTTAGGAAATAGAAACCAAAAGCACAGTTACAAGATGGGGGATACTTGGCTCAGCAATACTACAAATGAGAAGGATCTTGGAATTGTTGTAGATGGCAAGCTGAATATGAGCCAACAGTGCGATATGGCTGCAAGAAAGGCAAATGCAATTTTGGGCTGCATTAATAGAAGTATAGCTTCCAAATCACGTGAGGTACTGGTTCCTCTCTATTCGGCCCTGGTTAGGCCTCATCTAGAGTATTGCATCCAGTTCTGGGCTCCACAATTCAAGAAGGACGCAGACAAGCTGGAGCTTGTTCAGAGGAGGGCAACCAGGATGATCAGGGGTCTGGAAACAAAGCCCTATGAAGAGAGATTGAAAGAACTGGGCATGTTTAGCCTGGAGAAGAGAAGATTGAGGGGAGACATGATAGCACTCTTCAACTACTTAAAAGGTTGTCACACAGAGGAGGGCCAGGATCTCTTCTCGATCCTCCCGGAGTGCAGGACACGGAATAATGGGCTCAAGTTAAAGGAAGCCAGATTCCAGCTGGACATCAGGAAAAACTTCCTGACTGTTAGAGCAGTGTGACAATGGAATCAGTGACCTAGGGAGGTTGTGGGCTCTCCCACACTAGAGGCCTTCAAGAGGCAGCTGGACAGCCATCTGTCAGGGATGCTTTAGGGTGGATTCCTGCATTGAGCAGGGGGTTGGACTCGGTGGCCTTGTAGGCCCCTTCCAACTCTGCTATTCTGTGATTCTATGATTCTATGGTCATCTAGTCCAACCCTCTGCAATGTGCAGGAAAACCAATTAAAAGAGTCCAGCCTCTTTTAAAAAACCTCCAGAATAGAATCATGGAATGGATGATACTATGAACAGTGAGTAATGTTATAAATAGATGTGTGCAGGTGTACACTACCGGTTTTGCATAAATTTACCCATTGCACTCATGTCTTGCTGTGGGTTTCCCATTGATCCCTGGTTGGCCACTGTGTGAACAGAGTGCTTGACTAGATAGACCCTTTGTTTGATCCAGCATGGCTGTTCTTATATTCTTAGCAGCATTAGTGTGGAGAAATTTTATCACTATACTTTGCTGCAGCTTGCCTCCTCCAATTTTTTAGTTAGAGAGGGTGAGAGGACCCTAGTTGGCCCTTAGCAAATGTGGAGGTTTAAGTGCAGCTAGCCATGTTCTCTCAAGACTTTCTTGAACCATGTTGTGTACGCATTTATGTATGTGTTTGAAACCTACTTCTAATAAATGCTTCACATGCATTGAAGAATGGGACCAGCCAAGTCACAGCTGTTGCCCTTTTCAGAACACAGTCGGAATGATCCTGTGCTTTGTTAGCTGCCCATGGAGGAATTAAATTGTCCAGAGTTGTTTGGTTTTGGCTGGCAGAATGGGAGTGCAGTGCCAATTAGTTTGTAAGCCCTAATTAGGGTAAGAATTCCTTTTGCATACCAATGCAGGCAGGCATTAAGAATGTCCTCACCTCCACCCCAACCAACAGCTCTGTAACAAGAGAAGCTACATTTCCCAAAGTCATTTCCACAGCCTTACCTGCCAGGCCATACCTTTCAGTGAGTCCTGGATCCTAATGGGCAACTCATCCGTGATGCTTTGAACACTGTGACTGGGCTAACCTGACAGCTTTAGCTGAACTCTCTCAGTGCTACTGGGCTCCTTGACCTTTCTTTGCTATGAGGTCATCTGCCCTATTCCGGAATGAATTGGGGCAGAGGTAAACAGGCATAGTCTAGCACTTACTGGGCTTGGTCCAGTTGCACACACACACCAGGCTAACTGACACCATGACCCTGTGGGGAAGAAGGAGCTGCTGGTCTGCCCCTCCTTTGGGAGATAATGTTGATGGGGGGAGCAGGGCCTTTCCACCAGCCATGCTGAACAGCCTACTTAATTTCTTTTTCATTTTCCCCTCTTCCCTCCCCATGTCCTTTTCCTTGCCCCCATCTATACGACGACGGGATTGCTCCTCATTAAATATAAACCCGAATTTTCGTTGATTTGAATGTAGGTAAAGAGTGTCACACTACAGCAGCACCAATTTATTTCCTGATTTTTTTATAGAGTTATGAATGCGCACATGCGCGTTAGTGGATTATCGCATACACAAAACTATGGAGGAGAGAGGAGCGAAGCTATAAATTTTATATGCGGAGCTCCACAGAATCATAGAACACGCAAACTGGGAGGGGGGAAGGAACGAGGCAGCAGAGGGAAAGGAATGAGGCGGCAGAACACGTCTCCTTCGTCTGGCTGCCCATTTCTCCCTTTGCTCCCATAACTGTCCCTGTCAGACTATCCAGAATTTTATAGTTCTTGTCATTGCTCCCTGTAAGGAAATTCAAAGAATGAGGGGGGTTTGGGGACAGGGTTGTTGGGGGAGGGGAAACAGCCTCCACAAGCCAGGAGCAGGGGGTGGGGAGAGAAACAAGGCTACAGAGGAAAAGGAATGAGGCAGCAGAACACGTCTCCTTCATCTGGCTGCCCATTTCTCCCTCTTTCTTTTTGCAAACCGCCCAGAGAGCTTCGCATATTGGGCGGTACAGAAATTCAATAAATATATAAATAGAGGAATAAATTTGTTTTAAGAAGCTTTCACTGCGGAGCTCCGCAGAGAGTCTTCAAACTAAAATTGTTGCAAACCAACGAGGCAGCTGATTGGTGCAAAATCACGTTGTCCTACCCTCAAAGCTCTGCTCACATGTCAAAATCCGATTTAAGTCCCCCAAAGACACATAGCCATAACATGGTGCAAACTTGGATGTGATCTAAAATTCACAGTAGATCACGGATGCAAAGATGCGCATTGTCGGGTTAAAAACCCGGTGCTGCAGTGAATGGACAGCTGTGTCATGTAACCTAAAATGCAAATATGTGCATTTACGTTGGGGTAAACAAGCCGTGTAGACAAGCCCCTTGTGTGTCATGTCTTTTTTTAGAATGTAAGCCTGAGGGCAGGGACTGCTGCTCTGAGAGCCTTTTTGGTTGAGGTGCAGGATAAAAGTACTATAAATAAATAAATAAAATATTTCATTGGGTGTTGTGTAAATGCACTGACATCCCTTTAAGACTTCATTTTTATTTAGCACACATAGGTGTGCAGGATAAATATTCTAATGCAAATATGCTTATTGTTCCTCTTCATATCTCGAAGGATCAGTTCAACACTGTACTCAACAGACACAGGTATTTGACTATTGTCATTTTAGTGAATTGGTAAAAATTTGCTTATGAGCTCTCTTGGCCCTCAGCTGCAGAGAAGAAAGAGGAGCAGGCAAACGGGAAGCATTGGAGCAAATGGTGGCAAGGATTAGGAAAATGGGGAATGACAGGGGAGAAAGCACTTCTTGTGTTGGTATCTGAAGCTGGAAAATGGTGGCATATAAAGCAAGCTATGGGACCCATAGCCAAGATTTGTATAGCTCATTCAAACCAATGATTGAAATCCAAGCACTCCCACAACCACATTGGCTTTGGTGACTCCAGCTTTTGCTTTCTCCTCCTTTCTTCTTTGCCCCTCGTTTCCTCCACAATGCTGTCTTTCCTCCATCACCCTCCCCTTCAGGATTTTGCCTCCTCCATTTTGCCTTTCCTCCAATCCCTGTTTCTCAGACTTCAGACACCCTCCCACTGGGTTTCTTAGCTTTCCCACCTCTTGAGCCCTCTGCCAACTCAGTCTCCTGCCCTCATCTGCCTTCTTGCCAACAATACTGTTTTAACTGTTATAGCAAAAGTGGGGGCCCTGGGTGGTTCCAGGGGCCAATTTCACTCTACTTAGACCCTTCCATGGGCCACACACCCCTCTCACTTGCTACTGCATTTCAGCAGCGGCAACAGTAAAAGAATCATCCATTTGCTGCTGAACTTCAGTGGCAAACTGCAACAGTGGCCAAAAGGGCCACATTTAGCTTCAAAACAAGGGCTTAAACTTAATTTTGGCCTTTTAGGCCACCATTGAGGTTTGCTGCCAAACTCCAGAAGCTAACAACTGGTTGTAATGCTTCTGCCATCACAGCAGCAAATTCAGTGGTGGCAGGGAGCAGCACAAGGCCACACAAAGCCAGGGGGAACAATGTCGCTCACAGGCCACTTGTGGTACACTCCTATTTTATAGGGTCTTATGCGAGGTTTTTCTTTCAGATGCGAAGACTTTTTCTTCTCAAATAGAAGTTGTGCTGCTAGTGAACGTTTTAGTGTTGCTGTGTTTCCTCTCTCTGAAAGTAAGGCCTTTGCTAGACCATGGGTTAGCCCGGTGCAAGCCCCGGGCTCGCCCCTGTGCGTCCAGATGATGCACAGGGGATCCCGGGCCCAGGCAGGGGTAATCCTCCCTTGGCCTGGAATAACCGGCACCACTTTTGGCCCGGTATTTCCTGCGGCCTCGAGCTGAGCCCGAGACCGCGGGCATGTAGACTGGTCCGCCGCTTTTCCCGGCTACCGCAATTACTTGTGAGTAGCCAGGGAAAGTGGCAGACGGGGCGCAGCACTCCGCAGGAGCACTGCGGCCATCAGGGCAGTGTGGGGAGATTGGGGGGAATTAGAGCTGTGGGGGATGAGGAGGGAAACGGAGCCATGGGGGATGGGGGGAAATGGAGCCATGGGGGATGGGAGGGAAACGGAGCCATGGGGGATGGGGGAAACGGAGCCAGGGGGAGATGGGGGGGGAATCGGAGCCAGGGGGAAGATCGGGGCGGGGGGGAGAGGGGAGAACATTTTTTTAAAAAAAAAACAAAAACACTTACCTAAGCACACGAGCACTCATGTGCATCTGTCCCCTTTAAGACAAAGATAAAATGGCCGACGCGACGGGGCTTTCCTTTACCCTGTCGTGTCTGATGTGTGGAAAGGAGCGACAGCCCACACTACTTCTAGCACGGGCTGGCCCCTCCTCACCACCGGATTTGCAGGTAGGTCTAGCAAAGCCCTAAGTTTCTGAAGAGTTTGTGATATTATCATAGTTCAGCCTGTGGCTGTGTAAGAGACTCACAGGTGACAACAAGCAAGAAATTGTGCTCTAATATTACACTAATTGAAGTTTAGTGTAATTTTCTCCATTTTGAGTGACTTTTGTATACCCCATGCTGGATCCTCGTGGAAAGTAGTCATTTTGACAGGTTCTGTGCATGAAGGTCTCTAAAGGTATCATGCAATCAGAGTGTTATCAGAATTCATTAGCAGAATGGGACACCTAATCTGATTATGGATTGTTGATCTGTGAATAGGATCTTCTGTATTTTTAAGCAAATGTAACAGCAAGTTCCTTCAGATTGGGGGAGATCCCATTCCCTTACCATGGCTCTGCTTTTTGCTTCTCTTCCGCTTTTGCAATAAGCTGTAATTACTAGTGCTGGGCTGAAAATTTCAACCCTTCCATTTTTGGCATTTTGTGGAGGGGGGGATGAAAACTCGGGTGAAAGAGTCTGGGAGAGGTGAGAATTTCAGAAAATTTTCTTCTTGGTGAGGGAGACAGGATTTCCACATACCTTTTTAAACATAGCCAGTTGTTGAGGGGTCTTCTGTCCTTTTTATTTTTTCAAAACACCTACGGCATTTTCAGGAGCCCAGGAGTTCTTCCTGAGTGCTTATTGGAGAGAGCAAGGTCACTTGGTCTCTAATAGGCATTCACTAAGAACTGCTGGGCTCCTCCAAACGCTGAGGAAACAAAAGATGTTCTTTTGAAAAACTGAAAAATAGGAAGAAGCTCCTTCAGCAACTTAAAAACGGTATGTGGAAACCCTGGACCTCTCCCCAAAGAGAAAATTCTCTGAATTTTCCCCTCTCCCTGCGAAAGAGGCAGAAAAAGCAATGCCTTTTTCGCAGGGAGAAAGTTCCCAAAAATAGAGGGCAGGATTCGGCCCAGCATGAGGAAGAGACCAGCGACCACGTGGCTTGTTCAGCTCAATGCAGTTGAATGGGACAGTGCCCTCTAGTGGGCATTTTATAGTGCATTTTTTCCTCCACATGGTAGGAAAACCCGACAAATATTGATATATCTCAGAAGAGTCGTGTTTCCTGAGATTTATCTTTTATTGCTAAAACCGGGAAATGGAGCGGGAGTCGCACAGGAGGCTGGTGCTGTCATCAGAATGACCCACAAACATCTGTGAGTGGCCAGTCACAAATGTGCTATAAAGCGCTTGTTTAGAGAAGCCCAGCATCTTTGAAGAGGCGCTTTAGATTGGGACCATTGTGCAGGGGGGAAGGAGGCTAATTTACCACATGCCACTTTCCTGATGAAAATTGTCCTCTCCATTCCTCCCTTAGCTGCTAACTGCCCCACAAGAAAAAGGATAGGCAAATTTGAGGAGTTTTCCCCAAAACATGCCCATTTAATATGGGCCCACTGCTCATTTAGTGGTGAAATTTCAGCAGAGTTGGACCAATGAGCAGCATTTTAAGGCTTTCTTTAACGCTTGTATCTTGCTCATTTAACGCTTGCTCAGGCCCAGCCAATGTGATGAGGTAGGCAAGACTGAGATAGATCACCCCATTTGCTTCATGTCTAGGGTGACCATATGGAAAGGCGGTCAGGGCTCCTGTATCTTTAACAGTTGCATAGAAAAGGAAATTTCAGCAAGTGTCATTTGTATATATGGAGAACCTAGTGAAATTTCCTCTTCATCAAAACAGTTAAAGTGCAGGAGCTATACTAGAGTGACCAGATTTAAAAGAGGGCAGGGCACCTGCAGCTTTAACTGTTGGGATGAAGAAGAAATCTCACCAGGTTCTCCATATATACAAGTGACATCTGCTGAAATTCCCTTTTCAATACTACTGTTAAAGATACAGGAGCCCTGTCCTCCTTTTCATATGGTCACCCTATTCATGTCTGAACAGGGATTAGGCCCAAGTCAACCAGTTCCACATTCACACTCCAGCACTGTTGAACCTTTTTCAGCCTCAGGGACGAACTCTATTTGGAGAACCTCTCAGGGGGTGGGTGGGACAGAAGACAAAAGAGGTGAGGCAAAAATTCCCAAAATACCAGTGTGTTTTAGCTTAAAGCTCTTACTGCCAGGATCTAAGCCTTAGCAGAAGCATTTCAGCCTTTTAGAATTGGGTAGGGGAGTGCACAAAAGCCAGGAAAACAATGCATGATTGGTGGTCGGGGAAAGGGGCAGGGCCAAGAGAAGTTGTTTGGCCATCTTGAAAACCCCAGGGGGGCAAATTGGGACTGAGGAGGGCTGACTTTGGTCAAGAGGGATTTGACACCCCAGCTCTATACACTACACTGGCACTTTGGAAAAGACCAACCTAAAAGACGATAAACAATAGGACTATCCCTATTGAATGTTTCATGCTGCTATAATAAACACAGACCCAATCATTTTGCCTTCACTTTCTTTACTTCTACAAAACCTTTCCACTGAAGGTCCAGGTTTGGAAAGTTGATGAAAAACTCATTTTCTTGTTTTAAAGAACTTGCACAAGAATATATGGGTGTGTATTAAATTTCACCTGTAGTTTTGAAGAGGAAGTGTACACAAATGCAGAGACACTCTTTTGCATGAAGCGGAAAGTTTGTGTGCTTTGCTTTAAGATGGCAAGCCTTGCTGAAAGAGCTTCATCTGCTTTGTTTTTAAAATTCAGCAAAGCCACTGAAATCCGAATCCTTTTGTGCACCACCCCTCTGCAAGGAAGGCCGGTTCCCTATGGAGATGCTGTAGTTAGTTTACTTCTCTTTTATTCAGCTGGCCACAGAAACAATCATCCACAACCAGGTGTGTTGGGTTGCAACTCCCATCATCTCCCAGCCAACGTATTCTATGGTGACTTAAGGAACAGCTGGGTTGAAAGATGGTCTAAGAAATGAATTGTAAACATCTGTAGCATCTCATTGTCTTTGGGCCCATACACAAGACCTGTTGTAAATGTGGTGGCTGCGTTCTTTGGCATGAAGGCAGGTATAATACTAAAACAGAGCTCACAGCAAATCTTCATCTGTAGGATGATCCCAGCTCACTTCCCCATATCACTTTGCACTTTCTCTAATGCTATTTTTTAAAAATACTCCACATAGATAAATTGTCACACAACACAACTTCATGATGACAAAATTCAACAGGTGCAACATGTGATGCATCTCCATTATGGAAAGATAGTACACCTAAGCATGGACTTGGAAGACTCCCCATGCCCTAAATTTAAGTCATACTACAATTAAAATATCCCCAGGAGGGGATGCTTGCACAATGGTCCTGTTGGATACTGCCCATAGATTTATGTTGTTTTTCTTAATCTATGGGCAATATCCAGCAGAACCATTGTACAAGCATCCCCTCCTGATGATTCCATTGCGTAAGTGGGACTCACTGCTTGTGCAATGGAGATTTAACTATATCATTTCTGAGCTCCCTTAAGCAGCCTGCGTGCAGCCCGCGCCGCACTCCTGGTCCAGCCCTCACAGCCCCTTCCCCCACAACTCTGGTGAAATTCACAGCAGCAAAAAACCGAGCTGATTTGCCATTGAAAGTTGGCAGCAAATCGCTACAAGAGCCCAAATTATCTTGTTTTCAAGTGGTTTGTTGCTGAAAATCAGCACCAAATTGTTGATGTTTTGGCCGCTGCAACTTTTCCTGGAGTGGTAGCAGCAGGAATGTGGCCCATGGGGAGGGGCCAGGGAGGGGGGCAAAGTCACAAGAAAATAGATTTCAGTTGAACATTAGGAGAAATTAGTAGGAGCATTTCACCAATGGAAGCAATTACCTAAAAGATGGCTGGGCTCATCCCTTGTTAGAGGTTTTCAAGGAGGGGCTGAACAGCCTTCTGTTGAAGATACTCTGGGTTCCCTGCACTGTGGAGGGTGTTGGACATGATGGCCTACAAGACCCCTTCTAACTCTAGGATTCTAATCTAAGTAGAGAAGTAATAGTATTTGACTTGTTTTTATTCTTGTGTTATTTTTATAATCCCATGGCCAGATCTGCACCTCATGTCATATCGATACAATCCCAGCGTGGTAGTGCTATATCCTCTCGCACATTTATACTCATAGCACATACAATGACATCTGTTGTGGTATTTTGGATAATATGGAATAAAAAGTGGGAGATAACACTAGAAAAGCCATATATGGAATGTGTAATGTGCCCCAAGATTTATCTGCACTTCAGTACAGTTACAAGACATTAGCGTAAATCTAACGCTCTGTTCACATAGGAATAACACAATTCAAGTGAAAAAAAATCCTACTCTTTTGAGTGGAGGACTAACTTTGATATCACAAAACATTCAGAAACACATGTTGCAGAAGAAGAATACATAGCCATGCACAAAGCACTTAATTAAGTGTACACAAGTGGAGTGAGAGCCATGTCTTCCTTCCAACCTTCACGGTCCTTTATTGAGAAAATGGGAGGGAAAAGAAATTATGTGATAGCATATGTATTCTTTTCCCCTCCTGTCTGAACATTACTTTAATGTTTTATTGAGGTGGCCTGAGAAGGCATTCTCGATTCCATCCCAATAAATAAACAAGTAAATGTCATTTAAAGTGAAACAAATCTGGCTATAGTACAATTTTATTAGTGCAAATTGATTTTGCTCATTGATAGCTGTAACAAATGTTCATTAGATTTTTATCTAGATATGCAGCTAACTATGTTAAGCCCATTTATTGTAAATGGAGTGTACTGTTGAGTGTGTTACAGGGAACATGCAAAATGTAGCTACTGTCAAAATTATGAGGTAAAGTTTTCAATCTTCCATGCATCTGGTCGAAAATAATGGAGTTACATTAATAATAATTGACAATGATGACCACTAGGTGAATGGCCACATTTACTGGTCTATTTTTGTATTTTGGATATTCACCAGCTGCATGCTGTTCTACATTAACAGCATTCTTTTGTGATGGTTGACAATCTCCACCATTTTGGACATTCACAGGTGTCCTTTTGCATATTTTTCAAATTTCGAATCATGTTCAATCCCTGCAGAATTATCATATTTGTGGCATCTTGTATAGTTATAACATATAACTTAATGGTCTTACCTGCTGACAATCCTGTTCAGTGGACATGACTGAACACTTGCAATGTTCAAGGTGCGACAGGAAATGAAGGCACTATTGCATTATTCTCTCTTTCTGTAATGGGCAGTCAGTGACTCTGCTTTGGCCAAAGCAACCTACAAAAAATAATGACAACCAACACAAGCAGTTTCTGGAAAGGGAAACCAATCTCTATTTTCAGGGTGTGGATAGGAAGGAACCCAGTCAAATATATGTATATGCAAATAGTAGACAAATTTTTTTGTTATGATGCCTAAAGCAGGTATGGAGCAAATGACCTTTGAAACCTGGCTGCTTAAAAACGCACCACAAAAAATATTTAACATAACTTAAAACAAAAGACAAAATCTGAAATAATTTTTGCCCTAACTAACCAAAACCAAAAACCCTCGCTCTCCCCAGTCCACTCATCTGCCTTTAAATAAATGTCTTGACTTGTGGCATTATAAAAATCGGGGACTATTATCATTCTGTGCAATTTTCAACACCGGCAGATAGGCAAAATATTATGTTTTGCTTGCCGTTGTTTCAGAATCATAACATGGCGAAATTTCCCAAAGCAACCCAATACAGAAATCCAAACCAGGGCATTAGACAAATTCACAGAGGACAAGCCTACCAATGGCTACTAATCTTGCCGGCTATATATTACTTCCAACATGCTGGGAGTTGTAGGACTTTTTTCTGTCTAAATATGAACAGGATTGTGACCTCAAGAGTTGGTAGATGAGTAAAGCGTTGCATAACAGATTAGCATGACTTTCAATATTATTCACTTTCTTAAATATTGTTTTTTGAGGTGGAGACACCTGCTCAGAAACAAATCAGTATCCCATCTGACTCATTCCCTGAACCAATTTACTTGTGAAATTACTGTTCTTGTAACAAGTGGGCAGAGAGAAGTTTCCTTAATAATGCAGTTATTACATTCGATTCTCCATTGAGCTTTATGGTGTTTCTGCCCTTCCAACAATTTATGTAAGACCTGAGACTGTTTCATTTGCATCTCAGGTTGTTTTATGGTTTCAGAGCATTTTGGGAGGGGGGGTGGCTTAACAGGCTGTCGTCATTCATTTCTCTCTTAACAATTGTTTTGGCTGATTACCAAAGTATGAAATGAGATCCTTTTTGCCATCATTCGTCTCTATATAATCATTAACTTCTTCCACTGTCTGGGTACAGAGAAGCATGTTATCATTGATTGCTTGGTGCTTTGTCTCATTTTTAAAAATTTTTTAAGTCCTGGCATTTTAATTAAGACTCAAACGTAGAGAGTGATGGGAAATAATAATGATCTCTGCATACACTTTCTTTAGAAGATGCAATTTATGCTTTTTCCACTAGTCTCAGATTTGTTCTAGATTAAGAGATTTGACTAACTAAAAGAACATATCTTCCCTTTCACTTCTGTGCAGCTGCCTTCGACTGCCTGCTGACTGGAGATCTGTAATCAGAGCTGGCTCCCGCACGTGGCAAGCTTGAACATTGCATTGCCAGAGCCACAAAGATGAACGCTAGGCTCACCATAGGGTAGCCAAGAATTTCATGTGCAGCAGGAGTAAGAACACAAGGAGTGCCATGCTGGATCAGACCAAGGGTCCAGCTAGTCCAGCACTCTAGCCTCCTCCTCCAGGAATTTATCCAACCCCTTTTAAAGCCGTCCAAATTGGTGGCCACCACTGCAGTTTGTGGTAGTGAATTCCAGAGTTTAAATATGCACTGTTGGAAGAAGTACTTCCTTTTGTTTGTCCTAAATCTCCCCCAACCAGTTTCATGGGATAGCCCCAGGTTCTAGTATTATGGAAGAAGGAGAAAAAATGTCTCCCCATATTTTATACACTTTTATCATGTTTCCCCTTGCCCTCCTTTTCCCCCGAACTAAATAATCCCAGCTGTTGAACCTTCCCTCATAGGGGAGATGCTCCTGTCCCTGGCTGCCTCTCTGATAGATAACAGTGTAAGTTACCTTTTATCTTGCTAGCAAAGTGATGGGGAAGCTCTGGCCCATGGATCAGATGGAGTCTGCCTGGCCTCCCCATATGCCCTACCTCCTCTCCCTGAAACCTCACTGTGTTTCTCTGCTGCAAAGTGAGATGGGGCAGGGCCAGCCCTACCATTAGGCAGATTGAAGCAGTTACCTCAGGCAGCAGAAGTTGGGAGGCAGAAGCAAGGGGTTGGAGGGAGAGCTGAGTGTCAAGCAGGCTACCCTGTACCCCCTAAGCTTACCTGCTGCCTTCAGGTGCAGTGGAGGCCTCTGTTCCATTGTCAGTGTTGAAGAAACAGTCCAGATGGCTCTTGTACATGGAACGGGACAGGATGCCATCTTGTTCTTTCCCTAGGCAGCAAAATGTTTTGGGCCAGCCTAGAGGAGGGGGCTCCCTTTCTCACTGCCCAGCACAGAAATGGTGCAATCTAGACACGGAGAAGGGATTTGCTCTCTTTCTCCATGTCCAGATTGCACTGTTTCTGTGTTAAACTGTTAGGAGAAAAGGCACCTTCCCAGTGCACATCACAGAAACCCTGCAATCTGGGCACAGCAAAAGAGATCCATCTCTTTCTCCATGACCAGATCATGTGGCTTCTGCACTGGGTGGTGAGGAGGGGTGTGTTGGGGTACGTACGACACCTGGAATTTGTGCACTTGATTAAATAGAACTTGCAATCTCCAGAATTAGTAAGTTGTTGCTGATTAGTAATGGCTCTCCATCTGTTTTAGAATAATATTCAAATGATGAAATTGCTTGTGTACTGCCATTTGAAAACCTTGCAAAAATCACCTGCAAATAATATAATAAATGAACCACATTTTTTGTTTTAATGTAAAGCCCACTAGGATCTCTGAAGCAGCACATCTATACTTTCACTTTAGCCACTAGAGGGATCTCCAAGAATACAATTGATTAGTGTGTGCAAAGACAGTTTTCAAATGTCATCAACAGTTCAAACAGCATTATTTTCTTTATCTAATGTTTTTTGTTTTTTATTTATTTTATTTATTTAAGGATTTTTATGCCGCCATTCAGCCAAAAAAGGCTCTCATGGCGGCTTGCAAAAGTATTTCTTGACAGTCCCTGCCCACAGGCTTACAATCTAAAATACATAACACAAAAGGAAAGTGGATTGGGGGGAGGAGGGGGGGAAAGGAAAGGAAATTCAGGCACTACAATCTTAGTTGGGAAGTTCAGCAGTTACAGTTGACAGCAGGAGGGAGGGGGCTCTCAGCTGGAGCTGGACCCAGGCACGGTGGAGAGGTGCCTGGCTGCTGCTTCCTCCCTCACTGGTGGCCTCTGCAGAGACAGTTGGTAGCAGGAGGGAGGGGGCTCTCAGCTGGAGCTGGACCCAGGCACGGTGGAGAGGTGCCTGGCTGCTGCTTCCTCCCTCACTGGTGGCCTCTGCAGAGACAGTTGGTAGCAGGAGGGAGGGTGCTCTGAGCTAGAGCTGGACCCAGGCACGGTGGAGAGGTGCCTGGCTGCTGCTTCCTCCCTCACTGGTGGCCTCTCCAGAGACAGCACAATTCGTTATGCTTCCATGCAGAAAAGCCCATTCCTTCTGTTCCTTTACTTATGCATTCTTGAAAAATTGGGAGACCTATAGAGAAGGGCATCAGATTTTAATCAGGTACTTCGGCCGTTGCTAGACGTGGCGTTAGCCCGGTGTGAGGCCCGGTCTCCCTCCTGTGCATCCAGATGACGCACAGGGGATTCCGGGGTCAGGCCAGGCTAAGACCTCCCTTAACCTGGGATAAGCGGATTCGCTTATGGCCCAGCTTTTCCACAGCCCCGGCCTGAGCCCAGAGCTGCGGAAAGTCTAGAAGAACGGGGACAGGCATCAGGGACGGGGACAGGGCCTGGCGAGCAGGGACAGCCTTGGCGGACGGGCATCGGGGACGGGGACAGGGCCTGGCGAGCGGGGACGGGCATCGGGGACAGGGCGGGGGAAGAAGAATGGGGACGGGGACAGGCATCAGGAACGGGGGGCGGGGGAAGAAGAACGGAGACAGGGACAGCCATGGCGGACGGGGGGCGGGGGAAGAAGAACGGGGATGGGGACAGCCATGGCAGACAGGGGGAGGACGGGCGAGCGAGCGGGGAGGGGGGGGCATCAGACATCGTGTGTGTGGGGGAAATCAGGGGGAGCAGGGAACCCTTTATTCTTTTTTAAAAAGACTTACCTTGTTCGGTGGTGCGCTCCTGCACACATGGCCCTTTTGGGGGGGGGGAACTGGAGCACGCGACGGGGCTTTCCCTTGCCCCATCGCGGGTTGACGTCTGGAAAAGGGCGATGGCGCACGCTAGCTGTAGCGTGCCGTCGCCCCTCCTCCCAGACGGATTATTTGGTAGGTCTAGCAAGGCCCAAAGTTACATCTGTTTTCAAGCACAAACTGAACAGATCATTAAAATTAGGAGTTTTAATTGATCAGAATCTGCTCCATGAGAGCACCTATTTAAGTTAAGTTCCCATATTTGCAATTCATGACAGATATCTGTTTTGATATCTGTAGACACTAAGCTATGGTTACAGTTCTCTGCCAACGCTAACAAAGAAACTAGGTTGAAAAGGTTGTTGACTCAAATCACTTTTATTCCTAGTGCTACTTTATACATATCAACAGAGATATTCTTGGCTCGCACATTAAGAAGCAAGATATTTCTACAGCCCAAGTGCTGTAAAGTACCTGGATTTGAACTGATCCATTTATTAACTTTCTGAGCCATGTATGGTGATGTATTGCCAACAAATCCATAATCAACTGACATACAGGTGGTGCAGATTATACATCACTCCAAAACAAAACAAATGACCAACAGTCATTCATCCAGTTTATAAATTTGTAGATTTAAACATTTAAATATTTTTTAAAAACTAGATTTGAGAGAGAGAGAGAGAAAGAGAGAAAGAGAGAGAGATTTTGAAATGTGAAACATTTTCATATAAAACGCCAGGTTCAATCACAAATAAGGGTATGCTACAACCAATCAGGAACAACTAAACCTCAGTGAGGGAACATGGATTAAAAAATCAGCACACACATTCAACAGCCAACTAAGCCATATTAATAAACTTAATGGCTTGTTTCATCTCATCCTTCACATTTAAATCAGGTTTCAGGTTATCAATGAACAGTGCTTCCTTAATCCAAAATCATGTAGCAGGAAGCCAAATGATACTATAATTATGATCTGGGTTAAACTTTCTATACTGATGTTGTTGTTGTTGTCTTATGAAGAAATTGTTGCCAGGAATTAATTCACCAGGCTGGGAATTCCAAACGGTAGGTACTACAACCCCCACCTCAAAAGGGTGTATCCCGTGCTTTCATACAGTGGTGCAGATAGGTAATTTTAGATTCTGGGTGTACTTACTTTACACAGGCCAACTCTTTAGATCAGTGGAGGCTGGTGGCTCCAATGTCAGTGGGGCGGTAAATCCACTCTGGGTTTCAGTCAGAACAAGTCAGAACTCTAAAGGAGCTATCCAATGTGTTTTACCCATTTGAAAATGCAAGAAAGGCCTGCTGGGTTTGGCAGCACTCCTGCTCATTTGACTGAGTGGAGCCCTGGACATCTCCCCCAAAGTCCTGCCCTGTCAGCATCTGACAGAGCTTATTTCAGCAAACAAATGGTCTTGGAGCAAGTTTTGATCCCTGGATTGCATGGAATCAAGGAAATAGGCCTTCTTCCTTATCATCCTGCCTGATCACTGAGGTCTTCTGAAGAGGCCCTCCTGGTGGTACCACATGGTGAGATTCTGCAGGGGTAGAGCCTTTAGTGTTTGTTGGCTTCTGCCCTAAGAGGTGCTCTTCCAAATGAAATCAGGCAGGCACCCATGTAGGTTACTTTGTTTGGGGCATTTGCTGAAACGTCGTCTTATCAGGCAAGCATTTCCTGACTAATGACCAAATTCCGGTCACTATTTTATTTATTTATTTATTACATTTTTATACCGCCCAATAGCCGAAGCTCTCTGGGCGGTTCACATATTATTGATGTTCCTCTTTTTATTGCAGTTTTGTTGTACGTTGTATTTTGATTTGTTTCACACCACTATGAGATTTTAGAGCAGCTTACAAATTCTAGAATTAATTAATTGATTGATTAAGGACGAGGGTGCTGTAAGGTGCAGAGAGACTAGACCGTGCAGGGCTTTTTAGATGAGAACCAGCAACTTGACATGAATCTGGAAGTGAACTGGGAGCCAGGCTCTTTAATGTCAAATTGTTTCTTTAACGTTGACAATGAATTCTTGAAAACAATGAGACTAATTAATCTTTGGAGCAAATATTCTCATTGAAATGAGTTGCAGATTAAGCTGCTTGTTGTTTAATGCAACAAGCCCCAGAGGACATGTATTGCCTCACTGGATGACTTTGGTGTATATTACCTAGCAGAGTACTCAGTGCCAGCTCCAGAATATTGCGCGGGGGAGGACTCTTCTGAGAGGGAAACCACCACCCCCATCCTTGCCATTGTGACTAGTGTCAATTTGTTTCCTCTTTCTCCCTTTGGAGGCTGCCAGTCCATCTCCTTACTCTTGTCACAGCTTGTAAACTAAGCGAAGGCAGGTGAATGGACAGTGACAGCAAGGAGGAGGAGCAGCAGGGCCAGAACAGGAGACTCCAGGGCAGGCAGGCAGGCATGTAGGCCTTGGCAAGTGCCTGATAATGCTAAGCCCTGGTGCCAGTCCTGAGAACCTGTCCTCCTCACAGGACCAGAAGAGGGCAAGGCTCCTGTTCCTTTACAATCAGCGTCAAAGGAGGGAATTTTGGCAAGTGCAGTGCAGCTTGGCATGTGGGGAAGAAGGAGAGAAAAGCTGCACCTGTTGAAAATCTCTTTTCTCATTTCTGCCTATACACATAAACTTCCTCTCTGGATACTGCTGTGGAGCAAATAACATCAGAAAGAAAGACACAGCTTTCACCACATCAAACTGTGCCACTTTAATTAACAGAATGTAGGATGTGAAACCATCAGGTTCCATCTCATCTTTTGAGCTCAGTGATCTTTTATAGTAAAGATCAAGTGTCTTCAAAGGAGTTACCTAAATGTTATCTCTGGATGTTATGTTACCATCCTATTGCCCCACTGATCACAAGGCACGTTGGGTGAGGAGTTTGGTAGTCTGCTGTGTTAAGGGGAAGGACAGTCGATTTTTCACACTATAGCAAAATTGCACAAGTACACAAGGGTCTCATGCTGCCATTCGAGATATAGCAGACTTTCCTTGTTAAAGAAAAAAAGAAAAAGAAAAAAGAATAGGAGAGGCTCTGGAGGATGACAATGTCATGTAAAGCACCTGCAAACCCCAGTGAGTAAGAAATCCTGAGCACACAATAAATGCTTCATGTAGAAAGACTCTGTCTGAATCTGTGGGGTGCAGTCCACCAACTTTAAAACATCCTTGTTGGAATCTTTATATTGCTAGTAGAAGTACTTGTCTGGGGAGTAACCTACAGAAAACTCCTTTATGTATTATGCCTGGATTAAAGTAACCTGAATTTCTAGCCTGGTAGAATCAGCCACTTCACAGCACCATTCTGCTATACCTTTTAACAGTTTTGTCAGCCCCTCACTCCCTCTTCCCCAACCATGTTTGCATTGGGAGGTTCTGGTGCATGAATTCTTTACAGTTTTCTATGATCATTTGACCTTTCCTTTGTTCAGACTTTTATTGATATTTACAGATTTCTTTTCTCACGGTTTCTCTTGTTACAAATGGACTTACGGGCATTAACATTCCTTGCTATGAAATGCAACAAAGAAACTTAAGTGTAAGCACTTTCAGGAAGTGTTGGTGCTCTCTTGAATAGTACAATAGTAACAAACAAACAAAAATCCCTGCAATGCACCTTCTTGCTTATACTGTGAACTTGAATTACACAGGGCCGGTGCCAGACTATTTTTTGCCATCGGCAAGGTGAGCTACTTGCACACACACACCCCAAAAATTGCCAACTTCGATCCAGCTGTTCAAGAAGAGTTTCTGAACGATTATATTTTCCTTTTATTATGTTTTTTTCTTAAAACAGCTAATTTGTATAAAACTGTGACCCTCAGAGGGGCAGTACTGCACCCCTCTGAGGTCTGTGCCCTACGTGGCTGCCTAGTTGGCCTAATGGTAGCACCAGCCCTGCCTACAGACATAAGATGTCAGATAAAAAATTGTTTCCTGATGCAATTTGGTGGCTATAAAAAGTCTGATCCAGCTTTGGATGAAAGAATTCCCCTAACAATGGCTTCATATTACATCAGCTCTCTCTATTATTTTGAAATGCTTAATCTCTGTACATAGGAGGTTCTCTTTCCCCTTATCTGAGACATTGGTGGGGATTACTTGGGGATGGACCCTGATGTGAACTTTTCTTCAGAGCAGGATAATGCCCTGAGAAGACCACTGACATCCCAAGCGCAGAAGGCAAGTGATCCAAATAATCCAAATGATGGCACATCATTACAGTTTCTGCAGATTTCGCTGCCACAAATAGCCTCTCACACACCTTCTGAATATCAAGAATGACAGTCCAAGAGTTTAGATTGAGATGGCCTTTGGGGAATACACTGCACACCAGGCTACTTGGAAGATACCTAGGATAAGTGAGTACTATGTGAGACAAGGATTAAGTACTTTCAGTAGCAAGACCACAAAGTGTTTCAAGAAGAGGCAGGAGCAGAGAGAGGTTTTCTATAGTTAGTGGGGAGGTGGGGAAGGCTTAATTTGGTCCTGACTGTTGCTGGTGGAACTTCTTTACAATCCAGCTCCTGTAGACTGTTCCACATATCCTTGCTTTCATTTCCTACTTCTGTAGCCTAGGAATGGACAGTTCTTTGAATTTCTGCTTGCAGCTTGTTAGCTTCCTACTTAATTCATGGCCCCACTTACAGATGTTTGGCTGCTTTCCATCTAGTCCTCCAAACTCTTGCTGCTGTTGGTGAATGGTCTTCCAAGAATTACTGAATAAAGTTTATGATTTTTATGTAAAAGCCTGACTTTGCTATTAAAACAGAAGAGTGAATGGAGGAATGACTGACAGCTGAGGCTAGAATGGAATGATGGGCAGAGTTAGTGGCAGTTGGGGAAAGTCAGTTAGTGGGGGCCAAGTTAGGACTGAGAGATAGTGATGCCAGTACTACACCTCCCAGCATGCCTTTGGTGGCCCTCAGGTGCCCATGTCCTCTGACAGGCACTTTCCTCCTCTCTGATGCTGCTCCTTGACAGAGCATTGAGGAGTAGCATCGCCAAGGAGGGGAGGTAAGCGACTGTCAGTGGACTCGCACAACTCCATCCAAGTCCTGCTGGGACTGCCTCAGCCCACACTTCTCACAAAGTGCTCCATCAGGAGCCCATACTGAAGGGCCAGGACTGAGCTGGACACTTGCCCCCTTTGTCAAGCCTGTTTCTGGGCATGCGCAGAGTGCTTCCCTTTCCTTCTTCCCTCCCTCTTAAGGGTGAAGGCTGTGCATGTGCTTTCCTCAGTTTCTGAGAAAACCGATATCGGGACAGGGTGCCTTTGAGCATGTCCAGAATTAGGCCTCTCAAAGTCATGCTGCTGTATCTAGTTATAATTTTAAAAATACACATGGCAAGTGGGAGGAGGCACCACAAATGGATGCATTTGTGTAAACCTATTTTTTAATTATTAAATTCATTACAAATACTTAACCCCCCCCCCCCAAATTCATGTTTTTAGATTTTTTTCTGATCCATGTACACAAAGTCCTGTCTGGGTGGACAGCATTAAGGCAGTACCATATGTGGAAGTGGGTAAACATTTAGGGACATACGTGACACACACATACTTTCCGCTTTATAGGTAGAGATGACTGCAAAAAGGTGTTTTGTGAAAAATCATATGCTAAATATAGCCTTATCATGACCAGATCAGCACAGCATCTATTATTTCTGCATCCTTCTCCTTTTCCCTTTATTCTTCCACTCTCTAGGATTTGGTGCTTTAATTCCATACTTAAAATCCTATGTTCATTATTTCCATCATGCAGAGTCCAATTTTGTGGGTTATCCAGTGCTTCTTTCATGGCTCTCTTCTATACTCTCACCTTTCCCTGAGAGGTCACTCCAGATTAATGTATTTTATTGCCACCACTGTACTGCTGGCAGATAAATATATATCTTTTCCCCTGATTTTCCTCTGCCATCCTAACTCACACCTTCAACTATATCACTGACATTTCCAATAATCACCCTCCTCACCACCACAACCAGAAATAATAACCTTTGCGTCTGATCCTATGTTTAAGGGTATATATTCCAGTGCAGGGAACCAATAGCAGAGCAAGGCCATAATCCTTGACCCAGCACAACTACAGAAATAGCAGTGAGTGTTTCAGGATAGTGGTAGCATTTTAGTGTCATGTGTAGGGGATACAGAGAGAAAAGAAGGCTTCCTTCAGAAGTCTTGCCCAAATGAGGAGAATAAAAAGGAACAAAAACTTGCACAAAAGAAACGCAATCAGACAATAAATGATACAAGAAAGGATTTTGAGGAGCATATTGCAAATACCATTAAAAAAAAACAGACTGCAGAATGGTCTGCCTGAGGAGATTCATCAATTTAACACTCTCTCCAAGTTTAAGTCAGCCATAAAAACAAATTTCTTCTGGCAGGCCTACCCAGGTGAATGATAAACCAAGAATTTTTAAGATCTATTGATTGTTATTTTGATGCTTTATTGATTTTATATGGTCTTTTAATTAATTTAATGTATCTTATTTATATTGTATTGTACTAATGTTCCCCACCTTGATCCAAAGGGAGAGGAGGGTAAGAATTATTATTATTATTATTATTATTATTATTATTATTATTATTATTATTATTATCAAAAACAATTATTTAAATACACCAGCTAGGGAGGCAGTTGGACTGTTAGATGACAACAGAGTTAAAGGAGTACTAAAAGAGGATAAAGATATTGCAGAAAAGGTGGATGAATTATTTCCATCCGTCTTTACTGCAGAAAGACATAGAGCAGATACCTGTGCCTGAACTAAGGAACTGAGAGAAATAGTGATGACAAGAAACAAACTCCTAGACCTTTTTGACAAATTGAAAATAAACAAATCACCATATCTAGATAGTATCTAGATCGGAGAGTTCTTAAATAATTTGAATGTGAAATCCAGGGGGGATCCAGGAGAATACAAGCTGGTTGGCTTAATGCTGGTTAATTAGTGGGAAGGCTCCTTGCTCAATTAATCTAAAATCTAAAAGGAGGTCTAAGTGGCTAAAATGTCATATAGCATAGTTAGATTGGGAAGTAAGTAATATCCCTCCAGATATTATGGACTTTTTTCATTTGACAAAAGTCCAACCTTTTGAATCTAGAATTATGAAATTGGGCAATCATTATAATAAATTATATAATTTTCTATTGGCTTTGAAATGTTTTATCGTGATATGTTTTAAGGCTTTGAAATTTTGGTACTGTTTTACGATGTTATTATTGTTTTACATTATTCTAAACCACCTTGGGAAGACTTTTATCTTTAAATGCAACAAGTAAATTATGAAAACATAAATAAATAAGTAAACAATCAAAGGAGTGGGAAGAAAATGCTAAAATTATGCTGTGGTATGATTTGTATTATAATGGCAATGAGCACTATTCACGAGGAGAATTGATTCTGATCCTAGCTAGAACGCTTCTCTTGGTCTCTACAGCATAGCAGGGATTATTAATTCATCTTTATCTTTAGTGCATCTTCACCATTATGTGTTGCCAGTTTTATCACAAATGAAAGCCAGAAGCCCAGTGCTACCATAAGACCCAGTGTTCTGCAGGTGGCTGTGTTTGGTGATGTCTGTCTCTGAAAATCTGGAGTGAACATTTTCAGGCTGCAATCCTTTGCAGACTTACAGGAGAGCAGGTCCTATTTAACTCGGTGAGATTTAATTGTGAGCAAACATGCATAAAGGATTCTTCTGAAAATTGATTATATGTTTGCCATGTGCCCTAAGAATCTCAGGGTTGCTTTCCCCCCCCCCATTTACCTGATATTTGTACATTCACTTTAACATCTGTGGACAGTGGCTTTTTCTCTTATCAAAGTGATTCATGGGTGCACTACTGTTTCCTTCACTATTACGACTTACCCTGCTTTAGCAGCACTACCTTGCTCTCCTTACTTGACTCCACCCTAA
This sequence comes from Elgaria multicarinata webbii, assembly GCF_023053635.1. Classification (NCBI taxonomy): domain Eukaryota; kingdom Metazoa; phylum Chordata; class Lepidosauria; order Squamata; family Anguidae; genus Elgaria; species Elgaria multicarinata. Next base: position 90,736,571 of record NC_086172.1, read on the forward strand.
CTACCTTATGGCATGCTTGCTCCTGGCCCCTTCTGTCTCCCATGAATGAAATGTATGGCCTGCTATCAGGGGACCAGTCATGGATAAAGCCTTTGTGCGGAGGGGATGGCTCCTGGGAATTTCTTGACTCATGGCCCAGAGCTAGCTGATCCTTGATCTCAAAAACTATGAACCTGTTGGCAGACTGCTTCCTAACATCCAGTGGAATAGGACTGCTGTATGCAGCAATGGTGAGAAATTCAAGAGAATAAAAAAAATAATAGTGTAGATCCAAGAGGGCGAGGTTTAAGATATGTGGACTGTAAACAAGAAACTAGCAGTAATCGGTTATGTACATAATATGGATTGCTGGCAGTAGTCTTCCATTGTCATAGCATTGAATACTGTTATGAGTCATCCTTAACCTCATAATAGACAGGACAGTAAAAGGAGTAAAACATCAGTGGCATGATCCAATTACACTGAATGGCAAATAGGCCAAACGATAAAGACGACAAGAGTGAGCAATTGTTTACACTGGATGATTGCACAGCAGGAATTTCTCTCAATAATCATTCTTCACTTATTCTAAATCTAACACGTGCTTATTTGGGAGTAAATCCTATTTAAATCAGTGTGGTAAACTGTTATTCTGTGTCCTCATTCACATGTACATCAGAATACACCCGTGTACATGTGTAGTTACTGACATATGAAATCTTATATTTTGGGGCCTAGAGCTGAGGTGTACCATGCATGGGGGATTTTACACTTTACACCTACCAAGGGGAAATGAATGAATGAATGAATACAGCTGAAGGCTTGAATCAAAAGTATATAGGTTTTATTACAAAATATATGTGCATTTCATACAGAGTGGAAAGCTTGGTTAGATTGACATCGTTAAACATGGACTAATAAGTGTCTGAAATGAAGAAGGAGAAGGAGAGAGATGGATGTGGTGCAATTACTGATTCCAAGTAAGGGAACAAGGAGGATGAAGGCCTAGATGTAATGTGGAAAATTCAAAATGTAAATGACATGGGGTTGGGAAACATGAACGGTAGAATCAAGAGACAATAGAAAGAAATATGGGGGAAATGAGGAAGGAAGGTAGGTAAGAGTGCAGATATTTACATATTCCAGAGACGAAGGAGTTTGAAGAGAGTTCTTTTCCAGTAGCTCATAGCAATCCAGGAGTGTTTTTTCCACATTCACCAGATAACAGGGGTAGTGGGGATGCTGCTCATAAATTAATATTGGTGTAAGCCCCCTCCCCCTGGATTCTATCAATACTATCAACTCAGTGGGTTGTCCTGGTTCCCATGCAGCCAAAGGCTGTGATGGGAGATTGAAGATAGGGAAATGTTGCTAGGTCACCTTGAGGCTGCATGGTATGACAATAAATCAATCAATAAAAAACCTGGTGACCTGTTTATTGGCAGAAGAATGAACTGGGTAGACTTAGATGGGTATAATGGACTTTAGTAATAAACTCCCTGACTTCCTACTGGGTAGCTCTTTTCAAACTTTGGGCTGCCAGGGAGTTTTCCTAAGGACAAAAGAATGAACGTTGTGCTAGCTTGATCTTGATGTTCACCATGGGTTTTGTATACAGACATTGGAACAAAGCTCCTACCCTTATGATTTCTAATTACTTTTCCAGTAGTGGTAGCAATTAATGAATTAATTTCCCCCCCCCCTGCCAGGGCTCTGGATTGGCCAATTTAGAATGTACTATAGATATTTAGGTTAGAGTAGTCAACCATCAATCAGACAGACATCCAGAGATTCTGGAGTTTCCATGATTTGTACACCAGTGAGAGTTGCATCTATCGATTTAATTAGGTTAGAGATAAACAAATATAAATTACAACTTCCTTGCTCTGATCCTAAGCCTTTTCTTAACCAGCCTTCCAGAACAAAATGGAGATTCCAGAATCAAGGCTTGTGAGATGTGTTTCAAAAATAGCAGTGTAACTGAACTCCTTGGTAACAAAAGAAAACATGCATAGGATCCGGCTGTTTTAGTTTGTTTATTTATTTAGGGAATGATGAACTTGTCAATTTTGGTTCTTCTCATTTTTCTAATCAAGTTTGGTTCATATTAAACTTTGAGAATTTCTTCATTCTTAAGTTTCATTCATCCTGAATTCTGAGGGTTAAAAAAATAAAAGTCCACATGAAAATTAGTAGACATTTTTGCACACATTTCTCCTAATACATACATTTTAATGCATTCTTGCAAGCATTTTTTTTAATATAATGCATTTGTGAGCTTTGGTTTCCCTAATATAGATGTTTTAATGCATTTTTTAAAAAATAATAATAATGAAGAACTCAACTGCAAAATTTGGAGAAGTGTGGATTTTGGAAGATAACTGAGGCCTTAGCTAGACCTACCTGAAAGTCCGGAGGAGAGGAGGGGAGACTTCGCGTTGGGATTAACACGAGATCTCGCCACCGTTTACACATAAGGTGCGACATTCTCAAGAAGAGAGGCGTCATGCCCGCCATTTTTAAAATATTTTTAAAAGAGGACACAGCGCAAGAATGCTCGTGCGCTAAAAGTAAGTCTTTTTAAAAATTTAATTTGGTTTCCCCGTTCCCCCCACCCTAACCCCGATGGGTGCAGCGCTCCTAGCGAGTAATCCCGCCGAGCAGGGTCAAGCCACAGAAATGGGCCAGACATTCCGTGGTCTTGGGCTCAGCCCGGGACCGCAGAAAAAGCGGGTCAAAGGGGGGGCTATATCCTGGGGCAAGGGAGGGATGATCCCTCCCTGATCCCGGGATTCCCTGTGCGTCGTGTGGATGCACAGGGACGATCCTGGGGTTCATCCCAGGATATAGCCTGGTCTAGCTTAGGCCTGAGTTTGCTTCACATAGTGGTTCAAAAATGCTAAGTTAGGTAAGTTTGTATTAAAATATGAACTGAATACATTTCTCCCCTATCCCGTATAGTAATTGCAGGGCCATAATTTATGATTATTCATGATTTTGCTTCCCTCTGGAGGTCAAGGAATTTCGATGGATTGTTAAGAAACTTGATAGAGCAAGTTTAATTATGGACACTCAACTCTATGGTCATCCACAACTACTTATTGGCCCTCCCAAAATTCAACCCCAGTCTTGACAGCTCAGTTTACTGGAATTCCAACCTCCAGGGTGATTGACGTGGCCTAAGAGCATAACATTAGAGGTGGATGATGCTTCCAATGCCCTGGGACTTGGGAGATCTGGGTTTTGGTCTCCACGCAGCCCTGGAAGCTAACTGGGTGACTTTGGGCCAAGTCACAGTTCAACTTATCTCAAAGGGTTATTGTTGTGAGGATAAAATGGAAAGGAGGATTATGTATGCTGCCTTGGGTTCCTTGAGGAGGAAAAAAGATGGGATATAAATGTATTTATTTTTTTAGAAAAAAACCCATTTTATTCCAGATCACTACTATCCACAATGTTATGGAATGCTTTCAGTATTTTAGCCATGCAATCTCTCTCTCTCTCTCTCTCTCTCTCTCTCTCTCTCTCTCTCTCTCTCTCTCTCTCTCTCTCACACACACACACACACACACACACACACACACAAAGAGAGAGAGAGAGAGAGAGAATACGCCGCTTAGCAGAAAATATGCACCATAATTTATAAACATTTACTCCATTTTCATAGGGTTGGGGGATATAGCTCTGTGACAGAGCACTTGTTTTGTATCCTTAAGGTCCCAAGTTCAATCCCCAGCATCTCCAGGTAGGACTGGAAAAGACCCCCTGTCCAAAACCCAGGAGAGCTACTGCCAGGCAATACTGAGCTAGATGAACCAATGGTCAGACTTGGTGTAAGACCACTGCATATAAGTTCATAGATCTGTCAGAGGTGCACACAAACAGACAGACTAACCATGTATCGCAGCCAGTTAGATGCTTTGTCTGTACTAAGAAATTGCACCTTAGATTATTTTCATCAGAACATTTTTATTAACCATGGAGCTTGTGGTGTTGTTGTTTCATGGAATGCAAGGTGGCTACATAGGACTCCAAGCACTTCAGCAAGTGCTTTCAGACCATTCCGTGGGATTAGGGTGTAAGGCGCCACATGGAAGAGAGTATATAGATGCATTGCAGAGCCTTGGGAGCAACCCTGTAGTAAGCTGCCCACTCACCTCCCCCAGCTTTCTTTTTATGCTTTCATTTCAGTTGTGAGAATGGTACCTTGGTTGATAAGGACACAAGAATATGTGAAGAGCTCTGCTGGGTCACACCAAAGGCCTGTCCACTCCAGCATCCGGTTTCCACTGTGACCAGCCAGATACCCATGGGAAGCCCCTGAGCAGGTCATGAGCACAACAATACCCTCCCACTTTTGTTACCCGGCAACTGACATTCAGCGGCATACTGCACCTGATACTGGAGGTAATATATAGCTGTCAGGGCTAGTAGCCACCATGAATTTATCTAATCTCCCTTTAAATTTGGTGGCCATTATTACACTTTGTAGTAGCAAATTCCATAGTTTAACTCTTTGCCGTGTGAAGAAGTGCTTCCTTTTGTCTTTTCTAAATCTCCTGTCATTCAGCTTCATGAGATGACCCTGGGTCCTAGTATAATGAGAACGAGTGGGAAGAAGCTACTCTCTTTCTACTTTTCGCCACACCATCCATAATTTTATAAACTGCTCCCCCCCCCCCCAAACCAGTATGGTGTACATTGTAGTGGCTAAAGTGTTGGACTGGGAATCAGGAGATCTGAGTTGGGTCAGTCAGACTCTCAGCCCAGCCTACCTCACAGGGTTGTTGTTGTGAGGATAAAATGGAGAGGAGGAGGATTCTGTATGCCACCTTGGGTTCCTTGGAGGAAAAACGGTGGGATATAAATGCAATGATAAATAAAATGCAATGATAAAATAAACTAAAAAGACCCAAATGTTGTAACTTCTCCTTGTATGGGACTTGTCCCCTGATCTTTTTTGGGTTGCCCTTTTCTGTGCATGCAGGGCAGAAAGGAGGACAGGTCTTGAGCCAGTGAGATTCTTGGAGACAGTTTTTGGAGAGGTCAGGTGATGTGTGATGCATATGAATGGATAATGCTGGGGCTGGGAAGGGATGGTAAAAGGTTTGTTTGTCTGTTTGTGTATTAATGTCTTTGATTTCTATCCTGTCCTTCCTCACAAAGAGCCCAGGGTGAGTAACAGCCTACATACAGCGCACAGACACCATTAAAACCATCATTTTAAAATCACAAATCTATATAAACATCCATGTTAATGGTTAGGATATATATATATATGGGAGGGGGCAGTTAAAGTATAAAACAAACAACAAGCACAGTTTGAAGCCAGGGAAGAACATTAGGCTGTGTTATAGGCCTGCCTGCTCCCCTTCCTTAGGGGGGATATAGAGGTGGATTATGGCAGGGACCACGCCTAGGGTGCCAGCAGTGGTGCCTTCATTCAGGTGGGGCGGGCACAATGTGTCCAATGGTGACAGCTGTGTAAGTTTGTTTGAAGGCTTCTCTGAATCAACCTAAAAGCTATGCCAAGGATTGCGAAGCTGGGTCCTTCTGCTAGTATATAATAAAGTACAATAAAACTATGAGGAAAATCAACAGAGAAACAAATAGAACCTATACCCCAAAGCCTGCACAAATAAATACATCTTTAAATGGCAACTAAATGACAGCAGTGTGTGCGTGTGGTAGGACGGACAACAGCCAAATCTCTAATGGAAGGGAATTCTCCAGCAAGGAACTCTGTTCCATGGCAACAGATGCTGGGAGGCATGGATGTCTTTCAGAGGATAAGGTTGACTGGTGCATAAAATGATTCAGCTATAAAGGTTGCAAGGAACCTTGACGTGTGAAATGGGTACTGGAGTACTACTGCAAGAAAAAAGAGAGACGATGATGTATACTCTTGGAAAAGGTTTGGGGAAGAGGTGGAGGTCACTACAAAATGTATGCCAGCTGCTTGCATATGCTAGGCATGGATGAATCCACCAGGATGATGATGATGATGATGATGATGATGATGATGATGATGATGATGATGATGATTATGATGATGATTTCTCTGTTTCTCATTTTTAAGATTTTAAATTTGGTTTGTCCTGAACTTTGAGATTTTGTAAAAAGTTCACATGAACATTTGAATGCATTTTTATATGTGTTTTACCTAATGCATTTTTGTATGCAACTTTGCCAAATATACATATTTGGGGGGAGTTGGTTTCCTAATATAATGCATTTTGTAATGTTATGTTCACTAATATACACAGTTCAGTTTGCACATTCCCCTAATGACCCACTAAGCCACAATGGTTAAGCATTTTGAGTGAAACATTATGGCTTGGTGTGTTGTGTGAGCCATGACTTAGCGGGTCATGTGAACCATTCCTAACCATGGTGGCTACATAACAATGGTTTAAGCACTCTTACCAATAATTTGCTGCAAAAGGGTTAGCAGCCTAACTATATCTTAGCGTGTTGTCTGAACAGGCCTATCATGTGCATTTTTGTATGCTTTTTAAAATAAATAAATAAAAAACTCAATGCAAAATTTGGAGGCCTGAATTTTGAGGGATAACTGATTTTTGGTTCACGTATTGGTTCAAAAGTGTGATTTCTGCCCCATCCCTAGTAGATGCTTTATGTTTGGTTGGAATAGTGAGACAATCGGAACTGATGGGATGGATGCCTAGAGAGGAAACCGGTTAATATGTATGGGATGCCTACTCCAACGAGACATGGGAGACCATGGAGTGGGAAGAAGTGGGTGTGGCCACTTCAGTCAGGGGTGGGGAATCTTGTGCTTAGGGGAGAGGACACCAATATGCTCCTGGGCTATATATGAAGGAAGAAAAGTGAGAGATGAATGGTGGGTATTTTAGGACATGGTTGCAAAGACAATTACCAACTGATACGTTGGGATGAACGGTGGAGTGGAGGACACCAAATTGTTTAGGACAGAAAACCCAAGCAAATGGCAAGAGCTCTAAAAGGATCTCTCCAAGCTGAGTGAATGGGCAACAAAATGCCAAATGGAGATTGATTTAAGCAATTCTAAATAAACTGATTTGGGCAAAACCAAATCTTAACTTTGCATATACATAGATGGTGACAAACCAGAAAAAAAAGACCTTGGAGTCATGGTGGAGAGCTCAATGAAAAATCCACTCAGTGTGAAAAGAAGCAAAAACAAAACAGTGGTGGTTAAACACACCCCACATCCCCCTAGAAGTAGGACATTACAGGCTCATTCCTAGCATTTCCAGGTAGGGGTCCTGTCTGAGCTAGATGTATGAAGAGTCAGATTCAATAAAAGGCTGCTTCCTAGGGAGAGGAGGGGCTGTGTGCTGTTGGTAAGATAGGCTGTGGTGAAGTTGGGGTGGGTGGATTTCATATAGGGTTGCATCCAATGGTGGCCATCCACTAGCAGGAAGCACTTCTGCTTGCACAAGGCAGGGCACCTTATTTTTGACAATCTCCCTACCCATTCCCACCTCCTGTGCTTCCTGAAAAGTTGCTTTGGAGGATGGTGGGCCTTCTGGAACAACATGGGATATGCTGTTGAGGACCATAGTCGGTGGGGTGATCAATGACAACCAGGTACCTCTCCTTGCCCAAAGAGAAGGTCTTTCTGCTAGCATAAAGTAACCAATGGATACATCCCATATTCATTCAAAATGACTAACCCCATCTCTGGCTGCAAGGCTCATCTACTACTTGCAGATTTAGAAATTCAGAACTTTCTCTGACAGATTCATTTCTTTGTTTTGGAGCTCAGTGTTCTAACCAAGCCTCAGAAGCCAGAACGCTGTCTTCTGGGGGTCACATTTGATATCTCACACACTCCCTGCACATTCTTGCCTTGGCTTGCTCTTGTTCTGAGAATGATTCCCTTAACTGTTGGGAACCTCTTTGGACACAATTGCTCTCTATAATTATTATTGTCCTGACACTCGGCTAAGTTGTTGAAGTCCACAATTTCTTCTCTGGATGGATCTGTTGATGGCAAGGAGGGTGAAGTACACACAGAAATTACCAATAGCATTCTGGATGCTTTTGAAACACCAATGGAGCAAGCAAAGGTCAGGCAAAAGGGACAAAGAATGGTTAGTTAGTTATGTAAAGATTTCCTAAAATAAAAAAATGCAAGAGCCTTTATATTGCAATACTAAATAATATGTATAATACTCGTTGATTTTCTGCTTATCAAATGCTTTAGGTAGATGGTGTGGTACAAGTGGGTCTGAACCCATGTCTCTATACCTGGGCTGTAGCTAGACCTAAGGTTTATCCCTGGATCGTCCAGAAATCAAACCTGTTCATCTAGGTGACACACAGGGGATCCAGTGCTCAGGCAGGGGCGAACCCTGAATAATCCCAGGATAAACCTTAGGTCTAGCTGTGGCCTTGGTCTGGGCTGAGGGTTGCTCTGCAGTTTACACAGCAGTCTGTTTGCTTTGGGCACACACTGGTGCTTTTCACAGCAAATATGTAAAATGTGAGTGATGGGTGTACAGATTCATAGGAACATAAAAGTCCTACTAGAACACATCAAAAGCTTATTTAGCCCAACATCCTGTTTCATAGAGTGCCAAAGCAGAGGCCTCTGGGAAACCCACAAGCAGGACATGTGGGCAATAGCCCTCCCAAACCATTGTTCCTCATCTATTGCAATGGAGGCTGGTGGCTCTGATGCCAGTGGGGCAGTGAACCCGATTCAGGTTTCAGTCAGAACCAGTCAGAACTCTAAAGGAGCTATCCAAGGTGCTTCTGAGCCACCAGCCTCCACAGATCTATTGGTATTCTGAACCTGAAGGCTGCGTATAGCCACCATGTCTAGCAGCCCTTGGCAGCCTTATCCTCACGAATTTGTCCAAATATATCAAAGTGCAACAGCCCCATCAGGGTTTCCAGGTACATTTTACATGGAAATCCATCATTCATGCGTTACATGTTTACCTGTGTACCAACAATGGCAAACACAATTGTTGCATAAATTGTGGAGATGCTCAGAGTTGCTCCCCGTGGCAGTATAGAGATTTGTTAGCCCCCATCCAGTGTATTTCCTTTGGTTAAACATCTTGAAGCTTCTTTTGCTCAACCAATTCAGATTGTAGCTCTCTTTGCTTTTGCTTGAAATTTGTGCCAAAGCTGTCATTTGACAGTGTTACTTTGAAGAGGTAGGTATCAAAGGAAGGGACGTGCGATACCCTCTGTTGCATCATTTTATAAGTTACCTGGAATAATTCTAAAATATTTATTCCTGTATCACACTTACCATCATTCTTTAAGTCACTTTTAATACCATGGAATGCATTCTACTGCAGGAATGTTCCATTTAGATGTGAACTGAGCATAACAAGAAAGAGTTTGTTTTCACAATTGGCTGCTGTTGATTTTCATTTTGTTTCATTTTCTTTGCTTGTGTATCCATACATGCATCTCCTGGTATTTTGGTCCCACTGTTTACGGTTTACAGATCTTTTATCCTTCATACGCATGTGTACAAATAACCATCCCTAGTCTCAGACCCTACTGAGTCTACTGTGAAGTGAAGCCGAGTTCAGTAACGTAGCTCCTTCTCTGGAATTCATGCCGTTGAAGGCAGATTTGGATAATATGTCAGTGGTCTGATCCTGCCTTGTACATGGAGCTGCTACACTGCCCCTCCCTCTACCATATATGTGTGTGTGTGTGATCGAGAAGGCCCTCTCCTTGGTTGAGTCAGTCTCATCCAAGAGTTTCTGGAGCTGGCTTCCAACCAACCACTCAAGGACCTTGCCAAGGAATAGAACATTTGCCACCACCCTATAATTATTAAGATTTTCCAGGTCTAGGAAGGATTTATTTATTTATTTATTTATTTATTTATTTTTATACCACCCAATAGCTGAAGCTCTCTGAGCAGTTCACAAAAATTAAAACCATAATAAAACAACCAACAGGTTTAAAACACAAATACAAAATACAGAAGTGGTCTCGCCACTGCTTCTTTCAGGGGTGCCGGGACCACTCCCTGTTTCAAGGAGGTATTAATCACCTCCCTGCTCCAGCTGGTTGTTCCCTCCTTGCTGGATTTTTTCAGCCAAGAGGGGCAAGGATCCAATACGGAAGTAGTTGTATAAACCTGTTGAAGCACCTTGTGAATGCCCTTGAGCTGTACCAACTGAAACACATCCAAGAAAACTGGAAAAGGCTGTGCTCCGAATACTTTGACCGATTCACCTGCTATAACATTGGAGTCTCAACGGATGCAAGAGATTTAATTCTGGAAGTGCCTAGCAAGTATATTACGGTGAGCCTCAGGCAGTTCTATAGTGTCCCTGGTGCTGGCATGTAATAGCCCCTGGATGACTCTGAAAAGTTCTGCTGGGCAACAGATAGAGGATTTAATAGAGGCAGCAAAATGTTGGGTTTTTGCCTCCCTCACTGCCCCTGAATATAACTTACCATAGGCATCCACTAGGATTTCTTCTCCATTTGCACGCAAGCTATCTATTATTTTGTTTCATTGCTCTCAGCTCTGGGGTATACTACAGAGCAGTATGAATTCTACTCAGGAGAGGGTACTCAGGAGCAATTGTGTCAACCAACTGGGTCATTTCTGCATTCCACAAATCAACTAGGGCTTCGACAGGAGAGCCAGCCATATCAGCCAGAAACTTTTCTAGAGCCCTCCGGAAATCATCCGGATCCATTAGCCTCTGCAGCTGGACCATCTTAATAGGTCCACACCCTTACAGAGGGGGAAAGCTGTCATAAGTCTAAACCTCAGCAGGCAATGACCTGACCATGACAAATGGACTGAAGCAAAGTCCCCCACCTTCAGATCACCATCTCCATGTCCATTTGAGAAAGCCAAGTTTAGAGTATGCCCTGCTACATGCATTGGGCCAATAATATGTTGGGACAGTCCCATGGTTGTTGTGGTGACCATGAAATCCTGATCCACCCCAGACAAGGTGCCTCAGCATGAATGTTGACATCACCCAGAACCTACTACCTGGGAGATCTCAACAGCACACCTGAGACCACCTCTGTCAGCCCAGATAGGGAGTCTGTTTAGCAGTACACCAACAGAACCCGCAATCTGTCCCACTGGCCCAACACAACGTGCAAACACTCCAGACCAGTAGTCAAATGGACAAGGAGCCTGCAGAGGGAGATCGAACTCCTGTAGAACACAATAACCCTCCCCTCAAGCCTACCCTGATTCTGAACTAAGTACTCTGGTGAGCAGAGATGGGAGAGGCAAACTCCTCCCTGCTCATCAACCCAAGTCTCAGTTATCATGCCAGATTGGCCACCTCATCCAATCATGGATAAGGGAGATTTCACTCTGAACTGATCTGGCATTTAGCAGCTACACCTGAAAGCCCGAGGAGAGGCTGATAGAGCAACCCACAAATCTATGGGCTGGAACATGACACAGACATTAACTGTCTGGGCTGTGTTCCCCTAACCTGGCTAGCCCTCCACCCAACACCATATCTCCCTCTATCAGTAACTGTGCTAATCAGAGCCCCCACAGACAATCCCCACTTGGCCCTATAGCCTCTCTCCCAGGCACATGTCCAGACGTTTTTAAGAGGAAAAAACCCAACTTTCCCCTACTAGAATTGCACTTGCTGATCAACTGGTGTTAAAGGGTGGCCCTTGCCCTTGTGCCCCCCTTTTATCGGCTCTGCCCAGTCAGGGGGAGACTTTAGTGTCTCCCCTCATAGCAAAAGAAATAGTTTTAACTCTTCTTTCAATCCTCCCAGAAATAAACTATCCAACTCCAAAATCCATTTCTCTGGCAAGGGATTCCAGCAGCAGAAAGAAGGAGACAAGCAGTATGGTCTTAGAGCATGTGTGGGCAACCTTTTTTTCCCTTCAGGCCACAGTCCTTTATGGATGATCTGTTGGAAGCCACATGATGGCAATGGGTGGAGACAAATCTAACCATGGGTGAGTCTCACCCCCTTTTTCCTTTCTACCACTCCTTTTCTCTTTCTGCTGCCTTCATTTTATCTATCTCCCTTTTCCTTCCAACACAGCAGGCTGCCCAGGAAGTGACAAATTACTCTTGTCAGAACAAAGCCCTATGAAGAGAGACTGAAACAACTGGGCATGTTCAAATCTCAGAGGAGTAGAGAAAGTAGCCTGGAGAAGAGAAGATTGAGGGGAGACATGATAGCACTCTTCAAATACTTAAAAGGTTGACACAGGAGGGCCAGGATCTCTACTCCATCATCCCAGAGTGCAGGACATGGAATAACAGGCTCAAAATACAGGAAGTCAGATTCTGGCTGGACATCAGGAAAAACTTCCTGACTGTTAGAGCAGTATGACAATGGAACCAGTTACCTAGGGAGGTTGTGGGCTCTCCCACACTAGAGGCATTCAAGAGGCAGCTGGACAACCATCTGTCAAGTATGCTGTAGGGTGGATTCCTGCATTGAGCAGTGGGTTGGACTCAATGGCCTTTTAGGCCCCTTCCAACTCTACTATTCTATGATTCTATGATTCTAAGACTGAACTGATTGCATTCAGAGAGCTTTTGTAATTAGGCTCAGGCCCACATAAAATTGAGAGCCTGTGGCCCTGTTCAGAAGACACCTTGAACCATGGCTTTAACCATGGTGGTTAAGCCAGAAGGCCAGGCTGTGTTCAGAAGACACCTTAAACCACGGGTTTAACCATGGTGAATAAGGCTTTTTGCACACACAGAGAGACCTAGCCATGCTATAACGGTTTGCACCTGTTCAGAGTAGATTTTGGAATAAATTCTGGCTCCCGTAATTCATTCTAGGATTTATAGGTGAAAATCAACAACAGAATCTTGTAATGTGTGCCAAAGGTCAATCTAGACCAGCATAGGCCACTGGCAACAAGTACAGACTTTGGAGCTTTGCTGTAATGCATTAGGGCATCCACAAAGTTCTTATAATATATATGGAGAAGGATACCTTTATGATGCCAAAAGAAATAGGAATTGGAATGTAAAGTGTTACATTAATAAATGTTTGCATTTTAAGATACTGCATAACACTGTATGTAACATCCCATGTGATTAATAGCCTCTCTTCATTATAATTAAAGCAATTGTTCCCTGGAATTCAAAATGCTTATTATATAATCATGACATAGTATCACCATTCTAGGTTGCAATACCTTGGTGTATTCCAGAACTATGCTTTGGAGATTTCATCCCAAATATTACTTTCAATACTTCCATAATTATTTACAGTATGTCCTGCATTAGTTAGCAAAAGCATATAATTAACTGATGCTATACAGTTTTAGTCTGATGGAAGCTTTTAAAACAAATATTCTGGGAGCTTTCACACCTATAGTAATAAAATGGATCAACTTTTGCATCAAACCTAGTGTGGGTTGTGGGGAAAATCAATAAATTATGGTCACAGTACAGTTTTCTTCAGATTGGGCCTACAACAGATCACAGTAGTACACTACAGGAAATGAAGTAATGTAATTCACGTATGAGTCACTCCCCTAGAACGTAACATGTTGCTTGTGCACAATAAATACTAAACTGTGGTAGAAGTAACATGTTGTAGTAGAGACAAGTGACATCTTACATTGCCGGTCACTATAACCCATAAAGTGACTCAAGGGCAAAAACACCCTTTGTTTTGTACCTTTGATCCAAATCCAGCAAAATGTTTTGCTTATGCCTAACAGCATGGATTGATGTGATGCACAATATGCAAGGTGGTAGTTTATGCTGGGCCGATATCTGTTAGTCTAGTACGCAAGCTTTAGAGATAACAAGAACGTTTAACAGGCAGAATAGAAAAGAGGCTAATTCTCAGCTATGCAGAAAGCAAGGTAATTATTAATATCATGTTAGATAGGCAAGAACTTAATCAGAAATCTGTTAGCATATCAGACTCCTAAAAAGCAATACAGTAGTACAGGTTTGAATAAAGCTGCTCTGGACACAGCCTCTTAGGGGACCACTTTTGCTAATTCAGCACGGTGAACACTCACAAGCCACATGGATAATGTGATGATCCGTCAGTTGATTCCTGCTAGTTTAAACAGCCAACTATTTTTTAATTTTATTTATTTATTTATTACATTTATATCCTGCCTTTTTCTCCAAGGAACCCAAGGTGGCATATATGATCCTCTTCCATTTTATCCTCACAACCACCCTGTGAGGTAGGTTAGGCTAAGAGTCAGTGACTGGCCCAAAGTCACCTTGTGAGGTTCATGGCTGAGCAGGGTCACAAACCCAAATCTCCTGAGTCCAAACCTCTAATTATCACTAGAGTGACCTTATGGAAAGCAGGACAGGGTTCCTGTACCCTTAACAGTTGTATTGAAAAGGGAATTTCTGCAGGTGTCATTTGTATATATGGAGAACCTGGTGAAATTCCTTCTTCATCACAACAGTTAAAGCTGCAGGTGCCCTGCCTTTTTAAAAAATGGTCGCTCTAGTATAGCTCCTGCAGCTTTAACTGTTGTGATGAAGAAGGAATTTCACCAGGTGTGACATGCATACAAATGACACCTGCTGAAATTCCCTTTTCTATGCAACTGTTAAAGATACAGGAGCCCTGTCCTCCTTTTCATATGTTCACCCTAACTATCACACCACCCTGGCTCTTGACTAAGTGCTAAGATCAATGTGTTCAATTTACATGAGGCAAAACTGTGATTGTGGCACAGAAAACATTGCAGAAAGTCGTTATCTATTACATATGGTTCTTCCCCACCCACCCCAATTCTGGGTGAATGTGGTAGTTCTGTTGGGGAAATTTTAACAATTTTGTGAACCGCCCAGAGAGCTCTGGCTATTGGGCGGTATGGAAATGTAATAAATAAATAAAATAAATAAATAAATAAAACAAGCCCTCAAATTTTAAGTTCTTGGACTACAGTGCTAAGAACTTTACATACATTTCCCCTCAGTACTTCTTACAACATCCCTGTAAGGTAGGCAAGTAGCACTATCCCCATATGCAGATGGAGGGGATGCTGGTGCTAGGAAAATATATTATTATTATTATTATTATTATTATTATTATTATTATTTCCTGCCTTTTGTACAATGCTGGGCCTCAAGGCGGCTTTACAGAATTAAAACATATACAATTAAAGATATAAATAAAAATCTACAAAAGTTAAAAATATAATGAAATGTGCTTCAATATTAAAACATTAAAATATTAAAAATACAAATAACAATTTTAGAAGTTGTATGCTTAGAGAGAGTCCAGACTATTTGCCAAAGGCCTGCTGGAACAAAAAAGTTTTTGCCTGCATCTGGAAGCACACCAAGGACGTAGCTTCCCTAAGACTTCCCAGTGAGTTAAGGACTTGGTTGAAATTTGAATCTGAGACTTCCTGCTCATTTTCTTAATCACTTTCACCAAATTACTAATGTGATATTCCACAATGCAGTTGTGCTACATATATATATGTGTGTGTGTGCGCATGTGTGTGTGCGCGCACACACACACAGTTTTCTATTGTTTCATATGAAAAGTCTATCACTCATATTTTCTCATTTTTCTTTTATAAAGGTTAGAAAAATGGTCTGGAGGATAATATTGTTGAAACAGAGGGCCATTTCAGACAGAACTATTCCTACCATTGGGTAGTGAGGTGGGTCACCTCAGCCAACATATTGTGGGATACCATCAAAAGGCATCAGACTGTCATTTATTTAATTTATTATTATATGTTTATTCCCAATGGGGGAGGGACAGCATTTGGATTTTTTGCCTGAAGCACCCAAATGTTTCAGATCATCTCTATCCTAAGAGGGGCTTTACATATGATGGTTTCTTACACAGAAATCAAGTCTATTTAGGGAAATGTTGTTTAGTCATCATGTACACCATTGCATGCACACCCGTTTTGCTACATGTGTCTATGACAGGAAGTAGCAGTTGGTTGTGGCTTCTCAGTGCGTGTGCACTTGGGATACAACCATAGCTCAGTGGTAGAGCACATGTTCTACCTACAAAAGAGCCCAGGCTCAAACCCTGCACTGAGCTAGATGGGCCAACAGCCTGACTCAGTATAATGCAGCTTCCTATGTTCCATGAACATGTGGGAGATGTGGTAAAATAGATGTGTGCACTAGTAACATGATGGTGTATATGTGCTCTGTATGCAGTTTTCTTATATGGAATTGCTATATATGTTTAAGAGATTGTGACATGTAGAGGCATTTATTGTGTGTTTGTAATTCTTCACAAATTACGTATGGGTGCTTTACACAATGTTATCATCCACATTTATTTATTTTTATTTATTACATTTTTATACCGCCCAATAGCCAAAGCTCTCTGGGTGGTTCACAAAAATTAAAACCATAATAAAACAACCAACAAGTTAAAAACACAAATACAAAATACAGTATCAAAAGCACAACCAGGATAAAACCACGCAGCAAAATTGATTTAAGATTAATATACAGAGTTAGAACAGTAAAATTTCAATTCAAGTTAAAATTAAGTGTTAAAATACTGAGACAATAAAAAGGTCTTCAGCTGGCGACGAAAGCAGTACAGTGTAGGCGCCAGGCGGACCTCTCGGGGGAGCTCGTTCCACAACCGGGGTGCCACAGTGGAGAAAGCCCTCCTCCTAGTAGCCACCTGCCTCACTTCCTTTGGCAGGGGCTCACGGAGAAGGGCCCCTGTAGATGATCTTAAGGTCCGGGCAGGTACATATGGGAGGAGGCGTTATCACCCTCTCCTCCAGAGAATTCTCACAACAGCCTTACCAAACCTAAATGTCCAGGATTCTTTGGGGAAAACCATGAGAGCTGAAACTGCTATTTAACTGATGCCAGCCTACTTCCTCTTCTAATTATGAGGATCAATGAGATTAGGATCACACACACTGGCATGACACTCCTGAATACCTGTGCCTGTGATGTCAGTCTAATGCTGCTGTTACTGTGATGTAACATCATGTTTCTGACATTTGCTGGCAGTAGTTGTTCACCATAATTTGAAGTCCTTAAGTGTTGTATTAGAGTATTTCCAAATAAGTTTTTTTTAAAAAAAATTGTGCAATCACCCTGCTTCATTCACCAAAATTTTGTGTGTGTGTGGGGGGGGGGGATCCAGTGCAGATGTTATTGTCTTGTATTTGTATTCCTCCCATGTTTTCTTCAGCAGTTTTTCTTACCACAGAACGTCTACTCCAGAGTGAAAGATGGAATAACTGCACAATGCCTTTTCATTCGTAGTGCTAGGAGCCAGCTATACGGAAGTCTGTTCTTATGTTTGCTAAGTCCCCTTAGTAAGCTTTAAGAGTGACTTGTAGAACTGTTATCAACATAATGACAAATTATTCTTATGTATTGGAAATAGATGTTTCTCTGAAGGAAACAGTCATACTCATTTACACAAAGCATCTGAAGAACTTCCAAAGCGCCTTTGAATAGAGCCGAAAATAACAAGGTTGTATTTTTTTAAACTTTATATAGCACCTTATCTTGCCACAACATTTTTGTCTAAGCACCAGTATAACCCTTGAACTCAGCACAGCTCTGGGACAGAAACTTGTTAACCAGTTCTTTTCTATATCAAGCTCAAAAGGGAAAAATAATTTCTGATCAAAGGACATTTGTTCCTTCACCTCTGGGGTTAGAACTTGTTAACTAATTGCTACTGCACTGGAGTATATGGACTCTTATATCCAGGGTGTGGAATAATTTGTCCTATTAAAAGCATCCACTGCTTGAAGCGTTGAAATACATTAAAACTATGCCAAGTCCTCACATAGCTTGGCATGACAGCGGAACTAATTAAGCAGGGTTTTATTTATTTATTTATTTATTTATTTATTTATTTATTTATTGCATTTCTATATCGCCCAATAGCCAAAGCTCTCTGGGCGGTTCACAAAAATTAAAACCATTCAAAGTATAAAATAACAATATAAAAACATGATATAAAATAAAATATAAAAGCACAACCAGGATAAAATCAGCAGCAGTTCAGAAATACAAATTTAAAATACAATTTAAAACACAAATTTAAAACAGCAAATTTAAAATTAATTTATAGACTATTAAAATACTGAGAGAATAAAAATGTCTTCACCTGGCATCTAAAAGAATATAGTGTAGGTGACAGGTGAACTTCCTTAGGGAGCTCATTCCACAGCCGGGGTGCCACAGCAGAGAAGGCCCTCCTCCTGGTAGCCACCTGCCTCACTTCCTTTGGTGCTGGAAGATAGCACCATCTGAGGATGACCTTAGGGTCTGGGCAGGTACATATGGGAGGAGGCGTTCCTTCAGATAGCCTGGCCCCAACCCATTTAGGGCTTTAAATGTTAATACCAGCACTTTGAATCAGGCCCAGGCCAGAAAAGCGAATATTTCTGAAAGTGCATGATGGGTCGCAGCCAGATTTGGGATACCACTGTTTTAAAAATCAAGTCAACATAAATGATTCAACATTGGAAACAAAATCTTATCTGTGGTGAGCCAATAATACAGCCAGTACTTCAGGTGTTTATTTAAGCAAGCCTAAATTGCAAGATTTGCATGTTTTGCAGCTGTCCTGTTTCTAAAAGCTCCACAAGCTTTAAGAATCTACATTCTTAGGCCATTGCTAGACGAGGTGTTAGCGGTTTGAGGCCCGGTCTCCCTCCTGTGCATCCAGATGACGCACAGGGGATTCCGGGGTCAGGCCGGGCTAACGCCTCCCTTAACCCGGGATAAGCGGATTCGCTTATGGCTCGGCTTTTCCGCAGCCCCGGCCTGAGGCCGGGGCTGCGGAAAGTCTAGTGACTTCCGTGGCTTTTCCCGGCTGCTCGCTTACTCATGAGTAGCCGGGAGAAGCCACGGACTGGGCACAGCACTCCATAGGAGCGCTGTGCCCATCAGGCTGGGGGGGGGGGAATCATGGGGGGAGGAGATGGGGGCCGGGGGAAAGACCGGACCTGGCAGGAGGGGGGGAGAAGGATGGGCATCGGGGACGGGCACAGGGTATGACGAGCGGGGCCAGGCCTGGCGGATGGGGACAGGGCATGACGAGCGGGGCCAGGCCTGGCGGACGGGGACAGGGCATGACGAGCGGGGGGAGGACGGCCGAGCGAGCGGGGGGGATCAGGCATTGGGGGGGAATTATGGGCAGGGGGAGTGGGGGACCCTTAATTTTTTTAAAAAAACACCTACCTTTTCCGGTGGTGCGCTCCTGCGCACATGGCCCTTTAACTGGAGAAAACCCGGAGCACGCGACAGGGCTTTCCCTTGCCCCATCGCGTGTTGACGTCTAGAAAAGGGTGACAGCGCACGCTAGTTGCAGCGTGCCATTGCCCCAACTCCCCACCAGATTTTCAGGTAGGTCTAGCAATGCCCTTAGTAAAATGAGAACCAAAAAACTCAGTAGTAGATAAACAGTATGAGGCAAGTAGAAGTTTCTTTTGGAGGAGCTTGGAATAATTTTTTGTTCATATAGTTTGCCAGGCTACCTAATTTTGAGAGTTAATTCTCAGCTTACATTCTACGCAGATCCTGACTGGTTCATTGTAAATGTCTGAATGCTAGAGGGGGACCTTGATTTAACAAGACATCAGAATGATTTGCAGTACAATGAATCAGTAGGATGGGGTAGTAACTATAGAAAACAGTCTACATATGAGACTGTAATTTTGGCCTTTTTAAAGCATCTGTGCTCCTGCTTTTGTTTCCCATAATCTCAGCAGAGCACATCCGCCAGTTAAAAAAAGGTAAAGTACATTTTTTCCTGGATGTATTGCAGAAGAATTACATTGAAAATAAATCAGATAGTAGATTTGAAGCTCAGAAGAGTATAGAAGGCTGTGATTGTGGCTGCAGAGGAAAGTTAAATAGAAAGGGCTTATAGACCTTAATTAGGATGCACCGTCATAATCAAATCAAGCTTGGAGGACAGAAAAGGAGATTCTTTAAATGAGCATTTTATAGCACGCTTGTCATTGGTCACTCACAGATGTTCGCGGAACATTCTGATGATGGCATCAGCCTCATGTGTGTCTCCTGGTTCATTTTCTGGTTTTAGCACTAAAAATAAAATCAAAGAAAACCTGACCCTCCTGGGATATATCGATATTTGTCAGGTTTTCCTGCCATGTGCAGATGAAGTTGCGCTATAAAATGCCCACTAGAGGACGCCGTTCCATTCAACTGCATTGAGGCTGTACAAACTATGTGGTGCGACTCTCTTCCTCGTCTAATTACAGCTTGTTGCAGAAGCGGAAGAGAAGCAGGAAGCAGAGCCACTCTAAGGGCCTTGCTAGACCTACCAGATAATCCGTCTGGGAGGAGGGGGGATGGCGCGCTACAGCTAGCGCGCGCCGTCGCCCCTAGCTAGATGTCAACACGCGACGGGGCAAGGGAAAGCCCCGTTGCGTGCTCTGGTTTTTCTTCCCTTAAAGGGCCATGTGCGCAGGAACGCACCACCAAAAAAGGTAGGTTTTTTTTAAAAAATAAAGGGTTCCCTGCTCCCCCCTGCCCATCCCGTCCCCACTCGCCATGCCCTGTCCCCCCCCATCCGCCAGGCCCATCCCCGTCCCGGATGCCCGTTGCTGCTCGCCAGGTCTTGTCCCTCGTCCTTCTTCCCCCCCGTCCCCAATGCCCGTTGCTGCTCGCCAGGCCTTGTCCCCCGTCCTTCTTCCCCCCCGTCCCCGATGCCCGTTGCTGCTCGCCAGGCCTTGTCCCCGTCCTTCTTCCCCCCCCCCCCCCCGTTGCCTGTCGCCGCTCGCCAGGCCCTGTCCCCGTCCCCGATGCGCATCCCTGTTCTTCTCCCCCCCCCTTTCTCCTGCTGGGTCCAGTCTTTCCCCCGGCCTCCATCTCCCCCCATGATTCCCCTCCCCTGGCCCGATGGGCACAGCGCTTCTATGAGCGCTGTGCTCAGTCCGTGGCTTCTCCCGGCTGCTCGCGAGCAAGCAGCCAGGAAAAGCCACAGACCCTGCTAGACTTTTTGCAGCCCCGGCCTCAGGTCGGGGCTGCGGAAAAGCCGGGCCATAAGCGAATCTGCTTATCCTGGTTCAAGCGAGGACTTAGCGCAGCCTGACCCCGGAATCCCCTGTGCATCATCTGGATGCACAGGAGGGAGACCGGGCCTCACACCAGGCTAACGCATTGTCTAGCAATGGCCTAAGAGAACACGATTTCTCCACATCTAAAGGGCCTCAAGAAATTATTGTTCTGCCCCTCTGCTGCCCTGCAACTACAGTTTCCTCTAGCCAAGTGGCCTCCAGATGATTTGGACTTCGACTCCCATCAGCCCCAGCCAAACATTTTGAGGGCTCTAGCTTGGGGAAGGAGAGCATATGCTAATAAGCTAATGTGTAGCTGCAGATATAAAACAAAACATTGACCTCTATAACTATTGGCTATAGATGTCAGTAACATTACAGTTCACACATACAAACAGGTAGTGGAAGTTATTGTGGTGGTGGGGATATAACCCATGTTTCCACTTGTGGCTGTAGAACTACAAACTCAATCACTGCTTTTAAAACTCAGCTAAAAACTTTTCTTTTCCCTATAGCCTTCAAATATTGAGTTTGTTCTGACTCTATACTGTTTAGCTTCACCCTACCCGGTGCCTGTTTACACTTCCCTGTGCCTGTTCGCATTCTCCTTCCCTCTTTATTGTTTACTACAACTTATTAGATTGTAAGCCTACGCGGCAGGGTCCTGCTATTTACTGTGTTATCTGTACAGCACCATGTACATTGATGGTGCTATATAAATAAATAAATAAATAAATAAATAAATAATAATAATAATAATAATGCATGAAGAAAGTGTAAGGTTTCCATACGCAGGATATAACAGGAATCAATGCTTCTATTAGAATAACTTCCATGGGCCATTTCTCATCTTATTTTCAGTCATGGTGTTGTAATCCCTGTAGTCAGTCCAATGACTACAGGCATATCTGCACCAGAAATCCATTTTGCATTGCTTTTCGTGTTAGTTTGCCCCAAACTACTTGCTGTGTGCTTGCAGTCCATGCATTATAAGCAGTGGTGCAGGAATTGCTTGCAAGTGCCTTAACCTTTCACATCATGTGACATTTATGAGATTATATACTGGTGTGTAGGTGCTCCACCATGCTGTTTGACTCAGCAAGCTGGGTACTGAACTCTGTTGATGGGTAGGTGTTTACCTGCAACCAGGTGTGAGTATAAGCACACCAATTTCAATTTATGAGGATACGAGAGGTAAATGTTTCTTGTGACGTGTGCCCAGACAATGAGAAAAATCTAGTATCTCAGTAATAAGATTCCAAGTTCCCTGCCCTGTGGAATGATGCTTCTTGATTCTCCCCTGGTTCCTTTGAGCTGATGCATGTGACTGACCATTCATGACAGCTGCTTTCTCCCCCTGCAACCCAAGCCAGTTCCACATTCATGATCGCTTCAGTTGTTCATCTTTGTATGCCTCCACAACAATCCTATTCAGTGTGGGTCGTAGGAGCTTTGTAAAACTTCTGCGTAATGGACAAGTCTGATGAACTTTTTCTAGACAGGGGAAAAACACACACCAGACAGCTGACTGCCACAATCCTCAGTGTGGCCTGAGAAGGAAACAGGGTGCTGTTGCCAAGGATAATTACAATTTCTTTTTATTGTGCTTTATGACGTTCAATGTGCTTCACATACATTGAGCTTCATCAGACGAGCATTTGTCACACATTCGCTATTGCCCACTTACGGACGACATTATCCATCTCCTGCTTGTTTTTCCATCTCAAATTAGATGTCTTTTAACTTTTTTTTTTAAAAAAGGAATGTGTCACTATCTCCTGTGTGCAGGAAAAGTGGCACAATAAAAACTCCCCTGAATGGCCCACACACTCTTTGTTTACTTCCTCTTTCCCCTCCAACAAGGCAGAGGAAGTAATGAGGAACAAACTTGCGGGTGGAGAAGTGACAGTAAGGAAACGTGATTTCCCCATGTGATGACACCCATTATCTCAGGAATCATCACAACCATGTAAAGCAGACTTCCTTAACCTGATGCCTTCCAGATATGCTGGAGAGCAACTCCCATCATTTCCAGTCAACAAGACCAATAGGGTGGGGAATGCTGATGGAAGGGGTGGTGGTAGTGGTCAGTGTTATTATCCTCACATTGGAGAGGGGGTGCACTCAGACTGGAAGATAGCAGCATGTCTAATGCCTCCTGCAGTGCAAGACTATACAGGTCCACTCAGTTCCATGGGACTTACTTCCAGGCAAGTGTGTGCAGGGTTGCAGCACAAGTGGGTTTGTGGCAGAGATGAGATTTAAACCGGGGATTTCCTGTTTCATGTCTTGCTTGCTTTATGCTGCTTGCTACACTGCCTCTCACGCTGAAGGCGTCTTTCCAGGGATGCTCAGAAGCATCCTATATGTTGTTGTTTTAAGGACTCCTGCATGTTGAATGGCTGTATTTGGGGAGGGGGTAGTCAACATGGAAAAATGCAAGAGGGCAGGTATGCCAGCCTTCCCCAAACTGCTTCCCTCCAGATTGTTGAAGTAGGGTCCAAAGTTAGTCCTATGTAGAGTAGACCCATTGCAATGAATGAAGCTTAAGTTAGTTATGATTAACAAGTTCCATTCCTTTCAATGAGTCTACTCTACATAGGAGTAACATTGTGTACTGCCCTTGGACTACAACTGCCATCATCCCCAGCCATCAGAGCTGTAGTCCAAAACATCTGGAGAGCATCAAGTTGTGGAAGGTTCTCTTAAGCTTTTCATCACTGCACACCTTCCTTGCACTGCTAGTGTCTTGCACTTGTATTAAGGGAGGGAAAGGAGGGCGCCCTTAATAAAATTCACCCACCTCAACACTGATTCCTCCCGACCCAGTTTTAGCCAAATCATGTGCCCACGGGACTCCTCTTAAAACAAAAATCATTCACACACAATAGGTAAAAGGATCAGGCCCTCTCTACCTCGCCCCCGCTGTAATTGGGACGCTGCTGGGATTAGCTGGGGGGGGGCATATTCAAGCCCCTTCCTCCGCAAAACTCCCTGTTTAGCCTTTGAGAAAACACTAACCCAACCTTACAGGGTTGCTGCGAGGATAAAATGCAACTAAATACAAAATAGTTTTGATTTAGACTGAACGCCTGCTGCCGCCAGGATCTAGTCCATTGTGCAGCGCCTACCAGATTTCAGGCCAAGATGATGAGAAATGCAACTGCACCTGTTGAATTTCTGCTTGTCTCCCGGCCGGGAAAAGCGTGAAGCCTCGCCAGCGGGGCGGGGAACTGGCAAGTTTCCCCGGCGGTTCCCAACGCAGCGCCCAGGCTCCTTCCCCGAGGAGGAGCCCTCCCCTTGAGTGGGCAGGGCCAAGGAAAACTCTCGGGGAGCTGAGCGAGCCAGGCTTCGGAGTGTGTTGTGTGACACTCTCCAGCCGTGCCTGTCTGCCTCCGTCTCCCGCCTCCTGGGGGCGCGCGGCATTCTACCCCCCCCCCACGCCCGCCCGCCCGCCTTGCTGTGTCTCTCTCTCGGCCTGCTTCGGGTCCCACCAGTCCCCAGCCGCCCACCCCCTCACACCCACCCGGCTCCTCTTCGCGGGACGATGTCGTCTTCCTCCCCAAAGACGGAGAGGAAACCGTTTAGCTTGGGACGGCTGTCCGTCGTGTCCAGGAAGGGCAGCATGAAGCCCTCCGCCCTGGAGCTCGCCGAGAACGCCCCCAACGCGCATTACGCGCCTTTCTCCCTCTCCGCGCCGACGGGACCCCTGGGCACCGGCAGCGCGTCTCGCTCGCCGGCGTGCTACGGCGACGCGGCCGAGGCGACGGTGGTGATGAGCGCCGACTACCCGCGCCCCTCCATCAACTTGGACCCGCGCGTCTCCATCTACAGCGTCCGCAGACCCTTGCTGAGCCGCAGCCACATCCAAGGCAGAGTCTACAACTTCTTGGAGCGACCCACCGGCTGGAAGTGCTTCGTCTACCACTTCACTGTGTGAGTCTCCAAGCCCTCACCCTGGGCTCTCCTCCGCTCCCTCGCCGGCCGCCGCCTTCCTGCCACTGACCTCTAACGTCCCCTTCCCTTTCCCTGACGGCCCGGCAGCCCCCGGGAGTCAAGTGGGAAAGAGGAGCGGAAGGCCGGGGCAGTCCGTATCTGTAAGGGGAGAGGAGACGCTCAAGAAAAGGCGGGAGGGAGGGGGCGGTGGGAGCAGAACTGGCCCGCGAGGAGGACGCCGGAGGGATCCTGCTCACGCTCGAGCAGTGCGCAGGCGGCTCGTGTGCCGCCTAGAGCACCCCACCCCACCCCACCGAGTGACAGCCCCGTCCTATATGCGCCTTTACTCAGAAGGGAGCCCCCTTGAGTTTAAGCGGGCCGGCCTTGCCTAGTAACGATGCTTAGGATTGCAGCCTGCTTAGAGTCGCATCCTTGTGGGAATGAGGCAGCGGTGGTTGGGGTTCCTTCCCATGCCCCTAAATTAATCAGCTGCGTATGAGGCCTGTGTCCAATGCCTCCTGCCTTAGCGGCCTTCCAAAATAACTCTTGCCCTATGTCCACTGAACATGCACAGAAGATAATTGACAGCCCAACCCTTTGCATGTTTGCTTGGGAGAAGGTCCCACTGGGTTAAGTGGGACTTATTTCCAGGAAAGGGCTCATAGGATTTCAGCATGAACACATGTGCTGTGAATGTGCAACTTTTAATGACCTACAAAGAGTCTTGTGGCACTGTAAAAAGGGACACATTTGTTATGGCATAAGCTTCCGTGGACATGAACATTTAGAATTTGTTAGTTTTTAAATGTTTTGCATTTGATCATCTTTAAGGTGCCGCAATACTTTTTGCTGCAAGAGAGTAACACAGCTGCCCCTCATTCAGTTATCTAGATTCATTTTGCCATAGAGAAGACCATTTTTTTTAAGTAGGCAAGGTGTTTCCCACCTCATATACAGGTGCATATGCAGAGGGGTTATTTCCACTAATAACGCTAGTATATGCCATGGGAAACCTCCCCACCCACCCCACAGTTCCAGTGGATGGAGATTCCAGAGAATGTCTGCTTTAAATGTGCGATGCCCATTATGCATGGTGAAAGTACCACTGTGGGCTTTGTGCTAACGGTCCATGTACATCCATTCTGTCTCCACTTGATGAGCTGTGCTCTAACTTCTCTGTGTGTGTTCCATTCATTCATGATATGTTTAGCAAAGCAAGGCATTGTGTGCTGAGAACATCTTATGCTGGCTACAGCACCAGAGCCCATAAATAGTTTTTCACAAGAGAGTACTTTAAACCAACCATCTGCCAGCACCTGTTGATTCATTATTCAGTGCCTACCTACATGTTGCGAACAACCACCTGAAAGAAAAGTTTGCCATTTTTTCTAGGGAAAAGCAGCTTCATGGGGGTGGGGGGCATTAAAGTGAAGAAGTGAAGAAATGGTGCTTAACCCTCCCCCCCCCCACACAATCCACCACAGCTTTGCTCCAAATTACACTCCCCCTTCTGTCCCAATAGGGTTCAGAATGCACATTTGGAGAGACAAATACCTGTTTGGAAACCTGCAGGGTGGAGAGGGAATTGGAGTGGAGGAGGAGGTGCTTAACCCTTTCCTCATCCACCACTTCATTCCAATCCCCTTCCCTTCCTGAAGATTTCTAAACATGTCTTTGCCTTGCCAAATGCGCATCTAGAACCCCATGGGGAAGGAAGTGATATGGGGGGAGGGGCAGTTTGAGCAGAGAAGTGGACAGTGAGAAGCATTGAGCTGTTGTTAACATGTGTTTGCATGCATTGTGTAGCTAGGCCCTATCTCTGAATAATGAATCAACAGGTGCTAACAGATAGTTGCCTGAAAGTGATGTTTGAAGAACAGCTATTTGTGAGCTTCAGTACTGTAGCCAGCATAGCCCTGCCCTTAGGCTCTGATGTTAACGTAATGACATGGACTAGTAACTTGCTCCTCTGATAGCAACTAAGTTAAGCGAGAAGAAGCAGAAAGATACAACAATCAACCAACTTTAGAACAAATTGTATGTGCATGGTAGCTCACACATTAAAAACGAAATGAAATAGGGCACAATCCTGCGCACAATTAGACGGGTGGGGGCAGGAGTCGTACAACTCCTAGCATCCTTGCTGTGGCATGCTGAGAGCTGTAGGACCTTTTTCTATATGAACATGTATAGGATTGTGCCATTAGGGTGTAATGCTATCGAGATGCCCATCAGCTTCTGAACTCAGAGGTTGATGGGCGTCCTATGCAAAGCGGGAGTAGTCCAGGGGCGGTCTTTGCCTCTGTGCTCCTAGTGCTCTTCATTTTTCCTAGATGGGCATTTTCGCTCATCTTACTGGGGCTCTGTGGAGAGAGAGGAAAGGAGGCTGGATGATTCTTAGTAAGCCTGCCTGCCCAATCCCCTCCCCTCCCCTCCCCAACCCCTTTCCTTCCTCCCCACGGGTGGGAGAGGCAGCAGGTGCAGTTCTCCCCATGCCAGCTGTGAGGGGGAGGAGCGGAGAGCTTGGACTCCTGGATCAGAGTGCTGTCTCTGATAGACTCAGGAAGCCGAAATATCCTATGTTCCCCCCCAGACACTGTCTAGAGGCCATAGAATTGCTCCCTCCATCCTAAGAACTTTCACATGCATCATCCAATTCACAATATCCTTCAACTGAAGTTCAGATAATAGAAAACAAAGAATACAGACGGACATTACAATTAAATGTATCACTCCAGAAAATAAAAAACCTTATCTTTCAATAAACCTATCTTCAAATATTTGTTCTTCCTTAGTCCTTATATAGCCATAAACCTAAGAAAATTTATATGGGCATAGGTTTGTAAACCGCCCAGACAGCTTCGGATACAGGATGGTATATTAATGTAATTAATAATAATAATAAGTTCCATTGAAATGGATGAAATACATTTCTGTGGAGTGTATTTAAGATTGGGGTGTAATATAGTCATCCAAAAAACACAGTTACTTGGAAGCAAGTTCCACTGAGTAATGATACATCCAAGTGGGTATGTTAGTTTTTTTAATGGTTGAAGTATAGGTTATTGGAATATGGCCTGGCATATGAGAGAAAGAGAAGTGAAGGAGGATCTTTTCCCTAATTCCAAACTTGATTGAATTTTGTTTCTTTTGATAGCTAAAATGGATCTTGATGGGATCCATTTTTTAAAACATCATTTAAACCGAATTGGCATATACACTAGCTGGATGCATACCTGCCTCTTGTCTTTTTTGTTTGCCAGGATTAAAAGCATTGGGAACATGTAGTCTTATAGGCATACTGAAAGAGCTTTATTCTTAATACAAGATTATACACAAACCAGGAAAATGAAAACATCAGTATATACTGGCATGCAGCATGGCATTAGCTGCCTTTGGCATTCCTCTTGAAGTTGGCACAAATAATTTATTTCCTCATGTTGGTATGTTTAAATAACACTGGTTTCAAGTCTAGCAAAGGTTTTCTGAATCATGGCTTTTTTAAAAAGTAATCACGATACCAATTAGCAACATACAATGAATGACCCCAGGATGTAGGTTTGTTATATTTGCCTAATCTGAGCTACATTTCAAGGTGGAATCTTGTATATGATGCAAGAAATTGACATTTAAGAAAATTGTTTCAGATATTTCTTATTTCATACTGGCCACCATTTAGAGGTTGCTGTATATGGTTCTGTGTAGCACACTATGCTGTGGCGTGACTCGCTGTGTGACACAGGTCTTTTCCATGCCACTGCAAATGATTGGGGGGGGGGGAAGAAAGGCTTGTAGTATCATAGTAAGAAAAAATGTCTGAGCTGTGGGGAACAATTTAATGTTGTCTACAGGTGGGGTCCTTAATAACGAAATCTTATTTAGAAGTTATGTGTGAAAGTTTGTGTTTTCAAAGATAGTTTAAAGAACAACTCCAGCAACATCAATCCTATATACTAATAGTGAACTCATTCACCAAGTACTGAACCTTATATAGCCCAAACAGCAGCATTCACGCTCAAGAGGACATATCAGCAGGCTCTGGGAAAAAGCAGAGTTTGCCGAACTAACAGGGAGAACACCAAAAGCCAATGAAGATGGACCATGCTAACGGGAGGTTGGTGGGGAGGAGGGAAACAGGGAAGGAGTGGAGAATGGAGTATACTGGAACAGGGCATGGCTGGCAGGCTGGCACCCTGAACAAGACCACACTACACATTTTCTTCTAAATATTTTTATTTGGAAGTATCGTGTAAACATATCTCCACATGTGAACTTCTTGCATTCTTAGGGTGACCATATGAAAAGGAGGACAGGGCTCCTGTATCTCTAACAGTTGCATAGAAAAGGGAATTTCAGCAGGTGTCATTTGTATATCTGGAGAACCTGGTGAACCAGAAAAACCAAAGGCAGCATGTTACATCAGTTTTTCCATAGCCGTGGTATGGATTGCATCACATATGCTGAACTCAAAGGCAGCGGAAGCTGTCTTAGACCAGGACAGACTATTTGCCCAGTATTGCCTGCTTTAACTGGCAGTGGCGCTCCAGGGTCTTAGGTCAGGTTGGGATCCTTTACATCCTTTGCTACCTAATCCTTTTAACTGGGCAATTGTCCCTCCTGAGTGATGGTCCTTTCCCACTCATCTTTCCTGTGAACTCCTGAGGGATCAATGCAGGATGAATGTGGGTCCAGGCAGCTTTTAGGACCTGGATGCACTGAATTAATATGATCTTCCTGCTCAGAACGTGCTCCAAAAGTGTGCAAGACAAATAACTAACTTCACTGTGAGTGTGTTCCTCCTTAACTAAAGAACAAAGCTTCCTTCAACATTTTAAACTTTAAAGAGCCTGATTAAATCCTTATTAATGGGAACATCAGATTATAAAGTAGACTTGTGGGGGGATTGTATGCTTCTATGTTTCCCTCTTTTTTTGTATCTGTGTATAAACAATGTGGCTTTTGTTTCTCAGTAGTGGTGCGGTCTGACAGATCTGTAGAACATGAAAAATACTGTATTAGAATAAAGTTTTAGGTCAGGGTTGCATGAGTGACCAACTAAAGTAAATTTTAAATCAGTAACGGGCTAAGCAGACGTTTTTAATAGGTTTGCATCCTAAACACATGTGCAGCCCAAATGTCTCATATATTTAAACAGATGGGACCTTCAATAAAATGTCCTGCTGTTCAGGATTCCAGCCACCCCTTCCTCCCTCCTACTGGTTTCCCCCACACCATTCCATGTTCACTGAGCACGCTAAGTCTAGGTGTGACATTGTAGCCAAGGATTAAGCCATATTTAACATGAGAGATATGATCAAAGTTCTCTCAATGGTTATTTTTTACTTTAAAACAGGTGCAGGTGTGCTCCAAATTTGAGCAGTGGCTCTGGGGAAGGGGGTGCATAATCCATGCTGTTTTTCTAGTCTAAATCCCCCTTTGAACCTGTTGTTAGTCCTGCGAAGAAGAAGAAGAAGAAAAAATAGATAGAAATACTGAGTTGGACCCAGAACTTCCCTTTCCGCCCCGCATGAATGGAAGGGCTCCTTCTGTTTGTGGAAGGCTTCTGACCCAGCAGAGGAATCTTGATGATAGAACAGAGGAGGAGTCCATTGCAGCCCCCTAAAAAATCTGGCTTGGAAGTTTGGGGGACCCTCTGGAACAGTGGTGGACCAGGAACTGGGAACTGCAGGGAAGGGATGAATTTATTTATTTATTTATTACATTTATATACCCCCGCCCCCCATAGCTGAAGCTCTCTGGGTGGTTTACGGAATTGGTGGAAATTGATTCCTCCTTTTCCACTGGCAGGAGCATTCTGAACAGAACCTTACTTAAGGAACACTATCACTGACAGGCAGAAATGCTGGCTCGAACCCACTTTATCTGTATTCTTTCCCCTCCCCCGTGGTGGCGGTGTGTGTACGTGTGATTTAGATGCAGGAAACAGCCCCAGCAAAGGAAAGGTTAACAGTGGCTCTTCTCCAGTGCCACTGATCTAATCAAATTTGTAGCCCCCTGCGAGCTCTGTTGAAGCCAAAGATACATTGGGCGATCCAGTCATGGATTTCCTGTGTTACATGTGCTCTAGCTCTGAGAGTGGGAGTTGGGAGGACCATAGTTCAAATGTTGCCAACAAAAACAATATTGGCCTACCTCAAAGGGCTGCCTTAAGGTACAGCTAATGTATGTTGTAGTAGTAGTAGTTATCATCTACAGCTACTGGGCAGTATAGAAATGTAATAAGTAAATAAAAACACAATAAAATATAATTTCAGACTTGTCAAACTGTATGAACAGCCTTGTAAGCATGTAAACTTTACACATGGGCACAAAAATCTGAGGCCCAGTTTGAAGTATATATAGGCCGCAGTCCTAATCATTCCTATGATTCAAACTTCAGTCTCCGGTACTAATCATCCAGAGAAACTTAAATGTAATTTAGCTCCACTAGTTTCAATACGACTTAAGTACTCTTGAATTTCTCTGGGCTATATCCTTTATGTAGAAACAAGTAATGTTGAAATAATTAGGATCTACGTAGAGGTACAATTACCAATCTACTTCATACTGAAGACAATAACAACTTGCCATTGATTTTAATGGAGAAAGACTGCATTCTTCTCTGTACAGGGGAAGGTTCAAGGTCCCATATAAAGTTTGTTTAATACAGATCTGGCTTTTAAGGCATCATTTAAAACAGGCAGTCTCCTGTTGCTAGGCTTCCTTTCAAGTGGTCCAGGAGCAGAGTAGCTCAAAATGATGAGTGATGTAACAATACAGGCTTAATCATGCCTTATACTGTTCACCTCACTTCTTTGTTTGTTTAGATTTAGAACTTGAGTAACATTATTTCACACACTCATTCATCCTCATGACAACACTTTGAGATAAACCACACATGAGCATCTGAAACGGTGAGAGTAACCTGAAGGGTCTAGGGCTGAGCTGCATTTTAGACCTGGATCTCTCTGATTCCTACCTAGAGCTCTGTCTGTGGGACCACATGTAACTTCTGTTAAAAGAGAGGGAATGCTTTAGAAGCTGCTGGTTCTGTTCAACTCTGGCTGTTAGATGCTGAATTGGATGCAATGTCTATATTTGGGTAGGTAACGTGGTCCCCTCCAATGTATTGTACTACAGCTTCCATAATTCCTGAGCATTGGCCATGCTGGCTGGGGTTTGTGGGAATTGCATTCCAAAACATCTGGAGAGCATGAGGTTGCCTACCTACCCCTGGTTTATATCATTTATTTATTAAATGTATTAACTATCCTTCAACCACAAGGCATCCCAGGGCAGAAGACAAATGAAATATAATAACAGCAATAAAATTGAACATGGAGAAACACCTGAACAGTACCACAATGGTGGACAGGTTCTGTTGTTAAGTAGCAGCTTACAAATGTTTGCATGAAAAATTAATGTGTTGTAATGGAGAGGCTAAAAAAGGCTTATAATAATATGTTGTATTCAGGAAATAAGATCAACTGGGAGTACACTGCGTGTGAGTCTTGTCTAATTAGGTCAAAAATGATTCAATGACTGATTGCAAGGTTGATGCCAAAGTGTCATTAAATCATTCTACTACATAATAGAGGATTATTTGCATGGTTTGGTTTAATACCAAACAGGTTATTTAACATTTTAAGGGGCCAGTTATTGTATTCTTGTTTCTTTGCAACTAGAATCAGGGCCAGTCTAATTATAAGGCCGCCTTATATAAAATCTCTCAAGCAGTAGCTGCAATGTTCAAACCACTTGGTTCTTGGCCAGTCTCAGTGGCACTATTCTACAGTGAATGTTCCAAAAAGTTCAGGTTAATGAATGCTAATACCTTACTTTTTGGTTTTACAGTGGCAGGGAAAATGCTAATAATCAATCCCATGTTGAAGATGGGGTAAGATGCTTTTGAGTTCTGGAAAGGAAATTCTGCTAGACTCAATACAGGAAATGAGACAGTACTTTTTTATTTCACTCAACGAGTGTTTATAATACGATATATAAACCTTGCAGTTAAATAGACCTCATTGTTTAACCCTGAGTTAAATACAGTCTGAGATCCAAAGTGCCAGGCACCTGTGGGCTTTTCATTAGCCTGTGGGCTTTTCATAGAATCATAGAATAGTAGAGTTGGAAGGGGACTGTAAGGCCATCAAGTCCAACCCCTGCTCAATGCAGGAATCCACCTTTTCATCAGCCCCAGTATCACTGACAAGCTCCTCCAAGACTGGGGGTCCCTTGGAGCAAACTGAAGTAGGAGAAAGTGCTATGTACGTGTGGCAGTGCTTTGAACTCCTAATGTACTTAATTCCAAGGAAGTTTGCTAAAGTAAATACTAAGCTCAGTTCACAATACTGGAGATATTGTGAAGATAGGGTAAGTTGTTCCCTTAAGAGGTAGATGTGCCTAGTCATTTAAAAGTCCTGGAGTAAAGTTGTTAAATAATTAGGCACAATGCAGTCAGAGTTAAGCCCTTGAAAGTCCAGTTGATTTCAGTGGAAGAGAACTAAGAATACACTTGACTCTCCCATTGAAATCAGCTAGATTGAAAAGTGTTTAACTTTTGACAGGATTGTGGCCATATTTCTACACAAGCAGGGCTGGGGTGGGAAGTGGGATGCCTGTTATTCCCTAGTGATGAGTGAGTGAGTTTCCCTAGGTTTGATTTGGGATGGACACCTAAAATGAGCTAATTTTAGTTCCATTCAGATTGGACTCAAATTAGCTCATTTTAAACATTGGCCAATTTCAAGCCACTTCAGGGGCATGAGAAGGCCTGGAAGGTTCCCCACCACCAACTCCCTTGTGAGCCCCCTGCTGTTCCTCTGATTTTTCCTGCTGAAGCTTACCTGTCCGTGGCAACAAGGAGGACTGATGCTTTAGTTTTGAGTTTCCCAGGCTTAGTTAAGGACACTGGAAACCCTGGAAAACAACCTTTCCTCAAGTCTTGGTACAGTGTTCTAGTGCCAAGTGATGGCTACAGCCACAGCCCTTCTAACTGTCACCACTGCAGGTAAATTATAGTGAAGAAAGAAGTAAGGTTGGGTGACAGTCCCATTCATTTTGGTGGTGGTGTTGTTTTTTGGACAATAACAAAATTCACAAATTTCTTCATAAACAGTTTACAAAAGTTATATATGTATATATTTTTTTAAAAATAGGTTTTTAAAATTTGAATGTAGGAGAAAGTGAAAGTGACAGATTCATCCATCCATCGGGACAGCTCTGACTGCTTACCTCTTAAAAGTCTGCATTTGAATCCCTGTGTATTCAACCATGATTGTGATTGTCTATTAGGGTTGTCACCTCTTTTTTCTCTCATTCTCCTCATCCTTAGCAGCTATGTGGCAGGCAGGCACAGCATGATCCTCTCCATATTGTTAACCAATGCCCCCCGCAGATGTTCATACAAATGTTCCAAGAAACACCATATAAGAAGCCTTTGAACTTTGGTTGTAGTGCTGCTGGGCAGATTTCTCCCAATTACATGCACAGGCAGACACACACAGGTCTATCCAAAAGTGAAAAATAAATAAATCATTGATTAAACAAGAATTAAAATGTACAAATGATCAATCACGGGGAATTAGCTTGTTGTAATAATAAGGCATTTATATGAATTCCAATATGGATTCAATCAGCATATATGAGAAAAAGTCCTAGATGTATTAAGTATACAAAGCAGAACACAAAATGAGTATTGTATAGATCCATACATTAGGTTCAAATTGTGACTGAAAGGTCCACTTGGCATCTAAACCAAGGACTGCTGTACACTGAAGATTAAGCTGTAGATATGTGTGATAAGTTCGGGTGTGAATGGGCCAGACCATGATTCTAAGTAATTGCAGAAGTTGGGGGTAGGCAAATTGAGGCCTAATGTTAACTTGGAGAGAGAAAGAGAAGGATAGAGGCTTGGGGAAGGAGGATTGCAAGATTGGGGAAGGACAGAGAGATTACAGTGGTTTGTTGCTGGCTGGCTGCGGTACTCATAGTCACTGTGGTGAAAGGGAGACCCTAACACTTGGGGCAGCTAAATTCAGAGCACTCACACCGATTAAAATGGCTGAGCTTCCAACCAAAAGCTGGTTCCAAAAATAGAACAATTTCCCACACACACTCACACAGAGTGCTTCGGCTATTGGGCGGTATACAAATGCAATAAATAAATAAATAAACACATGATCAGAAAGCAGGTACAGGGAAGCTACGATTTGTAGGGAAAGGATCTCCAGAAATAGAACAGGGCCTGAACAATACTTTCCCCAAGGTCCTATTGGATCCTTCCTGAAGTCTGCTTGTGTGTGAAGAACCTCCTGTGGTTATGGTGAAGGAACAAGCCTTGGGAAAGGCTGCAGGCAGGTTGCTGCTGCTTCTAGAGCAGAGACCCAAGTGGCCAGAATGTGTGTTCTGGGAAGGAGGGTTTATTAGACTTGGACACAATCCTAAGTTCTATGATTTAAAGTGATTTCAGGGAGGAGCAAAAGCCAACAGAGGCAGCCAGGAAAACTGGGCTTGTCATGCAGAAGAAGTGGTTTCAGCAGAATAATGTAGGTCCAAGAGCCAATGGGACCAGCAGGGATCAACACTGAAGAGCTGAAGTCTAGGGTTCTTATAGTGTTTTAACAAAAGCACAAAGGCTCTGGGTCAAAACAGACAAAAGAGGGGCAGAAGACTCTTGTGGGGTGGGCAGAAGACACTTGGGCCACAGCTAGACCTAAGGTTTCTCCTGGGATCATCCAGGGTTCGCCCCTGCCTGAGCACTGGATCCCCTGTGTGTCACCTAGATGAACAGGTTTGACCCCTGGATGATCCAGGGATAAACCTTAGGTCTAGCTATGGCCTTGGGCAAAGCAAACAGTTGTGTCAGTAGGGCTGGTTCAGCATAGGCTAAATCTAACCAAGGCAGTACTTTTCTGAGATTGTGGTGCTTGAGGATGGGATCATAGGGATATAGGGTGGGATACAAATGTTTTAAATAAACAAATAAATAAACCTCTGCCCAGCTAACACAACTTATCACTAATTATGTAACACCTTGGAGGTATGCGACTCTTTGCCAGGGGTGTATTCAGGCCTAGTTTCTGATTACTGTGTTTAATCTAATGATGAGGCATTCAATGTAGTGTGGGTGATTGCATCATATTCTAAATTTCCATCCTAACTACATGACCGATACTAATGATTTTTTTTTAATAAAAGGCAGCATACAGAATCGTCCCCCTCTCCATTTTATCATCACAACAACAACCCTGTGAGGTAGGTTGGGTTGGGAGTCTGTGACTGGCCCAAAGTCACCCGGTGGGTTTCCATGGCCGAGTGGGGACTAGAACCCGGATCTCCCGACTCCCAGTCCAACACTTTACTTTCTGGGTTGAATTGGCAATGCAAGCCCTCTAAACTCATCTTTATGTCAAGTGCCGGGCTGAATTTCTTAAAGTTCTAAATAGTGTCTTGCCAAATATTGGGGTGAAGTTTTTCTTTCATGCTCTCTGCAGAGTGGTCTACCAGCACTGAGAATATCTGTACCTATTGAATTGGGCTGGTGCAAATTGGTGAGAATTTTATTTGGTTCATTTTTTTAATAAGAATTTATTTATTTGTTTATTTTATTACATTTTTATACCACCCAATAGCCGAAGCTCTCTGGGCGGTTCACAAAAATTAAAACCATAATAAAACAACCAACAGGTTAAAAGCACAAATACAAAATACAGTATAAAAAGCACAATTTAACAAAATATGCAAAGGTGTTTGTAAACAGGATGAAAAGAATTTGCAATTACATTTTTTTGAATGTGGGTGGAAGTGAAACTGACATGTCCATCCCTAGAAAGGAAAGGGGAGAGTAGTAGGGATGTCTAAGGAGAGAACAAAACTTTGGAGAGGTTTGGGCTTGGCTTGTAATTCGTTCAGAGTTCCCAACTTGGGGACATTCATTCTCTGAGTTACAGATGATGTCCTCTCAGTTTTTCACTTGAATTCTGAGATGCAGTTTTCAGCTCAAAACAATTTACCAAAATACATATAAAAGCGTGTAGTGAAAAGATATGTTAAAAGCACGTTTAAATACAAAACTTTGTGTAGATTAAAACAATTAGCAGATTGATTTGGGAACAGAAGGGAACGGATTTAGGAATCAACACATGTGAAATGCACATGGGATGGAAATAGACAGATCCATCCAACCCTACCCTGAACTCTCCAGTTCTGAACTGAAGGGTGTCACATATTTCCCCTTCCAGTAGCAACCTCTTGCACTCATGCAGGGCAACTCTGGAGAGCTCCTCTGCTAGCTTTCTATAGTTACAGAGGGCTGCTGCTTGAAAGGGGAGCTCGAAACTTTACGTGTGCAGGCAGTAGATCATGAATGGCCCTTTGGATTCTGGCTGTTGTATTCATTTTAAAAAACAGGGCCTGCCCGTGATTGCCTTTTGTTAACAAAATATACAGAGTAGTCTTATTTATTTCAAGTACAGGTGAGGATAATTTTGTTTGGTCTGCATTTTTAAATGAACTTACCTAACTTGCAGTTCCTGGACTAATATGTGGATTGGAACACGATTATTCTTAGATTGTGCATTTCTTTTAATGTTGTGATGCAGCTCTCAGCTCAAATTGCATACAAAGGTGTGAAAGTTGCATACAAAACTAAATGTGAATGTGTGTGTTTTAAGTTGCCACATTCCACATCCGTCAAGTGGACATAACAGATTAATGACTGAATATTTGTGAAACTGACATGTCCAAAATTAGACTGATTGATCTATCTTTGATTTCAGGGTTGTACTAAAATTTCTTTCCTATATGATTCATGGAGTGAAGCAGTTGGCCTGTTTTCCTCTCACAATAAACCTTATTTGTTTTGCCATGTTGAGTTGGATTATTTTAGCTGTATCTACTTTTCTCCAAAACCCATGCCATTTGAACAATGGGAAACAGGTACATTTTTTTCTATTGTAAAAACTACTTCTACTTGGAAGTGTATTTTGTTGTCACTTCCCTATGCCAAAAATTGTATCTTTTGTTTCTTAATGAGCTCTTTGTGTGGCACCCTACTGATGGACTTTCCTAACTAGAAAAACAGAGTTAACTCTTACATTTATTTATTACATTTATATACTGCCCCATAGCCGAAGCTCTCTGGGTGGTTTACAAAAGTTAAAAACAGTAAACAGTAAAAATATACAAAGTTTAAAACAATCAAAAACATAAAAACAACAGTATAAAAACAACAGTATCCATTTAAAAACAACAGTTCTGGGGTCCATTAAAAAACAAACTTAGTGTTGTTAAATGCTGTTAAATGCCTGGGAGAAGAGAAAAGTCTTGACCTGGCGCCTGAAAGATAACAGTGTTGGTCCCAGGTGAGCCTCATTGGGGAGATCATTCCACAGTCGGAGGGCCACCACCGAAAAGGCCCTCTCCCTTGTTGCCATCCTCCGAGCATCCCTCGAAGTAGGCACTCAGAGGAGGACCTTAGATGTTGAGTGCAGTGTAAGGGCAGGTTCATGTCGGGAGAGGCGTTCCATTAGGTATTGTGTCCCAAGCCATGTAGGGATATATGTATGTATATATGTATGTATGTTTAGAACAATAAGCTCCTTTTATGGATTAAAAAAATATCAAGCATGCTTAATACCATAAATAGGAATGTGAACAGTTTTTATATTTTAGAGAAACACAATGCTTTGTGGCGCTCCTGTTTTGATATGCACTTGTAAGAGCTACTACCAGATTTAAGAGGGTTAACTAAAATTTAGAAAATCTCTTTTCATTGGCTGCACATATTGTGATCTCATAATGTTGACAAACCAGAAAGATCATAGATGTTGCTAATAAAAGTCTGTACTATGGTCAGTAGAAAGGCTTTTAGAAAGGGTGTGGAAAGTCAAGGCAGGATTGAAAGGCACTTCCCCCCTGAAGAGATCACAACAACCTTTTGAAAACAGGCACATCTTCCTTTGGTGGGATATTTTAAAGAAATGCTTGCTCGAGTTGCACTTCTGTTCCATTAAAATCACTAGACATTTTTTCCTGCTGGGCAGGATTTTACCTTAACAGAAAATTCCAGGGTTCTGATGTTGGCAAATAGAACCCTCTGGAAATAGGTGACTAAACTGGAAAATGAGGCAGTGATAATTATATGTTTGGCTAAAATTGTGCTTTTCTTGGGAACTTCTCTAACACTGCAGAATGCAAGTGTTACCTAGGAATGCAAGTGTTACCTTGTTACCTAGTAACCTAGGATGGTTTCTAAAAAGTTACATCCTGTTCACAAGTGTCTTTTTCATGTCCCCTTATTTCCAGTTTGCTATCACGATGGTTTTTTCCCTTGCATCAGTCACTCATTTTCCCATTGCCATCTAGGAGTGCCATCTACACCCCACCTCCCAATGGCTGCAAGGGGATGTGATTGTGCATTGTTTACCCCATGGTGTGTGCATGCATGTATGTATGTGTGGCTATGCTGCACCGGAGGCCTCTGCTGTGCCCTGGTGGCTGGAAACGTCTGCTACTGGTTAGCTATCAGAAAGCCCCCCAAAAGATGTGTTTTGGGGCAAGGAAGGGGTGGGGAGGAGCTGGACTTGGATCCACTGAATCCAAAGCTGTTCTGTTCCCCCAGATTGGCCTGATCTGAGTATGTCAGCTAATTTCCCCTCATTGCTGTGAGTGGGGGGGAAACTGCAATCTGCTGGGCTGAAAAGCTCAGCGAAACCACCCCCAACTTCTGTTCTGGCTGGCATGAGCTGGCAGGACTTGAGATCTAGGGCTCATCTACACGAAGCAGGATATTCCACTATGGAAGCAGTATGAAAGTGGTATATAAAAGGCAGAAGCCACACTCCTGCTTTATAGTGGTACTGAAGTGCACTGACAACTGTTGGGGCCCATGACACATCTACACCAAGCAGGATATTCCACTATGAAAGTGGTATGAAACCGGTATCTGGTATGTGACAATGGGCCCCAATAGTTGTCAGTGCACTTCAATTCCACTATAAAGCAGTACTGTGGCTCCTGCCTTTTATATACTGCTTTCATACCACTTTCATAGTGGAATATCCTGCTTGGTGTAGATGAGCCCCTAGCCACCCTTCCACTCCTGCCTGCCACCCGATAGGATCATTCTGACCATTACGCTCATAAAATGTGTCAGTTCATTCAGCTCTCTCAACTGGTTTTAGTCTGCTTTGTTTTCTTTCTGGTAGAATTTAAGATCTGAATTGCATAATGTCAAGTTTATTATCATGAAAGGAAACACAGATAGCTGTCATGGAGGGAGAGGAAAAAATATTTAAAGCGTCAGCAGATTGTGAAACTGCCACAAACAAACATAAACCTTTGCCCTTTTCTCCCGTTTACAACTACAAATAAAATCAAAGGAAGAGCAAAAAACACCTCCTGCTCAGGGTTTGAACAAGTTCTTGAAAGATGTGATTTGTGTGGGGTGGGGTGGGGGAGGAATACTGTGAATCTGTAATTAAAATGTGATGTTATTTTAAGTAACTGATGTTTTCAAGAGAGTAACGTACATATCTACCTTAATTAATGATTCCTTAAACACTGTTTTTAAAAACCAGGATTTGCATTTGGATGTTATTTAATTAATAGATTTATGTACTGCTTAGCATATCTCTTAAATATCTCAGAAGCGGTTTACAAAGAAACATTAAAATATATCATTATAAATACAAAAATGTATATAAAACATAAAACATAAACCCAATAATATTCAATACACCATAATTAAACTAACTTTGTTTATCTAACAAAGTACTGTCTATTCTGATGGGCAAGCAGCTCTCCTGGGTCTCAGAAGAACTCTTTCCCATATTCCTGCTACCTGACCCTTTTCACTGGCAGTTCGAACCTAGAACCTTCTGTATGCAAAATATATGTTTTACCTCA
The DNA here is from genome assembly GCF_023053635.1 of Elgaria multicarinata webbii. Taxonomy (NCBI): domain Eukaryota; kingdom Metazoa; phylum Chordata; class Lepidosauria; order Squamata; family Anguidae; genus Elgaria; species Elgaria multicarinata. Next base: position 90,777,392 of record NC_086172.1, read on the forward strand.
GCCATGTCCCTGCCCCCTGTGCTTGGTGTTTTCTAGTTTTCAATGTACACTAATACTTATCACAAATCTGTCCCTCCTTTAGTATCCAGTTTGGGCACCAAGGGAGTTCTATTATAGAACCTTCATTTCCTCGTTTCTGGTTTGTAGAGATAATTGGCCTAGCTGTTTAGGTTCACTCTGCTTGTAGAAGAATGTGTATTAAGATGTATGTACCTTCATTGGCTCCTTTAAGGTATTAATCATGCAAATATGTCAACCCAGATTTTGCAGTCATGAGATATACACCAATCCTACCTTCTGCCTAAAATAAATAAAACCCAGACCATTTCTCTGTTGTAAGACCATTGCATTTCCCCCTCACTAATATAAATTGGCAAGATATATGCAATAGTGAAAAAAGGAAAGTCACCAAGAGATGTTTAATCAAGGTTCTGCAGTCGGGACAGCTCCACAAGTTCTTTTATTTCCATATGGGGTTGGTATTGATTCTCATGTTTAGAAAAAGTGTATAAAATACCATGTGGGAATATCTTTTCCAGACATGTGCATGGAGCAATAAGCACAAGCTGCGATGATTTCTTGTATGAATCAAAGATTTTTTTCCCATGGTAGATCATTTTCTTCTAAAGACATTGGGGCACAACTTGCACGCATGCTTTATTTATAGCCTCATTTCTCGTATTTGTAAATAAGCACTGTATTGAATCCAAACATTTGCGGACAGAGAAGGAAGCTATGAAATAATGATGCAGACACCAGAGCTTGGGACAACTAGGGGCTTTTTATTCAGTTGGGTAATTCACCCCTCCCTGGATCTGCATCTGAGAGTACGGGAATCTAATAAATCCTTTCTCCAGGCAACTAGCCTGTGTCATGGGTGACACACTTGGCCAAGCCAGGAATCGGGTAAAACCTGGCTTCTATCTTGAGCTACAGTTGTGTGCTTGGGGGGAAACCACCCTATGTCACCCCTGTCTGGTGTCACACAACTCCTAGTAGGTGAGACAGAGGTCCCCAAAGGCAAGCTATATATCCTGACTTAAAACTCACAAAACCCCAATGGAGCAGGCCTAAGAACTTGCCAATCACCATAAGCTGCCAACGAGTGGTCACCAAACCTCTTCTGTCCTAACTTTCCTGCACAACCCTGCTTATTCCAAACAATCCATTTATCCCTCCCCCCCCTCGACGAGATTAAATCCCAGTATGGAATAGGCAAAAAACCTGTACGCCAGAGCTGATTTGTGGCAGTAACTTCTGAAGCTATTTTCAAGCACTTTGCTTCACAGAAAAGTGGGGCCTCTCCAACTAACCCCCCCCCCTAATTTTAGGTGGGATATCTTATTTTACATTTGGGATATGTAGCCAAAGGTCTGCATGCATACCCCAGGTTCTTTATTATTATTTTTAAAAGAAGTAATTGGAAAGTGTTCAATTTAATTACAACTTCACAATGTTCAAAATAATTCGTAGCCTTAATTATGGGTGGTATTGTGCACTCTGCTTATATGATAGCACTATATATTCCATGATGCTATTTTAGCACCTTTTAGACACCTTAAAGATAACTTTCCTGGTTGAGCAGGTACTTTCCAAATGCATAGAAAAGAGGCCTTATGTTCTGCTTATTTTCATATGTGAATAGTTATAGTCCATTTAATATTATTTGGCAACTAAAGATGCTTGGTGGTACCAAAATTATGTATAAACTCAACATGTAAGTTACTTTTCATTTATCTCAAAGGATGATTTCCTTAGGTAAATTGGTCTAGCATTAGAGTTGAACACCAGAGAGAGAATAGTCTCAGGATGGGCTTTTCATCAATAAAATTATTTGCAGCACCCTGAGACTGTTCTCTCCCTTTGTGGTCACCTTGGGTGCTCAAACACCTTGCATCTTCTAATACAAGAGTTGGCCATTAAGATGGCCATTAAGACGTGATCTGTCCCAATGTTTCCCTGATATCAGGGCATGTAGCTGTGGACATATTCAGCAGTTATTTTACATAGGTAGCTGTTTCATACCGAGTCAAACCATTGGTCAGTATTGTCTTGATTTGCAGCTGCTCTCCTGATTCTCAGGCAGGGTATTTCCATGTACCATACCTGATCACATTTTAGGTGCGGAATGGTATGCCAGGAAGTGAACCCGGGGCCTTCCGCATGCAGAACACATGCTCCGCCACTTAGCTATGTCCCCAGATCCTGTTCATATTCTTTCCAAATTATCTATATCTTCAGACATATCTGGGTTTCTTGATGATTTCTAATGAATCATCAAGCACCTTTTATCAACTTAGGCTGATATACCAACTGCACCCTTATCTGGACGGAGATAGCCTAGCTACAGTTATCCATGCTCTGATAACCTCTCCTTTGGATTACTGCAATGTGTTATACGTGGGGCTGCCTTTGAAAACGGTCCGGAAACTTCAACTGGTACAAAACAGGGCAGCACGTTTACTAACAGGGACTGGCCGACGAGACCACATCACGCCAGTCCTTTTCCAGCTTCATTGGCTGCCAGTCCAGGTCTGGGCTGGATTCAAAGTGCTGGTATTAACATTTAAAGCCCTAAATGGCTTGGGGCCAGGCTATCTGAAGGAATGCCTCCTCCCATATGTACCTGCCTGGACCCTAACGTCATCTTCAGGGGTCCTTCTCCGCGAGCCGCTGCCAAAGGAAGTGAGGCAGGTGGCTACCAGGAGGAGGGCCTTCTCTGCTGTGGCACCCCGGCTGTGGAATGAGCTCCCTAAAGAGGTTTGCTTGGCACCTACATTATATGCTTTTAGACGCCAGGTGAAGACCTTTTTATTCTCCCAGCATTTTAACAGTCTATAAATAAATTTTAACTTGGTGTTTTAAATTTGTAATTTTGCGTTGCTGCTGTTTTTATCTGGTTGTATTTTATGTTATGGTTTTATACTGTTGTTTCATACTTTGAATGTTTTTAATTTTTGTGAACCACCCAGAGAGCTCCGGCTATTGGGCAGTATAGAAATGTAATAAATAAATAAATAAATAAATAAATAAATAAAAATGAGTTCTGGAATAAATCCTCATCCTTATGAACAGAAAAAGTGATGACTGACATTATCCATTCAAGATTAATTTTTGTTTAGCTGTGATGACAGAAATTAAACAGGAACACACCAGACAACTGTAATTCTGTAGCTAAAATACTATTGGGTGATCATGTTATTTGTGTCATGGTTTAATTCAAGAACTTCCATTCTTTTTTTGTAGTATCAGAACCACATAGCTGCTTTGGAAACGTTGGCATGAGTAAAGAATCATTGTTGCTATAAGAGAAGGCTGCAGTAATTTCAGAATTACCTTACATTAGCAAAATACAGCCCTGTTAACCCAAAATCTTCCTAAACCAGGGAAAGACATCTCATGAAGAGATAAACTGGCAATTCAATATATTTCCCTTTATCTGTTCTTTTATTATATCTCTAACTGAAAAGGCTCTCTCTCTCTCTCTCTCTCTCTGTGTGTGTGTATGTGTGTATGTGTATATTATATGTCTGCTCTGTTTGTATGGTTGTAGTGAAACTATTTTTATATTATTTATAATACTGTATTGTTTAGATTTTAAATCTTTGTAAACTGCCTGGAAAGCTTTGGCTATTGGAGGGTATAGAAACGTAACAAATAAATCGAAATGAAATTATATCTTCTGCACATTTTTTGTCAGTCATTTCCTACTCATGGTGGTCCTCTTGAATGAATGAATGTGTTCAGTTTATTATTTAGCTGGGCAAATGTTTTGTTTTGTTCTTTATGAAAAGGTGATCAGTGCTGCATGTCCACCCTTGTCTGTATGGTGTTTATACATCAGACAGTGCAATCCTATACACATGTACCTGGCAGTAAGCTCCAGTGAATACAGTGGAACTTGTATCAGAGTATCATTGCTCTATGAATGAACCCCCCCTCCCCGCACACATCAGTAATAATAGCACACATCAGTAATAATAGCACTTATACCTAGGTGTGTTTTATGGTTGCAAATTTAAAACACATCTACCTATGAGTTCTGTTATTATTGCGGTTTGTTCAAGAAATCTCCCCTGCCTTCACGCCATTTCCTTCTACCCCAGTACATACATCACCACCAAATAAAACAAAGCTGCATTAGCACATTTGAGGAATCACAGCAATGTGAGATTCAATGAGAAACTAGCACCTCTGTGAAAAGTGTTGGAATGTTCCAGGGTGTCCTTGGGGATTAGTTAGTGTCTTTCACAACAATGAACCCCCTGTCAACAGTCTTGGTCATGGGCAAACACCAGCCAAGTATACATAAGCTCTTATCAGCTCTAGTGAGACGGTGCGTTCAAAAAAAGCAATGTCATAAAAACCTTCAGTGGCTGGCAATTCCAGAGCTCTCACTGCTAGAGCTGAAAAGAATTCCCAAACAACACAGGCCTCTTATCAACTTTAATTGCTAGGCAGTGGAGAATTGCTGTTTGTTCAACGTCATCCGGTATTAGTAGCTCTCTGTTGTGGGTTGTGCTATGGAGATAGTGAAATGTTTGGCCAGAGTGTTTCCAGTAGAAATGGGTAAAAGCACCATGCTAATAGTAATTCAAACTGTAAATGCAAAGATATAAAAGAAATGCAAAAGAGGGAGATTAATTGAGCTGTGTTCCTTTTTAGAAGGCAAGCAGTTTAGAACATGGTATTTTACATTGCATTATATGTCCAAATTAGAAAGGGGAAGTACAGTACTGTGAATTGTAACCAGTAACTGTGCTTGTGTACATTTTTGTGAATTTGTGCTGCAGTGGTTTAATTGAGTTTTCATTAAAGTTTGCAAAAATATATTAGAACAAACCTATATTGCAGGAACATTTCACTTATCGGAAAACTATTCACATTTTTAACATGTGGAGTATCTGGGGAGGGAACTTGTATAACCGCATAGTGCTCTGCTAGACTGTTTGTTATAGATCACTTAGGCTTGTAATCCAAGGCTCTAGGCCAGCACTGACATACCAATCTTTATTGAGCACATGTACTACTGGGCAACAACAGCATATGAACTAAAGATTAAGTTGCAAACTGTCTGGAAGACCACTTTTATACACCTTAACAGAGAATTGGATGGATGAGGTAAAAGAAGCTGAAACTTAATGCATTTTATTTATTTATTTAATGTTTTAAAATATCCTTCCTTTTTTCCACGTGCAAGGAACCCAAGGTCCTCCTCCTCTCCATTTTCTCCTCACAACAAGCCTGTGAGGTAAGTAAGGGTGAGAGTCCGTGACTGGCCCAGTGGGGACTAGAACACAGGTCTCCTGAGTCCTAGTCCAACACTCTAACCACTACACCACTCTGGATCTCAGGGAAAGCAGTTCTGTAGGTTGGCAAATCTGCTGATCTGGGTGGAGGTTTGCAGGCAGTTTTGGATGGGGTTGCAGTCCCCCTGAAAGACTAGGGCCTAATCTACTCCAAGCAGGATATTGCACTATGAAAGTGGTATATAAAAGGCAGGAGCCACACTACTGCTTTATAGCAGTATGGGCCCATTGACACATACCATATACCACGTCTATACTGCTATATCCCGCTTAGTGTGGCTCCTGCCTTTTATATACTGCTTTCATAGTGCAATATCCTGCTTGGTGTAGATTAGGCCCAGGTATGCATGTTGGGCACAGGTGGTGTCACTGGCTATGAATGCCTTTTTGCCAGTTGCAACCTATCTGTAGAAAGTACATGTTGTCACATCTTCTGATTACATCCAACTGCAATGCACTCTATGTGGGGCTGCCTTTAAAGATGGTATTGAAACTTCAATGGGTACAGAATGCAGCCGCTCAAATGCTTGTGGGGGCCAGGCATTTATACCAGTGAAGGAAAAGAATATGTATTGCCTGAACCAGCCTTTTATTTTTGTTGGGGAAATTTAATAGTAAAAAAAGTGTGTCATTTCATCAAACTGTACTAGTTTTGTGTGAAAACTGCCAAATCTCCACACCCTCCACTTCAGCTGGATTAACCATGAAGCAAGTTGAGCCTCAATCAAACTAGGGCCTCAACAGATATAATTATGTGTTAGCTTCCTGGTATGAAGAATATGCTGGGCCTGTCTTGTTCCCTATGCTTTGTGTTCCTTTCAAATTCCTTCGTGTTCAGAAAATGAGAGTGATTCCTTCTCTCACAAGACAAGGGATAAGTAGCCATTTAAGGACATTTACTGAACACCCGAATATTTGTTCTACAATTTAAATATAAATTACTTCCCCCCCCCCCACCAGAGTGTTTATGTTTCACAGCACGTAGAAGAATCCTCAAAAATCAAAATGTACAAGTATAGCCTTAGGTATAGACATTACAAACCACTGCTGCCAAGAAAATACCCCTGTGTGTTGCACTTCTAGCTATGTTGATTGATTAAAGGTCTAAGGTGTAATTCTATGGTCTCTGGGGCCACAGCTAGACCTAAGGTTTATCCTGGGATCATCCAGGGTTCGCCCCTGCCTGAGCACTGGATCCCCTGTGTGTCACCTAGATGAACAGGTTTGACCCCTGGACGATCCAGTGATAAACCTTAGGTCTAGCTATGGCCTGGGATAGAGTCCTAGGCACCATAGGGTATATTGGCTCCCCCCATTCAAGGGTAGAGAGAGAGATCTGCCCCTGCAGGGAGGAGATCCAACCTGATGGTTGTATCCAAAGTTAGGCCTATATGGAGTAGACTCATAGAGATGGATGTGACTAAAATTAGTCATGACTAACTTAAGTCCTATTCATTTCCATCAGTCTGCTCTGACTAGGGCCCTTTCTACACCTGCCTTTTTCCCAGGGATCATCCTGGGATCATCCCTGAACATGCAAATGACATGGGATCCCAGGAGCAGGCAGGGACGATCCCTTCATTTTCCTGGGATAAGCCTTAAGTGTAGAAAGGGCCTGGGACTACCATTGAATGCAAACCTGAGATTGCCCCTCCCAGCCGATGGGGAAAAATCTGTATCTCTTATTTTCTCTGTTGGAACTCTGACATCGTGGAGGAAAAAAGGAGGCATGCTGGATGTTGGAGTTCTGGGAGAAGATGTGGATCCTAAGGATTCACAGCACTCTTGTCTCCAGGCCATGCCCCTAAACTGGTTGGACACGTACACCAGCATTGGAGCTAGGTGTAAATTGGTTTCAATGGGAGGGACTTGGTTAAATGACAGATCAATCCTGGCAGGGGAGGGGGGAAAGGAGCCAAAGCACTGCTCCCCCCTCATTTCCACCCTTCTGGCATGAGACTGGCAGGGGCTTTGGATATGGCACAGGCTCTGAGCTTTCTGTGATAGGAGCTGGGATTGCCATCCACATCGAATCAAAGTACAAATTGTTCAAGCGCTTCTGCTTATATTTTCGGAGCCTGTCTGCCTTAAACTGGCCTTTATTGTTAACTTGTTGTTACTTACCATATTTATGTCCTGATTTTCATTTGAAAACTCAGAGCAGCATACATGGGGGCTTCGAATGGTCTGATCAGGTCCACAGTTGCTTAGCTTCAGTACTAGTTGCTGCATTAGGTGCTTGTAGGCCCTTTATTCGGCCTGACACCAGAGGAGAGTTCATTTCAGGCGCAGTGAACTCCGAGAGTGCACTAACATCCTCTGCTATCTTTGGCAAATAAGGAAAGATTGAAGAAGGAAATAATAGACAGGGACGGTGGTAACTCAGAGGATGGGATGGAGTTGGGACACTACCAAGAAGACAGGTTCATCTCTTAATAGTATGAAGTGCAGAAGACTTGGGTGCAAAATGTGGAATCGTTATTCTGAAGGTGAATTTGACACTTAAGTAAATGTTACCACACACTCAAGCTTATAATGAAAAGCAAGTTCTTGACATGCTTTAAAAAATCATGTCTTTGCTGGAGAAGATCCAGAAGTTAATGTTTATTACAGTGTGTAGCTTGATATGCTGTACATTTGTGTGACAAGATAGGTTGACAAAAGGGGGGGGCATGAAGAATGTTGAGGGATGTGATCAGAAGACCGCAAGTACACAGAATTGCATTTATAGGCATTGTCACTGCCCTCACAAGTGTTTTGAGCAGTTCCACAGCTGGCAATGCTTGTGATATATTTTTTTTTGGATCACAAGCTAGGTGCGTATGCATACATGAATGTTTGCTCAAAAGAGGAAGAAAGAAGACTAGTTAAATCATGTGGATTCAGAAATGTTTTGTTGTGGCATGTAACTCTTTTCTGTTTACTTAATTTGGTAAGCCATAATGTTTGTGCCCTAAAGAGTTGTTACTTCAGGGATAAATGAATAATTAGATGTGCAATAGTTTGCTTGCTTACTAAATGTCATGTTTTGTCTAGCTCCTTGTAACTTTGGCATTCTTTACAGAATAGGGGAAAATACCCACAAAAGACAGCAGGTTAATTTCTGTTACTTGTGTACGCTCTCTGTTAAGTATGCAGCAAGCAATGAGCACATTAAATGCGGTAAGGAAACACTGAAGTTAAAGCTCAGCTAAAACCTTTTCTTTTTCCTAAAGCTTTTAAAACTTGATTTCGTTCTGACTTTTATACTGCCTGTTTGGTGCATTCTCTTCCCCTCCTTATTGTTTTATTATGATTTTATTAGAATGTAAGCCTATGCAGCAGGGTCTTGCTATTTATTGTTTTACTCTGTACAGCACCATGTACATTGATGGTGCTATATAAATAAATAAATAAATAAATAATAATAATAATAATAATCTCAATCCGTTTCCATTTCTTTTCATTGCTAAACACTGTCCTTACTTTTACAGGAACCCTTTCTGTCACTGGCCACTCTTTTTCTTTTCACGTTTCCTTTTCGTTGTTGTTCGTTTGTTCTCGTTGTGTCATTTAGCATGTTATTCACAACAGGACTTGGATTGTTTTTTGTTTTTTTAAAGGAAACTGACCGGGTTGGATTGTTGTTGGTGCAGTTGTTGATGATGATGATCAAGGGTTTTTCACAGCATATGCCTAGTGGAGTTAATTTGATGTATAACATCTTACATTGCTATAGACATAATTACACAGAAGTAAATCCACTAAGTTTAATGGAACTTACTTCCTAATTTAGGGTTAAAGGATTACATCTTGAAATAACTTTCCTTCTTTAGTTGACTATGGTTAAAAGTGCACTGCTCTTGGTAGGCAGCTTTCCATAAATGTAAAATAGATACGTATAATCCAGCCAAAATCAAGCATTTTAAAAAAAACCTCATTGATTTAACTGAGAAAGAAATAGACCTGCACATGCTCAGAGGCACTCTGTCCTTCATTATTACTTCTCATGTTGATAGTAAAACCTGGTATTAAAATGAATTCTAGGCTAAGTCCTGATGAGCTGTCCTTCAAACTAATTCTGGTTTTAAGTAATAAAAAAAGGCAGATTTTAAACACTGAAAGTCAGGCCTGTGTTGTCAAAAGAGAGAAAAAAAGAAGTAGTTTGTTTTGCAGGCAGAACAGGAGCTGTGTTTAAGGTTCCCTATCCAAGATCTAGAAGTAGTGCAGTTGCATAAACTAGGTTGTGCCAGGAAGATAACAAATACTGCTGTGCTGTGTTGAAAAATGAAGACACTAATAGCCAAACCATTTGTGCATTGATCTCTTGATCAGGTTCGGTGTGCATCTAATATAGGCTAATAATAATAATAATAATAATAATAATAATAATAATAATAATAATACCGTTAGTCACATTAGTCACTGGCATTACATAAAAAAAAAACTATACAGAAAACCTTCAGAAACTGGGCCTATCAAAATACAAACACACCAGCATCCAGAAGGCAGTCATGCTTAAAACATGCTTAGTAGTAAGGAACTTCCTGAATCAGTAAAAGACAGCATGACATGGCAAAACCCATCATGTTCATCTAGAAAAACCACCATGAGCATGAAGATGATGATGATGATGATGATGATGATAACAACAGCAACAACAACAACAACAACAACTCTCTCATGCTGTGAGTAAAGGGGGGAATTTTTCCACAAGTGAATTTGCTGTTTATTTTTTTCTCCATGTTGACAATTAGTTGTTTGCCCTAGATTGTGTTACATAGAAGGATCTCAAAGGTCACCTCGTCCAACCTCCTGCCAATACAGGAAATCCACTACTATGGCATCCCTGATAGGTGGCCATTGAGGAACACAGGAAGGTTACTTGGCAAGCACTCAAATGTGACAGGCTTGCTAATCATGTGATGTGAAATTCTGTAAAAATCAAGAGAACAAAAGACAGCAATTCTAGTGGAAAAGGCTGGTGTAGATGGCCAGCTAGTCAGCCGTAACTGTAACCGGGCAGTGGTACAGTTGTCATGTCTAGACATTCAAGACGCATGCCAATAAGCAGGATCTGTTGGTGGGGCATTGAGGGAAAGCAGCACAGACTCCTGAGCTTGCATACAGTGCCTGAGCCAATTCCAGGAGTTGCCACGGAGAAAAGCATTAAGCTGTGTGGCAGGGGACCCTGGGGAGGAATGAGGGCTCTATTTGGAAAAGGACACTTTTGTAACAGGAAGGGGAAGCACTGGATATTATGCACATTCAGCCAGCATTGGATATTATGCACATTCTGTCTGCAGAAGAAATTAAAGCTCAGCCTTATATTAGCCAGGGGAAAGTATGAATGAATGAGTACGTGCACACATTGTCAGGACCTACTGCATTTACAGAGGTTTTATTTTAAGAAGCGATCTCTGAATGTCAGGGGGAAGAGTGCTGCTTTAACTATGCTGTTCATGGCATAAAAGCTAGCAGGGATGGAACAGCCGGCTGGGCCAAAGGGGTGATTAATGCCTCTCTTCGAGAGGGAGCGATCCCAGACTGTCTGAAAAAGGCGGTAGTGAGACCACTCCTGAAGAAAACTTCCTTGGACCTAGAAAATCTTAGTAATTACAGGCTGGTAGCAAATGTTCCATTCCTGGTTAAGGTCCTTGAGCGGGTGGTTGCGGGCCAGCTCCAGACACTCTTGGATGAGACTGATTATCTGGATCCATTTCAGTCGGGCTTCAGGCCTGGTTTTGGCACGGAAACAGCCTTGGTCTCCCTGTATGATGACCTATGTCGGGAGAAAGACAGGAGAGGGAGTGTGACTCTGTTGATTCTCCTCAACCTCTCAGTGGCTTTTGATACCATTGACCATGGTATCCTTCTGGGACGACTCGCTGAGCTGGGAGTGGGAGGTACTGCTTTGCAGTGGTTCCGCTCTTATTTGGCGGGTTGGATACAGAAGATGGTGCTTGGGGAACATTACTCGGCCCCATGGACTCTCAAGTATGGGGTCCCGCAGGGGTCGGTTTTGTCCCCCATGTTGTTTAACATTTACATGAAGCCGCTGGGTGCGGTCATCCGGAGCTTTGAAGTGTGCTGTCATCAGTATGCTGACGACACGCAGCTCTATTTCTCCTTTTCATCTTCAGCAGGAGAGGCTATGGATGTGTTGAACCGGTGCCTGGCTGCGACAATGGACTGGATGAGGGGTAATAAACTGAAACTCAATCCAGACAAGACTGAGATGCTGTTAGTAGGTGATTCCGCTGACAGGATGGGGAGTGTCCTACCGGTTCTGGATGGGATTGCACTCACCCTGAAGGAGCAGGTTTGCAGCTTGGGGGTTCTTTTAGATCCATCATTGTCACTTGAGGCTCAGGTGACCTCAGTGGCACGGAGTGCCTTCTACAAACTCCGGTTGGTGGCCCAGCTACGCCCCTATCTAGACAGGGATAACCTGGCTTCAGTTGTCCATGCTCTGGTAACCTCCAAGTTAGATTACTGCAATGTGCTCTACGTAGGGCTGCCTTTGAAGACAGTTCGGAAGTTGCAGCTCGTGCAAAATGCAGCGGCCAGATTGATTTCGGGAACCAGAAGGTTTGACCATATAACACCTGCTCTGGTCCGCTTGCACTGGCTGCCTGTATGTTTCCGAGCCCAATTCAAGGTGCTGGTTTTGACCTACAAAGCCTTACACGGCTTGGGACCACAATACCTGACGGAACGCCTCTCCCAACGTGAATATACCCGGTCACTATGTTCAACATCTAAGGTCCTCCTCCGGGTGCCTACTCCGAGAGAGGCTCGGAGTGTGGCAACGAGGGACAGGGCCTTTTCGGTGGTGGCCCCCAGACTATGGAATGATCTCCCTGACGAGGCTCGCCTGGCACCAACGCTGCTATCTTTCCGGCGCCAGGTTAAGACTTTCCTCTCTGCCCAGGCATATGGCGGCACATCTTAATCACCCACATGTTTAGGTTTTTTTTAATGGTTTTTAATGCTTTATGTGTGTATGTTCTGTGTTTTAGAATTTTAAATTTTGTATACTCGTTTTTATCTCAATTTTAGAATTTCTGTAAACCGCCCAGAGAGCCCTGGCTATGGGAGTGGTATGTAAGTGCAATAAATAAATAAATAAATAAATGAGCTCTAACAAACTGTTTTGAGTTCCCCCCCCTCTGCTAGTGCATTCACCATGATAATGTCTTGAAACCTTGTTTCAATGTGAAGAAATCCAGTGAAGTTGAGCTGATATTTGTTTGTAGTGACCTGAATCCATTGTGTTTCCTTCCTTCCTTCCTTATTGGATGAGTCTTGTAAATTAGGAGTCATTTACATCTCTGAAGGAGGAAAATAGTGTTGTATATGATTTCTCTCTATTGCTGGGGCTGAGTTTGCACACAATAATGAAATACAGTTATGAATGTATCATAGCATTTTAGATGTCTTAAGATGTTTCAGTGCAACTTGTGCTTTTTGTCACCCATGTTTAATATTTGAATTTTTTCCTTGGCTTCATGAAGCATGATGCTAATTTTGAAACTGACCCCAAATAACTCACAAGTATGGGACCTGCTGTTGCATGAGACCTAAGACCAAGGATTTAAGAAATAATATATTTTTGTTAAGACCATATCCATTGAGAATGACTGAAGGAATGACACAAACACTCTAAATTACTTCGGCTGCAATTCTATACCCAATTACCTGGGGTAATACTCCCAGGTAAGTGGGTATAGGATTGCAGCCTTAATCTGTGGCATCCTGCACTCAGTGATGTGGGTATTATGAAGGCAGGTGTGGTCTTAATCCACATAAAGGGAGGAAACCTATATGATAGGGAATATATTGAGCTGGTTGTCTGAGCTGGGAGTTGGAGGTACTGCGTTGCAGTGGTTCCGCTCCTACTTGGATGGCCGATTCCAGAAGGTGGTGCTGGGGGATTATTGCTCTGTGCCGTGGCTCCTAAGCCATGGGGTTCCGCAGGGCTCTATTTTATCCCCTATGCTGTTTAACATATACATGAAGCCGCTGGGGGAGGTTATCCGGAGATGTGGACTGAGGTGTCATCAATATGTGGATGATACCCAGCTCTACCTTTCCTTTTCATCAAACCCAGGTGAGGCAGTGACTGTTCTGAACCAGTGCCTGGGCACGGTAATGGACTGGATGAGGGCTAACAAACTGAGACTCAATCCAGACAAGACGGAGGTACTGTTAGCGGGTGGTTCATTTGTCCGGCGAGGTGATGTTTGCCCTGTCCTGGACGGGGTTGCACTCTCCCTAAAGGATCGGGTCCGTAGTTTGGGGGTGCTCTTTGATCCAGAACTGTCACTTGAGGCACAGGTGAACTCAGTGGCAAAGAGCACCTTTTATCAGCTTAGGCTGATATACCAACTGCGCCCTTATCTGGACAGTGATAGCCTAGTGATTATCCATGCTCTGATAACCTCTCCTTTGGATTACTGCAATGCGTTATACGTGGGGCTGCCTTTGAAAACGGTCCGGAAGCTTCAGCTGGTACAAAACAGGGCAGCCCGTTTACTAACAGGGACTAGCTGGCGAGATCACATTATGCCAGTCTTTTTACAACTTCATTGGCTGCCAGTCCAGGTCCGGGCTCGATTCAAAGTGCTGGTATTGACATTTAAAGCCCTAAATGGTTTGGGGCCAGGTTATTTGAAGGAACGCCTCCTCCCATATGTACCTACCCGGACCTTAAGATCGTCTACAGGGCCCTTTTCCGTGAGCCCCTGCCAAAGGAAATGAGGCAGGTGGCTACTAGGAGGAGGGCTTTCTCCGCTGTGGCACCCCGGTTGTGGAACGAGCTCCCCAGAGAGGTCCACCTGGCGCCTACACTGTACTCCTTTCGTCGCCAGCTGAAGACCTTTTTATTCACTCAGTATTTTAACTCTTAATTTTAACTTAAATTTAATTTTTACTGTTTTAACTCTGTATTTTAACCTTATATCAATTTTGCTGCGTGGTTTTATCCTGGTTGTGCTTTTTATATTGTATTTTGTATTTGTGTTTTTAACTTGTTGGTTGTTTTATGATGGTTTTAATTTTTGTGAACCACCCAGAGAGCTTCGGCTATTGGGCGGTATAAAAATGTAATAAATAAATAAATAAATAAATAAATGCAACTGCATATCATACTGAAAAACAAACAAAAACAGATGAAGCATTTTATTAAGAATGTTGCTTCACAGGATGGTTAGCTGGCCAATCTAAAACATTTTATTAATGCCAAGTTCATGTTAGAAATAAGGTATACTTTGAAATTGTATTTACCATTTCTTAATTTGATGCATCAAATGCCTACTGAACAATAGATATCTCTATGGCTCAAAAGAGAATACAGCTTTCAGTCCCGCCCCCCCAGTGACTCATACTTGCTGTGAATCTTATTATTGTTCACCTTTATGTGTAATTGTTCACTTCCTTTGGCCACATTTTGCCAAACCAAGAACAGTTTTGAATGTTAATGTAGTCATTTCCACATTCAGATGGCAGCAGTTCTTGTAACATTTGTAGGGGAACTTGCATAGTTCTGTATAGATGCTGGTAGAGGTTGTGCAAGTTTCCCTTTAAAGTTTAAACAGTAGAAGAAAGTGTCAATCAAATATGGATGTGATTGTGCTTTGGGCTAGTGTTACTTCTTCAATAACATCGAACACCAGTCTTGTTCTTTACTACAGCACATTATAATTTATGAAGGTGGTATTATATTTTCTTACATAATGCCATGTTATTGTATATAGGGTAGGAGTGCGTCATTCATGTGCTGTCAGTTCATGCTTGTGGAACTAGCTAAATTGTATCATTGAAATCGAAATCTCTTGTTTCTAAGAGGAGAAATTAAAATTCTGCAGTCTGGAATGAGTGAGGAGCATATTCCTTTTAATGGAATAATAGAATATTCCATTATGATCACTGTCTTCGGCTATACTGCGGTTTACACATAAGGAGGATGTCACATTTGTTCTGACTCAAAGCCCAGGAAGTGTTTTAATCTCCTCTCATATTCCTTTAGCGAAATCATCTGTAAACGTTATATCCTGAAGAGTAAAGTTCTCAGACAATTTCAGGCAAATGGTGATGGCAGGATTTCCTTTCTCCTGAGTGACTGCTGGCATCTTGCCCCATGATGTTGTCGCTTACAGGGTATAGTTTTCAAGAACAAGTTTGCATAAAGGTCATATTGCTTTTTTTTTTTTGTGCAAGACATTGCCAACATAAGCAGAAGTAAGAAACTTGTTCGGCCTTTCAAATAAAGATTTACCTTAAGATAAAGCAGCCTTCAGCTATGTAAGCTTCTGTATTTCTTCAAAAACATTATTAATGGTTATTGCAATGGCTCTTCTTTATCATAGTCTTGTAAACATTGGTTATTTTACAAACAGAGGGAAAATGAGATAGAAGCTGAGAGAGTATGATTTCTCCAAGGCTAACTTGTAGATATGTCTGAGTTGGATTTGAACTCAAGTTCTCCCAGACTCACATTCAGCATTCTATTCACTACCCATCATAGTTTTTGAGCCCTGGTTACCAACTAGTTATCCTGTTGAAGGTTACACTTGAAGGAGAAAATAGGGAGGTGAGTCCAAGTCCCTCTAATCTGCCAAATTGGCCTTCTGGCAAACCACCACCTACCATATCCTGTTACTGCAGGACATGAGGCTTTCATGAAAACGAGGCCTCCTTTTCTTGCCTGCCTCTCTCTCTCTCTCTCTCTCTCTCTCTCTCTCTCTCTCCCTCTCTTTCTCTTTGTAGACCTGTCTTCTTTCTCTCCTTCTCATATCCCCTTTGTATGTGTCGGTGGGGTTGGGGTTGAGTGTGGGACAATGGACCAGGTGCAGGAGAGAAGTGTGTGGACTAAGAAGAAGGAGGCAGGCCAGGTGAGAGTCGTCAGTAGAACTTGACAACAGGTGCCATTGTACAACAGCTGGACTGATACAATTGCAGTCACCAACCCACCTTAACAGTGCAATCCTATACATGTCTACTCAGACATAAGCCCAATTGAGTTTAATGAGAGTTACTCCCAGATGAGTGTGTATAGGATTGAATATAATCCCAAAATAGGAAGAGGGTGCCTTTGTGTAACTTCTTGTTGTTGTTTAGATCTAGTTTGCAATGCCTGCTTAATGGATCAGTATCTTTGATCCAGGTTTTCTGTTTAGCAAAAGGATGTTTATTTTCCAGTACTAATAAATATGCAGTAGGTCTAGAGTCAAGGATTTAACAACACCTGTTAAATTCATATAGACTATTGAAACCACTTCACCTTATACTTTATCATCATCATCATCATCATCAATAATAATAATAATAATAATAATAATAATAATAATAATAATAATAATCTAAGAGAGTACTTGAGGAATACATTTACTTGCTGAAAACTTAAATCCTGAGGGGAATAGGTAATTGTTACTGGGGAACATCTTGCAAGCATGAGTGTAATGCTCAGAATGGTTGTGGTTTCATTAGCAAATAGTGATACATTCTTAATTTGAAACCTGATATTGCTAGCAAAGAATAGAAACTTGGGAAGGGCCTCTTCAGTTTTAAGCAGGGATGAGAGGGACTTTTCTGAGTTATAAAATGTTAAGTTCACACACTTAAGCATATTATAGTAGTAGTAGTAATAGTAGTAGTAGTAGTAGTAGTAGTATTGCAGTGAATATGTTTACTTAAGTAACTACAGGTACAATCCTATGCAGGCTTATCTAGGAGTAAGTCCCATTGAATATAGTAGGAGTTACTTCCAAGTAAACATGCATTAGGACAGCTTTCCCCAACCTGGTGACCTCCAGATGTTTTGGACCATAACTCCCAGAATTCCTGACCATTGGCCATGTTGACTGGGACTGAGGAGAGTTGCAGTCCAAAGCATTTGGAAGGCACCATGGTAGGGAAGGTTCTGTTAGGATAAAGCTCAAAGTTTCATCTAATGTGGAATTATTAATGAGAAAGGCACGTAACCTCCAATTAAATGAATGTTCTTGCAGTTCTTGTTTTTTCAAGAACTCCTCTTAGTTTCTCCTTGAAATTGGCTCCAGGATTGTTGAGGCCTTCAAGCAGCTTGGCCTAGGTGGGCATTAGAATTATCCTGGGAAGGCAGATAGGTGCTGGTGTACACACTAAGAATGTCCAGAGCCTCCTATATCTTCATATAAGCAGGGATGTGGCCTGTAATGACATTTTAGGTTCCTCCTTGGCCAAGCTCCATCTCCTGGAGGACTCCTACTGTTATCTCCAATTTGAGATTGGAGATAACAGCAGGAATGGGGGTGGACAGCTGATACTCTTCCCAGTGCTGGTGGATTGGCTTTGTGCAGTGTGTGTCATTCCCATGTGGGGTGGGGAGTCCTTTCCAAAGCAACTCAAGTTTTATTTCAGATGCCTGGCACTTGGCTGAATTCAGCTCTAAAAGACCAGATTGCAATTTGTAACCCCTTTTCTAGGCAGTGTGAGGCACTACCTCACTGGATGTGTGACCTGGCTAGGCAGTATGTGCAATCTCTGAGCAGCCAGGACATGCCCTCAATGAGAAATAACATAATTGTGTTGGCTCCTGGCAGATAGCCCTGTAAAATAGCAGGTCCCTGCAACTGCATGATCCCACTCATTCTGGTACTGTTCATCTCCTGTTGCATGAGAGTAATAGCAGCTGATGGTACGGACATAATTTGTCACAAATGTTCATATTTTGTCTTGCTGAAGTTCATTCTCTTTTGTTTTTGAATTGTCGGAGACTTCCATTCTAGCATAGCATTTGTGCTTAAACAAGAGTCAGGATGTGTAGTGCAAAAATACTAGAAGTTTTGTCCCACCTGGTTCTGGCACATATAGAATAAGTTTACTCTTGATAATAAAAATAAGTATATTCATTTAAACAAAATTTTCTGACAAGGTTTTTTAAATGAGCTTAAAGCACTATGTTGCATGAGGAGATTCAACAGCTATTTGCAGCCTGGGCACTTCTGTTTATGCTGACTTTTGGCTCAAGGAATTAAAACATTCCCACTGAATTGGTTTGTGAACTAGACAGTAGTGCAAATGAGTGAAATGAGTGTAATAAGACAACAGCAGATAGTGTCACCCTGGCTCCTGGTGTTCATATTTCTATATTTCCATCTAAACTACTCTGAACATCTAAGGTTGGGCTTTGCTAAAGCAATGGTTGTAGAAGAGAAATCTAATACAGTACCATATTGTTATGTCACATTGTCAGCTGCACCTTGTCATTTATTTTGCTGCTCTGAAATTTACTGGCTATGTACTTTTCCAAACTTGCTGCCAATCTTTTCCAGGTCAAAGAGGAGGACACAACTTTTTACTTGTAATGCAAAAGGTGAATTGACAAAGGAAAAGTTTATTACTTGCCCACAGGAGTGTCCTTTTAATGACATGAGTGACTCCCTGGTCAAAACTAATGATGTCACTGAAATCAGTAATGACTTGATTTGGAGTCTGAATTTGCCCAGCTTTTAATGCTTACCTCCCTCACGAAGTAAGCAATCCTCACCCTGCCCCAATTCTTGGATTATATTTGGCTTGGCTTATAAACGGAGCCAGCGTGCCTCCTTCCTTCCCTCCCTCCCTCTCTCGGTGCCTTGAGCACTGCAAGAGCAGCATCCCAGATGCAAACACTATATTTGCTAGCATCCCTGGTGCGTGGGATGCTGCCACTGAAGTGTTCCAGGCGGCAGAGAGCGAGGAAGGTGCACTGGCTGTGATTTGAAGGAGTGGTCTGTGGGGGGAGCTTTGTTTCTGCCACAGGACACCCCCTTCTTTTGCGTGTTCTACATGCATGCTCCCTAAGTACTGGGCTCTGGAGTTCAAATTTTCACATGGTTATGATTGGAACAACAGTACTGTGTGTGACCCTTACTGTTGGACTGGCTGTTGGTGTTTGCACTCCCAGGAGTTTCAGACTAAGAGGGATGCATAACCTTTCTGGCCGCGAGAACTACATGTTATGCTGGCTCAGGGTTGGGAGCTACACGCATGCAACATATGCACAATAATAATAATAATAATAATAATAATAATAATAATAATAATAATAATTTGTTACCCACCTCTCCCTCTGGATCTAACAGCAGCAGCACTCACAGGGCAGGAGTGATAGAGCTTTCTGAGACTGGCTGCCAGAGGGTCTTCCAGCAGATGTTCTGGCTTCTGTACACAGACGACAATAGTCACAGAGACCTCTGAGAGCATCAGCCAGGGCATCTGCTAGAAAATGCTCTGGTTCTCACAGAGGAGGTCCTCTTAGAACGCTGCTGGAGCATCTTCTCAGAGGCAGGTCTTCAGCCATGGGGGCCACAACATCAGCAGTGGAGAGGCTGCTGTGGATTGAGTGGGCATGGAAATCACTGGGGTGGGAATCATGGTGTGTGTGTGTGTGTGTGTGTGTGTGTGTGTGTGTGATCAACAGTTTAGAAGCAGTGGTAGCCATAAAGGTGAAAAAAGAGGTGAAAGCTTGTATGTGAGGGAGGATTCAGTGGCATTGGCATCAGGGCACCACGGGGGTCAAAGAACACTTAAGGTCTTGAGGGGGTCAAAGCTAGAGTGTTGGACTGGGACTCAGGAGACCCGAGTTCTAGTCACCACTCAGCCACAAAGCTCGCTGGGTGACTTTGGTCCAGTCACGGATTCTCAGTCTAACCGACCTCACAGGGTTGTTGTGAAGATAAAATGCAGAGAAGGAAGACCATATAAGCCTTGTTGGGTTCCTTACAAGAGGGGAAAAGACAGGATATAAATGGAATAATAATTTTAAAAATGTGGGTGGTGAGTTTTGCACACCTGAGCTAAGGAGTGCAGATGTGGACTTTGTGGCCCTGGGTGTGTGCTGCTGCTCCCCCGCCTTCTGCATCATGGCGGTGTGCACTGGGGTGGGCCCTTTGGGCCCTTTCTGGCTGCCTAATGCATTGTGACTGTATGTGAGATGTCTATAGGATATGTGACATCACAGAGTCATTACTGTGTGTTGATTGGTGCCCTCCCCTGCATGGCCAAAGTGTCTTCGGCAAGACACTTCATGATTGGGGTGGTGACAGAATAGGGATGCTGTATGAATGAATATTGGTGTTGCTATGTCTGTCCTCATTTTTGAAGCTATTATGCTTCTGACTTTGCTGCTTGGAGTGTGACTGTGTTATGCCACCATTTGTCCTGCTATACTGCATAATAGGATTAGCCTGTTAGACATGTTAAATACACATGTGAAGTTGCCTTGAGCTGTTAGAGACAAATTCATAGATTTTTATTTTAGATTTTCTGATTTTTAAATCAAGAATCATTGTGTGTATGTTTAACAGGTAGTGCTGGGAACTTTTAACTTACTGGGTATATTCTGCCCCCCAAGATGTGTATATGTCATTATAAGTAGCCGTTAAGTAATGAAATGAACTGCAGAGTTAAGGTCTTAGTTTAAAAAAACTGCTGGTGATCACAGCACACTTGTACCTTTCGTTCATCCTAATTTTTGGAAATAAAATAAAAGAATGCCATAGAAGAGTTTGTGCAGTCATAGCCAAGATATGCTTGCCTTTTATAACATTATTTTTCTATATGCTATAGTTTGAAAAGACGATGTGGATATTAACATTTTGCGTATTTTGAAAACTCCAAGAATTGGAAAGTGTTTATCTTAAAGCATAATTAGTTTACATCAAGAACATGTGTTGCTCAGATAGATGTTGATTCATTGGAACATCATTTCAATACATTCCACCAACACTATCTAAATATACACTGTGAAGTAGCGGCTTAATCTCAGGGACTTTGAACTGAGACTGAAACTGTCATCTTGGTTTTGCTGATAGGATGCACATGATGGTTCAGAAGCTGCAGCTTGTTCAAAATGAAGCGGCCAAATTGATAACAGGGACCAGAAGGTTCGAAATACAAGACTCTGGGCTGCTTGCATTGGCTGCCTGTATGTTTCCGAGCTCGATTCAAGGTGCTGGTTTTAAAAGCCTTACATGGCTCTGGACCACAGTACCTGACGGAACGCCTTTTCTGACATGAACCTACCCGTACACTACGTTCAAAATCTAAGGTCCTTCTCTGGGTGCCTACTCCAAGGGAAGCTTGGAGGACAGCAACAAGGGAGAGGGCCTTCTCTGTGGTGGCTCCCCAATTATGGAACCATCTTCCCAACAAGGCCCGCCTGGCACCAACATTGATATCTTTTTGGTGCCAGGATAAAACTTTTCCCTTTTCCCAGGCATTTAGCAATGTGATGAACTTCATTGATCCTAGATCTGTTTTAAAAGTTGTTTATAGTTGTTTTAAATGTATGTTTCTGTGTATGTTGAATGTTTTTGTAGTTTTAAATTTTGTATATTGTTTTTAAGTGTTTTAATCTTATGTAATCCACCCAGAGAGCTTCAGCTATGCTGTGGTATAAAATAATAATAATAATAATAATAATAATAATAATAATAATAATAATAGACTACTCAGGGAAAGGTTGGCAACACCTTGCTCATCCAAATACTTCCTACATGGGCTCCATCTGTGCTGTGTGACTTCATTAAGCCTGTCTGGAGCATAAAGCGCCTAGGTTAAACTCTAATAATATTAACGTATATGTCTGCAAAAGCTCATGTACATCATTCTATGCTGGTGAAGTACCAAATGAAACACCTTTGGAGTATGTTTTAGGCCATAAGTAGAAAGGGCCCTAGTCAGAGCAGACTGATGGAAATGAATAGGACTTAAGTTAGTCATGACTAATTTTAGTCACATCCATCTCAATGAGTCTACTCCATATAGGCCTAACTTTGGATACAACCATCAGGTTGGATCTCCTCCCTGCAGGGGCAGATCTCTCTCTCTACCCTTAAATGGGGGGAACCAATATACCCTATGGTGCCTAGGACTCTATCCCAGGCCATAGCTAGACCTAAGGTTTATCCCTGGATCGTCCAGGGGTCAAACCTGTTCATCTAGGTGACACACAGGGGATCCAGTGCTCAGGCAGGGGCGAACCCTGGATGATCCCAGGATAAACTTTAGGTCTAGCTGTGGCCTTAGTCTTTCAGTTTTAAACATTAAGTTAGTGTGTTTTTAGGTCTTTGCACTGCTGCTGGCTTTTACGGTTCTGTTTTAAACTTAAGATTTTTATATTGGGTAAAGTCCAACATAAGTTCTCGTTAGAGTAGACCCACTGCAATAAATGGAACATTAGTGAGTTGTGACTAATATATGTCCCAGTCATTTCAATGAATCTACTCTAAGTAGGACTTGTGTTGGATTGTATCCATTACGTTTTACTATGTTGTATTTTGTGTTTTAAGTGTTGTTTTGCAAACCTCCCAGAAAGATTTGACTATTGGGCAGCATAGAAATGTAATAGTAAAGAAATAATACATATGGGAAATTATTAAATGAATTCCCCCCTATGGTTTTAGATGGCTTAAATCAACTGTTCCTTTCTTTCCTTTATCCTGAAAATGTATTCGTTTTTATAGTATATGCTAAAACTCTAAAGAAAATTAGATGAAATCTACCCATATTTAAAGAGGGGGATGCTTTTTATGGATAAGTACTGGATATTTGAGAACTTCACTACATCAGGATGCAGGGGAGGAGAAGGAAGCTCATTTTTTCCAGTGTGAAATATTTACTCAGATCCTTCTTGTAACAGTAGCGAGGCAGTGGAAAACACTTCTTGAAGTGTCTGTTAGGAGAGCCACAAAGTTTATAAAGAGGAAATAGTCAGGTTCATAATGAAGGCCAAAGTGAATTTTTGTGGATTTTTATTTTTGCATTGAAGGTTGCCATTTTAATGGGTGGGGCGGGGAACCCACTACGTCCAAAAAAAATTAGAGGAGGTAATATTTTGGAAAACCTGCTGTTTCTTTTGCAGGGAGTGGGGGCATTGGTGGAAATGTCTTCACCTTGGAGTTGTAAAGAGAGCACAGCTTTCCATCCCTTGGTAGAGCAAGCCATGCCATTCCTGAACTAGCCCTGATCAGGGAAGCTTCAGACTGAGCTGACTCCCCTTTAAACAGCCACTGTATGCTTCTCAACCCATGTGACTGTGGGTGAGGCTATTGACAGTCAGAGGTGCCTGTGGTGCTGTACATTGACTGTATGTTATAGAACAAATGCATTCAGTGCCCTCTCCTTCAAAGGAATCTGGCTCAGCAAGGCAGAAGTGGGGAACCTGTGGCCCTTCAGACATTGTTAGACTCCAACTCCCATCAGCCCCAGCACATATGGCCAGTGACCAGGGGTAGTAGGAGCTGGAGTCCATCAACATTTGAAGTGCCATGGTTTCCTCACCCCTGCGATAAAGGCTTCAAAGTAGTCAATACATTTTCCACTTCTTGTGGGAGAAGGCGGAAAATGGTATTACTGCAAGCCCTGAAGATGTCTTAGGTGGCTTCTATAAATATAAAACTCATAACCTTGACTGCTTCTGCTAGGAACATAGGAAGCTGCCTCATAATGAGTGAGATCGTTCGTCTAGATGGTCTATCTAGCCCGATAATGTTGATACTGTCTGGCAGTGGATGTCCAGGGTTTCAGACAGGAGTTTTTCTAGCTCTACCTGGAAATGCTGGGGATGGAACCTGAGACGTTCTGCATGTAGAAGCAGTCTACCATCTTTAATAAACAGGACAAGTTATTTCAGAGTATCCTGAATCAGTATGTCTTGAAAGAAATAAGCAAAACTATTTCAGCCTTCTGTGTAGGAATGCAGCTTTCCTGTTTTATGCTTGTGAAGCTGGCTTTATGTCTTGCTTCCTGAGTCTTGTTTCCTTTCTCATATTCTCCTTTTGGGGCAGTGGGGGGAGAGTTGGTGTGTTTTTCAGGTGCACTGATTTTGAAGACCTGATGGTACGTAAAGGAGTTCTCTTTAAACAGACAACTTCTAGTTTTGTTTCAGAAACTGATATCAGTGTAATTAGTTTCTTGATGTTCCTATTTATATAACCAGCTTGGTATGTTATGTATTTCTTCACAATGTGTACAGCTTTGCTACTGTAAGTGAAATCTGGAATAAGCATAAGCATAACTCTCAATGTATTGAAACTGCCCTTTCCTTTTCTGTTTTCTTAGGGCATGTCTACACAATTCATTTATCCCAGGGTTGTTTCTTGGTTGTCCCTGTGCATCCAAAGAATGCATGGGGAATCCTGGGGTCAACTGGGGATGACCACAGACTTTCCCCAGGATAATTGAAACTGGGGATTTCCTGGTTTTTCTACAATCCCGGGACAACCCAAGGACCGGAGCTGATGTGGTGCAGCCTCCCGGGTCCTCAAATGGGCACAGAGCTGTGCAGGGTGGCTCTGTGCCCATGAGGGTGGGGTGGCAGCAATTTTGCCATCCCTGGGATGGCAGGAGTGGGGTTAGGTGCGAAGTTTGGTGGTGGTGGGGGGTTACTTATCTTTTCGCTGGCTCCTCTTCAAAAAAGAAGAAATGGTGGCTGTGACGTCCCTCTTCCCTTCCAGGATGTTGTGTGGCCGTATAGAAATTGGGGGAGGATTGCAGAAGCAGGTAAGTCCGCGATCCTCCCCCTTGCTTCTGCTACACCCTTAGGTGTAGACATGCCCTTCGTTTGTCCACACCTCCCATGTTCATCTGTTTGAACTGCCTCCTTGCCTTCTTTTTCCTAATTTTGTATTTCCCTCTTTTGAATCCACTCATTCCCCTGCCTTGAATTAATCATGTCCTATGGCTGGAATAATACTTTGTCTTCCCCTCTAACCTACTCCTTTTACTCACTATAACGTAATATAATATTATCAGCTTCTCTTGTCATATTGCTCATACATATATAATGTACACGTTCACTGTGTGTTCTTCCTAACATTCATAATCTCCCATGCAACAAAGCTGGAAGCTCACTTGGTGATTTTGGGCCTGTCATGATAACTCATTGAGTTTCTGAGCAAATAAAATGAAAAAATCCCAAGTATGTGTGTGAGCACATGGGAAAAAAATAGTAACAGGCCCTCTTTAGAGCAGGACCACATAATAATCAAAACACAGTGATGGCTTGTCCCCCTGAGATTCCTTTCACAGGGGGAAGGAAAAATCTTCAGACTACTTTCTCATTGATTTCCCTTCAGCCTGAGAGCCAAACTAAATGTTACAGAGTTTGTATAATCTTCTCTTGGCTTTGCAGTTTCTAGCAGTGTCTTTTTGTTTAAAAAACAATCAGAAGCAGAGGAAGGAAAGATGGGAAGTGGGCACTGACCCCCCTCAAGAGCCAAAAGATGGGGGATAAATTATTTAATAATTTAACAACCACTTTCCCTGCCGGCTGTTTTTTCTCTCAGCATCTCCCACTGTGCCCAAATCCCAGGCAGCTTTTCTTATGGGGACCTGTGTCTTTTCCATTATGGGATAGCTGGTGTGTGATTTTAGGAAGAAAAATGGCCATCAGAGAAAGGGTCAAGCACCATTTCCCAGTCCAGAACGCTTCCAGATGGAGGGCTTCTCATGCTACCAGTCAGAAGGCATGGTGCAGCTATTCTATCTTTATCTCCTTAATGAAATTTCAGCAGTAAGAGAAAAGATGGAAGTAGTGGTTGGAAAACATAGGAGTTGTGATAAAAAGCCTCATCCAGAAGCACCTCTATTCTCCTTCCAACTCAAGGATTATATGAAAATGCACTGTAAATTTGTAATGCTTCCTTGAAGCAATTACACCAAGTTCTTTTCTCCTTAAGAACATGTTAGATCAGACCAAGGGTCCATCTGTTCCAGCATTTTGTTCACATAGTGGCTGCCCAACTGCCCACAGGAAACCCACAATCAGGACATGAGTGCAACAGCACTCTCTCACCCAAGTTCCTCAGCAACTGTTCTATATGAGCTGGTGGTTAGTGACCAAGATTGAGATCTTGGGGTTGTGGTGGACAGCTTGATGAAAATGTCAACCCAATGTGCAGCCACTGTAAGGAAGGCAAACTCTATGTTAGGCATTAGTAGAAAAGGTGTCGACCCACAAGCAGAACACAGTGCAACAGCACCCTCCCACCCATGTTCCCCAACAACTGGTATATAAAGGCTTACTGCTACTGATACTGGAGATAGCACATAACCATCAGAACTAGTAGCCATTGACAGCCTTCCTCCAGGAATTGGTCCAATTCCCTTTTAAAGCCATCCAAATTGCTGGCCCTCACTACCTTTTGGGGGAGTGAAATCCATAATTTAACTATGCACTGTGTGAAGAAGTACGTCCTTTTATCTGTCCTGAATCTCCCACCAATCAGCTTTATGGGATGAAGGCGAGTTCTAGTATTTTGAGAGAGAAAGAGCGAGATGTCTCCTCATTCACTTTCTCCTCACCATGCATAATTTTGTACACCTCTATCATGTCTCCCCTTACTCACTTTTTCCCCGTAAGCTCAATAGTCCCATCTGTTGTAACCTTTCTTCATAGAGGAGATTCTCCAGCCCCTTGATCATTTTAGTTGCCTTATTCCTCACTTTTCCTGACTCTACCGTATCCTGTTTTAGGTGCGCTGACCAGAACTCTGAAAAGTATTTTAAGTGTGGTTACAGCATAGATTTGTATAAGGGATGTATGATCTTGGCAATTTTATTTTCAGTTTTTCCCCCTGATTTCTTTGGATCAAAACAGACCTTACTTTACATGTGTCGAGCAACTTTGTCTTATATATTTTTCCATTTTTACTCTAGAGTAGGTGCAGGACCCCAATTTGGGTTAGGGTTCTAACAGCTGGGGTAGTGATCAGGCCCTTTGTGCCTACTCTAGAGTAAAAATGAAGGGCTGTAGTTCAGTAGTAGTGCATATGCTTTACATGCAGAAGGTCCTACATTAAATCCTCAGCATCTCCAGGTAAGGCAGGAAAATCTCCTGTCACTCTGTGTCAACAATACTCAACGAGATGGACCAATGATTCATTATAAGGCAGCTTCCTGGGTTCCTATGAACAAAAGACAGAGCAGCTAATTATCCTTCCCCAACCTGGTGCCCCCGAGTCAGCTGTGTTGTCTGGGGGATATTGGGAGCTGTCCTCCAACACATCTTTAGGGTGCCAGGTTGGGAAAGACTGTGCTAGACCTATTTAAAGTAATGTCTATTTTGGCCCTTTGTTAGCTTACTGCATTCCTCCCTTTTGTGGCAATTCCCTTCTCCACTACAATTGCACTTTATTTGTTAGTACTCAGGGTTTGGTTTTCTACTCCTATGCTCATATCCTGAAAAGAAGAAGAAAATGTATGTACGGCGGTGCAAATTTTCTGGATGTTACTAGTGGTTTCATATTATTTCAGGCTTAAGTATAGGCTGAATTAGATCATCAGATGTGGGGAGTAAGCTCCTGTAACTCATTTGGAACTCCTATATAATTATGATCCTTTTCATGTTTCGATTTGGATTTTGTCATAAGAGATAATCAAGGCCATGGCTAGACCAGGCCTATATCCTGGGATTGTTCTGGGATCATCCCTGTGCATCCAAATGACACACAGGGGATCCTGGGAGCAGGCAGGGATGACCCCTCCATTTGCCTGGGATAATCCTTGGTTCTAGCTAAGGCCAAAGTTTGAATGTTCCACCACTGTTCAACCTGCATTTTGCTGACTGCGCTTCTGTCTTTGTCTATTGAAGTCTTTGTGGTATTTTTGCCTTTTATTAGAGGTTTAGAGTTAAACCTTAGCAGAGGGAGTGGTTATAATAAACCAGACCTCTTCAACCTAGTGCCCTCCAGATGTGTTGGGGTACCACTCCTACCAGCCCCACTCAACACATCTGGAGGGCACCAGGCTGGGCAAGTCTGTAATAAACCATGCTGGCAAAATGGGTAGGATCGGTCAGGGCAGATACTTTTGTAAACTCTGTTGCTTCGGGAGTCTTAGGTTGTAGCTAGACCTAAGGTTTATCCCAGGATCATCCCGGGTTCATCCCTGCCTGAGTGCTGGATGCCCTGCGTGGCACTTAGATGAACAGTTTTGACCCCAGGACAATCCTGGGATAAACCTGAGGTTTAGCTATGGCATTATTCTCTCTTCGACATTTTAAAACAGTGTTGCATGTATGTATTGCATTTTATAAGCTGTGGGGAAAGACTTAACCTTTGCCTGCCTTTTAATTGATTAACAAGACAGGGCTAGTGCGGCATGCAATATGAATGAACCCCAGACAAGACTGTACTCTCTTTCCAGAAATAGGAGAATAGCACTTGACCCATTTGTAAATGATGTTGTTAAGATACCACAGCTTAGCTTTTCTTCCTCTTGTTTTTCAACAGAGGACCATGGAACACTTTGTAGACACTGAGCAGGTTCCCTCGGATGCAAAGCAGAATGAATACTGAGGTTTCATGAGAGGCTAGGCTATTGACGTATTCCCCTAATGACAAGATGTAGATATTGAGATTGTTGTGTGCTAGTTTCTAATGCAGGGGTGGGGAATCATTTTTGGCCCAGGGGGTGAATTCCAATTAGGGAAGGGTCTTGGGGGCTGCATGGAGTTTCCCTACACTGTGCTGAAGAAAGGCAGTGACTGGAAGTAAGAGCAGGGAGAAGGGATGGGACTTGCAGAAGAAGCTCATGTGCTGGATAGGAAACTCCCTTGGGCTGGATTCTCCATCCCTGGTCTAATAGCTTTGATCCAGAAGCTGGGGTTTCTTCTCTTTGTTTAAGTTACCTAGGGAGGTTGTGGGCTCTCCCACACTAGAGGCATTCAAGAGGCAGCTGGACAACCATCTGTCAGGGATGCTTTAGGGTGGATTCCTGCATTGAGCAGGGGGTTGGACTAGATGGCCTTGTAGGCCCCTTCCAACTCTGCTATTCTATGATTCTATGAAGTCACACCTTTTGATGTTCAACAAATTGATCGCTGTGCACAATTTGAAGCAGAGTGATATCTAGAAGGTTTCCTGTTTTATAAATGCACAAGCACAACACCAATTGCTCTTGTATATTTATTATTAATTGCTAATGTCATGTGCACTTTCCTTGCATTTCAATTATCCTCCCTTAGAACAATGATTTTCAGGGTCCCTAAACTACTATTGGCATGGCAAAAAGTCAATGGTTGTAACTTTCAGGAAAGAGAGAAGCTCAAAATTTAGGTGGTGTTTTTATGAGTCAGAGATATGGCCATGCGCTTAATAAAGCCTCGGCTGTTCACAGAAGCCAGGAAACATTTTAAATAGTAAGTACTCAGAAAATGAATTCCTCACAACAGGTGCTCTAGCAACGTAACAACTTCATACTTGCTGCATCTATTGCATGGGAAAAATCAGTAATCAGGAGAAGTGCGTGTCTCCTCTACTCTTCCCAACTTTTAAACAACGTCAACCTCTAATTAATTGCTTGGTCTGCAAACCCTGCAGTTGTGTGTACTTGTTGCACAGACCATCCTCTTTCTTGATTTGTGTGGCATTCAAAGGTTTTGCATTGGCTATAAATCTAGAAACCCTCCAGGAACAACTATAGTCTCTCAGATATGGTGCAAGGCTCATAATCTCTGGCTCATGGCTTCTGCTTAATGTTCTAATTTAGATAACACCCTACTGTGCAAGAAAACATCTGGGGAATGTTTTACTTAAATCACAGCTACAACATTAACATTCTGAACAACTGTTTACAAATAGCCATCAAGATACAAGTATTTGTCAAGTATTCAAATAAAAAAGGACTTTTGACCTTAGTTACTTTGAAATAATAATACAGTAATGGACTGTGGAGCTTTAAAATCAGCTTCATTGTGTCACTTCTGGAAAACCTGTTTTACTAGTATTGCAGCCTTGGATTACTTTCACACACTGCTCCCTATCTCTTTTAAAATCAAAGGTAATCCTTTATCAACTAATGATCTCCCCTTATTTGTATGTCTTTTCTCCTCTAATTGGTGGTGCTGTTTCTATTTATTGGTCACCCTAATTCAATGTTTATAGGAAGCATTTCTTTTTAGGAGTGGAAGAACCAGTAAAAACCCAGACCTCAGATACAGGCCTCATTCAGAAGACACCTTAAACCATGGCTTTAACCACAGTGGTTAAGCTAGAAAGCTTAAGGTTTAAGGTGTCTTCTGAACATGGCCCATGTTCAGAAGACACCTTAAACCACAGCTTTAACCATGGTGACTAAGGGCCTTGCTAGACCTATCTTTAAATCCCGGCATGTGGAGGGGCCAGCCCGCGCTAGAAGTACATGGGCTGTCGCTCCTGTCCACATGTCGACATGACAGGGTAAAGCAAAGCCCCATTGCGTCGGCCATTTTTCTGCATTAAATGGGCCATGTGCGCAGGAGCGCACCAACGAAAAAGGTAGGTTCTTTTTTTAAAAAAAAACCACAGGGTTCCCCGCTCCCCCTCTGCCCCCGATTTACCCCCCCAAGATGTCTGATCCTCCCGCCCGCCCGCCATGTCCGATGCCCCCCCGCCCCCCGCCATGTCCAATGTCCCCCCCGCCCACTATGTTCGATGTTCCCCCCATCGCCCCTGGGCCACAATTCCCCCCGATGTCCCCTGGCTCCGCTCTTCCCCCCCATCTCTCCCGCCGGGTCCGCTCTTCACCCCCGGCCCCGATCTCCCTCCCCCCCCCGTGATTCCTCTCCCTGGCCCAATGGGCCGCGCCCAGTGCGCCGTGCCCAGTGCGCGGCTTCTCCCGGCTACTTGCGAGTAAGCTGCTTAGCTGGGAAAAGCTGTGGAACCGGCTAGATCTTCCATAGCCCCGGGCTCAGCCCAGAGCTGCAGAAATACTGGGCCATAACCAGTGCCTGTTATCCTGGGCCAAGGGAGGGTTTAGCCTGGGCTGACCCCGGGATCCCCTGTCATCTGGATGCACAGGGATGAGCCTGGGCATTAGCCCAGGCTAAACCCTCGTCTAGCAACGGCCTAAGGCAAAAACCCTTAGTCACCATGGTTAAAGCTGTGGTTTAAGATGACTTCTGAACACGGCCCGGCTTTCTGGCTTAACCACCGTGGTTAAAACCGTGGTTTAAGGTGTCTTCAGAACAGGGCCATTATAACCTTTAGGGCACAGCCCTATATTGAAGATCTGCTGGCTGAGGGGCTCCTCCTAATGCCTCTGTGCTCCTGGCATTTGGGGCCAGATGCTGAGGGGCAGAGGGAAGACAAATGCCCATGATGTGCTGGTTTTTTGCCTGCTGCTGTGGATGAGTTGTTAGGAACTGTAAAGCTTGTAGTATGGGTTCAAGCCCTGGGAGCTCCTTCTCTTTTACTTCTGTCAAGACTTTTAAAAAAAAATCAGAATGGGGCCATATTTGCCCCTCCACCCACTGGACTTATGCGCCCACCCCCTGTGTCCCAACCCCATGCCCCATGAAGAGAACCACTGGACATTGTTGCTGTCAGCGTGTGCCTGTGGCTCCACTCGTGGCATGCCCCAACCGGCTCCTCCCCTGGGCTGAGTAGAAAAAGAACCTTTTCCTCCCTGGGTGGCTCTTGAGCCCTTGTGCCAGGAGAGCTGTGCACACATTGTCTGTAGGCAACCTTCCAGGGATGTTACGTGGATGCTTTGTTGTGTGTCTTCTCCTTCCTGCCCTTTCTATGTGTTGTGCTCATGAAACAGTGGCTGTGACCCCCACAATGAGATTTGTAGAGATGCTTGGGGATTGGCAGTGGCGAGGTGGTCACTCACGTGCCACTGGAGCTGATGGAGTGTGTGTCAGGAATGCTGTGTTGTTGTCTTGCATGTTGTGTGTATGGTGATCTGGGGTTGGGGGCTGGCTACATGTCCCCATTTCTGTGAGCTCGTTGGTTGTCTCAATATATGAGTGATATGTCGGTGTCATTGCAGTCTGATCAGTGGGCTGTAGCAGTGTTTCCAGGAGACGCTGTAGAGTTTCTTGTCATATTATTATACCATTTTTGTTTTTTCTGGTCCTTTTGCCTGTGTAGCAACAGGGTGTCTCCAGTCATGGTGTAATATGAGTATAGGAATACTCTGCCCATGGCATTTCTCCTTTCTCACATTGTTTGCACAAATCTGTGTACTGATACAAATGCAGACTATTGCTCTAATTTTGTTCCCAGGAGACTTCTGCAAACACACAGTCCAGAATTAAGGTGGTAGGAATAAACAGATTAGCACACTTGCTAGGTTCATTTACAATATATGCACAATGAACAAGAATATATATATCTTTATTGTGATCTGATAAATACAAAACCAAAAAGAAGAATAAATTAAGGGAGCAATCCTATGCATGTTTAGATCAGATGGGGGGAAATCACAGTTCCCTACCGTTGCTTCTCTGCCCCCGCTTCTGTCACACAATACTTCCTCTTTCTCAACTGAGAAGAAAGAGGAAGTAAACAATGACCACGTGGTCTGCTTAGCAGGTGTTTTAATCATGCCACTTCTCCTGCACACAGCAGGAGATCGCAGCAAGTTCCATTTTAGAAAATAAAATGGACTTACTGGAGTTGGTTTTTTTGGTCATGGGAAGAAGGCTAGAAAGAGCGGGAGATGCATGGGAGGCGGACAGCATTGTGAATAGGACCTGTGAAAATCCATGAGTGCCCAGTAATACGCATGCTATAAAACTCTCATCTGATGATCCCGGGGGGGGGGGGAATCCTACAATTCCCAGCATTTCCCGGCCAGCCTGGCTAGCTGGGAATGCTGGGAGTTGTAGGACTTTTTTCTTGTCTAAATATGCATAGTATTGCAATCTAAATGTATTACAATTTTATTGAGGCATCCATATAGTGACAGATGGTTTTGCGAACCTCTGACATGAATATTTTCTTTCTTTCTTTCTTTACATAAGATAGGAATGATCGTCCAAATTCTTCAGTATCTTTTTAAGGTAACCTTGTAGGGTGTCTAAATAAACAAAAAAATGCCCAACAAGGATTGCTCTAGTTTAAGAAAAGTACCGGTATACCAAATGCATCCAGAGCAAGCCCTCTACTTAATGGTAATGGTCTTGACTGGCCTTCTGGCTTTGGAAAGACTGGCTGGAGATTCTATTGTGCTACTGCAGTCTCAGTGGGGATGTTAACATAACATGCTATCCTACACTCAGTGGCTGTGAGGTTTGTTGTTGAACTGTGGGTTGTTCGTTGAACCATGGGTTAGCGTGTTGTCTGAACCCAGGACTTTTTCTGCATGTTGGCTTGTTAAACATGTAGTGTGGCTTATTTTTCTTGAATAAGCCACCTTGAGAATCAATGATTTATTGTTCTGTTGTTCAGGGTAGCTAAGACTTGGATTTCTCACAATCTTTATTTTAAGGAGAATGTTGGGTGGTCAGAAATGTAGAACTGAGCCATCAATATAAAAACATACAAATCGAAATATGTAGTTTAAAGGACATTACAAATAAGAAGATAGAACTCTGAAATGTACACATTCTATGAATTCTGAAAAGATACATTGATTCATGTAATCTGTTGCCAGGTATTTCTTCCATAATGCATTGACCTAAGCATGTGTACTTCATTATTTCATTGTGCTTGGTGACAAACTGTTCCTTCCTTGAACCTTAATGTCCAAAGTATGAAAATTAATTGTCCATATAACCAACTTAACTTTCACACAACTATCCATTTAAATGGTGAGTGTAAAATTATTCAACCCTTTCAAAATCCCAGTGACCCGTGAAATCAAATTCAAATATTGTAGTTACTCTAAATGTACTGTCCTCTAACATTAGCCAGTGTCTTTGGTTTGATACATCTTAGGATATGTCAGAGACAAAACACACACTAGTAGTTTCGCTGTTGATTCATGGTAGTGTCTATTTCCATCATGATTTCTTGCTATTCCTTTCCAGGTAAACACCATTCTCCTTTCAGACATGCTTCCCATCCCTTTCTGCCCTTGCCTAATGTTTTGCCAGACTTTTAACCTTCAGTTGGCCTGATCCTCTGATCCTCTTGAAAAGGCTAATGTAGCATTTACTCTTTAAAACTTGACGCTATGAAGAAGGGCAGGGGAAATTTAAAGGGGAGGGAATTGAAGCAGAGGGGGTGGGGAAGGTTTACTGTTCGTACTTTATTGGATTTTTTTTAAAAAAAAATCTAATTAACTGTTAACAACAATAACAACAACAGATTATGCACATGGAAGACCATGCGTGCCCAACCTGTCAAAGCTTGTGGTATAACATCACCAGGATAGATTAATCTAGTAGCATAGGACCTCCAGTTGCCTAATTTGGTGCACTTGGGTCCTTCCCTTGGCAGTGCTAGTTGGAGCAGCAGAGTGGAAATACTAACATACCATTCTAAAGGCAGGATCAACTTGCTCCATATGCCTTGCATCTGATGCCTCTTTAGTTATGTAGAATCATAGAATAGTAGAGTTGGAAGGGGCCCATAAGGCCATCGAGTCCAACCCCCTGCTCATTGTAGGAATCCACCTTAAAGCATACCTGACAGATGGTTGTCCAGCTGCCTCTTGAATGCCTCCACAACCTCCCTAGGTAATTGGTTCCATTGTCATACTGCTCTAACAGTCAAGAAGTTTTTTCTGATGTCCAGCCAGAATCTGGCTTCTTGTAATTTGAGCCCATTATTCCATGTCCTGTACTCTGGGATGATGGAGGAGAGATCCTGGCCCTCCTCTGTGTGACAACCTTTCAAGTATTTGAAGAGTGCTATCATGTCTTCCCTCAATCTTCTCTTCTACAGGCTAAACATGCCCAGTTCTTTCAGCCTGTCCTCATAGGGCTTTGTTTCCAGACCCCTCTGTTTCCAGGTTCAAGTGTGCCACTCTAGTGTGCCACCCTAGCTATGATGATGATTATGCAAGGGTATGTGATCAGAATGGGAGAAGGGCCATAGCTCAGTGGTAGAGCACATTTTGCATGGGAAGGTCCCAGGTTCAGTTCCCAGCATCTACAAGTATGACAGCATCTACAGTATTGTAATGGAGCCATTGCTTGCAGAATCGAAGCGTTGGGACTTTTTGTTAGCAGGCATGGTGACATCATCTGCTACCCCTCTTAGGGGTCCTGGGGGATGTCTTCATGGTATTGGGTTGGTGCTGCATCTCTTGGAAACCCCACCAGTTCCCTCCCCCAGGGTTGTATTGGATAATCCTGAAGCTGAGAAGGGTTTTGGGGTGGCCATCCAAGGACTGGAGCAGTCCCTGTCCTCTTCCTAGCACCTTCCACCAGACACCACCCAGACACGCCTCCACTGTGACTCTGGAACGAGGCTTAGGGGCTGTCTTGATGTCATCTTGTCCCTCCTTGCCTTGCTCTGGACCAAAAGTCGGGGTAAGTCCCCGGCTTTTTTTCTCCACAGCTTCAGTGGAAAACCCCAGGATGGGTGTGGGATTGCTGCTGTGTTGTATAATTGCTGCCTTGCCATTGCACACCCACCCTGGGGTTGTCTGGGTGTTTAGACAGCCCCCTGGTCTTGAATGGCAACTTAGACACTTTCGCTTTACAAAAGACCTGATCCTGGTAGAGCTGAAACTGCTAGAACTGCTTTGTTGATATGGATCAGCACAGCTGCTTGCATTTTCGGACTCTCTTTGAGGGTGTAGCTTTGAGAACTGTCGTGAGCGTTTGCACTTCAAAATTTATCACTACACTACTGGTCCCCTGCCTGAAACCTGGAGAGCTGCTGCCAGTCAGTGTAGACAATGCAGTGTAGACAATGCTGAGGGACATGGACCCATGGTCTGATTCAGTATAAGGCAACTTCCTATGTTCCTATGAAGTGCTCAACACCTTACAGGATCTATTTCTGTGATTGTTTAAGTAGCAAACCATAGGATAGAATTACTTATATACATTTGATTGGCTTAATAGCGTGGTTATTTATTTAATTAATACATTTATATAGTACCCTTCAACAAAATGGTTCCCAGGGGAATTTACATCAAAATAAAACAATAAAATAAACATGGAAACACACACCGATTAACACACAACACACCCACACCCACAAGCAGTTAACTGCAGAGGATTCCAGATTAAAATTCAATGAGGCTTAAAAAGCCTGGGAGAATGACCAAAAACTATGTCTCAGGCAAGTACTATGATAAACAGTGGCTACAAATATTTTCAAATGTGAATCAGTTACTAGCTTTACAAGAGAGATGCATGAGGACGATTTGTATTATTTTTTTTAGACATAAAGAAAATATTTATATTCTACTAAACAAAACAGAAATGGGTTGTATCCAACACAGCCTTCTCCCAAGTGGTCCCCTCCGGATGTTTTATACTTCAACCCTCATCAGCCCCAGACAGGCCAATAGTCAGGAATACTAGGGGTGTCATTCAAAACATCTGGATAGCACCAGGTTCGGGAAGACTGATTCAATGCAATGCCAGCAAAAAAAAAAGTACAAATACATTGTTCTTCTAGTGATTGTGTGTTCCGCTAACAGTTGCACAAGCACTAACAGAGCCATTAGTGCAACTAGAGCAAACAACAGTTAGTGTGATGAAGTTGCAATGAGTTGTGCAACTGTTTGTGAAATGGTTTGCATAAGTGGAATCTCAAATTATTGGATTTGACACTTGCACAAGGATGAAAATGGGATTTCTGCAAGTGGTAGAAGCTGTGCCCTAGTCCAGTGGAATGATACCATTGGATACAACCCAACATGCATGCAAGAAACAGGTGAAACAATTCCTTGCTTCTTCTGGGTCTTGCAGCTGAAGGCATTTAGGAGGCGAATAATCTGTGCTTCCTGTAGCTTTTATTGATAAGACAAAAAGATTACAATTCGGAGAAGTTATGGTACTTTGGACACTTAAGTTCCCATCTGAGTTATGTGTATCTGTTTATGAAGAAGATTTTAAAGCCATCATTACAAAGATATTTCTGCAAGTGATGTCAATTACATATTCCCTAGCATTTAAAACAACAACACATAAATATGCTTAATGTGGTATTGGAATCAGCCATTTTTAATTACGACAGTGGTTCCTAGAAATGTGGCAGCTCATTTAAACTATCTACTATAAATACATTTATATACATTTTCTCGTTGTGTGAACAGATTGTTAAAATCATTCTAAATTATTGGTCACCAATTGGCTATAGAGAAATTTAGGATCGACTCTCCTTTTGGAGGGAAATGGATCCTCCTGCATTGCTCTATTAGATTATTGTCGATATTGGAACTTCTGGGGGCTGGACTAGAAGACCTTCAGACACAATTTTACCTGGACATATTTGTTGCTATAGTATACTTTTGATTGATGAAGGAAGTTTTCATAGGTTTTGACTTGCTGCCATCTGCTGGTCAGATTTATTGCTTGGCTCATCAATCAGATTAGCAATTAATTTTGGTTTCAAAAGGTTTTTGTTTTTTGAGCAGCTGCAGCAGCTACCAACTTCAGGGATCCAAGATCTAGTTTTACCTAGATGTAAAAACTATTCTTTCTATATTTATTTGTATAATACTTCTGTTCCATTAAAAAAAGTTGTCTAAACATCATCAAACATACTTGTTTATTTTGTATTTGTAACATAGTTACATATAGCAGCACTTTAAAAAACAAAAAACAATGTGTTCTTTCTTCAGAAATCCATAAAATTATTTATACTGTGTTGGATCCAAATAACGTTTACTAACAGGGACTGGCCGACGAGACCACATCACGCCAGTCCTTTTCCAGCTTCATTGGCTGCCAGTCTAGGTCTGGGCCCAATTCAAAGTGCTGGTATTAACATTTAAAGCCCTCAACGGCTTGGGACCAGGCTATCTGAAGGAACGCCTCCTCCCATATGTACCTCCCCGGACCCTAAGGTCATCCTATTATTACTCAAGGGTCCTTCTCCACGAGCCCCTGCCAAAGGAGGTGAGGCAGGTGGCTACCAGGAGGAGGGCCTTCTCTGCTGTGGCACCCTGGCTGTGGAATGAGTCCCTAAGGAGGTTTGCTTGGCACCTACATTATATGCTTTTAGACGCCAGGTGAAGACCTTTTTATTCTCCCAGCATTTTAACAGTCTATAAATAAATTTTAACTTGGTGTTTTAAATTTGTAATTTTGCATTGCTGCTGTTTTTATCTGGTTGATCTTTTATATTGTATTTTATATTATGGTTTTATACTGTTGTTTTATACTTTGAATGTTTTTAATTTTTGTGAACCGCCCAGAGAGCTCCAGCTATTGGGCGGTATAGAAATGTAATAAATAAATAAATAAATAAATAACTATGACCACCAGGAAAAAAGTTGCTAGCACTGTTCCACAAACTCTTTCACAAAAGCCAGTGTGGTGTAGTAGATAGAATGTTGGACTTGGAGCCAGGAGATCCGGGTTCTGCTCCCCCACTCAGTCATGGAAGCTCACTGGGTGACAATGAGCCAGTCACAGATTCTCAGACCAACCTAGCTCACATAGTAGGAGAGAGAAGAATTATGTATGCTGGCTTGAGTTCCTTAAGAAGGAAAAAAAGGTGGGATATAAATGTAATAAATAAATAAATAAATAAATAAATAAGAGTTCATGTAGGTAGGTTCATGGCCATTCCCATGCTTCCATTTGTGCATGACTTTTCACAAACTTGTGCAAGTGGAAGAACATGTCTGGATTTAGTTTCACTTTGTTCATTCAACGTTCCAGAATGCGGTATAAATAGGGTGACCAACTGTCCAATAATAATAATAATAATAATAATAATAATAATAATAATTATTATTATTATTATTATTATTATTATTATTATTATTATTATTATTTCTTACCCGCCTCTCCATTTTGATCGAGGTGGGGAACAAACAGTATTGCCCAGACAGGTCTGAAAAATGGCGGGGCCAACCAGGGTCCAGAGGAAATGTTATGTTTTATGTAATGTCTGGGAAATGGGGGCCATTCAGTCATTCAGGGCTCTGTGCAGATCAGCCATGCCATTAGCATAGCTTGGAGGATATCTGCACACGCAGATATCTTTCCAGCTACTCTAATGGCATAGCTGATCTGTGCACAAGAAAAAGTCCGCATGGCAGGGGCTCGGAAGGCCTTTTTCCGTGCTTCTGGAAATGAGCCATCCAGCCCTTCCCATCACCAATCTGGGCTTTTTCTGGGTTGTCGCAATGGCAATGACCCAGAAGAAGCCTGGGTGGCCGTACAGGAGGGGCTGGGTTGGCCCGTTTCCATGCTTCCTGAAATGGGCCTCCCCAGCCCTGCCCATCACCCATCCAGGCTCCTTCAGGGTCATACATTTTATGTTCCTAAAGTAACGAAGTAACTTTCAATCTGTAAAAAGTGCTAATATTGCATTATTTCAATTTCCCCGAAAATTTCCATTTCTATTTCCTCCCAACCACCCCCCAGAAACCCCCTGATTTTTTCCCATGGCTTCAAAATTGCTGGAAATTTTAAGGTGAATGGATTTGACAGTTGCACTAATGGTTTGTTAAACTTTGACCACCATGCAAAAAGTTCAGGTAAAGAAGAGGAGATGACTTACCCTATGGAAAAGTAGCCAAGTCGTTGCTACTGCCAGTGCTGCTGTGGTGCTTCCAGGGCCAGGCCAAACTGCCTGCTGCCACACCATGCCGGGCCGCAGCTCCAGGACCAGGCCAGGCAGGCCAGGCCACCTGCCACTGCACTCACCCAGGCAGTGGACTCTAGGCCAGGCTGCAGCTCCAGGACCAGCCTGGGCCACAGCTCCAGGTCAGGCTTCTTCTTGGGCAGTGCCATTTCGACATCCCAGAAGAAGGCCCAATGGGCGGGGCTGGCAGGCCCATTTCAGGAAACGCGGAAACGGGCCCCCCTGGCCCCTCCCGTGTGGCCATCTGGGCTTCTTGGCCGATGCCATTGTGATGACCCTGAAGGAGCCCGGATGGCCACATGGGAGGGGCTTGGAAGGCCTTTTTCCATGCTTCTGGAAACGGGCCACCCCAGCCCCTCCCATCACCCATCTGGGCTTTTTCTGCCCTTTTACTGGTTATATATATTTGCAGATTTCTGAAACAATATAAGTGATTTTTTAAGATATTGAAGGAAGCATGAGAAACTGTTAATAAATAAAAGTAGCCATCTGTTGCACCGAAAGGCCATCTTTTAAAGTTTTTTGTTTATTACTATAACATACCAGAAGCAAGAGATTTTTTTTTAAAAAAACCTATCCCTTAATTGGACAGATTAAAATTTGTTACCATGATTAATCAATTATATTAGTTTTTTTTTTTTTTTACTGATTAAGACTGTAATCCTGTGCATGCTCAGTAACCATGGTATATCAGCTGCAAGTCCTACTCGTCTGGTATTTTTTGTCTAAATGTGTTTCTTAATAGTAACTTCTAAGGGAGTCTTGTACAGTGATTTTTTAAAAAAAATATATGAGGGAAATGCTGTAAAGTGTAGCCTGAAGATGCTATATGACTAAGTGTTGCTACATAGTTTGCATTTTTGAACTTGCTTTAGGATTACTAGATGCCAATATAAAGTCAATATTTTGTGTAAAACTAGCGTGCTACTTTTTTAAAAAAAAGATGCTGTGTACTTTGCTATCTTTGTGTGTCCTTTAAATCAGTGGTCCCCAACCTTTTTGGCACCAGGGACCGGTTTCGTGGAAAACAATTTTTCCACGGACCGGGGTGGGGGTTGAGGAGATGGTTTTGGGATGATTCAAGCACATTACATTTATTGTGCACTTTATTTCTATTATTATTACCTTTGAAAAGGGAAGCTGCCGCCCCCCTTGCCTTCATTCCTTTCCCCTCACCCCCGCCCCGCCCTGACGCTTCCCCAGAGGTGTGGAGGAATTAAGAGGCAGAGCATCCACACAAAAGCAACAACAGCCCACCACAACCCATGGAGGCTGGTGGCTCCAATTTCAGTGGGGCTGTGAACCCATCCTGGGTTTCAGTTAGAACCAGCCAGAATGCTGAAGGCATTATTATTGCATTTATATCCCACCCTTTTTCCTGCAAGTAACCCAAGATGGCATACATAATCCTTCTCCTCTCCACTTTATCCTCAGAACAACAACCCTGAGAGGTGGGTTAGGCTGAGAGTCTGTGACTGGCCCAAAATCACCCAGTGGGTTTCCATGGCCAAGTGGGGACTAGAACCTGGTTCTCCCGATTTCAGCGCCTTGGAAGATGGCTCCTAGAGTTCTGACTGAAACCCAGGGTGGGTTCACAGCCCCACCAAAATCGGAGTCACCAGCCTCCAATGGCTTGCTTCTGAGTTGAATGCGCAGCACGGGATGGCCATAGGTGGGCTCCCAAGGGCTTCACCGGGGGCGCCGGGGCTGCCCAATTCCCCAAGAATGACCTAACCCCTTCACCTCCTGTTTGATCCAACAGAAAGCCTTAAACCAGATCAGCCTCACCCGGCTCGTTCCCCTTTACCGGGTTTCCCCCAGTGAGGTGTGTGCGGTGGGGGGGAGGCCACACTCGCTGCCAAGAACTGGCGAGAAAGCTCAATTCAAGGGAAAGAAAAAGAAAAACGCCCCAGCACCCTCGCCCCACAAGGAGAGGGATGCACCGCCGCCCCCCAACCTGGGCTTCTGAGATGGCCAAAGAAAAGAAAGGAAAGTTTTGTACCTCACCCAGGTTCAGGTAGCCATAGTTGGAGGCTAAGGTCTGCTTCGCTGGGGCCCCCAAATTCCTGGTGCTTGCTTCATGTTGTCGTCTTCCTCCTCGCGCGGCACTCCCGGCACGCAAAGTCTGCTGCTGCTCTTTGCGCCGGCTGGACTGTGGCTGTGCTGCACAGTCAAGCCAGCCAGCTGGAATGCTGCCTGCACGCACGCGCCCCCCTAAGGGTGCCTGACCTGCCGCCTACTACTACTCATCGTGGTTGCGCTGAGGCTTGTGCGATGCACAAGTCTTGGCACGACGAGTAGGCCATGGAGGGCTCCCCTCGCGTCCCTGTAGGCTGGGCGGGCGCCATCTTGCCCGCCCAGCTGAATCCTAGAGCCGGCCGGCTCAGCCCCATGCTGCCTGCCGGCTGCTGCCTACCAACGCAGCGCCCCTCTTACGTTGGCGCTATAGCGCCGGGCCTGCTGATGAGAACGCGGCCCGGTTCCTAACAGGCCCAGACCGGTACCAGGCCATGGCCCGGGGGCTGGAGACCCCTGCTTTAAATTATTTAGGCTGCAATTCTGTGCCCAGTTACCTGGAAGTAAACTCAACACAGTAAACTCAATTGAGCTTACTTCTGATTAGGATTATGTACACTGTCTAGTCATAACTACAAAGCTAACCAGAATTAAGCTAAACACATTGACTATCCATTTAATATTGCTAATATATTAAATGTCTGACTTGTGGATTGTGATGTAGTGGCTAGAGTGTCGGACTGAGAGTCGAGAGATCTGGGTTCTAGTCCCCACTCAGCCATGGAAGCTCACTGGGTGACTTTGGCCCAGTCACAGACTCTCAACCCAGCCTACCTCACAGGGTTGTTGTTAGGATAAAATGGAGAGGAGGAGGAAGATTACGTACACCAGCCTGGGTTTCTTGGAGGAAAAATAGTGTGATATAAATGTAATAAATAATTAAAAAATGTAAACTCTGTAATCTTGTAACTTGTAGTCAGATATTTTGATAACGATGTAGGGTTTAGTAGAAACTCACCACTGAGGCCATGGGCATGTCTAGACCAGGAGGGTGGAGGGGGAAGGATCTCGCGATATGCTGATCGTCAGATCCTCCCCTTCAGTCTACACACAGCGTGCGACGTCCTGGGAGGAAGAGGACGTCACGCCTGCCATTTTTTAAAAAAATGAGCTCAAAAGCACTCCAACGATAAAAGTACTGAAAAACCCACAAAAAATCCTCCTGCTCCCCCCACCTCACTCGCGAGAAGCCAGGACAAACCAGAACAACCGCCCACATGTCCCGCAGTCTTCAGATCATCCCAGGACCATGGAAAAAAACAGGACAAAAGTGTAGGCCAATATCCTGGGGAAATGCAGGGATCTTCCCTGCCTGCTCCCGGGATCCCCTGTGCATCATGTGGACTCACAGGGACGATCCCTGGGATATCACCCCATCTACACATGCTCCATATGGTTGGTGCTTATCATCAGTTCTCCCAATAGCGTACAGCTAAAAAACTACAGAAGGCTATGCCTGGAGCAAGACCTTTAATAGAAATTGACTTGTGAAAATCTAGTTTATATTACATTTCAAGTGTTACAATGTTTTACAGAGAGCCACTATTTCTTGCTTAATATTAACTCACACTGAATAGGCCTGAGAAAAGATTCCTACAGTGACCCAATCATTCTTTATCTCTTCTTTCTCCACCCTTTCAACTGCCTGAATTCTACACATGATGAAATGTCACCTATTTCACACTGGGGTTGCAATACACAGTTACCTTGGAGTAAGTCCTATTAAACTCAGTTTGGCTTGCTTCTGGTTAGACATGCATGGAATTTCACTTCATGAGGCTGCATTGGATAGGAAAAAAATGAATCTGAGTGCTAAAAGTTGAAATTGTAAGCAAACGTCATTAGTAATATTTAGATGTTTTCCCAGTCCTTGCACAATCCTGTGTACGCTACCTGTGGAATGTTGGGAGTTGTAGGACTTTTTTCTGTCTAAACATACCTAGGATTGCACCTTTTGTCTCCCTGACTAATCTTTCTTTACCGCATATTTCCTATTTTCTGTTTAGTCTAGCACTGGTGTATCCCCTCCTAACCACAGTGTTCTTTAGCTATTTTTTTCCTAATCCAGGACCTGTTTTCTTTAGAAAAATGGAAAATAATAGATTTTATTTTCTATTGATCTTGTATGAGGACAGCAAAAAGAATTACTACAAAGGAATCTGTACACATGTTAATTTCAAATACTTCCAATGTCTCAC
Source organism: Elgaria multicarinata webbii (assembly GCF_023053635.1). Lineage (NCBI taxonomy): Eukaryota > Metazoa > Chordata > Lepidosauria > Squamata > Anguidae > Elgaria > Elgaria multicarinata. Next base: position 90,821,414 of record NC_086172.1, read on the forward strand.
CTGTTCTTTATTCCAGTGATTTTAACATTAACATATTATGTAGAACAGGTTTGTCTTAATTGTGAGCTGTAGATTCACGTGACCAAGGCCATGCCCCCTTGGGGGTCAGTCATGTCAGGATGGACTCACCTTGGGAGCTAGACATGCAGGGGTGGACACACCTCCTTAAGGGCCAGCCATGGTGTCCTCCTTTTTGGTTTCCACACACTGCATGAAGAAGGGTGCCTTTGCAACCAGCCTATGGTAGTGGTTGTTTTTGTAATGTAGATACCACAATTCTACATCCAAAATTATTGTTTTCTGGAGAGAGATGGCTGGGAATTTAATCAGGACTTTAACACAAAAGTATTTAATATTATGTCGTTAATTCTGCACTGTGACAATATGGCGATTACATATTTCAAATTACTAACGTCAGTTCATTCCTTGCATAGATGTGCATCCTGTTTATGCATTTCCCTCCCTCCCTCCTTTCTTAAAAAAAAATACAACAAAACTATGTTGCTCAGAGTTCTTTCAGGAAATCCAGTTCAGAGTTGAAAAAAATGGCATTTGTTTAAGCTTCTATCTTTTTGTTAGGCATTCACAATAATGCATTTATTCTGTGCAAATAATAGCAGAAGGGAAGAAGAATTGGGATGCAATGTATAAAGTTATTGCACTGTACCATACTGATGGCATCTTGAGCTCTGGCAAACCCCTGGTGTACTAAGATCAGAATAGCCCACATACTAAGCAATAGAAGCTGGCATGTTGTAGCCACTTGGAGCAGATGCAACAGCACATCCCTGGCTGGCTAGGGAACTGGTGCTGGCTAGAAAATGATGTGACTGGGAATTGCTGTGCCTGGTATAACCAGCTGTGATTATACCAGAATTTGGATTTTATCAGAACTCTGTTCTTTTAAAAATAGTAGTTCTTAATATCGTGTTTTTATTCTTTTATTCTATCTGTTGCTCTCCACTCCAAAATCTTTTGGATGTGTGGCATAAAAACATTGTAAATAAATTAAACTAAAATAAAAAATATCAGGGGCAGCTGCATGTTCCTACATACATACCATACCATGTAGCATCCAGGTATATTTGTGAGTTGCTAGGCTTAGCTACTTGTGCAGTACCTGAGAAAGTTGTATCAGTTCCATACAGTAAGTTTATAGTGGATTAGTTCTTGGCTTTTAAGTGTTCATCAGAATTAATGTGTGCACAAGCGCGCGCACACACACAAACACACACACAGGTGTGTGTGTGTATATCTATATATAACTTTATATATACTCTGATTGTGTGTGTGTGTGTGTGTGTGTATTCATCTCTGTTGGATTGGGAAGGTTAATTGCACACCAATCATGTGTTTACATGCACAATTCCCCATCCAGATAGGAATATGTACATGGATATCTTGTTCCATTCAGCTATAGCCCCTTGTTGGTTTAGCACTAAGGAATACTAGGAGTTGTAGGACTTCATTCAGTCTAAACATGCATAGGTTTGCACCCTAAATTAGGGACCTAGTCACCTCCAAGCTCCCCACCTAGTGAGCAGACTGCCCTTCCCCTTCCTCCCCTCCCCATGGTTGATTTAGTATTGGAGCCTAGAAAGCCCCCCTTTTTAATGTATTGATTGATTCTTATCATTTTTTGTCTTAACTAATAGCTTTCTTTTTTATTTTTCCTCCCAGTTTCCTCATAGTGCTGGTCTGCCTTATATTCAGTGTGCTTTCCACGATTGATCAATATCAAGCTCTGGCCACTGGGACATTATTTTGGATGGTATGCATATGAATATTTGCTTAAACTATGTATAATTTGCATGTATATTTGGAAGAAAATTGAATTAGGACATATATTTGTATTTGATGCATTCTGATTTGCTAAAATGTCCAAGTGCTGTAACACAGAATCTAGTTAGTAATCTCTTCATGTGCTTATCTGTTGACTCAAAAACAAAAGGAGGAGAGCATCCAAACCAGGTCTGAAAAAGGAGAAACAGGTTCTTAGGATGCAAATAATGAATTATTTGCATCCTGAGAACCCGTTTCTTCTTTTTCTTATTGTTAAATCAGCAACAACCTCTTTTTACTTTAATTGGCTCTAAAGCTCTGGCGTGGGCTGGTCCATGAAGTCACGAAGAGTCGGAAGCGACTGAACGAATAAACAACAAAAATGTCATTAACTGTGTTTCCAGATGAGAGGGCTTCTAGTGCTACCAATCAAAAGGCACTGTGCATTGATTCTGTCTTTCCCACTTTAAGGGTTTTCTTGTTTTTGTTTTTAAAGATCTCTTACAATACCTGGCATGCTCCAGCTTGCATGGCTGGCTGGAGGAATACTTGGAGTTGTAGGACTTTATTCTGTCTGAACATGCATAGGATTATACCCTTACAGATTTTGTGTGTGTAAGGAAACACAGGAAGGTTACAAATGGAAGATGATGATATCTGGAACCCTCCCCCATAAAATTCTGTGAATGAGGCAGGGTGATCACACTATAAAAACTTAACCTGGAAGCACCATACCTCTAAGAGCAGGATATACAAGTTAGAGCCATTAGGGCAAGATCTCTTTCTCCCATCCAGGATCAAAATCTTTGTGAGTCTGATGCTTGACCTGAGCCTACAGAATGTAGCTTAGAAAGTGAGGATGCTGCATTTGATTTTGGCATAACTGCTCATTAGAGTATCATGAAAGGTCATTCACAGAGGTTCTTGCAAATATGTGTTGGTCACTGCTTAGTTCTGAGGCATATATACAAATCTGGTTTTGCAACTAGCCTGGTGCAACTGTACATGCTCCAACATTGAGTGTATGCACCGATGCTTACCAGTACAACAATGTTCATGGCCCCTGACTGCCATGTCTGAGCATTCAGACACAAGTGTGTTCAGTAGATGTGCCGCGTCTTCCAAGGTAAACTGTGTCAGATTCATGGGATGCCTCCTAATAGCTACATAAGCAGCCCTGCCCAGCTATTGTATTCCTTGCTAGCATTACAGCAGACGTTACTGGTATTGTATTACCTGACTTAATTTCTTGGGGCAAGCCAACATCTATATTTCATTTGACTGGCTATTCTTTGGGCACTTAGTCTTGCAGTTGCTTTTTTTTAATGTTGGGAATTCCCTATTATATGTGTATGAATATTTAATGTTGGCAAAACCTTAGCCTCCATTTTCCAGAGGCTTAACTTTCAGAGTTCATGTTCACATGTACAATAGGGCCAGGGTTTATTTTTGTTTTTTTAAAAAATGACTTTCAGGTGGTGTTCGATATGTTTGTACAAAGTTGACTTGCTTTTTTGTCTTTTATCAATATGGATATATAATACAAAGCTGCTGTTCTTACCAGTTTTTAACATTTTATTGATGCTTGACCTACCTGGTTTTGTTTTGTATTTTACTGTGGGCCTCCATGAGCACCATTTTGTCCGAAAGCACAATACTCATTTAATTCTGTGAAAGGCCACCTGGAAAAATGTGGCTTTGAAGGAGAGATCTGAAGCAAGTGACAAAGTTGGTGTCATACAGATGTTCTGGGTGGCACTTCCAGGCATAATAGAAGGGCAGCCAGAGAGACAGGCTGAATTGTCTGAGGGAGCAGGAATTCTTTGGGTGTCCGAGGGCGCTGGAGGTGGAGGGCTGAAGAAATTTATTGGCAGGGATTTATTGGGATATAAGAACAGAGTGATAAGGGAGGAAAGGCCATGGAGGCCTTTGAAGATAAGGATGCTTGTGCTGAATCTGGGAGTGGCCTATAGGGTCATTCATTTAGTTTAAGTTAATTTATGTTTTACTGTTGGTTTCAGTTTATTGTCAAAAAAATTATCTTCCTCTATGCACTTTCCTCCTGAGACTACCCTGTTCGTGCTTTCTGGCCCTCTTGCTAGATATTAACGATAGCAGTCACTTGGTCAAGTGGGGTTTTTTTTGTATGAATTAGAGCTACCTGTTGTGATAAGTTTTCTCCACATGTGCTGTTAGGTTATACAAGATAAACGTTGCTGGATGGATGATTTGACAGTGTGGGTTTCCCCCTTCCTGAGAGGATGGCTGGAGCCATCTTGTCAGGCTTTTACCTATGAGGACATAGGTCTTGCCAGTAATGCAACATTCCTCCCTCACTCCCCACCCCCAAACTTTTTATTAGTCTTTGAGAGAATGATTTTTTTTAAAAAAAATTTGTAAAGTAGACTCTGGGCTATTCCAGTATCATGTGAACACTATGAGAGTTTCCCTTTCTCCTCTCCCCCTGCAGCTCCCTGCACACTCCCCAGATCTGCTCTGGAGGGTCCCCAACCCCTCTGGAAAAGATTTAGGGCCACTCAAGGCTGCAGAGAGAAGGGGAAGTCAAATCTGCCAGCAGCGTCTGTTCTGCTGCCCGTTAGATACAAAGTTTTATTATTACTGTGGATTTTCTGAAGCTGAAAAGCCATAGATCAGCCTTCGGCAACCTGGTGCCTTCAAATATTCTGTACTTCAACTTCCATCTGCCACAACCAACATGGCCAGTGGCCAGGAATTCTGGGGGTTGTAGCCCAAAACATCTGGAGAGTACCAGACTGGGGAAGGCTGCCTTAGGCCATTTCTTCACCTGCCTTTTTCCAAGGATCGTCCCGGGATCATCCCTGTGCATGCAAATGACACACAGGGGATCCCAGGAGCAGGCAGGGACGATCCCTCCATTTTCCTGTGATAATCCTTAGGTGTAGATAGGGCCTGTGATGAAAACCACACATCAATATCAAGGAGAAATCGGAAATTGTGGTGCAAGGAAGCTGGTGAGTCTGGATGCAGAAATGGAGACCAAACAAATGAGGTTTCCTCCTGCTGTGTAAATACAAACTTGGGAAGTCGGCTGGATGTCACATCTTGTTACAGCACTTTCATCATAGGAGAAAACAGAAAACAGAACTTAAAATAAAAAAATAAACAAATCAAAATTTAGCAAGCTTTTTAACTCTGTAGGAACATCATGCACTTCAGAGTTGAAAAAGGAAGCCAAGGGACACCTAGTGATGAGGATTTTGATGGAACAACAGGGAAAGTTAAAGTGAGACCTGGAAGAGTACGAGGATTATTGTTTCATTTTTTCTCTTAACCCCAAGTGTTATACAGTGTAATGACATGTATTATTGTCAGTAAAATAAAAATAAAACCCAGAACAAGCTTGTTTTAATTTGAGCTTCCCTGGACCCCAGTGGATGCACTCTAACATCACAAAATCAGCCCTTGATAGGTCAGTACTGAATGCAAAGCTTACATGTGTTCACGTTTTGCTCCCTGAATGAAGTTCTTCTGTGATTAAACAGGGAACAGCTTCTCAGTTGGCCTTGGGCTATCAGCCCATGTTTTCTTTTAATGATTCTCCAGTTCTGTTCTGAGCTTCTGCTCTGTGGTGGTCAAAGGGTCAGTGCTTTAGACATTGCAAAAACTACGCTGGCCAACATACTGTCTGTGTGTGCTTTAAAGAGGAAAGATATTTCTAGCATCTCTATAGTACTTTGAAAGTGTTCAAAGAAAGGTAGAGCCACAGCACAGTACAGCTAAAGTTATTAGATTGCAGGGTCTTGCTATTTACTGTGTAATCTGTACAGCACCATGTACATTGATGGTGCTATATAAATAAATAAATAAATAATAATAATAATAATAATAATAATAATAATAATAATAAGTTAAGCACTTTTATTTCCAAATGATTTTAATGGTAGAATTAAGCACATGGCTTAGTCTGTTAAAATCCATGAAGCTTTGAAGAGTTTAGGTGACTGGATTTTACCCAGTATTTGGGGTTGTGATGCTTCATAAATTGTTGACTTCTGGTAATTTCTTTTCTTTGCTCTCCTGAGATCGACAAGAGGTTGCAGGACTATTTTTGTGCCACCAGGTGGTGGTGTAGTAGTATCTTGGCTCTCAAGCTGGCAATTATTCAACACAAGCTAAAATTGAATCACAGTCTGTGACTGGATCACCATGCTGTAGGGTATATGTACACTTGGCATGCTTAAAATATTGGTGTAAGAGAATTTTGGACATGACTCATAAAGAGAATGAGGCGTATTTGTGTAAAAATTGTTTTTGAGAGTTCAATATTTAAACTATGGAAAAAGTAAATTCAAGGACGTATTCTCCCTGCGAGACTATATTTTTCTTTTCTTTTCATAAGCAAGGGTTTTTATGGTGCCAAGACACAGCAGAATGTTGTTATCTCAGCATGATCTAAGAAAATCCAAGCACACGTTCCAAGTGGATTAAACATTCTTCTGAACAGAGGGATATTTAGTGGGCCTGAAAAAGCTATTTTCTCTCAGGAATCTCATTTTGTTGTCAGTTTCGGTCCCAGAATTATAATGGTACATTAAAAAAAAAAAAGACGAAGAAAAAAAGAGAGAAAATACATAACGTATGTGCAACATTACATGTGTTAGATTACTTTTCTTCTCTTCAGCCTTAACTCTTGCTAATGCAGGCCAAAATGTTGCTTTAAAAGTGTCTACAAGTCCTTTCAGGTTTCCTTTTCATTGTAGCTTTTACTATTAACGTTTTTGGCAGAGATTATTGTTTTCAGTAATGTATTAAAGAGAAACTGGGGCAGAGTCAACATTAAAAGAAGCCTGAAGGGTCCTCTCTTTTCAGGATAAGAAAGCGGGTTGTTTTGTGGGGTTATCTGGATCTTTGGTTTGTTTCTACTACTTTGCATAATATGTGGACAGCTTTGACCTCCCTTTACCAAAGAATGAAACAATATAATGCATGCTTCTTATCCAATATTGTGAACTTTGTTATTCATAAGGTTTATTTCCTTCTAAAAAAATGTTTGAGTTGTTGTTGTTATTATCTTTATTTATATCCCGCCTTTTGTCCAATGCTGCGCCTCAAGGCAGCTAGTTGTTAGCTTGAGGATGGCAAATTGATAACAGATGACAAAGAAAAGGCTGAAGTGCTCAATTCCTACTTTGCCTCGGTCTTCTCCCAAAAGCGGGTCTATGACCACCCCTGGAAAAAGTGAAGCAGAAGTTGAGGGGGTAGGATTGCAGTTTGAGATTGATAAACAAATGGTCAAAGAACACCTAATTTCCTTGAATGAGTTCAAATCTCCAGGGCCCGATGAACTGCATCCTAGAGTAATGAAGGAGCTAGCGGAAGAACTCTCAGAACCTTTGTCTATTATCTTTGCAAAATCATGGAAGACGGGTGAGGTGCCGGATGACTGGAGGAGGGCTAACGTTGTCCCTATCTTCAAAAAGGAGGAACCTGGGAACTACAGACCAGTCAGTCTGACACCCATCCCTGGAAAAATTCTGGAGCAGATTATAAAGAAGTTAATCTGTAAACACCTTGAAATCAATGCTGTGATCACTAGAAGCCAACATGGATTTGTCAAGAACAAGTCCTGTCAGACTATTTTGATCTCATTTTTTGATAAGGTAACCTCCCTTGTGGACTGTGGGAATGCTGTGGACATCATATATCTTGACTTCAGCAAAGCTTTCGACAAAGTGCCCCATGATATTCTGATTAAGAAACTAGCTAAAAGTGGGCTAGACGGAACAACTATTAGGTGGATTCACAGTTGGCTACAGAATCGGACTCAAAGAGTATTTATCAATGGAACCTTCTCAAACTGGGGAGAGGCAACGAGTGGGGTGCCGCAGGGCTCAGTCCTGGGCCCAGTGCTCTTCCACATTTTTATTAATGATTTGGACGAGGAGGTGCAGGGAACGCTGATCAAATTTGCAGATGACACAAAATTGGGTGGGATAGCTAATACCCCGGAAGACAGAAACAAACTTCAAAGTGATCTTGATAGGCTGGAGTGCTGGGCTGAAAACAACAGAATGAAATTTAATAGGGATAAATGCCAAGTTCTACATTTGGGAAATAGAAACCAAATGCAAAGTTACAAGATGGGGGATACTTGGCTCAGCAATACTACAAACGAGAAGGATCTTGAAATTGTTATAGATCGCAAGCTGAATATGAGCCAACAGTGCGATATGGCTGCAAGAAAGGCCAATGCTATTTTGGGCTGCATTAATAGAAGTATGGCTTCCAAATCATGTGAGGTACTGGTTCCTCTCTATTCAGCCCTGGTTAGGCCTCATCTAGAGTATTGCGTCCAGTTCTGGGCTCCACAATTCAAGAAGGACGCAGACAAGTTGGAGAGTGTTCAGAGGAGGGCAACCAGGATGATCAGGGGTCTGGAAGCAAAGCCTTGTGAGGAGAGACTGAAAGAACTGGGCATGTTTAGCCTGGAGAAGAGAAGATTGAGGGGAGACATGATAGCACTCTTCAAATACTTAAAAGGTTGTCACACAGAAAAGGGACAGGATCTCATCTCTATCCTCCCAGAGTGCAGGACACTTAATAATGGGCTCAAGTTACAGGAAGCCAGATTCTGGCTGGACATCAGGAAAAACTTCCTGACTGTTACAGCAGTACAACAATGGAACCATTTACCTAGGGAGGTTGTGGGCTCTCCCACACTAGAGGCATTCAAGAGGCAGCTGGACAACTATCTGTCAGGGATGCTTTAGGGTGGATTCCTGCATTGAGCAGGGGGTTGGACTCGATGGCTTCACACGTTATAGATATCCCTATGTGGAATAATCTTCTATGTAGGAATTGACATTCAACTTGGGTGTAGACTAGGGGTGTGATCCGCTCCGATTAGGAGCGTAGAAGCAGTAGCGGATTGGCCTGCTCCGCCTTACCCAGAGGCGGAGTAGGAGCGGACCGCGGACCCCTAGAAGCAAGGCGAAGAGAAGCGACCATTTTTCGGAGCTCCTAGTTCAGGCGGAGCACTCCGGTCGCCATCTTGAAAACATTTCGCCATAGGATTGCATTGCGGCAAATATTCGCGCATAACTAGGTTGTTTTTGAAGCTATCGTTCTGGAAATTCTTGTGCTCAGAGAGTCGTGGATGGGGGTCATTTTGAGACCACTCTCACCTCTCTGCGTTGTGTGGGTCGCGTGCTATATTTTTTTGAAAATCGTGTCAACCGCGCGGCTCAAACTGCGTTTTCGGCTTTTCGCCCATAGGATTGCATTGAGGGAAAGAATCGGGGATAACTGGGGGGGGGTTTAAGCTATCATTCTGAAAATTCTTGTGCACAGAGAGTCGTGGATGGGGGTCATTTTGAGACTACTCTCAACTTTCTGCGTTGTACGGGTCGCGCGCTAGAAGTTTTTAAAAAATCGGCGGGAAAAATACCTTTTTCAAAGGGCTGAGGGGCAGAGTCAGCTCCCGGTCATGATGATCCCAAAGTTAGAGGAGGGCATAGGCAAAACAGGTAACTTGGGATTCTGGGAAACTTCTCTTTCTTCATCTGAACGGGCTTTTCCCCGTGTTTTTTAACACAGTAGCCCCACCAAATGCACAAACACAACCTGAAATCATATACTAAGCCAAGAATAAGAGATAGAAACACAGCACTGCTCCCCACCCTAACTTTGGGGAACAACTGAAAAGATGTGGTGCAAGGGGATGAGCTCCCCTAGGGCATCTCATTGTGGACGTGCCCCCACTCTCTCCTGCACTGGAAGGCCATTAGAGCCTTCCAAAGAGAGTAAAACGGTGGAGCAATGCCTATCATGAGTTGAAGTGAATGTTCACTTTTTAGTGGTGGAGCGATGCCTGTTATGAGTTGAAGTGAGCGTTTACTTCTTAATCTCAGAGCTGTTGGTGGCTGTCTTGAGTTGAACTGGCAGCTGCTTCCCCCTCCCCCGGGCACGTCCCCCTATTGCTGGTAAAAGACAGATATAGCCTTTTTTTAAAAAATCTTCTTGCTGTTTATTCAGCAACACTGCTGCTTTTAATTCCACCCCTCCTTTGTTTATTTATTGATTTATTCCATTTTATATGCATTACTGGCTTATCCTTGGCTCACTTCCTTATGCCCCCAGAAATGCCAGCTGCATGCCTGCCTGCCTTCCCTCCCTCCTCCCCTGCCCACCTCGCAGGGATGTTGTGTGTGTGTGGCTTTGACTCAGGGGAGAAGTCCTTCCTGCGCTCACTTGGAGTTTTGGAAGTTCCAAATTTTGCAGGTTTAAGCCCCGCCAAAAAACAGGGGATGATGGGACTGCCTTGAGTCTCGGCGTGCGTATGTATCCCTGGATAAGCTTTCATGGTGGTGAGTTTGAGGTTTTTTTTTAACGTGCAAAATTGACGGAGCTATGGAAAGGGGTGTTGGATTTTCATAAATTCCCCAAAAATCAGGGGATGATGGGACTGCCTTGAGTCTCGGCGTGCGTATGTATCCCTGGATAAGCTTTCATGGTGGCGAGTTTGAGGTTTCTAACGTGCAAATTGACGGAGCTATGGAAAGGGGTGTGAATGGGGTGCCCGATTTTCAAAAATTCCCCAAAAATCAGGGGATGATGGGATTGCTTTGAAACTTGGCGTGCGTGTGTATACCCCCATGAGGTGTCATGGTGCCAAACGTGAGGTTTCTAACTTGAACAGAAAAAAAGTTGTATAATTTTTTAGCTTTCAATGCAAGCCTATGGGGGGGGGGGGAAACGGAGCTCCGGATCCGGAGCTCCGAGCTGGGCGGAGCGGGGGCGGGGCGGAGCGGCCCGATCCGGAAAATGGCGGATCTGCAAGTGAAGCGGAGCGGGGGGTCCGTGCACACCCCTAGTGTAGACTATTCTTTTTGCAATGCATACCTAAAGATCGTCGCATCTTACTATCTACTCATAGGCATTGCATTAATTTCAACATAGGAATGCTTTCAGTGCAGGAATTTGATCATGTCTGAAAAACCCCAAACTGGTTGCAGGACTGTAATCCATAGATGACAGACTGACAGTTCTTTAACTAGGGTGACCATATGACCAGATTTGCCCTTATTTGCCCAGGTTTTTGGTGACAAATCCGGGAGGGGGAGGGGAAATCCGGATTTTCCATAGAGCAGCTCTAATGGGACTTAACAAAAATGCTTATAACTCTGTCATTTTTTAAGATAAAGACATGAAACTTGGCACGATGGTAGCTCTTAGGAAGGGCTTTAGTCATACCAAATTTGAAACAGATCCGTTTATCCATTGATTTTTTAGGAATTTTTTAAAAATTGAGGTTTTAAAATTATTATTTTGAAAATCGTCATTTTTAAAGATAAAGAGATGAAACGTTGCACCATGATAGCTTTTAGGAAGAGCTTTAGCCATACCAAATTTGAAACAGATCTGTTCATCCATTGATTTTTAGGAATTTTTTAAAATTTGAGGATTTAATTTTTTAAAAAAAAATGTTTTTTTAAAGATAAAGAGATGAAACTTGGCACCATGATTGCTCTTAACAAGGACTTTAGCTATGCCAAGTTTGAAACAGATCTGTCCATCCATTGAGTTTTAGGATTTTTTTTAAAGTTTGAGGTTTTAAAATTATTTTTTTAAAATGACAATTTTAAAGATAAAGGGCAGAAAGTTGGCACCATGATAGCTCTTAAGGAGTGATTTAGCCATGCGAAGTTTGAATCAGATCTGTTCATCCATATTTTTTTTTAGGATTTTTTTAAAAGTTCAAAGTTTTAAAATTATTTTGTTTTAAAACTGCTGGAGCCATATCCTTCAAACTCAGGTTGTCAAACCTCCTCTTTGGGGTGTTGCACATTGAGCAGTTTCAGCCCTTGGCATTAAGGGGATCTCCAGTCTTTAGGTAAGAAGTCTTGGGCAAGCAGGGCACCTTTCCTGTTGCAGATTTGGTGGGCAATTGGGTACCTGTAGCTCAGCAGAGGCAAGGCATCCACAAATCAAAATGACATTGAATCTCTTACTTGTTCTTTATTTCAGTGATTTTAACATTAAGATGTTGTGTAGAACAGATTTGTCTTAAATGTGTGCTGTAAAATCGGACATGTGACCAAGGCTATGTTCGGGTGGGCACGCCCCCTTGGTGCTGGACACGCCCCCTTGGGGGCCGGCCATGTTGTCCTCCTTTTTGGTTTCCAAATTATGGTCACCCTATTTAAATCATTAAGCTTTCAGAAAGGTGGTGAATATTTCCTTCATTCTGTCTTGTCAGAACGCCTTGATAATAGTAGTAAGCTGTAAGGTTGTTAATGTTTAGCTTCTTTCGGTGCTGCCAGTTGTGCTGATAGTGTCTGCCTGTGCTTGATTTTTAACAAGTTATCTGTTGTTTAACCTGTAGATTGGTTGGCTGAACTGCATTTGTAATTAATGGGGCTTTTCAGGCAAAATGGTAAGCCATGGTTAGGCTGCTAACCCTTTTGCAGCAAATGGTTAGTGGACATGTTTAAACTGTGATTATGTGGCCAACATGGTTAGGAATGGTTCACACAACGTGCTAAGCCGTAATGTTTAGCTCAAAATGCTTAACCGCCATGGTTTAGGTTATCGTCTGAACAGGGTCAATGTGTTCATTTCCTTAATGAAGGCATTTTTTCATACCCCTCAATAAAGGGGACATTTTTCTCCCATTATTGACATCAGCCCTTAAGGCTGGGGTCTCCAGTGTGATGTCCATGGGCACCAAGCAGCCCAAGGACACCTCTCTTGGCATCCATCAGGTTCCCTGACCTTCCTAATTTTAATTTTATTTATTAAAACATTTTTTTAAAATTTAATTGCCCGTTCCTACTGCAAAGCAAAGTGCTACACTCCAGCACTATTTTTATTTGTGTTCAGAAAACTGGTTTTGTGTTTTGGAGCTCAGATTTCTGTTCTGCCTTAGGCTCTTGGGCAAGTTCCTTTTCAGTTAGTCTCACCAGTTTGACTACTGAGAAATAGCAGTTTTGTGACCAGCCATGCCTACAATGGCAGCCATTTTATGAATGAGCAAGCCCCCACCATGACAACCATTTTGTGAGGGTGCCCATGCCCAAAATTCCAGTGCCCACTAATCCAAAAATTACCCCTGCTTCAAGAGCTGCTGGAAAAACAGCAAAATGATGAGGTAGAGTGTGTGTGTGTGTGTGTGGAGAGAGACAAAGAGAGAGAGATTTTGAAAAGAATGCAAAATAGGTTTCCTCTGCATGTACAAAATTACCACTTAAGGGATGGGGCAGGCTAGAACCTCCCCCTTGATGTATTAGCTTTCTATGAGCAGATATTACTGTATTTTTTTAAAAATGTGACCCCGCCCACCTAATCTGCAGTCAGAAGAGATACCTTCTATAAAGGATTTTTATCATGTAATTTTGCTGAACCTAAAGCTTGGTTCTTAAGAGGCAATCTGGTCTTCAAGATCCACCCAGGAATGCTGAAACTTGGAAATTAGATACCTGTGTTTTTTAATGTTTCATAAGAGTGCATGCATGCGCGCGTGCACACACACACACACACACACACACACACTGACACCACTACAGAGATTGAAAACTGGTAAGGAGGAATTTTGCTGTTCCTGTTGCAGAATGTTTTGCTGCAGTAGTTGCAGTGGCCGAAGGCACCTTTCTTTGACACTGGTGCTTATGTTAGCTGTAGCGTTTTATCCTCATTAACTTGAACAACAGTGAGGGTCAATGTAAAATGAGAGATTATTTTGGTCCAAAGAGCCTAATGCAAATATGCTGGGCCAGGTCTTCTTTTTTCTATTTGAGTATGAACACCTGAGTACAAAATACACAAGTGGCACATCAAATATATACTGTACCTGCATGTGGTAGCATTATTACTGTTTTAGCCTGACTGCTGCATGCATATGTTGGTTTGTTTATTAAGGAGGAACAGGGATAATACATGCAGGCATGAACAAAAATAAAACATCTAGCAGGTACAGGGCCTCAGACAATATTCTTCCAGAAACAGAACGTGTAATGAGATTGCAAGGTCAGAATACTGAAGAGACGAATGTGTGTATTTGCAGAAATGTTTGTAACACATTTGTAACCCCAGAATTGTTTGTAACCTCAGAATTGTTTGTTACAAAAAATGTTTGTAACCCGAGAATTGTTGTTTTTAAATGGATACTGTTGTTTTTATACTGTTTTTTATGTTTTTGATGGTTTTTAAATTTTGTATACTTTTAATGTTTACTATTTTTAATTGTTGTAAACCACCCAGAGAGCTTCGGCTGTGGGGCGGTATATAAATGTAATAAAATAAATAAATAAACAAACAAACATTGGGGTGGGGCAGAGTCATAGCAAAAGTACAGCTGAAATGTTGATAAATTTTTAAAGCTGAACTGCAATTTGTGTGCGTTGCTGTTTAGTTTATGCTACAAATTGCCATAGAGTGAAAGGATTCCATGCCCAAAATCTATAGGGGGCAGTGTTGAACCATATTGTGAGCAAAATGATATTAGGTTGAATGTAAATGGCTAAACAGTAGATTTTATTATGAATATATAATTCAGACAGTCTGAAATATAAACAGATAGATAGATACAGATATGAAAAGTAAACAAAATAACTGAGGGAGAATGAACGGTCAGTGTTAATTCTTAGCCCACAGCCTTTAAGCTCCTGCATGTTATAGTGTCTTAGTCAGTGGGGGTGGGAGGGGAGGGGAGACAGGGAAAAGAAGAAAGGTGGCAGATTTGTACCTCTGTAGAACAGTATCCAGCGTGTCTATATGCCTCCTGCAGTGCTCAGTTAGTCCCATCAAAACTCATTCATAACTGAATTTCCCTGTAAGGTCTTCAGGAGGAAAGAAAGTCTGAAGTCTGCAGGGTTACACTGCAATAAAAACTGCTCCAGGAAAAGGCTGTCAGATATAGATATATAATTATGAGAGCCATTGGGGTGCTGTGGTTAAATTTTTTATTTATTTAAAGCATTTGTATCCCTCCCTATATAACTAGGATCTCAGGGCGGCGTACAGATAAAAGCATACAGTATAAAACAATAAATATACACAGCTAAAAACAAATTAGCAGCCTTCCCCAGCCTGCCCTCCAGATGTGTTGGACTGCAACTCCCATCATTCCCAGTCAACATGCTGGGGAAGTCTGGGGTAGGCTGCCAGACTAAGGCCAGGTCCAAATCCCCTTAGCCATGAACCTCACTGGGTGACCTTGGACCAGTTACTATCTCTCAGCCTAACCTACCTCACAGGGTTACTGTGAGAATAAAATGGTAGTGTGCAAGACTAAAACAGAAAAAAAACAGTATTTAAGATTAATAATAGACATACAAGTACATTATTTGATGTGCTTTAATTGTTGTTACTAATATTAAAACCTGCTGTGGTTAATAATTATAGTAAAACCGGATTTACAACTACCTCTCATTTAAGGAAGAGAAGTGGAGGATGTGAGTTGAAGGAATGAATTAACAAACAAACGCACACCTTATTGCATACGGTACAGATCCTGAAATGGAAGGCTCTGGCCAGCATCTTCTTATATGACAGATTGCAATCCAGCACAGACTAATTGTGATCAGTTGTTGTTGCCATCTGCTGGCTGTTGTGTGACCTATAGGATATGACATGGTGATCTCAGTATAAGGACTGTAATGGAGCATCTGTGTTACAAAGGTCTACCAGCAGTGCTAATATCATTGTTGGCAAGCTGAGCCCAGGCAGCGTTCCCCAACCTGGTGCCCTCCACATGCTTTGGACTGCAGCTGCCAGCATTCCTGACCATTGGCCATACTGGCCAGGGCTGATGGGAATTGAAGTCTGAAACATCTGGAGGGCACCAGGTGAGGGAAGGTGGAACTAAAGGATGAAGGATGAATGGGTGGAGATTATCTGCTGCTGGAAAACAACAAAAAAGCAGCCACCACTGTCTTGCCAGCATTCAGCTGGAAGGACAGTTGTAGGTTTGGTGAGGATAGTATGGTAACAAAGGCAACATATATTTCATAAATTGTGCCTCTTGAGCTGTTAATTGTGAGGATTGGGTTTTCCACTGAGAACCCTTTTCCAATTCCTTGATGTGGAGTTTTTGAACCTTACTGCTGGATTTTGGTGTTTCATTTTAACTTTTGGTGGTTATATCAGAGCTCTACATGGGAAATAAAAAGTCTCATTAAGGAAACTGAGCTTTTAAGAGAGTGTTTTGCCATGGAATTAATACTGGGCTTATATTTTCATGTGGTATAAGTTGATATAGATTGGTTCTGTGTTAATTCACAGCAGCTAGAAAGATGCCCATGTGAGTTAAAAGAAACACAATCCAAAGGAAAAGCACTTTAAAAAATAGAATTGCTCAAAACCTTTTCAAAGTAGAACTGTGAAACCCACATACCTTTGCCTATTCTGGAAATACCACCAGATAAATGTTTACGACAGCAAATTTTATGTTGTGCAGAGCATCTGGGTGAGAATGTTCATGTTGAATAGAAATGATTTCAGCATTATAATCTTACTATATAATAAGCAGGCAAGAAGAAGAAAATGATCTGTTCCTGAGGTGGGGAGAGGAAAGCTAAGCCTGTTAAACATGGGCATATAGCAGAACCGAGCCCTAAGAAGGATCTTTAAACTTATCAGGATTAGCATGTAACACTTGCAAGTGACAGGTGTTTCCTTTATGTCTTGTCCAAAAGTCTGGGAAGTAGTTTGTCATTAAGTGCTACATTCAGTGTGTATCTCAATTTCAATATAACTGGAGGGCCCATGGCTTTGTTAGGTCCTTGTTTTTACATCTGACCTCAGCCAGCTGGAGTCTATTGTCTTAAGCGTAATGTAACAGCTGACATAACATAACGGATATCAAGCTGAAAAGCCAAGGCAGCGTAGTGAACTGATGAAAATGAGAGGAGAAAGGAATTGAGGGGTTGGGGGCGGGTATTACAGCATCCTAACTCAAAAGTGGAGGGCTGATTTTTGTTTTCCCTGGGGGAATTAGCCAGGAAATAATGAGATGAGCCTGCTGATGCTCTGTTTGCCATTGATTACATGTGATAGACTACCGGAGGCAGGTTTGGGTTTGCCAGCTGTCACTAGCTGGTAGCTATTGAATTGCCTTAAGTGGCCCTTGGTGCGGAAAGAAAGGCTGAAATTGCAGGTGTGGCATAATTGCATATCTGCAGTGAAGACTGATGGGTAGATTTAAAAAGACTGTGATACAAGGTTATTTAAATACTTTTGATTTCTAATATGAGAAAATGCAGCTACTGAGTTGTTTTTATTATTAAGTTGATGGATTTCTCAGTATCTTCTTATGAAGAACAGAAATAACTTTTAAAAAGGGTACTAAGAGGAACAATATCCTGACCACTTGAATTTCAAAAATAAAAAAGGTCAGAACAAGAACTACATCCATTGCTGAAAAAATGGAAACATGTATACACAGAAAAATACACTAGAATATATACAAATTCATAACACCACACATCAGAGTAATATGCAATGACCAAACATTACATTAAAACAACTTTAACATTCCAGAGTTACAGCCTATAAATGATGAAGGGTAGAGAAGGTTTCTTCTTGACCAGCATGCAGTCTAATACAGATTGCCCAGAAATGAAGGCCAAGTCTTCCTCTATTCTGAAGAAGGCTGCCTAACTGTAGTATGTGCTACTGAAGAAGTAATATAGAAGTTTGACCAAAAAATCCAATGCAGTTTGTAGGGAACAATTAGATGTTAGAACAGAAATAAAAGAATTCCACCCCATGTTTCCCTTTAAATTTAGGGTTGAGGAGCACCTGCAGGGAAGAATCATCAGGGTTTTTTTAGGGTTTTTTTTAATCTGTCCCACTAATTCTTCCCTGCAAATGCCCTCTCATGCTGTTTTAAATGATTCCCCACCCCCTGCTGAGTTCCAAAACAGAAGGGGAGGGAGGTTTGATTGATGGCTACAATGCCTTCTTGGTAGTGGCCCCTCTGATTGTGGAATGCTCTCCTCAATGAGGTCTGCCTGGTGGCAACATTGACATTTTTTCAGACTTTCCTCTACTCCCAGGCATTTACCAGCATATGATGGGGTTTTAATGTTAGTTTTTTTTATTGGTTCTTGTAGTTTTAGTATTAATTTTAACTATTTCAAACTGTTCTACATTTTTGTATATTAAAGGTTTTATATTACATGTTATCATTTTTGGACCACTCAGAGAGCTTTGACTATTGGCTAATATGGAAATGTAATGAATGAATGATTGAATGAATGAATGGAGCAGTGAGGGAGGAGGAGAGTGAAGTATCTCTCTCTTCTACCTTCTGAACATCTCCTGAAAGTGTCCCAACCATGCATTCATATTATCTCAGAAATTGTGGGTTTGGGAACATGAATTTGCCAAGATAATATGAAGCTCCTCCCTTAGTTTTCTAAAATCAGTTCTTTTAAAAAGCTCTTGTAACAATGTGAAGGAACTGCTGGATTCAGCCTGAGTGGATTGTATTTCCTGGGAGGAACCAGGATGTAGTTAAGAGCAACACCCATTGCTTCTGGTTTGAGGAGAGAGAGGCCACAGTCTCAGAGACCACTGTACAAGAGGTCTTTGTTTAAATAAAACTTAGGTGTGTTTGGAAGGCAGAATCTCTTTGAGTCTGTGGGGTGTAGTTCACCAACTTTGAAACAGCTAAAACAAGATCCAGTCAGAGATAAGAACTTTCAAATTCCATTTTGTTTTCAAAGGGAGGGATTTTTAAATGCTTCCTTAACTTTGTCATTGAAATCAATGGAATTTCAAGGGCCTTATCCAATAAAATTAACTTTTATTATTAATGCTTATGGAATTGTTTTGGAATAAAATATAAAAAAGAGAATTATATCTACTTTAATAAATATTATGCTATATTTTCTTTGACTGCAAAATGGATGCACTTAATTTGAAAATGGAGCAAGATGACATAGGAAAGGTATGGTACAGTGCATACTTAAAGCAACCACTGAAGAGTAGCCCAGGATTACTGACAATTCTACAGTAACCATTTCACCTACTTTCTTTACCTTGGGGTAGGATGTGTGATTTGGAACTCAACTGGTTCAACATCCTATTCTCTTACATGATGCACTCGCAGATACAGCAGGCACTGCTGTTCTCGGGGAGTTTTGTTTTCAGTTTTTAAATCTAGGTCCTCATATTCTGCAGAATAGGGCAGCTACAGCCCAGAACTGCAAGTAGAGGGAAAGCATAGGAAATGGTAGAGCACATGGTTTGCATGCAGAAGGTCCAAGGTTTCATCCCTGACATCTCCAGACAGAAAGATGAGGTAGCAGGGGATGGGAAAGGCCTCTACCTGAGACCTTGGAGAGTCACTGTCAATCAAAGTAGTAAATATTAAGTAAGAAGGGCAATACGTATATCTGGTACAAGATAGCTTCCTATGTTCCTTTCTCATCAGCTGCATCTGCCCTCCAGGACACCAGTCCAATTTATGGTCCTGTCTGATGATGTGGTTTACTGTGCACCTGAAATGAATTTTCAGGGATGTGGCAAAATGTTCTTTACCTTGTGGATTAATGCTGTGGACAGCCAGCTTGTCCATTAGACTACATGTGCCCTTGCAGTGCCAACCATGTGGTGAACAGTCACCTGTGACTACCTTTGTGTTGCAATCTCCATTTTACATCTGACTAGGAGGATGGTAGTGATAAGTACAGCCGAATTTCAAAGATTAAAACGAGCTTAATAAATACTTTGCAAGAGAGCGCATACGCTACTTGCAAATATAGCTGAGTTGAATGAGCCTTGTTCATATTAGAAACACCGGCTCCGTTTCCCACTGGATTAAACATAGGAGGAAAACATTGTACTGCAATAGTTTGGAAACCTTTCTCATAATGCTAGAATCCAGTGTGGTCATCCTATGAAGCTGAGTGATGGGAATTCACGACAAATAACAGGAAGTACTTCTTTACCCAGTGCTTAGTTACACTATGGAATTCGCTACTACAAGACATATTGTTGGCCACCAATTTGGATAGCTTTAAAAGGGGGAGGAGAAAGCTATCCACTTCCATCGGATCATGGAGAACAACACCTGTGCAGCACAAAAGGGCTTGCATATGGAAGAAGACTGAAAAATACTGTTCCGTGGTAGATCACATGTGCAATATTCCAGTTTCAGCACCTGGCATCTCTAGGCAAGGCTAGGAAGGACTCTAATCTAAAACCACAGAGACTGTAGAGATGAAAGAATCTTTCAGGTTCGCTAAGTTTCTCATTTTTCCTACATTTTGGTTTGTCCCATCCTGTTTCTGCATCAATATAAGAATATAGGAATTTGATATTTTTTAAAGTCCATGTGAAATTTAATATGCATATTTCTGTAAATGTGTGCATTTTACACACTTTTCCAAATATACGCATTTTGTATGTCCTTTTTCTAAATATATTCCATTTTTTCTAGCAATGTTTTCTAATGTAATGTGGTTTTGTGTGCACTTTTCCCTAGTGTGTTTGTTGTTGTTGTTATTGGCCAACTACATCACAAAATTAAGGAAAGTGTGAAAATTGCTCTATCAGTACATTATGGTTTATGTATAGTCTAAGAAGTATAAATTTGGTAAGTTCACATTAAAATGTGAATCCAACAAATTTTTCACCAATCCTTACTGGAGAGCCACTTCTAGTCAGTGAAGACTTAGACAGATCAATGGTCTAACTCAGTATAAGGCAGCTTCTTGCATTCTTCACATGGACTATGGATCTTTCAACTTCACAATACATGTAGTACTAAGCATTCTTAGAATGTACATTTAAATTTTTCATTTTGAAACTAGGCATGTGTTAATTTAACATCACTCTTCACCATACTACTGTAAACCATAAATACATTTGGGGAAATAATCTGGGAAATAATGTATTTCTTTTTGTGTTAGTCTTTTTTTTTAATGCTTCTGCTGTTTAGGGCCTTGAAAGAACAATAGCATATGAATGATTGGACTAGAAATCATAAAGAAGGAAAGATTTCAATTTGGAAACCTTTTCCATGCCGTCTACAATTCTGCTGATAACCAAATAACATTCTTGTTGTAAAAACAAAAAACAAAAGCTATTTCAATTGATAAAATATTACTAATATAATTTTATGTCACATGTGCTTTTGTGTTCATGTAAACCATTATAGATAAAAAGTTCAAACTATTGTTGGTTATTTATTTATTTTAGATTTATGTATGTTTGTTTATTTTAGCTTGTTGAGGCTTTAAGTCATTGCAGAAAAGTTAGATATTCAGCTTTACACAATATAATCTACCTGTCACTTACTATCAGCTATTTAATAGTGATGCCACCATGTTCAGGTTGTAGCATCTGGGTCCCAGGCTTGGGGTTTGATGTAGTAAGTAGGTAGAGACTCTCTTTTCTTCAGGGCTTTCTTTCTGTTTTCTTCCCAGCCATTTCCCATCTGTGTGATGACTATCCTTCTATCCTGGGGTTTTTGGCACCAATGCAGCTGGTGTTGCCAGCAGGCTTTTTCCTCCGGAGAAAATGTATCTGACTGTATGTCCATAGTCTGTAATAAACCTCTGGATGTGTTGCCTCCTCCCAAATACTAAAATAAGAGTGGGGGAGGGCTGGGAAGAAGCACTCCATAAATCACAACGCTAGTGGGATAATGGGAAATGAACTTTTAGATCTCAGCATTTTTGTTTCTCACACAAGCTTTCCTTTTTCTACCTCAATTTTTTTTTAACAGAATAAAAGCACAAATTTTCTGTTTGACAGCTGTGTGTCTCAGGGCCAAAGCACAAATTACTTTAAAGGCTAAGCTAGAACTTACATCCTTCCCCTTTTAATATATAGCTATTTTTATATTGCTAAATAGTGTTCCCTATGTTTTAATGGATTCAGATTGGGACCACAGCAGGCAGGGTAGCGGGGAAGGATAAAAGAGTAAAACAATAAAACAGCAACAAGCAAATGAACATTTGACATCTGCTTTGGATCCCACTGAAGAGATGTCCAAATCACAATTCTGTTTTAAAATTGATCATAAGAATGCAATAGGAGCTGCTTGGTGTTTTGTGAAATGTTATCTTTTCTTTTGCTATTTTAATATTATCAGAAGTTGTGAATCTATGCCTTTTGAACTTAAACTTTATCCTTGAGAAGAGAAAGACAATCATGAGCTGTAAAACAATTTTTGGAAACAGGAAAAGTAGCTGCGCAGAAATTGGCTGTCTGCGGTGTAATTCTGGGGCAAGTGACATTTTCAGAGAGGAACGACCATCATGTCATTTCTAGTCCTTATTTGTCTGCAGCAGGACAACTGGCTCAAGATGAGCCATGTACACTGCAGTCCTCTTAGGCGTGTTCACCTTCAGCTCTAGAAATAGGTTTGGTTCAAGGCTAAACTGTTGTGCAGTTGTTACTACAAGGGGAGTAAAATGTTGTTTTCTGAAAAAAATATAGCAGCATAGAATCATGGCACCAGATTCAATGTTAAAGATAAACTAAGCCAGTATCTGCACAAGAACCATATTTGA
This sequence comes from Elgaria multicarinata webbii, assembly GCF_023053635.1. Classification (NCBI taxonomy): domain Eukaryota; kingdom Metazoa; phylum Chordata; class Lepidosauria; order Squamata; family Anguidae; genus Elgaria; species Elgaria multicarinata. The sequence goes on from NC_086172.1 coordinate 90,843,703, forward strand.
AAGGACACATACCTAAAACATTACACCTTACAAGCTTCCATGCATGGACCCAGACAAAACCGGATACAACGTTAGATTGTATCTGGTTTTGTCTGGGTCCATGCATAGCAGCTTGTAAGGTGTAATGTTTTAGGTATGTGTGCGTTTCTTTTTTGGAAACATAAAGACACATTCAACAATATATGATTAGATTAATAGTTCTTTCAGCCCAGAAGCCTGTCTCTGTTCTGGATGCTTTAATGGGTCCTGTTAATTCCACTGTGGGGATACATGGCACTAACAGGGACACATGAGTGTAGCTTTTCTTTTTTGTATTTATGTTCCCGTTTATATATTAAGACATATTTAAAACTTCAAAAGCGAGACAAAAACACATGAATGTCTGTCACTAGATGCTTCGAAAATTCCCCAAGTAATTGGTTGCCTTCATCCTGGAGCTTCTTCTCTCTTTTCTTTCCATAAAATAGATTTTGCCTCATTGTTGTTTATGTACTGGTGGGTACCCTGTCTAGGTGATGTGTACGTTTGGCTCTCTCTTTATCCATGCAGAGGATTGGTTTGGCAATGGTTTCATTGTCTTCTTGGTGGGGCTGAACTGTGTGTGTGTGTGTGTGTGTGTGTGTGTGTGTCCTTTTTGGGGAGGTGATTGATGCACACAGGAAAGTAGGATCAAAAGAAGAGCTGGGGAGAGGGGAGCTGCGGTTCACAAGAATGCTGAAACATGAAAACATATTGAATGTAACTGGTGGTCTAGACCTTGTTTATAAAAATAAATCTTATGAAAGATGCACTTATTTCTATTAGCCTGCGATGTATATGTCTAGACCGATGAGCATATATTTTCTCTCTCTTTCAATACAAACCACTTGAAAAGCAGCCGTTGCTTCAAGGTAACAGAGTTTTAAAATTGTGTGTGCAAAAATAAACATTTCGTTTTTAAGTTGATGAAAGAATCTATTATATTTGCAAGTGTCTTTGATTTAAGAGACTGCTTTCGGGGAAGGGCAGTTTGTGATTTTATGGAAACAGAATTTGTTTTTCTGAAATCAGTCCTATAATCTAGCATTGCAGTTAACATTTACTATTCAGTTGAATTGGGGAATAATTTCTTGGTGGGTGTGATTGTTCCTGACTACAAATAATTGAGCAATACGAATAAGTGGCAATAGTTTCCTGTCCCACTACAGGTGTTAATTTACTTAGCAATGCTACGATGATTGTGTTTTACTGCTCTTGTGATTGGTCACTAAGCTTAATTTTGCAAACATTTACATATTAAGCCACACTCTGTACTTTTTGCATTTTATTGCCATTGAACGCCACTGTTCAGTATACTTCCCTTTAATGTCCCATTTTCCAAACAGATTCTCAAGACTGCTTTCATACAAGTCATAAAATCCATATTCATAGGAACATAATAAAACTCTAAGTCTAAGGGCCATTATTCCATTCTTATTCTCCTTGATCTAACTGTGGCCTTTGACATGGTTGATCACGATCTTCTCTTAGATTCCCTCCATGACCTTGGACTCTGTGGCTCTGTCTATAACTGGTTCGCCTCCTATCTAGAGGGTCGCTCTTTCAGCGTGTCGGCTAACGGCAGCTCGTCCTCCTCTTTTCCCCTTTCAGTAGGGGTTCCGCAAGGCTCGGTGCTTGGCCCGTTGCTGTTTTCTTTATACATGCTGCCCTTGGGCAAGCTTATTCAATCTCATGGCCTCCAATATCACCTGTATGCCGATGATACACAATTATATTTCTCATCTCCGGAACTTTCTCCTGATGTACACGATCATATCTCGGCATGTCTTTCAGATATCTCAGCCTGGCTGCTTCATCGTCGTTTGAAACTTAATATGGCAAAACCTGAACTGCTTGTTTTTCCTCCTAAACCTTCTCCTCACCTCTCATTCTCTCTTACTGTCAACGATGTCACGCTTACTCCGGTCAAGGAAGCTCATAGTCTTGGCTTTATATTTGATTCCTCGCTCTCCTTTATTCCTCATATCGAGGCAGTAGCTAAATCCTGTCGTTTCTTCCTGTATAATATTGCCAGGATTCGACCATTTTTGTCTGTCTCTTCTGCCAAGACTCTCGTTCACGCACTGGTTATTTCTCGGTTGGACTACTGCAACCTTCTTCTCTCTGGCCTTCCCTCGTCTCACATCAGTCCGCTGGTCTCTGTCCACCACTCTGCCGCTAAGATCATCTTCTTGGCCAGCCGCTCTGACCATGTCACTCCACTTCTGAAATCTCTTCATTGGCTTCCAATTCACTCCAGAATCCAATATAAACTTCTCCTGCTGACCTTCAAAGCTTTTCACGGTCTAGTTCCTGCCTATCTCTCCTCTCTCATCTCACACTATTGCCCCGCTCGTGCTCTCCGCTCCTCTGATGCCATGCTTCTCGCCTGCCCAAGGACCTCCACTTCCCTTACTCGGCTTGGTCCTTTTTCTTCTGCTGCCCCTTACGCCTGGAACGCTCTTCCAGAACACTTGAGAACTACAAACTCAATCACAGCTTTTAAAACTCAGCTAAAAACTTTTCTTTTCCCTATAGCTTTTAAATATTGAGTTTGTTCTGACTCTATACTGTTAGCCTCACCCTACCCGGTGCCTGTTTACACTTCCCTGTGCCTGTTTGCATTCTCTTTCCCTCCTTATTATTTACTACAACTTTATTAGATTGTAAGCCTATGCGGCAGGGTCTTGCTATTTACTGTGTAATCTGTACAGCACCATGTACATTGATGGTGCTATATAAATAAATAAATAAATAATAATAATAATAATAATAATAATAATAATAATAATAAAACATTCAATCAGAACACAGTCAAATTAAATAGAGAGATGTGTGGTGTATGATCTCACGCCAATTACAGCTTGGCTCATTTTGCCATGCTAAATTGACTTCATGAGGAAATCCAGATTTAAAAATTGGAAAGAATTTTTTTTTGGTGGTAGACTGGACCAAAAAGATGACTTTAACCCTGGATCAATTATTGGGTGCTGATGGTGAGTTTTTGCCATTTTTAGGTTTGCGAGATAAATTTGATTTGCCTGCTACAGCAGAATGGTAGTATTTGCAACTGCAACATTTGTTAGAATTTAGATTCAGTTCCACAGCTTCTATTGCCTCGGAGGCCCCTTTGCTACTAGAAAAACGTATTGAAGCTGATCAGATATATTAGCCCATGATTCATGTTTATAACAGTGCTGTTCTGAAAACACCCCCTCCCCAATTTTTGTGAAACCATCCTTTAAGTCATTTTACAAACAATCCCAACCAAACCTCCAGCTGTAATCACTATCGGCATATACACTTCCTCATAGGGACTTTCCAGAAGTTGGCAGGTCTTTGGGAAACTGCCTAAATTATGCCTGAAAGATGAATGTCTCCTGTTTAAGCAACTGTTAATTTTTTATTTTGAAAACAGACCATGCCATTCCTCCAAGAGCAATGGGGTGAGAGGGGGCAGAATAATCCATTCTACCCTGTCTTCTCCCTCATGGAAGTCAACTTCAGACAGGGTGGGGGGAGGAGAAGGAGAAGTTCCAAGTAAATGTTGTGAAGATTGGCGATGGGGAGGTTAAGAGGCTATTGCCCTTAGCAGACTTACAGTGCACTCCTGTGAAAGCCTACTCAGAAGCAAGCCTGGGAATAACCAACTATTTGTTTGCTCTCTCTTTAAGCGGTAAAAAGTTCAGGACAGCTCCTATACGGTTTCCCATAGAGAACAGAACATTAGAGACTTTGTGATGCCTTTGTGAAAATGGGTTTCTTTATGCACTACTTATTTTAAATCCTAACTTTCTGCTCCTCCTCCTCCTCCCACAAAGCATTCGTGGTGGTGAACCACAACAAAACTAATTAGTAGGATCTCAAAGGATGAAATCAGGGAAGGGCAGGTTGATATGGGAGTTGGCAGTCATTCAGTTGTTATTGTTGTTGTTGTTGTTGTTGTTATTATTATATTGCATTTATATACCATGGCCAAAGCTCTCTGATATACTAGTCCCTAACTCTTTCGGGCTTAAAACCATAACATTGAATTGCACTGAGAAACAAACTAGATTACACTGGTGATTCCCATCAATGTAATTTAATCTGGATGTTATGAGAACATAGATTACTGTGGCAAGACTTACCGATAGGGAAGAAATATTTTGGAAACAGCAACTGGCACCGCCTTTTGCTATTCTCAATTCAGGTCCCAGAGCCCAGCAAGCTCAGAATACCCAGAGATCACCCCTACAGATTTTGCTTGCAAAGGAGCCACCTCTCTACTACTTGCCTGGACTTACACTTGCAACAGCTTAACACACACAGGCCACAGCTAGACCTAAGGTTTCTTCCTGGGATCATCCAGGGTTTGCCCCTGCCTGAGCACTGGATCCCCTGTCTGTCACCTAGATGAACAGGTTTGGTCCCTGGACAATCCAGGGATAAACCTTAGGTCTAGCTATGGCCACTCACTCTTTTCAGTGATGTGTGGGGGAGCTTGAGAAATTATGAAAGTTTTTTCTGGGGGAAGGAAGAAAGTAGTGTGTTTAGTTGTTGTAGCAGTTGTCACTGATGCTCACTGGTTTGCTGAGTTGCAGTGGTCTCAGTCCAGCAGCTTAATTTCAGACTAACTGAAGTTTCTGGATGGTCTTCAAAGGCAGTCCAATTTAGAGCATATTGCAGTAGTCTATACTGAAGATCACCAAGGAATGTATTGCACGGACCAACATGTCTTTCTCTAGGGCTATCATAGTTAATGATGTTGCTTTCTGTGAATCTAAAGCTAGAATTGGGTTCAACAATCTACTCCCTCACCTGGCTCCACTGACAAGGAAAAATGGAGCTGAATGTCATCAGCATAGTAATGATATATGCCACTCCAAATTTCTGGACATCTTCCAGAAGTTTCACACTGATGATAAAAAAGATGAGGTACAAAATAGAACCTTGAATTAACCCAATATGATGAAACCCAAGAGGTATATACAGTAAGCTAGCAATGCAGCGTAGTGTACTCCATGAGGACCATTCATTTGATTACACTTGAATGAATGAGATAACAATCAGTTGTGTTCAAAGCTAGAAAATAATGTTTGCTGGTGTTGTGCATGTTACATTGCATCAAGACAGAGCAACATGGTTTGCCAAACTTTATTAACTAGAAGACGTAATCCAGCCTCTACCTTTACAATCTATTCTCTAAGTTCCCTGTAGAGCTGACATTATAACCCTCCTCCTCCTCCATCATCTTTGGTTTGTTGTTTTGGCTTCAAAGACATTCTAAAGCCTTTGTTGAATTGATCATTAACTCTTCAAAGTTATAATTAGACATTTGAACTTGAGTCCATTTAAACAGAAGAATGCAAGAATGAAAATTGTGTCCACAATTGTTCCTCCTCCCCACCCCAATAGTAGCAAGACTCATCATAGTAGCACGAGATGAATTAATAGACTGAAACGAGGTATCCAAAGTTTTGAAGGAAGCTGCTGCCCCTGCTCTTGACAGTACAGAGTGAGAATAATTTGAAGAGTCTGAATTCAGCATTACATTGAGTTTTCAGGGCACAATCTAGCCAAACGCTAAGCACCTTTTAAATCCAATTGATTTCAATGGGGGAGTATTAAGCATGTGTTTACCTCTCCTGTCCAAAGCAATGAGACTTACATTCACTTAATTTAAGCTTTTTAACTGTCTAGTAGCATCTGCTACAAAAATACAGTGTATGTTACATCTTCCAGTCTGCACATATCAACTGATATAGGGCAGTAGAAACACACACGCACACACTTTAAGAAAGCTGTAAAGAACACAATCTTGTCGAAGCTAGGGGTCTGGCGGCTGGAAATTGTGCTTGACAATTTTGTCAGAGAAACTAGGAGAAGTTCAGCTTTGGGTCTCCCAATTTTGCCTCACTTTCTTCTGCCGGAGTATTTGACTAGACAACAGCTGGTAGCTACTCTAGCACGGCTGCACAGTGGATGGGAAAACCTGTCTCTATGGTAACAGCAAAGGCATTGCATGTGCCTCACCCTGCTCAATCTGGGGAATAGCTACTAAAGACATCTGGTCAGTGTAGATAAATCTCAAGGGAAATTAGCTCATTTCATCTGATAGTAACTACAGAAACATTTGACTCTGTTTAATAGTGTGATAATGAACACGGGATATAGAAGACCAACTCAACAGTTCTGAAAGTCAAAGCTAATCTAAGTTTAAGGAGAGTATTGCTTCTGGTTGGGATTTTAGGTAAATGTCTCCATGAAAGAAACTTAGTTGCAATTATTGTTTCACCATTAAAACATATTTTGAGATGGATACTTGCTTATAAAGAGTTTTTAAAACTATTGTTGGACATTTTACAAACTATATGAATATGCTGCATACAAATTTTGTGTCATTGTGGAAAATTTGAATGTACTTTAAAAAAAATATCCCAACACAGAACTGTTGACAACGGTTATCTGCTGTAGCTTTTGACAACTGTTATCTGCAGTAGCTGATCACATTCTACCAAAAACGTCACCCATCCAATAACAGGATATAAATGCTTTATATCAGTATTTCCCGAAGTGTGAAGTGAGTCTCTAAGGATGCATGCACAGTTGTTAAGGGTGATACACATTCTTCTAGTTTTTGCTTTTGGGTGTGCATTTGTGTTTGTTTGTTTTTAAAAAGTTTTACTTTGCCTGCCACTGACCCCCAAAATTCAAGGTGGCCCCTGATATAGAACTTAATAAAATCAAATAGACTATTAATAGTTGGGGCAGAAGGTGCTGTGCTAAACAATTTGAATCTCTTCAGTGGGTATGAAGTATAAGGGAAAGGGAGGAGAAAGGCGGTTTGGTTTTCCTGGCTCCAATGCCTGTGTTTATATGAATATAAACCAGAGGCTTTAGAGTTTTACAGACTGTAGCATGGGGCTCTGGAATAATAAAACATAATAACCTGGAAGAACAACCTGGAAGAATATACAGCAGCATTTGCTTTTCCCCGCCCCTCCTTATTTTTCATTTTTGCAGTTGTGAGTCTCTAAAGAGCTAGGGCTATTGGATCAGAGAGCTTGCTTGCTAAAGCGAAATAATATACCTGTGTCAAGCTTCCACTGTTTCTCTGCTCCTTGAATGTTTTTTTTTATATGTTCTGTTCTAATAGCAGGAAGTTTGGCAGGAACTCATACTGTATTTGTTACCTTAAGATATAAAAATAGGCAGCGTGTGAGTTGGAGGTAAAAGGAACCTTAGATATATTTAATGGTTCTAAAATTAGTTTGGTACCAAAACTACTGCAGCCAACATTTCTGTGGAAAACATCAGTCCAAAATGCATAAACTGAGCTGAATATACAAATATCTCAGGTTTTGCTATTTGAAGTGTGTGTGTGTGTGTATTTGTGTGCATGTGCACGCGCGCGCACCCCCCTCCCAACGCAAATCCACAGAGTATTCATAATGGAAAAAAAATAAGATGAATTTCGCTGGGCATCCTTTTAGCTTTATTCCTAGATTTCAGTCTAGAAAATCAAAGTCATATATAGAATCATGTGCTATTAATCTATTCTTATCTTATATCCAGCTCTTACTGTTTTCTGATTCCAGAAATACTAACTTTTTAAATTGTTCTAAATTTCACCAGTTTGAAACAAATTTTGCAACATGCTAAATGCTGATTAGTTTGCTACTAATTTATCTGTATACTTAACAAGGATGTAAACTTTGCAGTGTGTTTACTAAGAATTGTAACTTTCTAAGCACCAGAAGCCAAGTTGTAGATAGGGATGTAATGTTGCCAGCAGTCGGAATGTGACCTTTTGAGACAAGCGAAGTGGTGTCATTATAATGGAATGTGATGATGTAACATTGTGACCCCTGCTAGGCCAGAGGTTAAAAGTACATTGTGATGTGGTATGTGTGATTGTACTTCAGAAATGAGTACAAGATTTGTTTACTTTATGTTGATGCACTTTCTGTACCATCACATACTTTATTTCATTAATTACATTTATATTCACTGAATCCCTTGGTTTGAGATATCATCATGGCAAATCATAAAATGAAAGTGGAAGTGGGGAGTGTGCCAGAGTCAGTGTGGTTGCTCACTCTTGGCAAATCTGGAGTGAGCGACTGCACTGCCTCTGGCTTGCTCCTCACTTCCACTTTTATTTTACAACCTAATATTGCCTCGATTGTAGGTTGCTTTCATGCCATCTGAACCCAGGCACTCTGAGTTTTTTATGGGTTAAACAATTCAGAGTTAATCTACAATTTGTTCTTCAATTAACTCTGGGTTGCTTATACATAGGGTGCTTGTGTTCGTGAGTGAGTGAGATAGAGAAAATGGATGGAGGATGTGTGTGTGAGAGTGAGAGAGCGAAAGCAAGCATGCCCACACACGGCTTGGGACCACAATACCTGATGGAACGCCTCTCTCAACATGAACCTACCCATACACTACACTCAACATCTAAGGTCCTCCTCCGGGTGCCTACAAAGGAGAGGGCCTTTTCAGTGGTGGCCCCTCAATTATGGAATGATCTCCCTGACGAGGCTTGCCTGGTGCCAACATTGCTATCTTTTCAGCACCAGGTCAAGAATTTCTCTTCTCCCAGGCATTTAACAGCATTTGCTGAGTTTTTTAACTGAACCCAGAATAGTTGTTTTAAACAGATATTGTCTATTTTTGTTTGCACTTTATGGTTTTTATGGTTTTAAATTTTGTATATTTGTTTTTTAATGTTCACTGTTTTTAACTTTGGTAAACCACCCAGAGAGCTTCGGCTATTGGGCAGTATGTTAATAATAATAATAATAATAATAATAATAATAATAATAATAATGATGAACCTAAAGAGAGGGTGTGTTTGGATGACACATTAGCCAACCCTTGCCTCAGAGACCACTCTACGGATGGCTATTTGCATGGTGCCCCACCAAGGGACGGCATGATCAATGGCTCCCAAAGCGCCTCCTGGGATGGGATTATTTTCCATGCCTATAGAAGCCTGCTGGACAAGAGTGGCAGAGGTTTCTGCTGCTCTTGCCTCACGACTCTGTAAGCATGTGAAATAATCAATGGAGCCCACCACATGGCCCAATAATCAACAGTGGTGCAGATAATCAACTCTGTTGATCATTTGCATTGGTTTTTTCATGGAAATAACCAACCTTGGCGTGTGTGTTTTCCCAACAGATAACACAATAATCAACGGGGGACTATTTAAGCAACTGTTACTTATGTAGTTCACCGTTGACTAATGTGTCATCTGAAATGAGTCAGAGTGTATGATGTGATGCAGAGTGTGAGTGAAAAAGAGATAATGGGAAACGATTTGGCTGACAGAGACCATAGCTAGACGGGGCTTTATCCCGGGGTGATCCTGTGCATCCACATGACGCACAGGGGATCCCAGGATCAGGGAGGGATGATCCCTCCCTTGCCCAGGATCTTGCCCTCCCCTTTAGGCCTGGTTTTTCACGGTCTCGGGTGCGGAACATGTGGCCAGGTGCTGCAGTTTGTCCCAGCTCCTCGCAATTCCTCGTGATTAGCTGGGACCCACACACAGGGCGCAGCACTCCTCAGGAGTGCTGCGCCCATCAAGGGTGGGGGGGGAAGTGAGGAAAATAATTATCTTTAAAAAATCACTTACCTTTTGCGCACGAGTGTTCCTGTGCTGCTGTCCCTTTCAGAAAAAAGAAAGAAAATGGCAAACGCGACACCTCTCCCTCTGAGATCATTGCACATCGCGTGTGTACTGACGGGAAGATCTTGTGATAAAAATATTGTGGGACCTTCACCCCTCCACCCCACTAGACCGCTAGGTCTAGCTAAGGCCAGAGTGGCCAGGTGGGGGAGAGTTTGCATTCAGTGAAATAAATTTCTGTTGGCACTGAAAATTATAGGTTCTGCGCCAAGTGTTTAATGTGCTGGGGCTCAGATCCCACCTCTGCTTTGTACTCAGATTTTTGGGGAGCACTTTATCCAATGAAAAAGAAGAGATAGTCTATAGTGTTGGAAAATAGAAAAAGGTTTTTATTTTTTGCTACATATATCTTCAATCTTTAAAAATTGTATTGTTGTAAAAAGACTTAATGTATAAAAAGCTCGAAGTTTTGGATCTCCTGATCCTTCTTCAGGAGCTTCTGAAACAAAATAACAACCGTGAACCACAAGTCCAAATACAGTAAGCTAAAACAGCTAAATGCAGCAGTTTTTTCGTTCTTTCTCCTACAGCAGAGAAAGAACAAAAAAAAACCTGCTGCATTTAACTTGTGGTTCACGGTTGTTACTTTGTTTCAGAAGCTCCTGAAGAAGGATCAGGAGTTCCGAAACGTCGAGCTTTTTATACATTAAGTCCTTTTACAACAATACAATGTTTAAAGATTGAAGATATATGTAGCAAAAAATAAAACCCTTTTTCTATTTTCTAACACTAGAGACTATCTCTTCTTTTTCATTGCATTCACATAGTGTTTTTCCCCTCCTTCATTTTGACGAGCAGCTTAAGCAGCCATGCCTCCAATGGCAGCCATTTTGTGATGTCACCCAGCAGGCTCATAAAGGAGGGCACAGTACCTTGATAATAAAGCTGAATGGAGCTGCGGCTGCGCGTTGATCACACTTAAAGTATTATAGTTACAGGCAAGTAGCTCCCTTTTTGGAGGATGCCTGTAACTCCTACGTGCCAAACAATGGCCACAATATTATTTTTCTTGAATAGCTGGTTTGTGCTAGCTACCTTTTGCTGCAGGGTGACTTATGGTGCATTTAGCTTAGTATATTTTGAATGGAAATATTTTTGTACACCTTGGCTAACTTTTTGAGGTAACATTAAAATGCTGACTGGATGAGCTTTGCACACTCCTAGTTTGAGGGAGGATCTCAGCACTGGCACATATGTTTTTCAGTGAGGTGAATTAAGTGCCCGCGGGATACAGCTTTAGTGTATCACTGTTATTGCAGCTGTGGGGAGAAGCCTGATGGCTGTTCCCTGGAGCAGGTTGAGGCAAAAGCAGGTTGTGTTTATGTAAATGTCAAGCAGAAATATGTTGCTTGAACTCTTATCATTGTGGAGTGTGACATCAAGAACAGCTTACGGATTGTCCAGATGTGACTGAATAACAATTATATGGTAGATTTGTTTTTAATTTCACAAATGAAAAGGTTTTATGCTGTTTTTTTGGGGGGGGTAATTTTTTTTAAAAAACAGGCAGTAAGTAACTGTAATGTTGTTTTTCTCATTTGGTTTCCAATTGCTAAGCCTTGAAATAAAAGTTGGGCCTTTTTGAAATGTACTTAACAGCTCTTTATGTTGGATTATGTTAACAGTTTATTATATACAGCCTTTGAAAGGAAGGAACATGGTTGACCAGCATGGATACCAAGTTTAGTTTCCTAGTCAGATATATAAAGACCTTCCATAATCCCCAAGAAACATTTTTTCTTTTGGCATTTAAACTCTCTTCATTCCTCACACATTTTCAAGGGGGGGGGGGAGGGAATGAAAAATGTGTTAAGGGGCTCTTGGGTCACACTGTTGATGTTCTTCAGTTGTAGCTTACTCATAAATGATATGAATCAGTAACAGAGCACAGACCATAATATAAATCAAACAATGTATTCTGTCCCATTGATATTGCATCCTGTCCTTTGAACAGTGGAGCAGTGTGTCTGAAAAAGGCTTATTTCCAAGGATGTTGGAATCTTGCTATTGGCAACAAAAAGATAGAAAATATTTTGAAAGCAAATTCCTGGGTTGTTGTTGGGTTTTTTTACTAAAAGTTTCAATTGACAATGGGGGAGGGTTTTTTGAATAGTAACCCTCATAAAATAGTTGAAAGGTTAGAAGACTCTATTGTCATCTGTGTTTTTATCTGCCTGGAGTGAATCTGTGTGCTGGAGAAAGCCATGAAGTAGGACATTAAAAATAGAATACCAATGCAATTCTGTACTTGTCTATTCAGTTGTAAACCCCACTGAGCTCTACCATACTTACTCTCAGGTTAGTGAGTATAGGATTGCAGCCTAAGACAATGTACTGGTCAGAGATAAAATAATTGTTTGTATAAAAGGTATAGCTGGATGCAATTGGCCTCTCAGAATTCCCCACCCTATTTACGGACAGAGAAACTGGAAGGACCATTTCACTGGATTTCTTCAGGAGCAAGAGAAACTCTCCAACAGGTTTTCAGGGGGTGGTGCTCATCATTGACCGTGGCTATAGTACAGCCTCTTCCTTTATTTTTTCCTAATGTTTTTTGTGCTTCTACAGTGAGTGGTGATAACAGCAACTGTGTTGGCAACCTGGTCACCATTTTGCATCCTCCACAGTATCTGACAGGCTGGGGTTTTTTTGCAGGATGATGGAGGAGGTAACCACCACAGAAAATGACGGAGAAAATTCAGAGAAAATTCTCCAAAGTGGCCTTCTCTTTCTAGGCAGGGGGAGTAACTAAAATAAAAATTTCAGAATATTTCTGAGGAAAACAACCTGAGAAATTTTGACTAAACTCCAATTATCATTCTTTCAGGTTCAACTCCTTCCCTAAAGTTTTCAAGGATTACTCTTTATCTCTAATTCAGATACAAACCACTCCTTCCCTGCAAGCCCTGTAGTGTTTTGAGGAGAGGCAGTGTTGTGTCCAGCTCTATGGAAGAAGTGGAGCTAGTGCTATCCAAGATCTCTCTTCCAATTTCCCAAAACCTTTCTTCCCCTATGAAAGAGGCTTCTGTTTTTCTGCCTTATTCTCAGGCCGTGTTAGAATTTCTTTTGATGGTGCTTTTGAGCTTATCGTTGCATGGTGACTAAGGGTGCTGTGTGTGTTTTTAAAATGTCTGTCACAGATCTCTCCGACACTTTGTAGCCTCCCCAGCTGTCCATGCTTCTTGATCTGAAAAGGGCCCATGGGAGAAGAGTTACATCATGATTTCTTCCCCTGGGCTTTAATTGATGTTCAAGAAGCCAGGGAGGCTCTAGACCACCAAAGAAATGATTGTACAATGAAATACAGGATACTTATACAGGATACTCATAACTAAGATAAACATAAGACCCCCATTTTTCTGAAATTTTCTTCTCCTTTTAATGTTCTTTATCAAACTGAATGAGAATGGTCAAAAAATGTGGAAGAAATTTTCGGCACAGTACTAATAAAAATCAATTTCTTTATAAATGGTGCCAATGATCAAAGATTCCTACATAAAGTAGCAGAAACTGAAAATTATACATTGGTCTGCAACAACTGTTTTCTACTTTGTATGTGACGTATGGGAATCGGGAGCCTTGTGCAAGGGGCAAGGATGTCTCAGTTCTCGCCTTCCAGTAGCAGCCCCATGTGCTCTGAAAAGCCGCCCCCCAACAAGGTCAGGTGGTCCTCTAGCGTAGCACCCTATGAGCTATGACAAGCTGCCACCTGTGCCTGTGTTTAATTCAAGAGTATGAATCTAATGAAATGGTTAGTGTTTTGCTAGCTCAAAACCAAGCATTTAATCTTTTAGATGATATCAACTCAATCACTTGCAGATTTCTGCCAAAGGTTGTATTTAGATGTTGCAAGATTTGAAAATTTTGGTGGGTGTCAGGATTGTGATGCTTTCTGCAACATGCTGAAACTTTTTTTAAAAAAAGTTCTAAACCAAATAGGCTATTGTAGCAAAACAGAAGACGCAGTATAGTTTGTGTGCAAATTCCAACTGAATGTCGTCTAGCCTAGTCAGACGTTAAAAAATATTACTGTGTAGTCCTTTGCCAATAATGACTGCATGTGAAACGGGTCAGGCACAGGTGCACTATGAGCTTATATTAGCAGGCAAAAGTTGTCCTCAAGGTAAAGGAAAAGTCTTTGGCCAAACACTTGCTCAAGTTAGTAGAGAGATACCAAACCTCTTATTTGAGATTTGGTTTGAGATTATTGTTGGAGATAAAACACTATGGCTGCAGTTTCAGTAAAGCCCAGGAGGGTTGAGACTACTAGACTACTTTTCCTGATATGTATTAAACACAGAGTAGTATATATACTGGGTGGTTGGCAGGTTGTGTGTGTTTGCTATGGAAAATAAAGCACAAGCCTTTCTCTCAGTCACATGTGTGTGTGTGCACGTACGTGTGCATTAGTAAAATTTGAGTTAGGACAGGTGTGCAAAAAACACAGCCACATGCAACCCTCAAAAGGCCTATGTGGCTGGAGTCCAACCTTAGCAATAATAATAATAATAATAATAATAATAATAATAATAATAATAATAATATAATAAACACACCTCATCGACATAGCAATACCTAATGACAAAGATGTTGTAGAAAAGGAAGAGGAAAAGAGAGAGAAATATACACCAGTGGCTATGGGAATTAAAGAACTATGGCAACAGAAAAAAGTCACAATCATTCCATAAGTCACATCAGTCACTGGCATCACATCAAAAAAATATACAGAAAACCTTCAGAAACTGGGCCTACCAAACTACATCCACACCAACATCCAAAAAGCAGTCATACTTAAAACATGCTCAATAGTCAGGAAATTTCTGAATCAGTTAAAGACAGCATGACTTGGCAAAGCCCATCATGTCCATCTATAAAAAACACCAGGAGCAGGAAAAGAGACAACGGCAACAGCAACAACAACAACAACGAGTCAGCACGGTTCTGAGAATGCACTGTGATCCTGACTCAATGGATTTACACTCTAGATTTAAGAACTGCTTATTAATTAAAACTGAACAGCTCAACTCTTAAATTGGCCTGAGGATTATACTTAAACTTTAGCTTAAGAGCTGCACTTCATGACTTAAAACTAAGCCTACACTGTGCTTGAACTAACTCTACACCTTTTGTTTATAAACAGACTTTTCCATGAACTAGGTTTGCATTGTGGCTTTTGTTAAGGTAGAGCTACATTTAATACTTTTTAGCTCCTTTCTAAACTTTAGTTTAGTCTAAATATCTTGTTGAGGTTTTCTGAAACCACGTAGTGCTTCTCTGCTAAAATAGGACTGCAAGATAGTCTGTTTTTAAGGTTCCTTTGCTGTGCCTTTGTTTTGGGTTCAGCTGATGACTATTTAAAATTAAATTAAATTAAATTCCAGTTGCATGTTTACCATGCAAATTCTAATTCTTTTTAGAGAAACCATATCATGCAGCTAAGACTTTGTCCAAAGATTAGCAAGTACACATATGAAGCTGCCTCCTGGTCAGTGGTTGCCAGCGGCAGAATTCCAGCATAAAGTTAAATTTACTTAAGCAAGTTGCAAGTGTCCCTCATTCAAAGAAGGTCAAGCTCATTAGTTATCGGGAATGTCTTCTTTGCACTTTGAAGTATGGCAGAGAGAAGACCTTTTATACGTGCATGAATTGGAGGTGCATATTCTAGTTCTCCTGATTATCAGTGTGTTTCGTCCCAGGAGCATTTGTGTTTAAACAAAGGTTTTCTCTTTGCAGCTGTCTATCCAAAAGCTTGCAAGGATTCTTAATTAATGTGTGATACAAGTCCAGAACTTCTGATGCAAAGAATTTAGTTATAGGACACAGCTTTTGGCTGCCACATCCAGAAATAGATACATATTATGAACATCAGATACAGATAGGAGGAGAGAGTTTCCATACCAGCACCAGACACCTCATGAAAGTGGTAGTGCTGGCATGGAATATCTTCATGCCGTGACATTGTCCTGCTCTGGAAGTGATCCCATCATCTGCTCTGGGCAATAGCTCAGGAGAGGAAGCACAATGTGGGACAGGCAACTGGAATAGGAGCAGTTTTAGTACCACAGCCCGCAACACAGCTACCTGCCCAGGACTTGGAATGATTTCAAGACCACAGAGTATTGATATGATACCCCAGTGCTAACTGGGAGCAACTGGCAGGGATTTATATTCAGGCCAGGAGTATCGCTATGGAAGTTCCACCCCCTCAAATGCTGTATCTGGCTGTTAAAAGGTCAGTAGCCTTTTCCTGTAGGCACTGGATTCTCCTGGGGAGCGAAGAGTCAGTTGTGGACAGCTTCTCAGGACCTCCCTGTTCACAAGGGGGTCTTGTGGATAGGATATGAGATTCGAGACAATGGACCCCAGTTCAGGAGGACTGGTTCTGGCACTTCCTCATAGTCACTGTCACTGGAGGCTTCAGTTTCCCAGGTCTCCCAGAGTACCAGGCCATGAGACCACTGACAATGGAAATTCATGACTCAGCCCTGATGTTTCTAGCATGTCTTCTGACTCCTACAGTTTTGATTGTAGTTTCAGAAGAGTAGGTGTAACCATCTGTTTTTACAATACAAGAGTCTTAACATAAGAAGAGTCATGCTGGATCAGACCAAGGATCCATCCAATCCAGCATCCTGTTCACACATTGGCTAATGAGATGCTCACAGGAACCCACAAGCGGATGTGCAACAGCACCCTCCTGTAGGAATGCTACGAGCACCCAACTGAGTCCAGTGGACTCCCCACACACACACACATGTCAGACCACCGGACCCAGTTGGGCACTCCCATCACAAGCGTGCCCCTGCCTGAGTCCTCACAGGGCCTCACCCACCCACCGAAATTGTGCATTTCCCCTTCCTGTGTCAATTTATGCATAGTTGCTTGGAAGTCAGTTTCACTATGTTCAATGAGACTTACTCACTAGTAAGCATGTTTAGGATTCCAGCTTCCACTTGGTCCAGGAAGTTTATGAGAACTCAGACTGGACCTCTCTAGATCATCCAAACAGAAGATACACCCACACTTTGCAATCTGCCGCAAAATAGTTCTTATTTTGAATTGTTCATCTCCTGTGTGAGATGTATTTTTAGTACCTAACTCACTGCTGATAACTTCACTAGCTTTGAAGCTGTGGTGATTCACAATTGCAAGAGTTCTCAAAATGTATTCTGGCTGCCTTTGTAAAATACATTCACATCTAAATGACTGAAACTTCAACGTACTCAGGAACGGTATGTAGGGTATATTGAAGTAGTTCATGAGGACTTGTTTGTTTGCCTTTCTAATGACTGTCCCAACTTATTTTAAATGTAAATAGCGTAGCCTTTTGCCTGTCTGCAACTTCTCCGGCAGCTGTGTCTAAATGTAGTGACAAAAATCAATCCGTCTCCTCCTCCCCCACGAGATTACTTATTGGGTTTATACAAGGCAAGATATTAAAAAACACTTTTGTCTGTCACCCAGCCACGGGCAGGGGAGGGGGAATTTGCCAGTTGCTAATGGATACCTGGCATTTTTGTGTATGACCATGAAGAACAGCTTGTGCACTTTCACCTCTGATGTTTCCTGAATAACATGGGTCTCATTTAGGTCAATAAGCCTTTATCAAAACGTCAGGAGTGAAAAATGTGTCTTGGTGTAAGCCGACTGGTCGTTCTCTCCAGTTGCAGGAGTCTATAGAACAATCAATGTTCTCTAAGCTTGTCTGCATGTCATGCAAAGAACTGGATGACAGTAACCATTGACTACATGTCTGTTTCATTGTCTTTAGGGCAGGCCATATTTGCATATTTGTCAGTGTTCCTGTTATCCAATGAACCATGGAGGGTCTTTAAAAACACACAACTCTCATGCAAATTTCACTCCCCCTACTCCTCCACCCCACCCCACCAAACCCACACATTGCAAATCTGAAAGCACCCATAACTTAGCCTTTTGTTTCTTTCTATTTTCTTACTCTTCTTACAAAATTAAACTCTAATTTGCATCTGTGGAGTTTTTGTTCAGGGTAACCTTCTCTTTTCTCTTTCTCAGAGTTGATTTTGGTTAATCACTATTTTCTTGTATTTTGGTATATTAAAAGATGGTGGTTTGCAGCACATATATAGCATGAGTTTCTTATAACTGCCTTTTATTTTTATTTTTATTTTAAAATGACCCATATGGTTTTTCTGCTTGCTTATTAGCTGCCTTCATTCAGGATGGTGGGGGAACCTATGAGTTTTATTTGTATAATGATGTAAAGGACACAGAAAAATCCTAGTATATTCAGGCAATTTGTAAAAGTTAATAATCTAAAGACTAAGAAACAGAATACAAAAAAAAGTCTTAATGTTTTCATGTATCACCAGCAGTGTAATTCTAACTATCTATACTCAGAAGTAAGCCCCATTGGCTTATTCCCAGGTATATTTGTGTAGTATTTTACAGTAATGCAGTATTTTAGATTTACAGAAAGTTTTAATAATATTTTCAAATAATTATTTTGTTAAAAATGAATTTAATGAAAGGAAAACAAGATCCCATTGTGTGCAAAATTCTGCTGTGGTATGGTATATTCTTTTGGGCAGTATTTTGAATTTATGGTTTTATAAAGTTTTCCTATGAAATTAAAATCCAATAAATAAAGCAGTGGTGTCTTGCTTTTCCTTCTTACACACTGTAGAAGTGAGGCAGATACTTTTCTAATATAAGGTCTGTATTTATGTTGTCTGAATCACATCCTTCTATTATATGTCAGAAGTTTGAAACTGAGGCTGCAATCCTAATTATACTTGCTAGAAATTAAGTACTGTTGAATTGGGTGAGACTCTGAGGAAATGTGATTAATATCAGATTCTACAAGCAGATTTGTTTCATTTTTACCACATGTGAATGGTCCAAATTCCATGTACTAATTTTAAAACTTGTAATTGTCCTCCAGATTATCTCTTCCTTTAGATCTTGACTCCTAGATCTCATATTTCATTTTCTCCTAATATCATCTGAAAAGTATTAAAAGCATGTTAAATTAATCTAGCCCCCTATCTTTTTCCTCTAGGAAATTGTATTAGTGGTGTTCTTTGGAACGGAGTATGTGGTTCGACTGTGGTCATCAGGATGCCGCAGTAAATATGTTGGCTTATGGGGAAGGCTTCGTTTTGCTAGGAAGCCCATTTCTATCATTGGTGAGTATATACAGCGTTGAATGGTTCTGTGTAGAATGATATCACTTAGGTTCAAAAAAGAAGCTTTTATTGTTTTGCATTGTTTAAGCAGAACTGATTGACCCAGTTTGCACATCATAGCAAATTCTTTGGTTGTTTAACCCAGGAATTTACAGGGTTTGTGATAGCGAGAGAGCGAGTACACCATTTTCCACTTCTGATTTTAGTTAAAAACCCAAGAACACTTGTTCCTGGGTTATTTTGTGATGCCCGAACCCCCGAACCCAGAACTTTGAGTTGTTTAGGGGTTAAATAATCCAGAGTTAACCCAACAGTTGCCCATGGTTTGTTATTGGTAAACTCTGGCTGAGTTTGGACGACACGCTAATCAACCGGGGGAGGGAGGTGTAATAGGAACAGAATAGGAAACAACCATTGATTAGCATGTCATCCGAACTCAGCCTTGGTGTAGTTAATTGAAAACTGAAGCAAGTGGCACACTTGCTTGCTCCTGTCCCCCTCCCCCCGCCATTCCATTATTAAACAGGGATTGATCAGCACATGTGAACTTGGTCATTATCTCTGCTACTGTACAGTTCTCCTATGTTGCAGTATATTACAGAAGGATCATCTGGATAGATTATATGTGTAACTAGGTGGGCGGGATGCTTCATAAGGGACATAAAGGCAGAATTCCTTCATGGAAGCTGTCTTGGATCAGGAAGGATCTCCAACCCATGCTGCTGGAAGTGCATAGATCAGATTAGGAGGGAATTATTTGAGGTGTAACTAGTTTCTCATTCTCTATGGTGTGTAGTTGTTAGGTGAACTGTTTCCCACAGTAACCCTGACTGTGTTTTGCTGCTGTCTGTATAGTAGTGCTGGTCAATAAACCAGACACATTTTCCAAATTCAAAGGAGTACAGCATTAACAACTTCGATACTCAGAGAAGAACAGATATAATATTAGAGCTTTTCTTAAAACTAAATTTTATGGAGAAAGTATAACAAAATGGCAATTTATCTGTATGCCACCCTGAGATCCTAGTGATATAGGGCGGGATACAAATGTTTTAAATAAATAAATAATAAATTAAGAGTTAACTGTGAAAGCTGTCAAGAATCAGGAGGTGGAGACAAGGAGGAGGAATAAGATGGCTGTCAGCCATGGAGGTTGCGTGGTGATCTGCTTGGCTTCAGAGGGCTGGGGAGAAGGTGGGAGCTGGAAGACTGGAGAGAGGGAGGAGAGGGCATACCTTCCCTTTTTATGCTCTGTCGGAACACAGAGAGAGGGCCTGGGAATTCTGTAATGTCAGAGTAAATTCCAAAATGGGAGGCAAAAAGAAAAGTCTTTCCTCAGCCATAGCAAGGCTTTATCAGCTAGAGTAATACATTCCCAAGAACCAGAGAGAGGAAAAAAAGATAAGAGGTAAAAGTCGGACTCAATCTCTGCCTTGCAGTGACTACTTGCGACTACCCCATGCTCAGAAAAGTGAACGCTCTTTGTGAAAACATCTGTGGCTAAGATGTTTTCATGAAAGTTACCGCTTGCAGAGGAAAAGCAGCACTGGGGAAGGGTGAACTACCCCTCCCTCTTTTAGTGCAAATTGCATATTTGAATTGTCCATTTAAGTGTTATTATTTGCTGTAATGTGTGTTATGTCCATAGATGCTGAGAGAAAGTAATGTAGTTGTTTGAATAATAGTTGCAAAAATACAATTATTTTTTAAAGATTGAGGTTTGTAATCTTTTTCCATTTTAATTCTTGGCCATCAGGGGAACATGTATGCGCACATACCCCTCCACACACAATTGCAATCTGGTTTCAGGATAAAATACTATAACTATATGAACTGTATGAATATTGTAAGTTGCATGAACTATGTAACTCACACTATTTTTTTTTTTAATTTTCCAGATCTAATTGTAGTTGTTGCTTCAATGATAGTGCTTTGTGTGGGCTCTAAAGGTCAAGTTTTTGCAACCTCTGCTATCAGGTAAAAATGTTAAATATAATTTTAAAATCCTTTCTTTGTACCTCTTTCTACCTGTCTCTTGTATTATCATCGTTCTTCCACTTTCAAACTTGAGTTCTCACTTTGTTTTCATGTCCTTTTCTTTTAATAAACTCTTATTTTAGAGGCATCCGGTTTCTGCAGATTCTGCGCATGCTGCATGTAGACCGACAGGGCGGCACATGGAGGCTGTTGGGATCAGTAGTTTTCATACATAGACAGGTATGTAAAACCCTAGAAAGGAAGTGAGAATAATAAGCATATTTGGGCAGCCAGATATTGTAGATCAAGGGTGGGCAGTGAGGGATGATGGTAGTTGTAAGCCAAAACAACTGGAGGACCACAAGTTGCCTACCCTTTCTGTAGACCATCACATGGTTATTGAAGTGCCTAGGTCTAAATGAAATCCCCCTTTCCTCTACCAGAGCTCCAGAATATAATGTCCCTGCTGGAGCATTGTTGAGTTCACGGCAGGAGAAACGCCTTCCCTGACCCTTTATTTAGTGTGCGATGGACTTTTGTAGCTCATTGGAATCATAGAGGCTACTGCCAGGCCATATTAAACATGGATGGCTCTTCTTAGTAGGGAACCAAGCTCCATGACTGCCTTCTTTGCCAGGGATAGGATGCTGTGTTAGCTGTAGAGAGTCTGTACATTAAGAGAAATAAATTACATTGTTTACCTGGGGCTGTTGTGCTTCCTGTTTCTTCGGCATGATTGAAATGGCATTACACAGGAGGAGAGAGGTGACAAGGGGGAAGATCCTGCTGTTTCCCAGGGCTTCTTTAAACAGCAGACATGTTTCAAGGGAGTGCCTCCCTCCCTCCCTGGAATGTGTGCAAAGGGTCTCCCTTACTTGAGAGTAAGCCAGATCTGCCTCCCTTTGTTGCAGGAAGGCATTTTACCCTCTTCTCCTTCTGATAGCAGGGAAAGCCTTTCCTTGACAAGTTTATAGTGCAATGTCAACTTTGCACACTGCCGAATTTGGGCCATTAGGGGGTTATTCCAGCTTATCTCTGATTTCTTTTTTAAAAAATGGAATGGTGGGGAGGAACCATGGAAGACATCCTGTTCGTTTATAGCATCATGTAACCCACCTGGAAACTTCCATGTGTGGCCAGTCGGTAGCATGCTATAAATTACTCGTTTGGGAGAAGCCTCTAGTAGCACAGACTAATGTTTGTGCCAATACAGGGAATGTAGCTTGATATGACTGAGCCGCAAATCATTTGTGGTGTGGTCTTGTCAAAGTTCACAACACAGATACATACATATACTTGGGGAAAGTGTTTAAATCAATATATGGTATGTTAGCAGGATTGTGTCCCACCATGTATCCCTTTACACATTTTCCCTAAGCATGTGCATGCATCACTCTATAGTATTATAGATGTATGTTTCAAATAAAATACAATTCATACTTGTGTTGTGTTTTTATAACATTTTACCACCATGCCTTATCACTGAGGCCTCGAGGCAGCTTACAAAATTTTAAAATAACAAAACACAGAATGACAACAGTAAAAAGGGTCTTATAAGCCAAATCTCCATCAGAGTGCTGAAATCTATTCGGTAAACCATTCTTTTACTTGGACTTGTGGGAACAAATTGGTTTGTATTCAAATATGTTTTTGCTTTGTGGTCAGGCTGTTTGTTTTTAATATTCAGCTGATGAAAGAGACAAGGCAGTGTGAAAGTATTAGAAAGTAGTCTAGCTCCCTTTTGAGTTCTGATTTTTAATTTCATGTAATATCCTACTGTGTACTCAATGGGTTACTTGAAAATAATGATAATTCCTTTACTTTAGAAGTTTAGTTTTATTTGGTGGAAGTGAAACTGTTCAGATGATCAAATCATGGCTTATTAAGCCATTGTGGCTTATTAAGGCAATACATGCATGAGCCTTTTGTCCATGCTTGCAGCCTCTTTCCTCCTTCCTTTGCTGTGAGCTGTGATTAAACAGAAAGACTCTAATTAACCATAGATTCCTTTTTCTTCTGGACTGGGAAAATACAGTTTAATTAGAACAACTTCAAACAGTGACTTAATATCCTGGTTTGCTTCTAAGATGGCAGCTATAGTTTCCTGGTTTGGATGAAATGAGAAACTGGTTAATTAGAGGCTTCTTGGCTTAATCATAGCTTTCAGCAAAGAGAGGTATAAAGGAGCGGCATGTGTGGGCAAAAGACTTGTGAATATCTTGCTAGGCCTCTGGTCTAATTTGTTTCACGCCTGCTACAGTTTGTCCAGATCCTAGTTTCTCTCCCAGCTATGTTTATGGTAGATTTAGCAATCAGTCTTAATTGACAGTTTTAAAATTCAGACTGTAATCCTATACAGTCTTCCCTGAGAGTAAGGCCAACTGAAGTCAATAGATCTGACTTCTCAATAGACATTCATAGGAATGTGCTGTCAACGAATCACTTTTCAGTTCTTTGTTTTAAGAGCATCTGGGATATCATTATTACAACCTAAATTTGCAATTTTGAAGCATGATAGCTCTCTTCCATTTACAACCAATGTGCAAGTGGCTTACCAGAATCCTTTTTATGTAAAGCTGAGGGAAAATGTTTTGTAGTCAGTCTTGATTTGCAACAAACTGGAAATTTCAACTCTTTTGAGGACTTTGTGCTGAGATCTTGACCATGTAGAATCAGAGTCTGTGGTACTCGAAACATTCTCTCTAGATGCCATCTAGTACACTGACATGTCTTAACTGGGCAGAATACAGAGCCCAATGAGGTAGTTGACCACAAGGACCAATGATTAGTTTTATAGAATATCTTCTAGCAGTAGCAGTGTTATGTATGACACAAATTCATTTGTTCTTATTTTTCTTTTAGGAACTGATAACCACCCTGTACATTGGGTTTCTAGGCCTGATTTTCTCTTCATATTTTGTGTACTTGGCTGAAAAAGATGCGGTGAATGATTCAGGAGAACATGAATTTAGCAGCTATGCAGATGCCCTTTGGTGGGGAGTAGTAAGTATAATCTATAGTAGAGTATTAAAGAGCTGGTATTTTGTTCTAATGTGGTATATTTCTAAGACATGGAATTCATCGCTATATACATTGGGGTGGGGGTGGGCAGAATCCATGCTGTAGCTTCATTTGGATGTAACTCTAAACCATGGTTTAGTATTCAGAGAATGACTCTCAGGTTTGCATGCTTCTCTCTCCTTCTCTGGTATGTCCGCAAGACATTCAGAGGCTTTTGCTTCCATTTGAGATTAACCGCAGCTCTGAACCATTTCAAACTGTTTAATCTTAATTATGGTTTGTTGGAACAAAACAACTTCAAACCACATGAAAATGTGATTAATCTAAAATGAAAGTTCAAGCTCCTGGTTTCTTGCCTTTGCTGGAGTGGAGGGGGGAGTGTATACATACTAAGCTTGTTCTCATAATGCTAAATGCCACTCAGACTAACCCAAAACGATTCTGGCTATACCCCAGAAGTATAGGATAGCAAAGTGGCTTCAAGAGTGAAGAAAGCACACATTTATGCACTATTTTGCATGTACTGAAGGCACCCAGAATCTCCTGTCTTACTAGGCTAGAATTAAGGATGAGGCTGTATATTAACAAAGAAGCAGTCATCTGGCCTGTTCCTTAACCCGCTCTTGCTGAAACTTATAGGTGGGAACAAGTGAATTATCTAATTGGTTTCAGCAATACTAAAGTACGGATCAGGTCTTATCAGTACTGGAGGTGTGACCCTACTGCTTTTGGACCTGAAAACTTGTGGGATTCTTCACATGTCTTTTATTCTGCAAACAAAATTGGTTACTCACAGACGTTTGCAGGTCCTTTACATGATGTTGTCACTCTCTACAATCTCTCCAATGCTTTGTGATCATTCCATGGCTTTATTTGTAATGGGGATAATGAGCTATTTAAAAACGATGATTTGAATCCATTTGACTCTCAATGTGTAATGATAGAGTTGTGCTATAATGACAGGGCCATCTATTCTGGAGTTGCTCTTCTCCTGGTCAGCTGTGTGGACAGGTGACGCCAAGGCATATTTAGGCAGTTGGAACTAGATTTGCTACATGAGCAGATCTAATTCCAAAAAAAAGTGTTGTACCAATATACCTGTGTTTAGTAACTGAGAAACAGTGTAGCAGTTGCAAAGTTTATCTGTTTTATACAGTCTTTTATATGAACTTCATGAGTTCCCCTCCTCCCTGTTTCTATATGTAAATAGTAAATACAGTGAAATCTCTTGTGGGATCAGAAAACTTGCCTTTTAAGCTTTTTCACCCTTTCTAAAGGGTTAGATAGCACAACAATGTGTTGAATTTCTTCAGAATTTCTTCTTAATTAAAGGTGGCAGATGCAACCACATGCAAAAAAGACATTGCCCTTGATTTTGGCAGCAAAAGTATACTTCTGTCAGGCATGAGCAGTGCTTTGTAAGTGCTGCAAAGCTTCTCTCAATAGGAATCGGGAAAATTAGCCTATAAAAAGAAGACAAACTGAAAGAGAAAATAAAATCCCCTACTAAATATGCACTAATATGCATACAATCTGAATACAATCACCGTTGCTGAATGCTTCTGTTGCTAAATGATCCCCTGACTATCAGAACCAAAAGATTACAAACGGAAAGGTCAAGAAAAGCAAATCCCTAAGATAGCAATATCAAGCTCAATTCACACATCTCCAGCTTCACATTTAGTTCGTCCCTAAGGCTTAAACTATGGAGCAATCCTATGTCTCCTAAACAGCATCTATGGGGGTATAGGATTTTTTAGTTCTCTGGCTCTGACCTCAGAGACATGAAAGTGCCCCCTCTTCCTTGCAGCCATTGTGGAGTGAACCGTGGCAGCCACCTCTCCATGTTCGTATAAAACTGAGTGTGGAGAGGATGAAAAGGGGGCATCCCCAGGGGTGGGGAGGGGAGGAGACCACAGAAGCTTTAGACAGCTTACTATATGATGTGCTCCCTCCATGCTTCTGCTCTGAAGCCCCAAGCTAAACAGCCAAAATCGGCCGTCTAGCAAAAAAGGTAGGGCAGACAGAGCATGGAGGAGAGGATCACTTCTGTCCTCCGTCTGCCCTGCCTTGGATACTCTTAAGTTCTCAAGTTCGAGGGCTTAAAAAAGCATTTTTACCCTGCTCTTCAGTGAAAAAGGCTCCTGGAGTGGTGTATGTAAGATCAATACAAGTAAGACCGTGCTTGCCCACAAGCATCCAATTGAAAAGACACAACACGGTAGGGAAAAGGGACCATGAAGGAAGAGGAAAACAAATTGACTCATTTGCCAGTTATTATAAGTCATTCTTATAATTACCAGCTGGAAGGGAAAGAGTTCAGGGAGAGAAGGAGCCAAAATAGAGCTGATCTCAGTAGAGCCGATGGAGCGGCCCTGTTTCCCATCTTTCCCGTTGCTGTAGCCTGATGGGATAGCTTTAAAATATGTGTTTAGCTTTCTCAGAACCCATCCAAGAAACAATCTTAATAGGATCAACTGTTTAATGTGAACCTAGTCATTGTCATCAGTTCCTGGGATGTTTTACTCTAGCTGTCCCAAAAGTCTGCCCATGATATAGGGGCTGTTTGCAGGTCGCGGCAGCATTCGGAAGCAAATCATGCATTAAGTAAGCCATGATTTCTGGGGATGCATGCTACATGTGAACAGCTTCCATTTTCTGTAAACAACCTCCAATCAGCACAACCAGAGGTTGTCGGTGTGATGTGTGAGCCCAGACCATAGGGTACAACAAACCCAAGGCAACAACAAACTGAGTTAGCTGCTGGGTTGCCAGCCCCTAAACAACCCATCGGTCTGGGTTTCCATGTCATGCCGGAACCGATTTGCAGGTGACACGTGTCCCAGTTCTTCAGGGTAGCCATTGCTCACATTCGTCAATTTATGTACATGTAAATTTGAAATAGCCCCATTAAAGTATTAAAGTAATTAAAACAAATCTGTTCTCTCCCCACCACCACTGTCACTCTTCATTTGGGCCATTTTAGTCCTATAAGGTAGAAATTCTAAATCATTATTATATTTCTGCTAAAACATATAGATCATAAATAGCTGTGGCCACAATCCAACAAGTAACTGAAGTACAGCCCCAATTTTCCATTACGGAGCAGCTTGTGCTATGGATTATTTGCAACAACAATGGGATTTAGCTGTGGAGAAAGTCTGTGCGTTTCTTCCCAATATGATCTCCCCCCACCCCACCCCACCCCACCCCGCTTCAAACTGCAAACCCTCTTGTGTGTATGTAAGCCTGGTTCAGATGATCACCTAAACCATGGTGTGAAGGAGTAAGAACAGGGAGTGTGTGTGTGTAATCTGGGTGTCACTGCGGCTTGCTTGTGATCACCAAAACTATAATTTAGGTAATCGCCTGAACTGGGATAAAATTCATTTTCATGAGTGTACCAGGCAGGATCAAGATATAAATACGTTAAACTTTAGCATTCTTCAGTGTGACACCATTTGTATAATACTATGGTAAAGTGAGGTTGGTTCATGTGGCTGTTCAACCAAACTAATTTGAATAACACATATTTTATTATTTACTAAATATTTTACCTTAGTATCTATGGGCTCTCAAAATACTTTCAAATGACATATGTTAAGGGGTTCATCTATTCCTCCCCCACTCCAAGTTTAACTGAAATATGCCAGTGTTTTTCACTAATAATCATGTACCTTTGACTGTTTATTTTCTCTTCCTCACCTGCTATTTCCGATGGCAATCTTAACTTTTTTGCTGCTTCATTCCTCTAGCTATTTAACAGGGGTGAGATTAGACACACAACCACTCTCATGGTGACCTCTACTAGATCAAAGCCTTGCAGGGAGAAATGTCTATGTGTGACCATGTTCTTAACTGAAACATTTAGCTTTTCCTGCTGAGTTGTGATTCAATTTTAATGTGATAATCCATGGATATGGTGTGTGTTAAATTCCAATGCATTTTCAATGAAATAGCAAGTTCAGTGCCACTTTTGATCATAAATTGCAAGTCCACAGTTGTAAAATGTGTTTATTCTTTTCAGAGAGTTATAATAACAAATGAACAAAACAAAACAAAATGTCCGAAGATGCATATTCAGACATGTCAGGAGCCCAATCATAAAGTGGTCTTTCTTCCCCTTGAGGATTACTTCTCTTAGAGAAAGGCAGCATAATATTTCTTAGCCGTATCCAGCTCACAAAGCCCCCCTACCCCATTTGCCCCCTGGAGAAGCCTGCTGTTAGATTTCTGTTTTAAATTATTTGAACGCTGACATACTTTATGATGTATCTGCACTGGCTGCCGATTTTCTATAGAGACAGGTTTAATTATTGACATAAAAGTCCAAACAACTTACAACCAGGTTAACTGAAAGATCGTCTTCCCCTACATAGACCTGTTAGACCACTACAATTCTCAGGAGAGGCCTTGCAGTCTGTGCGACAGCCAGCAGAGCTCTTTCCGGTGGCAATGGGCCCTCTCTGTGGTACCAACCCAGTCTCTGGAATAACCTTCCCTGTGCAATACATCAGGCACCAATCATCATGTGCTTTGAATGTTTATTAAAATCCTGCTTACCCTGGCTTTCCGAAACCATTAGCTGATGGTTGTCTTATGGAGCCTTGTAATTTGTAATATTGTGTTTTACTGATTTATAATTTATAGTAAACTACATAGGGATTTTTTTTTAATGGGAAGAAGTATAAATATATTTTAAAGAAACAAATATTTAAATAGAAAATGTGGAGGAGCCTGTATCAGTCCTGGTTCAGCTCTCTCATATTTGAATACATGGTTCTTCAGTTTTATTTTCCTTAAACTGCCACATGGTATCCATCAGTATGAATATCCACAGACTTCATTCAAGGCTTCTTGATCCAAAAACTTTGAAGTCATTGCAGTTGACCACACTTAACATTTAATCAAGCATTCTACATATTTATTTACAAGCAAATTCCAGAGAGGTAGCAAAACCAACAAGGAATCTTTTAGCACCTCAAGGACAAAGAGTTATTCTGGACTAGGAGTCATTTTATAATGTGTTTGAGGGCTCAAGTTCTCAGAAGTTTATGCCACAGTCAATGTGTTACAAGCCTCTGTGCTATATTCTGTGCTATATGTGTTACAAGACTCTGTGCTATATCTGAATGGCAATGAACCTCCACTTACAAGGCCTTAACATTTTAATTCAATAACATGATTATTTGCTTACACATCATTTTTCTCTTGAATCTGCCTTTTCTTTTGGTTGCGTCATTGTTCTTTGTAATTTGTCTTCATATAACTTTCAACTATACCAGCCTTTGCTGGGAAATGATTTCCTCAGACTTTCAGTGATGCCAAACTCCAGCCCCTAAGGTTGTTGGAGAGCAAGTACGTTGTTCTGTTGATAATACTGTTGTAAAACTATCCAGCTGATCAAACAAAGCTATTCAAATATTGTCTTCTCTTTTAGTATGTTACAATCCTGGTTTTAAAGCAGCAAATACAAATTAACCCCTCCCCTGTTTTGTAAAGAAAACATATTTCAAAACAGTTTATGTTGGGGTTGCTTAGCAGAAAATTTACAAATAGCTTTGTATTATGATAGTGAAATCAATTGCAAACAAAATGTCTGATTCTCCCCTTTTGAAGATTGATTAACGGTTGGCACATTCTGTTGGGAATTTGTTCCAGTCCTACTGAAATTAACAGGGAATTGCGCAACAGAATTGGGGGTGTCTTTATGACGCTGCTTTGCTGCTTGGTTCCCACAAATCCCCACAGCATTGCTGCTGTAGCATGGAAATGATAAATCCTGATTGTAGGAGGGAGTGCGGACTATCCGGCAGGAAAAGCCACAGCGCCAGCAGCCATTCGGTTCATTGAGGCTGCCCCTTGCCCCCTGCACTTAATGGGACCTACCCTGAACTTTGATCCACCCCCAGGAAGGCCCACTGGCTCAACCTGAAATGAGGCCACCACCGACAGATGGAGGAAAGAACGTGGTGCTCTCAGAGCAACTGTGGTAAATCGACACTGCCAAAAAGTGCAGTTTCGGGGAGAGGGGTGAAGCCCGATGTGGCTGCAAATTGGAGGCTGTATCATATAAACAATGCAGCGCCACTGCGCAGCCAGAATGAGCTAAACAGGGTAGCTAAACAGACAAAACCCCACTCAATGGAGACCTTTTCAGCAATCCTGCACTTTGATAGACAGTGTTCAGGAGATGCCCCAGTTCCCATCTGACTGACCTCTGTTACCGGACTAGAGGAACTTTAGGTCTGATCTGCAAGGCAATTCTTATGTTTTGATATTTCCATACAGGTTGCCTGATGACATTTAAATAGAAATGTATATTTCTATTTAAATAATAGCAATTATTTCTAAATGTGTATTTTTACATAGAGAGACGCCTATGCACATCTTATTTTATATTTATTTATTTATTTATTACATTTTTATACCGCCTAATAGCCGAAGCACTTATGCAAACCTTTATCCACACTTCCTCTTGAAATGTGGATAAAGAATCCATGATAGGGATGGACATTTCTGGTCTGTGTCAGTTTTGCATGTGTTCATTCATGAGTCTATGCTGCCCCATTTCTGAACTGATCTGCAATTTTTTTAAAAAAAAATCTACATGGAAATTTATATTTATGCATTTTTTACATATTTTTTCTTACAAAATATGTGTTTCTAAATGTATTTTATCCTAAACTCTCTAAATAATGTAAAACAGTGCTTAATTAAACCAACTTGGCTTGAGTTCTGTCCCTTCGGTCTTTGCATCATTATAAAACTTGAAGCATCATATGAATTATTCCATGTGGCATTTTTCTCATTTGCTGTGATTCCTTGAGATAGGGGCATGAATTAGCGAGTATCTTCTTTATATAAATAAAACTGGAAATACAGTGCTCATTTTGAGTTGAGCTGGTAAGTTTTTCTCTAAAGAGAAGAGCAGGATTTGGGCAGGTAACCCATAGGCCCTGGAACCTCATTCGCCATAAAGTTTTCCAAATCATGAAGGCCTAAATTAATGCTTTGAATTTACAGCATGTTAACATGAGCTATGTTGTAATTCAATTTCCTCTTCTCTTTTCCTTCTCCTCAATTAAGTTTCTTCCATACACAACTACACTATGATAGATTTCTTCCTAATATCATGTTTGCATCAGTTTGTCAAAGTATACAAAATGGCTTGGCAAAACAGGTGTTTAAACATTCCTAATTGTATGAATTAGATACGAGCACCTAAAGGTAGTGACTTTGGCTACTTATTCTGTTTGCAGTTCCTGGCACAGAATCTGAAATGTTTTGCTGGGGGGTTATAATAGTAAAGTAGGTGGAGGGAAGGAATGTTGTGGAATGTTGAACTATAATAGGGCATGTTGAGAGGAAAGAGATAGGATGCTAGAATTTGTTATCCGACACTGAAATCTGCCTTGCAAAGTCCTTTTGCTTTCTATGTACCCCAGGTACACTGCCTTTAGGGAATTGCAGTAACTGCAGCAGTAAATGCTCCAAAAAGGAAATGTGAAAAGCAGAGGGAACTCAGATCTCCCCTTTCCAGAGCAGACAGTCAGGAAAGTGTTGAGAAGGTGGAGGACACTGAGAACCGTCAGTCCAACTACTGAAATCCAGAGGATCACATCACCAAATGGGGGATATTGATGCACTTATGCCTTTGGGGGTCCCCCCCCCACTTTTGGTGCTTCTGAACTGTGACACCCGGTCCCTCCTTCCCTTTAGCTTCTTCCCAGTCCTTCACAAATGTGCATAAATTAGGCAATATCCAACCTTGTTTTGTCAACTTCCTTGTATATTACACACTCCCTTCTGACAGCTGAAACAGATAACGAAATTAACAAGACCAGACTACACATGTTAGAGTAAGAGCTTACTTGTGCACCTGCAAAAAACTGACAAATAATACATTTTGTTTGCAACCCCAATTGTGCATTTTTGAGGCACTGAAAATTGAAAATTGAGCCGGGAATGTAAGAGGGATAGTGACCAGAGCGACCTCAATTGTGCATTTTTGAGGCAGCAAGGGGCAAAAAGCTGGGGAATAAAAACGGAACGCATAGCGCTCGGAGCAGCGAGGGGCAGACAAGATTGGTTTTGCCACAAAGTCCCCTGCCATACATGATAGAGCCGGCTGGAGGACTGAGGGAGAGATTGATATATCAGCAACACTATGTGCTTGTGTTCTAATAATGTTTATTCTTAAATTTCAGGTGACTGTTACAACTATTGGTTATGGAGATAAGGTACCTCAGACATGGATAGGAAAAACAATTGCATCTTGCTTTTCTGTGTTTGCAATTTCATTTTTCGCCTTGCCTGCAGTAAGTTTCTTAGAATACTTTGAACTATTCTTAATTAAGTTTACATTAATATATATGATAGGAATATTTCCTCTTTCTCTTCTGAATACATAATACTGGCTACAGATTAATTTTACATACTTCTTTTATTATTATGCTGCAGTCAATTAAATCAATGAAACTTGCTACCAAGAAGAATGATAGAAATTAGTGTGTTAAGCAACAATGTTGTAGCTGCTGTTCAAGATTCTGCAAGTACTACTCTGGTAGGGTGTACCTAGGATCTGCATTCATGTTTCCCATCATTTTATTTCGGCTTTGTCGCATGGTATTCTCACACAAATGGTCATGTATTTTCTGTCCATAGCACTTGCTCCTTTCAAAACTGTGGCCTTTAAATCAATAATTTGCAGAAGCTCCAGTATATGCATGATACTTTGGTGCAAGCAAGGGATTCCCAATTACTTCATGTCAGGTACATTGTGCACACAGTTACACAGTATGTTACATAGAAATAGGGTTGTGGATTTTGTAGTTCACTGTTGCAACCTTAGCGATTAATAGTTGGCATAAGTGAAATAAGCATGCACAAAAATAACATTAACTTTTTATGCCATGACAATATGTATGCTTCACTATACTCTACACACACTAGTACGCAGTGTGACTAAGTAAAGGTGCAAATGTGTAAGAAATATCTGGGTCATGTATAATATAAAATATAGGAAATATGACAGCTCAAATAGGAATAGCTGGATTCCGACAGGAGTGATGCAGCTATCAGTCAATTTGACCCCAATTTAGCAGAGTCTCAAACTTTGTTCCAAATTCCATTCGAGCAGAATTAGCCAGAAACTCAGGGCTGTTTTTTTAAAAAAAATATGCAGTATGATTTTCTATTTTAAAATTATTTCCTTTGTTCCTTAGGGGATTCTTGGTTCTGGATTTGCTCTGAAGGTACAGCAGAAACAAAGACAGAAGCACTTCAACCGACAAATTCCAGCAGCTGCTTCTCTCATTCAGGTGACTTGGTGTCTAAATGCTACATTTCCTGCATATATTTTAATGCAAAATCTTTTAGAAGACTGTTGCCATTAGGGATTGTGTGCAGTTTTTGACTTGCAAATTCCATGACAACATTCTGAAGAGTGCAGATTTTGAAATGCAAGTGCATTTCAAAATAGAGGTTCAGGAGGTGCAAATTTAGTAAGTTGCTTCAGACTGAATGAATTTCTCATACATTCCTCACTGCTACTGCACACTCGGCATATAGGGCTTTTAAAGCATTCTCAAACAATTAGGTTAGCTGATATAGTTCTAGCTTTACCTGTCTTATTAAGCAGAAGTGGATTTTCAGTCCCTTTCATTTTTCTCTTCTGTATGTTTTCAAGCAATTGACTTTCATCGTTCAAAATAGTGATGTAAATATTGCTTGCTTTTTGCATGAACCATGTTGTATGTTCTATTATTATTATTACTGTGAGCTATTTCAATTACATATTTTTGTATATTTTTGTAATCAGCCTTTTTCTTTCCCTTTTTGGTTATATGAGTTTTTATCCTTTCCTTTTTTTTCTTTTCTTTTGGAATGGGACCACTTAAAATAGATTAATTTGAAGAATATTCAGTGGATGAATGGAATTAATGTATTTGAATTTTGGACTCATTCAGAATCAAGGTCTGAGTTGCCTCATTACTGGCATGAGTTTTCTGAACTGAACCCTCTACCTGCAATTTTGAAATTTCCACCGTCCTGAGATTAGTGGTGTGTTTACAGAAATGTAGAAGAATGTGTTGTCCTATATAAATTAATGTTTGTAAACTTGACTGTTTTCTGGTGATACACAAATGTTTCAGTAACTCAGTTAATCTGTTGTGCATTTCTAATAAATGTTTTAGACTGCCTGGCGGTGCTACGCATCAGAAAATCCAGACTCTTCTACGTGGAAAATATACATTAAAAAACCTTCCAGAAGTTATCACTTGATGTCTCCTAGTCCCAAGCCAAAGAAAACTGGAATGGTGTCGGTAATGAGCTACATTTAAATATTCTTTGGACATTTTCCATTTGATACTTTAGAATTTAGATCTAGATTGAAATGAACTGCTCCATTATGCTTTTCGCTATACAGAATAACTTTTCTGGAGTATATAATACCTTTATATTCTCTGCAGAGAATATAAACCATATTTGCATAACATCATGTGGTATTTGCACACATTCATATGTGAAAGTGGTTGGCCAGTCCTACCAACTGGCAGAAAACCCTAGCAAGCTGTGTTGAGTGTGGTGTAGTCTTCGATTGCCCCTCTTCCCATCAGTAGCCTACGGCAGGTCTTTATATGGAAGAGGAAGAGCCTCTCCCTCCTTCCTTCTGTTTCAGCTGCCAATAGCACTGGAAGAGAAACTGTATCCTGCTGAGGACTCCCTTTGTGGAATGCAGCATCAACTCAGTTAGCAACAATGGTGAGAGGAAGACAAGTGGGGAAATTCAGTTATGGAGAGGCAGCCTATCCCTCTAATACCCTTTTGGAATATGTTAGGGTGACCATATGAAAAGGAGGACAGGGCTCCTATATCTTTAACAGTTGCATAGAAAAGGGAATTTCAGCCGGTGTTATTTGTATGCATGTCGCACCTGGTGAAATTAAAGTTAAACCTGCAAAAGCTATACTAGAGTGACCAGATTTAAAAGAGGGCAGGGCACCTGCAGCTTTAACTTGTGATGAAGAGGGAATTTCACCAGGTTCTCCATATATACAAATGACACCTGCTGAAATTCCTTTTTCTATGCAACTGTTAAAGATACAGGAGCCCTGTCCTCCTTTTCATATGGTCACCATAAATATGTGCTGTGGAGGCTTTTCATGCCTTGAACAGCAGCAACAGCAACAAAATGAGTTACAAATTTGTTTTCACTTACCATGCCTTCAAAAAATCATAGGATGTCATGTGCAATTTAGCACTGAAGCCAAAAAGTAATGCACCACATCCTCATTTGATGTCAATTCTGGTCATTAAAGTAAATGGCTGCAGTTCAATGAATAATTAAAATATACACCTGCCATGGCAATAAATGGTTCTTAGATACAAATAAATGTCTTGATAGATTGCAGCTAATAAGATTATTTACACTAGGAAATAACATTGTACCAATGAAATTGAAGGAAAACAGAACGGCAATATTATTTTCTCTTATAATAAATTGTAATTGTAATTTCATTTTTTCTTATTTTAAATTACCTCATTGTGGTGAATTAAAATCATTATTATTTAGGGTAGCTCATTGTTAATGTAGTAGGGTTGTTGTTTTAAAAAAGATTTGAACATGTATTCTTTCTAGGTAAAAAAGAAGAAATTTAAGACAGAAAAAGATAACGGATCTACTTCTCCTGATAAAATGTTACCTGTTCCGCAAATCACATTTGACCATGTTCTAGATGATAAGAAATCTGACAACTTTCAGTTGGATTCATATGAAAATTCTGGTAAGAATTTCGGTTGGAACTTGCATGCATTCAAATAAGGAACTGACATTTAAATAGGCCTAAAGACACATGTAGCTATAATAGACCACAGAGTGATGAGCTGATGAACAACACCTTTACTGGAAAGTTCAAAAAAGTTTGAAAGTGGTTGTTGTGCTGTGCTGCCCATTATTTTCAATGCTGTTGTCGCTGGTGGCTTCTTCGTGTGTGTTTGAATAATTCAAAACATTTTAATTCCAATAACCACAAACTCTCTTACTTGGAAATATTTCCTATAATGAACCCATCAAATCTTAGGTGTTAGAAGGAGAAAACTTGTCTTAACACCCTAATACTTCCTGGCATTAATCTGATTTCTCTCTAGCCTTTTGATTTTTCTTTTTTCCTTTTCTTTTAAAAGCACTCTTGCATGTAAGATTTTGTTTGGAATTCTTTATATTCATTATTATTATTATTATTATTATTATTATTATTTATTTATATAGCACCATCAATGTACATGGTGCTGTACAGAGTAAAACAGTAAATAGCAAGACCCTGCTGCATAGGCTTACATTCTAATAAATTCTCTATATATTCTCATTCTCTAAATATATAGAGAATAAATTCTCATTTTCTATATATTCTTAAATCTGTGCCTTGGCTTCCAGCATTCATTTAAAATCTTAGCTGTGTTACTAAGGAAGGTAGAAACTAAAATGTTTAACTAAAAAGTCTTAAACCTGTCTCTGTTTGGTTATTTATATATATAATTAATTTAGTGTATGACAGTATATTTTTAGGATCTAGAGCCTACTTGTCTACAGTTCTATGTAATTGCTTTCTACACTTCATGACCCCCTTAATGGTAGCCTCCATTTGTAGAATGATATTCTGATTTTTTTTGGTAAGGCTTTCTGCTACATCCTATTTAAAAAAAAACAAAAATATCCCAATGAACACTTGCACAGAGCACCAGCACACATGTAAAGTGGCACTGTGTCCCCCTATACAACTGCTACTCATACTTGGATAATTTAAAGTTCAGATCCCTTTTCTTGGAGAGCCTGTTTGTCAATTGCTCTTGCAAATAAACTGCAATTTCAAAAAATGTGATGTAGAAAGCAAATATCAATGGGGGATAGCACATCTGAATGCATATCAGGTAGAAAGTTCACATGCAGTTCTGGGTTTCTCAATAGGTTATGTAGTACAAAAGATGTTAAAGCTCTCTTTCACTGCTTTCTGTGCACAACTGACATTAACCTTTAACTGTGACTTTGACCATTTAAAGGGCAATGTATAATCTATAAGCAGGTACTAACTCCACTTTGGAAACAAAGGTTTCCTTTTCCTTCTGACATCTGTTCTCTTTTCCCCCCTCCTTCCTGTGTTCTGTTCTCTCGAAACTCTTACAAGTATACAGGACAAAAAGGAATGTTAAAATTTCTTGGTAAGTTAAGGAAGCTACATTTACCTACAGCATGCCAATCTCTGAAACTTTATTATTGCTTGCAGTGCTTTTCATATCTGTGTACTAGCCATTAACTATAAGTTACTTCGATGTGGTGCAAGGAAAGTCGGGCAAATCAAAATCAGCATTCTTTCATAGTTCACCATGACAATGCTTCAGTTATTAATGCAGCAAAGTAGGTGCTCTTCATATAAATGCCTGATTTAATTAACATGATATACACCTAGCGTTCTCTCCCAATATTGTATTATAACAAATTAGTCAATCCATAGACTTTACTCAATCCCATTTTTTCCTTCACTTGTTTTTATACAATATTAGGGGCTTTATAAATAAAATGTGATAAGAATGATTTGAGGGTCTCATCGTTTTAGATTTCTATTTGAAACCAGTAATATAAATATACTGCGTAAGTCTACACGGTTTTTTTTGGTAGTAAGTCCCACTTTGTTTACTCCTAGATAAATGCACACAAAATTGTGACCTAAGACTCTCAGCTTATTTTTAATATGTTTACTGCATTCCTCGTTGCAATAAATATCTTTTCTTTACTTTTGTATCGCAAAATTTTAATCTCATATTTTGTTATCTAGAGGGGGGGCAGTCAAAGTTCAGCAGTTAGGTCTCATGTTTCAATGGGATAGAATTAAAAACATACATAATTTACCCACTCAAATCAGTGGGACCTAAAAGTACTTAGTATTCAATGGATAGTGACCTTAGCATGTAACTTTTCTTTGTCATTTAGGTTTACTGAAACTGCTTACATAAGCAGAATTAGACATAGAGGGATTCACTTTTGGAGGATTTGCTTTTCTAAGGATGGCCTCTGGTTAGGAGAAATTGTGTGGATACTGTTTTTCTTTTTGCAGAAGTAAATAGTTTATTCAATGTAAAATTGCTGGGGTAACTATTTGCTTAAGTGCACAGTTCAACTATAAAATCAGAGTTACAAACAGCTTGTAAGTTTTAAAAAACCAATTGAATAAAAAACATGTCATAAAAAGACTTTAGGCATTCTTGCCATGTCTGGGCTCTCAAACCTGCATGGCTTGATTGGCCAATTTGAGCTTGTGGTGAGGTTCAAGTTCTGACTAGAGAGGAATTCTTACTCATTCTTTATATGTAGAAAACTTTTCTTCTGAGCATACCTTCTGATAGTGGATTGTGCCTAACACTGGCTATCTTCCAGCGGCGTGGAATTTGCTGATGGAACAGGGGTCCCCTTCTCCCTACAGTCCTCCATGAGCCCCCCCAATCTGCTGTGGAGGGACCCTCTGGAGCAGATTGGAGGGGTGCATGGAGGGCAAGGGCAAGTCCTTTTGAGGAATGGAGGTCCACTTCCACAATGCTGAATGTAATTTAGAGGTTTTTCCTCTTCTGTAATTTGCGGAGGTTTAAACCATTTTCCTTTGACAGTAAGACATCTAGAGTAGAGGCATACTGGATCTGTAGAGTACAAATGGCCATTTCTGTTCTAGTTCTTTAGAGTAACGTAATATCTGTAAAAGGGAGGAGAATAGGAGTGGAGTTATAGTAAGGGAAAAGACAAGAAAAAAAAGCTTTCTTACCTTGGCTGGCATAGCATACTTAGGACATGAGAGAGTGACTCAAGCAATCATAACAATATTGCCTCTTTTGCATGAATTAAATGTTCATGTCTGCAAGAAGCCTCCATTGCTAATAGATTGTTTTTAAAATTATATGGAAAAGAAACAGATAGACCATGCATCTAAGTAGCATTGTTTTTCGTTTAAGTAATAATTTTGAAACCTGTTTTCCTATTTTTTTTAATGATTAACTGATGCAATTATGACTTGAATTGCATAACTGCCTCTCTACCTGACTTTCTCTTTCTGTTTCTGTGTCCTGTGCATGGTCTTTATTTTATTTTAATTTAATTTCACCTGTTCACTCAGTCCGACAGCATTCCTGGTCATCCTTTTCTACAGAGCAGCCATCTCCCAGTTCTCCCCCTTCTCCAGGTAACATTTGCATCTCTTTGCTCCATTTCTATTAAACTCTCAGCTGCAGAGATTGGATTTTGACCACTTTGATGTAATTTATGGGAAGATTAGGGTTTTTTTTTCTGTTTACGTGTAATCTAAAATGAATAATAATATTATTAGGAGTTTATAGTGGGTTGAAACCAGACTTGCTCTTCTGCAAATAGACGTGCTCCTTCCATTCATGAAAGGGTACTTAGATCTAGCAAAGGCTCCAGGTGGAGATAGGCAGGGAGGAAGTGAATTTTACTTATTTCTCCTTCCCCTGCAAGTCCTGTGGTCCTCAGCTTTTTCATGGGCACAGAGGACTGCAAGCAGAATGGGGATCAGCCATAATCATGTTCCCCCATTAGGCGGAATTCTGACCACAGGCAGTCTAGATCCAATGTAAATGCAAAATAACTGGATGGATTATTGAAGAAATGAGCACGGGGAATGCTGAGTAGATTCCAATTTAAATAGAGAATGCAAGAGCAGAAAATAAAGAACTGTTGACAGCACTCAATTTATCTAAGTCTGGATATCAGTATGAAAAGGGATTCTTACTATCCATTGCACCAGAATTTCACCAAAGGTGAAGGTATTCTAATTGGTCATACCCTAACATGCAACTGAAGGATACAATTACAGTGAACAAAGAGAATAAGAGAGCCAATGATGGTACTTTGACTGGAGGCAATTAGGCCTGTTTGTAAAAAAAAAACATGGATTGTATAGCTTCCAAATTTAAATGCATTTTTAAAAAATTGTGCTGAATTTCATTTTTTTCTAATGCCCCTTCTCCAGCAAAAGTGCCTCACCTAATTCCCCCCCCTCCACCACCACCCTTTGGGGATGTGTTCTTCTTTTCCTCTCACATTACTTTGTCATTTTCATTTTGTACTCGAAGAGGCCTCATCATTCTTATTCCCTGCTTCTGAGAGGAGAAGTAAAATAGAAAATGGCCATTGAACCCTCCTCCAGCAAGGCTGTCTCCCTTTCAGCAAGGCAAACATACACCCATACAAACACACATCTGGACCATGTGCCAGATAAAATACTCTTACCATTTGCTGAGAGAGTCACAAAGTCAAAAAGGAATTAGATTAAGCAACACTGCAAGATGCAAAGAATTAATTACTATCAATTTATTTATTTATTTATTTATTTAATTACATTTATATACCGCCCCACAGCCGAAGCTCTCTGGGCAGTTTACAACATTTAAAAATAGTAAACATTAAAAGTATACAATTTAAAACAACAACAACACACACACACACACACACATAAAAAACAGTATAAAAACAACAGTATCCATTTAAAAACAACAATTGTGGGGTCCATTAAAAACAAACTTAACGTTGTTAAATGCTGTTAAAATGCTGTTAAAAATGCCTGGGAGAAGAGAAAAGTCTTGACCTGGTGCCGAAAAGATAACAATGTTGGCGCCAGGCGAGCCTCATCAGGGAGATCATTCCACAGTCGGGGGGGCACCACTGAAAAGGCCCTCTCCCTTGTTGCCATCCTCCGAGCTTATCAAGAGCTTCTTTCATCTGTCATTTCTGTCCCTTCATACAAACAATTGCACTTTTTTGGGTTTGATCCAGACTTAGAGCAGAAACATTGAAATCACAACTAAGTTAAGTCCCATTGATTTCACTGGGGTCTGCATTATGTATGATTAAGGCTGAATCCAACCCATTGCTTTTTATTACTTCTGTGCATAACTTCTTCTAGACTTAGTTATGGGATATGGAATAAGAGGCGAAACTGCCATGTAGTTTCAATCTCTATGTTGTTATGCTTTTTTACTAATAAGATTTAGTGAAAGAGATGAGCAATCTGATCTTCAGCATCTTGTACTTGTTCTGTCACTTTAGTAAGACCAAGTGCAGACTTGAACCGCGTTCTCCACATCCGAACCTAACATATGAGTTGAAATCCACAGCTCAGACACTGATTTGTTATGGCATTTGAGGCTTCTTTTATGTGTTAGTTCATATAAAGTGAAATGTGTTTGGGGGGTAGCGGTGGAATTATTCTTGCCTTTGCTTAGTATTTTAAGTACACTTGCATCTGACTCCATAAAATACCATTTCATAGAACAGATAATTCATTCAGACAATGGACAGTATCCAATACTGCTGCTGCACCCCTGTTTGATCTATTGTGCCTGTTGTGCAAGCAACCTAGCGCTCATGAAACAGAAATTATTGATTCAAAAAGCAACTCCAGAAACAAGTAGAAACGCTTGTTTCCAGACTGGGAGAGCTCCTTCTGCAAGTTCTGCTGACCTGCCCCATTTCAGAAATAAGCATTTTTGCTTGTTTCCAACTGCTCCTGGAAAGCTAGCTTCCAGTGGTACTAGCGGTAGGTCCCACTTGTGCTGGAAACAGATTGGATACTGCCCTACATTTCAATAGGTTACAAGGAATGGGCATTTCACGGGGAAGCATGAAAATAAAACCCAGAGCCTCCTTTTCTTTGTATGCACCTTGTTCTTAGTATTATTAAACATATTTGAGCCTCCCTTTTATTTCAATTATTCAAACTAAATTATCCATTCAAGTATTTAAAATGCTTTAAAACTTTTCTAGATCACTTTAAATGCGTACGTAATAGAGCAATTTTAACCTTTACCTGCCTGTTTCTTTTTCACAGTGAAAAGGAACTCACCGTTTTTAGATACAAACACAGGACCATTCATTAGGACCAACAGCTTTGCAGATGAACTTGACCTGGAGGGTGAGACGTTGCTGACCCCAATAACTCACATCTCACAGTAAGTTGCAGATGTATGAATTATACTGTCATTAACTTCAGAAAAAATCAGTCAATACATGGGAGGAGAAGCTAAAATATAATTATACAACTACTTTAGTTATTTGTGTAAAATTACAGAAGTTTATATATACTCCCTTAATGTCCATTAAAAAGTATTGTGGAGTTAAATTAATGGCCGTTCTTCCTGTTGATTTTTATTTAATATCCAGAATTGCACCTGGTGGGCATTCCACATTTTCCTGCAAAAGTTGCTTTATTGATTACTGAGAACACTGATACCCTTTTCATATTTAGTTAATGCCATAGTTAGGCAGAAGAACAGAGTTTAGACGGAACTGTTTTTCTGTTGAGTAACACTTAATGTTTTGCTTTTTGCTGATGTCACACTTAGGAAAGTCTTTTAAGTAGAAGACCATGACTATTCCTTTTTAAGCAGCAGTAATGTGGCATGGAGAATCTGTGTTCCAGCAACACTTGTCACTCATTGCATGCAATAGTACTGAGATTGCATCCATCTGTTGTGCAGAGAAGTAGTTGTTGGGACATATTATGTGAGTCAGATGTTGTAGGGGACCCATATGCTTGGATTTAGATGTGTTCAAGATTTTGTGCAACTTCCCATTAAACCCTCCATACAATATTAGATTAAATTACTATTTCTTACACTCCCTATGTATCCTTTTCAACATCACCAAATTTTATTAGGCGCTGAAAATATGTAGAACTGATTATCTATCTGACTATTGTACACAAACAAGAAGTAAAGACTTAGCAGAAGTTAACAGTTTTCAGCGTAATAAAAAGCAGTGGGTACTGGTTACAAATTTCTGCATGAAGAATGTCTTATGTTGTCATAATTAACGATGATTTATTTCACAATGGGATTCATAAGCAAATACTTTTATGCTCTTGTAACTCTGATTTCAAATTTCTTTCTCTCTTTCTTTTGTAGCCTATTTTGCTAGAATTCTAAAACTAGTAGCATTTCAAATGTAATAGATTGTATTGTTATAGAACCCTTCATGCAAGTATTCCAAAGTGCTTCATGGTACATACAAAAAATAACTTGCCGATCCATGTAAACCAATTAGCATGTAAACGTCAGATCAAATGGAGCTTCAGTTTAGGCTGTAAAAAGTGATCCATGCTCTATGAGAGACATATCAGCATGAAGAATATTTTATAGCCCAGCTGCAGAACATTGTAACTCTTGGTCAGAGAATGAAAGGCTTTGGAATCGGTAAGAATAATGTGCTGTTGAATCTTGGACTGCAGTGCTGAATATAAATTAATATGCCCCAGGGGCCATGAAAATGAGCGCGTATGAAAGAAACCGATTCCATAACCACAAAGGCGTGAGTAAGAGCCGCTGTGTGAATTGGAGGCATGTGCTTGGCAAAAAGTATCTGCAAACAGATTTCACCTGAGAGCATAACATTACTTCTCTTTGACAGGCTATATAAATCAACTGGCAAAAAATATTGGTTACCTACTGTACTATTAGGAAACTTGCCTGGTAAAAGTCAGATTAAGGAATGCATTTTAAAATCTCTGTTTCCACTTAGTTTGGAAGGGTGGAAAAACTCTTGCAACCAGTGCTTGTCTGTTTCATCACAAGTACGTCAGGAGTAGCCAGGGGACATGGAGCAGTAAGCCAGCAGCAGCCTTGTGAAAATGACACTTAGTTAAGGGTGTCTCTGGGGTCTCCGTAGCTTAATCATGACTACATTTATGAACCATGCATGCCTGTCCAGATTTAGGAAAGTGAAACCAGGGTAGAATTGTGACTTGACCCAATGCACTGTCACAGCACTGCTAGAGCCCTATGCCTAGCTCAGTGCCACAACTTGTGGCAGTAGGGTATGATCTCCAGATGTGGCACCAACCTCATGAGAGGCTCAGAGGCA
The DNA here is from genome assembly GCF_023053635.1 of Elgaria multicarinata webbii. Taxonomy (NCBI): domain Eukaryota; kingdom Metazoa; phylum Chordata; class Lepidosauria; order Squamata; family Anguidae; genus Elgaria; species Elgaria multicarinata. The sequence goes on from NC_086172.1 coordinate 90,887,489, forward strand.
CAGTGGTCTTTGCTGTAGGGATACACCTGTATTTGCCCTCTTGCTTCATGATGCATGTTTTTGTCACGGAGTTGAGAAGGAGCCTGGATCAGTGTAACACTGCGCTGCCTTAGTTAGTAGTATAATTTGGCAGCAGAGTAGAGCAGAAGTGGTTTTGAGTCAGGGCAGTATCACCAATTCGTTTCCACCACAGTATACTTGGGGTCATGAACACACTCTGAATGACCTGAGGTGCTTCCAGGCAGGCCAGTGACTCCAGCTGCAGTAGAAGCAACTGATACTCAGGGGATACTCCAGGCAGGCCTTTTATGGTGCCATTGTCCTGTCTCATTCATGGAATATTACAGGGGATTCATATTATAATGTCTTCCACTTGTAGCACTCCCATGTTTTCCCACTGCTTCTTCTGTCTCTTTCCTTATCATAGAAAATCAGGAGAAAAAGACAGTATTGCTGTCCAATGGTTATTAGTGCTGGGAGCCCTCCATATGGAACCCAACCTTGCTAGATAAGGAAATGGAGGGATAGGGAAAACCTTCCCCAATCTACCCTGAGGACTCCAATCCCTGAAGGTCTGGGGCATTATCAAAAGGGGAGTCTTCCCTGTCCCTCCATTTCATAATCTGGCAAGTTTAAGGCAAGTAGGAATGCAGAGGTGCTATATCCCCAGAGTACAAGTTGCTTCCACTGCAGCTGGAGACTCCAGCAGATAGAAAGTACCATGAAGGGAGTACAAAGATGTATCAGTGGCATAAGTTATGGTTAAATTGAACTGAACTGTATCCCGTTTCACATCTTCTTCATAAAGTTTTTGAGAGAAATGTAATCTCTAAGAAAGTTGTTGTTGTTGTTGTTTTAAAAAAATGTATTTAAGTTGGAGAAAAAGGGAGATGAGAGATTAATTTCCCCCGCCAGAGCTTCAAGAGCCCATATCAAAAGCAGAGCTAGTATATTCAGGAAAGATAAGAGACTTCAGCCTCCCTATCCCATTTTGCCCTTTGGTCTTGTCTATTCATCAGTTGGTGGAATGGAGTGTGCCACTTCAGACTGCATGTGGGGGATCACATTTTTGAATGCTCCCATGTGATTAAAAAAAAAGAACCTCTGTAAAGAACAAAACAAAAAACAGTGCAGCCAGCAAAGGGATGGTCTCAAACTTTCCCCCATCCAGACTTGCTAGCTTCCTATTTGTAATGAGGTTTTTTTGTTTTGTTTTTTACATGGGGGAGCATTCAAAACTGGTGTTCCCCTCATTTGTAGCCTGTACTGGTGTAGTCCATTCTAGTACCTCACTCTAGATCAACCTTCCCCAACCTGGTGCTCTCCAGATGTTTGGAACTCCAACCCTCATCAGCCCCAGCTAGTATGTCCAACAGTCAGAAATCCTGAGAGCTGTCAGGAAGGTTGCTCTAAACCCAGCCTGGGTCTTCTTTTTGAAAGGAAATGATGTGAGGAAGACATATCTGTAAAAGGCGGAATCTTTATCTTGCATTAGTGCAGCTATGTTTGTCCACTGGTGTAGTTAACTCCTCCTACCTGATTACACTTATTTCCACTGGCATGCAGTGGTAATAACTGTAATCGTGATGGGATGGTGTTCAGTTACACCAGTTTGATTTCTCATAGGAGCACATATGTTTGTTGTCCATGTAAATCACTCTGCTGCTTGTGGGATGATGCATTATGCTAAGTAACTATTAATTTATTTTTTGGCCCTTGCAGTGTTTTGTGTTACAGAGAAAAAGACACCAGAAGGGTGACTTACCTAGTAATTTAGACAAGAGATAATATACTTGCTATTTTATACATGTCAATTATTTGTAAAATCTCATATTCACAGAGCTGTAAATTTTGTGAGATCAATAGTGACACTTCAGTTTCTTGAATTTATCATTCTTCTACCTTTATATATTCATGGCAATTGGATTATTAAATTCCTTTCATCTCTGTGATCTGGAAACAGCTCCTTAGTTTAAATGCACATGGCATCCAGAGCAAACATTTATACTTATCTGTGTGGTGGAATCCCTATTTGTGTTGACTGGATGGCTCAGATTGTAAATGATTCCTGCTTTTATCTTCCTCTCTTATTTCCAAAGGTCCTTGTAAAGTCTGAGCAAATACAGCTTATTCACTTTCAAGTGGTCAGATGTAATGACTTGCCTGCTGTCACCACAACTCTGTTTGCGCTGCAGCTAACAACATTTAAAATGTGATTTGCGCACAGACAACTTTATCATTAATTGCAGAGAGGATTTGAACAGCAACAATCAAAGCAAGCATACACCAAAGATCAGGCAGGAGGAAGCAACACATAATTTTTATTTTGTTAAAATAAAAGGTTGATTCTGTCTCCTTCTATGTTGTTATTAGATTTTTGTCACATGGCATCCAGTCCTTTACAGACTTTTAAATAATTGCAGCCATTTATTCTACTAGAAAAGAGAGAAAATAAGAAATAGTATATGAATGTTAGCAATATAAATTAGTGTTTTAATACCCTTATTATTGCCTTATGTATATCTACATCAAGCAATACAATGAATATGACTAAATTTCCCTTTGCACATTCCTCAGCACACAGAACATGAAGGCAAGGAATCAGAGCAAAACTAGATGTTGGTTTGGTTTGTGGATTTCCACTCTTTGGATAGAATAAAAGAGAATGAACCAGCAAAGCAACTCAGGCGGGGTGGGAAGCAAAAATAGTAACCCATATGATGATCATCCTACAGAATATTCAAGGTGAAATTAAGCTTTCATGCTATGCGTTATTTATTCTAGTCATTGAAATCGATACTGTTGTATACTTTTAGAAAGTGGGATTTACAACAAAAACACTGACCTAGCAACACATTTACAAGCTCGCGGAAGAGAATATTGTTTTCTTTTAACATTTGTGACAGACAAAAACTATAAAAATATACCTTGTGGTAGACACATACATTTGTATGTTGATGATCTACTTCTTTTAAGTAGAAAAGATTGCCACTTCTTTCACATTGTAGATTAATATCAGACTCCTTGTTTTCCTAGAGTTGGTATACATGTTGACTGATGTGAAGTAATTAAAGTAGACCCCAGCTGCTGACTTATTCAGAAGCGCAGGGCTCATCTAATGCAAGGACAATGAGCAGCAGCCTATGTACTGACCCATCAATGTTTATTTTGGGCACCACATGGAGTAGTAAGTGCAAACATTGGGATTTGGGTAGAGAGATGAGAAGAGACAATAATGTTCCATATTTACTTTTGAATTTTATTGAATTAGTATCATATTTCTGTAGTCAGTAAATTTTACTTTTTATTATACTATAATAAAAAGTCAAATGTACTGATTACAGCAATAGGATTATAATCATAGCATTAAATCAAATGCTACATAAATATTGAATTGTTGGCAGATAGTATTCCAAGAGATAATTTGTTGTGATCATAAGAAATTATTTATTATGGCCTGATAACATTTTTTTTAAAATAAGGAAAGCGATTTGGAGGGGGGAATTTGGGGTTAAGCACCCCCTCTCCCTATTTCTCTGCTTCATATTGCTCATCTCCTGAACCTGCTTTTCTTTTTTAAATAAAATGCATTTGGCCATGACATGTCCAAATCCACCTTAGTTCCAGCATTCAAAACTTTTTTTCTTGGTTGCAAGTTATTTTAAATACTCCAAAGAAAGCTCAACTCTCCTTACAAATAAATCAACCACATTTCTAGAACTGGGGTCCACTAGAAAATATTCAAGATATGAATGCCATGTTTCCCGAAGGCATGTTTTTCAAATGTAGCTGATGTACTAATCTGGCAGTGATATTGTAGCAACATTTATTATTCATTTTGATATCTAAAATGAACAGGCATTGTGCCTTTTGTTTAGGCATATACAGATCTTTGAATGTTTTGGAATTGGACTCTGAACTATGTACTTCTTAGGGCCAAGCTGCACATTTCTTTGAGGACATAGCTGCTAGCTATGTCTTTCTTCTGTACTCTGAAGTAAGTACTGGGACCTTTATCCCAATCAGGACCCTAGTATTTGGGGTAGAGAGATTTTAACCCTTTGACTCCTGTTCTAATCCTGATCTGGATCGGGCTCTCCACGCTTCTAATTTCCATTGCCAAAAGTGATCCATAGTTTAAATGGTTTATTTTGGGTAATAGATTCCAAATGTATTTTAAGATTTGGATCAGAGTATAGATTTGTGCACTTCTGGTAGATTCTCTTCGGGGCTACCTTGACGGCACTGGGTTGCCACCGCTTTTGCAAAAACCCTATGCTTTTGCTGCTGTGGGGTAGCGGTGGCTAATCCCCACACAGCATGGGCTTTCCAGTGACCATTCAACTCACCAGCACACCCCATGCCCTTTGCCTGGGCTTCTGGCGACCAATCAGGGTGTGCCTTCTGCCAAGGAATGCCTCCACCTTGACAACAGAGCGAGGTTAGATGGCGGAAGGACTGCATTTGCCTCCAGTCTAAAAATGCGGACCTTCACAGGAAAGCCCTGCGGTGGCTTCGATGTGGCTGCTGCATCATATAACCAATGCAGTGCCATCACGCAGCCACCACAGGGCTTTTAACACATACAGACAGCCCCCAGATCTCATGATGGATATGTGGATGGATTGATTCAATTTTCCATTCACATTTACACCTCATTTCAGAAATCTATATGTGGTTAGCTCTGCACGCAGATCACTTGCACAAATAGTGTTTCACTGTTAGATAGAACTGGGTCCCTCCTTTGAAATAAATGGGGAAACTCTTGCAATCAGGTGAGTTCCATGTGTGCATTGGCGCACCCATACCCCCCTACATTGGAATGTGGTGCTAATCTAGATTTGTTTTCTGCTTAAATTGCACATGATTTACGTATATGGTTTTAAGGTGCTCATTACAGCCCTCCATATAAGGTTATAAAATGCAAGAATTACGGGGTGGGTGGGGCGGGAATTCAAATGAATAATTTGTTAGGGTTTTACTGCTACATTTCATGAATGCGTTATGCAGCACAGAATGCTTATTCAGCACAGGTGATAAGCTTACAAAGACTCTTTCTGCAGCCAGTTTATAACTCAGAATCTTTCATTGAATTTAGTGGCAATGAGCAAATCACTGCAAGGAGCAGTTGCACTCATGGCCCTAAGTAGTTGGCCTCAATTGTAATAAATGGGCAGCGGCTACTGAGGGGCAATAAAGCTTTAGTGGTTTTAGCAGTTATTCTGAAACCATCTGCTTTCCATTTTGGAAATCTAAACCAATCCTGCCCATATCAAATTTTAGGCATTCATTTAAATAATATTATTGGAATGCATTTTATCCACAACCTTTGCTGTAATGGAAATGGCTCTATATTAAAAACACGATTGTTTATAATTTTCCTTTAAAAAATAAATAAGAAGCACATCAAGACTTTTTCCAGTCCTGCTGAACAGTACTTGTGTGTGTGTGTGTGTGTGTATGTCTGAGTGTGTGTCGTGTTCACTAGACATTTTCATACTCGTATTCTAATGCTATTTCCCCGATAACATCAAATAAATATTAAATTGCTTGAACAAAATAACCTGGAAAAAAAACGTTAAAAAGTACTATGCACTGGCCTTTGGGATCATTTTGGAACTCTTTCAGCTGGAAACAACTTGTGCTGTGAAACTGTATGCTGGCAACAAAAACCAAACAAACCAACCCATAGGCTTTTGTTCAGAGAAGTGCAAGAGAGAGACCCATGTGTGCAGCAGGATTTTTGTGGTCATTCTTTTGAACAGTAGTTGAACTGGGGGCTGCTGTTTGGAAAAAAAGCAATAGACGTCTTGCTGTACACAAACAATCCCTAGCACATCTGTAAAATTGCTTAGTGGGTAATGGTATTAATATTGATGTAGACAGATGCTTGTGTTTTGTGTCGAAATGAAAGGGTATGAATCTTCTACGATAACGTCCCACACGCTTGCAAGTCCATCTGTCTCCTTGAATGCTTGTTGCCTCTGTTTGAACCACTTGACTGATGTGGGAGGAAGAGAGTCACCATCTGAAATCTGGGAGGGAGGAGAAGGTAAAAGATGGCATTTGGGGAACCTGCAACCTCTCACCAAGGAGAGAGCCCCCCCATGCCCCTTTACCTCTAGAAACAACATATAGGAATAGAATGGAACTCCTTCACTTAGGAGCAAAATAGTGCGTTTCTGATATCCAGGCAGTCTATGCTGCAGATTTGGGATAGAGCAGGTTGGTAATTTAAATCAGTTAAAGTGGTCTTTATTAGTGCAATGGCCACTGCTTTTTCCATTGCTGTTTGCATGGCTAGAAACTATTGGGAGCATCACGGTAACATTAAAAAAGCTAACATGGATGAGTTACAGCGACTGAAAGCTGAAAGAAAGAAGGTAGCGGTCTTCAGTCTTGGTGAAGATGAGGCAGTAGATAATATGAGCTGGGAAGGGATAAAGCATGTGTAGGTGTACGTGCGTGTGTGCATATGGATATGTCCATGCATACAGATAGACAAAAATGTGAATAATGCTGGGGCTTCCATTGTCAACAAACCTCATCCTATCTGTTAAAGGTTTTTCAGTACTACTGGATGATGCTTAGATTTTGGCAAATGTTTGGAATGGAGAGTTCCACAGTTGTGGAGCAGCCACCAGGAATGCCTCTTTAGCTGTCAATGGATGAACCTGCAGCATAGAACCTGTTGTTGTTTTTATACTGTTTTTATGTTTTTTAAAAATTTTGTATACTTTTAATGTTTACTATTTTTAATTGTTGTAAACCGCCCAGAGAGCTTCGGCTGGGGGGCAGTATATAAATGTAATAAAATAAAATAAATAAATAAATAAATAATAGATGCTTTAATGAAGAGAACATGGTCAGGTGATCATGAGAGGGCATAGGGATCATGCAGTCCCAAAAACTGCACTGAGGCCTATTACGGGGTATTTTGGTCATAACTGAAGCTGTGCCAAATATTTGCCAGCAAACATTTGGGGAGTGAAAATTGCACTTTTAAGGGAGCCAAAAATGTTCATCTTGAAGCACTTTTGCATTGAGTACACCAACCTTCCCCAACCTGATGTTCTCTAGATGTGTTGCAATACAACTCCCAGTATCTCCCAGCCAGCATGGCTGGGTGTTGTAGTTCAACACAATGGAGGGCACGAGGTTGTGGAGGGGACGTCTGGATTATTTCCATTTTTCCTCAGGATGGCTGCTGCTGCTGCTCTGCAATTTCCCCCCTCCCAATTTCGTTCTTGCAGTTTTTCTGCACTGTCTGGAGGAGAGGCCAATCATGAATCATACAGTGAATATGGAGATGTCACAGTTCCATGTAACCACTCAGATTTGTCTACAGAAGTCAAACAAAGCTTATCATGTTGCCCTCCATGAGAATGGATATCACAGGAGGAGAGGGAACATGTCCCGTTGCCTTGGCAACTAGGCTGGTGCACCTTATTTTGTCACACTGTTCTGAGTAGGGATGTGCTCCGCTTCTAATCAGACCGGCGAATTAGAAGCGGAGCGGGGTGCTTCACCTCCCCTTAAGGCGGAGGCGAAGAGGATTGGGGGGCCGGCGGAGCGTGGCGAAGAGGATCCGGAGCTCTGCCGGAAAGGTAAGTGGGGTTTACCGGGCCCTGCCGCTGTCGCTGTTGCCCATGTGGCGACAGCGGCAGGGCCCGGTAAACCCCCCTCCTCTCCCTTACCTGCCTCCGTCCGCGGTCCCTCGGCTTCTTCAATTGAGCCCGCGGTTCAACCAGGAAGACTCGGCCGCACTTGCGGCCCAGACTTCCTGGCTGAACCGCGGGCTCAATTGAAGAAGCCGACGAACCACGGATGGAGGCAGGTAAGGCCCCCCCTCCCCCTTGGTCCTTTACCAGGCTCTGCCGCCGTCGCCGCACGGGCAGCGATGGCGGCAGGGCCCGGTAACCCCCCCTCCTCTCCTGGCGTTACCTGGCACCACTCCCCTCCACTGCGGAGCTCCGATTTGGAGCTGGAGCTCCGCAGCAAAGAGGAGCAGGAGCGGAGTGGGCCGATCCGAAATTTTCGGATCGGCCCACGGGGCGGAGCGGGGGGTCCGTGCACACCCCTAGTTCTGAGACAGTTTCTTTGCTTGCTGCTGCTCCTGCTAGTGGAGGCTGGTGGCTCCTATATCAGTGGGGCAGTGAATCCATTCTGGGTTTCAATCAGAACTAGTGTGAACCCCAAGGAAGCTATCTAAGGTGCTGAACCCATGCTCCATCACTGGGTTGTTTAGCATGACATGCGAACATGGAATTGTAGGTTGTTGGGGGAGGAACAACCCAGACTTAGAACCTATGGTTAAACCATGGATCATGCTCAGGAGTAGGTGAATGTTCAGGAGCCAGCATGTGAGCAAGCTCCCAAACAACCCACAATTTGTTTAACCGTGGATTATTTTGTTGTCCGAACTGGGACATTAGAATTTGGAATCTCTACTCTGTACATATGTAGTCAGTGAGTATACAGGTTAAAGAAGGCAGAGATCTATCATCTAAAGAAAGTCTCTCAATCAAAATATACAGATATTTCAGGAAAGGTCATCAAATCTTAACCTGAACTTTTTGAATGTGACCAATCTGCTGATTTAAAATAATAAGTAGAAGTCTGCATAAGGCAGAAATGGTTTTTGAGTGGAATGTGCAGATATTTATTATGTTCCTTTTAACATTTAGGGCCTAATTTCTTGAATATTGCATATGAAAGCACACATTTAGACTAGAATAGTTATTTATTTATTTAGTGTCATTAGTATACTTAGTGCTTTACAGAGTACAAGAGGAAAGGTACCTGCTCCAACAATCAATCTAAATTGACACGGGGAAAATTGAGGAAACTTTAGTAAACAAGGAAATATTAAATATATATATATATATATATATATATATATATATATATATATATAATTGCAGGCTTAGTCATAGTAGGGCATGAGAATTGGGGGCGCTATCCAATGGTGCTCCTACACAGAGTAGACCCATTAAAATGAATGGGCCTAATCTAAGTAGAACTACCATTGGATACTGCCCTATGAGTTTGTGCTTCGTAGAAAAGGTGGGTTTTAAGTAGAGAAGCAAGAGAGGTGGCATTGCACAGGTGTTCTGATAGGCAGTCCCAAATATATAAGGCAGCAAGAGAAACAGGAGGAGACCTTTGGATGGCTGAGGGCGATGGAGCTGGAGGAGCGAAGGTCACAGGTAGAGGTGTGTTAGTATGTAATATCTGAGAGATAAAGGAGAAGCAAAGCCATAGAGGACTTTGAAGGTTAGAACAAATAGTTTAGTGGGAGCAGGGAGCAGGCTACAGTATAGGGATTTAAGGAGGACCGTTGTATGATCAGGCCAACAAGAGAGGTGAATGATTTTGACAGAAGAATGCTGGAGCAAGGTGAGAGAACAGCAGACCAGAGAGAAGAAACTACCAGTAGTCTAAAAGCTCCATCCAACAAGCATTTTATTGCACACTCGTTACTGGGCACTCATGGAGTTTGCTCGGGTCCCTCTCATGATGTTGTCTGCCTTTCGCCCCTTCTGGCCTTCCTTGTGCGACAAAAAAACCCTCTTTGAGTTCAATGTATTTTTCAATATGGAATTGCTGCTCTCTCCTGCTGTGTGCAGGAGAAGCGGCGCCATTAGAACAGCCGACTCAATGGGCCTCCGGCTTGTTCTGTACTTCCTCTTTTGAAAAGAGGAAGTAACTGAGGAACGAAAACACCGGCGGAGAAGTAAAGGTAGGGAGTGCGTTAACCCCCGGTGTGATGGAGCTCTAAGTGACAAATGATCAGGGTGTGGACCAGTTTTTGCTGAGAGCACAGAGAGGAAGGGGTATTTTTTTACAATTTTGTGAAGGGAGAAGTGGCATCTGTTCATAGAGAACCTCATTATAACATACACCTATTTGTATGTGGGCAAAGCTTCAAAAACATGGATCAGAATGCATAATGTCTGCTTTTTCATTTTTAACTTACTGAATCACAGAATGCAACTAATGAGAAAAAGATACTACATTGACATTTCCTGGAATAAATAGCTCCTCTCAAAAGACAATTCTATCTCATATAATTTCTGCCCTAGTATAGGATTTTTAATTATTACAAGTTTGGATATGATTATAGCGTGCATGGAAAAAAAGAAGTCAGTGTACTCCTAAAAAAATGCTTGTGAGGCACACATTTGGACCCCCATATAACAGAATTAGATCTAACTTAACACAAGGGGGCAGTAATGTCATGTAGGAAATTTTAACTAGCTTATTTAGGAATGCCTCATCAGATAGATAAATTAGTAGCAACTGGATGACGAAATACTTGTAAAAGTTTATTCATTGGAGTAGATTCTTAAGGCACATAAGCCAGCTAAAGTTACACAAGTCCAGTTTAGTTTAATGGGCACTCACAGAAAGGAATAGCCTTAAAAATATGTACCTAGGCACATACACATCTGAATACAGAAGATTTTAGCTCAAAAAATCAAACTGTAAAGAATGTTAATTTTGTGACTAGTTGCTTGCTGATCAGGATGATTGGGAGAGTTCTCTCTGTTTATTTTGGATGAGATGTACAACAGTACTAGAAAAGACTTGTTTCGGTTTCCATCACCAGTATTTGGTGTACTTTTTACAATCAGGCTGATCAGGTAAATGCCCAGTATGGATCTTGTGAAATGTAGGGAAGAAGAAAATTCTATTTAAGCCCCAAATATTATGTCTGGGTTGAGTGGGAGACTTCCACCTGGACTTCAGTACTTTTATGTTCTAGTTTAAAGACTTTTTATCAGACTTTTTATAAGCTATGTTAAAACTTACAGTGCTGGTACACAGCATACATGTAAAATTATATACAGACACTCTGGACACACCAATGCACAAATACAAACACACACACATGCTCACTATCTATCTATCTAGAGATAGATGGATAAATACCAACATTGAATAGTTTATGCTTTTCAGTTGTATTAAAATAATGAGGTTTATTTTCATCGCTATTTTAATATTGTGTTGATTACTTATACCACCCTGAAATCCATTTGTAGATGAAGGTGCAGTTCATTTTTTTTAAGATAATAAATATATGTATATGTGTTTGTATCCAATGTTCTCTCCCCACCCCCACTCATCCCTCCACACCATCCAAAAAAATGGTTTAAGAAAGGTTTCTTGCCCTCTAAGACTAGATTTTTGGAGTGCACGGGGAAGAGAATCATCCCCCTCCTGGGCCTGCTGACCGAAGCAGTTCTGTCAGTGAATGACAAGATTGGATTCAACCCACAGGTTTTTGACTATTACGTGACCATAAGTGGAACGATGTGTCCCAATGCTGAATTCTAAAATGATTTGACTTTTAACTTAAGAATGTTATGATGAGCCTTGTTTGTAGAAACAATGGCTTGCCAAACAGTGTACAGGAGAAACATTTGGGAAGAGCTTTTCTTTCCACTCCATCTGGTGTTTTGAACCACGTATGATTATTCTTCAAGGACACCTATTTTTTCTGACAAATTCATTGGTTCTACACACCAAGTGTTTATTGCTATACACTGTTAACATGAGGCTGTATTTGTAGATGGTTTTTAAATTCAAGTGGTTCAGAATGTCGTTTCAGTACTGTCTACAACAGGGGCAGGCAATCTTTTTGGGCCATGGCCACATTTCAGAAACTGTCCTGTGCACCACTACAAAATGGCTGCCATGGGAGGCATGGTGAAGGACAAGTAACCTGCCCCAAAGACTGAGTACAAAACAGAGGCAGGGCCTGAGCTGCAACACACTGAAAATGAGGCAACTAGAAGATGGCAGAAGCCAGCCTCCTGCTATCCTCCCTCAATAGCCGCACTTTCCCCCATTTATGTTCTGACAGTTACTGAGTTCCCAGTGCTGGGCTAATGGCATGATTTTGCTCAGAACAAAGTTGTTCCCACTGCTTTTCATGTGTAATTTACTGTTATTAATTCCATTTATATCCCTCCATATAGGGATCCCAAAGAATTTCCATCCAATTGTCTCTACATAGCCTAAATCTCCCTTGCTCTGCTTTTTAACCTAATGTACCTGCCAGAGAGCTTCGGCTATTGGGTGGTGTAGAAATGAAATAAACAAACACACATCCAGGTATTGTCCAAGAACTTGGCTTGTCACAGGACTGCCCCTGCCATTAGTCAGAGTAAGGTAGCTCCTCAGGCTGCTGATTCTGGGTGTCATGAAAGGGCCGAAAATTTAATGTATTAGTATTGTAACTTTATTGCCTGGAAGGGGAGAAGGTACTTGTGGGATTTTCTACCTTGCCTGGTAAAATAACTTGGCCTGGCCTTGGTTATGCACCTTGACTCAGGTGCACTGCCTTGAGCACTAAAATGTCTTTGGGTGGCCCTCTTCTTTGTGCTGTGGATTGAAGGGGCCTATCTGCTATGGAAAATGTTATATAGGGCGTGGAAGCTTGGCACATTCTAGGCAAAACTTCAGTATTTCTTTGGGGCACAAATGGAGCAGGGGATAAGGAAAGGGCTATAGTAGAGCTGCGCTCCATGGTGGCTGAAAAAGCCCTCCCCCAAACGCAATGAACATTTCCCTGGAATTCTTTCTGTTGTGCAAAGCATGAAGAAGCTCATGCAGCAAGAAAGACTGGAGACTTAGACCTCAGTCTTATCCCACTCTAATTTTTTAAGTTTTCTTTTGCAGCTGAAAACTGAACTCTTTGTCCTAAAAAAAAACCCAAACCAAAACTGCTTTCTGTTGAAAACCTTGCGGTTTGCAGAGAAGTGATGGTGAAATAGACCAGTGTGAACTAGAACAATGGTGCCATCCTCTTTTACTAATATACCTCAATAAGCTTCAGCTGCATTAGCCTCCGGTGTTAGGCCTTCAATAAATAAATGAGAAAGATCCTTTAGGTGTGAGCTTAAAAAGAGAGGGGTGGGGGAGACAGCATGCCATTTTGTTAAGTCAGTAGTAGAACCTCAGAGCTCCCCTACTGTTGGGACATGCCACATGGTAAAGATGCATCATCCTTCTGCTTCCATAATTACTAGCCGCATAGGGAAAGCAAAATTGCTGGGTGAGGTCATTTACAGTTTTGGGCTACGGAGTTACCAATATGTGGATGTTAGCTGTCTCTGTCTTTCTTGCCTGTCCTCTGAAATTAGGGAGGCAATAGAAGATCTGAACCAGTAACTAGGATCGGTTTGGGGCTGGGTGTGTGAGTGAATAATTGGAAGCATACTCCAATCAGGACGAAGGTGCTGTTTGTCAGAGATTCTTGCGATCTAAAGGCCAAACCGACATTACTTTAAATCTGTATCTCGCAGCTTCATGCCCTTTTCTTTCTTTTTACTCTAGGGCAGGAAGTGCACAACCTCTTTCAACCTGAGAACTGAATTCCATTTTGGAGAAGTTCTCAGGGACTGCATTCCAGTAGTGGATGGGGCCAAAGGCAAAATGAAACAGGTCAAAAGACAAAAAGGGTGGTGCCAAAAATGTCGGCATATTTTAGCATAAAGCTCCTACCGCCAGTAACTGAGCCTTAGAAGAGGCATTTCAACTTTTCAGAAAGGGGAAATAACTGTGTCAAAGAGCGGGAAACCACCAAATAATCAGTTGCCAGGGGAAAGGGTGTGTGGCAAGCTAAGGAACCCTGGAGGGCCAGATTTGGCCCCTGGGCCTCAGGTTCTGCACCCCTGCTAATAGAGCCAGGGAGCTCGATCCAGATCTTAAAAGCCCCCCACCCACCCACCCCCCACACAGACACACACATTCAGAGGCGCTACACCTATTCATAGAATCATAGAATAACAGAGTTGGAAGGGGCCTACAAGGCCATCGAGTCCAACCCCCTGCTTAATGCAGGAATCCACCCTAAAGTATCCGTGACAGATGGCTGTCCAGCTGCCTCTTGAATGCCTCTGGTGTGGGAGAGCCCACAACCTCCCTAGGTAACTGATTTCATTGTCGTACTGCTCTAACAGTCAGGAAGTTTTTCCTGATGTCCAGCTGGAATCTGGCTTCCTTTAACTTGAGCCCGTTATTCTGTGTCTGGAGTACAAATGAAAAAACACACACATAATTGCTAGATATGGGTTTAAAGTAATGTCCATTAGGACCCTAAGAGTAGATAGGGTTGAAGCCCTGCTAAACAGCAGGTTCACATGATGGGTTTACTCTTGGATCTGTTCTTCCTCTTTGATTAGGATGATCATATAGAAAGGAAGACAGGGCTCCTGTATCTTTAACAGTTGTGTAGAAAAGGGAATTTCAGCAGGCATCATTTGTATGCATGCAGCACTTGGTCTAATTCCTTCATCACAACAGTTAAAGCTGCAGGAGCCCTGGCCTCTTTTGTATCTGGTCACTCTAGTATAGCTCCTGCAACTTTAACTGTTGTGATGAAGAGGGATTTCACCAGGTGCTGTATGCATACAAATGCCGCATTTTAAAGATACAGGAGCCCTGTCCTCCTTTCCATATGGTCACCCAATTTTTGAGGCCTTTCAACACCATCAAACAGCTGTGTCCTTTCCTGGAAAAACCAGACCTGGCCTCAGTCATTCATGCCCTAGTGACTTCTAGATTAGATTATTAGAAGTGGGGCTGCCTTTTAAGGCAGTTTGGATGCTTCGGTTTGGTTCAAAATGTGGTTGCCAGGGCTCTGACTAGGACTGCTTTCAGGCAGGGGGAAATCGTGTTTCCTTACCATCACTCTGTTTCCTGCTTCTCTTCCCCATTTGAAACGAGCTGACTTACACAGGAAGAGAGCAGTGACCACATGGCCTGTAATTTAAAACCTCCCAGCCCATATAGTTCAATGAAACATTGCCCTCTAATGGGAGTTTTATTGTGCAACTTCAACTGCATGTGGCAGGAAATCCCAACCTATTTCAGTAGAATCAGGTTTTCCGAGGTTTATTTTTAAACAAATTAACTAGGAAAAGATGTGGGATATGCACAGGAGGCTCATGACATCATCAAAATAATCCGCGAACTTCCCTGGCCAGTCATATGTGTGCTTTAAATCGCTCATTTAAAAACTCTAGATAATTTCATATTAAACCATTTTTTTGCCAGCTACAAAAATTACTGACATATTTACAAGTGCCATTCAAGGTGCTTGTTATGACCTTGAAAGCTCTAAATACTGAAGGTTCAGAGTATCACAAAAATCACCTTTCTCCATATGAGCCTACCTAGAGCGCTGTGTTTCACCTTTGGGACCCTGCTCTATACTTAAAATATAAGCATGCTATTTACTATGGCAAGGATATCAATTTGGTCAGTGTTTCTTAAATTTCCCTGAAAAACACATTCATTTTGTTAGCTAAGAGTACAGTCGCATGCAGTTATTCAACTTCTTTGTATTATCAGTCCCTTGTTACAATATATATGTAAAAGTATCCATATTTATCAAGGGATATAATTCTAGCACTAGGACTTATCTTTTCAGAAGCGCCCCCTTTTTTTAAAAAAAAAATGCTGGGCATTTGCTCATTTATAATCTCCATCAGACAATGCATTTGTTCTCCTCGACAGTTGAATAAGAAGGGGAAAGACATTTTGAAAAATGTGTTCCTGTCTTGATCTTTGTGCTTTTCTTTGCATCTGTGCTGTGCACAATCCCTCGGGGCACCTTGAACTGTACTTTCTAGGAAGGATACCTGACTAGACTAGTTTTTTCTAGAATTGTCTTACATTATTGTTGCTCTGTCCATTAACTTATGAGACATCTGTCAGTTCGAAAGACTTCTGGATTGTGAAATTCGAAACTCAAAACAAAGGTCTTCACATTTTATTTTATTTTTGTAAATGCAATTAATAAAAAATAACTGCCTTTACTCAGTGTATGAACATATAATTGATAAGAGAGTAACTATACAATGAGCACTTGGGGAAGGAGCATCCATCATGTGACAGATTATTACAGTTCACACAGCAGCAAACCAATAGCTTTGTATTAATAAGAGTTAAAACTTAATCCATACAGTCATGAGCTGTGTAGCTGTTGCAACTACGGAAATTTAGCACTGTACATTTTATCTATTTAAAGGTTTATTTTAGACGTTAACAAAAATGGTGGTGCTGTAAAGACAACAACAACAACTTCCTGAAATCCTAGAAGAGTACAATTAGGCTGTTGGTTACATGAGCAGATTTTTGTAGAAATTCATTAAATGTCTGATTGTGCAGAGCATAACTGGCCTTTGGATATTCATGCTGTGCTTTCACCTGCAGGCTAATTTCTCTTTAATTTACACAGTAGATGTTTATTAAAGAGGTGGAGTCAGCTGTGATCCTCTTCACATTACTATACTATGAAATAATTTGGAACTTTGTATCCTGGGCCTTCTAGATTTGAAAGGAAAGATTAAAATGCAGAACCGCTCTGCATTGCACCTGGCCTACTATCCAGGTGGCTCTTGCCTTGCTGCTCTCCATTTTTTGTGTGCAATCAATTTATTTATCTCCCCCTCTCACCACCACATTGCTATAATGTAACACTGGGGAAAATAGCACCTTTGCTTGAGCAAGTCTTGCAACATTTATACATTTTGAAAAGAAAGAAATGCCCCTATATCAGTAAGCCAATTGGAAAAATCATCACTAGATTATTTATTTATTTATTTATTTTGTGCCATCCTATAACCTAGGTTCTCTCGGTGATGTACATAAAATTGGTTAAAATACAATAAAATTTTAATACACAGCAGAGAGAGATGCATAAAAACAGCAGAGTTAGGTATTAAAACTTTAAATGTAAAAAAAACCCCAACCCTGAAAAAGTGATTGAAAGCCCCCCAAAACAACCGTCTTTGCCTGGCACCGAAATAAGACTGGAATGGATGCCTCATGAGCCTCTCTGGGGAAGCCCTTCCAGAACCATGTGCTATCACTGAGGAAGCCATTTCTGTCTTAGGAGCTCTTGAACTTTATTACCTTTTGGGTATTGCATAATCTCTCTCTCTCTCTCTCTCTCTCT
Source organism: Elgaria multicarinata webbii (assembly GCF_023053635.1). Taxonomy (NCBI): domain Eukaryota; kingdom Metazoa; phylum Chordata; class Lepidosauria; order Squamata; family Anguidae; genus Elgaria; species Elgaria multicarinata. The sequence continues at coordinate 90,904,461 of NC_086172.1, forward strand.
CTCTCTCTCTCTCTCTTGCTAGGGACGTGGCTGATATTTTTATTTCCTATTAAACTTAGATCCTGCCTTATTTCCTCTTGCAAAGAACCCAAGGAAGGATACATATAATCCTCGTCCTCTCCACTTTATCCTCACAGCAATCCTGTGAGGTAGATTTTGGCTGAGAGTCTGTGACTGGCCTGAAGGCATGCTATGAGCTTCATGGCTGAGTGGGGACTAGAACCCAGACCTCCCAACTCCCCAGTTCAATGCTGTAACCACTACACCACACCAATATGTTATGGGATTGGTTACTATAAAATTGCTGACATGGAGATCTTAAACAGACATCTAAAAATTATTTCAGTTTGAATTCCACTTACCCAAATGCTTGATTTAAAAATATATATTCATATAAAGTAGAAAAAGGAAACTAAAAAAAGAACTGCAGACCTGCTTAAATCCACTAAACAGATGTTAACCAGCCTGCCCACCCACAAACACAGAATAACATTACCATGAATACACATATTTAAGCATATTAAGATCAATTCACAAAACCAAGTGGTTGTGTGATGACTTGCTTTAAATTCTTTAAACGGAGCCATTCAGGCTATTTTTGTGTATCTGTGCAACATGTGGGACGTTGATTTTCATCATACTAGTGCAGACTGCAAGAAGAGGACATGGAGAAAAACAGAAGTTCTGTTGTATGTTGAACTGTGACTCATTAATGGGTTACCATGCAGAGCCACCTCCAAGTGGTTGGATCTAAAAAGAGACCCCCACATGGTGTCTTGTTTTCAGGAGGCACCGGAAACTGCCTGCCTGACCTCTAGAGGGAGGAAGTTCCATAGAAAACGGGCCACCACACTGAAGGTTCTTCTCTGGGTGGACTGTTTAGGTATCAAGCAGGGGTAATGTAACTGTTTTTATCATTGATGCTTACATGGTCATTGTAGTTGGTCACTTGAAGATTTCCTGATAACAGAGTTAGTTCTATAGAGGTAATGGCCCTGTTCAGATGTTAACGCTAAGCCAAGATGGTGAGTTTGGGGCTAGCCATCATGGCTTTTCATGTTGTGTATCCTCACTAACCACATGCTGCAAAAGGTTAGTGGTCCTAACCATAGCTTAGAGTGTCATCAGTCAGGGTATCATGGTTAACCAAGAGCTGCTATAGAGCATGGTGGCAAGAGTGGCTGAAAACAGTGTGGCCGCACCTGCCACTGAGCAAGATCTCCACAATGCAGTTCAATAAGCACACAGAGCACAAAGTTGTAGGTATGGGCAAACTCATCCATTCCCAGCTTGCGCCACACTTTTCTTTCACGTTTTTCAGTTGTTCAGCTTGGATGAGCTTGGATGGACCGTTGTAGGACTTCTGTGGTGTGGTAGGTGGTTAGGGAGTGATTAGACTAGCCACACTTTGGGACTTGGATCCACAGTCGTGTGGTGGGAGCACATAACATGATTAGTCCTAACCACCATGCGCCGTGATTAGCCTAACTAGGGATGGGTGAACTCATCTGAGCTCGCTTTGGCGAGTGCTTGCCTCACCGCACTTTGGGCCGCATGAGCCCTCTCTGAGGCTCAGCTTTATCTGGCGAGCACACAGCAGCTGCCCACCCATGCATCAAAATCGTGCATTTCTGCTTCTTGTGTCAGGTGTGGCCCAACAGGGGGAATTGCACAATTTTGGGAGCCTCTGTAAATTGTGCAGTTCCCCCCCCCCAGCCCCGCACCAATGGCAGCCTTAAAGGGCCCATTGAAACAAGGGAAAAGGCCTGAAGGCCGTTCGTGCAGGAAGGGGCAGTGCATGGTTTTGGCATGTGGGTGGGCCTCCCAAGTGCTTGGGTGGGGGTCTGCACTTTTGTTGGGAGGCCAGATGCAGAGCGGGTGTCCACCGGACTTCCGGGCTCAGTTGGGCACTCACGGCATTCCTGAGCCTAACTACGCTTCCCCAAGTTATGTCTGAACAGGGCCAATATATGGATGCTAGCTATTATCTTCTTCTGTTTCCATTTCTCATCTTGGGAGCATTGTTGATCTGGGATGCATATAGTGTAATTTCTTGTTCTTGCCCATGTTATGGAAGTGCAATTGTGAAACGACGCTTGGCTACTTTAAACTTCCACAATAATAAATGAGAAGGAATAAATGTGCTTAGTACTGGCAAGACTTAACTGTACTTTTGTCAAACACTTCTAGTTTTTCAAAACATTGCAGTCTAAAGTTAGGTTTCCAATTAACTGAAGGAAGACAGAAAAACAAAACAACGAATATCCAGATATCTTTGGAAATAAGTTCCGAAAGACTATATTGGTCTTGAATTCAATAAACAACATTAGCATGAATTTGGTTTAGGCAGTTTAAGCTTGAGCCTACTGAATTGGGATCAGAATTCATATGTGGAACATATATGGTATTGCAGCTGGGATCTGATTCCCACATCTCCTGTTTTAATAATAATCCAGAGTGCACTTTCTACCCAAGGATGTTGTCTTGTTGTCTGCTTTGGCATCAACTGGAGGGAGCAGTGCTGGACAGAGAGCAATTTCCCCTCCAGTGTCTATGTTTCTTGTACATAGATTCTGTATAAGAAAACATACAAATTAATGGCAAGGAAATTGCAAGGGAAAGAACAACAGCAGCAGCAACAACAACAACAACGTCCAAGCATGTACACGTGTTTGGCTTCATAACAAGTATATGGCTATAATTCATACTGTGAATAAATAAAGAATGCCTAGGGCAAATACAGTGAATCAATCCTTGCAGGGCACAATCTACTAGGAGACTCTCCTGCACCAGTCTCACTAAAATGAATGGAAGCGACACAATAGTACTAACCAACCCTTGGGAAGCTCCCATTCATTTCAGCGAGGTTTGCTCAGGGAAAGTCCCTAGAGAATTCTGCTGATGATCCTGTGCTAATTTGTTATAGGAGGCTCTGTTCTTTTTCCAGTACATTTGCTAAACTCTGGTTTTAAGCTGATTTATTGTTCATAATTGCTGTTGTGCTTTTGGCAGTTCAACCCTCCTTTGCACAGAACGAGTAAACCTGATTCTGTTCTGCCTCTAACCTTTAGCCTTCCATTTTGGAATTAGTAGGTTTGTTAGGAGCAACAGCTGAAACCTTTTCTTCCATGCTCTTATTCTCCTTCACTGTCAATTCCAGCTAATAACCTGTGTCTTTCTGAGTAATCCCAGTTCTGCATGTCCACACCAGTGTGTGTGTGTGTGTGTGTGAGAGAGAGAGAGAGAGAGATACAGAAAACATCCGTATTCTTAATTGGCCCAGTAGGTACCATGATCATGAGCTTGTGAATGTGGACCTCAAGTATGGAATTGCATACCCATTCCCACCAAAATGGTTTGCTCTGAATTCTGTTGTGGTTCCATATATGCCTGTTGTCTTTTGCATGCAGACACATGTTCAGTCCTAATAAGCAGATCCTCTTTCTGTTTGAGCAGCAGTTAAAAGGAGATGCAGTGCTTTGTAAAATGCCTGGCAGAAGGCATTAAAATTTGAGTTATGGCAGCTGTCTTTAGCAGAAACGCACAGGTGTTCACAGTATGTGTGCAGTCCTATTCTATGACATACAGTTATGTATAAAACTGATGCATGCTTCCTATCTCTTGGTATGTATTACATGCACATAGACCTTTTAGAATAATCTACCAATATTTCATGTTAAATTCAGCCTCGTGGGTTACATACAGTGTTGCACAAGGGTGGAGATGCCCGTAGAAGATACAGTCATGTGAAAAAGAAAGTACACCCTCTTGGAATTGTATGATTTTACAAATCAGGACATAATAACAATCATCTGTTCCTTAGCAGGTCTAAAAATTAGGTAAATACAACCTCAGATGAACAACAACACATGACATATTACACCGTGTCATGATTTCTTTAACAGAAATAAAGCCAAAATGGAGAAGCCATGTGTGAAAAAGTAAGCACACCCTTACTGCTTCCATAGGAATTAAGATGCTAAGTGGCAGACAGGTGCTGCTAATCAAATGCCTGTGATTAATTGATCATCAGCAAGTATAGACCACCTCTATAAAAGCCAAAGATTTTTCAGTTTGCTGGTCTGGAGCATTCAGGTGTGTGTTAACACAATGCCAAGGAGGAAAGACATCAGCAATGATCTTAGAGAAGCAATTGCTGCTGCCCATCAATCTGGGAAGGGTTATAAGGCCATTTCCAAACAATTTAAAGTCCATCATTCTACAGTGAGAAAGATGATTCAAAAGTGGAAAACATTCAAGACAGTTGCCAATCTTCCCAGGAGAGGACGTCCCAGCAAAATCACCCCAAGGTCAGACTGTGCAATGCTCAGAGGAATTGCAAAAAACCCTAGAGTTACGTCTCAGACTCTACAGGCCTCAGTGAGCATGTTAAATGTTAAAGTTCATGACTGTACAATTAGAAAAAGACTGAACAAGTATGGTTTGTTTGGAAGAGTTGCCAGGAGAAAGCCTCTTCTCTTTAAAAAGAACGTGGAAGCACGGCTTAGGTTTGCAAAGTTGCATCTGAACAAACCACAAGACTTCTGGAACGATGTCCTTTGGACAGACAAGACCAAAGTGGAGATGTTTGGCCATAATGCACAGCGCCATGTTTGGCAGTCAAGCCCAGTGGTGGAGGGATGATGATTTGGGCTTGTTTTGCAGCCACAGGACCTGGGAACCTTGCAGTCATTGAATTGACCATGAACTCCTCTGCATACCAAAGTATTCTAGAGTCAAATGTGAGGCCATCTGTCCGACAGCTGAAGCTTGGCCGAAATTGGGTCATGCAACAGGACAATGATCCCAAGCACACCAGCAAATCTACAACAGAATAGCTGGGGGGAAAAAGAATCAAGGTGTTGCAATGGCCCAGTCAAAGTCCAGACCTCAACCCGATTGAAATGCTGTGGCGGGACCTTAAGAGAGCTGTGCATAAACAAATGCCCTCAAACCTCAATGAACTGAAGCAACGTTGTAAAGAAGAGTGGGCCAAAATTCTTCCACGACGGGATGTGAGAGACTGATAAAGTCATACAGAAAACGATTACTTCAAGTTATTGCTGCTAAAGGTGATTCTACAAGCTATTGAATCATAAGGTGCATTTACTTTTTCACACATGGCTTCTCCATTTTGGCTTTATTTCTGTTAAATAAATCATGACACAGTGTAATATGTCATGTGTTATTGTTCATCTGAGGTTGTATTTACCTAATTTTTAGACTTGCTAAGGAACAGTTGATTATTATGTCCTGATATGTAAAATCATACAATTCCAAGAGGGTGTACTTTCTTTTTCACACGACTGTACATTTGCTGGGTCCCACAGGAAAGGCCTAAGATGTCAGATGGCGCCTGCAATGGGAAAGGGGAACTGGGGAAAATCAGGCAGAGGCAGCTTGTATGAGTAGAAGCTATATAGAAGCATGTCTGATTGAACTCAATGTGATTTATAATGCATTTATAAGAGTATCAATGAATTGCAACCTCAAATACATACATACTTTTTTTTAAAAAGGGCTCTTGGAAACAAGATGCACTGATGTGCATGTAGGTTTAGTTTCTATGCTGTTGGTCCTGCCCCAGTGTCAACTGGCTCTCTGCCCTCTGAAGGAAGTCTACACATGTAGAAGTCTGTGTGAGCTGGGACCTGGCACAATTGGCATTCCAATACAAATGGAAGCCTATGTGCACAAAGGTCTACTCATGTATAGGCTTCACCGCTGCAGATATTCATGCTCAATGCATGCTCGTTGGACAGGGTTGGGATATGGCCCTGCTGCCCCTTCAGTATCTGGAGCCCCCCGTCTCCCCTCACACAGATAACATGTCACTGTGGGCTACTGAGTTTTATCTAAGGCTGGAATCCAAAATTCCCAGAGGTCCACCTGAAATGTGGCAAACATTTCTGCGCAGAAAGTGCTCCCAAGTAAGAACTAATGTGTATCTGGCATTTAGTTTGATTTCCTGTGTATATTTTGCTTCATGTATACATATCAGGAAGCTGTGATGATAACCATGATTTTTCAGAAGTTTGTACACCACTGTATGTATGCATGGTAGAATACGTATGTGTGCAATTGATACATGAGGTTCTACATTCAAGTTGCATGCTTTGTCCCTTGTAGAAACGTTATTTATTCCTAACATTACCAGCTTTAAAAACCTGAATTAGTATCTAATAATCTTTCTATTAACTGTCCCCTTATTGGAAATACACCTAGATTTGCTACAGGATCATTAATTTTTTCATCCTTGCCATACTGATCAAAAGTTTTTTATTAAATGTAATTACACCAGAAAGAAACTGAAAGGTCTGTGCACTTTCAGTCCATACATTTTAACTAAGGCAGAGAAAGGTTTATCATCTTTGGACCTCAATTAGATTTGGAGTTAGAGCTACCGCTGGCCAAATCTTCTTTCTCTTTGATCTTTCCACTGCTTGGCATTATAAGACTAGGAATTATCACCTCCCTACTTCAGTTTCACTCACTTTCTTTTCCAAGTTTATAGATGGCTCCAGATCAAACTCTGTATCATCCCCATCCTTTTTCAAACAAGGAGGAACAAAATAAAACAGTAGTGCAAAAGCATTCATTTTTAAAGGAAGTGTTATTTCAGTAACATCCTTTAGACGTATGGTGTGTGTGGAGGTCAATGTATGTTCATGTGTTGCTTGAGATGTGTAACAAGAGTGCATAAACAACTTAACAATATCTCTGTAGAATTATCTTTTACCTAAACCTGTTAGGTATCATTTATACCTAATAAGGATAGAGAAAATATAATTTCAGGTTCAATCCTATGGCTGTACCTTTGCTACTTGGAACCCCCCACACTTGCCAGCTTCAGAGATTCCTGTATCCTGCTAGGCTGAAGCTGGCAGAGTGGGAGGAGCAGCAAACACAACCTTTGCCTTCCCTTCCTCTGATTTCCTATATTTTAGCTAGATGGGCTGAGGGCTCTTTGGAGAGAGAGGGAAGAAGGCTAGAGGAGGCTTGATATATCTCGTATCCTGGCCTTTCCTGTCTCCTCCCATCCTTGCCCACCAGAACATCCCTTTTACCCCCTCTCCAAAGTTGATTTTCTGACTCGAAGAGTCAGCCGGAGTAGTTCTGTCTGCACCAGTTGCAGGGGCCAGGAGTCAGATATTCAACTTCTCCTTCCAAGGTCGGAGCACTGTCTCTCGGAAGCAGTTTTCCAACCCATTTTATGGTCCCTGGGACACTTGACTAGGGTCCATAGGATTGCTCTCTCCAAATATATTCCTTTGGATAATTGCTTGCGTGTATAGAAGTTGTATCAAGTTTTACACTAGATACAATAGTAATGCAAAGGAAATATCTTTTAGCTAATCCTAATTATTATTAAGGCTGATTCTGCCTTAATAATTTGTGTTAGCATCAAATGGGACCTCCAGATCGATAGTACTAGATTAAGGGCACAGTCCTATGCAAGTTCAGACAGAAAATAGTCCTAAAACTCCCAGTTGTAGGACTATTTTCTGTCTAAACATGCATAGGATTACACCCTAAATGGATGATTTCTTTGACACTGTGTACAGCAGCACTTTATATCCCCAAGTTAGTATTTATCATGGTAACAGACAGCTTTACAAGGGAAATTTACATATTACAAAGGTAGATGTTCCCAAGCCTGTGTTTCTCTTATAATGCAAATGTGGATGCTTGCAGGGCAGGGCTGAGCTGGGGTGGGGGACATTTATCTTCAGGCGGAAATTGGCAAATGTTTAGCCCTTCCCCCAGCTGCTCATTCTCCTTTGCAAATACCCTCTGGGCAGAATATATAGCAAGAATTGGCCAGAGTGGAAAGGGCTAAGCATCCCTGACTGTGAGTGCCACCCTGCATTCCCTTTATATGAACAAACATGGGGTCAGGATACATGGTTGGGATGATCTTGTTGTTTGCCAAGATGTCTAATTCCACTCTTAGGGCAAATTGAAAGCAGCTTACAACCAATAATAATGATGATGATCTAAATAAATTAACTTTATGGCAGATATCTACATACACCCAGTCTTATGGATACTTCAGTAAGTGTGGTGTTGAATTATACAGCACGAGCTATTTGTTTTATGTACTTTTAAAGATGCTTTACCATGTAACTATAGCACTTATTCCATTTCTCTTTGCAAGCAATTAAAAAAGAAGCAATACGTTCATTTGGGTTGGGTTCTCTCTCTCTCTCTCTTTACCCATTTAACCCTTCCCATATGATAGATATTGCAACCTTCTCTCCCTGCCCCCCTTTTTTCTAATTTGTTCCTTTTTTTGTTGTTAACATGATGAAACAGATGTTACTGAAAGTGAAAAAAAAATCCTGATAAATGTTGCAAGAGGCAACAGAAGCCTCCCACAGACAGCTTCACTACTATACTCGGGGCTAACTGGTCTTTCCTCAGGAGAATCCAAAAGAGGGCCAAATCGTGATGACAAACTATTCTGTGGTTTAGTAAAAATTGCAAACAGCAGCTGCAGACCTACCAAATTGGGTTTTTTGTTTGGTAACAAAATCCAGATTTCTTCTCCCATAGTTTTAATTGAAGAGGAGGGTTTTTTTTTAAGCCCAGCATAGATGCCTTTTGTGTGTAATTCTCTGAAGTGGCACCTTTTAATTTACTACATTAAAATAGCCGTTTAAACATTTTTGTGGTATGTTAACTCTCCTGTTTCTAATGCCTGTTAGAATATTTTATTGCTGTTGGTGGAGTCACTTTGGTGGAACCAAAATACATTTTGGTTTTCCGTTGTGAACGAAGTTGTATGTGTGTATATGTGTGTGTGTTAACTTCTTCAGACAAACTTTTTATCACATGCTTGCGACTGGCCACTGCCAGTTTTTCATGGGCCGTTTTGATGACGTAGTGTTCCCCCCCACACACACATCTCCTGCTCCTTCTGCTCTTTTTTCCATCACAAAATGAGCCTCATTTGGGCCTAATCTACACCAAGCAGGATATAGCACTATGAAAGCTGTATGAAAGCGTTATATAAAAGGCAGGAGCCACACGACTCCTTTATAGCGTTACTGAAGTGCACTGACAACTGTTGGGGCCCATTAACACATACCATATACCGCTTTCATAGTGCTATATCCTGCTTGGTGTGGCTCTTGCCTTTTATATACCGCTTTCATACCGCTTTTATAGTGCAATATCCTGCTTGGTGTAGATTAGGCCCAAATCCTCCTCCTCCTCCTCCTCCTTCTTCTTCTTCTTCTTCTTCTTCTTCTTCTTCTTCTTCTTCTTCTTTTTTTTTTTTTGGCCATAACGAAACTTGCCACCATCTCCCATGTGAAGAAAGAGGAAGCTGCTCATCCCTATTGTGGGACAGAAGCAGGAGGCAAAGTGATGGTAGGGAAATGTGATTTCCCCTTGTCTGATGATCCTCTGTTTGTGTGTGTGTGTTGCATGCAGCACTTCGATTCCCCACCCCACCCCGGGAATAGTGATACTGAAGGTTGGGATATAAATTTAAATAAAGAAAGAAATGCAAATAATAAAACCTTTAAAGGAGAATTGTCTCCATCTGTAATTTGGATGTCTTAGAGCACTTAATAGCATTGATAAAAGAGTAGGATGATGATGATGATGATGATGATGATGATGATGATAGCTTCAGAGATTAATAAATCTATTTCATTAAGCTGTGGGGCACAGAATTATTTTTTGTAGTTACCATCCCCAAAACAAAATGCATCTTGCCTTAGATTCATTTCAGTTAACTGGAGCAGAGACTGTACAGTTGAATTATGTCTTTACACATATGCACATTTTTGTAAAATACTCTTGCCTGAGAAATCACACTTAAAAGTTATTGGGAAAGATTATTTGATTATATTCCTGGGGGATGTGAATTAACATTTTAGCTCAAGGCTATAGAGTGTAAAGCAAATGCACATTTATTTCTTTTTTGAAAGCACTCTTTTATGTGATGATGACAATTATTGCAAAATTTATCAAAGGATGCGAAACTCCTAGAAATTGCTGATGGCAAACTGTCCAAGTTTGACTCCTTCCTTTTAACAAATAGCATTTGAAGTTTGTTGTTTATTGTGCAATGGAGTCTGCTCTTATAGCCTCTGACAAAGATCTATATCTGAAGCTTTTCTTATATATTGAAAGGAATTGTACATTACATGTGTATTGGGTGGGCCACAGTTAATTTTTGTAAAATCTTCTTTTATGAGCAAATACTGCTGGACAAAGTTCAACTAATGAATTAATTAGGACTGACACGTTTTTTAACTTTGCCTGGATCATGCCCATTCTGGTTTGATTTGGACTATTTCCATTATGGGTCAAACTACATGTTACATTAATTGTGCATTGTGTAGCTGAAGATAATCTTTTTTTACATTTACTCTAGAGTAAATGACCCAATTTGGATTTAGACCACCATGCTCTGTGTGAGTGTGTAGGATTAAACCTTGCACAAAGCTTAAAAAGAGGTTTCCATGGCATCAATAGAGACATTTCCCCTCCCCAAAACACACACACTGTGTATGGGTAGAGTGGAATTTCAGGGGAAAGGAGAAATGGTTTAATCCTTCTCATCTAGTTTGCGGTTGTCCCAATTTGAATTGGAGCTGCATGTACTTACTCTAGAGTAAAGAAAAAATATTCTCAGGCACAGCTGCACAATTCATGTAATGTGTTGTTTGAACCTGATTTCTCTGCAGCACCAAAGCATGGCATTTGTACTGAAATGTTTTTTATAGGGACAGTAACTATGGAAATGGTAACATTCCTCTTGGATCACCCAGTATTACTGCTGATTGTTATTTCAGTTAAGATACTGTGTCTGTTATTTAACCTGAATTTTTCTTTTCTTAATTTCATCCACTTATGTCTAGACAGTATCTATGATTCTTGCCAAATATCCCCCCTTCATGTTTAGCCTGTAATAATAGGAATGGTCTACAATAGCATTTGTCAACATTTATGAATGCATGTCTTTTTCTAATTTTACTCTCATATCCTCCTCAACCCTCCTTGGCTACTGAACTCCCTGGACTCCCATCCAACTATCCTTTCTCTACTTCATCTCTTCCTCTTTTTCAGTGATCCCAATGGGATTACAACCCACACGCAAGGAAACCTTGAGCTTTCATCGTATATAGGCCCTGTCATGAACCAGAGTCTGGTTTGGGTGAATCTGCATGCTTCTCTGAGTTGTTTGGGGTTTATACTTTTCACATTTGAGATTCAACTAGATTGCCCTTACTTTATTCTGTAGCCCAACTCCAGTTGCAGCTACTATCATCCTATGCTTTCTGTAATCTATAGTAGGGAGGGATTGGTGCGTATGCACAGCCAGGAATTAGCTGGTGTATGTCTGTGTACACCTTTCTCAATATTTAAAACTTTGCCTTCCAACCTACCCTTGTTTTGCTCTGAATTATATCAAACTATAAGATGACCCTGGTATTTACAAAAGGCTTTGTTATTGGGAAAGAGATTGGAACAAGCCAGGGCAAAGGCCAAACAGTTAAACACAAATTACATTGTGTTTATATTAAGACAAAACCATATTCTATAATAACTGAAGTGTAAACGTTCACCAAATTTACAACTGCTGAGGCCATCCCTAGGATTCTTAACTGAAGTACAGAAGGACTGCCATTCATTTGAAACAGAAGGAGTTGTAAATCTCACTGCACACACTATGTGGGGATTTTCCCTTGCTAAGTAATGACTACTACCTTTTCTTCAGGCTGTAGCCTGAAGGTAATTGGGAGTGTTTGTTTTGTCCAACTACAGGCAGGTCAGAATTGACTGGGAACTACTAGAACCCTTGACTCTCATTTTCTATATATAGAACCCAAATGCAGGATTTTCAGGAGGAAGGGTCAAGCAGTTTTTGGATCAAGAGAGTGAATCTCTGCCACCTCCAGCTAAATACATTCTTGTATGACTTTAGGAAACACGCTGTGAATTGGAAGATAAGAAGTAATGAATTAATGTTCCCTTTTTGGAGCTTACTGAGGGTGGATTAGTTATCCTTGAATGCTTTCTAACCACTCTGTCATACTTACACTTTGAGTTGGTTGCTGAGAATATGAAGCTGCAGGGAGTTCATTTAGGGGGCAAGGTGTTTTCCAGCCCTCCCATGAGGCAGAGTGAGCCAGCTGACTCAGGCTGCAGATTTGGAGTGCTGTGAAAATTGCAGCAAATAATCAGATACGTATTTATGTTTTACCACAAGCAGGCATCACTTGGATTTATTGCCTCAAGCGTCACAATATCTTGCACTGGTCTTATGTAGTGACTGGTTATTCATTGTGACGTCCTGACTCAACCTCCCATGTGGCATGCATCTTGTCCAAAAGCAAAAGGCGCTAGGGACCCACAGCAAAGCACAGTCCATGAAAATGAGTGGCATTCTCTATTATAGGGGGCAATGCAACTGTGATATGAAAAACTTGCCTCTCAACTAGGGGCAAATAGAAATAAAAAGCAAGAACAGGAAGCTTTTGGTCTGATCCAGCAATGGATGAAATTTGGAGGTTTCAGCAGTCAGAGTTTGCCTAATGCTTTTCTGACAGGAGTTTCACCATTGGTTTCAACTGGAATGGAGTCACACTTACTCTGGCCTCTGAGAAAAATCTCAACTTTGCTTTTTATGGCTGTTATGGGACTGGATGTGTTGATTTTTCTACAATTTATTCTATCTCTGACACACAAAAGGGAACAGGGCCACTGTGGTGTTGGAAAGAGGGAATCTTTTGGTAATATTATAACCTCAAGGGTGAATGAGAGAACATGGTACAATTTTCCTTTTGTCTTGAATCCAAGTGCTGGCTGAAACAGCTCATCATAATTAGAGGCTTCTCAGCAGCTGTGGATAACCTTGAAGGTTGCACTGGGTCCTTTTTATTACCCTTGGCTCTCCACTGCATTGTAAATACTGTCTCATTAAAAAATGAAAAGCTTTGTCTTCCAGAATTAACTTTACAAAAAGGTTACACTCTACATCCTGAAATGTATCTCTGGCTGAACCTAGTGCTCCCTCCCTCCTTTCCCCACCTTCCACTTTATATTAAAAAAAAAAATCTGAGGAATTTGTCAAAACCTTTTAGTAGTCGCGCTGTTTCTGGCTTAGCTGTTTCAGTTTTCTGAAAACTAGTCAGCACCCATACTTAATGACAATAATGTTTCTGGAGGGGGAAAATATCAGAAAGTGATTGAAATTAGAGTGAAGAGGAAATATTTATTCAGGAAAAAGTGCAAGTCTGCAAGGGCTGAGCACATGTTGGAACACGTTAGTGAGTCACTGCACTCCTTACCATTTGCTTGCAGTTAGCAAAAGGTTTGATCAGTCCTGTACATTTTCAAACTCTCTTTCCCTTGGTCGTAGAAGGGGAGATGTGCAGTGCTAGAAGAAATGGTCAGGCACTAAGAGAATATTGCTTTTCAAGTGCAAGATCAAGGAGGATGAGTTGCTTTATTATACTGTCGTATTCCTACATAGCTGTTATTTTAGTTCTGCAAATGAACCAACCTACCTTTTTAAGTGAAGAATTGCAGCCATAGGGACTGGGAGGATATTTACTGTTTTGAAAGGAACTGACCAAGACTTGGCCAAGGGACCATTTTTGCCTTCTCTGCAGAGTTTCCCCTCCAGTTAGCCTTGCCTGTTTACGCCAGGTCGTTTTAGCAGTGGGCGGTCAGTTCCCTTCTGAACTTTGATGAGTGCTTTTCTATTTTCAGATCTTCTTTCAAATTTTGTGTAGCAAGTTGTGTGGGCATCTCCCTGGAACAACAGGTGGAGTCCAGGATAATTCTTAAAGTAGGCTTGTGCAAGCTGTAGTGCTGGGCCATATTTTATTTATTTATTTATTTATTTATTTATTACATTTTTATACCGCCCAATAGCCGAAGCTCTCTGGGCGGTTCACAGCTTGCCAGCAATGCATTGTGGTCTTCCATGCCTTAGACTAAATCCTTATTCTTTATGCCCTCTGTGTTTTTCATGAGATAAAATGAGTTTTATCTTGCACCTATGGCTCAAAATTCATGGCTGGTGGGCCTGTCCAAACCTGCCACAGAAGTTTATTACAGCTTGCAGGAAGCCTGAATCCTGGGAATTTATTTGAGTTTTCCCCCTTACTGGGATGAGGATGAGCATCATTGTTTTGGATACTTCCTTAGTGTTACTTTGGAATAAAGAGTAAAAATTCATGTTGCATAACCTTAAACAAAGTAGAGACAAAGCTACCATGGAAACTACTGGAGTACTTTTATAACGGTCTAATGTTGAATCCATCACTTGCCTCTTTTCCTCCAGTTGTATGTAGGCAATTATATCTCTGGCAACAAACAGTAAAAAGACATTAGATCCTAGTGATATAGGGCAGGATACAAATGTTTTAAATAAATAATTCAAATGAAGTTTTAAAGATTGAAAAGCATATCGGAAAATGCACCTTTTTAAAAAACAGACTTGATTGTCTCATTTTCAGAGGGCAAGGCAGGTGAAAGAAGGAAGGACATTTATTTCATTTTTTTTTTAAAAAAAGACCTTTATTGTGCTGTTCATGGTTTATTGTTGAGATATTGGTTTAATGCAGGCATACATTTATTCTTCCTGTCCCCCAAACTATTCTATCATGACCAAAAAACACTCAACATGTGTCTGTTGCAGTGATCAGTTTCATATGAGAAATTTAGAGAACAGGAAGCAAAAGTGAATGGTGCATCCTTCTCCCCCTCCATTTTTCTTACATCCCAAACAGGGTGATATTGGTTGTTATGAATGTTTAATACTGTTAACTGCCTTATGTGTTTTTGGATGAAGCCAGAATAGATGTTGATAAATAAATAGCTGCTTTCAGAGGTTTGTAACTTGGACATGGGAACTTGTGTTACAACACGATTCTACTGATCAGCATAACTGTGACAGGTCATGGAGCATATGTGCCGATGTGTGTTTTGGCTATATCCTGTGAGGCAAGTGGGGCTGGTCCTATGTGCAATTCCTATGAAATGCCTTACTTCTGCGTCTCAAAGTTGCACCATTACAGCTGGTTCAGTGAAACTTCTGAAGTCTACACCAAATTCTATATTCCATGCATATGATTATTCTGGCTGTTTTTAGCTTCTAGCAGCAGCATGAAGCCAAGTTACTCTGCCAGTGCAGTGTCCTAGATCCTGTCTCCTGGCCCGATGCAGCAGATTGGATTGTATGTTAGCAATTTGCCTGCTACTAAACTTCTATTTTTCCCATCATAATACCTCTTTGGACTAGGACTTTAAACAGAGAGCTGCATACATTGTCTCTCTTTTGCTCTTATTGGCCCAGTTTGCGCGTGATGCTAAACCATAGCTTAACAAGACATGCATAAGTAAGAAGAAGCTGTTGCATGTTTTGGGCTGGGAGAAAGGCCTGCAGAGTTTGGTTTCATTTCCCCTTAAAGGTAGTTTACTGTGTTGTCCAGACCAAGGGTCGTAGTTTCTAACAAACTCTGGTTGGTTTAACAAGCTCACTTTGGAAACCACAATTTGAAGTTGACTTGTTTTGAACCTGATCAGAGCTTGCTATAAGCCACAATTCCTGGTCTAGATGATAAGAAAAACTGAGATCCAGGGAAAGCAGTGGAGTGGGGTGGGAGTGAGGGTGGGAGGGACTGCCAAACCCATCCCATGCAGCTGGGATGGGGAGGGGGAATGCATGAACCTGAGGCTCACAGCAGCTCCTTCCTGCTTGTGCATGTCTTGCTAAACACAGGTTCAGAATGATGTGCAAATATTGTGTAGTTAACAAACAATAATGCTAAGTATTAATTAGAGATGATATTATTATTACATTGCTTTTATGAATAATATTAACTTTTCTTGGCGGTAAACAACAGCTGTGAATTTCTTATTCCAACATCAAATATCCAAAATACGATGATGTTACATGGGATTTAAGATTGTCCAGATGTTATTCTTCCCTATATTCCCAAACAATCCACTCTGACCCACATGTTCCTTTTCTGTCTGCATCATACAGAGGGGTTTCTTAAGACATGAAGGGCTGATTCATATGTTGCCCTCGATAGGAAGGAATACACATGGCCCTCTCTGCCTGGAGACTTCCGTCCCCAGGCAGCCATTATGGGCAGTGCTGGCTGGAGGAGGCTTTGAAGTGCATATTATCCTTCCCCTCTTCTTGCCTGGCAAGGGGAGCTCCACAGATGTCACTGCGTGTGTTTAGTCATCCTGCACTAAGCCACCTTCTCTGTGAATATTTAGCTAATTCTGCTAGCAGCTGCTCTCCACTGGGCAAATGGATCTCCTCTTTCTCCCACTTCACCTCCCACTTTTCACAAGCTACTGAGAGAGAGGAAAAGTAGCTACTGTGGGAATGGCAATGTTGCCATTGACTAGCACCTAGAAGCCTCTGCATAAGCCGAGAGAGAGGCATGGTGGGGAGAAGAGATGTATACCTTTGAGAGACCAGCTGGATGGCTGGATTGGTTTTCTTGTTTGGAGTGGATTCTAAGTAGGGATTGAAAATGTGATGGAAATTTGCTACCCTAACTCAGGCATGCAAATGTGTCCCAAGAAGTCCTATTCCAGATTCCACTCATCTATACCCCAAAAAAGGAAATTTGCTAGTAAAATGATAATGTCTCCCTTTTTGAAATGACATGAAATGAGCAATATTCATTTTCTCTTAAAGACACCTAGTAAGAAGTATTGCTTTGGATTCCCCCACCTACCCACCCATCATTTTTAATTCTTGCTTTGGTATTTTTACTTATTCTTGTATGAATCTCCAAGTCCTGACTACATACCATCATAACATATGGCTACAGTTATATGATTACAATTTCAGGGGATTCTTTTTTAAAATGAAGAGGAAAACATCTGGGTTGGAGAATATTGTAAAATGAAAATGCTTCTGCTCTGTAACTGACCATAATATTAAAGGGTATAAAATTAATTTTAAACATGTGAAGAAGATATTTTTAAAAAGAGTTTTATACCTCAGTTATCCTTTTAGTGCTGAGGTTTTTTTTAAAAAAACTCTAAACTGATGAGATACCCTAATCCATAGGGAACGATCCCAAACTATCTTAAACGCATGTAATCTGTTTCATACAAGTACAGGAACATAGATAGCTGTCTTATATGGAGTCAGGCCATTGGTTTGTCTAGCCCAGTATTGTTGACACTGACTGGCAGCTGCTCTCCGGGATTTCGGGCAGGAATGTTTTTCCTGTCCTACCTGGAGTTGCCAGGGGTCAAACCTGGGATGTTCTGCTTGCAAAACACATGCTCTATTACTGAGCTATGCTGCAGTACAATATAGGTATCATGATTCCAAGCCCTCCCACTGAGATATGAGACCATCAAGAGGTCTGCCGCGCAATCCACAAAAGTTTTATTCAGTAAATAGATATTTCTTCATACCTGAAGGGAGTGTGAATGCTAAGAGCTATCCTCTAAGCTTAATTAGCCTAACAAAGCAAGGCAGTTGCCTATCAACTAAATGGATAGTTTCCCACAGTGCCCAACAGGCTTTAACCAAATCCCTCCCTCAGGGTGGATCTTTAAGTTGTAACCTCTAGAGAGTGGCTGACCTGGCGGACTGCCTCCCACCTCCTCTCAAATCCACTCATTTGACCCTGTGGCAGACTCTGGGATCTGTCACTTCTGATGTCCCCAGCCCTCTGACCAAGACTGAATTCCCATAAGTGGAGAGGGTAATATCTCAGCCTGAGCCTTCTGTCTGATAAGCTCCTAGGAAGATTCCTCCTTCACTCCTGGAGAGTCTTGGAGAAATTCCTCCCCCACTTCCTGTCTTAGCTGGTCATCTTCTTCAGCCTCTGAGTCCAATTCTGTATACACACCAGGGAGAGCAGGCCTGGTCCTAACATAAGGATATCAACCAATAAAACAATAGTTAATCAACTGTCCTTTGTTTCATTTATTTATTTATTTATTTATTTATATAGCACCATCAGTGTACATGGTGCTGTACAGAGTAAAACAATAAAATAGCAAAACCCTGCTGCATAGGCTTACATTCTAATAATTAATAATCAGGACTGCCATATTCTAGAGATAGTCTGAATTTTGCAGCCTGTAGTTTTTGGGCTATGCAGATTATGTCATCGGCACCCCACTCCCAAACACCAAGGGCAGATCTAGGCTAAGGCTTTGGGTAAACAGCAGCATCAGAATGACCCACAAACATCCAGGAGTGGCTAGTAATGAGCTTTAAACACTCATTTAAAGAAGCTTTTAGAGGCTGCTATCCAAGAGTAATTTGGCTGAATGCACACCCAAACTTTTTGCAGAGTCCTTTTTTCAAGAATGGCTACCTATTCAGTGCCACACTTCTTTTTAAAACTCTCTTGAGTTTTGGTATTTTGATCTGATAGCTGGCCATGGCATATTTTCCCTAGATTTCAAAATACAGCGTGTACATGTGGGACTTCAGTAAGAGCTGCTTTGGGTCTTTGAGGGCAACATTTGAAGTGGGAACTCTGCAAACTATTTGGGTGAATGCATCACGCTGGATACATCCCATGAGGTCCATAATCCAAGCCCCACATCCATTGCTATCACGTTCAAACATGCGGCAAGTGGTAATACTTTAATTCAGCAATTTGATAAGAGGTTGATTTTAAAATGCTATTTTTGGAACATTATACTGCATTATTAATGCCATGTTAATGCCTTTCTGACATGTGGTCCCTATGGTTAATGAGCTTTTGTTTGTACAATGCTCATGGGTGCTGCAAGCAGCTTTTTGCCCTGAGGGCTATCAGTCTGGCTATTTTGTTCATGTTTTATTATCGATAGCTGAAAGGGTTGAGCAACAACGGTGCTATTGTCCTGTGGTAGCACTTTATGCATCCATCTGGACTGATTTGGCAGGTGTGGCTGAGTGTTTCACTTTGGGGTGGAAAATGGAGCCTGTGAGGTAACTTTCTCTAAATGGCATTGATAGCATGAGTGTCAATGGGCTGTCTGCGCTGGAAACAAGCGAATAACAGCCATTGACTTTTGAAGGTGCTCACATCCACTTCACTTCCTGCTGAAAGCCCCTGCCTCATGCAGGAGACAACTCGTTTTTAAGAGAGTCGGATGCAGTTAGAGGGGCATCTCATCCCATGGCGGGCACCCTTATTTATTTTGTCCCTCTTTCACCTCTGGCCAAACAAGTTAGACAGTATCTTTAAACAAGAGCAACAAGCCCTTGCCAAATACATTTATCTGATCAAAACCAGGATGAGAGTATGCACCAAACACAGTGATTCTTTTTTCAACCCCCCGGCCAAGCTTTGATCAGCATCCTCCACGTGTAGGTCTGATCAGTGTAATTACTATAGAGTGGGATTGCATTACCATGCCATATAAATGTTTTTAATTAATTTGGGGGAGTTTATCTAGTGGTGGTAAAGAAGAGGTTATATATCTGGAGTGTGTTTTGCAATTATTTATTTACTTACTTTATATCTCACCTTTCTGCCAAACAAAAATCTTGATTAAAACATAGCACCTAAACAACTAATTTAAAAACACAATTAAAACACAACAAAGAAACAAACTTTACCAGCCAGTTTTTTTTTTTAAAAAAAAAAAACGTTCAGTGGCAGACCAGCTTATATGCCAAGAGCCTGCCTCAGTAAAAATATCTTGGCCTGCTGGTAGAAGGACAACAGAGAGGAAGCCAACCTAGACTCCCTCCAGAGCTCAGGAGCAGCCACTGAGAAGGCCCTCTTTCATGATTATCTTTTGCAGAGCACAAGTGAGGATGAGGGGGCGTCTATACATGGGGAAAGCCCCAGGATGGCTCTGCAGTGGCTCTGTGTTGTTTATATGATGCAGAAGGCACTGCAGAGCCATCCCAGAGCTTTCCTCGAAGCTCCGAAATAAAAAAAAGTCAGGGACTTACCTGGACTTTTTTCTCTGGAGTGAGGCAATGATGATGCATCTACTGTCTTTTGCCAGTAGAAGGAGGTGGGGCAGGTGAAGGAGAAGGGCTTGGCTTCACCAGGAAACCGGGAAAGCCTGCACGCAGCAAAGCCAGGTCCCTGGTCGAAGCACAAATTATGTCAGCACTGTGGCCGCACCCACCTGAAATCATACGACCTGTGAAGGGCTGGTGTATGTTTGTGTGTGTGTGTGTGATATAGATAAATAGATAGATAGATAGATAGATAGATAGATAGATAGAATCTGGCCCTTTACCCAAAATCAGTTCTGCATCCCTGATACAGAGGGTATTGATGTTGGTTTTGTGTATTGGGAGGTTGTTTGTGAAGTGCTTATATGTCTGTGCATACTGAAAGGTGGGGGTGTCCTCTACCCCTATGTAAAATATAACTCACATTTTAATGCTGGTTTGGCATTTTTAGTATTTGTTTTCAGGAATATTGTAATAAATGATCTCCTTCATTTTTTAATATCTTTTTATTAGGCTTGAGCTCTCAGATAAGTTAACTTGCTAAAAAGATGTTGGTGACTTTAAAAAAAGAAAAAGAAATTTGTTGTGAATTCTGAAATTGGCAGACACTGCTTTCATTTGCTGCTAGGAGAAGATCTGTATTGTGTGTCCAGTGTTACCTCTTCCAGATTGTAACTAGATACATTTTGTGTTGTGTTACATTTCAGGCAGCTGTTCTTGATGTACAGCCAAAGAGTACTCACTCATATGCTTAACAGCTAGGCAGAAATGGGACTTGCATTCAGCTTGGCTGTCTTTGCTTCACACAAAAGAACTAACTGCATTAACTATTTAGGCATGAGGTAGTATTTTAAAAGTTGAAAATATGTTGTTGTTACTTGTACAGTGAAACTTTGGTTCAGGCTAGCATCGTACATTCAACAACCCTGAGTAGAACTATTTTGCAGCAAATTTCCCTATTCTTGTCAGTGGTTTATACACTAGTAATCTTACTTCTTTTCCCTAGAAGAAACACACACCCCCTCAAAAAAATAAAGAACACATTTCTGTCATCCATTGGAATGATGGCTAGATTAGATTTTTCCCCCTTTTTCTTTTACTTTATAGCTGCTGCATACCTTTCCTTTCCCTTACAGATTGTTTTCTTACAGTGTAAAGATTTGGCCTGTTACAGAAACCGCTGAGGGAAAGTAAAACTGTTCTCCTGCCAAAACTGTGAGAGCTGGCTCTGTGCAGAACTGCTCCCATAGGAAGAGCTGGAGAGGCAGGGGGAGCACATGATAGGCCGTGAAAATCTCCCACTGGGAATGTAGCACTGGGGGGCATCCGTGCCAAGTCTGTGGGCTCTTTGGGACTCCTGTCCCACCTGGTGATATCAAGTCCCAGCAAAGGCATCAAAAGCAACTGCTAGCTTAAGAGGGGGGATCTCAGTGTTCTCTTCTTCTTATTGTTGTTTTTATTGCAGGTGTGGGTGTGGCTGGTTTTTCATGTTGGCAAAAGTTGTGTACCCTGTTCTCTCCCCCACCCCAACTCCAGCAAACCCTAACACCCAACAAAGGGAAGCTGTCTTCTACGGCATACCTTTCCTTTCCTTTTGCTAACCAGCTGGAGTGAAGCACTTAGAGCAAACAAACAAAAACCCTCATGTCTATGCTGACGCCTTAATCCTTTCTTGAAACACAAAGGGTTAGTGTTTCCAAACACCCAAAATTATTATTTTTTGTGTGCTTTTAATGACAGGAATCTTGTTCTCTTTTAGCCTTTTTCCTCCTCTAGAGCACACTGAATGGAAGTTATTCCAAGATTCTTTGGACGTCAGGCTGGGATCTCTTCCAGCCTTCCAATCTATCATTGTTCTGATGAATGTTATTATCTAAACCTGTTTTCATGCCATGGCTCAGCTTCCGCACTCTTATAGCACAGCCCTCTGCATTTTTACTCTGTGTTCAAGAGATTTAACTCTCTAGGACAGGGGTGGGCAACTTTGGGGGATCTGGGGGCCACCTTCCCATGTCCCCCCATAGGTTGCAGTCCTACCACCATGCTTCAAAACACCTCCCTCCACATTTTCAAACGTGTTCTAATTATTTTTCTTTTTGTAAAGCTATGATCAAAGTGTTGTCCATTTGGTGAACCCTTTTCTAGACAATTGAAGTATGTAAGCAACCTGCAAAAATTGTCATGTCAAATAGCTGTGTTCACATCTGAAGCTGCAGTGCTTGTATCAGAACTCCTGTCTTATGAATTTTGCAGAAACTCTGAAATCAGTTACAAAAATAAGGTTGAGTCATGGCAAGAATTGCAACAAATAGTTCCATTCCTGCTACATCAAGGTGTTTTGTTACTGTGTAACTGGGTGAGAAGAAAACTATTCATTAAAAGGTTCTAGAAATGAACACCCAGAAAAGGTTATTGAAAAGGCCTTTCTTTCTTTCTTTTAAGAAAAAACACTTAAAAGACATGATTTCCGTGCTTTGCATTTTCACATAGGATGCTTAGATTGTTTGTTTCATTGTAACGGTAATTAGGTTAAAGTAACGGTGAGCCTGGGAAATACCTTATGTGATGTTTCTAAAGGATGGCAAAATGTACAGCTTTTCTTTTTACAACAAATAGCCCAGACTAACCTTAATTCAGAAAGGCCAGAACGGAAAACTGTATTCTTGTGCACATACAAACTACTCCCCTAGATGAAGTTCAGGAGGAATGTATTCTTCTGGTTTTTAGAAGAAGGTAAATTTACACAAGTGCTGATTGGCCAGCCATCAGAGGGGGGAAATCATGTTTCCTTGCTGTCACTTTCCCCCCACTTCTGTCCCACATGGTCCATTCAGTGGTTTTTTTATTGCGCTGCTTTTCCTGCACGCAGCAGGAAATGGCGGCACATTTCACTTCCCCACGCAAAATAAATTGGATTTACTGGGGTCTTATTTGTGGTGGAAAGAAGACCAGAAGGAGCAGGAGATGTGTGGGAGGCAGATGGCGGCATCAAAAGTATCCCCAAAAAACAGTGAGCGGGCAGTAACAAGTGTGTGATAAAATGCTCATCTGATGATGCCCTTAACCTGAAAGCTCTGGCTTCCCATTTTCCGCTGTGCAGAAAAATATAGGGATTTCTTGTGTCGTATGCAGAGCGGTCCTTCCTTCATAAGATACGGAAACCTCTGCACATTCAGGGCTCTTCATGCACAGCAGAACCACTGGATTATGATCAACATTAGTGGACTACCGTATTTCTTCGATTTTAAGATGCACTTTTTTCCCCATATAAACATCTCTAAAAACGGGGTGCGTCTTAGAATCGCGGGTGCATTTATTATTTCTTAGAATCAAAGCTTTTTCTTCTGTTGGTGGTAGTGAAATTAGTGTGTGTCTTCCTATCGATGGCATCTTAGAATCGAAGAAATACGGTAAGTTATTTCAAGCAGTATTTGGTCTCTTGGACTGAAATCTTATGCATATTTACTCGGAAGAAATCCGCACTGAATTCACTGGGACTTGCTTCTGAATAAACATGCAGAGGATCACACTGTAAATCCCATAAATGTCCTTAAAAACACACCTTTAAAATCTTTATTTAAAAATACTAAACTGGAGTACAGCTTCAAAACACAAACAAACACCCTTCTCTTTACTTTATTGGGTATCTTTTCCTGGCATGGCCACAGGAAAAGCTCAGGTCATGGCCAGGGCATGTTTTTCTCCAAAGAACACATTGCAAATCATATCTTCTTTTTTAAAAGGAAATGTTATTAGACACATAGTTAATTAAATTGGATTAACTGTGCAGCAAGTCTTTACTCGCCAATTCATTTTCCTGTATCACTAGTGGTTGAGATAAAACAGGCTGGTATGGGGTGGGGGGGACACACAGAGCACAACCCCCACAAAATAATATGATACTTCTATCTATTTAGATGGGCAGAATAAATATTCTAAGGAGGTCTAGGTTTTATGACAAGTAGTCTTGGCTAAGTCTACCTTCTGGGAAAGAGGTTGTGTGTGTATTTGTGTGTATTTGTCTGTGTGTTTGAGAGAGAGAAACCGTCTGGTGGCCAGCACATGAGTACTTTATGCATTATTATTATTATTGTATTTATATACTGTCCCATAGTTGAAGCTCTCTGGGCATTTAACAAAGATTAAAAACAGTTGAACATTAAAAACAAATATACAAAATTTTAAAACATAAAAAGCATAAAAACAGACAATATCCATTTAAAACAACTATTCTGGGGTCAGTTAAGAAAAAACTCAGCATATGTTGTTAAATGCCTGGGAGAAGAGAAAAGTCTTGACCTGGCACCAAAAAGATAACAAGGCGAGCCTCGTGGGGAGATCATTCCATAATTGGGGGGCCACCACTGAAAAGGCCCTCTCCTTTGTTGCTGTCCTCCAAGCTTCCCTCAGAGTAGGCACCCGGAGGAGGACCTTAGATGAGCATTGTGTACGGGTATGCCAACTCTTTTCTGCCTCTTTCCAATTGATGGGCAACTGTAGAGGCATTCACCAGGAATGATGAGTGCCTCATTTGTGTGTGGTGTGTGTGTGTGTGTGTTGAGATCTGTTTTGTACACAGTCTTTAGTGAATCCTATTCAGCAAAAGAGTGATCACTTGTTAACATGTGTCCTCGTCTACATGTGTGTAATAGTATACATTTACCTGAAAGACACATGTTAGGATAGTGTGCTAATACCCGGCAAATTTGGGAGGAGCAAAGGCAATCATCCAAAGGTCAGGATCCATGAAAAGAGGTATTTAAATAGTACTGGCAGTCATGTGGTTAAATCTGTGTATAACCCTGAGGGCCAAATGTGATTCTGACTTCAAGGTCAAGAGCCACACACACATGTGCATTCATGAGCACACATGCATTCACACATTTAAATTCAAATTTAATCTAAATTAAGTGATTTTAAACACCATGCCTCCCAGGTTTCCACCTAAATTTCAGTTATATATGTTTAAGTCAATTAATTAAAATTATTCCAATCGAATTTATTTATTCCAGCTTAATTTATTTATTAAATGCATTTATTTAATTTATTATTATTATTATTATTATTAGTAGTAGTAGTAGTAGTAGTACTAGTGCAAATTCCATGCCACCATGGGTGCTAGTAGTCCTGCTGCTTTCCCAGTTTTTCCCCCTCAGTCCCCTCACTTCTGAGGGGCTCATGAATAATGCAGATGTGGCTCATGTATAGTGAATCACCCCCTCTGAAATTTGCACACAGTGTGGCCCCTCCCCATGCCCCCCCCCAATTGGCTGGGTCCATCCCTCCTTTTCCCCCTCCCCACTGGAAACAGCAAACTAACTGTGCAGCTGCACCTGCGACCCGCTTTTGCACAACACTGATTTGCGCCATTCTTATATGCCTTATGTTTGCTTATTTTTACATGCTACTTGTTTTGCAGAAAAAAACACCTGTTGTATGAGGGCTCTGCAAAGAAATGTACAGTATGCATTTGCAGACAACTAATAATGAAAATATTCTTTATTTGGAAAATATTTAAGATGTTATTATATTGCATGTTTGACGGTGGATAGCCCTATTCAAAGAGCAGTGTTATTTCATTTCCTATATGAAAAAGTTTTGAATCTGCATGAGCCAATAATTATATCTGGTATACTGTGCTTAATAAAGTGCCAGGAATAAAGTCCTCATTAGCACAACATGATCAATGAACAAACAGGTGGTATAATGATGATGTCAGTTTCTTATATGCTGTTCTGATGTGCTGCTCCTGCACTTCTCTTTGTCAGTAGCGAGAAGCAATGCACCCCAGGGGTTTGTCAAATATGCTGCAGCCATTTCCTACAATATCCTTACAACGATAACCATGCAGATCTTCTACCCTTAGGCAGCAATCTTAAGCCCAACTACTGTTTTGGCAGGGAAGTAGGTGGCAAGATCCCTCTGTGCCAACAGACAGTGTTCACAAGCATCACTCTGTGCAGATGGCTTGACACCAAGAGGGAGATACCACCCACTATTTTACTAGTGACTGAGATGGACTTACCTGCTATTGTATCGGCAAGTTGACAGACTGTAAGTCTTGTAACGAGGGACTCCCTGTTGTTTCAAGTGACACCGATAGCAACGGTAGACCAAAAATCAGCTCTCCCAAATGCTTCCGCAGTAAGCCTGCCAAATTCCAACGTCCTTCATGACAAGTTGGCATTGTATACATTTTTTAAAAATTAAGTTTCACCAGGTTAAAACAAAACTATCTCTCCTCAATTATACAGACTAATAAAGAATTCCTGGCTTAGCTCTCATTCTGTCATCCTTGGCTAAGTGCAATATTCTATGGCATGACAAGGGTGTTTGCAGCAGCATCCTTTCTGTGGCAGACTTTTGCTTTGTTTTGAAATGCGTTGGAGCCACATCAAATCTTCTGTGAATACAGGTCTTTGTCTTATACACTGAAGTACAAGTGCACTATCTTGTATACTGCTATCATAAAGGAGATCTGAGTCATGCCATAAGCCATGTTGTTATGTTGGTGTCTTCCACATAATTACTCTCTTTCACCAAGGGTGGTTCTTCTCAGATTATTTTTCCCCATGTAATTTTGCACAGCCATTGAATCAATGCACACCTCACCTAGCTCCAAGGTTGAATCCTAGTTGATTTGCTTGGTTTGTTTATCTTGATGTGCTTTTTTTTAATGCTTCTGGTTTGTTTTTAATGTGCTGTTGTTTTACGTCTTTATTGTATTATATTGTGGCATATTTTAGGTTTTATGCCTCTTGTATACTACCCTGATATCCTAGAAGAGTAGTCTTCAACTGGTGGGCCGCAGCTCCAAAGTTGGTCACATGATCAGTCCAGATGGGTCGCAGTAAAACTGTTGCTGCCATGTTAGGCATGGAGAAAATTGTGAAAGTGGGTCCCATGTTGCAGGTTGGGAATATGAGGTGGGTCTCAGGTCTGGACCAGTTGAAGACCACTTTCCTAGAATGTAGGGTGGATGAAAAACAACACACCTCTACATAACTAAATAAACAAATGAATAAATAGTAAACGATCCAGACAGCAGCCTGGCATAATGACTGGTTTTACCAGAATGCCATTCACACTGGATGCAATTCATAGAGTTTGGGGGTATGCCTTTCTCACAGTCCTTCCTCCTGCTTCTTGATGTAGCAGCAGAACACGGTGCTCACAGTAAATTTCCATGATGTAACTAGGTTTTCCTGAGTGAGGGAGTTTTACGCCATGGAGGAGTTTCTCACTGGCATATGGCCTGCATATGCTTTCCACACTTTCTTGTTTTAGGATGTGATCCTGCTCTCTACTTGTGGAGGGCAGGGCACACAGGCTTCCCGGGCAGACAAGTGAGAGGTTGGTAATAAGTGAGTGTAATAAGCCTTCTCCTCCTTCCTTCCCACCTTTGTTGCGAAGTGACAGGTGAGGAGACTCCATTTAGCTTGCTGGGTGACCAGTGTCACCGCTTCAGCTCTTTCCTTGAAGGCACATATTCCTGCTCCGAGCAGGCAGAGCGTTTGTGGGGCTTGAAATGCTGCATGCCCCATGGAAGCCATGGAAGAGTGGAGGGTCTCTGTGTCTTTCACATCTGGAACCTCTGGCACCCTGAGAGCAGAATTTCACCCTTTGAGAATATCCTTCAAACTACAGTAGACGTTTTCTGTGTGTGAAAAGCCTGAGAATGTTTTAAGCCATTTTAATCATGGGCGTGTGTTTTTCAGAGTTGTGGGGAGTGCACCAAACTGTCTAAACAATTGGAGTTTAGCACTCTTGAAATGAGATTGACAGTGTATGGTAAAATTGACAATGTGGTTCCAGCTTATAGTATGACTTAGTTCATCTTATTATGCTGGGAATGTAATCCTTTTTTTGGAAGCCTATCTGGAAAAACTGAACCTACTGTAGTACATCAGCTGTTTATAATCAAAGAAACATATGTTTAAAAGAGCTACAGGGCCTTTATAAACTATGTGTGCAAATTACCTTTGGAATTGGTTTATTACATACAGTTGTTGAGGCCATTGCTTTGGGTAACTGTACTGAAGCATTGTTATGAATTAATTACAGCCTTTTGATACATTTAGCTTTGCTTAGGCCAGTTAATCAGAGGTGCATGTACATTATGCAGCCAATGAGCCTGCAGTAATTAATGCCTATTATTCCCTTTGTTTCCATATCAAATGCTGCTTCTAAAAATAGAACAGGACCTTGCTAGCAACAATAAAATAATACTGTTCAGCTTATTCTAGCAGTTCTTTGCTCCTTCTGTCACCCCACCAAAAAATGAAAAATATAATGCAAAATCTGAACCATCTAGGGAACATGCTGGTCATTTGTTAATATTAATTTTCTTTTATTTGCAAGGGGAATGCCAGTCCCTATTGTGCTTCTCTGCTTTGCTTCCATTCACATTTATTGAGACATTTTAGCTAAAGAAAATTATCTGAATATTAACTATACAGATATGTGTGGGAACACAGGGTCCTTGTTGGGGGCTGGGAACAAGGGATCTATTCTGTGCATGATTCTGTCACATTTTCCTTCTTCTATGTTGTGTATCCTGTCTGGAAAGGAGGATGCGACACACCAGAACCCCAGCTTTGACCATTTAAATACACAGATAACTTTTCCAGAAGCGGTAGATATAGCATTAGGTACCTATCCAGAGTAGAATTGGAAAAGAGGCTGACATCCTGAACTTAAATGCACTTCCTGGAAGTTAAGGTCTCTGAATTTCCGTAGAACCTACTTCCAAGTACTGATTCCCCCTCAGCCCCTGACATCCTTTTAATTTCTCTTTCCATTTTCTTCTCTGTCGTTGCTTAACTTTATCTTCTCACTTGAAGCTTGTTTTCCTTCCCTAAGATCTTGTTCTGCAACGTCTTTGCCTTGTACTTTCTCTCTTTCTCCCCAGCAGGCACATTCCACATGATAGATTGCTGGTGGGTTCAACCTTGTTTATATAAAAGCACTTCATAGTCTTGCCAGACAGCGGTGCTGGCAGGTCACGTTGAAAGACCATTCATGTATATTGCAGCTGAAGCCTTGGAGCCTGGTGGCACTCCTGCCCTCTGGAACGGACCTGAAACGAAATAATTGCATGTGCCTCGTGAAAAGTGGTAGAATTTGCTTTTAGCTGCACCTTCTCTATCCCAGTTACCAAGTTTCCAACAAGAAAGAAAGGGAAAGAAATACCAGAACTTCCAGCTTTGCAAACATTTGTGAACAAAGACTTAACTCTCCAACTGCATACGTGGCAGCGTATTCTTGAGTTGAAATGTAGATTTATTTACTCAAGGCCAGAAGAAAAGAGCTGAGCAAGGGCTTCTCTAAGGGGCATTGTATCTAATATCAAAAACATAAGCTAACTCTGGTTTATTTACGTAAATGCTACAGCATGTCATATAAATGAAAGTTCGCATTTCATATTTTAGACTCAGCCTCTTGGCTGTATCATGTGGCGTTTTAAATAAGTCTTCAAAAAATTCCACCCCTCAGCAGGATCACTCTTAGACTAACAGCAGCTAATATTGTGCAGAGATCAAAAGATTTGACTCAGGATTTTGGGGGTGGGAGTGGTTTGAGAACCTTGCTCACTGTGATAAGACCAAGCTCTTTTGGGGGGAGGGGGTGCTATGTCTATGGATTACCAGAAGCGACATTATCACATAATTAGCTCTTTAACCTTTATAAAAAGGCATTGAAGCTACATATGAATCTAATCTTTGTCTTAACTAAGCCATTATGTGCATTTCTTCCCTTGGTGTTCATTTTGATGCACATTATTTTATTTCTTTGTTGTTGCTGGTTTTTAAAATGTTGTTTTACTGCAGTACTGGACAATTTATGACCTGTTGGATTCATTCAATCCACTGAGGCATTCCTCAAAAATATTTTCCCACCAAAGCAACAAGGGGGAGGGGCCATGGCTCAGTGGTAGGGCACGTGCATTGCATGCAGAAGGTCCCAGGTTCAATCCCCAGCATCTCCAAGTAGGGCAGGAAAAAGTGTCTAAAAACCTGGAGAGTCATTGCCAGTCAGTATTGACAATATTAGGCTAGATGGGCCGAGGCTCTGACTCAGTATAAAGGCAGCTTCCTATATTCCTAACTGATCTCAAAGGAGTTTCAAAGTAGCTACTTCATGAGCCATGACAATGGCTCTGGTGGGTAGGGTCAATGCCAGTTCTAGGTTTCAGAGGCCCGTGATGCAGATTGACTTTAATGAGGCCTCCTCCACCTCACCACTGCCACCCTGGTCCTTTTGCTGAAAGCCAACTGAAAGAAAGTGTGTGGTGAGCTGAGACTGCCCTTTCTTCCCGTATCCTTGATTAGTTATGCCCCAAAGAGGACGAGTCAACAAGCAATGACAGCAAAGGGGAAGAGTAGCAAGAACTTCTATTGGTTGGCAGTGGGCCCCCTACAGGGGCATGCGACTCAACAGGTTCTCTGGGCAGGATACTGTCCAGGGGCCATGACTTGCCTTCCCCCTGTATGTGATTAAAATTAAATTTCTAACATGCTCCAATTGAAAATGGTCCAGTGGATCACCTAGTCCAGCCCATGTCCTAAAATGTGCATTGAATAGTTGGGGAAACTCTGAAAGACTATTCAACTAAAATTTAGTTATTAAATTATTTCTTTTTAAATTATCATTGTGTGTGTGTGTGTGTGTGTGTGTGTGTGTGTGTGTGTAAGAGAGAGAGAGAGATTAAGATTGAGATTGTTAGGGGTGGAGGACTGAATAACAAACAAGCCTCTGAATAATATTTTAAAAGTTTGCTCAATTTACAAATATGCAAGAAAGTAATTAAATATTGACAAAGGCCATCATGTCAAACAGTAGTCCCCCCAAAACCACCTCTGGACATGACCTGACAGAAAGGACTAGAACCATGGCAATACAGAGCCCTCAAGGCCCATCCCAGCTAGGTGGTCCAGAAGGATACCATGTCTGATGGTATAGAAAGCATCTGAGAATTTGAGGAGAACTAATATGGCCACATTCCATCCATCAGCTCCCAGCAAAGGTAATCAACCAATGCGGCCAAAGCAGTCTCATTCACATATCCCAGCCAATAGCCTGATTGAAATTAGGAATGCTTTATAAAAGATAGCTTGCATCCTAACTTCCTGTGAGCAGAACTCTCCTCCCAGAATGCTCCTGCTGACAGAAGGCAGGGGCGGGGAGTGATTTTCACTGATTCCCCTTCTGTGCCCTGTAATATAGTGGGAAGAGACATTGGAAGTCATTTAGTCCAACCCCCTGCTCAATGAAGAATCTTCAACACAGGATGCAACTACAGCATTCTTGACTGATGGCCATCCAGTCTCTGTTTAACTAAGTCCAGCAAACAAGAGCCCACCATCTACCAAAGTGGTCTGTTTCCACTGTTAAAGAGCTCTTTTAGTTAGGATGTTTCTCCTAATGTTTAACAAAATCTACTTCCATGTAATTTCAACCATTACTTTTAGTCCTTCTATCTGGAGCAACAGAGAACAAATCTGCTCCATCTTCTGCATTACAGCTTTTCAGATTTTTGAAGATTTCTATCATATCTCCCCTTAATCTTGTTTTCCCCAAGATAAAAATACCCAGCTCTTTCAACTGCTTTTCATAGTACTTGGTTTCCAGACCTCGTCACTGATCCGGTTGCCCTCCTCTGCAGATGCTCCAGTTCAGCCTTGCCCAATCTGGTGTCAGTTAGATATTTTGGACTACAATTCCCAGCATTCCTGACCATTGGCCATACTGGCTGGGGCTGATGGGAATTGGTCTGAAACATCTGGAGGGCACCAGGTTGGGGAATGCTGCTCCAGTTTGTCAAAATCCTTCTTAAAATACGGCATGCAGAACTGGATGCAGAAATTCACATGCAGCCTGACCAGCACAGAAGAGAGTCTAACTATTACTTCCTTTCCACATGTATTGCTGCTAAGCCAGCTCTCCCCCATCTTATGCTTGTCAGTTTGAGGTTTGTTTGTTTTTACCTAAATGCAGGACTTTTACATTTATCTCCATTGAATGGTGTATTGTTAGGTTTGGCCCATTGTTCTAGCATGACCTGATTGTTTTGAATCTTGATTCTCTTTTCATTGGGGTTAGCTGTCTCTCCCAGTTTTGTGTCATCTGCATATTTGATAAGCACCCCCTGTATGCTCTCATCCCATATATATATATATATATATATATATATATATATATATATACAGGACAGGGCCTAGGACAAAGCCCAGTAGCATTCCACTCAAGCCTCACCTCCCTTTTGATTCAAGGCCTTTAATGAGTTCTCCTTGGGTAGAGTTGCTCAACCAACTATAGGTTCATATAAAATAGCATCATCCAACCCACATTTTACCATCTTGTCAATAAGGATATCATAGTGATATCTTGTTAAATGTTTTGCTGCAATCAAGAAGTACTATGTCCATGGCATTCCCATGATCTACTGGACTAGTAACTCTATCAAAAGGTGATAAAGTTTGTTTGGCATAACTTTTTCTTGATAAATCCATGCTGGCTCCTAGTAATCAACACATTTTTAGATGCTCACAGACAGATTGCTTAATACTCTTAAATAATTTTGCCAAGTATCAATATCAAGCTGAATGGTCTGTAGTTTCCGCTCAGGATTTAAGTTTATGTTTCACAGACATGAATAGTTAAATAACTTTTTTCTTTATGTTTATTTCTAAAGCATCTTTATAAACTAAGAATATTGAAGGAAACTCTTGTATGTCTGGTAAGATAGATAAAAGGGCTTGAGTGAGGGAAGCTGAAGGGGAGGGAGCTTTAAGCACTGCCTCTTTTGAGAGGCACTAGTTGCTTCTGATCCTGGTTGGTTCTGCTATGACAATCGAGCTAACAGTTGTGTCCTACTAGTGATATGGAAGTCTGCCATACTATGATGGCTGGAGATTCTGAAAACTGTGCTCAGTGTCCTCCTTCACAATTGACTTTCTTGGTGGTCTTGGGTAAAATTTCAAGCCTCTGGCCTGGTTCAGACAACACGCTAAACCATGCTGCTTAACCACAAAATGGTTAAAGGAATGCCTAATGCATTCCCTTAACCATTTTGTGGTTAAGCAGAATGGTTTAGCGTGTTGTCTGAACCAGGCCTCTGTGTACTACAGTTGTTCATTGGCACACTGGAGACAATTGCATATGTCTTATTTTGTTGGTATTTTGGAGGATAACTACATTATAATATTGTGAGTAATAGCACTCAAAAACACTGGACTGCAATAATGGAGAGCATATAAATGTCCTACAGACTTTTTCTAATGACTCCCCTAAACATTGTATTTAAGTTGGGAAGCTTGCCATTTTTGGTCTTGCAGAACATGTGCCTTATCAGAGATGATCATTCTTGGCCAAAGAAATTGCAGATACTCCATCAAGGAAATTCCACGTTTTGTACTAGCGTATATTACACAAATTAACACAATTATGAATAAACTCCTAACTTCTGTAACTGGCCGAAACAGTTCTATCAGCATATTGTGCAAATTTTGCTACATTTAGCTGTGGAGAGGGAAGTATAGAAGGTTTGGCAAGGCAAGGAATTTGATTCAACAAGTAATGAAGACATGGGTTGAGGGACGGACAGAATCTGCTGAGCCTGGTTCCTTATTGGTCAGATAAGACAAATGGTTAAATGTGTGTGTGCAAAGTGCTTCTAATGCTTTTCCTTCTTTGGGGGCATTTGCTACTGGAAGGGGTGGTCTGGAAAGCCCCCATGTACATGTGGAAGAGGAAGCCATTCAGTTGTTGAGGTAGCTAGCTCGAGATATTTTTTAGATGCAATTCAGCTTGGAGCTCTTTGACAAATTTGCACATTGCTGGGAATAAAATTTCCCTCATGTTCCGTGACTGAATACCTTGTAGTGAATCTTGAGAACAGAATTAAGGAAAAGAAATATTTCTTTGACTGTCAGAAGCAAAACGGGGCTTCTCTGTTAATACAACAGTCATCATAATTAATTCCATCTCAGGAAAGTCTAAATTTCTGATAATTTACGCTGTCCCTAAGGATATGGCCTTTTTACACCACGTGCTTACAAGAATAAATACTGTCAACAGAGCTTTATTTCTTTATATGTCTGAATATGCCAAGCAATAAACACTAGCCTATATAATGTGGGAGCTATATTTCAGTGACTTCAGTCCATTCTGTCTTCATATTACAATACAATTTGTAATAGGTCTTAAATTTAGTAATCTGTTTGACCTCTTTTAGTGAATTAGAGCTGAATCGTATATTACATTTTTACATGTATATAACATATGTGTGCAACCCACATGTTTGCAAACCTGTGTATTTTTTTTAGTATTGCCTGCAGCTCCCTGGCATGCGTATATACATATTTCCCATGTGAGAAGTTGCCTTCAGAATTATACCTTTATGTGCTGTGTGCCTAACAGTGTAGGTCCATAGAGCACTTTGGCTTATTTTCAGCTTTCTAAGTATGCAAGTAGTACTGCAGATGCAAAATCACATTTGAATACTGGTTATCTACACCTTCATATCTATCTGAGACTTAACATTTCTCATATAAAATAGGTATGCACAAATTCACCATTCCTAGTCAAATTTGACTTTTTCATAATTTTTTTTTTAAATATTTCTATGCCTTTTATAGAGTGCAGAGAGGAAGGGGAAAAGAAAAATATGGGGTGCGAAGAAGGCAGAATAAGAAAGTGGATGTGTTATAGGATTCCAGTTTGTTCTATGATTCTTGGTCACCATCTTTATTTTGCTACAGATTTTGAACAAATAGATCATTATTTCCAGAAAGTAGCAGTCATAATCTCCAAAAAGATGTACTTCCCTCCCTTTATTAATGGCCTAGATTTTATTAATGGACTAGATTTTTTTATGTCTTCGATGCTTCGTGTGTATGTGTATGCATGAATGCACATCCATGATTCCATGGGTGGTGGGAGGTAATTAATCTTCATTGTATGGTCATGGTCCAAGATAACTTCCCTGGTTTCTTTCTGTTGTTGGCCAGAGTAACTTTAATAAGTTTTAAATGGCCATTCCTGAGTAGGGCAGCTGCTAAGATTACAATATGGGAGATTGCCTTCTGGCAAATTCATTGAAGGGACCATTACAGAGCCAAGATTACATCACATAGGCAGTATGTTATACAGACATATTCCAGAATCAACACAGTGCATGATGCCATATCCTACAGAGAATGATCTGTTATAAAATAAAATGTTCAATTATTTACACTCTGGAGAAAAATTCTGAATGTGTGGAACATAATTTGAATTGAAGGAACAGGCAAAGAAAAATTATTGCTTACCTAATACTATAATAAGCATACCGCATGGTATGCTAAGCTATGGTTAATAAGGGAAATAAGAAAATGCATTTTCCAAATTAAAAGATCCAGGAGGATATTGATCATCTATATGGGCTGGGATATGGAGGGATACAGCATAGAAGAAGGAATGCTTTAGAAGGGTAGGGCTCTTGCACTAAGTGGCATTTTACGCCCGTATAAATAAATGGAAAGTTATTCCGATATTCTGTCTCTGTTTCATAATAAATGAAATTTTCTGTTTTACTCCTATACTGGGAGGGGGGAGGGGGGCACACAGGAGCGGAGAAGGCAACTATTACTCTCATTTTACATAGTCTTCTCCCACACATGAGTAGCATTCTTTACCAAACACAACAGAGTGCCAATGTTCAATATAAGCCTCTCTTTTCAACACCCAAACCTCAAATTGTCCTGCTATGAAATCATAGCTGACTGAATTAAAAGGAGCCTAATGTGGAGCATAATTGTACCTGGTCTGCCTACCAGCATCCTACTCTATTTTTTCTCATTATCATATTCAAGCTACTCATGAAAAGAGAGTAAAGGCTTATTTGACTGTGAACTTTTCTCTTCCCACCAGTTGTCTTGAACTTTGACAAGATCAAGACACTGGGCAATATTGCAATGTCACAAATGGGATTTTGGAAGATTCTTTACATGCCCATCTAACAATTACAAAGATCGCTTTAGAGTTCTAAGGAAATTAGATTGCAGAAGGATTTGATGAATGAACAGTGTGATGATTGTTATCATTATGCTAATGTTTGAGCATGGTGTTTTTATAATTTCTATGTTTATGTGCAATAAAAGCCCACTGAGTGAGAACTGCAACATTTTAGGAACATGCTGTATTCCAACCAACACTCATCAAAACTTGAACAGGTTCAGCAGGAAACCCATTTATATGGGGGGAAGATGTGTATGGAATTTCAAATTACGTTAACTATTAATGCTAACTATGTTCTCTATCAGTGGGCATATAACTTTATTTATATGGATATACATATTTGAGCAAAAGAAAGTAGTAGTTCCCTCATTTGACCAGTGCTGGGTGATGGTGCGCAAACTGAATCATGGCGTAGAGCCAACTCAAGATTCGTGTGGCCCCTCAGCATGCACCCCCCTGCCAGGATGCCCATTACAGTGGGCAATAGGTGGCCCCAACTCCTCTGTCTTGTCCTTGCACCTCTCCATCCTATGATGTTGACTTTTGGCAGCGGGGCAGGACCTACCTGCACACAGCTGGACAGAAGAGGAGTAGAAGGTGGCAGCACAATTGGGAAGCAGAAGTATGGCCTGGGAGGCAGTAGTGTTTTGGGTCAATAGCAGCTGCTTGACCAATGTGTACTGGCCCAAGATCCCTAATTATCCAAACCCAGTTAGAGTCTTGATTCCTGACATCTCCACCCCCTTACTTTTTGTTGTTGCTAAATCATCAAAATAATAATGAAGGAAGCTTCTCTACATATACCAATAAAGAATAAGAATACATGTAGAAAGACTGTGGCTATGATCCAACAAAGCTTGAGATATATAAATGCAAGAGGAGGAAGGAAAAATACTGCAGTTTTCATAATAATTCTCCTAAGAATTTTTTTGAAACCCCAACCATTTTTAATCCATGAACTGCAGGCTTCACTTCATGCTTTGTTTAACATCAGTTCCAGTATTACATTGCTAAACACTCAACCCCATCACAGTTTTGAAGGAAAGTAATTAAGCGTCACATATGATGCTTTCCTTACATAG
Source organism: Elgaria multicarinata webbii (assembly GCF_023053635.1). Taxonomy (NCBI): domain Eukaryota; kingdom Metazoa; phylum Chordata; class Lepidosauria; order Squamata; family Anguidae; genus Elgaria; species Elgaria multicarinata. The sequence goes on from NC_086172.1 coordinate 90,941,472, forward strand.
TGGTAATCCCCATATAGGAAAAATAGTTGAAGTATATTGATGGAGCAGTTGATAAGCATATCAAGTACTTCAAATGCATGTTTCAAATACTTTATTTTTTATTTACTTAATGCATTTTACCCCACATTTTAGCTGAAAAGTCTCCCAGAGCAGCTGACATAATAATAATAATAATAATAATAATAATAATAATAATAATAATGATGATGATGATGATGATGATGATGATATAAGAAAGTCCCTACCCTCAGGCTTACATGACACGAAAAGAAAAAGGGATAGTGAGGGAGGAAGAAAAAAGCAGCTCAGGCAGCAGTTCTTAAAATTACTCCACTTATAGCACTAAACTGGGATGGAGTCTTCTCTTAAGTGACAGATGAGGGAGAAGACGAGCCAAAGGCAACTGTTCTGAACAGGCTTCCTTTCCTTCTCTCCCTCTGATGGAATGGCTACTACTAAGTAACAAACGACACAGAGCATATCCTCATTCTTATGAGCTCATTACCTCTGAGTTGAAATATAATACATAAAATTGATCTGTGTAATTGTCCTCGCATAGTATGCTGAACTTCCATGACTTGGATATGTCTTGTTAAAATATTAGAAGAGACTACTGGTTGGGTGTCATCAGTATGCTGATGATACTCAGCTCTGCTTCTCCTTGTCATCTGAGGCCATAGTTAGATGGGGCAAAATCCTGGGGTGATCCCCGGAATGGTCCCTGTGCATCCACATGACGTACAGGGGATCCCGGGATCAGGGAGGGATAATCCCTCCCTTGCCCCAGGATCTTGCCCTACTTTTTAGGCCCGGTTTTTCCGTCGTCTCAGGCTGAGCCCAAGATCGTGGAACGTGTGGCCAGGCGCCGTGGGTTGACCTGGATCCTCACAATTCCTTGTGAGGAGCTGGGAGCTGCGCCCATTGGGGTGGGGGAGGAGCGGGGAATTTTTTTTAAAAAAAAATACCTTTTGCGCACGACCATTCATGCGCTGCTGGCCCCTTATTATTTTAAAAAATGGCGACGCCTCTCCTTCTGAGGTCGTTGCGTGTCGCATGTAAACAGAGGAGGGATCTCACTATAAACACATTGCAAGATCTTCCCTCCTCCGTCGCATGCTAACAGGTAGGTCTACCTAAGGCCTGAGTCAGCTGGGGCGGTGAAGGTGCTGGACCAGTGCCTGGAGGCTGTAATGGGCTGGATAAGGGCCAATAAACTGAAGCTGAATCCTGATAAGATGGAAGCTCTGTGGATTGGTGGTTCCCGAGTCCTGGAATTGGGTAAGCGGCCTGTTCTGGATGGGGTTGTTCTCCCTCTGAAGGAGCAGGTGCGAAGCTTGGGAGTACTCCTAGATCCATCCTTGTCACTGGAGGCCCAGGTGGACTCCGTGTCGCGGAGTACCTGGGGTGAGCTTCGGCTGATCTTCCAGCAATGGCCTTTCCTGGACAGGGACAACCTAGGCACAGTGGTGCATGCACTGGTAACTTCCCTATTAGACTACTGCAATGCACTCTACATGGGGCTGCCCTTGAAGACGACTCGGAAGTTGCAGCTGGTGCAAAATGCAGCAGCTAGACTGCTGGCAGGCACATCTTGCAGAAACCACATAACACCGGTCTTAAAGGAATTGCACTGGCTGCCTATACGCTTCTGGTTGGAATTCAAGGTGTTTGTAATGACATTTAAAGCCCTAAATGGCTTGGGACCTCAATACTAGAGGGAGCGCCTCTCCTTATATATGCCTGCCCAAGACTTGAGATCTGTTGTAGGAGCCCACCTCCACATCCCACCAATGGAACACATACACTATGGTGGGACATGGGAGAGGGCTTTCTCTCTTGTGGCACCCCGACTGTGGAATGCCCTCCCCTTGGAGGCCCAACTGGCACCAACACTGACTTTATTCTGGCGCCAAGTAAAAGCATGGCTTTTTAACAAAGCCTTTAATGGTTAACTTCACCTGGCTTGCACATTATTTTAACTGTTTTAATTGTTTTTACTGCTTTTAAATTATATACTGGTTTTAACTTGATTAATGGTTTAATTTGTTTTTAGCTGTGTATATCTATTGTTTTATATTGTATGATTTTATCTGGACACCGCCCTGAGATCCTAGTGATATAGGGAAGGATACAAATGTTCTAAATATAAATAAATAAATACTTGCTGAATTGCATTTTGGGGAAAGATGTTGAAGATTCAAATAATAATAAAAGGGACATAAAATTAAAGTATCAATACATATTAAAGTTGGTTCATGATACAGATTGTAGGCACTGCTGTAGTACATCTGTTATGCTATTCAGCAAGGTCCAGTTACATTTGCAATAAAAGTGAATGGAACTTTAATTTTTTTTTTACTAACCTGGTTATTTGAAAAGGGGGCTTTTCTGGAAAAGAATTGCAAAATCAGATGAAGCCACGGGAACCCAAGGTGAAATGCTAAGAGGTTATATTTCTGATATAATCCAGAGTGGTACTTCAGTTCACTTTTTTTTCATAATCAGCTGCTGGGAGGTGGCACAGTCCAGACAATGAACTTTAATCTGTCATCCATTACTTAGTCCAATTCTTTTTACAATCATTTATTTAAAAGTTTAGTTATTATATTCTGCATCTTTCCCCCCCAAAATTCAAGGTTTTTCTACACAATCAGATTACACCAGAATCAATAAAATTGCGTCATCTCATCTCCTTTATGATCAGAGCCACCTCCTTCTGTTTTGCTGCAGAAAGTCTGGGTAAGTTCCCGACTATTTTTTGCTTCAACAAAAAGCCCCACAGTGGCTGTGAGTCAGCAGCTGCATTGTATAACTGACCCAGCACCACTTTGCACTAGAAGACATATAGACAACCATGTAGTTCTGCCCTCACAAACAAAAACAACAAAACTGCTTTCAAAAAGAGAGAAGCAACATCTCTGTGTGTGTGTGTGTGTGTGTGTGTCAAAAAAATCCAGATAAATCTCCTTTGAATGAGAAAATAATAATTTTGATGGGACAGCTAGTTGGACAAGCGTCATCTAATTACTTTCTCTTGTTTGTCCTACTGCAGAGGGAGAGTCAAAATGCAAGCCTTTGGGAAGTTGAAAGCTTTTTTAATAGGACTTTTTGCTCTAAGAAAGTGGGATTGTTTTGAGGCCACTAATAAACCACCTCATGCTGTGAAGCTTTGAGTTTTCTCTTTCTTGCAGTTTCAGTTCAAGCTTTCAGCAGGTTTGGTTTAGCTGCCTTTTGTATTTTTAATATGTTAGCTTTGACGTATGGATTGCCATTGTATATGTGTGTTCTCACTCTCTTTCTCTCGTCTCTCTGTATTCAAAAACCCTATAACAAGTTCACATTTAAGCATTTGGCTTCATAAAATATGTTAATGATAAATTAGGTACTGTATCACAGTATCTCTAAACCTCTCTAAAGCATTACCATTTTGAGTTTCTGGTGAGGTGTTTGAATTATAAATTATTATTAATTTACATCTGCAACCCACCACCACCACCTTTCAAAACTTGCCCTGATTGAGCAGTCCACTGTTTAGATTCTTTAGCAATGTATAGAAGATGAACTTTCTCACTCCTTTTGGACCTGGCTTGTAAAAAGCCAAATAGTTTGCTGTTCTGTGCAGTATGAAGTGTGATAATGAACTGCAGTTCTTCAAGAACCTTTAGAACAAACTGTACTGTTTAAGGAATAACAAATGGGAACAGAGTATGAAGGGTGCTGTTGAACAGGTCAAATCAGTAAGAGTATTGCAAATTCCAAGACAATATCCAGGATCTGGAGCTCTGCAAAACTGCTCCAGCAAAACCGAATTAAAACTCACTTTGCAAAATGAAAAGCCAGGGCACATTTGCGAAAGTTGCTGACTTCCAAGTAAGTCTGAACTGATGCATGGTTCCAATTGAAAATCCTATGAAGTTCAGTGACTTGGCAGTTTCGATTGATTTCTTTAAAAAATATATATCAAGACTTGGGCTCTTTTGAACCTGAAACTGGAAGGTTGTGATTCTGGAAAACTGAATGGCGGGGGTGGGGGTGGGGGTGGGGATGGGGATGGGATTCAATCTAATCCTTGTGTACTGAAGCTGCCAACATTACTCCCAGCAAGGAAGTTTTCATGCAATTTCAAGTTCTGAATATGGATAACCAGGCCAAATGTTAAAGAGGTTTCTGACTGTTGGTTTGGCTTGGCAGAGAAACCAGGATCCACTCTTATGTCTCCTATCTGCCTCTCCCCCCCCCTCCCAAACCTCTCAAATAACCCATTTTCAAGACTCCCTAGGTATTAAGGTGTTTTTTTTAATGTGAAAGGAAATAGAGGGGCCTATCCTTTCAGGAGGCATGCAATGACTTCAGGGGCACAGCCAATAAGTCCCATTAACTTTCCAGTAGGAATCACTCTTTGAAAATAGCCTCAGGCTGCAGTGCCCTTTCTGTTTGCTTATGGAGCCATTCCAGAGCTAGCCAGCTACCTGCCCCCCCTCCAGAAGCCCTACTGTTTCAAGACACAATAGAAATGTGATCCCAGCATTGGCAGAAAGATGGTTGGCCTCAGATAAGGGGGCCAGGGGAGGCAAGGCAGGCAGATGAGTTTACTGCCAAGTCAAGAGAGCAGAGAAAAACATATAGGCAGTTGAGACAGGATGTCAGAATGAAGAGCCAAATGAGAGTGTGAGGCCTTTTATACAGCCAGAAAAACCTCTTTGAAAGCCAGGGTGGCATAGCGGTTAGGGTGTTGGACTGGGACTCGGGGGATCTGGGTTCTAGTCCCCGCCTGGCCATGAAGCTCACTTGGTGACTTTGGGCCAGTCACTGGACCAGTTCGCACGTCATGATAAGCCTTGCTAAAAATATGCAACGGTGGATTGGTTCTTTGATTGCTAACCCACATTACTCAAGACAGATGATCAGGCACTCTGCAGCTTGTCATGCCTTGTTTACCCCTTTGTCCTCCTGCCTGCTTCCACAAATGCACTTATTAGCAGTGTAGAGGGAGGGTGTTGTAGAATTTGGTTTCGCTTTCAGGGAGATTTGCACATTCTTAATGTTCCCCACCCCTTCAGGGAGATTTGTGCAAATTTTACGTTACATTTTAAAAACTTCTGGGGAGATTTGTGTAAATTCACTAAAGCACTGTAATTACTACTAATAAGCGGAATAGTTACTGCACATTTTCGCAAATCACCGCAAAGGTGGGGCTTACCCACCTTTTGAAGAAGGAGGGGACTTAAAAATTTAGATCCTGATTAAGATTCTAATGCATTTCACCATGCTGTTAAATTGGCTAAATCATTGCACTGGATCAGTAATTTTCAGCTTTGTACCAAAAAGGGACCCTTTCCTCTTCCCCTACTGAGGAACACCTGCATGCCTCCTGTGTATCCTTCTGTGCATTGGAGAAGGTTCTGGAGCATGTTCTAGTCCATCCACATGGAACATAGTTCAGTCCTCTTGGGCTTGGTCATTGCCTTCTACTTTCCAGCTGCGCATTGAAGGAAGTGGAGAAGATAAAAGAAATAGTGGAGAGCAGGGTTATTGAACCTCTTTCAGCCTGATGGTTGAATTCCATTTTGGGGATGCTCTTAGAGGTGGGTCCAAAGCCGAAAGGGGACTGAGTCAAAACCAAAAGGCATAGGTCTAAAACACTAATTCTACCAGCATATTTTAGCTCTTAAAAGGCTTACTACCAACAACTAGGCCTTAGTTGTAGAGGCATTTCAACATTTTAGAATTGTGGGGGAATGAACAAAAGTTGGGAAACCACTGAAGAATCGGGGGTTAGAGTCAGGCGAAGGAACCCTGGAACGGTTGATTGGGACTCCAGCCAGGATGGATTTGGCCCCTGGGCCTGAGGTTAGGAAAACCTTTCTGCCATTACTAAACTTTGTTTTGAGGAACCTCTGATAAACCTCCAAGGAACCTCAGTTAGAGCACATGCTTTGCATGCAAAAGGCCCTGAGTAGTTAACCAGGTAAATAAACCAGGTGGCAGGTGACACCTGAAACCCTGACAAGCTGCTGCCAGTTGGGAGTCGCCAACAGTGGGCAGAAAGGATAAATAATTGGACTTGCTATAAGGCAGCTTCTTATATTACAAAATACAATTTGAAGACCACTCTTCTAGGTAGCTGTGTGGACAACAACATGTCAAGAGAGTCTCCATGTGATGGGGAGATAAAAGCAGAGAAGCCAGAATAGAATTCAACAGATCTGGAATTCAGGGGTGTGAGGGGGTCAGTGACACCACAACAGATGGAAGAGCAGATTGAGAACATTTTACAAGAGGAATGAGAGCTGCGAGGTTTGGGGGTGATGGTAATAACATCATAAAAGTACATGGAAAAGGAAATCAAGAAAAATGTTCAACATAAAGTTGAGCCCTTATCTATATTTTAATGTCGTAATATGGCAGTATATTATCTTTCTATTGGTTTAAAAATGAATTTGACCATACAGCCTTAATATTTTTCATTGCAGTTCAGTCTGAGTTAGATCAAGTTTAAAGTTCCATTTCCTGCATGTTTTTAAGCTTTAGCCTTTAGCTTTGGACCAGAGGTGACATTCAGTAGTCATCCTTACATAGCAATGGGCAAACGTTGACAGAAGCTTGTGAATGTAAATGTGATTTCGTAGCCCTGCTACATGGCCAAAATAGAGTGCAATTATTCCCAAATCAAAACTCTCAGTGGGAATCCGACTGGCCATTGTCCAATGGATGCTTTGTGCACATCTGCTGCATTGTGCAGTGCTTGACTTGATTGCTCGCCCTTTCATTGATGGTTGGGGCTCCCGCTTGTATAACTAGATATAACAGCATTGGCACTGTAACCTTGCTTACAACAAATATAAGGGAACGAGACATGTCTGCTCTATACCAGGTGATTTATGCAGTATAAGAATAAAGCAAAAGAGAAAGAAATCGTAAACTACACTGGTGTGTGCATGTGCGTGTGTGTGTGTGCGTGTGTGTGTGCGTGTGTTACTGAATAATTGCCCATTACTCTTTCCATGACATGTACCATCAAATGCTGAAGCTTTTTGAAATGAACAATACCTTGCATTATATAGCAATTCCTTGAATTGAAATACAATAAGAGCTTTGGAATATAAGAAAACCTGAGTCTATATTATTATTATTATTATTATTATTATTATTATTATTATTATTTATTTATATAGCACCATCAATGTACATGGTGCTGTACAGAGTAAAACAATAAATAGCAGGACCCTGCCGCATAGGCTTACATTCTAATAAAGTCATCATAAAACAATAAGGAGGGGAAGAGAATGCACCAAACAGGCAGTATAAGAGTCAGAACAAAATCAAGTTTTAAAAGCTTTAGGGAAAAGAAAAGTTTTTAGCTGAGCTTTAAAAGCTGCGATTGAACTTCTAGTTCTCAAATGTTCAGAATGAATAAATATGACTTAAAAAGATTAGAAGTATTTATTTTTTTAAATGGAATAACAAATAAATATTTGTGACTGTAATTGATAACAAAAAAGAAACCCAACTGTTGGATCCTTGAATAAGATGAATTAATAGTTATTTCTGTTCTGAATAGAATGTCAGACCTACTGTTCAAGGCAATCCATAAGATAAACATAAACCACAGCAGCCACTCTTTTAAAAAGCCCATATAAATATGAGTTTAGCTAGGAAGAGATTAAGAACATCTTATTATGAAAGCTTATGTGTGTATTCTGCCTGATTCAGATTGCAAGGATATAGGAAAGTATTACATTATAGGATATGACAGTAATAATTCATCAATGACGTTTTCTTTAAAAGAAGTCAGTAATGATTCAAGATGGGTATAGAGCAGCTTCAACAAATACAGCCCAGCTCTTAAGAAGGGGATGATGTATAATTAGTTGAGAGAAATAAAACAGTCATTCAGAACTTGGCAGGATTTAGAGTAAACGATGTAGCCTGCTGCCAATTCTCAGTAAAGGGGGAAGGATAGCCCATCCCTACTCGATGTGCTACCAAAAAGGACCCTTTTGTTTATGATGTTATGCTGTTAGCCTTCATTCAGAGAATCTTTCCTGCTCTGACATTCAAGTGCTCACCATGATCACTTACCCTTTTCACCTAAAATGGCCTCCACTTCAAGGATCAGCCCTCTGTCATTATCCATTGCTTGCAAGAGACCTGAGAAAATGCCCATCAAGAAAAAACATAATATATACAGGATAATATACTGATAGAGATGTGAATATGGCACTTTGGGCTGAATATGATTTATAAATAGAAGTACATATCCTACTGTTGTGCATGCTCTCTCTCCTCAGGCTTCTTTTAGTTTTCTCCTCTTCAGCCAGTTTCTATTTTGATTTTTGTTTGAAGGGGTTGGTACCAGTGAAGACATACATGTATAGATTTCACAGCTCTAGGATATTCACAAAATTTATGAAGCAAAACATTTTTGAAAATATTTGGCAGGTACAGATAAATAAATCCCATGTATAACATAAACAACCCTAAGTAAAGTATTAATCTTGAGTGTATTTACCTTACCGCACAAACTCAACTTTAAAGATGCCCATCTATTTAAATCCCATGGGATCTCATTAATCAACTGATTCAAATTGAACTTGAGCACATGAGATATGTCTCTGGGAATGAGTATCCCCAAATATGTAATAACATCTGGGCACCATCGAAATTGCCAATTAGCTATTACACTACAAGATATAGTAACTCCAGTCGGCATCAATTCAGACTTTGACCAGTTAATTGAATAACCAGCCAAGTTACCAAAAGTATTAAATCAACTGCATCAAAGCCAGAACAGATGGTTTAAGTTTTGAGATAAACAATAAAAGTCTGAAATAGTATGGATCTGTGGCAAGATTTTATTTCTGTATTTGTAAACGCTGCTTTGAAAATAAAAATAAACTACCATCTTGTTTTAGTTTAGTGCATAACATTCTATACTGCCATAAAATGGTTTACTGACAAGAGTCTCTCCTGTCCACACACAATGTTCCATGTTGAGAAGTGTCAGGTTTGTGTATGGATGGAAGGCAATAATGGAGTGTATTTATTTTAGCACATTTGGTACATAGCAAACCCACCTGTGTTTTTTGATTATGAAAGACTTTATTAAACCAAATCCCAATCCATAAGTGCCCATTGTACTAAAATGAAAACTGTATGGCCATGCTTCAGTGCTCTTGCACACCTCCTATTCATTAATTGCAAAAGGGCTTGCAGAGGAAAACCTACCAGTAAATTGCACCCCAGTAAGCTAATAGGTCTCAGATCTTTGGCTTTCCGTTGGATATTTTTCCATTTTCTGTCCACAATTCTTTTTGAAATGAATACGTTTCTCAGTGGATAGGAGTTTTTGAAAGAGTGACACAAGTTGTATAAAAACAGTTGCCCAATCCAGAGCTGACCAGAACAAAATGCACACCATCACACAGAAAGAAAGGAGCAACATACAGTAATTAATATTTTTGGTACATTTTGCTGACTTTTGTTATGGGAATATACAAAAACATATACCCAGAAATATGTAATATAGCCATGACGTTAACATAACTCATAGAGTATTAACATAGTTCATAGAGTAACAATTTTGAATGGAACATATAATTCTGTACTGTTATTACACCTTTTCCTTCTCTTTTATTTTTTTGGGACTCAGGCTTTCATGCCCTTCAGAAATCTTATTATATAAATATATTATCGTATGAATAGCATTTTAATGTTTTTGGCAGATTCATGGTTACCATATGAATTATCCTTATGTCATGGTTACATTATATATTTCTGGATATATGTTTTTTTCTAAATTCCCCAGATGAAGATCAGTGAGATACATTGGAAATAATTAATCAAATAACCACTGTATCTTATCAGCATTGCTTTCTGCATTCTTTCAGAATAAAATGTTTGACAATTCAAATTTTGGTTTGAAATGGGTATTTCTGCAATGACTTTGTTTCTTTTAAAATGTCATTAATAGGAGAATGTGAGATTGAAAGTATGCCACTTTTGTAATATTGCAAAACATTTAAAGTCTTATTAAAACATTTCAGAGTTCAAAATATCTCCTTAGTATAATAATGATAATGATGATGATGATGATGATGATGATAATAATAATAATAATAATAATTTTTATACACACACACACACACACACATTGAAGGCAGGCCAAAGGCACAATTATCAGGTAGTGCAAAGGCCTAATTGCGTGCCCTAGCAACACATAGTGGGCAGGTCCACACATCATGGTAAGCCACCCTGTGAATAAGTCATGGTGGGTTGTTTGTTCTCAAAACAACCCATGATAGGCCTGATAGATAAATGGGCTTGCCATGGGTTGTCCTCCCACTCCTTCCCCTTCAGCCTTCCATCACCTATCTCAGGGGACGTTGCAGCAAAGCCCAACTTGTCTCCCCCTCCCCACTACTCTTTTCATTCCTCACCTTTTGGGTGGGGGGAGGGCTGCATCAAAACTGCACATTTGAGTCACTCCAATAGATACCCCTTTTTGTTCACCACTTCCTCTTTTGGGCCTAAAAATGTACAGGGTCACAATTTTATGATCATTCTTTTGTCAGTCTTTCGCAGGTGCGCAAGTGTGCACTTAATGCTGTCTGATATGTGGAATCTTGCCTATTCAAATTCCTTGTCTGTTTCAGCTGTCAAAGGGAGCAGTGAAAGGGAGTAGGTAACATACAAGGAAGTGGATAAGACAGGGTTGCCTCCACAGTACCCCTAGAGTGTGCCACTTGATTTCTCTGGTCAGGAAGACTACCAGCTATATAGTATTCATGTCCAAACTGGGATTGCCTGCAGTTCCCGCTTCCCAGTTCAAGCATGGCATAGAAACATCCAAAAGTTTTCACATTGGCAGGAAACCAAACGAAAGTTACAGTTTTCGATAATTCTGAGTAGAATAATCACTGTAAAACATTTTTTTCCAAAATAAGCAGAAGACTGCCAATTTTAAATCTTGCCAAATTCACTGCCTTGTATTTTTAGACCTGTTTAATTGCATTGTTTCCTACTTCCTATGCAATGACAAAAATATTTCTGATTTGTTGCTTTTACTGAAGGAAAGATAATTTTTTAGGAAAATCTCAGAAACGGGTTGTATTTTGATCATAAAGTTCTGTTAAAATGTGTTGGGAATCAACCAAGGTTTCCAACCAGCCTGTATCACGACATAGGGTGTGTGTTTTTTGTATTAGTTGTAGGGGGGTTGTTGTTTATTTTATTTTTGATTTGACCCAGATGGCAATTCCAGGTTGGGTATTCATCCTTCCAAATTACAGGAAGTACTAAATGGAGGATATAGTTTTGTTTTTGTTTTCAATTGTACTCATTTTAAAAATGTTTTCTTGGACTGAATATTGACCTTAATGGAGTTAATCTTATTAGCCTGAGCCAAGTAGCAACGTAAGCAAAGAAATGCGTGGGTTGTTGTTGTTTTCTTAACCATGTCCTTTGCCATTTTTGTGATAAAATATCAGCTTAGATTGATATGCAAAAATTAAATGATTATTTTGTCAAACGCAAAGCGAGCTAGCTGTTTGCTGTAGCTGCAGAAAAACAGCATAGGGCTATCTGGGGTATGTCTGAGTCTCCTGGCTATAAAGGGCTAGGAGAGACATTACAGATATACTATACTGCTGTCTTATCCTTCCCTCCCTCCCTCTGAATGCTTTATGTTACTTCGCAGCTTGAGCATGGACAAAGTTTTTGACCCCTTTTCATTGTTGCTGCTGGCTTCATGGTTGCCATTTTGACAGTCCAAGGCAACCACCTTACATAATTCTTCCTATTATTGCAAGAACAAAGTATGTCTTAAGTGATGGAAGTTGTGGTACAGTTAGGTGATTGGAGTGCAGTCTTCATTTGAAGAAATGGAGGTACAGGTGGACAAAATGTAATTCTCCCCTCATCAATCAAACCATTCTTGTTTTCTGCCTCTTAGTTTTGTGCTTGGACATATAAATTAGTGCTGGGCTGAATCTTTCCCCCTATTTTCGGGAATTTTATGTCTCCCTGCAAAAGAGGCATTGTTTTATCTGTCTCTTTTGCAGGGAGGAGGGAAATACTGAGAATTTTCTCCTTGAGGAGAGGGCCAGAGTTTCCACATACCTTTTTAAAAAGTGTAGCCAGTCTGCTTTTCTTGAAACTTATGTATAACTCTCTCCCCACAACATCTTTTTTTTTAATGAGTGAACGGTAAACATAATGAAGAATGATGATATTCCTGTAGAAGTAATGTGGGTTTTTTTCTTTACACGATGTATTTTCTATTCTGTTTTGTTGATATTCACAATAAAAAGGGGGGTAGTGTAGCCAGTTACTGAGGGGGCTTCTTCCTATTTTTAAAAACAACAACAGCACCTTCCCTCAGCATTTGGAAGAGCCCAGAAGTTCTTAGTGAATGCCTTTTGGAGACCATGTAATATTGCCCTCTCCAATAAGCACTCAGGAAGAACTGCTGGGTTCCTAAAAATTCTGGGAGTATTTTAAAAAACTAAAAAGAAAGAAAGAAGACCCCTCAGCAACTGGCTACATTTTAAAAGGTATGTGGAAACCCTGTCCCTCCCCAAGGAGAAAATTCTCACCTCTCCCAGCTCCTTTTGCCTGAATTTTCATTTTGTCCCCACTCCACTCAAAATGCCAAAAATTGAATGGATGGAATTTTTAGCCCAGCACTAATATAAATATATTTCTTCTATAGGGAATAGAATAGATATTTAGTAGTATTTCATTGCAACACTTACAATATATGTTGATTTTCATTTACAGTGTTCTCCAGAAGCTCTGGCAAGTGTGGAGATATAACTAAAGGACTGACTTATATGGGATACTGGCCACTGGGAAATCCCATAACCAAGTAAGCTTTCCATGAGTGTCTGGTCATCTTATTTAAATGCACTTACCATGTGTGCTGGCCCACTTATGTGTTAACATTAACACACCAGCAATAAATGGCTTGGGCAGTTGCAATGCTGGGGAACAAAGATTACACGCAAACAGCTCAGAGCATATGGTAAGTGCATTTAAATGTAACCAGAAATGTATGGAAAACTTATCTAAGTAAGGACTTTCCACAAAGCCCGTGTCCTGTATAAATTGGGCTCATTCATGAGAGAAAGGAAGCAAATTCAATCTATGAGAACATTATCAGCCTCATGAAGCTAGTAAAAGAGAGTGACATCCCCAGCCTTTAATTTAATATTGACCTGACTTCAAATATATGGATACTTTGCAAGGAGTTGATGCTGAGCACTTGCACGCAGGCACAAGCGATCAGAAAGCGTGTATTTCTGTGTATCCTTGTCTATACGTGTCGAATAATGCTCATGTAGATGGCCTTGTAGGCCCCTTCCAACTCTGCTATTCTATGATTTTATGATTCTATGATGTGTGTCAAGGGTCTTTAATCTAGAGTCACAGTGTACAGTGGCAGGAATTGGGGTTACCCAGTTGGGGAATGGACCAGAAGACAAACAAACTGAAAGTTAAAATGCTCAAACACGCAAAAAAATTTGCATTGTATGCCTAAGCCAGCCTTCCCCAACCTGATGCCCTCCTGATATTTGCACTTCAACTCCCATCAGCCCCAAGCACCATGGCCAATGATCAGGAATCCTGGGAGTTGTCATCCAAAACATCTGAAAAATCCCAGGTTGGAGAAGGTTTGCCTAAGCTTTTATTTTGCATACTTTCCCCAGAAAAAATGGAAATTCTCAAGTCAGGGTGCTTAGGATCATCTTTTAAATGGCAACATGGCTGAGCCTCTTGGTAATGCTTGCTTCAAATGAGGAAATTCCTCTAATGCCACTTTTCGGACTGGCCTCCTTGTGTTGCACCATCCTCTTGTGTTCTGATCATTTCTATGTGTGCTCTGATAATTTCTATTTAGAGCTTGAGCTTTATAGGTAGTCGGTACATTTTATGTGAGATTAGACTTTTTCTAATACTGCCTTTCCAATACACAAGAGCCAATGGCGCCAGCTGCATTGCACTGATGCATTCCATTTAGCCATTATGCTTCACATGGTGCTTAACGCACATGAGAGGACTGGGCCAAAAAACGTTGAGATTATGGCAAGAGTGAAACAAAACAGATGCCTAAGGAGTGAGATTTATCCAAATAGTTTAGCATTGACCTCACTTTCCACCCACTGAAATTACAGTACTGTTAAAATTACAGTTGGTTTCCAGTTTTGATCTGGGCACTTTGGAAAGCACCTCCTTAACACAACTGTGCTGACATTCTGCGGGACCCAACATTTTCTGAAGGGTACACACAAATAGAAGTGTCTGGGGCCCACCTGTTTATCTTACCTCTGTGCCAAGGACTTTTGTGCTCTAGCACCCAATTACCCACCACAGCCTGAAGAGCCGTCTTGGAAGTTTCCTATGACCCCCATGATAGGTCCCCTGCTCCACCTGTGGATAATTCTTGTTGCATATATGGTTGAAAATTAATATTATAAACCTGTGAATAAGATGGCTTAAAATTGATGGAATAAATCTGCCTTAAGCACAGTTTCAAAATCACAATGAATTGTGAAGGGTTAAGTTCTTTACTACAAATATTTAATGAAGAAAGCAAACCCTTTCAGAATCTTCTTTTATTTCTGCAGTGTATTACTAATGACTTGAGCAGTTTTAGTTTACCACAATGGCGTAGCAGTTTTTATAGCAGGCTTAACAGATAGAGGCCTTATTTCATTTCCCAATGTATATTCTTATTTTGGTTGTATGCGGTTCAAGTGACATGTTACATATCACTGTGTATTACATCCAAAGCAGCCACAGGAGGCCATAGTTTTATGGTGAGGACTGGTAAGGAGGAGAGACGCTGCTTAATCCTTTCTCCTCAGGCCTTTGTACCACTCAAAACTACCGCCCTAGCTGCTTTCCCTCCTGGAAGAAAAGGAATGGGCTGATTTTGAGTGGGAAAATGACCCGAGGGGAAAGGGTTAAGCAGTCTCTGCCAAGCCTCTGCTCAAAACTGTGCCTTTAAACAAAACAAACAAACAAAAGAAACTCCACCAGGGCCAAGGTCCGTGCAGCTGCAGATAACATGCAGTTTTGCACTGAGATTTACAGTTTACAAATTATAACATATACACCAGCTTTTCAATATCTATAAACATCAAAATATTAAAAATAAAATAAGCACCATTTTGGGTGGATACTGTTATTTATACTCAAATTTATTTATTTTTATTGTACCAAAAGATCTATGAAGTCAAAATGGAAGCATGTTTTATCTTCATGACTCTGCTGATTAATGTTAATGATAAGGTGTTGATTGGGACATGGGTAACCTATTCATGGAAGCAATAGCCTGTTATATTTCTTTTTAACTACTATTTAAGAATGTTTAAGTCTTTCTCCCTTAAGAAAATAGCCTTATTTATACATTATGGTTTACCGCTGAAGCTGCCCTTTTCACTTCCTGGTTTACAATTAATTTTAAAGCACACACTGAGAGACAAGAAGTTCAGACTTGTACGAAAGTAAAAGGCTTGTGCCTCAAGCAGCAGCATGTCCCAGGCGCAGGGCTGGGCAGAGGAGGGGGCAGTGGGGCCAGTTGGCATGGGCCTACGATTTTGAGGGGGCCTACTCAATGGTGCAAGAACGTTTGAATGGATTAGCAATTTTGAACATTAACACTGACAAGGCAAAGTTGCTTGATTTTTCTGTTGTTGTTGATGAATTTGCCCAAAGAAAAGCACATAAAACATTTCTGAATGTGAAGCAGTGATGTCTTATATACATCTTGAATAAAAGTGCTTGCCATTACCTTTTGTATAAATCGTACCAGTCCATATGTATTTAGAACTGATTAAAAAAATACTTAATGAGCAGTTTGAAATGGGGCCTACATTTCCCATCTGGCCCGGGCCTATTACCAGCTTTGCCCAGACCTGCCCAGGTAAGCAAGGTGAAAAAGGAATGAGAGATGCTCGAGTAGAAATAGAGAGGCAAAATATGTTTTTATGCTTTTTGTGTTTTTAAACTTTGTATATATTTTTTAATGTTTACTGTTTTAAACTTTTGTAAACCGCCCAGAGAGCTTCGGCTGTGGGGCAGTATATAAATGCAATAAATAAATAAATATGAAAAGGGAACAACCTAGAAATACATGCAAATATATTCAACCACTATATTCAAGATATGAAGCTGAAAAAATGTTTTACAATTAATATATGTAGTGAACATAAATAATTTGCACATACATTTAAAAATAAACTATACAAACTATCCACCTCTTTGTAAAAGTACAGAATTTAACTAACACAAAAAAACTAGTAGTGCTACAGTCTAATTGTTAGCTCAAGTCACTGGAGGTGTGAACAGAACAGGATAAGGAGATAGCAGAGAAGATGAATGAATAGTTTTCGTCTGTTTTTACTGTAGAAGATATAGGGCAGATACCTGTGCCTGAACTGATGTTTTCAGGAAAGGAGTCTGAGGAACCAAGGCAAATGGTGGTGATAAGAGATAAAATTCTTGACCTTACTGACAAATTGAAAGCTAACAAATCACCTGCCCAGATAGTATCCATCCTAAAATTCTTAAAGAACTTGAATGTGACATTTCTGATCTTCTAACAAAAATATGTATCATGCCCCCATTATGACATAAACGTTTGTGGACTAGTGTCCACTTCATCAGGTGTACTTTACAGCATAGCTGCCTTTCTCAAAGCTGCTATGGTTACAGTAATAAGTACACTCCCAACCAATTTATAGACAATTACCACAGCCAAGTTACCAAATATGTCTGTGAGACACTGCTGTAACTATGTGGTATACTTCAAATCAGATTTATTGTAGCTATTACAGACATGGGCTTTTTTTTAACTGTGTAGTGGCTAAGGGTGTACAGATTTTGTTAAATCCATTCTGACTGTGTTTTGTGGGTTATCGAGTGTCTTCTGCTCATTGACAGAATCAGATTTTACCAGAATTTTGCTGTACTTGTGCTAATTCACATTAGCACATGTGTGAAGTAGCACTAATAAGTACATGTATTAGTGTGATCAAATTAGTGCAAATCCTCCCCAAAAGTGAAAAACTGGTCCACAAGTCTCCTGAATCTGCATGACTCAGAGAAAAGTGGTCCACTGAGGAATCCCCAAGTCAGATTCAGAGAGGTCTGAATTCATTTGAATCTATTGTGGATTTCTCTGAAATCCTTAGTGGTGGCCCAGTTCCTAGAAGACCATCTCCCTCTTTTATTTTATTTCTCTCTTTGGCAAATGCATTAGAGAGCTATATGTTTTTAATAATCATTTATTTCAAAGATCCTCAACAATTCCCCCCTCCTAACTCCTGTATAGAGAGTTATATCTGTGTTTTTTATTGCCTGACCAACATCTCACCAAGCATGATACAAGTGTTCACAGAAGCTCATAGTCTACGGTAATCTGTTAAGAATCGTGTGTGTTTCATTGTAATATAGATCTGATGGACCACAAGCGACACCTGAGTTGGATCCGTTTAGGTGCTGGTAATGCTTCCCGATGGAGCGTTTTTGCCGTTGTTTGTTTTTTTACAGTCCCTCTGCCTACAAGCCACTCAAGCATTGGGACAATTCCCATGCCAATCCCTTCCTAGTACAAATGACTGAACAGGCACTGTCAGGATCAGTGTACAGCAACTGTTGCCCCAATATTGCTATAGTGGTGCCTCTTTCTTGTGGCATCTTTTCTACCATTTCTTTTTTTGAGACTGGCTGTAGACTGAAATCTGCCATCTGGGTGAGCTCTTAGAGACTACTGTAGCTGCAAGTGACTGCAACCTGTTCAGCCTTCTTTTATCTCAAACAACCCAGATGTGTTGACCACCAGGATATATTGAAACATGCTTCTTATTACTCAGGCTTCAGAAGAGGAAGTGGCTGTTGATTAAATGCTGTGGGTGTTGGGGTAAACGCGGGGGTATTGTTTGAGTTATTTTTTAATCTTGTTAATATTATTGCTCGTTTAAATATGTGGTGCAGCTGCTGTTTCAAGCTACTTTTATTTTTCCTTAGCATAGCTGTTCTTGTTTAATAGTAGAGACCCTAAATGTGAATTTACAAGCTTTTGGGGGAAACAGAAATACGTTTCAGGGAATCAGACAATTTGAGCCTTGTTTTTGCTCAAAGCAAACCAAAATAAAAAACTAGTTTATTCCCCTGTAGTTTGTTTGTTTTTAAATTGTCCGATTCTCTCTGATGAGCTGTAATGGGAATATGACTAGCTTACTGTTACTGCAGGCTCCCATACAATGCTGGCAATACAAAGCCTTTCATCTTAGCTTTAGGAATCACAGAAGTCTAGCAGCTGAACCAAAAGAACGCTTCTGTAGCTGATGGTAGAATAAGCCACTGGAGAGTAATGCTATAGAAAGGCAGAACGCTGCATGTGGAGTGAAGCCAAATTGGAGGAAATCCAAGGGAGAGGGTAGAAAACATTCAAAATAACAGGGGGAAGATGACTGCTCAGGAAATGCAGAGATAAGTGGGCAGAAGGGAGGAATAGGTTGCGTATTTTAAGGCTGATGGGAAATTCTGTTAATATGAGAGAAACTTAGGTTCCAACTAGAAACTTCAATACAAAGCAATTAATGGACAGAAAGTTGGTTTTAAAAATCCAATTCATTTGAAACAGACTTTAGACTAAGAATTAGGCACCTGTGCTGCAGAATGCAAGCTGAATGTGTGACTCTATATCTATTTATATTTTCCTTATTCCTTATACTTCATCATAGTCCCATCAAGTGAGGAATTTCCTTAATTGGGTCCCTGACAAAATAATTTACTTCTTATTCATTTTTAGGTTTTGTATTTCATAAATAGGGACAATACAAAGATATAGGCCTGGTTCTCATCCAACAAACAACCCATGGTTTGTTAATCATGGATTGTTCATTGCAGGCAAACTATGACTATGCCTTTATATTGAGGGAGAAACAACCCAAGAACCAAATTCTAAGTTAAAACTCTGGGTTCCTTCTTCCTCAACAACCCGGAGGTCTGGTCTGCATATCATGGAGAAAACCCACGTACAGAGGATGGGTTGTTTGGGATCATGCAGGAGTGAACATGTTGGTTCCCACCCACTTGTCCTAAACAACCCACTGCGCTAAACAACACATTGATGCAGTTTGGTGTTTTGAGGACTCTTGATCAAAAAGCGGTATACAAACAATAATAACAACAACAATAGAAATAGACAGAAGTGGCTTCCAGACAATGCTTTTTTTGTGCAATCATCCTGCCTCATTCATGAAATGTTACTCGGGGAGTGGGGGTGTCAAGATACCATTGTCCTCCATTTGTAACGCTCCTATGCTTTCTCACCACAAAAATATCCATTAAAGAGAAAATGATAGAATAGCTGCAAATTGCCTTTTGTTCAGGAGTGTAAGGAGCCCTCCATCTGGAAGCACCCATCAAGAAAGGATGCCAAGATGACCTTCTTGACTGCAGCATCTTGACTGTGGCTCTCCTTAATCCAGAAGGCTTGGTTCTTCCCCTCTTTATTATGGTTTGAGTATATTCTGAAGAACATTTTGTTTTGCTTCATTTAGGGGTTTGATTAATTTTGCTTCTCTGCCCCCACCCCCACTTGGGTGATATTAATTGCTTTATTAGTATGGATTTATTTTTTAATGTATTTTATTTGAATTTTTTTAAGTCATTTTAATTTGATAGTTGTAAGCTACCAAAAGGGTAGGGTATACACCTTTTAATAAAAAAATAAAAATAAAACTTGACTATAGAATTACTTAATTTATAGATGCCCTTGCTTTGTCAGGTAGTAGTTTTGGACTGCACAATAGCCCACCATGGGTTATTTAATGCAGGTGAGACTGCAGTGCATGTGGGGCATGTGCGGACACCATTTTGGATATCCAACCACTGCTCAGGAATTTCGGATCATGCAAACCCAGTAAGCATTGGTTATGTGAGGGTTAAACAACCTTTGCAAACCCGTGGTCTGTTTTAGGGTGGGGCAAGTGTTATTTATTCTTCGCATTTAATCCTCACATATTCAACTTTTGCAGAAGCCATGCTTGCCGGGTTCGCACAATGTGACAACCCTTGAGGTGGAGTTGGGTGCTTTGGCTCAGCATGGCATGGCATCCAAACCCAGCCACTAACTTACATTCCTGCATATAAATGATCATACATCACACTGTTCAGCACTATGCATACTAAAAATTGAAATGTGATATTATGCTTTGAAAGAATTTGGCTGTTTTATTTATTCTTTAGTCCATTTTATTTCTACAAATCAAGTTTTATTTTAAGATATTTTTTTTAATTTTGAACCCCTCTGAAATAATATGGAATTCTTCTTTTCTCATAGCTATATGAAATTTAGCTGTTACCTTATTGTACAACTGTACCAGAACTGTCCTTTATAAATATGCATGTAGTAGGTACAGTTACATATCAGCTTCCTTCATTGCATGTATAGTTTGACTTGTTGGAGGGAGACAGGGCTTTATTTAGGCTTCAAGCCTGTCATATTTTCCTGAGAGTAAATCCAATGAACTCAGTGGGATTGATTTTATTTTTAATTCCATGCTAACTTTTTGTTTTGTTTGGTTCCTAATTTGGTAACTAGTAATTCCACCTCAAAGTTTTTCTGCTGTATGTCATCACATTTCAAAGGTGTTAGAGTGATGTGTTCATTTCCTGCCTTTTTAAAGCTCAGGCAAGCATTCCATCCCCCACACTATTTTTTTTTTTAATATCTTGGTAACTTCACATAATTGCACCAGCTCTTTTAAGAGCAGACAATTGAAAGACACCACTGAATTTTGTTGCTAAAGAGGTAATATAAGATGACATCATTCATTTAAGCTAGACAGTGACTCATAAGCATTTGACCTGAGGGTGGAACTCAGTAACAAGGGTTAACATGATGTCATTTGTGGTTGCACAGTGCTTTTCACAATTCCCCTTAAATAATGGTAGAGAGGATGAGATATCAAAGTACAGAGTATAAGGGCAAACATAGCTCTGTTTGTTTTCTGATCAAAAGATTTGGATTTTGCTCTTGGATTTGGAAGCAGTACATCTGTGCTGTATACAAAAGATGAAAAACAAAACAAAAACCTGAACCCACACCTTTTTCAATTGCTCTGCAGCAGTTGCTTTGCTCATTTTTTAAAATAATAAACAATATTTCTAAAGATAGAAACTGTTTCTTAGAGTTTAAAAAATATTTCTGTTAACAACTGTAAGTCTATGTTTACGTTTTAGTTGACATTCCAATGAACCCATTCATCGTTTGGTTCATGTTGCGTTTTGACTTAATATCTTTCTTTCTCTCCCCATTCAGTCTGAGTGTATATATTGTATGAGTGATTTCCCCCCTCTATAATTTACTGGCAGGTTTCTGTTTTGGAAAAAGTGTGTGCTTAATTTCTGGAAGTGACATAAACATAAATATGTGATATGAAAAATCTCATAAACATTTTGTCATGTTGCTGCTGTCCCACAACTATGGAAATTGTTTTAGCAAGTTTTATGAAAACAAGGGCCACATTTATTTAAAGTTCTGCAAAGGGGAAGTCCTGTGTGGATTTCTAACCTATGTCAGCAGCTAGACAGGTAGTGTAGCAGGCGAGCCATCCTGTATCTGTTGAGTGGCATCTGTGAGATCACCATCCCTCAGGGCTACCCCATTTAGGATTGAGAGGTCAACTGGGCCACAAAGGCCTTAGTAGGAAACCTGAGGTATTACCTATCACCATAAAGGTGCCTTAGAATGCTCACCAACCCTGCCCCCATTAACGTGCCTACACTTACCTGCAAATGAATGTGACCAAACCAACCTAACAACCAAGATTGAACCAAATTTATCTATTAACAGAATTCACCAAACCCCAATTACAGTGTAGAGTAGACAAGAAGACCCATTGCCACGAACAATTAGACATTGAGCCAAAAAAGGGGGAGGGGCTGCATGGGCTAATAGCTTCCCATAGGCTCCTCCCCTCAGCCAACGTCGCCAGCATGGGTATGCTGATGGTGCTCTCACCCTGTCTCTTCTTCACACACACACATCCGCAATGTCTTCCCCTTGCCTAAGCAAGTCAGGCATGAGGGAAGGCAAAAGTTGTCCCACATGACAAAAAAATAATTTGAATTGACAAGACTGAGGAGAAAGATTTTGCACCATTCCCCTGCTGAGCCATATCATTCAACTAAACTTTCTAAAGAAAGAAATATTTCCAACTCATAGTAAATTAAATAGTTGGTTCTGTTTGAGGGGGAAATGTCAATCACTTGCTAGTAGTAGCAAAGTGATATGGGAGTGCCCATTTACTGAAGGTGAGTCTCGGGGGTGGGGGGTGGGGGGAAGGTTCCGCCATTATAAGCCTCAGAGTTCTATTGCTTATAAATTATAAAAATCACACTTGTAGAGCTAATAACCTGAACCTTGGCATCTGTAATCTACCAGATGAGTTCTGCAATCATACAAAATTTCAAACTGCTGCAATATAAATTGCCAAAAATACAGCAAGTTAAAATGTGTTAAAAATTGATACATTTGTACTTCTTAACTCAAGCTGCAGCTTGGTGTGTCATATTTCTTTCAATTTCTGGGCAAAACTACTGCTGTATTTTCAGGCTTTTTGAGAAGGTGTGCCTTTTATTGGTTTGGTAAAATTCTGAGCAGCAGTTTAAAAGTTATCAAGGTGTTTCTGCCTCATGAAAGCCTATGACAGCAACTGCTGGCAAAATTATGTCGGGTATGCTCAGTTTCACTCTGAAGCTAGAATGCTGCCAGTACTTCAGTGGTTTGAATTCCACTGTTCCTGTCAGCATTCTGACAGTGGTGGAGGGGTAGCAGAGAACTGAATTGAGATAGGAGTGAGTTAAGAGAAAGTGAAGGCTGTGGGAATCACTGTCACTGATGAAGAGAGGGAGGAAAAGGGAAAAGACTATGCTGGAACCATGTGCAAGCTTACGCAGAAGTAAGCTATTCTGAACATACAGGAGCATATCTATTCATTGTACACGTCTACTCAGTTAATGACTTGTTTAAACCGTGTTTATAAAATATAAGAAAATGGGTATACATGCTGTGTACCCATCTAGATGGATGGATAGACAGACAGACAGACAGACAGACTTCTTGTGCTGTGAGGGCTCTCCATAACAATCTAGAACTAGGTAAGTCCCTGAGAAAGATATCATTTTTAAATCCCCACTCCAAGTGCAAGCTCCTTCCAACACTGTCCTTTTATCCCCACTGGATACACCATGGCCAGATCTACACTACTGCTTTAAAGCGCTTTATAACAGTTGCCCATCTTTCTCAGTCACACTTTGACCTTCTTGAATCTGCGGCCTTCCCTCCCTCTTCTCTGTTATCTTCATCTTTCTATGCAAACTTTCTTTTCCATTTCAACTTGTACCATCATTTTTCCTTCTTCTACAACACCAGCCAAGTGGCTAGATACGTGGAAGATGAACGTGTGACTAGAGGCAGCATGGTAGGAAAGCTCCAACAACTGCTATTCAGGGCATCATCACACGGGGGAAATCGTGTTTCCTTACTGTCGCTTCTCCAAACTTCCTCATTCATCCTGGAGGGGAAAGAGAAAGTAAGCAAAGACCATGTGGCCCATTCAGGGGCCATTTTAATTGTGCCGCTTTTCCTGCACGCAGCAGGAGATTGTGGCACATTCTGTTGTTGTTGTTGTTGTTTTTAAAAGTCGGATTAAAAGTTGTCTATTTTGTGAAGGAAAAAGGAGCACGAGGCACAGGAGGCAGACGTCACTGTCTAAAGGGGACACACACATCCATAAGTGGGCAAAAGCGAGTGTGTGATAAAATGCTTGTCTGATGAACTTATTAGTGCTCTGACACTGCCAATATCTGATTCAGCCAATAGAGTAGCAGCTTGGTGCTAGGTTGTAGCCTACTGACCTCTTTCTAAACCTTTTAAATGTATAAGAAATCTGGATTCACAGAAGTTTTGCTCAGTAGTTTGCGACTCATTAAAAATGTTCCAGGCATTACAAAGGGGTGCAAAACCATATCTTGGCAGCCAGGGTGGGGGGAGAATTACACACACCCACACCCATTGGAACCTATACAGGCCAGATGAAAAACTTCCACTGACCAGAGGTTCCACATCCCTGGCTGACATGAATAAACCTTCAATCATAGGTAAATGTTTCCATGACCATCCATAAATATGAAAAAGCCAATTTGTTGGCAAAACAAAACAAAAAAACCCGGACTTTTCCTCTCCTTCTGTGGGATGCTGAGAATACTTGGTGAAAAGCGTTTTGGTGTTCTTGTTTTTTCTGTAAGTATTAGATTAGAAGAAAGGAAAGAAACTGGAGGAAAATATTAGTCCCTGGAATTAGAATTTGGATGTGAATGTGAACTTTAGAACTTACAAACAAACCTTTCATCACAATGTTACATGATTTAATATTAAGCTTTAAACAAGATTCTAGACAGAAAACAGTAATTTGACTAGCACTTTCCATTATAAATTCTTGGCATTTGGCCTATAAACTCTGAACTGCCAATGTGAATTTATTTTTGGAAAATTGGAAGAAAACTTCCACTTAGAAGATTGAGAATTATTATCTGTAGCAGTGAAATAATTAATCTTGGTTCTTATTTGGGAAGGACCAGACAGCTCTAAAATTTTAAAATAATAATTCTAAAGTAGATTCGTAGTGCTACAAAAATAAATAAATAAATAAATAAATAATCCCCCTTTTAAGCATTAAATGCACTGTATGTGCCAAGTATCACTTTTTTACAGAATTGGTTTAGGTCATACTTAAATTCATTTTTAGACTAGGTGGTACTACTTTACAAATGATGTCAAAATAAGTAGCATCATGTCTACCTGGCATTTTCTTTCTTTTTTTTAATCTAGATTCAATCCACAGACTATGCATTAAGTATATGTTTATATACATTTTTGGGACTGCACTGATGGATCGAAAAACTATTATTCAGAGAATGTACTAAAGCTAGATATGTCATGCAGTGCAATTCTGTGCATGTTTACATAAAAGTAAATCCCACTATATTCAATAGAGCTTCCTCCAGTTGTGTTTAGTATTGTAGCCCAAATCAATCACCTCCATCTTTCACACCTTGTCAATACCAACTGCTCCCTTCTCAGGAGCATTTCCTAAGTTCTGGTGAGTGTTTGCTACTGCAGCCCCTAAGAGAAGAATTTCCTCTGACAGGATTTGGATCCACCCACCATGTTGGTAGATCTTCTTATGAAAGATTGTCTCATAGAGCACCATCCACATTGTTAGGGAATGTGGTGGCAACTATGCCACCAAAGTGGCATATCAATTCTCACTGCAGTCCCAGTTCAGCAGAGCTGGTTTTGCATAGTGCTGAGTGGCCTGTCACTATGATTTCAATAAGAAACTTCTACTGGTTGTGGGTAGGTGTATTGGTAATGTTATGAGTAATGGCCAATCCAGTAGCCAGCTTCTGCTTGAAACCTGCACAACTCCCCACCCTCTCAGAGATGAATGCTGGAGATCAATGGGATTTTGATCTGAACCTGGCGGGGATACTTTCAAAGTGGCATCACAGCTCTAAAAATATTACATATATGTCATCTTTACATTAGTTTACATTCTTGCTAATTTCTTTTCCTTCCAAAAGCACAGTATATTTAGATTCTTCCAGCTAACTGAGAGGGAATCCAAGTCTTCCTAAAGAAAATTTTCATTTGCTAGGGGACCATGTGCATAGTACATCTCTTCTTCCCTCCTCTACTATTAATCTCAGAATTTACTGCCCACAGAGGATGATGCAGTGATAAATTACTCTTGAATATAAAAGTTATGAATGGTTTTTTTAAAATGCTAAGTTTGACTACAAAATAGGGACAAATTAAATGTCTTTTGCATAAGTGTAAACTGCCTTCAGGCACTACTGACTCCTTGATGGAAATAAATCTATGTGCACAGTGACCTTGGCTGTATTATAGGGGCAGTCATTACGTAAGCATGAACAATTTTTCCAATGTTTTAAGGGAAAACAGACTTTTCTTTGACGTCAAGCATACAAGATTTGTTCCAATTTTGTGTTTCTTGAACAAATAAATTCACTATAGGCATAGAAATGTCTGACTCAAGTCACAGCTTTGTATACATTTTTGCAGATTTGTTCGCCAGAGTAATCTATTCTCTAAAATACTGATTATTTTCATTCATTCATTCATTCATTCATCCTACTTATATTGTGTTCATGGTGTTCCCAAGCTGTCTTCCCTCTAGGCCATAATCGGGCTAAGACCTGCTTAATATTGTACTTCTATTGCAGCATTTAATATGTACGATGTTGCTGTTCTATCCTTTCAACTCGAGCGTCCTCTGGGTGATCATAATAACAGCACCAACAATTTGTGTAGTTTCACACAGATTACTAAATAAGGTCACTAGAGGCCAATCTAGACCAGCGTCCTGTAGCCAACCAGAGACTTCGGGGAAGTACACAAACAAAGACATAGAAGCAATGGTCCTCTCCCACTGCTGCTCCCCAGCAGCTGCCTCTGAACCTGGGGGTTCCATAATAGCCATCAGGACTAATAGCCAATGACAGACTGGTCCTCCATGAATTTCTACAATCCCTTCTTAACTCCATTAGCACTGTTTTCCGTCACCATAAAGTCATGAAAACACTATGGCAGGGATGCTGAATTTCAGCCCGGGTGGGGGGCAAAGAAGACTGTCCAGGGTTCCCCAGATGGCCATGCCCCTTCCCTCTGCCCTACCCCCAGGTTTTTCCCCAACCACCAATTCTTTGGTGGCTTCCTGGCTTTTCTGCAGATTTTTCCACATTCTAAAAGGTTGAAGCACCTCTCCTAAAGCTTAGTTATTGGCAGTAAGGGCTTTATGCTCCAATATACTGGTATTTTGGGCCCTGCCCCTTTTTCCTTCAGCCCTGTCCATTATTGGAAGGTGGCTCCTGAAAGCTTCTCCAAAATGGAATTCAGCCGTTTGGCTGAAAGAGGTTCTGCACCCTTCCTCTAAGGGCTGATGTAGTCATAAACACTGGCTCTCTCTTAAGTGCAGTTACGAAAGCGGGAAGCAGACTTGCAAATGAGCACTCCCTTGGCATACCCCTCATGGAGCAAATCCCTCCTCTCATCAGGTTAAGGGAAATATAAGCACCAACTTTAATTACAGCTAAATCTAACCAGGTTTCCCCCTTGATGAGGATTTAAAATGAAAGTTTAAGAGGGTTTCCGGGCCTGTGGTAGATAATCCCTGGTAAGCATTGACACTGTTAAGGATAGTGCTGACATTTCTGTGGACTGCAATTTATGTGGACGGGGCAAGGATTTGCTTCAGAGAGGAGAGGGTTGGGAAATCAAAGACCCGGTTCACAAGATCACATGGTGCCAGCTGCCATTGTGAATATTCAAGCTGTGTTCGGTGCATGCCATGGCTTATTGTGATGTGTGAAGTCAGGCAGGTAACAAGCCACTCAGAACCCATGGGCTGCAGTAGAGTTCTAGAGTGTCTTGTTAACCACAGAAACAAGCAACCCTTCCCAGGTTTGCATGTCACAATAAGCCACAGAAACAGCCTGCCATGGCTTGAATATTCACAATGGCAGCCAGCACACGCAGCAACCCACCATGCCTTATTCAAGCTACAATGGGCGATGACAGTTCTGCAAACTGGCCCCAGAGTGTGGGTTCTTTACATAAGGTGGGTTCACACATTACTTCAAGCTATGGTGGTTTATAAGCTACTTTTTGTAGCTTATAAATATATTTTGAAAATATGCTATTGTGATCCCTCACGTAATTGTGCAATTAAGCTACACAGTGTGGCTTATTCCTCCCTTACCCCTCCTCCCTCTATAGTCCCAGCTTCCTCTGTGCTGGATGCCATATCACACCAACCCTTAACACAGTAATCCACTCCAGGGCCTTTTAACCCTACTGCAAAGGATGGTTCCCTCGGGTGGTTAAAGTACCCATCATGGTTGGTGTGTCCCCCCTCAAACACACTAGACCATTGTGATTTGCTAAAACGCTAACCACTGTGGTTTAGTGTGACTTCTTAACAGGCCCATAGAGTCCCAATCTCTTAACTTTGGTTAAAAATGAACCAGTATTGCATCGCCCCCAATGTACTTAATGTAATTATTAGAAATAGGATTTCACTTCTGTTTCCCTATGGAAAATAGATATCTACTCATTACATCTGAGAATTATATTTTGGCTAAGATGTTTCTTGGAAGCAAAAGCATTTTATTATAAAAGAAAAAAATATTTTAAAAAGCAGCAAAGTAGTCTAATAATGTGATTTTTAAGAAACTGTGGGTACCATCCAGCCAAAGTTAAGCTCTTTAAGGTCCATCAGTGCTAATGGGAGAGTATTAAAGTGCATATTTAACTTCCCCATTAAAAATTGTGGGACTTCAGTGAATGTAACTTTTGCCACGTCAGCTTTTGCCTAGGAATTATGAAATTTCATTGGCATTAATTTCAGATAGCTACAAAATAACCCAGAGTGTCTGCAATAATTCAAAGCCAAGCAAACTGTGCAGCATCTGAAAATAGTTTTTCCCTGATAAATATGCAGGGAATTCTCAAGTGGCCGTGGGCATTTGCTGAAGGAAAATTAGATTCAGTTTCAGTTGTATAGAAAAATAAGTTTCAGTTGAAAAATTGTAACTACGTTGTCTTTACTTTAGCAAACGGTAGGTGCTGGAAATCTTATGGCATTTTGATATTGAGTTCATTAGAATTAGTATTTTCAAAATTTCTGCCACATAAGAGTATTTGAGGGTTGGGGAGTATAGATAAGAGTGCCCTTGTGGGTCTGCTCCTAGGGCAACATAGTTACATGCTGTCCTGTACTTTGTCAGATTGTAAGATGATCGTCTAACTATAATTGCCAAAGAAAACAAAGTCAAGACAAAACTATTTTAAGAACAGAATTGTCTTTCCGAATCAAAGAGTATGAAACTTACAAAGAGTACATCCACTGTTCCACTGTAGTTTGCAACAACAAATCAAAACCCACTTTTAAAGATTTTTTGCATTGATTTATTAATAAAATTAATCATAGTTCTTGCTCAAACTGTCATAACTTAAATGTATTTGCCAGGATTCATGTTTCTGTTATAAACTCTGGCAAATGTGCACTAATTCTGGAAAGATTGTGTTACCACTAATTGCAATAGATTATAACCCCTTATGCTGGTACACATTTTGTATGTTGGTTGACTAAAATATATACACTCTGGACGGCATCCAAAGAGCAACTTTGTCCAATGGCTTGGGTATATCTTGTGGGATTGTTGATTATACACACACCCCTTAAATGCCAGACACACACACCCAAGTCATATCGCAAACTGCTTTTGAAATATCCCTCAATTTCAATAGATGTTTGTGGCATTCAGGGTGCTGTTTGAGAAGCACAAGTCCATGCAGAACTAGTTATACAATTTTGGGTTGAGTTATCAATGTATGATGCGCCAACACTCTATGAAATATACAATAGTGATATCTTTGAGGCTAATTTCGTTGTAGTGCAGAGATGAGTATTAATTGTTATTGATGTAAACAGAGGAGTGACCTCTTTTGATATGAAGGAGGAGCTATATGTTTAGCACTTTGAAGATCAGAAACATTACTCAACTGGTCTCTTAAGCTGTGTTTACACTTAGCACCTGCATAAATATGTGGGTTGGCTGGGCATTGGTTGCGTGCCAATGCTCAACAGACCTGTACAGTCTCTACTACACAAGGATTTGGTTGTGCCTGGCCAATATGATCAATAGCATGATCAAGGATCCATGCTGCATCTTCAGCACTGCAAACACTGTGGATTTCCCCATGTCTAATTGAAATATAGCACATATATAGCACAACGCATTATCAAAACCTTTCTCACTTACACAAGCAATTGGATATCTACTATAATTTTGAAGAGGTATGATGGGATAAACACAGACATTCAAATAGAGTAATGTGGTTCTTGCCTTGCTTTGAAATTATGGTTGGTCTGTTTGTTAATGCTATTTGATAACAGGTTATTTAAAAAGCGGTGGCAAAATCACTTGCTGGGTCTATTTTTGTTTGTTTGGGCCCTTGTTGCATGCCTTGAATAATTTACTACATTTGCATCCAGTGTACATGACATAGTATATGCCGTGGGGTGGATTTAGATTTGAGCTGTGCATTGGCTATCCTACTTTTTAAGGCATGTTTCCACATTGCATTTCAGCAACAAGACATAACATAACATTTATTTTCATCTAGTACTATGTTCCTTTTAAGTTCATAGAATTATAGAACAGTAGAGTTGGAAGGGGCCTACAAGGCCATCGAGTCCAACCCCCTGCTCAATGCAGGAATCCACCCTAAAGCATCCCTGACAGATGGTTGTCCAGCTGCCTCTTGAGTGCCTCTAGTGTGGGAGAGCCCACAACCTCCCTAGGTAACTGGTTCCATTGTCGTACTGCTCTAACAGTCAGGAAGTTTTTCCTGATGTCCAGACGGAATCTGGCTTCCTGGAACATGAGCCCATTATTCCCTGTCCTGCACTCTGGGAGGATTGAGAAGAGATTCTGGCCCTCCTCTGTGTGACAACCTTTCAAGTATTTGAAGAGTACTATCATGTCTCCCCTCAACCTCCTTCCTATATACTGATTCAGACCCAATGGGTCAATATTGTCTACACTGACTGGCAGCAGCTCTCCAGGGAAGGAGCCTTTCCTTCCAGGTAGGACTCAGAGACTTTCCCAGCCCTACCTGGAGATGCTGGGATTTGGACCTGGGACCTTGTGAGACCTTTGTAGGAATTGGATCTGGGATCTTTCCCGCTGTTTTGTTTAATTGTTTTCAAATGTTGTTGAGTGCACAGCTGGAGGGACTCCTGTATTTATTAATATCTGTGCTACATGCCAGCAGTGGAGCATTTTCACTTTCCCTAAGCCACAACCTCCCTCACTTAGAGCGAGCCTAAGAAAGTTGCAAAACCTCTTTGCTAGTTCATCTCTCTTCTG
Source organism: Elgaria multicarinata webbii (assembly GCF_023053635.1). Classification (NCBI taxonomy): domain Eukaryota; kingdom Metazoa; phylum Chordata; class Lepidosauria; order Squamata; family Anguidae; genus Elgaria; species Elgaria multicarinata. Next base: position 90,972,510 of record NC_086172.1, read on the forward strand.
GTGAAATAAACTCCAATGAGAGTGAACCTCCCCATCCATTCCCACCCACCTCCTAGAAGGAACATACACACACGCTTCCTTCACACTTCCTCCTTCTCACAGAAATTAGATGAACAGCAAGCACAATGATTCTGAAGTGCAACTCTCTGTCTAGTATCAGATCATCATTTTTACTTTATAAATCAGGATAGATCCAGGTGAAGTTGAACTTGGTTCCTGTTGAAATCTATGGGGCTTAAGATGATTAACTTGTCCCTTTGATTTCAGTGGAACCAAACTTAGTCTAGATCTAACTCAAAATGTATATCACATGCTCTCTAAGCTCCTTGCAAGCAGTTGATTCTTTCCCATACTTCAGCACAGAGGTTTTTCACAGTAGTATTTTGCAATCAAGGCTGGGACCATAGAATAAAAATTCTCAGATATGTGCATTAACTAAAATCATGTGTAGTGGGTTAGTGGAATCTTGTCATCACCTGTAAAATGTCTGTCAGCAAGCATCTGGATTAGATTGAACTTCTCAATAAAATGTGCTAAAACTGACAAGGCTTATTCTACACGACACACAAGGATTTGTATGTGAGAACCTGAAAGGAGAGCTTTAAATTACAGCATTTTCAAAGTTTCCCATCTCAGCTAATTAAAACTTCCTTGACAGGGAGTGTTCGACTCTGTGGAACTTTGTGACTCATTATGAATGGCTAGCACTTTTTAAAAGTTGTAAAAGAAAATCAAATCACTTGTAAATAAAGAATACTATCTGGTGTAAGATCGCTCGGGTATCTTCACCACTCCACATATTTTATCCACACATGCAAAAATTGTTCTCTGTGGAAAAAAGGTAAAATAAACATGGGCCAGTTCAATATGTACTGAAGTCCTTTGCACTTTGGGGAGGAATTTTTAGGAGCAACTGATGTCAAGGATTCAAATATTCTCCATCCATACTTGCAATAGCTGATGCACATTTTTTCATTTTTACACCCACATAGGATCAGTGCTCAAAATGAGGTAGAGAACTATAATCTAATTTCTTTTCAGGTGGACCTAAAACCATCCAGACTGAATCCAGACACCAGTTCAGTATCTGCACAGCCTCTCATGTCTCTAATGACAAGGAGGAAGAGAGCAGGGTGTCATCAACACTTCCTAGGGCTCCCTGCCTCTAGTTCCTCTGTGTCTATGCCTCCCATACGTGTGCGCTCTCGCACACACACACATTTCCTCTCCTCCCTTCCCCTCCCCTAAGTAGACCAGAAGTAACTTTTACTCTGCAGCAATTGTTTAAAAATAATGTAACTGATGATTCTTTTGTACAATGAGAATAAAATATTGAAGGCCCCTCCACAATATGGTTGGCAGGGCAGGACAGCCTGTATAGCTGTTAGAAGGCTGACCTTGCTTGTCAAGTAGCTTGCCTGTGGATTGAGGTTGCACTAGATCAGGGGTCCAGAACCTCTTTCTGCCTGAGTGCTGAATTCAGTTTTGAAGATATTCCTGGGGACTGTATTCCAGTTGTGGGTGGGACCACAAGCAAGGAGGTGGAGCCAAAGGGAAAAGAGGTGGGGTCAAAATAACAAAATATACCCATGTAGTGTAACTTAATGATCTTACTGCCAGTAACTAAGCTTTGCAAGAAGCATTTAAACTCTCTAGAATTGGGGGTGTGTGTGTTTCTGCACGAAGCCAGGAAACCATCAAACGATTGGTAATTGGAGGAAAGGGACCCCAGGTAGAACACATTTGGCTCCCAAGCCTGAAGTTCTCCAGCTCTGCGCTAGATGACACATGGGCCTATAACAGCTGTAAATAAATAAATAAGTAAATTGTAGTACTATTACTAGTAGTGTTTTTATTCTTCTTCTTCTACTGAAGGGTTCAGAAACTAAAATACCTGTATGAATCCTTTACCTGTATTCGAGTAAATTGTGTGTGTGTGTGTGTGTGTGTTTACTTGAGGCACAAAATGGATTGTAGCATTTGATTTAGTTCTTCACATCTGTAATACTTAACCACTGTGCTGTAATAATGCCATGGTTTGTCATTTGGTCCCATAATTGCTAAAAATCCTATTGGTTTGCACAGGAACATAAGAGCCCTGCTGGATCAGACCAAGCATCAATCTATTCCAGCATTCTGTTCACACAGTGGCTAAAAGCTGTCCACGGGAAACCCACAAGCAGAACATGTTTCAATTATGTGGCATTATAATTCTCTTCTTGCTAGATATCTTGGACAGCAGAATAATACCATACCTCATCCAGCTCTTTGTGTACAACAAATTTCAATAACCTTTTGGCAGTTCTTCATTATTATTTTTCATAGGGTTTTTCTCTAGCTCCCACAATTATTCAACTCCTCTACTTGCATTGTCTGTACTTCTCAGAGAAGCAGCATAAGACTATTTATTTATGATCTGTTCATTGTGTTGCTTCATCTGTAGCTGCTTTCTTGGCTTGCCTCCAACTACTCACCATAGGAGTTAGGTTAATATCTGCTTGCTGCATCCATCTATAATTCTAGTTCTTCAACAGAAATCTTTTCCTTATATGTTTTTTTTCTGCTGAAGCCTTTCTTATTCCTTCCTTGGCTTATGCTTCCTGATTCTGTAAATTATTTTGTGGTTTTCAGTGTTATTGACAATGTAAAAGCACAAAAAGTATTGGATTTCATTAGGCATTCAGCTCATAAAAGGCCCGTAATGGAAAGTGGTATACATGTCCAAGACACCATTTAGAAATTAACTAACTTTGAACAGTACATACATATCACCTATGAAATGAGTGCAGAAAAGAATTTTCCCCTTCCCCAAATGTTTAATAAATGAGTTGAAAGCATGTAATAGCCACACTACAATTGGGAAAATACACACGAGACTCCTGACTTGAAAATGGAGTTCATTTCCTCATCATCCATCATACCTTTCTACAACCAATTGGTTGGTACCAAATAGTATAATTTTAATGGTTCAGCCAGGGGAATCGATGGTGAGAGGTTGGTGTTGCATTTTATCCATATTTGCTTTAGGCATTCATATGCTGTGCTGTCTAAATAAGAAGGACGTTAGCAGCACCTTATTCTGTAGCCACTAGTCTTCATTGGCTTTCAGCGATTATCCATGATCCTGTCTAGTTTCCAGCAGAGGCCATTGCCAGATGTTTCAAAATGCATGTGGTGTGGAGGGCAGGGCGCAACCATGATTCTTTAGGGTCATGTATAACTTCTTGCTGTGATTTATTCTGAGTACTACTATTGTTTTTAACAGTGGAAGTTGCTTGTTTTTACCAAGTTGACCCTGCAGATGACTTTAGCATATGAATGTAGGCCTCCTGCAAACATGAAAATGCAACCTCTCAACAGTTCAGGAGAAAAGATGTCACTGGAGATGTACTAGGAATGTAGTAGGAAAGATGACCAGAAAGCAAAATGGTGGTAAAAATGGAGCATGTAATGAAGGTGGGAGGAAGGAATTCTGTTCAATCTCTTTAAATATTTTCTCTTTCCTTTATTATCAAATTATTGTGCCTACTAACAGCACCCCCTCCACCCACTGGTTACTATTGTGAAGCAATCTGCATTGCACCTTTTCAGACAAGGGGAAATACCTAGGGCATAATTATAGTTTACTTGAGCAAACACGAGTTTCCAAACTCACGTTTGACAAGAGAACATGAATGCCAAGGCAGAGAAGTGTTTGCAGAGAGGATCACTAAATGGTGCACCTGCCATTTCTTCTCTTCAAATGCTTTCCAGGTTCCATTTCCCTTATTTTTATTTTCAAAAACCAGCTAGAGAGAAGTTGCTTAAAAACCATCCTTTCCCAAGACACTGGTTCTCCCCTACAAATGCCCCACCTCGACTTTAGTGTTATCATAGAATCATAGAATAGCAGAGTTGGAAGGGGCCTACAAGGCCATCGAGTCCAACCCCCTGCTCAATGCAGGAATCCACCCTAAAGCATCCCTGACAGATGGTTGTCCAGCTGCCTCTTGAATGCCTCTAGTGTGGAAGAGCCCACAACCTCCCTAGGTAGCTGATTCCATTGTCGCACTGCTCTAACAGTCAGGAAGTTTTTCCTGATGTCCAGCCGGAATGGTGTAGTTTCACCCTTCAATTGGAAACAAAAGGTTGACAATGGTTTGAAAAGGGCATCACCTCAAATCACATTCATACCTTTCTATTGTCCCACTGTTGCCTTTCTCCAAACAGGTTTTCGAACAATGCCAAAACTTTGGATCAGAGGTAGAGGTAGAATGAGTGTCCTCACTACAAGTAGTGCCTCTTTTCAAACTTCTGTCAGATATATTTTTAAAAAATGGTCTTTTTCCAGTCTTAACCATGCATGGCGAGTTCCCTCAATGTATACATATTGTGTTTTCCAGTGTATCTTAAATTGTAAAATCACTCTCCCAGAGCATCATTTTTTTTAAAAAAAGAAAACTGTGGATTGGAATTAAAGCAAAATTAACTAAATTGTGCTTAGGGTAAGGAAGAATACTTGGTGTTGTAGAAAAATAAGGAATCTCCTCTTTCCAGACCAACACACACACACACACACACCTTAAACATGTTTTGTTCCATTTAACTGGAAGAGAAATGTCATTCTCTGCCTGAGCGGGTGCAGGTGTGCCTTGTGAACTGCCTAAATAAACTGAATAAATAGATACTGATGTCAGTTGACACAGGTGCAGACATCATTCAGTAGAATGTTATTTGCACACAAACACTCCGGTGTTTACCGTCTGTGCTGCAATCAGAGCTGTGCCAAGGAGGCACAGAGGCAAGATTGAGCATAGTTTCCTTTTTCGGTGCTTTGGCTGCCAACAGATTTTCCTTAATGAATTGCCTTCCCAACACAGAGACTAGGAGTCCCTTTTCTTTTTCGGAGTAATGTGCAGTCCTATATTCAGACACACACAGAGAGTGCCCGTTTCTAAAAAATTCTGTAAGGGAGAAAGGAAACATGTTGCAAGTTATGTTCTCTTCACCTAATGACCTTTTTAATATGTTTCAACAAGTAATACAAATTCATTGGGCAGCATGCATCTTATTAAATGTACATATTTTGTCTGTAGGGCTATAATCGAATCATGGCCACTTCATATGTTACTTTTTCCTACACTAGAGTAATCTCCATGTAGGTAATTACATAAATATGGGAATGTGTGGAGGGCAGCACAACTGTTTAATGTACTGCCCATCTTAATTACAGTGTGCATGCTGTTTCCTACTTGGAGTAGCATATGAAGCACTCAAAGTATTGATCACTTGAGACCTGAGAGCAGCGCGGTGATTTAAGATGGAACACTCCTATGCTGTCTGTGCTCCAACATGACCCACCACTAACGCAACAGGGAGTTAGCGATTCCTAAAGCAACTGGGAACTACCGTTTCCACTTGTTTCCAGAACAGGGCAAGTCAGCGAAGCTTGCAGAAGGGCATTCCACTGACCTGTCCCAGTCTGGAAATTGCATTTCCACTCATATCCGGGGTTCCTTTATGAAGCGCTAACACCCTTTTGTGTTAGCAGTGGGTCCAACTGGCTCAACAGAATCAGCAGGAGCGCAGCAGCAGTATGAGATACTGCCCAGGATCTTAAAAGAAAGTGTTCTATTGGAGTATTGTACCTAGGATACTCGGTTTGGGCAGCTGAAGTGAGGTGCAGTAGCTTTTAGCTGATGTCTTAGAGACACATTATAGTAAATCTATTGCTCCTTCCCTGGTCACAGCTCATGAACCCTTGCCCTGAATACCGCTAATTAAATGTGTACAAGTAAATTCCCTGAGGGAGATTTTGAGCCCTGGTAAAGCCAATGCTCCACATGCCTGGGTGATTGCAGCGCCCTGGCTCTGCAGGAGAGTAAAAAGGAGGACTGCAATGGATCCTTCCCACACTCCTGAATAGGGTGGCCACTTATGAATTCCAAAAAAGAGGAAATGCATCCCCCCAAAAGAGGACACTGATTTGTATAAAAATTTGCATATATTAATTTATATGTACAGTTGCAAATTTAGAAATTGCTATGATAATTTAAAGAGAAATACAATACATCTCACCATAGTGTGAAAGACTGTTTCCAGGTGACCTATATGCCCGCCTGTTCAGTCTGCTGTTCAGTTGCTAACTGTGAACAACAGGGTATTTCTTTTCTTTTGAAACTAGAATTGAACTGAATGGCCTTTCAAATAAACAATGTCTTCAAATAAAGGATGGTCCTCTGGCAGCCCTTCAAAGAGAGGACTGTCCTCTGTAAAAGAGGACACCAGGCTACCCTATGTCCTGAAGGCCTGATCCAGAAGACAGCAGCCACTGTTTGCCCTCTTCCCTTGAATATTCAAAGAAAAGGGGTGTGGGGGGGGAAACTTCTGAATTCTAAAAATTAAAAGTAGGAAAAAGAAGACTTCTTCTGGTGCCCTTGTCATAGGGTACATGAAGAACTTGGTGGTTAAATAGCAGCAGTTGAAGGAAGGGGAAAGAATGTGCCTCACCTGTCAGGAGAGGTTGGCTCTGGGAATCCTCTCTGCCATCTCAACAGTTGTGTGTATAATTCTATGAACCGGTTTGCACATCACGATAAGCCACCTTGGGTTAATTTACCCACAAGGACGCTGAGACGTGTTCTGGCCACCATTTTGAATATGCAATCCGGCTTGTTGTGCCATATGAACCTCGGCATTGTGGGTTATTTGAGAATTAAACAATCCTTGGATAAGCCTAGAACAACCCTCAACCCACGATGCCCAGGTTTGCACAGCATGACAAGCCGTAGTATGTCCCTGCAGTGGCTTGCATAGTCAAAATGGCAGCTGGCACACATCTCGGAGCCCCACTGGTTAATTAACCCAAGATGGTTTATCGTGATGTGCGAACCATCCCTGTTCTCTCTTTTCACCCAAGGACCAATTATAGTATATTATATAGTGTAATTATAATTGGTCTCTGGGCTCAAGGAGAGACAGAGAACACAGGAGTTGCACACACAACTGTTATGTAATTATTATACAAAAAGAGAAAAGGCCAATATTTCCCTCTCTCCTGTCTGCAATTATTCTGCATATAAAATCCCTTTTCCACAAATGTGCAATTTCCCCTGCACAAAGGCTAACAAAGTTAGTATATTGACTGACAGCTGCAGAACCAAGCTCTTTGCCTACTGTAACTTTACACATATGTAAGACCATCTGATGTTGCCACTTAAGAGAGCTCTAGTTACAGGTGAGAGGTACAAGGTGCATAAGCATAACAAAACAAAAAGTACAAATTAAAAACAGATGTTAACTGAGCAGTATTTCAAACAAGGGAATAATAATAGTAATCTGGAAATGGCTTGCCATGAAAGTTGTTAACACTGACACCAGGGTCATTTAAAGAGCACTTAAGTGGATATCCCAGGAGATGGAAGTGGAAGGGTTTAGGGTTTGATGAGCCAAATAGATTTTTTGTTTTGTTTTGTTTTTTAAAAAAACCACCACAAAGTCCAAGATGGCTTTTGAGCATATGCCATAAAGCACACTCTTGTTCCATCACAGAATTGAAAATGCATTTTAGCTAATTAAAAGTCCAGTCTGCGAGTGTGGGTGGTGCAGGTGTCCCTAGACTAGGGAAGGGAAGGGGTAGCGGCAAATATGTTGGAACTTCCCATCTATTTCTTAGAACTTTCCATCTACTTCTTAATTCAAAGAAACTTATATGTAGCCAAGTTGTAATGTATGGTAGATTTCTGTTACAACTTTTGAAATGAAACTTCAAGATCACTGAATTTTCACTGCTTGTATGTATGAGACACCACTAGTCAACCCTTAAGTTGTGGCACATTTTGTATAAATTAGTTCCGACAATAGAAAGCTTCCACCAGGGTAGCATTGTTAGCCTCCAGTGTTGTTCTGGAGTGTTTCTGTTGGCTTATAGATACCTCATTGCTTCTTCAGACATGAACTTTAACCTTGTATGCTCCCATTCTTACAAAATAATAAAATATTTGATTGACTAAAAGATGTGGCCTTTTGTTTTATCACAAGAGTCCTTGGAGCCTTGTAAAACACTAAAGCTTTTTACCCAGAGTTGTGAAGGTTTATCATATATTTTAATGACCCATTCTGCTGCTAATGGCCACTCTTGTAAAAGATAGCACAAAACAAAGACTTACAAATTACTTGGGGCCCTGGTGCCTCACCAAGAAAAGAATACACTGGAGACCACCATGTATGTGTGTGTATGTCAGAAGGAGAGAGGTGTTTTCTTGGCAGCTTTTAAAAAAGCTTCCTTTCTCAAAAGGGTGTTGCCTAAAAGTAAACATATAAACAGCCTAACATACACATTTGTTTATTTACGTAGAGGCACTTTGCAAAGCATTTCTGTCTGTGGAAGTAATGAATGCTAAGTGTCAAAAGTCTTCTTTATCCACTCTTTTTTTTTAAATCCTCTATGGAGCCTTTGGTCAATCCTTCTTGAACAAGTAACTTGTCTCTGCCAGGTGCTTTGCTGATCTTAATCTCTTTAGCTCAACCAGAGACCCAACCTGGTAGGCCATAAATTTCATTAGGTCAGAGAGAAGTCTGCTGGTGTCACTGCAAATTGCCCTCTGGGAGGTGAAACTGGATTAGGACATAATTGCCTAGCCTTGCAGTTTCATAAAAGCTGTACCCCCACCCAAAGCAGGCCTCATCACTGCTTAGTAATAAATTAAGCTGCAAAGCTATAGTAATTTAGAATATTTCAGCTGTTTTCAATACCCAGTTTAATTGGAGGGGAAAATATACTTTCACAATTTGTAGGGGATAGGGTGAATCACACAGGCACTTGACAGTGTGTTCCCAAATAACTCCGAATTTGCTAAAATAATGTTTGAGTTCTTTACGGGCAGCTGATATGAAGGAAACTCAAAAATTGTGAGTGCACTACAGCAAAAGGAGTACTCAGCCATTAAAGCTAGGTCTAGCTTGGGATTTGAAGCTGGATAGTTTCAAGATGAAGACTGGGGATGTCCCTTGACTTCAGTTCGCCTTGAGATGACCATGCCTTGAGATGTTCACTGAACATATCTGATGCTGATTGTGGTGGGGAATTGGGATCAGACCTTTTGGCCCTGCTCCTGACCTGCATTCATTCAGCTAAAGGTCTGAACAAGTACACATAGGCTCTCTTTAGACCCCTAACATACTGTTGATATGTATTCCTAGCCTCCGCAACAAAGGTGTTTATCTCAGCAACAAAGGTGTTCAGAAAATGGATATCTGCAAGTACTTGGCAGTCAGATGGAATGGCAAAAGATTAAATTCTCAAGTGATACTGAGGGATGTGTTTGCATTGGGATGTGTTTGCATTTTGTGAACCGCCCAGAGAGCTCCGGCTATTGGGCGGTATAGAAATGTAATAAATAAATAAATAAATAAATAAATTGGCTACTTTTCGTGTGATCCATCATGGCTGTGATGATCTTGTTCTGTCCATACCATATTATATGACCTCTCTTGGTTTCCCCCATACTTGCTGTCACTGTCTGTTTTCAATCTCTAATCCCTCTTTAAACAGGCGTAGTGTTTTTAACCTAGTGGAAGCCACAATGAGTTGCACTTTGTTCTTCGGATTGAGGTCAATAAGGCTTTGCTGAATGGCAACTCTCTGTCAGTAAAGAGAAAGATGATGCAGATTACAAGGGGAAACTTCATTAGTTTCCTACATGAGGAAAGCAAGGAGGAAAATACTATACATCTTCAAAGAAGCTTTGGAGCAGTGAGAATGGTTCATTTGTCAGCACTCAGATTTTTCCATAGCCATCTAGAAGGAGAGAAGAAAACTAAGCAGATCAGCTACCATTTTCTAAAAATAAGGATTGCCATGCTGTTTTGGGATGGGGTGGTATTTGTCAGAAGAATGTGAACTAACATTGGGCCTATTCAGAAGACACCTTAAACCCTGCTGGTTAAGGCTTTTGGTTAAGCAGCAGGGTTTAAAGTGTCTTGAGCGATGCATTTTGCTAAACCCTGCTCACCACAGTCTGACCGTCTGCAGCAAGGGGTAGCGGCTCTAACCATGGCTTAAAGTGTTGTGTCCGACAGCACAACTTGTGGTTAGTGCTAACCCCAGAGAACCAATCACAAAGCCTGAAGTGTCGTTTGAACAGGCCCATTGTTTTTATTTTGCTTGTAAGCAATACTTCATGCATACAGAGTTCTTTATCCTTCATACATCTTAAGTATTAATATTAACTGAATTTTTTGGGGAGATCATTAGAACTCTTACCACAAGAGCTAGAACAATATGTGGTGATGGTGTTTTAATATTATTAAAAATTATATTTTGAACCCATTTTTTGTGATTCAGGCCAGAGGAGTCCAAAGGAGCTCAGTCCACACATGCTGAATAACTCTTCTTGCACATATATTTTCCTCCCTTGAACTGCAGAAGAGCATGGTGGAAAATATGTTAAATCTAGCACCATCTCTCTCTCTCTCTCTCTCTCTCTTTCTCTCTCTCTCTCTAACTCTCTCTCTCTCTCTCTCTCTCTCTCACACACACACACACACATGTTTTCGTGAATTCAGGCTACAATCCTATACCCACTTATTGGGGAATTAGTTCCATTGAACTTAGTGGGACTTAGACATGTATAGGATAGTGCTGTCAGTGTCCTCCAGGAATCCAAATGGCAGTGGAGTAGAAGTGCTAGTTAAGGTCACAGTGGTCCTCTCTGCAGAAGAGCTAGAATTGTATGCCCACGCTGTTCCTGAGGGAGGGGCTGTAACTCAGTGGTAGAGCAGATGCTTTGCATGCAGAAAGTCCCAGGTTCAATCCCTGGCATCTCCCGTAGGGCAAGGAAAGAATCCTGCCTGAAACCTTGGAGGGTGACTGCCAGTCAGTGTACACAAGACTTGGCTAGATGGACCAATGGTATACGTAAGTAAGTAAATAAACAAAAGTACAACTATAAGGCTGTAATTCTATATATACTTACCTGGGAATATGACCCATTGAACTAAGTAGGATTTACCTCTGAGTAAATATGCACAGGATTGTAATGTGAGCTTTCCTTGTTGTATATGACTGCATAGAAAGCTGAATCTGTGTCAGAGTAGTTATTTGGGATACTGTGCTCTCAGCCTTTAAAAATCTCATACTTGGTGGATTTCCGTATTTATTTATTTATTTTTGTTAAACCAAGTACTTTTAACAAAAGGAAAAATGCCTAATTCATCATGCCAATAATAATAATAAATCTGATAATTTCAGAAATTGTCTTTAGGGGTGTATTATTATCATCACTTTCATCATCATCATCATCATCATCATCATCATCATATAATACTTTGAATTTTATTTAGGTGTATATTGCACACACATGTCAAGTAAAGTGGAAAAATGCCAGCCTATTCGTGCCATTTATAGCTGAGAAACTTAACACCAAAGCCTTGTTTTGTAAATGTTATGAATAGTGTTCAATGAAAACTTTGATTTTACTTTATTTTTTAGTGTAATTTGTTCTGCTCCAGGGCATCCTGAAAATAGGAGGAGATTGCTTCATTCAGTATTCATTTGTGCACAAAGATCATTAAGAGAAGAATCAGGGGAACCACACATGCTGGACAGGGATTTGTGTGTGTGTGTGTGTGTTATATTGTGCTATCATGGGCACATCAACACAAACCTCTTTGTTTCTAAGAATGACTTTTGTTTAAGAGAGACTGCATGTGTCTTTGGTCATTCCCACATCCTAGGCTACTGTAGATGAAGGGAGTTTTCTGTGGGTGTCTTAACTATAATCTCGCCAGGAGCTGCCTCATTGTATGCGAACGCTCTAGTAGATGTCTGGCTCGTTGGGAGTTTACAATTGGAGGAAAGGATGGTGGCATTACCTCGAGCATACTAGGCATTGTGCCAGTGTAACTGAGCAGATGGTGACCTTTTGGGTCATGGGACTATATTTCTGAGATAGATGGGAAAGGAAATTCTACAGTTTGCAGACCAGATGGGGAGTTCTCACAGCACCAACTAGAAGGAATGTATACACATATATATGTGTGTGTGTGTGTGTGTTGCAAGAGAATGTCAAGCCAGAGTAAGAAAGCAGCATTGTCAAATTAAGTAAAACCTAACTCTGGCTGCTACACAAAATGTGTGAAGTTGTAAAGGTGTTTTATATGCCTACCATTCATAACATCTGTTAGGTGCATGCTACTCTAACTAAACTTAGCAAGTTATGGAGCATGAGTCAAAATAACTAGCTAAAAATACCAGGCATAGCTTTTATTACCAAGCTTTTCAACTTGAATTACTTGCTTTGAAAATGCTACTGGGACTCAAGGAAGTTTTGGAGTTGTCCCCCTCCCCTTTCATTTAGCTCTGATAACCAGAACAATCAATGTTATTCTGCATCCTTAAGCACAAAACAGAAAAGCAGAAAATTGATTTTTCAGAAAGGTAGCAGTGAGAGTCAATATGAAAAGCTGCTTCTAGCCTAATAGTAAAGTGCAAAAATAACTAAGGCTGCAAAGCTATATACACTTACCAGGATGTAACAGAGGGACATACTTAGAATAAGGATTGTGCTGTTAATCTGGGGTCTTTCCCCTTTATATAGAACATATTGCTGGGCTTGGCACCTTTTTTCCTTTGTTGCATCCTTTGTAAACCAGACTGTTTGCCTTAAATGATACAAAACATTTGACCTAACTGCCAAAAGTCCAGCGATCGTACAATTGCTAATTCAGGTTATGTAGTCATGTGGAAGCTATATTCTAAAATGTAGACATTTTATAAAATTTAAGTACAAAAATAGTACACTTACTAGGCAGGACTAATTTATGGGCTTCCATGAGCCTGAGAGAATGATGGAATTCTAATGAGAATAAGGGACTTACTGAAAGTTTTTTCCAATGAATATTTGCAGCAGTATATTCCTGTATTATTATTATTATTATTATTATTATTATTATTATTATTATTAATTTATTTATTTAGCACCATCAATGTACATGGTGCTGTACAGAGTAAAACAGTAAATAGCAAGACCCTGCCGCATAGGCTTACATTCTAATAAAATCATAATAAAACAATAAGGAGGGGAAGAGAAAGCAAACAGGCACAGGGTAGGGTAAATAGGCACTGGGTAGGGTAAAACTAACAGTATAAAGTCAGAACAAAATCAAGTTTTAAAAGCTTTAGGAAAAAGAAAAGTTTTTAGCTGAGCTTTAAAAGCTGCGGTTGAACTTGTAGTTCTCAAATGTTCTGGTAGAGCGTTCCAGGCATAAGGGGCAGCAGAAGAAAATGGACGAAGCCGAGCAAGGGAAGTAGAGACCCTTGGGCAGGTGAGAAACATGGCATCAGAGGAGCGAAGAGCACGAGCGGGGCAATAGTGTGAGATGAGAGAGGAGAGATAGGAATACAATTTCATTGCAAAGTTTATTTCTAAGATTGCAGTTACATATATGGGTATTAGTACTTAAAATTCTCAATGATAGCTATAGTAAAATGCATGTCTATTGCCATGGCTAGAAATACTACAAATTTTACTGAAGGTGCAATCCTATGCATATTTAGACAGGAAAAAGTCATTTAACTCCCAGCATGGCCAGTCAGCCATGCTGTATGAACAAGATGTTATTTTTCTGTTGTTGTTGTTGTTGTTGTTGTTGTTGTTGTTGTTATTTTACTAGCAGATGCTTTGGGCAGCAGAACAGTGAATGTTGGCAGCACAGAGCAGGTTGCACCTGCAAGCTCTCAACTTGCTGGAAATTCTGCTTTCCAGTTTGAGCAGAGGTGCACCAATGGTGACTGTTCCTAGAGCACCATGGAACCAGGACCAGGGAGACCCACTGAAATTCCCTCCTTTTGGCCCGGGTGATTTGTGGCACAAATCCGGGCTGTGCCCAGATTAAACTCCATGGAGCCAGGAAGCATGGGAAGGGTGAAGAGGGGAGAAAAGGATGTTGGAGGATATTTTGTGTCTGGAAAGCGAGAGAAGGACTAAAGCTCCCTAAATAATTTGGATTGTCTGTGAAGAGTATCTAATGATTTTTATAAAAGTGGAATATTATCCCACAGCATCCCCACACACAAAGAATCCATGGAAAAGTTGATAGAAGATAGAAATGTTAATAAGAAAATAATTAATTTGTGAATCATTCTTGCCAACGTGAAAGAAAGAGGTCCCAAGGCATTGACAGACTGTTATAGAGAGCTTTCTTTGCTAGGCTTTACTATAATAAATAGTGTTTAGGATAGGAGTAGGTGAGAAATTCATTTGGTTTGCATTTTGCACTTTTAAACCAATATACAAATGAAAATGAAGTTACCCTTCAAAATTCACACTACTTTTAATTTTGCAGTTGAGTTCAATAATCAAAACATGCATACAAAATAGTGTATATTAGGGAAGGTAGCACTGGAAAATGTATTATTTATTTATTATTTATTTAAAACATTATCATGCCCTATATCATTAAGATCTTAGGGCAAAGTTGCATACAAAAATATTAGAAGAAATATGCACAAAATATGTACAAATTTTCATAGAATTAAAAAAAATCAACATTCAAGACATACTGAACTTCAGATTGGGAAAATTTTCAAAGTTTGGGGTGAACTGAATTTAAGATTGGAAAAATGAGAATCTGAGAAAAGCCAATGCGACAATGAACAAAAATCCACTTGTTTTAAGTAACTTGTTTGAGTAGTGAGTTAGCACCATTGCTGTACATTTTATCTGGGTTTGGTAGCCAACCATTGCTTCTAGTAGCCAGCATGGCTTAATTTTCTTATTTCCTGATCCACAGAGCAAAAGTAAGTGTGTCTGTTTTGCACCCATGAAATGGCAGAACAGTTTTACAGGGGAGGAGCCATAGGTCATGTGACTAAAGCTGTCCTTCCCTCCCAACTTGTGAAATTAATGTTGTGTCTAACATAACACAGGTTGGTGTCATTTTGAGAAGAAAGAAAAAGCTCTGTCTGCCTATCTGTCCTGATACTTGCTTTTAAAATACGTATTACGCTTGTGGAAAATGAAATGTATATTGGAGGGTATCCCTCCTGGTTGTCAGAATTAAATTTCAAGTTGCTACTGGCTACCAGGTGCCATATTTATGGACTCTTGTTGATAAACTCTTCAGAGATGCCAATAAATAGAATCCCCTTAATTTGCTAATGGGTCTCAGCTTTAAGCCCCAAGAGCAAATGATGTGCTCAGTCCAGTACTGTGGTATGTTGCAGCAAAGTGCAGTCTACTCAGTCATTAAGCTCCAATGTCTGCCCATCCCTCCCAAATTAATGAAACATACATAAACACCAGCAGTATTAGAAGGAATAAATCTGCCTGAATGAATGAAATATTTAGTTATTCTAAGGAAATAATCTAAACGATAGATCAAACTTTTTGAATTCTTGTGAACGAATTATTTCCCACAACTACCAAGTGACTGGAAATTCCTTAAATAAAAATATTGTTCGTTCATACCAAAAAGAAAACAGAGCTTCTGAAATGAGTCAGAAATAGGTTAAGTCCTTTTACTAACTGAAATATAGATCTAATTAGCCTGGCATGGAGTCTCTTTTAAAAATATTAATGGGCTCCATAAATGATGTGTCTTCTTTGGATAAAGAAACAAACTAGATATTGCCAAAAATCTAACTATGAGGTAGAAAACCATAAAAGGAATATTAATTGTATAATTCCTTGTTTTAAAGTGTTGCTTAAAATAACTACTGGTCATAACAATTTTAACTGGGCCAGGAGACAGAGTGAAGTGGTGAGTGACCCATCGCTCCCAAAGCTGTGCTGTTCTGGCAGTTCTTCGTTTTTTAATTTCCCCCAGTGTTCCAGGGGGGATTAATTATACTAGCTTCAGGTTGTTGCAGTTGAGGGGCCTAATCCCGGGAGCTTTCAGGGGAACAATGGGACTTTGGATGCGTGGATCCAAAGGCCACATCTGTCCTGCCACCAAAATGGCCTGCTTTGGGGCCTAGTGCCAGTGGAAACGCCACCAGCAGTAGAGCTATGCCTGCAGAGCTTTTCATGTGGTAAATGTGCCCTCTGCCCCATCCTAACCCCTTCTGGCCAGTGGATCTGAGGCTAGGATGCTCTCTTACCTAGCTTTTAGCTAAAAAGAAATACGCAGACAATTTGTTTAGTAGTGGTGAAATACTTGATTTCATTATGCTGTGTATTGTATTTCCTTGAATACAGTTGTGTTGTTTGGCTTTATTTGCCACTGATATATCTTTAAAACATATTCTGTACATTTGTTTTAAAACATTGTAACATAAATTATGACAATAACACAGTTTAAATTGTTATTTATCATAACAATACATGTACATATTATGCATATACATGAATGGTATTGTGTTTATCAATTTCAAGATTATTTTAAAAATCTATAGATTATCTGATGATTTGGCTGGGTCTTTAATTCACATAGGACTGATTTATTTTCCATAGGGTTGGTATATTATGGCGAAGTAGCCTCTTTAATTCCTTCACTAGAACTTTAAAGGACCTAAGCCACAAAAGATGCTCACCAAAAAGAAAGAATGAAAGAAAGATGGAAAGCATAGCTGAATCAAAATAAAACACCATTTCATTTGTTTCGAATTGCCTTGATCAAAAATATTAAGATAAGAAAACTTTTTTAAAAGTACATCTTAGATTCTAACCATTGTTACTTGACATGGGGGGCTATATTTCATTTATGAGGTATCATAGCTTCTTTACCCTCTAGAAAGTCCAGAGAAACCCAGCAAGCCAGAAATTCTAACCACACTACAAATTATCAAGCCTATATACGCAAGTTGCTCCTTCTATTCTTCAGGTGAAATCTAATGCTGTGTGAACAGACAGACGTGTGAACAGTGGAAATTTCCCTGCCTGTCCTCTCCCCACACTGCACTGCCCCAAATCTGCCCCAGGAGATCCCTCAACTCTTTTGAGCAGATTTGAGGAAGGAGCTGCGGAGGGGGATAGAAAATCCGCCAACACATGCCATTCCATTGGCAGATGGGCACCATTGGATAAAACCCCAAGACTTTAAGATTTAGAAAATGAGGCTTGCTGTGCCTCATTTTCCAGCTGTTTGGTCCCTTTGTGAACCTTCACTGCCCCAAAGGCAGAACACTGGCTAGAGGAGACACCGGGCAAGAAGCACCATGTCACAGTTCTCTGTGAGCCTTTTTACACAATGCACAAATTTTAAGATAAGATGCTGTTCTAGAGAAACAAAAGTTGCTGATGCTGAACAAACATAAAATATCTTCTTCAGTGGTCTTCACACAAGTTAAAATGTGTGACCATGGTGTAATTGAGCATAGAACTTAAATTTTGCAAAGAAATTTTAATATTTGAACTACTCACATGAAGTAGGAAACCCGCCAGAGAAAAGGAGACATATTTCCAGTCTCTGGTTGATTAATTTCCTTTCAACTTCCTCTATGCCTGGGGTGAGGAACCTCAAGCCTAGGGCCAAGTTTGGTCCCCCAGGGTTCTCTAAATGTGTACATACACCTTTCCCTGGCCCCACGCCCTTTCACTAATCACCAGTTTCCTGTCTTTTGTGCAGTTTCTTACCCATTCTAAAAGGTTGAAATGCCTTTCCTAAGTCTTCCTTACTGATGGTGACAGCTTTAAGCTAACATACATTGCTGTTTTGGGTGTTTTTGGTCCTGCCCCTTTTGCCTTTGCCCACCACTGGAAAGTGACCCCAAAAGCATCTCCAAAATGAAATTCAGCCCTTAGGCTGAGAGAGTTTCTGCAGTCCTGGGGGCTAATTATACACATCAAAAGCCCCAGCATGGCTGCGCAGTGGTGGTGTGTTGATTA
Organism: Elgaria multicarinata webbii; assembly: GCF_023053635.1. Classification (NCBI taxonomy): domain Eukaryota; kingdom Metazoa; phylum Chordata; class Lepidosauria; order Squamata; family Anguidae; genus Elgaria; species Elgaria multicarinata. Next base: position 90,990,317 of record NC_086172.1, read on the forward strand.
TATGACATAGTAGCCACCTTGCAGCCATCACGAGGCTTTCCCATGAAGATGTGAAGCAAAAAAGACCAGGACTTACCCCCACTTTTTTCTCTGGAGCAAAGTGAGTAGGGTGCATCCACCGTCTCTCCCCACTCTGGAGGCATAGCGTTGATGTGGGTCAGGCGGATAGCAACCAAAGCTGCTTAGCTTTCAGTAAGGGTGAAGGACTTTCACACAACGTACTTTAAGGCTCACCTTCACTTTGTGTCAATTTTTCCAAAAACAATGATAAAAATGCCTATATAAAATATATTCTCATGCTGATATCACTCATTTCAAATTGGGAGCTTTTTACACATATGTAAATACATTTGTATAGTGGCCAGCGCATAGAAGTAAATAAAGTAAAGGTTTTTGAAAAATACTGTTTTGCTTGGAAGCAAAATAGGAAGAAAAATTTCTTGCCAAGTGGAAATGGATGAAGTCAGCATGGAAACAGTTTATTTACATGATTCTAAAATTACAGAGAAAATTCAAAATAGAAAAGTAGCTAATATGAGAGGGATTTTTCTAGCATGGTTGGTACTGTTACTATATACAAGAATATGGATCCCTGCTAGAATGACATTCCCTGTAGATATTTTTTTTTAACAGATTCATTATGATCACTGTCCTTGGTATGATTTTGGATAGAACACAAATGTAGCAGTGCAATCTTATCTGAATGTTATGCCCACTCAACCTTGCGCACTGGCAACCAGTGCAACCTTTTGCATGTTTGCTCAGAAGTAAGTAGCACTCTACCAAGCTTCCTTCCAGATAGGTGTGCATAGGATCACAGCCTCAGAAAAACCCTTTCCCTTCCCTGTTTCTCTGCTCCAAATCACACACCCCATGGGACTTTTTCCCCTTGCAGGGTGTCAAATGTATGTTTGCTGTTTTGTTACTTGTGTTAAGCATGTAATGTGTAGTTAGTCCCAAGGTATGCGAAAATAAAATGTAGATACTGGACTGTGTTTAGCATTCTTACTGCCCCAGATGTCTATTTGAAGAGTGATGCATACTTTTTCACATTTGGTTTAGCTGGTTACTGGAGTTGGCTTGTTTTGTGCTGAAATCCTAGTAACAGGATAAAGCTTCCATTCATAAGCAGAGAAGCTGGTGTTTACTTTTTTGGCAGAATTCACAAATCAGTCACCAGTAATTGCAAAGTAAAAGCAGACATGTACAGATATGGGGGAATGGAAATAGGGGAGGAATTTGGCTCAAGGAATTGCCAGAGTATGCATCTAGGTAAATTATCTGAATTTGTCTCTGGTCAGCAAGAAATGAAAGTCTCTAGTACCTGGAACTGGATGAGATGAGAAATGAGGCAGCAGTGTTGATCTGATTTTCAAGACGGCACATGTCTGTTTCTTAAATCTGTGCTTCTGTCTGTGACATATTAGCAAAGGGCTGAATATTTTTGTTTCTGGAATTATTACTTCCGTTTGGACATGAAAAAATCCATACCAATACATTGTGCTTTCTTGGCCTTTAAAAGATGAAGCCCTTCACATTGCAAGATTTCCCTCAAGGCTAGAAACTTGCATCAGCTGTACACATTTATGAATTGCTGTGGGAACACTCCCACAGCAGACACACAAAGCATGGACACCTGTGTCCACCTGTCTGAGAATCCTAGCCCATGCTTGAGTTCTCAGATATGGGTATGTTGGGGTTTTTTTTAAAAAAGCTGCACATGTACATGTGCATAACGCCCACATTTAAAGTGTTTGCTACATAAAATACTGTCATAATATTGTAAGTTATATTGTAGGCCCTTAGATGCATTAGCACTATTTGTGCAAAGGCATCTAAGGGCCAGTGGGATGGTGTAATTCTCCGATGCCAACTGCACCATTTCAGTTTTCGCGCATGAGGGTGGAATTCCATTTTGAAGAAGTTCTCAGTAGCCACATTCCAGCAGTCGGTGTGCCAAGGGCAAATGGGGAAGGGTCAAAATACTCCAAATACTAGCATATTTTACCTTAAAGCTCTTACTGACAATACCTAAGCCTTAGTAGAGGCATTTCAACTTTTTCAGAATGAGGTTAAAACTCCACTCATGGTTGGGGGAAGGGGTGGGGCCTTCTGGAGGGCCCTGAAGGGCTGGATTGGGAGCCCCAGATGGCCAGATTTGGCCCCCGAGTCTAAGGTTTTACACCCTACCTGATGTATAGATTATATATTTCTCTGAGCTGGTATGTTTTGATATGAGAAATTATTGACCATCGAGTCTGTTGCGGGGTTATTGACCACCAAGTATATCCAACTTCTGACCTAAGATTATTCCAAAATGTAACACTATGAAACTGTAGCATTCTTTTGTTGATGTCCTATTATTTTAATGTTTATTTTTGATTGCATTTTCTTGGGAACAATCCCACAAATATTTTTTTCAGGAAAATATCCGTTTTTAAAAAATGAATAGCTGCTTATACAGATAAAGTTTGCCTCAAATTGTTTGCGGCTAAATGAAAACAGCCAGATTGTAAGGGGGTGGTAAGTTTGAGCTGAGGATGGACAAGGTTGCTATGTTATCCTATCCCTTTTCTTACCAGATCATATAGCTTTTAGGGGATACAAGCATTGAGCATTCACTTTGGTGAGCCCTGCAACTACCATTCTCTTATTGGAGTGCTACCTATACACACAGACACTCCCTATAAATAAGTGATCAGCAATTACCCAGTTCTCCATTGCCAATCACCTGTTCTTAGAACAGATGCTTTCTTAAAGAGCTATTTGTACACCTGAGCTGCAGTCATTGGCCAAACTCATGGACTCTGGAAGTGACAAGGGGAGCTTGAGCCCCTGCCCATATTGTAGGGTGGCTATATGAAAAGGAGGACAGGTCTCCTGTATCTTTAACAGTGGTGTAGAAAAGAGAATTTCACCAGTTGCTGCATGCATACGAATTATACTTACTGAAAATCCCTTTTCTACACCACTGTTAAAGATACAGGAGCCCTGCCCTCCTTTTCATATGGTCAACCTGTCATATTGGCTGATGGGATTAAGCCCTCCCCCACCTTCTGGATGATCAAGCTCAAAAATTGCTGTTGTAGTTAAGACTTTTTGGTATTCTATAAGGCAGGAGTGGGCAGAAGGTAGATCTGGAGGTACTGTTAGAACTCTTGGTAATTTACTGTAGATCAGCAAGGTTCTCTGACTCCCAGTCATTTAACAATAGCAACAACAAAATGACTTCCCTTCAAACCCTAAGTTATACTGCTGAAATGAAGAAAGCTTGAGGTAACCAGGAGTGGAGGTTTCTATGTACGCTCCTTTCAGTTCTGGTACGCAAAGCATATTCCTGGGCTCATAATTCTTTAATTCTTAGTGTATGTCTTCTGCACTAGGCTCTAGCTGATGGATCTCATACTTCTAATAAAAAACAAAATACGTCCTGGAGGCCTGCTCTCCCCAAAGGGTTCTATCATTTTTATTTTAATCATTACTTTGAGTTTTTATTTTAATTCAAGCATACATATTTATTTATTTATTTATTACATTTCTATACCGCCCAATAGCCGGAGCTCTCTGGGCGGTTCACAAAAATTAAAAACATTCAAAGTATAAGACAACAGTATAAAACCATAGTATAAAATACAATATAAAAGCTCAACCAGATAAAAACAATAGCAATGCAAAATTACAAATTTAAAACACCAAGTTAAAATTTATTTATAGACTGTTAAAATGCTGGGAGAATAAAAAGCTCTTCACCTAGTGTCTAAAAGCATATAATGTAGGTGCCAAGTGAACCTCCTTAGGGAGCTCATTCCACAGCCGGGGTGCCACAGTAGAAAAGGCTGTGTAGCCACCTGCCTCACTTCCTTTGGCAGGGGCTCGTGGAGAAGGACCCCTGAGGATGACCTTAGGGTCCGGGCAGGTACATATGGGAGGAGGCGTTCCTTCAGATAACCTGGCCCCAAGCCGTTTAGGGCTTTAAAAGTTAATACCAGCACTTTAAATCGGGCCCGGACCTGGACTGGCAGCCAATGAAGCTGGAAAAGGACTGGCGTAATGTGGTCTCGTCGGCCAGTCCCTGTTAGTAAATGTGCTGCCCTGTTTTGTACCAGTTGAAGTTTCCAGACTGTTTTCGAAGGCAGCCCCACGTATAACGCATTGCAGTAATCCAAACGAGAGGTTATCAGAGCATGGATAACTGTAGCTAGGCTATCTCTGTCCAGATAAGAGCGTAGCTGGTATATCAGCCTAAGCTGATAAAAGGTGCTCTTTGCCACTGAGTTCACCTGTGCCTCAAGTGACAGTTCTGGATCCAAGAGCACCCCCAAACTACAGACCCGATCCTTCAGGGGGAGTGCAACCCCGTCCAGGACAGGGCAAACATCACCTCGCTGGACAGATGAACCATCCGCTAACAGTACTTCCGTCTTGTCTGGACTGAGTTTCAGTTTATTAGCCCTCATCCAGTCCATTACCATGCCAGGCACTGGTTCAGAACAGCCACTGCCTCACCTGGGTTTGATGAAAAGGAAAGGTAGAGCTGGGTATCATCCGCATATTGATGACACCTCAGTCCACATCTCTGGATAACCTCCCCCAGCGGCTTCATGTATATGTTAAACAGCATAGGGGATAAGATAGAGCCCTGCGGAACCCCATGGCTTAGGAGCCACGGCACAGAGCAATAATCCCCCAGCACCACCTTCTGGAATCGGCCATCCAAGTAGGAGCGGAACCACTGCAACGCAGTACCTCCAACTCCCACCTCAGACAATCTATCCAGAAGGATACCATGGTCGATGGTATCGAAGGCCGCTGAGAGGTCCAGGAGAACCAACAGGGTCGCACTTCCCCTGTCTCTCTCCCAACAGAGGTCATCCCACAGGGCGACCAAGGCAGTTTCCGTTCCAAAACCAGGCCTGAAACCCGATTGAAATGGATCTAGATAATCCGTTTCATTCAAGAGTGCCTGGAGTTGTCCTGCAACCACCCGCTCAAGCACCTTGCCCAGGAAGGGGATATTAGCCACCGGCCTGTAGTTGTTAACATCCTCCGGGTCCAGGTTAGGCTTCTTCAGGAGTGGTCTAATCGCTGCCTCTTTTAAAGAGGCCGGCACCACTCCCTCTCTCAAGGAGGCATTTACAACCTCCTGGACCTAGCCGGCGATCCCCTCCTTATTTGATGTAATGAGCCATGAGGGTCAAGGGTCAAGCACACAGGTGGTTGACCGGACTTGGCCAAGCACCTTGTCCACATCCTCGGGCCTCAATAACTGAAACTCATCCAATAAAATTGAACTGGATGGCGCTCTGAATGCCTCTACTAGTGGAGCTGCATTAAGTGTGGTGTCCAATTCATGACGAATCTGAGCGACTTTATCTTCAAAGTGCCGTGCAAACTCGTCACAGCGTGCTACCGAGAGTTCAACTATCTCACACCCTGGCCCAGTGTGTAACAAGCCACGAACCACTCGGAAAAGCTCCACCAGACGACACTGAGAAGATGCAATGCTGGTGGAAAAGAACTGTCTCTTTGCCACCCTCACCGCCACAGAGTAGGCTCGATAGTGAGCTCTAACCCGTGTTCGATCAGACCCAGCATGAGTTTTCCTCCACCTGCGTTCTAGCCGTCTCCCCTCTTGCTTCATTGCCCTCAGCTCAGGTGTATACCAAGGAGCTGACTGGGCTCTGCTTAGAGGGAGAGGGCGTTTGGGCGCCATCGTGTCAACCGCCCGAGTCATCTCTGCATTCCACAGAGAGACCTGGGCTTCGACAGGAGCACCAGCCATACCAGCAGGAAAATCTCCCAGAGCCCTCTGGAATCCATCGGAGTCCATTAGCCTCCAGGGGCAGACCATTTTAATAGGCCCTCCACCCTTGCAGAGGGGAAAGGCCGCCGAGAGTCTAAACCTCAATAGAAAGTGATCTGACCATGACAAGGGGGTAGATGTTAATTCCCCCACTTTCAGATCACCATCCTCCAGCCCAGTCGAGAAAACCAAGTCAAGGGTGTGTCCCTCTGCATGTGTTGGGCCAATGACATGTTGAGACAGCCCCATGGTTGTCATGGCGGCCATGAAGTCCTGAGCCACCCCGGATACAGGAGCCTCAGCATGGAAGTTGAGATCCCCCAGAACCATCATCCTGGGGGTCCTCAACACCAGATCCGAGACAACCTCCGTCAGATCAGGCAGGGAGACTGTTGGGCAGCGGGGTGGACGGTACACCAACAAAATCCCTAATCTGTCTCGAGTACCCAACACACACTACAAACACTCCAGACCAGCACTCGACTGAACAGGAAGCCTAGAGAGGGAGATTGTATTTCTATAGACCACGGCACACACCCCTCCCCGGCCCTCAAGTCGGTGCTGGTGCTGCACCGAGTACCCAGGAGGGCAAAGCTGGGTGAGAGTAACCCCTCCCAGTTCACCCACCCAGGTTTCCGTGATACATGCCAGGTCAGCCCTCTCATCCAAGATCAAATCATGGATGAGAGAGGTTTTATTTTGGACCGACCTGGCGTTCAGCAGAAGCACAACCAAACCCGAGGGCAAGCTGGTAAGGCCGCCAGGAACCATTTGGTTGGGGGGAAAACCAGAAGAGGGGATAGCTGTAAGCTATTAGATTGTAAGCCTATGTGGCAGGGCCTTGCTATTTACTGTTTTACTCTGTACAGCACCATGTACATTGATGGTGCTATATAAATAAATAAATAAATAAATAAATAAATAAATAAATAAATAAATAATAAATCTAGCCCCTCTTCTCCTCATCTGGCCTGTTATTCCCCCATCGCCATACCTCCCCTTACCCGTGACCACAGCTGATAAACTCATTTCCACAGTATTGAACATGATAGGTTATCACTTGATCACTTGCCCATTCAGTAAAGGCAGCAAGGGGCTGTTGGGCAAAATGCTTGTGCATGAACCAGCAGTTACACCCAATAATCAGCAAACTCACTATGGGGATTGTAACTCCACAGAAAACTGGTTCCCCACTTCTATTTGCAAATTAAGCACCAATAAAAGTACTTTTATGACAACAATGAATACGTTTGATAATTATTGGTTCTTTTAAATGAAAATGTATGAAAATTCCTGAAGTGAGTGGCTGCTAGAGTAGCATAGGCTCTTGCACTTTTAATAGTGGTGTAGTAGAGAGAATTTCAGCAGGTGCAGTTCATTGTGTTACTGGAGCAAGAAAAGAGGCACCTGCTGAAATTCTGTCATCTGTTATTAAAAGTGCAAGGGCCCTTTCCTCCCCCTCCACACACCCCCGTCAGGGTATGCAGACAATGTCTTCCAGGGGGACAGGTTACCCAGGCACCTCTGCTCTGCTTGTCCTCCTTCTCCCATCTCAGCACTACACCAGGGAAGCACAATGCAGCACTGGGGGCAGCCGTTCGAGTGGTCCTCCCCCCATACCTCTTGCACCCAGAATTATTATTATTATTCTTATTTATTTATTTATTTATATAGCACCATCAATGTACATGGTGCTGTACAGAGTAAAACAGTAAATAGCAAGGCCCTACCGCATAGGCTTACAATCTAATAAAATCATAGTAAAACAATAAGGAGGGGAAGAGAAGAGAATGCCAACAGGCACAGGGTAGGGTAAGCAGGCACAGGGTAGGGTAAAACTAACAGTATAAAGTCCGCACAACATCAAGTTTTAAAAGCTTTAGGAAAAAGAAAAGTTTTTAGTTGAGCTTTAAAAGCTGCGATTGAACTTGTAGTTCTCAAATGTTCTGGAAGAGCGTTCCAGGCGTAAGGGGCAGCAGAAGAAAATGGACACATAGAGAGGCACATAGAGAGCTGGGCAGGACTGCCAAACTCAACACTGAGCTATGGACATGCTGTGCACTGCTGACCAGCAGTGAAGCAACTGAAGCGACCCTGCAACAGCTCTCCCAGAACTTCTCCTGCCTCCTGGCCTTAAAGAAAAAAGAACAGAGAAAGCCGAATAGAGCTCTGCAGCCGGCCTCCACAGTCTCCTTTTCACGTTGCCAGAGCGATAGAGAGAGAACACTGAGCAAAACCAATTGCTCCTGTGTTTTCCAGTCCGTAGCCATTAAGAATCAGTGCACACGCCTTGATGTGGCACCCTGCAGACTTTGGAGCAGCAGGAAATGATGGCAGCACTAGGGATAGAAGCCAACTGAAACCCTACTTTGAGTAGACCCATTGAAATGAATGGGACTTCAGTTAGTCTTCAGTTCCATTCATTTCAATGGGTCTACTCAAAGTAGGGCTTCAGTTGGCTTCTACCCTGGGCCAGCTACTTCTCCAAGGCTACATCTATATGGGCTCTATAACTTGCCTGTGCTGTTCCCTGTTGCTCGTCACATGACACAGCCATGGATTTGCTGCTCCACCAGTTGAAACGCCCTAAGATGCACATATTCGTAGGTGCCGATTTGCCTTGACTTTACTGCTCCTTTGGTGACTTTTAAATCGCATCATAGTAATGTATCATTGGGGGACTAAAAGCCTCTGCCTTGCAGAAGTGGGGGCGGGAGGGAGTGGAGATGTACCCTCCATGCGCAGGGGGAACTTACTTCCAAGTAAACACATCTCCCTGCCCACATCTATTCCTTCCTTTGTCAGAGTAACTTAAACAAATGCCTTGGAACAGGCAGGGGAGGCGGTAGGTGGAGGGGCTGAGACGAGGGAGGGCTGCTGCAGTGTAATGCTCTTTGAGCAGAAGCGAATCACGGAAAATGCAGGTTAAAAAATAATGAGATACAACCCAGTGGTTGTATAGCTGAGGGCCAACTCAGGTACTTTTCTGCTTGTGTGCATTTGGCCCAATCGCATAGCCAAGTGGCAAACAGCACATCAGAACACAAGAACTTCATGCTAAAACCAGTGAAGAGGCTGGTTGTGCTTTTATATTGTATTTTATATCATAGTTTTTTAGTGTTGTTTTATACTTTGAATGGTTTTAATTTTTGTGAACCGCCCAGAGAGCTTCGGCTATTGGGCAGTATAGAAATGCAATAAATAAATAAATCTCATCTGCTGTAAACAATTAAGATTTTGTTCCCTACTCTTTTCTGCTTAATTTCCCTCCCTCTCATTTTATTCAAAAACCCTGCATTTCCATCACTCTTGATGACTCACAGGCATTGCATGTGAAAACAACCTCCATTTTGAGGGGATGTCAGGTGACTCAAAAGTGCTGTCCCTGCTGCTTTATACATGAAACGTACTTGATGTTGTGGTGATGAACACACACATATGAAGTTCACCTAAGTCATTTCACTGCAGCCATTATTTATAGCTAATAACCTTCTTGAACAGCCAAGATGAAACTGGATCCCGTTCACTCTTTAACTGAAAACCCTTTTCTTTCTACATGTGCTGGAAAGAAGCCAATTTACCAGTGCCATTAACTTAATGAGGTTTGACAGCCTGCAGCAGCTTTTCTCATAATCTTTCTTGGTTTAAAATTTGGTGCTCCACGAGCATCTGAACAGCTTTTTAACTCCTTGTGTTCTTACAAAAACAAAATTCTGATCATTGTAGCAAAATAACGTGTCCCCACCCCATCTCTCTCTCTCTTCCTTTTGATCAGTAAGTTGCGGTACTATAATGATACATTCAATGACTTAATTGTTAATAAATTAGTAAATATTTAACATACATAACACTTGCGGATAACCTGAGCTTCTCTCCAGGTCACAAATGTGCATAAAAGTTTTGCAGATGCTAATGTATAGCTAGGCTTAAACAATTATGCTAACTTTAAGTTTAAAAAGTCTACCTCTGGCTCTTAGTTTCAGGACTTACTCTGAACTCTGGGGTGCCATCAGGATTTTCTGGGCCCAGTCCATTCACATAGCATCTCTGTGGGACCTTTGGGGGGGGCTCTCTCCTCCTATTCTCCCTCCCTGAAGAAGGTGGTCATGCACAACAGCCATGTGGATTTTTTTCTGGTCTGTCCTGACCCACCCCCTAAAAAAGCTGCCAAGTATAACCTGCCAAGTTTAACGGCTGCCAAGTATAACCTAATGGGATCTGAGCTGGGGGTGACTGAACAAGAAAAAGATCTTGGGGTTGTGGTGGACAGCTTGATGAAAATGTCCACCCAGTGTGCAGCTGCTGTAAAGAAGGCAAACTCCATCTTAGGCATTATAAGAGAAGAAAAATGGCCAGTATCATACTGCCCTTATACAAATCTATGGTGTGATCACACTTAGAATACTGTGTACAGTTCTGGTCACCACACCTAAAACAAGGATATTATAGAGCTGGAAAAAGTGCAGAAAAGGACAACTAAAACGATTTTGTTCTGACTTTATACTGTTAGTTTTACCCTACCCAGTGCCTGTTTACCCTACCCTGTGCCTGTTTGCTTTCTCTTCCCCTCCTTATTGTTTTATTATGGTTTTATTAGAATGTAAGCCTATGCGGCAGGGTCTCGCTATTTACTGTTTTACTCTGTACAGCACCATGTACATTGATGGTGCTATATAAATAAATAAATAAATAAATAAATAATAATAATAATAATAATAAGGGGCTGGAGCATCTCCCCTATGAGGGAAGGTTACATCAACTAGGATTGTTTAGCTTGGATAAAAAGGAGGCTAAGGGGAGACATGATGGAGGTGTACAAAATTATGCATGGTATGAAGAATGTGGATAGGGAGACATTTTTCTCCCTCTCTCAAAATACAAGAACCTGGAGTCATCACATGAAGGACAAATAAAAGGAAATATTTCTTCACACAGCAGATAGTTAAATTATGGAACTCACTACCACAAGATGTAGTGATGGTCAACAATTTGGATGGCTTTAAAATGGGATTGGATGAATTCGTGGAGGCAAAGGCTATCAATGGCTACAAGCCCTGATGGTTGTGTGCTCTCTCCAGTATTTGAAGCAGTAAGCCTGTGTGCACCAGTTGCTGGGGAACATGGGTGGGAGGGTGCTGTTGCACCATGTCCTGCTTGTTCATCCCTGGCCGATGGCTGTTTGGCCGCTGTGTGAACAGACTGCTGGACTAGATGGACCCTTGGTCTGATCCAGCATGACACTTCTTATGTTCTTACATGTATTTTTCATGTTTATGTTTGTATTACGTAAAAGATTTAGCTCTTTTATTATTAAAAGGTATCTTGTAATAATGCCTGGTTAGAAAGTAATTCAACATTTTGATATGAAGAATTTTTATCACTGATACTTGCTCATATACAGCTAATCTTGCATAACCATGAACTAAAACACTCTCTCTCTCTCTCTCTCTCTCTCTCTCTCTCTCTCTCACACACACACACACACACACACACACACACACACACACACTAAAAAGGAGTACAAGTAAAGTACATCAGAAGAGGCAAAAAACAAAAAAGGGAGCATATGTGCTAAAATCATTTGGAACGGTTTCTTCTACATAGTTAGTACAATTTGCTTTCTCTTTGCCCAGAAACACTATAGCACTCTTGGGGAAAAGAAAGATTATGTCCAACCTGCACTGTGAAACCTTTCCCTGGCAGGATTGAGCTATTTATATGCCAGGGCCACATTTTTCAGTCTCATGTTAGTATTCATTACTTCAGATTCCGAAAGAGAACAGAGCTATACTGTATATATAATCAAGATTAATAATAATAAAAAAATGGTGGAGCAAAGAGGAACCCTGAATTCAGCCCCATGAGCTATCTTGAGAGCTCCTAATCCAGGATTCTATATTTTGCACATTTTTGTACATTTTAATATAAAAATAGCAGATTATGCCCCTTTAGTTTTAGTTGGGATGGTCTCTTTCCCTTTGTTATCCCTTTCACATGTTGGAGGCCTTCCAGCATCTACTAAACTTTAATTCCGACCATGGGTCTCAGGTTTGCAAAAAAAGGGCATTCTTGCTAGGAATCCCGGAGATCGGCCCTCTGACAATATGCATTAAGTACCCATTAATGGGGAGGGAAGTTAGTGTATGCATGATAAACTTACCTCTGAATCCTCCCAAAGACTTTGCTGAATTAGGGTCGGTCACAGTATTTTACATTGGCTTAGATTCAAAGATTTTTCCATATGAACAACAGGCACTTATTCTTGGGGACATACCAATTCCCCCTCCGTTTACAGACTCTTGCATCCAGAAAGCTACTCTGGAGGGTCCCCAAACTGTCTGAAGCCAGTTTTCGGAGTTTGTGGGGAGCTTACAGATGGGGTTAATCAGTGTGGCACACAACTCCAGGCAAATAGAAGTGCCTTATATTCACATAGTAAAATCTTTGGATCCAAAGCACAGGGTTGTTTTCAACTGTGTGCACCCACTAGTGGAACAGCCACCAATAGGGGAACAGATTCCTCCTCCCCCCTGCACTCACCAAATAGGGTCTAGAGGGTTGGGGGACATCCCAGAACAGATTTGGAGCAGGAAGAGAGGGTTGCAGCGGGGAGGAGAGGAAAGGCAAATCCCATGAGTGGAAGTCCACTAATGCAATATTGTATGTGTTCCAATTTGATTTTTTTGTTTTAGCCACTTACATATTGCAGCTGGTACTTATTGTGTGATGCCCTGTAATTCACATACCCATCTTAGCAATATCACTACCAAATTCTCTCATCACTTTTGTTACTCTGATCTTGATTTTTTATGAGTCATAATTTGTTGATTTTTGGTTGACAACTTTCAGTCACTTCCCTAAATATCACTCAATAATTCTGAATTCTACAAGCTTCTAGCTTCCTTCCTTCCAAATATGTTATTCGGGGTCCACTTTGCATGATTGCCACAGCCCAGTGTGACTCATTTAAGTCATGGTAGGTTGCGAAGCATACTGGTGGCTATTTTGAGTAATCAACCTGCAACCGGCGGTCACCGTGCCTTATTGTAATGTCTGAACCCAGTATAGGGTGAGTTATTGGCATGGTTGACAAATCACTCACAACTCCAAAACAGCCCATGGGTTGTGGGTGGTTTGTTATATACACCAATAACCTACCCTCGTTGTAGAAATACGGTTAAGCACTATCTTGGGCTTTATGTCATAATTTGTTTTAGAAAAAAACAAAACTGCATGTTTGCTGAAAATGTATGACACTGTGGCCTGTCAGCCCTTCCTCAAGAGCGGGAAAAAAAGACTCTTATGGGGTTGGGAGAAGGGATGCTTAATCCTTTTCCTGCTTGCTGTTTTCCCCACTACAAATTATGAACCCCACATGGCCCACTCCGCCTAACAGGTTGCCCCTTAAAGGGCTGTTGGACTACAGATAATGTGCATTTGTCAGGCACATGTATAGCTTGGCTCTATGCCCTGCATCTTTAAAGACATTGTACTGAAAGGGCCCAACTGAAAAGCCAAGATAAAAACTCAGGATAATAGGATGAGAGCCTTCAAGACAATAAACAAACTGTCTCTGGATCATCTATAGTGCTAGAGAATTATATCTAATGTGTTGGCCTTAGTTCTCCTGTTGCCTGATAAAGATTATGTTGAGAGAGCGTACGGCTATTAATGTCCTTCCCCCGCCCCCACCCCTCCTTCACTGAAATATGGCCTGACATTCAAAACCAGAGGCCTGCTTTTACCAGGTATTTTTTTTATAAAAGAAATCCTAATCGCAACAAGATAAACTGCTTAAATAAAACCTGGTGAAAGAACAGGCTGAATGGCGGATTATGCTCTAACTATTTTAAAATACTCTGCATTAGGACAATTATGAACTTATATCCTCAGGGAAGCAAATGAAAACTGCTGAGGTTTCTAAACATTTTCAGGGATGTATTGACCTTGGATTATATTTTCTCTTTTAAGCTTCAGTTGTATCATGTATATGTGTGTGTAGAAGGGTTAGGGGTTTTTTGGGGGGGAGGGGTTGTACATGGACAAAATGGACAGGGAAAGGGTAAACAGAGCTAGTTCTTCAACCATTTTGAATCCATAAATACATGCCGCTGTGACGTTAGTTGGTTTCATATTACACATGCTGATTTGGGGGGAAAGGCTGTTCTTTGCAAGCTAAAATCCTATATTGTTTCTCAATCATTGTAAAAGAAATCCTTTAGAACAGTCACTTTTGTGGATGTTGCGGTGCTGAGACAAATGCGTGAACAATTGAATAAATAAATGTTCCATTGGAAGAATGATAGTTGCAGCTTTGCTGCTTCATCTCAGACGTACTAATTCATTTTCTGAAGTGAGTTTCTTTAAAGAAGAAAGGTTCAGTGGTCGGTAGTTCATCTGTCCAAACTGTTCTGCATAGCGTTACATGCCCCCTAAAGGATAAAATTTTAAAGGTAGCCGACATATAACACATTATAATAGTCCATACTGGAGGTTACCAGAACATGGGTTACTGCAAGCAAGCTTAGCTTTGTCCAACAATAGTCATAGTTTGGACAGCAGTCAAAGCTGGTGGAAGATTCTTTAAGCCACAAAGATCAATTTTGCTTCCAGTGATAGAGCTGGATGTAGGAGCATTGCTCAAGCTGTGAATTTTAGAACGGTGCTGTTCTACCTTTACGGGGCCTGAGAATAATTATGGGATTTCACCTTGCAAAGAACAGGCTTTCTCCTTAAATCACAATGTATAATACCAACAAGAAACTCCCTAAAGACTCTCAAGGTTCTGTGGATTCCATTGAACTCCAAGAGTGGATCATTCTGATAGGTCGCCCACTCCAACACAGGGAAGTGGGTGCTACCAGTCTATGTTTTTAAAATATATATACATACACACACCTTATATACGCTGTAAAACTTATATATCCAATCCTTCATTAAATCAGGTATAGGCAAGCTGTGGCCCTCCAGATGTTTTTGCCTACATCTTCCCCCTTGGATCCCTTTTTAAAATTGGTGTTACATTGGCCACCCTCCAGTCCTCTGGTACAGAGGCTGAGCTTAGGGACATGTTGCATATTTTTGTTAGAAGGTCCACAATTTCATATTTGAGTTCTTTGAGAACTCTAGGATGAATCCGATAGCGCTGTGGTCACTGTTAGCAATTGGTTCAACAACGTTTACATCCCAGCGTATTATGTCCTGGGCGATGCCATTTAGGATTAAATCCAGGGTCACCTTCCCTCTGGTTGGTTCCATGACCAACTATTCTAGAGCACAGTCATTTAGGACATCAAGAAATTTAACCTCTTTGTCATGACTGGAATATGCAGTTATCCAGTCAATGTGAGGATAATTGAAGTCACCCATTATTACAACTCTTAAAGATATTTTTTAAAAGGCAGGAAGCTCACTGGACTCATAGCAGGAGAGAGGAAAAATGTTGACTGATGCTTTATGTGTATGTTATGCATGTCACAAAGCTGGGTGTGAGCCAGGAAAAGAATCTGTAGTCACAGCTCTTTAAATGGTATTTTGTCTTCACCCCTACTCTGTCACTGTTGCATTGATATATCAGATGGAAGCCCTTGCCCCACCAGGAAAAGCCAGCTCTTCTCTTAAACTAAAGAACTATCCACCAGTTTAAACTCTGTCTTACAAAATAAATATATATATTTTTAAAAAAATCACACACACAAACGTATCAATAAATGTTGTCAAAACTTCTTATAAATCTTTACTTTGCGGCCCAAATTATCCTGATTAGAGCATTTGAATTGTCAACAACTATCAATTGCTTTATTAATGTTTAAGCGTGTATTTGACAGTTAATGCTCTTTTGTTTATCTCAATAAGCAAAAAGTATGTGCATTCTAGTCCTTAGAAAGACATCTGCTTTCATAAACATCTAAAACCTGGCTGCCAAGTTCCAACAAAGGATAAAAAAAGAAAAGGAAGTAAAGTAGCATCCATAGTATTCAATAGTGGGTTTACTCTGATTTCAATCCACCTATACTGTGGTCACTCATTTCCTGTTATGTAATATCTGGAGGTGCAACTTAATCCACTTCAGCCCATCGCCATGTAAAACACAGCTCAGCAATGAGAGGATCCATCATGAATACCTTGGTGGGAATAACAGAATGTGTGAAAAGATTAGACTAACCTTGGACTACAGCAAATTCTATACCAAAATTCTCAAGAGACCAAATGCTGAAAGATTTCATTAGCCTAAAATGTACTAGTGAAATGGCTTCATGTGGGTGTTCCGGATCTCTTCCCCCAGATTTTGTTTCAAGGGGGGGATTCACTGCTCGCCTGCACAGATGCCAGCTTGGTTTCAACATGCATAATTAAATCTGGTGTGTTGAAGACAAAGAATAAATAAGTATTCTTGCTTTCTTTTAAAAAATGTATATCCCACCCACCATTCCTGTGAGGAAGGATTCAAGAAGTTAAAGAAGCTACTAAAATACAAGAAGTTCATAAAGTATATGCAAACATATTAAATATTCAGCAGAGGAAAACATCCAAAATTTAGTACTTGTCGATGGGTTGGATCCAGAAGTAAAGAAGTCATGACTAACTTGTCCCATTGATTTGTACATTGATGGTGCTATATAAATAAATAATAATAATAATAATTTCAGTAGGTCCACTTTAAACATTACTAAGTTCTGAATCCAACACAATAAAACTAAGCTAAGTGAAATGCTTGGTGGAATGGGGGAATAAAATCCCCCTCAAAGCCCACAGACACTGTGGCTGGCCTCTCTGGGTAGGTTCTTCCCCAGAAGTGCCAAGGTGCAGTGTTCTATATCATTGGCAATTGAGCTACAAATAAAGATGGGAGTGGTGAACAGATATTCTCCACATTGGTCAACTTGACAAGTTATCTAGGGGGTACCCACCACACAACATGATAATAATCAACCATGGTGTGGATTAGGATCAGCATTGAGTTGACAGTTTGTCCACACTGATTTGACTCACTCTTCCCCCTCTGTCCTCCTGTTAGTATCCCATCAGCCATTGCTAAAAATCTATCCTGCCACCTGAACTAGAGTTGCAGCCGCCGGTTGACCACTTGCCTTGTGGCTGACAAAATAACCAGCGGTGGCTGAGAAAATAACAAACGGTGCTCTCCACATTACATGATAACCAATGGTGATTCAGTTAGCCAATTCTGCACAGCATTGGTAATTTGTGTTGGTTATTTTGGCCAAATAACTAACCGTTGGTTTAAAAAGTCCCGCAACACAACACGACAACCCACAGTGGGTTAAATAACCAACCGTAAACTATTTAAACCCCTGTTGGTTATTGTGTTGTCAAAACCCTGTCAAAGAGTTACAGGAGGAAATAACCACACTTCTCTATTGAAGTAATAATGAAAGTGATATATGACCTTAAATCTACCTATCTTGCAAAAGACTGTAGCAAATATTTTGCATATGGTGGACAGTGAATTTAGTTCTAGAATATTTTACTAATCCTACGTATCAATACTAAATTGCTTCTATCTTTATTTGCTGCATTTTATAATATTTATCTGAATACTAAATAACTGTATGAAATGTTTTACTGATAGGAACGGCTCCATATTCAGTCAAATTGCTAATCAACAAAATGTGAAGGCATGCATGCTTGAATACACACATAGAGCACAAAGCAAACAAAACCAAAAACATTACATTAAAATGTAAAATTGGGGAACATGTTCTGCAAAATTAACACTTGCTATTCAGACAATAATTCAGATCAATCAAAGGCAGGATATTCAAACATTAAGCTAAGTGTAGACTTGACATTTGGAATTTCCTGCCTTTGTCATGTTAGGCATGGCAAGTTGACTTTATGAATAGGGACAAAAGGTATCAAGAAATTTACTAAACAATAACTTTTTAATGATTTTCCAAAGCATGTCGCAGTAATATTGCAGTTAATTGTGGATATTTAATTTCATTAATTGTTTATTTGTATGTATACAATTATGGAACAATTTTAAATGATAAACATATATGAAATTTCTCTAAGCTTCCTTTGCATCGCTATTGTCTCCTATGGTTCATTGTTCTAGTACAGAAGCTGCCCCTATGGAAGCTTGATCTCAGTGCAGTGGAAAAGCACTACTTCATTTGCTCACCATAGGTATATTTAAAGTGTATCTCTGGCCTTGGCTAGACCTACTTGATAGTTCGCGACGGAGGAAGGAAGATCTCGCGTTGTGATAAACGCTAGAGCCCTCCTCCGTTTACACATGAGGCGCGACGACCTCAGGAAGAGAGGCGTCACGCCTGCCATTTTTTTATTTTTAAAGAAAGAGGAGCGCACAAACAGTCGTGCGGAAAGGTAGTGCTTTTTTTTAAAAAAATAATAATTTCCCCGCTCCCCCCCACCCTACCCCCGATGGGCGTGGCTCTCGGCTCTGCACGAGGAATCGCACGGAGCCAGGTCAAACCACAGCAATGGGCCACACGTTCTGCGGTCTCGGGCTCAGCCCAAGACTGCAGAAAAAGCAGGCTCAAAGGGGAGGGCAAGATCCCAGGGCAAGGGAGGGATGATCCCTCCCTGATCCCGGGATCCCCTGTGCGTCATGTGGTTCACCCCGGGATTTCGTCCGGTCTAGCTAAGGCCTCTGTGTCAGAGGACTCAAAGGGCTGGCAGTTTTGCTAGGGAAGTGTGGGCGGATGAATCACTTGTGCATCTTTTCTTCAGTTTTTCTGCAAAAACTTTATATTTTTCTGATCTTCACAGAACGTTCATTCTTGCTTCGAAATCTGTGTGGAAGCTAATAACAATTTAACACTTTCATGCACACAAATACCCAAAATTATTTTGTGGGGAGCTCTTTATAGTGGGCAGAATCCAATCAGGCCACTGAACTCCTACTGATTGTGTTGCGCTAGCAGAAATGATCACTTGCGCAATGGGGAATTATCAGTTCTAAAACTAACCTTGGAAAAGAGCAGAAACACTCGTTTCCGGATAGGGACAGGTCAGAGGAGCTTCTGGAAACGAGCTTTCCTGCTCATTCGGGGTTGTTTATAGAAACGATAATTCCTCATTGCACAAGTGGTTGCTCCCGCTGGTGCACAGGCACAGTAGGATACTGCCCACTAAATGAGGGTCAGGGTTTTTTTTAGTGTATTTCTCATCTGTTCAGATCTCTAGCTCTTAAGTATGTGGTATGCAGAGGGTTGGAAAAGCACTTCATAATCTTTCAGTTTGGGAATTCTTTATTTTTTCCTTGCTTTTGCTGTCTTATATCATTTTGATTGTTTGATCTGTTATATTCTGTTGTGTTTTATTGTATTCTAATATGCCATTCACTGCTGGTGGGGGACGTTATTTATTATATATAAACCATAATAATAATTACAACAACTTTACACAGCCACTGAAATCTTGCCATTTGCGCCTGTGCTTCCATTACAGTATACAGGAACATCATTTAACTTTGGGTATAACTAGTAAGCATATAAATATTGACGTGTGTGTTAAGCAGATGTGTTTATGACTGCTAACATCATTGTGGTTTTGTATTTGGAACAATACTGACCTGTTTTCAAGTTAAGTCAGGCTTTGTTCCTAACATATTAGATAAAGGGACAATAAAGTGCTTACAGGCTTACAGAAAAGGATGGCTAAAGAGCTGTTTAGTGTAAGAATATATTTCCATCTCTTCAGCATACCAGTACATTTCAAATAGGATCCATAGTTCATACTTACATTGACTAAAATCTGAAATGGTTACACTGGTGACCTAGTGTCAGGGCTAGCTCCACGTTTTGAAGGGCCTTTGGTCATGACACTCTCAGTGAGGCCCCTCTCAGGGAATCTACCTTCTCCCAGCTATTGTCACCAACTGCTACTGCCCCTCCTCCTCTTTCTCCTCACTTTTGACCAATATGCAGTGGCATCTCCTACTCCTCCTCCTTACCACCACTATGGTTTGGGCCAGAGTGCCAGGCAAGTGAACAAGCAGGGAGAGAAGAGGAACAGTTCTAGAGGACTCATGCCGATGGGTCCCTGCTGGGATATGATCTTCGGCAGGTGCTAGATTATGCCACCCTTGATGCCAGCTCTGCCTAGTATCCTTAGTCCAAGCTGTACAAACTTACCCTACGTGGCACCAAGTAGGGCATTTTGTCTAGCAATACCAGTGTGGTGTAGTGGCTAAAGTGTTGGACTGGGAATCAGGAGATCTGGGTTCTAGTCTCCACTCGGCCATGGAAGCTCACTGGGTGACTATGGGCCAGTCACAGACTCTCAGCCCGGCCTACCTCACAGGGTTGTTGTTGTGAGAATAAAAATGGGGAGGAGGAGGAGGAGGATTCTGTACGCCACCTTGGGTTCCTTGGAGGAAACAAGGTGGGATATAAATGCAACAAATAAAATAAATACCTTGAAACAATAAACGGGACTGTGCTGTCCTCACCAGCTTTAGAGCTGAGAAAGTTGACTGTGTTGCTGCTCTGACTCTGTATTTCTAGAGGGTAGAACACAGTCATCTCACTCTTGTCTTTCACCAGCATTAAATTGACTTTAGTGAAGCTATTAATTATTGCCTCGAATGAAAAGAACAGTCTCGCTTGGCACACATCCAGCAAAGTACGGACTGGGGTACTGCACAAAGACAGTTCCCGTCTGTTGGAATGAATACGATAGGCATTGTTTTGTTTTAGGGGGGAAATTTCATTTCATATAATGTACTAAACATTTCACTTAAGGGCTGGCATGAGTGGGCATGTGGCACAATGAAAGCACCACTGTCAAACCACATACTCACAGTTAGTTCTCTAGTAATTCAACTGAGTTCAGTGGCAACTGCTCTCTTACCCTATACTTCTGTACTAAAAATAATTGTGCAAAAAATACTCTCAAAGTATTATTTTTATCTCCCTGTCACCATATTTATTTCTTTTCTTTTTCCTTTTCCTTTCTTGAAAAAAACCACCATCAGAATGTAAGCTTAGTTTTCTGACATATTCAGATTCCAATAAAATCAATGTGGCCTATTGTTCTTTTAGTTTTTATATTCTGCTTTGCTTCATGATGACCTATGTAAATGCTGTAGTGCCTTTTAGCTTGTCTTGCATCCAGACAGGGACATATATTTATTAGTGGGGGAAGGAAACATTTTATACGTTGTGGCTGCTTCATGTGTGTGCCTGGGAGGGGGGCATATTAAAATGTGAGGATGCTTGTTTTCTAGAATCCTGTGCATCAGCAAGCATAGAAATCCGAAACCTATACTTTTCAAAATGAATGTGACTTTTGAGGGGAAAAGGGTGGGAAAGATAACTGGATGGATTCATTTGACACGGGCTAGGTTTCATACACTCCTCCTCCCTACTTAATACAGTGAATGGCATTAGGCCATAGTCTAAATTGTGGAGATAAAACTTTGGATTTTAGCTGCTTTGTCCTTTGTCACAATAATAGTAGCATGTTGTGTCCACAGGAAGAATTGTTGCCCCTTCTATAAACATTCACTTGTTACCAAACCACTTACTGAGGGTCATTATCATTATTATCTGGGCAGAGATGCTCTTTTTCACCTGACTGGCCCTTCTCATTTTTCCCACAGCTTGCGAGAACATCACCGTTCTGCCATTAAGGTGATACGTCGGATGCAGTATTTTGTGGCGAAGAAGAAATTTCAGGTGAGTTGATGAATAGGGAGCTACTTTTTCTAAATAAACCCTTTTATTCTTCTGGCTTATTGTTTCTTTTATGGGCTTAAGAAAGGAAAGACCAGGGCAATTCATTTTAGTAATGGTGAGCTACACCCACTATTCTCTCCCTTCTTGAATAGGGTGGTTGTTTAGCAGCAGGTTAGTCAACTGTGGATGCACTGGGAACAGGCTAAGCCCCTGAAATGCAGCATGAATTAAAATGTTATTTTCTGCTAATGGACTTGACCTTTCACCTTTTGTTATCTCTGTCTCCTTGCAATGCAAACATTCTCATATGTCTTCATTAATTCTGAGCTGTATATTATTGTCAGACTGACTCTGTGGGCCTAGAGATTAGAATACTACCTTAACCTTGTTTCCATCTCGTACTAGCTGAAGCCCTGATAAGAAGCTGGGATAGAAATTTGCTAGCACACTGGATGGTTTCGGCCACCTTTCTCACACACACTCCTGGGAAAGCCTGTTCTGAGGGAGCCGGTGGGCTGTATCTTGAAACATATTATTCTTTAACCACCAGTGTCTATTTCACTTGCTGAGATTCTGGCATCTCAATGGGCTGCATTGCCATGACCATGTAATAAGGTTTAGGCAGTTCTTCAGGTGTAAGTGCCTTTTACACACTATTCATATGCAGAAGTCAAATCCATCAGCCTCATCTACTAAAGGATTATTGAATTCATTCAGAACTTGTTGGGAATATAACCGTATTCTCCTGCATGTTCCAAATCACTCTTCGCAAACTTCCATTATGTCCTATGCTCAAACACTGGAATTGACTGGCATAGACAACACAGCATTTACTTCATACTAAAAAAGAAGAAATGACATTCTATGCCCAGATAATCTAAATTTTGTTTTAAGAAAAATAGATTCCGTGTTGAAGATTAGACCAGTTTTCACAATTTCTCTTACATTGCATACTTTATTTCCTTTTTTAAAACAAAAACAAAAATTATTTTGCATAATTTCTAATTTTGCCTATTAAGGGGAGAGAAATGAAACTCTGAAGGGCATGTATGTCCCACCCACCCCCAAGTAGTAGAAATTTTATTCAGCACTTTCCTGATGTTTCAGTGAGACATTGCCCATATATTCTCAAATGTATCTTCTTTCCAGCCACAAGGGCTAGAAACTTGGGCAGGATCTACACTACTGCTGTATAACGGTTTATAACAGTAGTGACAACTGTTTGGGCCCAGGACACATTCCATACACTGTTTTCAAAATGTTTTCAAAGCATTATATCCTGCTTGGTGTAGATCTGGCCTTGCTTTTTACAAAGAAAAAATGCAACTCCATACTTGGTGATTTCCCAACACTCCTACAGATTCATGGCATGCACATGGCCCTGGCTATAGAGGGGAGTTTCTGAACAAGAAATCATAGTCATCTCTGTAGTGGACTGCAGCACCCTTATAGGGGTGGAAAGCATTTTACTCTGATAAAGGTCAGAAATAGGGATATGACTAAAGCGGAGTACATGCTCCTGGTTCTCAATAACTCTTTATTTAGGCCCAGTTTATACATTACTGGTATGGCATGATTTCATTTGCGGGGAAATAACTTCCTCGTGGGCAGGCTCTGTGTCCCAATAGTAAAAGTATCCATTTGTGTGAACATGGCCATATACAACAGTTGTTGTTGTTGTTCTTAAAATTGTTGCTTTAACACTGTTCTGATTGATGCACCAGGGCAGGATCTACACTACAGCTTTAAAATGGTTTATAACTGTATGGACAACTGTTTGGGCCCATGACACGCTCCATATACAGTTTTCAAAGTGCTATACCCTGTTTGGTATAGATCTGGCCAAGTGATAAGTGATATACTAACCCTATATCTTTGCCTTATTTACATGTATATATGTATGTATTTAAAGCCTTTTTTTTACCACTTTTCAACTGAAAAGGCTCACAAAGCCGCTTACGTACAATCAATAAAAACAAGACTTCCCCCTACCTGCAGATTTTCAGTCTAAATGACAAAATCTGTAAGGGAAAAGAAATTAGGAGGAAAAAGGGATGGTGGGGGACTTGGGCACCATTTCTTAAAGTTATATAGAAATATTGAGCAGCTTTGAATGGAAACAGTTTTGGGAGTACCAATGGAGCTGATCTCTCAGTAGAGATAATGGCATAGTCCTGCCACCCATCTTTCTTGCTGCAGTTTGGTGGATGGGTGCTGCCCAGTGACAGTTCAGGCATGGATGCGAGGAAAGCATGATGGAGCTGATATCTCAACAGTATATGGAGTGATTAATTCCATCTGGCTTCAGCAGAGGGGGAGGTTGGGAACAGGGCCATTCCATCAGCTCTGCTGAAAGACCCATTTCACTGGGCCCCTCTCTCTCAACTGTCACCAGGCAGAAGCCATTCCATTGATTTAATTAAGCAAAATCTGTCCCAGTCCTTGGGGGGACTCCACTGTTTACTTCCTTCAGTTGTGAGAAATGTGCATTCGTTCTGACTCTTTAAACAGTTATCAATCCAGAAGAGGACCCGTGCTCTTTTTCCATGACTATTAAATGTATTCACAAACAACAATGTCTAGTAGCACCTTAAAGACTAACAGATTTTTAATGGCATATGACTTTGTAGACTAGAGTCCACTTCATGAAATGGATGAAGTGAGGGGAATAAACAGTTAGGTCAGAGGCAAATGAAATGCAGAAAGTACACACCGTGACATTATTAACAGTAGCCATTCACAAAACAAGTGTTGCTGATAATGCCAACTTCCAGGCATTAATGGCCACTGAGCATAATGCCACTGCCTGTTCTTTATGCATTTCATTTCCCTCTGACGTCACTTTTGACCGGGGTATTTTTTAAACCATGAAAGCATTCATTTGTATGGAACAGGGACCTGGGGCTTCAGTTAGGCTAACCTACATGCTTGGGAGGGAGGGCTCCAATTTTTGCCTAGGGCAGTAAAAAATCAAAAGCAACTTGAGTCAGCCTGAACTACGACATGAGTCTTAAGGTGCTTCTGGACAGAGAGACCCTAGCATTAGCAGTCAGAAGGCACTGTGGCAGTTATTCAATCCTGTTCTGCCTCCCCTTGAGTACTCAAGGGGAGGCATGACAAGTCCTTTCTTCCTTAATGGATTTTCCACAGTAAGAAAAAAGATAGAAGAATTGGTGGGGGAACATGGGAGGGTTATGGGTGGAAGACAACGACATCTGGACCCCCTGTAAAATTCCGTGAACAAGGCAGGGCAATGGTACAGTCAAAGCCTCCTCTGGAAACAGCCCTCCACTGCCCCAGGAGTGGCTTCTGTCTAGCCTACTGGCACACCCATAGTAGTAGCCAAATTCTGTTCCTCAGTCAAGATGTTAAACAGCATCCTTCAAAAAAGGTACCGTTTCTCATTATTCCATATAAGGTTTGCTTTGTATCCAAGTACTATATACTACTGAACATGAACAGTAAAAGCTGCTTTACATGGGGAACAAAGCTAAAAATATAGTTTGGGGTTCTATTGATGACAAGGATAACTGACATGTCTGTTGTGGCTTGCAGTGATGTCACCAGACGCTCTTGATGTATTTATAGCTTTAGATTTCAAAGTGTTACCGCAATTGTACAGTGCTTTATACGTAATTCGGTTACCTTACTATCAATCAGAAATTGTGTATGTAATTTTCGGTAATCACTTCAGAGGGCTCTCTGGCAAACAAAATAGTTCAAAGTTCTTTATACTTCAAAGAATGTTGCACACGCTTGTACTTGGCCATTGTTTGGTTATGCACCTCAGAATTTCCTGTAGCTTGAACTTTCCACTCTCCTTTCCCATTTTGACTCGGAGGGAAGCACTGTGCATGCAGCTGCTACAGACACACACACACAAATGGAGAATGTATGCAGCAGCTGTGCACATATTTAATATATGCCATTCTCTGCTGTGCCTTCTGCAAACACTTTTCCTTCACATTATGCAGAAAATTCTGACTCATTTAATATAATTACTACCATCCACAATGTTCCTAATTTGAAAAGGGGAGAAATAAAGCAAACAATAGGTAATGGAGAACACAACGCAGAACAATTGTTTTCATAAATATTTAGGAGCAGGGGCTGCAAAGTTGTACATTTACACAACCTTCCTACCATCTTAATAGTGCTTGTTGGCCTAAAGAAGTTCCCAGTGAATTGTGTTCCTACATAAGCACATGTAATAATTCCCTTAGAAAGGCAATATTTTCCAGGACAGGATGATGATTTGACCATGTTAAGGTGCAGAAAAGACCCCTTCATGTCGTCAGGTGACCTTTCCACATTAAAATGGCTGTGTTAATCAGCCATGACCTTTTTCATTATGTGCAACTTGACACAATTTACAGCACTTTCACCTAGAGCCAATGCAGTGATAAATGTTGAGTCTTGGGCTAGGACTGGGGAGACCTGGCTACAAATCCCCACTAAGATATGAAGTTTATTGGGTGAAATTGGGCCATACCGGGTTGTTATGACATATACACAGCATATTCCCGCGAAGTGAAGTGACATTTTTAAGTCCCATTGATTTCAATGAGAGAGTTAAACACTTACCTAACTCCCTGAAATGAGTGGGGCAAAAAATGTTTAACTGTGGCTGGATCATGGCTAAGGTTTCCAAAAACCTATTGACTATATTTGACATTACTAATACATATTGCATACTTTTAGATAACCTACTGAGCTTAACCCATGACATTTATAAATGATACATTTGTGTGAGAGCCACTTCATAATGATGTTTTTCCTCCATGGAAAATGTTTTCCCTCTGAGCTTGTGTTCTGTGAGCAGAGCAGGGAGGGCTGCAAAGGGATACTGGAAGCACATCCAGGCTTCTCATTCCCTAATAGTCCGGTGCACTGAGTCCTTGTGTACACATGTCACAAGTGGAAGGGAAGAAACAGGGCTTGGTTGTGCCCTCGGGTATCCTTCCATTGCAGGTGCTGCACCTGCAGTAGGGTTGGATTGAGCCCTAATATATCACAACACCAACAGTATCAGTTGTATTCATTTGCCTGTATTGTCAGCTCTAAAACAATTTAGTCCTGTGTGCAAAGAAGCGTCCCAACTTCCTAGTTGCTGGCTTCTAGCACATGAAATTTGAAGTTGGTACGCTTTAATGTGTATAAAAGCTGTTGCGATAATTTTAAGAGGTGTTTTATATGCGTTGGTTTACATTTTTCTTTATCCCTGATCTTTGTACAGTATTTATGGTCACTAAATCACTTCATTTTAAAGGCAGAGGGGGGAAATTCTTACAACATTTATAAAATTATAAAAGGGTTTTTAAAATGTTCTTAAAACTACCTTCCCCAACCATATATAGCATGGCAAAACACACAATAGCATGCTGGGTTAAACCTGTGTACTCTAGTAGCTCAGTTGATTTTGGTACTGATCTAGTGGATGATCACCCACCCCTGATTGATTGATTGATTGATATATATATATATATATATATATATATATATATATATATATATGGTCAAAACAGGTATTACTTTAAATCTGTGTCTAGCAGGTATTTTAATTACTCTAAAGTAGGCACAGGGGCCCCAATCCAGATTGGGACCCAAGCATGGAGGGTAGTGGGGGCCTTTAAGTTCCAGATTGGGGCCCCTGCACCTACTTAATGAACAAAAAATGTAATTGCTAGATATAAATTTAAAGTAATGCCTGTTTTGGC
Source organism: Elgaria multicarinata webbii (assembly GCF_023053635.1). NCBI lineage: Eukaryota > Metazoa > Chordata > Lepidosauria > Squamata > Anguidae > Elgaria > Elgaria multicarinata. The sequence continues at coordinate 91,017,505 of NC_086172.1, forward strand.
CCTGTGTTAAAACATAAAGGATGCATAATGGAACGGGAATTGCCACCTGGAGTTTACAGCCAGGTCCTAAACTGCAAATAAGGGCACGCCATATTCCAGTTTACCCATATCAGGCCTTTTGGGGGATGGAGGTAAGCAGAGAATAGGCAAAAATGTCTGCAGAGAAAGTCCAGACAGTGAGACCACCAGCTAAGACATCACCACTGCAGCTTATCATTGAGAGAAACTAGGATTTTTTAAAACATGTGACTCCTTTTCTTTACCACCATTGTTGGTTTCTAGTATCTTTCTGGGCTCAATTCAAAGTGCTAGTTATTTATTACCTTTAATGCCCCAACAACTTAGGGCTTGGACACCCAAAGACCTGCCTCCTTCTGCATAAGACCATCCATCCCCTCTGATGAGCTGAGGAGTTCCTTCTACTTGTCCCATTATCATATGAGTTGCCTCACTGACAGATGGGATATAACTGTTTTAATTAATTAATAAAATTACACCCATTAATCAGCCTTTCCTTGTACCTTGATAAAGTTGTATGAGAAAGCCACAGAGAGGAAAATGTTAACTTTCAAGTCTTCCTGACCTTTCAGTTATCAACCCAGTAGCTATAGTATTCTATGCATTATGGGATTTAACAACAACTTAATTCTTTTCCATTTTTACAGCAAGCTAGAAAGCCTTATGATGTACGTGATGTTATAGAGCAATATTCTCAGGGTCATCTCAACTTAATGGTGCGGATAAAAGAACTTCAAAGAAGGTACAGTACAAAATCCAGCTGTCCAAACTGATGAGTAAGTTTTTTAAAAAATAAGAAAAGAAGAGAAAAAGCTGAAGACACATGATCTTTCACAATTGCAAATTCTACAGCTGACCTGTGGAACAGAGGCATTGTTAATTGCTCTGGAACTTCATCTCTGGACCTGTAGTCTGTGGAACACAATGTAATAAAAAAAAAATGAAAGATTTTTGCCATAACATGGAGTACATGGATGTGGACAGGGAGACAAAGTACATGGACAAGGAGATGTGGAGAGTGTGTGTGTTGAGGGGGGAGAGATTTTGGGAGGAGATGCTCTATCTATGGATGGGTTTAGATTAGTTGTTTTGAAGGGTTACTCAACCAATTGAGATGACATGACACATTAGCCTAGCAAGCATTTATTTGCTGGTTAATGGTAATTTAAGGAAGAAGCAGTAGGCAAACTAGGGAGTGCAAATCCCTCTCCTCATCCACCAATTCACCCCCACAAATCCTTCCCCCAGCCGGACTTATTTTCAATTTTACTTATTGTGGGGGATGGCAGGAAAAATGGGTTGAGAAAAGGGGTTGTGTGCAATTTGTCTGGCTAGGAAAAGGTTAAGCAATTTCCCCTGCCTCCTCATTCTCTCCTGCACATTCTCCCTGTGTCTACATACTAAAGCATTAGGAAGGAAGCATGAGATTGGGAGCCCTATATTTGTCTTGTATCTGTCTCACCCCCAGGAAAAAGGAACAAGGGTAAGATAAGGTTGTATTGGGTAACAGAAATAGGAATAGAAAATGTGATGCTGTTTTGCCTTGTGCCCTTCTCTCTTCCATTTTCTTCATCTTAAAATGTGAGAACTTAAGCAACAAGGTGAACCAGGGGTTTTTTAAAGCAAATTTTCCAACTGCACAAAAGCCCAATCAGACACACAAACCTGCCCCTGCCCAAGCCAAACACATTATTTCTCTTTCAAGACTGGACAGATTATCACCAACACTAGTAGCACCTTAAACTTAAAGACAGATCGACAGGGCCATACGGATACCCAGGAAGGACAACAGACCAAGAGAAATACACCACTGGTTGTCACCTACAGTGAACTCCAATCCATCATCAGCACAGACACTTCTCTCACACAAGCCTTGGGAAGCAGACCAGTCCTGGACTACAGACAACCTCCCAACCTGAAGCAGATGCTAACCAGCAACAGTACACAGGACAGAGACACAGACAGAGGGACCAGACCATGCAATAGACCCAAGTGCCAACTCTGCCCCCACATCTATTCAGGCAACACTGTCACAGGACCCAACAATATCAGTCACACCATCAAGGGCTCTTTCACTTGCATCCTTATGTAATTTGTATTACATGCCATCCCTGACTTTGTCTGTTGTTAAGTTCTTAATAAACACATACACATAACGCATAACACGTGTTATAATAAGTGGTGCTATTTTTTCCACCACTTTTTTCAATTGTACATTATCAGATTTCCAACTGCACATTTTGTGTCCAACTGCACACTAAAAAAATACCTGAGGTGAACAACCCCCTCCCCCATATATTTAGGAATAAATGTTTGCTTTTACCCATCCTAAGTCTTTGGATAGTGCAGAACAAACTTCAGAGCAAATAAATATTAAGTAGAACTGTGCGAAAATAAAATGATTGCAAAAATTGCCTTACTGCTGCCAGTGGACCTGTTTTTACTTATGCATATGAATTCTGAAAAGGAAAACAAAAACATCACTACCACATTTCATTCAATAAAAAGCTGAATTCCTGCCAATGTACATTTTTAGAAAGCATTAGAAGACTGCCATATGTCTTAGTAAATGAGTAGCTTCTTCACAAAGATCGATTTGGATCAGACAATCTTCTTAATGTTCATAGTAGAAAGTTCAAAGTAGTGTTGCAAGTGAGGTAATAGCTATCTAAGAGCATCTTTCTTCCTATGCTATGGCTGGAGAAGCAACAATAATTGCTATATAATTTATCTTATTCAGTCTGAGGAAATTTGTCCTCTTTTTGATACACCTTTTTTGTTTCTTATTAGGTTGGACCAATCTATAGGGAAGCCATCACTGTTTATTTCTATCTCAGGTAAGTCATCTTCAGTAAAAAGTTGCATATGCACTGTATGTTACATGTTGCTCTTGTTACACATGATGGAAGAGCCTAGGAGAGGAGCAGAGGTGATCTGTTTGATAAATACTTGTTAGCAATATTAGTTAGGCTAATTTCTCACAAGTGAGAACCTAAAAACAGAGAAGTTGAAACAGCCCTAAATATAATGATTAAATGAGACGGACATGATAGAAATGCATTATACTCCCCCCTCCCCCTAGCCTGAAGTGATTATTCTCTCTCCTTAGGAGGTGAAGAAACTAGAGAATGGGTAGGAATTTTATATGCTAGGTAATCAATACAACTGCATATAGAAGCAGCTTTTAAGACAATTAAACTATGTGAAGGTATGTAACTTTTACTGATCTTGAAATATAGAGTAAGCATTAGAACTGAGAAATTGCTCCAGTCTCATTAGTCATGGAATAAATAGAAGACAGATATGGAATCTTTCTGATGACTGTATGTACATGGGTATGCCCCGGTAAGTGAATGCTGCATCTCTAACTGTGGTATTCCTTTAGTCAGCCATTTAGAATGCAATCCTATACATGTTTAGGCAAGAAAAAAATCCTACAACATGTCCACCCAGCCATGCACATCATTCTTTGTCTTCCATAATTTACAGTGGAACCAGGCTTTATTTATGCTTCCCCTATATGGTGATTTATAAATACTGCTCTTATTTAATCACAGATATATAATATCCAACATTATCCAAATCGCATTGGTCAGAAATGTATATTGATACATTGTGATCACCTGTAAGCATACAAACATCAAGGGCTGTGTGTTGCAAGCTCCCACTGTAGCTAGCTAAATTTATTCTTAAATTTAATTGACATTTGCTAAATTGAATGCAATTTAATTCTCCTGATTTAAAGCATAATATGAAGCCAGAATGCACTCTGTACTTGAGGCCATTAAAAGGCAAGACTTGGGTCGATACTATTAAAGGAATTAAAAAGCTGCTCTCAATGTAATAAAATTACCCATCTGTCAGCAGTCTTCAATTAAGGAGCTCTAGTAGGCTAGTTAAATGTGGTCACATGGCTTTATTCTATACTATTGTAACACTTGATATTGATCTAAAAATGTTCTTTCTATACAGAAAAAAACAAAGACCGAGGGACTAATACAATCGGTGCCCGACTGAACAGAGTTGAAGATAAGGTAGGCCTAAAGTAGACTGTCAGTAAACCAAAATTGTGCTTGTCTACATGATACAAAACAAACACATGTACACACATACACACATACTTTTACCTCCTGGTTATTTTTTTTTAATCGCCATTTTAAGCCTGACCTCAGGTAAGATACTGCAACAAATAATCAAACAGTCTTTTTGTGAGAACATAATCACAGATACAGGAACAAGTAATAAAACAGTCTATATATAAGAACATGAGCAAGGATATGAAGCTTAAGCAAAATCAGTTTAGTTTTGTAGGGGATAAAAAGATAGTTCCAAATAAACAATTTATTTCTAATGAGAAAAAGACAGGTCTTGTTTGTAAAGTGGAATGAACAGATGTGATATGTAGTATTCTGCTGCACCTGCAAAAGGAGTTAATAATATGGCTGAGTGTGCTTGGACTGGATAGATCTACCTGTAGGCTGTGTTAATTTAATCTACTTCTTTTTCGCTGAACTGTTTTCACTAAAATATTGTAACTCAATGATAATAATGTGAGATTAAAATCTAATGTATACTATTATAGTGCATTCTAGTACCTGCAGCTGTTCATAAGTCCTAGTTTGTTTTAGCTTAATTCTTGGATATATTTTTTTCTATAGTAGGGAAAGAAATCTATATCATACTAGAGTTGCCAAGTCATTGCCAGAAGGCTTGGAATCAAATATAAATAAGACACAGAAGGAGAGGAAACAGAAAGGGGACTGATAACAAACTTAACCGAAGCAGCTGAAAGTTTGCCAACAGGGAAAAATAAGAGTCACAAGGATGGAAGGATCTTGAAAGAGCTATTAATTTTATAAGAAAAGGTCCAGTTCCCTCTTTTATTAGCACCACTCATCCACTGCACTCTGTATTATCTCCTCTTTCCTTTCCTTCTCTTTCCACTGCTGTTGTTGCACATGGGACTCCAGCTCCACCATTCAGTACTTCTTAGAGCAGGGATGACAGGTGGTCCATAGCAGCAGCAGATGGAGGGAGGAATAACTGCCAATTGCACTATGATATTCTGTGTTTCAAGAACGCACAAAATGTTTTCTTGGTAGCAATAAGGGTCCAAACAGCATTAGCCACACTGGACATACAGAACAGACTTGAGTATATATGATTCTCGAGTTGTCCTGCTTAACAGATCATTTCTTTGTGTCAATGGAAACTTCTGGATGCTCTTCAAGGGTAGCTCTATGTAGAGCACGTTGCAATGGTCTGAATGTGATGTGATGAAGGCATGAACAACTGTTGCTAAGTCAGACCAACTCTGGGCAGGTCACGGCTTGTACACTAATGAAGTTGTGCAAATGCACTCTCTGGGACCTGGAAATCGAGGGGCAGCACAGGTTCAAGGAACGTTCCCAAGCTAAGATCTTTCAACCCCTTCTAGAAAAGGTTGAATCCCAATCCCCAAGCCTGACTTTCCACTGACCAACAGTACCTCCATGTTATTTGCACCTAATCTCAGCTTGATCACTCTCATCTAGCCCAACATCACTAACTCTCTGCTGTTTGAAATTTTTGAGAAAATAGCAGAAAACAAATTATTCATATAACTATTTCTGAATTTTCTCAGCAGTATTTTAAAAAGGGTGAGTTAAAGTTATTTGACTTTTCTGTTTGGCTGTGTTGATACAACTGTAAGATACCTTGTCATGTTTTTAATTCCTTTTCAGAAATAATATATTTCGTGTTGTTGTCTCTGCCACTAGCATTGTTGATCTACATGAGTCTTCTTTCTCTCTCTCTCTCTATCTATCTCTCTCTCTCTCTCTCTCTCTCTCTCTCCCCCTCTCTCCCTCTCTCCCCCCTTCCTTCATGAGCAATTGCTGATTTTCTTTTACTACCATCTCATCAACAAAAGCAACAACATTTGGTATCAGCCCCCATATTTTCCTGTGTGGCTATGATTCATGCTTTGGGATTCTTGTGATGCAAGGGTAGAGGAAGGAAGTTATACAAATTTAGTAGGGGTACCAGATGTGGCAGTCAGGACGTAATAATCACAGGAGACAGGAGACATTGTCTCCTGTACTGTTATGGTAGCAGTAGTTATGGTAGCAGCCAAGATGGTGGGAAGGTACACTGTTGTGCTGTAAGGGTTGTACCTCAGAAAAATACTTCAGCAGAGAGGGCTTGGGATGGAATGTGAGGAATATTTTACATTCCAGATCCTGCTGTTCCTGTCACCAGACAGAGGGCCATTTTATTTTCACCCAATAGGAGGCAATGATGTAGCAGGAGTGGAATAGATTTGAAAATCTTAACTATTAAGAGTGGACACACAAAGGTCCACTTGAATAGTTAAGGTTTTTTAATCTATTCAATAGATTTGAAACGTGTGTGTGTTTGATTATTTAAGAGATGTGGAAGGAAGAAAGAAGAAAGTGGCTGACAATGAGCTTTATCACACCAGCGTTACACTGTGCAATCCTGCGAATTGCATTCAAAGGATTCCGAAGTTTTCCATCTTATAATCTGCTTTTATTGTGAAGTACTCCCATGTATCCTGCATTAATTGTGCTGTAAAAGCAAAAGACTCACCATATTTTGATACTAGTTTTCGAGAGTATCATCTGAGCGGCCACTGGGGCGCAGGAGCAGGATTTGAAGAAAAATTAAACAAATGCTTACATCTGCGTAAGCTTCAAAGATAAAGACATCAAAATTGGCACAGTTATAGATATTAAGGAGAGCTTTAAGCATACCAAATTTGAATTGGATTGGGTCATCCGTTGATTTTTTATGATTTTTTTACATTTCCCCCCTTAAACTCACTTCCTGGTATGCAAAGGATCTTGCCGCCCGGTAGCAATGACGACAACAACGCTGACAGCTTAGCGCTGTAGGGATAATTCGAGGGAAACAGGTACGTGGGATGAAGCTCAATGTGTCTTTGAAGACAGGGATGAGGGGACCATTTTCAGTCTGAGAGCTAAATTGGCCCCAGGACAGGATGTCAGGGGCTGCATGCCAATACTAGGTGTTGTTTTCAAGCTTGATTTGTCCATTGTAGTCTTCTGTAGTGGCTTGCTGCTGAAATTTGGTGGCAAACCATCAGTGTTTTGACTACTGCTACAAATTTTGGGACTGGCAGTATCAGTGGGGGGCCTGTGGGCCACACATTTGCCACCCGTGCTGTAAAGTCTGATGATGCTAACATAGGCCTTGACATTTCAGAAAGACATATTCCAGTGTTAATTAGATCCAGGCGGCTAGATAAAACAATACCCATGGTGGATAGTGTGGCTTTAATTAATTTTATGATTATTTAAATGCTGGATTTTGAGTATTAAAAAATTAAATTTCGGAAGAAATACTTTCAACTGCATCTAGAAAATTCTACATCTATTTAAAATGTGTATCCAAAATGCTGTGATATAAGTCTTGAAAATAAAAGTTAAAGCAGAAAATGTTAGCAAGTTACTAGCATATCAAATAAACAATGGTGTTGTTGTTTCTAAATAAGCTACTATTCTGGGGACTGGTTGTTTATGTCTATATTCTTTTAGGTAATAGAGCAGGCAGTAAGGCCAGCAAATCTAAGGTGATTCAATATTCTTTTAAACGATGCAAATCCTGTTTTGTCTAGCATTTCAAAGATAAACTGATGACGAAAGCAGGATTTGAAACTGAGCCCACACCATTCTTGTGTGCAATCTGCTTACATCTGAGGTGGAGTCAAAATGTACAATGAGTATGCAAGAAAAAAGGACTGCCTTGATAGGATCATGGGGGCGAGGAGGTGAAATATTTGGAAAAGTTGGTTTTAATGTAATTGTTCTTGTAATCCTGGTAAATCAGCCCGTCTAGGCATCTTTTCATGGAAAAATAGTCCAATGGTTCTCAGATCTCCCATACAAGACATAAATTCACATTTTAAATGTGGTGTTGGAATCTTGTTTGCTTTAATATGATACTAAAATTAAATACAGCTGGGCTATATTTAACATAATAAAGTATCCGTCAGGAGCTGATTGATACAGAGTCACCTGTGCTGAATGTTTCAATATAAATTGTTCCACGCAATCTTTATTTCCATTAGAATGTAGGACTGAAGATCCATCTTATGCAGCATCCTGCTTCCTATGTTGGCCAACCAGTTGCCTCTGAGGAAGGTGTGAATGTAAAAGCCCTCTCCTGCAGTTGCTTTCCAGCAATTTATCATGTAAAATGTACATTAATGCACATGCAAAAGTGGGTGGTAGGAAGGCATAGGTTTGGATCCAGATTTAGTCATGCTTCAGCTAGTCCCATTGAAATCAATGGAACTTAAGTTAACTCTAACAGGACGATGTCCGTGATTCAACCAATGTGCAGCAGAGCAATAACAACTGCCAGTTCCCATCTCCTACGTTTGGCACTCGACAGAATGATGGGAAATTAGCTCTCATAAATGGAGTTTGTCAACCAATAGGATTGTCTCTAGATGAACTGAAATAGTATTCCTCTGTCAGTTCTAGGTCAAGTATGAGAACAAAAAAACCCTGCTGGATCAGACCAAGCAAAGCCGGCCCTACTATTAGGCAAAGTGAACTGATTGTCTCAGGCGGCAAATGCTGGTAGGCAGCAGCAAAGTGTTAAAGGAGAGAATTGTGTGCCATGTCACCTGCTCAGTGCCCCCTAAGCTGGCCTGCTGCCTTCAGGTGTGGTGGAGGATGAAATCCCATTGTCAGTTTTGAAGAAAGATTCAACTGACACTTCAGTCAGCTTTTGTATATGCAATGGGAGTGGATGCTATTTTGTCCTTCACCTCAAGCAACAAAATGTCTTGGGCCAACCCTGAGACCAAGAGGCCAAGTGATTCTGCATTATATTCCCAGCTGCGGCCAGTCAGATGCCTCCAGGTACAGCTGTGTGTGTATTTAGAAAAAAACGAGTTAGGGACAGAAAGGTATGCTGCTTTGGAATTAAAGAAACAGATTCCATCTCATCTAGTTATCCCCTGCCAGGTTCAATTGCTACTCCAATTAAAGGCCAACAGGGCAAGCAGAATGGGGTTCATTATGGACCCAATGCAGTCCCCAAAGAAACATGGAAAGGGCTGTGAAGGCAGGCAGCCACCTTAGTTTACCATCTATTAACTTGGAATATATTCATTTTTCCCTAGGAAGCCTTTTTCCATGGTATGTGTGTGTGTGTTTAAATGTAAAAGTCTATAAGAAAAAGTGGGAAAGACATGGGGATGGGGGAGAGAAAACCTTGCTTTAGAAACTCTAGCGCTTTAGCTATACTCAGGGAAGCAGGTTCGTAGTGGCTTATAGCCCCTTTTTATTTAACATCTGGATCTGTGCCAAAGAGTTTTAGGTTTCATATATAAAAAGCAGCCTGTATTCATTCAGGAAGTAACCAGGCTTGGTACATGGAATCTACAGGGAGGAAGTTAAAACGAAGGGTGGGGGGAGAGGGGACCTCTTTCAACAATTAAATCAATTTTGTTTTTCTAAGTATTTAAAATCCCATCAGTTTTTAAACACAGGAAAAAAATGGAACAAGACATATTCTCATAGGAATCATTGGAAGAGACTCTGAATGTAAGATTTGCATCTTTATTTTATAATATAGCCCTTGTGGGATTTTTTTTAGTGGGGAAGTCCTTTGGGATTCATGTGGGTGTGATGGAACTACACTGAACTTCTGTGACTGATAACTGACGATTCCAGCTCCATGTCATTAGTTTGTCTTTGGTGTGAAAAGGGTGACATGTCATGAGATACTTATCTCTCCCACCTCCCTCTGATTCAGGTTCAATAGAAACTATTTCCAGAGGGGTAGCTGTGTTAGTCTGTGTCGCAGCAAAAACAATGAAGAGGCCTGTAGCACCTTAAAGATTAACAAATTTATATTATGGCATATGCTTCCATGGACTAGAGTCCAATATAAACTTCTCCTGTTGACCTACAAAGCTTTTCACTGTCTAGCTCCTTCCTATCTCTCCTCTCTCATCTCACGCTATTGCCCCGCTCGTGCTCTTCGCTCCTCTGATGCCATGTTTCTCGCCTGCCCAAGGGTCTCTACTTCCCTTGCTCGGCTTCGTCCATTTTCTTCTGCTGCCCCTTACGCCTGGAACGCTCTTCCAGAACATTTGAGAACTACAAGTTCAACCGCAGCTTTTAAAGCTCAGCTAAGAACTTTTCTTTTTCCTAAAGCTTTTAAATCTTGATTTTGTTCTGACTTTATACTGTTAGTTTTACCCTACCCAGTGCCTGTTTGCATTCTCTTCCCCTCCTTATTGTTTTACTATGATTTTATTAGAATGTAAGCCTATACGGCAGGGTCTTGCGATTTACTGTTTTACTCTGTACAGCACCATGTACATTGATGGTGCTATATAAATAAATTAATAATAATAATAATAATAATAATAATAATAATAATAATAATTGCTTGATCAGATGCATGTAGGGCTATCTTCCATTGCAGGTATATAAACACTTAGTTGGGCATGTGTTTGTGTATGTGTAGGTGTGTGTGTGTTGTGGTCAGAGCAGAGCTGGCAGCTGCCAAGGGCCCATGTCCTTGAGGGGGTGGGTTCCCACTGACAAGAGCCTCTTGGAGTTGCTCCTCTTCTACATCATTGCAACCTGCTTATAATCCTGCCTCTCACTGTGTCCCAGATTATGGAGGTGGTGAGAAGAAGGAGCACTATTTGCCCTTGCCCACTTGCTCACCAGCTCACAGCCTGCCAAGCAAGCAAGTGGTAGCAGAGATGAGAACGATGATGAGGAGCAATAGAAGCCCATGGAAATGGCGGTGAGAAGGTAAACTCATTGAGAGAGGGAAACTATTGAGGGTATCTTGCCCAAAGGGCCCTCCAAAACCAGAAAACTGGCACTGGATCAGAGGAAAAGGAAATTTAAAAAGTACAGACTGCAACAATGCAAAGTGGGTGGATAGTCCTACTGCCTCACACATAAGGGACTTGTAATATATAGGCTTTTTGGTCTCTTCCAAGTCTGTAATCCTACACAAGAGTTCCATTCAGCCTGAATCCAGCTAGCTCTTCTGTCTGATCTGCTTTTGCATAATGACTACCAGAGGCTGTAGCTTACGATCGAGGATTCTCTAGAGAGAGTGAAATCCATCTCTTTCTTGCTCCTCTTTCCTTCACTGCTTCTTGACACCTTTGTGTCACATAAATATCAGAAATGCTAGCTTTCCTTGCAATTGACTAATGCTTTTGTGCAGGTGCACTTCATCTCTGTAAAATGAAATTATGTTTGTCTTGCTTGGGCAAAGGGAGGAGTGGGGGAGGGAGAGAACGCAGTTAGAATCGTGATGGTGGGCTAGCAAAAAGGTATGATGCAATGTCAAGTGGTGTCATATAATCCTCTTTCGGTGACAATAGGCTATTGTTCAGTATTATCACCCAGGTTAGCTACAGAGCTGTTTCTAAGAACCAGCCTGATTTATGATGACATTACTGGCAACAGTCTTTAGCAGCATTTTACAGGGTGCATAGTCAGCACTTTAATGTTTATATCAAGGACATTTAATCTTGTTCTTTATGTTCTTCTATTAATTCTGCTTACTTTACTGTTTATACAGCTATGTTATAGGCAAGTTAACACTGATTCTATATTGTGAAACAGAGTTAGATCCGAGAACTTATTCATTGCACATTTTTATTGCTTGGAGGAAGGATATCTAGAGAAAACCAGAAACGGAAGTATGCATCATAGAATCTTAGAATAGCAGAGTTGGAAGGGGCCTACAAGGCCGTCAAGTCCAACCCCCTGCTCAATGCAGGAATCCACCCTAAAGCATCCGACAGATGGTTGTCCAGCTGCCTCTTGAAGGCCTCTAGTGTGGGAGAGCTGAACTCACTCCTTTTGGATCCAACCCAATGCGTGTAACAGAGCTAAGGCAAGGCTCAGTTGGATTGTTCAGCTACTTTGAGGCACATCATGCACGGCTCCACCCTTTCTGAGCCATGGCTGGAGACATTTGCCACAGTTTCGCCAGAAGTAGAAGCCATCTGATAATGATCAAAGCGGCTCCCTTGTTGAACTCTTTATCGGGGGTGGGGAACCTCATTTCACCTGAGCACGGAATTCAATTTTGGAGAAGCTCTCAGGGTGTGTGTGTGTGTGTGTGTGTGCATTCCAGTGGTGGGTGAGGCCACAGGCAAAGTGGGTGGAGCCAGAAACCCAAAACATCAGGACGTTTTTATGTAAAGCTTTTACTGCCCATAACTATACTGTAGGAGGGTTTTTTTCACCCTTTTAGAATGGTGGGGGGGGGGTGAGAGAACGGCACAAAGCCAGGAAACCATCAAATGGTTGGTGGACAGAGGGTGGGGCTAGGGTGCATGGCCGTCCTGGGAAACCCAGAAGGGCTGGATCAGGACCCCAGGTGGACTGAATTTGGCCCCTGGACTAAGTTTCCCCATCCTTCGTTGTTGTTGTTGTTGTTGTTGTTGTTGTTTTAATCAAAGCAGCATTTCTAGAAGAGCATAACTTTGAACAGCATCAAAGGTGGGTGGTTTTTTCCCTTTCCTTTTCTGGAGCAAGCTTACTTCACAGGCCATATCCAGAAAGTGGTTTTGAAATCAGAGAGATGCGTATCCAATGTGCATTTGTATCCTGCAGTTCATGCATTGATGCTTCCTCTGGACTGGTCCTTTGCCTGCTCACGTTCATCAAACCGACTGGCTGTGGCAATCAGTGCAATTGATTAATCATGTGGGAATATGAAGTTTCAATAGTAGGTACATGCAATGTTTGCTACATACTTTTTGCAGAGGAATTTCCGACCCCAACCATAAAATTCCATTTGCTAGATAGTCCACTGGTTCATTGTTTTGGGCTGTTTATTGAGTCCAGGGGCCAATCTACACCAAGCAGGATATAACACTTTTAAAACAGTATGGAAACGGTATATGTAATGTGTTCTGGGCCTGAATAGTTGTCATAACCCTTATAAACCGTTATAAGCAGTAGTGTAGATCCTGCCCAGGTGGCATGATAACAACCACATAAGACAGAATTAGTGGGGAAAAGGTGAGATAGTAAGTCTTCTCAGAATCAATGAATGAATGAATGACTAATAATAGTAATAATAATGATAATGATAATAATAATAATAATAATAATAATAATATTTCTTACCCGCCTCTCCATTTTGATTGAGGCGGGGAACAACAATGATAAAATACATAAAACTGAATTAAAACATAATATACATTGTTAAAAACATCCTAAAAAAACATTCTAAAAACAAAATTCCACTGGATAGGCCTGCCAGAAGAGATCAGTCTTTATAGCTTTCTTGAATGCTAGTAGACTGTTAAGATGATGAGTCTCCTCCAACAGGCCATTCCATAGTTTGGGAGCAGCAGAAGAGAAGGTCTTCTGGGTAACAGTTGTTAAACTAGTTTTTGCTAACTGAAGTAGATTTTTCCCAGAGGACCTGAGTGTGTGGGGCAGATTGTATGGGAGAAGGTGATCCCGCAGGTAGCCTGGACCCAAACCATGTAGGGCTTTAAAGGTGATAACCAATACTTTATACTTTGCTCTGAATGTTCTACGTCTGCCAGTTTTCAGTAAAAGGGCAAGCATCAGGCAATTGAGCTCCAGAACCAGAGGAGCTGGCTATCAGTCCAAATAGGCCAGAGACAGGTGGGAAGTCAAAACCTAGCAGGGGCCAAGATCCAAGGCAGTGACCTGGCAAAGGCAGAGGGGTAAGGCAGCATGCTCACGCCAGGGACAAGTTGCTCAGACTGAGGCCAGGCTTGCAGTGAAAACAGTGCCGGGGGAGGGGAGCAGTGGGTATGGCTATTGGAGCCTGACTGCTGATTTACCCTGGTTCCAAGAACAGTTTCTTGAACCAGGGTAACACACTTTCTTAGGATAACTTTCTTTTCCTGTTCTTATAGAGTTCTGAATCTGGCACCCTGAATTTCCTATATTTATTCTTTGTTCCAAAGCCCCCACTCCTAGTTTTCACTCTCCCAGATCTGGTGCGCAGTGAGGCAGCTAGGTAATTTTAGACCCTAGAGACTTCATGGAGGGTGGGGTGGGGTGGGAGCCTTTATGTGGCAATGTGTAGTGTGTCAGTTGTGAACAACACAAGTAACATTTTTCTCCACCACCACCCTTCTTTGGCTGCCATTTTATACTTTAAAACAGCTTCTGCATTACTGATAAGTTAGAATACAACAAAACAAAACCCTGTTTACGAAACCTGATAAAAAAATAAAAACTGTGTGAGCGTGCACAGTTTTGCATTTTTAAACACTTAAGCCATAGCACCATCATGAGTATGGATGGAGTTTGCTTCTGTACCTGCCTCTTCCTGGGTGGTCATTGGTTGGCAAGCAGTTCAGCTGCAGAACCCAGGATTTTGGCCCCAAGGTCCAGGGCCCAGGCCTAGTTGCACCACTGCAGTGTGTGTGTGTGTGTGTGTGTGTGTGTGTGTGTGTGTGTGTGTGATGTGTTGTGAAATATGAGTGTTTTGACTTGGGCCTAGAAAAGACTTCAGACAATAACCAAAGAACTGCAAAACTAATTCTGCATGCCCAAGGAAACTTTGACCTTGCGTGTCTCACCAGCCACAGAGCAAATTTCTTTTGAAATGGTGAGGCATTCACACCCAGTTTGTGATGTGGAAAGGGAAAATCTATACTTCAAACAATAGCCTATTGGGTGTGTGCAAGCCCTTGGCTAAGATAACTCTTTGGATCCCAATGCTTGGTTCATCTCTCTGTTAAGCTAAGAACGGAATCTGCGGCCTTGAGCAAGGAGCTGCCTCTCTTACTCATTAAAATATGGTACAATTATTAATAGCATAAGTACAAGGAAAATTCTGTTCCTCTGATGTTTAATTCACACTTCACAGAGCAGTTCATTTTGCAACCCTGAAAGCTCTGTGAAATTTGTGGCAGGGAGAAATAACCAAAAGCTTCTAGCAGTACTGCTTCTAGCAGTAAGAGATTTTGAAAATCATTTTCCTCCACTGAAACTTTTAGCTTGAGTGGAAGCAATATATAATCCCTCGAGATAATACAATGATTAATAAAGGATTTAAGGGTGATTAAGGGTTTGACAGGGTGGAGCCAGGCTTCACTTTTGACCTTTTACTTTCAATTTAATTAGGTGTCATTTCAACCACAATTTTTATTTCTGCAGCCTGTTACAGTTAGACTGCATGGGAGTAAAACTTGCTTGTTGTTTTTGTGGGATATTATTAATAAAGAAAACAGAACTGTGTATTGTAGAAAGCAGTTGTGTACTGTGCGGCAAAATATTGGCAACAAGGTATGGAAAATTATTCATTATTTCCAGCTAATGAGATTACTGCTTAGAAACAGACAAAGTTTAAAGTTCTCAGTGACTGCTAGAGGGGTGCGTGGTATTTCTTGATGAATCTATTACAGCCCCAGATACACTGGGAGTGGGAGGAGGTGCTCCGTGTGTTGCAAAGCATTTTAACTGAACACTAAACCTCTAAGTCAAGTGTTCATTGTGGTATGTTTTACATTACCTAACAGAATACTACAGCAAGATGAGGCTACATCAGTAGATGGAGCTGATTAGATAAAATTGAAGTGCCTAAGACATTTGGAAATGTCTTAGCGAGCATGCTGCAGGGCAGATGTGTTTGTGAGGTTAATGATAAGAGATTACTAGCCAAAGAAAAATTAATTGGACAGATAGAATATAATTATCAACAGCAACGGAATCTATAACTAAAAAACTGAGAGGTCACGCAGGGCTTCTGACAAGGCCGAGGAGCTTAATGGCAGGTTTGGACTGTCACCTTCGTGAAATGTGTAAGTTCCCACCATGCTGAAGAAGCGTTCCTAATTTTTCTAATGTCCAAATCAGCTGGCTTACAGTGACAATAAGAAATGCCACATGAAACTGGTCTCTTAAGAAAGGACAAGAAATATGTATAGTTTACTTTAGAACGATATGGGGGAAACAAGTGACTACTGACCTGGAGGAATCAGTGTTACTCCCTGTGAAAAGTAAAAGGGTAAAACATAACACAAAAGCCTTTTACTTATTATAAGAATAGGACAAATCTGGGAAAAAGAGATATGTGGCCCCCATTGTCTGAATAAACAAACAAGTAAAAATATATTAAAGCCCAGTCCATTTCTGCAGTCTTTGAGGCAAGACTGAATGCTTGGGCAGACTAATAATGGCATCATTTTACAATTGCTCTTTTTAGAATAATGTACACTGATAGAGCCAGTAATTAAAGATGGTGTCTATATACAGAGTTATTGTAGATGAATGGTGATGAAATCTAAACAAAGAACCTATCCCATTTCACAAGCTAAAGGAAGCTACGGGGTTCCAGTTGGCAGATTTACTGATTGGTTAAGGTGAGGATGAAAATTTCATCAGCCTTCGTATGTTACAGGCTTTATCAGCATAGGAGACTGGAGAATAACTGATGAGGCATTTGCAACCATAAACTCTTGCAAGCTAATCTAAAAATTTACAGAACTGGGAAGATATTTTGCAGTTGAAAGCCCCACCGTCTGCACTGAGGCTGAATCCCTTCATATCCACACATCCCGAAGAGATTATCACATATCAACGACATGTTATTACTGAATGAACAGACAACTAGTGTTGGACCCAGGTGGAAGTAAATCCAGATGGCAAGGTCAAGTGAGTTAAGCCACGTGCGGCAAAGGAAACTGGAAACCCCTGAGGGTTACCACCCAGTGGGACCCAAGGCAAAATTCTTTCCTGACCCAAACACAACACTGACCAGCTTGACTAGGTCGGAACCTCTTTCAGCCTGAGGCCCAAATTCTATGATGTAGTTATTCTTGAAACAACACTCCCTTCTTAACTGCTAAGTGCGTTCCAGCTGATATCTAGGAGTTAGCTTTTAAAAAAATATTTACAAATATTGTTAGTCCTTGATGGAATTTATCATTAGGAAGTAATATCAAAATGATTTCTCTAAAGAAGAAGAAAAATCTGCCTTGGCATTGCTTCAGCATCCTTCTTTTAAGGGCTCTAACGTCCTGATACTAAAGATACCTTTTAGAGAATATTTCAGAATACAGAAAACTAGGATTGCAATAGGATATTGTTTTTTTTTAAAAAAAAAATACAGTCTTCTGGATATGCAGTCCTATGCTTGCATGTGTTAGAACAGAGAGGATAACATGACTTTTTCATTTTACTGTAATAAGTGTGAAAATGCCTAATAAAAGGAAATTGAGGTTGTTAGAATAGAAGGAATAATAAGATTGACTTTTACAGAGTACAGGAGTCAGATGCCACGTCATAACTTAAGAAACATAAAAGCCATCAAAATATTGGAATGTAATGTGAGAACTATCATGCCTGTGCGTATTTCAAGGAGAATTGCAAGACCTCCCAAGAAGCATCTCAGGTTTTGTACTTCTTCGTGGTTCATATGCTTAATATACATGTGATGCACCCATGACATTACAGTACAATATGAGAAGTGGTTTTACAATCAGAGACCATATGAACAGATTTAGCCAGCTGTTAAAGGAACAATAAGGGTGGAGGATTAATTCCAGGCCCTTACAGTGGGCAGTTAAAGGAGCCCCAGAACCTCTAAGCTAGTGCAGACTTGTGTCCGAGATTCTTGCTATTAAAGAACGGATAGTTAGTCTGGTGGTGAATATATAATAGTTAATCCTAGGGTTAATACAACCCTCTTCAGACAACACCCTAAACCATGGTAGTTAAGCATTTTGAGCTAAAAATTATGGCTTAGCGTGTCATGTGAACCATTCCTAACCATGATGGCTACATAACCATGGTTTAAACAGGCTACCCATTTGCTGCAAAAGGGTTAGTGGCCTAACCATGGCTTAGCATTTTGTCTGAAGAGGCCCACAATGAGCTATTCTGGCCTGCAGAAGTTTTAATCTACTTGCCCAGTATAGGAGGTCATGTCAGCTACAACAGCAGGATTATTGTTCACACCAGTGCAGCTAAAGTGAATCTTGGGAGATCCTTGAAGTTGGACCACCCATGATATAAAGAGGAATATGTTATATTCTGTAATAAATGTTTTTTAAAAAGTGAAACCAGTGCATGCTTGGGGGGGTGGGGTTGTTAAGATGACAGTGGTAGGGCGAGGAATTCTGTAGTTGGCAATTCCTTGAACCTGTCATAGACGTTTTGGTCTGTGTCAGGAAGCACATTTCCTTAGTTGAGTGCTGTAGACTATACATATCATGATTCAGAGTCCTTGTGCCTCCTTTTAACTAGCTAGATTGCATCTTCAAAGAATGGGGATCTGAAGTGGAACTAAAATGCCAAGGGGAAGCAAAGAGATAAAAAACAAGCTTACTACATTATCTTGCTTTAGGTAGTTTTAGAGCAATCCGGTTATGGAAAATTGCTAGGTTCTTTCCTGTTTCTTAATGAGGAAGTTCCAAACTAGCCCTTCAAACAGTCAGCTATTATGAGATGGGTTTCTGCTCCCTTTTATGTGTTGTAATGCTCATCTGTAGTGAGTAAATCAAATGATGCTTAGAAATAAATTTTCTTTCCTAATGATGACTTCCTTAATTAAAGTCACTGACTATTACACAAAATTCCCTACAGTCAGTTTTAAAAGCCATTGGGAAAGAGGAACAGCCCTTATTTACACAGGGTTAGTTTCAGAGAAATTCTCTTTCATATGGGAGAGCTCTTTCCATCTGTGGGAGGCTTTTGATCCAGCAGAGCTTTTCTGCTGGCTGAACAGAGAGAGCATGAGTTGATCTTTGCTGATTCCTCCCTCCCTCGGCAGTCCCCTAAGAGCCGGGGGACCCTCCAGAACAGTTGGAGAGATGGGCTGCAGAGGGAGATGGGAACCATCCAAAATCACCATCTCCCCCTGCCTTTCTGTCAATGGGAGCTTTCTGAAAAGAATTCCACTTTGGGACACTCCCACCAGTGAAATACAATTTTAGATGCAACCCACATTGTTCGTGGTTTTATATCAAAATAATTTGCTTTAATAATCAGTTCGTAGCATTAGCAGAGATTCTTGCTAAAGGCGTACAGTACAATGCAGAATGTAAAGACTCTTGGAGTAAAGGAAGATATCATCTAAGAAACAAGTTACAAAAAGCATAGATAAGTTCAGATGTAATGTACAAAAACTGACATGAAGGTTCCAGGCTCTTCAGTTGCTGAATCATAAGGCTGCAATCATAGGGCAACTTGTGGCTCTCCAGATGTTTTGGCCTCCAAGTCCCATCATCCCTCATCATTGGCTATGCTGGCTAGGGCTGATGGGAGTTATAGGCCAAAACAGTGGGATTTAAGTCAGTCGTGACTTTTTCACATGAATTTTAATGGGACCTATGTGTGAATAACTTCGTCTAGATCCAACCTATAATTGCTACTTTATAATACAGTGCACAGTAATGTGAGAGAGAGCTGGCTGCAACATCTGTAACCCCATTGAACACCAGGGTTGAATTCACTGATCTGGCTGGTTAAGTGGGTGTCCCCTTCCTCCCTCACCACTCCGTGTGCGTCCCTTCCAAAACTTCACACTCGGTGGAAGACGACGACCATCCCAGAAAGAAGGAGTGTACCATTATTCGGTCAAGGGTATGCGATAGCTGCGCTTCCCTGCTAGAACCTCCAAACAAACTCTCAAGGTCCGTTTGTAATGCATCTCTCAAGCAAAGTACTCTTAACGTGTTGCACTCAGATGTTTCAGGCATTTTCAACGGTTTTATATGCGAAGCAAAAACAACAACAACAACAACCACACCCTCTTGCAAAAGCTGGACAATTTACTATAATAAATACTTAAGACGTTCCCAGAGATTCAGAACCACATGAAGAAATGTGGCTGAGAGACCTTAGAAGTTTTGATAGGGGGCCAGTGAGTTATGTATTATGGGGCTATTGAAAAGTTGTGGGATCCCTTGTGTCTCATTCATTTGTATGTGACATGAGTTTTGGTTCTAACCCTTTACTGCACTCTCAGGAGTCAGCACTGTTGTAAAGGGTGGAGAAAGTCACTGATAAATTTCATATGGCTATGCAGATGAAAGGAAATTGGGTGTGACTGTGGCTATGTTTGTAAAAACCAGTAGAGTATGCCAGTTTGGGATGACTATTATTTTTTTCTTAGTTTCACAACACTGTCTGCCTGGATCACCTCAACAGGCTGCATGATAATTTAGAAAATATTCAGTAGTTTGATAAAAAAAAAAAAAAAATCCTTAAAATAGTCCAGCTGCCATCACTGAGAAAAAAATGGTTAAAATCACCACTACAGGTTTATAAATGTACCTTTATTTCCACAGTTTGAGGGAAACAGTCTATAAACATTGGGTAAGCTGGCATTCTTGGAGCACGTACAGATCCCCATACATGTGGCAAATTTACATCCTGCCTAACAAAATAGAATTGCGGGGGGGGGGGGGGTGGAGTCAGAATCTGACCTGAAGTTTCTTATGTGGCACTGGGGGCCTTGCTAGACCTCAGTGAGAATCTGGGGGAGAGGAGGGAGACCTCGCGTTATGAATAATGCGAGATCTCACCCTTATTCAGACGCGAGCTACATGAGCTCTGGAGGAGAGCCATCGCAACTGCCATTTTCTTTTATTTTTAAAGCAGCAGGACGCAGGAAAGGTAATTAGGGGTTGTTGTTGTTGTTGTTTAATTCTCCTTCTCACCCCGGCCCCATTCTCTTTCCCCCGCCCGCCCCCCATCCACGATGCCCGATCCCCCACCCGCCCCCCATCTGCAATGTCCGATCACCCACCCAGCCCCCCATCCGCGATGCCCGATCCCCTGCCCAATGTCCCCTGGGCCACAATTCCCCCCCGATCTCCCCGGCCTCCATTTCCTGCCCTCCCCCATGTCCCCACCATAGCCCTCATGGTCGCAGCACTCCTGTGGAGCGCTGTGGCCCGTCCGCTACTTTTCCCAGCTACTCTGGAGTAAATCCAGTAGCCGGGAAAAGCAGCGGACCTGGCTACACGCCCGTGGTCCCAGCCTCAGCCCAACCTGAGGCCAGGACCGCGGGAAGAACCGCGCTACAAGTGGTTCCCGTTAGCATGGTGCCAGGGCGGCTTGAGGCCTGGCTAAGGCCAGGATCCCCTGTGCGTCATCTGGATGCACAGGGACGAGCATGGGACGAGCACCGTGCTAACCCCTGGTCTAGCAAGGCCCTGGGTTTGGAAATTTCAAAATGGAATTTGGCTATCAATCATTGACAAGGGTGGTTAATGTAGTCTATCAGTGGATATTTTTTAATTGATTGAATCAATAGGATATGTTTGAGAGTAAAAAGTCAATATTTGTTTGTTAAAGGAGAATTGATTTCCATGGAATACTTTGTGAGCGACTTCAGATCTACCAAAAGCATGGATGAAAGATTCTAGGACCCGATCAGCAAGGCTGATTTAGTGTGGAGCGAGAACACATCTTGGTTGTTTGTGACAAAAGATGTGGTCGTCAGCCCACAGCAACCCCACAGCTTCCACTGGAAAAGTCACATTTTTGCAAAGTCATTTTAATGCATTGTTTTCCTTAAACGTGGCTCCCATGCAGTTCCACTGCCAAGTCCCCCCACATTGAATCCTGGGCCTGGTGTTTTTGTGACCTGGCAGTGACCAGGTCAAGGAGTGGGGCCACCCAGGGTTCTTTTGGACACAGGCTTCCTTTTCCACTAAGCAGTACTTCGCAGTAGCATTGTTTCATCCATTCAGAACACCACAGTGGTTTGCTTTCTCTATTCACAAGAGTAGCCTGGTTTCCCCATTCACAATAACTCAGTAGCATGTTTCACCCATTCAAAATAGTGCAGTAGCCTGCTATCTTCATTCACAACAGTAGGCTGGTTTCTATATCACAGTAGCAGTCTTTTAACCTTTCACAATATCCCAGTGAGGCTTATTCCCTTCCCCTGACCATGTTCCTCTTCTCAGGGAAGTTTAATGGAAGCATGGAATTAAGGTCCTGTAATTTACCCCACACCTCTCTCCTCTCATCCACCACTGGCATATTGTGAAAGGTTGCTGCATTATTGTGAATGGGGGAACCAGGCTATTATTGTGAATCAAGAAAGCAAGCTAATGCTCTAATCTGAATGTGTGAAACAGCACTACTACATTATTGTGAGTGGATGAGAGGAGGAGGTGTGGGGTTAATTACAGGGGCTTAATTCCATACTTCTATCAAACTATCAGGTGAGGCTGTGCAAGTCCTGGACCAGTGCCTAGACTCAGTAATGGGATGGATGAGGGCCAATAAACTGAGACTAAATCCTGGCAAGACGGAAGCCCTGTGGGTGAGTGGTTCCCGAGTCCGGGAGACAGGCTCATTGCCTGTTCTGCTCTGCCTCTGAAAGAACAGGTTCGTAGTTTGGGGGTACTCTTAGACCCATTTCTGTCGTTGGAGGCTCAAGTAGCCGCCACGGCTCGGAGTGCCTTTTACCATCTTCGGTTGGTTCGCCAACTATGGCCTCTCCTGGACAGGGATAGCTTGACCACGGTGGTACAGGCATTGGTAACCTCAAGATTGGATTACTGCAACGCGCTCTATGTGGGGCTGCCCTTGAAGCTGCTCCGGAAGCTGGAGCTAGTGCAGAATGCTGCAGCTCGGCTGTTGTCTGGAGCTGCCCCTTTCCAGCATGTAACTCCTCTGCTGAGGGAACTGCACTGGCTGCCTATTCGCTACCGGGCCAGGTTTAAGGTTCTTGTACTTGTGTACAAAGCCCTAAACAACTTGGGATCAGGATACCTGAGAGAGCGCCTTCACCCTTACCAACCTGCCCGGTCACTGAGGTCATCCGAGGGCCTGCTCCTGGTGGTTCCACCTAGATCCATCCTCCGATTGGAATCCACCAGGGGAAGAGCCTTCAGCGTGGTGGCGCCCCTCCTGTGGAATTCCCTGCCTCTGGAGGTCAGACAGGCGCCAACCTTGTACTCCTTTTGGCGCCTCCTGAAAACATCTTTATTCCAAGAAGCCTTTCTTTAACATGCAGCCTTGGATTTCTGTGTTGTTGTTGTTTTGCTTCTTTTAAAATTTTGTTTTAACTGTTTTATTCTCTTTTTATTTTCATTTTACCTTGTACACCACTCCAAAAAAATTTCAGTGAGGAGCGGTATATAAATATTCTAAATAAATAAATAAAATAAATAAATAAACTTTTCTGAGCAGGAAACAAATCTTTGTCATTCACTGAGCAACATCTACATGATCAATGACGTTCAGTTCAATTGACGAGACTCCGCCCACACAACCCCAAACTACAGCAGTTTCAAGTGGGTAGTATATACTTCACTTTTCTTGCTTCATGTACCTCTGTTGGATCAAAGCCAATTACATGAAAATCTGCATAAAACCAGAAACGCTTCTGAATGTGTTTTCATGTAGACTGGGACTAGGCATCACCAATATACTAGCAGGGGGTGGAATCTAATGAAGTTCTGTTAGGGATGCTTTAGGGTGGATTCCTGCATTGAGCAGGGGGTTGGACTCGATGGCCTTGTAGGCCCCTTCCAACTCTGCTATTCTATGATTCTATGATTCTTCTGCTGAGGGAATTGCTTCTGTCAGGGGAACCTGGAGAAGAAGAGCAATCCCCCTGCAGCCTACTCAAAATCTGCTCTGGGAGACCCTCCTGAGCAAATTCTCAGGGAACAGAGAGGGGGCTGCAGTAGGGAGGAGGGGGGAGCATACAAGTGAGAAAAACATACTTGCTGTTTCACATCCACATGTCAAAAATCCATTTGCATAGGGTATATTTTTACTTATCTGTGTTTTACTCTTTTTCCCTTCTCCATTTTTTTTAAAAAAATATTTTGCCGCTGGACAGCAGTTTGCAGGTTTTTGTTTTTAAAAAGATCAAGACAGATGATTTACTGTTGCCCTCTACCTTCCTATGCTGTTCAAAATGTTTGTTTAAGATTGATCATATCCCAGTGCCTTAAAGCCAGCACAGTGTCTTTTGTGTGTTCTGGCACTGCTACCTGCAGCAAATCTGCTCCTACAGCCCTACTTCTCCCTGATTAGAGTCAGTCACGGAAAGAAGTGGAGTATCTTAAGACAGCCCAGGCTGTGCCTGGTTTCTTTAAGACGCCAGATGGTACATGCCACGTGCAATTTATGTCAAAGCCAGTTAATGCTGAACTGCTGCAGTAGGATTTCTGCTCTCCTCCTCTCCTTCTCAATCTTAAATCAAATAGCGTATTTCATCTTGTAACAGTTAATGTATTCTGCAGCTGTTTTGGTTAAAGGGCAGTAAGTGGTCCTTGAGTAGAAGAACAGATACTCAGTTACCAAGGCACAATTAGATAAGCCAGCTGTCACTTTATACTTTCTTCTATGTACTAATACTACTATTTTTGGCTGAGCATCTCTCTGTAGGGTTTAACAGGAATAGATTGGGCAAGAGCAGGGGAGGACGTGAAAAGGAAACTATAATTGCCTCTGCAATAGTGTTAGATCAATAACAACCCACTGGGTTGTTGATGTTTTCTTTTTAAAAGCCACACCAGCTGAAGAAGAGAAATTATGAAATATTTAGAGATCCTTAAGGGTTTGGGACAAGATTAAGATTCTTTTTTAAAAAGACATATATGTGTCAGAGCTATTGGAACAAATAACTTCTAGGGCAGCCGCACAACCATAAAAGAAGGCAAGCTTGAACTAAGGAGAGCACTTAATGATAGAAGACAGCCATCATTTGCAACCATCATTTGGAACATTTGCAACCATCATTTGCAGCCATAATTTCCATCCTTCTCTCTAAGAGTGATGTCAGTGGTTCTGTGCAGATTAGTTTGCCACTGACAAACATAATGGACATTTCTACACACCTGGGAGAAGCCCAAGATATGCAAAAGTAAATGTATTTTCAAAATAATCCCCAAAGTAGGTGTTGTTTTAAAAAAATGGAAAGGAAAATTGTGTATGTCTGCTCCCCTCATGCAGTCTGCTCATGGACTGTTTGTGTTTCCTCTGGTTTGGGCTCACAGTGGCAGTGTTCGGACGATGGTGTCAGGGAAAGAAGCCATTGTGCCTTCTCTCACCACCCTCCTCCATGCTGCGGGCGTGACTGTCATCTGCATAATCCCCCACAATGCAGCGCGGGTTGACATGTCATCCAAATCTGGTGTGTGGTGCGGAGGGGGTGGCTTCATACCCACCCTATAGCCTCTGCTGCACATCCTAGAGGTGGGATGAGGGGAGCTCCATGATGGTCCAAGCCCAGCCACAGGGTGGGGAATTATGTAAATTGCAGTCTCACTCCAGGGGCGGGGGGAATAGCTCCTTCCCTCATGTGATTGTCCAAACCCAGTCAGGGGCTGTGCAGCATCCACCATCAGTTCAGCCCAGTATTCCAATCCCTCCTGTCACCAGGTGGGTGCCTTAAGGAAGAGCAGTGAGAAGGCAAAACAGAGGCATTAATCACTCACGCAGTTCCAGGTGTGTAAGTGACTAAGCGCTGCTGATTCGGGCTGGTAGGTGATTGGCTGAAGGGGAGGCTGAGCTTTGTTGCAGCAGGCAGGGAGCGGAAAAGCTCTGTGATGGTCTGAGCCCAGTTCCTAGAAAGGGAGCTTTCTCTGTTTGTCTCCTCATATGGAGGAAAGGCAGGGAAATCTCCTCCCAACACCACCCAGTGCTGAGGCTTGGGAAGTCTAAGCAGCATCCTGTTGCAGGACCCATTTATATTCATATAATATTGTTATCTGCTCTGAGTTCTTGTGATGAACAGGGGTCAAATCTGAATAATAGTTTAGAATGGCATATCTCTACTCTGTTGGTATTCAGCATACATGTACCTAAACACTATTAGGCACTATTCAAACTGGACTCACAATTACACCCAAACATTCTCCCCCCTGTTCAGGCCATTTTGTTGAATATTCTCTAGGTGAAGATTGAAATTCTCCAAGAGTTCAGAAGGAGCTCAAAAAAAGAGAATTTCCAACAACGGATCAGACAATCTTTTTCTGGGAAATTTTGGCCCAGCCCTACTTTAAACTTTGCCTGAAACTGAAATCCTGGAAAGAGACTGAAAATGCCTCCCTGTTGGATGACAAGATTAAGACATCATGATTTAGCTTCCCCAGCTATGGCTAAAAAAAAGTTTGCAGCATTGAATCGGGGTTTTGCACTCTCTCTCTCTCTCTCTCTCTCTCTCCCTCTTGCCTCCGAGGTTCATCGGACAAGCTTTTTATCGCACGCTCGCTAGTGCCGACTGCACGTGTCCTTTAGACAACGACATCTGCCTCCCATGCACCTGCCACTCCTTCTGCTCATTTTTCCATCGCAAAATCCAACTTTTAATCCAATTTTTTTAAAAAACACAACAGAATGTACCACGATCTCCTGTTGTATGCAGGAAACGTGGCACAATAAAAATGGGCCCTGAATGGGCCACGTGGTCTTTGCTTACTTCCTCTTCCTTCTCTGGCCAGAAGAGGAAGTAATGAGGGACAAACGTGGGGGTGGAGAAGCAACGGTAAGGAAACGTGATTTCCCCCCATGTGATGACGCTCATTGTCACCATCTGCTCTTCCTCCACATCCTTGAAAGTTTGCAGAAATGGAACAAAATGTAATATACTGGTTCCTCTTATTGGGAGCCACTACATGCACTGCTGGATGATGCGGGACGTTTCCAGGAAAAGGGAGGATTTATCTTCATGTGAAACAAATCATTTGCTTCCCTTCCCTTCCGGCTCCTCCACCCTCCTCTGCTGAGTTGAGAAGGGGTGGCCTGACAGGAACAGAGGGATGCTTACAGGAGGGCTCCAACTCCTTGAAAGTTTGCAGGAATGGGACAAAATTTAATATACAGGTTCCCATTATTGGGAGCCACCATATGCATCACTTGATAAATGCAGGACTTTGCATTTTCATGGAAAAGTGAGGATTGATTCTTTTGGCAATGGCAGAGCAGCAGCAGGGGGATCTACATCCTTACAGCCCCCCAAACCCACAGATGCAATCTGGATAACAGTTTCTATCTACCCTTTTTATGTTTTTCATTTTTTTAAAAAAAGCTCTTTTTAGAATTGCTAAAACTCTCACCTTGGCTCCCAGTGATCATTTGAAATCCCTTTTGTGTTCCTGAGGAAAATAAAAACCAGATGTTTAACCTAATAGTCTTAAACCCCTGAGTAGCCAATGAAAATGGTTTTAAACCTGTGCTTGATGTGAACATCTACATATCTTTGTGCTTAGGACCAGCTACCTGTACATCTCTCCTCAATTCATTCCATCCCTCCCCCAAATCTAATTTCTGAAACCTGATCTTTTTACATCCTTCCTTCCTCTTTGCAGCACCCTATTCCTGTGGCCAGGCTCTAGCTGAGTCATCCCACTACCTCTGGCTGTGACTGAATTCATAGAATCATAGAATAGTAGAGCTGGAAGGGGACTATAAGGCCATCGAGTCCAACCCCCTGCTCAATGCAGGAATCCACCCTAAAGCATCCCTGACAGATTTGAGAAAGTTGTAGTGGTATGGGCACCTGGGAAGCTGACTACTTGTTATAACGTAGAGAAGTGCTTTTCAATCAGCTATTACTTCACATTATGTCAGATGGTCCAGGTAATACTGGTGGAAAAGCATCGTCTTAGAAGGATGTTGCCTGGGGCAAATGAGGCATGAATCTATTTGATGAGGCCGCCCCATTTATCTATGTATTTACACAATGGAATTGTTAATATTTATGAAGACTGCACCATCTAAAAGAACGAGGAAGCTCTGCCATTTCTTGATCTATGTTTGAGCTCGACTATTTTAGGGGCATTTTTGTCACACTTTATTTTACACAAAATAAGTGTGTGTATCCCATGACCTATTAGTGTCTAATAAAATAACTGCATTTTGGAATGTTAACAGAGGCAATCAGCTGAAAAACAATGAAACATAGAAATTAAATTTCTTCCTTACACACCTGTGAGCAGTCAAGAGACAGAGGAGTTTTGCCAGCTTTGAGCATTCAATCAAAGGTAAAAGGCTACAATTTGAGCAATAGTACTATGAAAACATTCATTCGTCTCCCACCAGTACTGGCGTACTGCTAAAATCCTTAAATAAATATGGAACGAAATGTCTTATTGCATAGCATGTCAAGGTAAAACAAACACACTTTCATATCCACTTCTTTCTGCTCAGAGCTGCCCCAGGTCACATGGAGGTATGTTAATTGATGTGGATTTTGAAAGGATTGCTTGCCAACCTTTGAGTTGCTACAGGTGCATCTTTCTTGTGGTCAGTGGTTATGTGGTATAGAATTCTTTGCCACACCAAATGAAAACACAGGACATATATAGGAACAGCCCTTGTGTCACAGAAAGCAACAGCTCCGTATTTTCCAATCTGGGCTAATTTCTGGCAGATGTTGACAAATAAAGCTAAGGGCTTTGTGCATTGTAACACTACCAACCAAGTCATCTGGATGAGTTAAGAGAAAAATGAGGAGATGAAAACATGACTACAGAGTGTAAGGGTTACATCCCTGCACTCCAGGGCAACTTTTCACCAGATAAAGAGCAACACACAATGCAGACTTCTCTCTTGTCGATGGGCATAGTGTAGAGTACCACTAAGAGAAAAACTGATATCCCCTCCATGCATCTCCTAGAAATTTTTGCACATTTTCACCTATATCCCAGTCATGGAGTAAAGTCTGATTAGGCAGGAATTGTCACTTCTTAGTGGAGCATATGCTCTGCCTGTAGAACTTGCAGGGTTCAATCCAATCTCCAGGTAGGGCTGGGGGAAATCTCCTCTTTGAATCCCTGGACAGCAGCTACCAATCAGTGTCGACAATACTGAGCCAGATGGCCTGATGGTCTGACTTGGTATAAGGCAGTTTCCTCTGTACATTCAGGTGCATATACTTGGGATGCACAAGCACCCACTGTTGATTCAAGTGCTCACAAAAGTCTCAAAGGTACAAGTGGTCACTGCTGCCTTGCCTGGTCCCAAAGCCCAAGAGCTTAGGTTCCAGCAAAGGAAAGGTGACAGAGGGTGATCTCAGAACCCTGGCAGATCATCTTTTCCCAATGGGGATGGAACTGGAACTACCAGACTCAAAATTTCTATTGGGAAAATTATGCTTCTTGTATCCTTTCTGCAAGGGGGGAAAGGACCACTGAGGGCTTTCTCCATGGTGGACTTAATGTTTTCTCACTTACATTCTGGGACTGGTGGACCCATCCTTGGTAGGCAAAGATGCTCCACTAGGATCTTTGGAGTGCCTGCTGCCTCCTTCCTCTATCTCCAAGGTCAGTTACTAGGCCTTGGGGAATGGGATGGCAACAGCTTGCTTGCCTTGTTCCTGGTTGTTAACATTCATTTTTGTGAACACTCATATTTGAAAGATTGTGTCATTCTTAACTCACACTGAAGGGATCATCAAATGAGTATTTTATAGCACACTCATTACTGTGCACTCACTGATTTTTGCGGGTCTTGTTCACAATGTTGTCCTCCTTTGTGTTTCCCAATCTTTCTGGCCTTCTTCCCATGCCAAAAAAGGACCCCAGTAAGTCCGGTTTTCTTTTAGAAATGGAACTTGCCATGATCTCTTGCTGTGTGCAGGAGAAGCAACGCAATAAAAATGCCCACTCAATGGGCCATGTGGTGATTGTTTACTTCCTCTTTCTCCTCCATGAAAAAGCAGAAGAAGAGGGGAGGGGAAGAATAGACTTCTTAATTCTTCCCTTCCCAGTGTTCTTTAGTTTAAAAAAATCATTCCTCCCAACTTAGCAAGCTAGTCTCCCACTAGCTATGTGGGGAAGGGCTAAGATGCTCCACCACCACCATCTTTGTACCTGTCTTCCACTTCAGATTGCTGTCGCTGTGGCTACTTTTTTTAAAAAAAGGAAAGAAAAAAGAAAGAAAACGGTGTGTGGGTGGGGGGCGCAGGAGGAATGCATTCATGTAAGCATCACATGTAGTTTGCCTTTAAATTCTGTTTGGAAGGGAAATTCCCCATTTTTAGATTTCTCTAGTAGTCTGGTTGAGTGTCCCAAGTTTGAGCTTTCTAGATAATGTGGTAGTACTGTATCACTTTCAGTACCTTTGTGAGTCAGTAAAACCCTCATTCAGTAAGACCCAAGCATGTGTTTAATACATACACGCACACATGCTTGAAATTGGGGTGGGTGGGTGGATGGGGGAACCCATTTTATGCATGATAGCAACATGTTCAATCCTGGTTGAAAAACAAATAACTGCCGATGTGTAGGCTCTTCAATGGTGATGGAAATGTATTACTATAATCTAGATACCACGCTGCAGAGTGGCCACAATATGTCTACAAATGGAACAGTTTGTGTTCTCTTGCCTACTATTGTCAGAAGATAGAATCAGCAAATAGAATCCAGCAAGAAACCCAATTCTTCATGCCAGGAAAATCAAAATGTGCACCATACACAAAATGAGTTAACCAGTTTTATCAAGCTCATGAGTGTTGGAGAGTTGTAATTTTCTTTCTTTCATTCATTCTTTCATATATGCAAAGCTCTCTCTCTTTTTTTAACAATGACTATTCACACAGGATTTTAGTATTGTGGGAAGGAGCAAAGATAGGAGCAGACAGGAAGCGGTCTATACAATGGCTAGAAAATAAATGAGAAGAAAAGGCAGAGAGGTCATGAAAGTAATTCTTGTGCATCAGGGCTTAGATTTCTGATGAAACGCAAAGGAACGAGGTTTCTGTATTTCATTGTGGTGCAATTACAATAATTCTTAATGTCCTTTAGCTCCTGTTGAGCATCCTCTTGCCTACAGTATGTTTTCATAGGGAGAAACCTCAGGATTTAGTCATGAATCCCTCTCTGGTGTACTTGCACAAGTAGGGAAAGGGAGGGCAATGAACTAAGATTTCTTCTTACTCTACCCTTTTTCTTCACACGACAGATGTGCGCTCTGCTTCTGCATGAGAAAAGCAGAGGGGCAAAAGCTGAGCTCTTGTTCTGTCGGTGCCAGCCTTTCCCAATGTGAATCCCTGCAGATGTTTTGGCCAACAATTCCCATCATCCCTGACCATTGTCAATACTAGCTGGGTCAGGTGAGACTTGTAGACCAAAAAATCCGGATGGGCCCACATTGGGAAAGGCTGGTCTATGCCAATTATGCCAAAGTGGCAACGTTCAGCCTGCTGGCTAATGAATAATCTGGAGAAAGTTTTCCTGTTCCTTCCTTCCTACCTTCCTTCCTTCCTTCCTCAAGTTAATGGAAAATGTGGCAGCCCCTCCTCACACAATTTAGGAAAATTTCAGCTCATTTCCATGTTTTTAATAAATGCATAACTACAACAGATCAGCTGCGCAGCCACTGCAGCTCAATGTTTCCCATTCTGTAGAGTAAGGTTCTCACCTTACTTTGCCTTTTTTGTGTGTGTGGGAGCTGTAGGTACTGTGCCTCAGGAACCATGCATGAGCAAATTGTAGGTAATGAATGTGCGCACAAAGAATACAGATGCAAATTCTGCATCCAAAACCATGCAAGGTATTTCTAATGAAAATATAAAGCACTAACACATCAAAGGCTGCTTTGTCAGAGTCAGCCTACAGTTGTGTGTTTCTTCCCCCAGCAGTTTGTTTGTTTGCTTTTATATGGAAAAGCATCCTCAGATCCTGCAGTTGAAAGCAGAAGCAGAGAGAGGCTTCTTATCCAATTTCCTTCCTGCTATTTATCCATTCAAAATCATATGCCAAGCATCTTTTACACCCAATAGGAAAAGATATGGGGTACCTTCCTTATCTGACCCGCCCCTCTACTTATTGCAATGAGTCACCCCCACTGGTTGGAAATTAAATTGTATTCGTATCTTCCTTTCAGTGTTAAATTGGGCCTATGGATGTGCTTTTGTAGAAACAAGTGACCACTATGTCCCTCCAGTTAAGCCTAAGGGTGAAAGAAGAATAACAAGGTAGCTTAGTGCATTTGTTCAAACTGTTAGCTTTTCCACGTTACATGACTTACTATTATTATTTGAAAGTTTTATAAAGGAAAATAAATACTTGCAGTACCCAGGGAAGGAATAACTACTACTACTACTACTACTACTACTACTTTGCAGAATGAAAAATAGGAATGCCTCTAGAATAAAACGGAAAGTTATGTTCAGGCCTGTTGGGAAACTCCATAAACCTATAAACCATAAGTGAGTCATCTGGATGGTAACCCTTTCTCATTGACCCTGTTCAGATGACATGCTAAGTCACAGTGGTTAAGCATTTTGAGCTAAGTATTATAGCTTAGCGTGTCATGTGAACTATGACTTAGTGTGTCGTGTGAACCATTCCTAACCATGGTGGCTACCTAAGCACAGTTTAAACACACTCACTAACCATTTGCTGCAAAAGGGGTAGCTGCCTAACCATGGCTTAGCGTGTCAACTAAACAAGTCCATTGTGAGTGTCATGTAAAATTCCTGATATAAGGCTTGATTGTTGAGAAATTATGAATATTGTTGTTTTTTACTCTAGGAGCAGACAATATTTATACAAGCTTCAACGCATTGAATTGCAGTTGATATAAGGTGCAACCAGTGGCCAGTGTGGCATTGTGTCTCATGTGGCTTTCCAAAACAGACAAGAAGCAAATCCAGGAAAGAAGGATTTATCGTGATGGCATAAAAACAGAAAAGCTAGATATATGAGCAGTGCAAGATAAGAGTCTAACTCTTTCTTCAGCCTGCTTCAGGAATAGGGCCAGAAAAGGGTGAGAGTGGAAGTTGACTCAACAAGGTCTTGGCAGGAATACGTCCAGCCAAGGGATGCAGTGGGAATGCAGCAATGAGTCAGCCTGGGAGGCAGAAGCCTAGAGAACATAGAGAGGCACAGAGCAAGCAAAAGGTAAGTTGCAGGAGACAACATGCAGGAGCAGGGAAGGCATACTGGGAAGGACAACATTAGAGAAAAACAATGTGGCAGAACCACAGTGCTGCACAAGGGCTGCAGCTGGAGGCAAATGCCATGCTTCGCTATAATCTGTCTGTAGTTCTCTTTTGCTTTCTGTTAGGGATTCCTGGGAAACTGGAACCAATCAGCATGGGAAAGAGCTAGAGAGAATTGAAATGGATAAAAGCTTAGCCCAGGTACAGTAAGGGAGTTGAGCACCAGGTTCTACTTGGTACAAAAATGGAGGTGGAAGGTGGAAGGTAAAATAAGCTGTATGCCGCCTTTGTATCCTTCAACGAATCAGTACGTGTTTTCATCAATACCTGTTGTGTTATTTTTTGTAAATTCTCAAATTCAGAAGTCTAATACTAAGGCAAAAGCTGGTGTTTCTATGAACAGATGAATTAAATCTCTGCTTCGAAGATCGCCTTTTCTACTGCAGGCCATTTCTTTCATATATTCATGGCTGGAATCATTGTTAGCTGAACTATACTAAAGTAAAACCAGGGGGAGCAGAATTAATTTTAGGAACAACATAGGAACATTGGAAACTGCCTCATGCCAAATCAGAATATGGGTCCATCTAGCTCAGTTTTCTCTGCATCTTTTTGATTACCACTACTATCATTGCTAATCATTGGCTGTGATGGCTGGGACTGATGGGAGTTGTTGTCCAAAATGTCTGGAGTGCACCATGTTAGGGAATGCTGGTCTATACTGACTGATAGCTACTCTTGAGAGTTTCAGGCAGGGATTTCCTCCTGCCCTGTCTGGAGATGCCAGGGATTGAGCCTGGGACCTTCTATATGAAAAGCATGTGCTCTACCACTGACCTAGGGCCCTTCTGCTAGCTTTAGGTTTGTTTTGAGGTCTTCCACCACAGGGTAGGCATCTAGGTCTGTAGGCTACTTCTGATTCCCAGTTATCCAAATAAATAGTGACAGGAACATGGAATCATGCCCCCCCCCCATATCTTTCTAAAAACTGTAGCTCCTGGGATTCAAGCATAATTTTTGCACTATTTAAGTGTGAATCAGAGGGCCACATTTGTGAATACATGGGGACTTGCAGCGAGGAGCCCCATTTAATGCCTGCTCCCACATCTCTTCTTCATACTTAACAGTGTTTACTGCTGCAAACACCAGTCTATAAGCCGTAACTTATAGACTGGTGTTTGCAACAGTAAACACTATAAAGTATTAAGTGGAGGTAAGTGTTTGCAACTTGGTATCTTGCAAGAATGAAGCAATGTTTCCATTTAATTTAAATCCACTGAATATAAAATGAATTTTGCTGAACCACTAGAATCACTCAGCCTCTCCCCTCTGGGTGTAGAGAAAAGAGATGTGGTTTTGATTGGCATAACAAACCTATACATAATTGACCTACAGGAAAGTGGAAATAGTCGTATATAAAAAAAATTAAAATTTTGTGACTTGTTTCAAGTCAGGATCATTTCAGTTCATGCCCACGCTGTGCTGCAACCAGTCTGTGTATTAAACTGAACTGGAGACCTTTCCCCTGCCTCTTCACCTGAACACTTAGTGTGCTTAACTAAACTAGCCCCAGAAACTAGTAAATATTAATTGTCACTTCACTAAAGGGCTGCAATCACAGGAAATAAAATCAGTAGGAATGTAACACTACTGTACGAGTAGTGTAATACATACCAGCCCTCTGAATCACTTATTTATTGTCCAAGCAGCCCTAATGTGGTTCATTAAAATTTCATGGAAGACACCCCTCCCCGCAAGCATATTTTATAAATTCCTAAGAAATCACTGGCGCTCTAGAGGGGCTCTGCTCTTATTGCATTAAGTTCTGACAAAAACATTGCCTTATGACCTAATTTTCTGGCCTGCCATGCCAGAAAGTTAGAGTATTAAGATCAAGCACAAGAAATGCTGCTACAAGCACTTGGTTTTCCATCTCCCTGTACCCTTCTTGTTGTGGGCCGCACCAGCTTATCTGCTTCCTTTGTTCTCATCTCCTCTTTTGTGCCTTCAGTCATACAGTGCCTTGTATCTGGGACCAGCACTTGATTTCTACCAGCCAACCTTTCTCTCTTCCTTTAGAGTCCTTGAAGATTCTGTGCCTGCTGTGAGTTTCCCCAGCCATCCTCTAACCCTCCCTTGTATGGCAGGTCAGGGGGGTCTGGCAGGAATGAGAGAGGTGAGGCTCTCAGCCTGTTCAGTGGTCGCTGCCTTGTGCAGGCCAACCAGTGGTATTTAGGGGAAATGTGGCTTTTTAAGGGTGGAAAAGCAACCCGCCAGGGTAAAGGACGGACGGACATACCCTCCCATTCACCGCAGCGCAATACTGGCCAGTTGCCTGCTCAGGAGCTGAGTAAGTTTGTCCTTCCACCCCTTTGACTTTAAGTGTCCTTTCACTGATAATCATTGCATATCCGTGGTAAACTAAAAGCAGAATTCTCATTGACTGTACACACTTCAAGAATTCTAGTGTTTCTTTGGTATAGTCACTCTGTTCCTGAGTCCTCATGATCTCCGCACACCACTTCCCCTGACATTTTGAAGCCAATCTCCCCCTTGTGAGGGGGCATTGTATCCTGGAACTCCTTACTAGCCAGACCAGGCCCACCACTGCTCTAACAAATTAAGGGAAGCATACTTGGGCCAGATCTACACCAAGCAGAATATAGCACTATGAAAATGGCATGAAAGCGGTATATAAAAGGCAGGAGCCACACTACTGCTTTATAGCAGTATTGAAGTGCACCGGCAACTGTTGGGGCCCATTGACACATGCCATATACCACTTTCATACCACTTTCATAGTGTTATATCCTGCTTGGTGTAGATGTTAAACCTACAAAGCTTTTCACAGTCTAGCTCCTTCCTATCTTTCCTCGCTCATCTCACACTATTGCCCCGCTCGTGCTCTTCGCTCCTCTGATGCCATGTTTCTCGCCTGCCCAAGGGCCTCTACTTCCCTTGCTCAGCTTCGTCCATTTTCTTCCGCTGCCCCTTACGCCTGGAACGCTCTTCCAGAACATTTGCGAACTACAAGTTCAATCGCAGTTTTTAAAGCTCAGCTAAAAACTTTTCTTTTTTCTAAAGCTTTTAAAACTTGATTTTAATCTGACTTTTATACTGTTAGTTTTACTTTACCCTGTGCCTGTTTTGTACATTCTCTTCCCCTTCTTATTGGTTTATTATGATTTTATTAATGTAAGCCTATGCGGCAGGGTTTTGCTATTTTATTGTTTTACACCGTACAGCACCATGTACACTGATGGTGCTATATAAATATAATAATAATAATAATAATAATAATAATAATAATAATAATAATGTGTCATGGGCCCCAACAGTTATCAGTGCACTTCAATGCCACTATAAAGCAGTAGTGTGCTGTCACAGTCAATTGTTTGATTATTTAAAATAACTGCACCCTGCCTTTCCATTAAAAAAGTTCAAGATGGCTAACAACATAATAAAAACAACAAAATACAAAACTAATAACAGCTAAAAAATGAGAGATGGCAGATAAAACAAAACACAGATAAAATTCCAGGGAAGTTTTAAAGGGGTCAGTGTCTCCTTCCCCTTCTTTTCCTCACAACAACCCTGTAAGGTAGGTTAGGCTGAGGGTTAGTGACTGGCCCAAAGTCACCCAGTGAGCTTCATGGCCCAGTGGGGACTAGAACCTGAA
Source organism: Elgaria multicarinata webbii (assembly GCF_023053635.1). NCBI lineage: Eukaryota > Metazoa > Chordata > Lepidosauria > Squamata > Anguidae > Elgaria > Elgaria multicarinata. The sequence continues at coordinate 91,054,088 of NC_086172.1, forward strand.
TCTCCCCAGTCCCAGTCCTACACACTAATTACCACACCAGACTGGCTCACAGTGACCCATACTGGGGACAGGAATTTAGAAGCAAATAGAGCATTTAATAAACCCATTGCAGAACATATGTTAAGAAAGTTGTAGATTGATTTTTCTTTTCCATTTTACAGGCGAGAGCTTGTGGTCTTGCCTCTTTTTCTTGTGTCTGTTCACAAACCTACCTCATCCTCCCTTCCAGACCAACTGAGGATGATGCACACATGAAGACTGGGGTCCTGTGAACCGGTATTTTTTTTTCACCCTATGGCAGTTCTCTTGCTTTATGGTGGTATGCAAAACTGCCAGCTTTTGCTTATGAAGAACTAATCAGACAGCCAGGACACACAGTCCCAGTCTTTGCTGATTCTTGATCTCTCCAACAGCCTGTCAGTAACAAATAGTTATATAGTCAGACACCATGTTGTTTTTACTTACAGGTGGTTATAGAGCTACACTGGGCATCAGTCTAGATTCCGATGTGTGTGTCTGACCACAAAAGAAATGGCTATAGTTTCACCTGAGTGGATTTGAATAGGCAACATTTAGAAATCATGATTAGGGCTTGTCAAGAAAACTGAATATGAAGAGCTGCAGATAGCTAAATTAGTTGTTTGGATTACTTCAGTAATGCATTTCACAGCGTAGAATTATATTTTTAAAATTATGAGAACAGGTTTAAGGACATTTGCCAGAATACTGAAATCATTATCAAAGGACCCAAAGTTTGCTAAAGTCAGTTAAAAGTTGAGATGGTCCAACTTCTCTCAAACAAGTTTGTTATTTCCTGGGAGAGTAATGCATTCATGTTATCTCAGACAAGAATTCTCCTTTAATTCAAGATCTCATTCTGTGTGTGCAAGTTTTTGCGCAAGCGCAGTATGAAACTACATCGTAGAACACCTGTAGTTTAGAAACATATACTGTGCCACGACGTCATGTGTAACTACGTTATGCACCCCTTCCTGATTGGTTGTTTTCACATTACCTTTCCACATAATGTTTATTTGCCATTGTCTACCCATTCAGTATAGAGGAGAAATAAATGGCACTGCCAAGTTCTCCTCACAAAGACAGAGCTGTGGCAGCGAAGTCAGGCAGATAGCTTACTGGAGGACCCAGGCTGAATTTAAGGGTATTCATCCAACAAACTCACTGCATGTGCAGAAATGCCATAATTTAGATGCAGAGTGTGCATGCTCTGAAGCTTGCAATCTATTCCAAAATTAATAACAAATCCATAAGGCAGCGATCCAAGCTTGCTACAAAGGTGACCATTATTAACACACATTTCAACCAATGAGCCGACTAATTACAAAATTTGGCGGCATCACTAATTAAAAGTACATTCATTAACATCTTTAATAGGGTTTCCATTGACTACAGTGAGATTTGGATCCGGGCCCAAGAGGGAATACTCTAATCCTTTAAAATATCAGAATGATACAGTGTGTGTGATATTTATCTGTTGTTTTTTCAATCTCATGAGAATATTAGACACTTTGATGTCATGGACTAAATAAAGGCTGCCAAAAAGATCTGGTAACTAAGAAGTGCTTTTATGCTGTAGTAAGCAAATACTAAGAGTGTGTTTGGCCTTTTTTTTTTCTTCTGGGAATGACTCCAAGTAGATGTCATGGGGTAAATGCACAAACAGTACTGAATGGAAAAAAAAGGCCTTTGTTTCACTAACAAGCTCAGCTTCAGAACAATGGCTACAGACTCCCAATTTTCCTTACATCTGACAAAATAAAGAGGCAAAAGTTTCATTTTAAGGGTGTGCAAATTAAAACAGTAGTTGGGCTTGTTAGCAAAATATATTTGCTGGAAGCACACTTTAAGAAACGCTGCCGATAGTACTGGAATTCTAATTGAATGAGCTCTAATCAACCTAAGTTACAGTTTGCTCTCTTTTTGTGTAGGCAGCAGTGTAAATTCAATAGCATTTTGTCTTAAAATATTCTATGGAGAGAACAGTGTCTATTTTGTTAGTGAATGTAAGGCTTTAATGTAGTCAGAGGATCTTGCTGGTGGAAAAGGCCACTGGTGGTAGGTATCTGATATGCCGTCCTAAGCATACATAACAAGGAAATCTCATGGAACTGAGTGAGACTGAGGGCCTTGCTAGACGAGGCCTTAGCGCGCCTTGAGACCCGGTTTCCCTGCTGTGCGTCCACATGACGCACAGGGGAATCCGGGCCCAGGCCGCACTGAGGCCTCCTCCAACGCGCCATAAGCAAAGTCGCTTATGGTGCGCCTTTTTCACAGCCCCGGCCTCAGGCCGGAGCTGCAAAACGTCTAGGAAGGTCTGCGGCTTTTTGCGGCTACTCGCTTACTCGCGAGTAGCCACGAAAAGCCGCAGACCTGGCACAGCGCTCATACGAGCGCTGTGCCCATCGGCCCGGGGGGGGGGGAAGAGAGGGGCAGGGGGAAGGATGGCAAGGGGGGATGGCAAGGGGGGAGGGCGGGTGAGAGAGCGCCGCGCGCCGCCACCCGAGCAAGCAGGCGAGCGGTGCTTGCCCGGGCAATGCCGCCCCATGCCAGGCCTTGCCCGGGCAAGCGCCGCTCGCCTGCTTGCTCGGGCGGCGGTGCGCGGAACTCTCTCACCCGCCCTCCCCCCTTGCCGTCCTTCCCCCCCCCCCCCCGTTTTAAAAAAAGGACTTACCAGTCCGCAGTCTTTGGGCCGCACGCGGCCCCTTTAAACTAAAAAAAAAAAAATGGCGGACACTGCAGGGATCCGACGTCCCTGCGTGTCCAGTGTCTGGAAGCTGCCGGGATAAGCCGGCCGGTCTAGCAAAGCCCTGACTTTGAGTAAATGTGTTTAGGATTGGGCTGTAAGACTCCCTTGACATATGTCTATTTAAATTACTGCAGTAGAGCCCCAAGACTGGGAAATGGGCTGAGAATGCCACCACTCTTGGCACTCTGCACCCACCACCACTAGAAAACAATTTGCGTCACTCCACTACTTGCTCTCCGTCTTTCCACTTCCATTGCCTACCAACCACTTATATTATTTTCTTTGCACATGTAAGAGGCTAGAGGAGGCACCTAGTTGGCAAATTAGGCAGTAGCCCAGCCTAGATGTCAATTACTGGCCATCGGTGGAAGAGAACTGCATATGAATGCTAGTTTATTATAACTTGAAGAGGGTTTATTATGATGCAAGAATTTAGTGCAAAGAAACAAGAGGAAACAAGAGTGGTGACCCATAAATGAAAACAGTGACGTTTATGAGTCATCTGTGCTTATGTTCTTGAGGACATTCAAAGCCTAACATCTCTCCCTCACTTACACCACTGAGGTCTTTGGTTTGGTAAACTCGGTGGTTTAATTGAAAGTATTAGTAGCAGGGAGGGAGAGTTGTTTCTCTCTCTTTCTCTTTAATGAATGAGATGTGGCTTGATCCAAATGCTTCTGGCTGACCAGGAACTTCTCAGTGCTTTCAAGTAAATTGATCTTATTACACAGGAGAAATTTCAGCCCGTTTTTCCTCATTATATCCAATTGCACCCTCTCTGCTGATAGAAGGTTCTGATCTGGCAGAGTCTTCGATGAGTACAGTGACCAGCTTTAACTGTTGTGATGAAGAGGGAATTTCACCAGGTGCTGCATGCATACAAATGAGACCTGCTGAAATTCCCTTTTCAATACAACTGTTAAAGATACAGGAGCCCTGTCCTCCTTTCCATATCCATGAGTGCAAAGGGAGAGGAGGCAATTTTCTCTGATCCTCCCTTCCTTCCTTCTGCAGCCCCATCTGCACACATCCCAAATCTTCTCCAGGGGATTGGAAGACCCTTTGGGAAAGTGTGGGAGGTGATGCAGAGGGCTGCAAAAGGAATTTGTGAAGATGATCTCCTGTTCTTTCTGCTGATGAAAGCCTTTGCTGGATTAAAGTGTCTTCCATCAGCAGTGGGACACAATTGAATACAACCATATATTATTTGTGTCCCCCAAACACTATTTTTTTATAAATAAAAGTGATCTCTCTAAATAGTGATAACTTCAGTACTTCATTGCAGTAATCAAGGGAATAGTTCTGAACAAAAACATTGTGTACAAAGTAAGTGACAAATGCCTTACTGTTGGTGTTCGTTAAAATAGGAAAGACTATAATTAAAGGATCCATTTGCTAATATATTGTAAGCTCAATTTTGATCTATGTTTCCTAAATGTTGTAAAATTTTATCTATATTTCCTAAATGTTCTAAAATTGGAAAGTAATATCAATGGAAAATTGAAACTCAATGATTTATTTTTATTGCTCATTTACAGATAATTTCCTGTACTAGTAGTACTGGGGAAATGATTTAACTTAGAGTCTAGTGTGAATTTCTTACAAGAAACCAAAAGATAAATAGTGACTGACTCCCTTTTGCCTAAAGGTTTGAAAGTACTGGTGTAGCTATTTTACTAAAATCACAGAAATCTTCCTGTACTCCCTTAAGGCAGGCATAAGAACCTCTGCTCTACAGCTTATTTTATGGACACTGTATCTGTGGTGGATTATAAAAATCTTAATATGATGAAAATAGACATCTTGTCCCCATGCTTATCCCACCCACCCCCCTACCATGTTAACATCTACATTAAACCTCTGAGTAAGGTCATCTGGGGACTAGAGGTTGGGTGTTATCAATATGCTGATGACACCCAAGTCTACCTCTCCTTTACATTCAGGTGAGGCAGTGGACATGCTAAATCAGTGTATGGCATCAGTAATGGCTGAAAGAGGTCTAATGAACTGCTGCTCAGTCCAGATAAGATAGAGGTTCTGTTGGGAAGCAGATTGTCTGTCTGGGAAGATGGTGTTCATCCTATTCCGGACATGGCTGCACTCATGCTAAAGGAACACGTTCACAGAGGCTCAAGTAACCTCTTCATGGAGCTCTATCCTCCAGCTAAGGCTGGAGTGTCAACTGTGACCCCTCCTGGACAAAATTAGTTTGGCCACAGTGATGTACACTCTGGAAACCTTTAGGTCAGACTATTACAATGTGCTATATTATAGGGAAGCTTAGAAGGTGGCAATAAGGGAGAGGGCCTTCTCAGTGGTGGCCCTCCGACTGTTCCCACTGAGGCCCGCCTGGCACCGACACTGTCATTTTTTCATCACCATGTTAAGGCAGCCCTCTTCTCGCAGGCTTTTAATGATATATGTTGGGTTATATATGTCTGATGCTTAAATAATTCTATTAAAAATGCTTGCTGATATTGTTTTTAGCTGTTTACATTGTTTTTAAATTTTGTATGTTAAAAAAAATTAGACTGTGTTTTTATCGTAATGTTGGATTGTTGAATAACTCTGTTCCGGTATTTTAATGAATTGGTCTAAACCACCCAGAGAGTTTCGGCTATGGGGTGGTATAGAAATTTAATTAAATAAATAAATGATATATATGGGGCTACCTCAGAAGACAATTCAGAAGCTGCAATTAGTTCATAGCATGGCTGCTTGTGTGTCAACTTGGACTGGGTGATAGGAATATATTGGCCAGTGGTTAAACAACTGCACTGGCTCCAGGTCTGGCTTTTTACACAGCTCAGGGGCCTGGTTCACACCATCACCATGGCCTAAACACAGTGTTTAAGCCCTGGCATGTGCTGGGTGCTATTTGCCTAATTACCGACCTTTGTGCAGCTTGTCATGTCATCCGAACCTAGGCAGCATGGCTTGTTGTAGAGGGAAACAACCATCAAATAATCCAACAAAAAGGCCATGGGTTATTTGAGGTTTTTTTCCCCTTTCAACAAACCATGCTGCACAGGTTCAGCTGACATGGCAAGCTATGTCCAGTAGGTAATTGGACAAATGGTGCCCAGTATGTGCCCCAACACCACAGCTTAAATAAACCATCATGGCTTGTTTAAGCCACAGTGATCATGTGATGTGGGTGTTAATGCTTGCCTTTAAAACCTACATGGCTGGGGACTGCAACATGAGTTTGGTCAACTTCAAAGTGCCTTTCCTCTCTTAGGGGAAGCAGGTGGCAATTAGAGAGGAATCCTCCTTGGTCTTCTCCCCCTTCCATGGCATGCTGTCTCCAGGGAGGTTCACCCGGCACCGTCTTTAATATCCCTTTTGTGCCAGGCGAACCCTTTTTTCTTTTCCCAGGCTTTTAGTTTTGAGCCTGTGGGTGGTACCTGTTTTAACTGCTCCCCTTTTTTTGTTCTTTTGTTATTCTTCTCATTTTGGTTTAATCTTGATATTATTGCTGTTTTTAAGACTTATTATTTTGCGAACCACCCTAGGAATCTTTTTGGATTGAAGGTTGGTGTATACGTTTATAAAATAAATAAGAGACCCAGATCAATCTTAAGCATTCTCTGCACATCCACTAACAAACTAACCTGAAAATATACAAAGCTGCCCCTGCCCCATCTTATACAGATTAAAAGTTTGCTCCCACTACAGATCATAATACATTATCATTTTTTTTTTTTTCTGTAACAGAACTCTCTCAAATGAGAAAGTAGATTAGATGTAACAGTAGTTCTGGGCAAGCTGCAGCTTTTATTAAATATATATATATCCCTGTATAAAATTCTCTGTCATGCCAGCAGAGGGCTGTGGATTTTGTGGAATTCTCCTTCATTATGAGAAGCAACACATAATCACACAAAAAGACAGAGATGAGAAAAATGTTTGTTGCTAGTTTGTTTCCTTTGTGCTACTGGAGTTTGCCTATTTCTCCCACTCTGCCACAAATCCATCTTTAGTTAACCTATGTTGACTAGAATATGGCTGGTGAATGTATTTCAGTAACGATGAATACATTATTTTTAGAAGATGTTTTAATTTGCTAACAGTTATCAGCCATACAAAAAACTTGGATTGTATTTGTTGCCTTTTAACAACTATCTGATTCAGCAACATTCTTACGGTTGTGATCGGGGGCGGGGGGGAACCTTCATGTCGTGCGGTTAGGAAACACACATGGCATGAAATCATCCTAAGTTAGAGTGATCAGAGGCCAATTTTGCCATGATGAATACCAAAGTCTTCGAAGACCTATTTGATGGTTCTAATTAAAGGGATTGGCTATGCTGTTTGAGTTTTTGAGAGCTGTCCAGAGAGACAGAACCCTTCAGTCTTTGCTGGTCCTCACCCCCATCTAGGGATAGATGAATCTGTCAGTTTTCCTTTCTTCCACATCCATTTTTTTAAAAAAAGAAATCTCAATCTTTATGAAGGGATTTGCAAATTGTGGCAAATTCTTATCAAATAAAAAAGGAACAAAATTCTGACCCAGCTATTCCCAGCCAAAAGGGCCATGTTGTACCTGCTGCTAAAGATGAGGAAATGTGTTTTTTTTTTTAAAAAAAAAAAAACACCCTGTGAGGAAAAAAACAGATTCAGTGCTAATTCAGCATTAAGGTGGTGGAATACACAGGGATTCAAACCCAGACTTTTAAAAGCTAAGTGCTTAAACAGTATGGAATTCTCAGCTATGCCTGCCCCATCCCTTGTGATTTACATGGATGTCAGGTGCAAGCCCACAGCCAAAGTCATCTGCATGGCTGATAGCCTTTGGTGAGAAAAGCCATTGCTCTGCATACCTTCTTTATTTGCTCAGAGGTGCTGCAGTGAGAAGCTGCTGACCAGTGACCAGTGAGAAGCTGCTGACCCTTAGTATCCCATCTGAAAATATGGGTTAATGATCATAATTCCCTATCTAAATAAGGAGATATGAAAAAGAAAGACCTGAAGAAAAGGAGAAGCCCAGAACAGGCCCATTTTGGCCAATCGGCTCATGCTGCCAGGCACTGCCTTCTTGGAACATTGTGCATTGCACAAAGCTTGTGTAGTATACCTAGACAGTCCCCCTCCCAATGCATAGAAGCTATTCAGCCATTGTGATTCATGGATTGTGCCCTGGGACAGCTAATGGCAGTCAAGTCTTCTTCCTTGGTTTATGTTGGAGTACCTTGGAAATGTTAAGCTACTTCCCCCAAAGTTGGGAAACAGCTTCACCTATATTTGAGGGAATCTGAATTTGGCTACCACATCCCATGGTTACACAATCCTGCTTCCTCCTACCCACCTATGCAGCCCCTACTCCCAACCATCCACCCTCAGTTCCCCAAGCCTTCTCCCCCTTTCCTTTCAATCTGTTTATTGGATTGGTGAGGCTTAGCTGAGAAGTGGAATGGAGGGTGGTCTTCCCCCTACTACTCTCTCTAGTGAAAGATCACACCTATCCCTTGAGAAATGTAGTTTTCCAAATGGCTATTGAAACTGAAGAAGCCATTAGGAAAACTATACTCCCTGGGCTACGTGACTTGGCATTGGAGAGAGGAGGGATCTCCCCACTTCCTGTCCTGCAACTTGTTGCTGAAGCACAACCACTAGCCATGCCAGTAGTTGGGACCAAAGGAAAAGTGTGGTGTGGGTGTGGGTGTGGGTGTGTGTGTGTAATAAGTGGATGGCAGGATTCGTCTCTGACACATATTAAAATTCAAGATGGAGAAGTCATAAGGCAAGTATTATGAGCCCACCAAAATATGGATTTCCTAATCCAGAAGTGCAGGCTCAGCAACTTCACTAGAGTGATGGGAAAAACAGGGCCAGTCAGCCATGAGGCAGTGTGAAGCCCCCGCCTCAGGCAGTGGAGTGGGAGCAGAGGCAAACTGTGCTGTTCCCAACCCCCGCCTCTGCCTTGCCACCTCCAGTGGGTGTTCCGAAAATCCCCGCTAGCTGCTCTCCTGCCGTGGTATTTGCTGCACTGGAAGAGCAGGGCCAGTGGGGCTCTCCAGAGCAGCCACCTGCTTGGTGATGCTGGTGAGTGCTCCAGAGAGCCTCGCTAGTCCCAGTCTCCAGCCATGGCAAACGCCACCATGAGACAGCAGCTGGCGGGATTTTGAGGGTATCCTCAAAGTGAAACAGAGGACGAGCAGCCACTCTCAGCCACCCGCCCTCTGGGTGATGCTGAGAATCCTCTCAGTGAGAACCAGACACCAGATGGGGCGAGTGGATGGGCTCTCAAGAAAACCACATCCATCACCTCTTCCAGCTCTCCAGAGAGCTGACGGTGGTGGTAAAGGTAAAGGGAAGGGGTGAGGCATGACAAGATATGGAGAAGGGGTGGGTACATGCAATGAGGTAAAGAGATGGGATGCGATGCAGTAGCGCATGTGCTCTCACGCCTCAGGCAGCAGGAGAGCTTGCGCCAGACGTGAAGGCTTCTCTACACCAGGCTTTTATACCACGCCTTTGCCAGGCCTTTCTGCTTCTGGCTTCTTTGCAGGATTAAGATCAGCTCCTTTACATGTGCTTTTCTTCAAGGGTTTCCTTTGTCTGCAAGTTTTATATATTCCATTAGCCAGCCACTTGGTGGTGCTGTGATATAGTAGAATTATGATAATACATGAGTGCTTCAAAAGTGCCATTAAAATTAAATACTGAATTATCCCCACTAAGAAAATAAACTTGTGATAATGATCAGAAAGCACAGGTGAGACCCTGGATGTTGACAACATCATGTAAAGGACCCACAAACTACCATGAGTGACCAATCACAATAAAAAGCCTTGTGTAAAGAAGCCCTGAGCAGAGATCATGTGAAGAAGCATAAGACTCTGTCTACACTGCCAGTTTTCCTCTACTACAGCCATTTCAGATGCACTTCAGTACTTATCTGACCTGCAAGAGCTGAGTTGTGCCATGCATCCAGCTGCAGTGGTAGATTCCCCCACACACTCCCTGTCACTACTACCCCAATTTGGATATGATACAAGTAAGCTGAGGGAAGCCGAAAAGCCATAGTCAGGTAATGCATCTGTTAGGACCAGCTAAATCATCACAAAATAGTGAGCAAGCTTTCCGGCTTTCCAGAATTCTTTTTCAGGCAGGATAGAAAATTTGCACATAATGTAAAAACCCCAAAGTCTGCCGTTTGTAACGGACTTCAGATGAAGTTCCGGGAATAGGTTTTCATGCAGGTAGTCATGTGGCACTGATTCACTTTGAAGTGGAATAATACATCTTGCTACATTGCTCCTCCTTTTACCAGAGTGTGTGAGTAAGCAAGTGACTGAGCTATTATCAGGCAATTTATAGCCT